>NC_064628.1:810373824-812873824 GCF_023864275.1 Schistocerca cancellata
TAGCTTTGCTACACCTCGCTTCCAGTTGTTTCACTATGTTGCCATCCTGTGAGAATATGCATCCTAAGTACTTGAAACCGTCCACCTGTTCTAACTTTGTTCCTCCTATTTAGCACTCAATCCGTTTATATTTCTTTCCCACTGACATTACTTTCGTTTTGGAGATGCTAATCTTCATACCATAGACCTTACATTTCTGATCTAGCTCTGAAATATTACTTTGCAAACTTTCAATCGAATCTGCCATCACAACTAAGTCATCCGCATATGCAAGACTGCTTATTTTGTGTTCACATATCTTAATTTCACCCAGCCAGTCTATTGTTTTCAACATATGATCCATAAATAATATGAACAACAGTGGAGACAGGTTGCAGCCTTGTCTTACCCCTGAAACTACTCTGAACCATGAACTCAATTTATCGTCAACTCTAACTGCTGCCTGACTATCCATGTAAAGACCTTTAATTGCTTGCAAAAGTTTGCCTCCTATTCCATAATCTTGTAGAACAGACAATAACTTCCTCCTAGGAACCCGGTCATATGCCTTTTCTAGATCTATAAAACATAGATACAATTCCCTGTCCCACTCATAACACTTCTCCATTATTTGCCGTAAGCTAAAATCTGGTCCTGACAACCTCTAAGAGGCCTAAACCCACACTGATTTTCATCCAATTGGTCCTCAACTAATACTCGCACTTTCCTTTCAACAATACCTGAGAAGATTTTACCCACAACGCTGATTAAAGAGATACCTCTGTAGTTGTTACAATATTTTCTGTTTCCATGTTTAAAGATTGGTGTGATTACTGCTTTTGTCCAGTCTGATGGAACCTGTCCCGACTCCCAGGCCATTTCAATTATCCTGTGTAGCCATTTAAGACCTGACATTCCACTGTATTTGATGAGTTCCGACTTAATTTCATCCACCCCAGCCGCTTTATTGCACTGCAATCTATTGACCATTTTTTCCACTTCCTCAAATGTGATCCTATTTCCATCATCATTCCTATCCCATTCTACCTCGAAATCTGAAACATTACTGATCGCATTTTCACCTACATTGAGCAACTCTTCAAAATACTCCCTCCATATGCCCATGGCATCCACAGGATTCACCAGCAGTTTTCCTGACCTGTCCAAAATACTTGTCATTTCCTTCTTACCTCCCTTTCGAAGACTGCTAATTACACTCCAGAATGGTTTTCCAGCAGCTTGACCCATAGTCTCCAACCTGTTTCCAAAGTCTTCCCACGATTTCTTCTTGGATGCTGCAATTATCTGTTTGGCTTTGTTTCTTTCTTCAACATAACTTTCTCTGTCTACCTGGGTTCTGGTATGTAGCCATTTTTGATACGCCTTCTTTTTCCTTTTACAGGCTGCCTTGACTGTATCATTCCACCAAGCTGTTTGCTTCATCCTACTTTTACACACTACTGTTCCAAGACATTCTTTAGCCACTTCTAGTACTGTGTCCCTGTACCTTGTCCATTCCTTTTCCAATGACTGTAATTGACTACATTCAACTAACTGGTACCTTTCTGAGATCGCTGTTATGTACTTGTGCCTGATTTCCTTATCCTGAAGTTTCTCCACTCTTATCCTCCTACATATGGACCTGACCTCCTGCACTTTCGGCCTCACAGTCCCAATTTCACTGCAGATTAAATAATGATCAGTGTCATCAAAGAATCCCCTGAATACACGTGTGTCCCTCACAGCCTTCCTGAATTCCTGATCTGTTATTATATAGTCAATGACAGATCTGGTTCCCCTGCCTTCCCAAGTATACCGGTAAATGTTCTTATGTTTAAAAAAGGAGTTTGTGACTACTAAGCCCATACTGGCACAGAAATCCAAGAGTTGTTTCCCGTTCCTGTTGGCCTCCATATCCTCTCCAAATAGAAGTGACCCGTGGGGCAAATTCTACAGTTTCGATTTTAGTCTTGCATTACTGCTAAGATTTTTAAATTCTTGTGGTATTCAACAGAATATTGCATCCCCTTCTGCACGAGAGTCAAAGAGGTGCGATCCAAATGCAGATAAGATTTCTGTCTACCATTAACTGAGTGAAGACTGCTATTTCTCGGGAATAAGCTCATATTACAATTAACAACAAACCATTGAAGAAAACATATACTCTAAGGCAAAAAAGAAAAACAAAAGGCACAGCACGAAGAAATTATCCGAATGGGGTAGAAATCGGTGGATATGATGTACATGTACAGACAAACAAATGATTAAAAATTCAGAAAAATTTAATGATTTATTCAAGAGAAAGAGCTTCTCAGATTGAACAAGTTTCTTCTGGCCATTATGCAAGTATTATTCGGCTTGGCGTTGATTGAATTGTTGTTAGATGTCTTTTTAAAGGATATCGTGCCAAATTTTGTCGAACTGGGGCATCAGATCGACAAAATCCAGAGCTGGTTGGAAGGCCCTCTCCATATTGCTCCAAACGTTCTCAAGTGGGGAGAGATCCGGTAATATTTCTGGCCATGATAGGATTTGGCAAGAACTAAGTCAAGCAGTAGAAGCTCTCGCCGTGTGCAGGAGGACATTATCTTGCTGAAATGTAAGCCCAGGATGGCTTGCCATGAAGGGCAAAAAACGGGGCGTAGGGTATCGTCGACGAACCGCTGTGCTGTAAGGGTACTGCCGACGATAACCAACGGGGCTGTGCTATGAAATGAAGTGTCACCCCAGACCACTACTTTCGGTTGTCGGTCCGTGTGGACGGCGACAGTCAGGCTGGTATTCTACCACTGCCCGGAGCGCCTCCAGACACATCTTCGACCAGGAATCTCATTGACTCGAGTAGAATCGTCGCCAGTGATGAGTCAACCTTCGAACTGAGCCCCAATGACGACCGGGGAGCAATGTCACACCGGCAAGTTAACTGCCAAGTTCTTTGTGAATTTCACTCGATTTTGTAGTCACTGCAGTAAAATCACATACCCTTCGACCCGTGAAGTTTCATTTCCTTTTCTCCTCTCCTTCCGGATGCTTCACTTCTTTGGTCAGACAGAATATTTATAATTATTACATTAACAACACTACCCATGCCCATGGAACAAGAGTCAAACGTAGCTTACATATACCGTAAAAAATTAACAAAAAATTTGAAACAGTATTTTCTGCCAGGGATCAGCCAGTATGATAATTTTCCACAGGAAGTGTCTGAGCTAAATAACATCAGTTAATGCGACAGTAGGGCCGACTTTGACCTTT
Source organism: Schistocerca cancellata (assembly GCF_023864275.1). Classification (NCBI taxonomy): domain Eukaryota; kingdom Metazoa; phylum Arthropoda; class Insecta; order Orthoptera; family Acrididae; genus Schistocerca; species Schistocerca cancellata. The sequence goes on from NC_064628.1 coordinate 810,377,059, forward strand.
TAATGGGAAACCATTCAAAAACAATGTCGTTCATCGAGCAGTTTAGAGATGTATGTTGGGTATCGCTAGGAGAGACGGGAAATAGAGTTCAGTGAAGATCTAATTGTGACCGTGGCCAACAAATGAAGGTGGCCGGGATACGCGGCCAGGTAAGTACACTGAAGCGCCAAAGAAACTGGTATAGACATGCGTATTCAAATACAGAGATATGTGAACAGGCAGAATACGGCGCAGCGGTCGGGAAGCGCAGTTGTTAGATCGGTTACTGGTGGCAGGTTATCAAGATTTTAGTGAGTTTGAAAGTTGTGTTATAGTCGGCGCAAGAGCGGTGGAACACAGCATCTCCGAGGTAGCGATGAAATGGGGATTTTTCCGTACGAAAATTTCACGAGTGTACCGTGAATATCAGGAATCCGCTAAAACACGAAATCTCCGACATCGCTTCGGCCGGGAAAAGATCCTGCAAGAACGGGATCAACGACGACTGAAGAGAGTCGTTCAACATGACAGAAGCACAACCCTTCCGCTGCAGATTTCAATGCTGGGCCATCAACAAGTGCCAGCATTCGAACCATTCAACGAAACATCATTGATATAGGCTTTCGGAATCGAAGGCCCACTCGTGTACCTTTGATGACTGCATGACACAAAGCTTTATGCCTCGCCGGGGCCCGTCAACTCCGGTATTGATGACTGGAAACACGTTGTCTAGTCAGACTAGCCTCGTTTCAAATTCCATCGAGCGGATGGACGTATAGGGGTATGGAGATAACCTCATGAATCCATGGACCATGCATATCCGCAGGGACTGTTGAAGCTGGTGGAGGCTCTATAATGGTGTGGGCCGTGTGCAGTTGGAGTGATATGGGACTATTGATACGTCTAGATTCGACTCTGACAGGTGACACGTATATAAGAACCCTGATCACCTGCATCCCTTCATGTCAATTGTGCATTCCGACGGCATTGGTCAATTCTAGCAGGACAATGCGACACCACACACGTCCAAAATTGCTACAGAGTGGCTCCAGGAGGACTCTTCTGAGTTTAAACACTTCCGCTGGCCACCAAACTTCTAAGACATGAATATTATTGAGCATATCTGGTATTCCTTGCAACATGCTGTTCAGCAGAGATCTCCACTCCCTGGTAACCTTAATGATTTATCGACAGCCCTGCAGGATTCGTGGTGTTAGTTCCCGTCAGCATTATTTTAGACATTAGCCGAGTCCACGCCAAGTCGCGTTGCGGCACTTCCGCGTGCTCGCGGGGGCCATTGCACGAGATTAAGCAGGTGTACCAATTTCTATGGCTCTTCTGTGTAGATGGTATGTAAACCAGAGAATTTCATGCTGGACTTCAAGAGATCATAAAAGGTCAAGATGACGGTCATATGGAAGGCAAGTTGATGGCATTAAGAAACATGAAGGAGCGGCACGGATGCGTGTTGTTGAAGCCCATAATACTTGAAAAACTATATAGGACGCATATATCTAGCGACGGATGTAAAATGACTAGATATATTGAAAGTTGTTAGCGTTCCTGAAATCATCATGAATCATCATGAAGATTAATCAGATTACTGAGCTGTCACAATACTTCTTTGTATCATAACATGTGTTTTTCACCCATTAGCTAAAATTACTATGAATTGTATCTTTATTAGTTACTGTATTGATGATCTCCTTATGTTAAATACACTCCTGGAAATTGAAATAAGAACACCGTGAATTCATTGTCCCAAGAAGGGGAAACTTTATTGACACATTCCTGGCGTCAGATACATCACATGATCACACTGACAGAACCACAGGCACATAGACACAGGCAACAGAGCATGCACAATGTCGGCACTAGTACAATGTATATCCACCTTTCGCAGCAATGCAGGCTGCTATTCTCCCATGGAGACGATCGTAGAGATGCTGGATGTAGTCCTGTGGAACGGCTTGCCATGCCATTTCCACCTGGCGCTTCAGTTGGACCAGCGTTCGTGCTGGACGTGCAGACCGCGTGAGACGACGCTTCATCCAGTCCCAAACATGCTCAATGGGGGACAGATCCGGAGACCTTGCTGGCCGGGGTAGTTGACTTACACCTTCTAGAGCACGTTTGGTGGCACGGGATACATGCGGACGTGCATTGTCCTATTGGAACAGCAAGTTCCCTTGCCGGTCTAGGAATGATAGAACGATGGGTTCGATGACGGTTTGGATGTACCGTGCACTATTCAGTGTCCCCTCGACGATCACCAGTGGTGTACGGCGAGTGTAGGAGATCGCTCCCCACACCATGATGCCGGGTGTTGGCGCTGTGTGCCTCGGTCGTATGCAGTCCTGATTGTGGCGCTCACCAGCACGGCGCCAAACACGCATACGACCATCATTGGCACCAAGGCAGAAGCGACTCCATTCACGCCTGTCGCGACACCACTGGAGGCGGGCTGCACGATGTTGGGGCGTGAGCGGAAGACGGCCTAACGGTGTGCGGGACCGTAGCCCAGCTTCATGGAGACGGTTGCGAATGGTCCTCGCCGATACCCCAGGAGCAACAGTGTCCCTAATTTGCTGGGAAGTGGCGGTGCGGTCCCCTACGGCACTGCGTAGGATCCTACGGTCTTGGCGTGCATCCGTGCGTCGCTGCGGTCCGGTCCCAGGTCGACGGGCACGTGCACCTTCCGCCGACCACTGGTGACAACATCGATGTACTGTGGAGACCTCACGCCCCACGTGTTGAGCAATTCGGCGGTACGTCCACCCGGCCTCCCGCATGCCCACTATGAGCCCTCGCTCAAAGTCCGTCAACTGCACATACGGTTCACGTCCACGCTGTCGCGGCATGCTACCAGTGTTAAAGACTGCGATGGAGCTCCGTATGCCACGGCAAACTGGCCGACACTGACGGCGGCGGTGCACAAATGCTGCGCAGCTAGCGCCATTCGACGGCCAACACCGCGGTTCCTGGTGTGTCCGCTGTGCCGCGCGTGTGATCATTGCTTGTACAGCCCTCTCGCCGTGTCCGGAGCAAGTATGGTGGGTCTGACACACCGGTGTCAATGTGTTCTTTTTTCCATTTCCAGGAGTGTAACAATCAACACTTCAAATAAATCACGTGCGATACAAGAAAAAAAAGAAGCATTAGAGGGCGCAAGAAAACCAATGAAAATACTGACTGCGTACTGCGAAGTGAAGAAACCGTTTGCTTCTCTGTCACGCACAGGTCACTCGACAATTAAGTACACTACCAGATAAAAAGTGTCTGGACACATATTGGCGAACAATAATTTCCACCCTTCGCTTTTCTGACAGCTTGAACTCTGCTGAGGACAATTTCAGTGAGATGTCCTAATGTCTGTGGAGGAATGATAGCCCATTCTTACCCAATAATCGAAACCACAGAAAATGGTGTAGGACACTGGGGTTTGGAGCGAAGTAGATGCTCTAACTCATCCCAAAGGCGTGCCATTGAGTTCCGGTAGAGATTCTGGGCAGGTCACTCCATTTCAACAACGCCATTGGCCACAAACCATTGCATCACGGACACTGCTTTACGACAGGGCGATTCGTTTTGCTGGTACAGTCGTCGTTTCCGAGCTGTTCCTTTGCTATATGCAGCACATAATGCTGTAAAATGTCATCATATCCTTCTGCACCTAGCGCTTTTTTAAGCGCAATAGCCTCTCGTCGGAGGTTCGAGTCCTCCCTCGGGAATGGGTGTGTGTGTTGTCCTTAGCGTAAGTTAGTTTAAGTTACATTAAGTAGCGTTTAAGCTTAGACATCGATGACCTCAGCAGTTTGGTCCCATAAGACCTTACCACAAATTTTCCCAAGCGCAATAAGGGCGCCACACCTTAATCTCCACATACATCTCCGTACCGCAACACCTCCTCCACCGTACTTCACTGCTGGCACTAAACGTGATGGCAGGTAACATTCTCCAGGTGTCCGCCAAACGCAGATCCTTCCATCGCATTGCCACTAGGTACAGCGTGATTCATCACTCCAGAGCACTCGTTCCCAGTGGTATCGGTTTGTACAGCACTTCAAGCGTCGTTTAGCATTGATTACAGTAATGTGTGGCTTATGAGGAGCTACGCAACCATTGTACCCCATTCTTTTTAACTCCCTACGCACAGTCACTGTGCTAGCTGGACTGCTGGTAGAACTTTGGTACCCTTTGTAGTGACTCCTTCGTTCGATTTCATGCAATGTTTTGCAACCCTCCGTAATGACCAAGGGTCCGTGTCTGGCCTTGCTTTAGCTGTTGTTGTTCCTGCGTACTTCGACTTCACAATCACACCACCAGTTGCCTTGGGCAGCTATAGAAGGATTGAAATGTCCCTGATGGGTCGGTACTCAGATGACTCCCAAAGCTCAATAGAAGTTCGAAGTCAGTGAGCTCTCCCGACGGACCCATTCAGCCTTTTACACTCGCAGGCCCATATCTCGTGACATCTGTTGGTCGATTACACATTAATAGGGTGACCGGATACTTTTGATCAGATAGTGTAAGTCTCTGACAAACTCTTGGGCTACACGTTATGTTTCGTACTGCGTAAAAATATTGTCAAGATACGATCGTTGTGACGGATTCCTGACAAAAATAAGAATTGCTGTTGTTTTACTGGCTATTGATTGCACCTGTGTGCTGCTGGTGCTGAAGCTTTGCGTGGAGCCTAATAGTGCCATAGAATTCATCTACGTGCTGTCGCATGGTATGAAATGTAGCAGTACGTTTCGTTGAGTGCATGCACTTGCAAATTCATAAGTAGATCGTGTGGTTAGCGACGTTTTACATTAGTACTGCGACCTGCTGATGATATGTAGCATTAGACAGTGTAGAAGTAAGTGGCATGGTTTAGACTATCTGATAACGTACAGGAAAGGGTACAGCCAAACTTGCTTTGGACTTCACATTCTGGTGAAGTGATACAGATGGTGCATAGCAGTGGCACGGAGTGCATGTGTCTAGTATTTTAGTGTGTTTTGGTGGAGGGGGAGAGGACCAGTAAAAGCAATGCATCAGAGCTATACAATGAGTTGACGAAAGACATGGCATACCTCCTAATGTGTCAGATCTCCTTTTACCCAGGATAGTGCAGCAGTTCGACTTGGCATGAACTCTACAAGTCATTGGATGTTTCCTGAAGAAGTATTGAACCACAATGCCACTATAGTTGTCCATAATTGCAAAACTGTTGCCGATGCCGGATTTAGTGAACGAACTGACTTCTCGATTAAGCCCCATAAATGTTCGATGGGCGCCACGTTGGGCGATTGTGGTGACCAAATCGTTCGCTCGAATTTTCCAGAGAGTTCTTCAAACCATCTGCGAACAATTCTGGTCCATTGACATGGCACATTGCCATCCATAACAGTTCAATTGCTCTTTGGGAACATGAAGCCCATGAATGGCTGCAGAAGGTCTCCAAGTAACCGTGAATATCCATTTCCAGTCAATGAGCCAGTTCATTCGACCTAAACACAGCCCACACCACTATGGACCCACCACCATCTTGCACAGTGTCTTGTTGATAACTTGGATCCATGGCCTGTTCTTTGGGAACGTGAAGCCCATGAATGGCTGCAGAAGGTCTCCAAGTAACCGTGAATATCCATTTCCAGTCAATGAGCCAGTTCATTCGACCTAAACACAGCCCACACCACTATGGACCCACCACCATCTTGCACAGTGTCTTGTTGATAACTTGGATCCATGGCCTGCGCTTCACTCGAACCCTACCATCAGCTATCTGCAACTGAATTCGAAACTCGTCTAACAAGGTCAAGGTCACGGTTTTTCAGTCGTCCAGGGTCGACGTGATATGGTCACGAGCCCAGGAGAGGCGCTGCAGACGATTTCGTGCTGTTAGCAAAGGCACTAGCGTCGGTCGTATGCTGCCATAGCCCATTACCGCCAATTTTCACCGAAATGTCCTAACAAATGCGTTCGTCTACGTCCCATATTGATTTCCGTGGTTGTTTAATGCAGTGTTGCTTGTCTGTTAGCACTGACAACTCTACTCAGCCCGCATCTCGTGGTCGTGCGGTAGCGTTCTCGCTTCCCACGCCCGGGTTCCCGGGTTCGATTCCCGGCGGGGTCAGGGATTTTCTCTGCCTCGTGATGGCTGGGTGTTGTGTGCTGTCCTTAGGTTAGTTAGGTTTAAGTAGTTCTAAGTTCTAGGGGACTGATGACTATAGATGTTAAGTCCCATAGTGCTCAGAGCCAGCCAACTCTACTCAGATTTACTGCTATCGTTCCTTAAGTGAAGGCCGTTAGCCACTGCGTTGTCCGTGGTGAGAGGTAATGCCTGAAATCTGGCATTCTCGGCACTCTCTCGACACTGGGAAATCTCGGAATACTGAATTCCCTAACGATTTCAGAAATGGAATGTCCCACACGTCTATCTGCAGCTACCATTCCGTGTTTAAAGCCTGTTAATTCCTGTTGTGCAGCTGTAATCACGTGGAAACGTTTTCACACGAATCGCCTAAGTACAAATGACGGGTCCACCAATGCAGTGCCTTTTAATACCTTGTGAACGCACTACTACTGCCATGTGCATATCGCTATCCCACGACTTTTGTCACCTCAGTGTATGTTGCTGGTTATACATTGTGGTCTGGAGTGTAGCAGTGAATACTACGGATTGTACTGTGTGTTTTCCATATTAACGAGTAGTATGAATCATAGCAGTGCTGTATAACGCGCATGTGTGATGGTGTGTAGCATGGGGTGTAGCAAGTTGTGGCATGAATTGCAACTACAAGTTTCTAGTGGTACAGTGCATTATGAAATGTACTGTATCAGTGTGCTGTATTATTGCATAACATAAAGTGAGTCGCAACTGTCCTGCACAGCAGTAGTGCAATCTATCGTAGTGTAGCATCGAGTATATTTCTGCATCCACGGACTGCACTTCTATGCTGTAATGTAATACAGAGTGTAGGTGTATGCGGTACGGACTGCACCAGTGTGCTGCAGATTAGGATAATATGAAGTATACCTGTACATGTTATGGACTGCATCTGTGCTGTAGAGTAGCATACTGTGGAGTGTAGTTGTACATACAATGGACTGCACCTGTGCTGTAGAGTAGTGGAGTAAAGAGTGTATTTGTACATGTGATGGACTGCAACTGTGTGCTCTAGAGTAAAATAATGAGTGTAGATGTATGTGCCATGGACAGCACCTGTGTGCATTAGGAGAGTGTAGTATGGAATGTAGTTGCCATGGACTGCATCCATGCTGTAGACTGTTGTAGTATGGGGTGTAGTTGTACATGGTCATGGACTGCACCTGTGCTGTAGAGTAGTACAGTATGGAGTGTAGTTGTCCATGCCCTGGAGTGAACCTGTGTGTTGTAGAGTATGGAGTGTAGTAGCACTGGGTATGAATGGCACCAGTGTGTTATAGAGTAGTATAGTATGGAGGTTAGTTGTAAACGTTGTAGACTGCTCCTGTGCTTTCTAGTTGTGCAGTATGGAGTGTAGCTGTATATGTCATGGTCTGGACCTGTGCTATAAAGTAGTACATATGGAGTGGAGTTGGATATGCCATGGACTGAACCTGTGCTGTAAAGTAGTACAGTTCAGTATGGGGTGGAGTTGTACATGCCATGGACTGGACCTATGCTGTAAAGTAATACAGTATGGAGTCTAGCTGTACGTGCCATAGACAGGACGTGTGCTGTAAAGTAGTACAGTATGGAGTGGGGTTGTACATGCCATGGACTGGACCTGTGCTGTAAAGTACATAGTACAGTATGGAGTGGAGATGTATGTGCCATCGATTGGACCTGTGCTGTAATGTAGTACAGTATGGTGTGGAGTGGACATGCCATGTACTGGATCTGTGCTGTAAAGTAGTACAGTATGGAGTGGAGTTGTACGTGCTATGGTTTGCGCCTGTGCTGTAGAGTAGTAGAGTATGGGGCGTAGTTGTTACGTGCCATGGACTGCACCTGTGTGCTGCTGGTGCTGTGAGGACTGCTGGCGGAGCGCGGCAGGGACGCAGCTGCTGCTCCAGAGGCGCCGTTGCTCCCAGAGGCCGCAGCTGACATCAGCCCTGACAGCTGCGCAGGCCGGCTCACCACCTCGCCGTCAGAGCCTCCGGAGCTCATCTCCGCCGACACTTTGCTCAACAGGCGTGCGAACGTCACCTGCAAGTGCATAAGCAGACAGTAAAATTTTGCAACGTTTTACATTACTACTGTGCTTTGATATTGAAGTGTGTAACGTCTGTGTGAGGTCAGCTGGGCTGGATACTAGACAGAGAAAGCAGACAGACATTTTGGGCAATGTAACTCCAAGGATGCGCTCTTCCCAGGTACTGTAAGTCCAGTGAAACTGGACGAGCACACAGAGTGTTGCAGATATCAGAGAAGGTAAGTACATTCAAGATTATTATGGGATTTTTTTAAGAAGGAACATTCTTGGCGACTCTGCTGCTTTTTGTGCTAGGAAAGAGGGGGTTGTGCAACGGCACTGGATGTTGCTAACAAATGATTCAATTGTTGTGAGGAAGAATCTGAGCTCGCCAATTAGATGTTGGGAAACCACATGGAAAATTTTATATACACTCCTGGAAATGGAAAAAAGAACACATTGACACAGGTGTGTAAGACCCACCATACTTGCTCCGGACACTTCGAGAGGGCTGTACAAGCAATGATCACACGCACGGCACAGCGGACACACCAGGAACCGCGGTGTTGGCCGTCGAATGGCGCTAGCTGCGCAGCATTTGTGCACCGCCGACGTCAGTGTCAGCCAGTTTGCCGTGGCATACGGAGCTCCATCGCAGTCTTTAACACTGGTAGCATGCCGCGACAGCGTGGACGTGAACCGTATGTGCAGTTGACGGACTTTGAGCGAGGGCGTATAGTGGGCATGCGGGAGGCCGGGTGAACGTACCGCCGAATTGATCAACACGTGGGGCGTGAGGTCTCCACAGTACATCGATGTTGTCGCCAGTGGTCGGCGGAAGGTGCACGTGCCCGTCGACCTGGGACCAGACCGCAGCGACGCACGGATGCACGCCAAGACCGTAGGATCCTACGCAGTGCCGTAGGGGACCGCACCGCCACTTCCCAGCAAATTAGGGACACTGTTGCTCCTGGGGTATCGGCGAGGACCATTCGCAACCGTCTCCATGAAGCTGGGCTACGGTCCCGCACACCGTTAGGCCGTCTTCCGCTCACGCCCCAACATCGTGCAGCCCGCCTCCAGTGGTGTCGCGACAGGCGTGAATGGAGGGACGAATGGAGACGTGTCGTCTTCAGCGATGAGAGTCGCTTCTGCCTTGGTGCCAATGATGGTCGTATGCGTGTTTGGCGCCGTGCAGGTGAGCGCCACAGTCAGGACTGCATACGACCGAGGCACACAGGGCCAACACCCGGCATCATGGTGTGGGGAGCGATCTCCTACACTGGCCGTACACCACTGGTGATCGTCGAGGGGACACTGAATAGTGCACGGTACATCCAAACCGTCATCGAACCCATCGTTCTACCATTCCTAGACCGGCAAGGGAACTTGCTGTTCCAACAGGACAATGCACGTCCGCATGTATCCCGTGCCACCCAACGTGCTCTAGAAGGTGTAAGTCAACTACCCTGGCCAGCAAGATCTCCGGATCTGTCCCCCATTGAGCATGTTTGGGACTGGATGAAGCGTCGTCTCACGCGGTCTGCACGTCCAGCACGAACGCTGGTCCAACTGAGGCGCCAGGTGGAAATGGCATGGCAAGCCGTTCCACAGGACTACATCCAGCATCGCTACGATCGTCTCCATGGGAGAATAGCAGCCTGCATTGCTGCGAAAGGTGGATATACACTGTACTAGTGCCGACATTGTGCATGCTCTGTTGCCTGTGTCTATGTGCCTGTGGTTCTGTCAGTGTGATCATGTGATGTATCTGACCCCAGGAATGTGTCAATAAAGTTTCCCCTTCCTGGGACAATGAATTCACGGTGTTCTTATTTCAATTTCCAGGAGTGTAGATGTTGGGAAACCACATGGAAAATTTTATATAATTCCGGGGGAACTTGATGTGGAGCACTTTGTTACGCGGCCTCATGTGGGAAACATCTACTACAGTGTGATGGTCACTCAGTACTTTGGTTCTGAGCTTGCAGTAAAAGGCGCGAGTGACTTTTGTGAGAACTGTACGTCTTTAGGCTCTCTCTGTTCGACATATCTACGTTTCTTTTGAAAAGTGTTCAGTTCGATTGTAAAATTAAATAATCTAAGTTGAGAGATCAGATCTGTTTTGCGTCGTCTTATTTTACTATTCGTTCACATTGACGGTAATTTAGCACATTCTCTCACTGTGTAGTACAATTATCACAATCATCGCGGAGCGGAAAATAAGCAAAATCTAGGCTTTTTTCAGAGAAAATCAGGGAACATAGCAAAGTGTGATTTATGTCGAACAATCATATTTTGTTCAGAGAAAGGTTCATATCAAATCTGAAAAAAAAACCGAACAAAATGTCAATTTACTTATGTCTGTTTCCAAAAGACGGCTTACCTACTATACGTTTCTAACCTTGTATTTCCCTCGTCTTCGAGTCAACAGTGTAGATGTGCTCAGGAAGGTATTAGCGGTAAGTGTATTGTGCAGTCTGAAAGCCCTCCTACAAAAAGTCAAGACAGACAAACCTCTCAGGCTTTGTAAAAGTAGTTATGAATATGGTAAGGGGAAGAAATGACTTAGTACTAAAACTGACTGTTAAAGATCTCCAGCCTTTTTCTGTTGTAGGAGACTCAAGTTATACTTAACTACTACGTTACCTGGGACCCAGTTACACAATTCCATTGTAATATTTACTGAGCACTGTTTTATCTGATGCTCCGTTTATCTCAACATGCCATTTTATGTCGCGTAATTTTAACAGATCATACCAAAACGACGCATTTTTATAGCTCTCCAGTGCGTCGGCTGCTAGAAACAGCATTTTTTAAATCACAATCAAGCTTCGACACAAAAAGCCTCCCCCCTTCAGAATTTTAAGATATATGAAATCAAATTTAGCAACAAAAAATAACTTCAACTGAGATTTCTTAGATCACAATATAACTAGTGAACTGTGCCCTCTTTGTGGCTGTCCTCGTGCAGAAACAGACCTCTGAGATATATTTCCTGTGTGACATTTTCTCGCCTTTACCTTCTCACTCCTTAAACTTTATTTCAAAAAATATGTTCTTACCAGTTTAATGTTTTATATGTCCCGCATAGCAAGTTTTTGAAGAAGTTGATAATAACTGGCGTCTCCACCTTGTCGTTGCATTCGGGCTACCTAATATGTCTGGATGATTTCAAGGAGTTCTGCCAGTCACTTGCCAGACGGCAACAGAATATTTTTCACAGAGGTGGGGACTTTAGTTCATCATACTGAGCCACAATGACGGAAAAAAATTACAACGCCAAAAAATATTTAATGTAGACTAACGACATTTCGGGAATATTTATTTAAGTGGTTAAGATCGCAAGATCACAGGTTAATGTAAGCGGGAGATAAGCCATTGCAAGTGTGAAATGCTGGTAAATTAATAACCGGTGCAACCATCGGAATGTTGAATGCAAACTCGCAGACGTGCATGTATTATATTGTACAGGTGTCGGATGTCAGTTTGTGGAATGGAGTTCCGTACCTGTTCCTCTTGCTCATGAGGTTATTGATGCTTGTGGATGACGTTGGAGTTGTTGTCCGATGATGTCCCATATGTGTTCGGTTGGGGACAGATCAGTTGAACTAACAGGTTAAGGCAAGGTGCCGACAGCCTGTAGAGCGTGTTGGGTTACAACAGGCGAGCGTTATACTCTTCGAAAACTCCCGTGGAATGCTGTACATGAATGTCAGTACAACAGGTCGAATCAGCAGTGACGTACAACTTTGCAGTCAAGTTGAGAAGGAGAACCACGAGAGTGTTGCTTCTGTCATACGAAATCGCACCCCACACCTTAAATCCAGCCATAGGTGTAGCGTGTCTAGCACGAAGACAGGCTGGTTGCAGGCAGACCATCAACTGGCCGCCTTCTAGCCAATCACTGGCACCGACGCAGAACCAGCTCTCATAAGAAAATACACTCCTGGAAATTGAAATAAGAACACCGTGAATTCATTGTCCCAGGAAGGGGAAACTTTATTGACACATTCCTGGGGTCAGATACATCACATGATCACACTGACAGAACCACAGGCACATAGACACAGGCAACAGAGCATGCACAATGTCGGCACTAGTACAGTGTATATCCACCTTTCGCAGCAATGCAGGCTGCTATTCTCCCATGGAGACGATCGTAGAGATGCTGGATGTAGTCCTGTGGAACGGCTTGCCATGCCATTTCCACCTGGCGCCTCAGTTGGACCAGCGTTCGTGCTGGACGTGCAGACCGCGTGAGACGACGCTTCATCCAGTCCCAAACATGCTCAATGGGGGACAGATCCGGAGATGTTGCTGGCCAGGGTAGTTGACTTACACCTTCTAGAGCACGTTGGGTGGCACGGGATACATGCGGACGTGCATTGTCCTGTTGGAACAGCAAGTTCCCTTGCCGGTCTAGGAATGGTAGAACGATGGGTTCGATGACGGTTCGGATGTACCGTGCACTATTCAGTGTCCCCTCGACGATCACCAGTGGTGTACGGCCAGTGTAGGAGATCGCTCCCCACACCATGATGCCGGGTGTTGGCCCTGTGTGCCTCGGTCGTATGCAGTCCTGATTGTGGCGCTCACCTGCACGGCGCCAAACACGCATACGACCATCATTGGCACCAAGGCAGAAGCGACTCTCATCGCTGAAGACGACACGTCTCCATTCGTCCCTCCATTCACGCCTGTCGCGACACCACTGGAGGCGGGCTGCACGATGTTGGGGCGTGAGCGGAAGACGGCCTAACGGTGTGCGGGACCGTAGCCCAGCTTCATGGAGACGGTTGCGAATGGTCCTCGCCGATACCCCAGGAGCAACAGTGTCCCTAATTTGCTGGGAAGTGGCGGTGCGGTCCCCTACGGCACTGCGTAGGATCCTACGGTCTCGGCGTGCATCCGTGCGTCGCTGCGGTCCGGTCCCAGGTCGACGGGCACGTGCACCTTCCGCCGACCACTGGCGACAACATCGATGTACTGTGGAGACCTCACGCCCCACGTGTTGAGCAATTCGGCGGTACGTCCACCCGGCCTCCCGCATGCCCACTATACGCCCTCGCTCAAAGTCCGTCAACTGCACATACGGTTCACGTCCACGCTGTCGCGGCATGCTACCAGTGTTAAAGACTGCGATGGAGCTCCGTATGCCACGGCAAACTGTCTGACACTGACGGCGGCGGTGCACAAATGCTGCGCAGCTAGCGCCATTCGACGGCCAACACCGCGGTTCCTGGTGTGTCCGCTGTGCCGTGCGTGTGATCATTGCTTGTACAGCCCTCTCGCAGTGTCCGGAGCAAGTATGGTGGGTCTGACACACCGGTGTCAATGTGTTCTTTTTACCTTTTCCAGGAGTGTATAAGAGATCTCCACCCTGCCCTCTAATGACCTCTTGCTTGACACCACAGAAGTCCCAAATGGCGGTATCAATGGAAAGCACGCCACAGGGCGTTTGGCCCGGAACTGTCCTTGAAGAAACCGATTTGCAACAGTTCGTTGTATATCTGTGGTGCCAACTGCTGCTCAAATTGCTGCTGCAGTTTCAACATAATGCGCCAGAGCCATACGCCGAACACGATAGTCTTCCCTCTGGATAGTGCCACATGGTCGTCCGGAGGCAGGCCTTCTTGTGAACGTGCTTTCTCATGACCACCGGTGCCAGCAATAATATATAGTGAAACTTCCTGGCAGATTAAAACTGTGTGCCCGACCGAGACTCGAACTCGGGACCTTTGCCTTTCGCGGGCAAGTGCTCTACAAACTGAGCTACCCAAGCACGACTCACGCCCGGTACTCACAGCTTTACTTCTGCCAGTACCTCGTCTCCTACCTTCCAAACTTTACAGAAGCTCTCCTGTGAACCCTGCAGAACTAGCACTCCTGAAAGAAAGGATATTGCGGAGACATGGCTTAGCCACAGCCTGGGGGATGTTTCCAGAATGAGATTTTCACTCTGCAGCGGAGTGTGCGCTGATATGAAACTTCCTGGCAGATTAAAACTGTGTGCCCGACCGAGACTCGAACTCGGGACCTTTGCCTTTCGCGGGCAAGTGCTCTACCAACTGAGCTACCGAAGCACGACTCACGCCCGCTACTCACAGCTGTACTTCTGCCAGTACCTCGTCTCCTACCTTCCAAACTTTACAGAAGCTCTCCTGCGAACCCTGCAGAACTAGCACTCCTGAAAGAAAGGATATTGCGGAGACATGGCTTAGCCACAGCCTGGGGGATGTTTCCAGAATGAGATTTTCACTCTGCAGCGGAGTGTGCGCTGATATGAAACTTCCTGGCAGATTAAAATGATTAGCTTTTCAGAGCATTCACACAAGGTTGGCGCCGGTGGCGACATCTACAACTTGCTGACATGAGGAACGTTTTCAACCGATTTCTCATACACAAACAGCAGTTCACCGGCGTTGCCTGGTGAAACGTTGATGTGATGCCTCGTGTAAGTAGGCGAAATGTGTACTATCACGTTTCCCACTTTGTTAAAGGTCGGATTGTAGCCTATCGCGATTGCGGTTTATCGTATCGCGACATTCCTGCTCGCGTTGGTCGAGATCCAATGACTGTTAGCAGAATATGGAAGCGGTGGGTTCAGGAGGGTAATACGGAACGCCGTGCTGGGTCCCAACGGCCTCGTATCACTAGCAGTCGAGATGACAGGCATCTTATCCGCATGGCTGTAACGGATCGTGCAGCCACGTCTCGATCCCTGAGTCAACAGATGGGGACGTTTGCAAGACAACAACCAACTGCACGAACAGTTCGACGACGTTTGCAGCAGCATAGACTATCAGCTCGGAGACCATGGCTGCCGTTGCCCTTGACGCTGCATCACAGAGAGGAGCGCCTGCGATGGTGTACTCAACGACGAACCTGGGTGCACGAACGGTAAAATGTCATTTTTCGGATGAATCCAGGTTCTGTTAACAGCATCACGATGGTCGCATCCGTGTTTGGCGACATCGCGGTGAACGCACATTGGAAGCGTGTATTCGTTATCACCATACTGGCGTATCACCCGGTGTGATGGTATGGGGTGCCATTGGTTACACGTCTCGGTCACCTGTTGTTCGCATTGACGGCACTTTGAACACTGGACGTTACATTTCAGATGCGTTACGACCCGTGGCTCTACCCTTCATTCGATGCTTGCGAAACCCTATATTTCAGCAGGATAAATCACGACTGCATGTTGCAGGTCCTATATGGGCGTTTCTGGATACAGCAAATGTTCGACTGCTGCCCTGGCCAGCACATTCTCCAGATCTCTCACCAATTGAAAACGTCTGGTCAATGGTGGCCGTGCAACTGGCTCGTCACAATACCCCTGTCACTACTCTTGATGAACTGTGCTATCGTGTTTGACTCATTGCCCAGGCGTATCAAGACAATTATTACGGCCAGAGGTGGTTGTTCTGGGTACTGATTTCTCAGGATCTATGCACCCAAATTCAGCGAAAATGTAATCATATGTGAGTTTTAGTATAATATATTTGTCCAATGAATACCCATTTATCATCTGCATTTCTTCTTGGTGTAGGGATTTTAATGACCATTAGTGTACATCCAGCTTCTCGTAGCTCTATTACACGACCTCTTTCAAACTCAGTGAGGGGTTGATAATGGCGTGTTTGTCGTCTTAAAGGCTTTCTTGACTAACATCAAGGTCCAGTCTCAAAGGGAACTATTGCCTTCGGCTGTTACACCATGTATTTAAAGCAAACCTGATTTGCCTCCTCATGGTGATGAGTCTTATGTGACTGGAGCCAAATTTGAACGAACATCATCTTTCAGATGTAGAAAGACGCCTACCAATTTTCGTTTATGTCGCACAACTTCGTCCTGGTGATGTGATTTTTTTCCGTCAGTGTATTAGTGAAAAGAGTATCAAAATCTCTACAGTAGTTCCTGAGATTATCCTGAGCTTACAGACAGAAACCGCAGTAGGGAACTTAAATTTATACATGTATTTACGCGTGTTTCAAATTTGTGCCGACAAACATCGAGGGGATGCAATATATGTCTTGAGGAACAAAATGACGATAGGAACCGATGTCCGGATACGTCAACCGACGAGGCTACGGTGTGTCGAAGTTACAGGCGCCGGTGCCTGTGTATGTATGTACACACACTGTGGTTCCGTGATGAGGTTACAAACTTTCAGATATGATGGAGAAGGATAAATGTATAAATTTAAGGGGATCTGGTTCGGAAACAAATGAGTCGAAAGTTAAATGGGAAAATCATTCTGCTACCTCTGGCAGTGGAATACATGTAATGGTGCTGTTATTTCAAAGATTTGAGAGTAGGAAACTTTCAGAGCTGGCATTATGGACCAAAACAAAAAAGGTCTCGTTACCATGGGCTCTAAAATGCATACCTGAGGAATTATGAGTACTTGTTCATCTTCGCTATCGTGAAACCCATCTCCTCTATTGAAAGGGCTCATAGCTCTTAAGGTATGCACATGTTAACTAGATATTATTTTCCTTGTTCTGGGTGACCTCTGAAAGTTGCCTATCCTATAATCTTTTGAGGTTAAAAATTGCTGTACTGACAGAGTAGTATGGGATGCCGCATTATCGTGATGCAGAATCCAATTATCAAAAATGTTGGCACGGACACGAAGAACTCTTTTACGAAGTCCTTTTAAAATTTCTTTGTAGTAATATTGGTTAACTGTTCGTCCAGGAGGCACCCACTCCTTATGAACAATTCCCTTGGAATCAAAGAAGCACACAAGCATGCATTTCACTTTTTCCTTTGACGTGAGAGCTTTCTTTGGTCTGGCTGATCCCTTTGAGCACCATTGCGAACTTTGGCGTTTTGTCTCTCGATCGTACTGAAAAAACCAACTTTCATCACCAGTGATAACACGGCTCAACAATTCTGGATTGATTTCCGTTTGCTCTAACAGATCGGCTGCCACATTTTTCCGTGTTTCTCGCTGTTGTGGTGTGAGTTTTTTGGGGACCATTTTTGCACAAATCTTTCTCATACCAAGATCTTCAGTTATTATTAAACGAACTGTTTCTCGATTGATGTTCAGTTCTTCTACAATCATTTTCACGGATAATTTTCGATCAGATCGTACGAGTTCACACACCATGGTCAAGTTGACATCCGTCCGTGAGGTTGATGGTCGTCCACGGCGGTCTTCATCTTCCATATTCGTTCTGCCTTCACTAAACATTTTATGCCAACGAAAAACTTGAGCTTTTGACATAACCTCCTCTCCAAAAGCCTTCTGAAGCTTACCGTAAGTTGTCGTCGCGTTTTCACCACATTTAACGCAAAAAGAAATGGCATACCGTTGAGCAATATTATGCGGTTCCATTTCCTTGACGAGAGACAAACACGTTTTAACTTATTACAGCACAACTCACGACTGAGCAGTTGCATCGATGTGCCGCTTGGATCACGGGGGTGAAAGCTATATGGGAGAAGAGGCAACAAGCCATGTAGTTCCTTCCAGACCACTAGAGGCGCTATGGGTCAAACGAAGCTGCAATTGACTAATGAGAACTGTCCAATGGCGGTTAGTGATATTATATCGTCTTGCTCTGTACTGAAGTCCGCGGTTACAGTCGTCTTTGTACATGTTTCATATTTACATACTACTCATCTTCATTATAAACAGGTTTATTACTTTAAATTTCATAAAGTTCACTGTGGAACTGAAGAGATTTCCTGCAGAAAAAATGTCCACAATTGATCCTAAGGTAAGACATTTAATTTTCAATAAATAATCTCGTAGCGTTTAAATGAAATATATTCTCTTCTGTTATGAATGAAGCTGTGTGATTTCTGTTTGCTTACTTAAATAACTTTGATATGTCAGTAGTAGTTTTATTTGATGAAGATTTTTATGTTTTTCAGAATATTCAACACAACAAATTGACCTAGAAATACTCCTGTAAATTCCCTGGCTGTTCATCTGGATATTACGTCGGTTCAACGGAGAAAGTTAGGAGCAAGCATTTCAACAAGTTTCCAAAACTATTTCAAGGATTTCTTCTGAAGCGGAAAAGTGTTGTAAACTGTGACCTGATGTGAATTGTGCTACTTATTTTGTTCGTGAAGATAATTTTTTCGAGGAAGATTTTATGTTTAAAACTAGGCAGAGGCTAAACAGAGGTGAGTTTCCAAAGCATGTGACAGGTGTTCCATGTGAAATTGTTAATATCAGTAGTAAATCAGGTGAAACTGTTGCTCATAGTGAAATTTTTATTGTTTGCTTAACAAATAAAAAGTAAGTTTTGTTTTCATTTCACTGTTTTTATCCACCTTTCCTATTTTTGGCACTTAATATTGATGTCTTCTTTTTTGTGTTGAAGCGTTTACAGTTGTAAGATGTAGGAACTTTTTTAAGAAATTGTCAGTAGTGCACGTTTCCTGGGTAATTACTCAGAAATTACAGTCCTGAAACATAGTTGTTACAAATTTTGGAGTTCTTCATTCATTAACACTGTGACAAAGATTTCTTAATTGAACCTCTTTAACTGCCGATTATTCTCTTAATAATAGTTTTTTTCTTTCATTGATCCCACAGCTTATGAGATGTCAAAGTATGATATTATTCAGGAATATATGTGGCTCAATTTATATGCAACAATTTTTATTTAGTTTGAGAGAGTTATTTAGACTACAAGCTTGTTTCGACTTACTGTCAATTTCAAGTGTTGCGTGTAGTTTTTTGACGCACAAAACGTCCTGGAGCTCTTATATGTTGATAGAAATCAGTATAAGTGTGTCAGTTTGCAAGTCTATTTTTGATGTCTGCGCCTGGCAGTTGCTGCTCAAGAAAAGATCATAGAAGCAGCGACTGTCAGACGCAAACGTCAAGAATAGACTTGTAAACTGACACACTTATATTGATTTCTATCAACATATAAGAGCTCCTGGATGTTTTGTGCGTCATAAAAACTAGACTCAACACTTGCAACTGACAGTAAGTCGAAACAAGCTTGTAGCTTAAATAGCTGAAGCTAAATAAAATTGTTGCAGCTAAAATGGACTACAAATATTTGTGAGTAATAGGTTGTCACTGCTGTATTGCAGTGTGCTGTAGCTGTGTTTAAATTATTTTATTATGATGCTAGCCAAAATAATTACATAGCACGCCCAGAAAACTGAGATAAGAAAATTAAAAGAAAAAAAAAAACAGCGTACATAAGCTAGGAGGGATGCAACTCGCAATGTTTATCCTTTTTTAGTTCATGTCCATACCACTAGAGGCGCTGGTATCGGTCAGTGTTGCCCTCTTTTAACACAGGAGTTGCACTTCTCTTTTCTTGTTGTTCTGTGGCTTGGACTAAAAGCAGCATACAGACCAAGGTCAAAGATATTGTTCCTATGCAAGCCTGCAGGGTTGCCACATCTTGCAAAGAAAATCAGTCTCATTACTTTATTGTCGCACCTCGTATGTAAAAGGTATGTCTAGCGACAATATAGCATGATACAAGATTTATTCCGTACTCTCCTTTCCGAACAGCTTAATTCCCGTCGCTCCGCAATCTTCCTCTCCCTGGACCTCGAATGTGCCTATGACCGCGTATGGCATTCCGGCCTCCTCTTCAAGCTCCAAACCTTCGCCCTTCCCATTAACTACGTCCGTCTGATCGGCTCCTTTCTCTCCCACCGTCCTTCCTATGTCATCGTCCATAACACAGATTCCTACACCTTTTCCCCTCTGCCGGTGTGCCCCAAGGCTCCGTCCTCTCCCCCCTTCTGTACCTTTTGTACACGGCGGACATGCTGCAACCGTCACCCCCCGTCCACCTTCTCCAGTTTGCCGATGACACCGTCTTCCTTGTCCTTGCCCCCACCCTGCAGCGCTCCCAACACCTTCTCCAATCCCATCTTGACCGGTTCACCGCTTGGTGCAACCAGTGGTTGCTCAAGGTCAATCCCTCCAAAACCCAGGCGATCATTGTAGGCAAAACCACCCCTTCCTTCCGCCTCCTTGATTTCTATCTCACCATCTATGGCCGTCCTATCGCCCTCACTCCCACCCTTAAGTACCTTGGCGTCACCCTCGACCGTCGCCTCTCCTGGACTCCCCATCTCCAGACAATCCAAGCCAAGGCACGCTCCCGCCTCAGTCTCCTCAAGCTCCTCTCCGGCCGTTCGTGGGGTCTGGACCCCTCCACCATCCTCCACACCTATAAATCCCTCATCCGCCCTATCCTTTGTTATGCCCATCCGGCTTGGATCTCCGCCCCCCCTACCTTTTACACATCCCTCCAAATCCTTGAATGCCATGCTCTCCGCCTCGCCTATCGCATCCGTCTCCCCTCCCCCACGCGGATCCTCTACAGTCTCATCCCCTTCCCCCACCTTCTCCTCTTCCTTGAAAGGATACGGATCCTGTACACCTCCCGAAAACTCGATCCTCCTCACCCGCTCGTCTCCCCGCTCCTCTCCCACCCCCGCCCGCTGCTGCGCCTGTATTCCCACGTCCCACTCGGTCTCCATCTCTCCACCCTCCTTACCCTCTCCCGAGGTGGCTTCCGCCAACTCCCCCTCCCTGATGATGTCCTCCTCCCTTCCATTTACCCCTCCTATCAACTTTGATCCTCCCCCTCACTCCCTGTTTCCTTTCCTTTAGGCACCCTCCCTCCCTTCTCTTTCCTTTTTCCCCCGTCCCCCGTCCTCCACCCCTCTTCCCCCGGGCTTCCCCTCCCCCTTCCCCCTCCCCCGCTCTCCACTGCCCATGGCATCTCTGCTCTCCCCTCTCCCTCCCACTCCCCCTCCTCCTCCTCCTCCTCCTCTCTTGGCAGGTCCCCGGACTCGCACCCGCTCTGTGAACATTCGCGCGCCGGAGATCATCGCCATCAGTGTCTCGTGTGTGTGCCTTCGTCTGTGTTTAGTGTTCTTTCGTCGTCACGCCTCCTCTGTTCACGTGTTCCGTCGCAGCCGTCCGTGTTTTGTGCGCCGTGTCAACTAGTGTCAGTGATGTTTTTTCGTCAGGCGTGAACGGCTCTGTGTTTTTTGTTTTTTGGTGTCTACATTGTTCTGCCCACCATTTTTTATTGTATTCTCTGTGTCCCCTCTATTTTATTGTAACTCTCAAGGCTGAAGAGCGGCGTACTCAGCTGCTGACAGCCCGCCTTGTGTAAGGTGATAAAAATTACAATAAAGAAAAAAAAATTATTCCGTACTTTTACGGTTCTAATTGTGGTGGCTACCAGGATTAGGACTATAGGAGCGGCTGCAGGAGCGCTCACCTTCTTCTCCAGCTTGGCGTCCATGATGGCGCCGGAGTCAGGGGTGCCCTCCGTGCTGCCGAAGGCGGTCTCGGCCTCCCTGGCGGCCGCGTGCTGCTGCTGCTGCTGCTCCTGGGCTTTGCGCTCGCTCAGCTGGATGAGCTCCCCGATGCTCACCTTGCGGGACGGCTGCTGGTTGATCAGCTGCTGCAGGATCTGCTTCTTCTCCGCCGCGTTCTTCTTGGTCGGTGTCGAGTTGTTGCGCTTCTTACGAGGCGAAGGGGTTCCTGGAAATCGAAGATACGTCAGGCTCGCTCACACTTCCCTACAACTATTACTGCCACCTACTCTGTGCACAGTGCTGTCTATTAAAGGAATGTAGTCTACCAGGTGTACGGGTGTGAAATGAGCGTTTTTTTTTGTGAAAATGAAGCACTAATTTTGAATTGAAAAGTAAAAAAAAAATTATTCAAAGTACTGACCATTGCTTTCTATACATTTTTACCACCTTTCTGGCAATTTGTGGACACCACGCCAATAGAAATGTTCGTCTTTTTGAAGCAAACCAATCAGACGCCCACTTTTCGACTTCTTCGTAGGAATCGAAGTGTTCCTCAGCCAATTCGTGTCCCATTGATGAAAACAGATGGTAGTCGGAAGGGGCCAAGTCTGGTGAATACGGCGGGCGGGGTAGCAGCTCCCAGCCAAGTGTTTTGATTGTATCCTGAACCAGTTTTGCTTTGTGTGCAGGTGCATTGTCGTGTAAAAAAAATTACTTTGCCATGTCTTCTGGCCCATTCTGGTCTTTTCTCGATTAATGCATAGTTCAAATTGATCATTTGTTGTCTGTAGCAATTAGTATTCAGTTTCACTGCGTTTTAGAAGCTCATGATGCACCACACCTTTCTGATCCCAACAAACACAGAGCATTGTCTTCTTGCCACTTAACATCTTAGTTCATCAGTCCGCTAGAACTTAGAATTTTGAAAACTACGTAAACCTAACTAACCTAAGGACATCACACACATCCATGCCCGAGGCAGGATTCGAAACTGCGACCGTAGCGGTCGCGCGGTTCCAGACTGTAGCGCCTAGAACCGCACGGCCACCCCGGCCGGCCCGAATCGATCTGGTTTTGCAGTCAATGTTGATGGTAGTCCCGGATTAACCCATAATTTTTCCCGTTTAGGATTCTTAAAATAAATCCATTTTTCATCGCCAGTAACAATTCGATGCAAAATTGATTTCCTTTTATATCTTTGAAGCAAAATTTGACAAATGGTTTTTCGGTTTTCCATCTGTCTTTCATTCAATTCATGTGGCACCCATTTTCCACACTTTTGGATCTTTACCATAGCTTTCAAACGGTCAGAAATGGTTTGTTGTGCAAAATTTAGCATTGCTGCCATTTGCTTCTGACTCAAATTATCATATTCATCCAATATTGCTTGCAATTCGGAGTCTTCGAACTTTTTTGGTGGTCTTCCACGTTCTTCATTTCTTACATCGAAATCATTATTTCTGAACCGTTGAAACCAAATTTTGCATGTTGCTTCTGATAGAGCATGATCACCATATGCCTCGACAAGCATTCGATGCGACTCTGCAGCACTTTTTTTCAAATGAAAACAAAAAATTAATGCTTTCCGCAAATAATCACTTTCTGGTACAAAATTCGACATTGTTAACACGATGAAAACCTATGATGTTGTTTGTTCCATGACTTGATGTATACTAAATACCTTTGAGAGATGTCATACCAACCAAACACAAAAAAATTAAGGCTCGTTCACAACAATTGTTCCCTATCGACACATTTCTATCTTAACGCTCATTTCATACTGGTACACCTGGTATTAATCTTTAAATATTTAACTGCTGTAGCAGAGAACCAGGCATCTGGCAGTGTCGGTACCTCAGTTTCTTGTCTTGTACGACTGAAGGAGGCATTCGTTGTTCTGAAGATTCTACAAATCTAATGTCTGAAATCTAATTTGGATAAGCACACTTGCTGAACGACCCTTTGTCGTGCTGTTGATACTCATGGTAGTACTCTGAGTAGCTAACAGGTCGAGTAGAAAGGGGCATGAAGCGTCACTATACTATGCATGTTTGTATTCCGTACTATCACTGCTAGAGGATCACTGAAACAAAAGAAGCCACCGCGTAGTGCTGGACATACACTCCAGTCATTTTATTGACGGAAAAGGGTATACGAATGCATAGGGCGTTTCAGCAAGATTCCTTCGGTTTCAAAAAACTATATCTTCTGCATGAATGAATGAAGACAGAAACATAAATTTTAACCAACATGTAGGATTTTCAAAAGAACCATCCGGATTTACAAAGACACAGAGGGTGAATCACCTAAAACTTGCAGCGCAAGTCTTGGGGAAAGGGATCCTGCTGTTGATGTAGGGTTTTCACAGAATGGATTGGTAATCAGGAGCTCGTACTGTTAGTCAATCAACAGATTCTAATAATACACTACTGGCCATTAAAATTGCTACACCACGAAGATGACGTCCTACAGACGCGAAATTTAACGGACAGGTAGAAGATGTTGTGTTATGCAAATGATTAGCTTTTCAGAGCATTCACACAAGGTTGGCGCCGGTGGCGACACCTACAACGCGCTGACATGAGGAAAGTTTCCAAAAGAGTTCTCATACCCAAACAGCAGTTTACCGGCGTTTCCTGGTGAAACGTTGATGTGATGCCTCGTGTAAGGAGGAGAAATGCGTACCAGCACGTTTCCGACTATCACCATTGCGGTTTATCGTATCGCGACATTGCTGCTCGCGTTGGTCGAGATCCAGTGACTGTTAGCAGAATATGGAAGCGGTGGGTTCAGGAGAGTAATACGGAACGCCGTGCTGGATCCCAACGGCCTCGTATCACTAGCAGTCGAGATGACAGGCATCTCATACGCATGGCTGTAACAGATCGTGCAGCCACGTCTCGATCCCTGAGTCAGCACATGGGGACGTTTGCAAGACAACAACCATCTGCACGAACAGTTCGACGACGTTTGCAGCAGCATGGACTATCAGCTCGTAGACCATGGCTGCGGTTACCCTTGACGTTGAATCACAGACAGGAGCGTCTGCGATGGTGCACTCGACGTCGAACCTGGGTGCACGAAAGGCAAAACGTCATTTTTTCGGATGAATCCAGGCTCTGTTTACAGCATCATGATGGTCGCATCCGAGTTTGGCGACATTGCGGCGAACGCACGTTGGAAGCGTGTATTCGTCATCGCCACACTGGCGTATCACCCGGTGTGATGGTATGGGGTGCCATTGGTTACACGCCTCGGTCACCTCTTGTTCGCATTGACGGCACTTTGAACAGTGGACGTTACATTTCGGATGTGTTACGACCCGTGGCTCTACCCTTCATTCGATCCCTGCGAAACCCTACATTTCAGCAGGATAATGCACGACCGCATGTTGCAGGTCCTATACAGGCCTTTCTGGATACAGAAAATGTTCGACTTCTGCCCTGGCCAGCACATTCTCCAGATCTCTCACCAACTGAAAACGTCTGGTCAATGGTGGCTTAGCAACTGGCTTGTCACAATACGCCAGTCACTACTCTTGATGAACTGTGGTATCGTGTTGAAGCTGCACGGGCTAGCTGTACTTGAACACGCCATCCAAGATCTGTTTGACTCAATGCCCAGGCGTATCAGCGCTACTGATTTCTCAGGATCTCTGCACCCAAATTGCGTGAAAATGTAATCACATGTCAGTTCTAGTATAATATATTTGTCCAATGAATACCCGATTATCATCTGCATTTCTTCTTGGTGTAGCAATTCTAAAGGCCAGTAGTGTACATAGAAAGCGTATTTCTTGTACAAACATACACTTTGAAGATGGAACAAAGCCTATTGAAGTTAACAAACTAAAAGTAGGGTAGATTAGAATATCAGCAGTGTTCGTTGCAGAATTCTAGTGCGAGTCATTATTTACGAGATACCGAATTTTGAAAAGTTGCCACGTTAAAGAACAACACAAGTGCATACACTAAATATGTGGACTCTTGCCAGTAACGAGGCAATTGACCATCACAGGTTGTGCTCAAAATGGCCAATGGTAGCGGCAATACATGCCTCCCGAATGGTATGCAACGACTGCTGCACACGTGCTAGCATTTCAGAGGAGATGTCCGAGCAGGCTGCAGTAATACGTCGTTGCATATCATCGGGTGTGATTGGTATGTCCTTGTAGAAAGCGTCTTTCAACTTTCCTCACAGATAAAGGTCTGCCGGCGTCAAATCCGGGGAACAGGCCGGCCGAGGTATTGGTCTTCTCCGTCCAATCCAACCATCTGTAAACAATTCATGAAGACATGCTGTAGTACTTCATGGACTATGGGCTAGACAGCCATGTTGGTACCACAGATTTCTCCTAGCCTTCAGAGAAACGTCTTTCTGCATCCGTGGAAGACGATTTGTTAGGAGGCTGCGATAATTGTGCTCGTTCATTGTTTCATCTATGAAAAACGGTTCTATGAGCTGATGATTCACTATCCCACACCACACTTCACACACTATGGACGCTGACATTCCACCCGGCGAAGCCAACGGGGATTGTCAACACAACAATAGTGTATGATTCCGCGGTTTACCCGGCCATTATTCGTGAATATGGCTTCATCAATAAACAAGATACATGATACATCTGGGATATCGTGCCTTAATGCCAATGTACGGAATTTAACACGATTCACATAATCGTTTCCATGCAGCTCTTGATGGAAAGAGATGTGATATGGACGGAATCTCTGTCGATGAAGAATGCCTAGGCCACTTGCCTGACTTGCAGCGGAGGTTCGAGTCCTCCCTCGGACATGGGTGTGTGTGTTTGTCCTTAGGATAATTTAGGTTAAGTAGTGTGTAAGCTTAGGGACTGATGACCTTAGCAGTTAAGTCCCATAAGATTTCACACACATTTGAACATTTGACTTGCGGCACTTCCTTGTGGGATTGCACGGGAGCTAACGTGCGGATTAACTGCAACACCAGCAAGGACATTAATTTCCCCTTTACTGTCGTCACTTTTTTCCTTCTGTTACGTTGTATAGGTGTTGAACTGGTTGAAGAGCTTGATAGATAACTGCCGAGATGGTTGACGTCTATTGGGATATCTTGTCCCATACACTGTACAAGAACGAACTGTATTCTTCCTACTCTCTCCATACACCATGAGCTTGTCGGCTTTTTCTGCATTGGTAAACCGCATCGTCCACTCACCACCTACTGCTTGGACTGTCACACGCTGACTAGCAACTCGCAATGCCCTGAAGGAACATAGAAGCACACTGTGAGCAAACGTAACAACTATGCAGGTCGAATGGCACGAACTAGTGTCGGTGTCGAAACTTTTCAAAATACGATGTCTTGTAAACGACTCGCACTAGACTCTTGCAATAAACACCTCTGATATTCTACTTTTCCCTTCTTTTAATTTGTTAATTTCAACAGGCACTGTTCTATTTAAACAAGTTATGTTTGACCAAAAAATACTCTCTTATGTACTACTAAAGTCTGTTTATTGCCTAACAATGCGAGTCCTTTACTACCAATCCATTCTGTGAAAACCGCACATCAATAGCACTTTCAATTTCGCGCTATTGCGATGTAAGTTTTGTGTGATTCACCCTGTATATGCTTGCCCAAGCAACCTTGGAGAACTTCTTGGAATAACGTTTAGGATTTAAATGTTGATTTACTTTACACTGGTGTCCAATGTGGCCTCCACCAGACGCACGATTAACATTTGCGAGCGTATCGTCTGGAGCTACAGCATTCAATGATGTTGCTATGCAGATCCATAGTCCACCCACAGATTTTGGAAGGCACATAGCGTATCGTGAGACAAGGAGACCTTGGAAGCCTATGGTGGAACGCCAGAGCAGTACACCCCCTATGGCTTAAGCTGTAGGAGAAGAGGACTCTCAGCGAAAATCACGCCGCACAATTGTAACTGAATTGCACCTGTGGAAATGGAGTATGCCAAATGCCTTTTGTTGCTGTGTTACTGCCATCTGGATTCGATGCAAACAGGGTAACAAGCTTGCGAGCTACTCCAGGGGGATCGCTGTTGGCACCCACATGAAGGAACAACTTGTAACTGGCGCCAAAATCCACTTTTAGTTTCGATGCCTAAGTTAAAATTGACCCCAAATTTCCATCATCATTTATTTAGAAGTTATCGTAATGTAAAACTAGTTGACTCTTTGGAACGTCCTCAACATCTGCCTAATCGTCCCTACCCTCGAAAGTTCCCAGAAATCACAATGAACTTTCTGTATAAGGCTTCAGACCATGAAGCAGGTGGTATAAAAAAGAGTCGACGGAGGGAATGGGGGCGATCTTAGAGCGGACACAATTGTATAGGGACCAAGAAAGAGAGTTTTATCTACGACCCAGTGACAGCGACATCACTGTGAAGTGAAAAAAATTAAGAAATCACTGAATCTTGGCAGTAATCCACTACACTTAAAACAGAACCTGGTACTGTCGGCTGATCATGATCATGCTGTAGGAGGAAAACAGTAGAAACGCTTGTCAACTACCGCGGGATGCTTCCGTTATTGACTAGCTACAGACAGACGTCAGGTGCAGTATTGACAGTCAAGAGGACTACAAAACTTGATTTTCCTTCTCACCATGCTGCCCAGGAATCTCTGTTTATATGAACGGATGTAATACGTCGTTTACAGTAGTGCAAACAAAGCCATGTCTGGTCTGTTGGACAGTAAAGTAAAACGGTACGTCATGAATGGTTGGGAGACGCAGAAGGGCAGGTTCAGCCACATACCTGGAAATCCTATCCTCCGTGGCCGTACTTTCCCATCGCGAAGTATGAGTGCTGAGTAAGTGTACCTGTTAAGTATAGATGGCTGTAACGGTGTGTGTAGTATAGTGTCGTGCTCATGTTGGAGACGATAAGGGAAGGGAAAGGGTGAAACCCGGTGCTAACATATAGCCTTCTCCTTTCGAAGAGTACCAAGGAGGGTATCAAGTGTTGAGCACTAAAAGAAAACTTTATGGGGTTGTGAGTTACGTTGGATGTTGTAGCTCTCAGATGGACTTCTGTGCATCTGTTTGATTCCTGGCGTCATGGACTGTGCGGCTGGTCCTGGCGGAGGTTCGAGTCCTCCCTCGGGCATGGGTGTGTGTGTGTTTGTCCTTAGGATAATTTCGGTTAAGTAGTGTGTAAGCTTAGGGACTGATGACCTTAGCAGTTCAGTCCCATAAGATTTCACACACATTTGAACATTTGACTCCTGGCGGCTGATATTGGACTTCTGCTGCTAAAGTCAAGTTCAGTGGGACCAACCGAGGTGACGCAGTGGTTCAGACTCTGGTCTAGCATTCGCAAAGTTTGGGGTTCAGTTCTCGTTCCAGCTGTCCTGGTTTGTGGGTTCTACATAAGGTTGATAGCAAAATGAGTTGTTTGGACGGCGAAGGTTCAATCCCGCGTCCGGCCATCCAGATTCAGGTTTTCCGAGATTTCCCTAAATCGCTTCAGGCAAATGCCGGGATGGTTCCTTTGAAAGGACACGGCCGACTTCCTTCCCTAATCCGATGAGACCGATGACCTCGCAGTTTGATCTCCTCCCCCAAATCAACCCATTTGATTTGAGTTGTTAAAGGACTTCGGCCCATTTCCTTCCACATCCTTTCCCATCCTGTGACTGTGATATATATCTAACGACCTGACTATCAGCGGAAAGTCAAACCCAACAGTTCTTTCCAAGTAAATTTAGTGGAGACAGAGTGCTGCTCTGGGGATGGTACCCCTCGTTTCGGTTCGAAACATCATTTTTCGTTAATGGTAAAGTGGTGGACATTTTAGAAAATGGTATGTTCTACCTGTTATGGCAATAGCTTGCCAATGCCCGCCTTCATCTGAATCGTCAGTAGGTCTGGCTACCATACAGCGTGCCCGGGTTCGATTCCCGGCCGGGACGGAGATTTTCTCCCCTGGGGGACTGGGTGCTCTGTTGTTATCATCATCATTTACTCATCATCGACACGCAAGTCGCCCAGTGTGGCGTCCGCTGAAAAGAGTTGCAGTTCGATGGCTGAACTTCCGCGGAGGGGGGGGGGGGAGGGGGGGGGTCTCGCGTTCATCAGTGCCGTACGATCATTCCATTTCTTTCATTTCATTTTGGACTCTGACGTTTTTCTGGACGAGCATCATAACATTTTCGTCTACAGAGAAAATACCATCAAATATCAGTGCGAAGAAAATCAGATGCATCTACACTAATAGCATACTAAACGCCCCGCCAAAACAAGTATAGAATATTATTGAAATGAACTAGGACACAACACATCTAGTCGAACAAAAATTCATTAACAACTATTCACCAGCCTCCAGGAATTCGTCCTTCAGTGTATCGCCGGCCGCTGTGACCGAGAGGTTCTAGGCGTTTCAGTCCGGTACCGCGCTGCTGCTACGGTCGCAGGTTCTAATCCTGCCTCGGGCATGGATGTGTGTGATGTCCTTAGGTTAAGATAGGTTTAAGTAGTTCTAAGTCTAGGGGACCGATGACCTCAGATGTTAAGTCCCATAGTGCTTAGAGCCATTTTTTCAATGTATCAGAATTTACTCGTGCAGACTTCTCGGAAGATGAAGCGCAATAGTAGTAGTAGATCAGCCTTTTCTAAGGCCTCCTTGACATTCTTTTAATTGCCGTTGGTGAGTTCTTTCAATTCTGTTCAATAGAATTTTTGAAAATATTTGTAGAACAAGTTCCCTGTAATTACTAATGCTTGTATTGCCGGCTTTATTATGAGGAGAATGTATAATGATTGTTCAAATGAAAAAGTACGAAACGTCGTAACAACCAAATTGGTTGATATTTGCATATGCCGCTTTGGGACAATGTAGTGAAACACTTAGGGATGAGAATACAGCGTTGTCACCTCCCACCAAAAACTTCAAAGTTGTGTAATCAGTAGGCAAGGAGATGCTCTCAGTATTTTTCGACGTCCGATACTCATTGGATACCTGGAGCACGAAGCAACAATAAACAGTGATGTACTGTGAGACATTCCGTAGTCTCCGGAAGTCCATCAGGAGAAAACGGCCTGGGCTGCTCACGGAGGGGTGATTCTGCTCCATGACGACACACGTCAACACGTCTCCAAGGTCACACAAAGCACAATGGTCAAGTTCAACTGGAAACAGCTTGAGTGTCCGAGGTAAGGCCCGGACACGTCG
Source organism: Schistocerca cancellata (assembly GCF_023864275.1). NCBI lineage: Eukaryota > Metazoa > Arthropoda > Insecta > Orthoptera > Acrididae > Schistocerca > Schistocerca cancellata. Next base: position 810,407,674 of record NC_064628.1, read on the forward strand.
ACCTGCGACTTCCACGTGTTTGGCCCGCTAAAAGAATATTTCAGAGGGAAGCATTTCGACTCGGAGGACGAACTGAAGAACACAGTGGAGGACGGGGTCCTGTCACAACAACAGGAATTCTGGGAATGGGGAATCCTTCAGGTCGTGAAACAGTGGGATAGTTGTGCTCAGACCTCTGGTTATTACTCTTCAATAAAGACTTCAATTATACCCACGGTGTTCTTTCGTAACTATTCTTTCGAACACACTTCATATTTACACGACTTTCCACTCCTCTGTAACCTTTTCCGTTTTCCGCATTTCTTCAAAACCCATTGCCAGATCTTTTGTAATCTTTGTTTATGATGATTCCGGAAGTTAGCTCAGCTGTTATGGAATCTCCCCTACTGGCTACGTTAATTTTCAGAGTTCTGATTGTTTCCCTGGCTGGTCTAACAGACGGTGGCACATCTTTACCTTGATTTTCATAGAAGTCTGGGGATTTGTGATTTACTTCTAGGCAGAACTATTTACAATTTTTGGTATTATTTAAGCTATTTCTATCCTCACATTCTTGAAACAAATACTTATTGCTTAGTGACACAGTAATCTATTCTTGTAGGTGTGATAAAAAACTCAGGATTTTTTTCAGATTGATATCTTCATCAGTATTTAGTTTTCCCTGTCACGACTGAAATACTCGGAAAATGTAGCACGATGTATGTTTTATAAACTAATGAACCGAAGTCCACGTCTAGCCCACATCGTACCTGGATGCTTGCCGTGAGAACTCGAAAGACAAGTGAAACGATTTTTCGACGAAACAGACGACTGCGCAAACAATTGACAGTAAAGTAATAAAACTATTGGAAGGATGGGGATGAGAACTTTTTGATAGTTGGCGTCTTCAGTGCAATAATAGTAGGTATGTGGGCAATTTTGGCCACATACGCTAATGAGATGAAGCATTTTGGTCGCATAGTTAATAGAGCTTTGGTCTACATTTGAAACGCAACACTGCAGCGACTCTGCGTGTCATAGAATCTACAAAGCCTTCGGAGGCTTCCGGAGGTGTGTTGTACTTGATGTCTACGCACAGGTCACGCATTTCCCGTAAATTACGGTTTGTGAGCGCGGTTCGCCTCTTGTAGCATCCCAGACGTGTATCATTAGGTTCATACCAGGCGAGTTCACTCTTCGAATGATTCTGGTTTTTTGACACGGATAGTTATCATGCTGGAAGAATTATCCGAATGGGACTGAAATCGGTAGATGTGATACACATTTACAGACACACAAAGAATTAGAAGTTCAGTTCTTTTTTAATAAAGAAAAAGTGCTTCACAAATGCAGCTAGTCAATGGTGCGTTGGTGCACCCCTGGCCCTTATGCAAGCAGTTATTCGGCTTGGTATTGATGGCATAGTTGTTGGACATCCTCATGAGGAATATCGTGCTGAAGCTGCCGAGAATTCTTTCGGGTTGTATGGCCATGGTCCATGGAACTCTTCTATCCCTGACGTTTCGCCGAAAGCTATGTTGGACCTGCGGAGGTGCTCCCGGTTGTGCTGAGTCTTGCCGACTGACGAGTCGACTTTTTTTTTTTTTCCTTTATTGAATTTCAATTCCCCCCGAAGGGGGCGGGCTGGCAGCAGCTTAGGACGCCGCTCTGCAGCCTACAGATTTTCTGACAAAGAGCAGGAGAATAAATAATAATAAAAAACAGGCGATAAAATCGGGGACTTAGTGAGTAACAAGGTGAAAAGAAAATGGGGAAATTAAAACAAACAACAGAGGGATGATGAAGCGAATAAAAAGACATACGGAGCAGACAGGGAAAACAATAGACAATTAAAAAACACGGCGACAGTCTGGATTCTGTTCGCAAAGTATATAAAATGCACACCCAGCGACAGCATGGTTTCTGTTCGCAACACAACACTGAATAGTCACTAGAACACAGCACGAAAAAGTCGGCAAAGGTGACACCACAGTCGAGAGCAGGTGACGAGTCGACGTCGAAGGACGGCCTAAATATCGTGGAAAGTGGGCGTGGTCTGGATTTCACGTGATAGCAGAGATAAGCCTTGTCAAGGATAAAATATAACTATCGATCATAGTACGTCAAAGATAAAAACTTCTCATCGATTCTGTAGCGCCACTGTCCATATATCGCTTAGTTTCATACCTTCTTCTTTTCTGTTAAAATTATCCCCATGTTTATATATTTCGATGGCTTCTCTATATAGGCGTGGATAATAGTTCGTCATAGTACATAAAACCTCAGTTTTCGATAATTTCACTACGTGAGTACCAAGTGAAGAGCGTGTTCCGCCACAGCTGACTTGTCTCTTTTCCCTAGTCCTTTTGTCTTCCTTCAACCGTGTATTCGCACTTCTCTTTGTAGTTCCAATGTAGACCCTACCACATGTACACGGAATCTTGTATACACCACTTTCAGACAGAGGGGGACGTTTATCCTTAACGCTTTAACGGAACGAAGTGCTTAGCCTATTTTCTTAGTTTGTCTGAAAATCGGTCGAACGTTATGTTTCCTAAAAATCTTGTCAATTTTATCCGTTACTTTTTTGATGGAGGGTAGAGAAACCGTGTTCTTCCATCGCTGTGTCCTATCGTTGTCCTTAGGCCTCCTGTTATTCGGTCGCAGAATATTTTTTTTCCTTACTAGAGTACCCATTCTTCTCAAAAGCGTGCTTTAGATGTTTTAACTCGGCGTCCAGGTATTCCGGCCCACAAATTCTTTTAGCTCTGTCCACTAGAATTTTAATTATACCCCTTTTCTGTTGTAGATGATGATTGGAATCCTTATGCAAGTATCTGTGGGTATGTGTAACCTTCCGAAAGACTTTATGTTTCAAGCTGCCATCAGTCTGTCTCATGGCGAAGACATCCAAGAAGGATATTGCAATGTCTTTCTCCATTTCCATGGTAAACTGGATTTTTTGATTTATACTATTAAAATAACAAAAGAATTCCTCTAAAGCTTTTTTGCCATGTGACCAAACCACAAATGTACCATCCACGTATCGATACCAATGACATGGTTTTTTATTCGCTTTATCCAGAGCTAACTGTTCGAATTCTTCCATGTAAATATTGGCGATCGTAGGACTCATTGGGTCACACCATCAACCTGCTCATAAAACTCATCCTCCCACTGGAACTGACTAGAAGTGAGACCGTGTCTAAAAAGAGCAGTGAAATCTGCTGGGAAAACATCTGCTTTGTAAAACATAACTTCGTTAAGCGGAATCATCGTAAATAAAGACACTATGTCAAAACTGACATGAATATACTCAGGAGCCATAGTTAGTCCCTTCAGTTTCTTAATGGTATGACATGAGTCTTCTACATAAGAATCAGTTTCCGCCAATATGTGGTTGTAAACAAAATGCCAGTCATCTTGCTACACTACTTGCCATTAAAATTTCTACACCAAGAAGAAATGCAGATGCTAAACGGGTATTCATTGAACAAATATATTATACTAGAACTGACATGTGATTACATTTTAGTCAAACAGGGCTTGGATGGCGTGTACAGGTACAGCTGCCCATGAAGCTTAAACACGATACCACAGTTCATCGTATTTTGACGAGTCAGTTGCTCGGCCACCATTGACCCAACGTTTTCAGTTGGTGAGAGATCTGGAGAATGTGCTGGACAGGGCAGCAGTCGAACATTTTCTGTATCCAGAAAGGCCCGTACAGGACCTGCAATATGCGGTAGTGCTTTATGCTGCAATCGATGAAGGGTAGAGCTAAGGGTCGTAACACATCCGAAATGTAACGTCCACTGTTCAAAGTGCCGCCAATGCGAACAAGAGGTGACAGAGACGTGTAACCAATGGCACCCTATGCAATCACGCCGGGTGATACGCCAGTGTGTCGATGACGAATACACGCTTCCAATGTACGTTCACCGCGATGTAGCCAAACACGGATGCGACCATCATGATACTGTAAACCTGGATCCATCCGAAAGAATGACGTTTTGCCATTCGTGCACCCAGGTTCGTCGTTGAGTACACCATCGCAGGCGCTCCTGTCTGTGATGCAGCGTCAAGGGTAACCGCAGCCATGGTCTACGAGCTGATAGTCCATGCTGCTGCAAACGTCATCAAACTTTTTGTGCAGATGGTTGTTGTCTTGCAAACGTCCCCATCTGTTGACTCAGGGATCGAGACGTAGCTGCACGATCCATTACAGCCATGCGGGTAAGATGCCTGTCATCTCGACTGCTAGTGATACGAGGCCGTTGGGATCCAGCACGGCGTTCCGTATTACCCCCCTAAACCCACCGATTCCATATTATGCTAACAGACATTGGATCTCGACCAACGTGAACAGCAATGTCGCGATACGATAAACCGCAATGGCGATAGGCTACAATCCGACCTTTATCAAAGTCGGAAACGTGATGGTAGGCATTTGTCCTCTTTGCAAGAGGCATCACAACAACGTTTCACCAGGCAACGCCGGTCAACTGCTGTTTCTGTATGAGAAATCGGTTGAAAACATTCCTCATGTCAGTACGTTGTAGGTGTCGCCACCGGCGCCAACCTTGTGTGAATGCTCTGACAAGATAATCATTTGCATATCACAGCATCATCTTCCTGTCGGTTAAATTTTGCGTCTTTATCACGTCATATTCGTGGTGCAGCAATTTTAATGACCAGTAGTGTATTTGATACATTGGGGAGGGTAGGGTTTGGCGAGCACGAAGACAGACAGCAGGAGCTCTCGCCGTGTGCGGGCGGCTATTATCTTGCTGAAATGTAAGCTCAGGTTAGCTTGTCATGAAGGCAACAAAACAGGACGTAGAATATCGTTGACGTACCGCTGAGCTGTAAGGGTGCCACGGATGAGAACCAAGTATCCTGCTATGAAAGAAAATGGCGCTCCAGACCTTCACTCCTGGTTGTCTGGCTGTAAGGCGGGAACCAGACAGGTTGGAATCTAACGGCTGTCCTAGCTGTCTCCAGACAATCCAAAAACTCTATCAATAACTGCTTGCATAAGGACCAGAGGTGGATCAACGCGTTATTAACTTGCCCAGACTGTGAAGCGCTTTTTCTTGAATAAATCATCCAATTTTTTTCCGAAAGTGTGATTATTTGTTTGTCTTTACATGTAACTCACATCCACAGAGCTCTGTCGCATTCGGATAGTTACTTCGTGCTGCGTCGTTCTTTTTTATTGTGTCTCAGAGAGTACTTGCATTACCGCGACACGTTCCCTCTGCGCCACCGGGCGGCGTCCAGTCTCGCAATAGTCGGTGGTCGTAGTACTCGTATTTTCTTTCGCCAGTCTAGCGTATTTCACCAAGTTATGAATTATAATAATAATTCTGACTTGTTCAACAACCTGTTGCGAGCCTTTCAAATGGATACCACATCTACATCTGCATCCATACTCCGCAAGCCACCTGACGGTGTGTGGCGGAGGGTACCCTGAGTACCTCTATCGGTTCTCCCTTCTATTCCACTCTCGTATTGTTCGTGCAAAGAAAGATAGTCGGTATGCCTCTGTGTGGGCTCTAATCTCTCTGATTTTATCCTCATGGTCTCTTCGCGAAATATATGTAGGAGAGAGCAATATACTGCTTGACTCCTCGGTGAAGGTATGTTCTCTAAACTTCAACAAAAGCCCGTACCGAGCTACTAAGCGTCTCTCCTGCAGAGTCTTCCACTGGAGTTTATCTATCATCTCCGTAGCGCTTTCGCGATTACTAAATGATCCTGTAACGAAGCGCGCTGCTCTCCGTTGGATCTTCTCTATGTCATCTATCAACCCTATCTGGTACGGATCCCACACTGGTGAGCAATATTCAAGCAGTGGGCGAACAAGTGTACTGTAACCTGCTTTCTTTGTTTTCGGATTGCATTTCCTTAGGATTCTTCCCATGAATCTATCTGGCATCCGCTTTACCGACGATCAACTTTATATGATCATTCCATTTTAAATCACTCCTAATACCTACTCCCAGATAATTCACGGAATTAACTGCTTCCAGTTGCTGACCTGCGATTTTGTGGCTAAATGATAAGGGATCTATCTTTCTATGTATTCGCAGCACATCACACTTGTTTACATTGAGATTCAATTGCCATTCCCTGTACCATGCGTCAATTCGTTGCATTTCCGTAGAATTTTCCATTGTTACAACCCCTCGATATACCACAGCATCATCCGCAAAAAGCCTCAGTGAACTTCCGATGTCATCCACAAGGTCATTCATGTATATTGTGAATAGCAACGGTCCTACGACACTCCCCTGCGGCACACCTGAAATCACTCTTACTTCGGAAGACTTCTCTCCATTGAGAATGACATGCTGCGTTCTGTTATCTAGGAACTCTTCAATCCAATCACACAATTGGTCTGATAGTCCATATGCTCTTACTTTGTTCATTAAACGACTGTAGGGAACTGTATCGAACGCCTTGCGGAAGTCAAGAAACTCGACATCTACCTGGGAACCCGTGTCTATGGTCCTCTGAGTCTCGTGGACGAATAGTGCGAGCTGGGTTTCACACGATCGTCTTTTTCGAAACCCATGCTGATTCCTATACAGTAGATTTCTAGTCTCCAGAAAAGTTATTATACTCGAACGTAATACGTGTTCCAAAATTCTACAACTGTTCGACGTTAGAGATATAGTTCTGCACATCTGTTAGACGTCTATTCTTGAAAACGGGGATGACCTGTGCCTTTTTCGAATCCTTTGGAACGCTACGCTCTTCCAGAGACCTACGGTACACCGCTGCAAGAAGGGGGGCAAGTTCCTTCGCGTACTCTGTGTAAACTCGAACTGGTATCCCATCAGGTCCAGAGGGATTTCCTCTTTTGAGCGATTTTAATTGTTTCTCTATCCCTCTGTCGTCTGTTTCGATATCTACCATTTTGTCATTTGTGCGACATTCTAGAGAAGGAACTACAGTGCAGTCTTTCTCTGTGAAACAGCTTTGGAAAAAGACAGTTCATGCTATGTGATCTTATATAAGTGTAATATGAATGTTTGATTTAAAGATTACAGCTCTTTTCTGTTCAGCCTGTGCTCCCTGGTTTACCACACCCATATCCTCGCATCTTATACAGTTTCAACATGTACACCTGTGATGATGATAAGGTCCCATACTCCGAGGAGCGTAGGGGACAATGCGGGAGACACGCACCGCCGTACTAGGCAAGGCCCTAGCGGAGGTGGTTTGCCGTTGCCTTCCTCCGACCGTAATAGGAATGAATGATGATGATGAAGACGACGACACCCAGTCATCTCGAGGCAGGGAAAGTCCCTGACTCCGCCGGGAATCGAACCTGGGACTCCGTGCGCGGGGAGCGAGAACGCTACCGCTAGACCACGAGCTGCGGACTGTACACCTGTACGAAACATTATAACACGCGTTTTACAAAATAACAATCGAAAAATGCGTATTTTTAACACATTAACCTCTAAGCGTTATCGCACATGTCACGTTACAGCTGCTGTACACTTCACAACAAATGTTCGATTACCTCACCGTCAGCTTCAATGCATTTGTGCACTCTTGGGGGAACATGTTGTGTACCTCTGCACGTTTCCTTATGAGGACAGCATCGTCCATGACGCGACCGAGCATTTCATCTCGCATATTCACCTTTCGTTTGTATACCTCAGATTTCGTCTAACACCATAAACAAAAATCTAATGGCGTATGATCGGCGATCTTGGTGACGACTTAATTGTACTACCAAGACCAGTACATCGATCAGGGTAAGTGCGGTTGAGATGTTCCCTCATACGTCAGGTAAAATACGGGGGTGCTCAGTCATGCTGGAAGTACATTGCAGTCCCCGTCGCCAGAAGTACGTCCGCAACATGTTCAACAAGCGAATTTTCCAAAAATGCAGAAATACTATCCCTTCGTTCGCTCTTCTAAAATGACTAGACATATGAACAAGTTGCCGATCATGCCGCAGTAAGCACTGATCGAAAGCCGCGCGGGATTAGCCGAGCGGTCTGAGGCGCTGCAGGCATGGACTGTGCGGCTGGTCCCGGCAGAGGTTCGAGTCCTCCCTCGGGCATGGGTGTGTGTGTTTGTCCTTAGGATAATTTAGGTTAAGTAGTAAGGAAGCTTAGGGACTGATGACCTTAGCAGTTAAGTCCCATAAGATTTCACACACATTTGAACATTTTGAACACTGATCGAAAAATAAACCCGGAAACTGGCTTGCATTGCAGCGTGAGGCCGCGCAGTGTTGCCTCGCGGTCTAGGCCCCTTGCCACGGTTCCCGCGGCTCCCCCCGTCGGAGGTTTGAGTCCTCCCTCGGGCATGTGTGTGTGTGTGTGTGTGTGTGTGTGTGTGTGTGTGTGTGTGTGTGTCGTCCCTAGCGTAAGTTAGTTTAAAACAGATTAAGTAGTGTCTAAGCCTAGGGACCGATGACCTCAGCAGTGCCGCGCGGAGTGGACACGCGCGGTTTGAGGCGCCACGTCATGGATTGCGCGGCTCCTCCCACCGGAGGTTCGAGCCTTCCTTCGGGAATGAATGTTGTGTGTGTGTGTGTGTGTGTGTGTGTGTGTGTGTGTGTTGCTCTTAGCAAAAGTTAGTGTAAGTAGTGCGTAAGTCTAGCAACCGATGACCTCAGCAGTTTGGTCCCTTAGGAATTCACACACATTTGAACATTTGAACGTTAGTAGTTTGGTCCCATAGGAACTTACCACAAATTTCCAAATTTATAGCGTGAGGATTTTTCTGCGACCACCGACGATTATTACATGTGTTGTTGTTCCATTTCCTGTAAAGATGGGTTCAGCAGTGAATAGTATGAATGGAAGCAAATGACCGTTATCATGACATCGAAGAAGCAATGATGGAAATAAAAGAAAGGTTCAGGAATGGAATTAAAATCCAAGATGAAAGGATATCAATGATAAGATTCGCTGAAACTCACTGGCAGATTAAAACTGTGTGCCGGATCAAGACTCGAACCCGAGATCGGGTCTCGGTCCGGCACACAGTTTTAATCTGCCAGTAAGTTTCATATAAGCACACACTCCGCTGTAGAGTGAAAAATTTCATTCTAGATAAGATTCGCTGATGATATTGCTGTCATGAGTGAAAGTCAAGAAGACTTACATAATTTGCTGAATGGAATGAATAATCTAATGAGTACAGGATATGGACTGAGATTAAATCAAAGGAAGACGAAAGTAATGAGAAGTAACAGAAATGAGAACAGTGAGAAACTTAACATCGGAATTGGTGGCCGCTAAGTGGATGAAGTTAAGGAATTCTGTTACCTTGGCAGCAAAATAAACAATGACGGTCGGAGCAAGGACATCAAAAGCAGACTAACACTAGGAAAAAGGGCAGTCTGGCTAAGAAAAGTCTACTAGTATCAAACATAGACCTTAATGTGAGGAAGAAATTTCTGAGAATGTACGTTTGGAGCACAGCATTGTATGGTAGTGAAACATGGACTGTGGGAAAACCGGAACAGAAGAGAATCGAAGTATTTGAGATGTTGTGTTACAGACAAAAGTTGAAAATTAGGTAGACTGATAAGATAAAGAATGAGAAGGTTCTCGCAAAATCGGAGAGGAAAGGAATATATGGAAAACACTGGTAAGGAGAAGGGTCAGGATGCTAGGACAGCTGTTAAGGCATCAGGGAAAAACTGTCATGGTACTAGAGGAAGTTGTGGAGGGCAGAAACTGTAGAGGAAGACAGAGATTGGAATACATCCAGCAAATAATTGAGGGCGTAGCTTGCAAGTGATACTCGGAGATGAAGAGGTCGGCACAGGAGAGGAATTCGTGGCGGGCCCCATCAAACCAGTCAGAAGACTGATGACACAAAAAAAAAGAGGAGCGCTTAGGAGACGGTGACTGATTGTATCAGCGTGAAAATGTACGCTGTCATAAATCAGTATCTGTGAGGCAATGGTTTGAGGACAGTAACATTCCTGAAATGGCCGACCTGAATCCAATGGGATGAGTCTGAACGTCGTCTTCTCTCCGGATCCCAGTGTACAACATCATTACCTTCTTTGCTTGCTGCTCTAGAGGAAGAATGGTCAGCCATTCTTTCACGGACACTCAGGTACGTCACTGAAAGTGTTCCCAGTAGAGTTGAAGCCGTCATAAATCTCCACTAACAGGCGTCGGGTTACTAATGATCAAATAGTGTCTGTTCGATACCCGACAAACAAAGAATCAACTCGCTTTTACACGAAACTGAAGAAATTTTCGGCGTTGCTTCCTCTGTAGGTGCTGCATGTGAAGGTTTCGGGAAAAAACGAAATTGCTGTCACCGATATGTTCGAACCAGTTCTTCTCCGTTAAATGAGTAGTTAGGGGTATGGGAACTAGTAAAATGCACTACAAAGTGACTTCTATGTTATGGCTGACGATCTAAAACGCAATGTGACTGATATGCTGTCAAATGATTTAACCAGTTATTTAATCAGGTTACCCTCCATTCAGAGGCGTTGTACGCAGCGACTGTTATATTGACTTCGTAAATAATAGATTTCAGCTATCAGTCATCCTTTGGAATTTTTATTGGCAGATCTAGATTTCAGCTAGAAACTAGCCATTCTCAATGCACTCTCATTCTTGACCAATGCATGTAATGCCCGTTGGTCAGGTTCAATGAGCTGTGGATGAAGCCCGACCAGCAGGAATTACATGCATTGATCAAAAATGATAGTGCATTGAGAATGGCTAGTTTCTAGCTGAAATCTAGATCTGCCAATAAAAGTTCCAAAGGACGACTGATAGCTGAAATCTATTATTTGCAGTCATATAGTATTAAAGAGAAGCATGAAAAAATTCAGGGGACATCTCAATATTTTTTAGGAATGTATCGCGCATGACGTTAGTTGCCACCGATGTCTTATTAGTGGAATCATATACAAGAATCTAGGAAGATTCAGAGGAAGCTACTTCTAGTGGCACGTGTTCCAAACACGTGAAAGAAAACGATCTCGTTACAGAAAATGTAAGGGCCGTACATCGCGAGTCATGTGAGAGATTAACGGGAAGGTGCGGCTCTTCGGAGAAAAAAAAATCGGGTCTCCTAGAGGGAAAACTGCAAGTCCATGCAAACCTCGCCTAACTGCTGGCTGACTGCGTCCCTGCGAATGTGAGTTCATCATCCTGATACTGTGCCCCATGCGTATTGGAAACCAGCGCGAATAAGAGAGTGAAAAAAGCTCTTTAAATCTACACTTAGAACACAAGGATCAAGGGAGAAAAGTATTTACAAACGGAAGGTTGCCAATATATCAGTTGAAGATACCACAGTTCGTGATAAACTGAGATAACAAAGGATTTGAAAACACGGTGTTGAAACGAGCCAGGATGAAAGAAAATTTCAAGCAGAACAGACAACGCACAGTGCAATCGCACATTAGAAACAAATTGTTAGATCTATAGTGGACGGAGGCTTGGGGAGAACCTAAGAAAGCTGGTAAAGAAAATCACACCGTTAAAAAAAAAAGACTGTTTTTATGGTTGAAACTCATGCGCTAGTAGGGTGATTGAAGCAGTATAGGCAGCTAATTTTTTTATTTAATTATTTATTTTTTTTGATGGAATATTATTTCTTGGACGTGTGTACTCATCGAATAATTATCTAAATGTTGCTGTCTACAAAAATGGGATGTAAGACGTTGTTAGACGACAAAGAGGTTAATATAATTTAATTTGTGATGTTTCCGCTGTATAGCTGAAGATGTAAGCTCATAATCTGGACCCGCATACATAATAATAGTACAGAATAATATGCGCCATAAGTAGGAAGCATAAAGAGTATGATGTATACTAACGTCATTATCGCTTTTGATTTGTGAACTATTTATCAGTTTCTGGTGATTTCAATCTTCTTTCACATTTGTTACAGTAATCGTAATCAGCAGAAAACATGCCAGTTGCTAAGTGCCATGTGAAGATTCTTGTTACGATCATGGCCTGTACCTGGGCCTCATCCGAAACGGATAGCGACTTTGTAAATAAAAGGCGGTTGTGGCGGCAAAAACCGATATATACTTGCTTCAACCGCGGCAATCTCCCTCTGTAAAAATACGATAAAAGGCGCATTTCCTCAAACTGATATGTTGTACTTATAAGATACATGCGAAAACAAACGCTGGTGGTAGATTACAGAATGAAATAATATACTGCAAATAAGTACCGAATTCTCTGTTTAAATCTGAGGCTGTAATCTGTTCGCCAGCAGTAAATACGGGTATACACGTTTTTTGAACCCTAGTTAGTATTTGAAGTGAAAAGTTTGGGAATGATAGCGGAAAATATTAAATAGGTAATCGGTACGACAGAGTACAGTCCAATTTATGATTCTGTCAACGTGAGGTTTACCTTTGCAGATGATTTCGTTACAACATACAAATAATCAGAAGTACTCCTGGTCACTACAGTTTTCTTACAATATGTCAAATCATGCGCCTTGCAGCGGAACGTTGCTCAGATGCGGAATGAAAATAAACAGTTTGCTCTCTCAAGTAAACAAGCAAGAAGTTTTACCGCGGACTGAAACCTTGCTTAATGCCTGTCGGTGTGACATTCGAACTAGAGGCGATGCTACATAGTATTAGATATTATGTGGGGTCACGTCGGTTTATTATGGAAACAAAACTTTTTTGTACTGTCCAAACATGTTTCTACACATCTGTTTTAGCATTATTTCATTCAAGTCTGTAAAATAAAAACATGTTTCAAGTAAGTAATTTGTATCTGTCGCGATTATTACATCATTTTTTTGAACGTTTGGTTCTGTAAGACCTTCTTTACATTATAATATAGCTTGTCACCTGCTGCGAAATGGTTCTTTGTGGGGTTGGTTGGCGAGTTAACAAATCACTTTACGCTTAGACTCATTTTCTTTGCGGGAAATTATTTTGGGTCTATATTTTGTGCTTACTCACATATATTCTCTTAGGTGCTATACTCATCAGCATGCTCATACACAAAAACATGGTATCTGTTTTTAATGCATAATCCTCGCAAGTATAAACGTAAAAATGGACAATGTTTCTGTTCTGAGCCAGGTTCGAATTTACAGATCTGAATAAAACTGATCACTGGTAACGACCGAAGATCCTGAAACTTAGTCGGGCAATAGAATGAAGGAAAGATGTGTTGGGCCGGCCGGTGTGGCCGAGCGGTTCTAGGTGCTTCAGTCTGGAACCGCGCGACCGCTACTGTCGCAGGTTCGAATCCTGCCTCGGGCATGGATGTGTGCGATGTCCTTAGGTTAGTTAGGTTTAAGTAGTTCTAAGTTCTAGGGGACTGATGACCTCAGATGTTAACTCCCATAGTGCTCTGAGTCACTTGAACCGTTTTGAAAGATGTGTTGTTACCATAACAGGCGGATCTGAATTCCCGTAATTTGACCTGCGAACACGACTACTGTTGGAGCCTCAGACCAAACAATGATGAATATTAGCTGTCTTTATCATGAGGCTTCTCTTTTCAGAGTACTTGCTGATGAGTAGAAGAAGGCTTTACAGGAGAATGTAACTAGTGGATCGTTTATCCGTCATACGTATAACATCTCTGAGTGTCAAGGTCCAGAATATCGGCGAACCTAACTCTCAGATGAATTTTTGAACAAGATCTACAAGTCTGTGTTTTAGTTCGCAACCTTCAGGAAAACGAAGCTAATCTAAGCGAGGTGACAGCACCCTGTGAAAAACGTTTTGTCCATAAAGGAAAACCTTTTATTCTGCCCACTCTTTCTCAAACCATATCAAATTCATCTCCCAGTCAATTAGATGAAAAACTCGATCTGAAGTGTAGCAACATTAGTGACACATGTAGAATATTAAACATAGATTTAACAACTCTTTTATGAAATCTGTTATTAAACTGAAAAGTTTATGACCAGTGCTATATTTTTTTGAGTACTATGGTTTAAAGAATGCAAACTTTGCTCTTCATCATTGGTGCAAGAATGACTTGCACTACTGCTAAATCTAAAACTAATTTCTAAATAATTATTATATTGCTGTGGACTAGGTAATACTGATACTGACTTGTATATGTCATAGTGGGTGTTGTTCATTTCGCTTTAACTTTTGTCAGACAAAAATTCAAACTATCTTAATTTACTGAAACAGCATTAATACTCTTATGCATTAAGAAGTTTAAATCATATGTTATCTGCACAGGATCACAGAAATTGTTTAAATTCTAGCTGTGTAAGTCAGTTCCATTGCAGATTACGTAGTAATGGAATTAGGGATGCATAATTGTTCATCTTTTCACTTGAAATCATAAGTAAGAAATGTGTTACTATATACACAAAAATAATGAGGGAAAAGTACACTATGAGACAAAAAACAAATACATATCAAAATTACGTGAAAAGACGTTCACCTAGGGTAGATAAACAAGACAATGCTCACTTAAAAGTGATTTCTTAAAAACCGATTTCAAATCTAAGCTAAGTCTTTGTAATTACTTCTACTAGTACCTCCTAAAACACAGTACACATTGTCAGAATCGTTAATTACTCTGTGGCTCCTTGCCAGTGATTATTGAATCATGTTAGCAAAAGAACTTATATGAAATGTGAATATCTTTAGCACAGCTGCCTCGATTTAGCTGTTACATTGATGGCTGCAAAATGTTTAACTTATTGAATGCAGTACTTTTAAAAGCTCTTGAATGCAGATACCTCTTTTGTAATACGAAACCGCAAAGATTATAGTTCTTATGGTTACATCTCACCAACTCATTTAGCTTTGTGGGAAAAGAACATAAAATGGAAAAATACTTATAAGACCTTAGAAAAACATTATTTTAATAGAATAAAATATTATTTTGCAACGATGTTGCTCTACTGTCACTCTGTTTCACTTTTACTCATCTGTTAATTCCCCATAAATATGAGGATGGAGAGTGTACAACAACAAATTGTGTAAATTTGAACTAGGCAAGAAATATAGTTAGGATAGTATTTAGATCTTAAAACGATAAACTGGCAAGTACAAGCACTATTCTGAAAAAGACAGTTGTGTGTGTATAATACACTGTACTACATAAAAATAACCTCTCATGAGAAAATCTATGACTACAATGTTTCTACCAAATTTTGTAAACTGGATTTAAAACAAAAACACACAATATGATGAAAGTGATAGATTGATATCCACAAGATTGAACGATACAGAAAATTTGATTCCAGGATGTGACATAGAGTGATTGTTGTGAAAACATAGAATGTTTTACCATACAAATAGGATCATAATGAACTCATATAAATGAATATGGAAGGAAGAGCAGATACAGAATGAGTTCTCATACTGCAATAATATTCCTTTTAATTTGAGAGTTCTGATTTGTACCAAATCAATAAACTACCCTAATGCAGCTATGGGACAAAATCTACTCAGTGAGGTAGTTCACAGGTATGGATTTGCCGAATTATTACTTATAACTGTGCTTATGTTTTGCAGCAGATGGAAATGGATATGAGCATTTGGCGTCATTGGCCAGGAGGCCCCTTGCAGGTCAGGTCCAGCCGCCTTGGTGCAGGTCTTATAACATTCGACGCCACATTGGGCGACCTGCGCGCCGAATGGGGATGAAATGAAGATGAAGACAACACAACAGCCAGTCCCTGAGCGGAGAAAATCTCCGACCCAGCTGGGAATAGCACCCGGGCCCTTAGGATGGCAATACTTCACACTGACTACTCAGCTATCGGAGCTTGCAGCAGATGAAAAATGTATTTTGAAGTATTTTTCTATGAACACTAATCAGTCATGGTTTGCTTGGTACCAGTAATGTGTGTCAATTGTAAAAGTATAAACACTTTTACTGAAACAGAAACAATATGGTGATAAAGAAAATATTAATAACCTACAGAAGTGTAAGCGGGTATAACTACCTCCTTAATGTTTAGTGAAGAGTACAGCATTATATTGTTCCACAGTGTGGGAATTTTAAATTAAAGTGATGTACAGTGAACATATTAATAGCTCTGTAAGACTTTGGTACCAGTATGATATTTCACATATTAGATTTTCCATAAGTAGTGCAACTGTAAAAATTGTGGTGTGAAAATTACCTGTAACAGAAATTTGTAATTGTTTAAAAGATTCCACAGGCTCATAAGAGTGAATAAAGAGATGTATAGGCTTGCACATTCCACCTACAGCATTGATATGAATTAAAATATTGCTATACATCGAACATAGTATTGTAATCATGTGTAATTTTTAAATGCAACAAAAATGGGTTTGTGAGGGAATAGTTACTGTACTGCTGGGAGTCCTTCTGCTTTCTGAACTTGTGTACTTGTTTACAGAGTCTACCACCAAAAAGAGCTTCTTTCACTCCAGGCATAGAGACACTAAATTTACTACATTTAATATCTCATCTGAACATCTTGATATGATGATGGTTGCAATCACATGCAAGAATTATACAATAGGTTAACTTCTACTTCTTACGTGAGGTTATTTAACATTTATGATCCAGTATATGCTTATTACTCTTACTCATTTGCTGTATGATAACAAAAAATTATTTAACTGAAAATTCAACACAATTTCTGTAATAATTTGTAATCTAATTAAAAAGGTGTCATTCTAAGAACCTATACTCGATATAATATTTGGTTTGGCAGAAGAATTATGTTATATAACCTACTCAGTTTCTTTCTTATGCAAGATAATTTTAGATTTGATCAGTTAATGTAGTTTTCTTGGCAGTACAAGATACAGTAAATGAAATTCTGTAGTGAAACAGAGATGGTTGACAAATACAAGCCAGTAACATTGCTATGGAAACTACATTAGTATAGATATTTATGCATTATTGCTATTTTTACAGTAAATTATTCATAATTGTTGACTACCCAGTACTCATACTTGTATAAAATATTATCACAATTTCCTTTAACGATTTTTATATCAGTAGTGAAAGTATATTAGGTACTGTGTATGGAACTCAATGCAGTATCATGTAAAATTCTACGAAACAATAATATCAAAGAAAATTTTCCTTCTATGTTAAAATGTATGAGAAACATATACAACTTGCACATGAAAAATTTTACATACTCACACTATCCTGTAAACTGTTTGTACTATACTGTATTGTTCCTATAATGATTGATGTATCATTTAGTAGATTGCTGCACTGTAGGAATCTGTTAATGTAAAATCATTAGTTTTGTCTCATCTATTTGTTCTTCAGTTGAGACTTACATCGATGTTATATGAATTCAGTACTGACACATTATTTTCTGAGTAATCCATTGTTAGCTTCAACTTCCTATAAGATATATAAATTTAGCTAACAAAAGTACTGAGATTCCCTGTAACTAAGTATCATTAAGTGGGTGTTGTAAATGTGTTAATCAATTAACTTAGAGATAGATAGGAGGAAATAAGAATGACAGCTGTACTCAAGTCACAGAGGAAGTCCTTCAAAATCTAATGCAATGCAACAACTCTAAAAGCAGCGTGCGTAACAAGCCAACTGTAAATGCTGCCAGTATTTGTACATCTGAGGAGATATTTTAGTTTTTGGGAATTTAATCAAGGATGAAAAATGGAAAAAAATTGTGATAGCATCCAAACAGATGCCAAAATATTATTACAGAGTAAAAATGAATGTCAGTTGAATTAAATTAATTCACATAGAAAATAACAGTAATTATTATTCTTAAGAAACTAAAGCTAAATGAAAATGCAGAATGACATTAATGGTGGGAGAGACATATAGGTAAACAAATGTGAAGTATATAAGCTTGGTTAAAGCTGTCTGAGAGGAAGACTTGTTGATTCAGATATTGACTGCAGTCAAGGCAAACATGGAGACATCATTTAAGTATGGAGAACAGAATGATTTAGAATAATAAATGATGAAACTTTAGCAATTAAGTTTCTTGTAAAGCATCTCATGTTGTGATACACATCACGCCTATCTAATGAGTCATTAATTGCAGTATTAAAAATAAATGATTTATAGTATGGCTGAAATGGTTTGCACTAAAATACTCTGAAATTTAATAATATCTCGTTGCTAATTCTATTCTTTCTGTCCATTCTCTATGGTTCTTCTCTGCTCCTTATTTAAAATACTGACGTCTTTCTAACATACATATTAATCATTTGCTAATGTTCCTATACTTATTTTTCCTTGTTGCATCATTTCATTCATCTTTGGATTAAGTGTCTACATTTTTCATTTACTTCATCCCACCATTTCCCCATTTGACAATATGTAACATCAAAATACATCAGCCAGTGGTGGTTGCTGTGGGTAGGCCAAATTATGAACTCTTGACTTTAAAGGAGGAAATAATTCTGAATCTGCTCATTTCCTTTTTTATGTTGTATTCAGGCACCATGCAAGGTAAATAGCGAAGTACCAACATACATAGATGAGTTTGCCCCATCAAATGTGTCATTTCACTTCACTTCTGAAGTGACTAGTTTATGAGTGCTGACAAAGACATCATGAGTAGTGAGTAGTCACAAAACACAATGAGTAGAATAATAGAATAACAGCAACAGCTAGTATATCTACTGTGCACACAACACCCAACACACAAGGCCAAGGTAGTCACATTCTACTGATATGGGAAAAGCATTCATAGCATACAGTAAATATATATGTGACAGGATATTGAATGTTACATATGTGCAGAAATTTATCTCATTTTTTACTGACACATTGAGATAGTCATTACTTAGAGGGAGTATCTATTAAAATATTTTTATAAGATCTAGTGCTATAATTAAAAACGGCAAGAAGCATTCAACAAATGATTCTGTTGCCAGAAAGGTATTTAAATATAAACTACTAATGCTTCTTAACGTCTTCTATGTTTTGTTGAATTGGAATCATTTTCTTATTAAGTACCGTCGTTTCTGAAGTCCCTCACGTGGGAAGGAGCTTAAATTTGAACTTAAGAATAAGTATGAATTCAGAGTGAGCTGACATCTCTTCAGTGATGCAGTATTTATATCTTAACTACGTATTTAACTCTATTTACGTAACAAAGTTTTGCTGTAGGGTATAAGAGAGTCATTTTAAGAGTGAGAAGAGAGGAAAAGGAGACATTATTTGAGTTAAATGAAGAATTAGATACTAATGGTTTGTCAATGTTCAGTAATAATGAGATAAAGTCTGCATCTGATGAAACATTCAGTTTGATTTGCAGGTCACTCATGGCTCTAAAATGTGAGTGGCGCACAGGAAAACATCAATAGCAAACAAAAATGTTACCAGATCATTCCAACATTGAAAGCAGACGTTAACTTACAAGCACAAAAATTAAAAGGAAGTCTGTTATGGGGTCTAATATGCAAAGGAGGGGAATGATTATAATATACATATATCACTATTAGATTTGCTTAAATACGTCTGTGGCGCATTTTTTTTTACCAATTGTCAGTGGGTTTGTTTTTGAAAGGCAATTCTCAAGTATTTACAGAATCAGTCAAAATTACGTTTACTCCACTGTCCAGACAGAAACATGCACAGGAAGAAGAAGCTGGGTTAGAAAAGGTACGTGGTAGACATAATAAAACTGAAACTTTTTGCAGACATCGTTTACAATAGGCATACACAACTGTCAAACAAAAGCAGAATTCAGTAACGATGTGCTCAAGAACAATGAAGGGAGACTGGGATTCCATTCAGGCACGGTCTATGTGCAGATGGCTGGCATGGCGGCTTCGGGCAAGCTGACGTGAGTGGAAGACACTGGTGGGTTCTTCCACTGTGAAGCAGGGGCACCCCACGCATTTCCCTGGAGGCGGGAGACACACACCAAATAAAACTGAGGAGTGCACAAGAGACACCCGTGCAGTGCCTGGACAGAAGAGCATTAAATAAAGAGAAGGCAATAACAACAACAGTAACAACAACAACAACAGGGGGCAGAGACGAGCATGTTGCGAGTGCAGACACGAACGACACGAGAGAGAGAGATAGAGTGAGAGAGTGTTTCTCCGGCGGACGCCTTACTTCTGGGTGGTGGTTTAAGCAAATCGTCCAAACTAAAGGTTCTTGCTGTGGCAGCAGATGGGTGACTGTTGTAGCCGTGTGGGCTGGTGAGGCTTAGGAGCGAAGGTTTGCGGATACCCAGGCGGCCTAGCAGGGAGCGAGGGCAGCCAGGCTGCGGGCTCGGCACCACGACGACGGCGGCGGCGCCGGCTCCCGCCAGATGGTCGCGCACCGACGGCGGCCGCGAGTGCACACCTGCGAACACCACACGCCCACACTTGCACGGGAGCGCTCGCTCTGCGCCGCCGCACCACAAATTGTCTTCAATCACATTTAAGCTACTTACGGAGCACCACACAGTCCTGTATGGCCTTTTGTGGTAGAGTGGGAAATATTCAAGTAAGAAAATAATAAAAGTGGGCCACATATCGATCCCTGAGGAATACCAGTAGTTATTTGTCCGCAATAATGCTAATTTTGGAAAGATTTAAAAATGGTTTATGGAAAATCGTTATCATTAAAATTTTCAAGGACTCTGCACACATGAACTCACTAATTTCATATAATTACTGAGCTCGTACACAGAGACGCATTTTCTCAGGTGTTTCGGAAGATATTTATAATTTAATTCCTGCAATGTGTAGCCCAAACAAATGCTGCTGTTTACTTGTTTCATGTGGGTCACAGGGTCGACAGAAAGCGTCGGTTCTCCCGTTAAAACGAGATAATGTTTAATGTGGGATGTTATATGCGCATTCGATTGGCTGGTTCCAAATTAGTCTCGTTCAATTTTGTTTTACCAATATGTATTAACAAGGGATGTAAAATATGAAGAATAACCAGAACTCCAGCAGTGACTGAATAGCACTGCTGCATGGTGGTAGCAGTCATTGTTAGCCTGGGTGGTGCCCTCGACGCTGGAGTACTATTTGTTTTTTAAATTTTACTGTCCCTGTTAATACTTATTGCTAAAACGAATCTCTCACTTTAGACTAATCTGGTCCCTTAAAATTCCACTTCAAAATATATTGATTTGAAATGGGGAACTAACCGGTGGTTTCTATCGACACTGGGCTTCGAAAGAAAGACGTGATGTTCAATATTTGTTTGGGCTGACTCCAGCTGCATCCCAAAAACGAAATTGTAAATATCTGCCGAAACGACAGAGAAAATTCGCCTGACGAGTCTAAGGAGGGACAGCCAGTACACGTCCAATTCAAAGAATGGAATACAAAGAGGAGTCTGAGCCCAGTTTTTTCTGTTACAGAAAGATGGACATAGATTGGCAACCTCGCATTACGAGTTTCGTAAGACTTACATCTGAACTTCGAACTTTGAACTTAAAAAAAAAATAACATTGTATTTTATGAGGAGGTAGTTTTGGTGGCGACGTTCTTGGTTAAATGTTTCTCGCTATTTCTAGCAGAGTTACATTTCTTTATTCTGTCATGCTTCCAATGACTTCCTCTGTCGTTGCCTTCAGAAGTTAACTGTGGTAGGTGGTGGTGGTGGTTAGTGTTTAACGTCCCGTCGACAACGAGGTCATTAGAGACGGAGCGCAAGCTCGGGTGAGGTAAGGATTGGGAAGGAAAGCGGCCGTGCCCTTTCAAAGGAACGATCCCGGCATTTGCCTTAAACGATTTAGGGAAATCACGGAAAACCTAAATCAGGATGGCCGGAGACGGGATTGAACCGTCGTCCTCCCGAATGCGAGTTCAGTGTGCTAACCACTGCGCCACCTCGCTCGGTTTAACTGTGGTAGGACAACTAACAGGCTGTGCGGCAGTTTGGTATGTAGTTGGACGAATTACGTGAAGGAGTCGTTAAAAAGTCACCGAACCTCCATATGATATCTGTGATGGAGGAAGATCAGTAGCGATGCTGATTCTGTTACATGATGTATAACTCAGTTTATTTACCTGCAGCCTTTCAGCATCTGCAGTGTTTCAGCATCAAGCTCCCAAAAGGGTACAGCCACTGTTCCAGTTAAAGTTGTTGTTGCACTTTATGACAACAAAATTTTGACGATGTTGGCAGAGGAACTCGCTGAAAGACTGATTTTACAAGCAACTCTGAGGGGATAGGAAAACCGAGAATGCTTCTTCCAGCTTTGTGCCACGTGGACTAGTCGCACGGTCTAGGGTGCCTTGCCACGGTTTGCGCGGTGCCACCTCTCGGAGGTTTGAGTCCTTCCTCAGACATGGATGTGTGTGTTGTCCTTAGCGTAAGTTAGTTTAAGTTAGATTAAGTAGTGTGTAACCCTAGGGACCGATGACGTCAGCAGTTTGGTCCCATAGGAAACTTACCACAAATTGCCAATTTCTAGCTTTGTATTTTATCAACTCTTTGACAGTGCATATGTTCACTGATGTTCTCATAAAAAGTGCAAAGCGTGACTAAAATATTAGAACCCAAAGCAACAATTATATAGAATTAGAAGTTTTAAAATTAACACATGAAGGTGTCATATGCATGACTGCATGTACAGTCAACAACTTTTCACACCATATTAAATGTCATGTAGGTAACAAAGTGGAGCTCAAGAGTGAACTAAAGAACTCATTAGGTAATACCTTCTACACTATTGAATAGTATCTCCACAGTGGCTGTGGAAATTAGTGTATTGAGTTTTAGAATAATTAACATCAGCAGTGTAACACTGTAATATTTCATAAAATCAAATAGTCATGATGTACTGTATTAAAAAAAAAGACATTCGTAAAGTCTTTTCACACCCCAGAAACATCTATGTTTGGGGTTCTTGCTGTGTGATTCGAGTAAGATAATGTAGGCTGATGCTCTCTATGGCAGAAGATGATCTGTAATTGCATGGCAGCTACATCCCACTACTCAGTACTGTGTACCAAAACCTTGCCACATTAAATGAAGTATTGAAAGATACACTATAAATAGAATTGCTACACCATTTTTTTCATTTTTTTACAACTTTAGGGAGAAGTGAGAAATACAAAAACATTTATCGGCGTCTGATAGTCAGGTCCAGCACTCAAAAATCACAACATGTTTGAGGCACAGGGGGCGTATGGGGTATGGGGGAGAAACATCATGAAATGAGAAAAAAAAGAAAAAAAAGAAAGGCTGTTTCTTTTGTACAAGTTATTTTCTGTTTTGTGTCTACCAGTGATACTGCTCTGATGAAACAAGGTGCACGAAAACGATTTTCAGAGAGAAATCCAAACAGCAGAGAAGGTAGAAATAGGATAAAAAACATCGCAAGTAGTACAGACAAGATACAACTACAATGTGAAAATTTATGTTGAAACATTTGTTTGGAATCCGAGACAGAACGTTTCTTCAATATTTTACAGATTGTCACACACTGAAGAAGTATAGTCTGCTTCATAAATTCCATCCTCTTTGTTAATACATACAGGACATATATTATGGTAAGTAGAAACAAAAATACAGGGACTGAAATTACTTGGTGGCCTGATATGAATTATGCTAGTAGAAACGTCCAGAAATAATAAATGTAAAAAAACTGGAGAAGATGTCATTTGTGATGAAACAAAATCGTAACCAAGATTTACTGTACAAAAATATTAATTTGTGGAAGATGTACATCGATAAATTTATTTAGCAAAAAGGTAAGAGGTGTAACTTTGAGATTGATTAGCAGATCAAGTGCTTTTTGGGATGATGAGATGGATACAAAGCTCCCTTACTTGCCTATGACTTCTTAACTGACTTAACCCAAATGGAGAATGGCGTTACAGCACTGTCAGTAACCCAATGAGGCACACAAACGAGTACTCAACTTACTATCTTAAAAGTAAACACAAATGACTAGAAGGTACTGCAGTGCTGGTGGATTCCTTACAGAAATTCACATTGACCACATTACAATATCATGGTATGATTACTGTAACTCATGCTTGATACTTGTGATTTTTTAGTGCTGGGCCTGACCATCAGAGGTAGATAAATGTGTTTTTATTTCTCACTTCTCCCTATTGTTACAAAATTTTTCTGTTAGTACACATTAAAAAGTATCATCAGATTGGGGAAAAATTACTACTGGCATGTCTTAGGGATTAGTAGGTCTAGTTTCATTCTTCTTGCATCGCATATGCCCAGAAAAAATTCAAAAACGTTTGATGATATTAAAACAAGGTTTCTGATAACTCTTAGTAGGTGAAGTAGCAAGTAATTGACTATACACAATGAAGCAATTGATTTACTGTATCGTTACTCACATACAGATACAACAGCATTTTTTTTAGAAATAGCATTTCTTTTAGAAATGCCATTTTATAGCTCTTGATAAGAGAGATATGGTGATATAACATTCATTAAAGATTTATTTAAATTTATTTCACAAAATCAGGCAGTAAATGTGTTAAATGTGAGTGCCTTTCTCGTAGGCACAAAGCAATTTCACTTCTTTCCATTATCAGCAGCACTTAATGAAGCATAGACTCATACCTTGGTTTTTATTATCACCACTGTTCCAGTTACTTCTGTGAAACGCTTCATTACAAACATTTTACTGACAGATATTGCAACAAACGCCTGATGAATTTATTGAAAGAGGTTAACATAGTATAATTTTTATGTCACATTGGTCATATAAGTACATACACTTATCTCAGCTACATTTATTTGCATTGTTTCTTGCCTAATAGGATATGTAACTATATTTCAAGAATACATTAACACATGGTATAGACAATGCAAAACATTGTAAATTCTTTGTAGATTATGTTATCAGTCGTAATTATTATTATGTTTACTCATATGTGAGATATTTATTTCCTTTTCTGGGAGTAAATTATCAAGCCTGGTATCCATTTCAAAGAACAAGAACAACTCATTTACTTATAACAGCAATTTCAGTGATCAAACAACTGTAATTTGGAATGGTCTTTTGACACAGATATTACTTGACACATGCGGAATTCTTGCAGGAGATGTGGATAAAATAAGAGGCCCGTTTGGCATGAATATATTAATAATGTTAAAAAATAGCTTGCCTTTCATCATATTCACATATCTCAGCTATATTTAGTTGTAATAGTTCTTATATCATAGGCATGCATAACTAGTTCAACACACATTTACACATAACAGGAATAAAAACAGACCAATAATTGAACTCTGTGGCACACCACTAATAAATCAAATTTGTCCAGTCTGCTGTTGATTCAGTATGGAAACTGTCTGTATCTACTTACAATTGGTAATTATTGAGAGCTTGTTACCACTGCACAACTAGACATTAAGGTAAACAGAAAAAATAGAGGCAAATGTATTCATTTGGGAAGTAATTACAGAAACAATAATCAGTACATGTTATATAATCTTCCAAGGGAGATGGCAGACAGATTTCGAGTACACTGCGTCTCCATGAGCGAGAGGAAGCATAATATCTCGTAATTTGCAGATGGAAGATGGGCTAATCACGAACTTTCTATGAGAAACGATTAGAACGTAGAACTGTGACATTCCATGGAATGATAATGACATTAAAATTATCACATTGAGCCTCAGAAAACTGTTGAGATGGAGACAACTTGCTTCTACCCTTTTAAGATTTATTAATGACTATCTGAAAAACCTGGAATTGCCAGGGAATTTATATAGCTGCGTCAAAGACTTTCTACAAATGAAATTTATTTTTGATTGATAAAGCTTTTTTGTATACAATGTTTGAAGTAGTATGACTGAGGAGGTGAACGAAGAGCTTGTTTGCTTCATTAAAATGACAGAGGCAGTGATGCAGCTGTGCAAAAACGTTGGGAACTTTGGTGGTTTTCTGTGTGAGTAAAGGGTTTTGACGATAGAGATAATGCATGACATTATCCATTAGAGTTACGTCACGCCTCACATGTGGAAAGCATTTCAAACAAGGAGTTACAGCCTGACATTCTAAACCACAGCAGTTTTCATCTCATGATGTCCATTGGATTCCTCAGACCGCAAAAGCTTCAATCTTTTATATGTTCTGATGTACTCAGAAAGAATTGTTTCCTAGAAATTTTTATTCTTAAATATAGCGATATAAAAATATAATTTTTGGAAACCCAAATCTCAAAGCAAACTGAATAAATGCATTTCTCCTGCAAAGAAGGGAAATAAAACCTCTCGAAAGGAGTTAAGCAACACTAAGTATTTTAATACGTAAAGCGAAATCTGTAAATCCCATTATCATAGGGAAGTAAATTCAATGTCAGTTTGTATTCGTAAAGATAAAATGGCAGTGCGTAAACTTTAGAAATGACACCTGTCACAGAGCTAAGAAAAAACTAACATCGTCATCTGTTGATTCTTGGCGAACTACGTCGTGATGAACACACAATTTTAGATACAACTTTAAATTACGATATTTTTCTGTGTTCCGCTTTTGATGAAGTAAAGCCTGAATGTGGCCACAAGCTACTCTCAATTTACGTGAGAAAACTCCGCGAGAATTCGTCTCGTAGTTTTGGAAATAAGTATATTCAGACAGACAGACGCGACTATTTCAGATAAAATTTTATATTACGGTATATTTTTTATTCCAGGTTCTGATTTTCATGAAATTAAGCCTGTATATTGCCTCACTCTATGCTCACGTTGTATATGAGAACCCGCTGAAATTTCGTTAGTAGTTACAGAGATTAATGTGTTTAAACAGAAAGAGAGACAGATATGACTGTTTTAGATAACAGTTTTAAATAAAATTTTTTCCCCGTGATCCGATTCTAATAAACGAAAAGTATACGTTGCTCCAAGCTACACTTAACCCCATAAAATGATCTACTAGTTTTAGAGATTAGTGTGTGAAACAGATATACAGACTTATGTAACAGCTTTGCAGTCCTATAAAAAGTAAAACTTTCATCTACATCTATAGAATTGTGGTTACATCTCACTACTGTTTGATTATATGGGTTAACTCCGAAGTGTGGTAAAAAATTTAATACGCAACTTAATTTTTTACAAAACAAAAATAATATTTCTCAGAGTGATCTACATTTAGTTTGATGAATTAAATGCAGAGGCATTCTGATATCTTTGTTTCCCAAGATAATAAACACTGATTTCAATTAATACTGCATTGTAGCACAAACGACCTGTTATTCAATTGAAGTTTCTTCTGTACATGTAATAATTTGATATTAAGAAAGAGAGGCCCATTGTATGCAACAGGGCATATTGAGATCCATTTTGCACACCTTTGCCAATAGTAAGGACTCATATGTGAGCAAGCTCAAGTACTTCATATCAGTCACTCTATGGTATAATCAATCACACTTCATAATTCATTTTGACTATAGGTTTGGATCCAGGGGTCAAAGTGGTCGAAATTTCGTCTACAGTCTCATAACGACGCCAGAAGCACAGCTGTTATCTTTGCGTTTTTCCATATGTGATTTAAAAGTGTCCTTCCTTGAATGTTTTTTGTCTGGAATTTACCAAAGCTGTACTAATGGATAGCAGTTCTGTCATCATTTCTTCAAAAGAAACAACTGGCCATCTGCAGCCAAATCAGCAATGCTCATAGAACAACATTTAAATTAGTTTTTCTACAATAGCAATCTGTAATGGTGTTTCAGCCCCCACCCTTCTCAACCTCCCATATCCTGATGTGCATATGGACTGTCGTTAACTTGTTTAAAATGAAAATATTTTATTACTTCAAGATACTCAGCACTAGTCATTTCTATGAAAAGTGTGGCATGAGCTGCATGCTTTATCAGTTCAAGTATGCTTACCAATAATCATAACACTTGTCAGAGTTTCTTGCTGTTTTGTAAAAATTTGCCAGACTTATTAATCTAATTTTATGAAACAATTTTTTTAATTTTTTGATTATATGTAAGGGAACTGAACAGAGGGCACAAATTCTTATGCAGTTATTGATTACTAACTGACACACACAGATCATGTGCAATGAATAAAGATATGTAGACAGCAGACAAAGCACTGCTTGTGTTCCACAGGGATCAATACTGGGTCCATTTCTATTTAACAGGGTATCCCACATAATCTTAATATATCACAAAAGTTTTAAAATACCGACAGAATAGCTCTGGAGAAATGAACACAGACATAGGGGCAAATTCTTTGTGCTTAGTTAAATACTCGTTTCTTTTTTGTTGTGTAAATACTTGAAATTTGAGTCAAAATCTGAAACTTATGAACCAGATAACTGAAATTCAGTTAAATAGAATAAATTAATTTGTGACTGAGCGACTTATCCACTTATATTAAGTGCTGAAAGTACCTAACTCTAATCAATTTACAAAAGTAGAGACACTTCAATTATCTGCAGTAATTTTTTGAAATATGTACCAACTAGAGCTGATGATCAGCTCCAAGGACTCAGAATGCATATCACAAAGGCCATTACGCATGGTAGCAATAATAACTCAGAGCAGATGAGTCAAATTAAAATATATTGCAATTAGGAATTCCTTGTGTCTCATTTACACAAGGACAGCGTTTTCGCCTGTTAGTGGAACAATTTAGTTCTGTGTCTGAGAATCTTGCAGACAAGTTTATGATACTACAAGTACTAAAAATCAAAACTGAACTTGTAGATTGAAATTCAGTCACGTGTTTGATAGATGAAAAGACTGTATGACGCCACTGTACTTAAGAAAGCGATGGTACATGATACTTGATTATTATCTTCCATACTTTGCTAATGCTAGAAGCTATTATTCCACAGTTTCATCAGCTATTCTGTAACTGAGAACCTACATCACTCAACAGTTTCTGGTTTTAAAATTGTTAATTATAACATAGAATAATTATATAACTGTACTTCAATTCATTATGACTCTTTGGAACTGAAAAACTCTTGTTTAGTGAAATGGATAAGCAATTTTCAAAGTTAATTATTTTTGTGGAGAACAGTAAAAAAACTTTAATTATTCAATGATGTAAATCATTCTTTTCTGCTTTGTTGTTCTCTTAGAGAAATGCATTTCCCAAGTTCATGATTTCTTCGTTAATCTTTACTCCTCTGTCAAGCAGTTCTGCTTTATAGTAATATACACAATATAAAAATCTCAGATCAGTGTTCAAAACAAATGAATTTGTGTATGTAGTGAATGTCTAATTCTAGAATAGCAACAAAAATTTATTAAATAATAAAATAAAAAGGTGAAAAATATTAGTTTAAAGTATATGATATGTCATACCATATATAATAACAAGTAACAAGGTACCATGCATAAGTTACTGATAGTAGCAAACTCTATCATAAATGTATTTACTTGGTATTAACTGTCTTTATCACCTTGATATCATATCATTAAATGTGTTTTCCAAGTACAGCTATGTTTTCGTTCACCAGAACATTTGCATTTTATAGTTTGAGAACACTACTACTGTAGCTGAAATGGGTATTACTTGTACAGCCAAGATGATGTATCTGGTGCTCTTATTGAGGATGCTGAAAGTAAAACTGGATTTATTACAAATATAAAATTAGGTTTAACAAAATGTGCAAAATGCTAGCTTATTTCTTAGATAATTTGGCACACTGGTCGCTGCAAAAGATATCAAGCAAGAGGTTGTGAAGTAAATTTGACTGAAGAATGAAATACAAGGCATTCCAATAATTTGCATTGGTGCATGAAAAATAAAATAAAATTAGATGTGAGGGGAAATGGGTAAAAATGAAAGTGCATTATATTTGTAGCAAAAAACTAATCGAAAATTCTTTATTAGACAATCAATGAAAAATACGTTTTACATATGATTTCGCTACACTTCATTTACATAGGAAAGCGATGCGATATTATGGCAGAAATTATTTACCTGTACAAAGTGCCTCCAGTAGGTACACAAAATACTATTATCTTCTCTTACCTACATTAGATGACAGCGACATTAACCAATCTAGCTTTGATCCTTCAGGATATCATAGAGTACAGCCTCTGCACCATTTTTGTTGCACACAGTACTTTACACAATATATGTCTGAGAGTTAGCTTCACTGTAAAATACAATTATTCGAAGACAGACGTCACTCAGAGTCATTGAAAGAGACGTCATATCACTCAGTAAATGTATATGCGTCAACATTTATTTCTCAGAAAATATTGAGCTCTTAATTACATAACCACAAAATAAGTTAAGTTGAATTTTCTTTGAAATCCTGAAGGAGGAGAACGATTTCTGTCATTACTCTGTACTGATGAATTACAATCTATATTATTATATTATTATTAAGATATGAAATTTAAAACTTACTGAATATCCGTTACAAGAAAAATAATACAGAAGTAAACTAAACCCAGTTGACCAACAATTTTACAAAGAGATGACAGAAAATAAATAGAAAGAGCTGCTCAAGAAACATATAAAAGCTACATAAAAAATGCACTCGTAAATTTACAAGATAGTGTGTATTATCTTTCTGGCTCGAAAGATATACAACTACAGACAGGTAGTCTCTGGTTTTCAGTTAGCATATCATTAGCATGCATTTCATCTGAGAGAAATGGCGTAACGTATGACAGTACAGAATATCGTCAAAGGTATAGTCTGTACAATTATGACATAAAGTTTGACGCCGGTTCTCGGCCACACAGAACTGCACACGAAACTTAAAGTTTGAAAGAGTAGAGGCTGAGAGAGTGAGTGCGTGAGTGTGTGTGGGGACCACTATCTTGCAACACTGAAAACGGTCATTCCATCGACAGAGTCCGTGCAGCGGTAGCGTGCATGTCCGAATGCGAGCGAGCGGGGAGTCATGTTGAGCTTACTGCGACTGCGGTCGGCCTCCTCGGCCAGCAGCTTCTCCAGCTTCTCCGGGAAGTGCCGCTTGGCGCACCACACCAGCCCGATCAGCAGCAGCACCACCGTCACCGTGATGAGCCCCAGCCAGAACGGCTCCTGCAGCATCCGCTCCGACAGCGGCTTGAACGGGATGTGCATCATCCGCCGCTCGCACCTCTGTCCTGCAACACGCGCGCACCCAGCCGTACACCACAAGTCGCAGCTGCTCTACCTCGTCACTGCGCTACGTAAGAAGACATACTGTATACAGCACTTCGCTCCGTTCAGAAAGACAAACACACATACACCATACTATGCGGTGCCAGAGACCTATTCAAGTCTCAAACATCTATGATGTACACAGGGTGGTCCATTGATCGTGACCGGGCCAAATGTCTCAAGAAATAAGCGTCAAACGAAAAAACTACGAAGATCGAAACTTCTCTCGCTTGAAGGGGGAGACCAGATGGCGTTATGGTTGGCCCGCTAGATGGAGCTGCCATAGGTCAAACGGATATCAACGGACTTTTTTTAAAATGGGAACCCCCATTTTTATTACATATTCGTGTAGTACGTGAAGAAATATGTTTTAGTTGGACCACATTTTTCGCTTTGTGATAGATGGCGCTGTAATAGTCACAAACATATGGCTCACAATTTTAAACGAACAGTTGCTAAAAGGTATGTTTTTTAAAATTAAAATACAGAACGTATTTGAACATTTTATTTCGGTTGTTCCAGTGTGATACATGTACCTTTGTGAACTTATCATTTCTGAGGACGCATGCTGTTACAGCGTGATTACCTGTAAATACCACATTAATGCAATAAATGGTCAATATGATGTCCGTCACAACAATAGCTCTGAGCACTATGGGACTCAACAACTGATGTCATCAGTCGCCTAGAACTTAGAACTACTTAAATCTAACTAACCTAAGGACATCACACACATCGATGTCCGAGGCAGGATTTGAACCTGCGACCGTAGCGGTTGCGCGGTTCCAGACTGTAGCGCCTAGAACCGCTCGTCCACCCACGCCGGCGATGTCCGTCAACCTCAATGCATTTGGCAATGCAAGTAACGACATTCCTCTCAACAGCGAGTAGTTCGCCTTACATAATGTTCGCACATGCATTGACAATGTGCCGACGCATGTTATCAGGCGTTGTCGGTGGATCACGACAGCAAATAGTCTTCAACTTTTCCCACAGAAAAAAACCCAGGGACGTCAGATTCGGTGAACGTGCGGGCCATGGTATGGTGCTTCGACGACCAATCCACCTGTCATGAAATATGCTATTCAATACCGTTTCAACCGCACGCGAGCTATGTGCCGGACATCCATAATGTTGGAACTACATCGCCATTATGTCATTCAGTGAAACATACTGTAGTAACATCGGTAGAAAATTACGTAGGAAATCAGCATACATTGCACCATTTAGATTGCCATCGATAAAATGGGGGCCAATTATCCTCCCTCCCATAATGCCGCACCATACATTAACCCGCCAAGGTCGCTGATGTTCCAATTGTCGCAGCCATCGTGGATTTTCCGTTGCCCAATAGTGCACATTATGCCGGTTTACGTTACCGCTGTTGGTGACTGATGCTTCGTCGCTAAATAGAACGCGTACAAACAATTTGTCATCGTCCCGTAATTTCTCTTGTGCCCAGTGACAGAACTGCACACGACGTTCAAAGTCGTCGCCATGCAATTTCTGCTGCATAGAAATGTGGTACGGGTGCAATCGATCTTGATGTAGCATTCTCAACACCGACGTTTTTGAGATTCCCGATTCTCGCTCAATTTGTCTGCTACTGATGTGCGGATTAGCCGCAACAGCAGCTAAAACACCTACTTGGGCATCATCATTTGTTGCAGGTCATGGTTGACGTTTCACATGTGGACGAACACTTCCTGTTTCCTTAAATAACGTAACTATCCGGCGAACGGTCCGGACACTTGAATGATGTCGTCCAAGATACCGTACAGTATACAAAGCACACGCCCGTTGGGCATTTTCATCACAATAGCCATACATGAACACGATTTCGACCTTTTCCGCAGTTGGTAAACGGTCCATTTTAACAGGGGTAATATATCACGAAGCAAATACCGCCCGCATTGGAAGAGTGTTACGTGATACCATGCACTTATACGTTTGCGACTATTACAGCGCCATCTATCACGAAGCGAAAAAAGTGGTCCAACTGAAACATTCATATTTATTTACGTATTACACGAATATGTTATAAAAAATGGAGGTTCCTATTTAAAAAAAAACGCAGTTGATATCCATTTGACCTACGGCAGCGCCATCTAGCGGACCAACCATAGCGCCATCTGGTTTCTCCCTTCAAGCAAGACGAGTTTCGTTCTTTGTAGTTTTTTTGTTTGATGCTTATTTCGTGGGATATTTGGCCCGGTCACTATCAATGGACCACCCTGTATATGGAGACTGAAACAATGAATGAAAATTTGTTCTAATGCCGAGATTCGAACCTCGGTCTCCTGCTCAGGAAGAAGAAGCACTAACCACTGACACAGAGGCTTTGCACAATGGCATGGACTTTCCGAGTACGCCTCCCTCCTCAATCAAGTCCCAGATCACTTCAGTCTGCATATTCCTGTAACAAACTTTTAGGACCTGTAGAGGGGAGTGAGTGCGTTATGTTCTGAATAGGAAACTTTCTCCGGAAACGTCTGCCAAAAGCGCTGCAGAGCGTTAAAATTATAGGCGCCGGTGCCTGTTAGTATATGTACATACAGGGTGATTCCGTGATGAGAGACAAACATTCAAGAGCGATGGAGAAGGATAAATGTATCAGTTTGAGGTAAGGGCCCCTGTACCAGAAACGAAAGACTTGAAAGTTATAAGCGAAAACGGTTCTAAAACATCTGACATCAGAATACATGTACCGGTACTGTTTTTGCTAAGATTGTAAGTTAAGCAAGTTTCAGAGTGTGCACTAAAACAAGAAAAAATGTCTATTAACCATGAGCTCTAAAACGCATGCGTGCGGAGCTATTAGCACTTGTTCATCTTCAATAGTGTGAAACATATTTCCCTAATACAAGGGGTGTTTGAAAAGTCCGTGCAAAAATAAAAATTACTTACGTGTTTGGGGTAAAACTTTTTTATTTTTCGACATAGCCTCCTTTTAGACTTAAATACTTCATTCAACGCTGTTCTAATTTGTTGATCCCTGCCAAATAATAGGAATTGTCCAAGTCAGCAAAATAGCTATTAGTTTCTGCAATCACCTCCTCGTTTGAATAAAATCTTTGTCCCGCCAACCATTTATTTAAATTGGGGAACAAATAGTAGTCCGAGGGAGCCATGTCTGGAGAATATGGGGATGTGAAACGAGTTGGAATCCTATTTCCATTAATGTTGCGACCACAACTACTGAGGTGTGTGCTGGTGCATTGTCGTGATGGGAAAGGACCTCTTTGCGGTCCAATCGCCGGCGTCTTTCTTGCAGCTCGGTTTTCAAACGGTCCAATAACGATGAATAATATGAACTTACACTTTTCCAGATAGTCGATGGGGATTATCCCTTGCGAATCCCAAAAGACAGTCACCGTAACCTTTCCGGCCGAAGGACTGGTCTTCGCCTTTTTTGGTGCATATGCTCCCTTGGTAATCCATTGTTTAGAATGTTGTTTGGTCTCAGGAGTATAGCAATGTATCCATTTTTCATCCACAGCGACCAAACGACGCTTAAAGTCCTGCAGATTCTTCCTGAACAGCTGCAAACCCTCCTTGCAACACTTCACTCGATTCCGTTTTTGGTCAAGCGTGAGCAATCGCGGAACCCATCTTGCGGATACCTTTCTCATGTCCAAATGTTTATGCAAAATATAATGTACCCGTTCATTCAAGATGCCCACAGCACTAGCGATCTCAAGCACCTTAACTCTTCTGTCATCCATCACCATATCATGGATTTTATCAATGATTTCTGGAGTCGTGACCTTCACAGGGTGTCCCGAACGTTCAGCATCACTTGTGCCCATGTGGCCACTCCGAAAATTTTGAAACCACTTATAAACTGTTCTAATGGAAGGTGCAGAGTCACCGTAATGTTTATCAAGCTTCTCTTTAGTCCCCTGAGGCGTTTTGCCTTTCATAAAGTAATGTTTAATCACCACACGAAATTCTTCTTCGTCCATTTTTTGACAATCACTCGACTTCCTTGATTCACACGAATGCCAAACACAAAGAAATAGACCAATATGGTTGAAACTTGGTGTACGTTCTTTTCAAAGATGCTGCTACATAAACATCACCTCGATACGCGCCGGTGGTGCCATCTCTCGGACTTTGCATGGACTTTCCAAGCGCCCCTCGTACACTACCGTTTGTGGAAATTGCAATACCAAGAAGGAAACGCATGAATTCAATGAATTTAATACTACAGGTTAGGTAGATGACAAGTAACAAATGTTTACCTTTTCAAATCTATACATGTTATTTGAGCCGTACTATTCAGTATGTCGTGTGGTCACCATACGCTGCAATTAGAGCTGCTATACGCCGTGGCATTGAATCAATAAGGTTCTGAATATGTTCCTGAGGGATTTCACTCCAAGCAGTTTGTATCCGAGCCCACAAATCCGTGACACCAGTTACTGTAGGACCGTGACGCACCAGGTGCCGACCAACTATATCCCAGACATGTTCGATGGGCGACATGTCTGGCGAACGTGCAGGCTAGGGAAGTAATGGTACCCGTCGCTCTTCGAAGAAGTGGCTGGCATTGTCCTGTTGAAATGTGGCCTGTGGAGATGCCTGAAGCAGGGGGAGTACCTCAGGCCCCACAAGCTTCGTTAGGTACCGGTTGCTGTTCAGTGCCCGCAATACGAACCAGGAGAGATCTGTTGTTGTAACCAATGGCGTCCCAAACTATCACACCTGGTGTCTGTCCGCTATGCCGCTCTACAATGCAGCCGTCCAGGTTGGGCTCACCACGGTACTGCCGGGCACGTATGCGGCCATCACTGTAGGACACGTTGAAGCGGGACTCATCCGAAAAGATTACATGTTGCCACTTATCACCCTAGTGACGTTGTTCACGTGCCCATTGCAGTCGGAGGAGCTTGTGGTTTCTGGACAATGGAAGCCGACGTAAGTGCAACCAGGCCAACCTGCAGCAGACGGTGACGAACCGTCGATGCACACAAGTTCACACCTGTTGCAGTGCTCCAGCGACGACCCAACACTGTGGATGGCGCTGTACGGTCCGTAATGACAATGCGGACAAGATGACGGCCATCCCGTGCTGTGGTCATGTTCCGTGGTCCAGTTCCCGCTCGTCGGTGCGCACAACCTACCTCTATCCACTGCTTCCACACACGCATTACTGTTGTAGCAGCATGCCCTGTGCGAGCCGAAATGTCACGGTATGACAACCCAGTTTCTTGGAGACCGATCATTCTGGCCGGTTCGAACTCTCTCGCATGGCGATATGGCTCCCTTTCACGTCGACGAGGCATACTGACACTCACTGTATTGTTTCCACCTTGTGTGACAGTTCTGCATCCCCTATATCAGTCGCAACACCGACCCTGTCGGACCGACACGAGAGGGCTCTGCTCGGCCTACGTGTACCCCATCTCGCTGCAAAACGTTTCACGCATTGCTTGCATACCCTTTGCCACTTCCACAAAGTGTGGCACTATTCGGGTAATTTCTTCTCGGTGTTGCACTTTTCACAAACGGCTGAGTAAGTGCTCACAGCTCTTAAGGCACACATTCTAGAACTAATTTTATCTTGTTTTTGTCCAACAGCAGTACTAGTTCATGGTATATGTAGTACCTGTCAGAGGTATCAGAACGGGTTTTGCTTATAAATTTCGAGTCGTTCGTTTCTGGTAGAGGGACTCTCACCTCAAACTGATACATTTGTACTTGGGTCGTCCACAAAGTAAGTTCTGTTTCTATCCGCGGCAGCGCTACGATCGCAGTTCCGAGTATGCGCGACAGTTACTCTGACTCAAGGAGAAGACATGTACGCCATTTTCAGATCGCTGCTTTGTAGTACTTCTTTATAGTGTCAGCCGTAATTGAAAATGCCACCGCGTGTGAAATCAGATCTGTGATTCGTTTTCTAAATGCAAAGAAAGTTAAACCAAAGGAAATTCATAGGCAAATCTGTGAGGTTTACGGACAAAATGCTATGAGTGATTCAATGGTTAGAAGATGGGTCACACTGTCCGATGAAGAACGTGATCAAGTGCACGATGAAGAAGGAAGTGGACGCCCGTCTGTGGTTACTGATGAACTGGTTCACACAAATGAAGAGAGGATTCAGCACAACCGTAAGTTTACACTTAGTGCCCTCGCTATGGAAGTTCCGCAAATCGCACGATCACTAATTCGTGAAATTGTTACTGAAAAAATGAAATTTCGAAAACGTTGCTCACGTTGGGTACCCAAAATTCTCACTTAACAACGTAAAAAACAACGGATGGGCAGTGAACTTCAGTTTCTGACACGCTACAATGAAGAAGGATAGTCACGGGGGATGAAACTTGGGTATCG
This sequence comes from Schistocerca cancellata, assembly GCF_023864275.1. Taxonomy (NCBI): domain Eukaryota; kingdom Metazoa; phylum Arthropoda; class Insecta; order Orthoptera; family Acrididae; genus Schistocerca; species Schistocerca cancellata. Next base: position 810,444,939 of record NC_064628.1, read on the forward strand.
TGCGACATCCCTGAAACAAAACGGCACTCAGTGGAATGGAGGCACACGTCATCCCCAATGAAAGTTTAGCATAAGCAAATCTTGACACCTCGTAAAGTCAAGTGCACCGTTTTATTGGGACATAAAAGGCATTTTGCTGATTGATTTCTTACCACGAGGCCAAACAATCAATGCACATGGTTACTGCGAGACCATTAATAAATTGAAATGATAATTAAATCGATACCTTAAGCTGTCGAAAGGCGTTGATATACATCAACGGGGACAGCTCGAAATGTGTGCCCCGACCGGGACTCGAACCCGGGATCTTCTGCTTATATGACAGACGCTCTGTCCATCTGAGCCACCGAGGGTACAGAGGATAGTGCGACTGCAGGGATTTATCCCTTGCACGCTCCCCGTGAGACCCACATTCCCAACTTAATGTCGACACACTACATTCGTAGTGCCCCCGCCCACTACACTCATTACTCGCGGCAGACAATCTTACCGAGTCCCGTAAGAGTTCAGGCAATTGGTGTGCGTCCGAACAGAATAAGAAGGTCAATGGCCGGTTAGCCTTACCTATATGGAGATGGTATCTGCTCTTTCGTACATGTCCGAAAGAACAGATACCATCTCCATATATTAAGAAATTGCGCCGCGCAATACAGAACAAGAGCCGAAGATTACTGTCGCCCGGCCTCACATGGCGAATGTGACCACACAACTCTTACGGGAGGCTGGCTCTGAGCACTATGGGACTCAACTGCTGTGGTCATTAGTCCCCTAGAACTTAGAACTACTTAAACCTAACTCACCTAAGGACATCACACACACCCATGCCCGAGGCAGGATTCGAACCTGCGACCTCAGCAGCAGCGCGGCTCCGGACTGGAGCGCCTAGAACCGCACGGCCACCACGGCCGGCTCTTACGGGAGGTTCGCAGGAGAGCTTCTGTAAAGTTTGGAGGGTAGGAGACGAGATACTGGCAGAAGTAAAGCTGTGAGTACCGGGCGTGAGTCGTGCTTCGATAGCTCAGATGGTAGAGCACTTGCCCGCGAAAGGCAAAGGTCCCGAGTTCGAGTCTCGGTCGGGCACACCGTTTTAATCTGCCAGGAAGTTTCATATCAGCGCACACTCCACTGCAGAGTGAAAATCTCATTCTGGGAACTCTTACGGGAATTTCACTGGGTCGCGTTTGATCATCCTCCGTACAGCCCGCACCTCGCTCCTAGGACTTTCATCTGTTCTTACACCTAAAATCTGTCCTTGGTGGTCAACACTTCAACGATGATGATGAGCTGAAAGGACATGTTTCCACATGGTTGAATACACAGTCGGAAACCTTCTATGAAGAAGGCATACAAAAACTTGTGTCACGCTATGACAAGTGCATACAAAATTTCGGAAGCTATGTAGAAAAGTAGTTTTACAGTTGTTGAGTTTTGTACAATAAATATTTTTTCTGTATCTGTACATGTTTGTTTTATATAACCAAACGGAACTTACTTTGTAGACATACCTCGTATGTCTCTATCATCCCGAGAAATCTTCAAGTTACTAACATCATCGTGGAGTCGCCCTGCATATACACTCCTGGAAATGGAAAAAAGAACACATTGACACCGGTGTGTCAGACCCACCATACTTGCTCCGGACACTGCGAGAGGGCTGTACAAGCAATGATCACACGCACGGCACAGCGGACACACCAGGAACCGCGGTGTTGGCCGTCGAATGGCGCTAGCTGCGCAGCATTTGTGCACCGCCGCCGTCAGTGTCAGCCAGTTTGCCGCGGCATACGGAGCTCCATCGCAGTCTTTAACACTGGTAGCATGCCGCGACAGCGTGGACGTGAACCGTATGTGCAGTTGACGGACTTTGAGCGAGGGCGTATAGTGGGCATGCGGGAGGCCGGGTGGACGTACCGCCGAATTGCTCAACACGTGGGGCGTGAGGTCTCCACAGTACATCGATGTTGTCGCCAGTGGTCGGCGGAAGGTGCACGTGCCCGTCGACCTGGGACCGGACCGCAGCGACGCACGGATGCGCGTCAAGACCGTAGGATCCTACGCAGTGCCGTAGGGGACCGCACCGCCACTTCCCAGCAAATTAGGGACACTGTTGCTCCTGGGGTATCGGCGAGGACCATTCGCAACCGTCTCCATGAAGCTGGGCTACGGTCCCGCACACCGTTAGGCCGTCTTCCGCTCACGCCCCAACATCGTGCAGCCCGCCTCCAGTGGTGTCGCGACAGGCGTGAATGGAGGGACGAATGGAGACGTGTCGTCTTCAGCGATGAGAGTCGCTTCTGCCTTGGTGCCAATGATGGTCGTATGCGTGTTTGGCGCCGTGCAGGTGAGCGCCACAATCAGGACTGCATACGACCGAGGCACACAGGGCCAACACCCGGCATCATGGTGTGGGGAGCGATCTCCTACACTGGCCGTACACCATTGGTGATCGTCGAGGGGACACTGAATAGTGCACGGTACATCCAAACCGTCATCGAACCCATCGTTCTACTATTCCTAGACCGGCGAGGGAACTTGCTGTTCCAACAGGACAATGCACGTCCGCATGTATCCCGTGCCACCCAACGTGCTCTAGAAGGTGTAAGTCAACTACCCTGGCCAGCAAGATCTCCGGATCTGTCCCCCATTGAGCATGTTTGGGACTGGATGAAGCGTCGTCTCACGCGGTCTGCACGTCCAGCACGAACGCTGGTCCAACTGAGGCGCCAGGTGGAAATGGCATGGCAAGCCGTTCCACAGGACTACATCCAGCATCTCTACGATCGTCTCCATGGGAGAATAGCAGCCTGCATTGCTGCGAAAGGTGGATATACACTGTACTAGTGCCGACATTGTGCATGCTCTGTTGCCTGTGTCTATGTGCCTGTGGTTCTGTCAGTGTGATCATGTGATGTATCTGACCCCAGGAATGTGTCAATAAAGTTTCCCCTTCCTGGGACAATGAATTCACGGTGTTCTTGTTTCAATTTCCAGGAGTGTACATGCGTTTACAGGCGCCGGTGCCTATAACTTTGGCGTTCTGTAGCGTCTTTGGATAACATTTCAGGAGATGTGTTCCTATTCAAAATATTATGTATTCACTCTTCTCTACAAGTCCTGGAAATTTGTAATGGGAGTATCCGAACACCCTGTATCCACCATGCATGTTTGGAATTTGAAAAGGTCTCTAAAAATACGTAGTTTCAGGTGATTAAAGCACCTAGTTTTTCTTGTAATTAAGAGTGATCTAAAAATGGCATGAAATACAGATGGTACAAGTAGGCTTGATAATGACGCTTGGTCGAAATTAGTAATCACACGATTAAATAAACACTGCATTACAGCCTACTACGGACGTTGTTTACGCTTATTAATCTAGAGCTGGATTTAAGGCAGGGCCGCTTGTGTCCTTCGATGCCGAGTTTCTGTTCCGATGCAGTTGGAGAGCCCCTGCAAGGCTGTTCGAGTTTAAGGGGAATACCAATTGGGCTGTTGTTTGGGTGGGAGTTTGAATTGAGGAGGGGTGTGTGCTAGGACAACCCATGCAGTTATGGAAAGCCAGTGTGCCAAGATGGCAAACGAGACACGGGTTCGAACACTGGCCTTGGTATAAATTTTCATTTGTGACTACGGTCTGTACATCACACTCTGACAATCAAAGTGACACAACTAAAAAAATAAGAAGCTAGTAATATTTCATTATCAGTTTTATATAATTTATTCCTCAAGTCGTGATTTCTCAAGTGCTGCATTTCTGAATTGTGTCACTGTTCCTGCCGGGGTGCGATACATACGACATATATACACTTTATGGAGATGAAGAACGATGTCTCAGAAACAAATAAATAATGTTCCAATCCCCTGTTTCGACCAAAGTTTCCAATGGGTTTCCCTTTGTTGCAAGGTGTATGGCAGAACTGATAAGCCCCTTCCATTTATTCCCAGTAGAGATCCCCGTCAACCCCGCTACTAGCTTTTCTGATAATTGCCTGAATAAAATCGTGACTCTTAATAGGCCGGATCTTGAACAGCCAGCTCCTTTCCTTGGAGTGGAGGTTGAAAATATTAAAAAAAAGAGGACATTCTATATGACAGCGACACATGTCGAGCAAACCAGCGAATTTATTCTGTACTGTATATTTCTTATGTGTACTACTCTGGGGCCTCTTCAAACTGTATGAAATGCATATGATTGTAATAATAACCCATCAGAACTGCTTATGACTCATTCTCAAGCGGTACCTAGAGTACTTCGGCAAGTGTTTATCATTTAGCATTTAGTTTTTATAATATGTAGATGGAGTTGGTCCAAGCAAATACTGCACATCACGTCTTTTATGAAATGCTCAGTGTCAGTGGATAGGATCAGTTTGTTTCCCATTACAAACAAAATAATTTTTAAAGAGAAATTTTACTTGCTCAGGTTAGTCTAGTGCCATATAAATTATATCGATATGTATTAACAGGGACAGTAAAACATGAGAACAACCAGTACTCCAGCAGCCACTGAGCAGCTCTGCTGCATTGCGGCAGCAGTGAGGGAGGGCCAGGACGGCACACGAATCGCTGCTGGAGATCAGGCTATTCTTCGCATTTTACTGACCATGTTAATACACTACTGACCATTAAAATTGCTGCACCAAGAAGAAATGCAGATAATAAACGGGTATTCATTGGACAAATATATTATACTAGAAATGACATGTGATTACATTTTCACGCAATTTGGGTGCATACATCCTGAGAAATCAGTACCCAGAACAACCACCTCTGGCCGTAATAACGGCCTTGACACGCCTGGGCATTGAGTCAAACAGAGCTTGGATGGCGTGTATAGGTAGAGCTGCCCATGCAGCTTCAACACGATACCACAGTTCATCAAGAGTAGTGACTGGCGTATTGTGAAGAGCCAGTTGCTCGGCCACCATTGACCAGACGTTTTCAATTAGTGAGAGATCTGGAGAATGTGCTGGCCAGGGCAGCAGTCGAACATTTTCTGTATTCAAGACCTGCAACATGCGGTCGTGCATTATCCTGGTGAAATGTAGGGTTTCGTAGAGATCGAATGAAGGGTAGAGCCGCGGGTCGTAACACATCTGAAATGTAACGTCCACTGTTGAAAGTGCCGTCAATACCAACAAGAGGGGACAATGGCACCCCCTACCATCACGCCGGGTGATACGCCAGTATGGCGATGACGAATACATGCTTCCAATGTGCGTTCATCGCGATGTCACCAAACACGAATGCGACCATCATGATGCTGTAAACAGAACCTGGATTCATCCGAAAAAAATGCTATTCGCGCACCCAGGTTCGTCGTTCAGTTCACCATCGCAGGCGCTCCTGTCTGTGATGCAGCGTCAAGGGTAACAGCAGCCATGGTCTCCGAGCTGATAGTCCATGCTGATGCAAACGTCGTCGAACTGTTGGTGCAGTTGGTTGTTGTCTTGCAAACGTCCCCATCTGTTGACTCAGGGATCGAGACGTGGCTGCACGATCCGTTACAGCCATGCGAATGAGATGCCTGTCATCTCGACTGCAAATGATACGTGGCCGTTGGGATCCAGCACGGCGTTCCGTATTACCCTCGTGAATCCACCGATTCCATATTCTGCTAACAGTCATTGGATCTCGAGCAACGCGAGCAGCAATGTCGCGATACGATAAACCGCAATTGCGATAGGCTACAATCCGACCTTTATCAAAGTCGGAGACGTGATGGTTCACATTTCTCCTCCTTACAAGAGGCATCACAACAACATTTCATCAGGCAACGCCGGTCAACTGCTGTTTGTGTATGAGAAATCGGTTAGAAACTTTGCTCATGTCAGCACGTTGTAGGTGTCGCCACCGGCGCCAACCTTGTGTGAATGCTCTGACAAGATAATCATTTGCATATCACAGCATCATCTTCCTGTCGGTTAAATTTTGCGTCTTTATCACGTCATATTCGTGGTGCAGCAATTTTAATGACCAGTAGTGTACATATAGATATAACGTATATTGCATTACACTAATCTGGGACCGCTCTACCGAATGGGCACGTAATATCACGCTTTAAAAATAATTTTATCTGTAAAGGGGAGCAAACCGACGCTTTCTGCTCACACCGGGCATTATACGCAAGGCGTGATGAACAACATTTGTGTGGACCGACTCCATCTACACACTGAAAAAACGGAATTGCAGATATCTGCAGAAACACCAGAGGAAATGCGGCTGATGACTCTTGGGTATGACAAGCGGTGGATACCAGGTGTCTCAAAATTACACCAGCCAACTTCAAGGGGCAGTAGAAGGTGTCTTGAGGAACAAATCGAGGATACGAATCTGTGGCACATCATCCATGAACACTACAGAGCGTCGAAGATATAGACGTAATTTCCTGCCACCAGTTCACCCCTTCAGCAGCCAACTTGACTTGGGCGCTGACGGACCGTAGACGGAACGTCTCGCAGTGTTGCTTGTTATCCAGCGATCGCGTCTGATTTCAACTATTGCCAGTGGAGGAGGTTAACGTAGATGCTATGTAGAAAGGCCTTGTCTCCTAAGAATGTGATGCTCTTTTATCTTGGATGACGGTTTCAGACATGGTTTTCCATCCATAGTTTATTTTTATGCTGGAACCTCATATATTTTTCGATACTCAGGAGAGAAATGAATTGGAGATGGAAATCCATGTCTGCAACCGCCATCCACTGAGGCAAAAGAGCACTGCATTCATAGGAGACATAGCCTGTCTCCGCACCAGCTAGTTCCATCTTCTTCACTGTCCATCTAGGCAATCAGTAGCGATCACTGAATAACAAACAACACTGCGAGACGTTCCGCCTACCGTCCATCAGTGTACAAAGTTTCGTTTGCTTTTGAAGGGGTGGCCTAGCAGCAGGGGCCCATGCGTATAATTTCGAGGCTTTATACTGTCATTGGATGGCGTTTACGAACACAGGTTCCCGTCATCATTCTGTTTCTGAAGGCACCTTTTGCATACCCTCGCAGTTTGTTGGTGTAATTTTGAAAGACCATGTACGGACGCCGTTTTGGTTGTATGTATGAGTTTTGCTTGCATAATAAGATATTGTATGTATTTATTGTTTTGTCACGTTTGTACATGACTGTTATAATAATGGTTCAGAGATATGACCTGTTATTAAAATAATGTCTCTGATGAAAATTGATTTGTGTAACGTGTTAAACTTAGGACTCTCTTTTGTCCTGAATTATCTCTCACTCATAAGAATTTTATCGAAGTTCCCAATACTTTTTTGTTTGTTTCTGAGTTCCGTTCGTTCGTTTCAAAATGTTATTTGGACTTTTTGCCAAATATGTTCAGATTTCTATTTTCTCCAAGATGTTCATGTACATTCCTTCCTATACTCCGTGAAGAATGGAATTAATGATGAGGGGAGCTGAAGAGGAATGTAGATGAACAAGGGAGCGTTCGACTGATCACAAGCGAAGTTGGAAGCCTCTGAAGTGTACCATAGTGAGAGTGTGTGTGTACGTGAACCAAACAGGTAAACCAGTAGTGTAATATGCCCTTAAGACAACTGTTATCTCTGGTAAAAACTTTCACACTTTACAAGCAACGAGATTGCCACATAAAGTAGTCAATAAAATTACGTTCAATAATATTTATGTGTAGTTAACCACTTCGTTATGCTGCTTTATAGACTAAAATTTCGATCCTTGTTTCAGGGGCCTTAACCAGAATGAGTAAATACGAAGAGCCTGGTGAAGGATTAAATACCACTATACAGATGAAGACCTCTTTCTTGCAACAGGATGCGAAATGTTGGTATATAAAAACAAGATGCTAATGTGGTTATATGCCTGGAAACATGTTGTTGAAGATGACAGTGGTCGTAGAAGACTACTCTAGCACATATAAAAATTAAATTTTTATAAAAACTAATCTTTCATTTCAAAAGAACAGCGCTATGCTTTTAATGAATGAGATTATTTATAAATATTTTTATAAAAACTAATCTTTCATTTCAAAAGAACAGCGCTATGCTTTTAATGAATGAGATTATTTATAAATACAGGGCGTTTCAAAGTTGTTGCAACAAACATCTTGTCATGGTAGATCACGTCTAGGGGAACAACTTCTGTTAGAGACAAAACGTTCCCGTACGATTGTTGAAGCCGCGTGGGGTACTTTTATTGAATTTGTCGGCCGTGGGACGACGAAATTTCAGCAAACTAGCACTGTCTACTAAACAGGTATGCTACATTGCATAGTCTATAAAAATCGACTGATTACAGCAAGAAAATCTGAAGAATGAGTGTCTCTAAGTGGAGAAAGATACACTCTAAGAAGAAAAAGACGAACTACACTCATGCTCATAAATTAAGGATAATTGCAGAATGTGGTGTCACACAACGTGGCACTACATAAAACTGGCGCTAATAGCATAGGCACATAGGGAAGTCACAATACATAGATCTGTAAGTCCACGGTATTGGTGATAAGTTGAGAAAACCGTCCCGAAATACATGTGTTACAAAACGCCACTGTTTCCTGCGTATGTACCCCGACATCATTATGGGATATGATCACCATGCACACGAACACAGGTCGCACAACGGGTTGGCATACTCAGGATCAGGTGGTCGAGCAGCTGCTGGGGTATAGCCTCTCATTCTTGCACCAGTGCCTGTCGGAACTCCTGAAGTGTCGTAGGGATTTGCAGACGTGCAGCGATACGTCGACTGAGAGCATCCCAGACGTGCTCGATGGGGTTTAAGTCTGGAGAACAGGGGGCCACGCCATTCGCCTGATATCTTCTGTTCCACGATGGCAGCTTGGTGGGGCCGTGAGTTATCATCCATCAGGGGGAAGGTGCGACCCACTGCACCCCTAAAAAGGCAGACATACTGGTGCAAAATGACGTCCCGATACACCTGACCTGTTACAGTTCCTCTGTCAAAGACATGCAGGGGTGTACGTGCACTTATCATAATCCCACCCCACACCATTAAACCACGACCTCCATACAGGTCCCTTTCAAGGACATTAAGGGGTTGGCATCTGGTTTCTGGTTCACGCCAGATGAAAGCACGGCGAGAATCACTGTTCAGACTATACCTGGATTCGTCAGTGAACATAACCTGGGACCACTGTTGCAATGACCATGTACTGTGTTCTTGATATCAGGCTTTACGGGCTGTCCTGTGACCAGGGGTCAGAGGAATGCACCTTGCAGGTGTCCGGGCGAATGAACCATGTCTGTTCAGTGTTCTGTAGACTGTGTGTCTGGAGACAACTGTTCCAGTGGCTGCGGTAAGGTCCCAAGCAAGGCTACCTGCAATACTCTGTGGCCGTCTGCGGGCACTGATGGTGAGATATCGGTCTTCTTGTGGTGTTGTACACTGTGAACATCCCGTACTGTAGCGCCTGTACACGTTTCCTGTCTGCTGGAATCATTGCCATAATCTTGAAATCACACCTTATGGCACACGGAGGGCCGCCTGCTGTGTGTGACCAGCCTCCAGTCGCCCTAGTATTCTACCCCTCATAACGTCATCAATATGTGCTCTTTGAGCCATTTTCAACACACAGTCACGTCTGAAAACGTCTACACATTTACTCGCTACATCGTACTCTGACATGCACCACCACATCTCTGCGTATGTGGACTGGTGCCAGCGCCACCGTGCTACGACCACAGGTCTAATGCATAGCATGGTCATACCCCGAGGTGATTTAAACCCGCAAACCTCCCACCAGAGCGTTGTTTCACCATGTATCAGCATTATCCTTAATTTATGAGCATGAGTGTTTGTAGAAATTATGCGAATGGGAGGGAAATCGGTAGATGTAGAGACTAACAAATTATTAAAATTTAAAAAAAACATTGGATGATTTATGCTAGACAAACAGCTTCACAAACTGAACAAGGATATTGTGGAGACATGGCTTAGCCACAGCCTGGGGGATGTTTCCAGAATTACATTTTCCGCAATATCCTTTCTTTCAGGAGTGGTAGTTCTGCAAGGTTCGCAGGAGAGCTTCTGTAAAGTTCGGAAGGTAGGAGACGAGGTACTGGCAGAAGTAAAGCTGTGAGGACGGGGCGTGAGTCGTGCTTGGGTAGCTCAGTTGGTAGAGCACTTGCCCGCGAAAGGCAAAGGTCCCGAGTTCTAGTGTCGGTCCGGCACACAGTTTTAATCTGCCAGGAAGTTTCATATCAGCGCACACTCCCGCTGCAGAGTGAAAATCTCATTCTGGCAAGTCAATAACGCATTGGTGCACCTGTGGCTAGCATGCAAGCAGATATTCACTTTGGCATTGACCGACAGAGCTGTTGAATCTCCTCCTGAAGGATAGCGTGCCAAATCCTGTCGGAAAGGCGCGTTAGATCGTCAAAATCCCGAGCTGGTTGGACGGGCCTCCCCATAATGCTCCAGACGATCTCAATAGGTGAGAGCCCGGCGACTTTTCTGGCCAAGGAAGGATTTGGAAAGCACTAATACGAGCAGTAGAGACTCTCGTGGACATCATGTTGCTGAAATATAAGCTCAGGTTGGCCTGCCATGAAGGGAGAGAAAATAGGGCATATAATATCGTCTTTGTACCGCTGTGCTCTAAGAGTGTTGCAGATGACAACCAAAAGGATCCTGCTATGAAAAGAAATGCCCCGCCCCCAGATCATTATTCCTGGTTGTCGGGCCGTACGCTGGGCGACAGGCAGGCTGATATCCTACCACTGCCTGGGACGCCTCCAGACAATCCTTCACTGGCCAACGGAACTCGTCACTGAAGGCAATTTTGGTCCTCTCAATGAGACCCCAGATCGAAGACGCGCCTGGAGATGCCCCAGACGGCGATGGGATACCGAAGTAGATATCCTCGCAGTAACGAAGCAGCTTAAATCGCTTAATAAAGGCAAGGCCTCCGGTCCAGATTGTATACCAGTCAGGTTGTTCTCAGAGTATGCTGATAAAATAGCTCCGTATTTAGCAATTATATACAACCACTCGATCACACAAAGATCCGTACCTAAAGACTGGAAAATTGCTCAAGTCACACCAATACCCAAAAAGGGAAGTAGGAGTAATCCGCTTCAATACAGGCCTATATCACTAACGTCGATATGCAGTAGGGTTTTAGAACATATACTGTATTCGAACATTATGAAGTACCTCGAAGAAAACGATTTATTGACACATAGTCAGCACGGTTTCAGAAAATATCGTTCTTGTGAAACACAATTAGCTCTTTATACTCATGTGCTATCGACAGGGGATGTCAAATTGATTCTATATTTTTAGACTTCCAGAAGGCTTTCGACACCATTCCTCACAAGCGTCTTCTAACCAAACTGCGTGCCAACGGAGTATCGCCTAAGTTGTGCCACTGGATTCGTGATTTCCTGTCAGAATGGTGTCAGTTCATTGTAACAGACGGAAAGTCATCGAGTAAAACAGAAGTAATATCCGGCGTTCCCCAAGGAAGTATTATAGGCCCTCTATTGTTCCTGATCTATATTAACGAGATAGGAGACAATCTGAGTAGCCGTCTTAGATTGTTTCCAGATGATACTGTCATTTACCGTCTTCTAAAGTCATGAGATGATCAAAACGACTTGCAAAACGATTTAGATAAGATATCTGTATGGTGCGAAAAGTGGCAATTGACCTTGAATAAGGAAAAGTGTGAAGTTATTCACACGAGTACTAAAAGAAATCAGCTAAATTTCCGGTACGCTATAAGTCACACAAATCTGAAGCCTGTAAATTCAACTAAATACTTAGGGATTACAATTGCAAATAACCTAAATTAGACCGATCACACAGATAATATTGTGGGTAGAGCAAACCAAAGACTGCGATTCATTGGCAGAACACTTAGAAGTTGCAACTGGTCTACTAAAGAGACTGCTTACACCACGCTTGTCCGCCCTGTTCTCGAGTATTGCTGTGCGGTGTGGGATCCGCATCAGGTGGGACTAACGGATGACATCGAAAAAGAACAAAGAAGGGCAGCTCGTTTTGTGTTATCGTGAAACAGGGGAGATAGTGTCACAGACATGATACGTGAATTAGAGTAGCAATAATTAAAACAGAGGCGTTTTTTGTTGCGACGGGATATTCTCATGAAATTTCAATCACCAGTTTTCTCCTCCGATTGCGAAAACATTCTGTTGGCACCCAACTACATAGGGAGAAATGATCATCGCGATAAATAAGACACATCAGGGCTCGCACAGAAAAATTTTAAGTGCTCGTTTTTCCCGCGTGCCGTTCGAGGGCGGAACGGTAGAGAGTCAGCTTGAAGGTGGTTCATTGAACCCTCTGCCAGGCACTTTATTGTAAATAGCAGAGTAATCATGTAGATGTAGATGTTTGACTGTCGCCCGGCAACCAGCCCATTTCTTTTCATACCAGGACCCCTTTGATTGTCATCGCGATACCCTTACAACACAGCAGTGGGTCGACGATAGTCTACACATCGTTTTGTTGCCCTTCATTGCAAGTCATCCTGGGCTTACATTCCAGCAAGATAATGTCCGCCCGCACATGGCGAGAGTTTATAATGGTTGTTTTCGTGCTTGCCAAACCATACCTCGACCAGAAAAGTTCACCGGATCTCTCCCCTATTGAGAACATTTAGAGCATTACGGGCAGGGCCCGCCAGAAGCTCTTTCTCTTGAATAAATAATCCAGTTTTTCTGAAATTGTGTATCGATCGATTTCTTTCCATTTGGACTATTCATTCATGGCGTGTGCTTTTCTTTTCGTTCAAAATGGTTCAAATGGGCCTGAGCACTACGGGACTTAACATCTGAGGTCGTCAGTCTCCTAGACTTAGAACTACTTAAACCTAACTAATCTAAGGACATCACACACATCCATGCCCGAGGCAGGATTCGAACCTGCGACCGTAGCAACAGCGCAGTTCCGGACTGAAGTGCCTAGAACCACTCGATCACAGCAGCCGCCTTTTTTTTTCTCTTAGAGTGTATTTTAAAAGATCGGCCAATGTGTTTGCACATGGTGCAGATGACTGGCTTATAGGCAACAGATATTGTGTATGAACCCCTCAGATTGCCTACGTCCTGCCGCCTCTCAAGGGTATAATGACTTAATCAATTCTATGAGACACCTAGCGTCGTCGGGAAGCATCAGCGAACATTTCGTCTCTAACAAAAGTTGTCCCGCATGCCTTGATCTGTCACTCCTAGGCGGTTGTCGCAATGACTTTGAAACACCTTATCAGACACGGCAACTTGTTTATTTTTATTTTTGCAGGACACGTATCAGACTACTCGCCCATTTTAGTCATCACGTGATTTATTTTTGTGCGCTCATAGCATTTCTGCAGATGTTTTTGGAGATTTTTATCTGATTGTCAGCACGTCCTCATTGTCTTACGGATGAGGTAGTATGCTTCCGAATATCAGCTGGTGTTATAAAGCACGCCGTCTCCTGTGTAGCACATCCCTCTCTACAAGGACCAGACGGCCCAGCTTACTCCGAGAAGGGGATGGCAGAGCTTATGGCCACAACACTTGCAGCGTCTTTCGTGCCGAATCTGGCTCTTCAGACCCAGTACTTACACTTGAAACGGACGAGTTACACAACTTGTAGCCCAGCACACGAGCGACGAAATCAAACGTACTAGTACAAACGATATTACTTGGGTTATCAAACATGTCAATGCTAGGAAAGCCCCTGGGCCCGATGGCATTCAAAACCGTGTCCTCCACGAGTTCACAGATAGAGCCGTAGAATACCTTGCACACATAACGAATGGCATCTTGAAACATTGCCGACCCATCACTCTGCTGTGCTCGCTCAGCAAGACTGTTGAGAACGTAATACTAAAGCGCATCAGTAGGCTCTGCATTGCCAATGACACCTTAAGACCGGAGCAGTTCGGCTTTAGGAATCATAACTCAACAACACAACTCTTCCGTGAGGTCGAACATACACTCCTGGAAATTGAAATAAGAACACCGTGAATTCATTGTCCCAGGAAGGGGAAACTTTATTGACACATTCCTGGGGTCAGATACATCACATGATCACACTGACAGAACCACAGGCACATAGACACAGGCAACAGAGCATGCACAATGTCGGCACTAGTACAGTGTATATCCACCTTTCGCAGCAATGCAGGCTGCTATTCTCCCATGGAGACGATCGTAGAGATGCTGGATGTAGTCCTGTGGAACGGCTTGCCATGCCATTTCCACCTGGCGCCTCAGTTGGACCAGCGTTCGTGCTGGACGTGCAGACCGCGTGAGACGATGCTTCATCCAGTCCCAAACATGCTCAATGGGGGACAGATCCGGAGATCTTGCTGGCCAGGGTAGTTGACTTACACCTTCTAGAGCACGTTGGGTGGCACGGGATACATGCGGACGTGCATTGTCCTGTTGGAACAGCAAGTTCCCTTGCCGGTCTAGGAATGGTAGAACGATGGGTTCGATGACGGTTTGGATGTATCGTGCACTATTCAGTGTGCCCTCGACGATCACCAGTGGTGTACGGCCAGTGTAGGAGATCGCTCCCCACACCATGATGCCGGGTGTAGGCCCTGTGTGCCTCGGTCGTATGCAGTCCTGATTGTGGCACTCACCTGCACGGCGCCAAACACGCATACGACCATCATTGGCACCAAGGCAGAAGCGACTCTCATCGCTGAAGACGACACGTCTCCATTCGTCCCTCCATTCACGCCTGTCGCGACACCACTGGAGGCGGGCTGCACGATGTTGGGGCGTGAGCGGAAGACGGCCTAATGGTGTGCGGGACCGTAGCCCAGCTTCATGGAGACGGTTGCGAATGGTCCTCGCCGATACCCCAGGATCAACAGTGTCCCTAATTTGCTGGGAAGTGGCGGTGCGGTCCCCTACGGCACTGCGTAGGATCCTACGGTCTTGGCGTGCATCCATGCGTCGCTGCGGTCCGGTCCCAGGTCGACGGGCACGTGCACCTTCCGCCGACCACTGGCGACAACATCGATGTACTGTGGAGACCTCACGCCCCACGTGTTGAGCAATTCGGCGGTACGTCCACCCGGCCTCCCGCATGCCCACTATACGCCCTCGCTGAAAGTCCGTCAACTGCACATACGGTTCACGTCCACGCTGTCGCGGCATGCTACCAGTGTTAAAGACTGCGATGGAGCTCCGTATGCCGCGGCAGACTGGCTGACACTGACGGCGGCGGTGCACAAATGCTGCGCAGCTAGCGCCATTCGACGGCCAACACCGCGGTTCCTGGTGTGTCCGCTGTGCCGTGCGTGTGATCATTGCTTGTACAGCTCTCTCGCAGTGTCCGGAGCAAGTATGGTGGGTCTGACACACCGGTGTCAATGTGTTCTTTTTTCCATTTCCAGGAGTGTATTACACACGGCTAAAACAAGAAACCAGGCCACAGGTGCCGAAAAAGGTTTCGATCGTCTCTGGCACAATGACCTTATATGCAGACTGAGCGATGCTGGTTTCCCCGACGGACTAGTACGTCTCATACACTCATATCTCACAAAGAGATGTTTTAACACTGACGTGCAGAGCAAACAATCGACACATCCCGGCATTCAAGCTGGAGTACCCCAGGGAAGCATCCTGGGGCCCATCTTGTTCAACCTCTAAGTTAATGACTATCCAGCAAAACAAAACATGACGTTAGCCATCTACGCGGATGACAGAGCCATCCTTGCGCAAGATTGTAAACCATTGAACATAAATTCACCAATACAGACAGCGCTCAGAACTGCCAAGCCTTGGTTGGAATAATGGCGTATTAAAGTAAACGTCGCCAAGTGCGAAGCAATTCTGTTCACAGGCAGACCGAAGCTACTGCGCAAACATCAACAGTGTCGACAGGTAACAACAAACACGTCCAATACTGGTTATCACTGTTAGCATTCAACCGCGATTCTTATACATATATTTTAACAACGCGTTTCAAGAGGCAATGCTCCCATCATCAGGTTGTAAAATCTATGTCATGAAATTAAACGGACTAAAAAGACAAAATACCATCATAAATAGTTGGGAAATCCGTAGAGTAAAACAGAATTAAAAGTATATTGGACTGTGGGTCCTCGTCTTACATTGAAGTTGTTGACATAAGTCGAGTGCCGTTCCATAGCTACGAAATATGCTGTCGCACTGTGCCGGCTCGGGAGCTGTTGTGGACTGACCTGCCTAGGTGTTGTGGCGATGTTACAGCCGTGTGCTTGACGGTAACACTATGCTATTGGGCGCCTGATTTCCTTATTGCATTGGTCTGTCATCGTTAGCCTCTCGCAACTACGTCAGTGACATGCTACAAGTTTAAAGTCGCATACCTACCCTAAAATAATTCTAAAAACCCGCTAAAAAATCTCATTTCTTTAAAATTATCTTGTGAATTTAGAATATTGCTTTGTTTCTTTTCATGGATAGCTATCTCGAATTCCTCTAATAAATCAAGTTTCCTCCCTTTCTTTTCTACATGCAATATTTCTACGTTGTCTTCTATGCTATTAAGGGGATGGCCTGTTTCATATATATGGTTCGCAACAGCTGATTTGTCATAATTTCCTAAGCTGAACGCATCTTTGTGTTCTTTATACCGGATCGCGAATGATCTTCCTGTCTGCCCTATATATTCTGCATCACAAGTTCTGCACTGAATCTTATAAACTCCCGATCTTTCAAACTTATTTCTCTTCTCGCCAATATCGTGCTTAAGGCTGTACCTCACTAGGTTATTAGACTGAAAAGCTATTTTAACATCGTATGGCTTAAAAATATTTGCTATCTTTTGTGAGACTGTTCCGTAGTATGGCATCGTGATAATTTTCACTTTCTCTCCATCAGGTTTTTTCTTTTTGCGCTTATTACTTTTCCGTAACAGTTTTTTATCCATATCTATTCTGTAACCGTTGTTCATCGCTATTCTCTTAACGGTATTAATTTCAGTCTCCCTATCTTTTTCGTAGGTATATTGGTTGCCCTATGCACGAGACTACGGAAAGCAGCTTCTTTATAAGCCTGCGGATGGCATGAATCATTCGGGATCACGGCATCAGTCATAGTTTGTTTTCTATAAACGGAGAACGCATGTTTGTTGCCCTGCTTGTTTTTTCCAATACGTTTCCGAGAGAAGTCAGAAATCTCGGTGTCTGGCAGGACCGGAAACTTACATGTGGGGACCACATCGAATATTTTGCCAACACAAAACACAATAGGCTCAAACAACTCTACCCAGTGCTCAACAAGGAGAGTACACTGAATAGGAAGGTCTCGAGGTCCATATAGATGACACTGATTAGACCTCTGATGACGTATGCAGCTCCCGTCTGGGGATACGCCGCTCCTACACGTCTGCGCGGCCTGCAGATCATACAGAACAAAGTGCTACGCAGCATTAACAACGCTCCACGCTACACACGCCCCGTTGATCTTCACAATGAATACCACCTTGAGATCCTCAAGGAAGTATTCAAAGAACACACCACACGACTGTACAGGACTTCGAGATACTCGAATAATCCTTTCATCCTTACTCTGGGAACCTACGATCATAACCATAGGTGGCAGCATCAGCGTCCAAAGACACTACTAGCTAGGGCATAACCACCTATGGCAAGCTAACATACACCCATAAGCGACAACATCGGCAAGCCCCTGCATATCAGCAACGTTGACTGGCTATACCCGCTGCTATCTAAGCCCATCAACAGGCTACAGCAGGGAAACCGACAAGCTCGCACACTGAAGCACAAACAAACCGCCAACATTACCCCACAGTTACAGGTATGTTGACGCTGACCGAGAGATCAAAACCGTCACCCAGCAGCAGCAGTCGAGTAACACCAACGCACAACGACAAAGGTATCGACCTGCATTACTAACAAAGCCTACCCTTGCAGACCAGTCGCAGGCAGCAAGAAAATCGCTACTGCTCTTACAACCCGACCCAACTATCTCAGACGTTTTTTTCCCCTTGTTCTTGCGTCAGTACTTTTTTCCCTCTGCGTTCCAAACCACTACCCTTCGTTCAACTTTCGACCCAGTCTATATCCAGATGGGCGTGTATTAATGGTTAACCTTGATCAGAAGTACGCAAACATCGCAGTGCCCATATCCTGTGAGACCTCTACATCTACATCTACATGGTTACTCTTCAATTCACACTTAAGTGTCTGGCACAGGGGTTCATCGAAACATTTTCATTCTACTTCTCTACCATTCCACTCTCGAATCGCGCATGGGAAAAAGGAACACCTAAATCTTTCCGTTCGAGCTTTGATTTCTCTTATTTTATTATGATGATCATTTCTCCCTAAGTAGGTGGGTGTCAACAAAATATTTTCGCATTCGGAAGAGAAAGTTGGTGATTGAAATTTCGTAAATAGAGCTTGCCGCAAAGAAGACCGCCTTTGTTACAGTGACTACCACCTCAGCTAGCGTACAATATCAGTGACACTCTCACCCCTACTGCGCAATAACACGAAACGAGCTGCCCTTCTTTGTACGTTTTCGATGTCCCCCGTCAATCCTACCTGGTAAGGATCCCACACTGCGCAGCAATATTCCAGCAGAGGACAGACAAGTGTAATGCAGGCTGTCTATCTAGTGGGTTTGTCGCATCTTCTAAGTGTTCTGCCAACAAAGCGCAGTCTTTGTTTCGCCTTCCTCACAATAGTATCTATGTGGTCTTTCCAATTTAAGTTGCTCGTAATTGTAATTCCTAGGTATTTAGTCGAATTGACACCCCTTAGACTTGTGCGATTTATCGTATACCCAAAATTTATCGGATTTCTTTTAGTACCCATGTGGATGACCTTGCACTTTTCTTTGTTTAGTGCCAATTGCCACTTTTTGCATCATACAGAAATACTCTCTGGATCATTTTGTAATTGGAATTGATCGTCTGATGATTTTACTAGACGGTAAATTACAGCGTCATCTGCAAACAATCTAAGGGGGCTGCTCAGATTATCACATAGATCATTTACATAAATCAGGAACAGGAGAGGGCCTATGACACTACATTGCGGAACGTCAGATATTTCTGTTCTACTCGATCATTTACCGTCTATCAGTACGAACTGTGACCTCTCTGAGAGGAAATCACGAATCCAGTCACACAACTGACGACGAGATTCCATATGCACGCAGTTTGGTTAATAGTCGCTTGTGAGGAACGGTATCAAAAGCCTTCTGGAAATCTAGGAGTATGGAATCGATCTGAGATCTCTTGTCGACAGCACTCATTACTTCATGGGAATAAAGAGCTAGCTGCGTTGCACTAGAACGATATTTTCTGAACCCGTGTTGGTTATGTATCAAAAAGTCGTTTTCTTCAAGGTGATTCATAATGTTCGAGTACAGTATATGCTCCAAATCGAGGTCAGTGATATGGGTCTGTAATTCAATGGGTTACTTCTATTTCGTTTCTTGACTATTGGTGTGACCTGTGCTACATTCCAGTCTTTAGGAACAGACCTTTCGTCACGTGAGCGGTTATATATGATTGCTAAGAAAGGCGCTATTGTGTCTGAATACTCTGAAAGGAACCTGATTGGTATACCATCTGGATCGGAAGACTTGCCTTTCTCAAATGATTTGAGTTGTTTCGCAACACCTAAGATATCTACTTTTATGTCAATTATGCTAACAGCTGTTCTGGCTTCGAATTATAGAATATTTACTTCGTCTTCATTCGTGAAGAAATAACGGAAAACTGTGTTTAGTAACTCCGCTTTAGTGGCACCATCATCGGTAATATTTTCATCGCTATTACGCAGTGACGGTATTGACTGTGTTTTGGCACTGGTGTACTCTACATACGACCAGAATCTCTTTGGGTTTTCTACCATATTTTGAGACAATGTTTCAGTGTGGAAACTATTGTGTTGTATTGTATTGCATTGAATGTGAACCGGGGATCTAGAAACGACGCACAGGCTCCGCCCCGCCGCAGCCGCAGCCGCAGTTGTCCACAAACCCACGAAGACTACCGCAGTGCACTTCACCCCTCTGCCGCCCCACACCGAACCCAGGGTTACTGTGCGGTTCGGCCCCCGGCGGACTCCCCAGGGAACGTCTCACACCAGATTAGTGTAACCCCTATGTTTGTGTGGTAGAACTATTTTGCGCAGCAATCGCCGACATAGTTTAACTGAGGTGGAATAAGGGGAACCAGCCGAGGCAGATGGAAAACCACCTAAAAACCATCCACAGACTGGCCGGTTCACCGGACCTCGACACAAATCCGCAGGGCGAATTCGTGCCGGGGACCAGGCGCCGCTTCCCGCCCGGCAAAGGCGTGCGTTAGACCGCACGGCCAACAGGGCGGACTGTGGAAACTATTAAACGCATATCGCATTGACGTCCGCACTAAATTTCGAGCTTCAATGAAACTTAGCCAAATGGTTCAAATGGCTCTAAGCACTATGGGGACTTAACATCTAAGGTCATCAGTCCCCTAGACTTAGAACTACTTAAACCTAACTGACCTACGGACATCACACACATCCATGCCCGAGGCAGGATTCGAGCCTGCGGCCGTAGTAGTAGCGCGGTTCCAGACTGAAACGCCTAGAACCTTTTCTGGAGACTAGAAATCTACTCTGTAGGTATCAGCATGGGTTCGAAAAAGATGATCGTGTGAAACCCCGCTCGCTCTATTCGTCCACGACACTCAGAAGGCCATAGACATGGGTTCCCAGGTAGATGCCGTGTTTCTTGACATCCACAAGGCGTTCGATACAGTTCCCTACAGTCGTTTAATGAACAAAGTAAGAGCATATGGACTATCAGACAAATTGTGTGATTGGATTGAAGAGTTCCTAGATAACAGAACGCAGCATGTCATTCTCAATGGAGAGAAGTCTTCCGAAGTAAGAGTGATTTCAGGTGTGCCTCAGGGGAGTATCGTAGGACCGTTGCTATTCACAATATACGTAGATGACCTTGTGGATGACATCGGAAGTTCACTGAGGCTTTTTGCGGATGATGCTGTGGTATATCGAGAGGTTGTAACAATGGAAAATTGTACTGAAATGCAGGAGGATCTGCAGCGAATTGACGCATGGTGCACGGAATGGCAATTGAATCTCAATGAAGACAAGTGTAATGTGCTGCGAATACATAGAAAGAAAGATCCTTTATCATTTAGCTACAATGTAGCAGGTCAGCAACTGGAAGTAGTTAATTCCATAAATTATCTGGGAGTACGGATTAGGAGTGATTTAAAATGGAATGATCATATAAAGTTGATCGTCGGTAAAGCAGATGCTAGACCGAGATTAATTGGGAGAATCCTAAGGATATGCAATCCGAAAACAAAGTAAGTAGGTTACAGTACGCTTGTTCGCCCACTGCTTGAATACTGCTCAGCAGTGTGGGATCGGTACCAGATAGGGTCGATAGAAGAGATAGAGAAGATCCAACGGAGAGCAGCGCGCTTCGTTACAGGATCATTTAGTAATCGCAAAAGCGTTACGGAGATGATAGATAAAATCCAGTGGAAGACTCTACAGGAGTGACGCTCAGTAGCTCGGTACGGGCTTTTGTTGAAGTTTCGAGAACATACCTCCACCGAGGAGTCAAGCAGTATATTGCTCCCTCCTACGTATATCTCGCGAAGAGACCATGAGGATAAAATCAGAGAGATTAGAGCCGACACAGAGGCATACCGACAATCTTTCTTTCCACGAACAACACGAGACTGGAATAGAAGGGAGAACCGATAGAGGTACTGAAGGTACCCTCTGCCACACACCGTCAGTTGGCTTGCGGAGTATGGATGTAAATGTAGATGTAGAACCTCTCGGCGACAACGACCGGCAAACTTAGCCAGTCTAGTGGTTTTGCGTTATTCTGAATTTGGCATGCACTTCAGTGAAAACTAACCCTTATGCAGAGATGGCAGTAGACCTTTTGCGTTGGCCATCATGGCGGTGTGGGCGTGGAGGGAGTCCACCCCTATTTAAAAAAGATCTGTAGCACAACGGGGACGTGCTGACAAAAAAATCAAGGTTAAATCTTCAAAAACACCTAAAGGAATTCTATGAGCACAACATTAAATTAAATGATCGCTGAAGATGGGTATTGTAATGGTACTTGAATTACGTAACCATTACGGCACCTCACTTCAACCTCTCGATACCAGCAATATTCTGCTGTGTTTCTGTAAAATAGTTAACATATTTCTGGGACAACATTCAGATTTGATTTCATTAATGTACAGGTACTTTGATACATCGATATGTTTATATTACAATGAAATTATCCTTATGAGTATTCTTTCTTTTGTCACTACGATCTTTGTCGTACTTGTAACTCTGATTTTTGCGCGCGTAAGCGGTTATGGGAGAGTCAAGTGTTGGTCGTCATGTTGAAAAGACGCAAATTGTAGTCAGTTTATGAAATGCGAACTTTAACAGTGAAGAAGATATTTTCAAGTATGTTTTATATTGTTAAGTGATATTGCTACAAAAATAATAAAAAAGAAGTGTAACTTAAATTAGGAGTGCTGTTTTTTTTACATCACCTTTGTGCTAACTTGCAAAAGTGTAATATTCAAGAATGGTTTATGAAACGCATCTATAAAATAATTTTTAACATCATAAGACAACGCGAAAAAGGACGACGACTTTAGTAAACACAAATACTCAAACCCAAGATCAGACCAAGAAATGGTTGTCGGTTCCTTATATAGGTAATGTCTCCTACAAGATAGGGCGCCTGTTGAAAAATTCAGGTTTTAAAATTTCCTACTCGACGAGTAATAGTTTAAAGCAAAATTTGGTTCATTCCCTTGAGAAAGACGGTGACAAATCAGCGAAATCAGGCGTATATAAGATTATGTGTGATGGTTGCCCATGTTATTACATAGGTCAAACAGGCAGAGCTATAGCAGTAAGGTTTAAAGAACATCTTCCAATAATGGGCGTAGGAACACAGGGGTCAGCCTTTGCGGGACATCTGGTGCAAATGGCTCATATACCTAAACCTTTACGTGACATAGAGCTACTACGTCATGAAGTTAAGGGATATAGACTCGACACGCTTGAGGAACTACAAATTTATGCACACCTAATTACAGATAGAGGCAATTTACTGAACGATCAACTGTGTCTAAAAAATAGGGCATACTTCGAAGGCTTCCAACCTATACTAGGTTTACAATAATTCATAATGCATGTGACCTCACAGTTTCTGTAATAACAGATCCTTTCCTACAGATGTTCATACGAGATTTGTTGGTCAGTTTAGAAAGCTCTGTAGTAGAATGTAAAACGTAGTCATGATGGATATTGTAATTAACTTACAATAGTAAAATATAAAATTAATTCATAGCAAAACGGTTATCTGACGCGTGCGTAATAAGTTTGACTCTATACGTCTCGCGCATGCGCGCCGCCCTCTGTGAGGCAGACCGCGAAGCCCTCGCGGTCCGCAGTCTCTAGTCACAAGTTGAGGCCCATACAACGGGCTTAAAGTGAATTTCTACAGTTGCTTTGTTAGAAGTGACAAAACCTTACGGTTATGCATAAAGTTTTATGAAGTTGACTTAGGACGTGGCCTGTTGTAGGCAGACATTTAAATAATAATTTATGTAAGTACTATACGTTGCATCGTGTAGGATGACCATATCTAATATAATTTGCTAGCGCATTATAATATTAACTTGTTGCAGGTTCTGAAGTGACATCTACCCTTCCTTCCAACTATAACCTGGCCTTGTCCACCCCCCCCCCCCCACCGCAGGGCCCCCTTTTTTCCTCTTCCCTCCTTCTCCCAGAGCGGATTTTCCTCCTTCCCCCCCCCCCCCCCTGAGACCCTGTACCCCATACTTGCCTCTTTCCTTCCCACATGCCTCCCTACCTGGCCCTCTTCAGCGCGCCCCCCGCTCATCTCCCCCATCTCTTCCCTTCCCTCCCTTCTTCCGGTCACCCTCATCTCCTTGCGCCTGGCAGATCCTCCGTTTTGATCATCGTCAGTGTGCCACATCAGTGTTGTGTTTAGTGCTGTTTCTCCTGTGCGTCACGAGGTGTGATTTTAATTGTGTACTGCCTTGAGGTTCGCAGTCAGTGTTTGTTATGTGCTACGCCATCCGTCGATACCTTTTATGCTCCAGTCATACTGTGCCTTGTGTTCTTTTAATCGTCGCAGTGTGTGGCTTTTTGTGTGTGCTACTCTTAAACAGTTTTAACAGTTTTTTATTTCCATTTTACGGTCACCCCGTTTTTTGTCTGTTGCCTTCCATGATGTTCCCCCCTTTTTTATATCTATGTTCGCCATATTCTCTCCTTTGTTATTTTTAAATGTCTTCTATTGTTTGTTCTATGTCTTTCGGCTGAAGAGCAGCGCATATGCTGCTGCCAGCCCGTCCCGATGGGGAATTGAAATACAATAAAGAAAAAAAAAAAAGGTTCTGAAGAAGACGTTATTAGTAACGTTGAAACCTAGGTAAACGATAAAGTTAACCTGCAACTGTGGGCTATATATTCTTATATAAGCATCTATAAAACTTTTGAATATCGCAGAATAACACCTAGGCCTCTTTGCATCCGAGCTTGGAATCATCACTACCTAGATTTTCGACGATTGAGCCATGAGTTCACAACGAGACCAGCGTGGTAAACACGAAAATATGAGTTCCTAGTTTATCCATTATTTCATGAAATGACTTTATTAACTGTGCCCTAATGATACGGGTAGCATTCATTTCACGCTAGGTGAGGAGAGCCCTACGTCATAGTGACGTAGGCACGCGTCATCATGAGTTTCACGTGTTGTCCTATCGACTGTTGTGTGCATTCTGTATATATCGACTATTGTGTGCGTCTTGAATCTGCATTGTTATTTGTTTATGTGCTTTCATTGTCCTATTGTCCGGTGTTGCTAGTGTGTTCGTCGTTCTGAACATGGGCTCTAACGGAGATGGGAGAACTTTCGAGCAGATCCATGAAGATAGTCTGAAAGATTTCACTATCTTTCTTAGTTGATTTACAACACGAAGGCAATATTAAATGGAACTAGATGGTTTAATGTATCTAGCAACATTCGGAATTATCTTCAGAACCACTAACGTTTCTGCCCACATGAATTATGTACAATTCATTGGATTTTATAAAAATACGAAACACTTTAATTTCTTCCTATTTCACGTTTTTATCCACATGATTTATTCAATATTAATCGGATTGATAACATGACTAGACCCTTTCTTAACTTTCGTTGTGGTTATGATTCCTTCATTCAGATATTCGTTACGTTCACGAAACACACAATAACATCCCACATTCTTTGGATTGCAGCTTAATAATTAATTACTTCACTTTTCTGTCCACACGATTTATGCACGATTCATCGGATTTAAAAAGAATGGCAAGCTTTTTTTTTTATTTCGTTATGGCTCCTTCGCTCAGACATTAGTTATGTTCATGAAATACACAATAACATCGCAAATTATTGGGATTACATTTAACAATTCATTCAGCTGGGATGAGCATATCACACAACTCCTACCACTTCGTTTGTGCACACGTATTTACATTTAGCTTTGACGTTATCGGTACAACTGCAAAGTCGATTTAGGTACTCATTTAGTCGATTTAGGTTAGTTACGTCACGATGACGTAGCCATACGTCATTATGACGTAGGGTTCTCCTCACCTAGCGTGAGACGAATGCTACCCTAATGATACTTGCCACATAATATAACTTTGTTGTTGCCCGAAAATGAAATATTTAGCAGCGTGAGCAACACTAGAATTATAATTAATTTTTGACCTTTGTTGTGGTAGGGTTGTTAGAGTATGTAACATGATACAAGCTTGGTAAAAATAAAGAAAGAGCATCGTGTGGCGAGTGGGCGCTGCTTGTGCGGAGTGAGGGAGAGTAAGGGGCTGCAGCCGCGGCTGACCTTCCCACCAGGCGTGGCAGCGGCAGTGGAAAGCGTCTCCGCGCTCCAGGCACTCGCCGCGGCCCTCGCACGGGTTGTCGGCGCACGGCCGCTGCTTGCGGTCGCAGGTGGCGCCCGTGAAGCCGGGCTGGCAGTGGCACGCGTACCCCGTCTCCGTCAGCCGGCACTGCCCGTGCAGGCACGGCTCCAGCTCGCACAGCGTCAGCGCGCAGAACATGCCTGCGCACCACGTAAACACACTCAGGCAAGCAGGCCAGCACATACATTTACACGACCTCTGTGTATGAAACAGAGAACGAGGCAAGAAAATGGAGGGATGGGTGGGAATCCGTACAACTGTACAGGGCACTGTGGTATTGCAATGACGAACGTTCAAAATTTGTGGCGCAACTGGAGTCGGGTCCGGATTTACTGCTTCTCGTGAGCAGTTAAAAAAAATGGTTCAAATGGTGTGGGTTGGGTTGGGCTTTGTTTGGGGAAGGAGACCAGACAGCGAGATCATCGGTCTCATAGGATTAGAGAAGGATTGGGAAGGAAGTCGGACGTGCCTTTTCAGAGGAACCATTCCGGCATTTGCCTGGAGTGATTTAGGGAAATCACGGAAAGCCTAAATCAGGATGGCCGGACGCGGGATTGAACCGTCGTCCTCCCGAATGCGAGTCCAGGGGCTAATCACTGCGCCACCTCGCTTGGTCGTCCGGTGTAGCCAAGCGTTGCTGCTACGGTCGCAGGTTCGAATCCTGCCTCGGGCATGGATGTGTGTGATGCCCTTACGTTAGTTAGGTTTAAGTAGTTCTAAGTTCTAGGGGACTGATGACCTCAGATGTTAAGTCCCATAGTACACAGGGCCATTTGAGCCTTCTGAGGTCATCAGCCCCCTATACTTAGAACTACTTAAACCTAACTATCCTAAGGACATCACACACATCCACGCCCGCGGCAGGATTCGAACTTGCGACCGTAACGGTCGCTCGGTTCCAGACTGTAGTGCCTGGTACCGCTCGGCCACACTGGCCGGCCATGAGCAGTTACCTTGGCCGCTTTCGTCATCCATACAAGGTCCCTGGCCGACTCAAGTAACCAACTTATCGCATGCTCCAATACAGCATCCATTAACCCCTAATCTCATATTATTGATTCTCATAGGAGTTCGGACAATATTAGAACACCCGCACTGAAACAAACGTCTAGGAGCCGCTGCGCTATTACAGAAACGTATACAGGGTGGTCCATTGATCGTGACCGTGCCAAATATCTCACGAAGTAAGCGTTAATCGAAAAAACTACAAAGAACGAACCTTGTCTAGCTTGAAGGGCGAAACCAGATGCCGCTATGGTTGGCCCGCTAGATGGCGCTGCCATAGGTCAAACGGATATCAACTGCGTTCTTTTAAATAGGAACCCCCATTTTTGTTTCACATATTCGTGTAGTACATAAAGAGATATGAAAGTTTTAGTTGGACCACTTTTTCGCTTTCTGATAGAGGGCGCTATAATAGTTACAAACGTATAAGTACGTGGTATCACGTAATATTCCGCCAGTGCGGACGGTATTTGCTTCGTGATACATTACCCGTGTTAAAATGGACCGTTTAACCATTGCGGGAAAGGTCGATATCATGTTGATGTATGGCTATTGTGATCAAAATGCCCAACGGGCGTGTGCTATGTATGCTGCTCGGTATCCTGGACGACATCATCCACGAGTCGGGAACGGTCGCCGGATAGTTATGTTATTTAAGGAAACAGGAAGTGTTCAGCCACATGTGAAACGCATACATAGCAACCATTTCCCTTGCAGAGCTCACTGATCCAGAAGAACTGATTATATGCATTCAAGTTAAAAATGTTTAATGCAGGAAGATCAGTGTGTGGTGAGTACAGATATCTTACGCGTTTTGTGCCCAATGTCTCTTAAATATTTGAAAACAAAGTCATATTTCAATCAACAAGACATACTGATAAATAATTCGAAATCACAACTGGTTTCAGTCTTCAGATTACGCTCAGGTGTCCTGAAGTTGTTTACAACAGCTTACATACCAATATAAAAACTGTGTTGTGAAATAATTTAATAGATACCACACATCTTTTTATATTGTTCTGAGCTTCATTCAATTTTGATTTGAACAGTTTTTTTTTTCTCATGGTAATGATTTCCTGAATTCTTTTGGCTATCTTTATTTTAAAATAATATTTGTAACTATGTACTTAATTCCTCTATGTTTATTAAATAATTCTTAAAGATGGGTTCATTCTCTAATGATTCTGTCTAGTTTTGTTTTTATCATTTGTATTTATTCATATGTTAATTTAAATATAATTAGATATAAATGTGTATTGATTATTTTTCTTTTAGTCTGATTTAGTTTTTGTATTTGTTTTTTAATGCTTACTGCTACAGTTTGTGTTTATTTATATCCTTACCAAACCATTTTTTTGTGTTTATGATTCTGATTTTAATGATCATCTTCTATTGTTGATGTCCAAGATTGAGTTTATTATCTTTTTATGGAGAGATTTGTTCCTGTTTTACTTTTAATTTTAGGTTGAGATTATCAACATGAACGCATTCAGGCTGATGTTTGTTAATTTTTTGTACTTCTGTTGCTAGTTTACCTTCAATGTTAGTATTATTTAATGTTTATGACTTTGCTAATGATCTTTATTTTCCTTCATTGTTTGATTGGTTGGTTGGTTTGGGGAAGGAGACCAGACTACGTGGTCATCAGTCTCTTCGGATTAGGGAAGGATTGGGAAGGAAGTCGGCCGTGCCCTTTCAGAGGAACCATCCCGGCATTTGCCTGGAGCGATTTAGGGAAATCACGGAAAACCTAAATCAGGATGGCCGGACGCGGGATTGAACCGTCGTCCTCCCGAATGCGAGTCCAGTGTCTAACCACTGCGCCACCCCGCTCGGTATTCATTGTTTGACTTTGGTTCATATTGTTTTATGCTTTATGTTTTTATAATTCTGGCATTTTAAGTTAATATTACAATGTTTTTGTTTGAATTATTTTACTGCCATTTGACTGTATAATTTCATTTTGTATTACTATCATGATTTTGGCCTTAAGACATGATCAAGTACAACACTGAAAAAATTATTTGTACAAATGTGTAGAAAGTGAGAAGGATCAAAATCTAACATAAGTTTTCCACTCTAATGTTAGGTTGAAAATAATCGAAATAATACTACTTACCTATTGGATATAATTACAATTGGTTAAGTGAAGTAGTCAAGATCTATTGACTTGGGTGTTCCAGCATGTAGGTAAATACTAAATCACGGAAATGTATGGCAGACAAGTAAGAAACATATTTTCCAGCCATACAACAATTAAGCCTTAGCATGAACATCAATACAGTAGATACATCAGCAGTGGAAATGATCTGGAAATATACTATCGAAGTTATTGGTTGATTGGTAGCGCGAAAATATGACAGCATGCCGAAAGGAGTGACCTACATCATAAACTGGTTTAAATAAGAAACACCCATACGTCAGTGCAGCGTAGAACAATTATAATTATGACAGAACACACCTGTCGAATCTTATTATAAAGTGGGTCCATGTGTTACACAGAAATATGGTACAGAAAATTACGGAAGTTTGCCATTCAGACATTATATGTCATAACCAGTATATTGTAGAAGAGATATAATGCATGAAATATAAGGTGTTAAATGTACAATTCATGTAATGATCGGATGTTTGTAAATGTGGAATGAGGTGTGTGTGTGTTTGTGTGTTTGTGTGTTTGTGTGTGTGTGTGTGTGTGTGTGTGTGTGTGTGTGTGTGTGTGTGTGTTATAGGATTATAAAAGAGAAGTAGTAATTACACAAGGTGGAACTAATGGATAAGCACAAAACTCTATTCAGGATTAAAAATTAGCACCAGCTAAAGGAAGTGTGGGGCAGGGAAGTGGGGAGGGGGACAGAAAGGTGAAGGAGGTAACATAAGACTATATCAAGCGTGCTTGTTTCTATACAAATATATACCAAATGCCATGTGACAGAGTCGCAGAGTATACACCAATCTCTTTGGTTATATAGTACAGTTGCTGAAGGTATAAAATCAGTCAAACGTTATGACAGGCCTGTGGCTCAAAAATATGAAAAGATTAACAATGCTTTTGGTTCATTTTTGGCTTTCTAAGGCTCATGTGGAAGCTTTCATTCCTGGCAGAACGATTTTTGCTGGTGTTTTATTAAAGTTAAATGGGTATGGTGCATTTGTTGTAATAAAGGTTAGTTCTAGTTTAGGTTTGAAGTTTATTTACTTCCGGTTGTCGCGATGTGTTACTGTAAGGGCTGGACATGGCTATGAACCGTGTACCTGTGTAGTGGCTGGTACACTGGCAGGAGTGGCGGTTGCCACTGCTGAGGCAGCGGCCTCCATTGAGGCAGGGGCTGGGGTTGCACGACTCCACGCTGCCGTCCTCAGAACCTCGCAGCAGCTTCAGCTTGTAGTTGGCGTCTGCAACAAATCGGTCATCCGAGCTATACTGTTAACAGCTTCTGTACGCTGTTTGCAGTAGTCTACACTGTTTATATGTTAGGAAGGAAACTGAAAATTTCTTGCTCATCCCAACGCTTGCTTGTGTGTGTGTGTGTGTGTGTGTGTGTGTGTGTGTGTGTGTGTGAAAGAAAGAGAGAGAGACACACACAGAGAGAGAGAGAGAGAGAGAGAGAGAGAGAGAGAGAGAAATTCCAACTTTCTCCTCCGAATGCGAAAATATTTTGTTGACACCGATCTACATAGGGAGGAACGATCACCACGATAAAATAAGGGAAATGAGAGCTCGCACGGAAAGATATAGGCGTTCATTCTTTCCGCGCACGTTAGGAGATTGGAATAATAGAGAATTGAGGAGGTAGTTCGATGAACCCTCTGCCAGATACTTAAATGCGATTTGCAGAGTATTAATGTAGATGCAGATGAGAGAGAGAGAGAGAGAGAGAGAGAGAGAGAGAGAGAGAGAGGAGCGAGATTGAATTTGGCAAGGTTATCAGTACCATTATCAAAATAATTAGAAAGGAATGGCGTTAAAAAGTCTAAAACGTTGAAAGGAGGTAAAGACATTCTTGCTTAACATAGCACGCTCTCTCCTCTAATGCCTGTGACGATCATCCGCATATTCACACAATGATACAACCTTTAAAATTCTGTTAATTTGGTGAAATATTCTAAACTTTCCTTATAATTTATGGAAGTTAGGAGAGTAAAGCTTCAATAGCAACAAAGACATGCGGCCAGCTGATCGAATACAGTAAACATGGGTCGGCCAGCCTCTATGATATATTAAACACTACTCCCTGACATATTCTGAGAAAAAAAAATGCAACGCAGAGCGATGCAATTATCTGAATGGGACGGAGTTCGGTAGATGTGATGTATACGTGCAGACAAAGAAATGATAACAGTTTATCGAAAATCGGATGATTCATTCAAGAGAAAGAACTCCACAAACTGAGCACGTCTGTAACACGTTGATCCACCTCTGAGCCTATTGCAAGCTGTTATATTGCTTGATGGACTTGTTGGATATTCTCCTGAGCGATATCGTGACTAATTCTGTCGAAATGGGGCGTTAGGTCTTGCCCATAATGTTCCATACAGTCTCAATTGGGGAGAAATCAGGCGACATTGGTGCCCAAGGTGGGTTTGGATAGTACGAAGAGAAGCAGTAGAAATTCACCGTGTGTGGGCAGCTACAATCTGAAACGTAAATCCAGAATGGCTTGACTCGAGGGGCAGAAAAACGTGCCGCTGTGCTGTTAGGGTGCCGCGGATAACGATTACAGGGGTTCTGCTATGAAGAGAAATGGCACGCCTGAGCATCATCCCTGGCTGTCGGGGCCATATGACTGGTGACAGTCAGGCTGGTGTCCCGTCTCTGTCTAGGGTGTCTCCAGACACGTCTTCGGCCTGGAATCTCACTGACTGGAGTAGAATTCTCTTGCTTGACGAATTCCACATCTAATTGAACTCGATGATTAGCAAAGACGTTTTAGTAAGATAATGCCCGCCCGCACACAGCGAGGTTTCTACGACTTGTCTTCGAGATTGTCAAACCTTACCTTGGCCAGCAAATTCGCGGGATCTCTCTCCATTTGAGAACGTTCGGATCATTATAGTCAGGGCCCTCCAACCACCTCGGGATTACGACGTTTCTAACAAACAAGTTAGATAGAATTTGGCACGATATTCCTCACTAGGACATCCAACAACTTTATCAAAAAAAAAAAAAAAAAAAAAAAAAAAAGGTTCAAATGGCTCTGAGCACTATGGGACTTAACATCTGAGGTCATCAGTCCCCCAGAACTTAGAACTACTTAAACCTAACTAACCTAAGGACATCACATCCATGCCCGAGACAGGATTCGAACCTGCGACCGTAGCGGTCGCGCGGTTCCAGACTGAAGCGCCTAGAACCGCTCGGCCACTCCGGCCGGCAACAACTTTATCGACTAATGGGAAGCCGAATAACTGCTTGCGTAAGGGCCAGGGGTGGACCAACATGTTATTGATCAATTTGTGAAGCTCTTTCTCTTGAATAACTTATCCCATTTTTCTGAAATTTTAATCATACGCTTGTCTGTACTTGTACATGTACATAACATCCATCGATTTACGTCCCATTCCAAAAATCCCTTCGTAGAGCGTCGCGTTCTTGGCTTCGAGTCGGACGTTTCACTAAACATTAAAAGTCGAACCTCATTAATCGGATTGTGAGGTAAAATAAACACCAAATATGGAAGTAAATTCATCCCTGCCCTCTTGTCTGAAGATGTTGTTGTTGTTGTGGTCTTCAGCCCTGAGACTGGTTTGATGCAGCTCTCCATGCTACTCTATCCTGTGCAAGCTTCTTCATCTCCCAGTACCTACTGCAACCTACATCCTTCTGAATCTGCTTGGTGTATTCATCTCTTGGTCTCCCTCTACGATTTTTACCCTCTACGCTACCCTCCAATACTAAATTGGTGATCCCTTGATGCCTCAGAACATGTCCTACCAACCTATCCCTTCTTCTAGTCAAGTTGTGCCACAAACTTCTCTTCTCCCCAATCCTATTCAACACCTCCTCATTAGTTATGTGATTTACCCATCTAATCTTCAGCATTCTTCTGTAGCACCACATTTCAAAAGCTTCTGTTCTCTTCTTGTCCAAACTATTTATCGTCCATGTTTCACTTCCATACATGGCTACACTCCATACAAATACTTTCAGAAACGACTTACTGACACTTAAATCTATACCCGATGTTAACAAATTTCTCTTCTTCAGAAACGCTTTTCTTGCCATTGCCAGTCTACATTTTATATCCTCTCTACTTCGACCATCTTCAGTTATTTTGCTCCCCAAATAGCAAAACTCCTTTACTACTTTAAGTGTCTCATTTCCTAATCTAATTCCCTCAGCATCACTCGACCTAATTCGACCACATTCCATTATCCTCGTTTTGCTTTTGTTGATGTTCATCTTATATCCTCCTTTCAAGACACTGTCCATTCCGTTCAACTGCTCTTCCAAGTCCTTTGCTGTCTCTGATAGAATTACAATGTCATCGGCGAACCTCTAAGTTTTAATTTCTTCTCCATGGATTTTGATACCTACTCCGAATTTTTCTTTTGTTTCCTTCACTGCTTGCTCAATATACAGAGTGAATAACATCGGGGAGAGGCTACAACCCTGTCTCACTCCCTTCCCAACCACTGCTTCCCTTTCATGCCCCTTAACTCTTATAACTGCCATTTGGTTTCTATACAAATTGTAAATAGCCTTTCGCTCCCTGTGTTTTACCCCTGCGCTTTTCAGAATTTGAAAGAGAGTATTCCAGTCAACATTGTCAAAAGCTTTCTCTAAGTCTACAAATGCTAGACACGTAGGTTTGCCTTTCCTAAATCTAGCTTCTAAGATAAGTCGTAGGGTCAGTATTGCCTCACGTGTTCCAATATTTCCACGGAATCCAAACTGATCTTCCCCTAGGTCGGCTTCTACTAGTTTTTCTATTCGTTTGTAAGGAATTCGCGTTAGTATTTTGCTGCCGTGACTTATTAAACTGATAGTTCGGTAATTTTCACATCTGTCAACACCTGCTTTCTTTGGGATTGGAATTACTATATTCTTCTTGAAGTCTGAGGGTATTTCGCCTGTCTCATACATCTTGCTCACCAGATGGTAGAGTTTTGTCAGGACTGGCTCTTCCAAGGCCGTCAGTAGTTCTAATGGAATGTTGTCTACTCCCGGGGCCTTGTTTCGATGTAGGTCTTTCAGTGCTCTGTCAAACTCTTCACGCAGTATCATATCTCCCATTTCATCTTCATCTACATCCTCTTCCCTTTCCATAATATTGTCCTCAAGTACATCGCCCTTGTATAGACCCTCTATATACTCCTTCCACCTTTCTGCTTTCTCTCCTTTGCTTAGAACTGGGTTTCCATTTGAGCTCTTAATATTCATGCAAGTGGTTCTCTTTTCTCCAAAGGTCTCTTTAATTTTCCTGTAGGCAGTATCTATCTTACCCCTAGTGAGATAAGCCTCTACATCCTTACATTTATCCTCTAGCCATCCCTGCTGATCTGAAGATAAAACACAGTAAACTACAATGTGGTGCAGTGTGATCAGTACATCAAGAGCGCGACATACTGGAACGTTCTCTCGCTGGAGCAAGAAGCCATGGGTCATAAGGTTGTGTTCTGAATGAAGATCAGAGAGAAGGACCTCATCTCATCTGCGTAGTCGGAAGAAGGTACGCCGTGGCCACATTGCTGACCAATCAGAGGTACTGTCCTTTTTACTTCCAAGGTATTATACAAATCCAGAAATCGCATTGGTAAAATGTAGTAGACCTGTCGTGGGGAAATTTCACCTCATCTTTTCGAAGGGGATCAAAGCTGCGACATCCATGCAGAGTTAGCGGGCAGTTTACGGTAACAGTACACCATCGTTTGACACAGTGATTAGGTGAAGTAGACGCTTCAATTTTGGTCAAACAAGTCTGAAACACGAATAACGAAGTGGCAAGCTATCTCTCTGTGAAGAACTGGGAATCATAAGGGAAGTGGAGGTCCTGGTACTCAACCATAAGCGTATCACAATCGAGGGGACAGTGGATCGGTTTTCAGCGTGCTAGCGGAACATGCTCATAAAGGGCAAAAAGTCGCAGGAACATTCTAGGAACATACTACCAAAATCTTCTGACAAGGTTACAGTACTCATGACGAAGTGTCGCAGGAAGCTATCCATGGTGATATTAAACTTCCGGGCAGATTAAAACTGTGTGCCGGACCGAGGCCTGAACTGGGAACCTTCACCTTGTGCGGGCAGTAGCTGTAGCAACTGAGATACCCAAGCAAGACGCATGATCCATCCTCAAAGTAATACTTCGATCAGCACCTCATCTCCTGTGCTCCAAACTCCACGAAAGTTCTGCTGCGAAGCTTGTTGGACTAGCAAAGCACTTACCCGCGAAAGGAATAGGTCCCGAGGTCGAGCCTCGGTGCGGCATGCGGTTTTTATCTACCAGGAAGTTTCAGATCAGTGCACATTCCACTGCAGGCTGGTGGTATTGCTGCTCCACGACGTCCAAGCTCATTGCGCTTCTTTGGATTGCCTCGTCCCTCGTATTCTCCTGGCATGGCACGGAGTAACGTCTTCCTGTTTCCACGATTGAAGAAACCATTGCGTTGCAGGCATTTTCAGTGTGGCGACTATGTGTTTCCGAGATGGAGTGTTTGCTGAACGGCCGAAACGCAGTCTTATGAAAACAAGGCCTCTACCAGGACATTCGTCGTTGGAGAAAATGTGTCGCATTGAAGAGTGAGTAAGCAGAATGTGGCAAACACCATCACAAAATGTCATGGTAACAATTAGATTTTTTTCGTAGTGCTGATTAAATCTTTAACCACCCCTCGTAACATACTGACAGGGAAGTTTCATAATGAAATAGGTCGTCGTTAAGGGTCCTCACTTGTTACAGGAATGAAGGGCTGAAGTCAGGAGGCTTTGAAGGTACCGAAGCCAATTACTGATGCCAAGCACGAACGGTCACTATTTGCACGTTACTTTTGTTCCGACACTCACCATATTACCCGACCATACTCTCGCAGAGTCTTTTTTCTCTTCACAGCGGGCACTGCAGCACTTTCTTCTTCCACACTTATTCTTTTTCAGTCGCTTACTTCACTATTTCCTTGATGGGGCCACTTTAATGGGCGTACGTTCATAGATACATGTATAGCATAGCAGACCCATATGATGCGGTCCTGAAACAATCGGTTTTCGGTTGTATCGGTTTTTTCCCACGGTAGTTTAACTTGACTGTTAAAACCTCTTGGAACAACCGGTTTCTGGAATAACCGATTTTTGGTTTTCTATTCCTATTATTTCCTACAGTAAATATAGAAATCGGACAAAGTTTGAAAAAAATTGACTTACTCATTTTCAAGATACATAGAATCCAAATATTTAGTTAAATAGTCTGTACACGGTTCGCTGTTTCTCTCCAAAAGTGATAGGTGTTCGAATACTACAAAAAATCACCAGTACTCTCTTGCCGATTCCAGTTGCTTAAAATATTGCCCAGAGCTCATTTTGTAATAAGGAGTCATACCAACAATCTGTATATTGAGCAAGCAGTAAAGGAAACAAAAGAAAAATTCGGAGTAGCAAAATCCATGGAGAAGAAATAAAGACTTTGAGGTCCGCCGATGACATTGTAATTCTGTCAGAGACAGAAAAGGGATTGGAAGAGCAGTTGAACGAAATGGACAGTGTCTTGAAAGGAGGGTATAAGATGAACATTAACAAAAGCAAAACGAGGATAATGGAATGCAGTCGAATTAAATCGGGTGATGCTGCGGGAATTAGATTAGGAAATGAGACGCTTAAATTAGTAAATGAGTTTTGCTATTTGGGGAGCACAATAACTGATGATGTTCGAAGTAGAGAGGATATAAAATGTAGACTGGCAATGGAAACCGTTTCTGAAGAAGAGAAATTTGTTAATATCGAGTATAGATTTAAGTGTCAGGAAGTCTTTTCTGAAAGTATTTGTATGGAGTGTAGCCATGTATGGAAGTGAAACGTGGAGGATAACCAGTTTGGACAAGAAGAGAATAGAAGCTTTAGAAATGTTGTGCTAGAGAAGAATCCTGTAGAAGGGTAGACCACGTAACTAATGAGGAGGTATTGAACAGAATTGGAGAGAAGACGAATTTGTGGCACAACTTGACTAGACGAAGGGATCGGTTGGTAGGACATATTCTGAGGCATCGAGGGATCACCAATTTAGTATTGGAGGGCAGCGTGGAGGGTAAAAATCGTAGAGGGAGACCAAGAGATGAATACACTAAACAGTTTCAGAAGGATGTAGGTTGCAGGAGGTACTGGGAGATGAAGAAGCTTGCAAAGGATAGAGTAACATGGAGAGCTGCATCAAACCAGTCTCTGGACTGAAGACCACAACAACAACAACATCCGCAACTTGGGCATTACACAGAGTGAGTGCTAAAGGGTGAAAACTGAGATTTAAGAATATTTTTCTTGTTAATTTGCTTGTTTTCAAGCGCTACAAGCAGATAAAGGTATATCATGTAGACAAAGGCAACATATCAGTTACTTTCTGTTTGTACTGTATACTATGACTGAATTGTTATTAGGTTTTAAATTTGTTACTGTTGCCATAATTTCCTTGCCCTTTTATTATTTCATAGAAATAGTAGATTAATCTTTAATGTTTTAAAGCAAATGAAACATTGTATTTCATTTCTACGTCACTTCATAAAATTATTTCCAGACTAGGGTTGGTGCCATTCTGCAATACATCAGATGTCCAGCGACAACAGCGAGAAAATAGACCAGGTGTGGACAAGTCTTGGAACACTGCACGTACACACGTACGTTAAACCAAAGCACACTGCAACAGGGATATTATTGTCTCAGCAATGCTGTACCAGTTCTTAAGCCACATGTTCGTTGCTCGTTTCTCTCGGCATTGCTACTTAAATAACACTGATTTCTGTCCCTATTTTCTATAACAACGCGCGGTTTCAAACTATTACAAATTATACAAATAAAAATTAGTTCTTATTCAAAAGGGGTTTATTTAAAAACGAGAAAATGTTAGTAGTGCTGCTATCGCTGAAATGTAGGACGGTCACTCCAAAAGAAATGCATACTATTTTTGTAAAAATACAGTTTTCAGCCTGCATGTGTGACAGTTTTACAGTGTGTAGATACATCCTTCCCGCTTGTTTTCAAACTTAGTTCAACCTGTTCCCGTAGTGGCGCCGTCTCAGCGTTTATTCAAGATGGCTGCTGCACTTGACGTTCGTCAGAAGCAACGTGCTGTCATAGAATTCCTGTGCTGTGAAAACGAGGCAGTGGGAAACATCCACAAGAGGTTGAAAAAGGTGTATGGAGATGGTGCTGTCGATCGCAGTACAGTTAGTCGGTGGGCAAGCAGGTTACGTGATGAAAGCGGCTACGGCAATATTGAGGATTGTCCTCGCAGCGACAGGCCTCGTACTGCACACACTCCAGACAATGTGCAGAGAGTTAAGGAATTGATGACTGCTGACAACTGCATCACAGTGAACGAATCGTCACGCTACGTTGGGATAGGGGAAGGAAGTGTTTGCAGAATACTGAAAGTGTTGCGTTAAAAAGGGGTTGTGACAGGTGGATTCCCAGGATGTTGACAGTAGCTCACAAAGAAACAAGAAAAACAGTATGCAGCGAACTTTTGGAACAGTATGAGAATGGTGGAGATGAATTTCTTGGAAGAATTGTGACAGGCGATGAAACATGGCTCCATCATTTTTCACCATAGACGAAGAGGCAATCAGTGGAGTGGCATCATACAAATTCACCCAAGAAAAAAAAAAAAAATCAAAACTACTCCTTCTGCTGGAAAAGTTATTGCTACGATGTTTTTCGATTTCGATAGGGACGCGCGGGATTAGCCGAGCGGTTTGAGGCGCTGCAGTCATGGACTGTGCGGCTGGTCCCGGCGGAAGTTCGAGTCCTCCCTCGGGCATGGGTGTGTGTGTTTGTCCTTAGGATAATTTAGGTTAAGTAGTGTGTAAACTTAGGAACTGATGACCTTAGCAGTTAAGTCCCATAAGATTTCACACAAATTTGAATATTTTTGATTCCGAAGGACTCTTGCTTGTGGACATCATGCCAAGTGGAACCACCATAAATTCTGATGCATATGTGACGACACTGAAGAAACTTCAAGCTCGACTGAGTCGTATCCGACCACATCGGTAAAAGCAGGATGTTTTGCTGTTGCACGACAATGCATGGTCACATGTCAGTCAAAAAACCATGGGAGCGATCACAAAACTCGGATGGACAAGACAGAAACACCCGCCTTACAGTCCTGGCCTGGCTCCATGTGACTGTCATCTCTTTGGGAAACTGAAAGACTCTCTTCGTGGAACAAGGTTCGAAGATGATGACTCCCTTGTGCACGCTGCCAAACAAAGGAAACGTTAGCGACAGCCCCCGTTCATTTGCACAAGCCCCGCCCATTCAACCCCCTCCACACCTACCCCCGCCACACCAACCAAGAGCACATCAATATCATCTTTGGTAGTCCTCGTCGCTGTCGTGTTTTTGTTCGTCGTTTTTTGTTTTACCGCGGTTGTTCATACTAGCAGTGTTGTGCTGTTAGTACTTCTTAGCAGTTTGTGTAATACTGTCAAAATGACACACAGATATGCACTCTCAATAAAGTTATCATACACAAGGACCCTAATCTTGACTGTTGTGGCCAACTGCTGTCAAAACTGATATCTAATAGACATTAAAGTACGATAACATGTGTTGGAATGACACTGACAAAATTCATATGTTTAACAGTAGGCTGCTCTAAAGCTCTCAAACACTGAAGAAGAACTCAAAGTAATCTCGTGTCTGCTATAAGCAAGCAGTCATAAGAGTTCACAAGTAAAAATTCACCCATTACACAGGCAAATATTTATGAAGAATGTCACTGTATAAATATCTGACACCTTGCATTACGCATTTCTACATTATCCCACTCATATATTCTTTAGTCTTAATGAGGTAATCAGAAACAAACCAAGACATCGACTTTGCCTTGTTTATGCACAACATTGACTTTAGACAATCTAGATAATGGACAGCATCTTTGGCGATACTACCAATTAATATTTCCCAACAGAATTTCTTACACTACGCGAGGTGACGGAAATTTGCGATCACTGCAGTTAACAAATATCAGATGTTTTGATACAGTGCAGATGAAAGCTCATGAAATAAAAAAGACAGTGTGGATACCATTTTTATTTTTCATTCTTATTGATGATTTTTCAACTAGCATATTCAATGAACATATTTCTAATTATTTTCACAATGGTACCGGAAAAACTGTATTTCATACTAACTACTGATTTTCTCCCTTGTTATGACTGGCATATCTGTGATACGAACAACTTTGATGTTGGAACATGCGGCAGACCATGGGCGGAGCTTAGGATATGGATTGGTGTGGCGGGGGGGTGATTGGGCGGGACTTGTGCACTGTCCGGGGCTGTCGCTAACGTTACGTGCCAAACAGTGGCTCCAAAAGACGGATATACAGGCACTGGTTCCAAGATGGCGTAAGGCAGTTGAGAGGGATGGAAATGATGTGGAGAAATGAAAATATTGTTCCTAAAGGATGTTTTTTTTTTTTTTTTGGTCATCAGTCTACTGGCTGGTTTGATGCGGCCCGCCACGAATTCCTTTCCTGTGCTAACCTCTTCATCTCAGAGTAGCACTTGCAACCTACGTCCTCAATTATTTGCTTGACGTATATTCCAATCTCTGTATTCCTCTACAGTTTTTGCCCTCTACAGCTAGCTGCCTTTAGTACCATGGAAGTCATTCCCTCATGTCTTAGCAGATGTCCTATCATCCTGTCCCTTCTCCATAGCAGTGTTTTCCACATATTCCTTTCCTCTCCCATTCTGCGTAGAACCTCCTCATTCCTTACCTTATCAGTCCACCTAATTTTCAACATTCGTCTATAGCACCACATCTCAAATGCTTCGATACTCTTCTGTTCCGGTTTTCCCACAGTCCATGTTTCACTACCATACAATGCTGTACTCCAGACGTACATCCTCAGAAATTTCTTCCTCAAATTAAGGCCGGTATTTGATATTAGTAGACTTCTCTTGGCCAGAAATGCCTTTTTTGCCATAGCGAGTCTGC
The DNA here is from genome assembly GCF_023864275.1 of Schistocerca cancellata. Lineage (NCBI taxonomy): Eukaryota > Metazoa > Arthropoda > Insecta > Orthoptera > Acrididae > Schistocerca > Schistocerca cancellata. Next base: position 810,486,065 of record NC_064628.1, read on the forward strand.
TTTTGATGTCCTCCTTGCTCCGTCCGACATTGGTTATTTTACTGCCTAGGTAGCAGAATTCCGTAACTTCATTGACTTCGTGACCATCAATCCTGATGTTAAGTTTCTCGCTGTTCTCATTTCTACTACTTCTCATTACCTTCGTCTTTCTCCGATTTACTCTCAAACCATACTGTGTACTCATTAGACTGTTCATTCCGTTCAGCAGATCATTTAATTCTTCTTCACTTTCACTCAGGATAGCAATGTCATCAGCGAATCGTATCATTGATATCCTTTCACCTTGAATTTTAATTACTATCTACACACTGTCAAACTTTCAAACATGTTGAATAAAAGATGGTTTAAAAAAATAGTGTGCATTTTTTTTGGAGTGACGCTCGTATTTCGGGTTTTTACTCGGTTATTAGTAAAAAATTAAAAAAGTACCTGTTATGAGAGAGACCAAACAGATACTGCAAGATATCGGTTACTGAAAACTAGCATACAGGTAGGTTTTCCCTACCCCTGAGGTGCAGTAGGAGATGAGGCAGCAGGCAGAGTACTGACCGGGCTGCACGCGGACGGTCGCGTTGAGGGTGACGCCCCTGCCCGCCCCTCGCTGGCGGACGGTGAGCGTGTTGAGGTAGGAGGCGATGGCCAGCGGCGGCACGTTCTGCGCCTCGCACAGCAGCCACGCCGTGCCGTTGCTGTCTGCGTAGCTGTCCCGCACCTGCGACACGCAAACACTCTCACACCTAGCCGACAATCTATACAGTAGAGACCAGGACGTCTCAGTAACCATAAGTATCATACCATATAAATACGAGGGGCATTCAGTGAGTAATGCCACACATCCTTTTCTCGGCCAATCTCGGTTGAAAATATGCGGAATTAATTGTCGGACATCGTGGAATATAGAATGAAATTTTCACTCTACAGAGGAGTGTGCACTGATATGAAACTTCCTGGCAGATTAAAACTGTGTGCCGGACCGAGACTCGAACTCGGGAACTTTGCCTTTCGCGGGCAAGCGCTCTACCGACTGACCTACCCGAGCACGACTCACGCCCCGTCCTCACAGCTTTAATTCCGCCAGTACCTCGTCTCCTACCTTCCAAACTTCACAGAAGCTTCGCAGGAGAACCTTATCAACAGGGATGCGGGATTTCAATTGAGTACAGCCTGGAACCCTGCATTGGCTGCTGTTAAATCACGACGAGAAAGCAAAGAGCTTCCGATAATAGACCCGTCATAACTTTGGCAGCATGTTAGTAAACACAGCGTCAGCGCACGCGCAGAACGGCCGCTCTGCGTCTGCGGCAGAGGGCGTTTGAGTCTGGCGCCATCTATCTGCAAATTTTTGCGCATGTGTGGTTTCCGCGCCTGCGCAATCTTCACGCGCGTGCTCTATATACAGCGGCGTCGACTTGCGGATCTTGTCAGTCGTACCTAGCCACCAGCGAGGTTCAACCACCTGATGATATCGGACAGTTGCTCCGAAGAAATATTGTGAGACTTGCACAACGTCATCCGGCGGCACACCCGTGAAGATTATTTAAAACATATCCGCCGGGAAAGCTGAATAGTCACATCATTTTGTTTCTTTAACATTTTTTGATGGTGATCTTAATGATCCGATAAACACCTCTGGGATCTGTACTTTTCTATCAACGAAACTACGCTTTCATCCAATCGCTCCGTCACCACGCAAAATCAAAATAAGCAACACCAGCAACACGTTGCGCACGAAAAATAGAACATTGTGGCAAAACGAATGAGCTGTGTATATCTTCGAAGTTAGCGCCGAAGCGGAGAGGACACTAACTTTCTTTTACTATTCGCTCTAAAACTGACACCTAGCTGATCACAAGGGAACGCTTGCGAATGCGACCCACACAAGGCCAAACACCACTCGCCAGTTGTTTACACCAGAGAGAATTCTCGTTCGCTTTTGCGTGTTCGCTTGTGTTAGCTTCGGTGTAAAGGGAGCTTAACATGAGTACACTGAGATGACAAAAGTCATGGTATAGCCATACGCGTATATAGAGATGCCGGAAGGTATAAAAGGACAGTGCATATGCGAGTTGTCATTTGTGCTCAGGTGATTCATGTGAAAAGGTCCGACGTCATTATGCCCGCACGAAGGGGACTAACTGACTTTGAACTAGACGCATGGGACATTCCATTTCGCAAATCGTTATGGAATTCGGTATTCCGAGATCGATAGTTTCAAAACCGTGCCGAGAATAATAAACTTCAGGCATTACCTCTCACCAGGGGCAGCTCAGCGGCCGACGGCCTCTACCTAACGACCGAGAGCAGCGGCGTTTGCGTAGAGTTGTCAGCGCTAACAGACAAGCAGCACTGCGTGAAATAACAGCAGAAAGCAGTGAGGGACATAAGAAGAACGTATCAGTTAGGACAGCGCGGTAAAATTTGGTGTTAATGGTCTTGGCAGCACACGACCGACTGGAGTCGGAGTGTGGGGCAAACACCACGGACCAAAATTGTCAACAAGGAACTGTGCTAGCTGGTGGTACCTCCATAATGGTGTGGGCTGTGTTTACATAGCATGGACTGGGTTCTCTGGCCCAACCGAACCGATCATTGACTGGAAATGGTTGTGTTCAGTTACTTGGATACCATTTGCAACCATTCAGAGACTTCATGTTTCCGAACAATGATGTTATGTCAGTGGGCCACAATTTTTAGCGATTGGTTTGAAGAACATTGTCTACAATTCGGGAGTGAGTTGGCCACACAGATAGCTCGGTATGAATCCCACTGAACATGTATGGGATATAATAGAGAGGTCAGTTCACGCTCAAAATACTGAACCGGTAACAATATTTCTGCAGAGGATTTCCAACGATTTGTCGAGTCCGTCCCACGTCATGCTGCTGCACTATGCGGGGCACTAGGACGTTCGAAGGAGGTATCCCAAGATGTTTGTCAGGTAAGGGCAAGTACAGTAAGGTACGATCTGTTCTCGTATGTAGTTAATTGGCAGACTGGGGAAATTGTAACCTTTTTACGTGTGGAAGTCGAAGTAACTGGGAAGTGCTTACCTCGAGTATCCCTGCACCGTCGGGACACGAGGGGGTGGCGGCGTCGGCGGTGCCGGAGGCGGGGGGCGCGGCGTCGGCGGCGGGGGTGGGCGCGAGAGCGAGCGCGACGTGGTGCAGCTCGAGCAGGATGGTGTGCGCGGGCGGCGCCACCAGCAGCGTGGCCAGGTCGACGTGCGGGGGCGGCGGCCGCGGCCAGTTGAGGTGCAGCAGAGAGCCCACCGCGCCGCTCGCCAGCCGCAGGACGCGGCGCTCCAGCGCCGCGCCCACTGCCAGCCACAGGTGTGGTAAACGTCACGTGATACTAGTTTTACACAAGCTCTGACCAGTACAGGTGTCTGTATCGTCCAATAAGTGAATAGAAATAATAAAAAAATATCTGTATCTAAATAAATTCTCTGTAGGCCGCTGTACACTGTGTGGTGGGCAGTACATCAAACCAGTATTGTTTTCTGGCATATATCATTCTCGCATATTTTGTACTAGCTGAGTAACCGAAATTGCCTGGGTATGTAATTATTCCAATTCTATTAGCTCATCTCCTCCTTCCTCCTCCCTTTGTCCATCTCCTCCAACCCCTCTTTCCGCCCACATCTTCCACCCCACCACTCACTGACCATATCCTCTTCTTCCTCTCTCCATCCATCTTCTCCTACCCTGTCTATCTGATTTTGCCCCCGTTCCTGTCCATCTGTTCCTTCCCCCTCTGATCTCCTCCTCCCCCCTCTGATTCCATCTCCCCCTTCGCTCTCTCTCTCTCTCTCTCTCCCCCCATCTCCTCCTCTTCCCTCTCTCTGTCCATCTTGTAATCCCCACTCTCTCTGTCCATCTGCTCCTGCCCCATCTGTCCATTTGCTCCTTCCCCCTATATCCAGCTCTTCCACCTCTCCCTTTCAGTCCTCCTCCTGCCCCTCTATCTCTTTGTTTCTCCCTTTATCCCATCCTGCCCGCCTCTCCCTGTCTGATCTCCTCCGCTCCCACCTCCTGTCCAACTCCTCCACCTCTCTCTCTCTCTCTCTCTCTCTCTCACTGTCTATCCCCTCCTCCTTTTCTCTGTTTATTTCCTCCTCACTGTCTCTCTGCCCGTCTCGTCCTCCACCATTCTCTACCAATCTCTACCTCTTCCTGCATCTGTCTATCTCCTCCTGCCCCCTCCATCCACTTTCCCCTGGCCCCTCGCTATCTCCATCTCCTCTTCACTCATATCTTTGTCGATATCCTCCTTCCCTCGCTCTGTACACCTCTTTCTTCCTTTTCTCTCTCCAATTTATAATCCAGTCCCCAGTAGAAGGTTGCTGGCTCTTACCCCACAGTATCTCTTAACATACAGTAATACGTGTGCCTCGTTTGCTTGTAATCCATCCAGGTGCTTGGGAGGAGCTTTTTAGCCACAGCTATGGCGGAGTACACACGTCACTGATGTTTCACATATATTAAATATATTTCACACATATTTGTTCACATATTTCACCGGCATCTGTAATGAATCTTGTTTTCCAGTTTCGATTTGACGTAGATGAGTCTCCACGACGTCATATCTCCTGAACAATGTGTCGTGCCATGACAGAATTTCGTGGCTACATTCCGTGGTAAATTTTTATACTGTCTGCGAAATTAGAGTTAGCAGTAAAGACATAATAAATTGGAAGGTTATGCATGGTACTGCAGGTTTTCACGCATCTCAGTATTTGTGACGTCATATCTCCGGAATTATGTCTTATACAGATATAACTTTGCCGGTAGATTTCGTGGTATATTTTTATACTGTCTACGAAATGTGCTGCCAATAGAATAAGCAGTAAAGGTGTAATAAACTTAAATGACATGCAGGATGCTGCAGCTTTTCACGCAACGCAGTGTTTATGACTTTGTATCTCCGGAAATATGTGTTGTACAATAATATAATTTGGCACGTACGTTCAGTGGTACATGCGAATACTGTCTGCAAAATACGCTGTGAATACAGTTAGTGGTAAAGAAGTAATAATATGTCACGCCTAAAGCAACAATTTCACTGTGTGAACGACGAAAATGTACTAAAGGATAAACCTTTTTTCGTTTCATCGTTCCGTAGAAGTTGTCGGGGTGAAAAAGTTTCGAAAGGATTTTGAAATTATATTTAAAGTTTGTTGCAAGTCATTAAGTGCTCTCTCTGTCAAGAAACTGGATTAATAAAATCTGAGAATTCGTACGTCGTGAGTTACACTGCCTTTTCACCTCTAACACCGCACCTTGACTGGTAGGTGGTTCCCACCCCCACAGCGATTCCATCTAGACAGTGAGCGATACGTCAAATAACTTTCACTGAAATCGGTCCAGTGATTTAGGAGCAGACGTTACCCGTACATACATATACACAATACTCATTTTTATAATATGCATGGATATGCCTTTTTAGACGCTGTAATTTCTCTAATCTTTTTCTCAAGATCCATATGCGAGACATGCATGTTTTCCTGTCTATGTTCACCACCTCAAATAATGTTCTCCCCAAAAATACATAAATAAAATAAAAAAATAAAAAATATATCAAGTAATTATTGTTTCGCTATTAAAGAGACATTAAGCAATATGAGTGCCTTTCTTGTAACTTCGCTCGTTACGAAGACATGGACACCACTAAGCCTTTTTTAAGCAGGATTCTGTATTTTTTTATTTGGTAGTCCACTTCATCGCCTCAATACTTGTCCAAACTTTTATCACTGAGCACCATTTACGCAAACTTGACGTTATTGAAAACTTAACACAAAACTGAATTTGACTTTCCTACACTAGCAGACGATACAAGTACCAGGGGTAACGTAACTTGCTGGAGCTGATCGTAAATAAATGAAACGCAAGGAAAATGCACACCAAACATACAGTCAACCATCCCCAGTCTTCATTCCATGTTACTAAGACTGTGCAGGCAGTGCAACACAGCGCCTGAAAATTATTTAATTGGCAGATAAGGTCTTAAGCAGCAGCACACCATCTGCGAGAGCCACAGAGGGCGGCTAGTGCTGAGACACACGGGTACCTGTCCTGTAGACGGCGCTGAAGCCGGCGCCAGAGGGCCGGTCGGCGGTGCGCAGGCGCACCTGGAGGCGCTCGCCGACGGAGAGGAAGACGCCGTCGGTGAGGTGCGTGGGAGACTGGAACGGCTGGAAGGCTGCCTGCCCGCCGCCCAGGTCCACCTCCAGCAGCGCCTCGCCGGCGCCGATGGAGAACTCCGAGAACTCCAACCATACGCGTCTTCCCGCTGCACAAACGTTAACAGAGACAACCTACAGAACAAGGATGAACCTCCCAGTGTGCACTGGGAATTAATTCTTGGGGAGCAGTAAATTGGGATGTCGAGAAAGGATAACTGAGCCGTACGTAGCTCGCGTTCCCGCCATAATGTATTTTACACCCTGTTTTTAACGTACTTCCACCTCACTACATTAATTTTTACTCTACTCCGTGGCCGTCCTTTTGTTGGGTTTCCGACGTATCAAGTGTAGCTGGGCTCACCACCTGTCTCACTTAAGTGAACAAGGGCAGATCGACCCCGTGGAGGCTACTGAGTGCTGTTGTCTTACTTAGTAGAGTACTTACTTAGTAGAGTACTTACTAATTTCACTGAGTTGCTGCTTTGCCTGAGCGTGACCGGCGCTAGCAACGCCTATCGATATATCCGCTCTCGTACTATCTTTGCTCCACTACTATTACTTCCCGGTTGTTGTCTGTCGTAAGGCAGTTCGGGTCGCGACTTCGGGTCTGCCAGTCAGTTGGAACACATCAGTCGGGGAGTTGCAATGCGGCACTAGTGCAGTCGGCTTGGAGTAGCAGTGAAGTCTGCGTCGACGTGGCTCGCATGACCATTGCCGCCACGTATCACTTCAGCCGGGCCACGGTCTTGGTGGATCGTCGGTCGGTCGTCCTACCGGAAGAAGCGTTTTGGCTCGCCGATCGTTCATGACTCGGCTATGTGTGTGTGCATCGACTCCCGATTTGTCTTCGTGCGTGCTTAGTTACTGTTGGGTATCGTTCAGGTCTTCGTGCAAGTGTTTGTCAGGTTGTGTGTGTAGTTGGCGTTATTTCCACTGACAACTATTTTAGACGTTGTTGGCATTCTCAAAGGAGTCGGTCGGTTGCTGCGGACCAGGGAAGATATCTCCGCGCGGTGCAGTCGGCTGGGTCTGCTGGCGGTCCCTGCGCAATGTCGGAGCGTGTGTGGAACTGTCCGATCGCTACGAGGTTCGTGGCTCACCGACCCAGGACGTCAAATATGAGTGGTGTTTTAAGTACCCAAGCCACGTCCATTTATGTTGTGTGGTTCGTTTCAGTGGTTCGCTGTTGGGGAGGTTTTCCTGTGAGCAACACCGAGTGTTTGTATTGCTGAAATTTAGTAGCCATGCGGTTGAATTAACTATATTGGATGACTACAATTCAAGTGCACCAGCAGTATTTTCTGCCTTGTGGCCGTTAGTGTTTCGGTTACGTCGTAACTGCCGTCTGCTTCACGTCTGCTGTGCAGCGAGCTACCTTAATTTAAGTATTAACTGTATTTTTCTTACTTGTCACTTCTTCTTGCGTGTGTATTTGCTTTTAGGAAGCTTTAATTGTCGGGTGCTATTAATAGTGTTCGATAGATTTCGTGTTTGTTTTGAATACAGTCAGAGAGAGTCCCTTTAGTCAACCATAGTGCCAGTAGTGCTAGTGTTTGTTTTCAATACAGTCCAGAGACAGGTAGTGCTATTTTCATTGTTTTCTACAAGAAGTGGCTAGCAACCACAGTTTAGTGAATAAACAGCCGCCTTTAGAGAATTAGCAGTCTAGTTAAAGGTTGATTAACTCTCTTCAGTAAATTGATTTCTTAGGATGGATAGGATGTGTGACTGCTGTGTACGGACGCAGGAGGAGCTGGCCACTGTTCGCGAACAGCTGAACGTGTTGATGGCCGTGGTCAGCCGTCTTCAGGCTGCTGCCTCGGAGTGTAGCGTTAGTGGGGAGTCGGGAGCGTCGCAAGGTACACCCCAGGTGTTACATGCTTCACACACTGTCCCTGCTGTCGACACATCTTCGCGGGTACCGGGCGCGGTTGGGCCACCCTCTCCCCAAGGGGAGTGGCGGGTTCAGCGGCATTCGCGGCGCACGAGGCGGAGGGTCAATGTGGAGGCTGGCCGTGTGGCATCGCCCGCTCTGCCTGTGAGTGGACATGTAGATGCTCCTTCAGTTAGGTCCGAGCAGGCACACGGGGGGAGAGGTTTATTAGTTATTGGGAGCTCCAACGTTAGGCGGGTGATGGAGCCCCTTAGGGAAATAGCGGGAAGGTCGGGGAAGAAGGCCAGTGTTCACTCTGTCTGCTTGCCGGGGGGTCTCATACGAGATGTGGAGGAGGCCCTACCGGCGGCGATAGAGAGCACTGGGTGCACCCGACTGCAAATTGTTGCTCATGTCGGCACCAATGACTCCTGCCGTCTGGGTTCAGAGGTCATCCTCAGTTCGTACAGGCGGTTGGCGGAATTGGTGAAGGCGGAAAGCCTCGCTCGCGGGGTGGAATCAGAGCTAACTATTTGTAGTATCGTTCCCAGAACCGATCGCGGTCCTCTGGTTTGGAGCCGAGTGGAAGGCTTAAACCAGAGGCTCAGACGGTTCTGCGGAGATCTGGGGTGCAAATTTCTCGACCTCCGCTATCGGGTGGAGAAATGTAGGGTCCCCCTGAATAGGTCAGGCGTGCACTACACGCCGGAAGCGGCTACAAGGGTAGCGGAGTACGTGTGGAGTGCACATGGGGGTTTTTTAGGTTAGAGAATCCCCTCCCTAGGCCCGACAAGACGCCTCCTGAGACGCGGCAAGGTAGGAGTAGGCAAAATGCAACAGGGAATAACAATATTAATGTGCTAATAGTAAACTGCAGGAGCGTCTACAGAAAGGTCCCAGAACTGCTCTCATTAATAAACGGTCACAACGCCCATATAGTACTAGGGACAGAAAGTTGGCTGAAACCAGAAGTAAACAGTAATGAAATCCTAAACTCAGATTGGAATGTATACCGCAGAGACAGGCTGAACAGTGAAGGGGGAGGCGTGTTTATAGCGATAAGAAGTGCAATAGTATCGAAGGAAACTGACGGAGATCCGAAATGTGAAATGATTTGGGTGAAGGTCACGGTTAAAGCAGGCTCAGACATGGTAATTGGATGTCTCTATAGGCCCCCTGGCTCAGCAGCTGTTGTCGCTGAGCACCTGAAGGATAATTTGGAAAATATTTCGAGTAGATTTCCCCACCATGTTATAGTTCTGGGTGGAGATTTTAATTTGCCGGATATAGACTGGGAGACTCAAATGTTCATAACGGGTGGTAGGGACAAAGAATCCAGTGAAATTTTTTTAAGTGCTTTATCTGAAAACTACCTTGAGCAGTTAAACAGAGAACCGACTCGTGGCGATAACATATTAGACCTTCTGGTGACAAACAGACCCGAACTATTTGCAAAAGTTAACGCAGAACAGGGAATCAGCGATCATAAAGCGGTTACGGCATCGATGATTTCAGCCGTAAATAGGAATATTAAAAAGGGTAGGAAGATTTTTCTGTTTAGCAAAAGTGACAAAAAGCAGATTTCAGAGTACCTGACGTCTCAACACAAAAGTTTTGTCTCAAGTACAGATAGTGTTGAGGATCAGTGGACAAAGTTCAAAACCGTCGTACATTATGCGTTAGATGAGTATGTGCCAAGCAAGATCGTAAGAGATGGAAAAGAGCCACCGTGGTACAACAACCGAGTTAGAAAACTGCTGCGGAAGCAAAGGGAACTTCACAGCAAACATAAACATAGCCAAAGCCTTGCAGACAACCAAAAATTACGCGAAGCGAAAAGTAGTATGAGGAGGGCTATGCGAGAGGCGTTCAATGAATCCGAAAGTAAAGTTCTATGTACTGACTTGGCAGAAAATGCTAAGAAATTTTGGTCTTATGTCAAAGCGGTAGGTGGATCAAAACAAAATGTCCAGACACTCTGTGACCAAAATGGTACTGAAACAGAGGATGACAGACTAAAGGCCGAAATACTAAATGTATTTTTCCAAAGTTGTTTCACAGAGGAAGATTGCACTGTAGTTCCTTCTCTAGATTGTCGCACAGATGACAAAATGGTAGATATCGAAATAGACGACAGAGGGATAGAGAAACAATTAAAATCGCTCAAAAGAGGAAAGGCCTCTGGACCTGATGGGATATCAGTTCAATTTTACACAGAGTACGCGAAGGAACTTGCCCCCCTTCTTGCAGCGGTGTACCGTAGGTCTCTAGAAGAGCGTAGCGTTCCAAAGGATTGGAAAAGGGTACAGGTCATCCCCATTTTCAAGAAGGGACGTCGAACAGATGTGCAGAACTATAGACCTATATCTCTAACGTCGATCAGTTGTAGAATTTTGGAACACGTATTGTGTTCGAGTATAATGACTTTTCTGGAGACTAGAAATCTACTCTGTAGGAATCAGCAGGGGTTTCGAAAAAGACGGTCATGTGAAACCCAGCTCGCGCTATTCGTCCACGAGACTCAGAGGGCCATAGACACGGGTTCACAGGTAGATGCCGTGTTTCTTGACTTCCGCAAGGCGTTCGATACAGTTCCCCACAGTCGTTTCGATACAGTTCCCCACAGTCGTTTAATGAACAAAGTAAGAGCATATGGACTATCAGACCAATTGTGTGATTGGATTGAGGAGTTCCTAGATAACAGGACGCAGCATGTTATTCTCAATGGAGAGAAGTCTTCCGAAGTAAGAGTGATTTCAGGTGTGCCGCAGGGGAGTGTCATAGGACCGTTGCTATTCACAATATACATAAATGACCTGGTGGATGACATCGGAAGTTCACTGAGGCTTTTTGCAGATGATGCTGTGGTGTACCGAGAGGTTGTAACAATGGAAAATTGTACTGAAATGCAGGAGGATCTGCAGCGAATTGACGCATGGTGCAGGGAATGGCAATTGAATCTCAATGTAGACAAGTGTAATGTGCTGCGAATACACAGAAAGATAGATCCTTTATCATTTAGCTACAAAATAGCAGGTCAGCAACTGGAAGCAGTTAATAACATAAATTATCTGGGAGTACGCATTAGGAGTGATTTAATATGGAATGATCATATAATGTTGATCGTCGGTAAAGCAGCTGCCAGACTGAGATTCATTGGAAGAATCCTAAGGAAATGCAATCCGAAAACAAAGGAAGTAGGTTACAGTATGCTTGTTCGCCCACTGCTTGAATACTGCTCAGCAGTGTGGGATCCGTACCAGATAGTGTTGATACAAGACATAGAGAAGATCCAACGGAGAGCAGCGCGCTTCGTTACAGGATCATTTAGTAATCGCGAAAGCGTTACGGAGATGATAGATAAACTCCAGTGGAAGACTCTGCAGGAGAGACGCTCAGTAGTTCGGTACGGGCTTTTGTCAAAGTTTCGAGGACATACCTTCACCGAAGATTCAAGCAGTATATTGCTCCCTCCAACGTATATCTCGCGAAGAGACCATGAGGATAAAATCAGAGAGATTAGAGCCCACACAGAGGCATACCGACAATCCTTCTTTCCACGAACAATACGAGACTGGAATAGAAGGGAGAACCGATAGAGGTACTGAAGGTACCCTCCGCCACACACCGTCAGGTGGCTTGCGGAGTATGGATGTAGATGTAGATGTAGATGTACCTGCCCTGGCCACTAACGTAATTTCAGGGCAGCGTCCTATCCTCACCTGTTGTCGCTGTCCAACATGGTGTGTAGTTTTGACAGCTTAATACATATTTCATTGTGGATAATGATGTTCGTAACATTTTGTGTTTGAGTTCTCATGTACCGATTGGTGGCAAGCAAGTAGTTTTTGTCCGTCGGTCCGTGGCTGTCCCTTTGTTGGGTTTCTGACGTATCAATTGTAGTTGGGCTCACCACCTGTCTCACTTAAGTGAACAAGGGTAGATCGACCCCGTGGAGGTTACTGAGTGCTGTTGTCTTACTGTTTTTCTCACCAGTGTTTAATTGTCTATTTATAATCTATCATAGCCAATGATAAAAGAAAATTCTTGGTTTTACTGTTTTTATGTAAGTACGTTTGAATTCCGGCAAGTGGATATTTGCTCAAAGCTTACTGCCATTGTGTTGTCTTTTCTTTTAGTCCGATTTCAGCAGCTTAAGTCTTAAGACTTATGGTTATATATTTTTTAAAATTTTGGAAAATTGTGAGCCTTCAGCCTTGGAACCTTATTCTTAAAATTACCTTTCCAGCTTAAACATTGCGGCCTTCTGCCTTTGAAAGGTTATGGTAATTTGTTTTAAAATCTTGAAAATTTTATTGTGGGCCTTCAGACGTTTGTATTGCATCTTGTTTATGTTTGTCTATCCACCCTTGCCTTGAGGCTTTCAACCTACATGCCACACACACACCTATAATTTTATTTGCAATTTTAACTGCATTTTATCTTGTTGCCTTTTAAGATTTCTGTTTGGAGGCCTTCAGCCGTGAAAGATGGGGAGTTTGAAACTCGTAGTTGTAAAAGTTCAGCTATGTGCTGCTTCGGTTGTAAATGTGTTATTAAATGACAATAAAGTACAATTTTAAGGTGAAACTGACCGCCACCTTACTTGGCCCTTTCCACAATCTTAATCACCTGTTCTGCGCAGCGGGTTTAGCGGGCGTATCAAACTGTGTGACGTAACATTTACCAAACGCAAGTACGGTAGCGAGTACCAGAAAGTTGGTGTTTGGGCTTGGTAAGACGTAAAAACAGTGTGCACTTAACGCTGGTAAGGTGTTAGAGATCTCGAAGTTTTCCAGTAGAAAATCCAAATAATTGAGACTGGTGACGTGTGAGAGCCAAGTGCTTCGAGGTACTTACGTGGCTCCAGTGTAGTCGTCAACGTGGGAAAGCGCGAAGCTGTGACAGCTGTCTGCAACAAGGCCCTTACCTAGTACCAATAGGGCGGTACTCGAGTCGAGATAGGGAAGCAGCAAGTGCTGGGGCTGGTGTATAACGACAGTTTGCACAGAAGCTCTTATCTGATGCCACTGTGGCTGTGGGGACAGCAGGAAGCACTGTTTGTTGTGTTACTGAGATGTCGCGACAGTTTCTGCAGAGGCACTTAACTGTAGCCACTGAGAATGGTAGCACAGTTAAAATTTGTCAGCGGGAATTTCTGGGGTTGGTGTGCGACAGCAATTCACACACGAGCACTTATCTGGCGCAAGTAACTGTTATATTTCCACTAGAATGGGCCATGATTTATCTGCTGAGAAGTGATAGTATTTTGCACTCTTGCATATTAACTGTCGCCATTGGTGGTGGCAGCGCAATAGTGGCGCGAGTGCAAGATCTAATGGAGCTTGTGTGTAACAGTGCGCCACTATGGTGGTAGCTCCAGTAGGAAGTTGTGACAATCTTGAGCAGACTCTTAAGCTCACCCTCAAAAGATCAAACTGGTCGCTTTGAAGCACTGTAGATGGTGAGAAATGCTCCCAGATGGTCATCTGACACTCCACTGCTGACGTAAATTATAGATGTAAAATGACGTGTGTGTGTGTGTGTCAGTAAGCTGTATGAAATCAACGTAGTAGGATGTGACCACGTGAAAACTTACACAATGGCAGAAATGAGCTATCGTGTTTAAATTTGGACATGACCATGCGGTGAAAGAAATTACCCAATTTGTATGGTATACCAATGCTGACTGTCCACCGTATCCAGAAAAAATAATGTACCACCTGCAGGAGTGTAACATGGCGTAAGAACTGCGATAGTAAAGAGATCGGTACTGTCAGGGACCAGAGATGCCTTGACAATGACAATCGGTTTCAGACATGACCGAAGTAGCTGCTTCTGGTGAAGGCAGGTCCAGCTGAATCAGTTTCAATTTACGGAAGGATCTGCAAAAGGATGTACGTTTGGAGTCGGATACCTCACAAAAGGACATTTTTCACAGTGGCACATAAAGCTCTCAGTCTTCAGTGGGCCAAAAAACACGAAACTCGACGGTTGATGACTGCTGGGTAGTCTGGTGCTACGAGCAACGATCTTGCCACTATTTAAATGATGCAAGGCGTCGAGTATATTGATGACCTAATGAAGCGACCAGTCTGTGATGTGCAGAGGGTGTGACTCAGACCTTAGATGTTTCTATGATGTTTTGGAGGTGTTTTCTATACCATTACATGGGCCCATTCATTCAAGTTGCCACAAATAACAACCAGGGTATTTATTTCGACAATATTGATGATTAAGTGTTACGCTTTCTTCTACATCTTGATGATTAGTATGCTGTGCACACTTTTATCTTCCAAGATGACCTCAACTGTATTTACAGGGCTACACAGATACGTTCATGGCTTGATGAATAATTAGGCCCTGAATGGTTATCTGAAACTTCCTGTCTCAATCACACGAACTTAATCGCATATAGAATGTCTGGGACTACTTGGAACAGCAGGTGAACCATACTCACTACTTGGTAGCTCAGTCGGGTCTAATTGTCAATAGGCATCAGCTGGATAAGGGATACTTGAAGAAACTTGTGGGCTCTCGTCCGTCCTCACTGAGCTGTGAAGATTATTAAGACTACAGTTTGCATTACACCTTATTAGCGTGAATCCCGGGGAGGTCTAACTTCTTGTTCAGTGTGCTTTCCTGGTACCAGTATGGTGATAGTGCAGTGAGGTATGTCAGCTAGAAGAGTCGGTAGTTGATCCGGTGCAGAGTGATAGCCGTGTGGGTGGATGTACTTACCCGAAGCCTGTATGCTGGTGGTGCAACCAGGAAGTGTAGGTAGTCGTCACCTGCGAGGTGTGACACTATATTGCCCACTTACCTGCCTAGCAGTAGCACAGTAGGGGAGCACCACCAGGAACCAGATTGTTTGGGCTGTAGGGATGTGAGGCTATATTGTACATTTACTTTGTGCCAGTTCAGTGACAGTGCAGTCGATGTGTGACAGCAGGAAGTGCAGCTAGCTGGGACCTACAATGTGTGACACTATGTTGCCTGCTTACCTGGCGACAGTATGCTGGTAGTGTAGTCGAGGTGCACCAATGGAAAGTGCAGGTAGTTGGGGATGATGCGGTGTAACACCGTGTTGTCCACATACCTGGTGTCTGTATAGTGGTAGGGCAGTCAAGATACACTAGCAGGAAGTGTGGGTAGTTGCGGCTGGCATGAGGGAACACTATATTGCCCATTTACTTGTTGCCAGTATGTTGGTAATGCAGTGAATGTGCACCAGCAGTTGGATGATAATGATATTTGTTAGCTGTGTAGTTATCAGCAGACATGCAAATTCCCAATATTTTCACTGTCCAGTCTTGCCACTTTCCCAAATGATGATGGAATGATGAGGACAACACAAACACCCAGTCCCCCGTTGGAGATACCCCCGACCTGACCGGAAATCGAACTGAGGACCCCATGATCCAGATGCAGCAATGCTAACCAGCAGGAAGTGCAGATAGTTGGCCCTGGTGATGTGTGGCATTATATTGCCCTGTTACCTGGCAACAGTGTGAAGGAAGCACATTGAAGAGCACCAGCATGATTGGGTTGGGTTGATTTTGGGGAGGAGACCAAACAGCGAGCTTATAAGTCTCATCAGATTAGGGGAGGATGGGGAAGGAAGTCGGGTGTGCCTTTTCAAAGGAAGCATCCCGGCATTTGCCTGAAGCGGTTCAGGGCAATCCGGAAAACTTAACTCAGGATGGCCGGACGCGGGATTGAACGCCATCAGGAAGCGTGGGTATTAGTTCAGATTGCTGGAGCTGGCGCGATGTGGCACTACATTGTTCATTTACCTGGCGCCAGTACAGGGGTTGCGCAGTCCAGGTATGCCAGCAGGAAGTACAGATGGTTAGCGCTGACGTGTTGCTACACTACATTGCTCACATACGTGGCACCACTACGACGGTAACGCAGCCAACGCACACCAGCAGGAAGTACAAGAAGTCACACAATATTGCCTACTTATGTGGCGCTAGTATGGTATCTCAGTTGACGTGTGCCAACAGGAAGTGCGAGTTGTTGGAACAAACGTGGTGTGCCACTGAATTGCTCACATAACTGGCGCGAGTATGACGGTAGCAGAGCATAGATGTGCCAGTAGGAAATGCACGCAGTTGGGGCCTGCGAGGCGTGACGCTATATTCCGCACATACAAGTGGCGTTTGAAAATCCGTGCAAAGTCCGAAAGACGGCACCACCAGCGCGTATAGAGGTCATGTTTAGTTAGTAGCATCTTTGGAAAGAACGCACACCAAGTTTCACCCATATTGGTCTATTTCTTTGTGTTTGACATTCATGTGAATCAAGGAAGTCTAGTGATTGTCAAAAAATTAACGAAAAAGAATTTCGTATGGTGATTAAACATTACTTTATGAAAGGCAAAACGCCTCAGGAGACTAAAGAGAAGATTGATAAACATTACGGTTACTCTGCACCTTCCATTAGAACAGTTTATAAGTGGTTTCAAAATTTTCGGAGTGGCCATATGGGCACAAGTGATGCTGAACGTTCTGGACGCCCTGTGGGGATTACGACTCCAGAAATCATTGATAAAATCCATGATATGGTGATGGATGGCAGAAGAATTAAGGTGCGTGAGATTGGTAGTGCTGTGGGCATCTCGAATGAACGGGTACATAATATTTTGCATAAACATTTGGACATGAGAAAGTTATCCACAAGATGGGTTCCGCGATTGCTCACGCTTGACCAAAAACGGAATCGTGTTAAATGTTGCAAGGATGGTTTGCAGCTGTTCAGGAAGAATCCACAGGACTTTAAGCGTCGTTTCGTCACTGTGGATGAAACATGGATACATTACTATACTCCTGAGACCAAACAAAAATCTAAATAATGGGTTACCAAGGGAGAATCTGCACCAAAAAAAAGGCGAAGACCATTCCTTCGGCCGGAAATGTTATGGCAACTGTCTTTTGGGATTCGCAAGGGATAATCCTCATCGACTATCTGGAGAAGGGTAAAACTATTACAGGTGAATATGATTCATCGTTATTGGACCGTTTGAAAACCGAGCTGCAAGAAAAACGCCGGTGATTGGACTGCAAAAATGTCATTTTCCATCACGACAATGCACCAGCACACACCTCAGCAGTTGTGGTCGCAAAATTAATGGAAATAGGATTCCAACTCGTTTCACATCCCTCCTATTCTCCAGACTTGGCTCACTCGGACTGTTAGCTATTCCCCAATTTGAAGAAATGGCTTTGGTGGGACAAAGATTTTATTCAAACGAGGAGGTGATTGCAGCAGCTAATAGCTGTTTTGCTGACTCGGACAATTCCTATTATTCGGGAGGGATCAACAAATTAGAACAGCATTGTACGAAGTATAAGTCTAAAAGAAGACTGTTTCGAGAAGTTGATGATGAGCGTTTGGCGTCATTGGCCGGGAGGCCCCTCGCGGGGCAGGTCCGGCCGCCTTGGCGCAGGTCTTATTACATTCGGCGCCACATTGGGCGACCTGCACGCCGGATGGGGATGAAATGATGATGAACACAACACAACACCCAGTCCCTGAGCGGAGAAAATCTCCGACCCAGCCGGGAATCGAACCCGGGCCCGGAGGACGGCAATCCGTCACGCTGACCACTCAGTTACTGGGGCGGACTTTCGAGAAGTAAATAATGTTTACCCCAAACGCGGACTTTTCAACCGCCACTCGTACCTAGCACCAGTGTAGTGGTAGCGCAGTCGAGGTGGACCTGGTGGAAGTGCAGGTGACTGGGGCAGAGGGTTGCGCCACACGTACCTGGCGCCAGTATGGTGGTAGCGCAGTCGAGATGCGCCAGCAGGAAGTGCGGGTAGTTGGGGCTGGTGAGGCGGCCCTCGCGCGCCGTCAGCGTCTGCAGGGGGCAGCCCGACACGTCGACCGCCTGCCACGACGCCGAGAACCCTCCTCCGGACACCGAGTAGTCCGAGTGGAAGTGCAGCAGCGCCTCGTTGCTCTCCGACACGAAGTTCAGTCTGCGAGAGACAACAGCTTCATCATACACTGAAAATGCTTTACCACATTTACGTAGCTGCCTTCTGTAAACGTCTTTCTGTCATACAAGCACAAATCGTCTTTCTATATTTCCGAGCTGGGATGACTTAACTTCACATTGCTGCTGAATACTGGTAAAAGTCTAGAATAGCAAGTAAAAATTGGAAGTGTATGGATACATATAGTTAACAAAACAAACGTAACACAAATTAATGTGTGTAGTAGGTTAACCAGTGTAAGTAAGAAAGTATGAATTTCTTTGAAGTTTCTTTTTCATATACAACATAAAATCCCATTGCAGACTATTTAGATGTACGTAACAAGAAACCAGTGTTATATTTGTTCATATGGACACATACACGCCCATCTCTAGCCCTTATGTTAGTAACATTTCGACAATTACTGTCAAATATTAAATTAAATGTGAGACGAGACAGACTTTGATTTTCAATCGACAGCTCAGGAAAATGTTATCTTGTTGCAGGAAATTAAATATAATCAACTCAGATTCCATTTGACAATTTTATAGAACTTTAAAAATCCAGCAGCCCTTTCTTGTTGTGGTAAAAGCCGCTTTTCATTTCCTACCATTTTTTTCGCAACAGCGTAAAATATCAGGCATTCTCCATTTATTTAAATCTAATTTACGTTTCGCTTACTGTTAACGTACGTCTCCAAGAAACAATGCTGCTCCTGTTATACTGCATTACTAAGAATTAAGGGGACCACACCGTGATTCAGGTCGAAAAAAAAACGATTTTCGGTTTTCATCATATGTCGATAGATTAAGGTTTTATTTAAGTACTCTGAAACGGATTTTGTTGAAAAAATTTTTTTTTTCGGGCATTTAAAGAGCATTTTCCTACCACGTGTGTTTATGTGCCACGCCCACTTTTCTGTCACCCACTGTCTTCTCTAAGCCATAGGAAGATGCCATTATTACCAAAATAGAATGCGTAGGCCATGTTCAAAAATTTTTGGGATCAAGGCTGGGAAAACACTGTTGATATGACAGGAAAAAAATTAGAAGATGGAAAATTGTTGACCGGACAGGGTCAGTTAACTAAAACTGAAATAGAATACTTGCAGGTATACTATGGGCAGGAAATAAGGAGAAACAAAGAAAGTCTGGAGGCAATGAAGAGAGATGTTTGGGCCATATTCTTCCATAAGTCCTCTACTGATCATAAGCCATGTCATGGATTGTGTCCATCAGGAGGAAATTCGTGGTGCAAATACATAGGCTTCAGGCAACTGGAGAATCTTATTCTCACCAGCATTCTCTTCCTGCTACCGTTATTGCAGCAATTAAACCTATTTTCAGAGATTTGGCTCATCCTGACCTTCTAAGGAAATGTCTGCATGTGCAGACACAGAACCCAAATCAATGTTTCAACAGCATAATTTAGAACCGCCTTCCTGAAACTGTATTTGGAGGCATGCATACAGTGAAACTAGGAGTTCATGATGCTGTTATTACATTCAATTGTGGTAATACTGGAAAGTGTTGGGTACTGAAAAATCTGGGAATTAATCCTGGTGAAAATATGATCACTGGGCTGCAACATTACGATAAAATGAGGACAGCCGATGCAGACAAGTCTGCATCTAATATGGCCAAGAAACCAAGGATAACATCCAGGAAGGTGAAAAAGAAGCTGGAAGACCTACTAGAGGCCAAAGAAGGGCCATCACATGCAGCAGAACAGTTTTAATTAACTGTGAGTGACAAATTTCAAAACTTTTTTCTTTCAAGTCAATTTCCCACAAACTAAAATTTTCAGTACATATACCCCATTATATCAGAAAATATCATAGATAAATGAATGAAATTTTCAGAGACACTGCATAACATAAAAAGCCACCTCTGGTACTACATTCATTAATATTCCCCCATTAGGAAGTTTACAAAAAATATTTTCTGCATAAAAAATTAATATTTTTTGTTAATAAATTTGAAAAAGTATTTCTTAAAAAAACTCTCAAATGGATATAGTAGATTTTAGTACAGTTGGCTCTATTAGCATCATGTAACATACAGTAAAAATATTAAGGTCCTGCATCAAATAGTTTTTTTCAGAAATGAGTCAAATACTTGCGTAAATTAACATGGGTTAGATTCACCTGCCGCGTAATTCACTAACACATTTCTCTGATGCTAAAATTTTCTTGATTTCTTCGTGTATTATGGTTCTTTTCTATTTTTTATGAGTTATGCTAGCCGTTTATAGACACACTGATGGTAATTCGGTAGCTTCAGAAGTAATGCAATACAGAAGCGAATTGTTAAGAACAGAGAAACTGGTGCAGGGGTAGGCGTGATAGTGTTTTAAAATCCAAGTATAACTGAGGAAATGCTCAAGCTTATGCCATATGTAATGAAGTCAATATCGGTGGGATGTTAAACTCCATCCCACCTTCCTACCTTCCAACTTACTAGAACTAAGGAAAAAGCAAGATTAGGAAAGATAAGAGAAAGGAAATGAGCAGACGCAGAGATGTGAAAGACAGAAGGCTAAGAAGGAAAGCGTTAATGGGATTAAAAAGTAATGTAATTGTAGATAATTATGAGCTTACGTTATATCCAAAAATGAAAGGGAAGAATGGAATGGAGACTAGGATTGAACGTCCTGTCGAATGCGAGGTAATTAAGGATGAAGTACCCGCTGTAATTACAGTGAAATTACTCACAGAGGTCCAGCGTAGGCTGCAATTATCTTATGGCAGTGAAACTTGATAGATACGCTAATGAGTTAAGGCGGAACCGGTTTACGCTGGAAAAAAGTTCCAGTTTTGGTAACCAGGTGCAAATCTCGCGCTGTGCAGCCTCTCGTCGAGGTCCCCGGTGCTCATATTGAACAAACTGTGTAAGCGGCAGTTTATAATAATATCAAAATTATGCCTTTCTCACTTGTTTGACCTTTTCTACCCACGTCCCACTCCTAATCCATTACATACGGAAACATGTCTATACTTCTTACTTGCATTCACACCGCCAGATTTGCACCAGGTGGCCAAAGCTGGAACTAATTTTTTCCAGTATAAATTAATTCCGCTTTAACACATTAGAATATTTACCAAGATTCTCTGCCATACGACGATTGCAACCCATACTGGACCTCTGTGAGTAGCTGCCACCCAGTACAAGCTCGCATTTGAAGAGAAATCATTCGTATCTTTTTCAAACGACCATTAAGGCATTAGTCTTAAGAAATTAAAGAAAACCAAGAACAATCTAAATTAGGATGGCTGGATGCGTATTTGAACCGCCATCCTCCTGAATATGAGTTCACTGTCTTAATCATTGGTTCACCTCTTTCTACCCAGTACAAGAAGTGAAATAATAAATTTAATCTGCAGCAGACAAGACTGCGTGTAATGGGACGACAACACAAGACGTAAGGAAAAGAAATTGTTGCAGAAATGTAAATACTCTTCAATAAAAAGTTCTTGGGTGACGAAGCAGACGGATATCGTCACTGTCTTCGTGGAACAATTTCGCTACATCTACCAATAAGAGCAACATGAAGTTCAGGATTTGGTGCCAGTTTCGTCCCACAGCACTTGCTCCATCTCAGGTGTCGAAATACGAGGTGCATTCAAGTTCTAAGGCCTCCGATTTTTTTTCTCCAGACTGGAAAGAGATAGAAACATGTGCATTGTTTTAAAATGAGGCCGCGTTCATTGTCAATACGTCCCAGAGATGGTAGCACCGTACGGCAGATGGAATTTTACCGCCAGCGGCGAGAATGAGAACTGTTTTAAATACTTAAAATGGCGACGTTTTCCTTACTTGAACAGAGTGCAATCATTCGTTTTCTGAATTTGTGTGGTGTGAAACCAATTGAAATTCATCGACAGTCGAAGGAGACATGTGGTGATGGAGTTATGGATGTGTCGAAAGTGCGTTCATGGGTGCGAATGTTTAATGAAGGCAGAACATCCTGTGACAACAAACCGAAACAACCTCGGGCTCGCACAAGCCGGTCTGACGACATGATCGAGAAAGTGGAGAGAATTGTTTTGGGGGATCGCCGAATTACTGTTGAACAGATCGCCTCCAGAGTTGGCATTTCTGTGGGTTCTGTGCACACAATCCTGCTTGACGACCTGAAAATGCGAAAAGTGTCATCCAGGTGGGTGCCACGAATGCTGACGGACGACCACACGGCTGCCCGTGTAGCATGTTGCCAAGCAATGTTGACGCACAACGACAGCATGAATGGGACTTTCTTTTCGTCGGTTGTGACAATGGATGAGACGCGGATGCCAATTTTCAATCCAGAAACAAAGCGCCAGTCAGCACAATGGAAGCACACAGATTCACTGTCACCAAAAAAGTTTCGGGTAACCGCCAGTGCTGAAAAAATGATGGTGTCCATGTTCTGGGACAGCGAGGGCGTAATCGTTACCCATTGCATTCCAAAGGGCACTACGGTAACAGGTGCATCATACGAAAATGTTTTGAAGAACAAATTCCTTCCTGCACTGCAACAAAAACGTCCGGGAAGGGCTGCGCGTGTGCTGTTTCAAGACAACGCACCCGCGCATCGAGCTAACGTTACGCAATAGTTTCTTCGTGATAACAACTTTGAAGTGATTCCTCATGCTCCCTACTCACCTGACCTGGCTCCTAGTGACTTTTGGCTTTTTCCAACAATGAAAGACACTCTCCGTGGCCGCACATTCACCAGCCGTGCTGCTATTGCCTAAGCGATTTTCCAGTGGTCAAAACAGACTCCTAAAGATGCCTTCACCGCTGCCATAGAATCATGGCGTCAGCGTTATGAAAAATGTGTTCGTCTGCAGGGCGATTACGTCGAGAAGCAACGCCAGTTTCATCGATTTCGGGTGAGTAGTTAATTAGAAAAAAAATCGGAGGCCTTAGAACTTGAATGCACCTCGTGGAAACACTGATGGAGGACATCACTTGTGACGACCTCAAGGGTGTGATAGCAAGGGTTGCTGGTGTGGATGGTCTTCCTGTGGAATTTTACCGGCCTTTCCAAGATTTCGTGGCTCCAAGGCTGACCACAATGTTCGAAGAACTGCTGACGACAGCCGCCACGGTTCCGCCGCCATCAGTATCCCACAGGCCATCGCAGGGGAGTACAGTTGCGCATCACCGCCCCCTAACCTCACTCAGTGCCAACTACAAGATATTTGCACGTTTTACGGCGACACGATGCCGTCGGATCCTTCTGAGTATAGTATCCACGGAACAGACGATTCCAGGTGGACCCACAATACCCAGACGGCCGCAGGTTAACGTGAAGGCGAGATTGGTCTAGTGGGCTGTGTGCAATATCCATGCACCACTGGTAGCCGTAACTTTGATAACACTTTTGATTGGGTGTGACATGGCTACCTCTTTGCTCTCACGGATCGGATGTGCCTTTCGGTCACCTTCACTGGTACCCTACGACGTCTCTATGCCAGTTCACTGCTCCCTTGTCCAGGCTAATAATCATATCGCATGACCGGTACTGATCCGCTGGCTGTTACGTAACGGATATTGACTATCAATGCTTCTCTACAATCTCGCCCTGGAACCACTTATTGGCAGTCTCAGAACGCACTTGTCAGGATTCACACTGCAGCAATACACGTTCCACTCTCATGCCTATGCAGGTTTCTGTGGTATACTCACAGGAAGAGGTCACACACATACTTGATCTGATCTCCACGTATGGGGACGTGGCAGGTAATCCTTTGAGTGCTGCCAAATCTACAACGATGTCAACTGGCCTCGGACTCACTCGATAAAAACTGGCTCCTTTACCTTGCGTCCAGAGCTTTCGATACCTTGGAATCGTCTTCACTTCCATCACCCATCGGACCCTCCAGGCTAGCTGGATGACCTTTCGCCAACATCGCCTCCACTGCCTTGATGCACTGTAGTGTGTGGAATATCTGAACGTTCATGTAGTTTCCAGCTGGTGCACATAGACCACGACCTTCCGATGTCGCCGGCGGTTGGTTGCAACATACAGGCTGCATTGAGTTACTTCATGACGGCTTGTAACATTTTTAAGTTAAAATATAACACACTCACACTCCCCTGGAAAGCCAGGGGACTTAGACTCACCAAGGTCCAGTGTCACGCGGCGGTCTTGTATCTGAGAACCATGAACAAACAGTGATCGGACACAGGGAATCCACTCACGTAACGAGTCTTGGGCATTTACACACCAGCCTCCATCTGTTTGCCGGTCTCAGTACGATATGTTGTGCCTCTATTTGAACGCTTGTCTGTCTTTTGTAGACCTGAGCTACGTACATACTGGTCTCCCATGTACGATGCACTCCGCACTCTGTCCACGTCTTGTCTGAAGGATTTCTACATTCAACTGGTGCGTGGTGTACCTTGCAACAACGTTGAGATCAAGTATCCATTAACAAGGTGGTGTGGCGTAACTTTGAACAGCCATACCTCACGACATTAGTCTGAGCGGCACGGTATTAAGTCGCTTGTGGAAAATTCCCCACCAACCAGCAGTTACATGCGATTAGTTTGGTGTGAAACTTCTTTATGCTCCACATGTCACTCAGTGGACGATGACGTTTATAGCCTGACCTGAGCTGGTTTTCGTGAAGTCTGGACGCTGGGGCAGCAAATGGTCGCCTGTTACCTCCGCGCCCCTCCATCCATGGTAGAACAGTATGCTTTCATTAGCCCTGGAGGACGTGTGTGCCCGCATCTCGTGGTCGTGCAGTAGCGTTCTCGCTTCCCACGCCCGGGTTCCCGGGTTCGATTCCCGGCGGGGTCGGGGATTTTCTCTGCCTCGTGATGGCTGGGTGTTGTGTGCTGTCCTTAGTTAGGTTTAAGTAGTTCTAAGTTATAGGGGACTGATGACCGTAGCAGTTAAGTCCCATAGTGCTCAGAGCCATTTTTTAGGACGTGTAAACACACCCAGCCATATCTCACGCGATAGTCTGGGTCAAAGGATGGACGGTCTCTTACCTTTATGGAGATGGGGACAAATCGCAGCTCGGTCGTTGAACCCTCCTACAGAATGAACATCTGATGACTGAACGACACCCACGCTACATCGCCTATTTCGCCTGTTACCTCCGCGGGGTTTTCCGCGATCCTCGCTCAGCTGGAACGTTTCTGGCGCGGGTAGCTCGACTGCTCTCGAGGTGCACTACTAACAACCCCTCACCACACTTCAAACCCGTAGGAGGCGCAGCGCCTGACGCCGTACAGTCCTTGTTTTCCACTCCCTTCTCCCCTACCTACCACTGCTGTGTCACACGGTGAAATTTCGTGGTTGTAATTATATCCTCCCTTGACTGTCCCTTCTTGTTGACTTCCGGTTGGTTGGTTGGGTGGTGTTGGGGATGTCGTGGCCAGGTCTCATGTGTTCGACCCCTGCCCAGTCCATCTGCCGCTCTGCCATCGAGATGGAGGCGGCCTACACGTAATCATCTCCCGTCACCCTATCTTCCGTCTGCTTACGACGAACGGCCAATTTCCCAATTGGCATTTTCTGACTTTATCTGCTCATTTGGTGTATTGTCTCTTTGGGAACATAGTTTACATTTCCCTCATATGTTCCACTAAAACAATAAAAATAAATAAATAGATAAATAAAAGTAGAGTGCTGGGAAAAAAAGAACATACTAGATCAACATGAGCTCACACATTGTCATACGAGATGTAGAACTCACTAAAAAATAAAAATAAATCAATAAAATAAAAAAGTCGAAAAAAGAAGAAAGTGGTAAAGCGCCAGACTAAAAGAAAAATCACTTCGTGTTCAGGCCACAAGTGGCCCATCGGGACCATCCGACCGCCGTGTCATCCTCAGTTGAGGATGTGGATAGGAGGGGCGTGTGGTCAGCACACCGCACTCCCGATCATTATGATGGTTTTCTTTGACCGGAGCCGCTACTATTCTGTCGAGTAGCCCCTCAATTGGCATGACGAGGCTGAGTGCACCCCGAAAAATGGCAACAGCGCATGGCGGCCCGGATGGTCACCCATCCAAGTGCCGGCCACGCCCGACAGCGCTTAAAGAGCGCCAGACTACAAATCCAAAAACCTTAGGTTCGATTCTCGGTCAATCCTAGGATTTTTCTGCGTCAGTTATTACTTCTTTCACCTCTGGTAATGGTGTTCGATGTGAAAAATGCCGATTTGCTCCGTGGTTCGGAATCCACGTTAAACTGTTGGTCTCCTATAACTGGATGGGTAAGTGAGCTGAACAGAGATTGGCATTCACCCGTTCAGGTTTATTCGGCTCAGCTCAAATAGCCGCGATCCCTTTTTCTTTGCGAGAAAATTTTTATTTCTAGATACAGCAGGGAGTCCCCTGGCAGAGACATCGCGTATATTATGCACGCATTTAAAAATCAACTTATGATTCGTCCATAAATCAACAAAAATGTGTTCAAAAATGTTCAAAAGCAACAGGGATGCGTCTCAAAATCGTATGAATAATCGACAGACCAACGTGCGCCGGATGCTAGGCGCTTTGTGAATCAAGACTTTTTTCATCAGGAATATGAATTTGGCCCCCACCCTGAAAATGCCGTGCTGGGCAGATACCCCGGTTTGCCACTTCCGATTAACCAGAAAAAATTGATGATTTACTGTCGCGTGTGGCACACGCACCTACAGAAAACTAAGGTTTCTTTCGATCATGTACTGTAAATAATGTGAACAATGATGAGACAGAGGAACTTCCTTGATGTGACTGTTACAATGTAATATAACTTATTAGTCTCAGTTACTTGCAATGTATGTATAAATGTGTAAAAATATATATATATCGGTCACTGTATAAGAGTAGTTCGAAATAAATCGTCACAAATTTGTATTTCTTGTTTTAAATTATTAATTCTTAATTAAACTTACTCTAAAATTAATACCATGTAGCATAAAGAGAGTTGAGTATTTCATTAAATGCTTTGCAAGTGTTATGGAAGTGTTTGAAGTACAAAGAAGGTTTCTATGTTGTATTAAACATTTTTAGATTTCCAAGAAACTTTAAACTTGCAGTATCTCAAAACTAGTTTCATGTGGCTTATGACCCTTCATATTTTACTATATACTACTCAGGTGACACCCTGTGATTAGCTCACGTTCGATGGCAGTAATCTCTCCGGACGGACCCATTCTGCCATTACTGTTTTTTTACGGACTACACGATACTCCCTGCCTCCTTTTATATGGCGGATCCACTTCTCGTGACGTATAGTGGTCAATTCTGCATTACGTAGTAATGTCCGGAGTCTTTTGATCAGACAGTATGAAACGTCCCCTTAGAAAAAATTATGAATGATTGTGCTCGTAAACCCCGTACGTTATTTGATTTTCAAAGAGCTGAGCAAAACTGAATATGATCAGACTTTTCGCTCTTTACCTGTTCTGATCAACACTAAACTGACACACAATATTTTTAGCGCAACGCAATCTGACTTTCAATAATCCCTACAAAAGAATGGCCCTGACTAACATTAACCTATACCTTTCACAAATCACTTACCTCACAAAAATCTTCGTTACTCGAACTACTGCAATACAGCGAGCGCCACTATTGCCAGCTAAATAAAAGATTCAAACTACTGAAGGCACTAACTAATGATAGGCATAGTTAGCAAATGAAAGATTTTGATAGAGACCAAACAATGGATTTACCTTAATAGTATTCAAAAGTCGTAATATATACAGCAGTTCTTGACATCCAGTCTTACAAATTTACTGTCTCTGATGGACACACGTCCAGATCATCCGCTCTCAAAACTCCGCCATTTCTCTCCCCACATCCACCACTGCTGGCGGCTCACCTCCAACTGCGCAACGCTACGCGCTGTTAACAGCCAACTGCCCAACACTACAATAGCAAATTCCAACAATGCAAACCAGCCACAGACTGCACACAGCACAGTCAGTGATTTTCATACAGAGCGCTACTTGGCGTTACCAACATAAAAACCTAAACAGCCTACTTACAAGCAGCATGTACAATTACGATCAAGATGAAACGAAATTACGAGGGGCTTTCAACAAGTAATGCAACTTTTTTTCTGAAAGGATATTGGTTTTATTTCTTACTCTTTTGGCTTCAAAATACTATTTTTCAACACAATCTCCGTTCTATGCGACGGCCTTACGCTACGTTACCATGGTAGCATTTAAAAGCCGGCAGGGCGCTGATGACCTCGATGTTGAGCGCCCATAAACCCCAACACACACACACACACACACACACACACACACACACACACACAAGCCGATGTCGGAACCAACGTATTGCTGCATCAACAATGTCCTCATCAGCCACTTACTGCTTCCCACGGAGTGCATCCCTCATCGATCCGAGCAGATGACAGTCGGAAGATGCAAGATCTGCGCTGTATGGTGGAGAACACTCCAGTGGAGTTTTGTGAACTCCTCTCTGGTGCGCATTCTTGTCTGAGGCCTAGCGTTGACATGGAGAAGGAGAAGTTCGTTTGCCTTTTTGTGGCGACAAAGACGTTGAAGTCGTTTCTTCAATATTCTGAGGGTAGCCCTATACACTTCCGAGTTCACCGTTGCACCATAAGGGAGGATCTTATACAGAATAATCCCCTTTTAGGGTCCCAGAAGACCGTCACATTTTTACCGGATGAGTGTGCAGCTTTGAACTTTACCTTCGGAGGAGAGATGGTGTGGCACCACTCCATGGACTGCCGTTTTGTTTCTGGTTTGATGTGATGAACCCGTGTACCATCGCCTCTTACAATGTTCGACAAAAAATTGTCACGGTCAGCCTAGTAGCCGGCCACTGTGACCGAGCGGTTTTAGGCGGTTCAGTCTGGAACCGCGCTGCTCCTACGGTCGCAGGTTCGAATGCTGCCTCGGGCATGGATGTGTGTGATGTCCTTAGGTTTAAGTAGTGTTGTGACTTGGCAAGACAGCCAAGCCACTATGATTGGTAGCCGAAAGGCACGCGTCTAAGCTCACGCAGGCTGGCGTGAGGTCTGGAACAGGACAATGTAATTAACATAGCCAATAAGGTACGTTGCTGCTGGAATACTTAACTTTAATCTATAATTGGTGTACATCGGTCTGACGGTACAGGCATCACAAGATAAATAGCAAATGATAATGGCGCCTTGCTAGGTCGTAGCAAATGACGTAGCTGAAGGCTATGCTAACTATCGTCTCGGCAAATGAGAGCGTAATTTGTCAGTGAACCATCTGTAGCAAAGTCGGCTGTACAACTGGGGCGAGTGCTAGGACGTCTCTCTAGACCTGCCGTGTGGCGGCGCTCGGTCTGCAATCACTGATAGTGGCACACGCGGGTCCGACGTATACTAGCGGACCGCGGCCGATTTAAAGGCTACCACCTAGCAAGTGTGGTGTCTGGCGGTGACACCACAAGTAGTTCTAAGTCTAGGGCAGTGATGACCTCAGATGTTAAGTCTCATAGTGCTTAGAGCCATTTGAACCATCAGCCTAGTGATGCGCATATATTTCCGCACAGATGGTCATTACTCTTTATGGTCTTCTGTTAGGCGGTAAGGAACCCAAAGGGCACACAGCTTTGAGTAACCCAACAGGTGGATAAATATATCAGCACTGTCAACAGAAACGTCCAGCTGAGATGCGAGATATTTGGTTGTGATCCTTAGATCGTCTCGAATGAGAGTGTCCGCACGTCCCAATCTATCGAGAGTCACAGCTGTGTGCAGATGACCATCGGACAGGTTTGCACGACCTTGTTGCTATGATGACAAACGCCTCGCCCAACGACTCATAGTGCTTTTATTCAATATCAGGACTCCGTAGGCATTCTTCAAGCGGCTATTAATATCTGCGATGCTCTCTTTTTTCCGCCAAAAACAGTAAGCCATTTGGAAGGCTACCTATAGCGCCGCCTCCTATCTGAACTTCATGAAGCTATAGGGAGAGAAGCGGGAATATTCCACCATGTCCCATATCAAATTGCGCATTTTTCCAACCAAAACTCGCCAAGAAAAAGTACACTCCTGGAAATGGAAAAAAGAACACATTGACACCGGTGTGTCAGACCCACCATACTTGCTCCGGACACTGCGAGAGGGCTGTACAAGCAATGATCACACGCACGGCACAGCGGACACACCAGGAACCGCGGTGTTGGCCGTCGAATGGCGCTAGCTGCGCAGCATTTGTGCACTGCCGCCGTCAGTGTCAGCCAGTTTGCCGTGGCATACGGAGCTCCATCGCAGTCTTTAACACTGGTAGCATGCCGCGACAGCGTGGACGTGAACCGTATGTGCAGTTGACGGACTTTGAGCGAGGGCGTATAGTGGGCATGGGGGAGGCCGGGTGGACGTACCGCCGAATTGCTCAACACGTGGGGCGTGAGGCCTCCACAGCACCGCCACTTCCCAGCAAATTAGGGACACTGTTGCTCCTGGGGTATCGGCGAGGACCATTCGCAATCGTCTCCATGAAGCTGGGCTACGGTCCCGCACACCGTTAGGCCGTCTTCCGCTCACGCCCCACCATCGTGCAGCCCGCCTCCAGTGGTGTCGCGACAGGCGTGAATGGAGGGACGAATGGAGACGTGTCGTCTTCAGCGATGAGAGTCGCTTCTGCCTTGGTGCCAATGATGGTCGTATGCGTGTTTGGCGCCGTGCAGGTGAGCGCCACAATCAGGACTGCATACGACCGAGGCACACAGGGCCAACACCCGGTATCATGGTGTGGGGAGCGATCTCCTACACTGGCCGTACACCACTGGTGATCGTCGAGGGGACACTGAATAGTGCACGGTACATCCAAACCGTCATCGAACCCATCGTTCTACCATTCCTAGACCGGCAAGGGAACTTGCTGTTCCAACAGGACAATGCACGTCCGCATGTATCCCGTGCCACCCAACGTGCTCTAGAAGGTGTAAGTCAACTACCCTGGCCAGCAAGATCTCCGGATATGTCCCCCATTGAGCATGTTTGGGACTGGATGAAGCGTCATCTCACGCGGTCTGCACGTCCAGCACGAACGCTGGTTCAACTGAGGCGCCAGGCGGAAATGGCATGGCAAGCCGTTCCACAGGACTACATCCAGCATCTCTACGATCGTCTCCATGGGAGAATAGCAGCCTGCATTGCTGCGAAAGGTGGATATACACTGTACTAGTGCCGACATTGTGCATGCTCTGTTGCCTGTGTCTATGTGCCTGTGGTTCTGTCAGTGTGATCATGTGATGTATCTGACCCCAGGAATGTGTCAATAAAGTTTCCCCTTCCTGGGACAATGAATTCACGGTGTTCTTATTTCAATTTCCAGGAGTGTATTTGTTGCAGTACCTGTTCAACGCCCCTCGTATGAAAGAACGTCGTGGACAGATTCCAGTGCACTGGCCGCCACACAGCCCAAGGAAACGTGAGACAAAACGCTTGAAACTCATTCGCCAGGCGCCTGCTGCAGACTTTGTTTGTCCGCAGCCGCGGCAGTGGGGAACACGTGCGGCGCGCCCTCACCAGCGCGGCTGGTGCAAGATTAACGCGGTTGCAGATGAGCGCTGGGAGGCGGCCGTATCAAAGATGCAGCGCGCCCGGCACCTGTGGCCGCACAGGCAGCCGCCGACGGCGTCCCTGCATTATTCACACGCAGGAGGCGCGCCCTTCCTCGCCTCGGCTCGCCTCCACTTCCGCAGCGTCATCACCGTCTCATCCCTGTCGCTGATACTACCTTCCATCTTCTGGGTACCCGGCACTCACACACAAACTGATTACGACCTAGTCTTTGCACGGCAGTAGCAGACAATATTTCCAGTGTCGATGCCCTCTACGGTAATTACATCTACATCTACATCTACATCTATACTCCGCGAGCCACCTTACGGTGTGTGGCGGAGGGTACTTATTGTACCACTATCTGATCTCCCCTTCCCTGTTCCATTCACGAATTGTGCGTGGGAAGAACGACTGCTTGTAAGTCTCCGTATTTGCTCTAATTTCTCGGATCTTTTCGTTGTGATCATTACGCGAGATATATGTGGGCGGTAGTAATATGTTGCCCATCTCTTCCCGGAATGTGCTCTCTCGTAATTTCGATAATAAACCTCTCCGTATTGCGTAACGCCTTTCTTGAAGTGTCCGCCACTGGAGCTTGTTCAGCATCTCCGTAACGCTCTCGCGCTGACTAAATGTCCCCATGACGAATCGCGCTGCTTTTCGCTGGATCATGTCTATCTCTTCCATTAATCCAACCTGGTAAGGGTCCCATACTGATGAGCAATACTCAAGAATCGGACGAACAAGCGTTTTGTAAGCTACTTCTTTCGTCGATGAGTCACATTTTCTTAGAATTCTTCCTATGAATCTCAACATGGCGCCTGCTTTTCCCACTATTTGTTTTATGTGATCATTCCACTTCAGATCGCTCCGGATAGTAACTCCTAAGTATTTTACGGTCGTTACCGCTTCCAATGATTTACCACCTATGGCATAATCGTACTGGAATGGATTTCTGCCCCTATGTATGCGCATTATATTACATTTATCTACGTTTAGGGAAAGCTGCCAGCTGTCGCACCATGCATTAATCCTCTGCAGGTCTTCCTGGAGTACGTACGAGTCTTCTGATGTTGCTACCTTCTTGTAGACAACCGTGTCATCTGCAAATAGCCTCACGGAGCTACCGATGTTATCAACTAAGTCATTTATGTATATTGTAAACAATAAAGGTCCTATCACGCTTCCTTGCGGTACTCCCGAAATTACCTCTACATCTGCAGATTTTGAACCGTTAAGAATGACATGTTGTGTTCTTTCTTCTAGGAAATCCTGAATCCAATCACAAACCTGGTCCGATATTCCGTAAGCTCGTATTTTTTTCACTAAACGTAAGTGCGGAACCGTATCAAATGCCTTCCTGAAGTCCAGGAATACGGCATCAATCTGCTCGCCAGTGTCTACGGCACTGTGAATTTCTTGGGCAAATAGGGCGAGCTGAGTTTCACATGATCTCTGTTTGCGGAATCCATGTTGGTTATGATGAAGGAGATTTGTATTATCTAAGAACGTCATAATACGAGAACACAAAACATGTTCCATTATTCTACAACAGATTGACGTAAGCGAAATAGGCCTATAATTATTCGCATCTGATTTATGACCCTTCTTGAAAATGGGAACGACCTGCGCTTTCTTCCAGTCGCTAGGTACTTTACGTTCTTCCAGCGATCTACGATAAATTGCTGATAGAAAGGGGGCAAGTTCTTTAGCATAATCACTGTAGAATCTTAAGGGTATCTCGTCTGGTCCGGATGCTTTTCCGCTACTAAGTGATAGCAGTTGTTTTTCAATTCCGATATCGTTTATTTCAATATTTTCCATTTTGGCGTCCGTGCGACGGCTGAAGTCAGGGACCGTGTTACGATTTTCCGCAGTGAAACAGTTTCGGAACGCTGAATTCAGTATTTCTGCCTTTCTTCGGTCGTCCTCTGTTTCGGTGCCATCGTGGTCAACTAGATGGTAATCAAAATTTCCGGAAATATATGAATAAAAATCACAACGTCGTACCTAAATCTTACCATTCATCGTGAATACACCGATACACAAATTTCTGGCACTTTTGAAATGCAATACGGATGTCTTTCTTTGTTAGGGTGTTTAGTACCCACTAGGGTTACACTTGAATCTCTTCCACTGTATCAAATTTACGCCCTTTCAACTTTATTTTCATCTTGGGGAAGAGGAAGGAGACACTCGGGGATAAGTCTAGTTGAGTACGGCAGGTGGGAAACAACTGTCATCTCTATTCATTAAATTTGTGGACTCGTCGCATAAACTCCATTTCTTCTAATATTTCTTTTAATATTCTGGCCATGGGTGAACAGGCAGAACGTAGCTGTCCCGCTGTCGGCTAACACTCATTTCACAAGACTTCCTGCAAACGACACCAATATCGACAATCTATGCGGCAGGCACCATATTCGTTTTGGTATATTTAGATGTTCTTTTATAATAATGCTATGCTGTTTCAACGCAATGGCGCATTGAACCACGTCACCCTTATCATTAAACGTGTCAACAGTAGAAGCCTTCCAGAGATGCTATGATAACCGAGACATGAGACAAAAATCAGACGATATAGTTGCAGCGGTACGAATAGTGTTATGGTTCCTGGAAGTAAAGGATGTAGGTTCGCATCCTGTTACATGTTAATTTTTTTTCATCGTAGCATTGTAAACACATTCTGAGACTTTCAATGAATGTAATACAAGTATGTTCTGCAACATCCGATAATATTTAAGATTTTCATCTGGTTAAAGAACGAAGGATAAAATAAATATTTGGCGTTTTATATCCGAATATATGACGATTTCCGAGTGTGTTGTTAGGCAGGAACCCAAGAGGACATCTTTAATCGCTACCATTCAAACGAACAGCAATAAAATTCATATTCTTCTTCGTCATAAATACTCTACATGTAACACTCATTTCAATAGCTTCCTGCAAACCAAACGCAGCCGAAAGTCGATAGCAGTTCCTGTAGTTGTTGGTAATGTGACGTCAAAATATCGTCACGTTTGCAGGAATTCCTGTGAAATGAATGTTAAGCTCCGTCGGTTTAAACTACAGAAACGCAGTCGCCAAACATGTCGATCGGCGGAAAAGAGTATGCAGCAACTGACACTGTGGCTATAAGGTCGATCTTTGCTGAGATTTCGATGTGTCATTGTTAGTTGCACTGTAACGATGTCTTTGTGAATTTATTAAATTAAGTGTCACATTCCAAGATCTTTTCAGGTTGGAAATGCTACGTTTATTAATTAAACATTAGATTAGGTTCAGTTTTCGTTCCAGTGACCCAAAAAATTAAATGAATCTGGTGGGTGTGGAACATGTCAGACCATTTGAGTATATATAATACTTGATCATATAAACCCTGATAATTTGTCAAAAGATTGTCGAAATAGGTGAATAAAATGCGGTAAACTAGAACAGCTAATATTTACAGAATTAATATGCTATCAGAATGAAACATTGTTATGCACTATTAATAAATTTATCATACACAAAATACGTAATCTTGACTGTTGTGACTAAGTGCTGTCAAAACTGAAATCTAACACACATTTTTACTTAATGTTGCTTAACAGTCTCTGTTAAGATATTCATCTATAGAGCAGATGGAGTTGCCTATCAAAAGTCTTTCAAACTCTGTTTAAACTGAACTTCATCTGAAACCAAGTTTTTAATGGTTGCTGGAAATTTATTGAAAATGTGTGTTACTGAATATTGGACCCCTTTTTGGACCAAGGTAAGTGATTTTAGGTCTTTATGTAGATTGTTCTTATTCATAGTATTGATACTACGTATTGAGCTGTTGGTTGGAAATAGAGATATATTACTTGCAACAAATTTCATTAAGGAATAAATATAGTGAGAAGCAGTGGTTAAAATACAAAGTTTCTTGAACAGGTTTCTACATGATGTTCTTGAATTTAAACCACAAATGATTCTTATCACACGCTTTTACAACTAAAAACTTTTGCTCGGTTTGATGAGTTAGCCCAGAATATGGTCCCATACGACATAGTAGCATGAAAGTAAGCAAAGTATGCAAGTTTTTTGTATTTACATCTCCTACATCTGACATCATTCTCATTTGTTTAGGCGCTTAAGCAATTCTGTGGTATACTCTTCCCAACTGAATTTATTATCGAGTTGTAACCCCAGAAATTTAACACTATCAACCGCTTCGATCTGCATGTCTTCATATGTTATACACATGCTGGAAGGAAATATCCTACAGATTCTGAGCTGCGTA
Organism: Schistocerca cancellata; assembly: GCF_023864275.1. Lineage (NCBI taxonomy): Eukaryota > Metazoa > Arthropoda > Insecta > Orthoptera > Acrididae > Schistocerca > Schistocerca cancellata. The sequence continues at coordinate 810,521,888 of NC_064628.1, forward strand.
TAGTGGGTCTTCTCAAAGTTTAATGACAGTAAATTAGCTTTAAACCATTTATTAATGTCATCGAAAATTTGATTAGCAGTTATTTCCAAATCAGTACTTGACTTGTTATTTACTGCAATGTTTGTATCTTCTGCAAACAAAACAAACTTAGCACCTGGCAATGTTACAGACGAGCGGTCATTAATGGCTCTTAGCACTATGGGACTTAACAGCTGAGGTCATCAGTCCCCTAGAATTTAGAACTACTTAAACCTAACTAACCTAAGGACATCACACACATCCATGCCCGAGGCAGGATTTGAACCTGCAACCATAGCGGTCTTGCGGTTCCAGACTGATGCGCGTAGAACCGCACGGCCACACCGGCCGGCAGAGGTCATTAATGTATACAAGAAAAAGCAATGGACCCAAGATGGAACCTTGAGGGACACCACATGTAGTTAATTCCCAATCGGATGAAGACTGCTTACTGCACAGGTATTTCGCAATGACACCCTTTGTTTCCTGTTAGATGGCTAAGACTCAAACCACTTTTCAGCATTGCCAGTGACACCATAATATTCTAATTTATGTAATAGAATGCTGTGGTTCACACAGTCAAAGGCTTTTGACAGGTCACAGAAAATGCTAGTAGCCTCTAATTTATTATCTAATGAATTAAGTACATTCTCACTAAGTGCAAATAGCTTTCTCTATATCAGAACCCTTAAGAAATCCAAACTGTGACTTGGACAATATATTATTTGCAGTCAGATTCTTAAGTAGATGCTTGAACACAACCTTTTCAAATATTTTTGAGAAAGCAGACAAAAGTGAAATTTGTCTATAGTTTGATGATATCTCTTTATCCCTCTTCTAGTAAAGACGCTGAACTTCAGAACACTTTAGCCCATCTGGAAATGTCCCGCTGATAAGAGATTGATTACACAAATAATTAAAATAGAACTCAACTTGCATAAGCACTCTTTGATTAACTTCGATAACATGTTATCATACCCACTGGAATACTTATATTTTAATGATTTTATGATGGATGCTACTTCTTCTGCTACGTCTTCACTAAACGAATTTCAACTGCTTCTTTCACCACCGAGTTCCAAAAAGATAAAGTCTACGGAAAAATTCCGACATTTTCGCGCAATGCATCGAGACCAGTTACTCTGTGTGGTATGAAAATGCAATTCTAGTGTCGACTTAATCTTTATGGCACTAGATGGTGAAAGAAGCAGTTGAAATTCGTTTGGTGAATACTTTACTTAATAAACGTAGTGGTTCCAACGTGGAAAAATCATGGAATCTGACGCTTTCTTTAATTAACTTGCAAAGACGTCGCCACAGTGCAGCTAATAATGACACATCGATATCACAGTATAGATCCACCGCCTAGCCACAGATTCAGTTGGTGCATACAGTTTGCCACCGCTCAGCGTGTCTGGTGCTTGTGTTTCTGTGGTTTAAAACGACAGATCAAGTACTAAAGTGTACTGTATCTTTAACCTGTTAGTTCAGTCTGAAGACGGCCAGAACGTATACGGCCGAAATATTAGAAGAAGTAAAAACAGAGATTATGCGACTCTGCTCCCGAAATGCAATGGATCAATCGTTACCCTGCGAAAACATCAAGATGCACAACTTTCATTTTCCTTTTAATAAAAAATTCCTCAATAATGTAGGCCGTACGCGGGCATGCGTTAACATTGTGGAGTATCCATTGTTCATTCACATTATTAGGTTAGTTTTCACTCCGTTTGTTTACATGGCTTCTGATGACAGTTCCTCTTGTAACGGGACATCCTCCTCTAGCATTATTTTTCTTCAACAGTAGTTGTCGATACCATTATAATTTTTAATTTTGGACAGGTCAGTATTATCTCAGTTGCTTTTCTGAAAACTTTTGTATAATTTTATACACAGTATGTTATTTTTCAAACTAAAATTTATGAAAATCAATTACTTTATAAAATGTTTTAGTCTCGATATTATAATCGATATGTACTAGTTCTGAATGTACAGTTAATTTTTTTTAGAAACATTTGAAATTACGAACTATTGGCACACTTAAAATTTCTGTTATTAATTACGCAATACTGTACTGGTTACTACGTTTATTTCTCGATTCATTCATGAAATGATAATCAAAATTAATAATGTAACAGAAACTAATAGAAATTCATTTGTCAAGAGAAATTACAAACCATTTGGAATATAGTTATTTTCGCTGAGTGAGACAGTAGTAAGCATGCCTCTGATGTGATCGGACATTTTTTGTATTTTGTGCAAACAATGTAATTGCGACTTGGTTAATGTGAAAAATCAAAAGACTGTATTATGTACTAAAATGTGACAAAATATATTAACGTAACAACAAAAATTCTGCAATAAGAATCTTCAAATTTATTTACATCAATCCAACAGTGAGGACCTCAAATGTGACATTTTCAGCTTCAAGAATCAGACCCCTAGACAAGAAGAACTGGAACCAACTCTACACGAAAAGCTAAGAAAATTAGGAAGTTTATTGTAATCTTTGCTCCTCTCAGATTTTTCATAAAAGACTTTGCTTATTGTGGACAATAGCTGCAAGTAGGAAGGACGGGGTAGATTACGCTCTTCTAAGTATATACCTAGGTATCGTATTACCGTTGCATGTTTTAAGGATGTGAATGTCAATCGTTATAGAGTTCGCCACTACTTATTCCGCACTATTAACGGTACTTCCTATAGATGGGAGTAAATACTAACGCAAACCCGTCAGGAAGAATCAAGTTGTGTGCCCAGAAAGGAACATTTGTTCCCATCACACCATGTCTACGTTCTTTGTTAGTATCGAAATGATGAGTTTCGTGATGAGATGTCGTTATTCACTGTTTAATGTCTGATACATTATTCAGTACTGTCTTTTAAGTTCTGAAGTAACCATCACCTCTCTTAAATTTAAATTATATACTGTCTTGTAACTAAACGCCTAGCTAATACCTGTTGTTGTCGATTGTTATAGTAATTCCATGTCTTAAAGTAAATTAAATTCCTAGACACTGCGTAAGAACTGATACTTCCGAGACTCATTTGATAATCGGCACGCGGACGATGCCTGATTCCTTTCGCTGCTAATGATACAATTCCACTACAGTGCACACGCGACAGGCAATTAAGGCAGTCACAGAACCATTATTCAGTCGAAATTTCTTCTAGGACAACAAATGTTTATTGTGTTGCATGTTACGCCATATTTAGAACACTGCATTCTTCATATGATGCGCGCTGGATTGCAACCCTCCTTTATCCCTTCGGACGTGTCAGTCACGATCTTATTTCTACAGATCTACAGAATTCACTGTCCAGTATAAAGTAACTGCACATCCACCAGTGAAAGGGTAGGTGTCTCATATCGAGTCAAGAAACGTGGTGGAAAATGGTGTACAAATAGAAGTGGAAATACCTGATTTCCAGCTTTGACTGTCGACTGGTAAACCAAAGACCAATAATAATAATAATAATAATAATAATAATAATAATAATAACAACTGAAGTACTGATATAGGCTGCACATGAAAAATCAATTGGAACTAAAGTAATCAAAGTCAGAATCGAGAAAGCGGCAAAAGACTCAAAGTGTAGGGCCTGCAAAAGAGCTGACGATACAAATGATCATGTCACCAGACCGATTACAAGCAGATGCACAATGTCGTGCCATGAAAGAGCCAAATGGTTCAAATGGCTCTGAGCACTATGGGACTTAACATCTATGGTCATCAGTCCCCTAGAACTTAGAACTAATTAAACCTAACTAACCTAAGGACATCACACACATCCATGCCCGAGGCAGGATTCGAACCTGCGACCGTAGCAGTCGCGCGGCTCCGGACTGAGCGCCTAGAACCGCTAGACCACCGCGGCCGGCCATGAAAGAGCCACTGGAACTTATGCTATAATTACCGTCTGCCAAGGACAAGGAAATGCTGGGAACACAAGCCAGAAAAAGTTGTCTGGAACGAACTTGCCAAATTACTCTGGGATTCCGACTTTAGACAGGTCGAATGCTGGAACAAAGTACACAAGACTTCAAAACTGTGGAGAAGCAAGCGTGACACTGCCATTCCAGGTGATAGCAGAATCGACGAAAAACAAGTTGAAAACCTGTCAGATACGAGGACTCGAGAGTCAAACTACAGCGATTCGAACCAGTGAAAATGCTACCAGCGGTTCTCGACACAACGGGAAGAGTGCGAAAAGATCATGCTGGACACTTGAAAACCATTGGCAATGATGAAAGTATCACTTAGCCAATTACGAAAATCAGCTTTACTGGGATCTGTACGAATTACCCTCTGAAACATCACGCTTGGAAGCAGTCCGACTACTGATGAAATACGAACTCAGTGATGTACACTGAAGAGGCAAAGAAACTAGTACACCTGCCTAATATCGTGTAGGGACGCCGCGAGATCGCAGAAGTGCCGCAAAACGACGTGGCATGGACTCGAATAATGTCTGAAGTGGTGCTGAGGGAATTAACACCATTAATTCTGCAGGGCTGCCCATAAATCCGTAAGAGTACGAGGAAGTGGAGATCTCTTCTGAACAGCACGTTGCAAGGCATCCCAGATATGCTCAATAATGTTGATGTGTGGCAGTTTGATGGCCAGCGGAAGCGTTTAAACTCAGAAGAGTGTTCATAGAGCCACTCTGTAGCAATTCTGGAAGTGTGGGATGTCGCATTGTCCTGCTGGAATTGCCCAAGTCTATCGGAATGCAGCATGGACAGCATGATCAGACAGTATACTTTCGTATGTGTCACCTGTCAGAGTCGTATCTAGACGTATCAGCGGTTGCATATCACTCCAACTGCACACGCACCACACCATTACAGAGCCTCCACCAGCTTGAACAATCCCCTTCCACCAGCTTGAACAATCCCCTCCTGACATGCAGGATCCATGGATTCATGAGGTTGTCTGCATACCCGTAAACGTCCATCCACTCGATACGATTTGAAACGCTCCGAAAGCCCATATCGCTGATGTTTCGTTGAATGGTTCGCACGCTGAGAATTGTTGATGGCCCAGCACTGAAATCTGTAACAATTTGGGGAAGGATTGCATTTCTGTCACGTTGAACGATTCTCTTCAGTCGTCGTTGGTCCCGTTCTTGCAGGATCTTTTTCCGGCCGCACCGATGTCGGAGATTTGATATTTTACCAGATTCCTGATATTCACGGTACGCTAGTGAAATGGTCGTACGGGAAAGTCCCCACTTCATCGCTATCTCGGAGACGCTGTGTCCCGTCGCTCGTGCGCTGACTGTAACACCACGTTCAAATTCACTTAAATGTTGATAACCTGCAACTGTAGCAGCAGTAATCGATCTAATAACTGTGGCAGAAACTTGTTGTCTTATGTAGGTGTTGCCGACCGCAGCGCCATATTTTGCTTGTTTACATCTCTCTGTATTTGAATACCGATGCCTGTGCCAGTTTCTTGGCTGCTTCAGTGTGTTTTCCTCACTGCAGTTGCTGAAAAATGGAATCATAAAAATCATAAATTAAATTTTCTACTAAGGGTGTCGGAAAACATTACAAAGCAAGTAATGTTATGGTCGAGCGTGTAATGTAATTAGGCTTCTCGGCTAGGTGTTCAGCAGCTTGTGCCTCGTCGCCGTTCCTTTATTGGCTTTTCTTACGGGGTAAAGACGCAGTTATACGGCAGAACGCGAACTTAGAGCGCCGCTTCATTGCAGTTCCAGCCCCGTACTCTGTTATTTTCTCGAATGATGGCTCTAGGTCCTAATGGTTGGTGCGTCATCGATACAGAATATGCAACATGCAACGCTATCTGTGAGACGATATTGACAACATAAACTTGTTGACAGAAATAAAACTAATTAAGGCTGCATTTACATGTTCCGGTAACAGACGGTGTTACTTCATTACTTGAGATAAGCTCGTAACAGTATTCTGCAAAATCGGGATCAAACTGAGTCTTGTCGGGATTTTGGGACACGAAGAAAGCTGCCACATGTACTTCCTGTTAATTTTCTATGCTGGTCTGCCAATCGTTGTTTTTGCCAGAATGTTGTCTTTGTAGCCGGCAGTTCATGTGAGGAGAGATGAACAATGATTGGAGCCAATTAAGGGCTGTATTGTGGGTGATCAAACAGTTCGCATGGGAAACGCCGTAAGTGCGTCATCATTGCCCCTGCAGAATATGGCTGAAATTGTTGTGAAGAAAGAAACGCATAACATTCATGTTATGTGTGCTGCATAGCTACAGGCAGGGATGAACAATGGAGGGAGCCAAGTAAGGTCTGTAGTGTGGGTGATCAAAAACTTCCCATGGAAAACGCCGTAGGAGCGTCATAATTGCCCCTGCAGAATATGGCTGAAATTGTTGTGAGGAAAGAAACGCATGACATTCATGTTATGTGTGCTGCGTAGCTACAGGCAGGGATGAACAATGGAGGGAGCCAAGTAAGGGCTGTATTGTGGGTGATCAAAAACTTCCCATGGAAAACGCCGTAGGAGCGTCATAATTGCCCCTGCAGAATACGGCTGAAATTGTTGTGAAGAAAGAAACACTTGACATTCATGTTATGTGTGGTGCACAGCTACAGGCAGAGATGAACAATGGAGGGAGCCAAGTAAGGGCTGTATTGTGGGTGATCAAACACTTCCCATGGAAAATGCTGCAGGAGCGTCTTCATTGCCCCTGCAGGATACGGCTGAAATTGTTGTGAAGAAAGAAACGCATGACATTCATGTTATGTGGGCTGCGTAGCTACAGGCAGGGATGAACAATGGAGGGAGCCAAGTAAGGGCTGTATTGTGGGTGATCAAAAACTTCCCATGGAAAACGCCGTAGGAGCGTCATAATTGCCCCTGCAGAATACGGCTGAAGTTGTTGTGAAGAAAGAAACACTTGACATTCATGTTATGTGTGGTGCACAGCTACAGGCAGAGATGAACAATGGAGGGAGCCAAGTAAGGGCTGTATTGTGGGTGATCAAACACTTCCCATGGAAAATGCTGCAGGAGCGTCTTCATTGCCCCTGCAGGATACGGCTGAAATTGTTATGAAGAAAGAAACGCATGACATTCATGTTATGTGGGCTGCATAGCTACAGGCGAAATCTCTCACAAAATCCACGTACTTGGTGGAAGGCAACGTTATTTTACGCTTTTCTATGCGATCACTTTGCGCTGGGGATCTGTTTGAGGTGCCGTGTTTTACCTGTGCAGGTCGGCGTCGTCGTGTCGGCCGCAACGGACGACGCGTGAATCCGGCGCGCGCTCGGCGTCGGCGTCGGCGTCGTCGTCGCCGGTGGCGGGCTGCGGCAGCAGGGAGCGCAGCTCGATGTAGTCGTAGAGGCAGTCCTGCTGCGGCTCCAGGTCGAGGCGCGTGAAGCGCAGCACGAGCCGCGAGCCCGCGGGGCCCGCCAGCCGCACCCAGTAGTCCAGGTTGGGCCCGTAGCCGCCCGGGAAGTTGGGCGACGTGAGGAAGCCCTCCGTGCCGTTCACCGTCCGGTTCAGCTGCACCCCGCCCTCCGTCACTGCCGGCCGTCACAATTCGTCACTACCTGGCGCTCGCAGGGGCAAAAAATCAGTCTACGACCAGAGGCTTAGCTTTGTTCAAATGGCAAACAAAACAGTTTCCACGTCAGTCACTCGATCATTTTGCTACTACGCGTTTCCATGGTTCACACCATCATCTTCAGGTAGAGAATACTTATTTACATGGCTGGTATTGGTGAAGAGTTCAGACATCTTTTCACAGTCGCAGACCGAGGGCAGTGTAGATTAATTTTGCGTAATATGCTAATGATAAAAGTTGTTTACTTAGAAAAGATATTTTTCCAAGCAAACAGTTTTCCCGAAAGACTGCACCTGCGATTGTTTTCTTTTGGAGTTACTTAAGGGAGAGAGTTCAAGCATCCAATGCCTTCAAAATCTAGGAATTGAAGGTGAACGTTCAACGAGAAGTCAACGTAACTACACTACTGGCCATTAAAATTGCTACACCAAGAAGAAAAGCAGACGATAAACGGGTATTCATTGGACAAATATATTATACCAGAACTGACAGGTGATTACACTTTCACGCAATTTGGGTGCATAGATCCTGAGAAATCAGTACCCAGAACAACCACCTCTGGCCGTAATAACGGCCTTGATACGCCTGGGCATTGAGTCAAACAGAGCTTGGATGGCGTGTACAGGTACACCTGCCCATGCAACTTCAACACGATACCACAGTTCATCACGAGTAGTGACTGGCGTATTGTGACGAGCCAGTTGCTCGGCCACCATTGATCAGACGTTTTCAATTGGTGAGAGATCTGGAGAATGTGCTGGCGAGGACAGCAGTCGGACATTTTCTGTATCCAGAAAGGCCCGTACAGGACCTGCAACATGCGGTCGTGTATTATCCTGCTGAAATGTAGGGTCTCGCAGGAATCGAATGAAGGGTAGAGCCACAGGTCGTAACACATATGAAATGTATCGTCCACTGTTGAAAGTGCCGTCAATACCAACAAGAGGTGACCGAGGCGTGAAACCAATGGCACCCCATACCATCATGCCGGGTGATACGCCAGTATGGCGATGACGAATTCACGCTTCCAATGTGCGTTCAACGCGATGTCGCCAAACACGGATGCGACCATCATGATGCTGTAAACAGAACCTGGATTCATTCGGAAAAATAACGTTTTGCCATTTGTGCACCCAGGTTCGTCGTTGAGTACACCATCGCAGGCGCTCCTGTCTGTGATGCAGCGTCAAGGGTAACAGCAGCCATGGTCTCCGAGCTGATAGTCCATGCTGCTGCAAACGTCGCCGAACTGTTCGTGCAGATAGTTGTTGTCTTGCAAACGTCCCCATCTGTTGACTCAGGGGTCGAGATGTGGCTGCACGATCCGTTACAGCCATGCGGATAAGATGCCTATCATCTCGACCGCTAGTGATACGATGCCGTAGGGATCCAGCACGGCGTTCCGTATTACCCTCCTGAACCCACCGATTCCATATTCTGCTAACAGTCATTGGATCTCGACCAACGCGAGCAGCAATGTCGCGATACGATAAACCGCAATCGCGATAGGCTATAATCCGACCTTTATCAAAGTAGGAAACGTGATGGTACACATTTTTCCTCCTTACACGAAGCATCACAACAACGTTTCACCAAGCAACGCAGGTCAACTGCTGTTTGTGTATGAGAAATCGGTTGGAAACTGTCCTCAAGTCAGCACGTTGTAGGTGTCGCCACGGCGCCAATCTTGTGTGAATGCTCTGAAATGCTAATCATTTGCATATCATAGCGTCTTCGTCCCTTCGGTTAAATTTCGCGTCTGTAGCACGTGATCTTCGTGGTGTAGCCATTTTAATGGGCAGTAGTGTAACAACAGTGATTTGCCGTGGGCAATGACAATAAGCCAAGCACACAAATGCATCGACACTACTCATGGGCATTCTGCACATCTTTTTTAAGAAAAATGTTAGTAAGTGTCACATTTAAATTAATATCATTTATAAAATTTCATACCAGCATGATCTATATATTCTGCAGTGACTATGCTATGTGTTCGATTTTATGTTCTCCACCTCGGATTTAGAAACGTATGCTTTCATTTCCTTCTGTCTCAAAGCATGGAATGCACTCCGTCTTCAGGGCACAAGTGGCCCATCAGTACCATGCGACCGGCGTGTCAACCTCAGCTGAGGATGTGGATAGGAGGGGCGTGCGGTCAGCACACCGCTCTCCCAGTCGTTATGATGGTTTTCTTTGACGGGAGCCGCTGCTGTTCTGTAGAGTAGCCCCTCAAGTGGCATCACGAAGCTGAGTGCATCCCGAAAAAATGACAACAGCGCATGGCGGTCCAGATGGTTTCCCATCCAAATGCCGGCCACGCCCGACAGCGCTTAACTTTGGTGATCTGACGGAAACCGGTCAAAGCGTGGAAGGTCTGAATATAAGAGATGTGCGAGAAAAGTAATGAGACAGATTTTTTATTCACCAAAGCTTTTAGTTTTTTCAAACATCAATATTGTCTCCTACAAAGTAGTTCTCTTTGGCAGTTGAGTCGTTGTCCCTAGTCTTCGTCGCAGTACTGAAACGCTTGAGCTGGTGGAGTCGTTTAACAAATAGGCCACATTCTGTTGACTTTTCTCCAGAGTCCCAAACTGATGTCCTTTTAAGACTTCTGAAATTGATGGAAAAGAAAAAGGTCGCAAGGACTCAGATCAGGTGAATAGTGGGGCTGTGAACAACAGTAATGCCTTTTGAGGTCAAAAATTCAGTGATGGAAGTGGCCGTGTAATGTGGGGCGTTGTCATGATTCAGCATCCATTTTTCTGCGATGTCCAATCTCACTCGATTCTCCGTTTCTCTGGGCCTTTGAAGGATATCTTTGTAAAACACTTAGCTGACAGTTTATCCTGGAGGAACAAATACTTTATTAACTATATCCCCACTGTTAAGAAAGCTAATCAGCAGCGATTTTATTTTTGATTTGCTCATTCGAGCTTTTTTCGGCCGAGGAGATGTCTCAGTGTGCCACTCCTTACTTTGCCGGTTTGTCTCACGATTGTACACAAAAATCCAAGACTCATCACTTGTGATCACACCACTGAACCAATGGTGGTCATTGGCAGTCCTCTCAAGATCAACGCACACGTCTCTTCGAGTGTCCTTCTCCTCAGCTGTGAGGTTTTCGGACACCATTTCGGCACACACCTTTCCCATTTGCACGACTTCGCTCAAAATTTGATGTACGGTGAAAGTGTTCAAGTTTAACGGCTCACCCATCACCCTTATTGTTAAACATTGGCCTCACGAGAGCACGCACAAGTTCTCTAAATTCCTCTGTTCCATTTTCGTAACACACAACAAAAACACAACTTCACTGGCGGCACTCACAAAAATCAGGTGGTAAGTGTAAGGAGATAAAACTCAGACTGAGCATCTGGAAGGGAAGAACACACCGCTCTACACAAGTAGAACCACAGTAGAACTCGCACTGTTGCCAGTCTCCTTACTTTGCTCATACACCTCGTAAACGATGCAGATCGTACACAAAACCGTTTATGTCACGAGTAAGGATCCTAAAGATGCATGTCGGCTTTTTGGCTATCTACTGTTGCCTGATGCTAGAATTGTTAAGTACTGGAGTTCCAAGCGAGGAGTATTTTCCTAGATTGCAGCAACTGATACGATTGAGCACGGATGACGCAAGTTAGGGAAAACTGAAGAAACGAAGCGCAGAACCTTCGCTTTGTAAATCGTTTTGTGAAACTCTGCTTTGAGTTGCGAGAATTTCTCTTAACAACCAATGAACAGACTGTTTATAGAAATTAAATGTACCGGGTGATCAAAAAGTCAGTATAAATTTGAAAACTTAATAAACCACGGATTAATGTAGATACAGAGGTAAAAATTGACACACATGCTTGGAATGACATGGGGTTTTATTAGAACAAAAAAAAAAACAAAGTTCACAAAATGTCTGACAGATGGCGCTGGACAGCAAAACTGCTACCGTGACGGGTGACAGGTTCGCCGATATGTTACAGAATCGCATCATCCCCAGCCTGGCTGATAAACACCTGCTGGAACGTACGATGTTTATGCAGGATGGCGCTCCACCCCTTATTGCTAACCGAGCGAGGTGGCGCAGTGGTTAGACACTGGACTCGCATTCGGGAGGACGACGGTTCAATCCCGCGTCCGGCCATCCTGATTTAGGTTTTCCGTGATTTCCCTAAATCACTCTAGGCAAATGCCGGGATGGTTCCTCTGAAAGGGCACGGCCGACTTCCTTCCCCATCCTTCCCTAATCCGATGAGACCGATGACCACGCTGTCTGGTCTCCTTCCCCAACCAACCAACCTTATTGCTAGACGTGTGACAGATCTCTTGCGCGCGTCGTTTGCTGATGATCGTGTGCCACTTTCGTCATGCTTGGTCTCCCAGGTCCCCAGACCTCAGTCCGTGGGATCATTGGCTTTGGGGTTACCTGAAGTCGCAAGTGTATTGTGATCGACCGACATCTCTAGGGATGCTGAAAGACAACATCCGACACCAATACCTCACCATAACTCCGGACATGCTTTACAGTGCTGTTCACAACATTATTCCTCGACTACAGCTGTTGCCGAGGAATGATGGTGGACATATTGAGCATTTCCTGTAAAGAACATCATCTTTGCTTTGTCTTACTTTGTTATGCTAATTATTGGTATTCTGATCAGATGAAGCTCCATCTGTCGGACATTTTTTGAACTTTTGTATTTTTTTGGTTCTAATAAAACCCCATGTCATCCCAAGCATGTGTGTCAATTTGTTCCTTTCTATCTACATTATTCCGTGATTTATTCAGTTTTTGAAATTTATACTGATTTTTTGATCACCCGGTATTTTCAGTCTGTCGAATATTGTTTTATGGATACACGACAGTGATACTGCTTCTGTGAAATGGCTTTATATGTGTCTAGGATTATGACCTAAAGATGGACGACAGTACCTGGAACTGGCAGTCTTGAGACAATAATACAGTAATCGACAGACTGAAAATAAGTTTATTTTCCAGAAATAACGACGCGGATCCCTCCTTACTGGCAAGTATGTCCAGTTCTTTTTTTATTCATATTTACCTGGAAAATTCGAATATTTCTAGAACCGTTCAAAGAGATTGTCATTCGTTGTCACCCAGAGCAAACGTAACAGAGCCCACTCTACTGTACAGTATAGTTTACCCTCCCCCTTTTATTTAGTCACCTGATGTGTTTGCTGCGGCCCACCATGAAATCCTCTCCTGTGCCAGCCTTTTCTCTACGTCGTCAATTATTTACTGGATGTGTTCCAATCTCTCTTCCTCTCTAGTACCAAGGAAGTTATTCCCTGATGTCTTAACAAATGTCCTGTCATCCTGTCCCTTCTTTTTGCCAGTGTTTCCCACATATTCCTTTCCTCTCCGATTCTGTGGAGAACCTCCTCATTCCTTACTTTATCATTTCACCTAATTTTCAACATTCTTCTCTAGCACCATATATCAAATGCTTCGATTCTATTCTGTTCCGGTTTTCACGCAGTCCATGTTTCACTGCCATACAATGCTGAACTTCATATGTACATTCCCGGAAATTTTTTCTTCAAGTTAAGGCCTGTGTTTGGTACTAAAGGACTTCGCTTGGCCAGGAATGATCTTTTTGCCAGTGCTAGCCTACTTTCTATATATCTACACTCCTGGAAATTGAAATAAGAACACCGTGAATTCATTGTCCCAGGAAGGGGAAACTTTATTGACACATTCCTGGGGTCAGATACATCACATGATCACACTGACAGAACCACAGGCACATAGACACAGGCAACAGAGCATGCACAATGTCGACACTAGTACAGTGTATATCCACCTTTCGCAGCAATGCAGGCTGCTATTCTCCCATGGAGACGATCGTAGAGATGCTGGATGTAGTCCTGTGGAACGGCTTGCCATGCCATTTCCACCTGGCGCCTCAGTTGGACCAGCGTTCGTGCTGGACGTGCAGACCGCGTGAGACGACGCTTCATCCAGTCCCAAACATGCTCAATGGGGGACAGATCCGGAGATCTTGCTGGCCAGGGTAGTTGACTTACACCTTCTAGAGCACGTTGGGCGGCACGGGATACATGCGGACGTGCATTGTCCTGTTGGAACAGCAAGTTCCCTTGCCGGTCTAGGAATGGTAGAACGATGGGTTCGATGACGGTTTGGATGTACCGTGCACTATTCAGTGTCCCCTCGACGATCACCAGTGGTGTACGGCCAGTGTAGGAGATCGCTCCCCACACCATGATGCCGGGTGTTGGCCCTGTGTGCCTCGGTCGTATGCAGTCCTGATTGTGGCGCTCACCTGCACGGCGCCAAACACGCATACGACCATCATTGGCACCAAGGCAGAAGCGACTCTCATCGCTGAAGACGACACGTCTCCATTCGTCCCTCCATTCACGCCTGTCGCGACACCACTGGAGGCGGGCTGCACGATGTTGGGGCGTGAGCGGAAGACGGCCTAACGGTGTGCGGGACCGTAGCCCAGCTTCATGGAGACGGTTGCGAATGGTCCTCGCCGATACCCCAGGAGCAACAGTGTCCCTAATTTGCTGGGAAGTGGCGGTGCGGTCCCCTACGGCACTGCGTAGGATCCTACGGTCTTGGCGTGCATCCGTGCGTCGCTGCGGTCCGGTCCCAGGTCGACGGGCACGTGCACCTTCCGCCGACCACTGGCGACAACATCGATGTACTGTGGAGACCTCACGCCCCACGTGTTGAGCAATTCGGCGGTACGTCCACCCGGCCTCCCGCATGCCCACTATACGCCCTCGCTCAAAGTCCGTCAACTGCACATACGGTTCACGTCCACGCTGTCGCGGCATGCTACCAGTGTTAAAGACTGAGATGGAGCTCCGTATGCCACGGCAAACTGGCTGCTGCGCAGCTAGCGCCATTCGACGGCCAACACCGCGGTTCCTGGTGTGTCCGCTGTGCCGTGCGTGTGATCATTGCTTGTACAGCCCTCTCGCAGTGTCCGGAGCAAGTATGGTGGGTCTGACACACCGGTGTCAATGTGTTCTTTTTTCCATTTCCAGGAGTGTACCTTGCTCCATCCACCTTGGTTTATTTACTTGCGAAGGTATCAGAACTGCTTAACTTCCTCTACTTCGTGATCCCCAGTTCTGATTTTAAGTTTCTCGTTGTTCTCATTTCTACTGCTTCTCATTACTTTCAACACATCCTGTAACTCTTCATCGCTTTCACTGAGCATAGCAATGTCATCAGCTACTGTATTATTATTGTCCTTTCATCTTCGATTTAAAGCCCAGTCTTGGTACTTTATTTTATTTCCATCATTGCTTCTTGGATATGTCATTTGAACAGGAGGGCGAAATATTACATCCATGGCTTACACTCTTCTTAATTCAAGCACTTCGTTCTTGGTCCTCCAGTCTTATTGTTCCCTCATGGTCTTTCTCTAAAGCTTATACTTATTTTTCTCAGAAATCGACCATCTTGCACTGTTTTACATTGCCGAAGTCTTTTTCCGGGTCGACAGATCCTATGAACGTGCCTTGATTATCTTTAGTCTTTCTACCATTATCGACAGCAACGTTAGAACTGCCTCTCTGGTGCCTTTACCTTTCCTAAAGCTAAACTATCGCCTTTTAACAGATCGTCAATTTTCTTTTCAGTTATTCTGTAAATTGTTCTTGTCAATAACTTGGATGCATGAGCGGTTAAACTGATAGTACGATAATCCTCGCACTTGTCGGCTCTTACTATCTTCGGAGTTGTGTGGATGATGTTGTTTCGGAAGTCTGATTGTATATTGCCAGCCTCACACATTCTACACACCAATATGAATTATCGTGTTGTTGTCACTTCTCCCAATGATGCTAAAAATTCTGGTGGAATGTTATGTATCCATTCTGCCTCATTTAATCTTAAGTCGTTCAAATTTTTTTTTAAATTCTGTCTCTAGTACTGGACCCCCTAACTCCTCGATATGGACATCTGTTTCTTCTATCACATCATCAGGCAAGCCCTCCCCCTCATAGAGCGCTTCAATGTGCTTTTTCCACGCATCCGCTCTCTCCTTTGCGAGTAACAGTGGAATTCCCATTGGACTCTTAATGTTACAGTCTCTTTTAATTTCAACGAAGGTTGTTTTGACTTTCTACATGCTGAATCAGTCCTTCCGACAATCATTTTCTTTTCAATTTCTTCACATTTTTTTCACGTAGCCATTTCGTCGTAGGTTACCTGCACTTACTTTCAATTTCATTCCTAAATGACTAGTATGTCTGTATTCCTAACTTTCCCTGAACATTTTTATATTTCCTTTTTTCTTCGATCATTTGAAGTATTTCTTCTCCTATGCAAGGTTTCTTCACAGTTGCTTTCCTTGTACCTGTGTTTTTCTTTTCAACTCCTGTGATTGCCCTTGTTAGATGATGATGATGATGATGATGATGTTTGGTTTGTGGGGCGCTCAACTGCGCGGTTATCAGCGCCTATATAAATTACCAACTTTTGCTCAGTCCGATCTGCCAATTTCATGAATGAGGATGAAATGCTGAGGGCAACACAAACACCTAGTCATATCAAGGCAGGTGAAGAACCCTGAACTCGCCAGGAATCGAACCCGCGACCCCGTGCTCGGGAAGCGAGAACGCGACCACGAGACCACGAGCTCCGGTCCCCTTGTTAGAGATGTCCATTCCTATTCATTTGTACTGCCTACTGAGCTATTCATTATTGCAGTATCTATAGCCACTGAGAACTTCTAGCGTATCTCTTCATTCTTTTGTACTTCCATATTCCACTTTATTGCGCATTGATTCTTCCCGACTAGTCTCTTAAACTTCAGCCTACTCTTCATCGTTGCTAATCTGTGATCTGAGTCTGTATCTGCTCCTGGGTACATTTACAGTCCAATACCTGATTTCGGTATCTCTGCCTGACGGTGATGTAAACTGGATTCTTCCCGTATCTCCTATCCTTTTCCCTTGTTATACCAGAAATAATGTTACGAAAATCAGTTTCATTTCTACTGCTAGTATTTTAGATCTGAAAGAAAAGTACCCAACGGCTACTCAGTTTCTGAAATTTGATAAGTTATTTGGGAGTAATGCAGCATTTATAATTTGAGAAATCTCTTTTTTGAAGTTCAGATTTATTACAATCTTAAGCGGGAGCTAATGATCTCATATCCAAATAAGGGAACACGTGCCGGTGAATGAAGACATAAATCGTTGTACAGTTACTGCATTGTCTCAACTCCTTTTATACAGGTATCGCGCAGTTTCAGCGTAGCCGCTACCCTTCCTCTCCTCCGCTCCCCTCTTTTCACCCACTCTCCCCCTCCACCTTGAACATAATGGTTTACGGATTTTACGTGTTGTAGACGGTACCTAATGTCCATCATAAGCATGAGCTTCTATCACCGGTTACATAGTAGAGAGTACCCATTCCCATATGAAATTAATATATTTGTACCATTCTTACATTTTGTACTCTGAATCACTCTAAAAGAATTGTATTTGTTGCCAGTTAGCGGGTTGTTATGATCCTATCGTCAGCTGTGTGTAATGTGAAGATCCTTACACAACTTTTTTTAATCGTTCAATGTACACCTAAATAGTGAGAAGCAGGCTGAATGGAATGCACTCAAACCGCAAAGAAAAAGACAGGATACTGAATGGTAGCGATGTTTACTTTTGTTGCACTGTTTGGTGTCATGGAAAAAATATATGCTATTTCGTGTAACTACTTCTAAGACTTGCATTTTTGCCTTATAATTTTTACGAACGCTAAATCTCTGAAATAGATACGTGTCTCAAATCTGTAACTGTATTGAATACTCCCTCGAAGGAAACTGAAAATAATAACTAAAACTCTACAAGACTATTGCATTTGCAAATGTTTCAATGGCCAAATAACTTTTTCTTTTTTTATGCAAGAAATATCAATCGGTTGCAACAACATTTCTGCAATGTCCTATAACTGATTCATTGTTGAATATTCCATGACGTCGCTTTGGATAAAACTCATTGGCTGAGATGTTTGATATATTTCATTGACAGCCCCTCCATTGATATTTTTCCTCAAGAGAGAAATGAATATAAAATTTGCAACGTGAACATCTTCGCTGTCTCATGTGCTTCTGCCTGTGCTGATATAGAGTGCACATCGAGCTTTTGACATCGAACTCTTGCTAAGATTGCAGCAGCTACGGCCACTCATGAGAGTAATTAACTGATTTCCTCATTAGCTGAAAGGCATATACATTCAATACCCGTAACATTCGTACCGAAAACTAATGATGCTTTTAGCTTTCTAAAGTAGCAAAAGTCCATGCCCCCATTCCACTTTACCGCTCTCTCTCTCTCTCTCTCTCTCTATCTATCTATCTATCTCTCTCCCCACACACACTCAAATTAGAAATTATTTACAACATCCACCGTCTATGTTCTAAAAACGGTAATTACTTCAGGGACTACATCACTTTGAGCAAATAATTTCCTTCCTTCATCTTTAGTACCTTCCCCGATCTACAGTCAGTTTCTAAATACAGCGAGCCGAAGTATAATTCAGCCATATTCAGATTTGAGCCACAGGTTCAAAATAATTGTTGATATACATCGAAATTAATCTGCTGACTGAGAGACCCTTGGCATCAGCTGTATTAGGTACAGATCTATTACTCAACAGTGACATACGAAACTTTGTGCTGGGTCGGGACCTGAACCTAGGTACAGATCTGTTACTCAACAGTGATATACGGAACTTTGTGCCGGATCGGGACTTGAACCCGTGTTTCCCTCTCACCGTGAGTAGTCACCTTAACAACGTCGGCTATCCGTGCACGCTTCCTGGATCGACACAAACTTCCATATGTCACGTTGGATACATACTATTACCGTATTCCACTAAATACATCACTTAGATTCCCGCAACGCGGAGAATGAGACCACAAGGAACTGAGACCAATATTGTTATTGTCGTCTGTCCAACTATGATTGTGATACTTACATGCATGTCTGAAAGAAGTTTTATCAGATGTGAAAGCTGCTTGAAGGTCTTGTAGGAAAAAGTTGTAACCTTTTTCATCATCTGTTAATTACTCATAAAATTCTTTCAAATTTGTCATGAAACTTGTGTATTGACAGTCCGGGCAAAAATTATTGGCCACACCATACGATTACCGGAAACGACACACCAATCACCAATTTTCTCATCGTGAAGTGGACGCTAGAACGTGTCGGGACGATTGCCTCCATTTCAATATCTGATGTTCCGCCAATTAACATGGCCAGATAAATGAGACAATACCTAGTCTGACAATAACTACTTTGGGTCTGCCTGTCCAGCAGTAATGTTTTCGAGAAGTCAGTTACAGTAATCGGTACGTTTCAGTTTTCCTGGCTCCTCCAGTTCAATTTCAATTCATGAAGAATTTTATGACAAGATTTGTATACATGAGGGTTATAAAGAAAGTAAGTTCCGATCGGTCGTGAAATGGAAACCACTTGGAAAATCCGGTAAAGCTTTGCACAGATGAGATGGACCGTGTCTCTAGTATGCCCGTCGATCGTGTCGCCTCGCTCTTTTCAGTTTTGAGTGAACAGTGAGTACCTAAAGATGTGTAGGGAGTAGCGTTTCCCGCCAAGTATGAGGGCCTGTTTAGAGATTTCGCCTGCATCACACAACCCACATAGCACAACTGTCGAGCAGTTCCTTCTCCATGCCAATTCTCGGCCGCACACTGTAGGGGCAATAAAGACTCTCCTGCAGCGTTTCCGATTAGAAGTATTTGATCACCTGCAATTCAGTCCGTAATTGGCTCCCTCTGAGTCCCATCTCTGTTCACAAGAACCTCTGGCTATGGAGACAAAATTTTTCTACAGACAACGAGCTGCAGACCAGTGCAGATAATTGGCCGACAGCACAGGCAGCTGTTTTCTATGACGACCATACTGGAAAGTTGATACAACACGACGACAAAACTCGAAGTTGGAGCGGCGACTATGTAGCGAAGTAGGCGGAAGGTGTACCTAACAGTTGCAAATAAAACGTTTCTGGTTTTCACTGTGGTTTCCATTTCGTGACCGATGGGAACTTAACTTTCTGGACAACCCTCGTATATGGATGTGTGGTGTCAGTTCTTTCGGACATGTCCAAAAGAACAACCACGCATTCAGATAACTGATTGCCTCGATGGGCAATGAATCCACCACCTTCAGAGCGGTTGGACAGTTACGTTCGACCTTCTGCGGGAATTTCGAAGTAGTGAATGTGGAGGACATGGACAGGGACTGTGGATAGGCGGCGCTAGGTGGGAATATAGGTAGGCCGAGAGGCGGGCCAAGATAGTCCTCGCAATTGCAATAAAGGCTGTGACTGTATGATGCAGTGAGTAACATAACTGCCTAGTTAGCAGGTTATCCCAGGCTCGAATTCCGGTCAGGTACAAATTTTAACACGTCGCCGCTGATTCCTCATGAAGTCCCGATGCAGCTGTCATCAATAGTTTCTTCATTTCCCTTTCCCCACCCTCCATCTTCGGTTTAGATAAGAATTATATTTAAGAGCAGATTGATGGGATATTGATTTTTTAGGACTGATAATTATTCTCTTTACATTATCGGTAAAGACCTGTGGAGCCGTAAAGGAAGCTTGCCTATTTCGTTTTGCATTTGAAAGCGAACCTGTCGTACGCCATCTTTTAACTAAATCGTGTGTACTATTCTTCGCTGGGATACCGTATTCGGAAATTTTTCAAAAAACACTTTACGTTTTTTCTTCAAACGAATGAGTAAGAAATTAGGTCTCAACTACGCTAACATCTCGTGGACTGAATAAGCCAATTTACACAAGCACTACAACACACAGTAAAGCACTGCTGTGAAACGTAGCCGTACAATAACATGTAACCATTCATCAGAAGGCAGCAACAAACAGCAGTAACACATACATTTCCTAGTCGCGCTAGTTGCATGAGGGTCTTTCATAAACAGTGTCGGGTAGAGGTTTCACTACTCTGTAGTCCAACAGAGACGATCGCTTTTATTGAATTGACAATGCGCCTCTCCATCCGTCTAGTCTCTATGATTCAGAAAAATTATAAATGAACGAACACAACAAAAATTTTATTGCGAATTTAAGAATAAACGTCTCTCGAAAGTCTTTATTTCGTTTTCTTTGTTTGTTTTCCTAGCTCTTGAAGGAGATAACACAATCTTCAGGGCTTTCAAGATTCACTTGAGTCATTTCGTTATTACGTGGCCAAGCAGTCAAACCTATAAATTGCGAGAATCCACTCCACAGGTGATCCATTTCAGTGCTTTCATAATTCAGTTTGTAGGCGATGTATGTGCAACGAAAACAAAAGAACTTTGGGGTACTGCGCCAACGGGCAAATAGCGAAGCATATTCATGCAATATACAGGTCAGATTGCTTGATCAGGTCGTCACGAAAAGCCTCACGTGAATCTTGAATTCTGATGATGGGGCTCTCGTTCTGAAATAAATATCGGGAATAAAAACCTAAAATAACGAAACAGACAGACGAAGGATTTTTATTAATGAAATATTTATATTTCACAATATCTGTTTCCCATGCTAATCCACAATTATTTCTTTAAAAATAGAATTTTACTTTGTTGTTTGTATTTATTTTTTCATTACAGAAACGTAGGGAGACGGATGTCAGTGTCATTAATCCAGAAACACTTGCTAGAGGGGAAAACTAGGGTTAGACGGCCTAGTTTGCAGCACACAAAAATGGCTCTGAGCACTATGCGACTTAACTTCTGAGGTCATCAGTCGCCTAGAACTTAGAACTACTTAAACCTAACTAACCTAAGGACATCACACACATCCATGCCCGAGGCAGGATTCGAACCTGCGACCGGAGCGGTCGCTCGGCTTCAGACTGTAGCGCCTAGAACCGCACGGCCACTCGGCCGGCTGCAGCACACAGCTTCTGTTGACTGCCACCGTGGTGCTACAGCGCTGCGGTTGTGCTTCAGTTTGCTTGGAAACTTCACAGAGCAAGGACCCCGTTTCATCATTTTTCTGACTGGTGGACAAATTTTTTAGTCGTAATTTTTTTCTTTTGTACATCGGGTTGAGGCGCTCCTGATGGCGGTTTTCGAAAGAGTGAATGACTATGGTTGCATGAATGTTATCATAATCTTTTGTTTCTGATATATGGCATTATGTGGTACTGATTTTGTTTCTCATATCCATTTGGGGCTAATTGGCATAGTTAGTTATGGGATCAGATGGCGTAGCTATACCAACAGGTCACGTCTAAAAAGGCCAACAAGGAATGCCCCAGATTCTCAAGGGCCTCCTGATAGCCTGGTTACATTTAAATCGCTTTGGTTTGGTGAACTATCATGCCCGTCAGTAGCCTGGGAAGTTTGTCGAAACCGATGCCAGCGAGAGTCTCGTTTCCACGATGGTCGAAAAGTGGAAAATTGCAGATAGATAGACAGACGAGGATTATTCAATTTGGTACGAACAATGTAAAATTGTGCAAAAAAATTGAAACCATTTGTTCAAATAAACGAGCGCCCTACTCACGATTGATTCAAAACAATGAACTAATTTGAAGTTAAAATCTTCTGGGTTATTAGACCACGTCATGTTTCTTCTAAAATGTTCAACGTTTCGACCCCTGTGCTGGGATCTTCCTCAGGATCTTTTGGTGTCCACTACTGCTAGAGCAGCAGTCGAAACGTCGAACATTTTAGAAGAAACACGACGCGGCCTAATAACCCAGAAGATTTTAACTTCAGTGGCAACGGCCACGAAAGCCTGCAGACTTAAATGAACTAGCTTTTTTGAATAACTACAGGTAGCTATAACAGTAAGCAGAACTTATTTTCCTTGATTAATCCATTGTTTGCTCATAAATTTAAGTTCATAGTATTGTTTATACATTCGAGCAGAATTTACTTTTGTTCAGGTATTATTTCTTTAAGAGGAGTTTGTGTTTTGAAGTATTTATTCTTCGAAAAGGAAGTTACCCCGATTTGATTAAATAAAAATTTATTCCTCGAATATTACTGTTTTCTGCGTAAGTATCTCTATCCAAATCAGATTGCGCCAACTAACCTCTATGCCATCTAACCCCGATTAGTAGTAAGCTTTTATAAAATGTATTTTTGGGGTTTCCGGAACACGTATTTAATTAATGGGTCCTGCATGATTTTGCAGTCAAAGTGTCAAGCTTCCCGCCGCATCTATCAGAATCTCTCCAAGCATTGCGCAGAAAACAGAAAAATCAAAAACTCAAAATATGTGCCAACTAGCCACCGTCTCCCCTATGACCACATACACGCTGCCAAAGGATAATTTGAGCAACGCTCTTCTTTTGGAGTTATGGTGGATACTTTACTCGTTGAGAGGTCTACTTAAATTAGATTTCAATGACCGTTTTCGAATACAACGTTTAGATGCACCGAGGAAATGAAAAATCGAACACCTAGAACGAGATGTGCGACATAAATGAAAGTTGGTAGGCATCTTTCTACATCTTAAAGATGGTATCTATTAAATTTCGCAAAAGTAGCGTAAGACTGGCGCTAGTAGCGCAACTGTGAGGGAGCAAATCAGGATTGCCTTAAATACACGGTGTAACGGTGGTGAGGGTTAGTTGACTTTGCGACTGGAGGTGGTGAGTTGGTGTTAGTCAAGAATGCCTTTACGGCAACAAAGACGTCATTATCAACACCTTACTGAGTTTGAACGAGATTATGTAATAGGGCTATGAGAAACTGGATGTTTCTTCTGGAATACTGCAGAAAGATTTGACAGGAACGTAGCCACTATTAGTGATGGGTGGTAGCGATGGTCAGGAGAATGTGCCGTCGAAAGAAGACCGAGCTCCGGGAGGCCACGTGGCACTATCGAGAAGGAATACCAGGGCCCTGGAACATCGTATTGCATCTGCAGCAGCAATTTGAGCACCAGTTGGCGTCAGAGTGTCACAATTAATTGTTACAAATTGGTTACTTCAAGGTGTAACGGAACATATTAAAGGCTTTACTGTACCGAAGTATGCGATACCCTCCAAATTCAACCAGTTTAACGAGTATTTATGATTATAGAAAAGTTATTGTGTATGTTAACAATGATTGCATAACATGTCGGCATAAACAGTCAACCCATTAAATTATACTGAGTAACTGACCCACACAAAAGTTTATATCACTTGATCACTGATACAGCAAATGTCATCATGTAAAAACACTAAGTTCATCTTAAATAATTAATATGAAGTACGAAAAATAGTGGCCAACTTAGGTATTTTGGATCTCCTTAAATAAAAATCACCCAGTGAAACCTATTTGTTCACTAGGAGAGTTTTCACTCAGTATTCACGAAATCAATCCTGTTTTAAACGAAAACCAATGTAATTCTTAATAATTCATGTTATTTACTTATTTATGCAAATTAGAGAAGTCAATTGACAAACTTCTAAAAAACGGCCTTTTTGTAACAAAGAATTATTCTGTCAAGTCAACAAATCTGTCTGTCATTTTAATAACATGTTAAATTATGTCACTCGATGCAAATTAATAACTTTTCTGCACAAATTATGATAACAGATGTACATGTGACTTATAAACTATATCTCTTTTTAGTAGTTCTTTGACAATGTTATAAATACGAGCAGCAAGAAGGGTCGGGGGGCAGTCGGAATGTCACTTTGGTAAAGTGTGTTTGTGTGTTATTGTTTGAGGTGGATAAACAATGCAAAGAACATGTAACGGAAGTTCTACTTTGTGTTGAGTCATGGTCTTTGGTGGACAGTGGAATTAAGATGGCCACCAGAGTAATAAATATTTGAAGTTTACATATTTGTTGGTTTCGCTCGTTCTTTATCATCAAAAGCACATAAAAATCACGGAACATCATGTTTTTAACCCTAGACAACCAGATTTAGAGCCAGCATCAGCATCGAGACACAGCAGCGATCCAGCAAGTAGCAGCGATTACCACAGCACAATGCATTTTAATGGCGCCAACCTAACATCAAGTGCTAACAAGCTCCGTAAATGGGAGTGAAATAGTGCGATTATAGCAATTAGCTATATCTACGACCAGGCGACCATTACAAAGGGCAGCTCCGAGCTAGACGCCCTGTAGCGTGCGTTTTCACTGACCCCAAATCAACCGCCATATGTGACTCCAGCGGCGTCGAGCTCATTGGAGGGTAGGGTGGTCTGTTGTATTTTCTGATGAAAGCTGATTCTGCCTCGGTGCTAGTGATGGCTGTGTGCTGGTTAGGAGTAGTCCAGTTGAGGTCCTGCAATCAATCCCTCTGCGTGATAGGCACACTTAATCCGGAGTTACTGTCAGCAGTGCGATTTCGTATGACGGCAGGAGCACCCTTGTGGTTATCCCACACACACTGACTGGAAATTTGTACGTCAATCTGGTGATTCGACCTGTTGTGCAGCTATTCATGAACAGCATTCCAGGGGGTGTTTTCCAACAGGACTTGCCCGCCCACATACTGTTGTTGCAACCCAACATGGTCTGCAGGGCACGGTCATGTTGCCTTGGCCTGCTCGATTGCCAGATCTGTCTCAAATCGAGTTCATATGGAATATCATCGGACGACAACTCCACCTTCATGCACAAACAGCATTCACCATCCCTGCATTGACCGACCAAGCGCAACAAACACGGAACTCCATCTCACAAACTGATTTCCGACACCTGTGCAACACAATGCATGCACGTTTGCATGCTTGCATTCAACAGTCTGGCGGTTACACCCGTTATTAATGTACCAGCGTTTCGTATTTGCAATGGCTTATCTCACGCTTATGTTAACCTGTACCCAGTACGTTGTCCTCGATGGTGAGTGTTCATCGGAAGTGAGGGTATCATCTGGAGTGCCCCAGGGAAGTGTGGTAGGTCCGCTGTTGTTTTCTATCTACATAAATGATCTTTTGGATAGGGTGGATAGCAATGTGCGGCTGTTTGCTGATGATGTTGTGGTGTACGGGAAGGTGTCATCGTTGAGTGACTGTAGGAGGATACAAGATGACTTGGACAGGATTTGTGATTGGTGTAAAGAATGGCAGATAACCCTAAATATAGATAAATGTAAATTAATGCAGATGAATAGGAAAAAGAATCCATACTCCATTAGTAGTGTAGCGCTTGACACAGTCACGTCGATTAAATATTTGGGCGTAACATTGAAGAGCGATATGAAATGGGACAAGCATGTAATGGCAGTTGTGGGGAAGGCGGATAGTCGTCTTCGGTTCATTGGTAGCATTTTGGGAAGATGTGGTTCATCTGTAAAGGAGACCGCTTATAAAACACTAATACGACCTATTCTTGAGTACTGCTCGAGCGTTTGGGATCCCTATCAGGTCGGATTGAGGGAGGACAATTCAGAGACGGGCTGCTAGATTTGCTACTGGTAGGTTTGATCATCACGCGAGTGTTACGGAAATGCTTCAGGAACTCGGGTGGGAGTCTATAGAGGAAAGGAGGCGTTCTTTTCGTGAAGCGCTATTGAGGAAATTTAGAGAACCAGCATTTGAAGCTAACTGCAGTACAATTTTACTGCCTCCAACTTAAATTTCGCGGAAAGACCACAAAGTTAAGATAAGAGAGATTAGGGCTCGTACAGAGGCATATAGGCAGTCATTATTCCCTCGTTGTGTTTGGGAGTGGAACAGGGAGGGAAGATGCTAGTTGTGGTACGAAGTACCCTCCGCCACGGACCGTATGGTGGATTGCGGAGTATGTATGTGGATGTGGATGTGTTCTTGTAATGTTAATCGTTTAAATCACATAGACAAGTGTATTCCAAAAATTTCATTATTCTGAGTTAATTGTATTTTGGTGCTGTTATTTTTTGCTGTCGTGTAATTTGTTGCAAAATGTGAAACATAGCCATTGATAATTACTGGGAGAGCTTGGCTGCGAACCTGCCTGCAGGTGAAGACATTTCATTCGGGGATGCGACTGGTCAAAGGCTGTGCTAGACAGAGCGTTCGTGATCTGCGACCATTCTGTGTACAGCGTGGTCGTTAAGTCATTACACATCTACTGCATCAGACACGCTCTCTACAGGACAGTTATCGAGTTCGAGAGAAATTGCAGGGTAGCGGTTGGGAGCGAG
Source organism: Schistocerca cancellata (assembly GCF_023864275.1). Lineage (NCBI taxonomy): Eukaryota > Metazoa > Arthropoda > Insecta > Orthoptera > Acrididae > Schistocerca > Schistocerca cancellata. Next base: position 810,548,586 of record NC_064628.1, read on the forward strand.
TTGTTTGTTATTAGCGTGCGGTCGTTGCACCTCGGGGTTGCTGGAGGTCAGCGAATGGCACGGCGCATGCGCAGTCTCTCGGTAGCACTGTGGACTCCCCGGCTGGGGGTGCGGGCGGGCGCTCACCTTGGTTGCTCCTCTTGCAGACGTAGCCGCCCACGGCGGTGCAGCGCTGCCGCTGCCAGTACAGGCCGCTGGGCACCTGCGGGTTGGGCGAGCTGACCCACTGCAGACCCAGGCATGCGCCCGACTGCGGCGTGTGTTCTTGGTCCCGCAACCAGCCTGCCCGAACCAGACCAGACATTCACAATATATTCAGGGTGTTGCAAAAAGGTACGGCCAAACTTTCAGGAAACATTCCTCACACCCAAATAAAGAAAAGATGTTATGTGGACATGTGTCCGGAAACGCTTAATTTCCATGTTAGAGCTCATTTTAGTTTCGTCAGTATGTACTGTATTTCCGCGATTCACCGCCAGTTGGCCCAATTGAAGGAAGGTAATGTTGACTTCGGTGCTTGTGTTGACATGCGACTCATTGCTCTAAGTACTAGAATCAAGCACATCAGTACGTAGCATCAACAGGTTAGTGTTCATCACGAACGTGGTTTTGCAATCAGTGCAATGTTTCCAAATGCGGAGTTGGCAGATGCCCATTTGATGTATGGATTAGCACGGGGCAATAGCCGTGGCGCGGTAAGTTTGTATCGAGACAGATTTCCAGAACGAAGGTGTCCCGACAGGAAGACGTTCGAAGCAATTGATCGGCGTCTTAGGGAGCACGGAAAATTCCAGCCTATAACTCGAGACTGGGCAAGACCTGGAACGACGAGGACACCTGCAATGGACGAGGCAATTCTTCGTGCAGTTGACGATAACCCTAATGTCAGCGTCAGAGAAGTTGCTGCTGTACAAGGTAACGTTGACCACGTCACTGTATGGAGAGTGCTACGGGAGAACCAGTTGTTTCCGTACCATGTACAGGGTGTGCAGGCACTATCAGCAGCTAATTGGCCTCCACGGGTACACTTCTGCGAATGGTTCATCCAACAATGTGTCAATCCTCATTTCAGTGCAAATGTTCTCTTTACGGATGAGGCTTCATTCCAACGTGATGAAATTGTAAATTTTCACAACATGTGTGGGCTGACGAGAATCCGCACGCAATTGTGCAATCACGTCATTAGCACAGATTTTCTGTGAACGTTTGTGCAGGCATTGTTGGTGATGTCTTGATTGGGCCCCATGTTCTTCCACCTACGCTCAATGGAACACGTTATCATGATTTCATACGGGATACTTTACCTGTGCTGCTAGAACATGTGCCTTTACAAGTACGACACAACATGTGGTTCATGCACGATGGAGCTCCTGCACATTTCAGTCGAAGTGTTCGTACGCTTCTCAACAACAGATTCGGTGACCTATGGATTGGTAGAGGCGGACCAATTCCATGGCCTCCACGCTTTCCTGACCTCAACCCTCTTGACTTTCATTTATGCGGGCATTTGAAAGCTCTTGTCTACGCAACCCCGGTACCAAATGTAGAGACTCTTCGTGCTCGTATTGTAGACGGCTGTGATACAATACGCCATTCTCCAGGGCTGCATCAGCCCATCAGGGATTCCATGCGACGGAGGGTGGATGCATGTATCCTCGCTAACGGAGGACATTTTGAAAATTTCCTGTAACAAAGTGTTTGATGTCACGCTGGTACGTTCTGTTGCTGTGTGTTTCCATTCCATGATTAATGTGAATTGAAGAGAAGTAATAAAATGAGCTCTAACATGGAAATTAAGCGTTTCCGGACACATGTCCACATAACGTATTTTCTTTCTTTGCGTGTGAGGAATGTTTCCTGAAAGTTTGGCCGTACCTTTTTGTAACACCCTGTATATTCACTTATGAAATTTGTTATTAACAATCCGAACGAATTCAAAAGTAATAACAGTGTACACGGCTACAACACTAGGAGAAAGGATGATCTTCACTGCTCAAGGTTAAATCTAACTTTGGCTCAGAAGGGGGTAAATTATGCTGCTACGAATGTCTTTGGCCACTTACCTAATAGCATCAAAAGTCTGACAGATAGCCATATAGCATTTAAAAGGAAATTTAAAGAATTTCTGAATGGCAAATCGTTCTACTCATTAGTTAATTTTTTGGATGTAGTAAGTGGGTAATTTCCCCACCCCCTACCTCCCACGCAAAAAAAAATTAGGTCTCATGTAATATTTTGTGTAATGTAATATCTTGTATATACACATTTTATTAACCTAACACGTTCCACATTATTACGAAGTATCGTATTCATGATCTATGGACCAAGTACTAATCTAATCGAATCTAATCAGCAGCAGCACCACCACAACACCTCACCACACTACACTACAACTCTACCCTTCACATCTACATACACTGTAAGACAAAAGCAAAAAAAAAAAAAAATCGAAATGTACGAATTGGCATTAATACAGGTTTCGACGCAAAATGCATAGTTGTATACTCTGGCGGCCGATGAATGGCAGTGCTCAATGACACAGCAGAATTGCCGAGGATAGTAAACAGGTGACATGTCGATACCAGGGCATAACGTGTTTGCAAATTTCATTCCGTAAACTCACAACGGGTTGTCACGACGTTCAGATAAAGGATTTACTTCAGACTTCATACAGTTTTAGTACTCCATTAGGACAACGTAGAGTGCGAGTAGTAAGGTGTACTACTTAGGCGATTTCCAGAAAATCAGAAGAGATACTTTAAGCGTCAGTGATGTACCGGTGCGTTGGGACCCTAAGTACGACATGGTGCCGGTTATGCTGTTAGCGCTCAACCTCCGTAATCGGGGGATTGCTGGATCGAAACCCGCTCATTTTTTTTTGTAAATTTATATTTTTCCAACACTAGTGATATTATTTAGTTCATGTTATATTTAATATAATAAAAAGACAGCTGTATCTGCATAAACTTTATTGAATTTTCAATATTATTTTGCTGTTTACTTATTTTTATTATTACAACAAGTATCATCCGACTTTTATTTCTCTAGGCAAGATAAAAAACTTTATCTAGAGTCTTCACAAGTCTTCGTATTTGACTGACAACGAACGAGAAACTGCTTCTCACGAGGATGCTATCAAAATACATTCAATCGTACTTCGACAGTTTTCGGCAGGATATTTGCCAAACTGTCTCGTTACACGTGGTTTGCAGCCAAATTGTCGGAAGACAGAGAAATTTTCCAAAACGCCAGTGAGTTTCGTTTTTCCTTAGAAACCCTGAAGATTCAATGTGCTTTCGGAAAAACTGCATTCACTGAATGTAGTAGATGTAGTTGTTCTTATTCAGCTCTACTCAACCCCTCGCACTAATACAATCGTAGTGGTCATCTTTATTTATGTCTTCTTTAAAGTCATCAGTCTTCTGATTGCTCCGATGTGGTCCGACACGAATTCCTCTCTTGTGCCAACTACTTCATCTCAGAGGAGCACTTGCAGCCTACGTCCTCAATTACCTGTTGGATGTATTCCAATCTCCGTATTCCATTACAGTTTATACCCTTTACAGACCATGGAAATTGTTCTCTAATGTCATTACACGTGTCCACCCAAGGTCCTCAACTGTTGGATGTAGTCCAATCTCCGTCTTCTCCTACGGTTTTTACCCTCTACAGCTCTCTCTAACAGCAAGGAAGTTATTCTCTGCTGTCATTACACATATCCTATCATCCAGTCTGATCTTCCTGTCAGCGTCTTCCATGTCTTCTGGTATAGGAGTGAAGTGGCAAAGAAACTGGTACACCTGTTTAATATCGTGTAGGGCCTCCGCGAGTACATTGAATTGCCGCAACACGAAGTAGGAGGGACTCAACTAATGTCTGACGTAGTGCTGGAGGATATTGACACCACGAATCCTGCAGCGCTGTCCGTAAATCCGAAAGAGTGGAGATCTCTTCTGAACAGCACACTGCAAGTGCAAGGCATCCCAGATATGCTCAATAATGTTCATGTCTGGGGAGTTTATTGGCCATCGGAAGTATTTAAATTCAGAAGTGTGTTCCTGGAGCTACTATGTAGCAATTCTGGAAGTGTGGGGTGGTGTCGCATGGTTCTGCTGGAATTTCCCAAATCCATCGGAATGCACAATGGACATGAATGGATGCTGGTGATTAGACAGGATGCTTACGTACGTGTCACCAGTCAGAGTCGTATCTAGACGTATCAGGGGTCCAATATCACTCTAACTGCACACGCCCCACACCATTACAGAGCCTCTACCAGCTTTACCAGTCCGCTGCTGACATGCAGGATCCATGGATTCATGAGGTTGTCTTCACACCCGTGCATGTCTATGTTCTCGATACAATTCGAAACCAGTCTCCTCCGACCAGGCAACATGTTTCCAGTCATCAACAGTCCAATGTCGGTATTGACTGGTTCAGGCGAGGCGTAAAGTTCTGTGTGGTGCGGTCATCAAGGGTACCCCAGTGGGCCTTCGGCTCCGAAAGCCCATACCGGTGATGTTTCGTTGAATGGTTCGCACTTGTTGATGGTGCAGCAACTTACGGAAGGGTTGTACCTCTGTCACGTTGAACGATTCTCTTCACTCGTCATTAGTACCGTTGTTGCAGGATCATTTTCCGGCCGCAGCGTCGTCGGAGATTTGATGTTTCACCGGATTCCTGATATTCGCGGTACACTCGTGAAATGTTCCTACTGGAAAATCCCCACCTCATCGCTACCTCAAAGATGCTGCGTCCCATCGCTCGTGCGCCGACTGTAACACCGCGTTCAAACTCACTTAAATCTTGATAACCTGCCGTTGTATCGGCAGTAACCGATTAAACAACTGCGCCAGACACTTGTTGTCTTGTACAGGCGTTGCCGACCGCAGTGCCTATTCTGCCTTTTTACGTATCTCTGTATTTGAATATGCATGCTTATACCAGTTTCTTTGGTGCTTCAGTGTATTTGCTTCTTCCCGGATTCTACGGAGAACGTAATCATTCCACGTCTCATCGTTCCATTTAACTTTCAGTCTCTTCTATAGCACCGCATCACTAACGTTTCTGTTCTCTTCTTTCGCGGTTTTCCTACAGTACACGGTCCACTTGTATATGCAACTGTGCTTCAAACGTGCATTCTACAAAATTTCTTCATTAGATTAAGGCCGATACTAGCAGACTTCTCTAGGCCAGCAGAGCTCTCTTTTACTGTTCTAATCAGCGTTTTGTGTCCTCCTTGCTTCATTCGTCATGTGTTACTTTGCTTCCACGGCAGCAGAATTCTGTAATGTCGACTACTTCATGTCACAAATTTCGACGTTAAGTTTATCGTTAATGTCACTTCTGTTACTCTTCATAACTTTCGTCTTTCTTCAGTTTACTCTCAGTGCATATTCTGTACTGATTGGACTTTTCATTTCATTTAACACGTCTGTTAATTATTCTTGACTACTCTGAGAATAGCAATGTCATCAGCGAATCTTGTTATTTATATTCTTTCGCTCTGAATTTGTATCTCGCTCTTGAACCTTTATTTTATTTCCGTTATTGCTTCTTTGATGTGTAGATTGAATAGTCGGGGTTAAAGACTATATCCTTGTCCTAGATCCTTTTTAACCCGAGCACTTCGTTCTTGATCTTCCATTCGTATGTACATATTGTATATTATCTGTTTTTATCTATAGCTTAATTCTCTTTAAATTTCCAGCATCTTGTACATTTTACATTGTCGACCGCTTATTCTAGGTCGAGAATTACTCTGAATGTGTCTTGATTTTTTCTAAGTCTTACTTCCTCTATCAATTGCAATGTAATTGATGCCCTCACGTTTCCGAAATATAAACTGATTATCATATAACATATCTTCAATTTTCTTATGCATTCTTCTGTATATTGTCATTGTAAGCAAATTGGCTGCATGTGCCGTCAAGCTAATTGTGTGACACGTCTCGCTCTTATTTGCTCTTGCTATCTTCGGGAATTTGTGGATGATATTTTCCGGACATATGACTGTATGTCTCCGTACTCAGAGATTCTACAAACTATCTAGAATAGTAGCTTGCTTGACCTGTCTCCCAATGATTTCAAAAATTCCTACCTAAAGCTTTCTATCCCTTTTGCCTTATCTGATCGCAAGCCTTCCAAAGCTGTATTAAACTCTGATTCTAATACTGGATCCCCTGAGCTCATTCACATCGACTCCCATTGCTTTCTCAATCATGTCATCTGAACAAGTCATTCCCTTCACAGAAGTCTTCAATGTACTCTCCATCTGAAATTCCCATAGCACTCTTAAATTTGACATCCTCGCTTTTAATTTCACCACAGGTTGTTTTGATTGTTCTACATATTGTGTCAGTCCTTCCGACGACCACTTCTTTTGCGATTACTTCATTTTTTTTTCCCCGCAGTCATTTCGCCTCGACTTTGCTGCGCTTTCTGTTTATTTCATTTCTAAGTGTCATATTTCTGCAGTCCTGAGTTCCTCTGAACATTTTGTACTTCCTTCTTTCGTCTATGAGTTGAAGTACTCGTATTCCTTCTGTACCCATTACGAAAGACACATGTGGGACGAGAGTATGTGCTTCGTCCAAAATGGATCTTTTACTCTGTAGAGGAGAGTGCGCCGTTTTGAAACTTCCTGGCAGATTAAAACGTCGCATCAGGGCGAGCTCCGAAACTGGAACCTTGTCTCTGGCGGATAATGCTCTTACTAACCGAGGTATCCATTCACGACTCACAGCTTCGGTTCTGTACCTCTCCCATTAGTCCGCAGCTCGTGGTCTAGGGGCTTGCGTTGCTGCCTCTGGATCACGGGATCCAAGGTTCGATTTCCGGTGGGGTCGGGGACTTTATCCGCCCGGGGACTGGGTGTTTGTGTTGTCCTCATCATCTCATGATCATTCGGATAGTGGCGAGACTGTAAATGGAAAGACTGGAAGTTGTACGGGCGCTGATGACCAAGATGTTGAGTGCCCCACGAACATCATCTTCGCCTCTCCCCTTCCGGATTCGAGTTCCGGCCTGCAAGACAGTGTTAAGCTGCCAGAAAATTTTAATATATTTCTTGGTTAGAACTGGAACGCGGATTCTCGGAATTTTGAGAGTATGCTCTCCACGATCCACAACGCCTCTCTCGTGCCGTCTCCCGATAGAGGTGCATTTCTGTGACGTTCTAGGCCTACATAAAAAAAACACTGACGAACCATAGTGTTTTTCTCTAAATTCCTGCATCTCTTTCATTAATCTAACTTGATAAAGATCGCGGAACGATGAACGAACACCAGTTGAACGATCATTTACGTAGCGTATTAGTTTGGACATATTTTCAATAGGACGAAATTTACGAGATGGTATCCAAAAGTTCTCATACTTTCAAATTTGCCCGCAAATTGTTAAGAGAACACAGAAATACCGCTCCGTGTCTCGCCCACACATCCCTCTTGAATCAGTACTGCAACTGATGGCGAGGAGAATGACGCGATGTTGAGCGGCCTGGGTACGTGAGCTCAGGCATGCTCCTTATGGAGGTTGGGATTCACGACGTCTGACCACCACAAAGGAGGATTGCCGTAGTGTACATTAAGGACATCGCAACCCCCTCACAACTGTGCCTGCCGTGTGAGAACGGTAAAGGACATCTGCAACATTCTCTGGCAACCCGCACCATTGATCACAGACTAGTGGCAGCCGGATTAGGGAATTACAGTCCCATGCGTAGATTGCCGTTAACACAGCAACATACGCGGTTGCGTTTGGAATGGTGCTGTTTCCGGGAAGCACGGGCTGCTGATGAACGGCGTCGCACTGTGTTCAGCGAGAAATGGCGGTTCTGCACGACTCTGGATGATCATCGTCGGCGAATATGGTGGCGCTCTGGGGAGAGGCTCCATTCTTCCAATGTTTTTGTTAGGTACAGCGGTATTGGCACTGATTTCATGTGTGGGAAACCATCGAGTGTAACTTCAGGTCACAACTGATAGTGATCGAGGGAACTCCGACGGCACAACAGTGCGTCACGGATATCCTACGTTCTCACGTGCTACGTCTCACGCGACAGCTTCGTGGTACCATTTTTCAACAAGACAATGCTCGTTCATATACGAAACGTGGTCAAAAAGTAACGAGAATTTTTGTTTTTCTTAAAGTTTCATTATTTATTCATCAACATCAACTTTGTCCCCTTCAAAGTAATATCCCTCAGATATAATACACTTGTGTGAGCTTTTTTACAATCTTGGAAGCACTTCTGGAACTCATTTTTCGGTATGGCGTCCTTTCATTGTTCTCTTCAGCCTCGGGAATATAGGGAAATCGCATGGGGCAATGTTCAGCGAATACGGTGGTTGAGGCAACATAACTGTTTTTTCTTTGCCAAAAAACAACACGAACAACCGTTTGAAGTATGAGCGGGAGCATTATCGATATGCAATTTTCACGAGTGCTTTACCACAATTCAGATCCTTCTCTTTAGACTGCTTTACGCAAACGGCGCATATCTCCCGGTAGTATCCCTCATTGACCGTACGACTATAAGGCAGGAACTCATGATACACTATCCCACTGAAATCGAAGAATTTTCACATATGATCGAACTTCTCGAACTTTTTTCGGTCTTGGCTTTCCAGACAGTTTCCATTGGGATGGTTAGGCCTTGGTTTTAACGTTATACCCGTATACCCATGTTTCATCAACTGTTAAAACCTTCTTTAGAAGTTCTACATCGTTGTAGACTTCTATCAGCAATTCCTGAGCGATGCCTCTACGACGTCGTTTTTGGTCGAAATTGCACAGTTTCGGAACAAACTTTACTGCTACACGTTTCATGTCGAAAGTATCAGAGACGAAGGATATTCCCACATTATCACTAACCTTCCTGATGGTGATTCGGCGTTCTTTCACAACCACTTTATTTACTTCTTCGTCATTGTCGCCAGTAATTGATGTGCTAGGGCGTCCAGGGCGTTAGTCATCTTCAGTCTTCTCGACTCTCTTTGAAACGTTTATACCACCCGTAAACTCTTGTCTTATTCATAATATTGTATTGTATGTTAACCGGGTGCCTGGATACAACGGAGGGGCTCCGTCTCTGCCGCAGACGCAGTGGTCCACGACCCCACGACGACTACCGCAGCCCACTTCACCCCTCCGCCGCCCCACACAGAACCAGGGTTATTGTGCTGTTCGGCCCCCAGTAGCCCCCCCCCCCCCCCAGTAAACGTCTCACACCAGATGAGTGTAACCCCTATGATTGCGTGGTAGAGTAATAGTGGTGTACGCGTATGTGGAGAACTTGTTTGCGCAGCAATCACCGACACTGTAGCTGAGGCAGAATAAGGGGAACCAGCCCGCATTCGCCGAGGTAGATAGAAAACCGCCTAAAAACCATCCACCGGCTCACCGGACCTCGACACAAGTCCGCCGGGCGGATTCGTGCTGGGGGCCAGGCCCTATTTCCCAATCCGGAATGCCGTGCGTTAGACCGCACGGCTAACCGGGAGGGCCTTATTCATAGCAGTCAACATTTAGAGTGGGTTGCTGCACTTTATGACGTTTTAAAATCAGAATTAAATGTAAATTCTTTTATCCATATTTTTCCTAAGTATTTTTACTTTCACCTAGGACCCGAAATCACGCATAACCTTTTCAACGGTCAACTAAATGTTGAAAACAGCTGAATATGCAAACATTCATCAGGAACATGTGTACCAACAACGGAAAAATGTTTTGTAAATCGGATGTATAAAGCCCTCGAAACTAAAAAATTCCCGTTACTTTTTGATAGCGTCTCGTATGACGTCTCTTATGCACTGTCTGCATGATGTTGAAGTACCCTCATAGTCGTCGAGATTCCCATGTACACTATGTCTAGGATCAGCTCAGACGTCAGCTCGGTCCCAGGGTCTATAACCAGGATATCACGGACCAGTTACAACAGTCTTGGGCTTGCTTGCCTCAGAGAAGATATAATGGCTGTATGACACCCTTTTCCAACCGAATTAGTGCTTGCATCTAGACCAGAGTGGGCAGTGTCAGACTGATAAATGGTCAGAATCTTTGTAAATTTGGCTCGATTTTGTAATCACGGAATTAACGTCACATACACTCGCAACTGCTTCATCGCTTTCTGGGTGATTCACTTCTTTTTGCCACACAGTGAGTGATACAGATAGGTCATACGTGAACTTGAGTTACCGAGCGAGGTGGCGCAGTGGTTAGACACTGGACTCGAATTCGGGAGGACGACGGTTCAAACCCGCGTCCGGCCATCCTGATTTAGGTTTTCCGTGATTTCCCTAAATCACTCCAGGCTAATGCCGGGATGGTTCCTCTGAAAGGGCACGGCCGTCTTCCTTCCGCATCCTTCCCTAATCCGATGAGACCGATGACCTCGCTGTCTGGTCTCCTTCCCCAAAACAACCCAATTGAACTTGTGTACTCTAGGAAGCATAGGATGACGTTGAAGAACGAGATTTTATAGCGGTGTTGGGGTCTTCACTACGTCATGTATCCTATGTATTATAAGAAGCTAATATAGACTCATGTTCAAAAAAAGCAGGACATCTTGAACGACTAGAGATAGAACGTTCATATTCACCGGACATGTACATTAGCATGTTGTGCAGAAAATGAGGCACCTCGGTTCAGCACGTGTCCTGCTGCCTAGTAGGTAGAGGGTCCTCCATGGGTCCTGACAACTTGTTCAATTCGTGGTGGCATCGACGCATATAAGGCGCGAATGGCATCCTGTGGTATAGTCGTCCATGCTGCATTCATCTCGTTCCAAAGTTCATCTGTAGCGGTCGGCACTGGGTCACAGCGCTGCACCCGTCGTTTCTCTCTGTCTCGCACATTTTTGATTAGCGACAAATTTAGTGATCTGGCGGGCCGGGCGAAAAGCTGAGATCCTGTGGCACCAAGAAGGGACGTGATCGTGCAGCAGCACTTGGTCGTGCATTGTCTGGCTGAAAAGTGGTGTCTGGGGTGCTGTGCAAAATGGGTATGGCTACGGATCGCAGGAAGCATTCACATAGGTCACGGAGCCCTGGACACGCAGCAACTGTAATTTGTGGTTATACTCAAAAGCACGCCACACCATAAGGCCTTGAGTTGGTGCTGTATGTCTTATGCGAATGCAGTCACCTGTTATGCCGCTCCGCCTGTCGGAGACGAACTAAAATGCGGCCATCATTTTCAAACAAACAGAACCTATCTGATGCCATTCCTGTCCCTGTGACGTTGTTCCATACACCATTTCCGTCTAGTGCTTTTCTACACATTAGTCAAAGGTAGGGGAAGAAGTGGACGAGGCGCACGTAACTAATCCCGTAATAAACAGCGACGGATTGTAATCTCCCCACGGAAATTTACCCTGTACCGCGCAATAATTAATAATGGTCAATCAAATCATCCACATTTATTCACTTTTAGAAAGTATCTGATCGGATTTCTAGTAATATATGCGCCGACAGCCCGTCGACGCCAAGGTATTTTTCTAGTAAGATTATTATTTGGAATAACAGAGATACATAGATGTATTCTCCATGGTTATTATAGATAGAAAGAGAGAGAGTACAGCTTCGGAAGTATCTGTCGGAAGATTGTCGGGTTGCTAAAAGAGATATTTGCTCTTCTTCTCGCTAAAACGAGCTAGTAAAGTTTGTGCCACTAGCGTGTTATTGGTGGATAGAGAAAAACGGTAAACGAAAATTACGTAAGACTTGGAATCAACAGAAAACGGAACATGTAATGGAGATGGATTGAATATACTATTTTCCTCAGAAATAAGGTTTGTGACCCTTTTATTCTAGAGTGAATGACGAATGAGTTCTCTGTCTGAATCATTGATGATTGCCTTGGCCCTGTAATTAGTGGGGAAGTTTCAGCTGTGACGAAGAGAGCCTGCAGTCACCCAGTTTTGATAAAATCGTCCAAAAAGGCTTCGTCCACATCTGAAATTCTAAATCTGTCGTAAAATGAACGAACTGTTCAAACGATCGATTTTTCCCAACTGAATGCAGCGCTTAACAATAATAACAAATGTAAAGATCTTTTCCAGCAAACCAGCCGCTGAATATTAAGACGAAGGGCTCCACCAGAGATTCTATTGGGCTGATTCCACGTAAATAAAATAATCTATTTAAAACTGTACACAGATAAAGGACAGAGAGAGAGAGAGAGAGAGAGCGAATGAAACTCGAGAAAATACTCAGAATCCTCAATTAGCATAATTGTTTGCCTGTCTTATCACGGATAAGCCCAAAAGATAAAACAGGAGGCCCTAACTGTATTGACCGAGCGAGGTGGCGCAGTGGGTAGACACTGGACTCGCATTCGGGAGGACGACGGTTCAATCCCGGGTCCGGCCATCCTGATTTAGGTTTTCCGTGATTTCCCTAAATCACTCCAAGCAAATGCTGGGATGGTTCCTCTGAAAGGGCACGGCCGACTTCCTTCCCCATCCTTCCCTAATCCGATGAGACCGATGACCACGCTGTCTGGTCTCCTTCCCCAAACAACCAACCAACCAACCTAACTGTATTGTACCGATTTATGTGTGAGAGTGAAGGGGTAATAAAGGCGACAGATACACCTCTGTACAGATAAAACATTACACCAAGTTAGCGGCAAGCTGCATTCACATACTTTCATCAATTACAGTAGAATTCATTATAGGATGTCACTCCCGATAGTGTACAACGTTACTAAAATGTAGACTTTCATAGCCGGAAATATCATGTCCATTATAATTATCCGGTATGTTATGCCGTGATCGGTTGATGAATTCTGTGTCAATTCCCAACGTTTCGTCCCCGTCTGCGGGGGACATTTTCAAGGAGGTCTGTAGCTCGATGGAAGGACCAACACACCCACTGGCTCGCTACTGACTGCCGCTAAGTTCCGTATCGCCGCGCTGCCGCACCGAGCCGTGACGTCACGTGCTTTGAAAACGTCAGTGCAATTGGCTGCTGTCCGTCGCCGTCGATCGCCGTTACCATCACCTAGTAGTGGACGAGTGGTACACAGCTTCTTCAACACCAGCGTTCGTATACTGTTTAATTTCACGCCCTCCTCCTTTCGATTGAAATTATTGGGGCGTTTGGCGATTTCGATTGCCTCCCTGTAGAGCCTTTCGTAATATCCGCTTGTGGCCGCTAGTACTTGCGTCTCCTCGAAACGAATATGGTGGTTACCTGGCTGGAAGGCATGCTCCGCAACAGCTGATCGTTCCGTTTCTCCTCTTCTACAATTGCCCTTGTGCTCTTCCAAACGTTTTGAAACAGTTCTGTTGGTGGTACCCACACAAACATCTCCACAGCTGCATGGGATCCTATACACTCCAGCTTTTTCCAATGGTTTGCGAGCGTCCTTGGCAGGCTTAAGGTATTCCTGTATCTTCCTGGTGGGCTTGTAAATTACGGTAATATTCCGCTTCGTCAAGATCCTCCCTATTCTTTACGTTACATTTTTAGCAAACGGCAGGAAAACCTTAGATTTTGGAGTAGCCTCTACGTCACTATGATTTCTGCGTGGCTGTCTCAACGCACGTTTTATTTAGGCGGACGAATATCCGTTCTTCATTAGTGCATTGTGGAGATGTTCCCTCTCAGCGTCGAGCAACTCGTTGGGAATGGACACAGAATTCATCAACCGACCACGGCATAGCAGCCCGGATAATTATAATGGACAGTGTACAATGTGTTCACTGTTGCACCAGAGACGAGGAAGACGTACATCTGTTCTGGGATGCCATTCGACTGAGGTGTCGATCTTCTTGGAGGGCGGAGGGGAAGGGGTGTCTGGGTGGTCAGACCTGACCAATCTCGTCGTGTTGTACGGCCTTCCATGAACCATTCTGCACACAACCGTTGCACTGCGGAAATACTTCGTGAAACACGAGCAACAATTTCCCGGACGGATGCATCACTTTCCCTCGTGCGAATAATATGCAGTTCTTCAAACCCACTGATTTCACGATACGGTTCGCGCTTACGTCTGCGAGGCATCCTGCACGATTGCTCAAGTCACACTGATCCGTTGCCTTCGGTTAATGCACTACTGGCCATTAAAATTGCTACACCAAGAAGAAATGCAGATGATAAACGGATATTCATTGGACAAATATATTATACTAGAACTGACCTGTGATTGCATTATCACGCAATTTGGGTGCATAGATCCTGAGAAATCAGTACCCAGAACAACCACCTCTGGCCGTAATAACGGCCTTGATACGCCTTGGCTTGGATGGCGTGTAGAGGTACCGCTGCTCACGCAGCTTCAACACGATACCACAGTTCATCAAGAGTAGTGACTGGCGTATTGTGACGAGCCAGTTCCTCGGCCACCATTGACAAGACGTTTTCAATTGGTGATAGATCTGGAGAATGTGCTGGCCAGGGCAGCAGTCGAACATTTTCTGTATCCATTAAGGCCCGTAGAAGACCTGCAACATGCGGTCGTGCATTATCCTGCTGAAATTTCGGAAGGATCGAATGAAGGGTAGAGCCACGGCTCGTAACACGTCTGAAATGTAATGTCCACTGTTCAAAGTGCCGTCAATGCGAACAAGAGGTGACCGAGACGTGTAACCAATGGCACCCCATACCATCACGCCGTGTGATACTCCAGTATGACAATGACGAATACACGATTACAATGTGCATTGACTGCGATGTCGCCAAACACGGATGCGACCATCATGATGCTGTAAACAGAACCTGGATTCATCCGAATAAATGACGTTTTGCCATTCGGGCACCCAGGTTCGTCGTTGAGTACACCATCGTAGGCGCTCCTGTCTGTGATGCAGCGTCAAGGGTAACCGCAGCCAAGGTCTCCGAGCTGATAGTCCATGCTGCTGCAAACGTCGTCGAACTGTTCGTGCAGAGGGTTGTTGTCTTGCAAACGTCCCCATCTGTTGACTCAGGGATCGAGACGTGGCTGCACGATCCGTTGCAGCCATGCGGATAAGATGCCTGTCATATCGACTGTTAGTGATACGAGACCGTTGGGATACAGCACGGCGTTCCCTATTACCCCCATGAACCCACCGATTCCATATTCTGCTAACAGTCATTGGATCTCGACCAACGCGAGCAGCAATGTCGCGATACGATAAACCGCAATCGCGATGGGTTACAATCCGACCTTTATCAAAGTCGGAAACGTGATTGTACGCATTTCTGCTCCTTACACGAGGCACCACAACAACGTTTCACCAGGCAACGCCGGTTAACTGCTCTATGTGTATGAGAAGTCGGTTGAAAACTTTCCTCATGTGAGCACGTTGTAGTTGTCACCACCGGTGCCATCCTTGTGTGAATGCTCTGAAAAGCTCTTCATTTGCAAATCACAGCATCTCCTTCCTGTCGGTTAAATTTGGCAGCTGTAGCACGTCATCTTCGTAGCAATTTTAATGGCCAGTAGTGTAGCAACAACGAGAGCAACAGGCACCACCGGTAGGTGGTGTTGCGCCGCGATATCGATGTTCACCTTGAAGCCGCGGGTCAACGTAATTCAAATGCTAATCATTTATGCACTACACAGTAATGTACATGTCCTGTGAATATGAACGTCCTGTCTGTACTCGTTCAAGGTGTTACTTTTGTTCCTGATCGCGAGTGTATTTATGCACGATGCACGGTGGGTGCCCTGCATTTGTTGAAGTGACAGCAGATGATGTGTACTGACCGGAGTAGGAGATGGGCGTGCCGTCGGCCCATGCCCAGATCCATGCGCCGCGCCCCCTGGAGGGGTTGGCGGCAGGGACGGCGCGCCCTCCCAGCCAATACACGGCGGCCGTGCTGTACTCCGGCGAGTTGCGGATGCTCGCAGTCACGAAGCTCTGCTCCTCAGGGCTGCCGATGCTCGCCAGCTCCGCCTGCAAACACCACACGTGCTCCTCAACTACCTTAACTCTTTGAGGGGCAGGTAAACACCACTAAAATTTATCCTAGGGGGGCAAGAAAAATTATTTGAAAATTTCAAATTTCTTTTACTTGTAACACATTTGTTTTATTGTTTTGACATGTTCTATACATTGAGTTTGTAAAAATTCACTTAAACAACAATAAAATATTAACGTTAAATGTGGTCACTACAGGTGACAGTATAAAAATTCTATATTTGATGGTTGAAGTTTGAAATAACTAGTTTTTAATTTTCGTGGTATCTCTTGAAACAGTTCTTGCCTGCTCTCAGACACAAAGGTACTTTGCACACTGAACACATCCACACTGTTCGCACTGGATTTTTCTTTGAACTGCAAACTGCGCATCTTCTAGATGATGAGTGAATTGGTTGTTGTTTACTGCTTTCGTGGCGAATACTTTCGTCTACGTATGGTTTGTGTGATTTGGTCTGGGTTGCTATACTACTTTGGGATACAGAAGCAAAATTAGCTGCTACTGAAACTATTTTTGGAGCGAACAAGATTTTGTACACTTCTCGACGGAAGTCTTTATTGGAGAAGTGCTGCATTTCGATTTCTTTGTGCATAATGGACGCGTTCGTCACACTGCAGTCCAAAAAGGGAAAAAACAATCTCATCCACCATTTCTTGCTTTTCCTATCAATAGCGTAGTCTGACTTCAGTCGATCAAAATTATCCACATAGTTCATACTGGAATTGTAGCCTTTCGATACAGTTGGACAAGTGATATTGGTTATAGTTCCATCTTTCATTTTTCGAGTTACTATGGACACATCTGATGGTGGATGACATGTTGAAAGCAAGTTGACTGCCGTGTTACCTTTCCATCTACAGATTACTATGCCATCATTGCTTATTTTGTAATCACATTCCCCTCTTTCCAGTTCCTTTTCCTCCTTGAGTTTTGGCATGATTTTCCTTCTGGGATTTATTGTTCCACAAGCGTACTCACCATTGGATTTTAGGTCCCTGAACAGATCATATGATGCAAAATAATTGTCCATGAAAATAATATGATTATTTCCATGAAGACCACTGGTTAAATTTAGAACCACTTTCGATCCTAGCCCCACTACTGGAGAATGTGAAGCTTTTCCTGTATAAACTTCGAATTTGAGGTTGTATGACGACTGATCACATAACATCCACACTTTGTACCCCCTTTTTGTAGCTTTGTCCCTCGTTTATTGTTTGAGAGATGATCTGCCTTTGAATTTAACCACTGCTTCATCAACAGCAAGTTTTTGATGTGGTTTATA
Source organism: Schistocerca cancellata (assembly GCF_023864275.1). Lineage (NCBI taxonomy): Eukaryota > Metazoa > Arthropoda > Insecta > Orthoptera > Acrididae > Schistocerca > Schistocerca cancellata. Next base: position 810,565,782 of record NC_064628.1, read on the forward strand.
GCAATCCTGGAGTTTCCTGTTCAAATGGTCTAGAAATAGTCGTAGTTTGTACAGTTCATCATAATTCTGACTGTTTCTGTCAGGAGCGACCGAATTATCATTGAGATGCAAGTTACTCAGTAGCCAACTAAACCGTTTTACTAGCAACAGCTTTGATATGTAACTTCCACCAAGATCTGGATCAGTGTTCCATTAATCTCTGTAGCTAGGCTTTTTAGTGATACCCATATAAAGACTTATTCCAATAAAAGTCTTAATTTCAACTTCGTTGGTGGGCACGAAAGTTTTGCCTTTCTGTGTAGCGTACAAATTAGTTTGGAACACTATGTGTTTTATTAGTGTTTCATCAAAAAATTCACAAAACAAGTCAACTGGCTTTAGATTCACTTTGTTGTTTATTTCTGCGATCAAACCACCTTCTCCAACAAATAATGGCACTTGGTCAACACTTGTCTCTTGGCTCCAGTTTACCGTCACTGTTGATGGAACAGTAGATGGTAAAATATTATTTTCACTGACTTCATCAATTTAACTGTCATCCCGAGATTCACTACTGCTCGACACACGACTGCACACAAGACTAGAACTTGCGCGGCTTATCATGAATGTGATATCATTTCCTTCACTGCCATCTCTGTCAACATTGCTGTCACTAGAAGGTATTTCTTCAAATAAAATTCGGTAACATTCGTCCTCAGTTATTCCTTTTAGGCTAGACATATTCGATGGAGACGAACAAAATATACTGGGTGGAGCAGAAGGGCGGTGGTTAGAAGCACTAACCACACAGAAATTTGTCTGTAAAACATGGAAAATTCTATTTCAATTTAAAGTTACATTACACGTAGACTTATATATGTTTAACACATAAATATAAGCAATTACTTACCAAAAATAGTCGTATAAAGAAGAGCTACAGAGAATACTGCACGCCGCTTCCAAGAACAGTGCTAACAATGAAGAAGTATCAACTATTGTTCTGAATACGCGGCAAAAATTCGTGCAGAAGACCTGCACTGCCATCTAGCGGCATTTTAGGCAACAGTTAGGTCGTTGGCAGAAAGACTACTCGCCCCTGAGCGGTAAAGGGAGAAAATATTACGTGGATAGCCAGAGTGACCACCGCCCATTGAAACCGTCTACGTACGTGGTTAGTTACAGTTTTGCCTGCCCTTTAAAGAGTTCGGAGATCGAGCTCCATAACAAGGTCTTAGCTTGTATTTCTAAACACGAAAATAAGTCAATATTTGCGAAGTACGCTGCACGAAAGAATTAAAGGGTCATCTTTCTGAAATTCCTTAATTTTCCCCCATTCTACATCTACATCTACATATATAGTCCGCAAGCCGCCGTATGATGCATGGCAGGCGGTACCCCATACCAATACCGGTCGTCTCCTTTCCTGTTCCACTCGCAAATAGAGCAAAGGAAAAACGACTATCTATATTGCTAGTCCTTACGTGCAACGTATTTTTGCGGCAGTAGAATCGTTCGGTAGTCAGCTTTAAATGCCGGTTCTCAAAATTTAACCAACAGTTCTTCTGGAAAATTTTACTGAAATGCAGGAGGATCTGCAACGAATTGACACATGGCGCAGAGAATGGCAATAGAATCTCAATGTAGACCAGTGTAATGTGCTGCGAATACATAGAAAGCAGAACACATACACGTATGGCGTGGACTGGGCGGTTTTTTAGGTTAGAAGGCCTCGGGAAAGTACGGGGTGGGCTGCAATCTCAAAGGGTGCATGGCAAATACAGGACGTGCTTGGATCAAGGAACAGTCGGAATTGTAGTTGTAAATTGTTGTAAATTGTTGTAGTTGTGCTGGGAAAGTCCCTGAGCTTCAAGCGCTAATAGAAAGCAGAGAAACTGAAATCGTTATAGGTACACAAAGCTGGCAAAAGCCTGAAATAAGTTCTGCAGAAATTTTTACGAAGTCTCAGACGCTGTTCAGGAAACATAGATTAGGCAGAATTGGTGGTGGAGTGTTTGTGTCTGTCAGTAGTAGTTTATCTTGTAGTGAAGTCGAAGTAGATACTCCGTGCGAATTGGTATGGGTGGAGGTTATACTTAACAGCCGAAATATAGTTGCTGAACAGTTCAGAGAAAATTTGAGTCTCGTAACAAATAAATATCCCACTAATACGGTTATAGTTAGTGGGGACTTCAATCTTCCCTCGATATGTTGGCAAAAATACTTGTTCAAAACCGGTGGTAGGCAGAAAACATCTTCCGAGATTGTCCTAAATGCTTTCTCCGAAAATTATTTCGAGCAATTAGTCCACGAACCCACGCGAATTGTAAATGGTTGCGAAAACACACTTGACCTCTTAGCCACAAACAATCCAGAGCTAATAGAGAGCATCATGACTGATACAGGGATTAGTGATCACAAGGTCGTTGTAGCTAGGCTCAATACCGTTCTTCCAAATCCACCAGAAACAAACACAAAATAATTTTATTTAAAAAGCGGATAAAGTGTCACTAGAAGCCTTCCTAGAAGACAATTTCCATTCCTTCCGAACTGACTATGCAAAGTAGACGAGATGTGGCTCAAATTCAAAGATGTAGCAGCAACAGAAATTGAGAGATTCATACCTCATAAACTGGTAAGAGATGGAACTGATGCCCCCATGGTACACAAAACAGGTCCGAACGCTGTTGCAGAGGCAACGGAAAAAGCATGTGAAGTTCAGAAGAACGCGAAATCCCGAAGATTGGCTAAAATTTACAGACGCGCGAAGTTTGGCACGGACTTCAATGCGAGATGCCTTTAATAGGTTCCACAACGAAACATTGTCTCGAAATTTGGTAGAAAATCCGAAGAAATTCTGGTCGTATGTAAAGTACACAAGCGGCAGGACGTAGTCAATATCTTCGCTGCGCAGTGCCGATGGTACTGTTACCGACGACTGTGCCGCTAAAGCGGAGTTATTGAACGCAGTTTTCCGAAATTCCTTCACCAGGGAAGACGAATAGAATATTCCAGAATTTGAAACACGAACAGCTGCTAGCATGAGTTTCTTAGAAGTGGATACCTCAGGGGTTGCGAAGCAACTCAAATCGCTTGATACGGGCAAGTCTTCAGGTCCAGATTGTATACCGATTAGGTTACTTTCAGATTACACTGATACAATAGCTCTCTACTTAGCAACCATATACAACCGCTCACTCACCGACAGATCTGTACCTACAGATTGGAAAATTGCGCAGGTTCACCAGTGTTTAAGAAGGGTAGTAGGAGTAATCCATCGAACTACAGACCTATATCATTGACGTCGGTTTGCAGTAGGGTTTTGGAGTATATACTGTATTCAAACATTATGAATCACCTCGAAGGGAACGATCTATTGATACGTAATCAGCATGGTTTCAGAAAACATCGTTCTTGTGCAACGCAGCTAGCTCTTTATCAGCACGAAGTAATGGCCGCTGTCGACAGGGGATCTCAAGTTGATTCCGTATTTCTAGATTTCCGTAAAGCTTTTGACACCGTTCCTCACAAGCGACTTCTAATCAAGCTACGGGCCTATGGGTTATCGTCTCAGTTGTGCGACTGGATTCGTGATTTGCTGTCAGGCTGGTCGCAGTTCGTAGTAATAGACGGCAAATCGTCGAGTAAAACAGAAGTGATATCACGTGTTCCCCAGGGAAGCGTCCTGGGATCTCTGCTGTTCCTGATCTATATAAATGACTTGGGTGACAATCTGAGCAGTTCTGTTAGGTTGTTCGCAGATGATGCTGTAATTTACCGTCTAGTAAGGTCATCCGAAGACCAGTATCAGTTGCAAAGCGATTTAGAAAAGATTGCTGTATGGTGTGGCAGGTGGCAGTTGACGCTAAATAACGAAAAGTGTGAGGTGATCCACATGAGTTCCAAAAGAAATCCGCTGGAATTCGATTACTCAATAAATAGTAAAATTCTCAAGGCCGTCAATTCAACTAAGTACCTGGGTGTTAAAATTACGAACAACTTCAGTTGGAAAGACCACATAGAATAAAGAGACAGCTTACACTACACTCGTTCGTCCTCTGTTAGAATATTGATGCGCGGTGTGGGATCCTTACCAGGTGGGATTGACGGAGGACATCGAAAGGGTGCAAAAAATGGCAGCTCATTTTGTATTATCACGTAATAGGGGAGAGATGGTGGCAGATATGATATACGAGTTGGGATGGAAGTCAAAGCAAAGACGTGTTTCGTCGCGGCGAGATCTATTTACGAAATTTCAGTCACGAACGTTCTCTTCCGAATGCGAAAATATTTTGTTGAGCCCAACCTACATAGGTAGGAATGATCATCAAAATAAAATAAAAGAAATCAGAGCTCGAACAGAAAGGTTTAGGTGTTCGTTTTTCCCGCGCGCTGTTCGGGAGTGGAATGGTAGAGAGATAGTATGATTGTGGTTCGATGAACCCTCTGCCAAGCACTTAAGTGTGAATTGCAGAGTAATCATGTAGATGTAGATGTAGATGTAGAAAGAAAGATCCTTTATCATTTAGCTACAATATAGCAGGTCATCAAATGGAAGAAGTTAATTCCATAAATTATCTGGGAGTAGGCATTAGAAGTGATCTAGAATGGAATGACCATATAAAATTAATCGGTAAAGCAGATGCCAGACTGAGATTCACTGGAATCCTAAGGAAATGCAATCCGAAAACAAAGGAAGTAGGTTACAGTACGCTTGTTCGCCCACTGCTTGAATACTGCTCATCCGTGTGGGATCCGTACGAGATAGAGCTGATAGAAGAGATAGAGACGATCCAACGGAGAGCAGCGCGCTTCGTTACAGGATCATTTAGTAATCACGAAAGCGTTACGGAGATGACAGATAAACTCTAGTGGAAGGCTCTGCAGGAGAGACGCTCAGTTGCTCGGTACGGGCTTTTGTTGAAGTTTCGAGAACATACCTTCACCGAGGAGTCAAGCAGTATATTGCTCCCTCCTACGTATATCTCGCGAAGAGACCATGAGGATAAAATCAGAGAGATTATAGCCCACACAGGGGCATACCGACAATCTTTCTTTCCAGGAACAATACGAGACTGGAATAGAAGGGAGAACCGATAGAGTTACCCAAGGTACCCTCCGCCAAACACCGTCAGGTGGCTTGCGGAGTATAGATGTAGATGTAGAAAGGACGTCACTTCCCCTCCTGGATTCCCGTTCGAGTTCCCGAAGCATCTCCATAACACTTACGCGTTGTCCGAACCTACCGGTAACAAATCTAGAAGCTCGCCTCTGAATTGCTTCGATATCTTCCCTCAATCCGACCTGGTACGGACCCAAAACACTCTTGCACCATTCAAGAATAGCACCAACGTCCTATACGAGGTCTCTTTTACACGTCAACCACTCTTTCCTAAAATTCTCCCAATAAGCCGACCATTTGCCTTTCCTATGACAGTTCTCACATGCTAATTCCATTTCATATCGTTTTACATCGCTGAGCTCAGATATTTAAACGACTTTTCTGTGTCAAAGCAGGGAATTAGTAATACTGTAGCCGAACGTTACAAGTTTGTTCTTCCTACTCATCCATAAGCGATGCAGAAGTGTGAAATTTGTCTCAGAGGTGCCTACAACCTTCTTCTATAATGTTTCGAAAGCGTTTTCCACTAAACGGTGTTCGAAATTCCCGTTACAGTCCTCTAGGACTTGTAGAGGGAGTCAGTACACAATACACATATCAAAAAAAGTTTTGCATCACCCCATTCCCAAAACTCCTGAAGACTGACATTGACTGTTGATATTGTACCACAGAAACAGTCCCTTTGACTGTTCAGAGATGTCACTAAACCAGCCCAAAGATGTAAAAAATCATGCATGAGCAAGGCCTATTAAACGGAGGGGGTCCGACAGCCGATCAGTTACAGTCATTCCATCAGGAAGGAGGTACACGGCTCGTGTTGTGTGTAGTTCAACCATGCACGGCCGGTCAATACCGCGGTTCGATCGCATATGCATTCTTACTTTGTGCCAGGAAGGGCTCTCAACAAGGAAGTATTCAGGCGTCTTGGAGTGAACCAAAGCGATATTTTTCGGACATGGAGGAGATAGAGACAGGAACTGTCGATGACATGCTTCGCTCAGGCCGCCCAATGGCTACTACTTCAGTGGATGACCGCTTCCTACTGATTATGGCTCGGAGGAACCCTGACAGCAACACCACCATGTTGAATAACGCTTTTCGTGCAGCCATAGGACGTCGTGTTACAACTCAAACTGTGCGCAATAGGCTGCATGATGCGCAACTTCACTCCCGACGTCCATGGCAAGGTCCATCTTTGCAACCACAACACCATGCAGCGCGATACAGATGGGCACAACAACATGCCGAATGGACCGCTCACGTTATCTTCACAGATGAGTGTCGCGTATGTCTTCAGCCAGACAATCATCGGAGACGTGTTTGGAGACAGTCCGGTCAGGCTGAACGCCTTAGACACACTGTACAGCGAGTGGAGCAATGTGGAGGTTCCCTGCTGTTTCGGGGTGACATTATGTGGGCCAGATGTCCGCCGTTGGTGGTCATGGAAGGCGCCGTAACGGAAGTACGATACGTGAATGCCATCCTCCGACCGATAGTGCAACCATATCGACAGCATATTGGCGAGGCATTTGTCTTCATGGACGAAAATTCGCGCCGCCATTGTGCACATCGTGTGAATGACCTCCTTCAGGATAACGACATCGCTCGACTAGAGTGGCCAGCATGTGTGAATCCTATCGAACAGGCCTACGACTGATTGAAAAGGTCTGTTTATGGATGAACCTATCCACCAAACACTCTGAGGGATCTACGCCGAATCGCCGTTGAGGAGTGGGACAATCTGGACCAACCGTGTCTTGATGAACTTGTGGATAGTATGCCACGACGAATACAGGCATGCGTCAATGCAAGAGGACGTGCTACTGGGTATTAGAGGTACCGGTGTGTACAGCAATCTGGACCACCACCTCTGTGAAGGTCTCGTTGTATGGTGGTACAACGTGGAATGTGTGGTTTTTATGGTCAATAAAAAGGGCGGAAATTATCTTCATGTTGATCTGTGTTCCAATTTTCTGTACAGGTTCCGGAACTCTCAGAACCGAGGTGATGCAAATTTGTTTTTTTTTATGTGGGTAATTTGAATAGTAACCCATGTCCGGAAGGTACCGTTTCCGTTCGACGACGATTTCAATTCAGATTTGTAAGGCGTCCACTTCTGCTGAGGGAAAGAGAAAAGTCTGAGGTACGCGCTTGGCTAGACAGGATGACGTGCGCTACGTCAGATGGTCACCTGATGTCACTTAACGCCCGCCTTGCTACGAGACCTGTTCAATTCCTGTGTTTCTTCGATACAATGAATGTGGTTTGGTACAAGTTTTCGGAATACACAGACATGCTCGTTGTGTACGGCGAAGCTCGGGGCAACGAAAGAGCTGCCTAGTCATCTGTATCACGAACATCTGGCGCAACGTAGCACGCCATCGCATAAACTTTTTGCGCAAGTTACACAGCGGCTCTGAGTAACATATCTCCATGGTGAGGAGGCAGGACTGTGGCGCACCACGGCAACGCCGCACGCCCGAATTTAAAGAAGCATAGCACTGAAGGGAACCCGTCGATGAGTACTCAAACAATTGCGGGCGCAGTGAGTGTTAGTCACAGTATCGTCTGGGGCGTTCAACGTGAGCAACAGTTACATCCGTACCACTTACAAAGGTTACACGCTATTGGTGCAGTCGATTGTCCACAACGCGTTGCCTACTGCACGTTGTTCCTGCACCGCTGCATCTACACATCCTTGCTTCCAAGTCGATTTCTGTTCACAGACGAGTGTCAGTTCACTAGGGCCTGTGTTCTAAATTCGCGAAACAGCCATGTCTAGGCAGACGAAAACCCTCGTGCCATACACGTTCAGGGATTTCAACACCGGTTTGGTACTGACTTGTGGACGGTCATGTGATTGGGCCATACCTCCATCCACTCAAGCTTACTGGTCCTCCATACTTGATATTCCTGCAAAACATATTGGACCCGCTCCTGGAAGCTGTGCCACTGAACGTGCGTCAATAAATTGGTTTCAGCGTGATGGAGCACGATCTCACTTCTCACGTGCGTTTCGGAGACACCTCAAGATGGATAGATTGAGGTGGTCCAAACGCGTGGCCCCCGCGATCGTCGGGCATAGCTTCTATGGACTATTTCTTATGGAGTCGTATGCAATTCTGACGTTACGGCTAATAATGGAAGCAAGGCTAAAGAAAAATCAAGACACTTTCATAGGATTTGTCGACCTGGAAAAAGCGTTCGACAATATAAAATGGTGCAAGCTGTTCGAGATTCTGAAAAAAGTAGGGGTAAGCTATAGGGAGAGACGGGTCATATACAATATGCGCAACAACCAAGAGGGAATATAAGAGTGGACGATCAAGAACGAAGTGCTCGTATTAAGAAGGGTGTAAGACAAGGCTGTAGCCTTTCGCCCCTACTCTTCAATCTGTACATCGAGGAAGCAATGATGGAAATAAAAGAAAGGTTCAGGAGTGGAATTAAAATTCAAGGTGAAAGGATATCAATGATACGATTCGCTGATGACATTGCTATCCTGAGTGAAAGTGAAGGAGAATTAAATGATCTGCTGAACGGAATGAACAGTCTAACGAGCACACAGTATGGTTTGAGAGTAAATCGCAGAAAGACGAAGGTAATGAGAAGTAGTAGAAATGAGAACAGCGAGAAACTTAACATCAGGATTGATGGTCACGAAGTCAATGAAGTTAAGGAATTCTGCTACCTAGGCAGTAAAATAACCAATGACGGACGGAGCAACGAGGACATCAAAAGCAGACTCGCTATGGCAAAAAAGGCATTTCTGGCAAAGAGAAGTCTACTAATATCAAATACCGGCCATAATTTGAGGAAGAAATTTCTGAGGATGTACGTCTGGAGTACAGCATTGTATGGTAGTGAAACATGGACTGTGGGAAAACCGGAACAGAAGAGAATCGAAGCATTTGAAAATTAGGTGGACTGATAAGGTAAGGAATGAGGAGGTTCTACGCAGAATCGTAGAGGAAAGGAATATGTGGAAAACACTGGTAAGGAGAAGGGACAGGATGATAGGACATCTGCTAAGACGTAAGGAAATGACTTCCATGGTACTAGAGGGAGCTGTAGAGGGCAAAAACTGTAGAGGAAGACAGAGATTGGAATACGTCAAGCAAATAATTGAGGACGTAGGTTGCAAGTGCTACTCTGAGATGAAGAGGTTAGCACAGGAAAGGAATTCGTGGCGGGCCGCATCAAACCAGTCAGTAGACTGATGACCAAAAACAACATGCAAAGATTAATTGACCAAACTTCTGTAGAGACAGAGGAAGATGTGCTGGTACGAGTTCTCGGCGCTGCACTAGAAACTGAGGAGATACTATGTAGGATATAGTGTGTGTACCAGAACATGCTTCGTAGGTACGACGTCTCTAACAACGTTGAAGGTTGTCACATCGTGCCGCAGTTGTAATGCATGTAATGCATCATTACTGTTCTGTACGTACGGTATACTGGATTCTTTTTTATTTAGGAATAATACAAACAAATAATGTTTACATGTTAATATAAAAATGTACTTAAGTGATAAATGGATGTTTCGCTATATTTACTTTCGAATTGTTATCTAATAATTGTAGGCCCTACCGTGTCATACCCAATTTAATTCATCAAGCACAAGTGGATAAGTAACACATCTGAATTGAAACTGTCGTAGAACGGAAACGACACGTTTCCGGACACGCGCTCCTGTTGAAATTATCATGTACTCACTCCCCTCTAAAAATCCTTGAAGTTTGTAATGAGAATTTCCGAACACCCTGCATAACGTCACTATCTGTCTTGGTTGTGCTTCAAAAAGCAAAGTGTCTATACATGCGAGAAAAGGGCAGGGCTCAGTAGTTCACCAAAATTCTCCCCATCACCACCATAACACGAAGGGAAGGTACCCGCCACATCACCCTCTTATCCACACGTCACCACTTCTCTTGACACCTCTGTGATGCAGGTCAGAAGAGAGACATCCAGTGTTGAAATCATGCGGATTTCTTATAGGTGGATGAAGAAAACATTTCAGATTCACTGCCGCTCAGAATCGACTCGAAAAGCCTCAAGAGGTGGAGTAAATGGCATCAATGGAATCATCCTTTGCCTTGGGGCGTTAGTTTAAACTCATTTCACGGTCGAAAACGACATTTTGCGTTGCGACGTGCTACAGAACGATGTTCTTAATGACCTGGTACAGATGGTACAACCACCAGCGACCTGTTACAAATAGTACAACCTCCAGCAACCATTCAAAACAGTTCAACGAAATCCACGATTACAAAGGAAGATTGTAGGTATCTTTGAACCATATTTAACACTTCTGCATCGTAATGGGGGATAATGAGAGGTTTTCAAAAATTAGCCTTCAATTATTTTGCGCTATGTATTATATCTGAAAGAAGAAGGGATAAAATGGAAGGAGTAAATTTGGAAATTTGTGGTAACATCTTATGGGACGAAACTGCCGAGGTCATTGGTCCCTAAGCTTACACACTACTTAATGTAACTTAAACTAACGTACACTAAGGACAACACACACACACACACACACACACACACACACACACACACACACACACATGCCCGAGGGAGGACTCGAACCTCCGAGGGTGGGAACCGCGCGGACCGCGACAAGGTTCCCTAGACCACTCCGCTACCGTGCGCGGCCTACGCAAAGAGCGACGTGTTGTCTGTAGGTCGAACAGAAATCAGATGCGGTTTTAAGAGTCGAAGGATATGAAAGGAAACATGTTGTAGAGATGTCAGTGAGTCAGAGTTGTAGCCTAACGCATGATATTCAGTCTATACATTGGGCAATTAGAAAAGGAAACAAAGGAAAAATTTGGAAAGGGATTTAACGTTAAGGGAGAAGGAATAAAAACTATGAAGTTTGCCGAGATTGCAATTCTGTGATATATGGCAAAAGAAATGGGAGGTCATTGAACAGATTAGATAGCGTCTTGGAAAGAGGCTACAAGATAAGTATATCGGCAAAAGTAAAACAGTGGTAATGGAATGTAGTCAAATTAAATTAAGCGGTGCTGAGCATAGCCGTTTTCTTCTTCTTCTTCTTCTGCTGCTGTTCGATGTTTGAAACTGAACCAGTCCATCTTCAGTTTAGTTTCCAAAGTCATTGCATTCTGAGTCTTCCTATGTGTCTTCCTGCTACTGGATATTAAAGCATGGCCTGACGTGGAATTCCCTTTACACTCTCTCTTTATATTTGATGTTTCCATGGAGTTTTATTTTCTTCACTCTTTTCATTAATGTTACAAAAATCTAGTTGATTCTTAATATCCTCATTTATTATATGATATTATATGGTAATACTTTTCGTTTATGATAGTTGCAGTTTACTTTTATCACATTAAAAAAAATTTAAGTTGTAGACCTGCTCAAGTGGTACATTAACAGTTATCATTTTTGTGCGGATGGGGTATTTACCATGAAGAATACATAATGATTACATTCCTTTCTCCTACATGTTGTTGTCTATATACTACTTTCAGCAGCTCATCTTCAGTTTCTTCCAGAATTGTTACATCATGTACATCCAAAACGATATTAACATATTAATTTCTATTAGTGTGTTTACCTAGATTTACTTCCTGTCTCCAAATCTTGATAAAGTAATTTATGTATCTATTAAATAAGGTTGGTTACAGGTAGCTTAGGTCCGTTAATGGTAATAAGACAATTAGGTTGGAAATCACAAGCCAGAAGTTTTAGATCAGTTTTACTATTTCGGAAGATGATGGCTGAAGTACAGGAGACATCAAATGCAGATCAGAAGTAGTAAGAAAAGAGTTTATGAAAAAGAGGAATCTGCAAACAATTAATAGAAATTTAAGTATTAATATTCTCCGTAAGCATTTGTTAGAAGTTTAACCTTGTAAGGAAGTGAAACAAAGGCGACAAGCAGTACAGGCAAGAAGAGAATGGAAGCTTCTGAAATGTTGTGTTACAAAATAATAACTAATGATGAGGCAATAAATCGAGTTGGCGAGAAAAGAGCAATATGACACAACTTGATTACAATCAGCGATCAGTTAGTAGGACACATCCTGAGGTATCAAGGAATAGTCAGTTTGGTAATGGAGGGAACTGTGTGTGTGTGTGTGTGTGTGTGTGTGTGTGTGTGTGAGGGAGGGAGGAGGGAGTAAAAGTTGTAGAGAGGAACAGCTTGTAGGTGTTGTCCTGACAGAGGATTTCGATGTTCTGGATCATATGAAGTAGGTTCAGGTTGGTTGACTTTAGGCCAAAAGTGTTTTGTGAAGGCTGCTGTGACATTACACACTACACACACACACACACACACACACACACACACACACACACACACTATGTGCAGGATCTCCTTCGAAACCCCCAGATCGATTTCAGTCAAATTTGACAGACGAAAGCAGTGCTCATGAATATCAGCACTGTGAAGTTCATAACCTCCTAGCTGCTACAGTAGTGGAGTTATGGCAAAAGCGTTTGTTTGTCCACCTCTGCTATATAAGGTGCCCTGTATGACATGCATGTTGTGTGGTAATAGTATCAGCATGCCTTAGCGACCTGCTTTTGCAGGGAAGCCTGCATATCAAGTGCAAGAAACGTTTCTACAGCCCTCAACACGTAGGCTGCCCTGCCCAACAGGCGTGTTTTGAGAGATTCACTGGACTGCTTTGTTGATCTGTTTTGCAGGGGTTACATCTGCAGATGGGCACAGCATGGAGAAGTTTGAGAAGGATGGTGGAGGGATGGACAGAGAGAGAAGGTAGGAGGGGATGACACACACACACACACACACACACACACACACACACACACACAGAGAGAGAGAGAGAGAGAGAGAGAGAGAGAGAGAGAGTGAGAGAGAGAGAGAGACAGAGGGAGGGAGAGAGAGAGAGAGAGAGAGAGAGAGAGAGAGAGAGCGAGAGAGAGATAGAGGGGGGTGGGGGTGGGGAAGGATGGACAGAGAGAAGGGGAGGACGGAGGAGGAACGGGCAGAGAGAAGGAGGAGGAGATGTGTGCAATATGTGTGTGAGACAAGTACGGAGTTGAGGCCACCTGGAGAAGATTAGTAAATAAATGAATAAAAGTCCACATATGGTGAGTAGCAGGCTAAGCCCAGACGAAAGGGATGCCCCAAATGCTAGAACGATGTGGCCCTTTTTTCTGTTACACACCAACCTGTGACTTCGGCGTTTCAGTGCGACAGGATCTGTGCATGGACGCCTATGTTTCGAAAAGTTGGGTGACACCCACCTTCCTGTCCTGGCAGGTTTGCCTGGCCGTCTGCCACGAGACCTGCGGGTAGCTGACGAACAGGTAGCACGAGCTGTTGAACACCTGCAGCCGCTCGTCTGCGCACTCTACCGCGGCTGCAACAGAAAACAAGCAAACAGACTCACTGACAAGTAGGGGAAAAACAGCAGTGGCACAGGTCACTCACAGCGGCAACTCAGATATGTCGTGCTCCCCATTTACACTACTGGTCATTAAAATTGCTACACCACGAAGGTGACGTGCTACAGACGCGAAATTTAACCGATAGGAAGAAGATGCTGTGATTTGCAAATGATTATCTTTTCAGAGCATTCACACAAGGTTGGCGCCCGTGGCGACACCTACAACGTGCTGACATGAGGAAAGTTTGCAACCGATTTCTCATACACAAACAGCAGTTGACCGGCGTTGCATGGTGATGCGTTGTTGTGATGCCTCGTGTAAGGAGGAGAAATGCGTACCATCACGTTTCCGACTTTGATAAAGGTCGGATTGTAGCCTATCGCAATTTCGGTTTATCGTATCGCGACATTCTTGATCGCGTTGGTCGAGATCCAATGACTGTTAGCAGAATATGGAATCGGTGGGTTCAGGAGGGTAATACGGAACACCATGCTGGATCTCAACGGCCTCGTATCACTAGCAGTCAAGATGACAGGCATCTTATCCTCATGGCTGTAACGGATCGTGCAGCCACATCTCGATGCCTGAGTCAACAGATGGGGACCTTTGCGAGACAACAACCATCTGCACAAACAGTTCGACGACGTTTACAGCAGCACGGACTATCAGCTCGGAAACCGTGGCTGCGGTTACCCTAGACGCTGCATCACAGACAGGAGCGCTTGCGATGGTGTACTCAACAACGAACCTGGGTGCACGAATGCCAAAACGTCATTTTTTCGGATGAATCCAGGTTCTGTTTATAGCATCATGATGGTCGCATCCGTGTTTGGCGACATCGCGGTGAACGCACATTGGAAGAGTGTATTCGTCATCGCCATACTGGCGTATCACCCGGCGTGATGGTATGGGGTGCCATTGGTTACACGTCTCGGTCACATCTTGTTCGCATTGACGGCACTTTGAACAGTGGACAATACAATTCAGATGTGTTACGTCCCGTGCCTCTACTCTTCATTCGATCCCTGCGAAACCCTACATTTCAGCAGGATAATGCCCTAGCGCATGTTGCAGGCCCTGTACGTGCCTTTCTGGATACAGAAAATGTCCGACTGCTGCCCTGGCCAGCACATTCTCCAGATCTCTCACCAACTGAAAAAGGCTGGTCAATGGTGGCCGAGCAACTGGTTCGTCACAATATGCGTCACTACTCTTGATGAACTGTGGCATCGTGTTGAAGCTGTATGGTTAGTTGTACCTGTACACACCATCCAAGCTCTGTTTGACTCAATGCCTAGGCGTATCAAGGCCGTTATTATGGCCAGAGATGGTTGTTCTGGGTACTGATTTCTCAGGATCTACGCACCCAAATTGCGTTCAGATGTAATCACATGTCAGTTCTAGTACAATATATGTGTCCAATGAATACCCGTTTATCATCTGCATTTCTTCTTGGTGTAGCAAATTTTAATGGACAGTAGGTAAGCAGTGCTTTAATATCCGGATTCATGACACACAAATGTTATCCGTATTATCAAAGTAGTTTAAAGCCTCATTGAATTTGGATTACATTGTAATCTGTATCCTTAATGCGATCTGAATTGAAATACCTTCTAATGTACATTAAATTTACATTGACGAATTCATGTAGTAACGCTGTCTGACTGCGTTGTTAATTCAATATGACAAAAGAACAGAAGTAACTTACTTTGCATAAAGTACTAATAATGGGCATAAGTAAATAGTTAACATAATTGTGTGAAGCTTCTGAACTGAGGTAAACATTCACGTGAATGTTGTCTTAGCTCTTGGGTTTGTACCTATGTTCTATGTGTAGGGTATGCTTGGCTCAGTCTGTTAGCATATCGTTCCTCTTCTGAAACCTGAAAATGTAAGGCGTAAAGCAACACCATTCACGCTTTATTTTAAGTAATGAACAGCCCACTCCCTCAGCAACTGCGGCGACAGACATAGCTTCAGTTCTCTTAAATCATGCAGAAAAAAAGATGAAGCGATTTGCTGAATCCAATTACTGAAATACGTAATAGTTCGCAGTGGTAATTTGGGAAATTTACTGGCTTTGCTGAAGACACGAAATAACGTGATAGCATATTACGCGGAATTCCTTGATACTGACTGCGAAGTATAACTCGGCCGGAAAGACATTAGAATTTGAAACTAACAATGAGGGATCACAAGTGACTATTAAAATGTTTCAGTGGGAAAATATATAATTGAATTTAAAGTATGATTAAGCCAAGGCACACACAGCATACGTGTACGTAGCGCGTGGTACAAATAAGCACAACACGTGAAGCGTTACAACAAAAGAAAAGCTATACATGTCAGAAAATACTGAAAGAAGTTCACTAAATGGGAATGTGACAACTTTAAGTGCTCTGATATTCGAGTGAATTGATGGAAACTCAATTCTGTACCGTTGTTTACTAATCACCCACTTTACAAAACCACCAGCGCATCATATCGACAATGGAATCACTCACTAAAGTTCTGAAAATATTCTGCGAATATCACCACTCCAAGTCTTGCAGTACGAACCAGAAAAAATGGCACACAGTAATTTTAAGACGTCTGCGAGTCAACAGCAGACTGTGACTTCAATTGTACTCAAATTTCATATAAAGAATTTTACCACACCTGCCCATCTCAAGACGCAGCACCCAACTAAACTGGACACCACACAACTCTCTGTTTGTCCATTCAAACGCACCTTTCTCTACCCGGACACGTGCGGCGCCCGTTTCTCACCGGCTCGCGGATATCGGAACCTCAAAGAGTTTGCTCCTGCCATTTTCTGAACGTGTCAAAGTAAATTGTGCTTTCAGAGATCGAGAGCTCGGTACAGAATATACCTTTGAAGAGTATCTGCCATTTAAAAAGAAGCGAAATATATTCGTTATTTCAAGTTCTGAATGTGAAAGACAACTTTCAAAATAAAGGAATTTTCATTTGAGTAAAGAAAAATGAATTTCATTGAAGCGTACAGTAGAAAATTTCATAATTATTTTGAATTAAGACAGGTGTGGAAACTGCACTGACTGGCCAACGGTCGTGTCAGAGCAGTGAATATGAACATTGTCCGTCGGCAGCCGAATGCTACGCACTGCATTTCTCTCCGTACAGTCGTGGTAGAAATGCGTTCCTGACGCCACACATCCCAATCGGCGGCGATCTGACTCACAGAAGACCATCGACTCCCTCTTACGGTTTTATAGGAGTGACGTGGCTTCCGTTTGCCAAACACTTGTAACGCTGTGCGGCAGTTAACGGGTGTGGAAACGTTGTCTCTTCCCTACTGAAGATGCAATCTAGATGCTGTTTACGGTAGAAGCCTGATTATTATGTTATCTACGACATGCTATGACCCGGTGTGCGGACATTTGCCACGCAGGACATTTGCCACGCCGGACGTTTGCCATGATTTTACCTGCTCCGAAGGGTTGGGTCCCTCGTCTCCCCCTCCTCCTCCTCATCGCTGTCGCGCAGTAAAGATACTTACTGAGCCTTTCCGCTGGTTTACTTCACATGGGACCAGAATCTCTTTGGATTTTCCGCCACATTTCTAGAGAGACTTTCGTTGTGGAAACTATTAAATGCATCTCGCATTGCCGGCCGTGATGGCCGAGCGGTTCTAGGCGCTTCAGTCCAGAACCGCGCGACTGCTACGGTCGCAGGTTCGAATCCTGCCTCGGGCATGGATGTTTGTGATGTCCTTAGGTTAGTTAGGTTTAGGTAGTTCTAAATTCTAGGGGACTGATGACTTTTGATGTTAAGTCCCATAGTGCTCAGAGCCATTTGAACCATCTCGCATTGAAATCCACACCAAATTTCGAGCCTCAGTAAAACTTCGCCAATCTTGGTGGTTTTGCGTTCGTCTTAATTATACGTGCCTTTTTCGGTACTCCTGCAGCAGCTTTCTGTCGTGTTTTGAGTACCATGGGGGATCAGTTCCGTCTCTTATTAATTTATTTGGTATGAATCTCTCGAGTGCTGTTGATACTATTTCGTTGAACTTAAGCCACATATGGTCGTCACTTACATAGTTTGGAAGGATTATAGACTGTCTCTTAGAAAGACGTCAACCGAATTTTTAGCTGCTTTTATAAATAGATATATTTCGCGTTTGGTTTTGTTGAATTTCTTTGTTACGGAATTGAGCCTCGCTACGACTGTGTTCACTGATCACTGGTCGTGATGCTCAGGATTATTTGTGGTTAAGAGGTCAAGTGTGTTTTCGTAACCATTTGCAATTTGAATGGCCTCGTGAACTGACTGTTCAAAATAATAAAAAAAATTATTTAGAACAATTACGGAAGTTGTTTCCTATCTACAATAGGGTCTGAAAATGTATTGTTGTCAACATACGGAAGGTAGATTGAAGTCACTGCCAACTGTAATTGTATGAGTAGCGTACCTATTTGTGATGAGACTCAAGTTTTCTTTGAACTGTTCAGCAACTGTTTCATCTGAGACCGGGGGTCGGTAAAAGCAGCCAGTTATTAAGTTATTCCGGTTGTCGAATATAACCTCTTCCCGTACTAAGTCACAGGAACTATCTGCTTCAATGTTGCTTATGAGCCTAAAACACATTACATTATTTTTCCTTAAGTTGTGCTTCTTGTTTCTGTTGTAGTGCAGATCGTTACAATTACGACTTTTTCCTCCAAAACCTAGGATGCTTTCTCTGTGACCCTGAAAATACCAGAGGTAAACAATGTAGGACAACAACGTACCTTACAAGCATAGCATTCTGTATTACTTCATTTCCTTATTTCTAACATTTTAAAATTGTACGTCGACCTTAGATGACATGTCAATCATAGATTTTCTTATCTCTATTTAGTGAACGTATTTTCAGTGATGTTTTGAACATTGTCCCTCTGCACTTTACTAACTAATGTTCCGCCGCAAAGGATATCGGATTTTAGAGATTAAATTAATATGGAGTATGTCGTTCTTCTTTTCGAACATTCCCATTCCCATTTCTTCTTTCCTTATTGTCTTTTGGGCATGCAGTTGTAGTAATTAAAGTAGGCACAAATGCAGTAATCAAGAAGAAACGATTAGCGTACATTCACATTCTCTTTACATCCTTTCTTGTTGCTCCCCTGCCGATGGACTGTTTCTATCGCAATCAGTAAGCGTGAAAGGAAGCTACCGTACAGACAGAGGGATCTATATCTATACTTGGCAGAACTAATTACATACTGGCATAATCGTCGGTATAGCTTTCGTTTCCCAAAAGTTATAAATATTTCGATTTCGGAAAAGCAGCTCTGTATTTCGCCAAGATGTCGAAGAAGAAGGTCCCTTACGTACTGGTTGCATCGACTAAGATGTGGAGACGGCGGTTTGAAAGCGGACAGAAGAAGTACGAGGAAGGGCGTCCCTTACCTGAGGGATCGCTACTCAAGCTACCTGGCGAAGGCGCAAGTGTGGCAAATGTCCGGCGTGGCAAATGTCCGGCGTGGCAAATGTCTGGCATTCCTATGACCCCTGTGTCTTGCACTGATTGTCAAGCCACATTCAAAATCGGTTAACTTGTGACACGTTGTCATTCTTGCGCTATCACGTATCGATACCTCTCCACAGGCGTCCTAATGTTGGCAACGGAATTGCAAGTTCCTTCCGACGCCGATCGCGGTCGTGTTGGGTCTGGCGGAGCCAATGGTGTGCGCCCACTGAGCCACGTGTGCAGCGGCTCCGTACCTTCTGTATCACGAGCGGCCTCTGCCACCGCGATATAAGGAGGCCAGCGGCAGCCACACAGCCCATTCGCACTCGGAGCCACTTGGCTACGTGACGTCACATGGGCGCCCCCTGGTCGTGGCTCCGACACTATCGTTCGTGCTTTAGTTCAGAAAAACCTCATCCTCGTTGCTGTTGTACGAGCCGGTCTCGATTTCTTGGGACACTATTTATAATGAGTCTTTGTACACTAGGGGAAACACGAGTTAATTCATGTTAGCTGAATCTCCCGTCGGTTCTTGGTAGAACAATATTATAAGAAATGAAAAGCACTAGTTTGCTTTTTTTCTACAGTATTACTTTTATTGTGTTAGCCTGTTTGCATTAAGGTTTTTTCCTGTTTACTCAGTTTGTATTTATTTACTGTTCAACTTTTTGCTTTTTACAGTGCATTACTACCACACTGTCTAAGATGATATTTACTGTATGTTTCTGTTTCAATCTAGATGTGTAACTTCTTTTCCAATACCGTTTACAAACATTGTAACTTCTTTGGCAACAATAGTCAGTAAATGTCTGAAGATGGCCCTGTAAGCCAAAAACCGGTCAACACAATAGAAGTAATACTGTAGAACAAAAGCAAACTAGTGCATTTTATTTTCTGTACAAAATCTGACAACTATGAAAACTTTCATTCATCGCTTCAGTCTGGATGTATACGTCATAGATTTGAGACTTGGAAAGGTCTCTGGAGCTGTATAGTTCGATCTGATACATAAATGCTACATTAATTTATTTGTAGGAATCGAAATAGACACACACTATGGAATAGCCTACATAAAAATATTATGTTAACACTCGAACAAGAATATTGTTGTTGTTATTGTTGTGGTCTTGAGTCCAGAGACTGGTTTGATGCAGCTCTCCATGCTACTCTGTCCTGTGCAAGCTTCTTCATCTCCCAGTACCTACTGCAACCTACATCCTTCTGAATATGCTTAGTGTATTCATCACTTAGTGCCTCTTTACGATTTTCACCTTCCACGCTGCCCTCCAATACTAAATTGGTGATCCCTTGGTGCCTCAGAATATGCCCTACCAACCGATCCCTTCTTCTAGTCAAGTTGTGCCACAAAATTCTCTTCTCTCCAATTCTATTCACTACCTCCTCATTAGTTATGTGATCTACCCATCTAATCTTCAGCGTTCTTCTGTAGCACTACATTTCGAAAGCTTCTATTCTCTTCTTGTCTAAACTACTTATCGTCCATATTTCACTCCTATACATGGCTACACTCCACACAAATAATTCAGAAACGACTTCCTGACATTTAAGTCTGTAATCGATGTTAACAAATTTCTCTTCTTCAGAAACGCTTTCCTTGCCATTTCCAGTCTACATTTTAATTCCTCTCTACTTCGACCATCATCAGTTATTTTGCTCTCTAAATAGCAAAACTCATTTACTACCTTAAGCGTCTCATTTCGTAATCTAATTCTCTCAGCATCACCCGATCTAATTCGACTGCATTCCATTATCCTCGTTTCGCTTTTGTTGAAGTTCATCTTATATTCTCCTTTCAACAGCTCTTCCAGGGCCTTTGCTGTCTCTGACAGAATTACAATGTCATCGGCGAACCTGAATATGAGTATGAATATTACAGTAAAATAAATTTTCTAGATCTTGAAATCACAAGGAATGGACCAACGTACGGACTCAATATCTACGATAAACAGACAACTACAGACACTGTAATACACAATAGGTCTTGTCATTCAAAACACACAAAGAAGCATAGTCTCGAATCTGCGTAAAGAGACTAACAAGTATCCACTGACTAAAGGAAACATAGCATCTGTATTAAAAACACTAAGAAGAACAGTAAAAAATGATTATAACTCCACCATTGTTGACAAAATTTGTAACAGAAAACTACACAGACACAAAAATAAAACTAAATACTACATAATCTTAAAAGCACAAATTATAGCAAAAATACACAGTTCACCGTCACATGAGACTGGGGAAAAATTCCACATAAAATCAGACTTGCACATCAGAAAGGCAACCTAAAAATAGGCTTTAGATCACTGAACACATTGATATCACAAATTTGTCGTAACATAGAACAATCCTCTTATTTTGCACGTTCGAGTGTTTATAAGTTAAAATGCGATGTCTGTTACATAATTTACGTAGGACAAAATGGAGCAAATTTCAAAACACTATTTACAAAACCATGTGAACCTATGTAAAGGTTTTTTAAATTACCTCTACCAGTCACAAACTTTGTCACCTATTGTATTACTTATTTATTTAGCGACGTGTTTCGAGGGAAAACTTCATCTTCAGGCTAAATGGCATTACAAAAACAACTTTACAATAGGTTAATGCTGATGTTACATAGTCTTTTCGTAAATGCTGTAGTCATCCTCTGGAAGAAGAGAAAACAGCATTTACGAAAAGACTATGTAACATCAGCATGAACTTATTGTAAAGTTGTTTTTGTAATGCAATTTAGCCTGAAGATCAGGTATTCCCTCGAAACATGTCGCTAAATAAATAAGTAATACAACAGTTGACAAAGTTTGTGACTGGTAGCGGTAATTTAAAAAAAAAACCTTTATATATTTCTCGAGACAGTCACGGTCGAAAAATAGTCAAAATGGCTTCAAATTCATGTGAACCTAGCTGGCATTCTTTTCAAGCTCTAAACATCCTGTTCAACTGATCCTAAAGTTCTTTTCAGTCTCTTACAGAACTGCACTGCTATCGATAAACTTTAAAATTTTTAATTCTTTTTCTCTGGACACTAAACTTTTTCGAAGCATCTGTTTAGTTGGTTTTAGTTCTTGACCATGGCACAGGCTGAATAACATGGGGATGCATTACAATCCTTTCACAGTTCCTTCGGTATCACAGTTTTATTTTAAATTTTTGTTTTTCCGAAGAGGCTGATGACTATTCTTAGGAACATCCCTGTCTCAGTCCCTTCGGTATCACAACTTTCTTTAGAATTCTTGTTCTTCCCGAGAATCTGCTGACTAATCTTGAAAACGTGTACAGTACAATTTTCGAGAAAGGCGCCTAAGTTTCGTACTCACAGACTAAGACTGTAAGATTTAACCGCACTTTACTCCTGATTGTAGCATTTTCCTTCGGGCCTACGGAAATCCCCAAAGAGACAGTGCTTGTGGCGTTGGCGCTCAGAGGGACGCCGACAAAGGCAGAGAGAGAGAGAGAGAGAGAGAGAGAGAGAGAGAGAGAGAGAGACAGACAGACAGACAGAGAGAGGTGGGAGGGGGGGGGGAGTGGAGAGCGTTGTCGTAGCTGCGAGACGATTTTCGGAACAAAGAGGCCGAATCCGAGAACTCGAAGCATCTGCAGCGCTGCCTAATGACGGCTATCACGACGGGGCGGCATCCGCGCTGCAGTATTAATACCTCGGGATCGGGGCGGGCGAAAGCGGTAAGCAGGGGGACGATTTAATTAAAAGGAAAAGGGCCGGATAAAGAGCGCAAAAACCGACACCGCTTCAAAGGCGAATAAAGCGCGCATCTCTCGCCGGATTCCGCCATTGTGCTACGCTGCAGAGGAAGCCGTTTAGGCGACGCGGTGGTCGCTTCGCTTCGCTTTTAAATCACCTCCGCCTCCGCCTCCGCCTCCAAACGGCCCAAGCTGATGCGCGACGCAAATGGGATGCCGCGGTGGAATCGCTGCCGTTCTCGACCGGTATTTTTCAATTAATTGGCCACTCAGTATTCTCGCGTTGGAAGCCACATTTTAACTGCTACTTTACGATTTCATTAAAACTGGGACCTTTACTCGCAAAATGTTTTACACTGGACTGCTACGGTTATTCGTCACTATTAGAAAGAAAGGAAAGAAAGGTATTTATGATTTCCTCATTGATTCACAGTTTCAGCGTAGCAGAATTAGGACGGCTGGAGTGGCCGAGCGGTTCTAGGCGCGGTTCTAGGAACTGCGCGACCACTAAGGTCGCAGGTTCGAATCCTGCCTCGGGCATGGAAGTGTGTGATATCCTTAGGTTAGTTAGGTTTAACTCGGAAGTTAAGTCACATAGTGCTCAGAGCCATTTGAACCATTTTTAGCAGAATTAGCGGTCAATATCCGGCAGTTATACAGCAAATTAAGGATGAAGTAAACAAAATACTGCTTAGGATAATCAGAACAGATACTGAAGACTGAACTCCCTGAATATTCACCTGCTACGACTGCGATAAAGAATACAGATGTCGAAAGGGTCGTAATTTTACAATACGTTTCAAAGAACATACAATGGGTGTTGCAAGTAGCAGATATTTGTTTCGTCAACATTTGGAAGAAGGTAAATACTCAGAAGGGTCAATCAATGACGTAACGCCTCTAAAGGGTTTTTACTAGATGCACTCGAAGAAGATTTATAGTCGACATAAAAATTAGTCTTAAGCTAGTTGAATGAAAAACTCAGTTTCAACGAGAAATATTTTTATGATATTGTCACGTAGAAGAAGGTGTAATTAGATGAATGGCGAACATTAACTTCACTTAACGAATGTTTATTCAGCACTTGCACATACAAGAGCGCAGAGAGAGCTGCCTCCGGCCTGAACAAAAAATATGGTTCAAATAGCTCTGAGCTCTATGGGACTTAACATCTATGGTCATCAGTCCCCTAGAACTTAGAACTACTTAAACATAACTAACCTAAGGACATCACACAAACACCCAGTCATCACGCGGCCAGAACACTTACGGTATATACACAGCTACAGAACATTCCAGTAGAATGATTCTTGACATTTGTGGATACTTTTAGAATGTACCCGAACCGAATATAGAAATTAAAATTGTACAGTCCTGGTGAGTTATGAACTCACGTTCCTCCATGTGACAGTTTAGTATCATAACCACTACACCACGGTGCTACTCAGCTTCTTCTGCGACAATACATTAGAAGACTGTTATAAAAGTCATGCTGCTCTTCTGCTTTTCAAGATTTTAAAGTTGTATGTTTTTCATATTTTAAAGTTTTACATTTTTTAACTTGTCAGTCTCTTAACTGTCTTGCTGTGCTTTTGAGATTTTACGATATTTAGCGCATTGTTAACGCTTGCAGACGCATTGTTGGAATATAGAATTTGCTGTACATCTTTGCAGTTTTTCACAAAGGATTATCTCATTTAGTACAAATTAAATATTAATATTGGAAATGGCCTTGCCGCAGTGGTAACACCGGTTCCCGTCAGGCCAGCGAAGTTAAGCGCTGTCGGGCTTGGCTAGCACTTGGATGGGTCACCGTCTGAGTCTGCCAGGTGGTGTTGGCAAGCGGGGTGCACTCAGCCCTTGTGACGCCAATTGAGGAGCTACTTCACTGACAACTAGCGACAACGGTCACGAAAACTGACAAGTCACGACCTTGGACACACCTGTAAATGTGCCTTCCCCCGCGAAATCCGGCTTGTCCCTCTTCCGGCCAGCAGGTAGACGGAGCGCGCTCGGTCCTACAGGCGGCCACAATGGGACGGACCGGTTCCGGTGGCGGGCTCTTTGTGGCCCACGCGAACGCTCAGTCGCTAACGGCTCACTTCGACGAGTTCTGTGACCTGTTCTGCCAATCGCTGTTCCATATTATCCTAGTCTCTGGAACTTGGTTGAATCCAAACATTTCTTCCGACGCTATCCGAATCACTGGTTACTCTCTCCTAAGGGCAGATCGTGAAACACGACGCGGGGGTGGTGTGGGTGCCTATGTTCGCTCTGATCTGAGACCTACTATACTATGCACATCGGATGTAAAGGGCGAAGGAGAAGCAGAGTTCTTGTTTTTCGAAATAAATACATAAAATCAGAAACTACTAATTGGAGTAATCTATAAACCTCCAAACGTCGGTGCTATGTCCTCCTTTCAGTCTGCCCTGTCCTCGCTCGTGACACTGTATGAACACATAATCATTATGGGCGACACAAACATCGACTTACAGTTAAAATCTCCCTCTGCAGAAAAACTAAGGAGACTGTTCCACTCCAATGATATGAGTTTAACACCGCTGGACCCAACTCATCACACGCCACACAGCCATACACTCATAGATATAATTGCAACAAAGCGACCAGATAAAATAATTCGCGCCAATCAGACGTCCGCTCCAGGACTCTTTGCTCATGACGTGATATTCTTAAATTACTCAGTGCATAGAAAAAAAAAATGTTACCTTGTAACCTAAAGAAACCTAAAAAATGTTAACCATGACGCTCTTCAAAAGGATTGCTTAGACATCCCTTGGCATGATATAAGCAATGAACCGACTTTAGACGGAAAAATTCGGGAATTATGTCGCAAA
Source organism: Schistocerca cancellata (assembly GCF_023864275.1). Classification (NCBI taxonomy): domain Eukaryota; kingdom Metazoa; phylum Arthropoda; class Insecta; order Orthoptera; family Acrididae; genus Schistocerca; species Schistocerca cancellata. Next base: position 810,591,322 of record NC_064628.1, read on the forward strand.
ATTATTGCACTGTATGATAAACATGCTCCTCAACGCACTGTCAAGGTATAGAGAGCTCCCGCTCCGTGGCTCACCACTGCATTACGCCAGTTAAAGAATAAACGTGATGCTGCACATAGGGCCTTCAAGCTTAACCCAACTCCCGAGGCGTACGAAGCTTATAGGAAACTCCGAAATAGAACCAAGCAAAGCGTGAGGAATGCCAAAATCAGACATGCCCGCTCTGTCGTATGCGGCATATCAAAACCTGCTGCACTGTGGAAAAAGCTGTCCAGTTTCGGTATAGGGAAGCGAAGATCTGACTCTGTTTATCAAGCGTCTGCAGAAGAATTAAACGATTTCTTCTCAACAGCTGTAAACTGCCACGCAGCGACAAATTACCAGCCCCAAGATATCAATCTCTCGAGAGGCAAGTTTTTCCTAAAACATGTCACTACCGGCACAGTACACAAGGCAATTATGAGAATCTCTTCCGAGGCAGTAGGAAATGATGGAGTGAGCATTGGCATGATTAAGAACGTCGTAGACACTATTACTCCAGTTATCACAGACATCTTCAACCTGTCTCTTGACAGTAGTACATATCCTACAGAGTGGAAGCAAAGTTTAATTCAACCTATACCCAAGACTGACAACCCTAAGTCGCCAGGTGACTATAGGCCGATCAGCATACTACCTGCGATATCTAAAGCCCTAGAATACATCGTCCATGAACAGCTGACGGATTACCTCAAAAATCATAACATCAACGACAAATATCAGTCAGGCTTTCGAAAGCACCATAGTACAGCAACTGCGTTAATCAAAGTAACTGATGACATTAAACATGCTATGGACAGACGTGACGCTACCATCCTAACACTGCTTGACTTTAGCAAGGCTTTTGATACAGTTGACTTTGATATATTACTAATTAAAATGAAGCAGCTGAATTTCTCAAACAGCGCAATACACTGGTTCGACAGCTACCTCAAAAACAGAAGTCAACAAGTCATTTGTGGGTCGGAAAAGTCATCATGGAAAAACGTGCGCTCTGGAGTTCCCCAAGGCTCCGTCCTTGGTCCATTACTCTTCTCACTGTACATTAATGACATTTCTTCAGTGATTCACTCCTGCAACTACCATCTATATGCCGACGACATCCAACTGTACATAAGTGCAAGCCCCAAGAACATTGCTGACGCAGTAGCGAGTATGAACGGAGATCTTTGTTTCTCGTTGGGCACAGAACCTAGGTCTGAAACTAAACCCCAAGAAATCCCAGGTCATACTTATATCTCATCCAAAGTTAATCAGTCGGTACTTTCACGAAACAGTCCCTCAAATACTCCTCAATGGTACCCAACTACCATACCAAAAAACAGTAAAAGAACTTGGAATAATCTTGGATGAACACCTAAACTGGGAAGAACAAACAGTCACAGCTTGCCGGAAATCGCTCTCCTCCATACATGCAATTCAAAAATTTAGAAAAATATTTCCAACGCATGTTAAACAAAAATTAGTCCAAACACTAGTCTTGCCTAATCTTTACTACTGTGATGTAGTTCAACACGTCACAAATAGTGAAAATTCGAGACGCCTCGAGCTAGTGATGAATGCTTGCGTTAGATACGTATGCAATATACGGTTGTATGATCATATCAGTCCTTCATACTCCCAGCTAGGTTCGATACGCCCACATAAGGCACGCGATATCCACACGATGTGCTTACTTCATCGATTTCTTAGCCACTGGTGCCCCTAATACTTATCTTCTCACATTAAACATCTATCATCATTCCACAACCGCAATACCAGATCGGATACGTCTAGCATCTTGGCTGTACCTTTACATAACACAAAATCTTTCTCCATCTCAGCCATACGACTATGGAACGCGCTCCCCTGTGATCTGCGTCTTATCCAGAACCACTCAACATTCAAGAGGGAACTCAAAACTTACATATTAGGGACGCTATACCCACCATTGTTGTGCCCCTCTCATCTTTTTCTTTCTCCTCTCCATCATAGCTTCGAATTTTACCATTCTATTTTTCTTCCTCTAACCTATCTACCTCTTCTATATCTCTTTCACTCCATTCTATCGTCTTATGTCTCTGCTTGATGAGAATAACTCACAAGCTGCAAGAATATAACGAGAAAATTCCAAACTAGCAATAGGACTGACATTCGTAAAAGAAAAATATGTTTACTTCCATATACATAGTCATTACTATTGTTGTTGTTATTGTTGTCTTCAGTCCTGAGACTGGTTTGATGCAGCTCTCCATGTTACTCTATCCTGTGCAAGCTGCTTCATCTCCCAGTACCTACTGCAACCTACATTCTTCTGAATCTACTTAGTGTATTCATCTCTTGGTCTCCCTCTACGATTTTTACCCTCCACGCTGCCCTCCAATAGTAAACTGGTGATCCCTTGATGCCTCAGAACATGTCCTACCAACCGGTCTCTTCTTCTTGTCAGGTTGTGCCACAGACTCCTCTTCTCCCCAATTCTATTCAATACCTCCTCATTAGTTATGTGATCTACCCATCTAATCTTCAGCATTCTTCTGTAGCACCACATTTCGAATGCTTCTATTCTCTTCTTGTCCAAACTATTTATCGTCCATGTTTCACTTCCATACATGGCTACACTCCATACAAATACTTTCAGAAACGACTTCCTGATACTTAAATCTATACTCGATGTTAACAAATTTCTCTTCTTCAGAAACGCTTTCCTTGCCATTGCCAGTCTACATTTTATATCCATTATTCTTGATTGTTATAATTATTTTTTGATTGTTATAATTATCATTGTACTACTTTTATAATCTCTATTTTTTTCTTTAACATTAATACTGTATAACATGTTATATGTCCTTAATGTTCTGTAGAAACTGAAATTTGTTGAATCTGAGTATGCCTGGTTAGATGTAAGAGAGGGCCTGAAGGCCCTAATCTTGCCAGGTAAAATAAATGCATAAATAAAAAAAAAAATAAACAGCTGGGAGAGCAATGTGCTGACCCCATGACGCTTCGTATCTGGGTGTGGTGATGCCTAAGGGCTGAGGGCGACACGGTGGCCGGTCGGTACCGTTAGGCCTCCAAGGGCTGTTCAGACGATGTTTGTTTTGTAACTAATAGTGTTACACTTCTTCATTACATTTTTTATCTAGCGTCACTTATAAATTGTTATTATCTTGCTGAATGTGTATTTTCTTAACTAAAAGAAGAATTTTCAATAAGTTTCTATTTTCAGATGTATTATTTTGTCGTTTGTATATGAATTCGCTGTTCTCGTCTATGTAAATGTTTCATAACATATGACGATGCATACGTCGTTTTATTGGATGGAAAAGGGACGCATGTTTACATCTTGGCGACAGGCTCGACTAGTTTTATGTATTAGCGGGTAAAATGGGGTAAAGCGGATCACAAGGGTAAAGCGGATCAAAGACACAATGTACGGAACCAATGCCATCTGGGTAACGGGAGAAAGAAACACAAAAACTGAGACGTATTTCGAAAGCTGTGACCACTGTGTTTCTTACCCGAGTCATGAGCTACACGAGAAACGAAAATCGGGGCAACCAATTACTTAAATCTTTGTCATTTCAACGAAAACAAACTGCTGCAGTGCCCACAGGTGAGAAACTACACCTATTTTTCAGCTGAATTGTATCAAAGCTGTACAGTATGTGCAATGTACGTGAAACTCACTTTTTATCGTACTTTTACTTTTCGTTATTGTGCCAAACTTGACTTTTTTGTAAACGCGGGGCTAAAGAAAATCATACCCTGGAAATATAAAGGAGATTGGAGCAGAGAAAAAAGATATTATAATGAAGTTTAAGTACGTGAAGCAGTGAGAAAAGTAAATAGCAATGTAATGACTTTGCGAAAAGCTTCTGAAATTCATTATAACAAAGGCTACTACGTCCTCGCTTCCTTAAACATTCATAAAAGAGATAGATGTCATGTAGGAAAGACTGAGAAGGCAGGTGAGGAACTGCTTTGAATAGTTTTTTAAGAAAAAGAGATGGCAAGAAACAGACACATTATGTGTATCGTGATGAAGCTGAATTTCAAAGTTTCCATATTAAACGTCATTTGTAAGGTAAGGGGAAAGATTTGAGAAGGGGCCGGTATGATGTCGCAGACACTTATGTGAACATTGTTGAGTAACAGAATTGCCATATGTGATTTTGTAACATTATTATGTTGTTGGATCTGTGTTCAAGTTTTTAAAAGCACTGATCATTTAACGGTAATTTCGATGTTGAACGTATTTTTATTTAAAGCTATGCCATTATTTCTTTTAAAATATCTTACAATGATCTACTTTCGACCTTGAGTGGAATAAAGTAGTTTAAATAAAAAAATCCGCTTTACCCAAAGTAATGAATTAAAGCATATTAGCCCCTTTAAATTTGCATGTTCGCAACCGTGTCCTGTAAAAGTACAAGGTTTGTGACATATGAAAGATCATAAATGTAAATTAATAGCTATTTCTTGTACATCATCGTTAAGCATTCAAGTCCTAATTTCTTGAAAAAAGAAAAAAAACTTCAAATTTTCATCCACTTTATCCCAGTTTACGGACACACATAAGGCACTACTTCTTATCCTAGCCTTTTTCATGCTTTTCTTTTTTCGTTTTCTCTTTTAAATTTCTGTCAATGTTCTTTAGATGCATTTATACGGTTTTAAATTCGTATTGCGCGAAGTTTCATGTGAGACATACGATAGTTATGGTGTTTTAATTCTCAACGGTTTCTTCATTGATCGCGTGCAGAACGATGGATGGAGCTTCTCCTTTATAACACGTAGCATTCGCATGTTACACAGCAGGTGACGACTGGTGCCTCCCGGCTAGGGCTGCCATCCGTCACCGTTATGGACCTTCGTGTCCCAACATCTCGAAAAGACTCAGTTTGATCCAGATTTTGCAGAATACTGTTACGAGCTTGTCTCAAGTAATGAAGTAACACCGTCTATTAGCGGAACATGTAAATGCAGCCTTGGTTAGTTTTATTTCTGTCAAAAAGTTTAAGTTGTCAATGACGACTCACAGATAGCGTTGCATGTTGCATATCCTGTATCGATGACGCAACAACCTTTAGGACCTAGAGCCATCATTAGAGAAAATACGGGGCTGGAACTGCAATGAGGCGGCGCTCTAAGTTCGCGTTCTGCCGTATAACTGCGTCTTTACCCCGTAAGAAAAGCCAATAACGGAACGGCGACGAGGCACAAGCTGCTGAATACCTAGCTGACAAGCCTAATTACATTAGACGCTCGACCATAACATTACTTGCTGTGTAATGTTTTCCGACAGCCTTGGTAGAAAATTTAATTTCGGGTGTGAACCCTACTTGATGATTCCATTTTTCAGCAACTGCAGTGAGGAAAACACACTGAAGCACCAAAGAAACTGGCACGGGCACGGGTATTCAAATACAGAGAGATGTAAACAGGCAGAATATGGCGCTGCGGTCGGCAACACCTATATAAGACAACAAGTTTCTGGCACAGTTATTAGATCGATTACTGCTGCTACAGTGGCAGGTTGTCAAGATTTAAGTGACTTTGAACGTGGTGTTACAGTCTGCGCACGATCGACGGGACACAGCATCTCCGAGGTAGCGATGAAGTGGGGACTTTCCCGTACGACCATTTCACTAGTGTACCGTGAATATCAGGAATCTGGTAAAATATCAAATCTCCGACATCAGTGAGGCCAGAAAAAGATCCTGAAAGAACGAAGACTGAAGAGATTCGTTGAACGTCGCAAATTGTTTCAGATTTAAGTGCTGGGCCACCAACACGTGTCAGGGTGCGAAAAATTCTACGAAACATCAGCGATATGGGCTTTGGGAGCCGACTCGTGTAATCTTGACGACTGCACGACGCAAAGCGTTACGCCTCTCCTGGGCCCGTCAACACCGACATTGGACTGTTGATGACTGGAAACATGTTGCCCGGTCGGACGAGTCTCGTTTCAAATTGTATCGAGCGGATGGACGTTTACGGGTATGCAGACAACCTCATGAATCCATGGACCCTGCATGTCAGCAGGGGATTGTTCAAGATCGTGGAGGCTCTGTAATGGTGTGGGGCGTGTGCAGTTGGAGTGATATGGGACCCCTGATAAGTTTAGATACGACTCTGACAGGTGACACATACGTGATTATACTGTCGGATCACCAGCATCCAGCCATGTCCATTGTGCATTCCGACGGACTTGGGCAATTCCAGCAGGACAATGCGACACCCCACAAGTCCAGAATTTCTACAGAGTGCCTTCAGGAATCCTCTTCTGAGTTTAAACACTTCCACTGGCCACCAAACTCACCAGAAATTAACATTATTGAGTATATCTGGGATGCCTTGTAACGTGCTGTTCAGAAGAGGCTCCACTCCCTCGTACTCTTACGGATTTATGGACAGCCCTGCAGGATTCATGGCGTCAATTGCCTCCAGCACTACTTCAGACAATAGTCGAGTCCATGCCACGTTGTGTTGTGGTACTTCTGCGTGTTTGCCGACTCTCCAACGATATTAGGCAGGCGTGCCAGTTTCTTCGGCTCTTCACTGTATTTAAGCAGTGCCACGGGGAAGAATCGGGCTGTTCCCATTTGAATAGCGAACTGATAAGACAATTCTTTCTAAATGTAATACGAACATCGAGTGCAACTTAGTAATTTTTGAAGTGTTCACTGCCGGCCTCGGTGGCCGAGCGGTTCCAGGCGCTTCAGTCCGGGACCGCGCGACCGCTACGGTCGCAGCTTCGAATGATGCCTCGGGCATGGATGTGTGTGATGTCCTTAGGTTAGTTAGGTTCAAGTAGTTCTAAGTTCTAGGGGACTGATGACGTTAGGAGTTAAGCCCCATAGCGCTCAGGGCCATTTGAACCTGTTGAAGTGTACATTATGGCTACATACGACGTGCATAGAGTTTTATAAATACGAAAAAGCGAAGAAAGACATACTGAAGAAAGCGAAATCTTTCGAAAAATATGGTTTACCAACTACTACTTTCGCAAGAAGTTCCATGTAATTATGTTGTAAATAAAAAGTAATTATATGAAACAAATTTTTTACTTCATTTCTACACCACCATCTCAGAGGGTCCCGACGAGGTCTCCGCTAGATATGGCGACTCTATGTCCGGCGTATTCTACATTTCTGCTTATCATCTACGAGTGTGACCAATGAGTGTAATAAATTTGCATTCTACATGATCGCAAATGTCGTTTCATTTAATTACTGGTGACCGGTTTAAGTCTTAGGAGGAGATATTCAGACAATTGTGAGGGATGTCAGGAATTCCACAACTATACGTACACCTTGTACATCAGTCCCAATACAACAAAGTTTTTTTTAACTTGCTATCACGACTGATTATTTTCATTTAGGTACCGAAGCCTTTTGAGTGACAAGCTATGCTGTATGCTGTACCAGAACTAATCACTGGATCACTGCTGATGTGGGCAATGTCCTTTCTGCCCGAGCACTGATATACTCAAAGCTTCAACTTACAGCAAATCTCTCCTCTTTCCTCTCAAACTTGGAGTTACTGTCAACGAGGAGTACATTCGACATGCAGCAGGAAAGTTAATTCTCGCCATCAACGGTGAGGCTGTGGATGAGGAAACTTCCCACTGTTACCTTCATCTCGGTGGTGCTAATTTCACAGCGCCATAGTGTTGAGTTTGAGAGAAAATTGGAGTCTGCCATTAGTTGAGACTTCGACTCGTATTTGGATGGTGTACCTGATAGCTCACAGGCCGGTTCCAGGACACAATTTCAAGTTGTCACATGCGTTCTATCCTATGTTTACTCCGCACAGAACAAGGCAATAAATTCTCGTATAGAAACAGAATGCTCGTTGCAAACAGAAATCAGTTCGCCGTTCTCAGTCATCAACAGAAGTGAATGGAGCGCTGGGTGCACCTCAGGGATAATTACTATTCACGGTATACGAAGATGTTTGATTCAAGTAAATGGCCGGGTAGATGGCATCTGAATCTGTGTGTTGTTTGTAGACGCCGTAGCTGAGTACGGGATGATTATGTCAATAGAAAAGTGTTAAGTGATACAAGATGCGTAAATAAACGATGATCCCCAAATAAATTTCGTTTAACTATCTCTGATAGATCCCTGAAGTCCATTATGCCGTTTGCAATGTGTAAGCTTCCACGGGCTCATGTATTTTAATTAAAACTGTGTACAACGGATTAAATTAAATAGAAGAGGCTGGCCCTGATAAAACATGAGTTATGAATCAGCCACATAGCAATATGTAATTCATTACAGGGATATCATCTGCCTACGAAATGAAATAGGATTCCAAACAAAATTAATTTATTACAATAGTCTGCCCTTTAAATACTTGAATACGACTTTGATTACAAGCTCGCAATGAAATTCAGGAACGTGAACAACACAGAATGAATAATCGCTTAGCGAGAAATGTGCAAAGGCCTTGGCAAAGAACGGATGATACTAGGTAGCTGTTAGGTGGTCATCTAATAAATTGTGAAAGTACAAATTAGCTGTGCATGCTCACTAATTGCGCGATTACGCCGAAAGAATGGTTAACTAAAACGTGCATACTACGTTAAAGGTTGAAAGTGAGTCCTAGGAATTTCGAAGAATTTGCAAGGTTCGCAACAGTTTCTCGTTTCTATCATATGGCAGACGGCTTCAACAGTCAGTTAGAAAATATTTGAAAAGAGTTTGCTAGAGCGCAGCTAGCCATTTTTATCAAAGGCGTTAACAGTGAACTTGAGAAGAGCTCGATTTCTTAGGAATAATGAGGAAGATTCTTATCACCCGTTGAAGAAAGTGTAGGAAATGTATTAGGTTCTGTTTCGAGAGGCAGAATGTCAGCCGTGTTGTAAATAAATAAATACTCGTAGCTCAAATGAAAGAAAGAATGAAAGAAATTCCAGTAGCCAGTGAAATCAGAGGTGATCTCTGCAAGAGCCATCAGGGGAACCTATGTGCAAAGAATGTCACTTTTAAAAATGTAATGAGTGTTATTCGTGCAGCTGACGATACACGAGAGCATGACTTCAACAACGCCAGTTAGAGAATTTCTCTGTAGTTATCGAAAGCTAGCAAAGAAGTCCACCGTATTAGAGTAGGGTGCACTGGCTTAATCGGAGCTCGTTATTAAATCGATTATTTTTTGTCTTTTAGACGAGAGAGATATGTTTATGAAAATGAGTAACGTGTGTATTTCTGAACTGAAACAACCTTTATCGACTAGTGACCTTCCATTCCTTAACGATACAACCAGCCTCCGAACGACTTGAGTATCTTAGGTTAAAGATCTGCTGATAATGTATTTCATCAGCCATATACAACCATTCGAACTGAAATTGTCATTTTGGGCAGAAATGAATAGAAATTAGAGTTCGTTTTCCAAAGTTGTGTACACTGAAGGACTTTGTTATTAATAAATTTTGAACGTTATCTACCTATTCCACTTAATCTTAAGGAAAATATCCAGTTTTGACCGCAGTACAAAATGACTTGCACCAAAATGTTAAAATGTGTGTGAATTCATAAGGGACCAAACTGCTAAGGTCATCGGTCCCTAGACTCACACACTACTTAAACTAACTTACACTAAGGACAACACACACACCCATGCCCTAGGGAGGACTCGAATCTCCGACGGGAGGTTAAAATGGCTCTAAGCACTATGGGACTTAACATCTGAGGTCATCAGTCCCCTAGACTTAGAACTACTTAAACCTAACTAAGGACATCACAAACATCCATGCCCGCGGCAGCAGCGTGGTTCCAGACTGAAACGCCTAGAACCGCTCGGTCACAGCCGCCGGCCCGGCGGGAGGGACCGCGCGATTCGTGACATGGCGTCTCTAACCGCACGGCCACTCCGCGTGGCGACTTGCACTCCTTTTTCTCTCCATATTCAATGTACTGTACATGGGTTAAATTTGCTTTGCTCTGCAACTCGACGTAACTTACTTTCAGTGCAGTAGGGAATTGAAGGAAAAATTCAATAACAAGAGAAACATTCCTGATTTATACAAGCATTTTCCTCAGCATCGATTACTTCGGTTATACAAGATGGTTGCAGGAGGAGAGGGGGGAGGAGATAAGCGGATAACGTCTCATCGACAACGAGGTCATAAGAGACGGAGTACAACCTGGCATTAGGGACGGATAGAAATGGAAATCAGCCGTGCACATTCACATGAACCATCCCGGCATTTTCCTTAAGCGATTTAGGAAAATTACCGGAAATCTAAATCAGGGTAGCCGGACCCGGGTTTGAGCAGTCGTACTCCCGAATGCGAGCCCAATGTGCTAACCACTGAGATACCTCTCTCGATAAAACGGCTGCAGGCGCAGTACGAATGTGGCATTTCACGTACGTATGTGAACAACTACTTTCAACGATGAGAAACGATAACAAACGTTTGAGAAACTCATCTTCAGGCCGAAAGCTAAACTGCGCGCCACATATACAATACGCACGAACGCTCATGCGAAAGGGAAATAGAGCAAGAAGATCGAGAATGCGAAAGTTGATTAAAAAGTTTTACATGTGTAATTACTGATTAAGAAATGTGAGAAATGTGTACCTATTTAATAATGAAATAATGTGGCAACATTATTTTTTTAGCTTACTTGTTTCATTTATGGCAATGAAACATAATATACAGTGACTTACAGACTTCTGGTTGTAAAAATAACAAAATTAATTAGAATGAGAAATGGGCGATGTCCTCTCTCCTCAAGACTTCAACCCCCTTTTTCTGTGTGCTGTGACGACGGAAGAGAGGGATACAGTACAGTACTCACTAGTCGCAGATCCGCAATCACCATCTACTCGCGGAACAAGTTGGCTGTGAAACCCTAGCACCGGCCGGAGTGGCCGAGCGGTTCTAGACGCTACGGCCGTAGGTTAGAATCCTGCCTCGGGCATGGATGTGTGTGATGTCCTTAGGTTAGTTAGGTTTAAGTAGTTCTAAGTTTTAGGGGACTGATGACCTCAGAAGTTAAGTCCCATAGTGCTCAGAGCCATTTGAACCATTTTTCGCAGCACTCCGTGAAGAATGGGCTGTTATTCCCCAAGAAATCTTCCAGCAACTGATCAAATGCATCCCTGCGAGAGTGGAAGAAGTCATCAAGGCTAAGCGTAGGCCAACACTATACTGAATTCCAGCATTACCGATGTAGGGCGCCACGAACTTATTTTCAGCCAGGTGTCCAGATGCACATAGTATACTTACCAAGCTCGTCTACGATAATTTGATGTGCATCTAATTTTATCTGAATTTTTTCAGTCACCAATGCGCTGCTCCTGTCACCTGCAAATTTACTTATTAAGTTGTAAATTTTGTACCGATTTTTATTTTACCGGATCAGAGCAAGAATTTCGTAAATTAAACACTTCCTCCTTGCGTGAATCTATTTTGTATGTCTCTCCTGTTATTCGCGTCTTGGATCCGTAGCAATCCTAAATAGTGTAAACGATATTATTCTTCCATACTGGCTGTCAGTGGTCGGATTAAGATACCCCGTTCTTACCCTTTGATTTACATTTTGAGACGGGCATGTACTATGTTCCATATTCATGTTGCTTGTGTTGAGGCGATATACAGTGTCCAGTCACATTAACGTGACCACTTGTCATAACCCTGAATAACCAGCTTTCACAGCGCGGACCATTGCGAGACGTTCAGACGCTGCGCTAGGTTTCTCGGGCGAGTATCCGTAGTAAGTAGTCCACAGATTCTCGATTGAGTTTAAATCCAGGGAGGTTGGTGGGCAATGGCGTAATATAAACTCATCCTAGTGCTTTTCGAACCACGCAAGTAAACTAAGAGCTGTGTGACACGTTGCATTATCCTGCTGCTAGATGCTATCGTGCAGAGGAAAAACAAACAGCATTTAGGAGAGAAGCATGCTTATGTTGATGCACTGTGCCTTCGGAAAAATTTGTAAATTCGTGGTAACTCCTAATGGGACCAAACCGCTGAGGTCATCTGTTCCTAAGCTTACACGCTACTTAATCTAACTTAAACTAACTTACGCTAAGGACAACACACACACACCCATGCCCGAAGCTCTGACGGGGGGAACCACGCGGACCGTGACACGGCATACGTCCGAGACCGTGCGGCTACCCCGCGCAGCCACTGTGCCTTCCAGAATGACCAGACCACCCAGGGTATGCCACAAAAACTTTCCCCATACCACAATACTCCATCCTCCGGCCGCGAGACACACGACGATTGTTGTAGGGTGTTTGTTTTCAGACGTTCCACGATGTATACGCCAACGGCCATCTGCCCGATGGAGCATAAAACGTGATTCATCTGAAGAGGCCACCTGTCGCCACTCAGTGGACGTCCAGGTTCGGTACTGACATGTAAATTCCAGCCTTCATCGCCGGTGACCAGCATTCAGCATGGGTACACGAACCAGACGCCTGCAGAGGTGGTCCACATGCAGCAACGTTCACAGAACGGTCGTTAAGGAGATACTGTTGACTAGAGTTGTGGCGATTCGTGAATGAGTCGTTCATTTGAACGACTCTAAATAAAGAATCGTAAGAATCGAATCGTGATACGGACGAATCGTCGTTCAAAAGAATCGCAAGAACGATTGCGTGTTTCCGAGTCGTGACGATTCCAAGTTCCAACGATTCATCGATTCTTAGTACGCTATGCTTCGAAGACAACTTCCCGAATCATGCCGAGTCGTGCCGAATGATTACGACCGCCAGATGGCAGTCAAGTGGAGGATGCGTGTGAACAAAGGAAGCTCGGAACGAACAAACGAAGTTCGTGGGCCGTAATATTACTCGACGTGAAAACCAAGCTGACACTTGGCGGTGGCTGACGGGAACGAGCGTAAAGGCATTTCCCATTTATTATCCCCCATATAGTGCACATACGCGGATTCGTATTATCCTACGTTTTTCTGTGCTCTTTCCAATTCCACAGCACCTTATATTTCACAATAAAGCAACTGTCAGCCCTCACACACTGCAAATTTAGCTTAACTTTTGTTTCGTCGAAATACAAAGCATAGGTATTTTGCTTTTAATTTGTTTGAGAACTTGCTTCAGCCACTACTATTTACGTGAGAAGACGACATACTTCTAAAGTGTAGGATACAATCGTATACAGCGACATTACTTCACTGCTAATTTGCTAATTCTGTTAGTTCCACATGTCCCACCACTAAATGGCTGTCGCACTAGACCAATATTACAGAGCCTATATAGAGAGAATATAGGCTCTAACCAATACCTTTCTTGGCAAATCGCCGTGTAATACCGTCTTTAAACAAAAGCTTTTTAAATAATAATTACCAGTTCGAGTTTCCAAATGTTATCCTGTTCACATTCATATTAAATTTTAGTGAAGTAATGTCGACGTATACGATTGAATCCTATTGTTTAGAAGTATGTCGTCTTCTCACGTAAACAGTAGTGACAGCGGCAAGTTCTCAGACAAATTAAAAGCCAAATACCTATGCTTTGTATTTAGAAGAAATGAAAGTTAAGCTAAATTTCCTGTGTGGGAGGGCTGTCAGCTGCGTTATGAATTACAAGGGTGATGTGGACTTGGAAAGACATCTTAGCACAGGAAAACTTAGAATGATATGAGCCAAACCACGTCTGCCTCACTGCTAGATTTTGTTATTATAGAACAGACGTCTGCAGTTAGACGCGTTCAAGCCACACATCCAGACTGGCATACCACGTAATTTTGCACCACCTTCCGCACAAATCGACTCCTCTCTCCTGGCATACTGAAATAAAACAATAGATGCAATCAAATCAAACGTGACCTTTCAACAATTAAGGCATTACACGTATAAATCGAGAATCGCACTTGTAACGTCATATGCATGTTTACTCATATACAAACTATTTCTGGCATATCTTATCAGTTCGATTCTAACCCCTTTGACAGTTTTAGACCTGTCCTGCCATCTGTGAGTAAGATGTAGAACTTTTTGCATTCCGTAAGAATCGTGCCATCGCAGACTAGAATGAATCGTGAAAGAATCGTGAACGAATCGTAGGAATCGATTCGCAATGTGAGATTGAATCGTAGGAATCGAATCAGGAAAAAGAATCGTGTTGCCCAACTCTACTGTTGACAGCCTCCTGGTTGATCTGCGCGGTTAGTTGGTAAACACGTCTATTCGCTCGTACATATCTCTGCAGCCGTCATTCGTCCCTGTCATCTACGATCCGTGGTGTACCACAATTAACTCGACGCCTGTTCTGGATGGCTCCTATTTGCCGTGCACCGTGCACTTTAAACACGGCGGCACGCGAACCGTTTACAAACTGCATTAAGACAACGACTGCACTGTTTCCCGCGTTTCACCGACACGCTTTTATATACTCCATTCCTAATGCTGCCACCTACTGTCTATGCGTGGTCATTGCACGCTGACGCTGAACATAGGCATTGGTCGTGGTCGTATTGATATGACTGGACCGTGTATATCTGCGTGGTTTGTCCGCTTTCTGAATGTTAGCCTGGGGCCCTAACTGATTTTGGAATTTCGTCCTTACGGCTAACAATGTTCGACTCGTTTTGGTCTACAATGTGAACCGAACTCTGTTGACGTTTCAGAGACTTTTCCGAATTTTTTAGTAGTCGTCATCTCCGGTGGCTCAATGTGGTGTAATAATGCAACCACAGTCAGATTGCATAATCGTACGACCTACACTCATGCTCATAAATCAAGGATAATTGCAGAATGTGGTGCCACACAACGTGGCACTACACAAAACTGGCGCTAATAGTATAGGCACATAGGGAACACACATGTCACAGATCTGTAAGTCCACGGTATTGGTGATAAGTTGAGAAAACCGTCCCGAAACACATGTGCTACAAAAAGCTACTGTTTCCAGCGCATGTACCCCGACATCAATATGTGATATGATCGCCATGCACACGTACACAGGCCACACAACGGGTTCCCATACTCTGGATCAGGTGGCCCAGAACCTGCTGGCGTATAGCCTCCAATTCTTGCACCAGTGCCTGTCGGAGCTCCTGAAGTGACGTAGGGGTTTGAAGACGTGCAGCGATACGTCGACCGAGAGCATCCCAGACGAGCTCGATGGTGTTTAGGTCTGGAGAACAGGCAGGCCACTCCATTCGCCTGATATCTTCTGTTTCAAGGTACTCCTCCACGATGGTAGCTCGATGGGGCCGTGCGTTATCATCCATCACGAGGAAGGTGGGACCCACTGCACCCCGGAAAAGGCGGACATACTGGTGCAGAATGACGTCTCGCTATACACCTGACCTGTTACAGTTCCCCTATCAAAGACATGCAGGGGTGTACTTACACCAATCATAATCCCACCCCACACCATCAAACCACGACATCCCTACAGGTCCCTTTCAAGGACATTACGGGGTTGGTATCTGGTTCCTGGTTCACGCCAGATGAAAACCCGGCGAGAATCACTGTTCAGACTGTACCTGGACACGTCCGTGAACACGACCTGGTACCACTTTTCCAATGACCATGTACTGTGTACTAGACACCAGGCTTTACCAGGGGTCAGTGGAATGCACCTTGCAGGTCTCCGGGCGAATAAACCACGTGTGCTCAGTCGTCTGTAGACTGTGCGTCTGGAGACAAATGTTCCAGAGGCTGCTGTAAGGTCTCGTACTGTAGCGTCTGGACACGTTTCCCGTCTGCTGGAATCGTTGCCATAATCTTGAGATCACACTTTGTGGCACACGGGGGGCCCGTGCTACGACCTGCTGTGATTGACCAGCCTCTAGGCGCCCTAGTAATCTACCCCACATTACGTCATCAATATGTGTTCTTTGAGCCATGTTCAACACACAGTCACCATTAGCATATCTGAAAACGTCTACACCCTTACTTGCTGCACCGTACTCTGACATGCACCCACAACACCTCTGCGTATGTGGACTGCTGCCAGCGCCAGGTCAAATGCACCGCATGGTCATACCCCGAAGTGATTTAAGCCCGCAAACTGCCGACCAGAGCGTTGTCTCACCATGTATCAGCATTGTCCTTAATATATGAGCATGAGTAATTTCCGTTGCTGCGGCAACAGCTCGACTAGTATCGTTGCGCCGCCCTTTCACTGCATTCATACACAAGACACATATCAGTGAGCCTGTCCATACTGCTGCTTGTAAGTAACAGTCGCGGGATCTGATGAGTACGAATACTAACGTTTGTACTGATCTGTAACATAATTTGTACAACAGGGAATCTATGTTGCGCCATTACAATCTACAATAACTACAAAAAGATACGACATTTGTCATACATTAATTTCCTAAGAACCCTGGAACGTACGAAACGGTACATTACACGGCACATCATTTACGATTCTCTTGTAACGTACAGTTATTTATCGAATAATGTCATTTTCCTTTAACAGCAAAAAATTGTTGGTAAATACCGGAAGACCTGACACTTTGCAGAAAGACGTTGTATAACAAGAAAGTGGAGTTTTGTTCGCTACACTTTCAGCCAAAACAGTGAATTTCAAACATAGGAATCCTACGTGGACTGTAATAACTACATTGTTTAATGTGTGAAATAAGCCACAACAGCTGTAGCGTAAGACAAAACCGTAGGCAAGTGATGATAAATCGTCAAAAGCAATAAAATTGTTTCCCAAAGTAGGGTAAACCAGTTCTACAACTGTTTCTAAGTTTGAGCTATAAATGGTAAGAATTTTCAACACATTCATTTTTGAAGTGGAAGTAATTACATTTACAAATATTACCCGTGTATTAGAAAGCCGAGTGAAGTGTAAGAGTGGACGGATCATTAGACTCCATAAAAATTTTTAAGTGTCGAGAAGAGTGTCTGTGATAACAAAAACAGATAACAACATCACTATGGGTTTCGCATGCATGGAATAAATGTTTATATTATTTTCTTCCAGCGGCGTAAGCTGCAAATATACACATATTCGAAAATATGTTTTCATAAACAAGCTATAGCTTATGTCATTCAGTTAGTGTCATTCGGCTGGTTTTACCTGCATTTGATGATAATTCATGTTTTTTCGTAGTTTACTAATGCAGGGAAAGCACAATTATGGCAAGTATTTTATTAATGAGTGAGTGAGTGCTTTCTCATCGCTTGGAGCGCTAGAGTCGCTCCGGCCGTCAAACGGTAACAGCTTCCTAACCAGAGTGTGTCGTAACTGTATTTATTAGACTGTGGTACAACTAACAGTACCGGAAAAAGTTGAGTCAGAAGCGAGCAATACTGATAGCAAGCGTAATGATGCAGAATAACGTGGGAACACATATTGTCGGCAGAAAGTACTGTCAGTGAATGGAACAAGTTTGTTTCTGTACAAGATGCAGAGCCTATACCTTCGAAATTTGTGCTATTGTGCAAATACATTAAGGGCAGTACAGCTGCAGAGGTAAATATAGGTAAGAAATCAAACGAAACCATCTCAGTTTGTAGCTAGCCACTGGACACCATGAGTTTCTTACACAAAATGCTATGACAATATTCTTGAAAAACGTATGAAATTATACAGATGGAGTTTGGGATTGCTCTGTGTGGGCCCCTGTCTTCCGCCTTTTTGTTATTAAAGATTTTAGTTTTATGCAGTTATTATTATTGCTACGGTTTCTAAGAATAACAAAGAGAAATGCGTGTTGAGACAAGCCTGTATTCTTTTAACGTACTGGTTTCACTGTCACTTTTATCTCATTCTGGTTGTAACATATATGGTTGTATGAAACTAATTAGGAGCCTGATTTAAGTCTTTTTGTCTGTTTACTTTTTCATCTGTTATATTGAAGTTTTTCTTTAGTACTGCTGGTAAGAAGGAAGACAGAAACTGATTCTGTAAGTATTTTTCTAAAAAATTAACAAATGTTGATTTTAAATATATAGTTACCTACATTTCATCACGGTGAAAGTGAAAAAAACTACAAGAAAACACACTTTCTTCGTTCTTAACAACAACAGCAATGAATGAACCTTTGGATAAAAAGATCAAAAGTCATAAAGGAACTTCGACCTGTCCGCTTACGCAAATCGACGCATTATTTGTAGATAAGTATAGATTCAAAACTCAGCATGTATCAAACTTTTTCTACAACATCAGTTTAATCCAAATAAATACGACATAATGCTTACAGGCAATTTTCTATATTCCGTATCTGAGTAAAACAAAATTGCTACTGAAGTGATAACGTTTTTTACCATCATAACTGTAGTTACGATAATACCGGTTTTTTCTACATCGAGAGAAGATGAACAAATGACGAGACTATGAACCTTGTTCACAGAATACAGGAACCCTAATCCCTCTTCCCCTTGTTCCATTCATAAGTTGCACTGTGTCACTTTATTAGGGTAAAAAGTTTTATGGAAAATTATTTAAACGACACATAGGTCATATGCTGTCGCGCAGCTGACCACGAGGAAAAAGTCTAGTCACTCTTACACTTCTAGGCGGTACGCTACGTCACTGCTGTCCAAGAAGTACTTGTTATTTCTGTAACGCGGCGATTTGTAAACTATTTTGCTATATAATCTTTTCTTGGTTGTATGTCCACCGTTCCTAAGTCTTCTTAACGTAAGTTGAATTTTATTGCACACTGTTGTGTGATATCAAGAGTGCTTGAAGTACACCCCCAGGATGTCCATTTGATACGTGAGGCATTAAGACCTCTTATGGTTTCGACTAAAAAACTAATGTTTGATTTATATGTTGTATTTGAAATACATTACGTCTGGTCTGTATTTCAGACAATCGTCTGCAAACTGCTAAGCGGCCTAAACAGCATAGTAATTAAATGAAAGTAAAGGGATATTTAATCCATTCAATGGCAGCTAATGTGGCAGCACGTTTTCATTCAGGCAGAGAGCAAGCAGTTTTTGAAGATGACGTAGTTAAGTCAAAACTGATAATGGTAAAAGGTATGCTGTTAAATGTGTATGTAACAAGCCTTCAAATGAACTCTGCTTGGCTAAGTATGGAATATGGAAAAGAATTTTTCGGTAAAATACCGGATGGTTATAATTAAACTTTCCATATTTAACACGTTATAACACGGAAACTAATTACCGTACGAGTACCAAACTCGGTAGCATTAATCTCAGGAAAATGGGGAAGAAACGAATCAATTCAATTGAAACACTTTTAATGTGCTGCTACGATGAGTCATAACATAGCATACCGGTACCATTACTGCTAGAAAAGTGGCTCAATGTGGCGCCCATCAGTGTCCAGAAGAGTCTCAAAGCTCAGGATTGCATTCTGCACAACAGAACGAAGGTATCCTGGCTTCCTCTATTGATATGCTGCAATTCAGATCAGCACATGTGTGAACGTTTCCCTGATAAACCCTGCCCTTCAGGTAAACCCACAACCAAAAATCACAGGGAGTGAGATCAGGTAATCGTGCCAGCCAAGCATTTGGAAATGATCGGCTGATAATTCAGTTTTTCCCAAATATGTTTCGGAGAAGCAGGTGATCTTGTACGGCTACCATTTGAGAATGGTTCGAAGCACCTTCAGTACAGTGGTCCATTGGATGTTCAACTGTCGTGACACAGCACGAGCACTACCTGACGATCGGGAACTGCGCGCAGCGTTTTCTGCCATAGCAACAGCGGTTCCATCAACCACCTGTGGTGCAACTCGTCGTCGGTCTCTTCACGGAGCGACGGCCAGTTCTCCAGTTGATTCGAATTTCTTCATGACGCTCCGCACAGTAGGTGGAGAAAGAGGACCCTTCCGTAATCCTATCAGTCGGCGATATTCTCGTGGTGCAGCTGCCAGCATTACTGCTGTGTTGATAATAGAGCTTCACCAATAATGTCCTGCTCCGTTTGTCCAAGCCCACGATGGCACGTGAACAAGTGCACTGTGACTGGTCAGGAGTGTGAGACTATGAATCATGATGACTGATAACTTCACGTGGCGCCATAGTTGTAATTGGACGGTGGCGCAATGACGCATGGAAATCAGGCAGCCCTTGCTCTGTGCATTAATGCTACCAAGTTTGGTAGTTTAATTATGACAACCTGGTACTGTTATTAGTAACGCCAAAACATAGCACATCGATACAGAAGATTATTTCAGGGTTGGAGACCAGAGATACTGTTTTCTTCAGTTAAAAGAGGAAAACAAAGTAACAGACAGTGAATGAGTGAATCACCGAATGTGTGACAGACTAAGTAAGTGAGTGAGTAAGTGAATAGGGCAGACTGTGAGTGAGAGACTGAATGTGTGAGAATATGAGTTATGAATTCCAGCGAGGGAGAGAGTGACTAAATGAGGGTTTTAGTAAGAATTTGAGCAAGTGCAAGGCTGAGTAAGCGGACGTGTGAACGAGAGACTGAATAAGTGAGAGGGAAAATGACTTAATGAGTTGTTGAGTGAGCAAATGGAAATGCCGTGTGGCTAGGGCCTCCCGTCGGGTAGACCGTTCGCCGGGTGCAAGTCTTTCGATTTGACGCCACTTCGGCGACTGGCGCATCGCTGGGGATGAAATGATGATGATTAGTACAACACAACACCCAGTCCCTGAGCGGAGAAAGTCTCCGACCCAGCCGGGAATAGAACCTGGGCCCATTGGATTGACATTCTGTCGCGCTGACCACTCAGCTACCGGGGGCGGACAGAGGGTGAATAAATTAGAGATTTAATTAAGTGAGAGGCCGCGCGCTTCCGTGCAAGTGCGTGCGTGCGTGTGTGTGTGTGTGTGTGTGTGTGTGTGTGTGTGTGTGTGTGTGTGTATGTATGTTTTATAAGAGAGAGAGAGAGAGAGAGAGAGAGAGAGAGACAGGGAGGGAGGGAGGGAGGGAGAGAGGGAAAGAGAGAGAGAGAGAGAGAGAGAGAGAGAGAGTGAGGGAGGGAGGGAGAGAGGGAAACAGAGAGAGAGAGAGAGAGAGAGAGAGAGAGAGAGAGGGGGGGAGGGAGAGAGTAGTATAAAATAATGAGTTATGACAATTAAAATATTCAACTGTTAACCAAAACTTGATGTACGAACCTTGTTCCATGGAGATGCGCGCCTTGTAGCCGCTGTAGTGGTGCGAGTAGTCGGAGAAGAACCTGAGCTGCAGGGCGGGACCCTGGCTGACGTAGCGCAGCTTCTTGAGGCGAGAGCTCCAGTCTCCACAGAGGCGTCGCGTCGCCACGCTGCTGTTGCTGTTCCCCACTGGCTCCAGGATCTGCAGGTAGTCGTAGCTGCATCTGTCAACAACACATACACAAACACCTCTGGCAGGCATTCTGTATGCATATCACACCACAAGTACACTGATGAGACAAACCATGATGACAAGACTTTATGCCGCTTTGTAGTGTTACTGGTACGTGGTGCGATACACTGAGGTGATAAAAGTCACGGGATACCTCCTAACATATTGTCGGACCTCTTTCTGATATCAGATGAATTTAAAAAAAAGAAAGAAAAAAGAATAAGGATTATTTGAAACTGCTTTCGCTGAAATTCCTGTAGTGTATATTTATAGCCCGCTCGCTAGTCGCGCGGTCTAACTCGCTGCTTCCCCAGTCGGAAGGCGTGCCGGTCTCCAGCACGAATCCTCCCGGCAGATTAGTGTCTAGACCCGGTGTGTCGGCCAGCCTGTGGATGGTTTTTAAGGTGGCTTTCCATCTGCCTCGGTGAATGCGGGCTGGTTCCCCTTATTCCGCCTCTGTTACAGTAAGTCGGCGATTGCGGCGCAAACACTGTCTACCATGCAAACATTTGAGGTTACACTCGTCTGGTAGGAGACGTTTCCGGAGGGGTGGTAGCGGTGGGGGGGGGGGGGGAGGGTGTCCACTGGGGGCTGAACCACAACCTGGATTCGCTGTGGGGCGGCGGTGAGGTGAGTGGACGGCTGTGGCCTGTTGTGGGGTTGTTTTCGGAAAAGTAATCCGTTATACATGGTTTACCGCGAAAGTATTGCCAACGCTCGAAATCTTAACCAGTGTTGACGACCTTTCTTTCCCGAGTGAGATTCATACGAAGAAACGTCACGTGTGGAATGTCGGATGGGTTCTGGACCCCTAATTTGTTTCGAAGGACCGGGACTGATTGAAGCCCATACCTTCTGTCTGAGATGTGGGGATTGGAATGATGGGTTTGGAGTGCGTCATGAGTGGTGTTTCGTGATAAAGTGGTAGGATGATAAGCGATGTGTTTGATAATTAAATGAGTAGTGTTTCATGATTGAATGTTAGTCGGATTGTTTGTTTTTAGACGTGAAATTGGCGTGTGAGCGTCATTTTCGGGTATTTTGCTGTGGGGTTGTCGGGAATGATTCCTAAGCTTCTGATGGTTGGATGATTAGAAATGGAGGCTGAGGCAAAGAATTTTTCTGATTTTGTTTTGATGAGTTGGGAGATGGGCTCGATGTTTGCCAATAGGTACAGGTGTCTGTTTGGCAAATAGCGGGACGCATTTAGTGCCAAGCGCAAGAATCTATTTGGCACTGCTTGAACTTTTTTGATGTTCTTGTTTGAAGCCAGTGACCAGAGTTCTGAACCGTATAGTATGGATGGTAGCACTACTGACTTGTATAGTTTTAACTAGGTATTTACTGTTAGTCCTTCTCCTTTGAGGAGGGGGTACAATGTACATATGTGCTGTGACCCTCTGTTGCAGACTTGGGTGACATGTTCGCTGAATGTCAGTCTTTCGTCAAATATTATGCCTAAGTATTTTACATGGTCATTCCATTCTAAGTTTACGTTGTTAAATCTAATGGCTATGTTGGGGCTCATTCTCCTGTGGGTGAACATAATAGACTGTGTTTTGGCACTATTTATGGTTATCTTCCACAGGTTTGCCCAGTTCTGGATTAATTGTAGATGATCCTGGAGTTTCCTGGCGATGAACAGTAAGTTTTTACTGCTCCTGTACACCGCAGTGTCGTCAGCAAACAGTGACAGGTGGCCCCCTGGTTGCTTTGGTACGTCGTTTGTATATTGTGAGTAGAGAGCTGGGCCCAATACTGAACCTTGGGGCACTCCAGCTTCTATTTGTCTGATGTTACTTTGGGCACCTGATAGTTTCACATAAAAAGTTCTGTTCCTAAGAAAGGATGCCAGGATTTGAATGATGTGTTTGGGACAGCCTTGTAGATTGAGCTTGTAGATAAGGCCCTGGTGCCAGACCTTATCAAAGGCCTTCTCTATGTCAAGGAAGACTGCCCCTGTGCTGTGCCTGATATTTCGAGCTCTGCAAAGTTCGTCAGTCAGTCTCATCGATTGGTGAATGGTGCTGTGTTCACCCCTGAAGCCGAACTGTTCCTGTATGATGATGTTGTTTTCTGTGCTGAATTTCTGGAGCTCCTTGTAGATGAACCTTTCTAGGACTTTCCCCAAGAAACTCAGTAAGGAAATTGGTCTGTGGTTCTGGGGGAAAAGGTGGTCCTTGTTTGGCTTTGGTATAGTTATCACCTTAGCTTGTTTCCAAGCCATGGGAAAATACTGCAAGGTTAGGCAAGCGTTGTAGATTGCTGTTAGAAACTCTAGTGCGTTTTGAGGTAGATGTTTCAGTTGAAGAGGTAGGATGTACGAAGAAACGTCACTATCTCAAATTGCCTTTATGGGATGCTCGTGGTGTTCGGAATAACTGTGTTTCGAATGTTTCTACGATCGGTATCATCCAAGCGAATGCATTAGATCTTCCTGAGAAATAAACATATGAAAAGAATATAAGAATTGACAAGAGAATGAAATATCAGGATATGAGAATTTAAAAAGGTTATAATCACCAACCTATCATACACACACATATACAGGGTGTTACAAAAAGGTACGGCCAAACTTTCAGGAAACATTCTTCACACACAAATAAAGAAAAGATGTTACGTGGACGTGTGTCCGGAAACGCTTAATTTCCATGTTAGAGCTCAGTTTAGTTTGTTCTTCCACCTACGCTCAATGGAGCACGTTATCATGATTTCACACGGGATACTCTCCCTGTGCTGCTAGAACATGTGCCTTTACAAGAACGACACACCATGTGGTTCATGCACGATGGAGCTCCTGCACATTTCAGTCGAAGTGTTCGTACGCTTCTCAACAACAGATTCGGTGACCGATGGATTGGCAGAGGCGGACCAATTACATGACCTCCACGCTCTCCTGATCTAAACCCTCTTGACTTTCATTTATGGGGGCATTTGAAAGCTCTTGTCTACGCAACCCCGGTACCAAATGTAGAGACTCTTCGTGCTCGTATTGTGGACGGCTGTGATACAATACGCCATTCTCCAGGGCTGCATCAGCGCATCAGGGATTCCATGCGACGGAGGGTGGATGCATGTATCCTCGCTAACGGAGGACATTTTGAACATTTCCTGTAACAAAGTGTTTGAACTCACGCTGGTATGTTCTGTTGCTGTGTGTTTTCATTCCATGATTAATGTGATTTGAAGAGAAGTAATAAAATGAGCTCTAGCATGGAAAGTAAGCGTTTCCGGACACATGTCCACATAACATATTTTCTTTCTTTGTGTGTGAGGAATGTTTCCTGAAAGTTTGGCCGTACGTTTTTGTAACACCCTGTATAATAAATTTGTGACACTTATTGTGAAATCCAGTTATAATGTTACAATTAATATGTTGCCCTTGTATCCCCTGATTTGGCAAGAAGCATTCGTGTAGTAACCTTCTACGGACATGGATAGGTACATGAAGACAATAAAAATTAATAAAAAACAGTTATCGGGTTTCGAACACTGTGCACAAGAACCTGAGATGCTAAACACTATGCCACCACTGCTTCCGGGGACACAGTAAAAGGCATGGAAAATACCTCGAAAATTTTGACCGTCGTTTTTTCAGAAACGGTCGTGAATCTACCGACAAGCCGAGACACGCTTATTTTGAATCGTCTTCCACTGACCGAAGTTCCTGGGAAATCGGATTATGGAACTTGCCATGTTAGTTCCTCGTTAGCTCCTGTGGTAGCACTACGGGCTTCGATGTGAGTTCGTGAAAGCTCACCCTTCAGGAAAAGCTGTGTGTCACAGAATGATGATATTCGTCCCGCCTGGAGTCTCCTTCACGATGTCCCCGGCGAGTGATATTCCAGACAGTTTCTCTTCACGAATGCTTTGCCCTCTACAAGGAACAGCTCTTGTGCTGGCAGGGCCACATTGCCCGGAAAGCCGTTCTATGGCGCTACGGAGCCAACATAGGCACATTCCCTCGCCGCTGCGTGAGTACCTTGCCGTCGCATTCCCAGCGTGGCAGCCACTCGAGTGCTGGCGAGGAATACTTCTCGCTTCGCCCTCTCTGAAAGCAGACGTAAGCAGCGTTGAGTAGACTAAAGGCTTCTCGACGGAAGAACGTGGAAAGCTGCCTTGAATAAACGAGAGGCCACTAGACAAAAGAGCGTAAATGACAGATGAGAAACTCTGATCCGAGTTTATACCGAGCATCACTTCATTGACTTATCCTCTTGGAAGTCTGCTCCAGGTTCCGGAAATTAATCTGGGATTTTGTGGCACATGTATCTAGATCGGAGGCAGCACCTACATCCACATCTACTTGACTACTCTGCAGATCATATTTAAAGTGCTCGGCAGAGTGTTAATCTTGTTTTCCTGATTTTACGTCTTTTCACTTGAGGGTTTCTGTACATATTGTAAATATCCTTACGCTCCCTGTATTTTAGCCCTGCCACCTTCAGAATTTGAAAGAGAGTATTCCAGTCACCATTGTCAAAAGCTTTCTCCAAGTCTACAAATGCTAGAATTGTAGGTTTGTATTTTCTTAATCTGGCTTCTAAGATAAGCCGTAGGGTCAGTAGTGCCTCACGTGTTCCAACATGAAAGGGAAGCAGTGGTTGGGAAGGGAGTGAGACAGGGTTGTAGCCTCTCCCCGATGTTATTCAATCTGTTTATTGAGCAAGCAGTAAAGGAAACAAAAGAAAAATTCGGAGTAGGTATTAAAGTCCATGGAGAAGAAATAAAAACTTTGAGGTTCGCCGATGACATTGTAATTCTGTCAGAGACAGCAAAGGACGTGGAAGAGCAGTTGAACGGAATGGACAGTGTCTTGAAAGGAGGATATAAGATGAAAATCAACAAAAGCAAAACGAGGATAATGGAATGTAGTCGAGTCAACTCGGGTGATGCTGAGGGAATTAGATTAGGAAATTAGACACTTAAAGTAGTAAATGAGTTTTGCTATTTGGGGAGCAAAATAACTGATGATGGTCGAAGTAGAGAGGATGTAAAATGTAGACTGGCAATGGCAAGGAAAGCGTTTCTGAAGAAGAGAAATTTGTTAACATCGAGTATAGATTTAAGTGTCAGGAAGTCGTTTCTGAAAGTGGAGTGTAGCCATGTATGGAAGTGAAACATGGACGGTAAATAGTTTGGACAAGAAGAGAATAGAAGCTTTCGAAATGTGGTGCTACAGAAGAATGCTGAAGGTTAGATGGGTGGATGACATAACTAATGAGGAGGTATTGAATAGAATTGGGGAGAAGAGGAGTTTGTGGCACAAGTTGACTAGAAGGAGGTATCGGTTGGAAGAACATGTTCTAAGGCATCAAGGGATCACCAATTTAATATTGGAGGGCAGCGTGGAGGGTAAAAATGTAGAGGGAGACCAAGAGATGAATACACTTAGCAGATTCAGAAGGATGTAGGCTGCAGTACGTACTGGGAAATGAAGCAGCTTGCGCAGGATAGAGTAGCATGGAGAGGCGCATCAAACCGGTCTCACGACTGAAGACCGCAACAACAACAACAACAACACTTGAAAATGTATCCATAAAGTGACAGCAATCTTACATGAATGGTGTGCTGTGTAAATAGATGCATTATTTTTTAGAAATGGGTCAGGATTGTATGACATCCCTGTAACATGGACTCTAAAGGATGGTGTTTCGTATTTTTTGAATTGCTCTGTCTGTTTCTCTCCGAAGCACAACACAGCACACACTCGTCACAATGTGGATGGCTAAGTAGTTCGTCTTAAGCACGATCCACACTTGACGGAACGGAATGGGATTGAATGGAATGTAAAAGTAATGCGCAAGATGCGCAACGCATTTAAAGTGGCATAATTGACACAGATCTTCAACGTAACTGAACAGAACGGAAAAGGGAGTCGTTGTTTTGACGCTGACGCAGGTATGTGGTAGGGAGAGAGAGAGAGAGAGAGAGAGAGAGTCGCTGCTCCTAACATCGATAGTTAACGATTCCTTTCCGCTCCCGGTCACTTACGTTATAGCAGTCGATTACGTTCTTTTTTGTCTTCTTAGTGTTTACTTGATTGTTTGCTTTTTTTCCATTACACTTTGCCAAGATTCCATGAGGTCGTCGATATTATTCCGAGCAGGGTTCTTCTACAAAAGTAACTAAATATCTAAAATAGAAAAAAATAGATTTTATAGTACCTAGGAGATGGGAAAAGCTTATATTTTGAGCAAATAAGAACGTAAATTGATGAAATAATTTTTATTTAAAAATCATTTTAACAGTAAAAAAGTCAGCTCATATAATAAGAAAAATGCAAGTGTTTCTGACGATAACTGACCATTAGAAAGAAATCAAGGCACGATGGATAATATAAATAGGCTATATGTATTGTCTTCTAAATATTGTTTGATGTGTGTGTGTGTATATATTTTCGCGATCAACCAATTTTTGTCAATAACTTCTGTTATGAATTTTCTTTGTTCATTAATAACCTCTAACAAGACAGTTCCTTAGTACTCGAAGGTACCTTATAACGTCACTTTCACCTTTCCGTACGAAACGACTGGACAAGCAACTATCCTCTCAATATCCGGGTCCTCCGGTCCCGAATACGAGTGATTAGTTTGAGTTATTGTAAAAAGTATGATTTTTTTTATGTCAAGTGAGTACATGGCCTCAAAATTATTATTGAGTGAATAAAACTAGCGCGTGCATTATTCGAACGAATAAATATTGAGATTATTTCACCTCCAGTGGTTTATTGAAAGCGTAACGATAACTGATCCAAATGAATAAACTGAATATACATAGGGCCCATCCGCTGACCTTGTACGTCGGGGTCCATAATTAAAATAAATTATCTTCGTAGTTACGTTCGTGAAAAACGATCAAATGAACATGTTTTTCTTCGGGTATTGAAGAAAATGGAGACCCTTTCGCACTTGTCAAATGGCCTTTTGTAAGTTGCTTAGATATGAAAGAATTACCACGAGGTAGGAAAATGTGGAGAATCGCATCAAATCAGTCGAAAGACCGATTTTATATAAGTCTAGGGACCGATGACCTGAGCAGTTTGGTCCCTTAGGAATTCACACACACACCCACCCACGCACCCACCCACACACACACACACACACACACACACAATGAAAAAGATTTGTACCTACCCCATCCTAGATAGAAAAAATAGAAGGAAATGATCGTAATAAATACGAGGACATCAATAATAAAATACTGACCTTGTCTACAAACAGAGACGCTAAAGGTCAATTCAGACTTGATGTCAAGAGAACAGAACCAATTGGAGGGAAGACAATGTCACTGTCAAATGGAGGCGTGGGATCACGTTCGACGGTATGTTACACTCCCCCCCCCCCCCCTCCGCCCTCCACCCCTCCCCAGGCATCCCGCCAAAATCTAACGGACCCTCAACCGCTCAATATTTATTGCGAAGCACTGAGTATTTGGCAATAATATTGATAATATGAGATAGGTATTGACGGTTTGCGCAATATTTAGAAGATTGTTGCAGACCTTTTGAAAACAGTAACTCTCGCTCAGTGTATTGTACCGTGCAAGAGTGGTACTGCGTAGTACACGGCAGTTCCTGCCGACAAGATGGAAAATTCTGTTATCTCCGAACGAACTTCCCGTAGAACTGAAAAAAGTAAATGACAACAGACATGAAAGTTGGCTTGAAGACGTATATGAAAGCCCCACTTGGCACTTTGTGAAATGAAATTCCTGACTGACCAGGAAACTCCAGATATCTCGTTGTTCATAACAGCAGAGGAAACTGAAGATCGTGGTTTGATGAAAGTAGGCGGAATTATTTGTTATATTTTTAGCAGTCCTAAGCATTGACAAATAAAATCAGCTTTTAAGTGAGCGTACATGTTTGTTTATCTTGCAACAGTTGTCACAGCACAGACCGAAGATAATGTAAGTTGCAGTCAGTACTCAGTAAGCCATTGTTTTATTTCGCTTGCAGCAGTTGTTACTTACTGCAAGGCAAACAGCTCAATTACAATACGAGCGACATCGTCGAGCACCGACATGTTCGCTATGAAGGTAAATTTTTAACTGAAGCTTACCGGTCATAAAATTGCACGGTATTATTGTGTCAATAATATTGAGCATGCGAGGGAATCACAAAATACGGGACCCTGCCGTATTCTGCAACTAAAGACGCTTGATATCTCTGGCCAGCTATCACCATATCTATTCAGAGATGCAAAGGTATGGAGACTGACAACTGGCGACGTTATGAAAGTTGCTAGCGGACTGCTGTAACAGTTAATAGCAGGAAAGGAGCTGGAAAAACATGACATCAGCCTGCAGATGGTCGGTCATATCTCTCATTATGTCTCATATTTTTACTCTTTTAATATAAAGGGAGGCAGCTGACGCGTATCAGACTATTACACCCAACATCGACCATATACTGTTTTGCATACTCTAGTCTTTCGTGCTCTTTATTTTGTCTCTTTATTCTGCTCCCTTCAGCGATAAATTAACTATGCCTGGATTCCGCATAATGCATCCCATTTTCCTTTCCCTTCTTCTGAAAACACTCTTCCACAAATTTTCGATTCCCATACATTATATTGAGAACTTCTTCATTTCTTACTTTATGTGTCTGTGTGCAGGATTCGGTTGATTTGTCTTCTTGTCATCAAAGGTTTGGGGTAACCATTCGAAAGCCATTTCCTTTCGGCTGCTAATAGAGTAGTTGTGCATTACCAACTGTCATTATACACTACTGGCCATTAAAATTGTTACACCGCGAAGATGACGTGCTACGGACGCGAAATTTAACCGACGGGAAGAAGATGCTGTGCTATGCAAATGATTAGCTTTTCAGAACATTCACACAATGTTGGCGCCGTTGGTGACACCTACAACGTGCTGACATGAGGAAAGATTTCAACCGATTTCTCAAAAAAATGGTTCAAGTGGCTCTGAGCTCTATGGGACTTAACAACTGTGGTCATCAGTCCCATAGAACTTAGAACTACTTAAACCTAACTAACCTAAGGACATCACACACATCCTTGCCCGAGGCAGGATTCGAACCTGCGACCGTAGTAGTCACGCCGTTCCGCACTGCGCGCCAAGAACCGCGAGACCACCGCGGCCGGCTCCGATTTCTCATACATAAACAGCAGTTGACCGGCGTTGCCTGTTGAAACGTTGTTGTGATGCCTCGTGTAAGGAGGAGAAATGCGTACCATCACGTTTCCGACTTTGATAAAGGTCGGATTGTAGCCTATCGCGATTGCGGTTTATCCTATCGCGACATTGCTGCTTGCGTTGGTCGAAATCCAATGACTGTTAGCAGAATATGGAATCGGTGGGTTCAGGAGGGTAATACGGACGCCGTGCTGGATCCCAACGGCCTCGAATCACCAGCAGTCGAGATGACAGGCATTTTATCCGCATGGCTGTAACGGATCGTGCTGCCACGTCTCGATCCCTGAGTCAACAGATGGGGACGTTTGCAAGACAACAAACATCTGCACGAACAGTTCGACGACGTTTGTAGCAGTATGGACTATCAGCTCGGAGACCATGGATGCGGTTACCCTTGACGTTGCATCACAGACAGGAGCGCCTGCGATGGTGTATTCAACGGCGAACCTGGGTGCACAAATGGCAAAACATAATTTTTTCGGATCAATACAGGTTCTATTTACAGCATCATGATGGTCGCATCCGTGTTTGGGAACATCGCGGTGAACGCACATTGGAAGCGTGTATTCATCATCGCCATACTGGCGTATCACCCGGCGTGATGGTATGGGATGCTATTGGTTACACGTCTCGGTCACCTCTTGTTCGCATTGACGGCACTTTGAACAGTGGACTTACATTTAAGATGTGTTACGACCCGTGGCTCTACCTTTCATTAGATCCCTGCGTAACCCTACATTTCAGCAGGATAATGCACGACCGCATGTTGCAGGTCCTGTACGGGCCTATCTGGATACAGAAAATGTTCGACTGCTGCACTGGGCAGCACATTCTCCAGATCTCTCACCAAGTGAAAACGTCTGGTCAATGGTGGCCGAACAACTGGTCGTCACAATACGCCAGTCATTGCTCTTGATGAACTGTGGTATCGGGTTGAAGCTGCATGGGCAGCTGTACCTGTACACGCCGTCCAAGCTCTGTTTGACTCAATGTCCAGGCGTATCAAGAGCGTTATTATGGCCAGAGGTGGTTGTTCTGGGTACTGATTTCGCAGGATCTACGCACCCAAATTGCGTGAAAATGTAATCACATGTGAGTTCTAGTATAATATATTTGTCCAATGAATACCCGTTTATCTCTGCATTTCTTCTTGGTGTAGCAATTTTAATGGCCAGTAGTGTAAGTCCCTACCTTACACGTCGCTGTTGCATCCGGAAGTTACTGCACGACACAGGAACAAATTTGAATACAGCGAAGGCGAAAAAAATTGCACAACGAGGTTTGAACACGGGTCGCTCATTTGGCAGTCCAACACCGTCACCACTTATGTTGGATGCCTTTGCTCTTTCAGGCTGTTTATATTCTGCCTTTTTTCTTTACAGTGCAGTACACCTTTTTCCTGTTTTTATCTTTATCTGTGTTCAAGTTTTGACGGCCTTTCCACTGGGCCCTCTTACAACTGAATCTGAGGGATGATGATGATGATAATGATGATGATGATGATGATGATGTTTGGTTTGTGGGGCGCTCAACTGCGCAGTAATCAGCGCCCTTACAAATTCCCAACCTTTACTCAGTCCAAACTCGCCATTTTCATTAATGATGATGAAATGATGAGGTCAACACAAACACCTAGTCATCTCGAGGCAGGTGGAAATCTATGATCCCGTGAGAATCGAACCCGGGACTCCGTCTGAATCTGTGGTTAGGGGAGCGGGGGGGGGGGGGGGGGGGACACACCATGGCGAGTTTCCCTTATAAGTACGCCGTATATTTGTAACATATCATTTTCTAGCTAGCATTCGCACTAACTCTGTCTGCTTTTGCATTTATCTCAGCCAGTTTCCGTAGCTAGAGGGTAAGAAAGATCTTGTTACGCCTGAAGGTTGTGGACTGGTTTTCCGTAATCCTCCTAAATGGGTGGTGGTCCGAGCCAACTAGACGGATTTTAAGGGCAAGTAGTTTCTCCAGGACGGCCGCTGTTTCCAACACTCTTTGCAGAGTGACCTCTAAAGGTCCTGTCAGAAAGCAGCACCTTACGGAAACCCATGAAAATGTCTACATTCGGCTGCTCAGTCTAACTGGCTGACAGGCCTGAATGTCGAATGATTTCGCGGAGCAGTTTGGAGTTTGCAAAACCTAATAGCCAGCCGGCAGGTGTCGAGGGGGTGTGCTCAGGCTTGGAGGTGGCGCTTTCATTTGTGAATTTTTAAAGTCAGGGTTAGATGATCCTACGTGATCAAGAAAGTTACTTAACGCGGGACAGAAGACAGACAAAAATGCGTTCCAATGCGTGGGCGTCGGATTCTGCTTAGATAGTTTCCCGTTTTTCTCAGCGAGTCTTGTAGATGAGTAAGCGTGGACTTAAAAGAGGTCGCAGAGGAGGGCGTGGACCATCAGCTAGGTGGCACTGGCGATGGGTAAAAATAACTAACTTGGCTAGTGCCAAATAGGAGCGTCCAAAACCTTTTTCTTTCTTTCCATTGTTAGTTCACCCTCAGTGATCTACTCTTCTGAATTAATATTTGATTTAACCTGTTTGCACATTAGCAAAAATTAAGCCCCTAGCCTTTGGATTTCATTGTACAAGGGGCAGTGAAACGCATTCGGGACAGATGAAAGTAAACTCTTTACTATTTCAAAAGTAATCACCGTAACTACTAACACATTTATCCCAGTATGAGACAATTACGGGCAGTGCCTTCACGGAAAAATGTTTGCGGCTGCCCATGAGAACACGATTATATCTAGGCGAGCAGCTCATAGTCCGATGCAAATCGAGGAACACGAATGTGTTTCTGCAGGGCTCCAAAACTACGTATACTGCATGGGGAGAGATCGGGACTGCGTGAAACATGTGAAAGGGCTTCCCAGAGAAACTTCTGCAGCATACTCGAAGTAATATCTTCAATACGTGTACGCGCCCTTACACATCCTACATACAGTCCTAGCCTCTCCCCATACGATTTGCATATTTCTGGAGACCTGAAGAAAGATATTCATGGCTGTCGATTTGCTTCGGATGAAGAGGTGCATGCCTGCGTACAATCATGGTTCCGTAGGCAACCGCAAACATTCTTGCATCTACATCTACATCTACATCCATACTCCGCAAGCCACCTGACGGTGTACGGCGGAGGGTACCTTGAGTACCTCTATCGGTTCTCCCTTCTATTCCAGTCTCGTATTGTTCGTGGAAAGAAGGATTGTCGGTATGCCTCTGTGTGGGCTCTAATCTCTCTGATTTTATCCTCATGGTCTCTTCGCGAGATATACGTAGGAGGGAGCAATATACTGCTTGACTCCTCGGTGAAGGTATGTTCTCGAAACCTCAGCAAAAGCCCGTACCGAGCTACTGAGCGTCACTCCTGCAGAGTCTTCCACTGGATTTTATCTATCATCTCCGTAACGCTTTCGCGATTACTAAATGATCCTGCAACGATGCGCGCTGCTCTCCGTTGGATCTTCTCTATCTCTTCTATCAACCCTATCTGGTACGGATCCCACACTGCTGAGCAGTATTCAAGCAGTGGGCGAACAAGTGTACTGTAACCTACTTCCTTTGTTTTCGGATTGCATTTCCTTAGGGTTCCTCCAATGAATCTTAGTCTGGCATCTGTTTTACCGATGATCAACTTTATATGATCATTCCATTTTAAATCACTCCTAATGCGTACTCCCAGATAATTATAGAATTAACTGCTTCCAGTTGCTGACCTGCTATATTGTAGCTAAATGATAAGGGATCTTTCTTTCTATGTATTCGCAGCACATTACACTTGTCTACATTGAGATTCAATTGCTATTCCCTGCACCATGCGTCAATTCGCTGCAGATCCTCCTGCATTTCAGTACAATTTTCCATTGTTACAACCTCTCGATATGCCACAGCATCATCCGCAAAAAGCCTCAGTGAACTTCCGATGTCATCCACAAGGTCATTTACGTATATTGTGAATAGCAACGGTCCTATGACATTCCCCTGCGACACACCTCAAATAACTCTTACTTCGGAAGACTTCTCTCCATTGAGAATGACATGCTGCGTTCTGTTATCTAGGAACTCTTCAGCCCAATCACACAATTGGTCTGATAGCCCATTTGCTCTTACTTTGTTCATTAAACGACTGTGGGGAACTGTATCGAAAGCCTTGCGGAAATCAAGAAATACGGCATCTACCTGTGAACCCGTGTCTATGGCCCTCTGAGTCTCGTGAACGAATAGAGTGAGCTGCGTTTCACACGATCGTCTTTTTCGAAACCCATGCTGATTACTACAGAATAGACTTCTAGTCTCCAGAAAAGTCATTATACTCGAACACAATACGTGTTCCAAAATTCTACAACTGACCGACGTTAGAGATATAGGTCTATAGTTCTGCACATCTGTTCGACGTCCCTTCTTGAAAACGGGGGTGACCTGTGCCCTTTTCCAATCTTTTGGAACACTACGCTCTTCTAGAGACCTACGGTACACCACTGCAAGAAGGGGGGCAAGTTCCTTCTCGTACTCTGCGTAAAATCAAACTGGTATCCCATCAGGTCCAGCGGCCTTTCCTCTTTTGAGCAATTTTAATTGTTTCTCTATCCTTCTGTCGTCTATTTCAATATCTACCATTTTGTCATCTGTGCGACAATCTAGAGAGGGAACTACAGTGCAGTCTTCCTCTGTGAAACTGCTTTGGAAAAAGACATTTAGTATTTCGGCCTTTAGTCTGTCATCCTCTGTTTCAGTACCATTTTGGCCACAGAGTGTCTGGACATTTTGTTTTGATCCACCTACCGCTGTGACATAAGACCAAAATTTCTTAGGATTTTCTGCCAAGTCAGTACATAGAACTTTACTTTCGAATTCATTGAACGCCTCTCGCATAGCCGTCCTCACACTACATTTCGCTTTGCGTAATTTTTGTTTGTCTGCAAGGCTTTGGCTATGTTTATGTTTGCTGTGAAGTTCCCTTTGCTTCCGCAGCAGCTTCTTGCCTCACAGTGGGATAAATGTAGTAACATTTGTGACAACTACTTTAGAAATTGTAAAGTTTACTTACTTCTTCCCATCTGTCACGTTTTCATTTGACTGCCCCTTATAATAACATTGCACCTTACAATACCACAAATCGATCTTATTTCTACGCTGTTTCGATAGTATAGATTATTATCTCAATGAGTTATTGGCATTACGATATATACTGAAGAGCCAAAGAAACTGCTACACCTGCCTAATATAGTGTAGGTCCCCGCGAACACGCCGAAGTACCGCAACACGATGTGGCATGAACTTGACTAATGTTTGAAGTAGTGCTGGAGGGCATTGACACCATTAATTCAGTAGGGTTGTCCATAAATCTGTAAGAGTACGAGAGGGTGGAGATCTCTTCTGAACATGCTGTTCAGAAGACATCCCAGATATTCTCAATAATGTTCATGCCTGGGGCGTTTGGTTTCCAGCGTTCCTGGAGCTACTCTGTAGCAATTCTGGACGTATGGGGTGCGGCATTGTTCTGCTGGAATTGCCCAAGTCCGTCGGAATGCACAATGGAAATGAATGGATGCAGATGATCAGACAGGATGCTTGGGTACGTGTGACCTGTATCTAGACGTATCAGGACTCCCATATCACTCCATCGACATACGCCCCACACCATTACAGAACCTCCATAATTTGAGTAGCCCCTGCTGACATGCAGGATCCATGGATTCATGAGGTTGTCTCCATACACGCACACTCCCATCCGTTCGATACAATTTGTAACGAGACTCGTCCCACCAGGCAACATGTTTCCAGTTATCAACAGTCCAATGTCGGTGTTGACGGGCCCGGGCGGGCGTAAAGCTTTCTGTCGTGCAGTCATAAGTGGTAAACGAGTGGGCTTTCTGCTGCGAAAGCCCACATCGATGATGTTTCGTTGAATAGTGCGCGCGTTGACACTTGTTGATGGCCCAGGATTGAAATCTGCAGCAGTTTGCGGAACTGTCGCACTTCTGTCACGTTTAGCGATTCCCTTCAGTCGTCATTGGTCGCGTTTTTGCAGAATCTTTTTCCGGCCGCAGCGATGTCGGAGATTTGATGCTTTACTGGATCCCTGATATTCCAAGTGCACTCGTGAAATGGTCGTACGGGAAAATCCCTACTTCATCGCTACCTTGGAGATTCTGTGTTCCGTAGCTCGTGCACCCACTATAACGCGACGTTCAACCTCACTTAAATCTTGACAACCTGCCTTTGGAGCAGCAGTAACCGATCCAACAAATGCCCCAGCCACTTGTTGTCTTGTATATGCATTGCCGACCGCAGCGCACTTTTTCTGCCTGTTTACATATCTCTATATTTGAATACGTATGCCTATACCAGTTTCTTTGGCTTATACACTCCTGGAAATTGAAATAAGAACACCGTGAATTCATTGTCCCAGGAAGGGGAAACTTTATTGACACATTCCTGGGGTCAGATACATCACATGATCACACTGACAGAACCACACGCACATAGACACAGGCAACAGAGCATGCACAATGTCGGCACTAGTACAGTGTATATCCACCTTTCGCAGCAATGCAGGCTGCTATTCTCCCATGGAGACGATCGTAGAGATGCTGGATGTAGTCCTGTGGAACGGCTTGCCATGCCATTTCCACCTGGCGCCTCAGTTGGACCAGCGTTCGTGCTGGACGTGCAGACCGCGTGAGACGACGCTTCATCCAGTCCCAAACATGCTCAATGGGGGACAGATCCGGAGATCTTGCTGGCCAAGGTAGTTGACTTACACCTTCTAGAGCACGTTGGGTGGCACGGGATACATGCGGACGTGCATTGTCCTGTTGGAACAGCAAGTTCCCTTGCCGGTCTAGGAATGGTAGAACGATGGGTTCGATGACGGTTTGGATGTACCGTGCACTATTCAATGTCCCCTCGACGATCACCAGTGGTGCACGGCCAGTGTAGGAGATCACTCCCCACACTATGATGCCGGGTGTTGGCCCTGTGTGCCTCGGTCGTATGCAGTCCTGATTGTGGCGCTCACCTGCATGGCGCCAAACACGCATACGACCATCATTGGCACCAAGGCAGAAGCGACTCTCATCGCTGAAGACGACACGTCTCCATTCGTCCCTCCATTCACGCCTGTCGCGACACCACTGGAGGCGGGCTGCACGATGTTGGGGCGTGAGCGGAAGACGGCCTAACGGTGTGCGGGACCGTAGCCCAGCTTCATGGAGACGGTTGCGAATGGTCCTCGGTGATACCCCAGGAGCAACAGTGTCCCTAATTTGCTGGGAAGTGGCGGTGCGGTCCCCTACGGCACTGCGTAGGATCCTACGGTCTTGGCGTGCATCCGTGCGTCGCTGCGGTCCGGTCCCAGGTCGACGGGCACGTGCACCTTCCGCCGACCACTGGCGACAACATCGATGTACTGTGGAGACCTCACGCCCCACGTGTTGAGCAATTCGGCGGTACGTCCACCCGGCCTCCCGCACGCCCACTATACGCCCTCGCTCAAAGTCCGTCAACTGCACATACGGTTCACGTCCACGCTGTCGCGGCATGCTACCAAAGACTGCGATGGAGCTCCGTATGCCACGGCAAACTGGCTGACACTGACGGCGGCGGTGCACAAATGCTGCGCAGCTAGCGCCATTCGACGGCCAACACCGCGGTTCCTGGTGTGCCCGCTGTGCCGTGCGTGTGATCATTGCTTGTACAGCCCTCTCGCAGTGTCCGGAGCAAGTATGGTGGGTCTGACACACCGGTGTCAATGTGTTCTTTTTTCCATTTCCTGGAGTGTATTTAGTATAGTTGATGTAATAGTTCCGCTTTACGCACTAAACATCACACAACATTCGCGTCTTACGCACCCAGCCTTGTACGGGAATTTAATGTTTCCCTATGTCTGAATGTTCGGTTTGAACTATCTTCAGCGCTTCTTATTATTAACTGTTATATCTGTGTCGACTGTCTGCAATATGCGCAGGGCCTGGTCTCTGACGTTATACCGGATCACCTTGTCAGCATGAAATCGCTCCGTACCGCGCTGTCGTCAAGTATCTCCTTACACCTCGCTGACTGTGCGTGCGTAACTGGGCTACTTAGTGATCTCTCTTGGACACATCCTTGGGTTACGAAATACATGAATGGTGGCGAACTTGCGAGACCACAGACTATATGGATTCTTCTCTTCATATGTGTACACTACTTAACGACTACCCGGCTATGTCTGTTTTTGTGAACTGTCAACGACAATAAAGAATGTTTATTGCAGGTGTTATACTGACTGCGCTCGTTTGCAAAACAGGTATTGGCGGTGTACAGGTTAGTTTAATGCACACGCTTCCGTGCTCTCGTAGCTGATTGCTGTCGTTTTAGAGTCTTAACTGCACAACTTAAGGTTATCTGGAAAATTTTAGTTGACTGGACGTCGTCTACCCAACTGCTTATCATCAGGTTGTTTTTCTTCGCCCTGTAGTATGTGCGCGTGTGCGTTTTGTGATCATTGGTTCATATACTGCCAGTCTCATGAAACATGAAATATGGCACTGCGTGCCGTTTCGTTTCGAGACCACAAGGTCAGACGGGTCCAGGGTCCAAAGGTCAGCATGGCGGCGTCACTGTCCCGCTGAGATAGTTGTCCTTTTAGGACACTATCTGGGCAAACACCCACGCTAGCAAAAAGTTGGCACGAGCGTACCACAAGCAAAAATAATAAAAAAAACTCGTCTTAGCAACACGATCGATATTTCGGTATATAAGGGAGAGAAATTGTAGGTCCGTGCATCACGAGCTCAGCTTCTGCAGTTGCCGGATCATCGATAACAGAGGAAACCACTACAGTGAGTATACTTCTTCATAATGGAATCTTTGTATAAACTTGCACGTAGTGTCATTTGTGGAAACCTTAATAATGCAATTGATGCATTAGATCTTGGTTTACCACATACTATTGAAGACGATATTTTGTTAAATTTTCGTTATGACAAACTGAAATTTATGTTGGACGCATATCGGTTACCAGAAAGTTATATTTTTAACGAGAGTGTCAATGTACCTATGATTAGCGAAATAATTAATGATGCTCTTCAAGCAGGCGAAAAAATTAGGCCGGCCGGTGTGGCCGTGCGGTTCTAGGCGCTTGAGTCTGGAACCGCGTGACCGCTACGGCCGCAGGTTAGAATCCTGCCTCGGGTATTGATGTGTGTGATGTCCTTAGCTTAGTTAGATTTAAGTAGTTCTAAGTTCTAGGAGACTGATGTTAAGTCCCATAGTGCTCAGAGCCATTTGAACCATTTTTTGAAAAAATTAGACTTAATACACCAGTTCCATGGCCAACAATATGCTTACTTACTATGTGCAATTTTCCGCAAAGCACATTTTGGCAAAGCACATTCAAAATTACTGTTCAGTTTATTGACATTTCATTCAAAGAATATATTTGGACAATTTGTGAATTATGAAAAAATCACACTATCATGTGTCTTGATTGTATGGCAAAAAGGATCAAAAGATGTGTTGTTTGCCCATAGGAAAACATAGATGCCATTGTTTATAAACGGTATGTGTGTTTGCTGACAGATTAACACTGGTCTTCCAGTACCAAGTCATCAGCAGAAATCAGGAGGAGAATGGCACTTCTCAAGAGTAACTTATGGAAGAAATTTAAATTGAATTTCCAGAGAATTTCGCTGTGGGTTCAACATGATAGCCCGGTGTAGGGGGAACATTACACCCGAGGAGCCCGTGCCGTTACCTCTCTTGAAAAGGTTTCGTTTCAGTCAAACAGATTCCCTGGAGGGGTCGCTATAACATGACGGCCGAATTGTATTTATCAGATGAATAGGAGGCCCGGTAATCTCGCCTCGACACCAGAGCCGCTTCACAAATCACTCGCCGAGCACGGCCGATGGCGCCAACAGCGCGCGGTTGCAATTTCAGTTAAATCCCGCGAGAAATTTAATCTGCGAGATAACTCTCACCGTTCCGCTCCCTCAAACGCTAAGAGGAAGGAAGAAACAGTTGCGCGGCTGGAAAGAGATGGAGGGAAGAGGTGGAAAAAAAAAAGGAATGAGAGGAGCAGTTGGAGTGGGGTTGTTGAGTAGGGAGAGGAGTGGGAGAGGGGCAGGGGTGGGGATGGTGTGGCATTCTGGGTGATGGTCGCGACTCAGATTAGAACGGCGGAGTGTGCCGCACCTGTCGCGGCGTACGCGCAGTGGAGGGGGAACAGAGGCAGTGGTGGGGGTAGAGGGTGCTTGCGGAGTGGGGGATCAGGGAGTGCGGCAGGTGGAGGGGGAAGGGGGAGTTTAAACACTTGTCGCTTCTCGCGGTCACTGAGGCCGTGCAATCTGCGTGCCAGGCCGCTACATGCAGCACCGACGTTTTTATTTCTTTGCACTCTCTCGAGCTGCCAGCTGGCCCTTTGCGTAACTCTTCTGGTGGGTATTTTTCACCATTCTGACAGCATCTGGCGGCGAGAAACGCCAGCAAGTAAAGCCCTCTTTTGTTTACTGTATAAAGTTTTATTCCGCATGAGTCATTTTTATTACGCCGAGAACAGGAATTTCCTCTTGATTTTGGACGCACTCGCACTCCATTCCAACACATTACTCTCTTATCGCCACGAGATCTTCCCAAATCCCAAAGCTGACTTATGTCTGCATTTTTCTTTCTTAGAATTGACTAGAGCAGTAACATTTTTATTTTTATATCTTACCACATTTTCCACAGTTAGCATTAATATTATTATTTATTAGTACTACTTTCGAATATGCATTTTTCAAAAAACTTTTGAACTTGATTCGTCATGATTTGCTTTTAGTCCTTCGTTCTTTCCAAGTTCTCTTTATGTGCTCGTTGTGTTCTCCCTTTGTTTAAGTGTGTACTTTGGCCAAGGGACGTCTTCTAGGATACTGACCTCAGGAAGAAATTACTGAGCATGTGCATTTGGAGCACAGCATTGTATAGTAGTGAAACATGGACTATGGGAAAAGAACAGACGGAAGAGAATAGAAGCATCTGAGATGTGGTGCTACAGAAGGATGTTGAAAATTACGTGGACGGATAAGGTAAGGAATGAGGGGGTTCTCCACGGAACTGGTAAGGAAAAGAATATACGGAAAACACTGAAAGAACAATGGACTGCCAGCCGGGTTGGCCGATCGGTTCTAGGCGCTACAGTCTGGAACCGCGCGACCACTACGGTCGCAGGTTCGAATCCTGCCTCGGGCGTGGATGTATGTGATGTCCTCAGGTTAGTTAGGTTTAAGTAGTTCTAAGTTCTAGGGGAACTGATGACCTCAGCAGTTAAGTCCCATAGTGCTCAGAGCCATTTGAACCATTTGAAGAAGGGACAGGAAAAGAGGACATCCATTAAGACATCAGGGAATAACTTACATAGTACTAGAGGTAGCCGTAGAGTACAAAAACTTTACAAGAAGACAGAGATTGGAATACACGCAGCAAATACTTCAGGACGTAGATCGCAAGTGCTACTGTGAGATGAAAACGTTGGTTCAGGGGAGGAGGTCGTGGAGGGCCGCACTATAGTCAGAAGACCGATGACTCAGAAATGGTTTTTATATAATGTTTCTGAACTGTTCTAGATTACTTACGTTATCTTGTATTATGCTCACTTTCTTAACATCTTCTTCTGCTTCAGTGTTCCATTTTGTTTTGTTTTTGTTGGTGTTAGCTCTTCTTCTTCTTTTCCGGCCTTATTCTGTATATTCACAGGATATGCATGAGTCTGGATTTGGAAATGTTAATGGTGAAGCGTGGCCGGATGCCCTTCCTTTCGCCACTCTTTTCTCTCGGGGACGGAATATGTGTATCCCATATTACTGCATCTGCGAAAGTTTTAGAACGTGACCGAAATGGTTGTGGAATGGGTGCCACGGTACTATCGGTTGCAGCAGTAGGACTTGTTCATGTATTATTGGTTAAACTAATGCTTGTACACGTTGTATTGGTCAGGAGCATACGTTCGTATGGTTTCCACATACAGGGACTTCAGTCATCAATAATATATTCTCCTTCGCTATTTGCAACAGTCTGCCTACGCTGTTAACTTTTCGATTCCGCTAGTGTAGAAATCACGTGGTTTTGAGGCGGAGAACTCGTCGAGCCATGTTCATCTGGAAAGTAAGTTCCTTGAAGGTTGTTCGATAGGGAGAGGAAAAGGTGAAAACCCGAGGGCGCAAGATGAGGTGAATAATGTGGATGCGGAATGGCTGCCCAACACAACTCCTATATAGTGTTTTTTTTTTTTTTATTAGTGTAGAAGAACGCGGGTGAGCGTTATCTTGGAGTAGCATTACTTCTTGGATTCCGTCTGCAAGACGTCTCAGTTGTTGATAATAAATGTCGGCTGTGATGGTTACATGCAGCACATCACACCGCCGCTGTTTCATAAGTTGCACATATCATCTTTTGTGGACGCGCACAGCTCTTCTGCACGGGGAGTTGGGCTCAAACATTCCTTATTTTTCCTCATGTTAGCATGAAGACATCATTCCTTGTCACCAGTAACGATACAGGATAGGAATGGTCGGTGTTGTTCACGAGACAATTGATAACGAGCATGTAGACATGTACATATGAACACCCGCTGACTTTTGTGATTTTGGCTCAGAGCATGCGGTACTCATAGAATCGATTTCTTAAACTTCCCCATTGCAAACAAATGTCGCACGATGTTGGAGTGATCACAGTTCGTCACATCTGCAAGCTCTCGAGTACACTAACGTGAATCATTGTGGATTAATTGGTTTAAGCGATCTTCGTCAAACCCTGAAGGTCTTCCTGAACGTGGAGAGTCGCTAACGTCAAAAGGCTCCTGCTTAAAACGAGAAAACCATTTTCTTGCCGTACTCTGTCCACTGACGTTATCCTCATACACAGCACAAATGTTTCTGGCTCCCTCCGCTGCTGTCACTCCTCTACTGAACTCAAACAGAAGAATACGTCGGAGGTTTTCCGATTTCTCCACTTGGCACACCATTTTCTAGCGTCCACAGCTCCACTCAATGTCTCCAAATGAAAAAAATGACGGTATGTAAACTCCGAGAGAAACAGTGAACTACAAATAAAAAAATGGCTATCGATAAACAAACCCATAGCAACCGGACTACCAACATGCAAAGAAAAAACGCTACGAAATTATGCACGAACGTAATAGTTAAGGCGCCATTAGAAATTATTTTACATTTCCATAATTAACTATAATTTCAGTCTGAATTTTATGACGGCATGGATCTGGTATTCTGTATGTTATCTTACTGGATTCCTTCTCTTTTAGTTACGTCTGTACTCAATCTGTATTACTAGTCTTACAACAGAGAGAGGGGAGAGAGAGAGAGAGAGAGAGAAAGAGGAAGCGAAAACCATACAAGTACTAAGGGTTGCTCGGCCATCGTCGGAGAGATGGGCATTGGCAATTAATTGCAGAGTGTGGAAAAAATGGAGCAATGACATTGGGGAAAAATGATTTTGGTGTCCTACGGTTTTGACCTACTTCTGGTTATATTTGGATCACCCATTCCAAAGGTGCTTTCAGTTTTGCACTATCAGCTCTAGTTTTTTAGATGCAGTTTATTCTAATTATATGTCAATCTAACCATACTGGTCCGCTAATGCAACTACACAATTCACATACAATTAAATACGGAAGAAGTTTGAATGAATTAGGCACTTCCTTGCTACAAATGAAACTATTTGGCTCCAGAGACATTTTCAAGTTGCAAACATCTGTTTTATATATATATATATATACGAATGGAAAAAATGGTAGAAGCCGACCTCGGGGAAGATCAGTTTGGATTCCGTAGAAATGTTGCAACACGTGAGGCAATACTGACCCTACGACTTATCTTAGAAGAAAGATTAAGGAAAAGCAAACCT
Source organism: Schistocerca cancellata (assembly GCF_023864275.1). Taxonomy (NCBI): domain Eukaryota; kingdom Metazoa; phylum Arthropoda; class Insecta; order Orthoptera; family Acrididae; genus Schistocerca; species Schistocerca cancellata. The sequence goes on from NC_064628.1 coordinate 810,635,620, forward strand.
ACGTTTCTGGAATTTGTAAACTTAGAGAAAGCTTTTGACATTGTTGACTGGAATACTCTCTTTCAAATTCTGAAGGTGGCAGGGGTAAAATACAGGGAGCGATAGGCTATTTACAATTTGTACAGAAACCAGATGGCAGTTATAAGAGTCTAGGGACATGAAAGGGAAGCAGTGGTTGGGAAGGGAGTGAGACAGGGTTGTAGCCTCTCCCCGATGCTATTCAATCTGTATATTGAGCAAGCAGTAAAGGAAACAAAAGAAAAGTTCGGAGTAGGTATTAAAATCCATAGAGAAGAAATAAAAACTTTGAGGTTCGTCGATGACATTGTAATTCTGTCAGAGACAGTGTCTTGAAAAGAGGATATAAGATGAACATCAACAAAAGCAAAACGAAGATCATGGAATGTAGTCGAATTAAGTCGGGTGATGCTGAGGGAATTAGATTAGGAAATGAGACACTTAAAGTAGTAACGGAGTTTTGCTTTTTGGGGAACAAAATAACTGATGATGGTCAAAGTAGAGAGGATATAAAATGTAGACTGGCAATGGCAAGGAAAGCGTTTCTGAAGAAGCGAAATTTGTTAACATCGAGTATTGATTTAAGTGTCAGGAAGCCGTTTCTGAAAGTATTTGTATGGAGTGTAGCCATGTATGGAAGTGAAACAAGGACGATAAATAGTTTGGACAAGAAGAGAACAGAAGCTTTCGAAATGTGGTGCTACAGAAGAATGCTGAAGATTAGATGGGTAGATCACATAACTAATGAGGAGGTATTGAATAGAATTTGGGAGAAGAGGAGTTTGTGGCACAACTTGACTAGAAGAAGGGATCGGTTGGTAGGACATGTTCTGAGGCATCAAGAGATCACCAATTTAGTACTGGAGGGCAGCGTGGAGGGTAAAAATCATAGTGGGTAAAAATCATAGAGGGAGACCAAGAGATGAGTACACTAAGCAGATTCAGAAGGATGTAGGCTGCAGTAGGTACTGCGAGATGAAGAAGCTTGCACAGGATAGAGTAGCATGGAGAGCTGCATCAAACCAGTCTCAGGACTGAAGACCACAACAACATATATATTGCAGCGTGTTCTTCTCACAAAGCAACTGAGTAACTGAGTGACTAATTGAGATTGACCTACATTTGTTCTCATTGTACATAAGGACACATTAGGGTCGTGTTTCAAGCTATATATATAGGTCTCTCTCTCTCTCTCTATCTATCTATATATATATATATATATATATATATATATATATATATATATATATATATATAGAGAGAGAGAGAGAGAGAGACGTAGGTTCGACTCCCAACCATGGTGCAAATTCTCATTCCTCGTTTCAATGTGCATATATATTCTTTTTTGTTTATTAAGAAATTGAATCAATTTAACCACCCCTACTTATTACACGTAAGTCGCATTTGGTTCATCAATTTTCTTCCCTTGAGTTACTGAATCTTCGTTCCTGTGATTTCCTCCGATGTACTGATCTTGTACATTCACGCTAGATGCCCCAGCAGTACTCCGGCATCATATCTGTATCCCATCGTTCTCAATACTGTTATTCCAGTGAACTTATTTCCTGGTGAAAACGCTTACCCTGTCCCTCATTCACTCACATTTCCAAGGTAATCTGGAAATCTACCCAAATGACTGTGCAGGTAGTATAATTTTATGCTCATTTTACAACCAAGGGCACAAAAAGTAATGAGCGTATTTTTCACTAGTTCTACACTACCATACAGAACAACGACGAGGCAGCTGCATCGGTATCATTAACTGAATCTTGAAATTTCAGGTGATTTAAGAGTTGGCGGATTTGTGATCCATCAGATATACTTATTTTTATTTGTAACATACTCAGTGCAGGAAATTTTGCACATATGTAGCCAAACAAGCTCCATCTCTATTCAGAGCCTTGATTGGCTGCTTCAGAACCTAAGTTTGATATGCACTAGTTGCGATATGATGTTTCTGTCAGCCAAAGATTTCGTGATGACCTTTTCTTGTCCAAGGATCATGCTTTCTTTAACAGGCCGCTGTCTTCTGACCCAGTTTAGATCTACAATTACATAGACACATGCAGCATGGGTGTTTGGTGTAATCCCCCTTCTTGTCCTCTAAAGAAATTCACCATTTTGAGATCGACCCAGGTAAGGATAGCCCATTGATGACTGCGATAGGAGATCTTCTCTATGACTGATGCTATTGTAGCTTGTTCTTCTCACAAAGCAACTGAGTGACTAATTGAGATTGACCTACATTTGTTCTCATTGTACAAAAGGACACATTAGGGTCGTGATTAAAGCTATCTATAAATCTATCTATAAATAACCGTTATTCACTTGGTGTGTGTTTTCTTAACCCAGTTTCATTAACAGTCCTTCAACGATGGTGCAGAAAAGAAATTAGTCTGGTGTTGTGAAGAATGGCAGGAAATCTGCTTCCCTTTTGCTGTAGAATATGACTTTTGTTACCGGTAACAAATGGTGTTTCTCTGCCAGCCTTGAAGCTAACATTCCCTAGAACGTTTTTTGGAAGACTTAGATCTGTGATGAGGGCATTCAGTTCCGCTTGGTTAAAGCCGGTTGCAGCTGATGAATGTCTTGTAAAATCACTGTGACCTAGCTGAGTGCAGCTTTAAGCCGATTCGTTCTCTTCTTCTGATGAGTCAGGAAGACTGGTAAATGCCAGAACAGGTATCTCCTCTGAATGTGGAACAGGGCGTCTTGCGGAGGGTAGATCGAGACACAGCCACCTTTTCCCGTTATTGCAACTGGTACCCTTTACATTCAGTCAATACTTTGGTTTATTTGTTCTTGCCATATCTTTGGTAACCCGAATTTCAAGCACTTCCGTTTCCCATTTTTCCACTGGTGCTGATTCACATTGCACGTTTTATGTACTATGCGCAGTGCCCAAGCCTGATCCTGGTATCCCATTTTACTTTGAAATAAGCCAAAAAAAAAAAAAATCTCTTCTTATGAAACACATTATGGGTTCTTTTTCCTGAATGAATGCGTACTCCCTACAGATGAAACGAAACACATGAAGATTATTCATACATTTTCCTCTTGATGAAGTCATGTTACTGCCTACAAAAAACAGAAGGAAATGTCAGAATAGTTAAATTACGTATGTAACAACAGCTGAAGAAGACAGCGAATCACGCCGTCAAAATATCGTGCGAGGACGACGTGAACAGAAGACCAGATTATTGAACATGTAAACACATTGGCGGGAAAGTATGAAGAATTACAACATGAACAGATCTTGAATAAAATCAATTGGTGTTATGCAGACAACCAATTTACAAACTGTAAGACAAATGTATATCATTAATAAGTCATAAACTAGAGCTGATGGAACAAAATGGATGGCATTTTCGGAATCAGAAGCACCAAAACACCACAGAATCAATTCAAAAATTTCAGGCACCAGGAAAAAAAAGTTTTGTTCCCCTTTGTAAGGAGCGTAATGGCTGTAATGAATATTCTAGCGCCTGGCTGGTGCTACCACAAGCCAAACAGCCGAGTGCTGCGGGTAGCCGCCATGTCAAGACGCCTGCAACTCAACTTCAGCTGACCTTGACTGCGACAACCACTGCGCTATTGGGTGCGCCATATCCACCGGTGGAGCCGGCACTATCTCACGTCCCCGAACCACGAGCTATTAGACAACTTCACGATGTTCCTCCGCCGGGCGGCCTTTATAGAATATCGCCCAGTATCTCGCCAATCTGTATGCGTCGTCATCAACGATCTACTTTAGCAGTGCCGCGACTGCATTCCTCAGGGTGCAGTGCATGACACCGAATCTAGGATATTGGCAGTGTAGTCTATATCGATCGTGTCTGCGCAGTGGTGGTCGATCGTGTCAGACTAAGGCCCGATCTGTTCCTTTAAGAAATGTTATCGTACTAGTGACAATCTTTCACAGCTGATAAGGACGATATTTATATTGCCTTCACTAGGAAGCTGTTTCAGTTGCTCAAAGTTATCGTGTACCTTCTGTGTTGTCATAAATTTCTATGGCTCTTGGCTATGTGGCCATCTTGTGTGTGCATCACCCACTACGGGATACTACAAAAAGTGGATAGAAGTGGTCGAGACAGATAACCAGGCTAATGGCTGTTATATGATGAAGAAACTTCTTCACTGGATTCCAAATTAATACGAGAAGAGCGAGACAATGGCCTGTAAAGGTGGGGAAATGGAAGTAGACAACATGAAGGAGCAGAATGGCGGAACTCTCACCTACAAAATTTCAAGAAATCATTTTAAGTGTTGAATCCAATAGTATATAGCGACTCTCTAAGAGTGGTTCCTCTATGGACTGTGAAAAAGACGTTAGATTAGTTGCATCATGCACAACGGAATATGAGCAATGCAGTAAGAAACTGACGGATACGATGAGCGGTAATCTGCGAGTGTGTATTGATGAGCTGTGGCGTTCTGGAAAGTATTGTCCTTGAGTGACTGTAATAGCATATAGGATGACTTTAACAGAATTTATATTTGTTGTGTACATAGTTCCGTGTAGTCAGCGTGTACACAACTTTTCCACTAGAGCGCGCCCCGCTAAGCACAACAGCGCAGGCGCAGCGCTCGTCCGTCTCCGCACTATGAGATGGCGCTGCCATAGAGACGGACCAAATTCTGCTTCCGCCGATCCGCGTATTAATATGTAATGCAGCCAATGAGATTCTTACGTAGAACCTTTTCTCCTCGTGGATCACACTCGTGCAGTGATACATGAATGTGTGAGGTATTGTAACGAGTGTACAGACCTCCAATTAGTCAGTCTGCATTAGTCTGCACCCGTCAGTACCAGTCTATAGTCAAGTTTCAGTCTGTGGCTAATAAGATTATCGTATTCCTGTACATAGCCATGAAGATAAATGTAGAGACACTTTTGTCAAGTATCAGAGATATATGTGAGAATAAGATTAATGTACCAATGCCAAAGGAACTTCAGATTGTCAATTTTAAATAGCATCCAGAACCAAGTTAAGTATTTTTTATGTTTGTTATTATTTTAATAAATGTGTGTGAAAATTAATAAAGTTCTGTTTCAAGTTGGTCACCGTCAATCTGCTACTCTAAGTGTGCAAGTGGCATTTCTATCATCTGACCTAACGGCAGAAGATAAACACGCCACGATAAGACCACGAGACATATTGCTGATACTCGCCTACTTCGTTAGAGCGACAGGTCAAATAATTCGATGGTGTGTGTACTGAAGGTCTTACAGTACGCACATCACAATATTTCATGTGATGAATGACCACTTGCTCTAAATGTAGGAAAATAAATGTTACTGCACATGAGTAAGAAAAAAAGACCTTTAGCTTTCGAGTCCGGTATTAATGTGTAATACTTGATACATTTACGTATTTGCATAAGGATATGAAATGGAACGAGCACCTAAGGTCGGTAATAGAGAGTGTAAGAACCCACATACCTAATCAACACAGTAAGTGGGCGGATTATGTGTCAATCTTTCAGAAGATTCATAATTATCTGCCACATATCGCGAATCGCGAATGGCTGCTTACTAGGTAGGGAGGAAAGAAACGAATGAATTGTACCATTACCTGGCTTACCAAGGATAGGAAACTCGAAAGAACAGAGATAGAAGTCTTGGCTAACTTATCTAAGTGTGCCCAAGCAAGGAAATTAAAATAAGACCGTGGTGTAAAGAATGCACTATCGTTTGGAGTAAATGATTTGGTATTGTTAAGGACTCACACAAAGTCATCTATTATGCACAAAATAAACAAGAAGTGGGAAATGCTACATGGAGGGCCACACAGGATAATAAGGATACCACGTGGGGTGTATCTACCAGTTAACTGGTACCAGGACAAATAAAGTAAAGGGTTTGTATGCCTACAAAGACTTATAGAAATGTATACAGTAGTTGTAAGTTGTAAATAGTAGATATAAGTTTATGGTAATTAGTGTTTTACCAACCCTTTTCATGTGAAATGTGTTTTGTGTTTAGTATGTATGTGTGTGTTACTTGGCCACCAGGCACGAATGAACATTTTCAGATACAGGAAGAACTGTCTTCAGCAGTATAATGTACAGTAATTTGCCAAAGGAAGGCCTACATAGTAGGAAAGACGTACTGCAGATCAAAGTAAATATTGAATTGAAAAGTTATGTAAAGTGCCTTAAGCAATAATTAGGCTATAATGTTTGAATGCCATATAGGGAATTTGAAATTCTTGTGTAAAGATTTTGTATTGTAATACCCAGACTGCTTGTGTGCATTGTACAAGAGTGAAACAGTATAGGAAAAGTGTGTGTCTTCTCCACGCACAGGCCGCCCCGATAGTTGAGTGGTCAGCGCGGAGGCTTTTCACGCCAAGGAGCCCGGGTTCGATTCCCGGCTGGGTCGGAGATTTTCTCCGCTCAGGGACTGAGTGTTGTGATGTCCTCATTACCATTTCATTATCGTCAGTGGAAGGCAACGGCAAACCAACGCTGGAATCACTTCCCAAGACTCTCATGCGGTGGACCTCTCTGACGAGGCTGCCCCATGACAAGATTTTTTCTCCACGCACAACTTCATATGAAGGACTTATTACGTGGATGAATAGCCATTATTTTTTAGTGTCAGGATTCGCATATGTTGTTGTAGTAGGAAACATACACTGTGGTCGTGCGGTAGCATTCTCGCTTCCCGCGCCCGGGTTCCCGGGTTCGATTCCCGGCGGGGTCAGGGATTTTCTCTGCCTCGTGATGACTGGGTGTTGTGTGATGTCCTTAGGTTAGTTAGGTTTCAGTAGTTCTAAGTTCTAGGGGACTGATGACCATAGATGTTAAGTCCCATAGTGCTCAGAGCCATTTGAACCATTTTTTGAACATACACTGTCATCCTAACGAATTAATATCCAAATGGATTTAACCTAACAGTAATTACAATTAGGATTTGACTATACAGTACAGATTATTGTACAGTCAGGGCAGGATCGGTAAACAGGACGTAGCACTCATGTTCTCGTCCTTAAGATGAATAAGAGTCAGATAAAGAAAGTAAAAAAGTTATCCACAGTCTGGTTACTAAGAAGAACTTTAAAGCAAAAGCGTGTTAGTGACTTGAAACTGTGATTCACAATATGTATGTGCTGAAGAATGAATACTCCTTGGTAGAAAACAGTGCAATATTGAACATTATGTGTAAAAACCCTGGCTACGTCGAAACGTCGATATCAGCCTGTTGTCTCGTAAAACCAAGCTATGTATTAAAGACGAGCGTTCGAAATCTGTGTGAAAGTGGCAGTGGAAATAGTATAGGCAGTGGTTACGTACGGATGAGATGAGGTCAATGTGTGTGAGACTGCTGAAATGCACTCGCAGACAACAGTCCGCAAACCTCACTAACTGTCGGTGATGAGGCGCAGGCAATGTACGATCGCAGCACTGAATGTATACAGAACGCAGTGTACCCGCAAGCGTCGGCGCCCTATGAATTTACAAACGATAGAAAAGTCATATGACATCGGGGTGTTTACGTCTATCAAATTCTGCGTACCGAAAACAGAGGCATGTTTGATAAATGTGGAAGACGTGTCAAAATAAATCGGTGAGCCAAATAATCTTGAGAAATGGTCCTGAATGAACAATAATAATGGATAATCCTCATGCCATTCATCGCACAGCATGCAACATCTAAGTTAATCTGTGTGTAATTCTGTACTTTAAACATTTTAAAGGACACACATGGTGGAGCTGCGCAGTCGAAACCAGTCCAAGTTCGCGAGCGCGAGGCAGAGAAAAGTTGGCGGCAGCAGCTAAGCAGTTGTCTCCTGGGAGTTCGACCCAATGTTCCTGCCGGGTGTTTCTCAACATATACACCTACACTGTCCCGGTCTGCAACGACGCGGCAGCAAAACTACGCCTACGTTGTCGGGGACTTCATACGACGGAGAATGTCGAAGAATGTAAATTATTTGCACCGTAAAATTGGAAAGCCACTCTGTTTGGAGAAATTCTGTAAAACTTCATGCTTGTAGCAAAAAATAATTATGCATTCACGTTTGATTCGTGCATTTATACATTGCTCTAAAATGTTAGCATAATAGCTCTCATTGAATCAAATGTTTTACAGATGCTAGATGAAAGTAATACTTTAGCCAACTGGGAGTTTTCCACAATAGGGCTCGCGTCAACAGCAAAGAGAAAAATAATTGAGTATTGTTTTGCATACCATTAGATCACTGATAGATGTCAAGAAAAGCAACGGACGGAAAACAGAGTCCTATGTCATTCCCCGCCTCCCCTTCCCCGTCCCCATTTTATCTGACTCCACTCTGATTCAAACTTCTATTTGTTGACGCTGGAGTACAACCTTCTTCTTCTTACTTTCTAGTGTGTTACAAATCCTTCGAATGTGGTAGTCTTAATTTTATTTAATTGTTACAGTAGCAAATCGTTGTACTTGTACACAGAATACGCACGGAGAATGCAATAAAGTTCATACAAGAAATGCAGTATTTGCAACAGCGATCTGAAGGCTGTGTTTGAGCATCACATGTTGTTGTTGTTGTTGTTGTGGTCTTCAGTGCTGAGACTGGTTTGATGCAACCCTATCCTGTGCCAGCTTCTTCATCTCCCAGTACTTACTGCAATCTACATCCTTCTAAATCTGCTTAGTGTATTCATCTCTTGGTCTTCCTCTACGATTTTTACCCTCCACGCTGCCCTCCAATACTAAATTGGTGATCCCTTGATGCCTCAGAACATGTCCTACCAACCGGTCCCTTCTTCTTGTCAAGTTGTGCCACAAACTACTCTTCTCCCAAATTCTCTTCAATACCTCCTCATTAGTTATGTGATCCACCCATCTAATCTTCAGCCGGCCGGTGTGGCCGTGCGGTTCTAAGCGCGTCAGTTTGGAACCGCGTGACCGCTACGGTCGCAGGTTCGAATTCTGCCTCGGGCATGGATGTGTGTAATGTCCTTAGGTTAGTTAGGTTTAAGTAGTTCTAAGTTCTAGGGGACTGATGACCTCAGTAGTTAAGTCCCATAGTGCTCAGAGCCATTTGAACCATTTGAACCATCTAATCTTCAGCATTCTTCTGTAGCACCACATTTCTAAAGCTTCTTTTCTCTTCTTGTCCATACTGTTTATTGTCCATGTTTCACATCCATACATGGCTACACTCCATACAAATACTTTCAGAAACGACTTCCTAACACTTACATCTATACTCGATGTTAACAAATTTCTCTTCTTCAGAAACGCTCTCCTTGCCATTGCCAGTCTACATTTCATATCTTCTCTACTTTGACCATCATCAGTTATTTTACTCCCCAAAAAGCAAAACTCCTTTACTTCGTTAAGTGTCTCATTACCTAATCTAATTCCCTCAGCATCACCCGATTTAATTCGACTACATTCCATTATCCTCGTTTTGCTTTTGTTGATGTTCATCTTATATCCTCTTTTCAAGACACTGTCCATTCCGTTCAACTGCTCTTCCAAGTCCCTTGCTGTCTCTGACAGAATTACAATGTCATCGGCCAACCTCAAAGTTTTTATTTCTTCTCCATAGATTTTAATGCCCACTCCGAAATTTTCTTTTGTTTCCTTTACTGATTGCTCAATATACAGATTGAATAACATCGGGGAGAGGCTACAACCCTGTCTCACTCCCTTACCCAACCACTGCTTCCCTTTCATGCCTTTCATGCCCCTCGACTCTTACAACTGCCATCTGGTTTCTGTACAAATTGTAAATAGCTTTGCGCTCCCTGTACCCCCCTTTCCTTAATCTTTATTCTAAGATAAGTCGTACAGTCAGTATTGCCTCATGTGTTCCAATATTTCTACGGAAACCTAATCTTCCCCGAGGTCGGCTTCTACCAGTTTTTCCATTCGTCTGTAAAGAATCCGCGTTAGTATTTTGCAACTGTGACTTATTAAACTGATAGTTCAGTAATTTTCACGTCTGTCAACACCGGCTTTCTTTGGGATTGGACTCTTATTTCGCTTATTTCGCCTCCGACGCCTGTTGGGAATCCCCCACAACTCTCGGGCCCCATGCCACAATCTCCAACCAACGAAGCTGCGCGTTTTTATGCGGAAAGTTGGTAGCGGCACCGGGCTTATCTCGCAGAGTATTCACAAGACTGCCCGAGGCGCATTGTGGCGTTGCAAGGTTTCTGGAAAGATAGAAAGGGTCGCAACGCAGCGGACATATTGAGGCACGGGTTCTCCAGCGCAAGCTTATCTCGGCTCTGCTCGGCCAGCAGGGCTGATACATACCGACTTCCCTGCGTTTAGACTCCGAGTCTGACGCCATCAGTTATTCTCCGCGTCCGTTGTGATCGACGTCACGGCGCAAGGAAAGGCATACAGTATGAATGTTTTGAACATGGCTGCACTACAGCAACGGTTACAGGATAGCAGATATAACAAACAGCCAACAACTGACAATAAACGGTGGTTTTCAAATAATCTTTACCATGGTTTCAACGGACTCAAACCCACCTTCCTCAGAAAGATTCAGTCGCCGTGTCGCTACTAAAACGGTCTGTTTTAAGAGACTGGTTTCAATGATGTGATAAACCCTTGATTGTAGGGGCCTTAATTTTTGTATATGGGCATAAAGACAATTGCCGATACATATGTGGAGACAGCTTTACTGACTGGTTGGTAATGCGAAGTTTGTTTACCCTTGTGAGGAGGACGGGTTTAAATCGGTCGGAAGGTAATAAAGGTTATTTGAAAACCACCATTTATTGCTACTGGTTGGCTGTCTATTGTACCTGTTATACAGAATGAGACAATTACGGGGCATACATTTGGTCTTGGAATTTTGGCATGACTTTATTGACTTCACTGCTTCTATTTTTTGTCATCGTTGCGTGTACTCACAAATTTTTGGTGACTTGTTTCGAACACAATGTTGATTTCTAGACACACTATGAACAGTTTACATTTGTATACACCGCCTGGCTTAAAAAAAAAAAGAAAAAAGAACTACCCAGAAGGGGTGGGGAAGGGGGAGAAACAAAATGTAACTTCATGGGTTGAGAGGGTATGTGATGTTATTTGAGTGATTACAAAATTGAGTCAAATTTACGGAGAACCTGTCAGTATCAGCCTATTTATCAGTATGGCGTTGCGTTCCTTACGGCATGGATGCATTCACTGATTCGGTTAGGCTCTGGCTCTGAGCACTATGGGACTTAACAGCTATGGTCATCAGTCCCCTAGAACTTAGAACTACGTAAACCTAACTAACCTAAGGACATCACACAACACCCAGTCATCACGAGGCAGAGAAAATCCCTGACCCCGCCGGGAATCGAACTCGGGAACCCGGGCGTGGATTCGATTAGGAGGGATATCATAAGACCGTTGTATCCACTGTTGTAACGGATCCTTGATGTCCTGAATATTGGCATCTTGTGAGGTTGCAGTTCTTATTTCCGTGATCGTTAAGAAAATTGGATGAGGAATTCCGCAATGGCGGCGAAAACACTGTGCAAGTTTGAAAAATCGCAGAAAATGTCTGTGAAACTACAAAAGTGGTAGAAATCTGCGTGTTATCAAACCACAAACAAAGCAGACTAACACCACGACACAAAAGCATGACAAGTTGTGGACTGTGTAGCAGACTCACAGCTACCTACATAAACATTCAATCGCTTCATGTAAGGAAGGGAATAAAAGGAATCCACTGAAGATAGCACAAAAAATGCTGAAACAGGTCTAGGGTAAAACAAAATTCCAAAGATGTCTTGCATAAGGCGTAATTCCTCATTCAGTATGAATACTGGGGCTGGAAAGGAGTTGAGGTCCGAGCTGATCCCACACACGTTCTATCGGGGAAAGATCTGAGGGTCTTGCTGATCACTAGAGTAATTCATCATTAAGCAGACAGTGCCATGCGTGGACGAGCATTGGCCTGTTTAAATGTGGCACCAAGATACTCTCACATGGGAGGTAACACATTAGGAAGCGGAATGTTCTTGAAGTACCGTGATGGAGCCAGAGTTCCTTCAATCATTACCACTCGTGACCTCACGTCATTCCCAATCGCCCCTTGCACCTTGACGCCAAGAGTAACACAGCTGTCCCTTTCCAAAACATTGGAAGAATTAGACTAGTCCTTAAGCCACCGCCATAAACGTCGACAATGTTCATCCAGGGTAGTGCAGAGCCGCGTCTCATCGCTGAAAATAACGTGACCCAATTCATGAGCAGTTCATCCTTCCTGGTGTCATCACTATTGCAAATGAAGCCATATGTGTTGTTGTGTTAACAGCAGCCTACTCTTGGGATGCTAATTCCGTACTCCAGATGCTGCTATTCTCCGACCAATGGTGCAGGATGACGCAGAGTGTTGCAAAGGGTTCATTTTTTCTCGGATGGCAGCTGCAGATGTGAAGTAGTTAGAATGTACGTGATGGAGAATACGACGGCCATCGATTGTGGTGATCAAACACTGTCGACAATGCCACGTAGTCCAACATCGAACCATTGTCGCATCCGAGTCCCAAATAAATCTGGATATTGCAAGATTCGACCAGCTGGCAAATGGAGACCCACGATGAGATAAATTTCAAATCATATCAGGTTGCTGATAACGCTGTATCACACCAGTATGCAGCATCCCCGTGTGCTTCAGAATGATCACTCAACAGCTGACGGTGTTCAAGCTGCTATATACCCTACCAGGCCTGGTAACAACGCTAAACGCGAACAACACTAGTACACTCTGGTAGGCGTTCTACCAATCACAGAGAATTGCAACGCCAATCATTTACATACCTGTCGATGGTGTGTACGTTAGACTGATATTCGTCCATGTCTTCTGTGTGCTTTACATTTTTTGTCAGACAATATATTTCTCACGCTGAGGAGCCAAAGAAACTATTACATCTGCCTAATATCGTGCAAGGCCCCCGCGAGCACGCAGACGTGGCATGAACTCGACTGATGTCTGAATACTGTTGCAGGGGACTGACACCATGAATCCAGCAGCGCTGTCCATAAATCCGTAGGATTAGGAGGGGGTGGAGATCTCAACAGCACGTTACAAGGCATCCCAGATATGTTCAATAATGTTCATGTCTGGGGAGTTTGGTGGGCAGCGGAAACGTTTAAACTCATCGTGTGTTCCTGGAGCCACTCTGTAGCAATTCTAGACGTGTGGGGTATCGCATTGTCCTGCTGGAATTGCCCATATCCGTTGGAAATCACAATGGACATGAATGGATGCACGTGACCAGACAGGATGCTAACGTGCGTGTAAACCTGTCAGCTTCGTATCTACAGGTATCGGGGGTCCCACACCAACTGCACATACCCCACACCAATACAGAGCCTCCACCAGTTTCAAAGTCCGCTGCTGACGTTGTAGGGTCCATGGGTTCATGAGGTTGTCTCCATACCCGGACACGTCCATCCGCTCGATATAATTTGAAACAAGACTCGTCAGACCAGGCAACATGTTTCCAGTCATCAACAGTCCCATGTTGGTGTTGACGGGTCCAGGCGAGGCGTAAAACTTTGTGTCGAGCAGTCATCAAGGGTACACGAGTGGGCCTTCGGCTCCGAAAGCCCATGTCGATGATGTTTCGTTGAATAGTTCGTACGCTGACAGTTGATGATGGCCCAGCATTGAAATCTGCAGCAATTTGCGGAAGGGCTGCACATCTGTCACTCTGAACTATTCTCTTCAGTCGTCGTACATCCCGTTCTTGCAGGATCTTTTTCCGAAAGTAGCGATGTCCAGATTCGATGTTTTAGTGGATTCCTGATATTGACGGTATACTCCCGTCGTAAGGGAAAACTCCCACTTCATCGCTACCTCGGAGTTGCTGTGACCCATCGCTGGTGCGCCGACAATAACATCAAGTACAAACTCACTTAAATATTGATAGCCTGCCATTGTAGAAGCAGCAACCGATCTAACAACAGCGCCAGACACTTGTTGTCTTAATAGGCGTTGCCGAACGCAGCGTCGTATCCTGCCTGTTTACGTATCTCTGTATTTGAATACGGATGCCTATATCAGTTTCTTTGGCGCTGTATATAGGATGAAGCAACCAAGAGCGATCACTCCGACAGCGGACGATGTGGTCCATTCTCTGATTAATGAAACTAATTTTTAACGCTCATGTCTGCCAAATTAGGAAAGTTTCTTAACAGAATTATATACTTTTTCTTTGGTGTTGTAAAGAGAGTTAGAAGAGGAATTAAGGACAAAACATGTGTGTAAATCGATTGAATAATAAGAGAGCAAGAAAGCACCGTCCGGCTGTCAGGAGGTCTCAAAAACGTCGAGCAACTCAGGTAGGGTTCGCATGTTTATTATTACTGCTGTTCTATCAAGTGCCCAAAATGTTGTCCTAGAATACTGGTAAAAGTTGAAGAGCGATTCCAGGTGGGCACCACTGTGCATCGTATTCCACCTGGAATTACCGTGGCACAAGCGCGTGTTATAGGTCATCACATGTTTACAGGAGTCGTCGGTGTTTTCTTGCTTTATTTTTCCCCATAGGAAAAATTTCAGAAGCATTACGTCCTGAGCATTGCCGGCAATTTTGCGTTTCCCGAACGACTGGTTCAGCGCTTACCAATGTTTTGGTAAGAAAATCCCTAAAAATTGTAAATTTCATACAGCACTGTTCGTCGAGATATCCCAGTCGGAAAGGATGTTCTTCATCCGCGCACATTGGTCTCTTCCCCTCCTTATGGAGCTTCGTTTGTTTGGTGCTGACTGAGTTCGTCAGCACGACCTTCAGTTCTGCAGTGACTTTTGCACCTGTCGTCCTCTTATTTTTCTTCACAGTACTCTTCAATGACCGTCTGTCACAGCACTCGAACACTCAACACACACTTTGGTGCACGTTGTCACTTAACGGATGACTTTTTTCCACTGTACCTGTATGCGCTATGAATCTTCGTAGCAGTGCCACTTGAAACACCAGGTACTTGGGTCACCTTGGTTACGGAATCATCCACCACACGAGTACCAACAACTTGCCTACTTTCGAATTCACTTACGTCCGATGTAATGCTGTCAGAAATACACATATCAATGTTCTGACCACGACTAACTCTTGTAACATATTGTGGTGCTATTTATGGGCTTGGCTACCATCTCCATGTATGCTGAAGCACGCATTTCTCGTGACGTTTGCATGTGTTTGTCCAGCTACTGTATTTCCCTTAACGAATTATAAAAGTGGCCTTGTATTGTCACAATGTAATGTCTACAGTCCCTGCAGTTGTTTACGTAACATTGTGCTTCTCCTACCAATCCAATGAAAGAAGTAAACAGAAGAGTAGAAGTAATCTTGAATGCTTGTTGTACGCTACGTAAGGTTTTAAAAACCGTGATATGTCCAAGGAGCAAACTTTACAGTAATCATGTATCACCACTTTTCACTTATTACAGTGAAATATGGGCTTTCAATGGGAAAACCATTCAATATCTGACAGCTGGTTAGCGAGATACGGGGAGACACATGTTGGGAATTCCTGGGCTCTTCCAGACAAATGATTCACGCACCAAACTGGAGTGAAAGATGTAACTATGTAAAATTACTTTTTTAGTCAAAAAGTTTCCAGAAGTGTCTGTGAGCCGTAATGTTGCTAAGAGTGAACTATCGTCATCATCATCATCATCATCATCATCATCATCATCATCATCACCACCCTCATCACTATCACCTTACTATCATTAGAACACTACCAGTAATAACAATAAAAGTAATAATAATAATGATAATAACAACATCCAGAACAGAACAGTTTTTAACTTAAAATCGAAAATTCTCCACAGAATGTTAACTAACAAACCTATAATAGTACTATTTATTGATTTCAAGTAAGCATTTGTTTGGCAGACAGAAACGCAATATATAAATCATTTGAATTAGAGAATTTGGAATTAAAGCAAATATAGAAAACGTAATTTCAGAATCTCCACTTAAAATCTAAAGTTAATTTTACTGGAGAAAGACCTCAGCCATTTGAAATAAAAACTGGTGATAGACAAAGGGACGGCTGGTCGTCTTTACTGTTTAAATGCGTTTCAGAAAAAAAAATTACAATGATTTGGAGGTAAAAAATCTCAAAATTGAACCGATAATTCTAGGAAGGAAAACACATGGAATTAACGTAAACCGCATCGCTTTTGCAGACGATTTTGCAATACTTTCAGAAAATCTGACAGTACGATTTGCTCAAATAAATATTCCGAACAAAACGGCGAATAGAGCTGGTCTCAAAATTTCAGCTGAAAAAGGAACAAATTCATGACAAATATAAAAAGTGCACCAAAATAAATAGAAACAAAAATCAGTAAAATAGAAGAAGTTGATAAATTTAAATAGCTTGGAGAAGCTATACAGCAGAATGGACTATAAAAATTTGCAATAGATATAAGAGTTCATAAAATGGAAAAAGTATATTATCTGACAAAAATTTCATATCTAGAGAAACAAAAACATAACGCTATACAACAGAGATAAGATCAGAGAGTTTGTACACATGTGAAGCTTTAACGATGAACTATAAGCTGACTAGAATAGAGGTACTTGAAAGACGGTTTATTAGAAAAATAGTGGGTGCAATGTAAACTTCAGAAGTTTGGCAAATGAGAAGTGATAAGGAGACCTACGGAAGGAATGGAAAGCGAAGATAAAAGTCAATTGGTCACCTCTACCGAACGAATTAGAACAGCTAGCAAAACAAATATTACTGGATTTCTGGAAAAAGAAATCGGTATTAGCATGGATTATAGAAAAAAACTAGAAAAGAACTGAAAAGAAACAACACTAAAGAATCTGAAATAACAGAAAGAGATCCTTTTTAGGAATAAAATACTAAATTTAGAATGTAAATATTGAAGGTGGAGGAGGAAGGAAGGAAAGGAAAGGGAGGGAGCTAATGATAACAGCTGCATCAGGACATGATGTGAAATCAGCGGTGATGAGTGATAATGTGTGCCGGATCGGAACTCGAACCTGGATCTCCTGCTTACAAGGCAGTTGTGTTAACCACTCCATCATCCGGACACAGTGTTTATCACAAATGTGCAGACTATCTTGGCACGAACACTGGCTGACACACACTCCCACCTAGTGCCACCCATCCATAGTCTTTGTCCATGTTCGCCATACTCGTTAATTTTAGATTCCCACTGGAGGTCGAACTAAATGTACATCATCACTGCAGGTTGTGGATTCATTGACCATCGAGGCAATTATAAGAATGTGTGGTATCTGTTCTTTCGGACATGGGCAGGGACGGTCGAAAAGAATGTCTCTGAAAGAGCTAGTCTGAAAGACCACACATTCATATTATTGGGCAAGGAATCCACAACCTTCAGTGCTGATGAACATTTATGTTCGAGCTCCAGCGGGAATTTAAAATAAGCAAACATTGAGGTCATGGATGGAGATTGTGGGGAGGTGGCTTTAGGTGGGAGTGTGTGTCAGCTGGGGAGAGTGCCGAGATATTCCGCGATTTGCCATTAAACAATGTGTCCAGGTAGCGCAGTTGTTAACACAGCTGCCCAGTAAGCAGAAGACCTAAGTTTGAGTCCCAGTTTGGCACACATTACGCATAAAGTGCCGATGCAGTCGATGTCATTAGCTCCTTCGCTTCCCCTTCCTTTCTCACCCAGCCATCTTCAGTTTACATAATATGTATCACAGCTGCAGATTATGCATTTATGTAAGGGAATTTAGAAAATTTTCAAACCGGATAAACAGGACAAGGAGGGCAGCAAGGACAAAAGAAAGGAACTGACAACATTGGGAGAAGATAAATGTGTACTGAAAAAATAGGAAATAACAGAAGAAATGAAGTAGGGGAGCGAGGGGCTTGTTGTAACAGTTTTCATGAAAACTAATATATCTTGAGATCTATTGATGAAATTGCTACTAAATAAAGATGGATGGATGCTGTAACTCTTCCTCTACCTAATCAAGTAAAAATAACACCATAACTATTGGTCATTATTTTACAATCAATTATTTGCTAGAAGAAGTGCGGTTTTACAACTTACCTCGTGCTTGGGGCAAGTATTAACGTCTACCGGGGCAAGTAGTAACGAAAAACATTGTTTCATCAATGTTCCATATTCGAGAAGCATTAAACTGATATTTTTGGAGAAGTCGTTGTTATATTGAAAAGAGTTAATTAACGTTAGTCTTATTGAACGACGTCGCTCGACTGAAAGAAGTAGCTTCTGGTGTCCTTAAAGATAACTGTGGATTTTTGTGTATAAAGTTTTGGAACCAGTCAGTACCAGCCAAGAAAGAGGAATGTTTTTAGCATTAAGCTGCACACCGCATTGGTAAGCTAGTTTCCTTACTTCTATAGGAAGTAGTCCAAAATATATTTCGGCGCACTTGAGTAGGTAGGAAGCCATCTTACCCTCTTCTTCTGCAGTTAATACCTGTCTAGGCTTAACATAACCAACTCTTAAGCATTCATTATTCTTCTTTTTTATGTATCTATAAAGAGAGACGTGATATAATCCGAAAGTCTGACTAGCTTTCCGAATACTGCATTTTTTTCTACAACTTCAGCTGCCGCTAACTCGTACACTTCTTGGCTTTGTGTTGCCTGCTCTGACTTTCTTTTATACACCCTCATTTCAGAAGAAAGGAAAAAAAAAGTAGGTATCTTCATCATAAAGAGGGGCATGTTGTAACACGTTACAACAAGCCCCGGAATTTTGTTACAACTAACCCATGGTATGATTTTTGACATTTATCAAGATAACTATTTAAACAATTTAGCAATCTGAAAAACTGTTACACATTATCAGAGATGGATAAGTTTGAATGTAAATAAGATATATAAAGTTTGCAATTACTTGATAATAATAACGCAAACCAAAATGTTACGACAGTTCAATTTTATATTACCTGGCAAAAGTGAAGCGCGTGCTCACTTCCGCTCACTGCGCCGGTATGCGGGACACTGTCTATGGCAACATGATGCGGCGCGGTTTATAGCTCAAATCGAGTCAAAGAAATACGCTAATATAGTTTAAGATCCTATTGAAAAGAGCCTGTTACTACTTACCCCTGTTACAACAAGCTCCTCGCTCCCCTACTTATGTAATTCCAGTTGGTCAACACCAAGACGATAATAATAATAATCTTCCAAGAAATCTGGCAAAGTGAAAAACTCCCAGATGACAGGAAATGTGCACTCATCCACCCACTCCACAAAAAAGGAAACAAATCCGACGTAAATAACTACAGAGGAATCTGCCTCCTCCCCGTCCCCTAAAAAATACTCTCCGCCTACCTCCTACAACGCGCAGAAGAACAGCTCGAGCCCCTATTTGGTGAATACCAGACAGGGTTTAGACAACACAGATCATGCACTGAACGAATTTTCAACCTGAAATCCACATTAAAACCTCGAGCCACAAACAATCTCCCAACCATTTTCACATTCGTCGACTTCAAGAAAGCCTACGCCTCCATCGATCGACAATCCCTCTTTAATATACTCGAAGAAAGCAATCTTGACCCGGAAACACGACGAATGATCCAGCAAACCGTAACCGACACAACTCCCAAAGTCAAGCTCAGCGGAGAAATCTTCCTACCTTTTATCAAAACCGGCGTCCGACAGGGTGACAGACTCCCCCCACTACTCTTCAACATCGCTCTCGATAAGGTCATCAAAGAATGGGAAAAGGAACTGAAAAACAAAACAGCAAGAGACCAATCATGCAAAGAAAAAAACAGAATAATATCAATGTTACATGCTCAGTCTTCGCTGACGGTCTCGCGATCCTCTGTGAGGTTGAACAAACAGCAATTCGTCAGATCGAAGTACTCAAAGAATGTGCCGAAAGTCAGGCTCCAAATCTCTTTCATAAAAACTGAATTTATCGCCACAAAACATGTCAAAATAGATAATTTGATCACAGAATACGGCACAAGAAATAGAGTCAATAAGATTAAATACTTGGGTAAAATCATCGAACCCATAGGAACAGAAAGATTAGCCCAAGAAGCACGTGAAGTCAAAATGAACGTATACGGGAAAGTGCGAACATCTACAACAAAAGGTGGGTGAATATCAAAACAAAAATTGGACGCTATGCGACTGTCACCAAACCCGAAACACTGAATGCAAGCGAGAGCCTAAACGTCAATTACAAAGGGGATCCCGAATAGGTCAAAAAAGTTGAAAGGAAAATCATTAGCAAAATCGTTGGTCCAAAGGTCACAGACGACTGATATCGGCTACAATGAAACACGACAACATTGAAACAGACTTCCGCAAACGACGACTGAAGTTCTATGGACACATCATGAGACTGTATGACAACAGATTAACAAAGAAAATTCTAATACACTCACAGAAACTAAAAACGACAACAGTCTGGATCAAACAATTTCAAACTGATCTCAAAAATGCCAACATCGTATCCGACGTCGCAGATCGAAAAATCTTCAGATAGAAGATCTGCTGGTGGGAAGTTACACCAGGAGAAAAACCCAAAGAATCTATGGGAAAATGGACGAAAGAACGTCGAGCTAAACAGAAAGGGAGGATGAAACAATTCTGGAACGACAAGAAAAATAGAACCCACAGATCGTAGTTCGCTTTGTGTGGTCCTCCATGGGTCTAATTAACTTAAATAAATAAATAACAATAATAAAAGTAATAGTAATAATTACTTCATAATAAATCTGAAATCCAGGGCTGGGTAAAGCCCCCGCTAGCTTTTCACTGCATTATTATTTTCACTTAAACTTATGCGCAAAAGTCATATGATCGCCTTCCACTGGCTCGTTGTTTAGGCTTTTCTTGGCTCCCTTTCCTTTTGCAGTCCACCAAAAAAAACTTCCTTGGGGCACATTTCTTGACATCTCTTCCCATGCGTCTGTTCATTTTTTCGGTACACGCATTTTTAACAAACGTTATTTTGTAGCTGTGCGTGAAACTTTGTAGGCAAACTTTATGTTTTGCACGAAGAGGCAGGTAGTTAGGTAAACGGACCTCTAGGCACGAAGATAGCGCAGAATGTCGTCTATCAGGATGTCAGGGGGTGCTCACCCCAATTAGGGACGGTTAGCGGCCATGTCGCCTCATTACATCCACCCCCGTAGTGGCGTGCCGTGAGGCGGGCCCCTTCAGAGTCGGCCACCCGCCACAGAGCCCCGCCGAGCAGCCCCTGACCCACTCAGCGCGGCGTTTTCCGCTGCAGATACACAACACAGTCCTCTACTACTCCCATCAGATCACGCCATCAGTTTGACAAAACACTAGCCGCTTCACCATGTGAGGCTGAGCTGTTTCTCCTTTGATATTACAGAGATATTTTCTTTACGATAGGGTTCACAACCCACTAGGGACATCACACACATCCATGCCCGAGGCAGGATTCGAACCTGCGACTGTAGCGGTCACGCGGTTCCAGACTGTAGCTCATAGAACCGCACGGCCACACCGGCCGGCTAAAACATCTACGGCCCATTCACCCGACGGTCGAACTCACTTATTTAAAAAAGAAAATACCGTAAGATTTGAATCGCTGTCAACTACAAGATTATTAATGCGTAAACAATTATCACATCTGCACGTGTTTGTCGCAAAGTATTTGTTTTGTCCGTAACGTCACGATACCAATGTAGGCGCAAACATGTGATTGTTACGAATTAGCTTTGTGTAAAGATATAAACTGGTGCAGTACCCAAACGCGTCTAGATAGCAGGCTGATTCGGTATCACTGTGAAGAGCTTGTAGAGCTCTGCTTGGACAGAAAGTGAGACAATGACGACATTCTCTGTAATACAGGTGAAAATGGATATTAAATTGAAAATTACAACCTAATGAAGGATAATGTTTCATATGACTCGCAAATATGCCCGGAATGATAGAAAACTGAAGTCAGGGGGAAGCTCGCGTCGAAATGAACGCAAAAAGCCTGAAAAGGCCAGTGGCGAGCGAATGCGAGAGTTACGTCAGCGTCGAAAAGCAGAAGGAAGAAACAGCGCAAAGTGGTTATCCAGCCAGCCCGTCGTGCATACAGCGGCATGCGACAGTCCAAACCTATGACTAATATATTCTATAACCATTATACTACTCTGTGTAACTACTATATTAAAGAGATTGATAATTATATTACATATTAATACGAAATGCTTGTTATGATTTAACCCCGTCGTTTTCAAGAAAATCTGCAGCATGGCCTCGAAATGTTCACACAGATATTTTTAGTGGTCTGCTAGTGGTACAATACGCCGCTTGTTGCCCGCATCTCGTGGTCGTGCGGCAGCGTTCTCGCTTCCCACGCCCGGGTTCCCGGGTTCGATTCCCGGCGGGGTCAGGGATTTTCTCTGCCTCGTGATGGCTGGGTGTTGTGTGCTGTTCTTAGGTTAGTTAGGTTTAAGTAGTTCTAAGTTCTAGGGGACTTATGACCACAGCAGTTGAGTCCCATAGTGCTCAGAGCCATTTTTGAACGCCGCTTGTCAGCAACACGCATTTAAACAAATAGGTTTAAAAATGTTAAACAGATAAAATATTGACATGGTTTCATAATTATTTAAACGATGATTACAGGAAAATGTTACGAAATCAAAAAAATTAGATGATAGTTGAAAAGACAGCATAAAAAAGTCAAAATAAATTTCGGTGAAAATAAAAGCAAAGACGTCAACATTGAGAGTGCGAAAGCGATTTCATTGATAAACGCAGAAGGAGAACGGATAGGTGCAATGAGTATAAGTACTTTGAAGGCTTCTATGAGCGGGAAGAATTGCTTGGTGATGATGTAGGAGAAGCAATGGAAGTCCATTTGCCCGCAGGAGTGGCCATGCGGTTCTAGGCGCTACAGTCTGGAGCCGAGCGACCGCTACGGTCGCAAGTTCGAATCCCGCCTCGAGCATGGATGTGTGTGATGTCCTTAGGTTAGTGAGGTTTAATTAGTTCTAAGTTCTAGGCGACTGATGACCTCAGAAGTTAACTCACATAGTGCTCAGAGCCATTTGAAGTCGATTTGGAAGACATAGGAGATCAAGTATTAGAGCCAGAGATCGTCTGCCTGCCTTAAATAATGCAGGGGGCAAACATAATATTAGTTCTGAAATTATAAAGCTACTGCAGGAAGTGGTAATAACACGGTTATTCAAGTAGGTGTGTAGAACCTGGGAGAAAGGAGACGTACCTTCAGATTATCTGGAGAATCTCGTCCACATAATCCAGAAGATAACTATCACACAGTCATATATCCAGATTACTGCCAAGAATAATATGAAGAAGAACTGAGAAAGAGTATGATTTATATGATGACCAGTTTTACACAAGAGAGGCTGCCCAGACACTCCGTTTTTTAATGGAGGCAAGACGTAAAAAGTAACAAGACCCGTTCATCGGATTTTTCGAGTTACACAAAAGTTCGATAACGGAAAATGGTGCACAATATTCGAATTCCACAAAAAATAATGTATTGCGTGGTATCTAGTGGTATCAAACGACCAGTTATATACAATATGTACAATAACCAGGATGGGATAATAAGTTGAGAGACCAAGAGAGAAGTTCTCGGTCTGAAACGGCGTAAGTTCACAAGGGCTTGGCGGTAGTGTCTTTGATTAGTAATCAAAACGTCCATGGTCCCAGGTGATTCAGGAAGTTCACCATATTGTCCGCTGCAACTCACCTAAGAGTACTCCACAATACGTCCTGTATATATATTTTCTTTTTCGTTGGCCTGTCGTGTCTGCCTCACCCTTTATAGTCTGGGTTAAACTGTTGCGTGTGCAAACTTACGTGAGAGTCTCCTTATGCAGTACCATAGAAATAAAAAACGGAAACGAAATACCAAACGCTGGGACATAGCTTTTTAATTTCTAATAATAATAATAATAATAATAATAATAATAACAATAAGGGAGCTACATCCAACAGACGAATCATGATCAACAGTGTCTCAAGTTACACGGACCTCCCCTACCCTCTCATTACAATGGTTATTCCATTAAACAGATGCTGTAATTCTTCCCCAAATTCTAGAGAGCAATTTTGCATGGTACAAGACTTCTTTAGTTTTGTTACTACTCAAACATGATTCAGCATTTTAACGCTATCTCCGTTGGGATTTTTTGTTTATTTTCTTTCGTTCACAAGTGATGCTATTGGTTGTGTATGCCGGCAGTTTTATTACTACCATGCTTTGTTAGGTTGTCATGCTTTTTTATGCAGTGGCGTCGCTTCTCTTGTTTTTTTGGTGTTGTCATTTCTTCGTGGAGAACGTGGAAAAACTGAATCATTTGGATCACGAATAATTTGCACAAAACGTGCAGAATCATGTTTGGGTTATAACGAAGCTATAAAACGGTGCCTTGCGTGAAGCGGAATTTCTCTTCGGTTTTTCTTAGCAAACGTGGAAAATAGGAGGAGCTGCAACATTTACTGATGAAAGCGATGTCATGAGCGAAGCTTGTCATTAATATCCGTTTTCCCTGAATTTTAGTCGAACTTCTGAACGTTGGTTTTATTTCGAAGTTAAGGTTGAAAGGTAGGGAAGAAATACTGAGCTCTTGCTTCATGTTTTTTTCTATTCAGAGCAGTTCTGTCTTTGTTTTCCATTCTTATTTTTCACTCTTTGTTCACTTACGTTCTGTATCCTGTCCGTCCAAAAGGTTCCGAGACTGATTTCATTCCCGGCGTATGAGCGATGTCAGCGCTGCGACTATGCTGACAACTTGAAATAACTGTAAACAAAAGATGTGCAGTCGACCAGTCGCCAGTGTTACATAGTGGACATTGGGCCGCAGCGTGACATCGTTTTTGCACTAGAAAACGCAATGTAGCAACATCTCTAAGGCTAGTCTTCAAGACGTTCTCCAGAATGTTTGGAAGAATAGACAAGCGTATGCAAAGTTTGTCCCGCACTATGTAACTCATTAACAAAAACAGCGACTCGTGGACGCTTCCCACGACTTGATTGAAATGTAAAACGAAAATCATCACCGGAGACAAGATTTGGTGTTATTAGAACGAACCTATCACAAAATGACAAAGTGCAGAAATCTTACAATAAAACCGATATTGAATCCATTGCGACGCGCGAACTTACGAGTATCCCAAAGAAGGACTTTTCTGACGGTTTCACATGGTTGTATGACGTTCTACGCGTTGTACTCAAGTGGAAGGAGGCTATGTGGAGCATAAGAAGCAGTAAAACCACCATGTCAACTTTCCTCTACTTTTTATTAATCCAGCCCTGCAACTTTTTGTACTGACGGACTGGGAGGGGTATATCATTTTTACCTATAATTTATACGAGTTTCTCCAACAACGGCAAGTAAAACGTACCATTTTCTGTTGTCGAACTCTTCTACATGTCCTATGAAAGATTACATTTCAGTCTTTTCTCCATTATCTAGCGTAATGTCAGAATTGCCTATCTGATGCATTTACCATTCCTAAATCCAAACTGATCTCATTCAACATATTGTTAATTTTAATTTCCATTTCTCCATATACGCTCTATAAAACTCCATCACCATTCACTGGTCATCTGGGCTCAGTACGAAGTGTGACTCATAATTCAAGAAAATTCTACTCCAGTCAATGAGATTCTACCCCGAAGACGTGTCTGCCAAACCCTGCCTTGGCCAGCAAGGTTGCTGAATCTCTCCCCAACTGAGAACCTTTGTAGCATTATTGGCAGTGCCATCCAACCATCTGAGGATTTTAACGATCTAGGGCGCCAGTTGGACAGAATTTTTCACGGTATCCATCAAGACATACAGTAACCCTACCAGTCAATGCCAAGCTTGCTTAAAAAGCCGGTGGTGGGCCAACAAACTTGGTCAGTTTCCTCATGAATGAGTCATACAATTTTTCTGAAACTGTAAAATTTGTTTGCCTGTACTTACAGGGCGAAGAAAAATTCGTGCACTCGGACTTTGCAGCACGATTCCTCACATACTAACAATACAAAAAGTCTCACAAAATTTCGTCTGCGCACATTTACGGATGTAAACGGACGTTAAAAATTGACAATCTGGCAACACTGTAATCACACGTACAGTAACAGCCTCTGCCAGGGCACAGGTGTTTTTCTGTGCAGGTGGTGCAGTGGATAGCGTTTTGAGTTGGCATGCAGAAGATCGAGGGCTCTATTCTGGATCGAGATGTGCTTTTTTTTATTTGCCAATTTCATTCTGCCATATAATACTGTAGTATACACGTTATTTTAAGCCACACGTGTCTGACATTCACATAGTACATTCATAACGAAATGTAATGAACCTGAACATAATAAGAATACCATCTGGTACTAATCGATGAGTCAATTACGGGAGGGTGCACAGAAAACAGGTTTGGAATCTAGCAGATGCAGTGGTGCGGAACAGTTGGCGTCCACGACCTGCAAACGACTTCTTTAAAAAATGACCAATGAAAACGATTGTACTTCCGCTTCTGTGCTCGTAGTACGTACGTGCAAATCTTTTGTAGAAGATCCACCGTAATCGCTGAACGACGATTAAAACGCCAGATACCGTACCATGCAAACTACATTTAGCAAACAAAAACAAATTCGCCACGATCCAGAATCAAGCCCTCGACGCCCCGCATGTTAGTCCAAAAGGCTGTTGACTACACCAACGGCACAGCACTACTCCGACATGCTGACAGAGATTGTTACCGTACATGTGATTACGACGTCGCCAGATTACCAATCTCTGACGTCCATTTACTGCCGGAAATATGCGCAGGACGAAATTCTGTGAGAGACATTTTTGTATTGTTACTATCTGAGGAATCGCATTGCGAAGTCCGAGTGCGCGAATTTTTCTCCACCCTGTATACATCACATGAACCGACTTCCGTTCCATTCGGATAATTCGTTTGTGGTATATCTTATTTTTTTTTCTTAGAGCGTATTGTTCTTGTCAGCAACTTGGTTGCATGTGCTGTTAAGCTCGTTGGTTCTCTCATTTGTCTGCCGTTACTGTCTTCGGCACCGTGTGCGTAATGTTTTCCTGAATGTGCTCACAGGTTCTACACACAGGTTCTACACACTTGCTTGAATGGCCATTTTGTTGTCACTTCCTCGAATGATTCTAGAAATTCGGATGGAACTTTATATATGCCGGTAGCCTTTCTTGATCGCAAGTCTTTCAGAACTCTGTAAAGCTCTGACTTTAATAGTGTAGCCCCTATGTTTTCCAAATCAATACACACTTCTTCTTCTTCTTCTTCTTCTTCTTCTTCTTCTGTCACGTCAGCAAACAGTTCATAATCTTCGTAGATGCCCTCAGTGTGTTCTTTCCACCTATATGTTCCCTCCGCTGCGTTTCATAGTAGAATTCATTTTGCACTCTCAGTGTCGACGCATCTGCATTTAATTTAACCTAAAGTTATTTTGACTTTTTAATATGCCGAATCTCTGTATGTCCATCGTTTCAAAGACGGTTACGAAACTCGGGTGTTCAGTATAGAATGTCAAATCAAACGCCTTTCATCCGTCTAATTTCCAAACTGTTATTTTATTTGGTTACCGGTTTCGGCGATTTATTTCGCCATGACCGAGGTGTACGACGATTCCAACCGCAGTTACGGTCAAACTGGGACCAGATTGGTATCTGTAGATGTCTGCTTGGTACAGCGATCACCTTGTATCAAGCAGAAATCTATAGATACCAGTCTGGCCCCATTTTGACCGGAACCGAGGTTGGAATCTTCCCACACATCGGTCAGATGACCTGAAGATGGCGTAATAAATCGCTGAAACTAGTAACCAATAGAAATAACAGTTTGGAAAGTAGACGGTTGAAATGTGTTTGATTTGACATATGCCGAATCTGTCCTTTTGGCGACAATTTATTTTTCAGATTCTCCATATTTTACTGTATCAATTTCGCTTCAGCTCAGTTGCACTTACTATTGATTTAATTTCCAAATTACTTGTATGGGGTATGCCTTTCTTTTCCTGAATATTTTTTTTGTATTTACCTTTATCACTGATCAAGGTGAAATACGAGAATTTGTTTCTGTTACCCTAGTTTTCGTCATATTTACATTGCCTGTATCTATGTTTGTCTGTCCGAATCCTGTAATTGCCATTCGCACTGAACTGCCTAACGCAGCACTCACTGATAGACAGATGGATGGATAGACAGATATTCAGCGATGACAGGCCCTGCAGAACACGCGCTGCTTCCACGAACTGCTCCCATTCCTTCCTGTTTTGTGCCCGGTTCCTCCAGGTGTCTTCAATTCCCAGGGTTGCTAGGTCCTTCGCCAGGTCGTCCATCCAGCGCTACATTGGTCGTCCAATGGGGCGTTCGGCGCTTGGTTTCCCCGCTAGTGCCATCTTGGCCTGTCTTCCATGTGGCATACTGGCTACATGGCACCCATTGTATTCTTTTGCTCTTTATCTTCTGTAGGATAGTTGGTTGTCGCATCAGAAGGTAGATTTCCTCGTTTTTCTTCCTCCTCCATTCTCCATTATCTAAAACTGGTCCCCACATCTTCCTCATTACTCTTCTTTTAAATATTAATAGTTTTTCCCTTTCTCGCTTAGTCATGCTTCATGTTTCTGAACCGTACATTACCGCTGGGCATATCACTGTGTTGTAGACATTCATCTAAGTGTTCACTGAGAACGATTAGAGCGGAGCGTCTTTCTGAGGGAATGCATGCATTTCATTCCCACAGCTATTCTTTCCTTGATGTTCATTTTTATGTTGTTGTTCTTGGTAAACCAAGATCCCAAGTATTTGAACTGGTGTACTCTCTTGAACCTCTTGCCATCTATCTCAAGAAATTCCGCTCTTGTCTTCTTCCCAATTGCACTAACTGCATGAATTCTGTTCAGTCTCGATTCACATTGAGCCCCACCTTCTGTGCATAATTGTCCATTTTCTGGTACATTTCTTTCAACTTGTGCTCTGATTCACTTAGTAGTACTATGTCATCTGCATAAGCGAGACAACTAAAGTTACCGTCCATCTCTACTCCAGCCCACTCTTGTTGCCTATACTCTTTTATTACTTTCTCTAAGATGACATTGAACAGAACACATCAGAGAGCATCCCCTTGTCTCAGGCCTGTCTCAATCTTCAATGTGATTCTGATGTGGCTCCTCGGAAACGTACTGCTGCCTTTGACCCTTTCGTACAAGCTTGCACCATTCTCACTAGCTTCTCAGGGATTCTGAAGACACGCATTGCATTGTATAGGCTATTTCTGTGGATGCTGTCATATGCACGTTGAAAATCGACGAACAGGCTGTAGATATCTTTATCATATTCCTAGTGCTTTTGAAACAACTGTCTGTGTGAAAATGTGATCTATTATCGACCGGTTTGGTCGAAAGCCAGCTTGGTACTCCTGTATGTTGTTCTCTCTGAATGGTGGCAATTTTCTAAGGGTAATGATGGACAGCACCTTATACGTTTCATTCAACAAGCTGATTTCTCTGTAGTTACCGCATTCCACTTTTTCTTCCCTTCTTGTATACTGGACATATTATAGCCAATTTCCATTCTTCTGGCAGTGTCTCCTTCTTCCATACCTATTGGATCAGTTTATATACCTCTAAGTGTAAGCTCTCACCTCCTTTCTTGATTAATTCTGATGTTATTCTGATCTGATTGCGATCTTCACGTCTTCTTCACTAACTTCCCACTCTACTTCATCTTTCCTTTCCTCCGTAGTGTTTGCAGGTAATATCTCATCTTGGTCTGGGCGATTCAACAGTTCTGAGTATTCTTTCCAACTTTCTACTATTCTTTCGTTGTCATTTATCAAGTTGTCATTCTTATCTGTAATGAAAAAAATTTAATTTTAATAATTAACAGCCCCAGTTGCACCGTTTACCTAGAATTTACCTAGGTTTCAGTCGGGATAACCCAACCTTCTTCAGAATAACAGTAACTACCGTTTGTCCACGGTGGACATCGTCAAGCTAAAACTACAAATCCAAAAATCATCATCAGACTATAAAACTTATCTGGAACTGCGTCGGCCCCACTTCGCGACCGCGATGCGGCAGCCACTAGTGCTGTACTGGAACTGACTGTAGCGTCATGAGGCCCGCCTAGGCGGACACAGTACCTTGTGCCTGCGCATAAACTGTATGATCATACACGTATGCAAACGGTGCAACTGAGGCTGTTAATTACTAAAATTAAAATTAGTATTTATACAGTTGCTGACAGGGCCGCGAGACGTTGAAGATGTTTAAGTTCTAACGAAAAAAGCTGGGCTCTGAAATCCACGATTCCGATATTTTATGTATTGGAAGAATTGCCTTGAGTTCTTGTTTTGGCTCTCTGCCTCAACACGTTCTAGCAAGACATCTCACTGGCTGATTTAAACTGTTTAAAAGCTCCAAAGCTCTAAAATCATTGGTGGAAGTGGCAACAAAACGACTGTTCACGTTGGTGTGTAGAAATATGAGTCTGGCGATTACCATCTGACTTTCGGAAAAGCATCATCCACACAATTCCGAAGACGGCAAGAGCTGACAAGTGCGAGAATTATCGCACAATCACCTTAACAGCTCATGCATCGAAGCTGCTTACAAGAATAATATACAGAAGAATGGAAAAAAATTGAAAATGCGCTAGGTGACGATCAGTTTGGCTTTAGGAAAAGTAAAGGGACGAGAGAGGCTATTCTGACGTTACGGCTAATAATGGAAGCAAGGCTAAAGAAAAATCAAGACACTTTCATAGGATTTGTCGACCTGGAAAAAGCGTTCGACAATATAAAATGGTGCAAGCTGTTCGAGATTCTGAAAAAAGTAGGGGTAAGCTATAGGGAGAGACGGGTCATATACAATATGTACAACAACCAAGAGGGAATAATAAGAGTGGACGATCAAGAACGAAGTGCTCGTATTAAGAAGGGTGTAAGACAAGGCTGTAGCCTTTCGCCCCTACTCTTCAATCTGTACATCAAGGAAGCAATGATGGAAATAAAAGAAAGGTTCAGGAGTGGAATTAAAATACAAGGTGAAAGGATATCAATGATACGATTCGCCGATGACATTGCTATCCTGAGTGAAAGTGAAGAAGAATTAAATGATCTGCTGAACGGAATGAACAGTCTAATGAGTACACAGTATGGTTTGAGAGTAAATCGGAGAAAGACGAAGGTAATGAGAAGTAGTAGAAATGAGAACAGCGAGAAACTTAACATCAGGATTGATGGTCACGAAGTCAATGAAGTTAAGGAATTCTGCCACCTAGGCAGTAACATAACCAATGACGGACGGAGCAAGGAGGACATCAAAAGCAGACTTGCTATGGTGAAAAAGGTATTTCTGGCCAAGAGAAGTCTACTAATATCAAATACCGGCCTTAATTTCAGGAAGAAATTTCTGAGGATGTACGTCTGGAGTACAGCATTGTATGGTAGTGAAACATGGACTGTGGGAAAACCGGAACAGAAGAGAATCGAAGCATTTGAGATGTGGTGCTATAGACGAATGTTGAAAATTAGGTGGACTGATAAGGTTAGGAATGAGGAGGTTCTACGCAGAATCGGAGAGGAAAGGAACATGTGGAAAACACTGATAAGGAGAAGGGACAGGATGATAGGACATCTGCTAAGACATGAGGGAATGACTTCCATGGTACTAGAGGGAGCTGTAGAGGGCAAAAACTGCAGAGGAAGACAGAGATTGGAATGCGTCAAGCAAATAATTGAGGACGTAGGTTGCAAGTGCTACTCTGAGATGAAGAGGTTAGCACAGGAAAGGAATTTGTGGCGGGCCGCATCAAACCAGTCAATTGGGCTGACACTTCAAGCTGCTGTTTGATCACTGGATCTCGGAGCGCACACCACAAAGTTTTGACGATAGCGTTGCCTCCTCCAACGCCAGACAGACAAGAAAGAGACGGGAACAAGACCGAGGAAGCACTCTTGCGACACTACAAATGGTGAAAGATTGTAGCGCGAGCTGCTGCTTCCACGCAGACGACCGTAGCAACGTTGGTTTCTGACGTAGAGAGACAAGTCCCCATTCTGGTGGGAGGAGGACCCGCTAATTGCTGGGGGAACAGTTGGCTGCAACGGGAGTGTTTGTGCGCCGCGCAGCCGAGATTAATGACTCACGAGCGCCGGCGACGCTGACGCAGACGGGACGGCGGGCGCGCTGAATGGCGGGCGGCGCTGGCACGGGGGCAGCCAGAACAGACCACTGTGGCTGTTCATTAGGGCGAGCGCTGTCAGCCAGATTAATTACTCGCAGGGGCGCGAGCCAGATAGCGGTGAGTAAAAACCCCGCCACTCGTGACCGTGTGCCGTGACCTTTACGGCGGCGTTCGCTGGCCGCCTCCTCATGCAGGAGAGCGAAGGGTCGCGCGGGAAATCCTACCGAATCTTACCGACCTCTATCTTATTGCAGGGTCACAAGCATGCATAGATCTCTGTCAAAGCTATTCATCGATGCTGATCGGGTGCGCGGAGCCGTTCGATGGCTTGGTTCAAATGGCTCTGAGCACTATGGGACTTAACATCTGTGGTCATTAGTCCTCTAGAACTTAGAACTACTTAAACCTAACCAACCTAAGGACATCACACACATCCATGCCCGAGACAGGATTCGAACCTGAGACCGGAGCGGTCACGCGGTTCCAGACTGAAGCGCCTAGACCGCACGGCCACACCGGCCGGCTGGAGCCGTTCGAGGTACAGTTCGCGCAAAATATCGTGGTACCGCAACAGAAACGCATTCTCATCGTGAGAGCGGGGCGATATCATCCCCTTCTTCCGAAGTGGCGGTCACCTCAGTTTCCGGCTGGTCCCCACGTCCCGCCTCAGTTACACGACTCACAGGCATTTGAAACACATCCGCACTTTTCCATGCTTTACACTAGACGCAGACAGATGAGGTACTCTGATTCCGTCCCAGGGGGTACGGGATGGTGGCAGGAAGTTCATCCGGCCACCCCTTCCAATTAACATGCCAAATCCGATTTCACCACGCCAACCCCGCGCAAAATGCGGGACAAAGGCGCAAGCGATAGATAGATAGATATATAGATAGATAGTGGCGCTAAAGTCTTTGCACACCATAAGAGAAAACAAAATCTCTACTACTATTCTACGGCGTGTAACGGATATGAGTGCATATATTTATGCTGGTGACTGAGGATGGTGAACATTACATCACTATTTACATCATCTGCTGACTAATAATTATAGATGTTACAAGTCATATGTTTTTAGGTATGCGTGGCGGGACGGATGCAAAACAATTAAACTATACCGACAGGTATTGTCCACTTAGTGGTTCAGTTACAACCATGCGGGAAACATCAAGTCGTGAAGTTTGTGGGAATACCGTTCGATGCAAAGAAAAACCAAAACCAACAAACTGACGTGTGTGCATACCAAAAAAATTTTGGAAATTTGTGGTAGATTCTTATGGGACCAATCTGCTGAGGTCATCGGTGCCTAGGCTTACAGACTACTTAATCTAGGTTAAACTAACTTCCGCTAAGGACAACACACGCATCATGCCCGAGGCAGGACTCGAACCTTCGGCAGGAGCAGCCGCGCGAATCGAGGGAAGGCAGCTGAGACCGCGCCGCTATCCCGTGCGGATATACATACACTACAGGACATTAAAATTGCTACACCACGAGGATGACGTGTTACAGACGCGAAATTTAGCCGACAGAAAGAAGATGCTGTGATATGCAAATGGTTAGTTTTTCATACAAGGTTGGCGGCGGTGGCGACACCTAAAACGTGCTGACATGAGGAAAATTTCCAACCGAGTTCTCAGACACAAACAGCAGTTGACCGGCGTTACCGGGTGAAACGTTGTTGTGATGGCTCGTGTAAGGAGAAGAAATTCGTACCATCACGTTTCCGACTTTGATAAAGGTCGGATTGTCGCCTATCGCGATTGCGGTTTATCGTATCGCGACATTGCTGCTCGGTTGGTCGAGATCCAATGACTGTTAGCAGAATATGGAATCGGTGAGTTCAGGAGGATAATACGGACCGCCGTGCTGCATCCCAACGGCCTCGTATCACTAACAGACGAGATGACAGGCATCTTATCCGAATGGCTGTAACGGATCGTGCAGCCACGTCTCGATCTCTGAGTCAACAGATGGGGACGTTTGCCAGACAACAACCATCTGCACGAACAGTTCGACGACGTTTGCAGCAGCATGGACTATCAGCTCGGAGACCAAGGCTCCGGTTACCCTTGACGTTGCATCACAGACAGGAGCGCCTGCGATGGTGTACTCAAAGACGAACCTGGGTGCACGAATGGCAAAACGTCTTTTTTTCGGATGAATCCATGTTCTGTTTACAGCATCATGATGGTCGCATCCGTGTTTGGCGACATCGCGGTGAACGCACATTCGAAGCGTGTATTCGTCATCGCCATACTGGCGTATCATCCGGCGTGATGGTATGGGGTGCCATTGGTTACACATCTCGGTCACCCCTTGTTCGCATTGACGGCACTTTGAACAGTGGACGTTGCATTTCAGATGTGTTACGACCCGTGGCTCTACCCTTCATTCGATGCCTGCGAAACCCTACATTTCAGGAGGATAATGCACGACCGCATGTTGCAGGTCCTGTACGGGCCTTTATGGATACAGAAAATGTTCGACTGCTGCCCTGGCCAGCACATTCTCCAGATCTCTCACCAACTGAAAACGTCTGGTCAATGGTGGCCGAGCAACTGGCTCGTCACAATACGCCAGTCACTACTCTTAATGAACTGTGGTATCGTGTTGAAGCTGCATGGGCAGCTGTACGTGTACACGCCATCGAAGCGCTGTTTGACTCAACGCCCAGGCGTATCAAGGCCGTTATTACGAGCGAGAGGTGGTTGTTCTGGGTACTGATTTCTCAGGATCTATGGACCCAAACTGCGTCAAAATGTGATCACATGTCAGTTCTAGTAATATATATTTGTCGAATGAGTACTCTTTTATCATATGCATTTCTTCTTGGCGTAGCAATTTTAATGGCCAGTAGTGTATTAAGGAACCACACATAAAAATACCCGTTACAGCCCTATATTACCAGGTCACAGTAGCTCGCTGCCTGTTTAACAGCTTCAAAAGGCAACCAAAATTTGATATTCACTACTTCCTATAATTATTTTCCGAATTTTGCTGTCATAATCTACTAATTAAGACATGGATGGTGAAGAATTTAGAATGCAAGCCGTGCTTTTGATCACATGCCGCAGCTGTCTCACCTGGTTACAACTTCCTCCACTGCCATACCACAGTGTCTGAGTGTGAGCAGGGCTTCAAAATGGTTCAAATGGCTCTGAGCACTATGGGACTTACCATCTATGGTCATCAGTCCCCTAGAACTTAGAACTACTTAAACCTAACTAACCTAAGGACATCACACAACATCCAGCCATCACGAGGCAGAGAAAATCCCTGACCCCGCCGGGAATCGAACCCGTGAGCAGGGGGAAGAGAGGCAAATTGAGAAAGCGACATCTTTAAATGGTAATGCAGTCGCACTGCATACGACTAGATCTCATATTTCTCAATATCAAACATCAGAAAAAAACAAATTTTCAGCATTATTTCATTATTTTTCGGGCACTGAAGACGTAATATAATTACGCATAACGATGGCATACGGACAGACACAAAAGATTTCACAGATTTTCGCACTCATGTTGGCACGTAATTATGACTTATTTAGTTTCATAATCGAAACAAGCCTCCCACTCATATGTGTTGTGGAAAGTCTTCCCAATGAAAACAACATAGACCACCTGGACTGTTTAAACGTAAGCCGATTTGTACTCAAAACAGGAATTACCTTGCAGATTCTATTGTATTGAACTG
This sequence comes from Schistocerca cancellata, assembly GCF_023864275.1. NCBI lineage: Eukaryota > Metazoa > Arthropoda > Insecta > Orthoptera > Acrididae > Schistocerca > Schistocerca cancellata. The sequence continues at coordinate 810,671,455 of NC_064628.1, forward strand.
GGGACCTAGAAACGGCGGAGAGGCTTCGTCCGCCTCGTGATGACTGGGTGTTGTTTGATGTCCTTAGGTTAGTTAGGTTTAAGTAGTTCTAAGTTCTAGGGGACTGATGACAATAGATATTAAGTCCCATAGTGCTCAGAGCCATTTGAACCATTTGAACCAGAGGCTTCGTCCCCGACGTAGCCCTCAGCCCCACACCGAACCCAGGGTTATTGTGCGGTCCGGCCCTCAGTGGATGGACCCCCCCCTTCCCCACCCCGGGAACCTCTCACACTAGATGAGTGTAACCACAAATGTTTGCGTGTTAGAGTAATTGTGGTGTACGCGTACGTGGAGACAGTGTTTGCATAGCAATCGCTGACACAATGTAACTGAGGCGGAATAAGGGGAACCAGCCCACATTCGCCGAGGCCGATGGAAAATCGCCTTAAAAACCATCCACAGACTGGCCAGCACACCGAACCTAGACACTAATCCGCCGTGCGGACTCGTGCTGGGGCCGGCACGCCTTCCCGCTCGGGAAGCAACGCGTTAGATCGCGCGGCTAGCTGGGCGGGTTGTACCTTGCAGATTAATCAGTACTATCTGGAAATACACGGTGGCGCTTTGAAATGAAATGGCAAATGGCGTAGCAGAGAGCTCGAAAACAGATGTTAGATTGAAACCTTTAGAAAAGTATCCTTGTAATTCTTTCAAAGCCACAATGAATTCTTCAAAACTCTCGTTTTCTTTAACGCCATTCAGCTTAGGGAATAGGATTTTTTTTTGTCAGAATTTATCCTTTGCGCAATGCGATTTTCTTTATAAATGCACCACCATCAAATCAGAAATAAGTTGTTTCTTGCCTTGCATTGTCTTAGTATGGGCAGTGTTCGTCAAGATCACTTAAAATACTAAATTTGCATGCCCCTTCACTTAACCAACGTACATTGCCGTAACATATGGTACAGTCTCCATACTCTTATTTTATTTCTCTCAACGGAAACTGTTGCAACTGAGAACAGTGGAATAGCTTTCACAAATATTAAATCGTTGGGTACAATTTTTCATAGTTTGGGAAGGAAAGGATTAAATGGTATAGGGAAGAGATGCCTCATCCGTAATTAGAAGGCCCAGGTGGGAATGTGAACCCTGCTTCTTCTCCCCGTCACAAATCCTGTGTCTTAACGATGTAGAAACGTCGGGCAAGTACATTGCAACGTAACTTTAGTACTGGTGGTGGTATAGTTAAGGTTATAACTCGCCATGGTAGGAAGATTACAGTTGCTTATCATGTGGCTCTGAGCACTATAGAACTTAACTGCTGCGGTCATCAGTCTCCTAGAACTTAGAACTACTTAAACCTAACTAACCTGAGGACGTCACACACATCCATGCCCGAGGCAGGATTCGAACCTGCGACCGTAGCGGTCGCGCGGTTCCAGACTGTAGCGCCTAGAACCGCTCGGCCACTCCGGCCGGGGCTTGTCATGTCCTACAGCTCCTACAAGCTACTCTCTGTAGTAATGGTTTATCAGATTCATGTGGTCCACGAAATTACAGGCCCCTGAGAGTTATTGCCGGGTATTAATAATTTCTAGCGGAAGGTTTAACCCAACCGGTAAAAATTAGAACGCAACGGATAACGCAATATTTTTTTAGAACCACTACAGAAGGGACCTACGCAGGGCTTAATAGGGAGCATAGAGCCATTATTTACTTTCATGACCCAGCATTCAACTGTGGTACTGACTTTCACCTATTCTTTATGACGAAGGGAGGATATAATCAGTTGAGGGTATAGGTTAATTGATATTTATTCAATACCGATGGCATTTAAATAACTAGCCGTTTGGCTGTTGGAATATACGTCATCACAACTGGTCTCTCTAGTTAACATGATTCACTTTCGCCACGTAATTACGGAAAGGGAGAGGGAGAGGGGAGCGCAGACCTGGCTTCAATGTAATTTAATGCAGGGACGCGATTATACCTAAACTCATGCTTATTGCAATCAATTACTATAGGTCACGCAGAACAAGTTCAGCAAAGACACTAGAAGCGAACTCGGTCAGGGCGAAGGAGTATTTGCTTAAATATTTCAATTTTAATTCAAACGTGCGCTGAAGAAGGGGTAGCAAGTGGTTCACTTAACTATGAATGGTAATTTTGGTTTAATCTTGCTTTCAGAAACACCACGTTACTGAGCTGGAGGGAAAGAAAATTTACTATCATATGGCAGGAAACTTTTGCTAGTCTTTAATCCATCAATGGGCATTAAAACCTGAACTTTCCAAGTGTTTAACCCGTATATATTACGTACCGCACTTCATTGTGAGCAAATCAGATAGTTATGGGGGGCACAAGAAACATCAGTACTATTCCTCACACTTGGCCAAGTAGTTGCAGCCAACAGAAATTCAAAAATATAGACACACAAGATCATTACTTCCCTATCTTACTATCAAATGGTCATTCACTCGTCTTCTATACATTTCCAGACCGAAACTACAGTTTACTAATGTGGTAGTTGCTCCAACCGACCACGTGGCAGAAAAGAAAGAACACAAAGGAAACATACGAAAAATAAATAAAAATCTCCCAAAATATTACTGTAAAAGGAAAACCACATTAAAATACATTAAATGCCGTTATAGGCAGAGCAGTAATGCGACTGTGAGGTTAAGGCCCATGGTGCGTGGCCTGACCAAGGCACCAACGCAAAGTTCTTACTGAAATTTGACTAAATTATGGAATTAAACTCCCTTATGGGGGTTTGGTGGTAACCTCACACCCGATTTCAACATCTGGACTTTATTACTAGCAGTTTTGAGACATTTTGATATCTTTGTTAACATTACCAAAATCGAGAGCTGCACCTCCACGTCTGTCCAGCGCCGCTACCCAGGAACAAGTGGACCAGTGGACACCTCGCCTAACCGTTGTTTGTTCAAAAGGTGGTTCGCCAACCTGACAGAGCCAATACTCGTGCCTTCGCCACCTCTCTGTTCTGACTTGCACACTATCTTTGACAGATTTGTTCGCGTTTAGGGGGTTGGTACTGTGCTACCACAGAACCACTCTACGCATGCAATGCTACGACCTCTGACCAAAACTTTCTGCTACTTCACATAATATCTCATTCATACAGTCCAAGGTCACATATGGTAAAGGATGCAGGGAAACGTGGCACACACGAAATAAATATCAATGAATAAATAAATAAACACCGCTTGGTCCATTCTCTTCTGCTTGTTACCCACAGACTTACTTCTGCAGAGAACAAAAAACTCTCATTATAATTGTCCTGTACCGGGATTTATTGAGAAAAATATGGAACAGGACAACAAGTTCCGTTTCAACATGATATCGCAGTACAGACTGCAGATTACATTTAAGACTATCGCAGGACGAGAGGAAAACGTCTAGATTAGTCGTCAAAATACATTGATTGAAGTGGAACCTGCTACATCTTGAAGCACCTGCCCGATATTTGTCAGACTTTGTAGAGATGTCCATCATATAACGTGTAACTTATTACATGATTAAACTTTAATTCTGTTCGGAACTGATGTTTACCTTCAACGTTCGTACGAGGTGTCATTCTCATGGATGTCCATATGCTCTGTGGCATGAAAGGCTGTGAATGACATCTTGAGGAATTTCTACAGCTACATCTACGTAGATACTCCGCAAGCTACTGTATGGTGCATGGCGCACGGTATCTTGTACCACCACTCCTCGTTTCCTCTCCCTTTCCACTAGGAGGTAGAGCGAGGGAAAACGACTGTCTATAGGCCTCAGTATGACTCCTAATTTCTCGTATCTTATTTTCATGATCCTTACGTGAAATTTATTTTGACAGCAGCAGGCTCGCTCTGCATTCAGCTTCAAATGCCGGTTCTCTAAATTTGCTCAGTAGTGTTCCTCGAAAAGAACGTCACCTTCCCTGCAGGGATTCCCATTTGATTTCGCGAAGCATTTGCTTGTTGTTCGAACCTATGAGTAACAAATCTAGCAGCCGGCATCTGAATTGCATCAATGTCTTCCTTTAGTCCGACCCAGTGCGGATCCCTAAAACTCGAGCAGTATTTAAGAATAGGTCGCCCTAACGTCCTATATGCAGTGTCCTTTACAGATGAACCACACTTTCCTAAATTTCTCCCAGTAAATCAAAGTCGACCACTTGCTTGTTCCGTTTCATGTCGCTTTGCAACGTTACGCACAGATATTTAAACAACATGACTCCGTCAAGCAGCACATTACTAATACTGTATACGAACATTACAGGTTTGTTTTTGCTAATGTAGTTTTTTACATTCAGAGCTAGTTGCCATTCATTTCACGAACTAGAAAGCTTGTCTAGGTCATCTTGTATTATCACACAGTCACCCATCGTCGACACCTTCTCGTCCACCACAGCTCTATCAGCAAACAACCGCACATTGCTGCCCGTCCTGTCCGGCAGATCATATATCATACTGGATTCTATTGCTTAAGAAGTCGGTCTCTAGGAAATTTATTAGACCATGTTCTAGAATTTTGCAGTAAACCGATGTTAAGGTTACTGGTCTGTAATTTCTTTGCATGTCTGAAAAACCTGCTGTGTCATTTCATTTCATGAACATTGTTGGCAGGTGGCTGGTAAAGTGTGTCCTTCCACCGCATTTGACGTATGATTTAAGAGAGAAATCAAGGATCAGGCAGGCCAGTCAAGGATCCATACATTCCTCAAGCTGTTTTTGGTGTGGGGATCTTCTGTTACATTGCTAGAATGTGACATCTGGTATCCTGCTCATGAAGAATAAAGCAACAGGTTTACCGTTCCTGTCATGGACTGAAGAGCGAGCATTCAGCCTGCTTTCAAACGATAAGCAAATCAGTCTGTTGTTCGATCTAGTAACTCCCCATACAACGATTCCAAGAGTTGCCGAGGCATTGCTTCCTGTGACATTTCGCCAGGTCATCTATTTGAAAGTGTACTTACTGTAGCAGGTCCCTCCCACGGAATACTCGTCAGGCATATTCAATTTAGGTTCAGTTTATGTAGCAGTTTGCTTTTCATAAATAATAACTGGAAAAAAGATTGTCTAGGGAACCATTGTCCACTGACTTCGTTTTACCGTCAGTTTGGTGCATAAGTTCGTAACGTTCAGATTGCTAAGGGTTTATTTATCAATTGTAATTTTTTATTTCTAATTCGCTGTTGCTGTTTGAATTTACATATATTGCCATTTTGTCATTTGGAGACCGTAAGTGAAGCTGTTAACGCTAGAAAATAGTGTGTCAACTCAGAAATCGGAACATTTTCGACATATTCTTCTGTATGAGACGGATGACAGAAGAGGAAGCAGCAAGAAACATTTTCGCCGTATATAAGGATAATACTGTTGTACAAAGTACGACAAGAAAATGGTTTTATCGTTTTAAAGAAGATCGTTTTGACGTTAGAGACTCTCCACTTTCAGGAAGACCATCGGGCTTGAGGAAGATCGTTGAAACGCGTTAATCGACGGTGATAGAAGTCAGTGCACTCGAGAACTGGCAAATTTGATGAAATGTGATCATTCCATCATCGTGCGACATTTGCATACAATGGGGAAGGTTCAAAGATCAGGTGTATGGGTACCGCATGCTCTAAGCCAAAATCACAGAAAACAGCGGGTGGCCATTTGCGCATCTCTGTTTGCTTCTCATCAATTGGATCGTGAGAAACACCGACCATTCCTGTCTTGTATCCTTACTGCTGCCAGAAATGGTATCTCTACGCTAACAGTAGGAAAATAAAGGAATGTTTGAGCCCAAACAAAGCAGCAACTCACCGTACAAAGACCTGCGCGCTTCCACAAAAGATAATGTTATGCATCTGGTGGAATAGCGACGTTGTGGTGTGTTACCAACTGCTTCCCCGATGTGTAACCATCGCTGCTGACACGAACTACCAACAACTGAAACGTAGTCAAAGAATAAAGACCAGGAAGACGGCGTGCTGCTACCCCGCGATAACCCCCCCCCCCCCCCCCCCCGCATTCTGCGAGACTGACAAACTCTATACGAGAGTTGGGGGTTAGGAAGTCATGCCGCACGCATCTTATTCATTTGATCCTGCGCCCCTCCGATTTTTAGGTTTTTACCTCTCTATCGAACAACCTTAAAGGAAATTCCTCTCCGGATGAAAATGCTGGTTGGTTCAATTGGCTCTGAGCACTATGGGACTTAACAACTGAGGTCACCAGTCCCCTAGAACTTAGAACTACTTAAACCTAACTAACCTAAGGACATCACACACATCCATGCCCGAGGCAGCATTCGAACCTGCGACCGTAGCTGTCGCGCGGTTCCAGACTGATGCGCCTAGAACCGCTTGGCCACACCGGCCGGCATGAAAATGCTCTCCGAACACGGATCCACGAGTTCTTCAACTCAAATTCATGTGATTTCTACAGTCCGGAATCGAAAAGTTACCTCAGTGTTGGCCGACTGTTGTAAATAGTGAATGAAAATGTATAATTGATGACTAGAGTGTCTGTTATGATCATCTGTTATGTTTGATAGACTTATGAAAAAACACCACGAACTTACGCACCAACCCACATCAGCATCCTGTGTTACTCTTTTGCTACACATCACCTCAGCAATAAGCTCTTTAATGCGTGGATGAATGAGTAATTAAACGTTCAGTTGTAACCAGAGAACCAGAGTAGCTTGCCTTATTCCTTCTTCGTAGAGGCTCAGTAATTTTCAGTTGGATTTTATTTTTTACGCCTGGCTTGTGGTATGAGCTCGCCGTAGGCAACGAACTTTCCGCTCTTTTTAAAAAGTACACTCTGTGACTGGTCAAATAAAAACAAGCGCGGGAAGCTGTGGAAAGTTCCACTGACTTTCCTGTTCGAATATTGTTTGGTAACTTCGATGGGAACAAGAAAGCGAATTTCAGGCGGTTTGCTGACGCCCACCGGATTGTACGAGCGCCTGGCATTGCCAGGTAGTTTTGGTGACAGACCGACCTCTACTCTCTAAAGACGTGCCGGTCAAGAGGAGGCTAATGTAAATATTTAAAATGTTTGAAGAGAACTGTTAGGTTATGACCATGAGGTCAGCAAGACCTCTCACGGCCATTTCTAACTGCATTCTGTTTAGTTCGGTTTGGCCGCGCGGTGTAGCCGCCCGGTCAGGGGCGGCTTGCACGGTCCGCGCGGCTCCGCCTCGTCGGAGGTTCGACTCCTTCCTTGGACATGCATGTGAAAGTTGCTAGATTTGGACGGGTTACTCCTGTAACTGAAATATCAGATCTGAAGATGGTTCTGAATGAACCGAAACCGGTCATATAAATAATAAAAAATCTGCAATCAAGACGGATTTTAAGTAACATTATAAAAAGGACTATGATTACAAACATGGTTTGCCAGCAGCTGTGATAAATGCAATAAAACCAATTTTTCATGACTTAGCACAGCCAGAACTGTTACACAAATGTCTACATGGAAAGACACAGAATGCTAATGAGAGCGTAAACAATTTGATTTGGAAAGTGATTCCTACAAGGGTGTTTGTAAGCATAAAAACACTGTACTTTGGCATTTATGATGCAATAGCAACCTACAACCAAGGGAACAGTGTGAAGTTCTGAAGGCATTAGGATTTACAGCAGGGGTGAACACTGTACGAGCACTAAGAAATATTGACAGAGAAAGGATAAGAGGAGCAGAAAGAAGAGAAAGGCATATGAAGTATGATGGAATAGCAGGCTTGAAAAGAAGACAGAAGAGGAAGCTTTTGGAGGATGAAGAAGAAGACCCTGATAATCCATCCTATAGTGCAGGAATGTATTGAGAAACTTTGATAGCCATTTCCCGTAAATTAGAATTTTTCGAATATAAGGAACATTTTCTCAAAATCCACTCAAGCTAGAGAGATGAAATTTTTATACAGCACTCCTAGTGGTCAAACGTACATTGTAACACAGCCATTTGGCAATATGTTCAGTAGTTTCATTTCAGTTTAATTATAAAGCAATTATTTGTGAAAAAATTTGGGTCATTAATAAAAAAAATAATTGGAAGGAAACTAGAAAAGATACTCCCAAATCCCTCTGTCATAACTGCAGTAATAAACGACTCTATATGTTAAAAAAAATTCAAATTTTTCTATTTGGTAGTTTATTCATAAATGTTCCTCAAACTTAGTGATTTTAACATGGGTAGCATAGGCACCTCCGGCTCCCCTTAAGTAGTGAGTTAGCTTAGGGACCGATGACCTCACCAGTTTGGTCCCAAAAGACCTTACCACAAACCTCCAAACTTCCAAGTTAGTTTTGGTTGTTTTGTAATTCAACGTAGGTGTTTATTCAGTTATTTAAATTTAACTTCGAAGAATGTTAATATCCACTGGTAACACGTGCAGAAAATAATTTTGCTAAGATCCATTGCTTTTCCGTTTGTAAGGCGTGAGTGCAGTGTTTTGAATCAAACTATCAGACTAACGATTAATCTAAACATTCTAAACCGGCTAGAACGAGTACCAAGATCGATATCTAAGTCTGTGGCGACTTCCACGAATTATCTCTGGTTTTTTTCTCAGAATGACATTTAAGGTGTCCGGTTGCTCATAATACTGCCACAGCGTCTTTTTCTACACCAGTTCTTGACAATTATGAACACAGGCAAGACGGGGAGACAGTTGTAGTTCGAGAATCTGCTGGAATTACTAGAATCGCCATGAGCAGTGTGAACTTTGTCCTGGGGTTTGCTTTTTCATTCGCCTCTGATGGGATTACCTCCTGGTTGTGAACTTTCTTCTTGTAATTTCTTGTGTAAATGGTTCAAGTGTCGGGATGTTACAAGTGTTTAGAGCTTATTACGTTAACAAGTACACCTCCATAATGATCCTTTGCCGAGGCTGATATTTGTTGGAAACCCACACCCGTCCCAAAGACCAATTAATGTTAAATCTTATTTAATTCAGTTTTCGTTCTTCGCCTCCCCCCCCCCCCCTTCCCTGCACATGCATTCCGCCACCATCTCACATCCTCTGTAAAATTAGTATCATTAGCCGGCCGCTGTGACCGAGCGGTTCTAGACGCTTCAGTCCGGAACCTCGCTACTGCTGCGATCGCAGGTTCGAATCCTGCTTCGGGCATGGATGTGTGCGATGTACTTAGGTTAGTTACGTTTAAGTAGTTCTAAGTTCTAGGGGACTGATGACCTCATATGTTAAGTCCCATAGTGCTCAGAGCCATTTGAACGAGTATCACTAGTAATAACAATACCTGCCTGACATATAAGAAGAGTATTTTGATACGCTCAATCCCGTTGACAGTCGTGTGAAATCGTAATGAGTTCCGCTTTTGATATGATTTAATGGGTCATATCCTGTTAACGGTTTCACATGACATTGCGCGTCAGTAGAATTAGGATGTAGAGAGGCTCTGCCTGCTTACCAAAAGAAGTTTCAACAAGTGCATGCGCTATGGAAAAAAGGAAGACTCGATAAATAACGAGTAACAGGAATTAAATTCTAAAACCGAAGTAAGGGGCACGTTGGTTTCGAACTGAACGCCGGAAATGAAAGCGAGACTTGTCGCACTGTCAGATGTCCAGTCTGACTATGGTACTATGCCATAAAAATATCTGTTGACTGTGGCGTAAGCGGCAAATGATGCGCAGCAACTCGAGATCGGAACACAGTTTCCATTAATGTGTTCTCGACAGTTCGCGGTCACATTCTGCCTGTAACCTCCACCTGGATTTAAGTTGTTGGTTTTCGTATGTTTGTCAGAGCCGGTGGAACAATGCTATGTCCTTCTCAAGAGATATTTCTGTGCAAGGACCCGTATCTACTCTTCTTGCCTCTCTTGTATCCTAAGTCCACCTCATCACTAGCCGTTGCCTTACAGCCAACAGACTGTACGATCTGTATGATGTTGCCGTGCTCCCTATTATTCGTCCTTCCGCAAAGAAATGGCGATCAGCTGCGTATGCATGATCTCTGGCCTTGCTGTGGTGTGATCTCAACCTGAAAGGTTCTAGTGCACCCAACGGCCATTATACAGTATGACCTCAGTTCCGTTAGGACTGCTTGTGGCCGGCCGCTGTGGCCGAGCGGTTGTAGGCGCTTCAGTGCGGAACCGCGCTGCTGCTACTGTCGCAGGTTCGAATCCTGCCTCGGGCATGGGTGTGTGTAACGTCCTTAGGTTAGTTAGGTATAAGTAGTTCTAAGTTCTAGGGGACTGATGACCTCAGATGTTAAGCCCCGCCCGCATCTCGTGGTCGTGCGGTAGCGTTCTCGCTTCCCCCGCCCGGGTTGCCGGGTTCGATTCCCGGCGGGGTCAGGGATTTTCTCTGCCTCGTGATGGCTGGGTGTTGTGTGATGTCCTTAGGTTAGTTAGGTTTAAGTAGTTCTAAGTTCTAGGGGACTGATGACAATAGATGTTAAGTCCCATAGTGCTCAGAGCCATTTGAACCATTTTTGTTAAGCCCCATAGTGCTTAGAGCCGTTTGAACCATTTTTAACTGCTTGTGTGAAATTCCAAACTGCAACGCTATCTCGTGGCGAATTTCGACGTTACGATTCTTGACGTTTCAACAGCAGCCGTGTAGAAAGTCAAAGGCCTTCTAACGTCGCTGTAGCGATTCTGGCCGCGAATGTCACAGTACGTGTTGTAATGGGACACCCTCCTCCAGGATTGCTTTTATTTTTGTATCTGTAGCCGATGTTAGGAATAATTTCGAATCTTGCATAGGTGAACCTTATCTCAGCTATTTAACTAAATTAATTTAATATGATTTTTTATACAATGCATAATATTTCAGGCTAAAATGCATGAAAAGAAATTAATTTGTTACAATCGATATGTAAGGCTAAAATTACTCTTCTTGCAGAAACATTTGAAATTACGAAATATCTGGCACACTTAAACACATATTATTAATTGCACAATCTAGGACTAATTATTAAATTTATTTCTGGATTCATTAATAAAATAATATAACTTGATGAAGATTCTTCTTTTGTCAAGAAAGTTTGTAAACCCTTTTGTTTTGAAAACTCTTTAGAATTTGTTACTACCGCAGAATGAGTTTAGTAGTAGTGGGTATGCCTCGGATGGAATCGGAAATGTTTTTATTTCTGGTAATAACAATGTAATTTGTGGTGTTATAAAAGTGGAAATGGTAAAAACGGTACGATATTGAAAAAAATGTGACAAAACATAAAATTCAAGAGTAAGACAGGAAAATCTTCAAACATTATTATGTCACCAGAATGAGATTTTCACTCTGCAGCGGAGTGTGCGCTGATATGAAACTTCCTGGCAGATTAAAACTGTGTGCCCGACCGAGACTCGAACTCGGGACCTTTGCCTTTCGCGGGCAAGTGCTCTACCAACTGAGCTACCGAAGCAAGACTCACGCCCGGTACTCACAGCTTTACTTCTGCCAGTACCTCGTCTCCTACCTTCCAAACTTTACAGAAGCTCTCCTGCGAACCTTGCAGAACTAGCACTCCTGAAAGAAAGGATATTGCGGAGACATGGCTTAGCCACAGCCTGGGGGATGTTTCCAGGTTCGCAGGAGAGCTTCTGTAAAGTTTGGAAGGTAGGAGACGAGGTACTGGCAGAAGTAAAGCTGTGAGTACCGGGCGTGAGTCGTGCTTCGGTAGCTCAGTTGGTAGAGCACTTGCCCGCGAAAGGCAAAGGTCCCGAGTTCGAGTCTCGGTCGGGCACACAGTTTTAATCTGCCAGGAAGTTTCATTATTATGTCAACTGGAAGTTAAAAGCAGAATCTATCCCTAGACGTGACTGCAGCCAACACCGAGAAAATAAAGATAAGCAAAAAAGTGTTTTTGTATATCTTACGCCTCTTGAAGCTTTTGAAACTAATGAAGATACTGGAAAATTTAATGTTGATGTGTGGGAGGGTAAAATGACAGTGTCTAACACTCGTCGGAAAATGACGGTGGAGCAATGAGGCAACATCAGCTCTTGTGTTAAGTCTTGTGTTTGTGGGCAAGAATTCATCGAATTCGACCCGATTACCGAGACGCAGATTCCTAGTCACTCCTCCATGACAACGCCCTGACCCACAAAGTGAAGGTCGTGCGCGAGTTTTTGGTTAGCAAACGCTCCACAGCTCCGGGTCACCCTCCGTTTTTCGCCGTATTTGGCGATAACCAGCTTCTGGCGGTTCTCCAGATTAAAGTTGACAATGAAAAGGCGCCGTTACCACGCAATGAAGGACAGCCAAGAAAATTGTTCTGCAGTATTAAATAGGTTCGAATCCTGCCTCGGGCATGGATGTGTGTCATGTCTTTAGGTTAGTTTATGTAGTTCTAAGTTCTAGGTGACAGATGACCTCAGATGGTAAATCCCATAGTGCTCAGAGCCATTTGAACCATTTGAAGAGCCAAAGAAATTGGTACACCTACCAAATATCGTGCAGTGCCCTCGCGAGCACGCAGAATTGCAGCAACACAACGTGGCGTGGACTCAACTAATGTCTGACGGCGAATTCTGCAGAGTTGCCTATAAATCCGTAAGAGTACTAGGAGGTGGAGATCTCTTCTGAATAGCACATTGTAAGGCATCCCAGATATGCACAATAATATTCCTGTCTGGGGACTTTGGTGGCTATCGTAAGTAGACTCAGAGGAGTGTTCCTGGAGCCACTGCGTAGCAATTATGCAGGTTTAGGGTGTCGCATTGTCCAGTTGGAATTTCCAAAGACCGTCGGAATGCACAACGGACATGAATGTATACAGGTGATCAGACAGGATGCTAACGTTCGTGTCACCTGTCAGAGTCATACCTAGACGTACATGTGGTCCCATATCACTCTAAGTGTACACGCCCTATACCATTACAGAGTCTTCCCTAGCTTGAACAGTCCCCAGCTGACATGCAGGGTGCATGGATTCATGAGGTTGTCTCCATACCTGTAAACGTCCATCCTCTCGGTACAATTTGAAACGAGAGTCTCAGACCAGGAAACTTGTTTCCAGGCAGCAACAGTCCATTGTCGGTGTTGACGGGCCCAGGCGCGGCGTAAAGCTTTTTGTCGTGCAGTCATCAAGGGTACATGAGTGGGATTCCGGCTCCGAAAGCCCATATCAATGATGTTTAGTTGAATGGTTCGCACGTTGACACTTGTTGGTGGCCCAGCACTGGAATCTGCAGCAATTTGCGGAAAGGTTGCACTTCTGTCACGCTGAACGATTCTCTTCAGTCGTCGTCGGTCCCTTTCTTGCAGGGTCTTTTCTCAGTAGTTGCGATGTTTTACCGGATTCCTGATATTCGCGGTCAACCTGTGAAATGTCGTACGGCAAAATCATCATTTCATCGCTACCTCGGAGATGCTGTATTCCATCGCTCGTACGCCGACTATAACACCACGTTCAAACTCACTTAAATCTCGGTAACCTGCCACTGCAGCAGTAAGCAGTAACCGATCTAACAACTGCGCCAGACACCTGTTGTCCTCTATAGATGTTGCCGACTGCAGCGCCGTATTCTGACCTTTAACATATCTCTGTATTTGAGCTCGCATGCCAGTATTAGTTTCTCTGGCGCTTTAGTGCATTTTACTCACTTCTTCTTCTTCTTCTTCTTCTTCTTTATCGTCGCCTTGTCCCACGTCACATAGGGTCGGCGTTGCTCTTCTGGATCCTTCTCCTCCATAGTACTCTATCCACTGCCTCTTCCTTCTTCCATCGTTTCTCCCTTAGATCCCCGGATATCTTATCCTTCTATCTCATCTTCGGTCTTCTTCTACTTCTCGCTCCTTCAGTCTTTATATCTTCAACTCTGTTTCCGATATACTCTTCCCCTTTTCTCTGTAAGTGTCCGTACCACCTTAGGCTGCTCTCTTGTACCTTTTTCTCCATGGGTCCCACATTCACAGCTCCTCTAACAAATTCATTGCTAATCCTGTCCTTCCTTGTTACCCACACATCCACCTCAGCATCCTCATTTCCGCCACTTCCATCTTCCTTTCCTGGGCTACTCTGGTTGGCCATGTCTCTGCATTTTCCTCACTGTAGTCGCTGAAAACTGAGTCATCAAGTCGGGTTGACACCCGGAATTAACTCTTCTATTGAGGGTGACGGAAAACTTTACAAAGCAGGTAATGTTGTGGTCGAGCGTCTAATGTAATAAGGCTTGTCGGCTAGGTGTTCAGCAGCTTGCGCCCCGTTGCCGTTTCCTTATCGGCTTTCCTTACGGAGGTAAAGGCGCAGTTAGACGGAGAGCGCGACCTTAGAGCGCCACTGGCCCCAGGCAGCGTGAAAACTCTCCGGCGGCGTGGCGACCATTAGCAGCCGTGAGGCGGCACATAAAGAGCACCTTTACGAGGACGGCTAAAAGCCGCCGTGGCAGACTCGTGTTTCCGGCCTGCTTTCGCGACGCCGCGTAAAAGCGCTCTAATTCGCCGGGCCGCTCTCTCGATTTTACTGCCGCTGTAGCCCGGTGCACGCCGCTTTATGCCGAGAGCCACTTACCAAACTCGGTTTTACACTCGCTCATAATACTTCACCACCTACAGTCATTTCGCACACGCGAATAATAGTCGCGTGCTGATAGTCTACATGTTTCGACAGCACCAATGAAAAGGGGGAAAACAATTTTCGTTTGATGCCATCGAAAGGCTGAATTATACCCTGCCAGAAAAAAGGATACACCTGGAAAGTCAACGTCGATTTTGATCCGATGATGGCATATGCCACCTGGGGGTGATACATGTTTCAATGTCATCTGCCAACAGGTAGCGTAGTGGCATAGTTACCAGAGCGCCAGCTGTGGCTACCCATTTATACTCACAGCCAGAAGGCTCATCTGTCCTCTCCCCTCTCCTCTATCTCCTGTACAAGGCAGACTACCCCCCCCCCCCCCTTACTGTCCAGTACACCTCCTGCAGTATGCTGATGACATCGCCTTCCTTGCCCTCGCTCTTACTCATCAACGGTCCCAACGCCTTCTCCAGTATCACCTTGACGTTTCTGCTGCATGGTGGCTCCTGAAAATCAATCCTTCCAAGACCCAGGCAATCATCGTAGATCGTACCACTCGCTCCTTACCGATCCTTGCTCTCTCCCTTACCATCTGTGCCCGTCCTGTCTTCTCCCCCCACCCTCACCTACCTTGGCCTCTCCATTGACCATCATCTCACCTGGATCCCTTATTTCCACTCTATCCAATCCAAAGCCCACAACTGCCACCCCACTCCTCTCTGGCCAGACATGGGGGTTGAACCCCTCTACCGTTCTCCACACCTACAAATCCTTAATCCATCCGATCCTCTGTTGTGCCAGTCCCACCTGGATATTCCCTCCCCCCCCCCCCCAAATTCTGTAAGTCCCTCCAGATCCTTGAGCGCCATGCAGTCCGCCTTACCTTCTGTATACACCTCCCATCCTCCACACGGATCCTCTACAACCTGATTCCTTTCCCCAATCTGCTTATTTTCCTCAAACATATCCGCGTCCTCTACACCTCTCGCCGCTTTGATCCCCCTCATCCCCTGGTTGCTCCTCTCCTCCCCAACTCCCACCCACTGTTGCACCTTCACCGTTGTCCACCCTACCCTCCACCTCTACACCCTTCATCTCCTTTCCCAAGGTTGCTTCCATCGACTTCCCCTCCCAGATGATGCCCTCTCTCTCTCCATTTATCCCTCCTATCAACTCTGACCCTCACCTCCCCTTCCCTTCCTCTGTCTTTTTCGCGGGCTCCCTCTCCCCTGCTTCCATCCTGTTTTTTCCCTGCCTACCCTGTCTCTGCCTCCCTTCTCTCCCCTGAATCCTTGCATTCCCCTCCTCTACCTTTCCCCACTCCCTCTTGCGTCTGCCCTGCCCCCCTTATGAGTCCTCTCCCCACTTCGTTTCTCCTCTCCTTCTCCCTTTTTCTCCTCCCTCATCTCTCCAGGTCCCACCCCCCCTCCCATCAGCCCTTGGCTGTGGTGTGTCATCTTCGTGGCAACTTTTTAGTGCAGTGTTTTAAGTGAGTGTTAAGTGTTGTGCGTCTTTTCCGAAGTTTTGCAAACAGAAATCATACTATCGCTGGGTGTGATTTTTGTATCTCTTGCGAACAGAAACTGTCGCAATGTTTTTTTTTAATTGTCTGTCTGCTGTTTTACCTTTCTGCTTCCTGTGTATTTTATTAGTATCGCCAACCTTTTGATTTATGTTTTAACTTCCACAATTTTCCGCCATTTTACAATCTACGTCACCGTTTTTATCGCCTGCTTTTATTGTTTATTATTATTTTCTTCTGTTTTAAAAATTCTGTAGGCTGAAGAGCGGCGTACTAAGCTGCTGCCAGCCCACCCCCTTGGGGGGGAATCGAAACTCAATAATGGAAAAAAAACATAAGGTTCCCTTGTGGTGCACACGTGTGAAACAAGCAGGCAGCCATAACACAGAGACGCACTCGTGCTTCCTACAGCCTAATGAGCGACTTTAAAAGGGGTCAAATTGTGACCTTCCGAGTGGTGGGATGGTCCTCCTGGAGAATTGCCACCCAAGTCGGAGGTGCTGCGTCAGTTGTTCAACGACGCTGGTATAAGTGGTCACATGAAAATTTTTACACCTGCAGAGGAGGTCCTGGACGCCCATGCAGCGCAGACGCCCGCCAGTATAGTCGTATTGTAAAGGCAGCAGCGGCAGATTGAACAGCTACCACAACACAGATAAGAGGGTTTGTGAGCCCAGACATGTAAAAACAGACTGTTGCGAACTGGTTATTAGCAGTGGAACTATAGGGGTGCACAATTCTACATCTACATTTCATCTACATTTATACTCCGCAAGCCACCCAAAGGTGTGTGGCGGAGGGCACTTTATGTGCCAATGTCATTACCTCCCTTTCCTGTTCCAGTCGCGTATGGTTCGCGGGAAGAACGACTGTCTGAAAGCCTCTGTGCGCGCTCTAATCTCTCTAATTTTACATTCGTGATCTCCTCGGGAGGTATAAGTAGGGGGAAGCAATATATTCGATACCTCATCCAGAAACGCACCCTCTCGAAACCTGGCGAGCAAGCTACACCGCGATGCAGAGGATGTTTAACAAACTCAAGTGGCAGACTCTGCGTTTGTTAAACATCTCCGTAACGCTATCATGGTTACCAAATAACCCTGTGACGAAACGCGCCGCTCTTCTTTGGATCTTCTCTATCTCCTCCGTCAACCCGATCTGGTACGGATCCCACACTGATGAGCAATACTCAAGTATAGGTCGAACGAGTGTTTTGTAAGCCACCTCCTTTGTTGATGGACTACATTTTCTAAGGACTCTCCCAATGAATCTCAACCTGGTACCCGCCTTACCAACAATTAATGTTATATGATCATTCCACTTCAAATCGTTCCGCACGCATACTCCCAGATATTTTACAGAAGTAACTGCTACCAGTGTTTGTTCCGCTATCATATAATCATACAATAAAGGATCCTTCTTTCTATGTATTCGCAATACATTACATTTGTCTATGTTAAGGGTCAGTTGCCACTCCCTGCACCAAGCGCCTATCCGCTGCAGATCTTCCTGCATTTCGCTACAATTTTCTAATGCTGCAACTTCTCTGTATACTACAGCATCATCCGCGAAAAGCCGCATGGAACTTCCGACACTATCTACTAGGTCATTTATATATATTGTGAAAAGCAATGGTCCCATAACACTCCCCTGTGGCACGCCAGAGGTTACTTTAATGTCTGTAGACGTCTCTCCATTGATAACAAAATGCTGTGTTCTGTTTGCTAAAAACTCTTCAATCCAGCCACACAGCTGGTCTGATATTCCGTAGGCTCTTACTTTGTTTATCAGGCGACAGTGCGGAACTGTATCGAACGCCTTCCGGAAGTCAAGAAAAATAGCATCTACCTGGGAGCCTGTATCTAATATTTTCTGGGTCTCATGAACAAATAAAGCGAGTTGGGTCTCACACGATCGCTGTTTCCGGAATCCATGTTGATTCCTACATAGTAGATTCTGAGTTTCCAAAAACTACATGATACTCGAGCAAAACACATGTTCTAAATTTCTACAACAGATCGACGTCAGAGATATAGGTCTATAGTTTTGCGCATCTGCTCGACGACCCTTCTTGAAGACTGGGACTACCTGTGCTCTTTTCCAATCATTTGGAACCTTCTGTTCCTCTAGAGACTTGCGGTACACGGCTGTTTGAAGGGGGGCAAGTTCTTTCGCGTACTCTGTGTAGGATTTAGAGAAGCCCGTCTTCCACTCACGCCACAGCAGTGACGTACAAGACTCGACTGGCGCCGTCAGGGGATATCTTGGAAGATGGAACGGAGCGCGGTGGTCTGCAGCGGTGAAAGCAGATTCTGCCTGGACGCAAGAGATGGTCGTTTGTGCGTACGACCTGGTGAAGGCTAGCTCATTGAGTGCATTCGTCCAAGACACATTAGCCAAACCCCAGGCCTTATGATCGGGAGTGCGATAAGCTACAACTCTCTTTGATCTTTGCTGTTTCTATAGGGAACGCTAACCAGCGCTCGGTACGTGCAGAGAGTTGTTACACCCATTCTTTTGGAATTATTGCAACAGGAAGCTGATGTGATGTTCCAACAGGATAATGCCCGCCCACGCCGAACCGTGGCTGGCTCATGTTATGTGTTGGATTAAAACTTGGGTGCTATTCTGTGTTTAGTCTCCCGCAGTTATTGCGATTATGCTGTTATCCTCTCTCTCCGCGAGTGGCAGCAGCGGTGTGTATCGATATTCGCATCTTGTACTATCCTTGGCCTGGCGGTGACGGTTTCCGGCTGTGAAGTGTACGAGCAGTTGGTCGGTTGGCGTGGAGCAGCGAGGAAATCTCCGCGGCGCGTATTTGGGCCGAGGCCGCAGCGGCATCAACGCGCGGTCTGAGTGTGTGGTGCCGTTCCCATTGCTATGAGGTCCGTGGCTCACCGATCCTCGACACGAAAGTTGAGTTTTGACTTAATCTACCAGCAAGTCTCGACTGTTCACATTGTGTTGTTTGGATTTCGTTGTCGGCTGTTGAGACATTCCTGCGAGCAACGACGTGTGTTTTCAAGTTGACAAATTTTAGCAAACCTCCGGTGGAGTTTAACTATACTTGGTTATTTTGAATTGAAGTGCACCAGCGGAATCTTCTGCCTTGTCCGTTAACGTTCCGGTTACCTGCCTTGGCCGCTGACGTAAATTCTGGCAGTGTATTTTCCTTATCGTGTTGTCGCTGTCCAGCACGGTGTGTAGTTTAACAGCTCAATGTATAAATGGTTGTGGGCGCCAATACCTTCTACGTTGTTCCATTGAACTCCCTGGTCGGGTGGAGCGGAAGTCATCTTGTCGGTGGGTCCGTTGACTGTCTGTCGGTTGGGTTGTCGTCGGATCGAGAATGGTTGGGCCGACTGCCTGTCTCACCTAAGCGAGCGTGACTTAGACAGCGTCATTTTGAAACTAAATCCACTATTTGAACCGACGTTTCGAGTGTCTTTATAGTCTCCCCCTTCAGCACGACTAAACAGCCAACTTCTGCGGATGGTTTTCCCTCAAACTGACCCATTTCTAAAAGTGACACTGTCCTTAACATCACAGGACATTTCAAAGTGAAGATGCCTGTGGAGGCGTGTTTGTAAACGAGGCTATTGCCTGTGCTGCTCCTGCAAGTGACTGGGCAGCAACAAAAAATCGGGGCCTTACATACTGAAAGACGTACATTTCATGTGGGTACATCTTTCATTAGAGTTTATCCTATCAACTAGGTTCGGTCTTTTACCCTTTTTATATGCCATTTTCATCAAATTCTACTCGGACCACTGCCTATAGGAAGTGATCTGTGGGAGATGTGTTTTATTTAACCCTTAACTTTCCCTTTACAAGCAGTAGCGCCTATTTCATGAACACTCCCTGTCTTGCACGAAACCCATCGCGTTAGTTTGGCAGTGGGATAAGGCGAATTTACTGCTCTCTCCGAGCTTGGAAACGTAGAGCTGACTCGTTGGAACCCGCACAGGATAATAGCACGAAGAAGTGGGGTGGGGTTCAAATGGCTCTGAGCACTTCTGAGCACTCTGAGCACTCTGAGCACTCTGAGCACTTCTGAGGTCATCAGTCGCCTAGAACTTAGAACTAATTAAACCTAACTAACCTAAGGACATCACACACATCCATGCCCGAGGCAGGATTCGAACCTGCGACCGTAGCGGTCACGCGGTTCCAGACTGAAGCGCCTTTAACCGCACGGCCACACCGGCCGGGCCGGCCGCGGTGGTCTAGCGGTTCTGGCGCTGCAGTCCGGAACCGCGGGACTGCTACGGTCGCAGGTTCGAATCCTTCCTCGGGCATGGGTGTGTGTGATGTCCTTAGGCTAGTTAGGTTTAAGTAGTTCTAAGTTCTAGGGGACTGATGACCTCAGATGTTGAGTCCCATGGTGCTCAGTCATTTGAGCCACACCGGCCGGCTGTGGGGTGGGGGAACGAGAGAAATGATGGCAGAGGTCCGCACGCCTCTCTCTCTTGGCGTACGTAACTTGGAGCGCGTAGGTGCAATGATCTTTCCCGCCAAAATTCGTGGGCATGTATTTCCGTCGGTTACCATCAGTTCGCGTTAGAAGCTTCGAGTTCTTTCCAGAAACTCTGTCAAAACAGACGAACAAGGGATTCGTAGGGCACACTTTTTGACGCGAACCGATGGGGCCGTTGTATTGCGCCTGGGAGCTAGGCCCGTGATTGGCCGGAATATGCGCCAACAAGTGCGACCTCTCGGGGGTGTTGAGGAGCGAACGGTGGGCAGTTGAAGCGGGGGCGGGCTGCAGGCTGGACGTGCTGGAGCCGCTGTCGTCCGGTGGGGGCTGCGGTACCACGAGGCGAGGCGGTCACCATGAAACGCAATGCAACTGCTTGCTGGCGCACTGTTACTCGGGTCACGGTCAGAGCCTGTTCGCAGTAACAGTGCTTTCTACTAAAATCTTTCCGAATTGCTGAAATCTGTGCCACATGTGTCGTAAGTGTCAGATGAATGATGATCTGTCTTCAGTAGTGACATGGGCGAAAAACCTGGGGCTTAAACTAAATGCAAAAAATGACGCAAGTAATCTTAATAGCCCATCAGAAATTAATAAGTTCAGATTTCCGCCAACGGCTACCTCCTATTCTGCTCGACAGTACCCCAATACCATATCAGAAAACAGTGAAGAACTTGGGTGTAACTTTGGATGAGCATCTCAACTGGGCGGAGAATACAGTCGCAGTGTGCCGAAAGGCGTCTGCTTGTCTCTATACTCTCAAAAAG
Organism: Schistocerca cancellata; assembly: GCF_023864275.1. Taxonomy (NCBI): domain Eukaryota; kingdom Metazoa; phylum Arthropoda; class Insecta; order Orthoptera; family Acrididae; genus Schistocerca; species Schistocerca cancellata. Next base: position 810,692,699 of record NC_064628.1, read on the forward strand.
TTTCGGAACATATTTCCACAGGACTTGAAACGCCAGCTTGTGCAAGCACTCGTTCTACCGAACCTCCACTATTGTGATGTGATTCAACAAGGCACGAGTATTGAAAACAAAAGACGGCTAGACCTAACCATGAATACCTGTGTGCGTTACACCTGCAACATTCGCCAATATGATCATGTTAGTGCTTCATACTCCGAGCTAGAGTGGCTGCGGCCGGGCAAATTGCGTGACTACCACACTCTATGTCTACTTCACCGACTCCTCGTCGCCCAAGCACCCCAGTACCTTGCTTCAGAGATTAAAAACCTGTCATGCCATCATAATCGAAACACGAGGTCACTCTTATTTGGTATCCTAACTGTGCCCACTCACAAAACAAAAACTTTTGTAAACTCCTTCTCAGTTGCCGCTGTCCGCCTCTGGAACAAACTGCCCCTTACCTTGCGCAAAATTCAATCTCCTGCTGCTTTTAAGAAGAAGTTGAAGCATTTTCTACTATCATCCTTATAAAGTTCTCCACAAAATTAATGTACCAGGCCAATCCTCTCATCTGTCAAATAGCAAAGCTAGCGTCTCCTATCTTGCTCCTGATATGCCTTCCTCTTCATCTATCTCTATTAGCCACGCAATCTTCTTTTCCTTTATATTTCCTTAATTATGTTTCATCATGTCTCTCTATTCTTCTCCTCCCTTCACCCTGAGTCTTCCTCATACTCCCTGCTGCCAGCACTCCTATCTAAAATTTTTCTCTTCAATAATGTCTAATTATAACAGTACTTATGATCTACGAATATAAACTCTATATGTATGTATTTTTCCAGGTGTACCTTTCTAATTGTTTATTTCACTTTTTGTACTAGATGTAGTTTAACATGCCTACTAAAACATATGAATGTAAAATAAGTAGAATGCCTGGTTAGATGTAAGAGAGGGCCTGATGGCCCTAATCTTGCCAGGTTAAATAAATAAATAAATAAATAAGTTAAATTTTTTACACCTTCCTGTTTTAGACTGACCAGGATGTTCGTTCTATAGTTTCAATAACTGCAACTCATATCCACTTTTCTTTCGCTCTGCTCTTGTTCTGTGAAAATCAGTTAGCGAAACTAAGTTTATCAGCTCCGAGAATCTCTTTGATTGAGTGATAGCAACTTTCCGTCTTGAACTTTGCCTCCGGTAACCTTATCTCTGTTGCAGCAGTACGATCACGGACACGCCTATAAAATCCTTTCCCTTGCTCCCATAGGGGTCCCCTGCCCCTCCTTCCCCGCTAATCATTTTGTCTACTACGTTACTGTCAGGTCTTCATTTCGTAAGGGACAGTAGCATTTAAGAACATTGCTTGTTACGCAATTGAAATTTTCTCACCCTCCCCTGGTCATTTTCAGATGGATCAGGCAATAGAGTAATCAACAGATGACGTCTGAACATTGTTTGTCGCCATAAGGCCGCACTGTGCTGCCTGTTTCCATTGCGTCGCGTTAAAGAAATTGTTTTACACGTTTTCAGGGCAGAAATTCCTCATACTTTAACTAACCACAGTGCGGCCATTGCATTTATGGGGTATGACACCATCATTAGTGGATGTGTTAAAAGAACAACCGGAATCAGTGATTAAAGGATTACTGTCTCACTTTTGCCTGTTTTCAGCCAGAAATACAGCTTGAGATCAGATCTCTCCATGCCACCAAACACTAAAATCAAAGTCAGCACTTTATATTATTTCAGTAGATACGTGAGGTAGTCTGGTTGCTCTAACTGACCTAATAAGAAATAAGTGTTCAGTTGCATATGGCATACATGAAAAACTTTGTGGACTCCGTTCCTCAGCGCAGTGAGACCATTGTATTGTATTGTATGTTAACCGGGGACCTAGAAACGACGGAGAGGCTCCGTCCCCGACACAGCCGCAGTGGTCCACAACCCCACGACGACTACCACAGTCCACTTCACGCTCCGCCGCCCCACGCCGAACCCAGGGTTATTGTGCGGTTCGGCCTCCGGTGGACCCCCCAGGGAATGTCTCACACCAGACGAGTGTAGCCCCTATGTTTGCGGGGTAGAGTAATGGTGGTGTACGCGTACGAGGAGAATTTGTTTGCGCAGCAATCGGCGACACAGTGTAACTGAGGCGGAATAAGTGGAACCAGCCCGCATTCGCGGAGGCAGATGGAAAACCGCCTAAACACCATCCACAGACTGGCCGGTTCACCGGACCTCGACACAAATCCGCCGGGCGGATTCGTGCCGGGGACCAGGCGCTCCTTCCCAGTCCGGAAAGCCGTGCGTTTAAGACCGCACGGCCAACCGGGCGGGCATTGAGACCATTAGTAAGATTAGAGTAGGTCTTACACGGTATTATCGTGATGTCTCCTGCAGGTGACTAATTTTCTGTTCGGTGCACTTAACACCTGTGTGGTTGCTGCTCCATACAAAGCCGACAACTGTCGCTCGAGTGCGAGGCCGTCATATATCACGTTAGCAGCACATCCCTTACGAATCACAAGTGAGAGGTATTAGTAAAAGTTCTTAGGCACTGAAAAATTATTAAGACATTCCACGGAGTTTTAGGGCTGCAGCCGGCTGACGTTGACATCTTGTCACCATATTTCGGCTGACAACCATTCATCCATCTTCAGGCGAGTGATTTAGATTAGAGACTGCTGGTAAACGTGGGTAACTTTATACAAAAAGTTGGCGCGTAGAAGCATGTGTATAGGCAGACGCTACATGACCGCTCTTTGTCGAGTTTAGCGCCCTCTTCGAATACTGCTCCATCTATGGCGCGCAGACGCATATGTATGGGTGGTACTATATGAACGCCCTCTGTCAGAATGCAGGGTCGCAGAGTTAAAATTCCAATGCCAAGTTAATTAAATTTGTTTCATTAGAAGATATGTATTCACAATTGCGAATACGATTAGACTTCAGCTGCACAATTTATTAATGACATGTTGTTATTGTTGTTGTTGTGGTCTTCAGTCCTGAGACTGGTTTGATGCAGCTCTCCATGCTACTCTATCCCGTGCAAGCTTCTTCATCTCCCAGTATCTACTGCAACCTACATCCTTCTGAATCTGCTTAGTGTATTCATCTCTTGGTCTCCCTCTACGATTTTTACCCTCCACACTGCCCTCCAATGCTAAATTTGTGATCCCTTGATGCCTCAAAACATGTCCTACCAACCGATCCCTTCTTCTAGTCAAGTTGTGCCACAAACTTCTCTTCTCCCCAATCCTATTCAATACCTCCTCATTAGTTACGTGATCTACCCACCTTATCTTCAGCATTCTTCTGTAGCACCACATTTCGAAAGCTTCTATTCTCTTCTTGTCCAAACTAGTTATCGTCCATGTTTCACTTCCATACATGGCTACACTCCATACAAATACTTTCAGAAACGACTTCCTGACACTTAAATCTATACTCGATGTTAACAAATTCCTCTTCTTGAGAAACGCTTTCCTTGCCATTGCCAGTCTACATTTTATATCCTCTCTACTTCGACCATCATCGGTTATTTTACTCCCTAAATAGCAAAACTCCTTTACTACTTTAAGTTTCTCATTTCCTAATCTAATTCCCTCAGCATCACCCGACTTAATTTGACTACATTCCATTATCCTCGTTTTACTTTTGTTGATGTTCATCTTATATCCTCCTTTCAAGACACTGTCCATTCCGTTCAACTGCTCTTCCAAGTCCTTTGCTGTCTCTGACAGAATTACAATGTCATCAGCGAACCTCAAAGTTTTTACTTCTTCTCCATGAATTTTAATACCTACCCCGAATTTTTCTTTTGTTTCCTTTACTGCTTGCTCAATATACAGATTGAATAACATCGGGGAGAGGCTACAACCCTGTCTTACTCCTTTCCCAACCACTGCTTCCCTTTCATGCCCCTCGACTCTTATAACTGCCATATGGTTTCTGTACAAACTGTAAATAGCCTTTCGCTCCCTGTATTAATGACATACGAAAAATTATACTGGACCAGGATCCGGATTTTACCCCAGTTTGCGGTTGCAGTAAATTTTAGCAGACCATCGCTATTTTAAATTGATTTCATATTTAGCATTCGACTGTGTACGGCGCCTACACTGGTTCTACTTGCAAGAGGTCCCTGATTCTTTTCGGTACTGGCAAACGTGGGAATAATCACAACCCGAATAACCAATAAATTGAGAATAATAAAATATTGATATATTCTGAAATCAGAATCAAGCAAAATACAATATTTGGCCAAGAACACTGATGTTGCACAGTGGCAAACGACGGAAGTACATGTACTGAAACGATAGCTAAGTGCGTAGAACTATGATAGAGCCGGAGACAGACTACTGAACCAAGAGAGCAGATCACGGTGGCAGAGCGGGAGATTCCGGTGAATTTTACCACGTGGCTGGTGCCATTGGTTTGCGGAGGTAGTAAGAGATACTTGCACTTACTGAACGACGAAATGGCGTGTGTATGTGAGTGACACTGCTGTATTCTATTTAAGATGCTGAACAGCTAAATTACTACGAACTACAAAGTGGTAAATGCCTGGCGCAAGACACATCTGCGAGAATGAAGAATCTGCAACTGATGGTGTAATCCGAAGGTCAAACCAAGCGACGTGGAAGAGTTTTCAGGACACTTATACTGCATTCGGGAGGACGACGTTTCAAATCCCTGTCCGGCTATCCAGATTTAGGTTATCCGCGATTTCTATGAATGGCTCCAGGAAAATGTAGGAATGGTTCCTCTGAAGGGTTGCGGCCCACTTCCTTTCCCATCGTTCAAAAAACAATCGGAGCTTGTGCTCCGTTCCTAGTGAGTTACACTATTGTCCATTAAAATTGCTACAAAAAGAAGAAATGAAGGTGATAAACGGGTATTCATTGGACAAATATACTAGAACTGACATGTGATTACATTTTCACGCAATTTCGATGCAAAGATCCTGAGAAATCAGTACCCAGAACAACCACCTCTGGCGGTAATAACGGCCTTGATGCGCCTGGGCAGTGAGTCAAACAGAGCTTGGATGGCGTGTACAGGTACAGCTGCCTATGCAGCTTCAACACGATACCACAGTTCATCAAGAGTAGTGACTGGGGTATTGTGAAGAGCCAGTTGCTCGGCCACCATTGACCAGACATTTTCAATTGGTGAGAGATCTGGAGAACGTGCTGACCAGGGCAGCAGACGAACATTTTCTGTATCCAGAAAGGCCCGTACAGGACCTGCAACATGCGGTCGTGCATTATCCTGCTGAAATTTAGGGTTTCGCAGAGATCGAATGAAGGGTACAGCCACGGGTCGTAACACATCTGAAATGTAACGTCCACTGTTGAAAGTGTCGTCAATGCTAACAAGAGGTGACAGAGACGTGTAACGAATGGCATCCCGTACTATCAAGCCGGTTGATACGCCAGTATGGCGATGATGAATACACGCTTCCCATGTGTGTTCACCGCGATGTCGCCAAACACGGATGCGACAATCATGATGCTGAAAACAGAACCTGGATTCATACGAAAAAATGACGTTTTGCTATTCGTGCACCCAGGTTCGTCGTTGAATACACCATCGCAGGCGCTCCTGTCTGTGATGCAGCGTCAAGGGTAACCGCAGCCGTGGTCTCCGAGCTGATAGTCGATGATGCTGCAAACGTCGTCGAACTGTTCGTGCAGATGGTTGTTGTCTTGCAAACGTCCCCATCTGTTGACTCAGGGATCGAGACGTGGCTGCACGATCCGTTACAGCCATGCGGATTAGATGCCTGTAATCTCGACTGCTAGTGATACGAGGCCGTTGGGATCCAGCACGGCGTTCCGTATTACCCTCCTGAACCCACCGATTCCATAATCTGCTAACAGTCATTGGATCTCGACCAATGCCAGCAGCAATGTCGCAATACGATGAACTGCAATCGCGATAGGCTACAATCCGACCTTTATCAAAGTCTGAAACGTGATGGTACGCATTTCTCCTCCTAACCCGAGGCATCACAACAAAGTTTCACCAGGCAAAGCCGGTCAACTGCTGTTTGTGTATGAGAAATCGGTTGGAAATTTTCCTCATGTCAGAACGTTGTATGTGTTGCCACCGGCGCTAACCTTGTGTGAATGCTCTGAAAAGCTAATCATTTGAATATCACAGCATCTTCTTCCTGACGGTTAAATTCCACGTCTGTAGCACGTCTCCTTCGTGGTGTAGCATTTTTAATGGCCAGTAGTGTATTTTGCAGCGTCTGCGTTTTATGGTGTACTACGGAATGTCGCTTCAGACATGCATGCATGTTTGAAGCAACAGACACTGCTACAGTCTACAGCTGTATCACATAGAAGAAATGTATTTGCGTCTGTGAATACGATTAGACTTCAGCTTCACAATTGATTAGTGGCACGTGAAAATTTGTGCCAGACGGCTTCACGCAAGCGGGCTCCTTAACTTCGACTATCCGAGCACGTCACCTGGACCGACGCAAGCATCCATATGTCACCGTGTGTCCACGGCCTCCACTCGCCCATTTGCCGATACAGTCAGAGGCCTATTTATTACTGTTGCCGCCTGCATAGGCATGTAGATCACAGAAGTGTCTGTTCCTCTTGACATGCATACATATTGAAGGAAACAGCAGTGAACACTACAAAACACAGACTCTGCAAAATAGGCCACTTGTAACGGAGGTCAAGCTCGGTTTGTTTTATGAATGACGGGAAAGGAAACCGGCCGTGTCCGTTTAGAGGAACCATCCCTACATTTACCTGGAGCCATTCATACAAATCATGGATAACATAAATATGGACGACCGCACAGCGACTTGAAACATCGCCCTCCAGAATGCAATTGCAGTGTCCTGAAAACTGTGCCATGTCGCTTGGTCTGAGCCTCGAACTAGACCATTAGTTGCAGATTCTTCATCCTCGCAGGCGTGTCTTGCTACAAGCATTTGCCACCTTGCAGTTAGTTGCAGGTTAGCTGTTAAGCACCTTGAACAGATCACAACAATGTCACTCACATACAGACGCCACTTCGTCGTCCAGTAAGTGCAAGTACTTCCTACGTCCGTAAACCAATGGCACCAGCCATGTGGTAAGACTCGGCGGAATCATCCGCTCTGTCACCTTGATCTGCTCTCTTGGTTCAGTAGTCACTCTCCGAGTCGATCATAGTTCTATGCCCCTAGCTACCGTTTCAGTACATGTACTTACGTCGTTTGCCTCTGTGCAACATCAGTGAAGAATGTTCTTGGTCAAATATTGTGTTTTGCTTGATTCTGATTTCAGAATATATCAATATTTTTATTATTCCTTATTTATTTCTTATTAGAGTTGTGATATACCTCCATGTACCGAGTATTGTAAAGAATCAGAGACCCCTGTAAGCAGGAACACTGTCGATGCCTTACACGGTCGAATGCTAGATACGAAATCAATTTAAAATTCCAGTGGCCTGTTAAAATTTACTGCAACCGTAAACTGTGGTAAAATCCTTTCACTTTCGCTATCTGGGATTGCAGCGTCTGTGGATGACAGCGGGGTGTCGTACGCACACGTGTTTACGGAGAATTTCTTCTTCCGGTGAAATGAATGGTAGTGTAAAGCGTTTAACAGTGAGGAAGGAGAAGGTACAGTTTCTTATTAAAAGATTAGTGGCGAACATTTTGAGCGCGTCATAATATTGAAATATCTAAATACCAGGAAGTTTTATGAAATGCAACCGTAAAGCAAAAGCTGTAATAGATAAGGCGACTACAAGGATTCTGGGAAAGTGCAGGGTATTTGCAAGGGAAATCGGACTCACGACGCTAGTGCCACTAATTCTACAACACTCTAGCGTTTGGAGTTCTTGTCAAACAGACATGATAAGAGTCATCGAAGGAATTTATTGGCGCGCTGCTAAGAGTGTAACAGGTCGGTGCAGGTCATAACAACGTGTGATATAGATGCGCTGGGAACTTAAGTGGAAATATTTGGAGGAAGGATGACGTTCTTCTCGCATAACTTTTTAGGATAAATTGTAGTAGTTAGCAAGAAAATGCCTGTTTACATGCCGCACATGAAGTTTAATGGAGACACCCAGAGGTGTTTCGCTATTTTAGGCAATCTCAATAAGTGTCGCCAAAATATCACATGAATTTTTTGTTTTCATCTATTGATTTATATATTTAAAACAGCTCACGTAAGTATTTTATAACAAAATGAGAAGGGACCTACAATAAAATGTCTAATTCAATACCTGAATAACAAACAGCTATCCGATATGCGGGAAACCGTTTGAAAGTCTTTTTCTCGTGGACAGTACTGTAATTTCAGAACATAACATTAATTACACTGTTATTTTCGGTGCCTAGTGTGTCATTTTCTTCTGTCAGTAATGCCAGCTCTCCCAGTTTTTTGTTATTACCTTGGAGTGGATGTGCGTGTGCGTGTGTATGTGTATGTACACATAAGTAACATAAGCTATGTTTAAGGAGTTTAGGATTATGCCGAGATGAAACATGAATGATAATCAGTTCAGACAAGAAGCGAATAGAAACTTTTGGAAAGTGGTGCTACAAAAAAAGTGAAGTTTAAGTTGGTAAATCGAATAACTAATGAGGATGTACTTAACTGCACTGTGGAAGACCGGAATTTACGGCAGAAATTGAGCATAAGAAGGGGTTGGCTGATAGGACACAGCCTTAAGCATCAAGCGATAATCAATCTGCTAATTGAGCGAATATAAGAGAGTTAAACTTGTAGAGCGAGACCTAGGCATTAGATGTTCGGTTGTCCTATGATCCATTTCTCCTAAATGTTCCACTTAACGTGAATAGCTCGTTCCATACTTCCAGGCTTCGATAAGTTTTTTGTACCTGGTGTCAAAAGTTCTACTGGCTTTAGGATAAATCAGACAACCGCTACCTGAGGAGACCTGTGTGACAAATCTGCTGCTACAATCGTACGTTTCGCTTAACTTTTTGATCCGATTTTACTGGGCTTTTCATTGAGGCGGAAGTCCCACGCCGGCGAGCACCTGTGGTCTGCTGAGTTACAGTATGAACAGGAGTGTAAAAGCGCGCCTGCCGGCCAACAGTCTATCTAGAGACTCACAGTAAATGTCATCTAGCACGCAGGTCTTACTGTGGAAAAAAAATTCGCTTGGAAAATGCCACCGACATGGGTAAATAAACAAAATGTAAGTTGATCACTGTTCAATAGTGGTATGCTCAGAAGACAGCCTCCAAGGAACGACCAGTTAGAGAAGCCACGGTTGGGTAACGCGAGGAGAATACAGTGATTCATCGAGTACTTTATTTGAACAACGTAAACGTCACCGTGTAATGCGGCTGCCATCATCCGAAGGTGGGAATTCGTCTGATTGTTCAGTAAGTGATCAAAGTACACGGAATGATCCTCGAGGCAATCGCCTGAACACTGTGCATTTACGAGTGGCCTTGGTGCCAAAGTGAGTGATAAAAATGTACAAAAGTGTAACAAAGTCGAAGTGTTTCACGAACTTTGACGAAAGATGAAATATTTGAAGACATCAGGGAACAAACAAACAAATACTTATCCTGCAGAAACGACAATAATTTCCAAACGTTCGGATCAATAGGTGCCAACAAACAAGGATGAAATGAGGCGGTTGTTTGGATTGTTTTTGAGGGGGGGATTGGCGAAACTTTTTTCCATATTGGTTCTAGGATCCACTGATTACTCAAACATTCCCACGAAAGGTAATGTGTAGAGATAATTTTGAAATTGTATTGAGAATGGTGCGTTTTGCAGAAAATACGAAAGCTGATGCTTTAGATCGTCTCTCAAAAGTTCGTTTCATTATCGACGATCATTTTGGTATGTGAGCGCTATAGTACTGGTACACTAGTGGCCCCTCATGTTGTTCGCAGTTGGTAGCACCTGAAGATGAAGCTTTCTGCTTCGAAACTGGTCGTTGATTGGTTGGTTGATTTGGGGGAGGGGCCTAACAGCGAGATCATCTGCCGAAACTGCTTGTGCAATACATTACGAAATTACTGCCAACAGAAGATGACCGTATAAATATATTCCACAGTTGTGGATGTTCAGCTATCAAATATTTTGCATCGTCGACGAACTGAACATAAATAAATTAAGTAAATAAATAAATAATTTTGCCGAAATACTATGTATGGGTGAATCTCCAATACCATTCAGAGGACAAATCATATTCAAGCAGTGTTTAAAACAAAAGCCTACAGTTTTCGAATTCAACACTGTCAAAGTTCTTGATGAAGAAAATACCACGCCAACAAATGTTTGATGATTTTGTGTCAAGATTTATTCAATAAGGGTCATATACAAGGTACCGATAACTGGTATACCAGTGTAGATTTGTTAAGTAAATGGATAAAAAAAAGTACGCAGTTGGTTAGTACCCTTCGACTAAATCGAAAAGGAATTTCAAATTGAAAGGCGGGGAAGTGATTACAAAAGAGAAGACTCAAGGAATTACATTCTTCAAACGGAAAGACAAAAAAAGACGTTTTGGTTTTTTTGCCCGACATTCGAGTAAAATGGAAAAGGTGACAACCAAAAGAGGGGTTTATAGAAAACCAAAAATTGTTACTGAGAATAAGAACGGAAAAACTGCTATTGACCTCTCTGATCAGGAGAGTGCTTATAGCAATCCATTTTTTTTTTTTTTTTTTTTTTTAAGTCCAGTGTTGTCAGTGCCCTGTATATATTCGGAGAGGTAAAATATCCATCACAAAATTTCGGAAACAGTTGGCAGATACACTCATAAGGCATTTACGTGAAGGAACTCCTGTCATTGCCGATATAAGAAGAAGCAAACACCAGCTGGAAACAAAGGAAGGTGTGCAGATGTTGTTCTGTATGCTACAAGACAACACAAAAACATTCGGGCGCAATGCAGCTCGAAAATTAACTAAACAGGTGGTTGGCTTTTGTATTACGTGCTTATCTAACTTCATCTTTGTACTGAATGTTTTAACAAATTTCATTCAAATTACGTTTGTTTTATAATATTGCCACTGTCACGCCATGCACTTATGTCGTCCAAACGAGAAGTGAACTCAGTCCCCTCGGAGTGACTTCGTCCAAACGAAAAGTACACAGCCGGGCGCAGGGGACTGACGGCAGCCAAACGAACAGTCCACTGTCAGGCCTACGACGCACACAGGGCATGTACAGACATTTTCCCATCTCTGAATATGCGAATGGTACGCGACAGATGGTCTCTCCGCCAGTTTAGGAGGTGCATTCAAGTTCTAAGGCCTCAGATTTTTTTCCTCCGGACTGGAAAGAGATAGAAACATGCGCATTGTTTTAAAATGAGGCCGCATTCATTGTCAATACGTCCCAGAGATGGCAGCACCGTACAGCAGATGGAATTTTACCGCCAGCGGCGAGAATGAGAACTGTTTTAAATACTTAAAATGGCGACGTTTTCCTTATTTGAACAGCGTGCAATCATTCGTTTTCTGAATTTGCGTGGTGTGAAACCAATTGAAATTCATCGACAGTTGAAGGAGACATGTGGTGATTGAGTTATAGATGTGTCGAAAGTGCGTTTGTGGGTGCGACAGTTTAATGAAGGCAGAACATCGTGTGACAACAAACCAAAACAACCTCGGGCTCGCACAAGCCAGTCTGACGACATGATCGAGAAAGTGGAGAGAATTGTTTTGGGGGATCGCCGAATGACTGTTGAACAGATCGCCTCCAGAGTTGGCATTTCTGTGGGTGTGGGTTCTGTGCACACAATCCTGCATGACGACCTGAAAATGCGAAAAGTGTCATCCAGGTGGGTGCCACGAATGCTGACGGACGACCGCATGGCTGCCTGTGTGGCATGTTGTCAAGCAATGTTGACGCACAACGACAGCATGAATGGGACTTTCTTTTCGTCGGTTGTGACAATGGTTGAGACGTGGATGCCATTTTTCAATCCAGAAACAAAGCGCCAGTCAACTCAATGGAAGCACACAGTTCACCGCCACCAAAAAAATTTCGGGTAACCGCCAGAGCTGAAAAAATTATGGTGTCCATGATCTGGGACAGCGAGGGCGTAATACTTACCCATTGCGTTCCAAAGGGCACTACGGTAACAGGTGCATCCTACGAAAATGTTTTGAAGAACAAATTCCTTCCTGCACTGCAACAAAAACGTCCGGGAAGGGCTGCACGTGTGCTGTTTCATCAAGACAACGCACCCGCACATCGAGCTAACGTTACGCAACAGTTTCTTCGTGATAACAACTTTGAAGTGATTCCTCATGCTCCCTACTCACCTGACGTGGCTCCTAGTGACTTTTGGCTTTTTCCAACAATGAAAGACACTCTCCGTATCCGCACATTCACCAGCCGTGCTGCTATTGCCTCAGCGATTTTCCAGTGGTCAAAACAGACTCCTAAAGAAGCCTTCGCCGCTGCCATGGAATCATGGCGTCAGCGTTGTGAAAAATGTGTACGTCTGCAGGGCGATTACGTCGAGATGTAACGCCAGTTTCATCAATTTCGGGTGAGTAGTTAATTAGAAAAAAAATCGGAGGCCTTAGAACTTGAATGCACCTCGTATTTACGAAACATATGTGTAGATTAGATATAGCCGAGGACGGCTGCAGGCTGTGCAGGCTGTGGTACTCACGTGGGTTCGTCTTCGAGGACGAGTTCCTCGAAGTCGACGACGATGCGGTAGCCGTCCGGGGCGGCGACGTCGACGAAGCAGTCGGCGTTGTCCGGGTAGTGGCGGGGGAAGCCGGGGGAGGAGGCGGTGGCGCGCGGCGCCTCCCGCGACAGCCGCACCGACCGCCGGCACGACGCCGCCGCCGCCGCCGCCGACGCCGCCTCCGTGTCTGCGCCGCCCGGCTGCACAGCGCACCAGCACAGCCTCACTGTTATATAGTGTCTCTCTGATACGTGCTACACCGTCGTGAACATGCTACTTCGGACAAATGGTAAATTTTTGTGGTAAGTGCCTACGGGAGCAAACTGCTGAGGTCATCGGTCCCTAAGCTTACTCACTGCTTAATCCAACTTTAACTTACGCTAAGGACAACACACACACACCCACGCCCGAGGGAGGACTCGAACCTCCGACGAGGACAGCCGCATGAACTGAGGCAAGGCGCCTCATACCGCTGGGCTATCCAGTTTGGCTCGGACAAATGCATTGGGTTCTTCATTTATGTGGTCATATTGTCCTTAATTGCTCTACAATTGTGTATCTTGATTCTGTCTTTGCAACTACGAGAATCTGCGTGTTTTGTCAGTAAACGCTTTTCGTTTCACTGAAATGGAACATCGGCGAGTGGTCTATAATAAAAGACATTTACAATTTGACTTGCATTCCAGATCGAAGAACAGTTTATTACAAGATGTTGATTTTTACTTACGGCATTCGATGCCTTGTTTTTCGCTCACAGCACGAAACACCGTCTACATGAACATTTTTAGGTTATTTCTTCGCCTGGCATTGTTGATTCTGGCCTAATCTCACACTGGTTTGCAAAACTATGCTTTTTTATGCTAAACACAACGCAATGTAGTACTACAACTGTTTATTCGTGCCTCTATGGCTACATATATGTATAGGCAGACATACACTACTGGCCATGAAAATTGCTACATCACGAAGACGACATAATTTAACCGACAGGAAGAAGATATTGTGATATGTAAATGATTAGCTTTTCAGAGCATTCACACAAGGTTGGCGCCGGTGGCGACACCTACAACGTGCTGACATGAGGAAAGTTTCCAACCGACTTCTCATACACAAACAGCAGTTGATCGGCGTTGCCTGGTGAAACGTTGTTGCGGTGCCTCGTGTGAGGGGGAAAAATGCGTACCATCACGTTTCAGACTTTGATAAATTTCGAATTGTAGCCTATCGCGATTGCAGTTCATCGTATTGCGACATTGCTCCTCGCGTTGGTCGAGATCCAATGACTGTTACAGAATATGGAATCAGTGGGTTCAGGAGGGTAATACGGAACGCCAAGATGGATACCAACGGCCTTGTATCACTAGCAGTCGAGATGACAGGCATCTTATCCGCATGGCTGTAACGGATCGTGCAGCCACGTCTCGATCCCTGAGTCGACAGATGGGGACGTTTGCAAGACAACAACCATCTGCACGAACAGTTCGACGACGTTTGTAGCAGCATCGACTATCAGCTCGGAGACCATGGCTGCGTTTACCGTTGACGCTGCATCACAGAGAGGAGCGCCTGCAATGGTGTACTCAACGACGAACCTGGGTACACGAATGGCAAAACGTCATTTTTTCGGATGAATCCAGGTTCGGTTTACAGTAACATGATGGTCGCCTCCGTGTTTGGCGTCATCGCTGTGAACTCACATCGGAATCGTTTATTCGTCATCGCCGTACTGCCGCATCACCCGGCGTGATGGTATGGGGTGCCATTGCTTACAAGTCTCGGTCACCTCTTGTCCGCATTGACAGCACAGTGGACGTTACATTTCAGATGTGTTACGACCCGTGACACTACCCTTCATTAGATCCCTGCCAAACTCTACATTTCAACAGGATAATGCACGACCGCATGTGGCAGGTCCTGTACGGGCCTTTCTGAATACAGAAAATGTTCGACTGCTGCCCTGCCCAGCACATTCTCCAGATCTCTCACCAATTTAAAACGTCTGTACACACCATCCAAGCTCTGTTTGACTCAATACCCAGGCGTATGAAGGCTGTTATTACGGCCAGAGGTGGTTGTTCTGGGTACTGATTTCTCAGGATCTATGCACCCAAATTGCGTCAAAATGTAATCACACGTCAGTTCTAGTATAATAATTTGTCCAATGAATATCCGTTTATCATCTGCATTTCTTCTTGGTGTAGCAATTTTGATGGCCAGTAGTGTATATATTTAGCCAGTAGAATACAAATAAACAGTGGTAGTACTACATTGTGTTGTGTTTTACTTTAAAAAATGCGTAGCTTTTCTAAGCAGTATGGGATTATACCAGAATCAACAGTGCCAATCGCAGATATAATCCAAAAATGTCCTTGAAGAGAACGGATCCTTGGGGGGGGGGGGGGGGGGGAGGGGGGGGTCGTAAATTACACTGTTTAAGTAATCAGAAAACTGACGGCGGTAGTACTGAGTTCGTTCAAGTGCAGTGTGAGCATCCAAAACACGGTACCAAACAAAAAGTCGGGCTTGGAGTGCGCATCGTCGCTGGAGAGGTATGCAGTTGTCAGACCCTTGAACCGTCTGCTAGTGTGGTGCTCGGTAAGTGGAAAATGTGTGTACTCTGGAAGGAGAAAAAAATTGCGGCTGACAGAAGTTGGCGGGGCACAGAGGTAACATGCCAGTATCCGTTACACGAGTCACCAGACATCGTGTCTCGACGGGCATGTGAGACGATGATCATTAGTATCCTCGCTGTGGCAGCGAGTATATAACGGTATGTCGGCCAGTCCACTATGGTGTAGTCGCTAGTTTGTCAGGTTTATACCATTGATGACGCGGTGCCACGGGGCTCGTGCATCGGTTGCAAGGAAAGGTACATGGCCGCTCTTGTACACTGGTGACCAACGCATATCTGGGCCGTGGTCCTTGAACATATTACGGTGGAAGCGTTGCGAAAACAACTTGTAAAAGTCTTCCCCGTGATGCGCGCGTGGTCAGAAGCGCATCACGTACAATACTGAGTTCGATATGTGGGAATACTAAGGTCGATTTGTGGGAAAGTGTTGGGTCAGTGTGGGCTGCATTGACCGATGAGACAGGTAAGGCCAGCATAAGAACCTACAAGAGGCTGCGCGTAGGGGACGTGGAAGAACAGCGCCAACGCCTTGTCATAGCAGTTAAGTACAGTATAAAGCGGATATCCTGGCTCTAACATGGACGACACCGAGTCGTCCTGCTGGAGATGGTGAGGGTGTCGTAGCGAACCTCAAAGATGGGTGCTGTCAATACGAAGCACCCAAAAGATGACTGAAACTGGCATCCTTGGACTATAGCGGATGGAAAATTTGGGCGCCACATAGGTGTCGACGTAGGCGGCTCACTGGAGCGGATTCAAGCTGTGGCGGAGGCTGCGTTGGATGTTGGCTCGTATCGTCTGAAGCAAACGGCGGTTGATGCCGTCGTACGGTGGGTATATCCGGTAAATGTGATACCTATGTAGCGGAGTTTGTCCATTATGGGCGTCAGCTGTGCCCCATCCGAGACCACGACCGATGTTCATAATCGCTAATTTAGCCACATTAGGCACATTGAGAATGTTTCCCGAGGTTCTTCCATACCGTCGGTTCAAATCAATGGCACTGAGTATTTCCTTAGGTGTAAGTGCAAGAGCAGGGGGTCATCTGGGTATACCCAGAAATGGAAGGTTTGGCTGCATAGGGTGAATCCCGTAAGGCGAAGTAGGAGACCTGTGATAAGTGGTTTGAAAACGATCGAGAACAGCACAGTGGACAGGCGATAACCATGTCTGACGGAACGCTGTACTGGAATCGGTCCCGCCTGTCGACCGTTGACGAATACTTGATGTGGCACCGGCACGCACGTGTCCCAGGCTGCCGATGGATAGGAGAGCTATATGCTTCACCACCGACAGAAAGTACTGGTGTCGGACCTTATCAAAGACACTGTCGAAGTCGATTGATTCCAGTGGCGTACGGAGACCGTAGGACATGGCGAGCATGACGAGATCCCGACATTCGCCTGTGACGGTTTACAGGCTGGCACGACGGCTATGTGACGTCTGCTCCGGTCAAAGGAGTCTGGATAGTACAGTGTGTATGCTTGCCGCCTGTAGGCGCACATAGATCTTATGATACTCACTGAGAAGTGTAAGCTAGCGAAAGTTTATGATCTTTGGACCTCGAGACGGATTATGTACTGGAATTAAAATGCCTGTCACAAAGGCCGTTGGTATTTGGAATTTGGGGTTGAGCAGCTCCTGGAGCACTGGTTCACTGCTGGATCATCAGGTCACGCAACACTCGGTATAATTCAGCCTGGGGGCCATCTGGATCTAGCTATTTGTTCTTCGTACATCCATAATTAAAATGGAGGGCAGTGGGACGTCAACTGGTATAAATTTATATTTAAAAAATGGTTCAAATGGCTCGGAGCACTATGGGACGTAACTTCTGAGGTCATCAGTCCCCTAGAACGTAGAACTACTTAAACCGAACTAACCTAAGGACATCACACACATCCATGCCCGAGGCAGTCGCGGTTTATATTAAAAATGACGAAATTCCTCAAGCTGTATTTAATGTGTCGATTTTATTTTGGCAACTAGTTTCAACGTTGTAACAACGTCATCTTCAGGTCCATACACTTGTTGACGTCAACTGCACGTCCATATCTCACCACTGAGTTCTAGTATCAGCCGCACACAGTCGACGTCAACAAGTGTGTGGGCCTGAAGATGTCGTTGTTACAACGTTGAAACTAGTTGCCAAAATAAAATCGACACCTCAAATACAGCTGGAGGAATTTCCTCATTTTTAATATAAATAGCTATTTTTTCGTCTCACTTTGGCGATAGCGTCTGACACCTCGTCTGTAGTAACTGCCGCCGCCAAAGATGTAGCCTTTTTAGCGTCAAGAGTACGTGTGACGCGTCTGAGAATGTCCTCAGATGTCGCATCGACTACTTTTCTGTCACTGAACATTTGTGGACAGTGGCCTAGTGGACAGCAAAGGTGGAGGCAATATTCGCTTGCGTGTTGACACGCCTATCGTCTTGCTTGAGGAGAGTGGTAATAAGCTGTTGACGACCATGACGATAGTCAAAGTTGTATGGAGCGTAGGTGGTTTTACCTCAGGCGCGATTTCCTGGTTGTGTGACCTCATCAAATGGTTCAAATGGCTCTGAGAACTATGGGAGTTAACATTGGCGGTCATCAGTCCCCTAGAATTTAGAACTACTTAAACCTAGCTAACCTAAGGACATCATACACATCCATGCCCGAGGCATGATTCGAACCTGCGACCTTAGCGGTCGCGCGGTTCCAGACTGAAGCGCCTACAACCGCTCGGCCACACCGGCCGGCGTGACCTCATCAGCATACACTGTAGCTTACAGCGTGTCGTGCTTGGCTATAATGCGTTGTTGGTCCCTGTGGGTTCCGGGTGTTTTAGGTTGGATGTCGTGTTCCCGTAGCATGGTGCGGTAATAACTGATGGTCCCGCACTGCCACGCAGCCGACCCTTCTTGCACTGGACCAACTACCTCGTGGTAATTGGTTTGGCACAGCTGAGACACAACAAAGGTCTAGAGGGGTACCCGGGAAGGCTGTGTTCACAGGAAGTCCACGCCGCTGCGACACGCTGTTGACAAACTGGGTCATGGAATGGGGACATGTTAAGCTTCCATGTTCGCGGTTGCGCCAAACTGACTGTGGTGGTAGTATGGGAGAGGTGATGAACAAGCAATAGTCGGAAAAGGTAATTTACCATTTTTCCGCAACGAGCACTCCGCACTGGAGTGTGTGGGAGACGTACATGCTAAATATGCTGCTTGCAGAAACACTTGTAAGATGTGTACGGCCAGGGGTGTCGCTGCAGACTTTCTGCCATGCGTCAATAAGGCGGAGTTCTTCCACCATTGTACATAGGGCCGGGCATACTGAGTAGCCGGGATGTTGGCCTTTCGGACGCAATAAGCAATTAAAGTCGCCTCCAAGAACAGTGCGGTCGAAAAGACTAAGGAAAGCAGGGCGATGTCTACAGAGTAAGAAGTAGAAGCTTGACGTCGGCTGTATGTGCCTGACGGAGCATATAGATTGATGGCATGCACTTCGAATATGGTAAGGACAATGTGGATGGGACTATGGTCACGTCTATGGCGAGTAGCCCCTCTCGGACGGATATCACCACCCTGCACCCGGCGTGATTACCAGTGGAGTGATACAAGTCGTACACTACTGGCCATTAAAATTGCTGCACCACAAAGATGATGTGCTACAGACGCGAAATTTAAGCGACAGGAAGAAGATGCTGTGATATGCAAATGACCAGCTTTTCAGAGCATTCGCACAAGGTTGGCGCCGGTGGCGACACCTACAGCGTGCTGACATGAGGAAAAGTTCCAACCGATTTCTCATACACAAACAGCAGTTGACCGGCTTTGCCTGGTGAAACGTTCTTGTGGTGCCTCGTGTAAGGAGGAGAAATGCGTAGCATCACATTTCCGACTTTGATAAAGGTCATATTGTAGCCTATGGCGATTGCGGTTTGTCGTATCACGACATTGCTGCTCGCGTTGGTCGAGAACCAATGACTGTTGGCAGAATATGGAATCGGTGGGTTCAGGAGGATAATACGGAACGCCGTGCTGGATCCCAACGGCCTCGTATCACTAGCAGTTGAGATGACAGGAATCTTATCCGCATCGTGCAGCCACGTCTCGATCCGCGAGTCAACAAATGGGGACGTTTGCAAGACATCAACCATCTGCACGATCAGTTCGACGACGTTTACAGCAGCATGGACTATCAGCTCGGAGACCATGGCTGCGGTTACCCTTGACGCTGCGTCACAGACAGGAGAGCCTGTGATGGTGTACTCAACGGCGAACCTGGGTGCACGAATGGCAAAACGTCATTGTTTCGGATGATGCAGGTTCTGTTTACAGCACCATGATGGTCGCATAGGGGTTTGGCGACATGGCGGTGAATGCACATTGGAAGCGTGTATTGGTCATCGCCATACTGGCGTTATCACCCGGCGTGATGGTATGGGGTGCCGTTGGTTACACGTCTCGGTCACTTCTTGTTTGCATTGACGGCACTTTGAACAGTGGACGTTACATTTCAGATGTGTTACGACCCGTGGCTTTACCCTTCATTCGATCTCTGCGAAACCCTACATTTCAGCAGGATAATGCACGACCGCATGTTGCAGGTCATGTACTGGCCTTTCTGGATACAGAAAATGTTCGACTGCTACACTGGTCAGCACGTTCTCCAGATCTCTCAGCAATTGAAAACGTCTGGTCAATGGTGGCCGAGCAACTGGCTCGTCACAATACGCCAGTCACTACTCTTGATGAACTGTGGTATCGTGTTGAAGCTGCATGGGCAGCTGTACCTGTACACGCCATCCAAGCTCTGTTTGACTCAATGCCGAGGCGTATCAAGGTCGTTATTACGGCCAGAGGTGGTTGTTCTGGGTATTGATTTCTCAGGATCTTTGCACCCAAATTGCGTGAAAATGTAATCACGTTTCAGTTGCAGTATAATATATTTGTCCAATGAATACCCGTTTATCATCTGTATTTGTTCTTGGTGTAGCAATTTCAATGGCCAGTAGTGTATTTATAAATTTCGAGAATCGTTGAAATACGCGCCTCCTGTAATACGGAGCCGTCGACATGTGACGTCATAAACCTGTCTCGGAGTAACTGTATCTTCACCTTACTGCGAATCCTATTGGTGATGATTGTGTCCACTCTGTACGCTTGTAGTGGTGTTGCTGACAGTTGATCCACCATAACTGAGAGATGCGGTGGCTTCAGCCAACGGGTGACGTCAACCCCCCTCCCCTGGCTGCCGGGGGCACACTTGTAAATCATTGGTGAGTGGGGCTAATTGGGTGCGTCGACCGCAGTGCGATCACCGACGTGTCTTCTTCATCATCTCCCGATGTCGTTGTGGCGGGGCAGTGTCCATACGTTCTTCCCCTGTGACGGGGTGGTTGTACGATACCGTATACTGCTTCCATTCACGCGGTTTTCTTTACGCTGTTCGCAGACAGGACGGGCGCTGGCCGGATCGTTGTACAAGGTTGTCCGTCACTGTCACCGTCGGCTAACATCATGAGGTGGGCGTCGCCGCACGCGTGACGTCGTCATCCTCGTGCATGGTATAGTCACTGGTTCCTGGTGTCGACCTGTACCTCCGCTTGCGTCACCGTGGTGAACGTTGTTTGCAAACATATCCTTCTGCTCAGATAGCATCGAGTCCTGCCATCTCTGCTTCCATCGGCACCACAAGGGAACCAGGTGCTGATATAGTGACGACGCCGGTCGTAGTGTTGGGTGGAGGAGGCTGCTGGGTGGTGGCCTCGTTTACTGCCCTTTATTTTTGGTCCCTTCGCGTCGTCCAAACCGTCACTTTGTGATGTGTGATGGGGCTGGGGAGGCTAAACGGCAGGCTTCGTGAAATTGTGGTGGGGTCAAACCATGCTGCATACGTCGCCGGTAGAACAGATGGGTTGTTAGATGAGTCACGACCATAGGGGGTGATTGTGCAATCTGCCACTGTATACATTCCGACCGAATTTGTCCTTAGTTTCCTGATCCCGAGCACGTACGCCGTCCGTCGTCGTACATGATAATGGCTTTGCAGCCCCTCAGTGCGAAGGTAGGAGGGGACATTGCTACGGAGATTGATATGCACTTGTCGGACACCATTTAAGACAGGATATGTCTTGAACTGTGCCTTTTTCTAGGCTACGTGGTTGCAAACAGTGCCGTAGGGGTGGAGGGCGGATATCACAGCTAGCTCAAAAGGCAGCTCGAAAACTCTAATTGTTCGGACGCCCAATCATGCGCGATCGTTGGTCACAGTGCCTACATTGCCATCCGCGTGGCAGAAGCGGAGTTCTTGACTTGCCTCCGTGATGGTCTTGTCACACATGGCACCATTAATAATCTTCACGTACATTGTGCTGCTTACGATGGAAAAAATGTACGCCTATGATGTCCGATGATGGCCTCTTTATCTTGTCTCTTAAAAGCCCTTCCACATCGAGTGCTCTTGGTCGTGCAAAGTCGGTATAAAAGATGAATCGCAGGGATGCTTTACGAGATTAGGTCATTGTGTGGTCTTGCCAGTACAGCCGCCGTGCGTGTAGCGGCAGATATACACTCCTGGAAATTGAAATAAGAACACCGTGAATTCATTGTCCCAGGAAGGGGAAACTTTATTGACACATTCCTGGGGTCAGATACATCACATGATCACACTGACAGAACCACAGGCACATAGACACAGGCAACAGAGCATGCACAATGTCGGCACTAGTACAGTGTATATCCACCTTTCCCAGCAATGCAGGCTGCTATTCTCCCATGGAGACGATCGTAGAGATGCTGGATGTAGTCCTGTGGAACGGCTTGCCATGCCATTTCCACCTGGCGCCTCAGTTGGACCAGCGTTCGTGCTGGACGTGCAGACCGTGTGAGACGACGCTTCATCCAGTCCCAAACATGCTCAATGGGGGACAGATCCGGAGATCTTGCTGGCCAGGGTAGTTGACTTACACCTTCTAGAGCACGTTGGGTGGCACGGGATACATGCGGACGTGCATTGTCCTGTTGGAACAGCAAGTTCCCTTGCCGGTCTAGGAATGGTAGAACGATGGGTTCGATGACGGTTTGGATGTACCGTGCACTATTCAGTGTCCCCTCGACGATCACCAGTGGTGTACGGCCAGTGTAGGAGATCGCTCCCCACACCATGATGCCGGGTGTTGGCCCTGTGTGCGTCGGTCGTATGCAGCCCTGATTGTGGCGCTCACCTGCACGGCGCCAAACACGCATACGACCATCATTGGCACCAAGGCAGAAGCGACTCTCATCGCTGAAGACGACACGTCTCCATTCGTCCCTCCATTCACGCCTGTCGCGACACCACTGGAGGCGGGCTGCACGATGTTGGGGCGTGAGCGGAAGACGGCCTAACGGTGTGCGGGACCGTAGCCCAGCTTCATGGAGACGGTTGCGAATGGTCCTCGCCGATACCCCAGGAGCAACAGTGTCCCTCATTTGCTGGGAAGTGGCGGTGCGGTCCCCTACGGCACTGCGTAGGATCCTACGGTCTTGGCGTGCATCCGTGCGTCGCTGCGGTCCGGTCCCAGGTCGACGGGCACGTGCACCTTCCGCCGACCACTGGCGACAACATCGATGTACTGTGGAGACCTCACGCCCCACGTGTTGAGCAATTCGGCGGTACGTCCACCCGGCCTCCCGCATGCCCACTATACGCCCTCGCTCAAAGTCCGTCAATTGCACATACTGTTCACGTCCACGCTGTCGCGGCATGCTACCAGTGTTAAAGACTGCGATGGAGCTCCGTATGCCACGGCAAACTGGCTGACACTGACGGCGGCGGTGCACAAATGCTGCGCAGCTAGCGCCATTCGACGGCCAACACCGCGGTTCCTGGTGTGTCCGCTGTGCCGTGCGTGTGATCATTGCTTGTACAGCCCTCTCGCAGTGTCCGGAGCAAGTATGGTGGGTCTGACACACCGGTGTCAATGTGTTCTTTTTTCCATTTCCAGGAGTGTAAAAACAAACAAGGCAAGCGTTGCCCACGCACGGAACGCAGGCACGTGTAGGCCCTGTAGCACAGCCGATGGTAGACTGGCTTCGTTATACCACAAGCTACTAACAGGAAAGTAAACTTCCTGACAGATTTGAACTTGCATGCCAGACCGAGTCTTGAGATGTGGGGACGGGTCCGACAGACCGTTCTACCCCACCACGACTCGCGACTCGTCCTCACAGCTCATAGCTCCTCTTCCGCCAGTATATCTCATCTCTTACCTTTCAGACTACACAGAAGTTCTCCTGCCAAACTTACAGCTCTGGAGACGGGTCCTGCTTCGTGTTTGGGTAGTTCAGTCGGTAGAGTACTTGTCCGCTAAAGTCAAAAGTTCCAAGTTCGAGTCTGGTTCCGACACAGTTTTAATCTGCCAAGAAAGTTCCATATAGCGCTCACTCCGCGGCTGAGTGAAAAATTCATTTTGCTGCAACTGCAATTGTTGAAAAAGAGGCAGAAAAAAGAATGAAGACAACGTGTAAAACGTGGTAGCCTTACAGTCTAACATTCTGCAGTATCTGATGTACACACGGCTCTAAATAGGTATTGAGCACAAGCCACTGTCAGTTTGTAGCCAGCAATCAACAGGTGAAACACTACACAAGGTTCTGTTTCTTGAAGTGTGTATAGAATATTCCATCACCATTCGTGCAGCCGCGCGGGATTAGCC
This sequence comes from Schistocerca cancellata, assembly GCF_023864275.1. NCBI lineage: Eukaryota > Metazoa > Arthropoda > Insecta > Orthoptera > Acrididae > Schistocerca > Schistocerca cancellata. Next base: position 810,716,666 of record NC_064628.1, read on the forward strand.
GAGCGGTCTGGGGCGCTGCAGTCATGGGCTGTGTGGCTGGTCCCGGAGGAGGTTCGAGTCCTCCCTCGGGCATGCGTGTGTGTGTGTTTATCCTTAAGATAATTTAGGTTAAGTAATGTGTAAGCTTAGGGACTGATGACCTGCAGTTAAGTCCCATAAGATTTAACACACATTTTTGAACCATTCGTGCTTTCATTCGGGACGACAATATTTCTTCGTCCGGCATTTCAGCTGACAATCTGCTCAACTGAGACGTGGATTTACAACTCAAAAAATCTTGTAAACAACTCATTTTATGTGTACATCTCACAGAAATTATTGTTCTGAGTCTTCACTGCGTAGCATTCCAACAAATAATAAATAATCACATTATTTCTCGTTAATATAAAATAATTAAGCAAATAATTCATAAACACTGTGTGTTTGCTGACTGTGCAGTTGCTACGTTTTATTCTCTGACGCATATGCCGCTACAGACTTACGCTGTATGTGGCTCTGAAATCGGCGCCGCCATCTTAGATACTCCAGAACGTCAGCAGATGATTTCTTCTTGTTCTTAATTTCTGCCTTGCGCACGCAACATTTGTTTTAAATAGAAAATGTTGTAGTGCATTCGTGACTCACACAGGAAGGCATAGTTAGACGCGTGCATATTTGATCCAGTTATACGACGCATTTCGCTTCTTTTCGTTATAAGTTTCCAGTGCCTAACCAAGAAGAGAAGCATGTGATACGAGAAAGGCCACTTCCGCACTTTCCCTTGATACAGACTGACGAAACTGATGTTCGATCTATATCATCTTCCCGAAAAGGTTGAGAACATATTTTGCTTTATTTCGTCGCCTTCCAATCTTTCCTTCTCGCAACGTTCACCCAAACAGATTTTCGACTCGGACTAATAAGAAATCCCAAGTCAATTGACAGAATAAAAAAACCGCGCAGCTCGTTCCTATAAAGAATACGATTGAAACGTGATTCCTTTACGCTTTAGATTATAATCAGAACGATTAGCAGATGACGCAAGCTGGCATTTTTACCGAAACAGTTCCATTAGAAGCTAATGTTTGGGGTAACTAACGTGGGGGATATCGGCTTCAAGTTTCTGACTTAATGACATCTCCCCTTATTATATCTCCATATTTCTGACGCACTGGCTTTTATCTCACAGGATATCATTGCGCCAAGTGGTTTTAATTCAGACACCGACTCACCTCGAAAGTGGTTGTACGGTTATTAGCGGAAATACTGGAAGAAAAAATACTGCTGTTTCGGAAACTAACTTCAAACTATTTCTCTGCCGTTCCACTCTCGAAGAGCAAGCAGGAAAAACCAATGCTTATTTCTGTGCGAACTCTGATTTCTCTTATTTTATTATGATACTCATTCCTGCCTGTGTTAGGTGGGCACTATCAAAATATTTTCGGATTCGGAGGACAAAGTCGGTGACTGAAATTTCCTGATAAGATCCTCCCGCAACGAAAAACGTCTTTCTTGTAATGACTGTCACCCCAATTCACATATCAGATCCGAGGCACTCTTCCCCCATATTTCTATGACCATTTTCGATGTTCTCTGTCAATCCTCTCTGATGCAGACCCTATAGAGCACAGCAGTACTGCAGGAGAGAGCGGAAAAGCGTAATGTAGGCAGTCTCTTTAGCAGACCTGTTGCGTTTTCTAAGTGTTCTGGCAATAAACCGCACTTTTTGATTCGCTTTACCCACAACATTATCTATGTGATCGTTGCAACGTTCAGTGTGAATCACTATTATTTTCAAGTCAATGTGTCTCTAGTGGTCATTATGTACAGCTATACACTATGTGATGAACAGCATCCAGACACCCCAAAAACATACGTTTTTCGTATTAGGTGCATTGTACTGCCACCTACTGCCAGGTACTCCATATCAGTGACCCCAGTAGTCATTAGATAACGTGAGAGAGCAGAATGGGGCACTCCGCGGAACTCACGGACTTCGAACGTGGTCCGGAGATTGTGTGTCACTTGTATCATATGTTTGTTTCCGATGTGATAGTGAAGTGGAAACGTGAAGGGAGACGTACAGCACAAAAGCACATAGGCTGACTTCGTCTGTTGACTGACAGATATCGCCGACTGTTGAAGAGGGTCGTAATGTATAATAGGCAGACATCTAACCAGACCGTTACACAGGAATTTCAAACTGCATCAGGCTGCACTGCAAGTACTATCACAGTTAGGCTGGATGTGAGAAAACTTGGATTTAATGGTCGAGCGGTTGCTCATAAGCCACACATCACGCCGATAAATGACAAACGACGTCTCGCTTGGTGTAAAGAGCGTAAATATTGGACGATTGAATAGTGGAAATACCTTGTGTGGAATGACTATTCACGGTATACAATGTGGCGATCAAATGGTTCAAATGGCTCTGAGCACTATGGGACTTAACTTCTAAGGTCATCAGTCCCCTAGAACTTAGAACTACTTAAACCTAACTAACCTAAGGACATCACACACATCCATGCCCAAGGCAGGATTCGAACCTGCGACCGTAGCGGTCGCGCGGTTCCAGACTGTAGCGCCTTTAACCGCTTGGCCACCACGGCCGGCTGTGGCGATCTGATGGCAGGATTTGAGTATGGCGAATGCCCGGTGAACATCATCTGCCAGAGTGTGTAGTGCCAACAACAGTAAAATTCGGAGGCGGTGGTGTTATGGTGTGGTCATGTTTTTCATGGAGGGAGCTTGCACCCCTTGTTGTTTTGCGTAGCACTATCACAGCACAGGCCTACATTGATGTTTTAAGGACCTTCTTGCTTACCACTGTTGAAGAGCAATTCTAGGATGGCGATTGCATCTTTCATCACGATCGAACACCTGTTCATAATGCACGGCCTGTGGCGGAGTAGTTAAATGACAATAACATCCCTGTAGTGGACGCCTACACAGAGTCCTGACCTGAATCCTGTAGAATACCTTTGGAATATTTTGGAACGCCGATGTCATGCCAGCCCTCACAGACCGACATCGATACCTCTCCTCAGTGCAGCACTCCGTGAGGAATGGGCTGCCATTCCCCAACAAACCTTCCACACCTGATTGGACGTTTGCCTACGAGAGTGGATGCTGTCATCAATGCTAAGGGTGGGCCAACACATATTGATTTCCAGCATTACCGATGGAGGGCGCCACGAACTTGAAAGTAAATTCCAGCCAGGTGTTCGGATACTTTTGACCGAATAGTGTATGTGAGTCAATCGGTGGTGAGCATTAAAAGAATAAACAAACTAAGTCAGTTCGTGATTAGTACTCGGTGTGTGAAGTTATATGGCAGCCACTTGGCGCCCAATTTCATGAGGTGGAGCTTCGTGTCAATCAGTGATACGCATAATCCATCGATAAAAGTCAGTTTGTGTTAGCACGAATTTTGTATATTTCTGTGTCAATCAGCATATTTGCATGTCGTCTAGCGCTATGTAATTATCGATTTTCGTCATTTGTGTGTAAGGTTTCTGAGCTGTAGAATGAAATTTTTGAACACCAATCTACAGCTGACCATCATCATGAGTGATAATACTGATAAACATAAAACAGAAAATTTCATCCCATGATGAAGTGTGCACCTAATTTAAAACCACCACAAAATATCAATGGGCGAATGAACTGTGAAAAGAAGAAAATTATCGAGGAGAACAACTGCAGGCTTAATAATCTTTCAATTAGATCACGAAAGGGGCTTCAGGCTCGCGCGTTTTTCGACATCTGAGAGTGATCTAGATGGCTACGCACATCACAGTTTGGAAAGGAAGAAATTCCCGTGGAACTACACCCGGCTTGACAAAACAACTGCCGGAAGTCACAGGCAGCTGGCGCGCAGTTACACCAACTTCAGAAACTGAGTCGACAGCTTTTTGTCGAAGGAAACTGCGGCACATTATCTTCGGTAGAACTGGATCTCGCTGTTTAATTATGAAGTTCCAGTTCGCCAGATGTGAAAAGAAATTCCTTTTTGTCGCTCTAGATTTTAAATCGGATGCTGCGTCTCACGTACTGTTTTACTGACTCCCTTCCAATACGTTTGCAACATATGTAAAACAGTCTGTACTTTAGAGACTCTTTGTCTCACCATGGTGTCCATGTTTGTTCTATAAATAATTAAAGTAAATAGTTCTAAAACATCTTAAGTAATTTAGAAGAATATTTGGATAGAACATACACCTTCATGAGAATCAGAACAAATTTCGAAGTATCCGCGGAAATATTCGGAGGAATATGACAAATGTTTCATGAAGGGATATACGCATATCAGTTCTGTTCCAGTTCATACATACATACATACATACATACATATGAGTGAAAGTAAAGTACAAATGTATAAACACAAGATATGACTGTGACAAGCAAATATGAAATTTTGAATAATAATTGATGAGTATATTTCTTTCTTTCTTCGAGAGAAAAAGAACATTGATATTAGAAAATTGTTTGAAACAATTAAAACCTCAAATGATTGTCATAAACTTCAATGGATTACCGGAAGTAGCCGGAAGAGCAAGCTGTAAAACAAAGGAATGTAGGAATCAGCACTGAAATGGGCTTTGTTGTTTTGAAGGTGAGTTGAAGTGTATCAGTAATATAGTGCCAGATGATTCGTCGTTCCCATCGGTGTGTTTGTTATAATGTTTGGGGCAATGTAATGCAATCGACTTATCAAACGGTGACGTAAGTAACGACACTACGTCGCTTGTCGAAAACAGATTATCGATCAGTTGCGACAAAATGCAGAGCATGTATTTACTGGCGATGACCATTGGTAGAAGCCTTGGTTTATTATCCGCGGATGACAAAATAACTGGTGTAGACAAACTTTTGAAATTACTGGACGAATAGTAGGCAATACAATTTATCGGAAGTATTACTTTTAGGTTCTTGTGCAGACACGGAGTGCTCCTGTCTTCACCACAAGAAAAGACTCCACTATCAGCGACAATAAAATACGGAATCATGTTTCCTTTGAAACTTCCTAGAAGATTAGAACTGTCCGTGAAACGCAAAGGTTCTGAGTTTAAATTTTCGGTCTGCTACTCAGTTTTGATCTTACAAGAAGTTTCAAATCAACGCACTCCGCTGCAGAGTGAGAACTATTTCTACCTTTCTTTTCTTACTTTTATTCTGTTCATTTTTATGGTGCCATATTCGAAACTGCCTTAGAGCTGTCAGAACGATTCAGGGAGTTCACAGACTGCTAACTATGATTCTATGAACAATGTCATGTCCGCTTATGTTTATTAGAGGCAGCATAGATTATGCACCATTGGACTACATAACGTTCCTTTTCAAATGTATTACGAACATATTCAATCGGCTCTATCAGTTGTGGCAAAGTCTTGTAAATAAAGCAGGAGCAGTGGTCAACGAATACACATTTAAATGTTTTTAATAATACTCGAGTGGTTGGAATTGATTTAGAGAAAGATGTTTCTTCTTATATTAACGTGGAAGTGCTTCTGGTCCTGGTCGTCTATGGTCAGTCCATGATGCGAACTAGTTGGTCTCTTACTCTCGATCGCCAAACAGGTTAAAATATGCCACTGTCAAGCCTCTCTACAAAAAATGGGGATTCCACAGATGCCAATAATTACAGGCCAGTGTCCTTGCTTACAGTATTTTCAAAACTCGTCTGCCCACATAATAGAGTCTTTAAATAGTAAAATGTCAACAACCGGAATTTTCTGTGACTTATCCAAAGCATATAAGAACGCAGGCTTCCGTGGCCGGTGTCATAGTGATTAAAATTCTTCTGGTTATTATGCCGCGTCATTGCTAAAAACTAACAACTATAATAAACTAAAACTAAAGAAGGCCGTTGCAATTTGGCTGAAACGTCGGTTCTAGTTTATTATTGTCGTTAGTTTTTAGCAATGACGCGGCATAATACCCAGAAGAATTTTAATCATTATCAAAAGCATTGATTGCGTGAACCGTGACATTATGATACAGAAATTACAATTCTGTGGTGTAAATGGAACAGCATATGAGTGGTTTAAGTCATTTGCACAGAACAGGAAGCAAAAAGTTTCTTTCTATAGTTTAAGTGATTTAAGAAAGTTTCCCACTTCGTCCAACTGGACTGAAATATGGTCTTCCACAGGGTTTGATTATGGATCCCCTTCTTTTCTTGATATATGTGAATGACCTCTCTTCTTATCTGGAAGAAAAGCTGAAATGATACTGTTTGCTGATGATGCAAACGTCATTAATAACCCACTAAAAGAAAAAAAATGCAGGTAATGTATTTGGAAAAGTTATTCATTGATTTTCTGCGAATGGGCTTGCTCTGGACTTCGAAAAAACACAGTACACCCAATTTTCTGCCACAAGGAGTACAGTTCCTTCCGTAAATGTAACATATCAACAGAAGTCAGTAGCCTGGGTAGAGCATACTAAGTTTTTCGGTGTACATATAAATGAGAATTTTAACTGGAAAATTCATATTTTGGATCTCCTAAAGCGACTAGGTTCAACGACTTTTGCCACCAGAATAATTGCCAATTTTGAGGATATAAAAATTAGTAAGATAACGTGGGGTACTTAGGCGAAAAGTATTCACTACTCAGAGGAGAATGGTTAGAATAATGTGTGGGGCTCGTAGTCGCACATCTTGCAGGTATCTGTTTAAAAGGTCCTTACAACAGCTTCACAGTACCTTTATTCAATATTGAGATTTATTCTCAGCAACATGGACCAGTTTAAAAACAACGGTGACATTCATGATTATAATACCAGAAGAAAGAAAGAAAGAACTGTCCTCTACTTAACCTATCTTTGACACAGAAAGGGGGTAAAATATGCTGCTGTAAAACTTTTCAAAACATTACTACATGTAATAAAATGTCTGACAGACAGCACTGGTAGTTCCAAACATACATTGAAATCATATCTCTTTGACAACGCCTTCGATACCATAGATTAATTCTTGAATGAGAATAAATAAATGTATACATATAATATATGCATTTCGTGCCATTTAAGGGAATAGGGTAGGTGATAAAAATTCTAAGCTTTTTTTTTCTTTTCTTTTTTTTAACTTGATTTATGTGTGCATTTATTATGCACTTGACAGGTTCCACACCATAAAGCTCACCGAGAGATTCATCAATGGAACGCGTAGTTGACTAACTAACTAACCAACTTCTTCAACTACCACTAAACAGAAGCTTAGATGACAACTAAACAATGACAACGAAACTAACATAAGCGGCAGCGGCTACCAGTTCACTTCTACATGTAAAATCGACTTGCAGCGTGTTAGAACAATGAATGGGACATACAGCTAATGCAAAATACGCGCGAGTGACGATAATTTACGAATACTCGTGCCTCTCACAACCGGAACACTACGGGCACATGCGAACGAGCAATTGACACAGAAAACTTTAATTCAGTTGCAGCTGAAACTGCAGCCGGGAGAAAACAGGAAAGCTCCGTCCGAACAGGCCTCGGAAGGCCAAACGGTACAGACTGACCGACGGGCGTGTTGTTCATAGCCGATAGGGTTTACTGGATCCGGAGATGGAGGGGCATGTAGTCAGCACACCGCTCTCCCGGCCGTTGTCAATTTTCGTGACCGGAGCTGATACTTCTCTATTAATTAGGTCCTCAACTGGTGTCGCAAGGGCGAGCGCAGCCGGCTTGTCTAAAACGCTTGAGAGACCCGAACGGTCATCCAAGTGTAAGCCAAGCCGGACAGCACTTAACGTCAGTGATATGACGGGAACAGGTGTTACCACTGCGGCGAGGCCGTTGGCCCTTGTGCTAACCACGAATCCAAAAATGTGTAATCCTGTACAAACATAAAACGAGGTCATTACACAATCTGTGAAAAACTACATGTTTATCTCAGCCGAATACACATAAGCAAATATCGAAAGGTAAATGAGAGCTGTCAACAAAACTAGAACTTAATTGCAAAGAACAGGAAAGAAAACAAAAACATTGGAAATAAAATAGAACAAAAGCTGAAGATCTACTGATTACAAAAGATATTAAAGCAGATACAGCTGTGAAGAAGCATTGGATAGCTGAAGCATAGTCGGAAAAGTAAAATTACACCCCCGCGCCTGCAGTATGATCCAAAGACTCCCTGGTCTGGTGACTTGACTGTTTAGACGACATCCATGAATACACAAACATACTGATTATCATAAATGTAAACATGGTATCTTCAGCACAAAAACTGATATTCCTCGAAGAATTTGTGTCAGTACTTTGCAACCATGACTTATTAAACTGATGGTTCGATAATATCCACATGTGTCAGCAGATGTCTTTTTTGGATGTTAAATTTTTATATTCTTCTTGAAGTCTGAGGATATTTCGCCCGCCTCATATATGCCACACACCAAGTGGAAAAGTTTTGTCATTTCGTTACCGAGGAATTCTTGGTAGCGTGTTATCTTGGATGCTGAGTCAACGACAGAAGCAGCTGTAAAATTAGGGCTAGGCCTGGAAAGTGTACTGGAATTCTGGTTGTTCATGTTGTGCCTACATCTACATCCGCGTGACTGATCTGTAATTTATACTTAAGTGTAATCTGTTTTTCTAACGAGCCGGAGACAAGAACATTTAAATATTTTCGTGTGAACTGTTTTATTTTATTATGATGATCATTTATCCCTGTGTACGTGGATATCAACAAAATATTTTCCTATTAAGGGCTAACACTGGAAACTGAAATTCCATGAGAGGATCTCGCCGCAACGAAGAACGGCTTTGTTTTAATAGTAGTCGCCCCCAATTCGCCTTTTGTATCCGTGACGCTCTCTCTTCCCCTTCGCGATAACGCAAAACGAGCCGCCCTTCTTTGAACTGTTTCGATGTCCTCCGTCGATCTTATCTGGTAAGGATCCTATATCACACAACAATACTCTTGCAGAGGACGGACAAACTTCGTGTAGGCAGTCACTTTAGTAGATTCGTTGCATTTTTTTAAAAGTGTTCTGCCGATAAAACGCAGTCTTTGTTTTACCTTCCCCACAACATTATCTATGTAATGGTTCCAATTTTTCGTTATTGTGATTTCTAGGTATTTAGTGGATAGGAGAACACGTAACTAATGAGGAGGTACTGAACGGAATCGGAGAGAAGAGGAATTTGTGGCACAATTTGACTAAAAGAAGGGATCGGTTGGCAGTACATGTTCTGAAGCGTCAAGGGATCACCAATTTAGTATTGGAGGGCAGCGTGGAGGATAAAAAACGTAGAGGGAGACCAAGAGATGATTACACTAAGCAGATTCAGAAGGGTGTAGGTTGCAGTAGCTATTTGGAGGTGAAGAGGCCTGCACAGGATAGAGTAGCATGGAGTCTCTGGACTGAAGGTCACCACAACAATAGATATTTAATTGAATTGACAGCCTTTAGATTAATGTGATTTATGGCGTAACCGCAATTTAACGGATACCTCTTACTACTCATGTGGAAGATCTCGCACTTTTCAATTGCCACTTTTCGGACCATACAGATATATTGTCTAAATCAGTTTGCAATTGGTTCTGACCTTTTGATTGCTTTACTATACAGTAAATGACAGCATTATCTGCAAACAATCTAAGATGGCTGCTCAGATTGTCACTTAAATCGTATATGTAGCTTAGAAACAGCAGGGGACCTATAATGCATGCTTGGGGAACGCCAGATATAACTTCTGTTTTACTCGACGACTCTCCGTCAATTACTACGAACTGTGACCTTTCTGACAGGAAATCGCCAATCCATTCGCAGAACTAAGACGATACCCCATAAGCACGCAATTTGATTTGAAGCCGCTTGCGAGGAACGGTATCAAAAGCCTTTTGTAAATCCAGAAACATGCAATCAATTTGAAATCCTCTGTCGATAGCACTCATTACTTAGTGAGAACAGAGAGCTAGTTTTCTTCCACAAGAACAAAATTTTCTGAATCCATGCTGACTGAATGTCAACAGATCATTTTCCTCGAAGTAATTCTTAATGTTCGAACCCACTGTACCAGTATGTTCCAAAATCGTACTGCAAATCGATGTCACTGGTGGAGGTCTGTAATTCATTGTTTTATTCCTTCTTCCTTTCTTGATTACTGGTTTGACGTTCGCAATTTTACAGTCTGCAGGTATGGATCTTTCGTCCAGCGATCTAATGGCAGTACATTCTGGACCAGAGGATTTGCTTTTATTAAGCTACTTTGCTATACCGAGTATGTCTACTTCAAAGTTACTCCTGTTGGTGGAAATTCTTGATTATGCATTATTTAAATTCTCTTCTTTGCTGAAAGAATTTCGGAAAACCATTTTTAGTAACCCTGCCTTAGTGGCATTGTCATCAGTAACATTACCATCGCTGTCAAACACTGCAATTGATGATTGTCTCTTGCCGCTGGTGTACTTCACATACAACCAGAATCTCTTTGAATTTTTCGCCACATTTCGAGACAGAGTTTCGTTGTGGAAATTATTGAAAGCATTTTGCACTGAAGTTCGTTCTAAATTTCGAGCTCCTGCAAAATTTACCCCATTCTCGGTTATTTTTGCGTTCTTTTAAATTGGATGTGCTTTGTTCTTTGCTTCTGCAACAATGTTCTGATCTATTTCGTGTGCAATGGGAGTTCAGTTCTGTCGCTTACTAATTTATTTGGTATAAAACTCTCCACTGCTGTCGATACTATTTCTTTGAATTTAAGCTTCATTTGGTCTACACTTACATAGTTAGCTCAGAATGTATACAAGTTGTCTCTTAGGAAGGCGAAATGCGAATTTTTATCAGATTTTTCGAATAAATATATTTTGCGTTTATTTTTGGTTGGTTTAGATGTTACACGGTCTCACTACAACGAGCTTTTTGTGAGCTGTATCCGTCAAAATTCTCCCTATCTGCTTAGGATTATTTGTTCGTAAGAGGTCGAGTATGTTTTCACAAACATTTACAATTCGAATGGGATTCTGAACTAACTGCTCAAACTAATTTTATTTAACACGATTGCGGACTATGTTTTGTGCCTACCATCGACTTTAAAAAAGTGTTTTTACCACGATTTCGAGGGTAGAGTGAAGGCACAACCAAGTATAATTGTGTAATAGGGTACTTATTTGAAATGAAATTTAAGTCTGCATCCAACTGTTCAGCAAGTGTATCATCTGCGTCGGAAGGTCGGTAAAAGCAATCAATATTATTAATTTGTACCTGTTGTCAGGTATAACTTCGACCCACACTATATCACAGGAGTTATCTACTTCAATTTAGCTACAAGATAATTACTTCTAACAGCAACAAACACTCCAACACTAACTGTGTTTAACCTGCCCTTACTGAGCACCGTCAGGTCCTTTGTAAGACTTTCGGCTGATTTTATTTCCGGCTTTAGCTAGCTTTTGGTAGCTACAGCGACTTGTGCTTCAATCAGTACTTTCTCTTGGCGCCTGGAGCTCTGGTTGTTTCTCAACACATTTACAAAAATTTATCACTATAATACCTATGGTTCATATATCAGCCCTTGTCATTTGTGGCCTGCACCAGTTGATAGTGAAACCATTTTGTTGCTTTCCGAGATCCTCTAATTCCTCCCCCCCCCCAAAAAAAAATAACAGCCCAGCCCACGCTACACAGTCCCTGCTACCAGTATAGCTGCCTCCTGTGTGTAATGGACAGTTGATCTATTCCGCGGGACCCTATACCCGACGAACATATGGCGCAAGTCGAGGAACCTGTAGCCTACACGGCCGCAGAACCATCTGAGCCTCTGATTTAGACACTCCAATCTGCTCTGTACGAAGGGTCCACAATCGGTACTGTCGACGATGCCACAGTTGGTGAGTCTGGCTTCATCTCGCAAGCGAGAAGTCTTTACCGATTCAGACAGCAGCCGGAAACCGAACACACAAACAAAACAGCACACAACATTAGTACTGACATGATCCACCACCTGCACCTGGCTGCACCCTGTGATCTTCATGGCATCCAGAAGAACTCATTCCACACTTGGTATGACTCTGCCTGCATGCATATGGAGTGCGCACTGTACTTATTCCTCTCTTTGGTAGCCCTTTTGCCGAGGGGCTCCCTTACGCACCTAACATTGGAACTCATAACTACCAAAAACCCTACCCTCTGCGACTGCCCGTATCTTGCAAGCTGAGAGACTTCCGCTAAAACAGGAAAAGCGACTACATCTGGCTCAGGATTTCTTCAACCAAAGACAGCGCCTTAAACCGAACCGAGGAGGCTTTTCGATCGACCTCCCCCCCATGAACCATGGACCTTGCCGTTGGTGGGGAGGCTTGCGTGCCTCAGCGATACAGATAGCCGTACCGTAGGTACAACCACAACGGAGGGGTATCTGTTGAGAGGCCAGACAAACGTGTGGTTCCTGAAGAGGGGCAGCAGCCTTTTCAGTAGTTGCAAGGGCAACATTCTGGATGATTGACTGATCTGGCCTTGTAACAATAACCAAAACGGCCTTGCTGTGCTGGTACTGCGAACGGCTGAAAGCAAGGGGAAACTACGGCCGTAATTTTTCCCGAGGGCATGCAGCTTTACTGTATGATTAAATGATGATGGCGTCCTCTTGGGTAAAATATTCCGGAGGTAAAATAGTTCCCCATTCGGATCTCCGGGCGGGGACTACTCAAGAGGATGTCGTTATCAGGAGAAAGAAAACTGGCGTTCTACGGATCGGAGCGTGGAATGTCAGATCTCTTAATCGGGCAGGTAGGTTAGAAAAAGGGAAATGGATAGGTTAAAGTTAGATATAGTGGGAATTAGTGAAGTTCGGTGGCAGGAGGAACAAGACTTCTGGTCAAGTGACTACAGGGTTATAAACACAAAGTCAAATAGGGGTAATGCAGGAGTAGGTTTAATAATGAATAGGGAAATAGGAGTGCGGGTAAGCTACTACAAACAGCATAGTGAACGCATTATTGTGGCCAAGATAGATACGAAGCCCACACCTACTACAGTAGTACAAGTTTATATGCCAACTAGCTCTGCAGATGACGAAGAAATTGAAGAAATGTATGATGAAATAAAAGAAATTATTCAGATAGTGAAGGGAGACGAAAATTTAATAGTCATGGGTGACTGGAATTCGAGTTTAGGAAAAGGGAGAGAAGGAAACGTAGTAGGTGAATATGGATTGGGGCTAAGAAATGAAAGAGGGAGCCGCCTGGTAGAATTTTGCACAGAGCACAACTTAATCATAGCTAACACTTGGTTTAAGAATCATGATAGAAGGTTGTATACATGGAAGAACCCTGGAGATACTAAAAGGTATCAGATAGATTATATAATGGTAAGACAGAGATTGAGGAACCAGGTTTTAAATTGTAAGACATTTCCAGGGGCAGATGTGGACTCTGACCACAATCTATTGGTTATGATCTGTAGATTAAAACTGAAGAAACTGCAAAAAGTGGGAATTTAAGGAGATGGGACCTGGATAAACTGAAAGAACCAGAGGTTGTACAGAGTTTCAGGGAGAGCATAAGGGAACAATTGACAGGAATGGGGGAAAGAAATACAGTAGAAGAAGAATGGGTAGCATTGAGGGATGAAGTAGTGAAGGCAGCAGAGGATCAAGTAGGTAAAAAGTCGAGGGCTAGTAGAAATCCTTGGGTAACAGAAGAAATATTGAATTTAATTGATGAAAGGAGAAAATATAAAAATGCAGTAAGTGAAGCAGGCAAAAAGGAATACAAACGTCTCAAAAATGAGATCGACAGGAAGTGCAAAATGGCTAAGCAGGGATGGCTAGAGGACAAATGTAAGGATGTAGAGGCTTATCTCACTAGGGGTAAGATAGATACTGCCTACAGGAAAATTAAAGAGACCTTTGGAGATAAGAGAACCACTTGTATGAACATCAAGAGCTCAGATGGAAACCCAGTTCTAAGCAAAGAAGGGAAAGCAGAAAGGTGGAAGGAGTATATAGAGGGTCTATACAAGGGCGATGAACTTGAGGACAATATTATGGAAATGGAAGAGGATGTAGATGAAGACGAAATGGGAGATACGATACTGCGTGAAGAGTTTGACAGAGCACTGAAAGACCTGAGTCGAAACAAGGCCCCCGGAGTAGACAACATTCCATTGGAACTACTGACGGCCTTGGGAGAGCCAGTCCTGACAAAACTCTACCATCTGGTGAGCAAGATGTATGAAACAGGCGAAATACCCTCAGACTTCAAGAAGAATATAATAATTCCAATCCCAAAGAAAGCAGGTGTTGACAGATGTGAAAATTACCGAACAGTCAGTTTAATAAGCCACAGATGCAAAATACTAACACGAATTCTTTACAGACGAATGGAAAAACTGGTAGAAGTCGACCTCGGGGAAGATCAGTTTGGATTCCGTAGAAATGTTGGAACACGTGAGGCAATACTGACCTTACGACTTATCTTAGAAGAAAGATTAAGGAAAAGCAAACCTACGTTTCTAGCATTTGTAGACTTAGAGAAAGCTTTTGACAATGTTGACTGGAATACTCTCTTTCAAATTCTAAAGGTGGCAGGGGTAAAATACAGGGAGCGAAAGGCTATTTACAATTTGTACAGAAACCAGATGGCAGTTATAAGAGTCGAGGGACATGAAAGGGAAGAAGTGGTTGGGAATGGAGTAAGACAGGGTTGTAGCCTCTCCCCGATGTTATTCAATCTGTATATTGAGCAAGCAGTAAAGGAAACAAAAGAAAAATTCGGCGTAGGTATTAAAATCCATGGAGAAGAAATAAAAACGTTGAGGTTCGCCGATGACATTGTAATTCTGTCAGAGACAGCAAAGGACTTGGAAGAGCAGTTGAATGGAATGGATGGTGTCCTGAAGGGAGGATATAAGATGAACATCAACAAAAGCAAAACGAGGATAATGGAATGTAGTCGAATTAAGTCGGGTGATGTTGACGGTATTAGATTACGAAATGAGACACTTAAAGTAGTAAAGGAGTTTTGCTATTTGGGGAGCAAACTAACTGATGATGGTCGAAGTAGAGAGGATATAAAATGTAGACTGGCAATGGCAAGGAAAGCGTTTCTGAAAAAGAGAAATTTGTTAACATCGAGTATAGATTTAAGTGTCAGGAAGTCATTTCTGAAAGTACTTGTATGGAGTGTAGCCATGTATGGAAGTGAAACATGGACGGTAAATAGTTTGGACAAGAAGAGAATAGAAGCTTTCGAAATGTGGTGCTACAGAAGAATGCTGAAGATTAGATGGCTAGATCACATAACTAATGAGGACGTATTGAATAGGATTGGGGAGAAGAGAAGTTTGTGGCACAACTTGACCAGAAGAAGGGACCGGTTGGTAGGACATGTTTTGAGGCATCAAGGGATCACCAATTTAGTATTGGAGGGCAGCGTGGAGGGTAAAAATCGTAGGGGGAGACCAAGAGATGAATACACTAAGCAGATTCAGAAGGATGTAGGTTGCAGTAGGTACTGGGAGATGAAGAAGCTTGCACAGGATAGAGTAGCATGGAGAGCTGCATCAAACCAGTCTCAGGACTGAAGACCATAACAACAACAACCCGGAAAGTCGGCCTGCTAGACCACGGACGACTTCCCACTAGCCCACAGGTGAGGGGCAATCTCAGTGCAGACAGTAGCCAAGACTTCCACAGTTGTGGACCAGTGGGGAGACACGTTGGCAACAGCCTCGAGCTGCGTGGCCAAATCCAGCACCGTCACGAAATGGGAGCGAAATATCACCATCTCAGCCTGCATCCGAATACAGCAATCATAGTCCCTATCCATACTAAAGACGGCGTAACTCTAAACTACACAGCTATTAAAACGCCAGACTATGCCTAGTAAGCATTCAAATAAGAAAGAAATTTAAGAATTAAACTACTAAGTACAAAGGTAACTGAAAACAAGTCGCTCCTGTATACGTTTCGTAAAAATAATTTACGAGGTGCATTCAAGTTCCAAGGCCTCCGATTTTTTTTCTAATTAACTACTCACTCGAAATGGATGAAACTGGCGTTACTTCTCGACGTAATCGACCTGCAGACGTACATATTTTTCACAACGCTGACGCCATGATTCCATGGCAGCGGCGAAGGCTTCTTTAGGAGTCTGTTTTGACCACTGGAAAATCGCTGAGGCAATAGCAACACGGCTGGTGAATGTGCGGCCACGGAGAGTGTCTTTCATTGTTGGAAAAAGCCAAAAGTCACTAGGAGCCAGGTCAGGTGAGTAGGGAGAATGAGGAATCACTTCAAAGTTGTTATCACGAAGAAACTGTTGCGTAACGTTAGCTCGATGT
Source organism: Schistocerca cancellata (assembly GCF_023864275.1). Taxonomy (NCBI): domain Eukaryota; kingdom Metazoa; phylum Arthropoda; class Insecta; order Orthoptera; family Acrididae; genus Schistocerca; species Schistocerca cancellata. The sequence goes on from NC_064628.1 coordinate 810,732,943, forward strand.
GCGGGTGCGTTGTCTTGGTGAAACAGCACACGCGCAGCCCTTCCCGGACGTTTTTGTTGCAGTGCAGGAAGGAATTTGTTCTTCAAAACATTTTCGTAGGATGCACCTGTTACCGTAGTGCCCTTTGGAACGCAATGGATAAGGATTACGCCCTCGCTGTCCCAGAACATGGACACCATCATTTTTTCAGCACTGGCGGTTACCCGAAATTTTTTTGGTGGCGGTGAATCTGTGTGCTTCCATTGAGCTGACTGGCGCTTTGTTTCTGGATTGAAAAATGGCATCCACGTCTCATCCATTGTCACAACCGACGAAAAGAAAGTCCCATTCATGCTGTCGTTGCTCGTCAACATTGCTTGGCAACATGCCACACAGGCAGCCATGTGGTCGTCCGTCAGCATTCGTGGCACCCACCTGGATGACACTTTTCGCATTTTCAGGTCGTCATGCAGGATTGTGTGCACAGAACCCACAGAAATGCCAACTCTGGAGGCGATCTGTTCAACAGTCATTCGGCGATCCCCCAAAACAATTCTCTCCACTTTCTCGATCATGTCGTCAGACTGGCTTGTGCGAGCCCGAGGTTATTTCTGTTTGTTGTCACACGATGTTCTGCCTTCATTAAACTGTCGCACCCACGAACGCACTTTCGACACATCCATAACTCCATCACCACATGTATCCTTCAACTGTCGATGAATTTCAATTGGTTTCACACCACGCAAATTCAGAAATTGAATGATTGAACGCTGTTCAAGTAAGGAAAACGTCGCCATTTTAAGTATTTAAAAGAGTTCTCATTCTCGCCGCTGGCGGTAAAATTCCATCTGCTGTACGGTGCTGCCATCTCTGGGACGTATTGACAACGAACGCGGCATCATTTTAAAACAATGCGCATGTTTCTATCTCTTTCCAGTCTGGAGAAAAAAAAATCGGAGGCCTTAGAACTTGAATGCACCTCGTACATATGAACGCTGTACTTACTTGCGCTGTTGCATTAACGGAAGCAGCTGCATGTGTATTAATGACCTGGCATATAATATTAAAAGTAACCTCAGACATATTGAGTATGATGCAGTTATTTAGAACGAAATTCTGTCGAGAAAGAATGTACACAAATATCCAGTCAGATCTTGATAAGAGTTATGCAAAGACTGTCAATTTGTAATACATGCACAAAAAAGTAAATTTATGCTGTTTACAAAAGCAGGTAGTATCGTATGAAAACAATGTCATTGATTCACAATTAGCATCAGTCATCTCATACAAATACCTGGGCTACTAGACTAAGGGGGGTATGAAATGGAATGATCACGTAAGCCTGGTCGTAAGTAAGGCAGCTGACAGGCTTTGGTTCACTGAAATGCACTGATAAAATGCAGTCTACAAGGGACACTGCTTCTGTGTCCAATCTAAGAATATTGGTTAAGTGAGTGGGACCCAACCCAAACAGGACTAATCAGGGAACTGAACATAGAAAGGAGGGTGGCAAGAATGGTCACGGGTTTTTTTGACTCACATTGAAGTCTTACGGTAATGTTGGGTAAACCTAAATTTTGCAGGCTCTTGAAGATGGACTCAACTTATTTCGCGAAAGCCTTGTTACACACGTTAAAGAACCAGTGTTGACTGAAGAATACAGAGACATTCTTCATCATCTTACGTGTCACTCCCGTAGGGATTGTGAAGACAAGATCAGATTAATTACGGCAAGGATCCGGCTAATTTAAGCAGTAATCTTCGCCATGCTCCACACACGAATAGGGAAGAAACAGATCATAACATGTGGTACCATTCTAAGTATCATGTGCTGTACACTTCACAATGGTTTGCAGTGTACGTCAGGTGTTTCGAAGTCTTTGAATGCAACATCTAGGGGTGATAGATCACATTATGGTGAACAACGGAATGGTCATTCCAACACAGTTTCGAGAAAACTATAAAAATATAACTACACGTAAACAATTCTTTCTTTTTCTCTGAAAAATATCAGTAATGCACACTATTGTTCTGAATACCAGGGTTCATTTCACATTATGAAAAATAAAAATTTTGCACATAAAAAAGTTTAAACTTTGATGACTGAGGTCCTTTTAGCACGTTTCCTGAGGTTCTTTTAGCTCGTTTCGGGATTTCCTGTAGTAGACACTGTTTTTTTCTTTTAGTGAACGCGTTCAGCCGTGGCTTGAATGATACCCAATTTTAACAAATTTCTGGCACAATAAATTTAACCAGCTACACTCGGCCAATAGTAATAACATTCTCGATAGAATATACACACTTTTTGTTCTGTCCTCAACACTTCTCGTATTATAAGTTTAATTCAGTAACTAATAGAGCAACGCTCTCCAGAAATTTATAGAGAAAGTTCATTCTCCGCTGGGCCCTTGTTTTCCACTGCCTTCGTTTTATATATATGCACTAGCCTCCCTACGTTCGGAAATACCAAGCTGCGTATTACAACGAAGCAAGATGGGAGTGATCTATGTGAGTTATGCTGCTACCTGGACTCAGGTAGGCGCGTTGGCCCCGGATCGAATCCACAAGACGAGGGCCAGTGTGTTGACCAGCCTGGGTGTGGCTTTTAGGTGATTTTCCACATCCTACTAGGTGAATACTGGGCTGTATTGTACAAAAAATTATAGTACATATACATACATTTTGGTATGTATTGGTTTTGCTCTGTTTTATATATATGCACTAGCCTATGCTGACCAGCCTGGATGTGTTTTAGGCGGTTTTCCACACCCCACTAGGTGAATACTGGACTGGTCCCCACGTCTTGCATCAGTTACACGACTCGCAGACATTTGAAACACTTTCAGACTATTTCATGATTTACTCTAGACGCAGACATCTGGGGTACACTGATTCCATCCTGGGAGGGGGGGAGGGGTACGGGGTGGCAGCAGAAAGAGCATCCAGCCACCCCTTCCAATTAACCATCCCAAGTCCGATTGTAGCCATGCCGACTCTGTGAAAACTGTGGGACAATGGCACTAGCTAAAGAAGAAGCTCTGTTGTATATAAAATGACTTTATCTGCCCAAGCAGTACCACTAAACACGCCAGGCGGCGCCGGTAGACGACACGATTCTGTAGAGGTACGTTGTTTGCAGTCCTGTTCACTTGTAGTTTCGTTTGTATGAAGGTAAGACACGCCATGAAAGAAGGTAGTACACGCAGAAAAAGTAATTGCAAATGTCCCCATAATGCCAGATTTCTTATCTTTCACGAGGAAAAAACTCACTTTGCACCAAGAGGGCAACAGTGTCAGACAAATATGAAAGAAACTGAAGATATCCGGTAGCGTAGTTGTAAGGACCATACACCGAGATACAGGCTCCTATGTTGATGGTCCTCGCTCCCATAAATATATCACAACACCAGGAACAGTATCTGGTAGTGACCAGTGAACGTAACAGATTCAAAATCAACTGTTAATTGACTGCTAAACTAAAGACGACTATGGATGCAAGTGTGCGTAAGTCAACAGTGAGACGACGCTTGGCAGAAAACAACCTCCAGGCTCATGTAGCACCAAGGAAACCATTGTGGCGACCGGTTAACATGAAGAATAGAATTAAATGGCCTACGACATACCAGATTTGGACAGCGGGGTTTTGGGAAAGAGTCTTATTTACTAATGAATCCAGGATCGAATTATTTAGAAGTAAAAGCCGTCCATTCGCACGCTGTTTGCACCATGAGCGCTTAAATTCTCAATGCGTAGTTCTGTGATGGTAAGAGCACCTTTGGAGGGACTAAAGTAGGAAATCTAGTGCAAGCAGATGGAAAAATAATCCAAAAGGATTATAATACTATTCTCCAGCGGTATGCTAAGACATCTGCTTTGCATCTGATTGGGGAAGGGTTTGTCGTGCAGTAAGACAACAACCGGAAACACACATCCCGATTATGTCAACCTATGTTTCTAGAGGTTCAGCAAAGATTGGAAAACATTAAATGGTCTCCCCATTTGCCTGATTGTAACCCAATCGAGTTACTATGGTGTGAGTTGGACAGGAGGAGCCGAAAACGGGGAATCATGAGTGAGAGACACTTGTGGAAGGTCTCGCTGCAAGAATGGAGAATAATTCCAAAGGGAAACCTGGAAAAAATTATCCTTCGCATTTAGAGATTGGGCAAGGCAGTGATTAAAACAGAGGGTGGTCATGTTGAGGAATCTAAAATTTAATATTTGCTTTTACCTTTGAGCTTAATAAACATTTAGAAAACAATGAAATGCAATTTTACAATCTATTTCCTTCCCATTGTCCATAATCACTTGGTGTTTCCAAACTTTTGGAGGGCAGTGTATACGTGTACATACATTTTTTGTAATGTCATGAATACAAAATACTCCAGCTGTTAACTGTCGCAGATAAATTGTATGCGGGGCAGAAATCTGTGCAATCTGGACATTTCACACGTAGTCAAAACTAATAGCAGATTGGCCTTCATGGGGCTCGTCGGTCCTTCTGCTGTAAGCTTAGTATAAACTTTTGGGCCGTCTCTTCTGAACCCTTCGCTCTCCACTAGCACATCGCTATGCAACATCATTAAGGTGAGGAAGGACTTTTCATTTTCTCTTTCATCTCTTCCCATGTGCAGTAGCAGTGCATTGAGGGCCTCCGAAATACAAACTGAAATTTTCCTTGAAAAAATGTTGCATGTGAGGATGTTTCTCCAAGAACAATTTACGCATCTCTAAAATGTTAAGCTTGCTATTTAAATACTTTATATCCTTTCCGGCTTAATGACTACCTTTTAAGGGAAAGCATCGTTGTGTTGCCGGATAGCTTGTTTCTGTTGGAAAGGCCCCGTTTACTTGCTAGAAGAGCTTCAGTCACTGATGTCCTCATAGCACACAACATGATTTCTGTAGCTCGTTCCTATCATACCCAATCATCTGATTAAATGCCTTCTAGCATTAAAAGATGCTGCTAACCTTCAGCAGCACATCAATGTTTTTATCTCCATTTTAGATATTTCCTGACTGATGCCCTATTAGCGCGGTGGCGATTCATCTTATGTTAGAGACGAAATGTCGGTTGACGCATCCCGGTAACACTAGGCGTCCTTTTGTATTAGTTATGCTCCTGAGAGGGCAGTGCGTTGCCTACGTTGCAGTGCGTTGTCTGCGGCGTGCAAATGCCTAGTGTGTTGTCTATAATTCTGTCGTCTGCTCTATATGAAAGAGGGTGGGCTCAGTAAGACTAAAGTTGCTTCTAAAATATCTTTCTCTGCTTAGAGACACTCTTTATTAAGGTTTTCGGTTTGAAAAATCATTCTATCAGTTTACTGAATAGGTAGTGTGCAGCACGGCTGGTTAGTAGACTCTGCTAGTTCGGAGAAATCTCTTGGAGCTAGCGTAGCAGGGAAGCATCAATGGACATTTCGTCTCTAACAAAAATTGTTCCTCATGACGTGATCTCGAACCCCTAGACTTTGAAACACTCTATACATGTAGATGTACAGGTGACTTAAGGCAATATGAACATGAATATGGTATTTTGCACTCCTCACGTAATGTACAAAGTGTTCGTTAATCAAAACTCCAGTAATGTCGCCTTCCCACAAACACGTGTTATTGACAGATGACACCTACTTTACAATTGCGAGTTGTTTCAACTGTCGGAATGCTCACAGTTGAGTCTAGTAAGTGTACTTCAAAGAGCCTCTTGCCACCCTCTACGGTACTGTGGGGTCATTTCTGGGAGATATCAAGCATGTAATAAGTTACAATGAAGACAGAATGGACATCTATTGTAAATATATGTGAATACGTCATTAATAATAGTTGCTCATAATATTTGCTCTTCACTGTCAGACGTTAGAAACGTTTTGCTTCTTTTACTCGTAAAAGTCAGCTTAAAAAGAATTATGTTCCTTAACAAAATATCATACACTGTCTGTGTGCAATAGTGTGTCACTGAGAGCCGCAACATATTTCTCATCCTTTTCTTCTTGTTCAGTATTAGACCACGAGGTCTGTAGCGAGTTCTTCATCCATCCAACTTTTCTTGGAAATCATCCCTAGTGTAGTAAACATCCTGCTGGGGCAGACCTTTAAAAACTCCGTATTATTTCAGCCACGAATAAATGAGAAATTAAAGAAGTGTCGAGATTTTCATACTTTTTACCCTCTATTTTATGCAAAAGTGAAAATGTTTGTCACTTTCTGTGTAACAAAATGGAAATACAAACATTTGGTGTTTTGCAGACGGTCGAACAATAAAAAAATTTCCCAAACACGAGAATAAATAAAAACACGAGTGCTACAATTCAGCAAGAAAATCATTTCAAAACCATACGAAGCACTTCCTGTGAAGCCCGCTGTTTCGTTTTTCTTGTGATTTAGATACAAAACAGAGAAAAAAACTGAAGTTAACAGTATTCCTATACGTATTCTAAATTACACGGGTAAAAGACAAAATATTTTTCTTAGGTAACAGCTTAATTTGAAGATATTTTTTGTTACTGGATTCGTATACGATCTCAGTTACGCCACAACGTGATTTCGTTATAAACAAGAAAAGGATAGCAAATGCATGAAACTGTAATGAAAGTTAATTTAATTTTTCACTATTAACATAAACATTCAAATGTTATTGGCATTGTGTATCCACTGGTACATACTTTCTTTCTCTCTTCTCCTTAAGTCATCTAATATAAATTTGGTCCGATGAACTGTCAACGGTACGTCGCGGTGAACTAATACAGTGAAGTTCGTATTCTTGATGCGATCTCTCTATCATTTCGATGCACTGGTGAAAGCGTACAGATTTTTGAGGGCAAGGGAGGAAGAGGGGGGGGAGGAGCAATCAAGGTGACTGTTAAAGAAGTGACTCTTTATGTGCACAAAAATCCTAACCTATTTCACTTTTCTAGCATGTTGCCGCAACAACTGTAATATGAACTTTTTTTTCGAAACAGTTATGAGATACAGTAACCAGTGCAGGCACTACCACCGAAATTTCAGCTTGATATTAACTGAAATTGTAATATATCAATTTGAGGAAGAAGTTTCTGAGAACGTAAGTTCTGAGCACAGTTTTGTATGGTAGTGAATCACGGAGCATGGGAACACCGAAAAAGAAGAGCATCGAAGCATTTCAGATTTGAGGCTACCGATGGGTTCTGAAAATTTTGTAGGCTGATAAGAGGGAATTATGAAGTTCTACGCTGAATCAGACATGATAATAACATATGGAAAACATAGACAATAAAAAGGGACACGATGATAGGAAATGTGTTAAGATTTCAGGGAAAAACTTACACTGTGCTGGAGGGATCTTTAGAGGATAAAACTGTAGGGGAAGACAGACTCTGGAACACATTCTACAAATGATTGAGGACGTAGGGTCAAGTGCTGCTCTAAGATGAAGAAATTGGCACATGGTAGGAATTTGTGGCGAGCGGGCTCAAACTCTTCAAAAGACTGATGACTCAAAAAAAAAGGTATCGCTAAGTATAGTAGTCTTAATTGTAAAAATACTGTCGTTGATACGGCTACGTTATTATTATATTATGATCCACTACACTAAAAACCTCAATAGTTAGCCACTGTTATTGAAAAGGTCTTTTTATAGTTGGTTTGTCTTACTGATTACTTTAATTCACCGAGAAAGTCTGTTTAGGTTGTAAGACATGCCTATCATATAGCTTTCAGGTAATATAACACATTAGAGCATGTTGTTGCCAAATTGTAAACTTGTACAGGACATAAAAAGAGGCAACAATACATTTATTGTAAGATCAATGAGTACAATCTCGTGGTGAAACCTCAGGGAATTTTTTTTTATGAAGGAATTTGAGATTACTCCACATGCCAGAGGCCAGCGTACAAAGAAAGGCTTGTATACGGAAGGACAATGGCCTGTGGAGATGCCCTCCACTAAACGAGGGCTTTTCTCCTGGTAAATATCCGCGCCGCATAAACCGGGAAGGGGTCACCGCTGTAAACCTGCTTATTAGCCACGGCTCGTCCAAAACCGCGCACAGCGGACGGTATGCATACGGGTCATTATTAGCCATAAACTTTAGAGGCCCGCATCAGCTTTTTGTCCCGCAGCGTGAAAGGTCAAGCACGCAGAACGTAGATGCGTTCGTGGCGAGCCGACGAGATATGAATATGCGTTGCTTTGTGCGAGCGTGCACCAACGTGCAATCTCACGTAAAAAACATCCCATCAACATCAATGCACCTCTCGTTTTCTACTTCTTCTGTGCTTGGTTGTTTCCACTGGTACCAGTTACGTCAAAATGTTATAGTAGTAGCTTATCGTCCGGCCTTCCAGTAGCTTTGAAAGTCTACGAACGGATGTTTTGCAAATGGAACAGATTCAGGAATCCTAACGTCTCCAAGCAAAACCATTCTGCATTTGCTTCGTATTTTTTAATATCATAGATGACATTTTTATGATACTGGCAGAGAGAAATAACAGAAGAACTAAGGCCCTCGATGGATTTCAAACACACATACCACAATTTTTTTGTTTAGGCTTCATTTGCGAAGAACTGTTAGATGACTGCCTGAAAAGACAACACGATGCTTTCCATCTTTTTCTTGTCTCATTAGTCTTCCGATTAATTTGATGCAACCCGCCAAGAATTCCTCTCCCTTGCCCACCAATCTCAGAGTGACACTTGACCCTTCCATCAAACGTCCTTAGTTGTTTATTGGACATGTATTTTAATATCTTCCAACCATGCTGTTTTTATACAGCTTCCTCTATTACCATGTCTTAATACATGTCCTGTCATTCAATCCCTTGTCCTTACCAGCGATTTCCACACGTTCCTCTACTCGCACATTCTGCAGAGAACCTCCTCACTTCTTATCTTCTGAGTCCACCTGATTTTCAACATCCTTATTAGCACCACATCTCAAACATTTTGTTTCTATTATATTCCGATTTTTCCACACCCTCTGATTCAGTACTGTGCAGTGTTGTGCTCCAAAAGAGCATTCTCAGAAAGTCCTTCCTCAAATTAATGTCAATGTTTGATTCTGGTAGACTAGTTTTGGCCAGGAATGACCTCTTTGCCTGAGCCAGTCTACTCTTAGACTCCATGCTTTGTCCGACATATATCATTTTCCTTCGAAATTAACCGCGTTCTATCACTTCGTTGACAGATGTGAAAATTACCGAACTATCAGTTTAATAAGTCACGGCTGCAAAATACTAACGCGAATTCTCCACAGACGAATGGAAAAACTGTTAGAAGCCGACCTCGGGGAAGATCAGTTTGGATTCCGTAGAAATGTTGGAACACGTGAGGCAATACTGACCTTACGACTTATCTTAGACGAAAGATTAAGGAAAGGCAAGCCTACGTTTCTAGCATTTGTAGATTTAGAGAAAGCTTTTGACAATGTTGACTGGAATACTCTCTTTCAAATTCTGAAGGTGGCAGGGGTAAAATCCAGGGGGCGAAAGGCTATTTACAATTTGTACATAAACCAGATGGCAGTTACGAGGGCTATCCACAAAGTTTTGGAATTAAAAATAAAGTATTGGAAATTTTTTTAAATATATACAGATGAAAGCCACATTTAAATACTACTTTTCTACATAGCTGCCATTTAAATTAAGGCACTTATCGTAGCGATGGACGAGCTTGGAAATTCCTTCGTCGTAAAATTCGGCCGCCTGCGCCTTCAACCACGTGGTTACTTCTTGAAGCTGTGCGTCGTCATCAAAAAGCTGCATAGCCAACCACTTCTTCATTGCTGGGAATAAGTGGAAGTCGCTCGGTGCCAGGTCGGGACTGTATGGCGGATGAGGAAACAACTCCCACTTAAAAGATTCGAGAACTTCACGAGTGGCATTTCCCGTGTGGACCCGGGCGTTGTCGTGAATCAGCAAGATCTTTGAGCCCAACTTTCCCCTGCGCTTGTTTTGTATTGCTCTTCTGAGGTTGTGCAGAGTTTGGCAATACCTTTGAGAGTTTATTGTAGTGCCTCTTTCCAGGAAATCCACAAAAATCACACCTTTTCTGTCCCAAAAGACAGTCGCCATCACCTTCCTTGCCGACATTGTCTGCATGCATTTCTTGGGTTTTTGGGGGGAATTTGTGTGCCCCCACTGCATTGACTGCAATTTTGTCTCGCAGTTCACATGCTTAACCCATGATTCGTCACCAGTAACGATGCGATCGAGTAATGAGTCGCCATCTTTCTCGTAAGCGTCCAAAAACTTTAACGCTGCAGCCATTCGCTGATTTTTGTGAATCTCTGTCAAGATTTTTGGTATACATCTTGCACAAAACTTGTGGCAACCAAGTTTTTCGGTAATGATTTCGTGCAACAAACTTCGTGAAATTTGTGGAAAACTCATAGAGAGTTTCGTTATTGTGAAATTACGGTTTTCACGGACCGCGGCATCGACTTTTTCGACAAGTTCGGCAGTCACTATGCTGGGTCTTCCACTTCGCTCTTCGTCGTGAACTTTAGTTCGGCCATTTTTAAATTTTATGACCCATTGACGCGCTCCACCTTCAGTGATTATGTTGTCCCCATACACTTCACAAAGCTGCCGATAGATTTCTATCGGTGTACAGTTTTTTGCAGTCAGAAACCTTATTGCAGCTTGCACTTCACACTTCGCGGCATTTTCAATTAACGCTGACGTTTCAAACTGTCACAGTAACTCAACGGTGTACAGCACGAACCTCTCACTAGCACGGCAGGATGCCGACTGAGCGGCGGAATGCCATGACACCAAGATGGCCGCGCTAGCCCCACCCCTAACGGACACAAACGAAAACGTTGTACTTTGTGGATAGCCCTCGTATAAGAGTCGAGGGGCATGAAAGGGAAGCAGTGGTTGGGAAGGGAGTGAGACAGGGTTGTAGCATCTCCCTCACGTTATTCAATCTGTGTATTGAGCAAGCAGTGGAGGAAACAAAAGAAAAGTTCGGAGTAGGTATTAAAATCCATGGAGAAGAAATAAAAACTTTGAGATTCGCCGATGACATTGTAATTCTGTCAGAGACAGCAAAGGACTTGGAAGAGCAGCTGAACGGAATGGACAGTGTCTTGAAAGGAGGATATAAGATGAACAGCAACAAAAGCAAAACGAGGATAATGGAATGTAGTCGAATTAAGTCGGGTGATGCTGAGGGAATTAGATTAGGAAATGAGACGCTTAAATTAGTAAATGAGTTTTGATATTTGGGGAGCAAATTAACTGATGATGGTCGAAGTAGAGAGGATATAAAATGTAGACTGGCAATGGCAAGGAAAGCGTTTCTGAAGAAGAGGAATTTGTTAACATCGAGTATAGATTTAAGTGTCAGTAAGTCGTTTCTGAAAGTATTTGTATGGAGTGTAGCCATGTATGGAAGTGAAACATGCGCGATAAATAGTTTGGACAGGAAGAGAATAGAAGCTTTCGAAATGTGGTGCTACAGAAGAATGCTGAAGATTAGATGGGTAATCACATAACTAATGATGAGGTATTGAATAGAATTGGGGAGAAGAGGAGTTTGTGGCACAACTTGACAAAAATAAGGGACCGGTTGGTAGGGCATGTTCTGAGGCATCAAGGGATCACAAATTTAGCATTGGAGGGCAGCGTGGAGGGTAAAAATCGTATAGGGAGACCAAGAGATGAATACATTAAGCAGGTTCAGAAGGATGTAGGTTGCACTAAGTAGTGGGAGATGAAGAAGCTTGCTCAGGATAGAGTAGCATGGAGAGCTGCATCAAACCATTCTCAGGACTGAAGACCACAACAAGAACATCCTCCGTTACATGAACATCACAATAGACATTTGAGCCGTGGTGCGCCTTTTCTGACACACCAGCTCTTTGGCACGACTATCGATTACCCAGCTGCATAACGCTCTTTGCCCCTGTTGTGATGTGGCTGCGGGTATTGGCGGTCGGGAAGGCGCTAGGACGTGCCTGAGGGGACGAAGGAGCAAAACACGCAGGCTCGGCCAGCGGCGATGCGGACGGTCTACCTTGCAGGACGGTCACGAGTTGGTGGTGCATCTGCCTGATGTCAACTCCGGACGCTGCTCGTCGCATTGCTTTGGTGCCTGTTTTCTCGGACAGATCCGTTCCTCGAGACCATCTCGAACAACGCTCTCCATCGGAGGTGTAAGTGGTTTTGTTGCTCTGGTACCGCGCGTCGCGGAATTTGAATCCCCACCAGACGTCATTGACGTCGAAGACCCCTAGAGGTCTCTGCACCATCGCGCCTTAAGGGGCTCCGGAACGCCCTATACTTGCAATGTTAAAATAACGCTTATAAATTACATCTTTCCTCACAAAGTATGTGAGGTAGGAAGTTGAACTTTTTACAGATTATTTATTGGAATATGAGCTACAACTTAACACAGGGATTTTACAAAATTTTAGTTCAGTTATCAAAGATGATTTTTTTCAATTGTAATGAAAATTCACAACATTTTTTTGCAATTTTTTATTTATATATTCAAAAATATACAGTTTTTTGGAAAAAGGCTGTGTTAAATTATGCAGAAGGTACTGTGTAACATTTACTGAAAGTTTGAAACAAATATGTTTGGAAGATCCTTAGAAAACATGTAATTAGCATGAGAAAATAAAAGTTTTGGGAATCGAGCGACAAAGATTGGATTAACTTTTTAGTGCATTCCAGGTCCATAGGATGGATTATCTTCATCCTCTGCAAAATCCTCCCCCAGCTTCCTCTTGTTCCTCCTCCTGTTTACTCTTGCTTGTATTTCTAGACTCTTTACAGCCCTGTCTGCAGCCCGAAGGCGTTCCTTGTCTAAAGCAAGCATCGCTCGTACCATGTTAGAACCTATCTTCATTCCCATATTTCTAAATACCTTGCACCTTACAATGTTGCCATCATTGAAAGTCGCAACAGCATCATACACACCAAAGTGAAATGTTTCTATTCCAACAACTACAGTCTTGGGGATTCTCGACCATATAACACTATTTACACTTTCATTGGGGTTTTGAGTTTTTCCGTGAATACACTTTTTCAACAGTTCAGGTGCTGCTAAGTCTCTGAAAATAGGTTTTATCACCTCCATTATTGCATGAGGCAGACTATGCTTATGAGTGTACACTTCACCAGTTAGCAATCCTTTGTTATATTTACACCAACTGTCTTCTTCTTTGGGACACAAGCTATGTTGGGTTGAAGAAGTATGAAAAAAAAGAGCCCAAACAGCCTTCTTCATTTCGTCGACACTTCAGAGGATTTCTAATAACTTTACTTTTACTCATTATTATACTTCAACAAAACAGAGACTCAAGAAACAGAATTAATTACGAATATTTTCGAGATAACGACAGAGTAAATAAACATGAAACAATCGACAATCACACCAGCGATATATATTGAACCATCACAGGTTAGCCACAACACATACTTTATCCCACATCACTAAAATGTACCTGATGAACACGGACGTTAATAATAACACCATTTGACAGCAGTTTAACAGCGCCACAGTGGGTCACGCCCATGTAGAACACATTTCAAAAAAAAAATTTAAAAATAGTTGTAGTCTTCGGAATTGAATAAATTATATATCTATTAAAAGGTAATAGTCTGCAGATTCAGAAAACGCAAAAAAGTAAAAATTGAACTTTTCATGATTTTGAGCCTTTCCGGAGCCCCTTAAGCTGTGGCGTCGCGCGCCTTCTGGTCCGCTTTTAGTGTGAGGGCGCCACACTGGAACACGTGGTTCCTGCGGCCAATAGCGGCGCCCCAGATAGAGTACTTACGCGCCTGCCTGTCGCTCAGCCAGCCAGTCTAATCTCGCGTACGTCTGTGTACACATCGCCTCGCATTAGACAGCTTACATACTTTCTTGTTCTGTGTACGAATGGACGTGTTTGTTAGGTTTCCTTGTGACTCCGTTGTTCGATCTTGTTGTTGTTCGTTCTGTCCCTAGTTGGTCGTGTCCGTCCTCTCCCGTTGTGTTGTTCTTCGCGGGCCTCTCCCTGGGTCCCGCCGCGCTTTCCGTCATTTCAACCCCGCGACTGTCCCGGTCGCAGTTACAACAGTTGCCTTCGTTTCGTGGAACTATTTGCGCTGTAGCGACTGTCAGGTGTTGGTTAGTTGCCCTAATGTACGTGTTGTTGATGTAAGAGCAGCCGCCAAGGTGTGTTATCTCATGGAAACCAGCAGTCACTACTTCCCTTAAGGAAATCTGTGTCTCCAAAAGATGTAGTAACTGTAAGGTATTGAACATATTAGTCTAGTTCTGATTTTCTGCATATAAAGCTTACACAATAGGCACTTACATGGCAGACCTATGCAACGAAATAAAGTGCACAAACCTAACTTCCTGGCAGATTAAAACTGTGTGCTGGACTGAGACTCGAACTCGGGACCTTTGCCTTTCGCGGGCAAGTGTTCTACCAACTGAGCTACCCAAGCACGACTCACGCCCTTTCCACACAGCCTTACTTCTGCCAGTACCTCGTCTCCTACCTTCCAAAGTTTACAGAAGCTCTCCTGCGAACCTTGCAGAACTAGCGCTCCTGAAAGGATATTGCGGGGACATGCGTTAGCCACAGCCTTGGGGATGTTTCCAGAATGAGATTTTCATTCTGCAGCGGAGTGTTCGCTGATATGGAACTTCCTGGCAGATTAAAGCTGTGTGCTGGACCGTTGTGGTCGAGCGGTTCTAGGCGCTTCAGTCTGGAACTGCGCAGCTGCTACGGTCGCAGGTTCGAATCCTGCCTCGGGCATGGATGTGTGTGATGTCCTTAGGTTAGTTAGGTTTAAGTAGTTCTAAGTCTAGGGGACTGATGACCAGAGATGTTAAGCCCCATAGTGATCAGAGCCATTTGAACCATTTAAACTATACTATTTTACAGCATTCCATTTGTGTACAAGTCTTAGTTTAAATGTCTTACAGCATTGATATTGCTGCAAAATTTAACTAGTTTCCATTGAAAGCACTTATATTTTTTTAACTTATATTGTTTATTGATCTCTTAACTTATATTAATTGATGTTTGCTTGGTGTTTGCCGTGTTTTCTGCAGTCTGTTTACGTTCCAGTTTTCTGCGAGACTGGGGGAGTGGCACAATGTTCCGATTCGGTGCACAGAAGCTGTTACGTGTCGTCTAATGGGAAGTGACGCCCGGTCGGGCCCCGGCGTTTAGATGTTGTTCTGGACGGCTGGTGTGCTGCTTCCGGCATTTTAAGTTACGTCACCTTTTGTCCAGGGCAGCCTGGACTCACTGTCCATTTGATAAATATCTAACATCACTCATGTATTTAAAAAAACATTATCTTTGCTTGCCAATGAATTATATGAAGTGTAACGTATTGTGCTGGTTGTGTATAGCTATAAAAAATTTTATCAGAGCCACCTTTAAATTACTTGAAATTTATTGTTCATTAAGTAATTCTAATTTGCTGCTTGCGTGAGAAGGAAGTTATTGGTCATTTTGGATACTGTTTATAAGACGGCCACGTGTCGATTGTACGTTAGCTGTTTTATACATGTGGTCTTGAATAAATTGTTAATTTATTAATCTACTAATTGTTGTGTTTAAGGAGTGACGTTATAGGGGCCTTGACCTTCTATGCTAATCCTGACTTCCTAAGTCACAACATTCAAGGCCAGTCAGGTAAGAGATAAGTGCGTCGGGCAGAGACCGCTCCTGTTGCACAGTGAATGGAATATCACCACCTAATAGCGATGTCGTCAAACGTTGTACTGGCACTCAAGAAGAGCATCGTTTTAAGCTATGCAGCGGGTATTGTGTTCCCTTATTGTCCTGCTAAATTTGCTCTCTCCTTAGATCTAATAGGCTCGATTTCCTTTCCGCGCCAATCGCGTTATTTGTTAGCGAATGTCTCACGCTAAAAGTACATCCTTACTAAAAATATTCTCTACTAAATGTACACAGTTGATAGATACTGTTCAGTTTGCTGGTATCTGAAAACCAGCATGTCCTGCAGATTGCAACGACATACGACTTTTTCTTATTGATTGTCACATCAAGGCATCATACCTGTGACACTCTTTACATTATTTCAGAATAATAAAACGCAAGCTACTCTTCAGATGTCCCCCGGCAATTTTATCTGGTAAGAATTTCATGCCGGCCGGAGTGGCCGAGCGGTTCTAGGCGCTACAGTCTGGAATCATGCGACCGCTACGGTCGCAGGTTCGAATCCTGCCTCGGGCTTGGATGTGTGTGATGTCCTTAGGTTAGTTAGGTTTAAGTAGTTCTAAGTTCTAGGGGACTGATGACCTCAGCAGTTAAGTCCCATAGTGCTCAGAGCAATTTGAATTTTGAAGAATTTCATACCAAGCAACAATACTCCACTACAGGACAGACAAATTAGATGTAGGTATTCTCTCTAGTATCAGTGCACAGGCTTTCCTGGGGCAGTACTTATTGGCAATTTGTTAGAGCTTGCTGTGGGATCTTAACATCAAAATTACTCGATGTTTCAGCGTTCCATCTATCCGCTATCTTCAGGAAAGACGCTGCAGCTGCTGAAAATCGATTCCAAACCTGGAAACGGTCGTCCTGTATTGGGCGCATTCACAGTCCAACACCTGCGCTGCCCCCAAAGACGGATTGTGGCACCGCCCGTTGTAAACGACAGCGTTACAACGTATCGCACTCAATCAGCAAACACTCGTCCCGACCGCACCAAAGAACGTTGTGCGTTCATGCGGAATAAAACAGAGTTGCACATCCTACTGAGAATAAAACCTTTGTCTCTGTTATCAAGTTATCTTCCGACCCAATTTCAGTTGGCTCCTTATAAACACGTTCTGGAAACCGGACGCACCAGCCACTATTAGGGTTGCGTCACACTTTAAACGTATATCTCATTTAAACAGTGCTCCGCTACCGCCGATTTTTCAGACTGTTGTACCCTCGTATGACGAGAAGTTCCACCCACCGGTCCTGAACTGTGTGCATTACCTGCCCTTCTCACTATGACACGGAATTTTGTATACGCGGAGCTACCTAGGTCCCAAATCTCCAAGTCTCAAATCTCAAATCATCCTTTAATTAGTTCTCAGTTCTAGGCGACTGATGACCTCAGAAGTTAAGTCGCATGGTGCTCAGAGCCATTTGTGAAGAGTGATCTTGCTAGGATAATGATGGAAGCAGCAGAAATGAATTAAAATTTGTGCCACAGCTGGGACTTGAACCATGGCCTTCTTGCTTGCTAGGTAGAAATGCTGACCATTAAACCAACGCAGTACTATGGTCAGCTTTTGTGCATAGTAAGCAAGAAGACGCGGGGTCCAAGTCACAGCCATGGCACAAATTTTAATTCATTTCTTCTGCTTCCATAATTATGACTTCAATGTCTTGGGGAAACTTTAATTATGAGATCTACATGATCTTGCTAGATTTGCACTGCTCGTCGAACATGAATCTTAATATGTTACTCATTATACAGTATTCTTCTAGCAGACATTTTCACTTACTGTAATAAACCAATAAAAATACTATTAATTCTACAGAGCACAACAAGCGTAATGCTGAATTAAGAATGCAGATCACAGACTGAAGAATGTTTCGTGTCAGAAATAACTTGGTGAAAGACACAAAGGAATTACAGACATTTGCTGCGAGAGAACATTGATTTAAAACAGTGGAGAAGTTGAAAATTGCGCCGGATTATTTTCTTTCATTTTGGTCGTAATTGCTCTAGCCGTTTTGTCTGAACGGCCATCACATGACAGCCCTTTAAGTTCGTCGTTGAATACTTCACACTTTTTTTTTTAATTACAGAGGGCAGCCAGCCCTCTGACCGAACACGCTGAGCTGCCATGCAGGCTTGATCAGTGGCGCGTACTTAAGGGTTCAATGACCTACCGAGACTGACTGCTTGAGCCATCCGGACACAGTGGTCATCGCAACTGTTCGGACTGCCCTAGCACGCCGCCCCCCCCCCCCTCCCTCCTTTCTGACGCGAACTATCAACTCAGCCAAACATTACTAATGTGGTGCCCCTTGCCCATTATCCTCTTTACTTGTGGCATCTCGCCGATTCCCCTAACAGTCCGAATCTGATGTACATCCGCACCGAAGAGACTATTAGCCGCCCCTTACAGAACCTGCGAAATGCTGCGAATAATGAGGATAAGGGCGAGGACCACTATATTAGTAGTGTATGGATAAGTTGAGAATTTGGGGCCGACAGGGGGCGTGGTAGGGTAGTCCGTGAAGTTGCGGATGGCTGTACTGGCACGGTAGCTCAGCGTATCCAGTCACAGAGCTCGCTGGTCTCTGTAATAATAATAATAATAATAATAATAATAATAAACTGAGTGAAGGGGTCAAGAACGAACTTCAAGGGATGTCATGTGACGTCCGCTACGACCAAATACAACGAGCAAAATGCAAATAGCATCCACGTAGTGAGCCGGAGACCCAAGTTGGCATCCCGGTCCGGCACAAATTTCCAAATTTCCCCATTGATTTAAATCAATGCCCACTCGCAGCCAGTGTCTGTAACTTCTTTGTGTCTTAATTCGTAGTGGCTGCTGGATCAACATGGTGTCTGTTCTTTCGGCCATGTCATATATACACATGATGTTTCCGTAAGAGCGTGAAAAATGTAACAGCAGAATGCTTTATTGAAGAATTTGAGGTTGGGAACCTGTGGTCGGAGAAACCAGCTTAAGGAGATATGGAAGTAAACTTGACTACTGCTGTGTCTATAAGTACTATTTTCCAGTTTATCTACAACTAACATGCGTACAACTTTACAAGTAGGAGGAGGAGGAGATTAGTGTTTAACGTCCCGTCGACAACGTGGTCATTAGAGACGGAGCGCAAGCTCGGGTTAGGGAAGGACGGTGAAGGAAATCGGTCGGGCCCTTTGACAGGAACCATCCCGGCATTTGCCTGAAAGGATTTAGGGAAATCACGGAAAACCTAAATCAAGATGGCCGGAGAAGGGATTGAACCGTCGTCCTCCCGAATGCTAGTCCAGTGTGCTAACCACTGCGCCACCGCGCTCGGTAAGTTTACAAGTTCTGTGCTGTTTATTTAGATGTACATTCTTTATTTCATGCAAGGAAACCAGGAGGACGGACCTGATTACTGGGAAGTATTTCCTGGTCGCTGGATTGGAAGGGGAGATCCTATTCCATAGCCTACGAGGTCACCTAACGTGAGTCACCTTGATTATTTCCTTTGGTGATGTATAAATCCCTTGTGTATGAGACCCCAACGGATACGGAGGTGGAATTAGTTGGCAGAATTGTAGCTGCCTGTGCTGTTGTACGAAACAACCCAGGGATATTTGTCAGGATGTGTCAGAATCTTGTTTGCCGACGTCATACTATCATTGAGGTTGATGGCTGTCACTTTTAGCACATTTTGTAAGATACAGAGCAAATGGTACGTTCGTTGTGTCAATGATGGTATTTGAAGTTAACTGTAACTGAAACGTCTTTATTTAAATGATTGTGTCTGTACTTAAATGGCAGAATGACTGAGAAGGTGAAACTTCTACGTTATTTGATTCTGAAACAGCTGAGTAAAACTGAACGAACTGAACCTACTTTCTCTTCGCTTTTTCTTATCATGTCAACACTGACGCACAATATTCTAGCGCAACGAAATCCGACTACTCAAAAAAATTACAACCTGACTTCAAATAACTTATTCAAAAGAATGGCCCTGACTAAAAATAAATCTTAACAATAACCTATACATTTCATTAAGCACTTACCTCACAAAACTCTTCATTACGCGAACTACTGCAAGAAAGCGAGCGTCGATACTGCCAGCTAAATAAAAGATTCTAACTATCAAAGTCACTAACTACTAATAGGAAGACCGGCCGGAGTGGCCGTGCGGTTCTAGGCGCTACAGTTTGGAACCGCGTGACCGCTACGGTCGCAGGTTCGAAACCTGCCTCGTGCATGGATGTGTGTGATGTCCTTAGGTTAGTTAGGTTTAATTAGTTCTAAGTTCTAGGCGATTGATGGCCTCAGAAGTTAAGTCCCATAGTGCTCTGAGCCATTTGAACCATCCGAACTAATAGGAATATCGTTACCAAAGGAAAGATTTTTTTGCAAACCATATATTTTTTTACCTTAATAATGTGACATCCAGTTCAGACAAGAATATAAACCGTCATTGACATCTAGTACAAAGATATATAATCATGAATAATACTGGTTCAAATGGCTCTGAGCACTATGCTACTTAACTTCTGAGGTCATCAGTCGCCTAGAACTTTTTTTTTTTTTTTGTCATCAGTCTACTGACTGGTTTGATGCGGCCCGCCACGAATTCCTTTCCCGTGCTAACCTCTTCATCTCAGAGTAGCACTTGCAACCTACGTCCTCAATTATTTGCTTGACGTATTCCAATCTCTGTCTTCCTCTACAGTTTTTGCCTTCTACAGCTCTCTCTAGTACCATGGAAGCCATTATCTCATGTCTTAGCAGATGTCCTATCATCCTGTCCCTTCTACCTATCAGTGTTTTCCACATATTCCTTTCCTCTCCGATTCTACGCAGAACCTCCTCATTCCTTACCTTATCAGTCCACCTAATTTTCAACATTCGTCTATAGCACCACATCTCAACTGCTTCGATTCTCTTCTGTTCCGGTTTTCCCACAGTCCATGTTTAACTACCATACGATGCTGTATTCCAGACGTACATCCTCAGAAATTTCTTCCTAAAATTAAGGCCGGTATTTGATATTAGTAGACTTCTCTTGGCCAGAAATGCCTCTTTTGCCATAGCGAGTCTGCTTTTGATGTCCTCCTCGCTCCGTCCGTCATTGGTTATTTTACTGCCTAGGTTGCAGAATTCCTTAACTTCATTGATTTCGTGACCATCAATCCTGATGTTAAGTTTCTCGCTGTTCTCATTTCTACTAATTCTCATTACCTTCGTCTTTCTCCGATTTACTCTCAAACCATACTGTGTACTCATTAGACTGTTCATTCCGTTCAGCAGATCATTTAATTCTTCTTCACTTTCACTCAGGATAGCAATGTCATCAGCGAATCGTATTATTGATATCCTTTCACCTTGTATTTTAATTCCACTCCTGAACCTTTCTTTTATTTCCGTCATTGCTTCCTTGATGTACAGATTGAAGAGTAGGGGCGAAAGGCTACATCCTTGTCTTACACCCTTCTTAATACGAGCACTTCTTTCTTGATCGTCCACTCTTATTATTCCCTCTTGGTTGTTGTACATATTGTATATGAACCGTCTCTCCATATAGCTTACCCCTACTTTTTTCAGAATCTCGAACAGCTTGCACCATTTTATATTGTCGAACGCTTTTTCCAGGTCGACAAATCCTATGAAAGTGTCTTGATTTTTCGTTAGCCTTGCTTCCATTATTAGCCCTAACATCAGAATTGCCTCTCTCGTCCCTTTACTTTTCCTAAAGCCAAACTGGTCGTCACCTAGTGCATTCTCAATTTTCTTTTCCATTCTTCTGTATATTATTCTTGTAAGCAGCTTCGATGCATGAGCTGTTAAGCTTATTGTGCGATAATTCTCGCACTTGCCAGCTCTTGCCGTCTTCGGAATTGTGTGGATGATTCTTTTCCGAAAGTCAGATAGTATATCGCCAGACTCATGTATTCTACACACCAACGTGAATAGTCGTTTTGTTGCCACTTCCCCCAATGATTTTAGAAATTCTGATGGAATGTTATCTATCCCTTCTGCCTTATTTGACCGTAAGTCCTCCAAAGCTCTTTTAAATTCCGATTCTAATACTGGATCCCCTATCTCTTCTAAATTGACTCCTGTTCCTTCTTCTATCACATCATACAAATCTTCACCCTCATAGAGGCTTTCAATGTATTCTTTCCACCTATCTGCTCTCTCCTCTGCATTTAACAGTGGAATTCCCTTTGCACTCTTAATGTTACCACCGTTGCTTTTAATGTCACCAAAGGTTGTTTTGACTTTCCTGTATGCTGAGTCTGTCCTTCCAACAATCATATCTTTTTCGATGTCTTCACATTTTTCCTGCAGCCATTTCGTCTTGGCTTCCCTGCACTTCCTATTTATTTCATTTCTCAGCGACTTGTATTTCTGTATTCCTGAGTTTCCCGGAACATGTTTGTACTTCCTCCTTTCATCAATCAACTAGAGTATTTCTTCTGTTACCCATGGTTTCTTCGCAGCTACCTTCTTTGTACCTATGTTTTCCTTCCCAACTTCTGTGATGGCCCTTTTTAGAGATGTCCATTCCTCTTCAACTATACTGCCTACTGAGCTATTTCTTATTGCTGTATCTATAGCGTTAGAGAACTTCAAACGTATCTCGTCATTCCTTAGTACTTCCGTATCCCACTTCTTTGCGCATTGATTCTTCCTGACTAATGTCTTGAACTTCAGCCTACTCTTCCTCACTACTATATTGTGAGCTGAGTCTATATCTGCTCCTGGGTACGCCTTACAATCCAGTATCTGATTTCGGAATCTTTGTCTGACCATGATGTAATCTAATTGAAATCTTCCCGTATCTCCCGGCCTTTTCCAAGTATACCTCATCCTCTTGCGATTCTTGAATAGGGTATTCGCTATTACTAGCTGAAACTTGTTACAGAACTCAATTAGTCTTTCTCCTCTTTCATTCCTTGTCCCAAGCCCATATTTTCCTGTAACCTTTTGTTCTGCTCCTTCCCCTACAACTGCATTCCAGTCGCCCATGAATATTAGATTTTCGTCCCCCTTTACATACTGCATTACCCTTTCAATATCCTCATACACTTTCTCTATCTGTTCATCTTCAGCCTGCGACGTCGGCATGTATACCTGAACTATCGTTGTCGATGTTGGTCTGCTGTCGATTCTGATAAGAACAACCCGGTCACTGAACTGTTCACAGTAACACACCCTCTGCCGTACCTTCGTATTCATAACGAATCCTACACCTGTTATACCATTTTCTGCTGCTGTTGATATTACACGATACTCATCTGACCAGAAATCCTTGTCTTCCTTCCACTTCACTGAGCCCTACTATATCTAGATTGAGCCTTTGCATTTCCCTTTTCAGATTTTCTAGTTTCCCTACCACGTTCAAACTTCTGACATTCCACGCCCCGACTCGTGGAACGTTATCCTTTCGTTGATTATTCAATCTTTTTCTCAAGGTAACCTCCCCCTTGGCAGTCCCCTCCCGGAGATTCGAATGGGGGACTATTCCGGAATCTTTTGCCAATGGAGGGATCATCATGACACTTCTTCAATTACAGGCCACATGTCCTGTGGATACACGTTACGTGTCTTTA
This sequence comes from Schistocerca cancellata, assembly GCF_023864275.1. NCBI lineage: Eukaryota > Metazoa > Arthropoda > Insecta > Orthoptera > Acrididae > Schistocerca > Schistocerca cancellata. The sequence continues at coordinate 810,756,187 of NC_064628.1, forward strand.
ATGCAGTGGTTTCCATTGCCTTCTGCATCCTCATGTCGTTGATCATTGCTGATTCTTCCGCCTTTAGGGGCAATTTCCCACCCTTAGGACAAGAGAGTGCCCTGAACCTCTATCCGCTCCTCCGCCCTCTTTGACAAGGCCGTTGGCAGAATGAGGCTGACTTCTTATGCCGGAAGTCTTCGGCCGCCAATGCTGATTATTTATCAAAATTTAGGCAGTGGCGGGGATCGAACCCGGGACCGAAGACGTGTTGATTATGCATCAAAGACGCTACCCCCTTTTTTTTTATACAAATGGATGAAAGGAAGGCCGTTCCTCTTCGGCTACATAAACAGAATAATAGGAAGTCGTCCCGTTACGACAAAGGATGCTCCATACTATAGCCCGCTGCGAATTTTTCGATGACTGTCTTCTCGTTGCTGTGTTGTTTCCGTTGTTTGTTCAAATCTCATTAAAAAAAAAGGAATTGGGAAGAGGTGCTATGGTTATCTTCTCATGTCATCGATAATCCAGCTGCGAGGCGGATTATGGAATGCGCTCCAAAGAAAATTAGAAAAATATTGCCTATATTTAGGGTTCCTGACGATCGCACATTGTCGTTCGTTGAGGTAATACCAAAAATCGGGTACTGTCTTTTCGCCATTACCGAAGAGGTAGTGAACAGCGTGGCCGCCGATCCACGTCACAGAGTTCGTTTTTGCCCTGGGGAAATAAGTCTCATCGGGGAAAAGTAGTGATCGGGTAGTTATCCTGTCGGGAGTCGTGCGTGTGAGAAAAGCCAATATCTGACGCACCAAATACCAAACGTCCTTTGCCGACCCGCATTCGAAACGATGTTCATCCGTGTCAATCACTTGGCATGTGGCACACAAGGGTGAATCAGCTAGGTGGATGTGATGTAGGCGGGACTGGCACAACTGTTTCCCATTAACAGTTACGTACCATGCAGATTGCACGTCAGTATCAAGGGTGGTGGCATTCACTGCCTGCCACACAGTGCGCCACTTTGTAGTGGGGTGTTTGCTTTCAATCACATTCGGCGTCCTGTTCATTTGCATGGCGCCCCTAGACCACGGGTACTTACACTAGAACTTGGAACTAATTAAACGCAACTAACTTAAGGACATCACACAGATCCATGCCCGAGGCAGGATTCGAACCTGCGACCGTAGCGGTCGCTCGGCTCCAGACTGTAGTGCCTAGAACCGCACGGCTCCTCCAGCCGGCTGAATAATATTAAATCTCCAAGTCGAACATGAACAGATCGTTAGCCTACGCTAAGACTTCCATCAATGCTAACTTCTCACACCTAACATCCATTACTGCTGGCTGTTCACCTCCAACTGCCCAACAGTACCTCCATCATTGCTGGCGACTAACTTCCAACTGCCCAACAGTACTGGCGATTAACTTCCAACAACGAGTCCGATCAACCACAGAGTCTCTTAAAAAGAAAGAACAGTCAGAAATCCAATGCAAAGCGCTAGACAGCGCTGCTAACACAGAAGCAGCCCACTTACATTTTCAAAAATTATTCAGATGTGTGTGGAATCTTATGAGACTTAACTGCTAAGGTCATCAGTCCCTAAGCTTACGCACTACTTAACCTAAATTATCCTAAGGACCAACACACACACCCATGCCCAAGGGAGGACTCGAACCTCCGCCGGGATCAGCCGCACGGTTCATGACTGCAGCGCCTGAGACCGCTCGGCTAATCCCGCGCGGCGTTTATAATTCTTTGTATGCTTTTACAGCCTGTAAGGTAAGTCAGCATTGCCGAGACTACGAGACTTCGTGCTGTTCAAGATTATGTTTAACGTGAGTGATATATTATTTAATGTTTTCTTTTTCCCAGCCCATTTACGTAACTAATGCAAATCCCTGTTATCTCCTTAAGCTGGCCTCTCCGACCGCAGGTTCGCTACCTAAAATTGTTCAATGGAGCGTCCTCTATGTTCCGATAATTTTTGCACGCTCTTACGGAAACACCCTGTACAAAATTATGCCCTGTCCGACTGAATAATTCTGCTTTCTCAAGAGATATTCACCCGTGTCTTCCCTGTTCACCAACAAATCCTCATGACCTTCCCCCCACTCCCACCCCCAATGTTGGGAACCACTGATATAGATCACCAGCAACAGGCCTATAACAGTACTCGTTTGGAGAGCCCTTGATATCACTTCCCATTCATTAAATGAGTTCGTGTCAGTTACTACGAACTGTGGGTTTATAGCAGCAGATCACGAAGCCAGTCACACAACTGAGACAGATCACCACAGGCGCTCGCGCCCTCGAGCAGACAGTCTGCGCTGGTACGGAGCGCTACTTACCTGCTGCTTGGGAGTGTCGCGCCGGCGCTGGCAGACGAAGGCGTTGCGGACGGCGCAGGAGCGGTCGTTCCAGCGGAAGGAGCGGTCGCGGTGGCCGGCCAGCGAGCGCCGCACCTCCACGCAGTTCTGCTCGGCCAGCGCGTCGTCGTTGGGCTGCTGCGGGAACCAGTCTGCCGGCACCACACAACACGGGCACGCTGCCGTTACTTGCAAACACTACCTAGTGTGCTTCTGCACATGAAGCCAATCTTATACGACCATAAGCCAAGATTTTAAATACACTACTGGCATTTAAAATTGCTTCACCACGAAGATGACGTGCTACAGACGCGAAATTTAACCGACAGGAAGAAGATGCTCTGATATGCAAATGATTAGCTTTTCAGAGCATGCACACAAATCTGGCGCCGGTGGCGACATCTGCAACGTGCTGACATGAGGAAAGTTGCCAACCGATTTCTCATACACAAACAACACTTCACCGGCGTTGCCTGGTGAAACGTTGTTGTGATGTCTCGTGTAAGGAGGAGAAATGCGTACCATCACGTTTGCGACTTTGATAAAGGTCGGATTGTAGCCTATCGCGATTGCGGTTTATCGTATCGCGACATTGTTGCTCGGGTTGGTCGAGACCCAATCACTCTTAGCAGAATATTGAATCGGTGGGTTCAGGAGGGTAATACGGAACGCCGTGCTGGATCCCAACGGCCTCGTATCACTATCAGTCGAGATGACAGGCATCTTATCCGCATGGTTGTAACGGATCGTGAAGTCACATCTCGATCCCTGAGTCGACAGATGGGGACGGTTGCATGACAACAACCATCTGCACGAACAGTTCGACGACGTTTGCAGCAGCATCGACTATCAGCTCGGAGACCGTGGCTGCGGTTACCCTTGACGCTGCATCACACACAGGAGCGCCTACGATGGTGTACTAAACGACGAACCTGGGTGCACGAATGGCAAAACGTCATTTTATCGTATGAATCCAGGTTCTGTTTACAGCATCATGATGGTCGCATCCGTGTTTGGCAAAAGCGCGGTGAACGCACATTGTATGCGTGTATTCGTCATCGCCATGCGTATCACCCGGCGTGATGGTATGGGGTGCCATTGCTTGCACGTCTCGGTCACCTCTTGTTCGCATTGGTGGCACTTTGAACAGTGGTCGTTACATTTCAGACGTGTTACTACCTGTGGCTCTACCCTCCACTCGATCCCTGCGAAACCCTACATTTCAGCGCCGGCCGCGGTGGTCTCGCGGTTCTAGGCGCGCAGTCCGGAACCACGCGACTGCTACGGTCGCAGGTTCGAATCCTGCCTCGGGCAGGTTATTTAGGTTTAAGTAGTTCTAAGTTCTAGGGAACTGATGACCACAGCTGTTAAGTCCTATAGTGCTCAGAGTCATTTGAACCATTTGAAGCCCTACATTTCAGCAGGATAATGCACGACCCCACGTTGCAGGTCCTGTACGGGCCTTTCTGGATACAGAAAATGTTCGACTGCTATCCTGGCCAGCACATTCTCCAGATCTCTCGCCAATTGAGAACGTCTGGTCAATGGTGGCCGAGCAATTGGCTCATCACAATACGCCAGTCACTACTCTTGATGGACTGTGGTATCGTGTTGAAGCTGCATGGGCAGCTGTACCTGTACACGCCATCCGAGCTCTGTTTGACTTAATGCCCAGGCGTATCAAGGCCGTTATTACGGCCAGAGGTGGTTGTTCTGGGTACTGATTTCTCAGGATCTATACATCCAAATTGCGTGAAAATGTAATCACATGTCAATTCTAGTATAATATGTTTGTTCAATGAATACCCGTTTATCATCTGCATTCCTTCTTGGTGTAGCAATTTTAACGGCCAGTAGTGTAATTTCGTTACTATTTTTTTATAATTATGAATTATTTAAGAACAACCATTTCAAAAGAGTAAGTAGTGTATGTATGTATGAAACCGGGGACCCAGAAACGACGGAGGCTCGGTCCGGCCGTAGCCCTCCGTGGTTCACAACCCCACAACAGGCCACAGAAGTCCCCCCACTCCAGTGCCGCCACACACCGAATCCAGGGTTATTGCGCGGTTCGGCCTCAAGTGGACCTGCCCGGGAAAGATTCACACCAGGCGGATGTAACCCCAAATGGTTGCTTGGTAGAGTTGGGTTTTTTGGGGGAAGAGACAAAACTGTGAGGTCATCGGTCTCATCGGATTAGGGAAGGTTGAGTAAGGAAGTCGGCCGTGCCCTTTCCAAAGGAACCATCGCGGCATTTGCCTGAATAGATTTAGGGAAATCACGGAAAACCTAAATCTGGATGACCGGACACGGGAATGAACCGTCGTCCTCCCGAATGCAAGCCGAGAGTGCTAACCACTGCGCGTGTTAGAATAATTATGGTGTACGCTTACGTGAAACGGTGTTTGCGCAGCAATCGACGACACAGTGTAACTGAGGCGGAATAAGGGGAACCAGCCCGCATTCGCCGAGGTAGATGGAAAACCACCTTAAAAACCATCCAGAGGCTGGCCAACACATCGGACCTCGACACTAATCCGCCGGGCGGATCCGTGCCGGGGACCGGCACGCCTTCCCTCTCGGGGGGCAGCGCTTTAGACCGCGCGGCTAGCCGGTCAGGCGTAAGTAGTGTACTAACAAGGGAACCTCCCCATCGCACCCACCTCAGATTTAGTTATAAGTTGGCACAGTGGATACGCCTTGAAAAACTGAACACAGATCAATCGAGAAAACAAGAAGTTGTGTGGAACTATGAAAAAATGAGCAAAATATACAAACTCAGTAGTCCATGCGCAAGATAGGCAACATCAAGGATAACGTGAGCTCAAGAGCGCCGTGGTCCCGTGGTTAGCGCGAGGGGCTGCGGAACAAGAGGTCCTTGGTTCAAGTCTTCTACAGTGTGAAAAGTTTACTTTCTTTATTTTCGCAAAGTTATGATCTGTCCGTTCGTTCATTGACGTCTCTGTTCACTGTAATAAGTTTAGTGTCTGTGTTTTGCGACCGCATCGGAAAACCGTGCGATTAGTAGACGAAAGGATGTGCCTCTCCAATGGGAACCGAAAACATTTGATCGCAAGGTCATAGGTCAACCGATTCCTCCACAGGAAAACACGTCTGATATAGTCAATACGACACTGGTAACGGCATGTGCGTCACATGACAGGAATATCTTGTCGACCCACCTAACTTGTACACTTGGCGAATGGGTAAAAAGATTCTTCTACCTTGCCCGATTTAGGTTTTCTTGTGGATGTGATAAACACTCCCAAAAAAGTAATGAAAACACAAGAGTTTGTCACATTAACTGAAAATTAAAAATTAAACTTTTTACTCGAGGGAACAGTTGAACCAAGGACCTCTCGTTCCGCAGCTCCTCACGCTAACCACGGGACCACGGCTCTCCTGAGCTAACATCATACTTGATGTTGCATATGTTGCGCATGGACTACTGAGTTTGTATATTTTGCTTATTTTTTCATAGTTCTACACAATTTCTTCCTGTTTTCTTGATTGAACTGTGTTCAGTTTTTCAAGGCCTATCCACTGTGCCAACTTACAACTAAATCTGAGGGGGGTGCGATGGGGAGGTTCCCTTGTAAGTTCTCCTTGACGTAAGAAGTTATACTAACATCAACTTTTGTATAAGTCTATAAACAGTCGTGGCAATACTGTCTCGATCTCTTTTTGTCATTTTCTCTCAGCTAATCTTGTCTAACGTTGCCTGTATTGTGTTAGCTCATGTGAGAGCGTATTGTGGAAATATGTAGTATGAAGGTATTTAAAACTTTAATTTAAGAAGTACCTTCCACTTTATGTGAAAGTAATTATCTTTGTGAGAGGGAAAACTTTTGCTATTTAAAAGAAATGATAATTTTTTAAGTGAATTCAGTTAAGTGTGATAGGGAGTTACAATGGACAGAAGTTAATTCAAAGCTTAAACTGTGAGAACTTCAGTTACTTTCGATCGCTACTTTACGCTGCCCAACGCAGCAATCGTCATTTTTTAATAAAATCTGACTAAAAATTAACGTAGGCATAGGATCTTTGACTGCCAGAATTAATGAATATTGACTTATAACTCACAAAAATAACTTTTCACGTGAATTTAGCTTACTTGCAAAAGCGCAAAATTAATTTGGACGGGACTTGCTTAAAGATTATCGTATTCATTCATTGATTAACCAATCAAAGTTAAATAGAGAAAGATATTACGAAATATTCAGTTCTACTACGAATCCTGCTTTACGACAAATTTTAAAGACAGTAATTTTTGATGTCTTCTGAAAAAAAGTAAAACTGTTACCACGCCCTCAGATTTTTTATATTTTTATTTTTTGTTTTGTTTAATTTTTTTTAATTGTAAATTATTTTCTCTGCCAACCGTTTTTTTATATATGGAAAAAGGCGTCTTTCAGTTACGACAAACAAAATTAGAATGTACATCCGTAGCAACAACAGAACAAGAGTTCCTTCTAAACTATGAAATAGAATTTGAAACTAATAGTGTCATGATAGATAATAAAGAAAGAAAAATGTAACCAAATCCCGCACGCCATTCCATGTACATGGCCCATCTGCGTACAGATCCCATGTTCCAAATTGGTACAACATTTCGCAGCGTGTGGAGCCCCATGAAGGCGGTCATCCTCTGCCCGGTACTCCCCAACTGTGAGGGGGGTTATCGAAGACACTGCGCAAATAGTTCGCAAATAGTTGTCGGTATCGAGGTGTACCCTCAATTGTGCTCTGACTGTCCTGGAGAAATTGCCAGTAATCATGCACCATCTTCTCATCATCTCGAAAGAGGTAGTATATGGGCATGCCTTTAAACCATGTGAGAGCGTGAGTCTTCGCAGTTGGGAAATAAGTATCCTCTGGACAAAGGAGGAGCCGTGGCTCAATTGTGCGAGGCGCGATACGTAGGTAGCAGGCGAGGATCTTCTGCACTAGCAGCCTTATCTCTAACGCCGATCCACATGTTAAACGGTGTTCGTCAGTATCCACGAGGTGGCAACGTGGGCAAAGGGGGGAATCCGTCATCCCAATAGCGTGCAGCCTTTGTCGTGTTACAACATTACCGTTCACCACCTGGTACCGCGCGGCTCGTACCCGCGTGGAGAGGAACGGCTTCTGGACCGCTCTCCACACTGCAGGCCATAGGGTCGTAGGGCTCTTCCTCATTGCGAGAGATGGACCTTGGCAGCAGTCTGTAAACGTCTCTCGCCTTGGGAGTGCGAGTGTTGGGAAGGTCTGGGTGCACGTAACTATACTCAAGAATAAATGCCGAGAGGTGCGAGAGTGAGGGTGTAATGTGCGCAAGCGTGACAGGTGGCAGAAGAGACGCCGGCAGCAATTCCTCTAACAGACGTCCCGTAAGGGAAGCATCTTTGTGGGTCCACAATTTCATCATTGTGCACAAGTATAACGCTGTAGCTCTCGCTCGTACATTTATAAGTCCCAGTCCGCCATCACGCGGAGGGAGGGTGAGTGTTTCGTAGCGGACTTTGAATAGGAGTCCGGCGGTAAGGTAATATCCAAACGCTGCTTGCAGTCTGTGTGCCATCGCTGTCAATATCGGTAGGACCTGGGCCATGTGGATCATCTTAGTCGCCACGTGAAGGTTGAGGTATTCCACATGCTGTAGGAGGTCCATCCGTCGAAGTAAGTTCCGGCGAACTTCTGTGCGTATTGCCTGTAGTAATCGTGCATAGTTCATGGCAGCCGTTCGGCGCACATCCTGTGTAAATGTTATGCCCAAGAACCGGATCTTGTTAATTAGTGGGAGTGGGGCTAAAGCGTCCTCCTGTAGACCTCTCCCAATGGGCATCGCTGCCGACTTGGCCACATTCATGAGGCTGCCCGCTGCTAATCCATAGCGACTGATCCATTGTATCACCGAGCGTATCTCGACACCAGATCGGACAAGTAATAGAAGGTCATCAGCATATATCCTGCAGTGAAAGGTGTGATCCCTCAATGACATGCCCGAGAGCCTGTTTTTCCACCCTCCGACAAGTGGTTCGAGTGCGATCGCGTAAAGGATCATGGAGAGTGGGCATCCTTGGCGAACTGACCGTCGAATCGGAAAGGGACCCGCAATCCGTCCTTTCATCAGTACAGTAATTGGCCTGTAGTCCTCGACCGTCCGACCTCTGGAAGGCTTGTGTATCGGTACAAGGAGACATTCCACGAATGCAGGTGGCACGTGGGAACCGGGGGGTCATTAGTTCTTGGTACATGATGATCCATCGGGGCATCATTAGATCGCGGAAAGTCCGATAAAACTCGAGCGGCAGTCCGTCTGGCCCGGGAGATTTGTTGAGTGCTCCCTTGTTAAGCGCGTCCTCGATGTCGTCCCGTGTAATTCCACCTAACAGCGTCGCCGCTGCTGCATTGTCGAGGGTGTGCGACACGTGCTGCTGTATGTCGCGATCGTCCGCTTCCTCGTCCTCTGTATTCACCTCATCGTAAAACCGGCGATCGTGATCTGCAAAGGCCTCTGTAACCGCCGCCCGAGTCCTTACGACCTTACCACCTGGCAATACGAGGTCCGTGATCAGCTGCTGTCGGCGTCGGCGGCTATCGAGCACGATGTGATGCATAGACGGGTTTTCTCCTTCCACTCGGTCTTGACGTCGCGATCGCACTACGACCCCCTCCAGACGTTTCCTCGTAAGAGACAATATTTTACCTTTAATTCGGCGGCTTTCCATTTGTCGGTTTGGAGATGGTGGTTGGCTGTCGAGTTCGCGAAGCATCGTGTAATAAAAGTCCAATGTGTGACGATGCCAAGCTGCGATATGTTTTCCGAATTGTGTTAGCACACGCCGAAACGCTGGTTTTGCACAGTCCACTCACCATGCTAGAGTCGAAGGGTATCGGGGAAGACGACGTTCGCAATCCAGCCATGTGTTGACGATAATCTGAAGGCATTCCGGGGCCTGAAGATGTGCCACATTCAGCTTCCAGGATCCTCGGCTGCGCCATATCCGCTGCTGTTGTAGAGTAAGTGTGCATATGAAAACGCTATGATCGGAGACGGCTAGCGGCCAACGTTCGGCGTCCAATACTCCCGGCGCTAGAGCTCGTGAGACATAAATGCGGTCTAGGCGACTGGCTGAGTGACTAGTAAGGTATGTCGGCCCGGGACGGTCACCGTGCAGTCTCCCACGTGTCGGTGAGAAGCAGATCTCGAACCAGGAGCCGGTTTTTGAAAAGTTGAGAAATGTGGGACTTGGTCTTTGGGGTGGAGCACACAGTTCAAGTCGCCGCCGAAGATATATTGATCGAAGCGGCTGATAAAGAGGGGGGCGATATCCTGCGAGTAGAACAGCGATCGTTCGCGGCGTTGGTCAGTTCCTGATGGAGCGTAAATGTTAATGATGCGCGAGCCCAGTGCTGTGATCGCCAGCCCCCTTCCTGATGGAAGGTAAGTCACTTCATCGATGGCAATTCCGTCGCGCACTAGTATTGCCGTACCGCTGCCATTCCGGTCCGCCGGTGACACATATGTCACATAACCTTAGAAAACGGGGAGGGCCGCTATATACACTTCTTGCAACAGGGCAATGTCAACATCCGAAGAACGAAGCATCTCACGCAGCAACTGAATCTTCACTGCCGTTCGTATCGTGTTGAGGTTAAGCGTGGCGATACGATAAACTTGTTGCCGAACCGCAGGTGTTAAGTTATCCATTAAGACTGGAATTACCTATGACGCTTCTGACTGTATTGACACGTCCGCATCCCCCCAAACCTCACCTGCAGCCCTTTCTAGAGAGCCGGCGCCAATGGCGTGGGACCTGTTGGCGTAACTTGCATGGTTCCGTCGTCGTCGTGGTCATCCGCCCACGTCGGGGAACTCAAAGCAAGATCGGCTTCCCTAGCTTCCTCAGCACACGGCATGGGTGCTTGCACTCCAGAAGGTGATGGGCAGCATCTGTCCTGCATATCGGCATCCGATTTTTCCACTGTAGAGATATGTGGTTTGTCCTCAGTTCCGTTCGGTGGTGCCACACTGCAGCAAATGGCGGCTGCCTCTGTGGTAGCGTCGTCATTGAAGCTGAAGTCGTCGTCCTCTGGAGGCTGTGTCGCATCCCGTTCGAAAGTTGCTCTTCGCCTCCGCTTCCGTCGCTTCGGAGAGCGTTACTTCCTGGTGTGTCCTTCTGTGTCAGACGATGGCAAAGATTCACGACGTTCCGGCACAAAGGCAGCCGTGGGCACAATAAGCGAGTCTACGGCCATGCTATCGTCATGTATGTTGTTATCCGTCGACGGGGGCGGCGGTATCGGGGTTGAATCCGTAGCTTGTGGAACGGGTGTGTCATCATCGCCCTGTATTGGAGGATGGAGCCGCGACCCAACAGTGGATGTCCGCTGTCGTGGTGAAGTGGTAGCTGTCGAGAGGGAAGCAGCGTCCGCTGCGATGGCGGGTCCGCGTCAGCCGGCGGCGGTTGAGTGATTCAACGTTGGATACATTCTGATCTGAGGTGTCCCTCCTTCCCACAACCAGAGCAGGACTTCGGTTGCCCATCGTAGATGACGATGGCACGGCAGCCACCGATATTCAGATACGAAGGTACATGTCTTTTAAGTTCTACTCGGACCTGGCGGACTCCGTTCAGCACAGGATATGTCTGGAATTGCGTCCATTTTTCCGCAATATGATCATGGACCGTGCCGTGGGGGCGCAGCGCTGTCACGACGTCCTCCGCCGGTAGTTCGAAAGGAAGTTCGAAAAGTCTGATCGTGCGAAGTCCCATGCCAGAATAATCGACCTGCACAGTCCCCACATTGCCATCAGCATGGCAGAAACGGAGGCCCTGTTTCGTGTCCTGAAGGATCCGTTCACATGTTGCGTCGTTGATGATCTTGACATATACGACACTACTCACAATGGACAAGTTATTGCCGAGAATGCCGGTCGCCAGGATTTTAACTTCTTCTCATAGAAATCGTTCGACTTCGAGTGCTTTGGGCCGTGCAAATTCGTTGCGGAACGTAAATTTGAGAACGATTTTCTGTATTGGTGCGCCATAGTGATCTATATGCTAAGTACGGCACGCGCGAAACGGCCGAGTACGATGTATACAACACGAGCGCTCGCTCCGCGGCAGGAACACAAACAGCGCGTCCTCACCGCAGCACAGCCAAAGGTCAACTGCTAGATTTGAACGAATAGAACGTTAACGCCGACTAACCACTACCATCTAGTCAATGAATATGAAGATTACGAGAACCGTCACACACAGCGCCTCATACATATACTGCCTGAAAAAAAAGTGAAGCGCCAGAACACATGGTCGGATGTCAAAGTAACCATCGACAGAAATGGAAATGATTATAGAGCTGCAACTCACTCTGAATTGTAGAAAGGCCACCTAGGAGCATTGGTGTTGCTCATGTTCATTGTTGTTAAAAGGTCTGGTAGTCTATGTAAGGTGCGTGAACAGCGTCAGATGCTGAGTGATCACTGTGAAGGACACGGATACGCCGCGTACTCGTGTGAGACAGCGTTATCAGAAACTGACAGAGTTAGAAAGTGGCCTCATTGAGGGTTTCCATTTGGCCGGCTGGTCGAATCGTTTAATTTTTGGGGCATTCAGATGTGACAACAGCCAGATATTGGACTGCAACTGTCATCTGAGAACGAGTTGTGGAGTCGCTGCAACATTCTTTTCAGAAATGGTTCAAATGGCTCTACGCACTATGGGACTTAACATGTGAGACCATCAGTCCCCCAGACGTAGAAATACTTCATAAGGATATCACACATATCCATGCCCTAGCCAGGATTCGAACCTGCAGCCGGCCGGAGTGGCCGTGCGGTTCTGGACGCTACTGTCTGGAGCCGAGCGACCGCTACGGTCGCAGGTTCGAATCCTGTCTCGGGCATGGATGTGTGTGATGTCCTTAGGTTAGTTAGGTTTAATTAGTTCTAAGTTGTAGGCGACTAATGACCTCAGAAGTTAAGTCGCATAGTGCTCAGAGCCATTTTAACCAGCCATTCGAACCTGCGACCGTAGCAGCCGCGTGGTTCCGAACTGAAGCGCCTAGAACCGCTCGGCCACACCGGCCGGCCGACATTATGTGTCATCCTGTACCAATGGTTGGAGACTAACAGCAGCTGGACTAAATTACCGTGTGGGCTGCCACACACTAACATAAAGATCTGCGTTTGCAATGGTGACGTGACCGGGAAGCATGGAATGCTGACAAATGGTTTCGCACTGTGTTCAGTGACGGATGGCAGTTCTGCACTACACCGGATGACCATAGTTGGTAAGTGTGGTGGAGAACTGTGGAGACGTTCCTTCTTGCAGCGTTTTAGAGAGGCACCGTTGTATTACTCCTAGCGTCATGGACTGATGAGACATCGGGTATAACTTCACGTCATGGCTGGTAGTTATTTAGTGAAATATGAGGACACGCTGGAACGACACGGGAATCCTAAGTCCTCATGTGTTACCTTTCACGCGAAAGTATCGTGGTGTAATTTTCCGAGAGAACAATGGTCATACACACATGGCGTGTATATCTATGACTCGTCTGTGTGACGATGACGTACTCCAGTGGCCTGCAAGACCCCGAGGTCTGTCCCTGATAGAACATGTGTGTGACCTGCTAGGGCTTCAACTCAGTCGCAGTGCCAGTATCCAGGATATCATTGACCAGTTACAATATTTGTGGGCTAACTAGCCTCAGGAGGTGATATGATCTCTCCCAACCGAATGAGTGTATGCATCCAGGTCACAGCAGATGCAGTGTCATACTGATATGTACTATAATACTGGCAAGACATCGGTAAATTGGACTCGCTATTGTAATCATTGAAATAACATCAGACACCCTCTCGAAAAATGGCTCTAAGCACTATGGTACTTTACATCTGAGATGATCAGCCCCTAGACTTCGAACTACTTAAGTAACCTAAGGACATCACACACATCCATGCCCGAGGCAGGATTCGAACCTGCGACCGTAGCAGCAGCGCAGTTCCGGACTGAAGAGCCTAGAACCCCTAGGTCACAGCGCCGGCTACTCTCTCAAGCTGTGAAGATTCATTTCGTTTCCTCGTCCCGTTCTGGGTGTTTAACGCCAATATTATGGGAAAACCAACAAGGAAAGCGAGTTCATGAAAAATATTTGAACAAACATAGTACTGTTTACTCCTGCTGCAGGAAAATAAATAAGACAGCCTGAAACTCAACTGCTATACACTGATGAACCAGAACATTGACCTCCTGCGTAATGGATTGTTTGTCCATCTTTGGAACGAAATACGTTACTTATTCTGCGAATCAGGGATCAGACAGTGTTTGGTAGGTTTGTGGAAGTATGTGGCACGATTCACAGGTTGTGTAATTCGCGTACATAACGGGCCACTTCTTTGCGGTGATGGCCCCCGATAGCGACCCAAATGAGTTGCACAGGATTTACGTCAGGTGAATTAGGCCGCCGAGACATCAACGTGAGTTCACTGCACTGTTCCTCAAGCGGCTGTAGCAGGTTTCTGGCTCCTAGACACAGACAATTACGCTGCTGAAAGATGACATCGCCGTCGGGGAAAGACACCAAGCGTGAATGAATGCAGGTGGTTCGCAGCTGTCAGTGTGTTTTCGAATACTACCACAGGTCCCACGTAAGGGCAGGAGAATGTGTCCCATAGAATAATATCACTCCCACCAGCCTGCGTCCGTGGCGCGTTGGACTTTTCGAGCCGCCTTTTCACCTCGATGACGGCGTTTGTGGAGACGACCATCGACGTACTGTAGCAAACATGTGTTTCTCCTGAAGAGCCGACACGTTTCCATTGGTAGACGGTCGAATCCCGACGGTCCCGTGTCGACTGCAATAGTAAATGATGATGTTGGGTCGATATGTGAACACGTAGGTGTGGTCTGCCGCATAGCTCCATGTCCAACAATGTACGATGACTGGTGTACTCCGAAACATTTGTGCATGCACCATCATGTGCTCTTTCGGCAGAGATGCCACGGATCACCAACTATCCTACTTTACAAATCAGACAAGCCTCCGAACCACACGCTTTGTTAAGAGTCATAGACATCCAATCTTTTAGCACCTAGTGGTAATTTCACTGTCTTTTTACCTCTGTCTGCAGATGCTCAAGAGAGTAGCACGTGAACATTCGACCAGCTTCGCCGTTTTCGAGATACTCGTTCACAGGCTCTACGCAATAATAAACTGCCCTTTATCAAAGTCGCTTATCTCAATGGATTTCCCAATTTCATAGGGTGATCCCTCGTCCGTGCCTGATCAAATACAAACGTTTGTTACCGCTGCACGTGCCCGCAAACCACCAGGTGGCATCAAACGTTACGGTGGGCAGCTGCCATAGAGTTTTGGCTGATCAATGTATAACCAACAAGCCCAATAGACAAAATACTGGTAGTTCTCTTAAAACCAGCACACTGGTCGCTTTTGAGCGGTACAGATGGCATTGAACTTGTGTAAGGCGTCCGTGTGACTCCCTACCGCTGAAGTCGTGTTAGTAGAGTGGTGTGTGTGCCGACTGGGCAGTATGGAATAATCGTAGTTGGGTGGGTCGACATGGAGACGTGACGGAATGCCAGAAAAGAGCAATCGTGTTTAGACATTCGCCTGGCCACAACGTGAATGAAGTCGCCAGAACTGATAGTGTGTGGACACAGACTGTCGAACGTGTCTACAAGGAATGATGTAAAACTCTTAGCAGTGGAACTCGGTTTAACAAAAACGGCTGTAAAAACGACCTAACCGACAGCGAAGAGAGACGAGTGTCACGCCGTATCGATGGCAATCCGGACAGGAATTGCTGTCGTCTGTAAACGTAGGTCCATTTCAGCCAGTCTCGGAGCGAACATTATGGCCGAAAGTGTCTGCGATGGACATTTGGTGTCTGGTACGTCGGAGACGGTTATTGCTCATGGCGGCACATAAAGCTGCACGTTACATTACGTTATATTACATTAATATTTCTTCCATAGATCATCAATGCGACATTTCGTAATGGCGCAGAAAGTGTCAGTTTAACATATGTTACCCTTAGACGATAGAATCTCAAACTCTCTCTCTCTCTCTCTCTCTCTCTCTCTCTCTCCCTCTCCCTGGCTCACATCTAAAAATTCCTCTATTGAGTAGAAAGAGTTGTTACTCAGAAATTCTTTTAATTTGTTTTTAAATACTGATTGGCTATCTGTCGGACTTTTAATGCTATTTGGTAAATGACGAAAGGTTTTTGTGATAGCAAAATTCACTCCTTTCTGTGCGAAACTCAGACTTAACCCAGAACAGTGAAGATAATCCTTTATTCTAGTATTGCTGCTATGCACTTTTCTGTTATTTTTGAATTGGAATGGATTTTTAATAACAAATTTCATAAGTGTATATATGCGTTGCGAAGGTACTGTGAATACCCCGAGTTCCTTAAAAATGTGTGCAAGGTGACATTGAACGCTTTCCTGCAATGAATACTTTTCTCTTAATGATGAATTATCCAAAAATGTGATGCCATATGAAAGCAGTGAAAGAAAATGGGCATATTAGGCGAATTTACTGATACGTTTATCACCAAAATTTGGATTAACCCTATGAGCATAAGCAGCCGAACCTAAACGTTTCAGCAGATAATTGATGTGTTTCTTCCAGTTCATTTTTTCGTCAATGAGAAATTTTGAATATTCTGCCTTAGCAAAAGACTTCTGATCAAAGCCGGTATTTACCAATGTTGTTACGCCATTTACTGTATTGAACTGCATATTCCGTGTTTTCTCAAACTTTAGTGAGAGCCCATTTGCAGAGAACCGTTTAATAAATTTCTGAAAGACATTATTTTAAATTTCCTCAGTTAATTCTTGTTTGCTGGGTGCCACAACTGGCCAAACAACACAGAAATCAGACAGTAGCTGACGAGGCGCCTAATGTCTCCGACGCCTCTCGATCTTATCTCTTTTCAAATTATGCAAGACGTCGAGAGCACCAGCGGGTCGAAATCTGTGACATTTTGAGGCTGTTTTCCTAGTTACTTGAACCCATTCATTCAGATTACCGTGAACATGCAGCAGTATGTATATTTTAACTCTCTCCGTGACGAAGTGTTGGCTGCCTTCTACCTTTTCATGAGTATCCTGTGGACATTTGCGTTTTCCAAGATGACAAAGCTATGTTTAAAGAGCTGCGCTAGTATGATTTTGGTCTGATGGATATATAGGCACTCTCTCTTAACTCTACAGACGCGCTGAATCACACAATCTGATTCCATAGAAATTGTCTCCAGCTATCTGGAGCAGCGGGTGAAGTGTAACAATAAACATTTTCGCAATCTGGTAGCTTTACGGGATCTTATCGTCAATGAGTGGCTTCAGCTTGATTTGCGTGCCTGAAGTAACTTCTATTCTCTCCTTCTCGCTTAACATGAGGCCATTATCAAGGGTGGAGACGGCGTTATTGGTATTAGTCAATTTTTCAACTAGTGTGTTTATAGCATGTAATCAAGAATATAATATCAGTAACAGTGAAACACGGATAACAAAGTGTAGTCGAACTGAGTGAGGTGGTGATAGTGGTGAAGGTGTGTTCTGCCCATAAGGAAGTCTTTTCGCTGTAAGTTCAGCGGTCTCCATTCCTCCCAATTTTCCGCATCCTTTTCGAAGCTGTCGTCATTCAAATTTTGTATGAATCTTCCACTCACCCTCTCCCCAATCATCAGTCCTTTTAGGGCATTCTTTAACATGCAGTCTCGCCTGATGCAGTGTCCTAGAGACTGCCTTCTCCTCCTCTTAACAGTTCCAGGATTTGTCTTTTCTCATTCACCCGATGGAATACAAACTTATTTCTTATTTTATCTATTTATTCTACATGTTTAATTCTTCTCCAAACACTCATATCAAAATCCTCCAAGCATTTCTTCTCTCTTCGTTGCACCGTCCATGTTCGATACCATGCTTAGCAACACATCATACAACGCACTTCAATAATCTTTTCCTCACTGATCTGTTTAATGAACTACAGGCACCACTACTTCTGTGAAACATTTCTTTTGCAATAGCTATTTTTATGGTTGTTTATTGCTAACAAATCACGTAACTGGTTACTTTGCATAATAGATACCTGACTAGCTTTTCACTTTTGTCCCTTGACTGCCTTGAAAAAAATTAGCAAAACATACCATACTCTTTTGCAAATGTATTTTCTTTCCATATTCTTCACTTCTGAAGTTCAGCTGCTTTAACATACTGTTAACTGGTTATTCATTTTGATTTACTAGTACTTTGAAATCCGCAAATCTTATACATTTAATTATCCTTTTCCTATTGCCCTACAGACTTTTTCGGTTAAAGCAGTATCAAATTAATTACCTAAACAGACATTTGACAGATTAGGTGAAAGACAACGGCCTGGTCCAACCCGTAGCTCAATTTTAATTCCTTACGTTATCTCATCTCATATCCTTTCCTTATTTTACTTGTTTCAGTTTAATCATGTGATGGTGAGAGAATTATACTAGGAAATGAGACTCTAAAACTAATATATAAGTGACGACAACAGAAGTAAGGTAAAATAAAATGCAGAATGGCTGTAAGAAGAAAAGATTTTTGTAAAAGTGAAGTATGTTAACATCGAATATAAATTTTAAGTGTTAGTCAAAAATGAAAAAAGAATCGTAAGAAATCTTAGAATTTAGAGTCCCGCTTATGACGATGTCAGAACAGACGGAGAACAGGATCGGATAGAAAAAAGAAGTCATACTTTCCCTTTTCACTGGAACCATTCCGGAATTTGCCTTAAATGATTTAGGAAAACCTAAGTTTCATTGCAAAACTTGAATCTGAACGCCGCCCTCTCCAGTGCAATCCAGATTCTTTAACCACTATGACACCTCGCTTCGTCGTGTCAGGGATTCTTTCCTGAAACTTTCCAGAATGAGATTTTCACGCTGCAGTGGAGTGTGCGCCTATATGAAACTTCCTGGCAAATTGAAACTGTTTGCCGGGCCGAGACTCGAACTCTGGACCTTTGCCTTTCGCGGTCACGTGCTCTAACAACTGAGCTACCCAAGCATGACTGACGACCCGACAGCTTTAATTCTGCCAGTACCTCGTCTCCTACCTTCCCGAGTATCGGTCCGGCACATAGTTTTAATCTGCCAGGAAATTTCATGAAACTACTCGTATTTGTTTGGAGCGCAGCGATGTACCCAGAGTAAAACGAGGGTAATGAACAATACTGACAAGAAGCTTTTCGTATTCTGTGTTTCGGAAGAATGCGATAGATTAGACGGGTTGACCGAATAATTAATGAAAACGTACTGAACCGAACAGAGAAGAAAATACCTTTATAGCACAAGCTGACCGAAAGGAGAAACAGGAGAGTATGAATTAGTAATTAGTAACCGAGGGATTTGTGTGGGGCAGTTAATATTGCAGAGAGAAAACCAGGCTTGAATACAGTTTTTAGGGAAAAGTGGAAGAAGGTAGCAGCAGTAATGCAGAGACTGGAAGTCCTCCAAAGGACAGAGTAGCCTGGAGAGCTGCGTCAAACCAGTTTTCGTAATGAAGAATACAGCAACGACAATGTGCAGACGACACATCTGTAAGAAAACAGTACCAATGAAAAATGAAATGGTAAAATCAACTGATGTGTTTTCGCTTTTTGTGTAGCTCTAGACAGCGGCTGGATTAACGGCCATAGACTTGATCAGAAGAATAATAAATTCGTGCACCGGTTTTGGGAAATAAACAGAGTTTTCGGAAATCAATTGCCAATTCTTCCGAAGTGGAATGTTTACAATGACTGAGTTACAACAAATTTGACTTATGGCAGGGAGACTTGCACTTTCAGTGCGAATAACTTTCAAAATATGGGGACTGTTTAGCACATAATAGGAACTGGAAAGACACACAGAAAACAAACCGATGGATGAGGGAATTTTTTGATTGGGAAATGTACTTGTAAGTGTAATGAAAATGAAATGTATGTGGTTCGCAGATGTAGCCAAGCAGATAGCATGTGCAAATGTCATCTTTGAGTCATCAGTCTTCTGACTGGTGCGATGTGGACAGCCTCGAATTCCTCTCTTGTGCCAACATTTTCATCTCAGAGTAGCTCTTGCATCCAACATTCTCTATTATTTATCGGACATTTCCCATCTCTATCTTCCCGTCCAGTTTTTGTACTCTACAGTGGCCACTAGTACCATGGAAACTATTCGCTGGTATCTTAACAATTGTCCTACCATCCTGGCCCAAATTCATGTCAGTGTTTCCCATATGTTCCTTCTTTCGCTGATTCTGCGGAGAATCTAGTCAGTCCTTATAAGCCCACCAAATTTTCAAGAGTCTACTACGGCACCACATCACCACATGTCAGACACTTCGACACTTTTTCCCGGTTCTCCTACGTTCCATGATCAACTACCATACAATATTACTCACCAAATGTACAAACTCAGCATCCTTTTCCTCATAATAAGGCCGATGTTTGAAACTAGCAGACTTCTTTTCTTGTGCTGTCCTACGTATGAAGACCTGTCTGGAGTCGCATGATGTCAATCAGAGGAGAAGCAGACAGTTTCCTCAGAATTCAAATGATAATGCAGGAAAAAGTGTCCAATTTATTTGGACCACCCATCAATTAGCATGAAAGCCTTCGTTGTAGCTTTGTTTTTTACAAAGATATGACCAGCGGTATGACTTTTTTAAATGGTAACCTGTAATTTTTTTTGGTAATTCATTTCCTCTCCTAAAGACCTTTTCAAAAATGTATCACAGTGTACCATTCACTGAAACACAACGTTATTACTTACATAACACAACACTGACGTTGACGTTCCCAGCGCTTAGTGCAGGTACTCGGGGTAATGGAACACATCCACGTGCCGACGTTGACAGAGGACAAATGTAAACATAAGTAGAATGCACACCAGTCATTCCGTCAACCATCGTCAGTTGAAGAGTTGTGTGAGTAGAATGTACGCCAACGAAGAGAAGGTAGAAATGCTACTCATCTATGGGGAATCTTCGGTAGCAGAACAGTAATTGCTATACTGGTTTCTTACGTACAGGTACATTTACTACAAGTCCTTTTAAATACTGTAGTGTAGTGTAGGCATACAGTAAAGGCTGTCCTTCGTACCAACTGCATCGACAAAACGTTTCTTTTATTGTTGTTGTTGTTGAAGGTAGGCGAAATTATACGCAGGCAGCGGAACTGTACGGGGAGCGATCTCCTGACAAGAACCCACCTTCCCGACGGATGTTTTCTCGTCTTGTTGCGACGCTTCAGGGAAGTTTCAACACACGACAACGCAATCGTCGTAGGACTCGCACAGACGAAGCTACCAAAGTTACTGTTCTCGCTTCCGTTGCTATGAATCCACGTGGGAGCACACTACAGCTTGAACACGAAACTGTCATTCCTAAAACCAGTGTACATCGTATTCTTACACGTTACCGGTTCCATCCTTACCATGTACACCTACATCAAGAATTGAATGGGAATAATTTCCAGAATCGTGTACAGTTCTGTCAGCGGGCACAGCAGCAAATCCTCGCCAACCCGAACTTCTTCTCCAACGTTCTATTTACCGATGAATGTTCCTTCTTAAACAAAGGACAGGTAAATACAAGGAACATGCATTATGGGTCCAGCGGCAACCCACGATGGCTTAGACAGGTGGAACATCAGTGTCAATGGAGAGTTAACGTCTGATGTGGGATGCTTGGTACTACACTTATTGGCCCTTATTTCATCAATGGTAGTCTAAACTGCACCGCGTATGCCAACTTCCTCACACAAATTCTTCCTCCTCTTTGGATGAAGTGCCGCTAAGAACCAGAATGCTTATGTGGTATCAACACGATGGATGTACAGCACATAATGCCTTGCTTGCAGTCGTGCTCTGAACCGATGGTATCCTGCCAGATGGATTGGCCGAGGAGGAACCGTTACTTGGACTGCTAGATCTCCTGATTTAAATCCTCTGGACTTTTTTCTTTGGGGATGCATAAAAGACGTTGTCTATCGCGATATTCCAACAACTCCAGAGGACATGCAGGAACGTATCGCGCTTGCTTGTAATTCTCGTCAGCAGACAACACTGGAAGCAATAAATATTTCTTTCATTCAACGAGTGCTCCAATGTATCGGTGTCCAGGGTGACCACTTTGAGCACCTTTGAATCTTCAACTCCTGTTCAATGGTACAGGAGAGTCAAAGTCAATTTTGTGCTATGTTTTTACTTGGTTTTCATTTGTTTTCTGACTACTCCAGCAAGTGGACGAGTTTGTGATCGCGGGCTCAGAGGCAATGTTGTGTTATGTAATTAATAACATTGTGTTTCAGTAAATGGTACACTGTGATAGATTTTTGAATAGGTCTTTAAGACTGGAAACGAATTAGCGAATAAAAAATACACGGTGCCATTTAAGAAGTCATACCGCTGTTCATATCTTTGTAAAAATCAAAGCTACAGCGAAGGCAATCATGCTGATTGATGTCCCCCTGACGGCTAAAGAACATTTGCTTGAAATATTTTGTAATTTGCATCTCGACAAACAGTTATTTAGGGGGGTCAAGATAAACGGGACATCCTGTATATGGTGAAGCGAAATTCGCGAACTCTGGCTTCGCAGCGCGACCCCTCACATGCCAGAGATAAAAAAAAATGTCTCTCACAAAATTTCGTCCTGCGAGTAATCCGTCAGAAAAAGGTGTAGTGTCACCGGCAGACACCACACTTGCTAGGTGGTAGCCTTTAAATCAGCCGCGGTCCGTTAGTATACGTCGGACCCGCGTGTCGCCACTATCAGTGATTGCAGACCGAGCGCCGCCACACGGCAGGTCTAGAAAGACTTCCTAGCACTCACCCCAGTTGTACAACCGACTTTGTTAGCGATGGTTCACTGACAAAATACGCTCTCATTTGCCGAGACGATAGTTAGCATAGCCTTCAGCTACGTCATTTGCTACAACCTAGCAAGGCGCCATTACCAGTTACTATTGATACTGAGTCATGTACAGTCAAGAGCGACGCCTATCATTAATGGATTAAAGTTAAGTATTCCACCAGCTACGTCCGTTTTTCTAAAGTCTAATTTCTCCTGTTCCAGACCTCACGCCAGCCTGCGTGAGCTAAAACGCGTGCCTTTCGGCTTCCTCTAGTAAATCGGTGTTGGCTCTCCTGCCAGTCCACAACCAAAGGGCGTTAATGAATGGTAATCTGGCAACACTGTAACCACATTAGTAATTACCTCTGTCAGAAAATGGCAGTCGTGCTGTACATTTGGTGCAGTGGATACAGTTTTGGGTTAGCCTTCAGGAGGTCGAGGCTTCGATCCTGGGTTGGGATATATTTTGTAAAGCGAACATAAGAAACACGTGGTTAGACAAATAAGAAATAGACAGTTGAAACAAATGACCTATCATACAAATTTCGAGATGCTAAAGATAACAGCATAGTAAAGTAACACATTAATGTAACATATGAAACGCCCCCTTAGAACAATTGTACACGACTGTGCTTAAACTGACACACAATGTTTTTAGCGCAACGCAATCTGACTATCAAAGATCCCTGCAAAAGAGTGGCCCTGAGTAACATTAAACTATACCTTTCAGAAATCACTTACCTCACAAAAATCTTCGTTACTCGAACTACTGCAATACAGCGAGCGCCACTATTGCCTGCTAAATAAAAGATTCAAACTACAGAAAGCACTAACTACTGATAGGGATAGTTAGCAAAAGAAGTGCAGCCTGTGATTTTCATATAGAGCGCTACGTAACTTTGCCAATAAGAAAACATAAACAGCCTACTTACACATATTAATGACCGCATGACTTTCACAACAGAATAAGTTGTACTCAGAACAACAGATGCTCAAAGCGACCTCCCTGCACGTCCAAACATTGCGCAACCCTCCGGATCATACAGCTCTGGACCCTTCCCAGCAAAGCTGCGTCCATAGTAAAAAAGAGCAGCGTGAACACGCTATGCCAATTCTACCACATTCGTCGGCCGAGTGGAGTACACGTGCTCCTTCAGGTGTCCCCACAGGAAGAAATCCAGGGGATGTAGCTCAGGTGAATACGATGGCCATACAACTGGACCTCCTCGTCCGAGCCATTTCCCTGGAAATTTTCCGTCCAAATGCTGTCGCACATTAATTCCAGAGTGTCGAGGTGCACCATCATGTTGGAACCATATCCTCTGCCGAACATGTAGTGGACCTCTTCCAGAGCGTCAGGCAGATAGTTTGAGGGGAATGCATGATACCTTCGTGCAGTCGTCAGGCAACATATAGGGGCCCAAACACCTGTCGCCCAATATTCCGGCCGAGACGTTGATACCGTAGCAAACTTGGTATCCACGGTTGCGAGTGACGTGCCGGTTAACCTCACACTAATGGTGGGCATTGTGATTATTGAAGACACCCCTCACGAGTGAATGCTGCTTCATCCGATCATCTACATCTACATCTACATCTATACTCCGCGAGCCACCTTACGGTGTGTGGCGGAGGGTACTTATTGTACCACTATCTGATCCCCCCTTCCCTGTTCCATTCACGAATTGTGCGTGGGAAGAACGACTGCTTGTAAGTCTCCGTATTTGCTCTAATTTCTCGGATCTTTTCGTTGTGATCATTACGCGAGATATATGTGGGCGGTAGTAATATGTTGCCCATCTCTTCCCGGAATGTGCTCTCTCGTAATTTCGATAATAAACCTCTCCGTATTGCGTAACGCCTTTCTTGAAGTGTCCGCCACTGGAGCTTGTTCAGCATCTCCGTAACGCTCTCGCGCTGACTAAATGTCCCCATGACGAATCGCGCTGCTTTTCGCTGGATCATGTCTATCTCTTCTATTAATCCAACCTGGTAAGGGTCCCATACTGATGAGCAATACTCAAGAATCGGACGAACAAGCGTTTTGTAAGCTACTTCTTTCGTCGATGAGTCACATTTTCTTAGAATTCTTCCTATGAATCTCAACCTGGCGCCTGCTTTTCCCACTATTTGTTTTATGTGATCATTCCACTTCAGATCGCTCCGGATAGTAACTCCTAGGTATTTTACGGTCGTTACCGCTTCCAATGATTTACCACCTATGGCATAATCGTACTGGAATGGATTTCTGCCCCTATGTATGCGCATTATATTACATTTATCTACGTTTAGGGAAAGCTGCCAGCTGTCGCACCATGCATTAATCCTCTGCAGGTCTTCCTGGAGTACGTACGAGTCTTCTGATGTTGCTACTTTCTTGTAGACAACCGTGTCATCTGCAAATAGCCTCACGGAGCTACCGATGTTGTCAACTAAGTCATTTATGTATATTGTAAACAATAAAGGTCCTATCACGCTTCCTTGCGGTACTCCCGAAATTACCTCTACATCTGCAGATTTTGAACCGTTAAGAATGACATGTTGTGTTCTTTCTTCTAGGAAATCCTGAATCCAATCACAAACCTGGTCCGATATTCCGTAAGCTCGTATTTTTTTCACTAAACGTAAGTGCGGAACCGTATCAAATGCCTTCCTGAAGTCCAGGAATACGGCATCAATCTGCTCGCCAGTGTCTACGGCACTGTGAATTTCTTGGGCAAATAGGGCGAGCTGAGTTTCACATGATCTCTGTTTGCGGAATCCATGTTGGTTATGATGAAGGAGATTTGTATTATCTAAGAACGTCATAATACGAGAACACAAAACATGTTCCATTATTCTACAACAGATTGACGTAAGCGAAATAGGCCTATAATTATTCGCATCTGATTTATGACCCTTCTTGAAAATGGGAACGACCTGCGCTTTCTTCCAGTCGCTAGGTACTTTACGTTCTTCCAGCGATCTACGATAAATTGCTGATAGAAAGGGGGCAAGTTCTTTAGCATAATCACTGTAGAATCTTAAGGGTATCTCGTCTGGTCCGGATGCTTTTCCGCTACTAAGTGATAGCAGTTGTTTTTCAATTCCGATATCGTTTATTTCAATATTTTCCATGTTGGCGTCCGTGCGACGGCTGAAGTCAGGGACCGTGTTACGATTTTCCGCAGTGAAACAGTTTCGGAACACTGAATTCACTATTTCTGCCTTTCTTCGGTCGTCCTCTGTTTCGGCGCCATCGTGGTCAACGAGTGACTGAATAGGGGATTTAGATCCGCTTACCGATTTTACATATGACTAAAACTTTTTAGGGTTCTTATTTAGATTGTTTGCCAATGTTTTATGTTCGAATTCGTTGAATGCTTCTCTCATTACTCTCTTTACGCTCTTTTTCGCTTCGTTCAGCTTTTCCTTATCAGCTATGATTCGACTACTCTTAAACCTATGATGAAGCTTTCTTTGTTTCCGTAGTACCTTTCGTACATGATTGTTATACCACGGTGGATCTTTCCCCTCGCTTTGGACCTTAGTCGGTACGAACTTATCTAAGGCGTACTGGACGATGTTTCTGAATTTTTTCCATTTTTGTTCCACATCCTCTTCCTCAGAAATGAACGTTTGATGGTGGTCACTCAGATATTCTGCGATTTGTGCCCTATCACTCTTGTTAAGCAAATATATTTTCCTTCCTTTCTTGGCATTTCTTATTACACTTGTAGTCATTGATGCAACCACTGACTTATGATCACTGATACCCTCTTCTACATTCACGGAGTCGAAAAGTTCCGGTCTATTTGTTGCTATGAGGTCTAAAACGTTAGCTTCACGAGTTGGTTCTCTAACTATCTGCTCGAAGTAATTCTCGGACAAGGCAGTCAGGATAATGTCACAAGAGTCTCTGTCCCTGGCTCCAGTTCTGATTGTGTGACTATCCCATTCTATACCTGGTAGATTGAAGTCTCCCCCTATTACAATAGTATGATCACGAAACTTCTTCACGACGTTCTGCAGGTTCTCTCTGAGGCGCTCAACTACTACGGTTGCTGATGCAGGTGGTCTATAGAAGCATCCGACTATCATATCTGACCCACCTTTGATACTTAGCTTAACCCAGATTATTTCACATTCGCATTCGGTAATAACTTCACTGGATATTATTGAATTCTTTACTGCTATAAATACTCCTCCACCATTGGCGTTTATCCTATCCTTGCGGTATATATTCCATTCTGTGTCTAGGATTTCGTTACTGTTCACTTCCGGTTTTAACCAACTTTCCGTTCCTAATACTATATGCGCACTATTTCCTTCAATAAGAGATACTAATTCAGGAACCTTGCCCTGGATACTCCTGCAGTTTACCAATATTACGTTAACTTTTCCTGTTTTTCATATTAGGATGTTCACGAAGTCATCGTTGGCTTCCTGTTGTTGTTGGAAGCATTCACAGAATTTGCATCCGCTGATGGCGATCTGCAGGATGCAGGTGCTGCATGAAAGCATAATGATAGGGATGCAGCCGATGTCGTGCAGCACGTTAACGACCGTGCGTTGTGAGACACGCAGCTGCCTCGCTACGCTACGTGTACTTCGCTGGAGCTCTTCGTGTATGATATCCAGAATAGCTTCCTCAGTAGCTGGAGTAAGTCGAGTCCATGGACGACCTCTGCCACGCGATGGTGGAAGGAGAGAACCCGACTCCCGAAGGCGCAGCTCCAGCTGACGAAACACATTTTTATCTGGATGGAGTTGACGAGGATATCTAGCAGTTTACTCACGAGCGGCAACACCAGCTCGGCTATCAGACGCAACACGGACCAGCAGCATACCCACTTATTCATCGTTTATGTATGCCATATGTACAACAACCAAGAGGGAATAATAAGAGTGGACGGTCAAGAACGAAGTGCTCGTATTAAGAAGGGTGTAAGACAAGGCTGTAGCCTTTCGCCCCTACTCTTCAATCTGTACATCGAGGAAGCAATGATGGAAATAAAAGAAAGGTTCAGGAGTGGAATTAAAATACAAGGTGAAAGGATATCAATGATACGATTCGCTGATGACATTGCTATCCTGAGTGAAAGTGAAGAAGAATTAAATGATCTGCTGGACGGAATGAACAGTCTAATGAGTACACAGTATGGTTTGAGAGTAAATCGGAGAAAGACGAAGGTAATGAGAAGTAGTAGAAATGAGAACAGCGAGGAACTTAACATCAGGATTGATGGTCACGAAGTCAAAGAAGTTAAGGAATTCTGCTACCTAGGCAGTAAAATAACCAATGACGGACGGAGCAAGGAGGACATCAAAAGCAGACTCGCTATGGCAAAAAAGGAATTTCTGGCCAAGAGAAGTCTACTAATATCAAATACCGGCCTTAATTTGAGTAAGAAATTTCTGAGGATGTACGTCCGGAGTACAGCATTGTATGGTAGTGAAACATGGACTGTGGGAAAACCGGAACAGAAGAGAATCGAAGCATTTGAGATGTGGTGCTATAGACGAATGTTGAAAATTAAGTGGACTGATAAGGTAAGGAATGAGGAGGTTCTACGCAGAATCGGAGAGGAAAGGAATATGTGGAAAACACTGATAAGGAGAAGGGACAGGATGATAGGACATCTGCTAAGACATGAGGGAATGACTTCCATGGTACTAGAGGGAGCTGTAGAGGGCAAAAACTGTAGAGGAAGACAGAGATTGGAATACGTCAAGCAAATAATTGAGGACGTAGGTTGCAAGTGCTACTCTGAGTTGAAGAGGTTAGCACAGGAAAGGAATTCGTGGCGAGCCGCATCAAACCAGTCAGTAGACTGATGAAAAAAAAAAAAGGTATGCCATACGTCTGCCACACTGTTTTAGAGATTTACAATGAGAAAATTCGATACGCGTACGTATGTACATTGCAGTCTGTCACGGGCTCGTTACTCCGTTCGCCACTAGTCTCTCTCTGGTGGACTGCGCATAATGTACAAGCACGCCGTCAGTTGTGCACGCTGTTCCACCTAACGCGCCTTACCCGTCTGACAGATATTGTTCTGCATGATTCATCCCGAGACCGCTAATTGTGAAATGTTCGGTTTCGAATTACACTGTTTCCCTAACGGTAAATGGGAATGCCGTGTGACTAGGGCCCCCCGTCGGGTAGACCGTTCGCCTGGTGCAAGTCTTTCGAGTTGACGCGACTTCGCCGACATGCGTGTCGATGGGGACGAAATGATGATGATAAGGAGAACACAACACCCCCCTGAGCGGAGAAAATCTCCGACCCAGCCGGAAATCGAACCCGGACGATTAGGTATGACATTCCGTCGCGCTGACCACTCAGCTACCACGGGCGGACTCTCTAACGGTAATAGACGTGATGTTTCCACAATATCATCGATAGAATAATAATAATAATAATAATAATTCACTGATATACGTCCTAAACAGCATGCGGTTACCAGACTCAGTGTTGAAAGGCATAATTAGTGGGACCATAGTGATAATACATACAGAGTTTGGATATTATTCGCAAAGCATGTTGCTAGTCGTACTGGCAGTATAAGGCCCTAACGAAACGTAATAGACCTGGACGAGGCAAAAATAATAGTTGGTACTAATCTATGGGACCAGTGGGGTAGGGTACGAAGAAAACAGGTTTCGCATCTAGTAGATGAAGTGGTGCGAATAAATTCATGCCCACGACGTGGAAAGGGCTTCTTCCAAAGCTGACCAATCTTCCATTTCTGCGCTTGTAGTATGTAAGTGCAAATGTTTTCTAAACGACCCGCTGCAATCACTGTTGACCAGTAAGATGCCAGATACCGTACGACCTGGACTACATTTACCAAATAAAAAACATATGCCCCAACGCAGAATCGATCTATCGACCTCCTACATGCTAACCCAAAACTCTATCCACTGCACCAACTCTACAGCACAGGTGATATGCGCTGACAGAGGTAGTTACCATACATGTGGTTACAGTGTTGCCAGATTGTCACTCTGCAACATTCTTTTTCTGCCGAATGTACTCGCCGGACCAAACTTTGTGACAGACATTATTTTATCGCTGGCATGTGAGGAGTCGCGCTGCGAAGCCCGAGTGCGTGAATTTCGCTTCATCCTATATATATATACTGTAAAAAGCTAGTTTAACGTAAAATTATTGAAAGCTGGCAGCTACGATAGAACTATCTTTTCATTCGCGATGGTTTCCTGTAAAAAATAAAAATTTTAGCATACTGGACGAATAGAGGAATGTACTTGAATGTGTGAGTGTGTGCGTGGGGGTGTGTTTGTGAGGCGGGGACTGGGGGGAGGGGAGGTTCAGTTTAAAGGTGCTGTATGGTGAGGGGTAGGTGTGTGGAGGGAGGGGGGAGGGCTGGAAGTGTTCTCCTATTACCGGGCTACGCGTATGGAACAGCAGGCGCCGTCGGTGTATTTTTTAATGACCGCCGCTGACATATTTCCGCACCGCAGAGAGGCGTTTGTGGTTAAATGAAAAGGCAATTACCGTGGAATTGGCAGATTTATTCCTCCGGCGCTAATGTCCCCGTTTTTAATTACATTTGCCGAACAATAGTCTCTCGCGGTATTCAGCCGCAGGTTGATGGAATGGATGCCGCACTCAGCTTACGGGAATTTGTCACACAGGACAGCAGTTAGCCACCGGAGGGTATTTCGACACCGCTGTATGAACGAAAGGACAAAGGTGTTTTCTGAAGTGTAGGGATGGGGTAACTTATAGCTACCATTGTCTTGTTTTCTGCAATCATCCAAGCAACTATGGGATTTCTAGTACGAGTAGCGTTCAATAAGTAATGCAACACTTTTACTCGCGCAATTTCGGTAGATAAAATAGGGAGGCTGTTGTGGGGAATCGTGGAATATCCGCGCTTCAGCGCCTATAGTTTCAAGAAGTTCCTATTGGTAGGAGTGCTATTAATAGCCTTCAAAATGGTCTCTGTAACGGAGGTACGTTCCAAGCAGAGAGCTGTCATTGAGCTTCTTTTGGAGGAAAACCAGAGCACCGCAGATATTCGTGGGCTCCTGCAGAAAGTCTACGGAGGCCTGACAATGAACAAAAGCACGGTGAGTCGTTGGGCGAGGGTCTGTCATCATTGCAACAATGTCGCGCAAATCCGTCCGATCTCCCGTGTGAAAGCCGGCCGCACACAGCTGTGATTCCTGCATGTTGGAACATGCGGACACTCCGATGTGACTGACGGATCACAATCAAAAATCTCACTGGCCAACCGGATGTCTCTATTGGTAGTGCTGACACACTCGTCCACCAATTGGGGTACTTAAAGGTGTCTGCCCGCTGGGTTTATCGCTGCCTAACAAAAGACCGTCGTTACAAGGCGATTTCTTGTCGAATATCGTCACAGGCGATGAAACATGGGTTCAACACTTCGAACCGGAAACAAAACAGCAATCTACACTCATGCTCATGAATTACGGATAATGCTGATACATGGTGAAACAACGTTCTGGTAGGCGGTTTGCGGGTTTAAATCACCTCGGGGTATGACCATGCGGTGCATTCGATCTGCAGTCGTCGCACGGTGGCGCTGGCAGCAGTCCACATACGCAGAGATTTGTTGGTGCATGTCAGAGTACGGTGCAGCGAGTAAGTGTGCAGACGTTTTCAGACGTGCTAATGGTGACTTTGTGTTGAAAATGGCTCAAAGAACACACACTGATGACGTTATGAGTGTAGAATACTACGGCGGCTGGAGGATGGTCAAACACAGCAAGTCGTAGCACGGGCCCTCCATGTGCCACAAAGTGTCACATCAAGATTATGGCAACGATTCCAGGAGACAGTACACGTGTCCAGGCACTACACTATCGGACGTCCACATTGTACAACACCACAGGAAGACCGATATATCACCATCACTGCCCGCAGACGGCCACGGAATACTGCAGGTAGCCTTGCTTGGGGCCTTACCACAGCCACTGGAACAGTTGTATCCAGACACACAGTCTATAGACGACTAAACAGACACCCTTTATTCGCCCCGAGACCTGCAAGGTGCATTCCACTGAACTGCTGGTCACAGGAGAGCCCGTAAAACCTGGTGTCAAAAACACAGTCCATGATAATTGGAACAGTGGTCCCAGTTTATGTTCACGGACGATTCCTGGTATAATCTGAACAGTGTTTCTCGCCGGGTTTTCATCTGGCATGAGCCAGGAACCAGATACCAACCACTTAATGTCCTTGAAAGGGACGTGTATGGAGGTCGTGGTTTGATGATGTGAGGTGGGATTACGATTGGCGCACGTACACCCCTGCATGCCTTTGACAGAGGAACTGTAACAGGTCAAGTGTATCGGAACGTCATTTTGCACCGGTATGTCCGGTTTTTCAGGGGTGCAATGGGTCCCTCCTGATGGATGATAACGCACGGCCCCACCGAGTTGCCATCATGGGGAAGTACCTTGAAACAGAAGATATCAGGCGAATGGAGTAGCCTGCCTGTTCTCCAGACCCAAACCCCATCGAGCACGTCTGGGATGCTCTCAGTTGACGTATCGCTGCAAGTCTTCAAACCCCTAGGACACTTCAGGAGCTCCGACAGGCGCTGGTGCAAGAATGGGAGGCTATACCGCAGCAGCTGCTCGACCACCTTATCCAGAGTATGCCAACCCGTTGTGCAGCCTGTGTACGTGTGCATGGTGATCATATCCCACACTGATGTCGGGGTCTATGCGCAGGAAACAGTGGCGTTTTTTAGCACGTGTGTTTTGGGACGGTTTTCTCAACTTATCGCCAATACCGCGTACTTACAGATCTATGTCGTGTGTGTTGTGGTTGGCAGGAGAGCCAACACCGTGTTACCAGAGGAAGCCGAAAGGCACGCGTTTTAGCTCACGCAGGCTGGCGTGAGGTCTGGAACAGGACAAGGAAATTAGAATTTAGAATAAACGGACGTATCTGGTGGAATACTTAACTTTAATCAAATTAATGGTGAACGTCGCTCTTGACTGTACATGATTCAGTATCAATAGTAACTGGTAATGGCGCCTTGCTAGGTCGTAGCAAATGACGTAGCTGAAGGCTATGCTAACTATCGTCTCGGCAAATGAGAGTGTATTTTGTCAGTGAACCATCGCTAGCAAAGTCGGTTGTACCACTGGGGCGAGTGCTAGGAAGTCTCTCTAGACCTGCCGTGTGGCGGCGCTCGGTCTGCAATCACTGATAGTGGCGACACGCGGGTCCGACGTATACTAACGGACCGTGGCCGATTTAAAGGCTACCACCTAGCAAGTGTGGTGTCTGGGGGTGACACCACAGTGTGTGTTCCCTATGTGCCTATGCTATTAACGCCAGTTTTGTGTAGTTCCACGTTGTGTGACACCACATTCTGCAATTATCCTTACTTTATGAGCACGTGTGGTGGTGCCACTCCACATCTCCTCCGAAGAAAAAATTCAAAGCCGCTACCTCAGCCTGGCGACCGTCTTTTGGGACTCCGATGGGGCTATTCTGTTAGATGCCCTCTCTCATGGTGCAACGGTCAACTCCGAAGTGTATTGTGCTACACTCAGGAAACTGGAGAAACGACTTCAGCGTGTTCACCACCACAAATATGCAAAGAAAATTCTCCTTCTCCATGACAACGCAAAGCGCCATACAAGTCTGCTCACCCGACAGGATCTCACAAAACTTCATTGGACTCAACCTCTTCCACCCTACAGCCCATATCCAGCACCTTCCTACTTCCATCTGTTTGGCCAGCAGTTCGTGGATGAGGGGAGGTTACTGATGCAGCAAGACGCTCGCCCTGACGTCAACGTATACGGGCTCACAGGCTCTCCTCATAAGGAGATTATATTGAAAACAGCGTTTTTTAGCCAACAGAATGGGGAATAGTATGTTGTTTTGGAATCCTGAATAAAACCAACCTGCTTCGAGAAATAAATGCGTTGCGTTACTTATTGAACGCCCCTTGTATATCTGTATCGTATTTCTTCACATCCGTAAGTGCCAAAACGCGAACCATGCGAACTAGTACACGAATTCTGAACACGGTTGATTTAACGCAGTGGGATGT
Organism: Schistocerca cancellata; assembly: GCF_023864275.1. Taxonomy (NCBI): domain Eukaryota; kingdom Metazoa; phylum Arthropoda; class Insecta; order Orthoptera; family Acrididae; genus Schistocerca; species Schistocerca cancellata. Next base: position 810,789,482 of record NC_064628.1, read on the forward strand.
TAAGTAGGTCGATCATGGAAACGATGGACTTAAACTTTACGAATACGGGACAGACATATGCGCAATCCTTAAATGTAAGAAAACGCCGACCTCGAATTTCCGTCCGGCTGTCTTGATTTAGGTTTAACGCACTTTTCCCAAACTGATTTAGGGGAACACAGATAGGGTTTACTGTTCCGTTGATGACGTGGTCCTTAGAGACGGAGCATCTCTCGGATGAGCCCAGGAGGTGGAGGAAATCGGTCGTGTCCTTTTCAGTGGAATCCTCCCACCAATATCATTCACAGACTTAAGGCGATTACGGAAAGTCCAAATTACTCTTTCTGAATGCGAGTCTTGGTTCTTAACTACTACGGCATCTCTCTGAAGCACTCGATAAATGAAGTAGCGTACTGCTCAGAGGCTTTACCAGCAGCAGAATATGCTCCAGTATCAGTCCCAAGGAACGAGGTATTTAGGTGGAACATAGGATCGACAGATTGAACAATTTATCTAGCAGTATGCCAAATACCGCGAATGTGTGATGGTGATGATGCTGCTGCTGATGATGATTATGATGATGACGACGACGTCGTCGACGACAACGATGATGATGATGATGTATCAAATGTGTTAGTGTGTTAAATGACGCTTTACAAATTGCCTTTTCGCTCTTCTCTGGATATTAAATGTGCCATAAGCTGCAGTACTCACTGGAATACTGGAAGGGCTGGCCGTCGCTCCAGTGGAAGTCCCCCTCCAGCGTGCGGTCGGTGGCGCCTATCCAGTAGGCCACGTCAGCGTCCTCGCTGCACACACAAACAAAAACATGCCACGTTACTGCTTTGTCAGCATAAAGTGAAAAACGCTTTCACCTCCTCTGTTTCGCTTCACTCGATCCACACATGGTGAACATTCGTTCGTTTTTTTTTTCTTTTTTCCTCCACGAATAGGAATACTTTTCCGCTTATAGACCGATGGTCCGCGAAAGTGGACCTTATAGTTCTAAAAACGGTGCGAAGCACATTGCAAGGTACTATTCGTACTAGTTTATAGCAGTTCTTTCGCAGACAATGATTACCTATTCAAATCGAAAAGGTATGTAAATAATTGTTGTGCTGATTACTAGGCTGAGAATCTATGTTTTTCCTAACGATCTCCAAAAATCTAGATACTGAGAATTAGTTCAGACGTGTATAAATTTTGTTCGTTACTATGTAAAAACTCATTTTCTGTAGATCCACGAACGTGGACCTCAGGTTGTAATGCATATTCGCTACTATTAATTTGATCTTCGATAATGGAATACTGAAATAACTTATTTCTATACTCTACAAAAATGCATGAAATATTGACTGATGAGGAACTAGAAGCTCTTTTTAATGACAAAATCCGGAATTATCTGATTGCGAGGATGACGAATTCTTGTTTTTGACTGAAGACTGGACCCGTTGAGCTTGGTGAAACTGGCTGGTAAACAATAATAACGTGAAGATGTCGTGCCAATAACTGGGAGAAAGAGGACATCCTTGCACAGTGAATTCCTCTGATAGTGAAGATGAAAATGCTATAGAAAATATAGATAAAATGCCAAGAAGAGCTCTGTTGCAACAAGTTTCAGAAGTAAGGCTTTAAGAGTAGTTTTAGTGCATCAACAAAAACCTGCATTGGAAGTCATATATTTAAAATCCAGTTTTCTTTGTGCATTAGCATATACAATTTGCTACACACACACACACACACACACACACACACACACACACACATTGCAAACAGAAAATTGAACTGAATTTGTCCTAAGCAAAGACTAGTACAAATGTTGATGGTGTTGGGACAGCAACAGCCACAAATTTACTTTCAGTTCCTTTATTCAAAGGGTACCGTTACCAGTTTCGAATCGTTGTGATTCATCCTCAGACTGTTTACATGCTTTCTTTATGACATGTGGTGTGTTTTTTACAGATTAACTGTCCTAAAATATAAATAATACATAATTATAAACACGCCACACACAGATGGTTGCGTTACAGATTTTCGTTGCATGTGACTTACGTGAAACGTCGGTTTGGAGTGTTTATTTTCATAACATTCGTCCAACAGATGTGAATACATTCCCGGTGCATTCTTGTTGTTGCACACGTAAATTTTCCTCACTGAACACTTTAGATTTGTCATTGAGAAGATTTCTACCACGCACTACATGTTTTGATATATACAATCAAAGATGTTATATATTGTAATATTTGACGATGATGTCCTATGTTTAGAAAGGATCATATATCCATTTACGCAACTGTAATGCCTTTTACACTAGTACAGAGACATTGATTTTTTGAGTTGATATTGTTACATTAATTATAAAGTGTTTATATATGAGCCGTGTATCGACTCGTGCTACACCTTGTGTTTAGATTGCATTGGTTTTCCTTTTCTTTCCCTGATATGTTTGTTTGATATGCTGTCTGTCATTAAGTGGCTGCTTGGTTGTCTTTCCCTCTGCTATCGATATCTGCGATTTTGCTTCCCTGAAACTGCTATGGAGGAAGTGAGATCTTTGACCAGTTGTAACCTCGTGTGGTGGCGCGGAAGTAGGGGCGTTGCGCGCAGAGAGAGTGTGGTGGACACGGGAGGGCAGTGTGGCTCTCCAGCGCGAAGCAGGCGTGGTCGGTTGTACCGAGTCGCCACGTGATGTATGTCGGCTGTGTGAAACAAGAGGGTCGAGTAGACGGAAGAGCTCCCCGCGTGTTGGTTGTATACAGAACCGCCCCACGAGTAGTTGTTGTTCATTTCGCCTTGGTGGGACGTTAACAAGCTTCTTTAAATCCCCCATTTCAACACTGGACTTTAAAAGGAGACGCCTAACATGAAGGAGCGGTCACTACCCGTCAACGTTGCAAAGAAGACGTGAACTCCAGTGACGGAGCGTGTTGTCGTGTGACCGTGGCGTTTTGGGCACGCTGTCGACGCGTGCGCGGTCGGCTGTGTGGATCCTTGCCATCGGAGGTCGTGTACTGCCTGTTCGAGCATAATTGCAAGTTAAGTTTGTGGAAGGTTTAATCATTAAGTAATAATTTTGTGCAACCAGCGTCTCTTCTGCCTTGTGGCCTCCGGCGACCGGGTTTCCTGTCCCCAGCACCGGTGTAATTAGTGATCTTTCCTCCTCCTCTCGTTACTGTCCGATGGGAGGTGTAGTTTTGGCAGTTTAATTGTTTCGCTATTCTGTCGTGTGTTATGAGTAAATTCATGCTTCTTTTTGGTTGATCATGTGGTCGCTCATTCAGGACTGTGTGGTGTAATGTTTCCTTGCACGAGGTTAGATCTAATTCTGTCAGCAAGTTAAGCCATCTTATAACAAGTTTTCGCTGGCTAAAAGTCGGTGCAGTGACCAGCCTGAGAGTGGCAATTGTGTTTACGGGCGTATTTAAGTTGGTCAGTATTCTGCCTATCCTGGGCATCCCTGAGTGGGTGATTTGTGGCCGCCTTACACGGGTCCGTCATATCTGTTTAGTTCAGATGATATTCCAGGACACTTTTGTTTAAAAAAATTTTTAAATTCCTCCAAGTTTGTCAATTCCTTTGATTACCATGAATTGTGTTTGTTGAGACCTGTTTAATTTTTTTAATGGCGGTGTTGGTAGCTTCACTACCTCACCGTACTTTATTAACAAAGTTCTGTATTTATTTTTGTAGCCTGTTTGCTAATGTTCTTTAAATTTTTAAAATTGTTGTATTGCTTTAAATTACGTTGATTGGCGTTAGTGGCGTGTTTTAAAAGGTAGTTTATTGCCGTACTGCTAGCTTCTGTGTTTTTCTTAATTTTTTTTCTTAGTTGTTGTATTGCTATAAATTACTTGATTGCCGTTAGCGGCGTGTTTGAAAGGCTGTTATTGCCGTACTGCTAGTTTCTGTAAGATAGCAAATTTATATGTTACTATAATTCTCATGATGCTAAATGTAATTAAATAATGTACTATTATATATATTAAAAAGCTCTTTATAATTAATGTAACAATATCAACTCAAAAAATAAATGTCTCTACTAGTGTAAAAGGCATTACAGTTGCGTAAATGAATATATGATCCTTTATAAACATAGGACATCATCGTCAAATGTTACAATATATCATAGCATCTTCGGTATTCATATGTTTGTAAGCTCTTTCTATAGATCAAAACATGTGGTGCATGGTAGAAATCTTCTCAGTGACAAATCTAAAGTATTCAGTGAGGAAAATTTACGTGTGCAACAATAAGAATACGGTGGGAATATATTCACATGTGTTGGGCGAATGTTATGAAAACAAACACTCCAAACCGACATTTCACGTAAATCACATGCAACGAAAATCTGTAACGCAACCATCTGTGTGCGGTGTGTTTATAATTATGTATTATTTATATTTTAGGACAATTAATCTGTAAAAAAACACACCACATGGCATACAGAAAGCGTGTAAACAGTCTGAGGATGAATCACAACGATTCGAAACTGGTAACGGTATCCTTTGAATAAAGGAACTGAAAGTAAATCTGTGTCTGGTTTCTGTCCTAACACCATGAACATTTGTCTTCAAACAACAGCCACGGTATCCATCATGTCATCATATGACAAATTTGCAAAAAGACTAGTACGTTTTCACGTTAGGTGAGACTTGACGTCAACATATGTGGACCACGATTTGTGCCTTAATGAATCATCAAAAATATTTCATTTGCATTTGTGTCGTGCTTGTATATTAGTTTGGTGGACAACGTGATAAGAAAAATTTCCTTCAATTCTTTTATCTCACGAGTGAAGAGGTTAATGTTAATACTATGGAATGTGGTACAGTATATCCGACACTGACGCCTATGTAGCGAGCAAGACCAAAGTGCTCAGTACTGCACCCCACTCGAGTTGAAACATCTCGCCTGCCAAAGACGCCACACGAGCGGAGGACTTCACTGTTCGTAACAATTGCGATGAGAATTTTCGAACCTGAGTGCGCCTATCGTGGGGCAAGTTCTCCTCGAGTGTCTTCAACAAAGCAGGGACAGGCTGGCTCCCATGAAACAACGACAGAGTGCTCTGAAGGATTCCTTCTGGCGATCCCCGTATAAACTTTTATTTCAGAATGCCGCCATTCTGTTAAAAAACCTTGTTTTAAAATATACCTTTGTACTACGTTAGACATTGACATGATATCGGTTTGAAAGCAGGTTGAAACTTGTGTCGTCCAGAGCTCCCATCAACCAACCTCGCACTAGGCGAATATCTTCCGTCAATGGCATGTAGTGTCTTATAGGTACAATTTTTTTAGCCAAAAAGTACACAGTACAAACTTAAGGGTGTGCAGTAAAGTTCTAGAGTCGGTTTTGTAATTTTTTTAGTTATTTTATCGAAAATAATCATGAATATCGTTTCCAAAATCGAGCGTCATCCTTGTCTGACCCGCTCAACGAGGAGTAGACGAGTAGAAATTGTATCTTCAGCGACTACACTAATAACGTGCTTAGTAAAGTAACGGATCCGTCTCGTCAACCCATTTATTCTTCTTTTGGTCTCCTTAGGAGGTGGTTCAGTTGTTTCAAAAATTGTATTCCTTAGAGAATCATCAAGAATTGCAGTTTTCTCGCGTATATGGCGGTATATGATACATAGAAAATCATCGTATAGACTAGCATTGAACAAGTGCCACAAGACGTACAATCAGTCACATCAGGAGTGGTTGACAGATTGACAGATTTACGGAGTCTAATCTGTGGTTGTAAATCTTCTCGCCAGAGTCCAAGACTCCAAGACAACGAGTCACGCAATTCCCATGGTTTTTTTTTTTTTTTCAACTTTGTTGGCGAAGCGCTGCCAAACGGCTGGACTTTAAACCCGCTTCGAAACGATTTTACGTTGTATATATGGAGTGGAAAGCACTTTCAGAATGCAAATGACATAATATTTTAAAGCTTATTGTGGTGCTATAAATATGGAAAAGCTTTTTATAGCCTGGGATTAAACTTTTTTAAACAGTGTGGTATAGATAACAGACAGAAATGGAAACCCACTCTCTTTCTTCAAAGCGAATCAGTACAGAGCGTACTGACAGAATTGTGTAGGAAATAAAATCGGGAAAGATGCAAGGCAAGGCAAGGATGTTCACTGTCGCCACTAATGCTTAATTTGTACACTGAAAAGGCAACGAGGCACGTAAAGGATTCTGATTGTTTCTCAAAGACAGAAAAATTAGCACAGTTCAATGCACTGATAATGCAGTAGTGATAGCCGAAAGTGATCAGAAATTGGGTTTTATGCTAAATGTAATGGAACATGTGCATCAGACGTGAACATGATAGAGGACTTAATGTTACAGACGGGATAGAGGATCTTGAAGAGATATACAAAATTGATACCTGGGAAGCAGAATAGATAAACATGACAGGCGTAAGGTATAAAAGAAACGACATCCCAACAGGGCTTTTGTAAGAAGATGTAGAGGCTAACGTGCGACAGTGTTAAGAAACTCGTGCCTAGTTTTTAATTATTACAATATGTCTGAAATCCACAAAGAAAATCGCGAAACGTACTACAATCGGCGCAAAGCATTAGAAAGTATGTGAAAAGCACAAGGATATACTCGTAATTAATTCCTTTTGAACTTAAACACTTCAGGTTACAATTCATTTCTTATCTTAAGGGGAGAAGGTATCTTGTATCTCCTCCATGTTAAACTGACAGTTTTCAGCGTACCTTTTCTCAGGAAGTGCTAACAGAAGAGTACTGAAACTTTTTTCACTTACATTTAAACTGTTTGCTAACGATCTGACATTTTTCAAGACTAGTACATTAAAATTATAATTTTTAAAAATGTTCCATTTTTCAGGCAAATTTTTAAAATAAAAAAGACCATACGTTCGTTTGTAATATAGCTAGAAAGCCAAAAAATATCACTTCTTGCATGTGCACAACGGCAGCTGACTATTAGAATTTCGTTGCTGCTACAAAAAAAAAGAAGTTAGTGGAATTTTATTTCAAAGTTTTATTGCACTTACAAAGTCATTCCTGCAACGCACTCTTCATTTAAATTCACGGCTTCCCTCACTGTATCTGCTATAAATTACCATGCCACTGATTTGCAAGCAGCGTGAAGTGAAGAATTATATTTCTGAATTTTTGTGCAGGCCATACACAGACCGTATATTGTTTTCACTATATTCACTGTTTTCTTTCTTCCATGTCCTTCAGATCTTTTCTTGATAATTTTGGAGGTCGATCTCAGCATTTTTTGCTCAGAAGCAAAAAAAAAAAAAAAAGCACTTCTTGCGTTTTTACTACAGGAAACAATTGAATGCAAGACAATAAACAATGTAGCTAACGAAACTTCCTGGAAGATTAAAACTATGTGCCGGACCGAGACTCGAGCTCGGGACCTTTGCCTTTCGCGGGCAAGTGCTCTACCAACTGAGCTACCCAAGCACGACTCATGCCTCGTCCTCACAGCTTCACTTCTGCCAGTACCTCGTCTCCTCAGTCTCAGTTTTTAGAGCACTTGCTCGCGAAAGGCAAAGGTCCCGAGTTCGAGTCTCGGTCCGGCACACAGATTTAATATGCCAGGAAGTTTCATATCAGCGCACACTCCGCTGCAGAGTGAAAATCTCATTCTGGAATGTAGCTAACGACTGCTATCTCAAATCAACGGAAAAGAAAAACGCCTAGCCTTACAAATAAAAAGAAGTGAAGTGACGGAGCAACCATTAGGCTTGCTAACATTGCAAGCTGCCATTTGAATTGACGTTTGGGAGCTTTAAATAAGGATCTGGCCCAAAATACTATTTTATTCGCACGAAGCAGACTTTAAACCTTCATAACCATCAGTAAAAAGAAATTTCACATTTTCATAATTTTCAAGGTAACTGCTGCCCGAAAATGTTTTTCGATGAAACGATTGCATTGCGCTCAGATTTCATTAATATATGTCCACATTAGCAGAAGGTGGGACGTTAGTTTAATTTCGTTTTCCTATTCTTATTGGAAAACTCACCGCCCTAATTAGTGAATGGGAAATATGGAAGTAACAGCATTACAACAGCAATTTTCAGCTTATATTATGCCATAATTTTGTTACTACAGACTAGCCGCTTGGAGCGTTAGCGTCGCTGCCGGTGTCAAAATGCTGTATTTTTTGCCTTGTAGAACTTCGCAGCTGTATGTCATAGGCAGTGTTTCCACCGCGACTATCCCTCCTGCAAACAAGTCTACAAGATTACAAGACAGCGTTACGCGCCAACGGCCTTGCCGCAGTGGTAAAACCGGTTCCCGTCAGATCACTGAAGTCAAGCGCTGTCGGGCTGGGCTACCACTTGGATGGGTGACCATCCGGTCTGCAGAGCGCTGATGGCAAGCGGGGTACACTCAGCCACTGTGAGGCAAACTGAGGAGCTACTTGACTGAGAAGTAGCGGCTCCGGTCTCGTAAACTGACATACAGCCGGGAGAGCGGTGTGCTGAGCACATGCCCTCCATATCCGCATCCAGCGACGCCTGTGGGCTGAGGGTGACACGGCGGCCGGTCGGTCCCGTTGGGCCTTCATGGCCTGTTCGGGAGGAGTTTAGTTTTTAGTCTCCGTTAGGGTAATTCGCACAAATTATTAATCGATCTGTTCGTAGGCCACAGTCACTTTCCAAATGGACACGAGTGTCTCAACGTCACTGGTCAGTTGGCACTCTCATCTTCGGCTCGGAATTTCTGCGTTAGAAATAAACATTACAACTCATTACAACTGTCACGTCTTACGGTGGCCACAGCGTTCCGGTACCAGACCTGTGTCGAACAGAAGCGTCATGTAAAGAGGTTGTCAGAAATATCTCTCTATTTGTTATGAAGTATGCTGGAGTAGAAAAAATTTTCGTCCCGATGCACTCAAAGATTTCGGATTCTCTATACAGGAATCAGTGCATGCACTGGCGTCAAACGTTCCGTATCAGGACCTGGAAAATGCTCAATTCGAAGGTCTATTCTCTAGAGATTTAGCGTGTGCAACGAAAACAGAAGTAGAAATTCACATATCCTTATCGGCGGCACCACGCTTTGCCCTGTCTCTGTCCCATTCGCGTTACACGACTCTGTGACACGCTGCCGGCCGTTCTGGCTTAGCGGTTCTAGGCGCTTCAGTCTGGAACCGCGCTGCTGCTACGGTCGCAGGTTCGAATCCTGCCTCGGGCATGGATGTGTGTGATGTCCTTAGGTTAGTTAGGTTTACGTAGTTCTAAGACTAGGGGACTGATGATCTCAGATGTTAAGACCCATAGCGCTTAGAGCCATTTGAACCATTTGGTAGATTCGTATCGATAACATCAAGTCGTTTGAGCCATGTTTATTTTTGCCATAACAGAAATGTCACGTCACGGCAGACATCCACTTGTTTTGATTTATTTATTTATTTGTCTTTTGGCTTTGGGCAGCAAAGACCATAAAGCCAATAGTAGTTACAAATGTGCCATATTTACATAACTGCAATATCCACGGTAGAACAAAAAAGAGAGTTTGATGAATACACATAAGTTCTTAATGTAAAATAAAAAAGAAACATTTAAAGACGAACAGTAGACAGCCAGAAATATTTACAACAGTGCCAAGATAGCAATAGTGCAATTTTCACAATGGAACAATGCTAAGAGTATGAAGTACAGAGATGAATTACTTATATGAATTACAAAACACAAAATTACGATACGGGGTTCGAAATGAGTCGGCTCCAGAGGAGAATTACACCCTCAGTAACATATAACTGAAAGCTGGATAACGGCGTTGTTTACAGAGATAAGTTCGTAATGCAAAGTGTAAAAACACAAACAGACTTTCCAACATTTGAACCAGGCTGGTTCCATAATAGGACAAGATCCACAAAACTTATAGGTCAAAGCTGGATAAAGGCGTCTTTTAAATAGCAAACAGTATGTACATATATAGAACCAGGGAATTAAAGCAGTTGCACCTGTTGGGAGGGGGTAGCCTCACACAACGAGATTCTTGTTCCGGACCTCCTGTATGGCCGAGTATGTGGTACACGACAGTATGACGTGGTTCAGATCCGCCACACCGTTGCGTCTTGATCATAGTGTCGAGAAGTGATGATTTTCAACTGGTATAGGTGGGCGGGGTAGCACCCGTGTCCCAGCCTCATGCGGATGGTAGGGGTCACATGACATCTGCTAAGCTTCACCGAGGTGAACCATGGTTGAATTTCGGCTCTATGGCCACCAGGTGACCGCTCTTATATTGCTGTTAAGTGTGATATTCACAATTCCAGTCGTGATAAGCAGCTTGCTTGAGCGTCTAGTTGAAATCCATATACGGGATTGGTGTTGGGTGAAACTGTCCTTGCCGGCCGCGGTGGTCTCGCGGTTCTAGGCGCTCAGTCCGGAGCCGCGCGACTGCTACGGTCGCAGGTTCGAATCCTGCCTCGGGCAGGGATGTGTGTGATGTCCTTAGGTTAGTTAGGTTTAAGTAGTTCTAAGTTCTAGGGGACTGATGACCACAGATGTTAAGTCCCATAGTGCTCAGAGCCATTTGAACCATTTGAAACTGTCCTTCCGTAACGGTCCTTTTAGCGAGGCGGTCAACAGTGTCATTGTGGAAAAAGCCTCTATAACCTTTTACACATAGTAAGCGAACGTCAATACCTAACGTCCACACGTCTAGTATGGTCTCCAGGACATCCCGGAATATCTGTTAATCTGTTCATAGAACCCCAAATGTTGTAGTTTCTGCAGCACACTTTGTGAGTTCGTGAGAATCAACACGGACCAGAAATTCCGTTTGTCATAATAAATAGTCTCTCTGACGGCCAGTAACTCCGCCGTGTGGATAAACGATTCAGTCGGCAGTGCAAATATTTAATATGTGTCGTTAGAGGAGCCAAAGGAGGCGTATACCACCCCCACCTCGCCTTAGAACCAACCGTATAGATTTAAGTATGCTTTGGCCAATGTCGTGTAAGAAAGTGTTCCAGGTTGTGATTAATGTTCGTCCCTGTTTTTAAATCGGAGTCCTTGATTTCGTTCGGGGATCACGGTGTGGAGAACAAACTTTGGACACATCTTTTTCTTCTTCTAAATACTCTGAAGACAGTCTTCCATAGTTCACTTGCAAATTTCTTTCTGCAAACGACATGCTATAATTCGCAACATTAACTTCCAAACCTCATATGGCCTAGACAGGAAATCATCTTTCATTGTTTCATATGTAAAGTTAGTTACATTTTTAGCGTATATAAAAATAAAGACGTCGTTACTAATAATACCGTTCTTTTTTCTTCAAAGAAGGCAAACCACAAGTGGTTATTAATACCTCTTACTAAATTTCTGCAATCGCTCAGAAACAATTTTATTAATGAAACAGTTTACTTTAGAAATTATTTCCTGTCATTAATAAACCGAAAATGGTTCGTTGATGCACCTGAATGTATAAAAATATTCACAGTGCAAAAATCTGGTAAGTAAGCGTAAACAGCTATGGAAAATATTTCAAGATAATTGAGAGTGTTAGGAACTGCTTAATATTATTTAATGTACGCCTCGATATTAGGGGTGTGGCTTAATGGTATTCGATAATAAGCTACATTTGAAATCAGTTTTTACCTTCAAATGTGTTTGTTTGTGGATAACGGGAATACCGGATGGCGGAATGCGTTTCATTCCAAAGCTGGCGCTTCGGATCGAAGTTATTAAGGACGGGTAATATTTTTTAATTTTCATCTCCTGTCGGAAATAGTCTCTTAATGCTCCTCTGACTGTTTGTCTCCAAAGGCGAAAGCTGCGATTTTTAATCTCAGGGATTTAATTAAATTGGAAAAAATTCTCCATTTTTTTTCCCAACACATTGTAGAGATCAGATATTTTCACGACTGACGAGTTTCCTCTGTAGGGCACCGTGGTGTGGAAAAACAGCCTATTGTTATTGTTTGAAATTTTTTTTTCGCTAGAACTGCATTTCAATTTTCAGGCATAGTTAACGCAGTAGGTACACTATGAAGTTCAGAAATCGCATGAAGAATTCTCCACAAACGACAGGATGCAAAGTATTTGAGGATGATTTTGTCTTTCGAATTTATTTGGTGTGCTTTCTGTAAAAAGAAGGATATGGAATTTTGTCAGCATATTTATCAGAAAATTAAGCATGAAGTGAGGTATTGCTGAAACATTAAATTATTTTCATGCACTGGAAAAAAGATAAACAGAAAGAAGGACCTTTGGCGAAGTGGCCTGTTTCAAGTTTTAAGTCTGGCATCAGTTCCTTCTTCTCACGTTTTCTGTAATAGACGACAAAACTAGTGAAGTTCTTGTGGCAACTATTCGAAGACCGGGAACGAGAAGCGGGGAGGCAGATAAAAAACAAATAAGTGAAACTCAAGTATCTGCTTCTAGAATGTATAGCTGCATCGTTGTAATGATTCACATTTACACTGATAAGCCGATACATAATGACCACTGGTCACCGCAACGTTGGATGCAGCCTGGAGGCGTTGCGAACATGTGACGCGGTATCGAAAGTACAAATCTGAGCAGACACGGACAAGGGCTCACCGTAGCGAAGATATGGGTTGCAAATGGGAAAATCCATTGAGATAATCGACTTTGACAAAGGACAGATTGCTATTACGCAGAGCCTATGAAGAAGTACACTCCTGGAAATAGAAAAAAGAACACATTGACACCGGTGTGTCAGACCCACCATACTTGCTCCGGACACTGCGAGAGGGCTGTACAAGCAATGATCACACGCACGGCACAGCGGACACACCAGGAACCGCGGTGTTGGCCGTCGAATGGCGCTAGCTGCGCAGCATTTGTGCACCGCCGCCGTCAGTGTCAGCCAGTTTGCCGTGGCATACGGAGCTCCATCGCAGTCTTTAACACTGGTAGCATGCCGCGACAGCGTGGACGTGAACCGTATGTGCAGTTGACGGACTTTGAGCGAGGGCGTATAGTGGGCATGCGGGAGGCCGGGTGGACATACCGCCGAATTGCTCAACACGTGGGGCGTGAGGTCTCCACAGTACATCGATGTTGTCGCCAGTGGTCGGCGGAAGGTGCACGTGCCCGTCGACCTGGGACCGGACCGCAGCGACGCACGGATGCACGCCAAGACCGTAGGATCCTACGCAGTGCCGTAGGGGACCGCACCGCCACTTCCCAGCAAATTAGGGACACTGTTGCTGCTGGGGTATCGGCGAGGACCATTCGCAACCGTCTCCATGAAGCTGGGCTACGGTCCCGCACACCGTTAGGCCGTCTTCCGCTCACGCCCCAACATCGTGCAGCCCGCCTCCAGTGGTGTCGCGACAGGCGTGAATGGAGGGACGAATGGAGACGTGTCGTCTTCAGCGATGAGAGTCGCTTCTGCCTTGGTGCCAATGATGGTCGTATGCGTGTTTGGCGCCGTGCAGGTGAGCGCCACAATCAGGACTGCATACGACCGAGGCACACAGGGCCAACACCCGGCATCATGGTGTGGGGAGCGATCTCCTACACTGGCCGTACACCACTGGTGATCGTCGAGGGGACACTGAATAGTACACGGTACATCCAAACCGTCATCGAACCCATCGTTCTACCATTCCTAGACCGGCAAGGGAACGTGCTGTTCCAACAGGACAATGCGCGTCCGCATGTATCCCGTGCCACCCAACGTGCTCTAGAAGGTGTAAGTCAACTACCCTGGCCAGCAAGATCTCCGGATCTGTCCCCCATTGAGCATGTTTGGGACTGGATGAAGCGTCGTCTCACGCGGTCTGCACGTCCAGCACGAACGCTTGTCCAACTGAGGCGCCAGGTGGAAATGGCATGGCAAGCCGTTCCACAGGACTACATCCAGCATCTCTACGATCGTCTCCATGGGCGAATAGCAGCCTGCATTGCTGCGAAAGGTGGATATACACTGTACTAGTGCCGACATTGTGCATGCTCTGTTGCCTGTGTCTATGTGCCTGTGGTTCTGTCAGTGTGATCATGTGATGTATCTGACCCCAGGAATGTGTCAATAAAGTTTCCCCTTCCTAGGACAATGAATTCACGGTGTTCTTATTTCAATTTCCAGGAGTGTAGTTTCGATTCTGGGGTTTGTATGCTCTGTAAAGTAGTGCAGATGGTGATTTGCGGCATCTCTGCCGAAAGAGCACAGTGTTCACATGCTGACCCAACGATATCGTCATTTACGATTGCAGGGGGCACTGGACCGTCGGGATTCGACCGTCGATCAATGGAAACTTGTCGGATTTTCGGGTGAATCACACGTTTGCCACACTAGGACGATGGTCGTCTCCACAAACGCCGTGATCGAGGCGAACGGCGGTTCGAAATGTGCAGCACGCCACAGACGCAGGCTGGTGAGATCAGTATTATGCTATGGGAGACAGTCTTCTGCCCTTGCGTGGGACCTGTGGTAGTAACCGAAGACACGCTGACAGCTGCAAATCATAGGCATCCCTTTGTACTAGATGACTTCCCCGACGGCGACGTCATCTTTCAGCTGTATAACTGTCCTTCACTCCGAGCCAGAAACGTGCTACAATGATTTGAGAAGTATTAAAGTAAACTCAAGTTGAAACTTCCTGGCAGATTAAAACTGTCTGCCCGACCGAGACTCGAACTCGGGACCTTTGCAAAGGTCCCGAGTTCGAGTCTCGGTCGGGCACACAGTTTTAATCTGCCAGGAAGTTTCATATCAGCGTACACTCCGCTGCAGAGTGAAAATTTCATTCTGGAAACATCCCCCAGGCTATGGCTAAGCCATGTCTCCGCAATATCCTTTCTTTCAGGAGTGCTAGTTTTGCAAGGTTCACAGGAGAGCTTTTGTAAAGTTTGGAAGGTAGGAGACGAGATACTGGCAGAAGTAAAGCTGTGAGTACCGGACGTGAGTCGTGCTCCGGTAGCTCAGTTGGTAGAGCACTTACCCGCGAAAGGCAAAGGTCCCGAGATCGAGTCTCGGTCGGGCACACAGTTTTAATCTGCCAGGAAGTTTCATATCAGCGCACACTCCGCTGCAGAGTGAAAATTTCATTCTGTAAACTCAAGTTGATGTCTCGGCGACTAGATTCGCCTGATGTAGGTCCTATGGAACCCCCCTGGGTCGCTACTGGTCACCATAACCGCGTACGCAGAACAGCGGCCCGTTATTTACGCAAAATACATGACCTGTGCGTAGACACCTGTTGCCATAGATCTCCACAAACTTATCAACGAACTTTCGGATCTCTGATACGCAGAATCAGTGATATATTCTGGTCCAAAGGCGACAAACAAGATATTAAGCAGGTGTTCATAATGTTTTGGCTCATCATTATATACTGACATTTAGGGTTCAAATGGTTCAAATGACTCTGAGCACTATGGAACTTAACAGGTAAGGTCATCACTCCCCTAGACTTAGAACTACTTAAATCTGCCTAAGGACATCACACACATCCATGCCCGAGGCAGAATTCGAACCTGCGACCGTAGCAGCAGCGCGGTTCCAGGGTTCCAGACTGAAGCGCCTAGGATCGCACGGCCACAACGGCCGGCTGACATTTAGGAAACATTCGCCATGAACAACGAATATTCGTAGAGAATGTATGATGCTGTGATTCACGAATATCAGTTATGCCACAGTAAAACAGACTAGTAAATCTTACATAAATGCTCATGTTATGTAGTTTGTGAGCGAAGAAGGGCGTGGTGTTACGAAGTCAGACTCGTAACAGCGTGTAACGCCGGAAATGCATATCCTCCCATTTCCATCTATTGTACTATTATTTTTTTCCTTGCTTTGTTACCTCAAGATATGACATTTCTGTCTCTTTGTATATTGTAATTGTTTTACTGTTGGTATATATATATTTATACATTTATGTCGATGTATAATTGGTTTGTTTCGTGAATATTATTTGTATTTTTACGCTGGGTCTTGCCTAGGGAAAACTGCTATCGAACGATTACGTCGATAGGTCGTGTGAAGAATCAAAGTGTGTAGGATCTTTGGTAGTGTGAACTCTGCCGCGTGGAGCGCGGGCTGGGCAGAAGGAGTCTGGCTGGAGTAGCGAGTGGAGCAGGTGCGTTGTGTGAAGCTCCCGCGAGTTGCCGCGCTTTCGGGGTTTGGCAGCATGTAATTGCGCTCGACTCGCGATGATAGTTTCTGACATGGTGTCGCGGACGGGAAGCATTAGCTAGCGCACATCAAGAGCCCGTTTCGTCTGGTGACCGTGTCGAGAAGAAGGCGCGCCAACATCCAGCTTCTGCAACAGCGACGGCCGACAATGAGTGACTGTCACCACCTCCTCGACCGACGGCTTCAAACCTTCAATCAACCGACGAGGAAGACTGGACGCACGTAAAGTTTTAGAACTGTATGGCAGACCTCAGCTTTTCAAACTGTTCCATTTTCGTCACTATAATTACAGCAACTTAGCATGAACTTTTGTTGCTCATTGTCCCAATTGCATTACCAAGCAGAGTCCCTTCCTTTTCCGAAATGAACCCGAGTGTCGTTGAAATTCAAACGCCAGCATTAAAGTAATATAGCTAACTCGTTTTCACTGCTTTAATTTCAAAGTTCAATTATGGCATTAATAGCTGGCTACAATATTCAGATTACACAAGCACGAATTAAGAGTGCGAGCTTTGTTACCGTATTTTAGCTTACCTGTGACTGCAGCTCAGCTTGGTACGTACTAAATTTTACTATTGTTAATTGTTCGGAATCATTTAATTCAAGTTCAAAGTTAAATCTCTTATTTCTAAATTGCGTAGATTCAAGTAGCTTTTGAAATGATTGTTGAGGTAGTCCAAGACTAACCGTATTTTACTGAATTTCGATGTGCTTCAGAAAGAAAGCTCACTATTAACTTCAGTCACTAAATTAACTTTCGATTTTCCGATTTTATTAATTCTTTTGCTAAATTAAGTCAGGGTGTAGCGAAATTTATTACTTCTGACATACTTTCAGTTTTCACACTACACGTGTCAACCTTCAGTTGCCACGCTTCTAGTGCTAATTATATGTGTAATAACCTTTCTTTTTCAGTTACTATAGTAATTGTCCTTAGGACTGGTGACCGTGATTTCCCCCAAATCTCAAATACCTAATTACCGCTAGTTAATTGTTAACGTAACGGCTGCACATTTACTTACTTTATTAACTTTACCCCTTTTCAAAATTAATTTCCACCAGTTTCATTAGCACATTTCCTTTCATTTAGATGTAACCCTTTCCTCCCTCTTTACCGACAGGTTAACTTCGGTGACGATTGCTTTTCCAAAACTCCCATTAGGTACACGCGGTTTCATTTTTTACGGTCATTAAGGTCGGAAAGTGAGGGGGGAGGTTACAAGCGAAAGAGAAGAAAAACAAAGAAGAAGAAAAAAACCGAAGACAGATGATGAAAAATGAAGTGGAAAGAATATAGATGGCTGAAATGAAAAAATAACACCAAGACGAATAGTATTATCACAACAGTAAGGAAAGAAACCTGATAAAAAAGAATAGATACTATTTCTCACAACTGGTTGCATTGGGGAATCTTCTGTTGTCTGGCTAATTTGTCGTATTTCGCCAGATGTACATTGTCAGTGTTTTGCTCGAAAAATAAGTTCAGAATGGGGTTGCGAATTCTAAATCTCGCCGAGTGCGAGAACCGTGCTTTGAACATGGAGAGGACTTTCTGGATGAACAGTGACTACAGTTTATTTTCGTAAGGCGCTCGATACTGAAACACCATGTTCGCTACTAACTAAGATACTACCATATGGCGTATCGTCTCAAGTACGTAACTGGATCGATGAAAAAATAAGTAATAGAACCCAAATGGCCTCCCCAGAGGATACCGCTTGTCGAAGGCACCTTATGTGCCGGGCGGGATGGCCTCTGAGCTCTGAAGAAGCTGTGAGCTGTAACGGCGGTAGCGTAGCTTCTGGCAGGATCACCCATGCCGGATTGGCCCCAGCAGTCGAGCCAGACGAAACTTTCTCCACGCCATAGGGCAGGAGGGATTCTAAAGATTAGATCGTCAACCCCTCTAGAGAAGCTAACCCCGAAGTGAAAGCCTGGTCCTCCAGGTTGGAGCTAGTGCTTAGGGCCGATACCCCTGCCTTGTAAAACGCCTATCATCGAATAATTTAACAAGGAATGCTGGACTGCCCTTACGAATACGGATTCCGACAAGGAACAGGAATGTGGATATACCGGCACTTAAACTTGGAATATGGAAAGTGCTTACACTGCTGCATATAGGAGCTATGAATAGTACTGCAGAAGAGAGAGACACTAAGGTATGGAATGGGAGTTGTTGCACTTTAGGAAATCAGGTGGAAGGGGAAGGGTGAGATTCATAAGCATAAATTCTCCCTATATTATTCAGGCAAAAGACGAACGACAAGGGGAGCTTGGAGTTGGGTTTGTAGTCTCCAAAGATATGTGAAGATCTGCCATTGCTATGACGGGTGCCCATTTTACTCTGCGAATAAAGTAAAGTCAATAAGTACTTGTTTCCCAAGGAAAGATACCTACAAAAGGACCTGGAAAATACAAGGAACAATTACCTGATAAGGAAAATGTGCGCAATTTTCCAAGGGCTAATTCAGATCCACACCATTATGTAGTAGGAGTCAAAATGAGGCAGCAGCTTGCTGTGGCTACCAAAGGAAATTGTACCAGAGTAAAGAAATGGAATATAGAACAACTGAAAGATGCGTCTACTGTTTAAGAGTATCAGAACACAGTGAGACAGGAGTTACAAACAAAATATGGTGAAGACTATATAGGCAAAGAATAGAATTGTATCAAAAATGCTATTCTGACAATAGCACATGAAATAATGGGAAAAACAAGGAGGCTTAGAAAGGAAGATAGGTAGCATGATGAATGCGGACAGGCAGTGGAACAGAAAAAGGAATCAAGAGTGAAATGCTTACAGCGAAGTACATACTCAAATTAGGCATTACAAAAAGTCTTGTAAGAAAATTAAATAAGCAACTTAAGAATACAGTTCGAAAATAACTGAATGTACGGGCAAAGAGGGAAATTTGCTGACAGATAAACAAGATGCTCTGGATAGATAGAGAGAATACTTCAAGGGATTTCTGGAGGACAGTCCTACCTGAAGTGTACAGCCACTCTATTGCACTGCAGATCCAGCGATAGAACAACCCACATTAGAGGAGGAACAGGAGGTAGTGCAATGTCTAAAGAAATTTCAAAGCACCAGGAACTTATGAAATAACAGCAAAACTGTTGAAAAATAGAGGAACTGGTCTCCATAATTGAATCCACAAACTAATCAAGCTGGTACAGGATTAGGAAAGAATCTCAGAAGAGTGGACCTTAGGGGTAGTCCACCAATCCATAAGAAAGGAGACAATACTTGTTGTTCGGATACACTGGTGAGTGTAATTTGTAAGAGTCTGTCGAGAACTCGTAGACAGTATGCTGCTTGATATTTTATTTTCGTATGTAAGCTTATTTCGTCTTTATTGCCTTCATCAGTACAGACTATGACATCGTAATGCACATATGTCAATTTCGAATACACTATTACTGCTGTCTGTAGTTGTTGGATATAATATTTTTTTTCAGTATCGTTTGAAAGTTGTTCGATAATTTTTTGTTGCACAAGTATTATAATAAATTTTTTATTATTTTGACAGTCGTAGAAACTTAAGTTTGACAACTAGTTGTTTACTCTGAGATATTTTCAAACAACTAACTGTCAAAGAAAGTGCTGCATTGCTAAAAATTATTTAAATAAACGCCGTCGATAGCCGAGAAGCACACGGAACTTGTTGCGATCCTCATTACAGTCATTATCGGTGCTATCAACGGATCTACGTTCGTGTGATATCTTCTGCGTAAGGGACATGGCTATAGAAGACTCTACGTAAGTGGAAAGAACATTCGCCATGTGCCACCTGCAACTCCCGAGTGAAATGTCTGGCTGTTTAAGCCAGCCCCCATAATTATGTTGTCAACAGTAATGACGAGTGGAGATGTCGCATTACGCTATGTTTTTTTTTTTTTTTTTTTTTTTTTTTTTTTTTTTACTTTTGAACCTTGTAACGTTCCAGCTATACACGTTGCTTTATTTCTCGAAGAAAATAGTAAATTCAAACGTAATGATAGGATTATGAATAACAAACTGTTTCTTAACATTAAGAATGTTAACTAGCAAAAATAATTTAGTTAGTAATTCTGAAAAGAATTGTTTCACGTAAACTGAAATTAATACCTGAACTGATACACAGCTTCGCCTTCTGAGGAATGCAGTACGTGTGACACTGATGTGGATGCGGTTGTTGCACGGAGCTGTGACCCAAAGAGGAGAACATCCACAACCCTTCTTTGGGATGAAGAAAGGAAGACTAATTTGACATCGTAATGGACAGTCGTTGTATTGTGTTCTTTCTGGAGAGACCGATGTATATTGGCGCAAGAGCTACGGCAGCTATGACTGGTATTTTTGAAAGACTGCGAGTTATTTCAACGAAGGGCAGTGTCTGTAATAATATTCCGAGAACATATTCTGTGTTTTTAATTCAGTGAATAGTGGTTTAATTTTACATCGTGAACTGAAATGATACTATTCTCATATTATTCTCAGTAATTTTGCACAATATAATTTTTAAAAAAAATGGTGTGTTAAGCTGAGACAAACTTTTTCTCTTCAATTTATCAGTTGAAGAGAAGAAAATCCAAACGTTCCAAGTGCTATATTTTTCACAAAATGCATTTTGAGTGCTGTCGTACTGTTGTGCTGTTGGTAGTACGTAGCACGTCCCCACACTTATTCCAAGTGCAAAATAAATGAAAACAAGGTTTCAAACATTCATTATTTGATGGTGTGTGGTCTTTGTGCCAAGCACTGCTTCCCTATGAAGTTCCAAGTGCCTTACGTCAGAGTCTTTAAGTCTCCTCCATTTAGTTGATGTGATGATTGTATGGTAAGCTCAGTGCGTGTAAGCTTATGTCTATATCAATAAAAAGTCTTTGCAATGGAAGGGAATAATTTCGGTTTCAAAACTAGTAAAAAACTGTAAACAAGAAAGGTACGCAAGGGTTTTGTTCCACAAGAGTTACCAAAGACTGTTGAGTCGCCTGAAACTGTGAACTTATTCCACGTTCTTTTAATACATACAACCGACGTCTTGAATTTTAAAGGTGCTGCTGAAGCATTTTTGTCAACTCAGGCGCGTAAGATATCCAAATGCAGTATAATAAAAACCTGTCTCAAGTTCATCCACGTAGAATTGTTACTCCGATACAGAAGACTGGAAAAATGTCAGTGTATTCAAAAGAAGAAAGACGATAACTTCTATTTGCCATGCAGTACAGCATCTAAAAGACCAGCCACATTTATCAGTTGCACAACACAAAGACCTGTAGACGATGTTGCCATTTAATCCTCAACAGCGCAGTGAGTTCTGTAGCACACTTTACCCCAAGAACGGAGTTCCGGAAGAAACAGAAGTCAATACTGAGAGATATTTTTTTAATTTAATTGTGTTAGCTTCTTGTAACACATTTAAAAGGTTTAGAAATGGTTTTGGCTGAGTATAGTTCTGCTAGTTAAAATGTTAACGCTGCATTTCTGAACTTTTATAATTACAAATAAAGTCTAGTGCTCGATTATTAACGGAACTTCAAACAAAAATATTTTTGTTGGCACTTAGAAATAGTCAGTTTCATGGTAGAATATCAGTTCCCTGCTACAATGGTAGCACTAAATTATTCATCATCTAATTTATATCATTACTTTTTGCGCTGATTAGCTGAGCAGAATAATTCCGAGGTATCTTAATATCTTCTCTTTTTTTTATATAAGCGAATTGCCTACAAAAAGAGATATAGTGATTTTTTATTCTCCCGACAAATGTCAGATGTGGCACTGACCACGTTTGACATTTCTGCTCTTTGTTTGCTATTATTTGGTTCGTCTAGTGGTTCCCATAGCAAACGAACGTTATTTAATGTAGTCAGATGCGAAATCTAGGACGCCTGTTGCGATTTTTGTAATAAATTAAATTTACCAGGAAATTTTTGTTTTAGGCCTCTTACGGCAGTAGTTCACCCAAGAAAAACTATAACAACTTAAATTTTACCGAACTTCGTGCTATGGATTGGAGACAAATCTTAAAATATTTTTAATCCTGCCGCTGCTATGGACGTGCTCCCTTCATTCTGTGCTGAGGTTGGCATCTGTTATGGCTATGCTGTCCGCTAAATTCTAGTGTCTGTGCTGAGAAACCGCGTTCCGACCGATATGGAATAGTATCATCCGATTTTTCGAAAACTATTATGGGAAAAATTTGATTTTTGCACATATAACAGTTAGATATCTTCACTCGATAAAGAATTAAGCAAAACATTGCAGAAAATTTTAGAGAGTTAGCAGAGGTGAAAATGCATTGCGTAAACGGTGCATATGTTGATTTTCGCTCGTACATTGCAGTTAATGAAATGTAGATAAGATACCGAAATTTTATTTAAAACTGAGAGCAGAACGAGATCTCATTTCGTTCTCGAGTTATTGGGCTTTATATTCGACGGTCGCATGTGAAGTGTCCTTTCACGTCCTTGGACATTAGTAATCATCTGATCGTAACAACCTTCATATCTCACAAACAATTCAAGACGTCTCATACGAGTTTTTTTTTTGTTTTGTTTTTGTTTTTTTGCACTCAGTGAAGCACACAGAACGATCAGCGAGAACATTATGACCACTTGCCCAATAGACGCACGTCCACGTTTGGCACTGATAACAGCAGCGACGTGTCGCGGCATGGAAGCAATGACGCCTTGGTAGGTAGCTGGAGGGAGTTGGCATCACATCTGAACACACAAGTCACCTAATCCCCTTGAATTGTGGGGAGGCGGAGGTGAAGAGCTGTGACACGACGTTCAGTCACATCGCAGATGTGTAGAATCGGTTTCAGATCTGGCGAGTTGGGAGGCCAGCACTCGTCGCTGTGTTCCTCGAACACCAACATCACACTCCTGGCCTTGTCACAGGCGCATTATTCTGTTGGAAGATGCCCCTGCCATTGGGAATCGTGATCGTCATGAAGAGATGTACCTGGTCTGAAAGCAGTGTACGATACACCTTGGCCGTCACGGTGCCTTGCACGAGCTCCACTGGATTGTCGATGCCCACTTGAATGTTCCCCAGAGCGCAATGGAGCAGCCGCCGGCTTGTCTGAGTCCCCCAGTACAAGTGCGAAGCAAATAGTCCCCTGGAAGATGACGGATTCGCGCCTTCCCATCGGCATGATGAAGAAGGGATCGGGGTTCATCACACCATGCAACGCTCTATCACTGCGCCAACGTCCAGTGCCGATGGTCACGTGCCCGATTCAGTTGTAGTTGCAGAGGCACATGCATGGGCCGTCGGCTGCGAAAGCCTATCTTTAGAAGTGTTCGGTACACACTGTGTTCAGACACACTCTGTTCAGTTGATGTTAGTTCCGCCACAGTTCGTCAACTGTTTTACGAGTCTGCCCAGCCTACGACATCCGATATCTGTAATGAGGGTTGGCCGCCCAATCCCACGATGTGTGGTCGTGGTTTCACCTTGATTTCACGACATGTTGAAGACACTCGCCACAGTACTCCTCAAACACTCGACAAGTCGGGCAGTTTCCGAAATGCACATGCAGAACTTCTGGGCCATCAAAATCTGCCCTCTGTCAGAGATATATCACGCGCCTTCCCCATTCCACACACGGACAGCACACTCACTGATACTACGAGTTGCATTCAAGTACTAAGGCCTCCGATTTTTTTTCTAATTAACTACTCACCCGAAATCGATGAAACTGGCGTTACTTCACGACGTAATCGCCCTGCAGACGTACACATTTTTCACAACGCTGACGCCATGATTCCATGGCAGCGGCGAAGGCTTCTTTAGGAGTCTGTTTTGACCACTGGAAAATCGCTGAGGCAATAGCAGCACGGCTGGTGAATGTGCGGCCACGGAGAGTGTCTTTCATTGTTGGAAAAATCCAAAAGTCACTAGGAGCCAGGTAAGGTGAGTAGGGAGCATGAGGAATCACTTCAAAGTTGTTATCACGAGAAACTGTTGCGTAACGTTAGCTCGATGTGCGGGTGCGTTGTCTTGGTGAAACTGCATACGCGCAGCCCTTCCCGGACGTTTTTGTTGCAGTGCAGGAAGGAATTTGTTCTTCAAAACATTTTCGTAGGATGCACCTCTTACCGTAGTGCCCTTTGGAACGCAATGGGTAAGGATTACGCCCTCGCTGTCCCAGAACATGGACACCATCATGTTTTCAGCACTGGCGGTTACCCAAAATTTTTTTGGTGGCGGTGAATCTGTGTGCTTCCATTGAGCTGACTGGCGCTTTGTTTCTGGATTGAAAAATGGCATCCACGTCTCATCCATTGTCACAGCCGACGAAAAGAAAGTCCCATTCATGCTGTCGTTGCGCGTCAACATTGCTTGGCAACATGCCACACGGGCAACCCTGTGGTCGTCCGTCAGCATTCGTGGCACCCACTTGGATGACACTTTTCGCATTTTCAGGTCGTCATGCAGGATTGTGTGCACAGAACCCACAGAAATGCCAACTCTGGAGGCGATCTGTTCAACAGTCATTCGGCGATCCCCCAAAACAATTCTCTCCACTTTCTTGATTATTTCGTCAGACTGGCTTGTGCGAGCCCGAGGTTGTTTGGGTTTGTTGTCACACGATGTTCTGCCTTCATTAAACTGTCGCACCCACGAACGCACTTTCGACGCATCCATAACTCGATCACCACGTCTCCTTCAACTGTCGATGAATTTCAATTGGTTTCACACCACGCAAATTCAGAAAACGAATGATTGCTGTTCAAGTAAGGAAAACGTCGCCATTTTAAGTATTTAGAACAGTTCTCATTCTCGCCGCTGGCGGTAAAATTCCATCTGCCGTACGGTGCTGCCATCTCTGGGACGTATTGACAATGAACGCGGCCTCAGTTTAAAACAATGCGCATGTTTCTATCTCTTTCCAGTTCGGAGAAAAAAATTCGGAGGCCTTAGAACTTGAATGCACCTCGTGCATGCACCATCTGTGTCTCTGACTAACAGCCATTCCTCGCCAGGTGAGGCTGCCATCACCTGGACAGGTTTATATTGATAGTAGGTCGGTGGTCATACTGTTCTGACTGATCAGTGTATGCTGTGATAAATACTCGAAACCTCTCATTCAACAACTACCAAACAATAACACATACGTGATTTACTAAGACACGAAGAGACTTTTGAGACTCTGAATAACCTGGCAAATGAGGTATCACATAAAATTCTGACTGCATACCTGAGGGACTTTCGCGATTAGAACCAACTACTGAACATGTCCTAGTGCCCTAATCATGTACCGCATGTGCGTGGACAGGTCGACTTGTTAGTTAGAACCTGCCACGTGCAGGGCTAGGGGGACAGGTACACCAACTTCACGATTGTGACAACACCGGATTTGACGTAGGTTAGTTAGTAGTTAGTAAGATTAGAAATAGATACTAAAATAGGAACCTGCAGCGACTAGTAGTTTTGGCCTGCCCAGTGTCAGGGGCATGCTCATCGGGATTAGCTCGATGAGCAAGGCCTTGTAGTAGGTTTGTATCTATACTGACACATCTGTAACGCTGGAGGCACTTGGGATTACTAACACGTAGGTAATAGCGTATAGTTTAACAAAATCGTAAATTTGCCCTTTAACCTCCACTGCTCACACTGTCTGTAGCTTACAAATTAACTGTAATAACTGCAAATAACATACAACATTGTATTAACATTAGAACCCACTAATCATTAAGGTGGTGGGTTATTTTCTATAATTGTTATTATGTTTTGCAATTGTTGTGTACATAGTTCTGCATAGTCAGCGTGTACACAACTTTCCCACCAGAGCGCGCCCCGCTAAGCACAACAGCGCAGGCGCAGCGCTCGTTCGTCTCCGCACTACGAGATGGTGCTGCCTTAGAGACGGACCAAATTCTGTTTCCGCCGATCCGTGTATTAATATGTAATGTAGCCAATGAGATTGCTGCTAACGTAGAACCTTTTCTCCTCGCGGATCACACTCGGCAGTGATACCTGAACATGCGAGGT
Organism: Schistocerca cancellata; assembly: GCF_023864275.1. Taxonomy (NCBI): domain Eukaryota; kingdom Metazoa; phylum Arthropoda; class Insecta; order Orthoptera; family Acrididae; genus Schistocerca; species Schistocerca cancellata. Next base: position 810,815,569 of record NC_064628.1, read on the forward strand.
ATAATAACTAGTGTACAGACCTCCGATTAGTCAGTCTGCATCAGTCTGTACCAGTCTGCATTAGCCTGCATTTGTCTGTAACAGTCTATAGTCAAGTTTCAGTCTGCGCCTTATAAGATTACCATATTCCTGTACATAGCCATGAAGATAAATGAATAGACAATTCGTCAAGTATCAGAGATATGTGAGAATAAGATTAACGTACCAAGACCAAAGGAACTTCAGATTGTCAATTGTAAACAGCATCCGGAATCAAGTTACGTAAAGTCTACGCTTTTTATTATTTTAATAAATGTGTGTGATGATTAATCAGGTTCTGTTTAATGTTGGTCACCGTCAATCTGCTACTCTAAGCGTGCAAGTGGGATTTCTATCGTCTGACCTAACGGCAGAAGATAAACATGCCACGATAAGACCACGAGACATATTGCTGACACTCGCCTACTTCGTTAGAGCGACAGGTCAAATAATCTGATGGTGTGTGTACTGATGGTCTCACAGTACGCACACCACAGCAATAAAGATTTTTTTTAAAAAAAACCTCTTATTCAGTCAGATAAGGAAGTAACTCGTTTGATGCTGTAAGCTGCTCAGATGCACACAGTTTCCACAGCACTATAGGGAAACCCAAGCAGCGCATGTTTACACGTCCACAACACCTGTGGCACAACGCAGCAGAAAGTATATACGGCAGCGAAAAGGTAAACGCAAACTTCATTTCTAAGAAAGTGTGCCGGCACAATGTTTTTCTTTAAATATCTCTGGTTCAAGGGCTGATAGCCCAATGCTGAGTACGCGGGAGGCGAAGGGACGAAGTGAATCCACTCGCGCACAGCGTGAGGCGGCAGCCGCCCACGTTGCCACCCACCTGTGCGTGGCGCGCAGCAGGCGGTCGAGGCGCAGCTGCGCGGCGGCGGAGGCGACGCTGACCAGGTGTCCGCGCAGGTCTCGGCAGCGCTGCTGCGCGCGCGGCCAGCTGAGGCGCTGGTCTGCGTCGGCGGCGGCCACGGCGGCGGCGCACCGGCCCTCCGACAGCGCCGACCAGCCGTAGCCGCAGCCCGCCTCCAGCTCGGCGTCCGCCACCGCGGCGTAGCGCAGCCGCAGCGGCACCGCCGCCTCCAGACCCGCCGACGACGCCAACACCTGCCACAGCGCTGCGTCACCACACTCACCACTGCCTCCGAGCTTGCAGTCTTGTGCAGGTACGGCGAGGGCACAAACCACAAGATACAAGATTACACAAAAAAAACATGCGATTTCACAAGACTGTGCACTGCCTGATCAAAAGTACCCACTTACCCCCACCCAGAGTTTTGAAACTACCGTAGGCTGCAGTAGTCTATCATAAGTAAGCGTAGAAAAAAATGGTTCAAATGGCTCTGAGCACTATGGGACTTAACATCTGAGGTCATCAATCCCAGAGACTTAGAACTACTTAAACCTAACTAACCTAAGGACATCAAACACATCCATGCCCGAGGCGGGATTCGAACCTGCGACCGTAGCAGCAGCGCGGTTCCGAACTGAAGCGCCTAGATCCACTCGGCCACCGCGGCCCGCAGTAAGCGTAGACTTCGGAAGTTTTCTTTTTTTCTTCTTTATGGCTATGTCATCTCCCCTAGCCACCCCCCCCCCCCCCCCGAAAACAAAAAAACAAAATGTGTGCGGATGGATGTTTGGAAGAGGGTTGGGGAAGAGTGGAGAGTGATGCAGTTGCGAACCATGACTTAGAAAGTGGATGGAGAGGATTGGATGGGAAGGGAAAGAGAAAGGGAACCCTAACAAGGGGTGGATAGTGGGGATCTCCTATATCTGGAAGGACAGTTAGAGCTGACGAAACTTCTTCCGAGTTTTATGGCCGTGGTCCATGGAACTTTTCTATCCCTGACATTTCATCCAAAGCTACGTTGGACATCTTCATATGTGTTCCGGGTTGTTCTGAGTCTTGCACCTCCAAAGATATCCAACGTAGCTTTGGACGAAACGTCAGGGATAAAGGAGTTCCATGGACCACCGCCATACAAACCGGAAGAATCCTCGGCAGCTGAAACAATAAAAGGTTCAAATGGCTCTGAGCACTATGGGACTTAACATCTGTGGTCGTCAGTCCCCTAGAACTTAGAACTACTTAAACCTAATTAACCTAAGGACATCACACACATCCAGGCCCGAGGCAGGATTCGAACCTGCGACCGTAGTGGTCACGCGGTTCCACACTGAAGCACGTAGAACCGCACGGCCACACCGGCCGGCCCAGCTGAAACATCCGGTGGTGAAAGCCTTCATTGTATGATTAGGACTGTTATACATCAAGGCGGATTTCATGTTCGGGTAAGGGAAGGCGATTAAATTTTCGTTGGGAGAGCATGCGGGGGCTTAGTGTGGAAGTTTACGGTGGTAGAGGCGCGGCAACGTACGTGGACTGGTGAGCAGGGGGAAACTAGGTGCGGATTACGCGTAACGTAGGATACTCGGAGGCGATCAAGATGGAAGATCAGATTGGGGAACTTTGTACATTAGTAGAGCATGTTGATGGGAGAGGGTAAGAGGATCCCAAAGGCTACGGGTAGTGCACGGTAGTTTTTATAGTATCTTTGTCATTTATGATGGTAACTGCGTTGGTGTGTTGCATACTTGACGGGCGCTACCTCATTTCGATCGCTTTGTATGCGTATGTAATCAGTGTCTTGTTAAATATCCCAAAAAACCGGAACCGATGAACTACCTAGAAACTGCTTGAGGCTATATAAAAGGGAAGCGTGGTCTGCGTAACATTTTTTTCTACGTACTTATATTCCTACCTGTTGCTTACAAATGAACTGTCTTTATAGCAAAATTGACTGTCAATGTCAAATTCAAGTTTTATTCGAAAATTGTTGATTAGCTACTTGTAACAGAAGAATGTTGTAGTAAAAAGAAAAAAAATAGACACCACAGTTTCCTCGGAAAAAGATAAAACTAAAAAGACAAAAAACAAAAACATAACACCACTACAGTACTTCGTCGAGCTTATACAAAACATGTTTCACTTATTCATAAACAACTTTCCCTCTCATCTATAATACCAGGAAATTCTTTCCTGTGATCATGAATGAGAACGTTCTGTTGAGTACAAGGTGAGAGAGAGAGAGAGAGAGAGAGAGAGAGAGAGAGAGAGAGAGAGATTCTTACTTTTGTGTGTTCGTGCATGTGAACTGTACTTGCATCAAAAGCAATTGCTTTGGTTACATAAAAGCGCAGAAGTTACGCGATTAACTAATATGAATTACTTATAAAATGCAATTTCTAGTTTGTAAGGATATAAAATACACAATTTGCTAACGCTGAACGATGCGTGGTTGTAATTGTGAGCGCCGGCCGCTGTGACCGAGCGGTTCTAATGGCTTCAGTCCGGAACCGCGCTGCTGCGACGGTCGCAGGTTCGAATCCTGCCTTGGGCATGGAGTGTGTGATGTCCTTAACTTAGTTAGCTTTAAGTAGTTCTAAGTTCTAGGGGACTGATGACCTCAGATGTTAAGTCCCATAGTGCTCAGAGCCATTTGAACCATTTGAAGCAACTGTCGAGCACTATGGACTGTGGTTGCAAAAAATCGCATGAAATCACCGGAAGCAAACACTCTTGAGTTCCAGTGTGCTACCAGCAGTCCATCTAGCACAACACCATTTGTAGGTAATCAAAAAAAAATGGGTTACCAAGGTCGAGAAGTCATGATAAAGTTACACATACCCGTACCTAATGTTATGCAACGATTGAGGTGGTGTGAAGACCGGCACTTTTGGACAGTGTACGGCTGGGAAAAAAATGGCTGCAAGCACTATGGGACTTAACATCGGAGGTCATCAGTCCCCTAGAAGTTAGAACTACTTAAACCTAACTAACCTAAGAACATCACACACATCCATGCCCGAGGCAGGATTCGAACCTGCGACTGTAGCAGCAGAGCGGTTCCGGACTGAAGCGCCTAAAACCGCTCGGCCGCAACGGCCGGCAACGACTGGAAATGAGTGATTTGGTTTGATGAATCACGCTATATCCTACGACAATCCGATGGGAGGGTTTGGGTTTAGCAGATTCCTGGAGAACATTATCTGTTAAGGCCGGTCTAAAAAGTGAAGTACAGAGGAGGTAGTGTTATGGTTCGGAGTGTTTTTCGTGGTAAGAATGTGGTCCTCTTATAGTGCTTAAGGCGTCGGTAAATGCTATGAATACATTTTACAATATTACGTGTTGCGTACATCAGATGAACATCTATATCTACAAGTACACGATTACTCTGCAGTTCGAAATTAAGTTCCTGGTAGAGGCTTAATTGTATCACCTTCAAGCCATTTCCCTATCGTTCCAATCGAACAGCGCGGGAAAAATGAACACGTAAAGGTTTCCGTGCGATCTCTGATTTCTCTTATTTTATGATCATTTCTCCCTATGTTTGGGGGCGCCAACGAAATATTTTCACACACTGAGGACAGAATTGCTGATTGAAATGTCGAGAGAAGATCCTGCCCAACGAAAAGCGCCTTTGTTTTAATGATTGCTTACCATATCCGTCGCACTCCCTCCCCTATTTCATTATAATATAAATCGAGCTATCATTTTTGGGACTTTTTCGATGTCCTCCGTTAGTTCTATCTGATACGGATCCCACACCGCACAGCTAAACTCCAGAAGAGAGCGGACACGCGTAGTGTAATAAGTCTCTTTAGCAGACCTGTTGCATTTTCTAAGTTTGTGTAAGTATGTTCCTTCTATGCAACTAACTGAAGGCGGTTTTTTTTATTACCATACGCTTTTCACCTCTATTTGTGATGCATCTTCAGTGGCGATTTCCAGCGCTGTTGGTCCATGTGTGTGGTCCTTGACATGTGTTCATTAGTCTCCATGTTCCACTTGTCCAATTCTACATCTACATTTATACTCCGCAAGCCACCCAACGGTGTGTGGCGGAGGGCACTTTACGTGCCACTGTCATTATCTCCCTTTCCTGTTCCAGTCGCGTATGGTTCGCGGGAAGAACGACTGTCTGAAAGCCTCTGTGCGCGCTCTAATCTCTCTAATTTTACATTCGTGATCTCCTCGGGAGGTATAAGTAGGGGGAAGCAATATATTCGATACCTCATCCAGAAACGCACCCTCTCGAAACCTGGCGAGCAAGCTACACCGCGATGCAGAGCGCCTCTCTTGCAGAGTCTGCCACTTGAGTTTGTTAAACATCTCCGTAACGCTATCACGGTTACCAAATAACCCTGTGACGAAACGCGCCGCTCTTCTTTGGATCTTCTCTATCTCCTCCGTCAACCCGATCTGGTACGGATCCCACACTGATGAGCAATACTCAAGTATAGGTCGAACGAGTGTTTTGTAAGCCACCTCCTTTGTTGATGGACTACATTTTCTAAGGACTCTCCCAATGAATCTCAACCTGGTACCCGCCTTACCAACAATTAATTTTATATGATCATTCCACTTCAAATCGTTCCGCACGCATACTCCCAGATATTTTACAGAAGTAACTGCTACAAGTGTTTGTTCCGCTATCATATAATCATACAATAAAGGATCCTTCTTTCTATGTATTCGCAATACATTACATTTGTCTATATTAAGGGTCAGTTGCCACTCCCTGCACCAAGTGCCTATCCGCTGCAGATCTTCCTGCATTTCGCTACAATTTTCTAATGCTGCAACTTCTCTGTATACTACAGCATCATCCGCGAAAAGCCGCATGGAACTTCCGACACTATCTACTAGGTCATTTATATATATTGTGAAAAGCAATGGTCCCATAACACTCCCCTGTGGCACGCCAGAGGTTACTTTAATGTCTGTAGACGTCTCTCCGTTGATAACAACATGCTGTGTTCTGTTTGCTAAAAACTCTTCAATCCAGCCACACAGCTGGTCTGATATTCCGTAGGCTCTTACTTTGTTTATCAGGCGACAGTGCGGAACTGTATCGAACGCCTTCCGGAAGTCAAGAAAAATAGCATCTACCTGGGAGCCTGTATCTAATATTTTCTGGGTCTCATGAACAAATAAAGCGAGTTGGGTTTCACACGATCGCTGTTTCCGGAATCCATGTTGATTCCTACATAGTAGATTCTGAGTTTCCAAAAACGACATGATACTCGAGCAAAACACATGTTCTAAAATTCTACAACAGATCGACGTCAGAGATATAGGTCTATAGTTTTGCGCATCTGCTCGACGACCCTTCTTGAAGACTGGGACTACCTGTGCTCTTTTCCAATCATTTGGAACCTTCTGTTCCTCTAGAGACTTGCGGTACACGGCTGTTAGAAGGGGGGCAAGTTCTTTCGCGTACTCTGTGTAGAATCGAATTGGTATCCCGTCAGGTCCAGTGGACTTTCCTCTGTTGAGTGATTCCAGTTGCTTTTCTATTCCTTGGACACTTATTTCAATGTCAGCCATTTTTTCGTTGGTGCGAGGACTTAGAGAAGGAACTGCAGTGCGGTCTTCCACTGTGAAACAGCTTTGGAAAAAGGTGTTTAGTATTTCAGCTTTACGCTTGTCATCCTCTGTTTCAATGCCATCATCATCCCGGAGTGTCTGGACATGATGTTTCGAGCCACTTACTGATTTAACGTAAGACCAGAACTTCCTAGGATTTTCTGTCAAGTCGGTACCTAGTATTTTACTTTCGAATTCACTGAACGCTTCACGCATAGCCCTCCTTACGCTAACTTTGACATCGTTTAGCTTCTGTTTGTCTGAGAGGTTTTGGCTGCGTTTAAACTTGGAGTGAAGCTCTCTTTGCTTTCGCAGTAGTTTCCTAACTTTGTTGTTGTACCACGGTGGGTTTTTCCCGTCCCTCACAGTTTTACTCGGCACGTACCTGTCTAAAACGCATTTTACGATTGCCTTGAACTTTTTCCATAAACACTCAACATTGTCAGTGTCGGAGCAGAAATTTTCGTTTTGATCTGTTAGGTAGTCTGAAATCTGCCTTCTATTACTCTTGCTAAACAGATAAACCTTCCTCCCTTTTTTTATATTCCTATTAACTTCCATATTCAGGGATGCTGCAACGGCCTTATGATCACTGATTCCCTGTTCTGCGCTTACAGAGTCGAAAAGTTCGGGTCTGTTTGTTATCAGTAGGTCCAAGATGTTATCTCCACGAGTCGGTTCTCTGTTTAATTGCTCGAAGTAATTTTCGGATAGTGCACTCAGTATAATGTCACTCGATGCTCTGTCCCTACCACCCGTCCTAAACATCTGAGTGTCCCAGTCTATATTTGGTAAATTGAAATCTCCACCTAAGACCATAACATGCTGAGAAAATTTATGTGAAATGTATTCCAAATTTTCTCTCAGTTGTTCTGCCACTAATGCTGCTGAGTCGGGGGGTCGGTAAGAGGAGCCAACTATTAACTTAGTTCGGTTGTTGAGTGTAACCTCCACCCATAATAATTCACAGGAACTATCCACTTCTACTTCACTACAGGATAAACTACTACTAACAGCGACGAACACTCCACCACCGGTTGCATGCAATCTATCCTTTCTAAACACCGTCTGTGCCTTTGTAAAAATTTCGGCAGAATTTATCTCTGGCTTCAGCCAGCTTTCTGTACCTATAACGATTTCAGCTTCGGTCCTTTCTATCAGCGCTTGAAGTTCCGGTACTTTACCAACGCAGCTTCGACAGTTTACAATTACAATACGGATTGCTGCTTGGTCCCTGCATGTCCTGACTTTGCCCCGCACCCGTTGAGGCTGTTGCCCTTTCTGCACTTGCCCGAGGCCATCTAACCTAAAAAACCGCCCAGCCCACGCCACACAACCCCTGCTACCCGTGTAGCCGCTTGTTGCGTGTAGTGGACTCCTGACCTATCCAGCGGAACCCGAAACCCCACCACCCTATGGCGCAAGTCGAGGAATCTGCAGCCCACATGGTCGCAGAACCGTCTCAGCCTCTGGTTCAGACCCTCCACTCGGCTCTGTACCAAAGGTCCGCAGTCAGTCCTGTCGACGATGCTGCAGATGGTGAGCTCTGCCTTAATCCCGCTAGCGAGACTGGCAGTCTTCACCAAATCAGATAGCCGCCGGAAGCCAGAGAGGATTTCCTCCGATCCATAGCGACACACATCATTGGTGCCGACATGAGCGACCACCTGCAGATGGGTGCACCCTGTACCCTTCATGGCATCCGGAAGGACCCTTTCCACATCTGGAATGACTCCCCCCGGTATGCACACGGAGTGCACTTTGGTTTTCTTCCCCTCCCTTGCTGCCATATCCCTAAGGGGCCCCATTACGCGCCTGACGTTGGAGCTCCCAACCACCAGTAAGCCCACCCTCTGCGACTGCCCGGATCTTGCAGACTGATGGGCAACCTCTGGAACAGGGCAAGCAGCCATGTCAGGCTGAAGATCAGTATCAGCCTGAGACAGAGCCTGAAACCGGTTCGTCAGACAAACTGGAGAGGCCTTCCGTTCAGCCCTCCGGAAGGTCTTTCGCCCCCTGCCACACCTTGAGACGACCTCCCACTCTACCACGGGTGAGGGATCAGCCTCAATGCGGGCAGTATCCCGGGCAACCACAGTCGTAGTCCGATCGGGGGATGCGTGGGACGAGCTGGCCGTCCCCGACAAACCCCCATCCGGACCCCCACAGTGATGCCCATTGGCAACAGCCTCAAGCTGTGTGACCGAAGCCAACACTGCCTGAAGCTGGGAGCGAAGGGATGCCAACTCAGCCTGCATCCGAACACAGCAGTTGCAGTCCCTATCCATGCTAAAAACTGTTGTGCAAAGAACGTCTGAACTAATCTACAGAGAGCGCAAACAAAACGACACAAAATTGAAACGGTTATTAAAATACAAGATTGCCTAGTAAATGCAGTAATGCTACCACTTGCGCACTGCTGACACACTGCTCGGCGGCGGAAGGAGAGTAAGCGATTTAACACTATTCGAGTACTAAAACGTGATGCTACAACTCTCAAATACTATAATACGCCCGAAATTTATGAATTAAACAATGCGAGTACCAAAAACACGCAAAGAAATTAAGAATTAAACTATGTAACAAATGAGTGAGCTAGGAGTATACGACTTGCTGCTGCAGCTGCTTATCCAACGGCGGCAGGGAGCACACTGACTGTGACCGACCGACACTGGCCGTTCAAAACAAAAACAGATGACAGACGACTACGCGAATTTACACTATTCAGGTACTAAAACGCGATGCTACAACTCTCAAAAACTATAATACGCCCGAAATTTATGAATTAAACAATGCAAGTACCAAAAACACGCAAAGAAATTAAGAATTAAACTATGTAACAAATGAGTGAGCTAGGAGTATACGACTTGCTGCTGCAGCTGCTTATCCAACGGCGGCAGGGAGCACAATTTCCGGCGTTCTTTCATCAACACTTGGCTCAACACATCACATACATCACTTGCATTTTACATTTTATGTTCAACATGCCACATGTTCGCAGTATACTTTTGCTTTGCGTTAGATAGTTATGTGTCTACGTTAGGGTAATATTTACTATTTCATTTACAGATTTATTGCAAATTACAGTATAACAGAAACCTAGCATATTGCATCACAGGTAAATGAGTATAAGCTTCGAATTGCGTCGTTACCAGTAAATGACCTACGTTTTTGTTACTAAGTTAAATCCGTGAACCAGAATAGGAGCAACAAAAGGAAACAAACATAAAATAATAACACCTTTTCTTGGATGGAAATGGCGGGTGGCTAGAGCCTCCAATAGGGTAGACCGTTCGCCTGGTGCAAGTCTTTCGAGTTGACGCCACTTCGGTGACTTGCGTGTCGGTGGGGATGAAATGATGATGATAAGGACAGTACAACATTCAGTCACTGAGCAGAGAAAAATCTCCGACCCAATCGAGAATCGAACCAGGGTCGTGAGGTATGACATTCCGTCGCGCTGACCATTTAGCTACAAGGGCTGACTTTGCTTAGATACAGATAGGATAATGATTTAGTAACTTCTACGTTTACCGCATATCACACAAAAGGTGTTCGAGAAAATGGCAACCTAGTGGAGCGATGTGTAGCACTCCCCTCTACCGCTGAGGATAGGATCGACGAGCCCAATCGCTACACGTGTGACGAGATACATTGTCTGGCGACGTCGCAAGTTCAGCAGTTATCATCCATTTTTGGGTCACTTCCCGACTTCAGCGGCGCCACGTGTCTCACATTACATTACTTGTCTCAGCGTCAACTACATTGCTTCGTGATTTTTGAACGTTAATAAGAATCAGTCCGCAGCTCGTGGTCGTGCGGTAGCGTTCTCGCTTCCCGCTCCCGGGTTCCCGGGTTCGATTCCCGGCGGGGTCAGGGATTTTCTCTGCCTCGTGATGACTGAGTGTTGTGTGATGTCGTTAGGTTAGTTAGGTTTAAGTAGTTCTAAGTTGTAGGGGAGTGATGACCATAGATGTTAAGTCCCATAGTGCTCAGAGCCATTTGAACCAATAAGAAGCACTGTGTATGTTGCTATATTGTACAAAACATGTACTGAGACAATAATGATAGTTAAGATCAAATACTCCACATGTCTGAGCACTTCAGGTCTTACAAAATTCCTCGAACCATTGCGACAACAGGTGGAAGCAGCGTGAGATGGTATCTCCTAAGGTAATACTCTTCATGTATATGTGGTGTCACCGCCAGACACCACACTTGCTAGGTGGTAACCTTTAAATCGGCCGCGGTCCGTTAGTATACGTCGGAACCGCGTGTCGCCACTATCAGTGATTACTGACCGAGCGCCGCCACACGGCAGGTCTAGAGGCACTTCCTAGCACTCGCCCCAGTTGTACAGCCGACTTTGCTAGCGATAGTTCACTGAAAAATTACGCTCTCATTTGCCGAGATGATAGTTAGCATAGCCTTCAGCTACGTCATTTGCTACGACCTAGCAAGGCGCCATTACCAGTTACTATTGATGCTGTAAAACATGTACCGTCAAGAGCGATGTTCACCATTTATGGATTAAAGTTAAGTATTCCACCAACTACGTCAGTTTTTCTACAGTCTAATTTCCTTGTCCTGTTCCAGACCTCACGCCAGCCTGCGTGAGCTAAAACGCGTGCCTTTCGGCTTCCTCTCATAGTGGGTTGGCTGTCTTGCCAATCCACAACAGTATATGTTATGGTTATGTACTTTTTTTTTTAGAATTTCAGTGTATCAGCAGTAAGATATCGAAGATAACGATGTGTATGTTGTGTGAGAGAACTTGTCCAGAGACAGCACTGTCATTATGGTTACAAACAGTCTGTACGATAGGCGAATAAAAATTCATCCATTTGGGACCATTGCTGCTGGGTGATCGTTTTTCGTTTTACATTAGTGTGCACGTGCTCGGTACGCAAGTATCGAAGTGGGTGCCGCGAAGCGCGGGCGCGGGTGAGACAGGCCTGTAGCGGAGCTGCAGCCGCAGCGAAACAAAGCCACCGGGCGCCACCTGTTGAGTCTCCAAGGACACCCACGCACGTGAACACGGCTCTCTATTGCGCTACTGACACCTGTACATTAAATGCCCCCGTGTCACAATTCCAAAACAGCGCCATCATTTACTCGCTTCTACTCCAGGAAATCAAAATGAGTATGGCGTAACACAGTGTGAGATGCTGCAATATAAGGCGATAAAGATTTAATTTTGACACTGTACTACACAAGCGGCTCGTAGTGAAATTGCATGTTTATGGAATATCGTCTCAGTTATGTGACTAGATTTGTGATTTCCTGTCAGAAAGATCATAGTTCGTAGTAACTGACCAAAGGTCGTCGAATAAAACAGAAGTGATTTCTGGCGTTCCCCAAGGTAGTGTTATAGACCCTTTCCTGTTCTTTATCTATATGAACGATTTGGGAGACAATCTGAGCAGCCGTCTTCGGTTGTTTGCAGATGACGCTGTCGTTTATCGACTAATAAAGTCATCAGAAGATAAAAAAACTTTCAAAACGATTTAGAAAAGATATCTAAATGGTGCGAAAAGTGGCAGTTGACCCTAAATAACGTAAAGTGGAGGTCATCCACATGAGTGCTAAAAGAAACTCATTAAACTTCGGTTACACGATAAATCAGTCTAATCTAAAAGCCGCAAATTCAACTAGATACCTAGGTATTAGAATTACGAACAACTTGAATTGGAAGGAACACACAGAAAATGCTGTGGGGAAGGCTAACCAAAGACTGCGTTTTATTGGCAGGACACTTAGAAAATGTAACAGACCTACTAAGGAGACTGCCTACACTACGCTTGTCCGTCCTCTTTTAGAATACTGCTGCGCGGTGTGGGATCCTTACCAGATAGGACTGACGGAGTACATCAAAAAAGTTCAAAGAAAGGCAGCAATTTTCGTATTATCGCGAAATATGGGAGTGTCACAGCAATGTTACAGGAATTGGGCTGGAAATCGTTAAAAGAAAGGCGTTTTTCGTTGCGACGGAATCTTCTCACGAAATTTGGATCACCAACTTTCTCGTCCGAATGCGAAAATATTTTCTTGACACCGATCTACATAGGGAGGAACGATCACCACAATAAAATAAGGGAAATAACAGCTCGTACGGAAAGATATAGGTGTTCATTCTTTCCGCGCGCTATACGAGATTGGAATAATAGAGAATTGTGAAGGTGGTTCGATGAACCCTCTGACAGGCACTTAAAAGTGATTCACAAAGTATCCATGTAGATGTAGATGTAGATATCATTGCCTCTCGGCCGGTACCTGCTTGAGTATAGCGTTTCTATTCGTTTCTCAACTATATTACGTTTATTACATGAAAATGTAGGCTTTCTGGGCTAATTTCAGTGATGAAGTCGTTACGGGTATCCGCGAAGTGACGGGGTGAGCTTGAAGCACCGAAATCTCCAGGCAAAGTGTCGGTGTCCTGTGGGATGGAACATTTTATTACTACTGGACCGGGTACTCAAAGACACGGTGAACATGCCAGTAGCCGAGCGGTCTAAGGCGCTGCAGTCATGGACTGTGCGGCTGGTCCCGGCGGAGGTTCGAGTCCTCCCTCGGGCATGGGTGTGTGTGTTTGTCATTAGGATAATTTTGGTCAAGTAGTGTGTAAGCTTAGGGACTGATGACGTTAGCAGTTAAGTCCCATAAGATTTGACACACATTTGAACATTTTGAACATACCAGTAAACAACCATCCTGTCTAACGTGACAGCGATTATAACTAAGTACCGCAAGAAAAAATACTTCGGTGTGAGAACGGCGCAAGCAGCCGATTTACAGGCATAATCATAATCAGCACCACTACCACCGCCACCGCCACAACAGGCCGAACGCACTTTTACGGCGGCAAGTCACTGGCTCACACAATATTCCTTCGGTGGAAAATGCTGCCGCCTACTAATTGTGAAAGACCACATCCCACAGGAACCTCATACTTCGGCTATAGGTACAGAAACGGAACACGCCGAAATGTAGCTTCAAGACGATGCCTCAACTCGGCAGATAAACCGAGAAGAATTTATCAATTATCTTAACTTCAACTATAAATATAAGCAGACTTTAATAATAAATGAAAAGCACCAGTTTGCTTTTGTTCTCCAATATTACTTTTATTGCTAACCGGTTTTAGGCTTACAAAGCCATCTTCAGACATTTACTGAGTATTGTTTTATTTGTTGCAGTTGTCTTTGTATTCCACATAGGCTGTAGTTTCAATAGTTAAGGGTTTCCTTTTAACTTGTACTTGTATTACTGTCCATGTTTAACTCCCCTTATAGTTGTCTCATCAAATACTGTTCATGTTTTACTTTGCTCATTTATTTAATGAAAACGGGTACACAGCCACTGCATTGATTATAATGTTAATGTTAAAATGCAGTACCACCACACTCTCAAACTGTAGGTTCCCTCAAACACCTCCATTTTCCTGCATTTATTAATTTATGTTTATCTTATTGATATCGCTTAAGTTCCTTATGTATTCTGTATTTACTTTGACAACTGTCTCTTCTTTTTTAATTGGTTGTGTATCACTCTCTATGTTTCATACCTATTGATGCAGCCTTGTCTAGTAGTAATTTTATCTTATTTTATTAGTTTTGTTAATTAATAGAAACTGTTTTGTAGGCATGCTATTCCTATTTTGTGCTAAAGTTTTTTCTGTCAACTCCATTGTTATTTATGTACTGTTCAGTTTTTACTATTTCATTGCAAAGATGTTACTTACTGTATGTTTCTATTTCATTCTAGATGTGTTACTCCTCTTCCAATGTTGTCTGCTAACATTTAACTTCTTTGGTGATAATACTCATTAAATGTCTGAAGATGGCCTTGTAAGCCGAAAACCGGTTAGCAATAAAAGTAATATTGTAGAACAAAAGCAAACTGGTGCTTTCAATTTATTATAATGTTGTTCTACCAGGAACCGACGGAAGATTCTGTTAATATGATAAGTAGACTTTCTTTTTTCTAACTGAAATTTGTTCTAACATGATCATGATCGTGAACATAGCACAAAACAATGGACACACCAGCAACACAGTACAGAAACTACATGATCGCATTGAAAGAAAAATACAGGCAGAACAAAGCAAAATTAAAAACAATGCAGGTATACTAATAAATAACAATAACATAGAATGAGATTTTCACTCTGCAGCGGAGTGTGCGCTGATATGAAACTTCCTGGCAGATTAAAACTGTGTGCCCGACCGAGACTCGAACTCGGGATCTTTGCCTTTCGCGGGCAAGTGCTCTACCAACTGAGCTACCGAAGCACGACTCACGCCCGGTCTCACAGCTTTACTTCTGCCAGTATCTCGTCTCCTACCTTCCAAACTTTACAGAAGCTCTTCTGCGAACCTTGCAGAACTAGCACTCCTGAAAGAAAGGATATTGCGGAGACATGGCTTAGCCACAGCCTGGGGGATGTTTCCAGAATGAGATTTTCACTCTGCAGCGGAGTGTGCGCTGATATGAAACTTCCTGGCAGATTAAAACTGTTTGGAAGGTAGGAGACGAGATACTGGCAGAAGTAAAGCTGTGAGACCGGGCGTGAGTCGTGCTTGGGTAGCTCAGTTGGTAGAGCACTTGCCCGCGAAAGGCAAAGATCCCGAGTTCGAGTCTCGGTCGGGCACACAGTTTTAATCTGCCAGGAAGTTTCAACAATAACATACAATGCTCGACTCCTAGCTAATCAGGGCGGAGGAAATCACGTGGCTGTGCTGGAGGTACCTTGCCCCCCGTCGGCCGAAAACGCTCTCTCTGCCGCGCGCCCTGTGGCTGAGAACATCATCTTCTCCTCCCGGTGCTGCGGTGCCGAACTCTTTGTTTCTGTAGCCGCCACGCCATTCGGACTTGTCTGAATAGCAGCCACCACTTCTCTTTAACTTCGCCTAAGTTTGCTGCGAACTGTGTTACGCCCACCACTACGTCTTGGCTCACCCTCGCCTCCCCAGGACTGTCTCATGTTGCCCATTTGAATTCCCATCTGTTGGTTTTTCTGCCAATAAATGGTCTCATCTCAAGAAAAGGTGTCGGGACAATTTCTTTCAACACATTCACCCACAGCCTTAGCCGCTCCTATCAGAGCTGCACGAGCACTCTATGCATTCGACAGCTAATGCAGTGCTGTGTTTGACAAAGATTGCTGAGGAACCGATTAGTGTGTCGTTTCGTATGGTACGTCTACATGTCTGCAAGCCACCATTTGAATGCTTGCGATCATGGACGAGCAGCCGGTCAAAGTGTCTCAACTGTGGTCACAGTAATGGGTGTGTCCAAAAGGGCGCTGAACGTGGAACTGCTATTTCGAAAGCATGCCGGTGGTGATAGACGGACACTACATAGCAAGAAGATGGATACTAAAGAGCAGACATGTCACTCGAAGGCAGACTGCTGCAGACCTTGCCATCGTCACCAGTACACGTGTCTGTGGCAGAATTATTTCGCGGCAGTTACACCGGGCTGGTTTGTACGGTCGGAAGACTGTTAAATGCGTCCCCCCAGAAGCACGCCAACGTCGAGAAAGAGTTCGTTGGTGTAGGGTACATACTGGTTGGGGTTAGCAACACTGGTGCAGAGTGATGTCCTCTGACGAATCCCGCTTCATTGTGGCAAGTGATTCTGGCCACCAGTTAGCCTGGGGCAAGAGGGGGACACGTTACACACCACATGTTCGTCAATGTCATCGATATAACCTACACGTTATGATGTGGGCAGACATTGAGCACAACGCCGAACAGCGCTGCATATCTTTGTGCGAGCTACTATTACAGCACAGGGCTGCGGTAGGTCCAGAATTTATTTTTAGGGACGGCAATGCCCATTTACACAGGACATCTGAGGTGTCGGACACACTGGAAAGTGAAGATATTGAACTATGGAATGAGCTGCGTACTGGCCGGACGTAAACACTATAGAGCATGCCTGGGATGTTCTTGACAGACGCATTTCTCCATCTGCCCGAACTATGTAAGAACTGAAAACTGCCTTGAGAGAGAAATGGGATAATATTCACTACGAACTCCCCAACAGTTTGGTAGCCAGCATGAATAACAAGTGCAAAATGTTTATTAGTGTCCGAGGAGGGCATATTCCATACTGAGAATCCGATATCGACCTTTATGTTGGGAGTCTGATGTGTGTCAAACATGAACGTTATTTATATCCGTTATCCTGCTATGTCTCTGTTCCTTGGCAATTCTCAGGCAGTGTGTTAATTTCACACGACCTTGGACAATCAGGTATTGAGTGTGTGCTTGCATTTTGTAATATACATATGCAGCAGTGTGAAAATTGTCAGCAACTTTCGTAGTTTTAAGTCATAGATTAAAAAGTTGACGAGTTTATCTTTGCTTTGTCCCTGTTTGGATTGTGTCTTGTATAGAAATAATCTTCTTGTGGTTGAAGCTCTTTTGTCCGTTTTGTTTCTGGAGAGGGTCTGTCTTGAGGAAAACACAATTTTTATCTTTTTTTTTTACTTCCCAGACACGTTTCGCTGAAGTTTCAGCATCATCAGTGAACTTATTGTTTTTCTATAGAACTGGAAAAATACTCTTTAATACTTGTACTTTTAAGGCAGTATTTATAAATCTGACAAAAAGACAAAGTTTTGTATGCATACATTGTTACCGCATGCTGTCGTTTTGATGAATTTTGAGGTTTGTTATTGCAGTTGATTCTTTCTTTGTTTGTTATTTGCAGTCATACAAAATTTACTGTAGAACAGTTATCTACATCAAAATTTTACGACTGGAAATGTTACTGTTATGCTTAAAATTAACTAAATCTGTGTGTGTGTGTGTGTGTGTTTGTAGATGAATGGGTGTGGGTTTTGTTTAGTTAATTACTACATTTTTATTTAAAGAAATGAAAAATATAAACAGTAAAAAGTTAGAAATTAAATAAAAAACATCCATTAACCTACACACACACACACACACACACACACACACACACACACACACACACACACACACAAAATCTTCCACATAGAATTAGTTAGTGTTAGGCATAACCATGACATTCCCAGTCGTAAAATATCGAAGTAAATAACTGTTCTATATTAAATTCTGTGTGGATGCAGATGACAAATTGTGAAAGTAAACAACTACAATAACAACCATAAAAATTCAGGAAAAACGCAGCATATGGTAAGAGGTATGTATATACGCCGTGTGGTTATAATTAAACCTTCCCTATTTAACACGTTGTAACACGGAAAGTAAATACCGTACGAGTACCAAACTTGGTAGCAGTAATGTCAACGACATGCAGAATCAATTCAATTGAAATACTTTTAATGTGCTGCTACGGTACATCATACCATTACTTACCGGTAGCATTACTGCTACAAAAGGGACTAAATATGGCGTCCATCAGTGTCCAGAAGAGTCTTAAAGCGAAGGATTGCATTCTGCACTGCAGAACGAGGCATCTGTGTAGGTGTCTTGGCTACCTCTCTTGGTATGCTGCGCTTCAGATCAGGACATGCGTGACTGTTCCCCTCGTAAACCCTGTCCTTCAGGTAGACCGACAACCAAAAATCACAGGGAGTGAGATCAAGTGATCGTGCTGGTCAAGCATTTGGAAACGATCGGCTGATAATTCGATCGTTTCCAAATATGTTTCGGAGAAGCAGGTGAACTTCACGAGCAATGTGCGGTGAGGCCCATCTTGCATGAAAACTTTTGAGATGAATGCGTCTCTCTCCTGTAGGGCAGTTACGAAATGCTGCCGAAGCATATCGCAGTAGCGCTGGCCAGTCGCACTGCACGTGTTTAGTACTGTGCAAAAAACAGTAGACCAATGATGCACGTAACGGTGAAGCCACATCATACGGTGGAACTTCATGCACAATGACTGGAGATGAAGATCTCCACACTAGGAAATTCAGTGTGTTCACCTTACCCGTCAGAGAAACGTGAGCTTTTCTGTCCATAGGATGGTCCAGGGCCAGCTCTCGTTAACTTCAATCCTTGCGAGAAAGGGGAGAGCGAAGTCAACATCACGTTGTGCAGCCTGCGGTGCAAGCTGCTGTACGATATGGACCCTGTAGGTTACCATTTGAGAATGGTTCGAAGCGCCTTCCGTCCAGTGGAGCACGAGGTGTTTAACTGCCGTGACACAGCAAGCGCACTGTCTGACGATAGGGAATTGCGGTCTGCCATAGCAACAACGGTTTCATCAACCATCTGTCGTCGGCCTCTTCCCGGAACGACACCCAGTTCTCTAGATGATTCGAATTTCGTCCTCATGCTCCTTTCAGCCGGTGGTACTGTCGAAGTGCAGCTGCACCATTACTGTTATTTTGATAAAAGAGCTTCACCAACAATGCCCTGCACTTTCTGTCCAACTTTATGTTGACACGCCAATAACAGTACTGTGACTCGTCAGGTGTGAGAGGCTATGAATCACGATGACTGATCACGGTATCTGGTGGCCATAGTTGGAACTGGACGGTGGTGTTGTGGTGCATGGAAATCATGCACCCCATACTCTGGGCTTTAATGCTACTTTTGTACTCGTACAGTTGTTAGTTTAGGTGTTATAACGTGTTAAATATGGAAAGTTTAATTATAACCATCCGGTATAAAACTTTCTTTTTCAAAACTGTAAATTCTGACTTAAAAACTCAAATTTATGTGAGTAAAAGTAGTAAAGAGCTTTTTCCTGATTTGTAGAAAGACATAAAGTCTACTAATGACGCTGAAATTTCTGCAAAACGTCTCTGGCAAAAAGAAAGACAAGGTACACTACTGGCCATTAAAATTGCTACACCAAAAAGAAATGCAGATGATGAACGGGTATTCATTGGACAAATATATTATACTAGAACTGACATGTGATTACATTTTCACGCAATTTGGGTGCATAGATCCTGAGAAATCAGTGCCCGAAACAACCATCTCTGGCCATAATAACGGCCTTGATATGCCTGGGCATTGAGTCAAACAGAGCTTGGATGGCGTGTACAGGTACAGCCGCCCATGCAGCTTCAAAACGATACCACAGTTCATGAAGAGTAGTGACTGGCGTATTGTGACGAGCCAGTTGCTCGGCCACCATTGACCACACGTTTTCAGTTGGTAAGAGATCTGGAGAATGAGCTGGCCAGGGCAGCAGTCGAACGTTTTCTGTATACAGGAAGGCCCGTACAGGACCTGCAACATGCCTTCGTGCATTATCCTACTGAAATGTAGGGTTTCGCAGGGTTCGAATGAAGGGTAGAGCCACGGGTCGTAACACATCTGAAATGTAACGTCCACTGTTCAAAGTGCCGTCAATGCGAACAAGAGGTGACTGAGACGTGTAAGCAATGGCACTCCATACCATCACGCCGGGTGATACGCCAGTATGACGATGACGAATACACGCTTCCTACGTGCGTTCACCGCGATGTCGCCAAACACGGATGCGACCATCATGATGCTGTAAACAGAACCTGTATTCATCCGAAAAAATTATGTTTTGCCATTTGTGCACCCAGGTTCGTCTTTGAGTACACCATCGCAGGCGCTCCTGTGTGTGATGCAGCGTGAAGGGTAACCGCAGCTACGGTCTCCGAGCTGATAGTCCATGCTGCTGCAAACGTCGTCGAACTGTTCG
Organism: Schistocerca cancellata; assembly: GCF_023864275.1. NCBI lineage: Eukaryota > Metazoa > Arthropoda > Insecta > Orthoptera > Acrididae > Schistocerca > Schistocerca cancellata. The sequence continues at coordinate 810,835,661 of NC_064628.1, forward strand.
TGCAGATGGTTGTTGTCATGCAACTGTCGCCATCTGTTGACTCAGGGATCGAGACGTGGCTGCACGATCCGTTACAGCAATGCGGATAAGATGCTTGTCGTCTCGACTGCTAGGGATACGAGGCCGTTGGGATCCAGCACGGCGTTTCGTATTATCCTCCTGAACCCACCGATTCCGTATTCTGTTAAGAGTGATTGGATCTCGACGAACGCGAGCAGCAATGTCGCAATAAGATAAACCGCAATTGCGATAGGCTACAATCCGACCTTTATCAAAGTCGGAAACGTGATGGTACGCATTTCTCCTCCTTACACGAGGCATCACAACAACGTTTCACCAAGCAACGCCGGTCAACTGCTGTTTGTGTATGAGAAATCGGTTCGAAACTTTCCTCATGCCAGCACGTTGTAGGTGTCGCCATCGTCGCCAACATTGTGTGAATGCTCTGAAAAGCAAGTCATTTGCATATCACAGCATCTTTTTCCTGCCGGTTAAATTTCGCGTCTATAGCACGTCATCTTCGTGGTGTAGCAATTTTAATGGCCAGTAGTGTAAAAACAGTGCTTCGCTCAGGGCGAACACTGTCCAAAGAAAAACCTTTTGCGCTGGAAAAACGGCTTATTACGTGAAACCTACATTGTACAGTAAGAATAAACTTAGTAAAAGGAGATTAAAATGCTTCGTTTAGTTAACAGAGAATCGTGCCACGTTCACTAAGGCACGGCTAGGGTGCAGAGTACTTGCTTGGTCGGCTCACCCTGAGCGTGGCGGCGTTGGCGGGGGCGGTGAGGACGACGCGAACGGGCGCCGTCCCCGGCTCGGCACACAGCCCCCAGTGCAGAACCCTCTGCTCGCCGCTGCCGCCCCCACTCGCCTCGTCGGCGCCGGCCTCGTCGTCGGCGTCGTCGTCGGCCGTGTCTCGGGGCGCGGTCAGTGTCACCAGCACGCCGGGGTCGCAGCGGGCGTGGGGCGGCCCCTCCTGCCAGGGCTCCGACTCCTGCGAAAACGTCACCGTGTAGGATGGACTGCACCATACCTGCTTTGCGGCCGGCCGCGGTGGTCTAGCGGTTCTGGCGCTGCAGTCCGGAACCGCGGGACTGCTACGGTCGCAGGTTCGAATCCTGCCTCGGGCATGGGTGTGTGTGATGTCCTTAGGTTAGTCAGGTTTAAGTAGTTCTAAGTTCTAGGGGACTTATGACCTAAGATGTTGAGTCCCATAGTGCTCAGAGCCATTTGAACCATTTGAACCTGCTTTGCCGCACTGCCTTCGACACACTTCCTGATAGCTCGCTTTATGTAACGCAAACGTAACATGCACTGAGGTGATAAAAGTCACGGATATAGACATACACAGATGGTGGTAGCGATGTGTCCACCAGGCATAAAAGGACAGTGCAATGGCGGACCTGTCATTTGTACTCGGCTGCTTCATATGACATTACGGTCGCACGACAGGAATTAACAGACTTTCCATTTCGGAAATCATTAGTGAATTCAAAATTTGGTGATCCACAGTGTCAAGAATGTGTCGATAATACCGGATTTCACGCATTGCCTCTCACCATGGACAACTCAGTGGCCGACGGCTTTCACTTAACGACCCAGAGCAGCAGCGTTTGGCCGGCCGGAGTGGCCGTGCGGTTCTAGGCGCTACAGTCTGGAGCCGAGCGACCGCTACGGTCGCAGGTTCGAATAATGCCTCGGGCATGGATGCGTGTGATGTACTTAGGTTAGTTAGGTTTAATTAGTTCTAAGTTCTAAGCGACTGTTGACCTCAGAAGTTAAGTCGCATAGTGCTCAGAGACATTTGAACCATTTTGAGCGGCGTTTGCGTGGAGTTGCTAGTGTTAAAAGACAACCAACATTGCCTGAAATAACCGCAGGAATCAACGTGTGACGAATGACGAACTTCTCCGTTTGTTCAGTGCGGCGAAATTTGGCGTTAATGGGCTATGGCAGCAGAGGACAGACTCAAGTGTCTTTGATAACAGCACGAAATTGCCTGCAGCTCCTCTCTAGGGCTCATGACCATGTCGGTTGGAGCCTAGACTTCTGGAAAACCAAGCCGTCTCAGATGAGTCCCGGTTTCAGTTAGTAAGAGCGGATGGTAAGGTTCGAGTGTGATGTAGACCAGACGACGCCATGGACCCATGTTGTTAACAAGGCACTGTGCAAGCTGGTGCTGATTACATACTGGCGTAGGCTCTGTTTACATGGAATGGACTGACCCTCTGTTCGAGTGAACTGATCATTAACAGGACTCTGAGACCATTTCCAGCCATTCATGCACTTCATGTTGCCAAACAACGATAGTATTTTTATGGGTGACAGTGCACCATGTCAGTGGGTCACAGTTCTTCGCAACTGGTTTAAATAACATTCTGGACAATTCGGGCGAGTGACTTGGCCACGGGCATCGGCCGACGTGTATCCTCTTAAACGTAATGACAGGTCAATTCGTGCAGAAAATCCTGCACCGATAATATTTTCGCAATTATAGACGGCTATAGAGGCAGTGTGGCTCAGTATTTCTGCAGGCGACTTCCAACGACTTGCTGAGTCCATGCCACGTCGAGTTTCTGCACAACGCCAGGAAAAAGGAGAAACACAGCGATATTAGGAAGTATCCCATGACGCTTGTCACCTCAGTGTGCAATCCCTTCACAAACGCCAATGGTGTGCACAACTTTAGGACGAAAGTAACTTTCGCTCGATTTCCCACTGTCAAGTTCAAAAATGGTTCAAATGGCTCTGAGCACTATGGGACTGAACTTCTGAGGTCATCAGTCCCCTAGAACTTAGAACTACTTAACCTAACTAACGTAAGGACATCACACACATCCATGCCCGAGGCAGGATTCGAACCTGCGACCGTAGCGGTCGCGCGGTTCCAGACTGTAGCGCCTAGAACCGCTCGGCCACCCAGGCCGGCTACGTTGGTGGTGCTCGTTAAGTCTCTGAAAAGTGGCATATATATTGAATATTCTGCCTTAGCAAAAAAAAAAAAAAAAAATGGCTCTGAGCACTATGGGACTTAACACCTGTGGTCATCAGTCCCCTAGAACTTAGAACTACTTAAACCTAACTAACCTAAGGACATCACACACATCCATGCCCGAGGCAGGATTCGAACCTGCGACCGTAGCAGTCTCGCGGTTCCCGACTGAGCACCTAGAACCGCTAGACCACCGCGGCCGGCACTGTCAAGTAATATACGAGGGTTGCACCGCATTTTTTTCCTCAATAATTCTTTATTAAACATAATGAGGATTACAGAAACGAAATAATGATGTTTTATCTAAGCACCCTAATTTTCGACGTAATCCCCATCCCGTTCTATGGCCTTCATCCAGTGTGAAACAAGGGCGTGTTCGCCCTGTTGGTACCAGTCTTTGTCCTGATGGTAGAGCCAATGCTTCACTATATGAATCGTTTCCTCATCGTCCTCAAAATGTCTTCCAAGAACGCCATCCTTTAATGGACCAAACAAGTGGAAGTCCGAGGGGGCTAGGCCAGGGCTGTCACGTGTGACAGCCGTGAACGGTCTCCTCGAAAGCCGCAAATCTTGGAGCTCCGCCGAACCGCGTTCTGTTCACCTCACCCTCTGTGTCCAGCGACTAACTGTACTTCTGTCGACAGCAGATTCTCCATAGACTTTGCGTAATCGGTTGTAAATATTCTCCAAAGTTTCTTTCTCTGTAGCGAGAAATTCAATGACGGCACGTTGCTTGTAACGTACATCACCTACAGATGTCATTTTGAAACTGTCCTGAAGCTACGCTATCTGTCGGAAGTGACGGAAACTAGGCAAGCTCACTCAAACGTCAAATAATACATACGTATCGTTTCTTATTCGTTGCATTGTTTTCGTCTGAGAAAAAAAAATGCGGTGCATTACTTTCTGGGTAAACCTCGTAGATCGATGAAACTTGGACCATTAAAAAAAATGCAACAGTATAGTGCAGGAACGTCACTGAAAGAAATACGCAATGAACTGAACATAAATGACAATTTTGTTCAAAGACCAAAAGCGCAATGCACTCCGCCTCGCCTTGTGTATACGCCTCCCATCCCCCATACTCTACACCTCCCACCGCCTTGATCCCCCTCATTCCCTGGTTGCTCCTCTCCTCTCCAACCCCCGCCCTCTGCTGCTCTTTCACTGTTGTGTCCCCCCTACCCTCCATCTCTGGCAACGGCCTTGCCGCAGTGGATACTCCGGTTCCCGTGAGATCACCGAAGTTAAGCGCTGTCGGGCGTGGTCGGCAATTGGATGGGTGATCATCCAGGGCACCATGCGCTGTTGCCATTTTTCGGGGTGCACTCAGCCTCTTGACGCCAATTGAGGAGCTACTCGACCGAATAGTAGCGGCTTCGGTCAAGAATACCATCTTACGACTGGGAGAGCGGTGTGCTGACCCCACGCCTCTCCTATCCGCATCCTCCACCGATGATGACACGATGGTCGGATGGTCCCGGTAGGCCACTCGTGGCCTGAAGACGGAGTGCTACCCTCCATCTCTACACCCTTAATCTCCTTTCCCAAGGTGGCTTTCGTCAACTCCCCCTCCCAGATGATGCCCTCTCTCCCTCCATTCATCCCTCCTATTAACTCTGATCCTCATTTTCCCCTCCTTTCCTCAGCTCCCTGTTCCTCCCCCCCCTTCCAACCTGTTTTTTCTCCACCAAACCTCTCTGCCTCCCTTCCCCCCCCCCCCAAGTCCTTTTGCATTCCCCTCCTCTGCTTTTTCCCCGCTCCCTGTCGTGTCTGCCCAGCCCCCCCCCCCCTCACCACTCTTATGGGTCCTGGTTCTCCATTGGCTCTTTCCCCCCTCCCCCCACTTAGTTTTTCCTCTCCTTCCCCCCTTTTCTTTCGGATCATCTGTCCAGGTCCCCCCCCCCCCAGCGCCATCTGCCCTCGGCTATGGTATGTCATATTTGTGCCAACTTTTTAGTGTAATGTTCGAGTGTTCAATGTTGTGTGTCTTCCCAAAGTGTTGCGAACAGAAGTCATGCTGTTGCTGGGTGTGCATTTTATATCTCTTGTGAACAGAAACCACACTGTCGCCGTGTTTTTTAATTGCCTGTCTATTATTTTACCTGTCTGCTTCCTGTATATTTTATTAGCATCATCAACCCTTTGTTTTATGTTATAAGTTCCACATTTTTCCGCCATTTTACCATTTAAGTCACCGATTTTATCGCCTGCTTTTATTATTTATTATCTACATCTTTTTAAAACAAATTCTGTAGGCTGAAGAGTGGCGTACTAAGCTGCTGCCAGCCCTCCCCCCTCTGGGGGAATCGAAACTCAATAAAGTAAAAAAAAAGACAAAAACCCCCTCCCCTGCTGCACCTTGCTCTCCCCTCCTTTTCCATCCTCTCAGGTTTCTCCCTCAGCAGGTCCCACCTGGCAGTTTTATTCTTCATCGTGTGTGCTCCAAGTAGGTTTAAAGTGTGTTGTTCTGGAGTGTTTTTAATACTGTGGTCAACTTTTAACCTGTGCGTGTGAATTCAGTGTCTCTTTTATGTTCTACGAATCGCCAACTGTGTTTTTTTAACCTTATGTCGACTTTTTTAATTGTCCCCCATGAACGTCTCCATGTCAGTGTATTTTTACCTCCATTATCTCCCCTTACTCTGTGTTATGTCCCCCTTTTTTATCGCCTTATATGTAACATTTTCTTCTTATATTAGCTGTCATGTCACTCGGCTGAAGAGCGGCGTATTGTGCTGCTGACAGCCCTCCACTGCCCATATGGGGCAGGGGAATGAAATCACAACAAAGAAAAAAAAGACAATAATTACACTGAAGTCACCGTGATTCATGATGGTCTTCTGGACGTTACAGAGGGCGGGATTGGTTCTTTATGGGACGTTTGATGATTACAGACGGTAAGGTGTGGCCTGCAACGTGCTCCCATGCTGACCACAAGATTCGTAAGGAGTTCTTATTGTAGGGTATTCCATTCCTTCACCAGTGCGGTTGACAACTCAATGGTTCAAATGGCTCTGAGCACTGTGGGACTTAACGTCTGAAGTCATCAGTCCCCTAGAACTTAGAACTACTTAAACCTAAGTAGCCTAAGGACATCACATACATCCATGCGTGAGGCAGGATTCGAACTTGCGACCGTTGCGGTCTCGCGGTTCCAGACTGAAGGTTGACAACTGATTGATGGTCGCTGGTCATGTGGACGTGCTGCAACACGTCTTCCCCTAACGCACATCACAGGAGAGCTCGATCGGATTTAAGTCGGAGAAGCTGCCAAGTCCATCCATTCGCCGAATATCCTCTTGTTACCTTCTTCTGCACTGTTCGACAGCTCGTGCATTGTCATCCACAGAAATGAAATGAGGGCCGAATGCACCCACGAAAATATGCGCATATCGAAGGAGTACAGGTTTACAATAATGCCCACCAGTGAGTCTGCCGTGTCCAAAGACATGGACGGCAGTATGCCCAGGCAACGTTATGCCTTCCTGCACCATAACAGCAGTACCATCAAAACTATCATGTTTAACAATGTTCCTGAGTGCAGTGTGTTCTAATCTCTTGCCATATGAGGGTACGGCAAAGTATTTAACTTAACTATTGGCACTTGCACTCGGCCTCCGTTAACATCATACTAAGTACTCACAAATATTTGTTGATAATATAAAGCAGATGAGGACTGGATGAAGTGAAGACATGATCGGGCAATACGTATTTTCCTTTTTTACGATGGCGGCAGTACAAGATACATTGGATGGAGTTGATTGTATAATACACTCCTGGAAATTGAAATAAGAACACCGTGAATTCATTGTCCCAGGAAGGGGAAACTTTATTGACACATTCCTGGGGTCAGATACATCACATGATCACACTGACAGAACCACAGGCACATAGACACAGGCAACAGAGCATGCACAATGTCGGCACTAGTACAGTGTATATCCACCTTTCGCAGCAATGCAGGCTGCTATTCTCCCATGGAGACGATCGTAGAGATGCTGGATGTAGTCCTGTGGAACGGCTTGCCATGCCATTTCCACCTGGCGCCTCAGTTGGACCAGCGTTCGTGCTGGACGTGCAGACCGCGTGAGACGACGCTTCATCCAGTCCCAAACATGCTCAATGGGGGACAGATCCGGAGATCTTGCTGGCCAGGGTAGTTGACTTACACCTTCTAGAGCACGTTGGGTGGCACGGGATACATGCGGACGTGCATTGTCCTGTTGGAACAGCAAGTTCCCTTGCCGGTCTAGGAATGGTAGAACGATGGGTTCGATGACGGTTTGAATGTACCGTGCATTATTCAGTGTCCCCTCGACGATCACCAGTGGTGTACGACCAGTGTAGGAGATCGCTCCCCACACCATGATGCCGGGTGTTGGCCCTGTGTGCCTCGGTCGTATGCAGTCCTGACTGTGGCGCTCACCTGCACGGCGCCAAACACGCATACGACCATCATTGGCACCAAGGCAGAAGCGACTCTCATCGCTGAAGACGACACGTCTCCATTCGTCCCTCCATTCACGCCTGTCGCGACACCACTGGAGGCGGGCTGCACGATGTTGGGGCGTGAGCGGAAGACGGCCTAACGGTGTGCGGGACCGTAGCCCAGCTTCATGGAGACGGTTGCGAATGGTCCTCGCCGATACCCCAGGAGCAACAGTGTCCCTAATTTGCTGGGAAGTGGCGGTGCGGTCCCCTACGGCACTGCGTAGGATCCTACGGTCTTGGCGTGCATCCGTGCGTCGCTGCGGTCCGGTCCCAGGTCGACGGGCACGTGCACCTTCCGCCGACCACTGGCGACAACATCGATGTACTGTGGAGACCTCACGCCCCACGTGTTGAGCAATTCGGCGGTACGTCCACCCGGCCTCCCGCATGCCCACTATACGCCCTCGCTCAAAGTCCGTCAACTGCACATACGGTTCACGTCCACGCTGTCGCGGCATGCTACCAGTGTTAAAGACTGCGATGGAGCTCCGTATGCCACGGCAAACTGGCTGACACTGACGGCGGCGGTGCACAAATGCTGCGCAGCTAGCGCCATTCGACGGCCAACACCGCGGTTCCTGTTGTGTCCGCTGTGCCGTGCGTGTGATCATTGCTTGTACAGCCCTCTCGCAGTGTCCGGAGCAAGTATGGTGGGTCTGACACACCGGTGTCAATGTGTTCTTTTTTCCATTTCCAGGAGTGTATGTGCATGCTGGTTACATTTAAGCACTTTCTGATTTCTCTCAGAAACGCGTAACAACTAAAACAAGGAGAAACATCGTTCACTACAATGTATTACATAAGCAGACGAAATGCTACTGAGAATACTGACAGTGTTCTAGAGCACTGTAGCCATCAGAAAATCAGCATAATAGCCCTAAACCGCCCATGACAGCAAAATAGAGCTGGCTGAAAATATTGTGGCTTGTTGCGCTCTCCCTTAACATTCCTTTTTATTTTGTCTTTTTTCTTGACTTGGAAAGAAGAAATAAAACGCACTCAACGAGGTAGACGTCAGTGCTGACGTCAGAACTGGGACCTTTTTAGGAAAGCACCGCAGATAACCGCCAGAGTAACTTGTCTTGCAGAGCAGCAGGTTGTTTCTGTGTACTGGGGAGTAAGAGAGATAAAATTACCGTGTTACTCCAGTTTTTGAGTCTTGGCAGACGCAAAAGAAAGAGCTTGTATCTTTCGTACGAAGTTATTATTCGAAAGGCAAGCAGCAAAAGCTACGATTTTTGACGTCATAAAGGCTTTCCTGAAACATATTTAGCTACTGACTGCATAAAGTACCTGTTTTGGGGCACTAATGAGCATGTTAAGAGTAGTTGGTAGTAGTTTAGAAGGCTCAAAATGGCTCTGAGCACTATGGGACTCAACTGCTGTGGTCATCAGTCCCCTAGAACTTAGAACTACTTAAACCTAACTAACCTAAGGACATCACACACACCCTTGCCCGAGGCAGGATTCGAACCTGCGACCGTAGCAGCAGCGCGGCTCCGGACTGGAGCTCGTAGAACCGCACGGCCACCGCCGCCGGCGTAGCTTAGAAGCATGGTATACACGTATTGATATTTATATCTTGTATGTAACTTAACACTGTATTTATTTTTAGAGGCTATCGATGTTTTAGATCTCGGAACCTCTGCGGCGACTTTTAACGACTGATAGTATTAAAGCCACGTATGTAGCTACTATGGTATACTGAACTTGTATTGTACTTAGCGATGAGTGCATCGAAATTGAGCCGCCAAGTGGCCGTAGATTGGCACAATGTTCACCAATGGATCCTTTTCGTAGGTGAATGTGATGCCAATGAAAGTCCTGTACTACTAGTTCCCCTCACGAATACATCCACTTTAACGATAATACACGCCGGCCGAAGTGGCCGTGCGGTTAAAGGCGCTGCAGTCTGGAACCGCAAGATCGCTACGGTCGCAGGTTCGAATCCTGCCTCGGGCATGGATGTTTGTGATGTCCTTAGGTTAGTTAGGTTTAACTAGTTCTAAGTTCTAGGGGACTAATGACCTCAGCAGTTGAGTCCCATAGTGCTCAGAGCCATTTAACGATAATGCACTTCATGCACCTAATTACCACAGAGACATTCTTTTTTTCTTTCCTTTCATGACAGATGAAAATTAAGAAGCAGAGAGCATCTGTCGTTGATGCATCTGTGTGGATGGTGGGCACTACGCTAGACTGCTAAGAGGACGTTATAGTCAGTGATTCATTATCTTTTCAACAGTAAGGAGAAGTTTATTATTTCAAGCACAATCTGTGTGAAATTGAGACGTTTTGGCAAGAAGAAACGTACTGTCCCGTTTTTCCAACTTTGCCGTACGTTTCCACTTGTCGTGGCATTTTCACTCCTACACTGTGATGCACTTATTAACCGTAACACAGGAGAATTGCGTCTGCAGGTATCAATCCCCCATTACTGTTACGCCATAATCTTAGTTTGCGACGACCTATGTAGCTTACTTTTTTAAGTCCACTCGTAGTTACGAAGAGCATAAAATTTCAAAGTAGTGATCTTTCTCTTCATATTACATCTTTCCTCACATCTCTAGATAAAGTTTTGTGGAAATGTCATTATCTGTTCTTCCAAACTACTCTCTTCAACACTAACTTTAAACTGTTATGAGCTACAGCTTTGAGATTGCAGACCATCTTCAGTTGTACGAAGTTAAAATTTCAGCTGAGATTTACACGCCAAATAACTGGCGTCTATCAAACAGTGGATCAACGATCACCATTACTTGGCATAAAATCGCGTATGAGGCCATGATTCACGATTGAAATGTTCGTATAGCCGAAGATGATTTGATTCAAACTGAGTGAATTAACATTATTAAACACAAAGATGTACAGTGCGTGACAGCACATTTCTTGAGGAATGTGGTCAATAGCTACAGCGATGACACCGGTATCCCGGATGTTTTTCGTAAAAATGTACGTTAAAAGCAACCCTTTGAGAGAGGTTACACACTCGTAACGAAAGATTCTTACACTCGCTGTTCATGTGAGGTTCCAATACGATGGTGATGATTTTAACTTTCGTAGGGTTTGCTGACTCATGGGGAATTCATATGCCAAGGGGTTTCGGCTATATAGTTCATTAGCTTTCCTCCTCTTTGTCAGAGGAAGTCTCTGTCTTGAATAGATACGTTGGTGGTTCAAATGGTTCAAATGGCTCTGAGCACTATCGGGCTGAACTTCTGAGGTCATCAGTCCCCTAGAACTTAGAACTACTTAACCTAACTAACGTAAGGACATCACACACATCCATGCCCGAGGCAGGATTCGAACCTGCGACCGTAGCGGTCGCGCGGTTCCAGACTGTAGCGCCTAGAACCGCTCGGCCACCCAGGCCGGCTACGTTGGTGGTGCTGGTTAAGTCTCTGAAAAGTGGCAAAAAGCATCGTGATTATTAGCTTAATAATTAAGTCCATTTCCGGGTTGTCCGGCCACCAGCACCCGATTTAGAGGTTGTAAATGTTACAGCAGCGTCGGTAAATGCGAATATTATGACGAAAAACGTGCCAAATAAAACAGGAGACGTGGCATTACTACGGTAGAACTGCCATTGGATACTGGTGGCGTATTTATAATGGTCACGAGGAGAACGACGTGTTGCCGTACTTTATACTGGGGAGTCTCACTACTTTATTCACACAGTTTTTAAACCGCTTGTGTATAGTGCGAAACTAACAGACAAAGTTAGCCATTCTGGAACTCAGTTTCGTTTATTACTGCCGCACAGTCAGTAAAGTTTTAATACGCAGCATTCAGCAGCGTCGTCATCCGTTAACTGCGATCCCGCCGTAATGCAAGGCTCGTTCCAGCTCCAGAGAGCAATGTTGTTGGCGCAGGGCGGTAGCGCGACTAAAGAAATGAAGAGATGTACGGGCCGGCGGCGGGCTGAATGTTAAACACCGCGTGGGCCGCGTAGGAAGTGGGGCGCGCTTTAAAAGGCGTCCGGATTAGGGCCGCAGCCACTTGGCCCTGCAAGTGGGTCGCCAAACTTGCGCAAAAGTTCCCTCCGCAGCCGGATTCGGGCCGATTGCCCGCAAAGTCGTCTCGCATACTGAGTTGGCTCGATGTGGAACTAAGTGAGATTATGGGAGTTTGCCATATTCGCAGCACCAGGTCACAGTTGTCTAAAGTGCATCCCGTAATAATTCCATAAACGATAAAAATACGTAGGCTTCTATTTAATCTCCTTAAAATCCCTCTCGGTGCACTGCCGAATTGTCTTATCTACCTGTCCTCTTTCTATTTCTGCTTCTATCTACAGGGTGTTACAAAAAGGTACGGCCAAACTTTCAGAAAACATTCGTCACACACAAAGAAAGAAAATATGTTATGTGCACATGTGTCCGGAAACGCTTACTTTCCATGTTAGAGCTCATTTTATTACTTCTCTTCAAATCACATTAATCATGGAATGGATACACAAGGCAACAGAACGTACCAGCGTGACTTCAAACACTTTGTTTCAGGAAATGTTCAAAATGTCCTCCGTTAGCGAGGATACATGCATCCAGCCTCCGTCGCATGGAATCCCTGATGCGCTGATGCAGCTATGGAGAATGACGTATTGTATCACAGCCGTACACAATACGAGCACGAAGTCTCTACATTTGGTTCAAAATGGTTCAAATGGCTCTGAGCACTATGGGACTTAACTTCTGAGGTCATCAGTCCCCTAGAACTTAGAATTACTTAAACCTAACTAACCTAAGGACAACACACACATCCATGCCCGAGGCAGGATTCGAACCTGCGACCGTAGCCGTCACGCGGTTCCAGACTGTAGCGCCTAGAACCGCTCGGCCACTCCGGCCGGCGACATTTCGTACAGGGGTTGCGTAGACAAGAACTTTTAAATGCCCCAATAAATGAAAGTCAAGAGGGTTGAGGTCAGGAGAGCGTGGAGGCCATGGAATTCGTCCGCCTCTACCAATCCATCGGTCACCGAATCTGTTGTTGAGAAGCGTACGAACACTTCGACTGAAATGTGCAGGAGCTCCATCGTGCATGAACCACATGTTGTGTCGTACTTGTAAAGGCACATGTTCTAGCAACACAGGTAGTGTATCCCGTATGAAATCATGATAACGTGCTCCATCGAGCGTAGGTGGAAGAAGATGGGGCCCAATCAAGACATCACCAACAATACCTGCTCAAACGTTCACAGAAAATCTATGTTGATGACGTGAATGCACAATTGAGTGCGGATTCTCGTCAGCCCACACATGTTGATTGTAAAAATTTACAATTTGATAACGTGGGAATGAAGCCTGATCCGTAAAGAGAACATTTGCACTGAAATGAGGATTGACACATTGTTGGGTGAAGCATTCGCAGAAGTGTACTCGTGGAGGCCAATCAGCTGCTGATAGTGCTTGCACACGCTGTACATGGTACGGAAACAACTGGTTCTCCCGTAGCACTCTCCATACAGCGACGTGGTCAACGTCACCTTGTAGAGCAGTAACTTCTCTGACGCTGACATTAGGGTTATCGTCAAATGCACGAAGAATTGCCTCGTCCATTGCAGGTGTCCTCGTCGTTCTAGGTCTTCCCCAGTCGCGAGTCATAGTCTGGAATGTTACGTGCTCCCTAAGACGCCGATCAATTGCACCTTGGTTCTGGAAATCGGTCTCGATACAATCGTACCGCGCCACGGCTATAGCCCCGTGTTAATCCATACATCAAATGGGCATCTGCCAATTCCTCATTTGTAAACATTGCACTGACTGCAAAACCACGTTCGTGATGAACACTAACCTGTTGATACTACGTACTGATGTGCTTGATGCTAGTACTGTAGAGTAATGAGTCGCATGTCAACACAAGCACCGAAGTCAACATTACCTTCCTTCAATTGGGCCAACTGGCGGTGAATCGAGGAAGTACAGTACATACTGACGAAACTAAAATGAGCTCTAACATGGAAATTAAGCTTTTCCGGACACATGTCCACATAACATCTTTTCTTTATTGTGTGTGAGGAATGTTTCCTGAAAGTTTGGCCGTACCTTTTTGTAACACCCTGTATACACATATAAATAGAAGCTCCCCCCCTCCTACTGTTCTGTTTGCATGCTCCGGGCAAACTTCAGACACAACTGCAGTGATTTTGATGCAGTTCTCACTAATAGGCTGTTCTCACTAATAGACAGACTGATTCACAAAGAATGTTTAGGTAGATAATTTATAAATATTTCGTGCAGACTGGCTGAACTTACTGCTTTTACTTTTGAGCCATCAGGCTTCGGCCTGGTTTGATGCGGCCCGCCACGAATTCCTCTTCTGTGCCAATCTTTTCGTCTCAGAGTAGCACTTATAACCCATGTCCTCGATTATTTGCTGGATGTATTCCAATCTCCGCCTTCCTCTACAGTTTTTGCCCTCTACAGTTCCCTTTAGTAGCCTGGAAGTTACTCCATTACCTCTTACTAGATGTCCTATCCTTCCGTACCTTCTTTATATCAGTGTTTTCAATCTACAGAGGGGTCCAAAAAGTGTATCCAGCGTTTAAAAGTCCATAACTGGCAAACTAATTTACGGAGTTGTCTCATGTTTGGTAGTGTAATAGTTTGTAGTTCCGGCAATCGCCACACAAGTATTGTATTGCGCTGTTTTGTTTTGTCAGATGACAGTCGCCATATAGTCAGTGTTTTGTTCTTAGTTGCACCAAGTTACTCGAGTAAACATGGCTGGCGCAAGGCTTACATTCGATGAAAGGAAGTCAGTTTTGAAGTGTCAGCAAACGGAGCCACCAACACGTTTAACGATTCGTCGCAATCGAGACAAATTTGAGGCCGAAGGCTGTGTTAATGATGTACACAAACAACGATCTGGACGACCTGTAACAGTAACAAGTCCAGCTAACTCCCGTCGTGTGTTACAACAATTCACTCACTCACCACAGAAGTCTGCGAGACAATGCGCCCGTGAAACTGGAGTGAGTCGCTCAAGTGTTTGGCGAATTTTGAAGACAGCAAAGTGGAAGTGCTACACGCAATGAACGAGGACGACCCAGATCGTAGAATGGAGTTCTGCGAGTGGTTTACTAACATGGTGCGCAACGATGATGAGTTTGCAGAGATAATTGTGTTGTCTGATGAGGCACAGTTCAAACTCAATGGTACAGTAAATCGCCAAAACTACATCTACTGGGCCGCCGAAAATCCGAACGTCCATGTAGACAAAGCCGTGAATTTGCCAGGAGTAAATCTGTGGTAAGGCTTGTCTTACCAAGGCTTGATTGGGCCATTCTTCTTTGACGGCACAGTTACCGGTCAGGTGTACCTTCAGAAGTTTCAGACATCCATTTTACCTGCCATCCGGGACTTGTATGGAGACGGAAGAGTTTACTTTCAACAAGATGGTGCCCCAACCCACTACCAAAATCGTGTTAGGGCGTATCTTGACGAAAATCTACCAGAAAGATGAATAGGCCGGAGAGGTGCTGTGGAGTATCCACTATGTTCCCCAGACCTAACTCTCCTGGACTTTTACCTGTGGGGAACACTAAAGGATGTCGTTTATCGACAAAAGCCACGCACATTGGATGAACTTCGAGAATCCATCGTACATTCATGTGCAAATATCCAACTGAACACGTTGCAGTCAGTAGTTCGTGCTGCAGTTCGGCGCCATCGTTTGTATGTGGATGTTAATGGCGACCATTTTGAACACCTACAGTGATATCTTAAAGGTGGACTTTAAGCTACACTTTCACCAAAAATGAGACAACTCCGTCAATTAGTTTGCAAGTTATGGACTTAAACAGTGGATACATTTTTTTGGACAGCTCTATATTTCTTACTTTGCCGATACTGCTGAGAAACTTCTCATTTCTTATCGTATTAGCCCGCCGAATTTTCCTAATTTTGAATATTTTCCTGTAGCATCCCTCTCAAATTCTTAGATTCTCTTCTGTTCCGGTTTTCCCACAGTCCATGTTTCACTACCATACAATGCTGTACATCGAACAAACATGCCCAGTAATTTCTTTCACAAATTAAGGTCTATGTTAGGTAGTGGTACACTTTTCTTGGGCATCAATGCCCTTTCTGCAAACTCTAGTCTGCTTGTTTAGTCCTCCTTGCGCGCTCCGTTACGGGTTATTTTGCTGCCTAGGTAGCAGAATTCCTTAACTTCGTCTACTTCGTGAAAACCAATTTTGATGTTAAGTTTCTTGGTATTGTCATTTCTGCTACTTTACATTACGTTCGTATTTCTTCGCGTTATTCTCAATCATTAGTTTGTACTCATTAAACTGTTCATTCCATTCAACAGATTCTGTACTCTTCTTCACTTTCACTGACGATAGCAATGTCATCAGCAAATCTCATTATTGATAACCTTTCAATTTGAATTTCAATCCCACTATTGAACCTTTCTTTATTTCTGTCATTGCTTCTTCGATGTATAGATTGAACAGTATTCGTCCACGAGACTCAGAGGGCCATAGACACGGGTTCACAGGTAGATGCCGTGTTTCTTGACTTCCGCAAGGCGTTCGATACAGTTCAAATGGTTCAAATGGCTCTGAGCACTATGGGACTTAACATCTATGGTCATCAGTCCCCTAGAACTTAGAACTACTTAAACCTAACTAACCTAAGGACAGCACACAACACCCAGCCATCACGAGGCAGAGAAACTCCCTGACCACGCCGGGTATCGAACCCGGGAACCCGGGCGTGGCAAGCGAGAACGCTACCGCACGACCACGAGATGCGGGCATATACAGTTCCCCACAGTCGTTTAATGAACAAAGTAAGAGCATATGGACTATCTGACCAATTGTGTGATTGGATTGAAGAGTTCCTAGACAACAGAACGCAGCATGTCATTCTCAATGGAGAGAAGTCTTCCGAAGTAAGAGTGTTTTCTGGTGTGCCGCAGGGGAGTGTCATAGGACCGTTGCTATTCACAATATACATAAATGACCTTGTGGATGACATCGGAAGTTCACTGAGGCTTTTTGTGGATGATGCTGTGGTATATCGAGAGGTTGTAACAATGGAAAATTGTACTGAAATGCAGGAGGATCTGCAGCGAATTGACGCATGGTGGAGGGAATGGCAATTGAATCTCAATGTAGACAAGTGTAATGTGCTGCGAATACATAGAAAGAAAGATCCTTTATCATTTAGCTACAACAGGTCAGAACTGGAAGCAGTTAATTCCATAAATTATCTGGGAGTACGCATTAGGAGTGATTTAAAATGGAATGATCATATAAAGTTGATCGTCGGTAAAGCAGATGCCAGACTGAGATTCATTGGTAGAATCCTAAGGAAATGCAATCCGAAAACAAAGGAAGTAGGTTACAGTACGCTCGTTCGCCCACTGCTTGAATACTGCTCAGCAGCGTGGGATCCGTACCAGATAGGATTGATAGAAGAGATAGAGAAGATCCAACGGAGAGCAGCGCGCTTCGTTACAGGATCATTTAGTAATCGCGAAAGCGTTACGGAGATGATAGATAAACTCCAGTGGAAGACTCTGCAGGAGAGACGCTCTGTAGCTCGGTACGGGCTTTTGTTGAAATTTCGAGAACATACCTTCACCGAGGAGTCAAGCAGTATATTGCTCCCTCCTACGTATATGTCGCGAAGAGATCATGAGGATAAAATCAGAGAGATTAGAGCCCACACAGAGGCATACTGACAATCCTTCTTTCCACGAACAATACGAGACTGGAATAGAAGGGAGAATCGATAGAGGTACTCAATGTACCCTCCGCCACACATCGTCAGGTGGCTTGCGGAGTATGGATGTAGATGTAGATGTAAAGATGGTAGATTGTATCCCTGAAAATTCCTGGCAGATTTAAACTGTGTGCAGGAACGAGACTCGTACTCAAAGTATGCAGGAGAGCTGCTGTGAAGTTTGGAAGGTACGAGACGAGGTACTGGCGGAATTACAGCTTTGAGGAAGGGTCTTGAGTCGTGCTTGGGTAGCTCAGATGGTGCACGCACGGCAGGTCAGCATTTCCGGTCAGAGAGCTGGCTGGCCTGTGTAATAAAAATCTGAGTGAAGGGATCAACTACTAACTTGAATGGATGTCATCTGACGTCTGCTACGACCACTAACTACAACGAAAAAAAAAGACGAGGATGGCAGAGCACTTGCCCGCGACAGACAAAGGTCCCGAGTTCGAGTCTCGATCCGGCACATCTGTCAAGAAGTTTCATATCAGCACACACTCCGCTGCAGACTGAAAATTTTATACTGTATCCCTGTCTCACATCATTTTTATTCTGAGCACTTCGTTACTGGTCTTAGAGTCTTATTGTTCCCTCTTACCTGTCTTTCCGTATAGCTTATCTCAATTTGTCTCAAACTTTCGAACATATCATATCATTTTACATTGTAGAACGCTCTTCCCACGTCGACAGATCCTATGAACGTTTCCTAATGTCTCTTCAGTCTTGCGCCCATTACCAACCGCAACGTCAGAACTGCCTCTCTGCTGCTTCTGCGTTTCTTAAAGCCAAACTGATCGTCATCTAACAGATCCTCAGTTTTCTTTCCCATTCTTCTGTACGTTATTCTGCTCAGCAACTTGGATGCAGGAATCGTTAAGCTGATTGCGTGATAACCGTCACACTTGAGGGCTCTTGCTATCTTCGGAATTGTGTGGATGATATTTTTCCGAAAGTATAATGGTACACCAACGTGTATAATTGTTTTGATGCCACTTCCCATAATGAATTTAGAAATTCCGGTGGAATGTTATCTACTCGTTATGCCTTATCTGATCTTAAGTCTTCCAGAGCTCTTTTAATACTAGATCCCCTATCTGTTCTCTATCGACTCCCGTTTTTTCTTCTGTCAAGTTTTCAGACAAGTCCTCACCCAACTATCTGCTCTCTCCTCTGTATTCAACTGTGGAATTCCGACTGCACTCTTAATGTTACCACCTTTGCTTTTAATTTCCACCAAGGTTGTTTTGACTTTTCTATATGCTGAGTTAGTCCTTCAGACAATCATTTCGTTTTATATTTCTTAGCATTTTCCATGCAGTTAGTTTGCCTTAGCTTCCCTGCACTTCCTGTTTATTTCATTCCTAAGTGACTTTTATTTCTGTATTACTTAATTTCCCAGAACATCTTTCCACTTCCTTCTTTCGTCGGTCAGCTGAAGTGTTTGTTCTGTTACCAATGTTTCCTCTCATTCACATTCCTTGTACCTACGTTCTTATTTCCAAATTCTCCAATTGCTCTCTTTAAGGATGTCTATTCCTCTCCAACTGAAATGTCCAATGAGGTATTCATTATGATTGTATCTATAACCCTAGAGAACTTAAAGCGTTTCTCTTCATTCCTATGTATTTCCGTATCCCACTTCTTTGCGCATTGTTTCTTCCTGACTAGTCCCTTACACTTCACCCTACTCTTCATCGTTACTTAATTGCGATCTGAGTCTATATCTGCTCCTGGATACGCCTTATAATCCAACATCTGATTTGAAAATCTCAACTTGATCATGGTGTAATGTAATTGAAAGCTTCCTGTATCTTCCGGCCTTATCCAAGTGCATCTACTCCTCTTGTGGTTCTTGAACAGAGTTATTACTAGCTGAAATTTATTGCAGAAGCCCATTAGACTACCTCTTCTTTCATTTCTACTACCAAGCACATATTCTTCCATTACCCTACCGCCCACTCCTTTCCCTACAACCGCATTCCAATCCCCCTTGGCTACTAGATATTCATCTCCATTCAAGTGCTAAATTATCCATTCAGAGTCCTCACATACTTTCCCTCTCTCTTCGTCTTCTGTTTGCAACGTCGGCATCTACATCTGAACTACTGGTGTCGCTGTTGATTCGCTGTCGATTCTGACGAGAACAACCCTGTCACTGAACTGTTCATAGTAACTCACTCCATGTCCTGCCTTCCTAATCATAACGAATTCTGCTCCGTTTGTACCATTTTCTGTTGCTGTTGGTTTTATCTGTTGACTGAACTATGATGAAATGATGACATTGCTATACTCGTATACAGGGTGTTACAAAAAGGTGCGGCCAAACTTTCAGGAAACATTCCTCACACACAAAGAAAGAAAATATGTTATGTGGACATGTACGTTTAATTTCCATGTTAGAGCTCATTTTAGTTTCGTCAGTATGTACTGTACTTCCTCGATTCACCGCCAGTTGGCCCAATTGAAGGAAGGTAATGTTGACTTCGGTGCTTGTGTTGACATGCGACTCATTGCTCTACAATACTAGCATCAACCACATCAGTACGTAGCATCAACAGGTTAGTGTTCATCACGAACGTGGTTTTGCAGTCAGTGCAATGTTTACAAATGCGGAGTTGGCAGATGCCCATTTGATGTATGGATTAGCACGGGGCAATAGCCGTGGCGCAGTACGTTTGTATCGAGACCGATTTCCAGAACGAAGGTGTCCCGACAGGAAGAAGTCCGAAGCAATTGACCGGCGTCTTAGGGAGCACGGAACATTCCAGACTATGACTCGCGACTGGGGAAGACCTAGAACGACGAGGACACCTGCAATGGACGAGGCAATTCTTCGTGCAGTTGACGATAACACTAATGTCAGCGTCAGAGAAGTTGCTGCAGTACAAGGTAACGTTGACCACGTCATTGAATGGAGAGTGCTACGGGAGAACCAGTTGTTTCCGTTCCATGTACAGCGTGTGCAGGCACCATCAGCAGCTGATTGGCCTCCACGGGTACACTTCTGCGAATGGTTCATCCAACAATGTGTCAATCCTCATTTCAGTGCAAATGTTCTCTTTACGGATGAGGCTTCATTCCAACGTGATCAAATTGTAAATTTTCACAATCAACATGTGTGGGCTGACGAGAATCCGCACGCAATTGTGCATTCACGTCATCAACACAGATTTTCTGTGAACGTTTGTGCAGGCATTGTTGGTAATGTCTTGATTTGGCCCCATCTTCTTCCACCTACGCTCAATGGAGCACGTTATCATGATTTCATACGGGATACTCTACCTGTGCTGCTAGAACATGTGCCTTTACAAGTACGACACAACATGTGGTTCATGCACGATGGAGCTCCTGCACGTTTCAGTCGAAGTGTTCGAACGCTTCTCAACAACAGATTCGGTGACCGATGGATTGGTAGAGGCGGACCAATTCCATGGCCTCCACGCTCTCCTGACCTCAAACCTCTTGACTTTCATTTATGGGGGCATTTGAAAGCTCTTGTCTACGCAACCCCGGTACCAAATGTAGAGACTCTTCGTTCTCGTATTGTGGAGGGATGTGATACAATACGCCATTCTCCAGGGATGCATCAGCGCATCATGGATTCCATGCAACGGAGAGTGGATGCATGTATCCTCGCTAACGGAGGACATTTTGAACAGTTCCTGTAACAAAGTGTTTGAAGTGACGCTGGTACGTTCTGTTGCTGTGTGTATCCATTCCATTATTAATGTGATTTGAAGAGAAGTAATAAAATGGGCTCTAACATGGAAAGTAAGCGTTTCCGGACACATGTCCACATAACATACACTCCTGGAAATGAAAAAAAGAACACATTGACACCGGTGTGTCAGACCCACCATACTTGCACCGGACACTGCGAGAGGGCTGTACAAGCAATGATCACACGCACGGCACAGCGGACACACCAGGAACCGCGGTGTTGGCCGTCGAATGGCGCTAGCTGCGCAGCATTTGTGCACCGCCGCCGTCAGTGTCAGCCAGTTTGCCGTGGCATACGGAGCTCCATCGCAGTCTTTAACACTGGTAGCATGCCGCGACAGCGTGGACGTGAACCGTATGTGCAGTTGACGGACTTGGAGCGAGGGCGTATAGTGGGCATGCGGGAGGCCGGGTGGACGTACCGCCGAATTGCTCAACACGTGGGGCGTGAGGTCTCCACAGTATATCGATGTTGTCGCCAGTGGTCGGCGGAAGGTGCACGTGCCCGTCGACCTGGGACCGGACCGCAGCGACGCACGGATGCACGCCAAGACCGTAGGATCCTACGCAGTGCCGTAGGGGACCGCACCGCCACTTCCCAGCAAATTAGGGACACTGTTGCTCCTGGGGTATCGGCGAGGACCATTCGCAACCGTCTCCATGAAGCTGGGCTACGGTCCCGCACACCGTTAGACCGTCTTCCGCTCACGCCCCAACATCGTGCAGCCCGCCTCCAGTGGTGTCGCGACAGGCGTGAATGGAGGGACGAATGGAGACGTGTCGTCTTCAGCGATGAGAGTCGCTTCTGCCTTGGTGCCAATGATGGTCGTATGCGTGTTTGGCGCCGTGCAGGTGAGCGCCACAATCAGGACTGCATACGACCGAGGCACACAGGGCCAACACCCGGCATCATGGTGTGGGGAGCGATCTCCTACACTGGCCGTACACCACTGGTGATCGTCGAGGGGACACTGAATAGTGCACGATACATCCAAACCGTCATCGAACCCATCGTTCTACCATTCCTAGACCGGCAAGGGAACTTGCTGTTCCAACAGGACAATGCACGTCCGCATGTATCCCGTGCCACCCAACGTGCTCTAGAAGGTGTAAGTCAACTACCCTGGCCAGCAAGATCTCCGGATCTGTCCCCCATTGAGCATGTTTCGGACTGGATGAAGCGTCGTCTCACGCGGTTTGCACGTCCAGCTCGAACGCTGGTCCAACTGAGGCGCCAGGTGGAAATGGCATGGCAAGCCGTTCCACAGGACTACATCCAGCATCTCTACGATCGTCTCCATGGGAGAATAGCAGCCTGCATTGCTGCGAAAGGTGGATATACACTGTACTAGTGCCGACATTGTGCATGCTCTGTTGCCTGTGTCTATGTGCCTGTGGTTCTGTCAGTGTGATCATGTGATGTATCTGACCCCAGGAATGTGTCAATAAAGTTTCCTCTTCCTGGGACAATGAATTCACGGTGTTCTTATTTCTATTTCCAGGAGTGTATTTTCTTTCTTTGTGTGTGAGGAATGTTTCCTGAAAGTTCAGCCGTATCTTTTTGTAACACCCAGTATAGCAGTGAATGTCGGAATATCTTGGAATAATCCTTTATATCAATGGTGTGTGGCAGAGAGTGCTTCTTACCGAAGTTACGTTGCAGTGTTCTTATCGATGTTGTATGGAAGAAGGTGCTCCGTACTGATATTACATGACGGAGGTTTCATTGTATATATGTTACTGGCAAAGTGTGCTTAGTACGAACGTTACGTGGGGAAGGATGATTTGTACCAATTTTGCACGGCAGAGAGTGTTTCTTACCAATCACAGGGTGTTTCTCTCCAAAGATGCGAAGCGGGGTGGACTGCTTCGTACCAACGGCGCGTGGCAGAGGGTGATCTGCATCGACTATGGCAGAGAACGCTTCAGTGCAATGCTTCGTGGCAGAAGGTGCTTCGCAACGATGTTACGTTGGAAAAATGCGAGAAAAGATCGCACAGAAAATGTAGCTCGTGCCAGATTGGCGCTCGACTCACGTGGCCAGTAATTGGACAGCCCACACTGAACTGGAGCTGCAGTTCAGCGAACCGCTTGGCGCAGTAGTTCAACCCTCATAGAACTGCCACAAGATATCGCTCCAAAACGCCTACTGAATATGGAATTCTGACAAACTTCATGGCGTGCATTTTTTTAAATCGTATGAAAGTAATGATATTCAGTTACCTAATGTCGTTCTCCGAAATTTAATCATGACTCTATGCGGTAGGCCATAACCTAAATCACCATTACACTATGCAAGTTGTCCGGCCATGGACACTTTGTGTAACCCATATGAAGCTGGGGAGTGTCGCTAATAAAATACTGAAACGCTGAACTACTAAAGCATCTGAAGTTTCGGATGTGCTGCAGTGGCCTGCTCAAGGCCACAGACTAATTTAGCTGAGATGTGCGGGCGTATTACGTTTCGAATGGTTTTAAAATACCATTGACGTTAGATTCCTGAGATTTAATTGTCCTAAATTGCCACTGAGCAGTGTTAGAGAGGGAGGGGAGAGCGAACACCAATTTCCTGCAAAATGAAGCTGAAAAAAACCTCCCACGAGCTTGTCAGTGGTTGGCAGTGTGCTGTTAATTACCAGCAAGCTGCGTATTCCACGAATGGTCTGCCATAGATCCCTTCCCTGTCGCGTAGCACCAACCAATGGCAATTTAAGAAATTTCAGGTTGGTTGTATTATGACACAGAAACGCAACATTCATTTGTGTAGATAGCAGCAGCTATATACGAAATACAGGGTCAGTCTGAATGATTCATCAGGTTTCAAGGCACTGTTTATTTACAAGTATACGACGTACAAAGACGGGTGATACATCAAAAGCTAGATACACTCACCACATTTCTAGTCGATTATACAAATGTTCAGTGTGTGCATCCTTGGTCATTCGGTACACATCTTAACGGCAATCCATTTGCAGCCATAAGTTCACAAGCATGTTTCCGTCAATGTGTGCAGTCCAGCAGCAGTGATGCGTTCCCGCAGTTCTTGCAGAGTTCTTGGCACTGAGGGTTCGTAAACTTTGTTCTGAAGATAACTCCATGGGAAGACATCACAAGGCGTGAGATTTCGCGACCTGTAACGGTGGATGGGGAGGGCGGTGGGGGGAGGGGGAGGGGGGGAGCATTGGCAACAGAGGAACATCATCCAGACCAGCGCGCCCTATTTGGCGTTGTGGCAGTTTTCTGTTGAGGAAGTTGCAGAAAGTTGTGCTCAAGCGAGATGGGGCCTCTTTGAAAGATTGAAGTCAAGAAGTCAGCAGTCAGGTGTGGTGACATCATCATCTTCCACATGTCCAGGTACACGGAACCTGTCACCGTTTGTTCGATGAAGAAAAAGGGACCATACATCTTTTTCCTGAAAACGGCACAGAAGACATTCGTTTTTGGTGAGACCCTTTCCACTTGCCTGCCGGAGTGGCCGAGCGGTTAAAGGCGCTACAGTCTGGAACCGCACGACCGCTACGGTCGCAGGTTCGAATCCTGCCTCGGGCATGGATGTGTGTGATGTTCTTAGGTTAGTTAGGTTTAAGTAGTTGTAAGTTCTAGGGGACTTATGACCACAGCAGTTGAGTCCCATAGTGCTCAGAGCCATTTTTGAACCCTTTCCACTTCACGTGGACATGCGGCAGTTCTGCACCCACACTCTCGCTCTTTGACAATTCAAGTTTCCTAACAGATGGTAAATCGCCTCCTTGCTGAATATTAGTGTCTCTGAAAAGTCGTTATCATCTCAATGGCTTGCTGCATTTGGGTACAGCACTCCGATTGGTGGGCATAATTATCTGGAGTAGGGCGTTGTAGTTGTTGCAAACGGTAGGTTTTGAAATGAAAACTCAGCCGCAAACCAGTCCACATTGTTTGCTGCGCAATGCACAGTTCGCGGTTTGCACGAGCAGTTGATTTTTGTGGGCTGCGCGCAAAGCTCTCTGTCACGCCCCCCACGATTTCCTCTGAGACACGCGGTTGCCCCGTGCTTTTCCCTCACAGAGACAAACATGTGTCACGAAACTTGCGAAACCAATACAAAATGCTCTCGTGACTGGGTGCCGCTTTATTGTATTTGCGTACAAGCGCATGCTGAACGTTCGTAACCAACGAACAGTTCGCACATTTTAACACACGAAAAGCCTTCTCCTGCGTTGGCGCAATCTCGTAGCGTGTTGTTGCAGGCCTGGAATCTAGTGTGCATGTGAGCCATAAGGTGGGCTTTTTAAACTTGGCGAGTGTATCTATTTTTTCCTGTCTCTGTACGTCGTATACTTGTGAATAAACAGTGCTTTGAAACCCAATGAACCATTTAGGCAAACATGTATTTCTATTTTATCCCACTAAATCAATCCACACTCGGAGGAATGCTGCAGCTCGATCAAAACGTCGCATATCTTAATATTTTAAGTTTGATTATTTTACTATTTTTAGTGTTTTACAAGGCGACGCGGGATTATATCCAGAATGCTTTAATAAGCTTTATAAACGGTTCAACACACTAAAAAAATTAAAGAAAACGATGAAATGTTTTATGAAATGACTTGTCTAAACATAAGAAACAAAACAGCTTAAAGAAACATGCGACGCACCTTTGAACGACGCTTGAAATGATGTACAGCAAATGAGGCGCGTCAGATATTTCTCTAACCTATTTCTATATTTCTTGTAATTAGACAAATCAGTTCACAAGACATTTGGCTTAGTTTTCCATTTTTCATTTTAAATTTTCGTTTAGAAAGCGTGAAATATAATTAAATATCGATCGGTATTTTGTTGTTATTAAAAGTATATAGATCTGGTGAAAGCTCAGCAGTTCACTTTATGTTGTAATTTGATGTAATGTGATATTAACTATACTCATTCAGCATGAAAGAAAGAATTTCTCAATTTTTACATCAATGTAATTTTTTACTCGCAAAATAGCTAGACCTTGGAGATGGTTCAAATGGCTCTGAGCACTATGGGACTTAACTTCTGAGGTCATCAGTCCCCTAGAACTTAGAACTACTTAAACCTAACTAACCTAAGGACATCACACACACCCATGCCCGAGGCAGGATTCGAACCTGCGACCGTAGCAGTCCCGCGGTTCCGGACTGAGTGCCTAGAACCGCTAGACCACCGCGGCCGGCAAATGGAAGAGGATGTAGATGAAGATGAAATGGGAGATACGATACTGCATGAAGAGTTTGACAGAGCACTGAAAGACCTGAGTCGAAACAAGGCCCCTGGAGTAGACAACATTCCACTGGAACTACTGACGGCCTTGGGAGAGCCAGTCCTGACAAAACTCTACCATCTGGCGAGCAAGATGTATGAAATAGACGAAATACCCTCAGACTTCAAGAAGAATATAATAATTCCAATCCCAAAGAAAGCAGGTGTTGACAGATGTGAAAATTACCGAACAATCAGTTTAATAAGCCACAGCTGCAAAATACTAACATGAATTCTTTACAGACGAATGGAAAAACTAGTAGAAGCCGACCTCGGGGAAGATCGGTTTGGATTCCGTAGAAATAATGGAACACGTGAGGCAATACTGACCTTACGACTTATCTTAGAAGAAAGATTAAGGAAAGGCAAACCTACGTTTCTAGCATTTGTAGACTTAGAGAAAGCTTTTGACAATGTTGACTGGAATACTCTCTTTCAAATTCTAAAGGGGGGGTAAAATACAGGGAGCGAAAGGCTATTTACAATTTATACAGAAACCAGATGGCAGTTATAAGAGTCGAGGGACATGAAAGGGAAGCAGTGGTTGGGAAGGGAGTAAGACAGGGTTGTAGCTTCTCCGCGATGTTATTCAATCTGTATATTGAGCAAGCAGTAAAGGAAACAAAAGAAAAATTCGGAGTAGGTATTAAAATCCATGGAGAAGAAATAAAAACTTTGAGGTTCGCCGATGATATTGTAATTCTGTCAGAGACAGCAAAGGACTTGGAAGAGCAGTTGAACGGAATGGATGGTGTCTTGAAGGGAGGATATAAGATGAACATTAACAAAAGCAAAACGAGGATAATGGAATGTAGTCGAATTAAGTCGGGTGATGTTGAGGGTATTAGATTAGGAAATGAGACACTTAAAGTAGTAAAGGAGTTTTGCTATTTGGGGAGCAAAATAACTGATGATGGTCGAAGTAGAGAGGATATAAAATGTAGACTGGCAATGGCAAGGAAAGCGTTTCTGAAGAAGAGAAATTTGTTAACATCGAGTATAGATTTAAGTGTCAGGAAGTCATTTCTGAAAGTATTTGTATGGAGTGTAGCCATGTATGGAAGTGAAACATGGACGGTAAATAGTTTGAACAAGAAGAGAATAGAAGCTTTCGAAATGTGGTGCTACAGAAGAATGCTGAAGATTAGATGGGTAGATCACATAACTAATGAGGAAGTATTGAACAGGATTGGGGAGAAGAGAAGTTTGTGGCACAACTTGACCAGAAGAAGGGATCGGTTGGTAGGACATGTTCTGAGGCATCAAGAGATCACCAATTTAGTATTGGAGGGCAGCGTGGAGGGTAAAAATCGTAGGGGGAGACCAAGAGATGAATATACTAAGCAGATTCAGAAGGATGTAGGTTGCAGTAGGTACTGGGAGATGAAGAAGCTTGCACAGGATAGAGTAGCATGGAGAGCTGCATCAAACCAGTCTCGGGACTGAAGACCACAACAACAACAACAACAACGTCAATGGTGGCTGTTAACCACAAAGTCGCAATTATTGTGGACCTTATGTTTATGTTGGCTCTAAGCACTATGGGACTTAACATTGAGCTCATCATTCCCCTGGACTTAGAACTACTTAAACCTAACCAACCTAAGGACATCACACACATTCATACCCGAAGCAAGATTCGAACCTGCGACCGCAGCAGCAGCAGCGTGGTTCCGGACTGAAGCGCCTACAACCGCTCGGTCACAGCGGGCGGTCAATTCGAAATTTGTGGTAAGGTCTTATGGGACCAAACTGCTGAGGTCATCGGATCCTTAGCCAACACACTACTTAATCTAACTTATACTAACTTACGCTATGGACAACACACACACACACACACACACCCATGCCCGAGGGAGGACTCGAACGTCCGACGGGGGGAGCCGCACGGACAGCGACAAGGCGCCCCAGACCGCGCGGCTACACCGCGCGACACCTATGTTTACTGAGACTTTTTTACTGCTACCATTGTCTACTGTATGCATTTACACCGATACCTATGATACAACTTACATATTTTAACTGTAAACACAAATGTAGAAGTTTTTCATCGATTCAGAATAAAAACATTTCCTAGCCGGATGAATGTGTGAACTGACACAGACATAATACCAGGAAACAAGGAAAGTAAAATGTTGTAAATGAAGGCCGCGTATTGGTAACCGAAGTATTCCTAACTTCGGTTGCATCGAGATTTGTGGTGGCCTGTGCACTTTGTGACCTTCACATGCAGGACTATCTGTGGCAAATGTCGGACCATTATCCTGGGATGATCCACGGTGCTGTCCACAGAAAAGGACAATATGTCAATAGCAGACACTGACAAGGCTACCATCCTAAAACAGAAGCAGATGGGAAAGCAACTTTGGCCCTCCAAGATTCCAACAGAACAACTTCTGTCACGGAGTGTTCTTATCCAAGCTTCCAAAGGACCAGATCTCCTTCTTGAGGTGTCCTCCTCCAAAACTCCAGCCAAACAGAACCCGAAGTTAGTTCTCCTCGACTGCTCTTCTCTCAAATTTTACATTCATTGGTTCGTCCATTGCATGTTCTCCATTCAGTAGGGTGTCACCTCACGAACTTGCGTCTCGCACTCAGTCCTCCTGCGGTCACCTTGCCCATCCACCAAACAAAATTGTCACAGAATATCTTAGTGATCAGAATATCCATGTTTGTCCAAATTATCTGTATCGCTCTATTTTCTAGCAGCGAGCCGGCCGGAGCGGCCGAGCGGTTCTAGGCGCTACAGTCTGGAACCGCGCGACCGCTACGGTCGCAGGTTCGAATCCTGCCTCGGGCATGGATGTGTGTGATGTCCTTAGGTTAGTTAGGTTTAAGTAGTTCTAAGTTCTAGGGGACTGATGACCACAGCAATTAAGTCTCATAGTGCTCAGAGCCATTTGAACCATTTTTTTCTAGCAGCGAATTTGATGTATTTCTGCCACCCTGCAGCAACATTTCTCTAGAGAAAACATTTTTTTTGTATCTGCGTGGACTTCATGGTGTTTAGATAGCTATGACAAGCCATTTATTTACAAATAGCTAACGGGAAGTTACCAGGAAGGTTTCTTCTTGTCGCAGAGTTATGATTTCCTTTCCCACGAACTGCTGTGGGGGTTGCGTACAAAGTACCAGCACCACTGACTGCAATGTTATCACTTCAATCTTCCGCTGTTTGATTGTTTATATACTTATCGTATGATGAGAGGAGGAAATACTAGACAACGAAGTCTAGAAAATATATTAACACTGATGATATTGCTTTGATCGCTCTGTATCAAAGATTTAGAGAAGCAGATCTGAAGATGTTGGATGAATACTCCAAACATTATTCTCTTCCACCGAATTCTCCAAAAGTGGTTGTATCAACCTTCCACCTATGGAATAAATACGAAAACTACAAACCTTATGTGTTCAAATGTGTGTGAATTCCTAAGGGACCAAACTGCTGAGATCATCTGCCCCTAGACTTACACAGTA
This sequence comes from Schistocerca cancellata, assembly GCF_023864275.1. NCBI lineage: Eukaryota > Metazoa > Arthropoda > Insecta > Orthoptera > Acrididae > Schistocerca > Schistocerca cancellata. The sequence goes on from NC_064628.1 coordinate 810,865,346, forward strand.
TTTAAACTAAATTATTCTAAGAACAACACACACACACCCATGCCCGAGGGAGCACTCGAACCTCCGGCGGGAGGGGACCCTCGCTCCGTGACATGACGCACTACAAACCTAACGCTAAACTCTCCAATAATGAAATTCTCCAAAATACCTCGGAGTGACCGTAGACAGGCCATTGACATGTAATCCATCCCCGGACTGTGGCAACTGAAATCAAAATTCGTAACAATAAACTCCAGAAGTTAACAGTAACTGTCTGGGGTGCCACTGCAACAGTTATCAGATCGTCAGCCGTAGCTCTTTCATGCCAAGTTGCAGAATATCGCTGTTCCAATTGGCTAAACAGTGCTACCATCAAAATAATTGACACACTGCTCAATAAAGGAACGCGCCTCATCACAGGGTGTATTCGTTTTACTAACAAACACTGGACCGGTTCTTAGCAATATTACACCACAAGCCGTAAGAGAATCACAGTCATTACTGAATACGTGGGTAAATATAAATTTAGCAGTTCATTTCACTTTTTTAGAACACTGGCGAATAAGGCCTAGAAAACTATCGTGGCACACAGCAGTGAGTCTGCAGAACAGCCATTACAATATTCAAGATGCCTGGAGCAATCAATGGCAGGAGCAAACTTCTTTGGTGCGTCACCAACTAATTAAAACTCCCTGGGAGCGACCAGAAGGTTCTCATTTACCGACGACACTGGTGCTTACTGAACCGGGTCAGAACTGACCGGAACAGATGTGGAGCATTACTGAACCAATGAAGACCTAAGTCATCCTCTGAATGTGACTGTAGAGAAGAGCAGCAAACAATACTGTGGAGAAGAGCGGTAAACAGTACACCACGTGATACTTGAATGTTCCCTCAGAGTATTAAAAGGCATAATGGAAGACGTTCGGAGAGTTTTGATTTGGAGTGAAGGTGCGATGAGTTGGTATGGGCCAGGCTTTGCAGGATATGAGACACAGTAGAGCGTCAAGACCCATATGGGACAGACAAAGCAGTTTTAGGTGTTTGAAGAAGTGTGAAAACTTATGAGTTGGTACAGGACGTGGGTGGAAGAAGGGAATCGGATACTGAAAACTCAGCACGCTGCATGTCGTTCTAAGATTCAGAGTCAGTAGTAAATAAAACGAAAATGTTGGCGATACGGTCCCACCATGTTTACACAGGGTGAGTCAGTAACTATTGCCACCTAGAATAACTCCGAAGGTATGATAGGTGCTGAAAAGTTTGAGGGACAAAAACTGCATGGGAGAACGGGAGATATAATATGACGTTGGTTTTTTGTTGCTAGGTGGGATCGCTTCAGGGATATTAAGGTCAACTTCGTTTTTTTAAATGGGGTGTTATAGTTTGGTACTTATTTTCTGATAGCGGCTATCGAGACGAATCCGATGATGAGTAACAGTAAAGTCTATGAAGGTCAACGAAGGTCGCAAAGGTGGCATGAACGTCCATTTATAGAAGGTGTTCGAAGTGATGACCGTTTGTATCAATGCAGTGCTGCAATCTTCTTATCATGGACTGAGTGGTATTCCATGTCACTTCGGCACTTACCGAAGCACGTGCTCTGGCAATTGTCTCTCTTATATCGTGCAGATAGTAAATATTCGCCGAAAACGGTGTTTCCATCTAACGTGCCATTGACATGTAAACACCATTCGACGGTTTCGCAATATAACACTAATAGCAACGGTAAAGCTAGTATCGTTGAATCAATCGAATGTGAATGATATATTCGTTCGAAGAACATATTGTTATGCTTATGATTTACGGAGAATGCCAATGAAATTCAGTGAGAGCTAGAGACTTATACGCTGAAAGACATCCTCAACGTACTCATCCTACACGTCGTACATTTAAATATGCGTATGATAAATTGAGAACAACTGGATCTTTAACGCACCAGAAACATATCCGGCAAAGGAAAGTTACTAACGAGGAAACGGAAATTAGTACTCTTGCCACTGTGGTTCGAGATCCTTTTGTTAGTTCACGTCAAATTGCAAGGGAATCTGGCGTGAGCCAGAGTAGTGTTGATCGTGCTCCGCATCGCCATAAATATCATCCTTACCATATCAGTCTCCACCAAGAATTAACTGGTACGGATTGCAGCCGTCGCATTGAATTCTGTCGATGGGCTCAACTTCACATTACGAGGAATGACACATTTATTTTATTTACTTAATAGGCTACATTCACGAAATATGAAAATGTTAATTTGCATAACATGCGTTACTGGGCAACTGAAAATCCATGTTGGCTTCGGCAAGTTGCACACCAAAAATCGTGGTCGGTGAATGTATGGTGTAGGATACTGGAGGACAGAATTATAGGGCCCCATTTCATCGAAGGAAATCTTAATGGTAGGAAGTACACCACATTCCTGCAAGAAACATTAAGTGTGTTATTGGAAGAAACACCTTTAGGAACAAGGAACAGAATGTGGTACCAATACAATGGGTGTCCGACACATTTTTCGCTGATGGCTAGAAATGAGTTGCAGAGACAATTCTCAAATCGTTGGATTGGATGCGGAGGAGATGTGTCGTGGTCGGTTCGTTCGCCAAACTTCACCCCCCTGGATTTTTTCTTGTGGGGATTCGTAAAAGACATTGTTTATGAAGACGTTCCAATTACACCTGAAGATATGCGAGAGAGAATTGTCAGAGCATATGCTTCGATACGTGCCGATGTGATAAGGAATACTACTCAATCCACGATAAGAGGATTGCAGCACTGCATTGATACCAATGGTCATCACTTCGAACACCTTCTGTAAATAGACGTTCATGCCACATTTGTTACCTTCGCTGATCTTCAAAGGCCTTACTGTTACACATCATTGGATTCGTCTTGATAGCCGCTATCAGAAAGTAAGTACCAAACTATAGCATCCCATTAAAAAAAAAAAGTTGAACTTCATTTATCTGAAGAGACCCCGCCTAACAACAGAAAACCAACGTCATATTATGGCCCCCCCTTGTCCCATGCAATTTTTGTCCCACAAACTTTTCAGCTCCTGTCACACTTTCGGAGTTATTCTTCGTAGCAATAGTTAGTGACTCACTCTGTAGAATCTCGTCTTTGTATCGCAGAGCAATGAGATCGATCTCAACAACCACGAGAGGTATACGGTAGTCTCTTGTGCCACCCCACAGCATCGCTTCAGCACCACCTTGTTGGACGTGTGGGACACAACGGAGGAGGCGTTCCATGTGGCTGGGTTGTATCGAAACTCACTGTCTGCCATTATCGGGGTACAAACAGATCGGAGTGTCGTCCAGAAACGACATCTGACTTCAATCCTGAGGCGTACACTCTGCATGATTTCTTCCCCCATTGTATTATAGTGCATGACGTGGTGACCGTCAATGTCGTCAGGATTGGAGAGTCGCATCATGGAATTATTTTCTAATAGTTTGACGCAATAGATTGACGTCCTGTAGCCTCTTTGATCGCTGAATTCAGTTTTGAAACACTCACTCCATGGTTCCTTTGGCCAAGAAAAACAATGTCGATTTTCACTAAAATAATAAATGCTTTTGTGAACCTGTGTTTTTCCCTCTCAACGCAGCACTACCAGCACCCATTGGGAGCCTGTTCTTGCTACAAGTATTGAGCTCTGCTAATCTTCCGGAACTTGGTCATTCTTCCAGATTATGAATATACAAAGGTGAACCAAAACATTATCACCACTTACTTAATAGCTTGTTTGTCCGTCTTTGGAACGAAATGTGATTCTGCGTATCATGGATGTGAAACTTTGTTGGAAGTAGATGACTTTAGACGTCTACACATAGGTCATGTGATACACGTAAACAAGGGGCCAGCCGGCCACTGTGGCCGAGTGATTCTAGGCGCTTCAGACGGAAACTCGCTGCTGCTACGGTCGCAGGTTCGAATCCTGCCTTGGGCATGGATGTGTGTGTTGTCCTTAGGTTAGTTAGGTTTAAGTAGTTGTAAGTCTAGGGGACTGATGATCTCAGATGTTAAGTCCCATAGTGCTGGAAGCCATTTGAACCATTTTGAAATAAGGGGCCGCTGATTTGCGTACGTGGTGAAGGCGCCCGATAGCGACCTAGATGGGTTCCATAAGATTTAAATCAGGCCTCTTTGTTCACCGAGACAGCATAGTCATTTCGCCACCATGCTCCTCAAACCGCTGTAGCATCGTTCTGGCTCCGAGACACGGACAGTTACACTGCTGAAAGATGACATCACCGTCGTGGAAGATATCAAGCATGAAGAAATGCATTTGGTTCACAGCTGTCACCATGCCCTGGATTGCTACGATAGATCCCATGCAAGCGCAGGAGAATCTCTCCCATAGCATAATTCTGCCACCACCAGCCTGTGTCCATGGTGCGTTACACGTTTCGAGAAGCCGTTCACCTCGATGGCGGCGTTCGTGGAGACGACTATCAACATAGTGTAGCAAAAACATGATTCACCCGAAGATACGGCACATTTCGATTGATCGACGGTCGAATCTCTATAGTCCCGTGCACACTGCAATCGTGAATGACGATGTCGTTGGGTCAACGTCTGAACATGTACGAGTGATCTGATCCGGAGCTACATGTTCAACCATGTGATGCGAAACACTTGTGCGTGACCCAGCATTGTGCTCGTTCAACAGAGACGCCACACATCACCTTTTATCATACACTCCTGGAAATTGAAATAAGAACACCGTGAATTCATTGTCCCAGGAAGGGGAAACTTTATTGACACATTCCTGGGGTCAGATACATCACATGATCACACTGACAGAACCACAGGCACATAGACACAGGCAACAGAGCATGCACAATGTCGGCACTAGTACAGTGTATATCCACCTTTCGCAGCAATGCAGGCTGCTATTCTCCCATGGAGACGATCGTAGAGATGCTGGATGTAGTCCTGTGGAACGGCTTGCCATGCCATTTCCACCTGGCGCCTCAGTTGGACCAGCGTTCGTGCTGGACGTGCAGACCGCGTGAGACGACGCTTCATCCAGTCCCAAACATGCTCAATGGGGGACAGATCCGGAGATCTTGCTGGCCAGGGTAGTTGACTTACACCTTCTAGAGCACGTTGGGTGGCACGGGATACATGCGGACGTGCATTGTCCTGTTCGAACAGCAAGTTCCCTTGCCGGTCTAGGAATGGTAGAACGATTGGTTCGATGACGGTTTGGATGTACCGTGCACTATTCAGTGTTTCCTCGACGATTACCAGTGGTGTACGGCCAGTGTAGGAGATCGCTCCCCACACCATGATGCCGGGTGTTGGCCCTGTGTGCCTCGGTCGTATGCAGTCCTGATTGTGGCGCTCACCTGCACGGCGCCAAACACGCATACGACCATCATTGGCACCAAGGCAGAAGCGACTCTCATCGCTGAAGACGACACGTCTCCATTCGTCCCTCCATTCACGCCTGTCGCGACACCACTGGAGGCGGGCTGCACGATGTTGGGGCGTGAGCGGAAGACGGCCCAACGGTGTGCGGGACCGTAGCCCAGCTTCTTGGAGACGGTTGCGAATGGTCCTCGCCGATACCCCAGGAGCAACAGTGTCCCTAATTTGCTGGAAAGTGGCGGTGCGGTCCCCTACGGCACTGCGTAGGATCCTACGGTCTTGGCGTGCATCCGTGCGTCGCTGCGGTCCGGTCCCAGGTCGACGGGCACGTGCACCTTCCGCCAACCACTGCCGACAACATCGATGTACTGTGGAGACCTCACGCCCCACGTGTTGAGCAATTCGGCGGTACGTCCACCCGGCCTCCCGCATGCCCACTATACGCCCTCGCTCAAAGTCCGTCAACTGCACATACGGTTCACGTCCACGCTGTCGCGGCATGCTACCAGTGTTAAAGACTGCGATGGAGCTCCGTATGCCACGGCAAACTGGCTGACACTGACGGCGGCGGTGCACAAATGCTGCGCAGCTAGCGCCATTCGACGGCCAACACCGCGGTTCCTGGTGTGTCCGCTGCGCCGTGCGTGTGATCATTGCTTGTACAGCCCTCTCGCAGTGTCTGGAGCAAGTATGGTGGGTCTGACACACCGGTGTCAATGTGTTCTTTTTTCCATTTCCAGGAGTGTATTTCACAGAGCAGGCGAACCTCTGACCACACGTTCTGTGTAGAGTCGCGGGTGTCCATCCTTTTAGCGCCTGGTGGTATTGTCACTGTGCTTCTGCCTCTCTCTATACAATTTCTCTGCAATTCACACTTAAGTGCCTGGTAGAGGGTTAATCGAACCATTTTCATACTATTTGACTCCCGAATGGGGCGTCGGAAAAAGGGACACCTAAATCTTTGAGTTCGAGCTCTGATTAGTCTTATTTTATTACGATAATCATTTCTCACTACGTAGGTTGGTGTCAACAAAATATTTTCACATTCGGAAGAGAAAGTTGGTGATTGAAATTTCGTAAATAGTTCTCGCCGCAAAGAAAACCGCCTTTGTTTCAGTGACTGCCACCCTAACTCGCGTATCGTATCAGTGACACCCTCATCCCTATTGCGTGATAACACGAAAATAGTTGCCCTTCTTTGTACTTTTTCGATGTCCTCCGTCAATCCTACCTGGTAAGGATTCCACACCGCGCAGCAGTATTCAACCAGCGGACGGACAAGTGTAATGTAGATGCTCTGATATGCAAATTATTAGCTTTTCAGAGCATTCACACAAGGTTGGAGCCGGTGGCGACACCTACAACGTGCTGACATGAGTAAAGTTTCAACCGATTTCACATACACAAACAGCAGTTGACCGGCGTTGCCTGTGAAACATTGTTGTGATGCCTCGTGTAAGGAGGCGATATGCGTACCATCACTTTTTCGACTTTGATAAAGGTCGGATTGTAGTCTATCGCGGTTGCGGTTTATCGTATCGCGACATTGCTGCCCGCGTTGGTCGAAATCCAATGACCGTTAGCAGAATATGGAATCGGTGGGTTCAGGAAGGTAATACGGAACGCCGTGCTGGTTCCCATCGGCCTCGTATCACTAGCAGTCGAGATGACAGGAATCTTATCCACATGGCTGTAACGGATCGTGCAGCCACGTCTCGATCCCTGAGTCAACAGATGGGGACGTTTGCAGGACAACAACCATCTGTATGAACAGTTCGACGACGTTTGCAGCAGCACGGACTATCAGCCCGGAGACCATGGCCTCGTTTCTCCTTGACGCTGCATCACAGACAGGAGCGCCTGCGGTGGTGTACTCAACGAAGAACCTGGGTACACGAATGGCAATACGTCATTTTTTCGGATGAATCCAGGTTCTGTTTACAGCATCATGATGGTCGCATCCGTGTTTGGCGACATCACGGTGAACGCACATTGGAAGCATATATTCGACATCGCCATACTGGCGTATCACCCGGTGAGATGGTATGGGGTGCCATTGGTTGCACGTCTCGGTCACCTGTTGTTCGCATTGACGGCAGTCTGAACAGTGGACGTTACATTTCAGATGTGTTACGACCCGTGGCGCTACCCTTCATTCGATCCCTGCGAAACCCTACATTTCAGCAGGATAATGCACGACCGCATGTTGCAGGTCCTGCACGGGCCTTTCTGGATACAGAAAATGTTCGACTGGTGCCCTGGCCAGCATATTCTCCAGAGATCTCACCAACTGAAAACGTCTGGTCAATGGTGGCCGAGCAACTGGCTCGTCACAATACACCAGTCACTACTCTTGACGAACTGTGGTATCGTGTTGAAGCTGTATGGGCAGCCCTACCTGTACACACCATCCAAGCTCTGTTTGACTCAAAGCCCATGCATATGAAGGCTGTTATTACGGCCAGAGGTGGTTGTTCTGGGTACTGATTTTTCAGGATCTATGCACCCAAATTGCGTGAAAATGTAATCACATGTCAGATCTAGTATAATGTATTTGTCCAATAAATACCCGTTTATCATCTGCATTTCTTCTTGGTGTAGCAATTTTAATTGCCAGTAGTATAATAATCTACACTTTGTCAAAGTTGCTTATCTCAGTGGATTTTCCCATTTGTAGGCCATATCTTCACCAAGGTGAACCCAAGTCCCTGTCTGCTCACATACTTTTATTTCTACATCACGTGCTGACAGAGCCAGCGCCACCCTATGGGATCCAACGTCGCGGTGGGCAGTGGTTGTAGTGTTTTGGGTTAACAGTTCTAACATTCTGGGTGGTGTCTGTTTGTTTTAAGTCGTGTCTCCCTACCACTTTCGCGCAAGGACGCTCTGAGCATGTATTTTAGGGAACTGACTAGTTTGAACCTGGGACCTGTTGCTGGTAAGAAGACGCCAGACCACACATGACATGTAGAGTTCAGAAGAGTTCAATGAGACTAGCGTTGATATAATCAAATACTTAATGATTTCACCGTCAGCTCCACTGCACTCCATGTAAAAGAATCTTAATACTAACTAAATTTAGTGGAAGTGGTTCAAAGCTTTCCTATTTTTAGTTAGCTGGTGAAATAACGTCGAAAAAGCAGTTAAGTTTACTATTGGAATTTTTATTCCTCACAAAACATTGTTTATAAATTGTACTATTGATAAAAGTTAATATTTTAATAGAGGATGATAAAAACCAGCCGGCCAGTGTGGCCTTACGGTTCTAGGCGCTTCAGTCTCGAACCGCGTGACCGCTACGGTCGCAGGTTCGAATCCTGCCTCGGGCATGGATGTGTGTGATGTCCTTAGGTTAGTTAGGTTTAAGTAGTTCTAAGTTCTAGGGGACTGATGACCACAGTTGTTAAGTCCCATGGAGGTCAGAGCCATTTGATAAAAACCAACTGCATTCAACAAAAATGTGAACGAATATTCCCTGAATGGGTTTCCAAGTTCTATAATGGATTGAAGGATGACCAATGCCATATCACATCTATAATATAGGTTTAAATTAAGTTTCATGAAAGAGAAAACTATCAAAAATGGTCTACAGTGACCCTGAATTATCTTTAATTACTTATTTAACTTGTCGTAGATTACAGTGGCTTATGTGGCTTCTCAATAATTATATAACAGAAAAATCATCGCGTTTCAGATTTTTACTCCAAACAGCAAATGTGAATACCACGAAGTTTAATTGACGATCGATACTAGTATTACGTAAAAAGGGGATGTAACAGATAAGACTTCTGCAGTTCTGAGTCAAGCCTTATGCGCTCTTATGCGGCATCGCGTGCGTTCATTACCTTGTCGGTGGTTAGGCAGCATCAGGGGCGGCGGGTGACACAGCTCCACACAAATCGCCGTCTCAGTAGCAACTCTCTCGAACTTATCCTTACTACTGTTTACCGAAGTTGGTTTAAGAAAAAGGTATCTGGCTGTGTTTTCAACGACCAGTCAGTGTCTCAATGTGAACCTTAAGCTCCACGTACAAAAATTCTGTCTATCCAATTAGGAACGTTATACTTTTCGTGGTGGGGCAATGTTTTTAATGTTTGCTACGTAACAGAGACGCGTATAGTCTCACGCTAAAACTTGCAGGTGGTGTAGCCCTTTTAGTGTTATCTATACTGTTCTTCTCGGGGGCTCTATCCTTGAACATGAGCCGGGGGATGGACCTCCCGGCGGTCGGCCGGCGATGTGGGTGTCGCATTGTCCCGCTCTTATCGTTAGGGCCTTCTAGCCTACACGGCTCTGCTCTCGGCTTCTGTTGTTGTTTCTCCTCTCAGGACTGCTTCACGGTGGGAAGGCATGACATACATTTAGACGTTCTTGGGTTAGTCTGTCGAATTCCATTTGCTCACTCGTTGATCGTATTACTTTGGTTAATTTAATGTCAGGGTTTATTCGGAGCTATGTGACATATTGCCGGATTTGTTATCATGTCAGGGTTTTCAGGGAAGGTGTTGAATTTGCCTGACACCTTACACAGTGTACAGACATGTGCCAAAGGGCTACTCAGATAGTATGACCTGCACGACATGTGCTCGTACGTATGTCATTCGCTGAGTTTGCCCACAGGTGAAGAGCAAACGAAATACACTCCTGGAAATTGAAATAAGAACACCGTGAATTCATTGTCCCAGGAAGGGGAAACTTTATTGACACATTCCTGGGGTCAGATACATCACATGCTCACACTGACAGCAGCACAGGCACATAGACACAGGCAACAGAGTATGCACAATGTCGGCACTAGTACAGTGTATATCCACATTTCGCAGCAATGCAGGCTGCTATTCTCCCATGGAGACGATCGCAGAGATGCTGGATGTAGTCCTGTGGAACGGCTTGCCATGCCATTTCCACCTGGCGCCTCAGTTGGACCAGCGTTCGTGCTGGACGTGCAGACCGCGTGAGACGACGCTTCGTCCAGTCCCAAACATGCTCAATGGGGGACAGATCCGGAGATCTTGCTGGCCAGGGTAGTTGACTTACACCTTCTAGAGCACGTTGGGTGGCACGGGATACATGCGGACGTGCATTGTCCTGTTGGAACAGCAAGTTCCCTTGCCGGTCTAGGAATGGTAGAACGATGGGTTCGATGACGGTTTGGATGTACCGTGCACTATTCAGTGTCCCCTCGACGATCACCAGTGGTGTACGGCCAGTGTAGGAGATCGCTCCCCACACCATGATGCCGGGTGTTGGCCCTGTGTGCCTCGGTCGTATGCAGTCCTGATTGTGGCGCTCACCTGCACAGCGCCAAACACGCATACGACCATCATTGGCACCAAGGCAGAAGCGACTCTCATCGCTGAAGACGACACGTCTCCATTCGTCCCTCCATTCACGCCTGTCGCGACACCACTGGAGGAGGGCTGCACGATGTTGGGGCGTGAGCGGAAGACGGCCTAACGGTGTGCGGGACCGTAGCCCAGCTTCATGGTGACGGTTGCGAATGGTCCTCGCCGATACCCCAGGAGCAACAGTCTCCCTAATTTGCTGGGAAGTGGCGGTGCGGTCCCCTACGGCACTGCGTAGGATCCTACGGTCTTGGCGCGCATCCGTGCGTCGCTGCGGTCCGGTCCCAGGTCGACGGGCACGTGCACCTTCCGCCGACCACTGGCGACAACATCGATGTACTGTGGAGACCTCACGCCCCACGTGTTGAGCAATTCGGCGGTACGTCCACCCGGCCTCCCGCATGCCCACTATACGCCCTCGCTCAAAGTCCGTCAACTGCACATACGGTTCACGTCCACGCTGTCGCAGCATGCTACCAGTGTTAAAGACTGCGATGGAGCTCCGTATGCCACGGCAAACTGGCTGACACTGACGGCGGCGGTGCACAAATGCTGCGCAGCTAGCGCCATTCGACGGCCAACACCGCGGTTCCTGGTGTGTCCGCTGTGCCGTGCGTGTGATCATTGCTTGTACAGCCCTCTCGCAGTGTCCGGAGCAAGTATGGTGGGTCTGACACACCGGTGTCAATGTGTTCTTTTTTCCATTTCCAGGAGTGTAGCAGTGAAGGTGGCGAAGCGCGTACGAGAAGGGGTGCGTACCTGCTGGACGTCGTCGGCGCCGCGGCCTACGGCGAGCTCGAGGCGGACGCGCTGGCCGTAGGGCTGCAGCAGGCGGAAGGTGCAGTCGAGGCCGGGCGGCACGTCGAGGGCGAGCGAGCCGTTGCGGCGGTCGAGGCGCTGGTCGTAGCAGGCGTCGACGAGGCGGTAGCGCAGCGCGAAGCGCGGCCGGCCCGCCAGCAGGAGTGGCGCGGCGGGCGGCGGCAGGTGCTGGGAGCGCGCGCCCGCCGGCAGCTCCTGCAGCTTGCCGCAGAGGACGCGCGAGCCCAGCCGCAGCCGGCCGCCGCCGCCGCCGCCGCCGTCGCAGGCCGCGTTCAGCCGCAGCAGCGTCACCAGCACCGAGGGCCCCGGCCAGCGCAGCCGGCAGCCGCCCCACGCCGCCGGCGCCGGCACCTCCAGCCACGACACCTCCGCCTGCGCCGGCGACAGCCGCAGCTCGCACTCTGCAACACGGCGGCTCCGTCTCAGATCGTCCTAAAACACACACTTCACTCCGGGAACGCACTGCAAGATACACTGTCTGATAACGTGTCGACCCAAGCTGGGGGATGGTCCATTTCTTGACAGGCCACAGGCCGTATCCGGTATATTTAAACCGTATGGTTGATCGACTATTCAAAAACAGTCTTAATCGCATTTATTATTATTAAACCGCCAACCGGTTTCAACCCGACGTAGGGGGTCATCATCTGGACGTTTACACTAGAGATGGGTAGTTCGCGAAAGAACGGTTGCAAAGGAACGGTTCACCAAGATGAACGAAAGAACCGAGGAACGAATTCCAAGGAACGATCGGTTAATAGTTCACTTCGGTCGCGGCGGTCTACTTATAGTTTCCAGGAACGAGGAACGATCGGTTCATAGTTCACTTCGGTCGCGGCGGTCTACTTATAGTTTCCAGGAACGAGGAACGATCGGTTCATAGTTCACTTCGGTCGCGGCGGTCTACTTATAGTTTCCAGGAACGAGGAACGATCGGTTCATAGTTCACTTCGGTCGCGGCGTTCTACTCATAGTTCCCGAGAACGATTAACGATCGGTTCGTAGTTCACTAGTTCACTTCGGTCGCGGCGGTCACTTTGGCAGTTCTCGTTCCAGCCTCGGTCCTGTGCTCGTCTCAGTCTCGGTCTCCCTCGGCCGCACTCGTCGTTCTTCGCATGACCACCTGTCTCAGTTCCACTGCCGACTAGAGATGGGGGATCCACTCTCGAACTAATTCATAGAGTTGAATCTTTCAAAGGAGTGAACAATCAGTGATTCAGAAAAAAAGAACGGTAGCTCCAAACGTTACCCACGGCAGAGAGAGAGAGAGAGAGAGAGAGAGAGAGAGAGAGAGAGAGAGATGGAGCATATCAGCAGCGCCTCTGCTGGTCAGAGCACAGTGCACACCACACAACACAGCCAGCGCCAGCCTCTGCCCTCCTTCTACCTTGGCTGCCTGCATTGTGCAGTGCCCCATTGGATTTTGTGTTTCACATATGCCGTGCCGTCTCTGTGCGTCGTCTGCTGTGTGCAGTGTCTGGCGCAGCTTAACTTTGCATCACACTCTGTCGGCGATCGTTTCAGTCGCACGTCCTGCCCTCTGGGCAGTTGATGCGAGCAACAGGACAGAGAGCCACCTAGCGGATAACGTAGGAACTACTTGCAAAAACCTGCTCGCAAGGGAACAGACGATTTGTCTCGGAGCGGGTGAGTTCACCGCTCCCCCCACCCTCGGAACTCGCCCGCTCAACGCTCACCCCACCGTCTCGACTCTAGCCAGAGCGTTGAGCAAAGCGACTCAGGTGTCACTCTGGTCTCTGCGGTCTCAGCTCATGCAGTAATACACCTCGCGGCTCGACCTGCTCGACTCAGCGCCTCTGCATCGGAGTTCGTCCCCACTGGATATTGTTCTTCGTAGTAATACCGCTATGTATATTACATTATTATGTTATGTATACATCAATTGTTTTTATTTTATTTTTATTTGTTTAAACTGATTAGATTAGGTTCCTGATGACTCCTACTACTATAGGATTTTTATTATGGACACTCGAATTTACGCTTTAATTACGAGCAAACCAATAAACGTATCGCAAAATGTGATACACCAATATTTTCCTTGTTTTATTCTGCGTAAGGCTATATGCAGCACTTTCGTTTTACAGTCAAATTTATATATTTTTTTCTTATTCTGGTACGGATTTTGCGATTTTAGGCGTCTTCGGAAGGAAACGTTCACTTTAAAAATATATGGCTTGTGATGTATTTGTATGAGGTTAATGAAATTTTAATACATTATAGCCAAATATATTGTTAATGTAAATCTCAAGTTACAACATTTTCCGATCACCCAAAAAACCACGATAGTGCAAAATAAATCAATAATCAAAAACTTTGTCATATCGTGGAAATTTCAATAAACAATACAGAATTCTTACTCATTATCTGTGTTACTTCAAAATAGGATCAAATAAGATCAAAATACAGCTATAGTACTGGAATAAACCAAGTTTAAAGGGCAATGTGCCTTCCATTTATTTTCTATTGTAAATGAGTGGTGAGTCATGAAAAAGAGCTAATTCATTTCAGGGAGTGAACAGTTATGATCCAATCTCTGAAAAGAACAGTTTTGCCCATCTCTACTGCCGACTGCTCCTAGTTAGTTCAGTATCGAGTTGTTCATTTCGTTCACTGCGCTCGCCCATTTTACATGTGTTCCAAACTGTTCTTCCACTTGCCTCTGGCTGTTCAGCGTCCACGACCGGTAATGAAAAAGTATTTTATAGTTACGTAAATTACAAAAAAATTACGTTGTATGTAATAGATACGTCTGTTCAGGTAACAAAAGGGCATATCAGATCACTTCATTATATCGATGAACAGCGGAAGACATACTTATAACAAGGGAAGTTTTTTTGTTATTCATATATTTTTAGGTTTCATCAACTTGATTTAGCAACTAACTGTCAATAATTTGCTTAATTTTTAGCGTAAGAAAATTCATATAAAACGATTTTCGTGTATCTTTCATGTACAAAACATTACATTTAGGAAGACTCTTATTATTTTTATGTTCGGTTGTTTCCAATTTGCATTACCTGCTAATTTGGTTTCTTTGAAAAAAATGGGTTGTGGGTCATTTTGGCTCAGTAGGAAAAGCGGTGCCTCTCCATTTGAAAAGACAAAGATTACCATAAAATCGTGTTTACTTATTATCTCAAAAACGTTTGTTCAGAAAGAGCTTTCAAACCAAAAACTTCATTACTGCGAACTTCATTATTATTATTATTGCTGCATTAACTTTAATAATGCAACATAAAAACCTAATTTTTACTAAGCATATGACGCCAAGTATGATGAGAAAACCACATTTTATTTTATGCTTCCATAAAGTCTCTACTTCGCCTACGAGCTCAGAGACAACGTGAAGTATATATAGGGTGTAAATTCATTGTTTATAACGTAGCATAGCTGTGTAGTGGAAGTCGAAACGAAAAATTTTATACAAGACACTTGTGGTCTATTGAGTTGGGAAACAGCCACCAACAGGTTTACAAGACTACATCTGCTGTAGCCCATGCGCGTTGCATGAGATTTTCATGTTCTCTTCTCCAGCTCTCTACACATCGTCATCGATTGTTTCGCAATTGTTGCTTGCATTAGCTTGTTATTTCTTCACTGCGTAACTATTACATGTCTGTCTGTTTGTTGTATCTGCTCGTAACGGGCAACACATCGTCCGTAATTGGCGAGCAGTCTGTACTTGGTGCCTGTTTTCCGTGCGCCACCCTATATTTTTTCCCTGCGTTCAGCCACAGCTGGCTAAACGAGAGGTTCTGCAGAATCACAGAAATTACTTCTAAAAGTGTGTAAGAATTCTGTAATGAATAAAAACTCTATACTCCAGGGGGGAGGAAAGTGGCCCCTCTTGGTGCCCTCCATCTTTCAGTCACCTACACTACTAGTTTTCAGTTTTTCATGAGAACCATACCAAGCACAAATGAACGGTGAACGAATAAAAATGAACGGTTCCCAAAAAAGAACGACCAGCAGTGAACTAGTTCCAAGGATGAACGAGTCTGCACATCTCTAGTTTACACTGTGAAATTGTAAAAAATGGTTCAAATGGCTCTGAGCACTATGGGACTTAACATCTATGGTAATCAGTCCCCTAGAACTACCTAAACCTTACTAACCTAAGGACATCACACAACACCCAGTCATCACGAGGCAGAGAAAATAATCCCTGATCCCGCCGGGAATCGAACCCGGGAACTCAGGCGTGGGAAGCGAGAACGCTACTGCACGACCACGAGCTGCGGACTGTGAAATTATAGATATCCGTCAGAAAGACTCCATTACACAACAGCTAAAGTTACGTAAATTTAAAATATGTTACCCATTGGTCGACTGCTGGTGGTGATGTCACTCCTGTCTACATAACGGCAGGAAAATATGCGAGACTAACCCTTCGTATGGGCTTAAATAGCGTACTGAGATCTCGTGAATAGACGGCAACACCCCCAGCGGCGATCAACGGCGATCAAGGCATACAGCCTCTCCCAGTAAGTTTGTGGCTTTGCAGGTGTAAATGGCTGAATCATCAGCTCGTAATCCAGTGACAGACAAACTGACATGGCCAAAGTCAAACGTAGTCCTAAGTCTAGTGCCAGTAGCAAGTGGTTTTCCATTCTTGAACCATTCAACTCGAAGGTTTGGATCTGTGCGTGGCTCCACTTGTGCCTCCAATAAAATATTTTGACCTTCTACGAATTTATCATGGCTGGTCAAATGAGTTGTGAAAACAGGTGCTTGTTGAGGTGTTGTATCTACAAATTGTGGAGGAACTTTATTCATTTCTGCTTCTTTCAGCTGAATCTTTTGCCATGCATCAGGTTGAAGAGTATCTCCAAAATTGATGAACGTGTTTTTACTTTCAGTGATATTGAAGACACTGCTTCCCCAGCTTTATTTATGGCTTTACACATATAGACTCCAGAATCTTCACTAATTACAGAGTTTATATCCAAGTTCACATAACCAAAGTCGTGTGTGACATGGAAGCGAGATCCTAATTTCAGCTCTGTCCCATTAATGTACCACTCAAATCGCATATTTGGATCACCGTTATTTATTATAATTACTAGTCACCTTCGTTTAACATAAATGTTAGTGACAGTTAATAACAGAAAACGGAACTATTCCATTTAAAAAGAGTTACAATTATAGTGTTAATTATAAAATAATAACAAATGTTCCGTAGCCAGCTCGTAGAAGTATATTACATTATGGGCCATAAGATAAAGTAAAACAATTTGTGACACACAAGAACTGTGTCACAGCCTCACCTAAACCAACATCAAGCAAACTCGTACACTGACAGACAGTGACCGCCGAAAAAAGCGGATGTGGTTGTAAAAAAAGCATCAAATCAGGGAAATGCTATCACTAGTCCAGCACATGGACTGTGCACAGGAAGATAAAAAGGATGAGGTACAATGTGTAACGGCTCATTTACTTGGCCACAGAGTCTGGAGATAAGGTTGAGCTCAATATTGGTCGTGCCTTAATCCAAGGGAGCGGCTGGGCATCCTCCTCCTTCGGCTGCGGGCAGACAGACTGGCTGGATGGCGGCTTCCGGTGATGGAGAGGGTGACTGGCTGGTCGCTCGCTGATGAGATCCCTGGGAACGCTCGACACAGGGAAATTGTCCCGTTCTCGCAAATGTTTGTCAATACGCATTGCGACCCCTGGAGTCGCTGTCGAACAAAATGTTCAAATGTGTGTGAAATCTTATGGGGCTTAACTGCTAAGGTCATCAGTCCCTAAGTTTACGCACTACTTAACCTAAATTATCCTAAGGACAAACACACACACCCATGCTCGAGGGAGGACTCGAACCTCCGCCGGGACCAGCCGCACAGTCCATGACTGCAGCGCCTTAGACCGACCGGCTAATCCCCCGCGGCCGCTGTGGAGCCATGCCGGCTCTGGGAACTCTGAGGCTGTTTTGCAAAGCCGGAATGGAGGTGTGTCGGCAGTTGTGCGAAGGGTTACTTTCCCATGGACAAAAGTAGCTGTGGTTCCCAGGCCAATGTTATACCGAGAAATTTATCAGGAAGGACAAAGAGGGGCAGTGGGGTTAGCAGGAAAAAGCGTGACCAATGACAGCGAGTTGCTGTTGTTGCCTATCGGACAGCCAATCATTAGAGGGCAGTCCAAGATTGGTGTAGCAGAGTACTGTGGTGGTAGCAGCATCTCTGAACTGGTTTCCCTGCAGTTCGACCATCCTTATGAAAGGACGCTGGTTCTTCGCGACTGTCAGGTGGACCACTGATTTCTGTTTACAATAATTCTCTTTGTCTCACGTGGTGAACCTGGCGACCTGAAATAATCAGGTGATGGGAGAGTGGGTATTAAAAGCTTCCGACAACAACTGACTTAGTTAAGTAGGTCACTGGACATCGGACGACTGGAAACGAGTGATTTGGAATGATGAATCAAGCCGTACCCTGTGCCAATCCGATGCAAGCATTTGGGTTTGGCGAATTCGTCGAGAACATTACCCGTCATCAGGTGTAGTGCGATCAGTGAAGTACAAAGGAAGTCGTGTTACAGTAGGCGAGGGGGGTTTGCTGTGATTATGGTGTAGTCTCTGTACGCTAATTTAAGAAATGTACAGTATTGTGTACTGAGTGCAGCAGAGAAACAGTTAGGAGAAGATGACTGTTTGTGTCAGCTAGATACCCTCCCACAAAGTAGCATCTTTGAGATGATGGGAAGTGGACGACGACATTCCTGAAACGGATTGGCCAGCCCAGAATCTCGACCTGAAAGTTAGAACGTCGACTTCGCTCCAGATCTTCTCTGGTTTCAGCTCGTGAGGAAGAATCACCTGCCATTCCTCAACAGGTATTCAGACACCTCTCTGAATGTGTCCCCAGCAGAGCTCAAACCGTCATGAAGGAGAAGGCTGGACACACCCCATGTTATTGCCCACCAGTAGGTGTATCATTTCCTAACAAGGGGACCTTCGAGATTAGACTTCGTAGTTTAGTAGTACACCTCAAGTATGTTTACACTAGCCAGAAGATTCCGAGAGAAATGGCCCTAAAGTTTTATCCACAGCTCATATAAGGGTCAATTTTTACGCTCTGGCAACATAGCGAAATAGCTGCGTCTGTAGAGGAGCCCCTTGCCACGTGGGCGATCTAGGTTCGACCCTGCCTAGTGACCCAAAATGTTATCTTCGAAATAAGGTTGGTTCAAATGGCTCTGAGCACTATGGGACTCAACTTCTGAGGTCATCAGTCCCCTAGAACTTTGAACTACTTAATCCTAATTAACCTAAGGACATCACACACATCCATGCCCGAGGCAGGATTCGAACCCGCGACTGTAGCGGTCACGCGGTTCCAGACTGAAGTGCCTAGAACCGCACGGCCACACCGGCAGGCTTCGAAATAAGGAAACTAACGACAGTGCTGTATATTGACGTTCTCGCCCGTTGTTTAAATTTTTGTGTGGCAAATGAACATATTCTATAATTATTAACTCTTGGGTGGTGGGGGGGGAGGGGGACAAGCAATGCCTGAATTATATGACAAAATCTTTGTGGAAGAGGAGAGATAACCGACACGTACAATTAAAGTGACTCCTCCGAAATGTACTCCTCTTATTCAGCCTTGTGACGTATATTTTTAGAGACAGATAAAAAATCTAATAAAGCGTATACAAAATGGCAGTTATCCGACTGAAAATAAAAGAGATATAAATTCCAGTGAAGATTCTATAAAAATAAAATAGGTAGTGCATCATCAACTGCCACTGCCACAGGCAGTGTTGCATGTGGTTACCACATGTCCTGACTCATCTTTTACCCTCCTTCACCGTGAATCTTGCACACTTTTCAATATAACTAGTTGCATTTGGTTTGCATCACATGCACTGATCACACTCTTCTGTGACGTCTGCAATGGCTCAAATGGTTCAAATGGCTCTGAGCACTATGGGACTTAACTTCTAAGGTCATCAGTCCCCTAGAACTTAGAACTACTGAAACCTAACTAACCTAAGGACATCACACACATCCATGCCCGAGGCAGGATTCGAACCTGCGACCGTAGCGATCACGCGGTTCCAGACTGTAGCGCCTTTAACCGCTTGGCCACACCGGCCGGCGTCTGCATTGGCGATGGGCTTCCAAATAGCCAGAAATCCAAAGAGTTCGAGTGCAGTGAACAGGGAGACCATGCTACAAGATCACTTCGACCCATCCATCGCCCATGAAATGTGTCTGTGAGGTACTGTCGCCGTAGAAAATAGTGTCGTGCCCTGTCGTCTATAAATGACGCCGTCTTTCTGTGGGGGTAACGTTCTCCAGCAGCACTGGTAATTCATCGAGCAGACATCGATAAACACATGTATCGCATCAAACGTTGCCCTTGTTACTTTTCATATTTTTAACCACTTTAAGTACAAAACCATAATTTGTTCATTCAAAAACAGATGAGCACTGAGATAGACATCGTAGCGTTTCTTACTTACTCGCACAAGACGCAGTTCATCAAAGAACAACCACTTTCGTCGATGTTCGTCACATAATTTCTGTTTGTATGTTTGTCATTCGAAAGTTTTTCTAATGAACAATGCTGCAGGTATGAAACTTCTGTATGATTAAGGATTCCAGTGAGATGAGCTTGTCTGTTTACTAAGTTGTTTACTAATTATTAACATCTGAAGTTTTACATATTTCTGTCAATTTTGATTGTGAGTTTCTACAGTTTGCCTTAGCTCACGAACAAAGTCTCGTACTGACTGAAAGTTTCCCGTACTTATTAGGTCTACGTGTGCTGACCATCTGTCATTGTAGATGAGTAGCCTAACACATCGTCTGCTACCACAGCCACAGCAGTTCTGTAACTCTGTAGTGAAATAATGTCATCACTCTGAATGTTTCGTAAACGCCACAACCAGGCATTAAAACTTCTTGTCTCCTTTATAGACATTCTGTTCTGTTACAACATTTATTGTAGACTGCTATGCTGAAACGTTACTTTCTTCCACACCTCGGAGCATCCGTAGCGTGCCGCAAAGCCACACTCGCAGCGTCGGACAGAGTCCACGTGACGAATTGCTCTACAGATATAATCGGAAACGTTTATTGGTGGACCCGGATTAATTTTCTGCACTGCTACACATGTAAATGCAGTATAAATACTGGTCCCTAAGCTCTCTCTGACCCTCGAGGCAGGGTTAAGATGCTCACTACTTCGAAGTCAGTAACTAAAAGCCTTGTAGCAAACCACTTACTTTCATAAACATTTCGAGTACCGACCACTGGACTACATATGTTCACTGCTTCCAATTGGCTCATAACCTGTCAATAATCTCCACACAACAAAATAACAGTACAGTTCAGTGTCAATAAACGAGAAATTCTGACATCAGCACCACACTCAAATTTGAACGATGACACTAGCCAAGTCCATCAGTTTGATCGAACACTGTCCCAGCTATATAATGGCTCCACGCTCAGTTCTGAAGATGTGAAAAAGCTGGAAGTGCCTGCGCCGAATTCAATAACTGCGCACGGGAAAGTGCTTTCGCTTTGTGGGCTTCCAGTACTGGAAAAGCAACTTCGGTAATCGCGTCGGATCACTGTAGCTGCGAAAAGATAACGACTTTAAAACACAAACTGCGCCCTAGAGGGTCAAAAACTTGGAACGTCAACCCAACGAGGGCTGTCTGACTGTTTCACGAGCTTGAAAACTGCTACACGAAATTACGTAACGTATTCGCCTTTCAGCCAATCACAGTCAGGAGCACAATGTATGCATCATAATTGGGCGTTTCGTGCTTACAACTCCTCTGTAAGGTGCTGCCTTCTAACAGGACATAGATCACGTGGACATATGGCCGGAATGGTTTCCAAGGGACTTGCATCCACTGGAAGGTGGACCTCGGACAGTGATGACTGAAAGCACCCATGAGGAGACCAGGCAAATAGGAATGTACTGTCTATCTGTATTTTAGCTTCACACTCAATTGGGCAGTGAGATGGAGCACTATCATATATAGACACATCACCCTTTTTACCTCCAAAGGTACGTCTCCCAGCAGGGGGAGGCGAAGTCATCCGCAGCGTAAGTGCACATTTGCCTCGTCCATGGGGAGTTGTGAAAGGATCACTGTCCCCTCGAGGAGGTCGCCAATAATCCCCGTCCACACATTGATGCAGAACTGGAACTGATGTTTGGTTGCCACCAGACCATGGTGATTCTCCGTAGCCCACAGGTGAGTATTGCGAAGGTTAAGGACACTTCCCCTCGTAAAAGCAGTCTCATGTGTTTGTAGGGTGGATAACAGAAATCCCTGCACCTTTGTGGCCTGTGGGACGATCCAGCTGTAGCCGTGGAGGCAAGTCCGTAAGCGATAAGGCCTGCTGGTATTATAAGTGATATGTGTAGTGGCTGATACCATGGTCCCCTTCACTTCTATGTGCTTGCCTTGGAACCCATTTTTGGCTATATGTCCACTTGACCATTTTTGCTCCTTATTGTCTCAGGCATCGTTTCGTGCAGTTTGTCCACATTTAACTAAATCATCCTGTATAGTAGGAGTCTGGGACGAGACTAATGCTTCAGTGAAATTTACTGCGGAACTATAGTTTCTGTTAGCTGAGACAGATCTAATAAAATCAGAGGCCATTTGATCCAGCATTGATTGTTCACAGTTTGGAGCCCAGTGTGGCCTTGGAGATTTACTAATCCCTAGTGATATTCTAAATGATTTGCTCGGTGTGACTGGTGCAAAGGTGCGAAGTTAGGTATTGATTGCGTTTGTGCAGTATAAAGCAGAACTCGGTCGCCTGTTTTCCGCAGATTGCGGAATCCGTTGGCGCAATCACGATACGACACGACGCAACGTATAACCGTAATGTGATATTCTGAAAGTCTGTTTGTATTCAACCCAACTGTGGTCCGTATGGTCTTTTAGACTGCACTGTGAAAACAATGGCCAATGTATCGTGTTACATCTTGGAGCAACAAATCATCAAGAGTACCTCGGCCCAAGAACAGTTACATGATTTACAGATTAGATGTATTGCTGCTTCACACCATTTACTGTAGCAAAAGAGAAAATTATGCGTATATTTAGTATAAGCAGAATCCAAATTTTTTTGAAGAATTGTAAATGAATCCACCTCGTGCAGTGCAACGTCTGCCACACACTTAGGCCATCAGAGTCATGTCCTGTAGTCATGAATCAGGTGGTTTATCCAGCGATTCTACATGACTGGTTTGTCCTGTAACTGCAGCTTTTTGGACAATTTCGTCAAATCTTGTTACAATGAATTTTACGGCAGGTCTGAAGGAACATTCTACTGAGGTACAAATGTATTTGACGACGGCTGCTAGTGTCGTCAGCACCTCCGACAAGGTCTCCCAAATGAGATAATGTTTTACGTGGAGCCGGCAAACGGGAAGTCACCCACAGTCGTTATCAGATAGCTTAGGACCTCAAAGACATTGTTCGAAATGTAGTTGCTTCCATTACTCTAACAATACTGCCGCCAATTTATGTCGCTCCCAGAGATAAAAAAGACTGTGCTATCGAAATGACAGAATCCACATAGATCGCATCGAGCAAAGCTCATTTATTTACATATTATATGTATTTATCTGCACAACCGTTCTGCACGAATACATGCTATTGCATGGACGTTTTGAAAACATATCTCAAGTATAGAGGGGAGAGGGTTTGTTTGTTTGTGTGTGTGTGTGTGTGTGTGTGTGTGTGTGTGTGTGTGTGTGTAGCTGGGTGGAGAAAAGGGAGGTGAATGGAAATTTTCGTACACTGTGTAGTTTGTTAGGTCACCGTGGGCGAGCTAATTTTGAGCTACTGAATTTATCGGCCTCTTCAATTAGAGGATCGTTAATTACATTTGTTACTTACAAATAATGGACTTAATTGCATCTATTGCAGTCAGAGAGATCAATTAAAGTAATAAATTTGTGTGCGACATTTTAAATAAAAAAAAATATTGGATTAGATGCGCCAGCTGCAGGAATGTAATTAAAATACGCCGCCTGAAAAGAAAAGAAAAAAAAAAACACCCAGAAGGGGAGGAGGAAAGGAAAGCGAAACTCTACTGTTTGAGAGGGCACGTGGCGTTATTTTAGTGACACAAAATGCAGTCAAATTTACAAAGATCTGAGCAGTATGCGCCCGCTTATCTGTACAACGTTGCACTCACTCTCCCCTAAACTCATGCACAGATTCGGTTGGGAAGGATGTCATAAGGTCGTTATATCCCCTCCCGAGGTAAGCTGGTCCACAACAGTTGTAGCTGCTCCTTGATGCCCTGGGAGTTGGAGTTGGAGCTGGAGTTGACGACCTAGCTGGTGCCACACATATTCTATCGGGGACAAACCTATAGGTCTGACCGACCACGGAACTAGCTCAACATCACACAGACATTACAATGAAATAAACACCATTAGCTGCTTACAGGCGTTGACATACGTCAATGCGGACAGATGAAAATGTGTGCCCCGACCGGGACTCGAACCCGGGATCTCCTGCTTACATGGGAGACGCTCTATCCATCTCCTTTTTTTTTTTTTTTTTTAGCTCTCGTTTTGTTCGTTTTCGTTAATTGTATCTGCTCTGGGCGGACGTCGAAAGACACCCGTTTCAGTTCGTTGTTGATCCATTAAGTCAGTTTTTTTATTACAGAGGGCAGCTAGCCCTTTGACCGAACACGCTCAGCTACCGTGCCGGCATCTGAGCCACCGAGGACACAGAGGATAGCGCGACTGCAGGGATTTATCTCTGGCACGCCTCCCGCGAAACCCACATTCTCAACGTATTGTTCCGCACTACATTCGTAATGCCCCTGCCTATTATATTCATTACTCGCGGCGCGTTGCCGATTCCTGTAACAGTTCGGGCACTGTTTGTGCATTGGCACAGAAGAAGAAGATGGTCAAGGGGCCGGTGAGCGTTAACGATAAATATACTAAGATGGTATCTGTCCTTTCGGGCATGTCCAAAAGGACAGATACCATCTTAGTATACAGGGTGATTCAAAAAGAATACCACAACTTTAGGAATTTAAAACTCTGCAACGACAAAAGGCAGAGCTAAGCACTATCTGTCGGCGAATTAAGGGAGCTATAAAGTTTCATTTAGTTGTACATCTGTTCGCTTGAGGCGCTGCTGACTAGGCGTCAGCATCAGTTGATGCTAAGATGACTGTAACTGGACTACAGTATCTGGAGATGTTAGAGAATTGGCTGTTCCCTCAGCTCGAACAAGAAGCACAACAATTCATATTTCAGCAGTATGGAGCGCCACCACATTGGCACTTATCTGTCCGTAACTACCTGAACGTCAACTACCGGAGGCGATGGATCGGCCGCCAGGCAGCCCGTGACAGAGCACTTCGTCACTGGCCTCCAAGAAGCCCTGATCTTACCCCCTGCGATTTTTTCTTATGGGGGTATGTTAAGGATATGGTGTTTCGGCCACCTCTCCCAGCCACCATTGATGATTTGAAACGAGAAATAACAGCAGCTATCCAAACTGTTACGCCTGATATGCTACAGAGAGTGTGGAACGAGTTGGAAATGGCTGGCTCTGAGCACTATGCGACTTAACTTCTAAGGTCATCAGTCGCCTAGAACTTAGAACTAATTAAACCTAACTAACCTAAGGGGCGTGAGTCGTGCTTGGGTAGCTCAGTTGGCCGGCAACGAGTTGGAGTATCGGGTTGATATTGCTCGAGTGTCTGGAGGGGGCCATATTGAACATCTCTGAACTTGTTTTTGAGTGAAAAAAAACCTTTTTAAATAGTCTTTGTAATGATGTATAACAGAAGGTTATATTATGTTTCTTTCATTAAATACACATTTTTAAAGTTGTGATATTCTTTTTGAATCACCCTGTATATATCACACTGACAGCTGTTCCAGACACGTGCCATGTGTCGACGTGCACTGTCTTGTTGAGAAATGGCGCCACTTCACAGTCGCATGAGAAGTAACATAAGGCCGTAATACCGGTACGTCAATGACGTGCCGTTGGGCGCCAGTTCCCTCATTTTCTATCGGCCGTTGCCTGATGTCACACAAAATGGCTCCTCGCGCCGTGACACCAGGAGCAACACAGCTGTGTTTCCCCAGAACAGTGGAAGAATGTCACCTCTGCCCGAGTTGCTGCCTCACCTGCCGACGATGGTCATGCTGGGCAGTGCATGACATGATCCGTCGTTGAACTCCGTGGGATGCTATCCATCAGCAGTCCATGTCTCCTTGCAACGGCACCACTTCAATCGCATCCTTTTGTGTTGTGATGTTAATGGCAGACCACCCATTCGCTAGGGGCTGGATGACATAAAATGTTGTAGGGAGTCCATTACCTGTTATCGGATGGCAGGCGTAGGTCCGAAGAGGTTAAACGTCCTTTTTTGCACATTGTAACCTCTCTCTCCTGTGCTGGTACGACGTTATTAGCCGGGAACTTCACGATGAGTCTGCCTGCCCTTATGCAGTCCAACATCGGGCCGCTGACACATCTAATTGCTCCACAAACGTGGATGCTGCACTATTTGACCAGCCGACTAAATTGAGATCCACAGTGGGTGTGTTTTCAAACCATGTGTGGTACTGTTTCACTCAAGTACGCGGTATCTGCGCATCCTTCACAGTGATCAACCAACATCTGACACTATTCACGCCCGATATAAACGCTACCAAGATCGGTGACAATACTTAAACATGAATACCTTAGTGTTCACTGGTGGCCGTTCTATCACAGAGACTAGGTAAGCCCGCAGCTCGTGGTCTGGTGGTTACCATTGCTGCCTCTGGATCATGCGGTCCCGGGTCCGAGTCCCAGCCAGGTCGGAGATTTTTCTCCGCCCGGGAATTGGTGTTTGTGTTGTCCACATCATTTCATAATAATTCGGGAAAGTGGCGTAACTGGACAAATTGGGAATTTGTACGGGCGTTGATAACCGCGGAGTTGAGAGCCCCACAAACCAAATATTATCATCATCATCAGAATGGTAACTCTAATTATTTACATACCTGCTGTTGGTATGTACATGTACGAAGTTATATTGACACCCGACTATGTCTTATGTGCGATTCACGTTTTTTTATAGGCATGTAGTTCAGTTCGGAAAGATTGCAGTATCGACCAATTGACTGGAAAATGTGCATCTCTAACAGTTTGTATACCGCCAGCAAGTGGCTCCTAGTGCAAGTAGGCTGTTTAGGTTTTTATATTGGTAACGCCACGTAGCGCTCTGTATGAAAATCACTGGCTGTGCTCTGTGCAGTCTGTGGCTGGTTGGCATTGTTGGAATATTCGCTATTGTAGTGTTGAGCAGTTGGATGTGAACAGCGCGTAGCGTTGCGCTGTTGGAGGTGAGCCGGCAGCAGTGGTGGATGTGGGGAGTGAGATGGCGAGTTTTGAGAGCGGATGATCTGGACGTGTGTCGATCAGAGAGAGTTAATTTGTAAGACTGGATGTCATCAACTGATATATATATTACGACTTTTGAAACACTATTAAGGTAAATACATTGTTTGTTGTCTGTCAAAATCTTTCATTTACTAACTATGCCTATCAGTAGTTAGTGCCTTCAGTAGTTGTTATCTTTTATTTAGCTGGCAGTATTGGCGCTCGCTGTATTGCAGTAGTTCGAGTAACGAAGATTTTTGTGAGGTAAGTGATTCATGAAAGGTATAGGTTATTGTTAGTCAGGGCCATTCTTTTGTAGGGATTATTGAAAGTCAGATTGCGTTGCGCTAAAAATATTGTGCGTCAGTTTAGTGATGATCAGAATAAGTAAAGAGAGAAATGTCGGAGTACGTTCAGTTTTGCTCAGCTGTTTGAAAATCAAATAACGTAAGGGGTTTACCAGCATAGTAATTCATTAATTTTTCTAAGGGGACGTTTCACTAGCAACTCCACAAATCCTAAAAAGGATAAAGGTTCAGATTTAATATGTTAGGTAAAATGTTAAACAAAACCTCCATAACACAAATTTTCACTGGAAGAAATGCAATTTACTGACTTCAGTTAGACTTCGCCAAGCCAGTAACTTTCATTAAACACCACCTCTAGGTAGCTACTGGTTAGACCTTTGCCTACAGACCTTGTCCACACTCGCTCTTATTGTGCCGAAGATGATGCTAAAATTATAAAAAAGACATCCTGCGACTTAATTTTATTCTGAGTTCACAGTAAAAGTGATACTATAGAGAACGCTTTAGTAATTTTTTTGTTGCTTTGTGATGATGTAAGTGAACCACAAAGAGTGAGTCACACATGTATTATGGCACACCAAGTAACTTTCGCTGAATGCTGCACTATACTTCAGTGTGACACATACACATGACACTATTATTGAACATAGTCGCCAAGCCTCTATAAACAACGCACGGAACCACCAGAAATTCACGGTGAATCTCTGCTCGATTTAGGCGTTTTGCCCGCAAGAATCGTACTATCCCGCCTACTTCATCTTTGGAATACGTTCCGAGTTGCTGCGTCATTTCACACCCAGACTGTGACCCACCCGTTGTCAGTACCTGTATCTGCAGAGAACCCAGAACGTGTACTCTTCCTGTGACAAGGAACAACTCTTGTTGTGCACCGTTCCTCGCGTGGAACGACATGTGTAGCTTACTTTCGGAAGTCGCTACGTGGTTTCGATCGGTAGCGAGTAACAATATAATTTATCAGCAGCGCTTGGTGGTATATAAATACGACTTTTTTAAATACTGTTTTTTACTTTCCTTTGTTAGCAGAGGTCAATGTCTGCTGGAACCGTACATTCGCTGGTCGTTTCTTCTCTGTTTTAAAATCTTCGTGTATTCCTAGTAGTTACCTTGTAAACTTGACTTTTCCTCATTTCATATTACATGTAGCCTGCAAAAGCTCTTTTCAGTAGTTTGTTTTTTGTAGCCTTTACGTAGGTACACATTCCACAAACAAACGTCTTCTAAGAGTAGAGAAGAAATGACCAATAAAAATGCTGTGCAACTCAGGCTGAAATCAGTTGTTACAACGAAAGAAAAATTTACTTGTAATCGTAAAACGAACAACAGGTGCTTAAAATCACTGATGCTGCTTTGCAAAACACTTTGGTAAGAAAAACTTCAATTTGCACAGGACATAAGACGAAAAAAATGTAAACAAAATAATAATTAGCACAACAGTTGCTCATGAAAATGGCTGCCAAGACAAACGTTATGTCTTTACATACAGGAAAATGTAGGAACTATTGAATATTCACTCAAACTGTAAATCATGGAACGTAAGTGAAGAGGATGATTGAAACCATTACCCGAGAATGCTTTACAAATTTAATGAATGAAGTCTGAATTGTTTTCTGTTACGTAACAAAAGAGATTCATTTATATCAGTCCAATGTGACAATTCCAATGAGTATCGTTGGACATCCATGGGGAAACCAGCTAGCGGAGTTATCGTAAAATGATATAAGAGAAACATTGAAGAACCAAGCCTTCGGACGCATAATAAGAAGGCTAATTGTTGGTTTCGGTATATTGATGGCACTTTCGTTGTATGATCTCACGGAGAAATGACTTTAAACGCGTGTCGACAAGTTTCTGTAACGAGAAATATCCATATTTTTCAACCATCCATGAACTATAAAGAGTGATCGATTCCGCTGTGGACACGTTATGGGCGACAATTTTTCAAGGTAGCGCTATACAATCTATGCGGAAGACATTGTTTGGTATGAAACATGAGATTTTGAAAACATCATCTTCTCTCTCATGCTGATTAACAGCACCGTAACACCTGAAATATTCAGTTACGACCTATTGCGCCTTATTTCAGAATACTCAGTTTAAGATTCTTTGCCGTCCGTGCCAGTTGGACACATATACGCAGCAAACAGAGCTAATTCATGCGCCGAAAGAATTCCAGGAACAACGTCGGCTCGATTTGGCGTCTGTTGACAGCTTTCGTGTGATGTCATAACGACGCGGCTGTTGAGCGGATACGAACACTTATTTCGGATGTTATCGTCTCTTGTTCTACAGTCAACAATGTTAGTACAGTTGCCTAGCAACAGAAGTACTACAGAAGTCGGTCTCGCAAGTTCGTTGCGGGTCAAGGAACCGTATGAATGTGCTGAAGGTAGGTTTTCATGTAAGCAGTTCGAAGAACTTTAGTGAAATGTGAGAGAAATTCGTCTGTGACAGTTAATAGTACTCGACTACCGGCATAAGGTCTCGTATCCTTTTTATTATCGTAGTCATATTCGGTGGTAACTACACGGGGTGTGCGATGAATATTATGTCAGCGTCATAGAATTCGTTTATAGGAACGACAGCCACTATGATTTTCCTGTTATCGGTAATACCCTTGCAACACGAATAACGTTCAGACCACTTCGGTAGCAAGAAATGAGCTCTCATAATAGTGCAAGGTAATGGAAATTCGAAACGATGATATAAATAGTTTGAAGGCAGACGGCGAAAACGCCAACAAATTGCGTCCGAAGTCCTACAAGGGACCTAAGGAGAAGCAAGCAACATGACCTGGCAAATCCTACAGCACTCGTCTGAGAAACCACCCGAGGCAGGTGGACCCAACGCTTATCCCGTTCTACATCAGCAAATAAAACACGCCTTTATCATTAATTACGTGCTGTAGGGTACTTATGTAACTACTATAGAGGATAAACGTACTTATAAAAGCGAAGGGAAGCTACCGAGTAGTGCGAACATCGAAGAGCTAAACGCAATTGCACGCATTTGATTGACTGCTTGTGTGCAGTGCTGCAATACTCATTTTAATGTTTATCAACTCCATTGCACCGTCTAGAAGATATTATCCGTCGACTTTGATCATTTATGTAAAGGTGACGACTGCTGTGACGTCATTTATAAGTGACCATTTTCAGTTGTCTTCCTCTGTAATGCTGTCCTTGTTATATACTAGTAGGTTTCGAGAGAAATTACGTTCTTAATCTCTGCCTTGTATAAGATACCAGATACCCTCTGTTCTTTGTTCTTTACGATCGCCACATTGTATACTCTGACTCGTCACTCCACACAACGTTTTTCCACTGTTCAATCGTCCAATGTTTACGCTCCTTACACCAAGAGAGGCGTCGTTTGGCATTTACCGGTGCGATGTGTGGCTTATGAGCAACCGCTCGATCATGAAATACAAGTTTCTTACCTCCCGCCTAACTGTCTAGTGCTTGCAGTGGATCCTAATGCAGTCTGGAACTCCTGTGTGATGGGCTGAAGAGATGTCTGCCTATTACACATTACGACCCTCTTCAACTGTCGGCGGTCTCTGTCAATCAACAGACGAGGTCGGCCTGTAGGCTTTCGTGCTGTATGTGTCCCTTCACGTTTCCACTTCACTATCACATAGGAAACAGTGGAGCTAGGGATGTTTAGGAGTGTGTAAATCTCGCGTACATTCGTGTGACACGCGTGATACGCAATCACCTGACTACGTTCGAAGCCCGTGAGTTCCGCGGAGCGCCCCATTCTCTCTCACGATGTCTAATAATTACTGAGGTCGCTGATATGGAGTACCTGGCAGTAGGTGGCAGCACAATGCACCTAATACGAAAAACGTATGTTTTTGGTGGTGTCCGGATACTTTTGATCACATAGTGTATATTCGTATCGGGTCAAGCGCACGGTCCTATTCCATCCATCTGCTTTTATTCATGAATTCCTGTGTGACGTCAAGAGTTTATGTTCCGACGGATCTAAGCGGTCTGTTATTGTGGTTGTGTCAGTAGCTGTTGTAAGCTTTGATGTTTGTTAACCATGTTGTTTATTCCAAATGTGTCGCAGTGTAACGGAGTGTGGTAAGTTGGAACCTGAGTGCTCGGTAAGATTATGCTGGTACCTAAGAGCACAACTTAAATTGTTGCGAGTTAAACGATGAGTGATTACAATTATAAAGTTGTTTATTATAGTATTTGCTTTATTTGACTGTTTTCTCAGTGTGGCACGTTTGTTAATTCTGAAGTTAGGCATGAAGCTAAGTGAATAGCTCAAATGGTTGCGAGCGAAATACTGATTCTTATATATATTTGCGAGTTTTTCTCCCCAAATGTGACATAGTGCAGACGTTGCATGTATCAGATCGATTGTTCTTTTCGCTGTCGTGTTGATAGTGGCGGATCACACTTTAGGGGACGTGTGTTTTTGCGATTTAGTTTGTCTTAGTGGGTTAGTTAAATGGGATTGGGGTTTTGGTATTTATCGATTACTTTTCTTTCCTTATGTTTGTTGAATTTCATTTGTATTATGATAATTTTTTAAATAGATTTTCTTTTGGCTTATTCTGGAGGAAACTGAGTGTTCCTTTCTTCGATTGATTCCTTGTTTTCTGCGGTTGTGTATGGTATCCCGTTTTCGTTTCAGCTATATACGTCAAGTGAAAAATGGTTCAAATGGCTCTGAGCACTACGGGGCTTCACATCTGAGGTCATCAGTCCCCTAGAACTTAGAACTACTTAAACCTAACTAACCTAAGGACATCACACACATCCATGCCCGAGGCAGGATTTGAACCTGCGACCGTAGCGGTCGCGCGCTTCCAGACTGCAGCGCCTGCAACCGCTCGGCCACTCTGGCCGGCTCGTCAAGTGAAGAATTCGACTGCAAATTTTGTTTAAGGTGGGTGGAGCTTTTATTTTTATTTCTTTTTTTGAGGAGGGTGGAGGCTGGTAACTGCTATCGCCGTCTTTGATATTTAGCTTTAGCATACGTTGCAATTACCCTAAAGTGTTTTCTTTTACAATGTCTTTTGATTTACTTTGAAAGAATTTATGCGTATTGTTATTCGACTTTTTCGTTGCTTTGTGGAGGTGTACCTGTACCCCTGTCTTCATTTGAGCTATATAGGTCACGCAAAATATTCTATTGTAAATGGATATTTCCTCTTTTTTTTTTTGGTTCATTCTAAAGGAATTTGTGTGCTATTTTTCGTATGTGGTTCTTTTGTGGTGCGGATGTCTGTCGTCGTCGTCTTCGTTTGAGCTTGTATTTGTATGTCTGTGGTTTGAGTATGTTTGCTGGCAACCCTGATATTAGTATGTATCGGTAATGCTTGATAAGTACGTGTCAGTGATATCCGTTATTTAACTTTAGTTTGTGTTTTGTTTCCAGAAGCGAAATTTATTTCCATTTATGGTTTTCAATTTTTCGATTCGTTATTTTCATTTGCAGCTGTATGTTTTTGTTGATAATGTATGATTTTCATGTGCATGAACCTGATAAAAATTGCGACACTGCTTTTTGCGGTTCGGTTTGCTGTTGTCGGTATCGCTATCTTCGTTTGAGCTATGGTCCAGGGAATTATTCGATACCAAATTTCTGTTTTCCATGTATTTTCGTTTCGTTTATTCTAGATGAATCTGGGTGTAATATTTTTGGATTTTTTACGAGGGTAATCCCAAAAGTAAGGTCTCTTTTTTTATAAGTGCATAGATCTGTTTATTTCTACAATGGTTTACATCAGTTTACAGCTTCAATATTTAGCTGTTTTCCGTCGATGCATTTTTGTAGACGCTGCGGCAGTTTTTTTATGCCCATGTCGTCGCCATGGTGATGAACCTCTCCTTCACTTCGTCGTCGGAACTGCCGCGCGGTCTTGGTTGGGTGCCTTGCCACGGTTCCCGCGGCTCCCCTCCCCCCCCCCCCCTCCCCCCGTCGGAGGTACGAGTACTCCATCGGGCATGGATGTGTGAGTTGTTCTCAGCGCGTAAGTTACTTACAGTTAGATTAAGGTGTGTATAAGTATAAGGACCATTGACCTCAAAAGTTTGGTTCCATAGGAGCTTACGACAAAATTTTCAGCAACTTGGGTGCATGAGCTGTTAAGCTGACTGTGCGATAGTGCTCACATTTATCTGCCTTTTCTATTTTCGGAATTGTATCGATATATCCGGTGGTATGTCTCCAGTATCATATATACTACACAGTAACGTGAATAATCGTGTGTTTGCCACTTACCCCAATAAGTTTTGAAATTCGAAAGGCATGTTATCTGCATAGTTTCTCTTTTGTTTGACCTCAAGTCATTCAGAACTCTAACCCTAATGATGCATCCCCTGAGTCTTCCAAACCGATGCCCATTTACTCTTCTGGGACGTCAGGAAAGAGTTACGCTACCTTGCAAAGGGTTTTATTTTGCATTCGTAATGTTGACGCCTCTGCCTTTAATTTCACTTATCATTGCTTTAACTTTCTTTACAGTGAATCATTTTACCGACGACTATTTCCTTCTAGATTCTTTCACGTTTTTTTCGTGCAGCCGCTTCCATTTTGCTTCCCTGCACTTTCTGTTGGTTTCATTCCTTAATGGAACATGTCCGATGTTGTCTAGATATATTGAGGGCGAATCCCCGAAGGTCCTAATCACAGATGTTTCTAGGACCGTCTCATATATCGTAATAGTGACTTCAAGTCACATGAACTGCAAGTAAATCCTTGCTAACCGAGTTATAGAATCTTATCATAGCATTATTAAGTACGAAGATATCGGTATCAACTTCGTTTTTTGTTTTAAATGTAGCTTACGGTAGTAGTATGGTTGATCTGGAACGACGTAGTTTCATTTTCAGACCATCGATAAGCTGTTACAGAAAACTTGAAGTGTGCGGAACTTAAGATTACTCTATTTGAACATCAAAGATTGTCTTACGGGACAGTACCTGATATAGTATATTATAAGAAACTATACGGAACTTTCACGTCGCTTCAGTGTGGTACAGCTGAACAAGACTAAACATTCGAAATAGCGGATATTCAGAATACAGGGTGTGCTCATAAAACTGGCCCGGAAAATATTTATAAGTCTGACGCGGAATTGACCTTTCTTAATGAACGGGAGAACTCCCCATGACGGTAAATGCTGGATACCGTGATTTCGATGCACCAATCGGTCCTGGCAGTGGTTTCTGAATGAAGTGGAATGTGATCTTTTGGATCATCAGCTTTTCATTTCTTCATATGGGGCCTAACTTATCCTGTCGGAGTCTGTGATTTCATAGATCAATCGCCTTTATGCCATCAAAAATATGTTCATCAGTACTTTGAGGAACCGTTACATAGTCTCAAAATTCTTATTCGGTTCACGATGTCTGGTGTCCACATAGCAGCTCGATTCTTTCACCATACTGATAACGCTAACTGGTATGTCCAGAAACTGTTTGCTCTACCTGTGGATCAACTCACAGAAAATGAACGACTGTGTGGATATTTTCAGCAAGAAGGAACAAGAGCACTTAAGACCCCTGTCAACCTTGTCACAAGTGCAAGAAGTGTTCGGTGATATCACATTGCCTAACGATTCAGAAGATATTGTCATTAAAATAAAACTGGGCCAGAAAATTTTTACAATAAAACTGACATAGGCTTGATCCTTGTTAATGAAAATCACAGAAGATACCAGAAATAGCCACCACTGACGACCGTTGACGTCAGTGTAGCACTGTGCTCGATTTAACTGACCGTGTGACACGAGTAGCAGCTCTGCCCGAGGCAGTGCAATATCCCGGCCACCTCGATCGCCTGATCTCTCTCCCTGTGATTTATACCAGTGGGGCTAATTGAAGTGTCAGCTGCACTCAAACAATCCTCACACACTGGAAGAGCTGCAGCAGGACACTCAAACCGCTGTCGCTGCTGTCCCTCAGGCAGAGCTGCTCCTCGTGTCACACAGTATGATAAATCGAGCACAGTACTACATTGACGTCAACGGTGACTACGTTCTGCGATGTTCATCAACGAGGTCAACCCTATGTCAGTTTTATTGTAAATATTTTCCAGCCCAGTTTCAGTTTGGCGATAAAATCTTCTGAGTCGTCAAAAAAATGGTTCAAATGGCTCTGAGCACTATGGGACTTAACTGCTGAGGTCATCAGTCCCCTAGAACTTAGAACCACTCAAAACTTAACTAACCTAAGGACATCACACACGTCCATGCCCGAGGCAGGATTCGAACCTGCGACCGTAGCGGTCGCACGCACGGTTCTAGACTGTAGCGCCTAGAACCGCTCGGCCACCCCGGCCGGCTCTGAGTCGTCAGGCAGTGTCACATTTCTCTTCAAACTTCTTCACTGCTTCACGTTTTGAGCTTTCTTTTGAGATCGTCATCAACATTCTATTGGCGTCCCTGGATGGCTGAACTCACTCTTATTTTTCCCACTCTGACCAAAGCTGCATTTCCTCTCCTCTCCATTCATTCCAACATCGCGGTGGCGCAACATTTCGTTTCGTCTTCATCCGATAGCACATATTTCCTTGTTTCAGTAGCCAGTCAAGATCTTCTGGATAAACGAACAAGCAGTTTGATGTTATAGAAATCCTTTCCGAAGTTTACGCATTGGAACTCGAAAGTGAGACGCCGTTGAATTCGTCTGTTTCAGATGTAGGTTGATAGCCATATCTTTGCAGCTAATTTAGGTATGAACAGATAACATATGAGGTATCTTCGGTACTACAATGAAGAGCCAAAGAAACTGGTGCACCTACCTAATATCGTGTAGCGCCCATGCGAGCACACAGGAGTGCCGCAACACGACGTGGCATTGACTCGATGAATGAAGTAGTGCTGAAGGGAACTGACAACATGAATCTTGCAGGGCTGTTCATAAATCCCTAAGAATACAAAGGGGTTGAGATCTCTTCTGAACAGCACGTTGCAAGGCATCCCAGATATGCTCAATAATGTTCATGTCTGGGGAGTTTGGTCGCCAGCGGAAGTGTTTAAACTCAGAAGAGTGTTCCTGGAGCTACCCTGTCCCAATTCTGGACGTGTGAGGTGTCGCATTGCCCTGCTGGAATTTCGGAAGTCCGTTGGAATGCACAATGGACATTAATGAATTCAGGTCATCAGACAGAATGCTTATGTACTTGTCATCTGTCAGAGGCGTACCTAGACGTATCAGGGGTCCCATTTCACTCCAACTGCAAACGCCCCACACCGTTACAGAGCCTCCACCAGCTTGAACAGTCTACTGATGACACGCAGGGTCCATGGATTCATGAGGTTGTCTCTATACCCATAAACGTCCATCCGCTCGATACAATCTGAAACGAGATCAGTCCAACCAGGCAACATGTCTCCAGTCATTACCAGTACAATGTCAGTGTTGAGGGGTCCAGGCGAGGAGTAACACTGAGTCGTGTAGTCACCAAGGGTACACGAATGGGCCTTCGGTTCCGAAAGCCCATATCGATGACGTTCTGTCGAATGGTTCGCACCTTGACACTTGTTGATGGCCCAGCATTAAAATCTGCAGTACTTTGCGGAAGGGTTGTACTTCTGCCACGTTGAACGATTATCTTCAGTTGTCGTTGGTCCCGTTCTTGCAGGATCTTCTTCCGGCCGCAGCGATGACAGAGATTTGATATTTACTGGATTCCTGATATTCACGGCACACTCGTGAAATGGTCGTACGGGAAAAACCCCACTTCATTGTTACCTCTGAGATGCTGTGTGTCATCGCTTGTGCACCGACTATAAACACCACGTTCAAATTCACATCTTGATAACCTGGCATTTTAGCAGCGGTATCGGATCTAATAACTGCGCTATTGCTACACCCTTGTTTTCTTAGATAGGCGTTGCCGATGGCAGCGCCGTATTCTGCCTGTTAACATATCTACGAGGTGTGGCTGGAAAAAAACCGGACTAGTACTGGTGAAACAATAAAACGAATGCAATAAGGCTGAAAGTCGCGTGGCCTGTCACGTGACTCTCGCTCCGCCTACTGCTCGAGTTTCATCTGCCTCCTGCACTCAGTCTGCCCGTGGCGTCTGTTTTAAGTAGTTGACGTTTTGTCTGTGCGTCGGAAAATGTTGAGTGTACAGAAAGAACAGCATGTTAACATAAAATTTTGTTTCAAACTAGGAATATCTGCAAGTGAAACGTTTGTAATGTTACAACAAGTGTACGGCAATGATTGTTTATCGCGAACACAAGTGTTTGAGTGGTTTAAACGATTTAAAGATGGCCGCAAAGACACCAGTGATGACACTCGCACTGGCAGACCATTGTCAGCAAAAACTGATGCAAACATTGAAAAAATCGGTAAACTTGTTCGACAAGATCGCCGTCAACTCCTGTTAACTCAGACACTGCTCTGATTGTTAAACGGCGATCTTGTCGAACAAGTTTACCGATTTTTTCAATGTTTGCATCAGTTTTTGCTGACAATGATCTGCCAGTGCGAGTGTCATCACTGGTGTCTTCGCGGCCATCTTTAAATCGTTTAAACCACTCAAACACTTGTGTTCGCGATAAACAATCATCGCCGTACACTTGTTGTAACATTACAAACGTTTCACTTGCAGATTTTCCTAGTTTGAAACAAAATTTGATGTTAACACGCTGTTCTTTCTGTACACTCAACATTTTCCGACGCACAGACAAAACGTCAACTACTTAAAACAGACGCCACGGGCAGACTGAGTGCAGGAGGCAGATGAAACTCGAGCAGTAGGCGGAGCGAGAGTCACGTGACAGGCCACGCGACTTTCAGCCTTATTGCATTCGTTTTATTGTTTCACCAGTATTAGTCCGGTTTTTTTCTAGCCACACCTCCTATGTATGTGAATATGCATGCCTATACCAGTTTTAATTCATGAAATACTCCCCACCCGGAGATCCGAACGGGGGAGTAGTTTATCTCCGGAATATTTTACTCCAGGAAACGCCATAATTATCCTCCGTCTTCCAACGTTCAGGAAATATATTAATGTGGTAGTCTTTCCATTTCCTTTCCACATCGCAGTATCATGGCCGAAGAACGAGACTATGGTTGGTTTCGCCCATGAGTCTTCGATCTTGATCCATATGAAGCATCATTTGCTGTGTGCATCAATTCGATACTGGTGCCCGCTGCTGCCCATTACCAGAGGAAGTATAGGATTGGGTAAAGAAAGACTCCTAGCCCTCGAAACCTAATAGCGTCAGGGTCGGAAAAAACAAGAGTTGGCCGACGATGGCCAGACAGGAAAGATAAAAGTGAGGAGCCTGGCATAAGTAAGTGGAAGCAATACCAGGACTCAGCTTGGGGCCCCGTGGTTGCCAGCCACGTACTCGCTAGGTGCAAGTCCCCTGGAGAATATATTGATGAACATCCTTAAGGAAATAGGAATCAACTGGAGAGATCGGAGACTTATAAGGAACTTGTACCTGGGACAAAGGGTAAGGATACGTCTGAACTATGGAGAAACAAACTGTGGTGTGCGTACTGTAAGACCTTCGGTACACACACCATCAGATTATTTGACTTGTCGCTGTAACGAGTGTCAGCAATATGTCTCGTGGTCTTATCGTGGCGTGTTTATCTTCTGCCATTAGGTCAGATGATAGAAATGCCACTTGCACGCTTAGAGTAGCAGATTGACGGTGACCAACTTTAAACAGAACTTGATTAATTTTCACACAAATTTATTAAAATAATAAAAAGCATAGACACTATGTAACGTGATTCTGGATGCTGTTTACAACTGACAATCTGAAGTTCCTTTGGTCTTGGTACGTTAATCTTATTCTCACATATCTCTGATAGTTGACAAAGTGTCTATACATTTCTCTTCATGGCTATGTACAGGAATATGATAATCTTATTAGGTGCAGACTGAAACTTGACTATAGACTGGTACAGACAAATGCAGACTAATGCAGACTGACTAATCGGAGGTCTGTACACTCGTTATAATACCTCGAGCGTTCAGCTATCACTGCGCGAGTGTGATCCGCTAGGAGAAAAGGTTCTACGTTAACAGCAATCTCATTGGCTGCGATACATATTAATACGCGGATCGGCGGAAGCAGAATTTGGCCCGTCTCTAAGACAGCGCCATCTCGTAGTGCAGAGACGGACGAGCGCTGCGCCTGCGCTGTTGTGCTTAGCGGGGCGCGCTCTAGTGGGAAAGTTGTGTACGCGCTAACTAAGCGGAACTATGTACACAACACAAACAGTGTGGAAATAGGAAGGGGAGTGAGACAAGGATGTTGTCTGTCGCCAAGCCTCTTCAACTTCTATGGAGAAATGCTGGCGAGACAAGTGCTGAAAGGATGTGGAAACTTCAAAGTGGGAGGACGCCTCATCAACACCATCAAGTATGCAGACGACCTGGTAGTGCTCGCCAAAAATCAGAGACATCTGCAACACAAGATGAACAATTTGGTGGAAACGGGAAGAAAATATGGCATGGAAATCAACATCAAAAATCAAAAGTGATGTGCATATCAAAACGTGAGAAACACTTGAAGATAAATGTTGGCAATCGGGAAGTGGAAAATGTGAATCAGTTCAAGTATCTGGGAAGTTTTATCACAAAGGATGCCCACTGCACCAACGAAATCCGAGCAAGAATCGCCATGGCCAAAGCTACTGTCAGCAAGAACAGGACTCTGCTGACCGTCAAGTTGAGTTTGGCATTGAGGAAAAAACTGATAAAGTGCTACATTTGGAGCATCGCACTGGATGGAGCGGAGACATGGACCATGAGAAAGAAGGAGAAAAAATAATTAGAGAGCTTTGAAATATGGTGCTGGAGGAGAATGGAAAAGATAAAGTTGACAGATCGCATAAAAATGACGATGTACTGCGAAGAGTTAG
Source organism: Schistocerca cancellata (assembly GCF_023864275.1). Lineage (NCBI taxonomy): Eukaryota > Metazoa > Arthropoda > Insecta > Orthoptera > Acrididae > Schistocerca > Schistocerca cancellata. The sequence goes on from NC_064628.1 coordinate 810,905,477, forward strand.
GAGAGAGGAGAAGTATTCTTGAGAGAAAGGTCAACTGGATTGGACATGTACTTAGGCATGAGGGACTCATACATAATGTCATCGAAGGGAAACTCAGAGGAAACGCAGGACGAGGAAGAAGAAGAATTCAACATCTGGACGACATGAAAAATGGAAGGAGATACAACAGACTGAAGGATGAAGCTGAAGACAGCGAACAGCGGAATCAGAAATTCTCCGTACCAAGACATGGACCTGCCACTAGGCTACATAATAATAATAATAATAATAAAATATAAGTTTCTCTGGCGGTTCAGTGTAGCTTACAGTTACTCTATCTCCACAGCTGTATAGTCAGCATAGATGGCTGCCATGCTGAGGATCCGAGACTGACTCCTGGGCCGCCCGCGGTGGTCTAGCAGTTCTAGGCGCTCAGTCCGGAACCGCGCGACTGCTACGGTAGCAGATTCAAATCCTGCCTCGGGCATGGATGTGTGTGATGTCCTTAGGTTAGTTAGGTTTAAGTAGTTCTAAGTTCTAGGGGACTGATGACCACAGATGTTAAGTCCCATCGTGCTCAGAGCCATTTGAACCATTTTTTTGAACTGACTCCTGGAACTACTCAGGATTTTTCCTTGGTGAGAGGACTGGTACAGGGTGCACTCAGCCTCGTGTGCCGAATGAAGAGCTACTGTACCGAGTAGCAACGGCTGGCCTGTCGGCAATCGGAAATTGGAGCAAATCGGGTGGGGGGGGGGAGGGGGGAGGGGGAGAGAGGAGGGTGTGTGCTGGCTACATGCCCCTCCATACCGCATCCACATGACGCCTTAAGGCACTGGACTATTATCATTCAGCTGTTTCTGCCCAGTGTGCAACCATTGTCCATCAATATGGTTTTGAATGTTTCAAGATGATAGTGTCATGATCGACTCTGTTCGCCGCGTAATAAACGTTCCTTTCTGATGTAGACTGTTTCATACTCAGTTTCATGTAAAGAAAAACTATGAGGTAATCAAGATTACAGTACGTAAAACAGACCTAAACAAATAGAATGGTAAAAATGACGTCGCTCTGTAAAACAGATTGTTGAGAAGGGGCAGCAGATACGCAAAGATGAGTTCAAAAAATAGATCTAAGCACTATGGAACTTAACATCTGAGGTCATCAGTTCCCTAGACTTAGAACTACTTAAACCTGACTAACCTAAGGACATCACACACATCCATGCCCGAGGCAGGATTCGAACCTGCGACGGTAGCAGCAGCTAGGTTCCGGACTGAGGCACCTAGAACCGCTCGGCCACAGCGGCCGGCAAACATGAGTTCAAGGAAGATTGAGGAAGTGAACGCTAATGAACTACTCGAAGTAAAAGAATAACTGAAAATCAAACTGTCGAAGGTTTAGGTTCTGAAATTCCAGATGAAAGGTACGCTAGTAAATTATTGAGTGCTTCTAGAGTGTATACTTTCATGAAAAAGAGTTCGAATAGTTTTTTGGATTATTGTTTGTGTGTGTCTCTTCAGCACCGTGTGTTAGACATATGATACGGTGCTGTGAACACGCTAAGGCATGGAAGGACTGGCGGCAGTGCAGCGGGTGGAAGCTAGTTGCGCACGATTGGACAGTTCCCACAGCAACAAGCTGCCACTCGGCGCCAACGGCCTGGGACTGAACGTTTCCCAGCAACAGAAATGGCCGGCGGCGCCTACGGGGAAAGGTTAACACCGATAGGCACTTTGCTCTCTGCCAGAGAGCGGACACGTGTTGCCTTCGTGTGAATAAACTGGCAGCTACTGGTTGCGTGTTCACTAAAGTACGCAGGCTGCGGCAGCTGACTCAAGTTTGTGACAAACCAGCACGAGAAATTGCAGTGAAATAATTCCTTCCGAATTCACTCTCCTCCGTCTTCGCGGCCTCCTCTCTCCTTCTTTTGCTGTCTTTCTATTTTACCTCAGTGTTCTTCTGAATAGTAAGCTTCTGGCTCATTCCAAAAGCTGTCGATTTTTGTTAACATTTCAGATGCCTCTAAATCGGCTCATAGACCGTGTTGTTTAGGTTTTCTGTAATGTGTGACGCATCTATTTTCTGTTTGCAAGCACACGGTTCTTCGATTCGTGTAGCATTTGACACTAGGCACATAAAAATTAAACGGTATTACAAAAAGGTACGGGCAAACTTTCAGGAAACATTTCTCACACACACAAAGAAAGAAAATACGTTATGTGGACATGTGTCCGGAAACGCTTACTTTCCATGTTAGAGCTCATTTTATTACTTCTCTTCAAATCACATTAATCATGGAATGGATACACACAGCAACAGAACGTACCAGCGTGACTTCAAACACTTTGTTACAGGAAATGTTCAAAATTTCCTCCGTTAGCGAGGATACATGCATCCACCCTCCGTCGCATGGAATCGCTGATGCGCTGATGCAGCCTTGGAGAATGGCGTGTTGCATCACAGCCGTCCACAATACGAGCACGAAGAGTCTCTACATTTGGTACCGGGGTTGCGTAGACAAGAGCTTTCAAATGCCCCCATAAATGAAAGTCAAGGGGGTTGAGGTCAGGAAAGCGTGGAGGCCATAGAATTGGTCCGCCTCTACCAATCCAACGGTCACCGAATCTGTTGTTGAGAAGCGTACGAACACTTCGACTGAAATGTGCAGGAGCTCCATCGTGCATGAACCACATGTTGTGTCGTACTTGTAAAGGCACATGTTCTAGCAGCACATGTAGAGTATCCCGTATGAAATCATGGCAGTGAATCGAGGAAGTATAGTACATACTGACGAAACTAAAATGAGCTCTAACATGGAAATTAAGCGTTTCCGGACACATGTCCACATAACATCTTTTCTTTATTTGTGTGTGAGGAATGTTTCCTGAAAGTTTGGCCGTACGTTTTTGTAACACTCTGTATATATATGTTCCATATCTCTCCTAAACAGTCAGGCAACAACCGATGTCGGGGAAAGAGCAACAGACTCCATCAAATTTCTGGAGATATGACGTCACAAAAAAACTACCATATCGTGCATGACGTTTAGCTTTTTTACTTCTGTGCTACTTACTCTATCTGCAAGAAATTTCGTAGACGATATCGACACATGTCACTAAATGCGCTTAGAAAATTATGTCACTGTACAGCACGTAGTTCAGGAGATATGAAGTCAAAAACAGTGAGCTGCGTGAAAAAATGTCGCATCATTCATGAAGTTTTCAATACGTTTATTGTTTACTACTACGATGCTCCTACAGTCGAGTGAACTTAAGGAAATCCATGATAACTGGCTGCGCTTTTGACAGTTTTCAACTGCGAACCGCAAACGGCTGTAGGCACAAATAAAAGCCTTCTATAGAGCTATGAAGAAGCGTTACGACAGAGACGTTCACTAACTGCGTCATGGACAAGAGAAGCAGATGTGCTTATACATTTGACACTATGCTTATTTCTTTGTACGTCTGTTCTATAATTTCGAAAGTGTTTTCACGAAAACATGAAAATGAAATGTTTTCGATATTACTCTACAAACACAGTTAATTTTTTGCTTTCATTTCTAATAGAAAATTGTCAAAATGAATAATCTGACAGCGCTGGATGTGTCATTTAATATTCAGTATTGTAAAGAATAATGTATAATCCTACCCGCAACAATTTCTCAATCCTAAATTTTACGTTAAGTGTAATATTGGACCGAACAATGCAATGTTATTTAGTAAAGAGTTCTTAATTGAGAACATGCGATTCTATAGCACATGAATGATGAAAGGAAGGAGCAATTGCTTCCAAAATACTGAATCTATTCGTCAACTATCGAACAAGAGACTCGTCCAATCAACCGTAGGCCAATAATATGATTCATCAATGCAGGTGTCGCCTACACGAGACGCTTCTACCATTAGGAATTACAGATAAACCTCTAGAACTGGCGTATCATTTGATTTGATTGGTTTCGCACATCAGACGCGAGTGCCTTCAGATACTCATTGTCCTGATGAGAGCACACATGAAAGCTTCAAAGTCCCGCCATTACAGTCACCAGTACCATTTCTGAAAGTGCTACTATTAGGACAATAAACATTTGGAAACACTCTCGTCTGTAGAGTCAAACTAATAATAAATCAGATCATATGCTGCTTACAGCAGTTTTATGTGTACGTGTACTGGGTTTAATTTAACTCTTATATATTTGAGGAAGACGTTGGCTTTAATCGATTTTCTTTTCTTCTGGAAGTAGGTTGTAGCTATTTATATTTTGTTTATGGAACGATACGTCCCACACAAAAATATGAATGTGTAGTGTTTGTATGTCTATCTGTAAACGGGTGTGAAGTTAACAACTTGCCTCACCTTTTATTACGTTCCATTCCCTACTCACGAAGCTACAAGACAGGGCAGAATGTGCAGTCCTGGAAGAGACAGGCAACGTCTTACTTCCTTCCACATATGGTGGCATGTGATGCATAGTTGTAGATGTTGGTATAGAGTAGAGTGAACAATTCGTACTGTAGAATCTTTGTTCTACCGAGGCAAAATCCACAAACTGAGAATAGGGCAGGTTAATTCCCAACTGGGAATAATTGATTGAGTTAGTAACCACTTTTTGTCTGACTGGAAGCGTTCGTATATATACAGGGTGTCCCAGCTATCTTGTCCACCCAAAATATCTCTGGAACGATAACAGCTATTGGAAAACGACTTTCACCGGTATCCATGTAGGGCTGGGGCCCATGAATGTACATATTTGGAAACATTCTAAAACGAAAGCATATGTGTTTTTTAACACAAACTTGTGTTTTTTTAAATGGACCTCCTATATTTTTTCTTCAGCAATCCATAGCATGACAAAGCACATACTCAATGGCGTTGATTGCATCGCAATATTCCCACTATATCCCGAGATATTGAGACGCGAAGATGATGCTTGGAACACCCGAACCCCATGCGTTAATGCAGGATGGCAGCAGACCGTATTATTCGTTTCGGACCTCTTGATAAGTATGGAAGTGTGATTACGCATGTCAATCACATCGCGATTACGGGCAGGATGGGGTTCACGCCTGAGCCTCAGGACGTGCGCTAGCAGCGCATGTCGGGTGTTTCAAGCGTCATCTTCGCGTCTTAATATCTCGGAATTTAATGGGAATATTGCGATACAATCAACGCCATTGTGTATGTGCTTTGTCATGCTATAGATTGCTGAAGAAAAAATATAGGAGGTCCATTTAAAAAAAAAACATAAGTTTGTGTTAAAAACACACACTCTTTCGTTTTAGAATGTTTCCAAATATGTACATTCATGGGCCCCAGCCCTACATTGATACCGGTGAAAGTCGTTTTCCAATAGCTGTTATTGTTCCAGAGATATTTTGGGTGGACAAGATAGCTGGGACACCTTGTATATGACAAAACTGCTGCAGACAAAACTGTGTCGGACTGAGCTACCTTGAAGAACTTGTTTAAGTCTACTATGTTTACTGCCCAGTAATTCAATGTGGATTGATATTAATCTGGAGGAATGAACCCCATAAATAATTCACTTCATTTTATGTTTTTACCCTTTTTCGAAATTATAATCCGTTGGCTCCATTATTCCAAGCTTTTTATGCACCAAGGGTTACTGTCTCACATCACGGCTGCTATGGTTAATGTTTTACTATGCATCCAATGCGGCTTTCACCACATATCAGTCTGCTAAGACCTTACCATCGACGCTACGTTAAACTCTAACCTTCCTTTCTCTCCACCACATACTCATGCGGAATGTGTTTTTCAGGAAGATACATTTGCTGTGGACGCATAGGGAAGTTATTATTACGCCGCCAGTAAATGAAGCAGGCAAAAAGGAATACAAACGTCTCAAAAATGAGATCGACAGGAAGTGCTAAATGGCTAAGCAGGGATGGCTAGAGGACAAATGTAAGGATGTAGAGGCTTATCTCACTAGGGGTAAGATAGATACTGCCTACAGGAAAATTAAAGAGACCTTTGGAGAAAGGAGAACCACTTGTATGAACATCAAGAGCTCAGATGGAATCCCAGTTCTTATCAAAGAAGGGAAAGCAGAAAGGTGGAAGGAGTATATAGAGGGTCTATACAACGGCGATGTACTTGAGGACTATATTATGGAAATGGAAGAGGATGTAGATGAAGATGAAATGGGAGATACGATACTGCGTGAAGAGTTTGATAGAGCACTGAAAGACCTGAGTCGAAACAAGGCCCCCGGAGTAGACAACATTCCATTGGAACTACTGACGGCCTTGGGAGAGCCAGTCCTGACAAAACTCTACCATCTGTTGAGCAAGATGTATGAAACAGGCGAAATACCCTCAGACTTCAAGAAGAATGTAATAATTCCAATCCCAAAGAAAGCAGGTGTTGACGTGTGAAAATTACCGAACAATCAGTTTAATAAGCCACAGCTGCAAAATACTAACACGAATTCTTTACAGACGAATGGAAAAACTAGTAGAAGCCGACCTCGGGGAAGATCAGTTTGGATTCCGTAGAAATACTGGAACACGTGAGGCAATACTGACCTTACGACTCATCTTAGAAGAAAGATTAAGGAAAGACAAACCTACGTTTCTAGCATTTGTAGACTTAGAGAAAGCTTTTGACGATGTTGACTGGAATACTCTCTTTCAAATTCTAAGGGTGACAGGGGTAAAATACAGGGAGCGAAAGGCTATTTACAATTTGTACAGAAACCAGATGGCAGTTATAAGAGTCGAGGGTCATGAAAGGGAAGCAGTGGTTGGGAAGGAAGTGAGACAAGGTTGTAGCCTCTTCCCGAAGTTATTCAATCTGTATATTGAGCAAGCAGTAAAGGAAACAAAAGAAAAATTCGGAGTAGGAATTAAAATCCATGGAGAAGAAATAAAAACTTTGAGGTTCGCCGATGACATTGTAATTCTGTCAGAGACAGCAAAGGACTTGGAAGAGCAGTTGAACGGAATGGATGGTGTCTTGAAGGGAGGATATAAGATGAACATCAACAAAAGCAAAACGAGGATAATGGAATGTAGTCGAATTAAGTCGGGTGATAGTGAGGGTATTAGATTAGGAAATGAGACGTTTAAAGTAGTAAAGGAGTTTTGCTATTTGGGGAGCAAAGTAACTGATGATGGTCGAAGTAGAGAGGATATAAAATGTAGACTGGCAATGGCAAGGAAAGCGTTTCTGAAGAAGAGAAATTTGTTAACGTCGAGCATAGATTTAAGTGTCAGGAAGTCATTTCTGAAAGTATTTGTATGGAGTGTAGCCATGTATGGAAGTGAAACATGGACGATAAATAGTTTGGACAAGAAGAGAATAGAAGCTTTCGAAATGTGGTGCTACAGAAGAATGCTGAAGATTAGATGGGTAGATCACATAACTAATGAGGAAGTATTGAATAGGATTGGGGAGAAGAGAAGTTTGTGGCACAACTTGACCAGAAGAAGGGATCGGTTGGTAGGACATGTTCTGAGACATCGAGGGATCACCAATTTAGTATTAGAGGGCAACGTGGAGGGTAAAAATCGTAGGGGGAGACCAAGAGATGAATACACTAAGCAGATTCAGAAGGATGTAGGTTGCAGTAGGTACTGGGAGATGAAGAAGCTTGCACAGGATAGAATAGCATGGAGAGCTGCATCAAACCAGTCTCAGAACTGAAGACCACAACAACAACAGTACCTATGGACAACATACACCATTCCATTTCAATCTATTTTATCCGTTGACGGTGATGTGGATGTACAACTTAAGAAGAGATGGCTGCAAGGGAGTAGCCACGTTGCGATATTATTTTTATTGCTCTTGTTTATTATTTATATTGGCCGCTTTTATGAGTTTCTTGTACAGTAATTCTGAAGCCGAACGCTCCAAACGCGTAAATTACAGTGTTTCTTACGCTATAAATGCGTTGTTGAGCCGAAATTTTAACATTAAAAAAAATTGATTCCGAAGGTTATGTTGTCTCCTATGAACTACATAGCTGTCAACGAAATTTCCGTTATTTTAATAACTTAATTAATAGTTTTCGTTGCAGCACTAATCATCACTAGTAAAACGAAACGTATAAAAATTTATTCAAAACTTACCGGGTTTGTATAATTTTTTCTGCCTCATTTAAATGTTTCTGATAGTTTTAATAATTTTATTTGCTACGATCCAGCTGTGCTCAGTAAGTCAGAGAATTAAGTTTCACAAATGCAGACTATATCAGTTTACAGCTTTTGGTGGCCGTGTCTGACATATGTGTGCAGTATTCTGACAGTGCCTTCTGAGAATGTATAAAAATACGTCTTCGCATTGTTACTAACTGTTCACTAAATGTACCCGTTGAAGTAACTGAACGTTTCCGCATTTATTGACGACAATTTCTTTTAAATAAGGTGCTGATCTCATTTACTCTCTCTACAACTAGTTTTTGCTGTGATTTTACACGAGAAGGTAACTATTGAGGAGTTATGTAATTCCAACAGAAATTTCTCTCAGTAGAGCGACGAAAGTTATGATTTACGAGGAGAGGCACCCGTCGCAGCACAAAGATGTCGGAAGTCTGCTTTCTACTAAACGAATAATCAGCTATAATGGGGAAAGAGTTCACGGATGAACAGCCTGGTGTACACAATGTTTCGGCAAGCGACCACGTTGCCATCATCAGAAGCGGTGACGAACTGACCGCCGAGGTGGCAGAGCCGGGCTTCTCTCTCCTCCCGCCCCCTCCCCCGTTTCAGGTGCTCCGAACGCGGTCCGTGCTCAGAATCACGTCAGTTGTAATGGGGTCTGAAAACCATCCTGATCTTCGTAGCAAATAGTTCCACTGAGAAAAATCATTCTCTATAGTTCGTCGCGTTATTTTTACCGAATGATACCTAGCAAATATTTTGTATAAGATGAAGTTCACAATATATCCGTAGATTACTCCGAAAGACTTGAATTTAACAGTAACTTGTGCCTTGTATGGTCTGTAACAAACATCCATTGCGCTTTGTAACGATCCCATTTTTGATCGAAGCGTTCCGCCAACGGAAACTCCCCATCGTCCCCCCACCCGTCTCCTCCCACTGCTCCGCACAGATTTAGTAACAAGAGGGCCCAGTGGATAACCCGTCAAACACTGAACGCAAATCAGGCTTGAAAACAGGAAGAGGGTGTATTGAACTGTGAAAAAAGAAGCAAAATAGAAACAGTGAACGGTCCAAGCCCTACAGCGTGCAGTCTACTGGTCTCAAATCACCGCCTTTTGCGTTTTCAGAGATATCAAGCGAGAGTTCACTGGAGAGGCCGAACATTTGTTGCGTCTCGGTGTCAGTAATTGCCGTGTGTAGGTTAAGAGAAGGCCAGCCGAGTGCGTGCAAACAGCTTGTCTGCGTGCTGGACACACGAAACGATCACCTGGAGGTATGGTCTGGAGTGATATACACTACTGGCCATTAAAATTGCTACACCAAGAAAAACTGCAGATGGTAAACAAGTATTCATTGGACAAATATATTATACTAGAACTGACATGTGATTACATTTTCACGCAATTTTGGTGCATAGATCCTGAGAATACAGTACCCAGAACAACCACCTCTGGCCGTAATAACGGCCTTGATACGCCTGGGCATTGGGTCAAACAGAGATTGGATGGCGTGTACAGGTACAGCTGCCCATGCAGCGTCAACACGATACAACAGTTCATCAAGAGTAGTGACTGGCGTATAGTGACGAGCCAGTTGCTCGGCCACCATTGACCAGACGTTTTCAATCGGTGAGAGATCTGGAGAATGTGCTGGCCAGGGCAGCAGTCAAACATTTTCTGTATCCAGAAAGGCCCGTACAGGACGTGCAACATGCGGTCGTGCATTATCCTGCCGAAATGTAGGGTTTCGCAGGGATCGAATGAAGGGCAGAGCCACGGGTTGCAGCACATCTGAAATGTAACGTCCACTGTTCAAAGTCCCGTTAATGCGAACAAGAGGTGACCAAGACGTGTAACCAATGGCAACGCATACCATCACGCCCGTGATATGCCAGTGTGGCGATGACGAATACACGTTTCCAATGTTAGTTCACCGCGATGTCGCCAAACACGGATGCGACCATGATGATGCTGTAAACAGAACCTGGATTCATCCGAAAAAATGACGTTTTGCCATTCGTGCACCCAGGTTCGTCGTTGAGTACACCATCGCAGGCGCTCCTGTCTGTAATGCAGCGTCAAGGGTAATCGCAGCTACGGTCTCCGAGCTGACAGTCCATGCTGCTGCAAACGTCGTCGAACTGTTCGTGCAGATGGTTGTTGTCTTGAAAACGTCCCCATCTGTTGACTCAGGGATCAAGACGCGGCTGCACGATCCGTTACAGCCATCTCGACTGCTAGTGATACTAGGCTGCTGGGATCCAGCACGGCGTTCCGTATTACCTTCCTGAACCCACCGATTCCATATTCTGCTAACAGTCATTGGATCGCGACCAACGCGAGCAGCAATGTCGCGATACGACAAACCGCACTCGCGATATTCTACAATCCGACCTTTATCAAAGTCGGAAAGCTAATGGTGCGCATTTCTCCTTCTTACACGAGGCATCACAACAACGTTTCACCAGGCAACGCCGGTCAACTGCTGCTTGTGTATGATAAATCGGCTGGAAACTTTCCTAATGTCAGCACGTTGTAGGTGTCGCCACCGGCGCCAACCTTGTGTGAATGCTCTGAAAAGCTAATCATTTGCATAACACAGCATCTTCTTCCTGTCGGTTAAATTTCGCGTCTGTACCTCGTCATCTTCGTGGTGTAGCAATTTTAATGGCCAGTAGTGTAGTATGACAGCGGGAACACTCTCTCGGTAAATTAACGCAGCCTGACTGCCAGTTTGTGCGTCAGTCTGGTCACTCGACCTGTCGTGCTGCTACTCATGAACAGCGTTCCAGGGGGTGTTTTCCAACTGCATAACGCTCACTCATGTACCGCTGTTGTAACGCAACATGTTCTACAGAACGTCGATGAGCCGTGTGTGGCTCGTGTTCCCGCCATCTTTTATTTTACACCCTGTTTTTAACGTACTTCCACCTCACTACGTTAATTTAAATTACTGTCACTGAGATGCTGCTTTGCCTGAACGTGACCGGCGCTATCAGCGCGTATCGATATATTCCCTCTCGCAGTATCTATGCTTGACTGCTATTACTTCCCGGTCGTTGTCTGTCGTAAGTCAGTTGGGTTTGCGAGTTCGAATCGCGAGTTCGGGTCTGGCAGTCAGTTGGAAGGCGTCTTTTGCGCAGTCCGGACCTGCAAGCCTGGGAGCTGCAATGCGGCACTAGTGTTGTCGGGTTGGAGCAGGAGCGAGGTCTGTGTCGACATGGCTCACCCGACCATTGCAGCCACCCATCACTTGAGCCGGGCCACGCTCTTGGTGGATCGTCGGTCGGTCGTCCTGCCGGACGACGCATTTGAATGTCGTTTAGGTCTTCGTGCAAGTGTTAGTCAGGTTGTGTGTTTAGCTGGCTTTTCTTGATCAAGTTACTTTAAATGTTGTTAGCGTACTGACTCTTAGGGGTCGGTCGTCTCATCGGGTTGGGCGACGTATAACTGGTTCTCAGAGCGCGTCTGGACCCCTTCAATTACCATCTTGTGGAACTTGGGTCGACCCTTTCCTGGTGCAGGGATGTCGTTTAGCTAGTGGGCGTGTTTCCTCTGCATGGTTGGGTCCGAGCCAGTATGTCCGCCGTCGTGTGTCTGCAAGTGAGTGGGAGATGCACCAGCAGTGCAGTCGCGACGGAGCAGCAGTCAGGCGGTCGGTTGCTGCGGACCAGGGAGGATCTCCGTGCGGTGCTGTCGGCTGAGTCCGCTGCCGGTCCCTGCAAAGTGTCGGAGCGTGTGTGGAGCTGTCCGATCTACATCTACATCTACATTTATACTCCGCAAGCCACCCAACGGTGTGTGGCGGAGGGCACTTTACGTGCCACTGTCATTACCTCCCTTTCTGTTCCAGTCGCGTATGGTTCGCGGGAGAACGACTGTCTGAAAGCCTCCGTGCGCGCTCGAATCTCTCTCTAATTTTACATTCGTGATCTCCTCGGGAGGTATAAGTAGGGGGAAGCAATATATTCGATACCTCATCCAGAAACGCACCCTCTCGAAACCTGGCGAGCAAGCTACACCGCGATGCAGAGCGCCTCTCCTGCAGAATCTGCCACTTGAGTTTGCTAATCATCTCCGTAACGCTATCACGCTTACCAAATAACCCTGTGATGAAACGCGCCGCTCTTCTTTGGATCTTCTCTATCTCTTCCGTCAACCCGATCTGGTACGGATCCCACACTGATGAGCAATACTCAAGTATAGGTCGAACGAGTGTTTTGTAAGCCACCTCCTTTGTTGATGGACTACATTTTATAAGGACTCTCCCAATGAATCTTTTTGTAGCGGTGAAGCCGCGACAAACACTTCGCTGTAGAAACGGCTTACGAAGTCACCGCCACACTTTTAATAGCGGGGCGACCGGTCCGCTGGAACAGTGAACAGAAAGATGAAAACCCAAACACTCTGATTAAATAACAGACGGTACTTATCTTTATTAACGAAGATACAGAAACACAGTAGTGAACTCCGTGTCTACAGAAATCTGTCTAGATCGAGTCGGAGCGGCTAGGTCAGCGTCGGCTGACGACAAACATCAACTCTGCTGCGATGAACACACAACGGTCTAGTAAGTACACAAAACGGTAGCGAGCATACCACTGAGCGGCGAATACAGAACTGTCCTAGCGCTCGCGACTCCAGCGCTTAAGAAGCCAGAAGCCAGCGGTGGCGCGCGCAGACTTGCGGCGATTTCCTGTATCGCTGGCGCTGCTTATGCGGACGGCGTCCGGACTTTGATGCTGCCAACCTTTTGGCAGCGGGCTCGGTTGGCACTACTGGCTAGGATATAATAAATCTCAACCTGGTACCCACCTTACCAACAATTAATTTTATGTGATCATTCCACTTCAAATAGTTCCGCGCGCATACTCCCAGATATTTTACAGAAGTAACTGCTACCAGTGTTTGTTCCGCTATCATATAATCATACAATAAAGGATCCTTCTTTCTATGTATTCACAATACATTACATTTGTCTATGTTAAGGGTCAGTTGCCACTCCCTGCACCAAGTGCCTATCCGCTGCAGATCTTCCTGCATTTCGCTACAATTTTCTAATGCTGCAACTTCTCTGTATACTACACCATCATCCGCGAAAAGCCGCATGGAACTTCCGACACTATCTACTAGGTCATTTATATATATTGTGAAAAGCAATGGTCCCATAACACTCCCCTGTGGCACGCCAGAGGTTACCTTAACGTCTGTAGACGTCTCTCCATTGATAACAACATGCTGTGTTCTGTTTGCTAAAAACTGTTCAATCCAGCCACACAGCTGGTCTGATATTCCGTAGGCTCTTACTTTGTTCATCAGGCGACAATGCGGAACTGTATCGAATGCCTTCCGGAAGTCAGGGAAAATAGCATCTACCTGGGAGCCTGTATCTAATATTTTCTGGGTCTCTTGAACAAATAAAGCGAGTTGGGTCTCACACGATCGCTGTTTCCGGAATCCATGTTGATTCCTACAGAGTAGATTCTGGGTTTCCAGAAACGACATGATATGCGAGCAAAAAACATGTTCTAAAATTCTACAACAGATAGACGTCAGAGATATAGATCTATGGTTTTGCGCATCTGCTCGACGACCCTTCTTGAAGACTGGGACTACCTGTGCTCTTTTCCAATCATTTGGAAACTTCCGTTCCTCTAGAGACTTTCGGTACACGGCTGTTAGAAGGGGGGCAAGTTCTTTTGCGTACTCTGTGTAGAACCGAATTGGTATCCCGTCAGGTCCAGTGGACTTTCCTCTGTTGAGTGAGTCCAGTTGCTTTTCTATTCCTTGGACACTTATTTCGATGTCAGCCGACCCAGGACGTCAAAATTGAGTGTGTAACCTTTTTTGTTTGAGTTTTCATGTACAGATTGGTGGCAAGCAGGTCGTTGTGTCGGTCGGTCCGTCGCTGCCCCCTGGTTGGGTTCCAGCTGATCAAGTATAGCTGGGCTCACCACCTGTCTCTCCTAAGTGAACGAGGGCAGGCCGACCTCCTTGGAGGCTTCTGAATGCCACCGGTGTTTAATTATCTGTTGTCAGCTGTTTTAAATTCAAGGCTTATGGTTATTTTTATTTAATTTTCATAATAATTTTGTAAAATTAATTTTAAATTTTTCTTTCAAGCTTAAACATTGTGGCCTTCTGCCTTTAAAGGATTATGGTTATATATTCTAAAATTTTTAAATTTAATTGTGGCCCTCAGCCATTTGTATTGCACTCTGCATATGTTTGCTGGTTTTTTTTAAATTATTTTACTGCAACCTTAATTGGATTTTTATCTTGTTTGGATGTCTTCAGCCGTGTGAGAGTTGCATTCGGTAAAGGTCCGGCTATGTGCCGCTTTGGTTGTAAAGGTTATTAAATTACAATAAATGATAATTAGAAGGAGAAACTGACATCAACCTTTGGCCCTTTCCACAATCCTATTACCTGTTCTGCCCAGCAGGTTTAACGGGCGTCTCAGTCGACATGTTGTCTGGGAATGCTCAGTCACCAGATATGTCTACAATCGAGCACATATGGGACACCATAGGACGACGACTCTAGCGTCATTCACAAATAGCATTAACCGTTCCTGTGTTGACCGACCAAGTGTAACAGGCATGGTACTCAGTCCTACAAACTGACATCCGGCACCTGTACAACATAATACATGCATGTTTGAATCGTTACATTTAACAGTCTGACGGTTTCGCCGGTTATTAATACGAGGTGCATTCAAGTTCTAAGGCCTCCGATTTTTTTTCTAATTATCTACTCCCCCTGAAATCGATGAAACTGGCGTTACTTCTCGACGTAATCGCCCTGCAGACGTACACATTTTTCACAACGCTGACGCCATGATTCCATGGCAGCGGCGAAGGCTTCTTTAGGAGTCTGTTTTGACCACTGGAAAATCGCTGATGCAATAGCAGCAAGGCTGGCGAATGTGCGGCCACGGAGAGTGTCTTTCATTGTTGGAAAAAGCCAAAAGTCACTAGGAGCCAGGTCATGTGAGTAGGGAGCATGAGGAATCACTTCAAAGTTGTTATCACGAAGAAACTGTTGCGTACCGTTAGCTCGATGTGCGGGTGCGTTGTCTTGGTGAAACAACACACAAGCAGCCCTTCCCGGACGTTTTTGTTGCAGTGCAAGAAGGAATTTGTTCTTCAAAACATTTTCGTAGGATGCACCTGTTACCGTAGTGCCCTTTGGAACGCAATGGGTAAGGATTACGCCCTCGCTGTCCCAGAACATGGACACCATCATTTTTTCAGCTCTGGCGGTTACCCGAAATTTTTTTGGTGGCGGTGAATCAGTGTGCTTCCATTGAGCTGACTGGCGCTTTGTTTCTGGATTAAAAAATGGCATCCACGTCTCATCCATTGTCACAACCGACGAAAAGAAAGTCCCATTCATGCTGTCGTTGCGCGTCAACATTGCTTGGCAACATGCCACACGGGCAGCCATGTGGTCGTCCGTCAGCATTCGTGGCACCCACCTGGATGACACTTTTCGCATTTTCAGGTCGTCATGCAGGATTGTGTGCACAGAACTCACAGAAATGCCAAATCTGGAGGTCGTCATGCAGGATTGTGTGCACAGAACTCACAGAAATGCCAAATCTGGAGGCGATCTGTTCAACAGTCATTCGGCGATCCCCCAAAACAATTCTCTCCACTTTCTTGATCATGTCGTCAGACCGGCTTGTGCGAGCCTGAGGTTGTTTCGGTTTGTTGTTACACGATGTTCTGCCTTCATTAAACTGTCACACCCACGAACGCACTTTCGACACATCCATAACTCCATCACCACATGTCTCCTTCGCTGTCGATGAATTTCAATTGGTTTCACACCACGCAAATTCAGAGAACGAATGATTGCCCGCTGTTCAAGTAAGGAAAACGTCGCCATTTTAGGTATTTAAAACATTTCTCATTCTCGCCGCTGGCGGTAAAATTCCATCTTCCGTACGGTGCTGCCATCTCTGGGACGTATTGATAATGAACGCGGCCTCATTTTAAAACAATGCGCATGTTTCTATCTCTTTCCAGTCCGGAGAAAAAAATCGGAGGCCTTAGAACTTGAATGCACCTCGTATTCTAGCATTTCGCATTTGCAATGGCGTATCCCATTCTTACATTAACTTGTTATCTTGCAATGTTAATCACTTTAAAATGTTAGCTAGAGAAATGTATTCCCTAATTTCACTACTCTACATTAACTATCTTTTTTGCTGTTGTGATTTTGTTTTCCGCGAGTGTGCTTCATCTTATTCATCGAAACTCAAGAGAAAAACTATAATAACTTTGATGATGAAAGTGAAAATCAAAATGGCAAAAGTATATACAAACGAAGGAAAGACGAGTAATGATTACTAGCATTTCTGATGCATTAAAAAGAAACTAACAATTACAAGATTTTTAAAAAAATCGAATTACGCCAATGAAATCTTCAATACGTTAATTAAAAGAGACACAGAAAGTTACAAATGTAAATGCCAAAATTTCTGATAGGGATGCTGAGTGTAAAAGAAATAGAATTTAGATATGTCTGCCAATGAAAGCTATTTTCAACACCTAGGCTTCTTGTTTTCCTTGTGCACAGGGGTGTAGTGAGTATTAGGATGTACAGAGAAAACAATCTATGATTATAAACTACGTGTTCGGCAGTAACTGCCATGATACACTGATGGAAGAAAATCACAGCACCAAAAAATAACAGAGCAATGAAATTTCTGGAATGCATTTGCATAGGTCACACGTGTAAGTGACGAACATTGTACTGTTTCTTCGGGATGGACATGAATATGAAATGTATAAATTACATGTTTTTACGATAAGTATTGTATGAGTTCCTTGCGAGATTTACCAAGGAAAATATATTATGCTACAATGTATGCCTATTCCATGGAATTGAGATTCTGTGTTTGAACTCTGACCTCTTTTGTCATTACTATTCTTCTTCTTGGCTTATGATCTGGACACGAACGGTAAGGAGCGTTTAACGAAGGTTCATCTTGCTGTATCAGCCAATGTAAGTTTAACAAAACTGAAAATAGAGTTGTTTGTGACTTTAAACTTGCGTCCGTGTTGAAATCATTTGTAATCCTAAACCTTGCTTGTCTAGAGTAAACATGGGCCTTAACAGGAATTCTTCATTGTTAGGCGCCATCTTAAAGAAAAAATGTTTCTGAGCACTATGGGACTTAACTTCCGTGGTCATCAGTCCCCTAGAACTTAGAACTACTTAAACCTAACTAGCCTAAGGACATCACACACATCTATGCCCGAGGCAGGATTCGAACTTGCGACCGTAGCAGTCCCGCGGTTCCGAACTGCGCGCCTAGAACCACTAGACCACTGCGGCCGGCCATCTTAAAGAATAATTTAGAACTTTCCTTTAGCTCATCGTAGAGACGTGCCGCCGGTTAGAAAACTAAACCTTTCTTTCAGATTCTACGCGCGTGGCGATCGCTGAAAAAAATTTAATAAGATTCACTTTCAGATTTTCTCGAAGTTACGAGATAATATCCCAGGCAGCAAAGCCTGGTCACAGGATTCTAGCTCTGGTATAAGATTTTATTTACAAAAGCTACGCTTTTTTTGCGGAGGGGGGGGGGGGGGGGGGGAATCAAGACGAAACCACGATTTTGAGTTACGGAGTCTATTGTTGTACAGTGAAAGGACTGGTGAAATATTCTCTGGTGCTATAAGCACACGACTTTTAACTTGAAGTCGACTAGGCATATACTGAGGAATATTTGTGGTGTTTTAATAGTTAAACAAATGAGTGTTCAGAATTCCGTAATCCCTGAGAACTGAGCTAGTTTACTGTGTGCTTATACCCGTCGGGCTAAATGAAACAACATATTACACTGCTGTTAATAATATTCCTACAGTGGTTATTTCTCTTTTATGCTGAGCCATTGCATTAATGTGTGTTTCTTCTTTATATACGTCACGGCTCATATTCGTTCTATAACATTACACTGAAAGAAAAACAGTCACAACTATTTTTATTTTCAGAATGAGATTTTCACTCTGCAGCGGAGTGTGCGCTGATATGAAACTTCCTGGCAGATTAAAACTGTGTGCCCGACCGAGACTCGAACTCGTGACCTTTGCCTTTCGCGGGCAAGTGCTCTACCATCTGAGCTACCGAAGCACGACTCACGCCCGGTACTCACAGCTTTACTTCTGCCAGTATCTCGTCTCCTACCTTCCAAACTTTACAGAAGCTCTCCTGCGAACCTTGCAGAACTGGTACTCCTGAAAGAAAGGATATAGCGGAGACATGGCTTAGCCAAAGCCTGGGGGATGTTTCCAAAATGAGATTTTCACTCTGCAGCGGAGTGTGCGCTGATATGAAACTTCCTGGCAGATTAAAACCGTGTGCCCGACCGAGACTCGAACTCGGGACCTTTGCCTTTGGCGGGCAAGTGCTCTACTCGCTGGACAGCTTCTGTGAAGTTTTGAAGGTAGGAGACGAGATACTGGCTATTTTTATTTTATTACATTGCAACATTACAAGATCACAGGTCAATGTAAGTGCCAGATAAACTATTTCCAATGTGAAATGGCACGCCTGAATGCAAGCATGCAGATTGACGTACAAATTTGCAGTTTGGATGCATGGGTTAACCACAAGAGTGCTGCTACTGTCATACGAAAACGCCCGCCAGATTATAACTTCATATGTAGGTCGAGCGCGTCTAGGATGCAGACAGGCTGACTGCAGGTCCCCAACTAGTCTCCTGCTAACCAACACACGGCCATCACTGGCACGGGGGCAGAATCAGCTTTCATCAGAAAACAGTGCAGACCTTCACCCTGCCTTCTAGTGAGCTCTATCTTGGCACAAAAGGAATCGCAAACGGTGGTGTTTTGGGGTCAGTAGAATGCACGCTACAAGGTGTCTGGATCGGAACTGTGCTTGAAATAAGCGATTTGTAACAGTTCGTTGCGTCACTGTGGTGGCAACTGCTGCACAAATTGCTGCTGCAGATTCAGTACAATGCGCGAGAGCCATCCGCCAAACAAGATGATGTTCCCTCTCGTTAGGAACACGTGGCCGTCCAGAGCCATGTCTCCTTGCGACAGTACGTTCTTGTGACCATTGCTGCCAGCAATCATGTATAATGGCTACATTACTCCCAAGTGTTTCTGCAGTATCGCAGAAGGAACATCCACCTTCTGGGGGTAGGCCTACTACACGACCTAGTTCAAACTCAGCGAGGTGTTGATAACGGCTTCTTTGTCCCCTTAAAGGCACTTGACTGAAGTGAAGTAACCATACCCAGGGTCAAAATAATTAACGCTGGCCGGCCGGAGTGGCCGAGCGGTTCTAGGCGCTATAGTCTGGAACCGCGCGACCACTACGGTCGCAGGTTCGAATCCTACCTCGGGCATGGATGTGTGTGACCTCCTTAGGTTAGTTAGGTTTAAGTGGTTCTAAGTTCTATTGGACTGATGACCTCAGAAGTTAAGTCCCATAGTGCTCAGAGCCTTTTGAACCATTTTTTGAACTAACGCTGAACACCGTTACAGCGTGTGTTTAAGGCAAACCTGATTTGCATCCTCATTGTAGCGCTATTAGTGCCGCTCTTATGAGACTGGCGTGAAATCTGAACAGACATCTTCTTTCAGATGTAGAAACAGGCCTACCAACTTTCGCTTTTGTCGCACACGACCTTCTTGGTGTTTCCATTTTTTCAGTCAGTGTGGGAACTATTTAGATATATTATCGGTTTCGTTATTGCACACTTTTTCGTACTGCAGCGTTTTGTCTGATTAGGCACAGCCTAGGTGATTACATGGAATGGACAATACCACAACAGGATGGTCCAACAAAGCGCAAATCGTGGTACAGGTCATAATATCAACGGACGGTAAAATTAAGTGAAAGGACAAACCGGATACGAGACACATACAGTCAAGGTCGAATAAAGGAAAAATAGAGTATCACAGCGTTTTGAGAAAGAAATTAAAACACCAAAAGTAACTACATTTAGTAACAAGTATGCGAGATTAGGAGAAATTTAATACACATGATCTACAAAAAAATTTTGTGATAGACTGTTCATGTAAGTTTTAAGATTTTGCGAAGTAATAACTTAAACGATGAAGCAGAAAAAGTATAGAAAGGAGTTTCTCTCTTGCTATGAAAACACGATTCCTCGATGTTACTGGCGAAATTGAAGTCTTTTACGACGTTCATGCATATTCTCCTAGCGCCACTTTCTCGCATAAAATTTGCATTAATCGAAGCGTTATTGCTTTTTATACGCCGATACCCGTCACGAAAAATTGTACAGCACTGGGCAACATTCTTATTGTACCAGTGAGAGCGTGTGTGAATAATCTATGAAGCAAGCGACAGCTCATGAATTAAAGAAGAATGAAAATTTACATACAATGAACATTCATATCAGAGAAAGTCATTATTGCCTGCTAACATTTATTTCACCGAATGAGAATGGCACTACCGAATCAGTACGCTATAAAATAGTCACAGAGGATTTTCATTTTCCGTTTTTTCTTTGTGGTGCGACTGAGCGAAAAGGCTGCAGTGGAGCGTATTCGTCAAGTAACTATCACAGCGAGGAATGAAAAATTTTGCCTCTGAAAAATCACAAAGTGAAATGTTTCACAATATTGCGGTTGTCGCCTGGTTCATTTATTTAGAGACAACTGAGCATCTTCATCCCCACATCCCGACCAACACGCAACAGTAAAATTAGATACATAGATATGCCGACAATAATTCTTCCCACGCACAATTCGCAACCGTAATAGAAAAGTGGAAATTCATGTTAATATACAGGATGATTCAAAAAGAATACCACAACTTTAAAAATGTGTATTTAATGAAAGAAACATAATATAACCTTCTGTTATACATCATTACAAAGAGTATTTAAAAAGGTTTTTTTTTTTCACTCAAAAACAAGTTCAGAGATGTTCAATATGGCCCCCTCCAGACACTCGAGCAATATCAACCCGATACTCCAACTCGTTCCACACTCTCTGTAGCATATCAGGCGTAACAGTTTGGATAGCTGCTGTTATTTCTCGTTTCAAATCATCGATGGTGGCTGGGAGAGGTGGCCGAAACACCATATCCTTAACATACCCCCATAAGAAAAAATCGCAGGAGGTAAGATCAGGGCTTCTTGGAGGCCAGTGATGAAGTGCTCTGTCACGGGCTGCCTGGCGGCCGATCCATCGCCTCGGGTAGTTGACGTTCAGGTTTCATAACTAACCTTTTTCGTAGGACTCTCCATACAGTTGATTGTGGAATTTGCAGCTCTCTGCTAGCTCTGCGAGTCGATTTTCCTGGGCTGCGAACAAATGCTTGCTGGATGCGTGCTACATTTTCATCACTCGTTCTCGGCCGTCCAGAATTTTTCCCTTTGCACAAACACCCATTCTCTGTAAACTGTTTATACCAACGTTTAATACACCACCTATCAGGAGGTTTAACACCATACTTCGTTCGAAATGCACGCTGAACAACTGTCGTCGATTCACTTCTGCCGTACTCAGTAACACAAAAAGCTTTCTGTTGAGCGGTCGCCATCTTAGCATCAACTGACGCTGACGCCTAGTCAACAGCGCCTCAAGCGAACAAATGTACAACTAAATGAAACTTTATAGCTCCCTTAATTCGCCGACAGATAGTTCTTAGCTCTGCCTTTTGTCGTTGCAGAGTTTTAAATTCCTAAAGTTGTGGTATTCTTTTTGAATCACCCTGTACTATGTATTCTTCCCTACACACTTTGATTTGCAGAGTATACTTTGTAAGGATCCTGTGGTCTTCATCTCACCTGAACTTGATTTTTGAATGAGTATTGTCAACGTCATCAGCTGTTGTTATCTAACTGCCTGTGACTGTCCTTACCTGCGGTAGACAATGCCCTGTCCAATTAGACAGCAATCTATGCTGGAAGGAGCTTTTACGCTGGACGATTAAATTCAAGAGGAATTTGACTGTGATGTATTTCTTCTGTAGTTCTAATGACATTTCATACTCTGAAGCGCCAAAGACACTGGTGTAGGCATGCGTATTCAAATTCAGCGATATGTAAACAGGAAGAATAGGGTACTGCGGTCGGCAACGCCTATATAAGACGACAAGTGTCTGGTGCAGTTATTAGGTCGGTTACTGCTGCTACAATGGCAGGTTACCAAGATTTAAGTGAGTTTGAAAGCTGTGTTATAGTCGGCGCACGAGCGATGTGACACAGCATCTCCGAGGTAGCGATGAAGTGGGGATTTTCCTATACGACCATTTCACGAGTGTACCGTGACTATCAGGAATCCGTTAAAACATGAAATCTCTGACATCACAGCGGTCGGAAAAATATCCTGCAAGAATGGCACCAACGACGACTGAAGGCAATCATTCAACGTGACAGAAGTACAACCCTTCCGCAAAGTACGGCAGATTTCAATGGTGGACCATCAACAAGTGTCAGACCACGAACCAGTCAACGAAACGTCATCGATATGGGCTTTCGGAGCCGAAGGCCCATTCGTGTACCCTTGACGACCACACGACACAGGGAGTTGCGCCTCACCTGGGCCCCTCAACACTGACATTGGACTGTTAATGACTGCAAACATGTTGCCTGGTTGGACTGGTCTCGTTTCAGATTGTATCGAGCGGATGGACGTGTACGGATATGGAGACAACCTCATGAATGCATGGACCCTGCGTGTCATTAATAGACTATTCAAGCTGGTGGAGGCTCTGTAACGGTGTGGAGCGTGTACAGTTGGAGTGATATGGGACCCCTGATACGTCTAGATACGACTCTGATAGGTGATACGTACGTAAGCATCCTGTCTGGTCACCTGTATTCACTCATGTCCATTGTGCATTCCGACGGACTTCGGCAATTCCAGCAGGACAATGCGACACCCTACACGTTCAGAATTGGTACAGAGTGGCTCCAGGAACACTCTTCTCAGTTTAAACACTTCCGCTGGCCACGAAACTCCTCTGACATGAACATTATTGAGCATATCTGGGATGTCTTGCAACGTGCTGTTCAGAAGAGATCTTCTCTCCCCTCGTACTCTTAGGAAATTATGGACAGCCCTGCAGGATTCGTGGTGTCAGTTCTCTCCAGCTCTACTTCAGACATTAGTCAAGTCCATGCCACGTCGTACTGCGGCAATTCTGCGTGTTCGCGTGGGCTCTACACGATATTAGGCAGGTGCACCAGTTTCTTTGACTCTTCAGTGTATTATAATACCAATAAAGCGTTAATCGGGTCCATTTGAACGCTCCAGTACATACTTCTTAAATGACAATTTATTAGTAAAAATCAGAGTCAGTACAAAGTGCTATGCAGGTAGACTTTGGATTAAGAAGGAACTACAGCTCTTAGCAGAATTTTACTTCGTTGCTTCGTCTTATCGTGAATATGTCGACGCTTCCCAAACTATAAGCTGCTTTAGCATGTTGTATGCTAACACCTAAAGGAAGCTGAATGTCAAGACGCACCTTCCATTCAGCCAAGGTCCACTAAGAAAATTCTAGCTGACAACCTAGCAGCATTGTCATCGTCAAGACAGATTTACACAGATAAGTCCAAACAAAAAGGCAGGGTAAGGGGTGCCTTTATAAATGGCAAGACTAATAGATGAGGCAAATTCAAGCTCCAGGAATTTGCGTCCATGCTCACTACAGCGATTTTAAATGCGCAAAATAAGTGTAAGAAGAAACAATCATACACTCCTGGAAATGGAAAAAAGAACACATTGACACCGGTGTGTCAGACCCACCATACTTGCTCCGGACACTGCGAGAGGGCTGTACAAGCAATGATCACACGCACGGCACAGCGGACACACCAGGAACCGCGGTGTTGGCCGTCGAATGGCGCTAGCTGCGCAGCATTTGTGCACCGCCGCCGTCAGTGTCAGCCAGTTTGCCGTGGCATACGGAGCTCCATCGCAGTCTTTAACACTGGTAGCATGCCGCGACAGCGTGGACGTGAACCGTATGTGCAGTTGACGGACTTTGAGCGAGGGCGTATAGTGGGCATGCGGGAGGCCGGGTGGACGTACCGCCGAATTTCTCAACACGTGGGGCGTGAGGTCTCCACAGTACATCGATGTTGTCGCCAGTGGTCGGCGGAAGGTGCACGTGCCCGTCGACCTGGGACCGGACCGCAGCGACGCACGGCTGCACGCCAAGACCGTAGGATCCTACGCAGTGCCGTAGGGGACCGCACCGCCACTTCCCAGCAAATTAGGGACACTGTTGCTCCTGGGGTATCGGCGAGGACCATTCGCAACCGTCTCCATGAAGCTGGGCTACGGTCCCGCACACCGTTAGGCCGTCTTCCGCTCACGCCCCAACATCGTGCAGCCCGTGAATGGAGGGACGAATAGAGACGTGTCGTCTTCAGCGATGAGAGTCGCTTCTGCCTTGGTGCCAATGATGGTCGTATGCGTGTTTGGCGCCGTGCAGGTGAGCGCCACAATCAGGACTGCATACGACCGAGGCACACAGGGCCAACACCCGGCATCATGGTGTGGGGAGCGATCTCCTACAATGGCCGTACACCACTGGTGATCGTCGAGGGGACACTGAGTAGTGCACGGTATGGATGTACCTTCATCGAACCCATCGTTCTACCATTCCTAGACCGGCAAGGGAACTTGCTGTTCCAACAGGACAATGCACGTCCGCATGTATCCCGTGCCACCCAACGTGCTCTAGAAGGTGTAAGTCAACTACCCTGGCCAGCAAGATCTCCGGATTTGTCCCCCATTGAGCATGTTTGGGACTGGATGAAGCGTCGTCTCACGCGGTCTGCACGTCCAGCACGAACGCTGGTCCAACTGAGGCGCCAGGTGGAAATGGCATGGCAAGCCGTTCCACAGGACTACATCCAGCATCTCTACGATCGTCTCCATGGGAGAATAGCAGCCTGCATTGCTGCGAAAGGTGGATATACACTGTACTAGTGCCGACATTGTGCATGCTCTGTTGCCTGTGTCTATGTGCCTGTGGTTCTGTCAGTGTGATCATGTGATGTATCTGACCCCAGGAATGTGTCAATAAAGTTTCCCCTTCCTGGGACAATGAATTCACGGTGTTCTTATTTCAATTTCCAGAAGTGTAATTTTATAAAACTCACGGTCTGCATTGATGCAGTTAAAATACTACGACGTCAGCAATACAAAAAATTAGCTAGTACATGGCATTTTACATAGAAGCAATGTGGGAGCTTTACCGTGTAAATAACACAACCATCATGTTATAGGTGAAAGTGTACAGCTGCATAAAAGGAAATGAAAAAGTGGATACTCTGGCCAAGGAAATGGCGTACGCTGGTTCAGTGAAATACAAAAAAGTGCCACCCGACGATATTCTTCATACCGTAAGGACTACAATCTGAGGCCTCTTGGAACAAAAATTTGCTTCAATCTTACGAAATTAAAAGAGGGCGTTATGCCGCATTGGCGCCTAATTTCCCATCACGTCCTTGGTACCAAAATTGCAGATGGAACAGAAACTTCGTAGTGACAACGGCACGAGTTCGCTCCATTCACGGGAGATTCCGGCAACATATCTACCGCCTCAACATGGTCGCATCTTCTTCATGTGAATGTGGCAATGAGAAGATGTTAATCACATTTTCTTCGGTCGCCACAGAAGGTTTCTAGAACGTGCTTGAGTATTCCAGCTCTGATGATGTCTGGAAATGCCGGCCGGCCGGAGTGGCCGAGCGGTTCTAGGCGCTACAGTCTGGAACCGCGCGACCGCTGCGGTAGCAGGTTCGAATCCTGCCTCGGGCATGGGTGTGTGTGATGTCCTTAGGTTAGTTAGGTTTAAGTAGTTCTAAGTTCTAGGGGACTGATGACCTCAGCAGTTAAGTCCCATAGTGCGCCGAGCCATATGGAAATGCTATGCCTACAACCATTAAACCCTTTTATCAAAAGAAGACACGAAAGTGCACAAGCTTCTATAATATTTTATAACAGAGGGTCAGCTAAGAATATAGGAAGAGAGAATGTTGTTACTTTATAATATATTAAATATGTAACTTTACTTAAGTCGTTCACCTAAGTTCAATTTAAATTTTCTGCAAGAGGTCATTCCGTACAGAAGCGAGTAGTAAAAGTGTGTCGTGTTGTTCAAACATATGAAAGTAGTCATAAAATTTTAACTATCACTTCAAAAGCGTCAAGCTGCGAACATGTAATTTCATGATGTCTTTAATCCTTCTCTGCATATTTGAAGGGCTTATTTCATTAGTGGTACAAGTCCATTTTTGTTCGTTCTGAAATACAGTCCTAAAGTTAAATGAGCGCTGAAAAATCTACAGTTGACATGCCAGAAATATTCAAGTATAAATACTCGAATATTTCTGATATCTCAAGTGCAGATTTTTTAGCGCTCATTTAACTTTAGGTCTCTGTATCTCAGAATGATCAAAAATTGACTTGTACCACTGCTGAAATAAGTCCTTCATTTATCCTTCACTTCTAGACTTTTTCTCAATGATGGGTGAATTGTCGGAGAACTTGGTAATAGAAGTCTGCATTTTGCTCCTTCAGGAAACCTCAAGAGCCACGTAGTTGTTTTTCTGGAAAAGTGTACAACGAAATGGTTTCTTCACCCTGGTAAGAGGAAGAAGTCAGTAGATACCATGTCAGGAGAATATACAGGCGAGGGACAGAATTGGAGTGGGGGGGAGAGAGGCAAAATTATACAGCAAAAAGGCAGAGTGTGGTGGTGCAGTGGTTAGTACACTGGACTCGCATACGAGAGGACGACGGTGCAAACCTGCGTCTGGCCATCCTGATTTAGGTTTCCCACAATTTCCCTAAATCATTTCAGGCAAATTCCAGGATGGTTCCTTTGAGAGGGCACGGCGGATTTTCTTCGCCATACTTCCCTAATTCGAGCTTGTGCTCCGTCTCCAATGACCTCGTTGTCAAATGGATCAAATGGCTCTGAGCACTATAGGACTTAACATCTGAGGTCATCAGTTCCCTAGACTTAGAACTACTTAAACCTAACTAACCAAAGGACATCACACACATCCATGCTCGAAGCAGAATTCGAACCTGCGACCGTAGCAGCAGCGCGGTTCCAGACTGAAGCGGCTAGAACCGCTCGGTCGACAGGACGTTAAAAACTAATCACCTCCTCCTTATAGCAAGAAGAAGTAGAATGTGGAATGGTGTCCCGTCCAGAATGAGCTGGGGCTTCTTCGTGGGTCAGAAACACCAGCTTGGACTGCTTCCGCAATGCATCGTCTTTACAGCCTCCCGTAATCCCTTAAGGAGATTTCGGTGCAATGTTCCTGTGATGGTTTGCCACTTACGAGCAGATCTCTTAGCACCACATCATGACAATCTCGAAAAACACTCAGCATCACCAAGCCCGATAAAGGTCGTGTCTTTATTTTTTCAGCAGTGGTGAACCCACATGTTTCCACTGCTTGCTATGATCCTTTTCTCGCAGTGATACAGCAGCACTCGTCCAAGGCGGTAAGCCGCCTAAAGAAGATATATGGATTGGCATGAGACAGCGGCAACATTTCCGCTGCTGCTTCAGTTCAGCGGGATTTCTGAATGGGTGTGAGCAGCAGCGGATATCAGCGGGCGGCGACATTTGTCGTCTTCAAAATACAGAACAAAAAGTTGAAAACAGATTTTTTTAATTTACATGGCAAACCCTATTTACAGGGCTATATTTTAATTTGGACTAATGGATTTATGCAGATATTTGTAAAAATGACGACGATACATCATCCCATATTAATGTAATACTGCCGCCTTCTGAAGAAGATAGATTTAAATCTGTCGAAACCTAGGCAAAGATTACTTTATCCATTGCAACTGGTCGGCTGGTTTTTAGTCTTATTATTATGGTTCAAAATGGCTCTGAGCACTATGGGACTTAACTGCTGTGGTCATCAGTCCCCTAGAACTCAGAACTACTTAAACCTAACTAACCTAACGACATCACAACATCCATGCCCGAGGCAAGATTCGAACCTGCGACCGTAGCAGTCCCGCGGTTCCGGACTGCGCGCCTAGATCTTATTATTATGAAAACAGAGTCATACTTTTTCTACTACCTCCTAGGGATTCTTGGTTTTTCCATAGAGAGGCTGTCCCTTTCATTGTCGCTGACCCGGGTTCGATTCGCGGTACGGTAGTTGCCACTATTTAAGTTCCAACCCTCGTTTTTGATTTATTGTTTTGTTTCTGATTAAAACTGGCAAAGACTGTTACGCTCTTTCCACTATAGTACTCTGAATAAAACAAGTGATATTTAGTTAACAGTTCTTAAATAATTTTGTTATATTTTCGTAAGTGTGCTACTAGACATTCAGTCACTTCTGGACGAGGAAGGCTCACTGAATTTTTTTCTGTAAATTCCAGATTCAATTGAGTATTCTTACCTGACAATTCTGCATTCAGCAGCACTGCATGTCTACGCTGTGTAAAGACTCAAATAACTGCGTTAACATTTTTCGTTAACAAAAAGCTCACCTTTGCATTTAATTGCTACGTCTTGACAAGGAAGAGAGAGTCACAGCACATCTGTGTCAGTACGGAGCATTGCGTGGAAAGTGAACATGTTTAATTATCTAACGGCCTATCGCTCCGCCTTTACTATTCCAAACCTGTCCTCACCATGTCCTCTTCCTGTCATTTCCTGTTATATGTATAAGACCTCAACGGCAGCGACAGCGGATAAAGAGTCTTTCGGTACAGTGAAGCTGGCGAAAGAGGCACCTTTTCTCTTTGGGTTCAAAAAGAGTACAAGTAGCGACTGTACCCCAGAGGGGTGGCTACAGACAGCGTCTCACTCATAGTTAGCAGCTGATTTTAGGCCTGGCATCCTACTGCCTATGTAGAAAGTAACGGGAAACTAACACATTGCATTCCCAAGCAGTACATCGTATGTCTCTCCATGTGAAATATACCGGAGTTAAAATTTCCCCTCATTCGGATCTCCGGGAGGGGAACACATTGAAAGTAGACATATTTGAATGGAAGAAAGGGGCAGTGAAGGAAGGAAAGATAAGGATTGGAACACAGAATGTGAGGACACTAATGCAAGCAGGAAAGCTAGAGAATGCAAAACAGGAGATGAAAAGAAACAGATTAGATGCCCTCTGTTTGTGTGAAATGAGATGGGGAGAGAATGGGGAGATAGAAAATGGAGATTATAAGCTCTTTTACTCAGGGGAAATCAAGAGTGGTGAAAATGGAGTAGGAATATTGATAGGGCAAAAGCTAAAAAGTAAGATAATGAAGGTATAATATATTGATAGAAGACTAATAATGATACGACTGAAGGGTATTTCAAAAGATTTGGTGTTAATACAGGTATATATGCCAACAAACCAACATAGAAATGAGGAATTGGACGAATATTATGAGAAAATACAAGAACTCATCGAGAAAGAAAGTAGAAATGTCTGCATTATCATCGTGGGGACTGGAATGCAGTGGTGGGTGAAGGAAGAGATGAAGATACAGTAGAAAAATTTAGTTTAGGAATAAGAAATGAGAGAGGTGACCGAATAATTAGTTTCTGTAAAGAAAATTGATTAGCAATGGGTAACACATTATTTGAACACCACAAAAGGAGATGTTACACATGGATATCAAATTTGAATAGGGAAAGATATGTTGGACTACATGCTGATACAAAAAAGCTTCAGGAACTGTTTGAAGAATACCAAAGCTTATCCAGGAGCGGATATAAATTCAGACCACAACATAGTAGTGGGAGAAATACAAGTGAAGCTGAAAAAAGTCTGGAGAGGTAATGCAAAAGAAAGACTAAACATAGAAAGACTCAAAGAGGTAGGAAAGGCATCAGATTTGGAAAACAGATGTATGGAAAAATGGGAAAGAGGTATTGTTGATGAAAGTGTTAATCACAAATGGATAAAAATGAGGAAAGGACTCATTAACTCTGCCAAAGAAGTACTAGCAGTTAGAGTATCCCAAAGTACCAGGAAAGAATGGATAACAGATAACATGTTGGAAAAAGTGGGAGAGTGGAGAAAGTTGAAAAATGTAGAAACTGAAGAAGGCAAAAAGAGGTACAGGAAACTGAATAATTAATTAAGAAGAGAAACTGAAGAAGCAAGGGAAAAATGGATGAAACAGAAATGCGACCAAATAGAGAAAATGGAGAAAGAGGGAAAGTATGAAATTGTGTATAGACTGGCTAGTGAGATAGTTTTTGAACGTAAAAGAAAGAGGAATTACATGGAAATAGAAAGAGCGGATGGTACTCTAGCAGAAGAACCACAGGAGGTTTTGAACAGATGGCAAGAATATATTGAATGTCTGTATAAGGGGGATGAAATACAAAGCGAAATTAAGGTTGAAGAGGAGCAATATGCTCCAGAAGATGTGCACAATGGGGGCGCGAATTGTCGTCCATGAGGAAGAATGCCTCCCCAATATGTTGCCGATATGGTTGCACTATCGGTCGGAGGATGGCATTCACGTATCGTACAGCCGTTACGGCACCTTCCACGACCACCAGCGACCGACATTCACAGCTGGGAACTTCCATCTCGCTGCACTCACTGGACAGTGTGTCTAAGGCGTTCAGCCTGACGGGGTTGCCCCCAAACACGCCTCCACGATTGTCTGGTTGAAAGCATATACGACACTCATCGGTGAAGAGAACGTGATGCCAATCCTGAGCGGTGTGTTCGGCATGTTGTTGGGCCCATCTGTACCCCGCTGCTTGGTGTCGTGGTTGCAAAGGTGGACCTCGCCATGCACGTCGGGAGTGAAGTTGCGCATCATGCAGCCTATTGCGCACAGTTGGATCCGTAACACGACGTCCTGTGGCTGCACGAAAAGCATTTATTCAACACGGTGGCGTTGCTGTCAGCGTTCCTCCAAGCCATAATCCGTGGCAGAAGCCTTTGGGCGGCCTGAGCGAGGCATGTCATCGACAGTTCCTGTCTCTCTGTATCTCCTCCATGTCCGAAAAACATTGCTTTGGTTCACTGCAAGATGCCTGGACACTTCCCTTGTTGAGAGACCTTCCTGGCACAAAGTAATAATGCGGTCGCGATCGAACCGAAATATTGACCGTCTAGGTATGGTTGAACTACAGACAACACGAGCTGTGTACCTCCTTCCTGGCGGAATGACTGGAACTGATCGACTGTCGGACCCCCCTGTCTAGTAGGCGCTCCTCATGCATAGTTGTTTACATCTTTGGGCGGGCTTAGTGACATCTCTGAACAGTCAATGGCTCTGTGTCTGTGATACGATATCCACAGTCAACATCTGTTTTCAGGCGTTCCGGGAAGCGGGGTGATGCAAAACGTTTTTTTTAAATTTGTGTATATATATGACAGCTCACATTTCCTATTAATATCCTTCGCAATAGTTGTCGCAGACTCTCCCAAGCTGTAGGTGGTGTTTCATTAAGTAACAATTTCTTGTACAATGGTGACCAACAATATAGCGCAGTACACATTAATACATCCATTTTTGTTGTATGTATCGTACCGAAACTCAAAAAGATATGGTAGAATGAATGCTTTCACGATCGGATGACGTAGCTACTGGTAAATCTTTCTGGGTATAAAGTCGTTGTCCACGAAGCCCTGCTGTTCCTAACGTTTCATCCAGAACTGCGCTGGACATCTTCAAGAGGCGTTGCCCTTCCGTTGAGTCTTACCGACTGACTGGTCGGACACTAGAGAGACATACAGGGTGTTTCAAAAATGACCGGTATATTTGAAACGGCAATAGAAACTAAACGAGCAGCGATAGAAATACACCGTTTGTTGCAATATGCTTGGGACAACAGTACATTTTCAGGCAGACAAACTTTCGAAATTACAGTAGTTACAATTTTCAACAACAGATGGCGCTGCAGTCTGGGAAACTCTATTGTACGATTTTTTCCACATATCCACCATGCGTAGCAATAATATGGCGTAGTCTCTGAATGAAATTACCCGAAACCTTTGACAACGTGTCTGGCGGAATGGCTTCACATGCAGATGAGATGTACTGCTTCAGCTGTTCAATTGTTTCTGGATTCTGGCGGTACACCTGGTCTTTCAAGTGTCCCCACAGAAAGAAGTCACAGGGGTTCATGTCTGGCGAATAGGGAGGCCAATCCACGCCGCCTCCTGTATGTTTCGGATAGCCCAAAGCAATCACACGATCATCGAAATATTCATTCAGGAAATTAAAGACGTCGGCCGTACGATGTGGCCGGGCACCATCTTGCATAAACCACGAGGTGTTCGCAGTGTCGTCTAAGGCAGTTTGTACCGCCACAAATTCACGAAGAATGTCCAGATAGCGTGATGCAGTAATCGTTTCGGATCTGAAAAATGGGCCAATGATTCCTTTGGAAGAAATGGCGGCCCAGGCCAGTACTTTTTGAGGATGCAGGGACGATGGGACTGCAACATGGGGCTTTTCGGTTCCCCATATGCGCCAGTTCTGTTTATTGACGAAGCCGTCCAGGTAAAAATAAGCTTCGTCAGTAAATCAAATGCTGCCCACATGCATATCGCCGTCATCAATCCTGTGCACTATATCGTTAGCGAATGTCTCTCGTGCAGCAATGGTAGCGGCGCTGAGGGGCTGCCACGTTTGAATTTTGTACGGATAGAGGTGTAAACTCTGGCGCATGAGACGATACGTGGACGTTGGCGTCATTTGGACCGCAGCTGCAACACGGCGAACGGAAACCCGAGGCCGCTGTTGGATCACCTGCTGCACTAGCTGCGCGTTGCCCTCTTTGGTTGCCAACGCGGTCGCCCTACCTTTCCGGCACGTTCATCCGTCACGTTCCCAGTCCGTTGAAATTTTTCAAACAGATCCTTTATTGTATCGCCTTTCGGTCCTTTGGTTACATTAAACCGCCGTTGAAAACTTCGTCTTGTTGCAACAACACTGTGTTCTAGGCGGTGGAATTCCAACACCAGAAAAATCCTCTGTTCTAAGGAATAAACCATGTTGTCTACAGCACACTTGCACGTTGTGAACAGCACACGCTTACAGCAGAAAGATGACGTACAGAATGGCGCACCCACAGACTGCGTTGTCTTCTATATCTTTCACATCACTTGCAGCGCCATCTGTTGTTGAAAATTGTAACTACTGTAATTTCTAAAGTTTGTCCGCCTGAAAATGTACTGTTGTCCCAAGCATATTGCAACAAACGGTGTATTTCTATCGCTGCTCGTTTAGTTTTTATTGCCGTTTCAAATATACCGGTCATTTTTGAAACACCCTGTATATACTGCAGAAAAGCGGGCGTGGCCCGAGTTACACGTGATAAGCAGAGATGATCCTCATGAAATATTAAATTTAACTATGGACTGTCGTTTTTGTCGAAGATAAAAATCTGTTTAGCGTTTCTGAAGAGCTACTGTCCATACGTCGTTAAGTTTCACGCCTTTCCTATTAAAATTATCCCTATGTTTATATATTTCACTGGATTCTCTACATAGCCGTGGACAATAGTTCACAGTCGTAGATAAAATTATTTGTTTCAGAAAACTTCACTTCGTAACTTCCTGGTAGAAGAGCATGCTCTGCTACAGCCTGTCCGCCCCGATAGCTGAGTAGTCAGCGTGACGGATTTCCGTCCTACGAGCCCGGGTTCGATTCCCGACTGGGTCGGAGACTTTCTTCGCTCAGGGACTGGGTGTTGTGTTGTCTTCATCATCATTTCATCCCCATCCGGCACCCAAGTCGCCCAATGTGGCGTCGAATGTAATAAGACCTGCACCAAGGCGGCCGGACCTGCTCCTCAAGGGGCCTCCCGGCCAATGACGCCAAACGTTCATTTCCATCTTTCTGCTACAGTCGAATTGTCTATTCTCCCTAGTCGGCAAAGACTTTTTTGCTCCCTTAGCCGTGTATTCACGCTTCTCTTGGTCGCAGTGCTCCAATATAAATTTTACGACACGTACACGGAATTGTATATACTCCACATGCTGACAGAGGAGGGCGTTTATGCTTCACAGATCGGAGTGCTTGACCTATTTTCTTTGTTGGTCTAAAAACCGGTTTAGGATATCCAGTTGAGGATATTGTCGCGAATGTAGAAGCAGATATACATACTCTCCCCAAAGAAACTGCAAATGCAGTCCGGTTTAAAACCACCAGAGTATTGTGTCGCAGTAAACTTTCGGAAAATAATTTAACGCTAGGTGGAAGAAAGGCTCTTAGAGATTTAAATGCACATGAAGAGATAGTGATTCTTCGTGTTAATAAGTGGGATGCTACTGTTCTTCTGAATGATGAGGATTATCGAAGCAAAATACTATACCAAACGTCAAAAAAAAGCATACTTGAGTTATGAATTTTATACTCCACTGACGGTGACCTAACTTTATGGCAACAACTGAAGTCGTAAGTAGATCACTAGGTCATGAGACTGCTCTTGCTTTCTCCTCCAGGCGGCTGCTGTAACAATCTGAGCACGCCATAGCTCATTTGTGCCGCGTTACGGCAGCTAGTGTTTGAAGCAGGGCGCAAGTTAGCTGCTGCTGACGTCAGCAACAGGCTCCCAGGCCTGGAGCGTTTTAGCGGGGTTGCATGCACTGTGCGGTGCGCTAACTTTCAGCAAGTGTCTGCCGCGAGCTGCGCCAATGAACGAGCTATACAGGTGAAACTATGCACTGTTACCAACCTCTCAGCAGGCATACAAATAAGCAAAATTCACACAACTTCCCTGCAGTAACGGGTTTCGTGGCAAAGTAAAGTTGCCGTGGTGCTTCAAGGGTGGGTTTTACGAGGTAGCTATAACGGTTAAATTGCGCCTTGAATACAGAAGACTTCTAATTTGCTGTTGCAACCACAGTTATCAGACGACTTTGTGAAATTTTCATCCACTTAGGCAATATACATTTTTATCTGCGCTATTTATGTGCCTCATCTGCGCATTTGTGTTACGTTACCAAAATTTCATTGGCATAAAAGTTTGGCGTCATAGTTACGAATGTGAACCGGATTCTGTATGCGTGGCGCTAGATAACGCTGTGCGTTTTCCTTTACTCTGTGTATATGATTATATTACTAGAAAGATAACAAGAGATTTAAGATCAACATTCAGATATATTTAGAAATGAGGATTGATGTTTATAAACGAAAATAAATATTTTTGGTAGATGTTTGGCAATCTTTGAAACCTACGTGAAGTACGTCATCTTCTAGCTCAATGAAAATCGGCACTACATAATGAAGGGCCTATTTCAATAGTGGTACAAGTCTATTTTTGTCCATTCTGAGATACAGAGTCCTAAAGTCCTTTAGGACTCTGTATCTCAGAAGGAACAAAAATAGACTTGTACCACTATTGAAATAGGCCCTTCATATGTCCAGTGATCGAAGAGAGCTCTATTTGCAAAAGTTTGTTCCACTCAGAAAAGAAGAGACTACTGTGGCTTGTACAGGAAAATCGACTGTTAAGTATCACTTGATCAACAAGATTTTTTGATACAGCGCAAAGGAAAAATTTACCCACATCATTTTTACTTTTCTCTCAGGTTCCACAGAACCAGCCGTGCAACGCTTCGCAGCGTAATACACAGAATACTGGTAAAGAGTTTTAGAAAACACCGAACTGAATGGAAAATATTACTCAGCATGGAATGAAAGAGAGCAAGATAGAATTTAACGTCTCGTCTACGTGGTTTTCGTTGAAGACGGAACACAAGTTTATTTTGGAGAGGATGGTAGGGGGAAACGCCCATTATTTATTGTAAGGAATAAATCCTGCTTGTGTCTGAAGTCATATTGGCATACAATCCTGGAAATTGAAATAAGAACACCGTGAATTCATTGTCCCAGGAAGGGGAAACTTTATTGACACATTCCTGGGGTCAGATACATCACATGATCACACTGACAGAACCACAGGCACATAGACACAGGCAACAGAGCATGCACAATGTCGGCACTAGTACAGTGTATATCCACCTTTCGCAGCAATGCAGGCTGCTATTCTCCCATGGAGACGATCGTAGAGATTTTGGATGTAGTCCTGTGGAACGGCTTGCCATGCCATTTCCACCTGGCGCCTCAGTTGGACCAGCGTTCGTGCTGGACGTGCAGACCGCGTGAGACGACGCTTCATCCAGTCCCAAACATGCTCAATGGGGGACAGATCCGGAGATCTTGCTGGCCAGGGTAGTTGACTTACACCTTCTAGAGCACGTTGGGTGGCACGGGATACATGCGGACGTGCATTGTCCTGTTGGAACAGCAAGTTCCATTGCCGGTCTAGGAATGGTAGAACGATGGGTTCGATGACGGTTTGGATGTACCGTGCACTATTCAGTGTCCGCTCGACGATCACCAGTGGTGTACGGCCAGTGTAGGAGATCGCTCCCCACACCATGATGCCGGGTGTTGGCCCTGTGTGCCTCGGTCGTATGCAGTCCTGATTGTGGCGCTCACCTGCACGGCGCCAAACACGCATACGACCATCATTGGCACCAAGGCAGAAGCGACTCTCATCGCTGAAGACGACACGTTTCCATTCGTCCCTCCATTCACGCCTGTCGCGACACTACTGGAGGCGGGCTGTACGATGTTGGGACGTGAGCGGAAGACGGCCTAACGGTGTGCGGGACCGTAGCCCAGCTTCATGGAGACGGTTGCGAATGGTCCTCGCCGATACCCCAGGAGCAACAGTGTCCCTAATTTGCTGGGAAGTGGCGGTGCGGTCCCCTACGGCACTGCGTAGGATCCTACGGTCTTGGCGTGCATCCGTGCGTCGCTGCGGTCCGGTCCCAGGTCGACGGGCACGTGCACCTTCCGCCGACCACTGGCGACAACATCGATGTACTGTGGAGACCTCACGCCCCACGTGTTGAGCAATTCGGCGGTACGTCCACCCGGCCTCCCGCATGCCCACTATACGCCCTCGCTCAAAGTCCGTCAACTGCACATACGGTTCACGTCCACGCTGTCGCGGCATGCTACCAGTGTTAAAGACTGCGATGGAGCTCCGTATGCCACGGCAAACTGGCTGACACTGACGGCGGCGGTGCACAAATGCTGCGCAGCTAGCGCCATTCGACGGCCAACACCGCGGTTCCTGGTGTGTCCGCTGTGCCGTGCGTGTGATCATTGCTTGTACAGCCCTCTCGCAGTGTCCGGAGCAAGTATGGTGGGTGTGACACACCGGTGTCAATGTGTTCTTTTTTCCAGTTCCAGGAGTGTATTTCCATATTTCAAGGTAACAAAAGCTAACACTTTGTCAGAATGGAACGCAACCACCATAATGCAGAAATCAAAGAAAGGCCATCAAAAATTTGCTTTGTCATGATGTGTGATTGCTCGACGACTGCGTAACAATTTTTAAATTACACGTTTTCCTTAGTTTGTCATTCAGAGAAAGATTGAGAAAGCCGCAGCGTGAATAATTTCCACTCCTGCTACTTCCTACTGGTGTAAAACTAAAGTGCTGCAAGAAAATATTCAAGATTCAGGTTATGGTTAACTTCTAAGAAAGGAAACCACTGCCGTCATGAAAATATTATGCTCAACGCTTTTAAAGTCAGGAAGCACTGCGTCCTTCCTTCTGCCGTTTCACTGCATACCGAAATTTGCATAGAAAATAAACTGTTGCAAAAAAAAGGTTCACACCAACTCCTGTCTGCGATAGAGTCTCGGGAGGGAATGAAAGAATGAATCTAAAAAAAAAAAAAAAAAAAAATGAAAATAAAATAAAAACGAATCAATAACCAAATCAAACTCTGTCTGTTTGAAAGAGCACATTTTTACACATCTCAGAAATCAAAATGTGCTAGTGGGTAACATTCAACACCCTGTCACACCATCTCTTCCATTGCAACGTTCCTGGGTCTTCCTCACCCGCAATGGTGGTCGAACGTTGCTTACTTCTGAAGTCTGTTCCACTCTTCGACTGTGGCCCTCACTGAGGTCATCCACTGTGTGAGAAGTGTTTTTGCGATGACGGATTGCAAGCTTCAGCTGGTCTCAAGCAAGGTAAATTGGGCCCTTGAAGTCGTAAACAGCAAACCATTCCGTTCGATTGATTCTTTCGTACACACTAAAAACAGAAAAAAGATCCACTACGAAAGAATTAACCAAACGCGACGGAAATCGGTAGATGTGATGTACATGCACACACAATTTATTACAATTTCAGACAAATGGATGATTTCTTGAAGAGAAACACCTTCACAAATCGAGAAAGTCAATAACCCATAGATCCCCCGGTGGCCTTTATGCAGGCAGTTATTCGGGTTGACATTGATTGACAGAGTTGTTGGAGGTCTTCCTGAGGCATATCGTGTCAAATTCTGTCCAAGTGACGCCTTACATCGTCAGAATCACGAGATGGTTGGAGGGTCCTGCCTATAAGGCTCCAAACGTTCTCCGTTGGGGAGAGAGATCAGGTGACTTTGTTGGTCAAGGTAGGCTTTGGCAAGCACAAAGACAAGCAGTGGAAACTCTCGTCGTGTGCGGTGGGCGGGTATTATCTCGCTGAAATGTAATCCCAGGATGCCTTGCCATGAAGGACAGCAAAACGGTCGTAGAACATTCTCGACGTACGACTGTGCTGTAACGGCGCCGTGGATAACAACCAAATGGATGCTGCTATGAAAGAAAATGGCTTGCCAAACCCTACCCTGGCAAACAACATCGCCGTATCTCTCCCCAATTGAAAACGTTTGTAGCTTTATGATCAGGACCAGCTACGGATTTTGATGATCTAACTCGCCAATTGGATTTAATTTGGCACCATACCCTCAGGAGGCATCCAACAACTATATCAATCTGTTTCAACCCAAATAAATGCTTTCATAAGAGCCAGAAGTGGTCCAATGAGTTATTGACGTTATTGACTTGCTCAGTTTGTGAAACTCGTTCTCTTGAATAAAATATCCAGTTTTTGTGATATTGTAAAAATTGGTTTGTCTGTACATGTACATCACATCCACATATTTCCGTCTAGTTCGGATATCTCCTTCATGGTGCGTAATTTTTTTCCTTTTTTTCTAATGTTGGTTTTGGTTACTGAGGAACACATGAAATAACTTATGTATTATTAATTTTTTCTTTCTTTTCAGTAATTTTTCATTCTTTGCCTATGTTTTTCTCTCCTTTCTTCTGCCTATATTGCACCTGTCTTTTTCTTTGTTTTCTCCTGGAAGCCCTTCAAACTTTTTACTTTTGCTCTGAACCTCTCTCTATCTCCCACATCTTCCTCCATAATTTCCATTTTCCTCATGTCTGTTTTAACTTCTTTTATCCACATCATTGATGTTTTGGAGTTTCTTTAAAAATAAATTAAAATTTCTTTTTGTTATCCTGTTTTCATGTAGCCTTTTGTGTGTCCATAAAATGCAACTCTTCTCTTCTTCAGCATGTCTGATATTCGCTCTATTTTTCATAAAATATTTTTAATTACTTTTCAAGTTTTATTTCCCATTCTCATATTTTGGTCCCAAGATTTTCCTGATTATTTTCCTTTCCTTCTCTTCTATTTCACCTGATTGTTTGGCTGTATTTAACGAAAGGCATTCATTCTGGTTTGTAGTGCCGAAGTTTCGCTTTTATGGAAATAGAATTTGTGTTATACTGGTTTTCTGTTAGTTGATAAGCCACCTCCATTTCCCTTGCCCTTGATAGGTTACCTTATTTATCTAAAGCGTTTGGTTGTGTTATGTCACCTAGATGTTTAAATTTTGCAGACATTTTCATTCTATCGTAAAAAATTTCCATACATTTCGGTGCTTCCTTCACATCTGTCATGTACTCTGTTTTTTTCCAAAGATATGTGTAGGCCTGCTTTTGAAGCTGTCTGTTGTAGGGTATTTATCTGAATTGTTGTATCTAATAGAGATTCAACAAATATGGAAAGATCATCTGCGAAAGCCAGACAATCAAAACTCTGATTATCCTTTTTTCTCCCAACTGTGAGCCTTCTAATTCGTTTTTCTTCTGATCTTTTCCTAAATTCCCTGATTATCTTTTCTAGCACACAGTTGAACAACAGTGGGGACAGTCCACACCTCTGCCTTATGCCAATTGCTTTTTTTGTGAGGTCTGACATTCTTACATTTTACTGGGTCAAAACATGACCGACCGATCTCTATGCTGAACCAGTGTGACTGCATTCCAAGACATGTACTGGTATCTGGAAGCCTCCATACTTCTCTACAACGATAAACAGACTTGAGACCAATTCCACACTCTTTAGTGAAAAAAAAAAACAGACGCCAGTGATCCATGCTCCATTCCAGGTGTTCCCTTGCTCACTTCCAGGAACCATGATGCCAGGGGATAGTACTGCTACTCATAATGGAAAGCTAATGGCAAAATTTGTCGTGCAAAGACGGATGCTTACTTTATGCTTCGACACAGCACTCTCAGGTGCCTCTAAGTACAGTTCTGTGGCCTTCTAGTTTTTGATACCTACGAGCCACATAATTTGTAAGTAGCTGGCATCAGCTGATGTTGCTGACCACAGGGGACTACTATAAGACATGTCTTCAACTTAATGTGTCTCACTATTGTGATTTGATTGTTCTATACAGCCACCGCTATATTTTGCGTGTTGTCGCAGTCGGGGGCTGAGGTATCGGCATGCCAACTATAGCAACAGGGCTGTATATGGATCAGACGCAGACTACACCAAGCACCGCCACCTCTCGCTGGGGCGAGTTTCAGCATCGGAGGCTGGCATCCCTTACAAGTATTTCAGCAGTCTTCTGCGCCAATGGCAACGTACACGAGTAGCAATGCCCCATCTAAGGCCTGCAATTTCTTTTCTCTGGACTGGAAAGAGATAGAAACATGCGCATTGTTTAAATATGAGGCCGTGTTCATTGTCAATACGTCCCAGAGATGGCAGCACCGTATGGCAGATGGAATTTTACCGCCAGCGGCGAGAATGAGAACTGTTTTAAATACTTAAAATGGCGATGTTTTCCTTACTTGAACAGCATGCAATCATTCGTTTTCTGAATTTGCCTGGTGTCAAACCAATTAAAATTCGTCGACAGTTGAAGGAGACATATGGTGATGGAGTTATGGATGTGTCGAAAGTGCATTCGTGGGTGCGACAGTTTAA
Organism: Schistocerca cancellata; assembly: GCF_023864275.1. NCBI lineage: Eukaryota > Metazoa > Arthropoda > Insecta > Orthoptera > Acrididae > Schistocerca > Schistocerca cancellata. The sequence goes on from NC_064628.1 coordinate 810,946,674, forward strand.
TGAAGGCAGAACATCGTGTGACAACAAACCGAAACAACCTCGGGCTCGTACAAGCCGGTCTGACGACATGATTGAGAAAGTGGAGAGAAGTATTTTGGGTGATCGCCGAATGACTGTTGAACAGATCGCCTCCAGAGTTGGCATTTCTGTGGGTTCTGTGCACACAATCCTGCATGACGACCTGAAAATGCGAAAAGTGTCATCCAGGTGGGTGCCACGAATGCTGACGGACGACCACACGGCTGCCCGTGTGGCATGTTGCCAAGCAATGTAGACGCGCAACGACAGCACGAATGGGACTTTCTTTTCGTGAGTTGTGACAATGGATGAGACGTGGATACCATTTTTCAATCCAGAAACGAAGCGCCAGTCAGCTCAATGGAAGCACACAGCACCGCCACCAAAAAAATTTCGGGTAACCGCCAGTGCTGAAAAAATGATGGTGTCCATGTTCTGGGACAGCGAGGGCGTAATCCTTACCCATTGCGTTCCAAAGGGCACTACGGTATCAGGTGCATCCTACGAAAATGTTTTGAAGAACAAATTCCTTCCTGCACTGCAACAAAAACGTCCGGGAAGGGCTGCACGTGTGCTGTTTCACCAAGACAACGCACCCGCACATCGAGCTAACGTTACGCAACAGTTTCTTCGTGATAACAACTTTGAAGTGATTCCTCATGCTCCCTACTCACCTGACCTAACTCCTAGTGGCTTTTGGCTTTTTCCAACAATGAAAGACACTCTCCGTGGACGCACATTCACCAGCCGTGCTGCTATCGCCTCAGCGATTTTCCAGTGGTCAAAACAGACTCCTAAAGAAGCCTTCGCCGCTGTCATGGAATCATGGCGTCAGCGTTCTGAAAAATGTGTACGCCTGCAGGGCGATTACGTCGAGAAGTAACGCCAGTTTCATCGATTTCGGGTGAGTAGTTAATTAGAAAAAAAATCGGAGGCCTTAGAACTTGAATGCACCTCGTAATTGGGGCGAGTGCCAATTGGTAAACTCCAGATGTCAGCGTTTCTGGGCGCAGCAGTCACGGCCCACTAGCCGTCAGCTAACTGCCACTGCGCGCCTTGCACCACCCTCACTACGTGCTGAGTGTGGAGTGCCCGCCGCAACACGAGGCTATGGGTGTAATCAAATGAGTTGTGATGAAGATTTGACATTTGATGCCTTTCTTCTAAGCTGCTACCGGCCTGCGTCCTCGCCACGACTCATCATCGCAACCCAATCTGGCACACAAGTGGTGCTTCATCCCAGGTCCACTTCAGTTGGAATGATGACGTCATAGTGTACGCCAGCCGGGCACGCAACTTCCTGTACTGACAACCCACCCGCCCTAAAATGATCGGTTTGAAAAGTGCAGACAAGCTTAATTGTCCTGTTCATGCGTGAAGACACAACACGTTCCGCTGAACCGCACTGAGAACGCAGACTTACTATTATATCCATTACACAAGCAATCTCTTGTGGTCACATGCGCGTTGAGAAAGTAGTTTCCGAAGAAAAAAGGGAAAATACAGTCTTTGTAAATCAAGAAGGTGATGCAGAAGTCCCCCGAGCGTTACTTGCAACTGTGTTGTAGCAGCTATAGAAGAATTACTCAACGAATTATGAGGTTTCATTATTAGCTCGGGTAATGCAGGAGTATTTTGTTATCTGCTGTGAAATTTCCTCGAAATTTTGCAGTACCTCACATGTCATTTTCGAAATTTATTGCTATTTACATATCATCTGTACATCATTTAGTATTTAGCAGTAAACTCCCGATTCCTTAAAGACGTGGACTCTCAAATACAGGATGATGAAGCTTTCCATATATGTGAGTTTTATGCAACCTGCAACACCTTCAAATAGCTGGAGCAAGGTTTTCATATTCTGTGCCTCACGTCTCATAAACTAGTAGTCCTACAGAAAAAATGAATATGTAGGAAAATTAACGTAGTTAAATTTCGTACTGGGAAATGTTTTCACTAAAATTGTTCAACAAAAACGTACAAAAGTAACATTCAAATACGGTTTTTTTCAAAAACCTCAGAACTGTGTCGTCCTTCGAAAACATAAGTCACTACAAAATTTAAATACAGAAAAATTTCCTACAAAAAGGTTCTGTTAATTTTCTCTGTACGAATAATAGCTTCTGTGTAGTGAGCGAGAGAATATGAAAATGAAGTTTCATATCAGCGCACACTCCGCTGCAGAGTGAAAATCTCATTCTGGAAACATCCCCCAGGCTGTGGCTAAGCCATGTCTCCGCTATATCCTTTCTTTCAGGAGTGCTAGTTCTGCATGGTTCCCAGGAGAGCTTCTGTAAAGTTTGGAAGGTAGGAGACGAGATACTGGCAGAAGTACAGCTGTGAGTACCGGGCGTGAGTCGTGCTTCGGTAGCTGAGTTGGTAGAGCACTTGCCCGCGAAAGGCAAAGGTCCCGAGTTCGAGTCTCGGTCGGGCACACAGTTTCAATCTGCCAGGAAGTTTCATATCAGCGCACACTCCGCTGCAGAGTGAAAATCTCATTCTGGAAACATCCCCCAGGCTGTGGCTAAGCCATGTCTCCGCTATATCCTTTCTTTCAGGAGTGCTAGTTCTGCAAGGTTCGCAGGAGAGCTTCTGTAAAGTTTGGAAGGTAGCAGACGAGATACTGGCAGAAGTAAAGCTGTGAGTACCGGGCGTGAGTCGTGCTTCGGTAGCTGAGTTGGTAGAGCACTTGCCCGCGAAAGGCAAAGGTCCCGAGTTCGAGTCTCGGTCGGGCACACAGTTTTAATCTGCCAGGAAGTTTCATATCAGCGCACACCCCTCTGCAGAGTGAAAATCTCATTCTGGAAACATCCCCCAGGCTGTGGCTAAGCCGTGTCTCCGCTATATCCTTTCTTTCAGGAGTGCTAGTTCTGCAAGGTTCGCAGGAGAGCTTCTGTAAAGTTTGGAAGGTAGGAGACGAGATACTGGCAGAAGTAAAGCTGTGAGTACCGGGCGTGAGTCGTGCTTCCGTAGCTCAGTTGGTAGAGCACTTGCCCGCGAATGGCAAAGGTCCCGAGTTCGAGTCTCGGTCGGGCACACAGTTTTAATCTGCCAGGAAGTTTCATGAAAATCTGGTTGGCGGTTTATGAATGTGTTGCGCCGTCCGATGTGGCCGTACGGGTCTAGGCGCTTCAGTCTGGAACCGCGTGACCGCTACGGTCGCAGGTTCGCATCCTGCCTCGGGCATGGATGTGTGTGATGTCCTTAGGCTAGTTAGGTTTAAGTAGTTCTAAGTTCTAGGGGACTGATGACCACAGATGTTAAGTCCCATAGTGCTCAGAGCCATTTTTTATTAATGTGTTGCGGGTCAAATACAACCCGTAAGTAGAGACACCTGAATCCCCTGTATAAAACAGCTTCGGGCTGTTGATTTCTTAAAGAATGAGTGCATGAGTTAAATGTTTAAGGCTAAACATGCAAGCGAGAAAGAGTTTAGAAAATGTTTTAAATTATGTTTAAAGTTTGTTGGAGGTGGTTAAGTGCTTTCGTTATTAAATGTGTTTATGCACAGTAAGCTAGGAGAAGAAGAAATATACACAGTTTCAGACAGTAACATGAGGTTATATCTATTCCTGCGTAGATTACGACAGAATTTAAATATTTTAATACTGTAAAAAATATGTAAAATTTGAAAGTCAATTTTGTTTTGGCTCTGGAAGCAGTTAGATATATAGGTAGGCTGCAATGGGAACCGAATGCCAAGAACCGGATCAGCTGTTGCGTAATATAGATTAAAATATTCTGTAGCTGATTTCAGTTATCCAGAAATATTTGGAAAATGAATTTTGGTTCAGTGGTTTCAAGTATGAGTCACTACGCACTTTAATGTATAACATGTATTTTACTGCATTGTACTTCACAACTACTTCACTGAATAAGAGAGTTGCCACACCGAAATGATCACTCTCCGTTAAACAGAACAACCACACAAAAGTGAGACACAGAAATCGATGAACGGAACGGACAGCGCAATATTTTTCTCACGTCTCTTAAGGCTACACCAAATGAATAAAAAAGCAGGCTGGAAGAATGCAAAATGGGAAATACGTGACAGCAATGTACGACGAAAGTTTTAGATGATAATAGAGACCTTTGATAGAGTATAGCTTGTCATATAGTCTTTTGAGCTACTCCTTATCTACAATGTGCGCAAAAACATGCTGAAATCCGTGTAACAGTATCCTCCGCTGGCGTTGATTCTATGAACATTGACATGTAGAAACAGTGATGTGTTCAGTGTGATTCAGCCGAGAGTATTTAAAATACTCTGTCTAAAGGCCCTGTCAGGCGATTCAGTACCGACGGGCCACCGTGTCATCCTCTGCCAGTTGTGTAATACGGCTGCAGTATAGAGTGGTAGGGGGTCAGCACACTTCTCTCCCGGCCGTGGTTAGCATTCAAAACCTTGTAGCTGCTACTTATTACCCAAGTAAGTCCTCAGTTGGTATCACGAGGCTGTGAGCTCCTCTGCCAGTTGTGTAATACGGCTGCAGTATAGAGTGGTAGGGGGTCAGCACACTTCTCTCCCGGCCGTGGTTAGCATTCAAAACCTTGTAGCTGCTACTTATTACCCAAGTAAGTCCTCAGTTGGTATCACGAGGCTGTGAGCTCCTCTGCCAGTTGTGTAATACGGCTGCAGTATAGAGTGGTAGGGGGTCAGCACACTTCTCTCCCGGCCGTGGTTAGCATTCAAAACCTTGTAGCTGCTACTTATTACCCAAGTAAGTCCTCAGTTGGTATCACGAGGCTGTGAGCTCCTCTGCCAGTTGTGTAATACGGCTGCAGTATAGAGTGGTAGGGGGTCAGCACACTTCTCTCCCGGCCGTGGTTAGCATTCAAAACCTTGTAGCTGCTACTTATTACCCAAGTAAGTCCTCAGTTGGTATCACGAGGCTGTGAGCTCCTCTGCCAGTTGTGTAATACGGCTGCAGTATAGAGTGGTAGGGGGTCAGCACACTTCTCTCCCGGCCGTGGTTAGCATTCAAAACCTTGTAGCTGCTACTTATTACCCAAGTAAGTCCTCAGTTGGTATCACGAGGCTGTGAGCTCCTCTGCCAGTTGTGTAATACGGCTGCAGTATAGAGTGGTAGGGGGTCAGCACACTTCTCTCCCGGCCGTGGTTAGCATTCAAAACCTTGTAGCTGCTACTTATTACCCAAGTAAGTCCTCAGTTGGTATCACGAGGCTGTGAGCTCCTCTGCCAGTTGTGTAATACGGCTGCAGTATAGAGTGGTAGGGGGTCAGCACACTTCTCTCCCGGCCGTGGTTAGCATTCAAAACCTTGTAGCTGCTACTTATTACCCAAGTAAGTCCTCAGTTGGTATCACGAGGCTGTGAGCTCCTCTGCCAGTTGTGTAATACGGCTGCAGTATAGAGTGGTAGGGGGTCAGCACACTTCTCTCCCGGCCGTGGTTAGCATTCAAAACCTTGTAGCTGCTACTTATTACCCAAGTAAGTCCTCAGTTGGTATCACGAGGCTGTGAGCTAAGAAGGCAGGCACGGTGTGTATTTTCGGCTTCAGATTTCGGCGTGGAAGGTCGGTCAATATTTCAATGAACCTGAAATACAAGAGCGGTCTATTTTCAGAGTCCATCTTTCCGAATCCTCGAAATCGACTGGCAAGTTGTAATAAGGTACAGTGAAAGTAGCCACTGCACTTGGGAACATATTATTGTTTTCGTTGTGAAGATTCTGGTTTCACATTGCGTTCAGTTCAATGGGACATCAGTTCTTGGTATAATGCAGCGTTTCCTCCATGGTTGGACATCACTCCCGTACAGTAAGACAAAATTTATAGCTCGTTCTTTTGACCCGGTTTGGAATAACTTTTCCGAATTTATTTTTCTACGTATTCTTTCCTGCCCTTGGCTCCTATATTAACGTGCTGACTCCAGTATTGTTTAAGCTAAACTGGAACTGGAAACCGAAAATCAAAAGACAGAGAGTTGCCATTCTCAGCGTTCATCGACTCACAACGCAGTAAGATCCCTTTTTATGAGATATGGCACAGAAACCCCAAACTAGTAACGACAGTGTGGTGCACAAGGAAACTTAAACATTGTAAACCTGACACTTTTTAGCTGATTTTAAAAATATTTCTTACAATTTTTTTATGGACGTTTTACATCTGAAAATTTTCATAGAACCACCATAAGTAATATCTATGAAAACTGCAAAACTGCTCATCAGACCAAGTTTTTCCGGTCTTCCTGGGTTTTTCTGACAGGCCAGTTGTCTGATCATGAATTTCCTGGGTAATTTTTTCTGACTGGTGTAATGAAGTGCGTTATTCCTGCTTCTTTCTGATCTTCTTTTACTGTTGTATTGTTTCCAGGGCCTCATCATGCAAACGGCGAAGACAGAGAATGAGAAGTAACAACCTCGTAAACAAAAGGAGATCTCACCTAGACTGGATGATAGAACCATGCAAGGGCCCTTTGCTGGGGGTGGCAAGGAAAACCTCAACGGCAAAAAAGGCGCAGAGAATTGGGTTATGACACCAGACGACCGTCGCTAGTGCTTTGCTAACAGCACGACCTGGCCTGCAGGACCTTGTCTGGGCTAGTCTCCATATCGGTTAGATCCTAGACGTCTGGTAAACTGCTGCCTGGTCGGATAGGTCCCGATTTCAGTTGGCAAGAGCTGATGGTAGGGTTCCAGTGCTGCGCAGACTCCACGAAGCCATGGATCCACATTGTCAATACGGCACTGTACAAGTTGATGGTGGTTCAATAATGGTGTGGGCGGTGTTTGCATGGAATGGATTTGGTCGTCTGGTCCAAGTGAACCGATCATCAACGGGAAATGGTTGTGTTCGTCTACTTGGGGACCACTTGCAGTCATTCAACGATGGAATTTATTTGGGTGGCTATGTGCCATGTCACCGGGCAACAACTGTTCGTCATTGATCTGAAGAACATTCAGGACAAATTGAGCGAATGATCTGGCCACCCTAGTCACCCGACATTAATCCCATCGAACATTTATGGGACATAATTGTGAGGTCAGTGGTGCACAAAATCCTGCGCCGGCAACACTTATGCAATTATGGACGGCTGTACAGGCAACATGGCTCAATATTTCTGCAGGGGACTTCCTACGAGCTGTTGAGTCCGTGACACGTCAAGTTGCTGGTCCGCAGCTCGTGGTGTAGTGGCTAGCGTTGCTACCTCTGAATCACGGGGTCCCGGGTTCGATTCCCAGCCGGGTTGGGGATTTTCTCTGCCTGGGGACTGAGTGTTTGTGTTGTCCTCATCATTCCATCATCTTTCATGAAAATGGCTAGATTGGACTGTGCAAAGATTGGGAATGTGTATGGGCGCTGATGACCGCGAAATTGAGAGATCCACACAAATCAAACATCATCATCATCATCGTCGTCGAGTTGCTGTGCTATGTGGAGCAAAAGGAGGTCCGACACGACACTAGGAGATGTCCAACGACTTAAGTCACCTTAGTGTAGAATGATATTTCTTAAATATGTCTTAATATTTTTGATAGTTTTAAAACTGATAATTTCATTGTTTTATGAATGAATTTTGCTGTTCCTTTGAAGCTCTGTATCTTGGTAAATATGTGATGTAAATGTGCGTTTGGCCACTGCAAACTGTAGTAAATTTTACGCTCCACAAGAAGAGTATGAGCGCAATTTGTAGTACGACGTAAGGAAAAAAATTATAGAGAAAAACCTGGAAAAATTGCCAAACTTTCACGGTTGTTCAGCTCCCTCCAAGTTAGCGCAGGTTCGTGAGTTGAATACTTGGATTATACAGTACAGAGAATCCATATACAACATATCAAAAGTTCATAAAATATGGACCTCTCGTGAGGACCTTGTACCTGCCGACTGGACTACTGATTATCAGGCAAATATGCCTAATTGTGATTCCCTCTGCCCCTCATTCAGCCGGATGGGAAGTTCGACTGTAAAGAAGCACGACTATTTAATGGGCCAGACGGCAAACCGTCCTCTCTGCTCCTTGGAGTTGAGAATGGAAGGGGGAGAGGGAGAGAGAGAGAGAGAGAGAGAGAGAGAGAGAGAGAGAGGCGTTAAGCTGCCGCCTTCCACCGAAATGTCAGCTAATTTACGCTATCTCAGGAAGTTACAGCGCTATGTCTATTAGAGCCATTCTGACTGAAATAGCCGGCCGGAGTGGCCGAGCGGTTCTAGGCGCTACAGTCTGAAACCGCATGACCGCAACGGCCGCAGGTTCGAATCCTGCCTCGGGCATGGATGTGTGTGATGTCATTAGGTTAGTTAGGTTTAAGTAGTTCTAAGTTCTAGGGGACTGATGACCTCAGAAGTTAAGTCCCATAGTGCTCAGAGCCATTTGAACCATTTTTTTTGACTGAAATACTTTAACGCAATCGTATGGTGTTTCTGGTATGTTTCCTTTTTACTTATTTGTTTATAGATAATAGAAATCAATTTAATTTGGTTTTATCGTTTATTTGGCTTTGAACTATGCCCGAAGTCAGATTTCAATAACTTTATTACAAAGAAAAAAAAAAAAAGAGGAACAGTATAAGTTGGCATTGCACCACCGATGGACTTTTAAAGACTCGTCAGTGAAAAAACATCTTAGTTGCGTGGTTTCCACTCACCATCCACAACGAGTAAACTGTATTATATACTATATTATTATCGTCTTAGGCGCAGCACAGCGGCAAGAAAGTACACTGCTGGCCACCGTAAATGCAACACCCTGAAGGAAGTATCCGAATCAAGTGAAATTTGCACCATGAGTTTGCAGCGATGAGATATGCAACTGATTAGAATTTCAGACGCACATCACGCGCGCCTGTGGCGCCACCTCATAGCGCCATTTAAGGCTTGGCGATTTCGACGAGTGTAACGATCAGTTATGCCTCGTAGACAACAGCAAACATCTTTTGATCAAGTATCCGAGTTCGACAGAGGAAGGATAGTGGCTTACCGAGATTGTGGATTATCATACAGAGAAATCGCTAGTCGTGTTGGACGAAACCAAACAACTGTAATGCGGATATGTGACCGTTGGATGCAGGAGGGTACGACGGACCGACGTGGTCGATCGCATTCACCTCGGTGCACCTCTGCACGTGCTGATAGACAAATTGTGCGCATGGCAGTGACGGATCGCTCAGTGACATCCCGAAACATAGCACTGCACATTGCGTCTGTAACGCATCATCCAGTGTCTGCGCGTACCATTCGACGCCGTTTACAGCAGAGTGGTCTGTCCGCAAGACGTCCATTGCTTCGTCTACCATTGACGCAGAACCACAGACGTCTCCGTCGCCAATGGTGTGATGACAGACGGATGTGGACAGCAGAATGGAATGACGTTGTCTTTACTGACGAGGCACGCTTCTGTCTGCAGCACCACGATGGTCGGATTCGAGTGTGGAGACACCGTGGAGAGAGGATGCTGGACAGCTGCATTATGCACCGCCACACTGGTCTTGCACCGGGTATTATGGTATGGGGCGGTATTGGATATTACTCTCGCACGCCTCTAGTATGCATTGCCGGTACTTTAAATAGCCGGCGCTACATATCCGAGGTTCTGGAGCCAGTTGTCCTTCCTTACCTTCAGGGCTCGGCCACAGCCATATTTCAACAGGATAATGCGCGACCACACGTGGCACGCATTGTCCAAAGGTTCTTCATTGCTCAACGAGTGACCCGGATTACATTCCCAGCTGCCACACCAGATGATCTTTGGCAATGTGTGGTAGCTGCTTGGGCTGCTGTACCCCAGGAACACATCCAACGTCTCTTTGACTCAATGCCGAGACGTGTGGCAGCTGTGATCTCCAACAATGGCGGCTACTCTGGCTACTGATTCTGGCAGGAACCAGATGTCACAGACGTCTGTAAACGTAATCATTTGATACTTGGTCAACATGTTATCTACAAAATAAATTCTGTTGTACTACCTCTTGTATTTCTTGGTGTTGCATTTACGGTGGCCAGCAGTGTAAATGGTTTAAGAAAGTAGCTCAAATTTACGTGCAACACTAGAGCAACTGCATTACTATTATCTATGGAGATATGTGCTCTTAGAAATATACGATTATCAGTTTTTTTTTGCAACTAATTTATCTTAACTACTGGCGTTGATTTTTTCAGAAACTACACAAGACCTAACAGCTTCACCGAAGTAAATATAATTTCTCTCGTTACACCTTACAATGCTATTTCAGCCGCCTTGAAAGAAAATTCATAGCAACTGACAGAACTTTTTCAGCAACAGTAGCCTGGTCGTGATCTCACTCGCAAGGGTCCATATATTTCATTGTACATTCAATCGCCTTCACACTTGTCGTTCATGTAAGCTACTATTGTAAGGAAGCGGCCTTGGGCGCCCTACTTTGTATATCAATGTGCAGTTGGACGTGTGCACCCTGAGTGGGTGGCAACACGCCGTTCTGTAGCAAAGTCGTTAGCACTTGAATGGCTGGTGGTGGGACGCGCGGAAGCTATTCCATTCCCACTGTACTCGCCCCACCGGCACAAATTCTTCTGTGGTGGCTCAGTGCGGGATACAGCCGCAGGTGCAACCGCCCGCACTGTGGCAAACCGGATTACGTTAAACCCCAAACTTTGTTTGCGAAACTGCCAACTCTGCGGCGACCAACGACAAGGAACGGATTCTCCTTTCCGAAAAGCACTTATCCTTTGAGTCTTGTACTTCTATCGAAGAGCTCCTGTATGCAAGGCCAACAGAGAGATTTTATGTGTAACCTGCATTGAGTATAAAGAGAACAGATATAGTTATCGGGTATGGGGAAATGGGTAAATAGTGTGCACTTATGTAAATAATATCATTTTCACACTTTCGTAAAAAGTAACTTAAAACTAACTGTATGCAAAATTGCTGTAGTTTCTCTACTCTTATTATACAACATAAATTTATGAGGTTCGTGAGAAGTCGAGTCGTTTTCTATTTGCAGGTTGGTATTCCAGTTGCTATTGGCTTATTTCTCGACTGTCACTTTTTATTTGTAGCTCACTGTTGCTATTTGAGTTTAAGTATTGTACGAAGGTCACTCCAAAGGAAATGCACACTTTTTTTTTAAATCCATCGTTTATTCTACATGTTTGAAAGTTTTACAGTGTGCACATACATTCTTTAGGAACAATATTTTCATTTCTCCACATAATTTCCAACTGCCTTATGCCATCTTGGAACCAGCGCCTGTATACCTGCACGGTAAAATTAGGACCAACCTGTTGGAGCCACTGTTTGGCAGCGTGCACAAGAGAGTCACCGTCTTCAAACCTTTTTCCACGAAGAGAGTCTTTCAGTTTCCCAAAGCCATGATAGTCACATGGAGCCAGGTCGCGACTGTAAGGCAGGTGTTTCAGTGTTGTCCATCAGAGTTTTGTGATCGCTTCCATGGTTTTTTGACTGATATGTGGACGTGGACGTGCATTGTCGTGCAACAGCAAAACATCCTGCTTTTGCCGATGTGGTCGAACACAACTCAGTCGAGCTTGAAGTTTCTTCAGTGTCGTCACATATGCATCAGAATTTATGGTGGTTCCACTTGGCATGATGTCCACAAGTAAGAGTCCTTCGGAATCGAAAAACACCGTAGCCATAACTTTTCCAGCAGAAGGTGTAGTTCTGAATTTTTTTTAATTGGGTGAATTTGTATGATGCCACTCCATTGATTGCCTCTTTGCCTCTGGTGAAAAATGATGGATCCATGTTTCATCATCTGTCACAATTCTTCCGAGAAATTCATCTGCACCTTTCGCGTACTGTTCCAAAAGTTCGATGCATACCGTTTTTCTTGTTTCTTTGTGAGCCGCTATCAACATTCTGGGAACCCACCTGGCACAAACCTTCTTTAACGCCAACACTTTCAGTATTCTGCAAACACTTCCTTCCACTATCCCAACGTAGCGTGACAATTCGTTCACTGTGATGCGTCTGTCAGCAGTAACCAATTCGTTAACTCTCTGCACATTGTCTGGAGTGTGTGCAGTACGATGCCTGCAGCTGCGAGGACAATCCTCAATATTTCCGTGCCCGCTTTCATCACGTAACTTGCTTGCCCACCGACTAACTGTACTGTGATCGACAACAGCATCTCCAAAAAAAATGGCTCTGAGCACTATGGGACTGAACATCTATGGTCATCAGTCCCCTAGAACTTAGAACTACTTAAACCTAACTAACCTAAGGACAGCACACAACACCCAGCCATCACGAGGCAGAGAAAATCCCTGACCCCGCCGGGAATCGAACCCGGGAACCCGGGCGTGGGAAGCGAGAACGCTACCGCACGGCCACGAGATGCGGGCCAGCATCTCCATACAGCTATTTCAACCTCTTGTTGATGTTTCCCACTGTCTCGTTTTCACAGCACAGGAATTCTATGACAGCACGTTGCTTCTGACGAACGTCAAGTGCAGCAGCCATCTTGAAGACATGCTGTGATGGCGCCACTCACGGGAACAGGTTGAACTAAGTTTGAAAACAAGCGGGAAGGATGTATCTACACACTGTAAAACTTTCACACATGCAGAATGAAAACTATATTTTTACAAAAAATAGTGTGCATTTCTTTTGGAGTGACCCTCTTAATTTTGTCATTTGGAGATAGTGAGTCGAGCTGCGGACCCAAAAAAATAGTGCCAAGCTGAGAAATCGAAACATTTCTGACATATTCTTCTATTTGAGTTCAACAGAGGGGTGATAGCAGCGAGCAAGAAATATTTGTGCCGTATATGTGGATAATGCCACTGCACAGAGCACAGCATGAAAATGGTGTTCTCGTTTTAAGGAAGATTGTTTTGACATTAGCAACTCTCCATGTTTAGGAAGATCTTCGGGGTCTCATGAAGAACGTTTAAACACTTTAATCCACCATAATCCGCGACAGTGTACTCGAGAACTGGTAACTGTGTTCATTTCACCATCGTGCGATATTTGCATGCAATGTGGCGGGTTCAAACATCGGGTGTACGGTTACCGCATGCTCTAAGAGAAAGTCACAAAAATCAGCTGGTGACCATATGTGCATCTCTGCTTGCTCGTCATCACTTGGCTCGTGAACGACACGGACCATTCCTATCCTGTATCGTTACTGGTGACGAGTAATGATGTCTTTCCGCTAACATAAGGAAAACAGAAGAATGGTTGCGCCCAAATAAAGCAGCAACTCCAGGTACAAAGACCTGCGCGAATCCACAAAGGAAAATGTTATGGATCTAGTGGAACAGGAACAATGAGGTGAACTAAGAATTGCTTCCCCGAAGTGGAACCATCACTGCCGATATTTATGGCCAGACGTCTTGCAAGCGCAATCCACGAACAACGACCAGAATGAATGTGTCAAGTGACGCTATTTCACCATAACGTCCGCCCGCATTCTGCTGGACTGACAAAAAACACTGTACAGGAGTGAGGTTGGGAAGTCATTTCGCACCCTCCTTATTGACCTGATCTCGCGCCGTCGGATTTCCACCTTTTCCGCTCTCTATCTTACAACTTTCTAGGAACTTCCTTTGCGTATGAAAGTGCACTCCTAACGTGGCTCGACGAGTTTTTCGCCTCAAAATCACGTGATTTCTACTGTCGCGGCCTCGGAAAGTTACGCCACCAGTGAAGGAGAACGTATTATTGATTACTAAAGTCTCGATTGCGGTGTGTTTGTTGTGTTTATTAAACTTATGGAAGAACGGCACGAACTTATGCACCAACCTAATAAATGTAAAAAAAGCAGCACAATGAAGCTAAATTGCAAGTATCAGAAAAGTGTGATTGAGCATAATTCTCCATTTTATGGCGTAATTTTCTGCGGTGTTTGGGGGACTGAGCACTTGAGAAGGGAAGCTTATACCAAATGTGAGTGGAAATCCTTTTTATCTGTATTCCCACGAGTTGCTGAGAGGCATAAACAAACAGTACGCGTATTTTGCAGAACTTCATTTGTAGATAACACTTTTCAACATTGCCAAAACACCGTATAAATTCATTGAGGTGTGTTCTGTCGTTGCAACTAAATTAAAGGGATTTCGTTTTTTTTATGAAACAGCTTCAGTGGCCTGAAATATACGATAGGATATAACTTCCTGGCAGATTAAAACTGTTTGCCCGACCGAGACTCGAACTCGGTACCTTTGCCTTTCGCGGGCAGCCATGCAGAACTCGCACTCCTGGAAGAAAGGATATTGCAGAGGCATGGATTACCCATAGCCTGGGAGATATTTCCAGAATCAGATTTTCACTCTGCAGCGGAGTGTGCGCTGATTTGAAACTTCCTGGCAGATTAAAACTGTGTGCCCGACCGAGACTCGAACTCGGTACCTTTGCCTTTCGCGGGCAGCCATGCAGAACTCGCACTCCTGGGAGAAAGGATATTGCAGAGACATGGATTATCCATAGCCTGGGAGATATTTCCAGAATCAGATTTTCACTCTGCAGCGGAGTGTGCGCTGATTTGAAACTTCCTGGCAGATTAAAACTGTGTGCCCGACCGAGACTCGAACTCGGGACCTTTGCCTTTCGCGGGCAAGTCTCTACCATCTGAGCTACCGACGCACGAAGCTGCAGAGTGTAAATCTCATTCTGGAAACCTCCACCAGGCTGTGGAGTAAATACATTATGAAGTAGTTACAAGGCTGTTACTATGTTACGTTTTATCATGTTTTTCTCTGGTTTTTTAGGTTAGAGACAATTTTTTCAGCACAAGTTTCGTGATGTTAAATTATCGTTTGATGTTATTTATTTGTTTGCTTACTTTCTTACTCACGTTCAACACACAATGAAAACTACAAGTGAGTTGCTGTAATAGATGTTGGTGAAAAAACGTTGGAATCGGCAATCTGGAGTAGGAGAGCGAGTAAATCCATTTCCAAAACCACACACATGTGGTAGCAACACTGGAAATAGTGATTAACACCAAACGCTGATATAGCTTCAAGAACTTGGGGCTACAAAAGGGAAAAACATGAGAAAACGTCACACAACAACATACTTGCAACTACTAAGTAATGCATTTATTACGCGTATAAAAAGAAACATGTATTACAGGCCACTGGAAATACAAATAAAAGAAGCGAAGCACTTGTGGCACAAAACAAACAATCTTTTATTTAGCTGCTTGGGCGGAACGAAGGTGGACATACCAGCTATTAGATAGGTGGTCATGATGCTCTGGCTGATCAGTGTAGATGACATTAGAAAATCTGCGGGAGCGACATGGATTAATTCAGGTGAAGACAGTAATGGGAAAGTTTGGAGGCAATCCTTAGCCAGCGTTGCGTGTCGAAGGCTGATAAAGATGAAGTAAATAACTTCGTCTTTTACTGAACAAATGAAATAATCCTTTTTAAAGATAAAAGTTCATTAACACGAGGTGAAAAATTTCGCTTAGCACATCTATGACAGTAGGCCTACACGAATTTTGAAGCAGATAAGGAACGACGGAAAAAGGAAAAAATGAGAGTGTAAATGTTGATTGGTTGGTTGATTTGGGGGAGGGGACCAAACCGCGAGGTCATAGGTCCCATGTGATTAGGGAAGTATGAGGAACGAAGTCGGCCGTGTCCAGCATTTGCCCGTAGCAATGTAGGGTAATCACGGAAAAACCAAATCAGGATGGCCGGACGCCGATTTAGCCCGTTGTCCTTCCGAATGCGAATCCAGCGTGCTAACCACTGCGACACCTCACGCGGTGTAAAACTTGGTCTCGTGAGTTTGGCGCCAAATATGAATTTCTTTCACTTCTACCCTGCCTCCCCCCCCCCCTTTCTCTCTCTCTCTCTCTCTCTCTCTCTCTCTCTCTCTCTGTCTCTCTTTCTCTCTCTCTGTATCTGTATGTGTTTAGCGGAGGCCTTATCAATAAATTAAATAAATTAGCAATTCAGCTCACTTTAATGAAATAAGGAGAAAGAGAAAAGGCACACATACAAAAATGGAGAAACATTCCACAGTATCATAAACAGCATAAGTACACCCACAGCATATAAACATCAGAATCGAACATATAAATTGCATGACAGAATCATCAACCACACTGACCAAACAAGGAAAGTGCCACTAAAACGAGTACCAAAACGTAACATTAATACACATACATCACACAAAACAATAGAAGAACTCATAAGGAAATCTGAACACATTATTAAAAAAAGAAAAAGAAAAACAAGTAATACTCAGCACATCAATTTTAAGAGAATTAGTAGCTGCAGAAGTAACATAATCAGAACACACAAATCCACCACAATCTCCAATAACAGAACACTGGATGAAATCACATCCAAGAAGCTAAAACAATTGTAAATAAAGGCAATAAAATTGAGAACGTGAATAAAAAGTAATTCACAGATCAAATGCTAGATCTCCTGGACAACTATAATGCCATGTTAACAATTCATCCAACAAAACATTCGATACATTAAAAATACATTCACAATTTGCCAGGTAGAAAGAATGACACGGAAATATCCGAAGGCTCCCAGTCTACAGTCCCTATCAAAAGCGCACAGTCAAAGTTATTAATCTCATAAATACTTCCTTCAGTTATCTAGGCAACACACACACACACACACACACACACACACACACACACACACACACACACACACATACTCTATTAAAAGCGAATGTACACTTCTAAAAACAACAGACCCTGGAAAAGTCAAAGGAATTAATAGACAGAATCAAGAACATAGGCCTTTTATCATTTGATGTCACATCAGTGTAAACTTGTATTCCAGTAGATGAAACAATCAACACCATTACACAAGGACTAAAACGAGTCCACACACCAGACGCATAAATCGATGAAATGCACAACACTTAAATTAACTACATCAAATTTTCTACAAAAAAGACCTGTTCATTTTTGCTGTAGTACTAATAGTTTCGGCGCAGTGAGCGAGAGAATATGAAAATCACACGCATGGTACTTTGGACCATTACAGATCAAAATTACTTCCTGTTAACAAAGAATATTAGTCCTAACATGAAGGACTGCCAATGGGATTACTTAGAGAACAAGATTTTCAGACACATAATAAAATCAAAACAATACGAAACTTAGCCTGGTGATTCAGCTATCCCTACCAATGGGTTTTATGCAACACATTCCGCCTTCAAATGCCACATGCAAGGTTTTCATATTCTCTCGCTCACTGTATGCAAACTATTAATAGCACAGAAAAAAATGAAGACGACCTTTTTGTAGGAAATTTAATGTATTTAAATTTTGTACTAGGATACGATTCGTTAGAGTGTGTGGTTTGTGAATTATTCAAGAAGAACGTACAAAAGTGAACTTCACATGCGTTTTTCTTGAATAACACGAAAATCGTGACCTCTAGCGAAAACGTATTCCAGTACAAAATTTAACTACATCAAATTTCCTACAAAAAAGACCTGTTCATTTTTACTGTAGGACTAATAGTTTCGGCGTAGTGAGCGAGAGAATATGAAAATCACACGCATGGTGTTTGAAGGCATTGCATGTTGCACAAAATCCATCAGAAGGGACACCTGAATCACCTTGTGTACTGGATAAACTATGCCGATGATATATGCCTGATCTACAAACCATATCAACACACAGAATAGTCAAATAATGAAATAAACAATTTAAACCAAATATTCATTTCACGCTAGAAACAGAAACGGACTACACATAAAATTTTGTGGATCTGGCATTACAAAGAATAAAACACACTTCGAACCTTCAGGGAACCAGCGATCATGAGCGCCACCATTCACACTCAATCAGACCATTCATTAACACCCATGCAAGCAAGCTTCACGTTCATGCTCCAAAGACTAAACGGAACACCCATAAGGAAAAGGGACTACACACAGGGGCTAAACAAAATAAAACAAAAGCAGTGGAAAATTGTTATGATACCCACATTCTAGAAAAACTATTACAACGAGTTCGTAAACGGAAATGTAATGAACAGGATACAAGTACACAACAACACAGAAGAACACAACATACTGGCAATGGTCACGTACAAGACACAACAAAGCAGCAACCCACACACAAAAAAATGGCACGTAGTCACCTACAGTAAAAAAAAAATTAGAAATTTGTGGTAAGGCCTTTGGGAGCAAACTGCTGAGGTCATCGGTCCCTAGGCTTACGCACTACTTAATCTAACTTAAACTAACTTAAGCTAAGGACAACTCACACACCCATGCCCGAGGGAGGACTCGAACCTCCGACGGGGGGAGCGGCGCGAACCGTGACAAGACGCCCAAGACCGCACGGAAACCCAGCGCGGCCACAGTAATGAAAACAGTTCACAGAATAGGCAACATTTTAAAGAAACATGGACTGTAAATAGGATACGGGACACAAAACGCAACATAGGAAAAACTCAGAACACAGGAAACACCCACAGATAAATTCAACGCATAACGCACTTGCAATACTTGTCATTCAGTATACATAAGACATACGTGCAAGAATTTTAAAACAAGATATCCACAAAACGCCAAGAGCTTTGAAATGCAACAGCCCCTGTAGCACATTTGCTGACCACTTAAGAGATCACACCCATCACCCAACGAAAATAGAAATAGATTTCAAAATACTAAAATCCAGAAGGGATGACAGAAACAGCTAAACATGTAAGCGTATTGTCATATCGCTGGCTTAGTTGTGGAGTATATTAGCGGGCAGCGGCGTCTAGACAGTCGAGCACGGGACACGAAACTGTTATGCTGTGTAGTGTGTAGCTCTGCGGCTACGGATTTCAGAATTCAAGACACAATGCATTGAATGACCAGGTGTGAAACAGGAAACATAACAAGTGGAAAGCGTATATAACATATTTTTGAGGGTGTAATCAACAGCATACCTCATGCCACAAGGGCAAACACCATGTGGAAAATATTAAACTATACTATAGTGAGCAAGATTAATGACTGATTGATATATTGTGACGTGTCTGAATCTGTATATATGTCTACTGCTATTGTCATTAAGTACAGACATTAATTTCTAATTATTATGAGGTTTCAAGAGGACACTCTAATCGAGTGAGATTTAACTAGGATGTGTTACTGCCATATGCAATTTTTTTTCTTCTTTCTTTTCACTTTCTTCTGTTGAACCTAGATTATATGTAATATATTTCTTCTTGCCCACACAGTGATATGGTTTGAGTGATTAATGGAGTCTAGTGTATGTAGGTTGTGCTATCCAAAAGTTGTTTTCATTTAGAAGTTTCTTACTACTCCTGCTTAATGATTGCTATTATTTTTTGTGCCATTCACTTAGTAACTAAATTTAATTTAGTGGACATCCATAATTTTTTTCCTTCTTAATAGCCTATGTGTTTATTATGTCATATAGAACATCGTAATGTCTACTGTAGTAGTAACAGACTAAGGATAAGTTGAATAGACATTGCTAGGGCAACACTGAGAGCAGCATTAACCTGTTTCATGTTCGCCAATGGACGGAATACCGCGAGGCGAGAGTGGCCAGCTGACGACTATACTGCACACCTGCTGGTCTGCGCAGCATGGACACTACAGTCACTCCCCACCCCCTTTCAATGCGAAGAACGCTCCCTTGTGATGCAGTGTTGTGAGTAGTGAAGTAATTTTTTTGTATTTGACGGCCTAGTGCTGATGGAGGTTCTCTAGTTCATGCCTAATAGTTACCGGTGATTTATCTACCAAACGTAGCAGTGCACGCGTGTTCTTTTTTTTGTATTTTTTTATTTATCTCTTTCTTTCAGGCACCTGCCTATCATACCTAATCCATATTATTTGTAATTGTAAACTTTCTACTTCAGGGACAATATTTTAGTGTCTTATTGTATTAACTCCTTGTTTATCCACTGCATTGTAACTGTGTTTTGCTATATAGGTTGCACTGTAGGTAGGGTTCTTTTATTGTGTAGAATTTCGTATATTTGACAACTGTTCTTTATGTTTCCATGATTATGTGTAACTATTGTCTGGTCCACGAGTAGCAATGGTATATAACTGTGGGATGAGGCAGTACACCCCCCCCCCCTCCCCTCACACCATCTCTTTAACCCCCTGCAGTAGGGAATTATCTATATTTCGATATTCTCTTCGACAATTCGAAAACTTTTTCATGCGGGAATGTAAGCGTATTGTCATATCGCTGGCATAGTTGTGGAGTATCTTTGCGAGCAGCGGCGTCTAGACAGTCGACCACGGTACACGAGACTGTTATGTTGTGCAGTGTGTAGCTCTACATGTAGAAGCATTGTTAGTACTCAGGTTGAAGTGTTGCTACAACTGCTATTATAGTAAAGTGATGACATATGGAAATGGTTCAGAGGAAAGTGCGTCAAGAAGTAATTGAAAATGAGCAGTGGCGTTAATAACGTATTTATGCATCCTTTCGTTGCGTGTCGCATAGCATCGATCATCCGCGCCGTGTTCGGTCTCCAAGAACGAACAAATGTGAATCAGTAATACTATTTACCACAGAAGAGTGCAATCAAGTGTCAGCGATTTGTAGCGAGCGTGAGAACGTGCCTTCGATCATTGCGTTCCGCATCATCAACAATCAGCCGCGCCGCGACGGTTACGCGCACGCTCGTACAAGTGAGAACTGAGAACTGAAAAATTAACTTTACGAACAGTGCTATATCATTACTAGTGACAAGGAGGATATCTGTATTTGTGACGAGCGTAAAAACTTCCTTTCGATCATTCGGCTTCCGCATCATCAACAATCACCCGCGTCGTATCGGTTACGCGTACGATTGTCTGAATTATATTTTGGACTGTTAATCATCAAGATTGTTAATTGGGATAAACATTTACGATTTAGAGCGTAATCAGTGCAACCTGTGAATTCCATATCGTATCAGAATATAGATGTTAATACCAGACATAGGACAGTGTTGTGTTTCAACGTTGAGTGGCTCCCCTAAATCCGATTGCATATTTCGATAGATAATTTCAGGCAAGCCAGCAGCAGTGTGGAGCAGGACAATACGACCGCCGTGGGATTATCAGGTACGTGGTGTGGACAGGGCGCACGGTCACGAAACGAGAAGTCAGTTTAAGGTACCCCCCACCCATTCGTACTACCGGGCGTGTTACAGACACACGCACATGCACACACAGCGACAGAGAGAGAGAGAGAGAGAGAGAGAGAGAGGAAGAAAATAAATAAATAAAATTCCAATTTGGCGTCAAATTCTCTCAAGTGTCAGCTAGCACTGGACAAACAACAGCAACATGTTTTTGAAACGAAGTTCTGCGAAGTATGTATAGTGTTTGTTGTGTGCTTCTCAACAACTCACGGGAACGCAGATAAAAAGAATTTACGAAAGCTTAATGTAAGTAATCGTAAATGTAGTCGTGAGATAATTTCACACAATAAAATTACATTTAGATGTAAAGCGATGTGTTAAATCGTTAACCAAATTCACATTAACAGATGTAATTCATTGCAGATGACAAGCTAACTGTTTCCGATAAATAACAGAGGGTTCTGCATGACCATAAAATTCAAAATTAAAGTAACGACGTTGACAATTGCTTTTAGGCTCAGTTTTAGTATCTTAGGGTGTCTGCTAGTTTTCGTAGATCAATTATCCCTTAAATTATGTTCATATTTTATGGATTTGAATAAAGAAAACGCATGGACGATGGAACAAAAGTGCTGAAACATATCTGGCTTCATATGAAAAACTGTGTTTTTCATAACAGGTGTACCTTAGATCCAGTAATTTTATCTGCAAACACCGCCAATGTAAATACAGCAAAACCAAAAGATGAATATACCTGCAAGTATTTCCACAGTCTGAACTACGTTAGGGAGATGTGAAAGAAGGAGAAAATTTTATTTTCACGTAATAGTGCCAACCACGGCGTCAGGGGACTGACATTCTAATTTCCACGTGACCCATGTTCTTTATTTTAAGAGGGCTGATACACAAACACTGAGACTGATTTTTACACAGATGTTTACTATTCCATTTCAATGTTTACATAATTTTTTTCAAAGTACTCCCTTCCTACTCGAACGCACTTTTATAGCGTCTTCGTCAGGGCCCGAATACATGGGGCACGCCATTCTTTGTCAGTTCCTTGATAAACGCCTCAGTTTTCTTGAGCACTGCTTCAGAGATTTCAGATAGAATGCCCCGAATTTTTGCCTTTAGTGATGGGAATTAAAACTCAGGGTGGAGTGTGGGGGCTACAAGTTGGACGCAGTACTCAAGTACAGGGTTATTACAAATGATTGAAGCGATTTCACAGCTCTACAATAACTTTATTATTTGAGATATTTTCAAAATGCTTTGCACACACATACAAAAACTCAAAAAGTTTTTTTAGGCATTCACAAATGTTCGATATGTGCCCCTTTAGTGATTCGGTAGGCATCAAGCCGATAATCAAGTTCCTCCCGCACTCGGCGCAGCATGTCCCCGTCAATGAGTTCGAAAGCATCGTTGATGCGAGCTCGCAGTTCTGGCACGTTTCTTGGTTGAGGAGGTTTAAACACTGAATCTTTCACGTAACCCCACAGAAAGAAATCGCATGGGGTTAAGTCGGGAGAGCGTGGAGGCCATGACATGAATTGCTGATCATGATCTCCACCACGACCGATCCATCGGTTTTCCAATCTCCTATTTAAGAAATGCCGAACATCATGATGGAAGTGCGGTGGAGCACCATCCTGTTGAAAGATGAAGTCGGCGCTGTCGGTCTCCAGTTGTGCCATGAGCCAATTTTCCGCGGGCTACGCGTGAAACTTGCCCGCACGCGTTCAACCGTTTCTTCGCTCACTGCAGGCCGACCCGTTAATTTCCGCTTACAGAGGCATCCAGAAGCTTTAAACTGCGCATACCATCGCCGAATGGAGTTAGCAGTTGGTGGATCTTTGTTGAACTTTGTCCTGAAGTGTCGTTGCATTGTTATGACTGACTGATGTGAGTGCATTTCAAGCACGACATACTCTTTCTCGGCTCCTGTCACCATTTTGTCTCACTGCGCTCTCGAGCGCTCTGACGGCAGAAACCTGAAGTGCGGCTTCAGCCGAACAAAACTTTATGAGTTTTTCTACGTATCTGTAGTGTGTCGTGACCATATGTCAATGAATGGAGCTACAGTGAATTTATGAAATCGCTTCAATCATTTGTAATAGCCCTGTATTGTTGAACTGAGCCAGAAACTGCATGACTTGATTTTCGACGTAAGGCCACACAGTGTCATGATGAAGTCGCCACCCAGTCCCAGAAAGTTCTGGTCCTTTCCTTGCAATTTTCTTCCTCAGTTTAGCCAATACTGACGTGTAGAATGCTCCTGTAAGAGTAGGTGGGTATGAGAAGAAACTACAAGCTGCTAAGTCATTCCATGACAATCAAAAAATGTGATCACCCTCAATTTCCCTGCAAATGTAACTACTTTGGCCTTTTTGGTGTTGCAGAACCTGGGATTTCCACATTGTGCTGGCTCGTTCCTTCAGGATCATAATGATACAGTCATGACTCATCAACTGTGATAATAGATTCCAGAAATGCATCCCCTCCATCAGCAAAAAGCGTTTTGCTCGGGAGTCAACAGACGTGGCACCCAACGGGCGCAAACACGTGTCATATGGAGAACACTCTGCCATATGAAATCTCGACACTTCACTGAGGTTACGTAATGTTATTCGCCGATCCTCAAGGACGATGACAGCAACTGTTTTGTTCATGTCGATTTCAGTCACAGTAGAATTCGAAACACCAGGCCCACCTTGCTTAATACAGACAAGTCAACCTTATCTGAAGCCATTGAACCAAATGGTTCAAATGGCTCTGAGCACTATGGGACTTAACATCTGTGGTCATCAGTCCCCTAGAACTTAGAACTACTTAAACCTAACGAACCTAAGGACATCACACACATCCATGCCCGAGGCAGGATTCGAACCTGCGACCGTAGAAAGCCATTGAACCACCTAAACAGTATTGCACGAGGTAGTGCATCTTCACCGTACACTTGCTATATCTTTACTGACTGTATGGTTTTAACGAAAACAGAATTTTATACGCCTTAGTGCTCCTCCGGCAACGGCCTTGCCGCAGTGGATACACCGGTTACCGTGAGATCACCGAAGTTAAGCGCTGTCGGGCGTGGCCGGCACTTGGATGGGTGACCATCCAGCCGCCATGCAATTTTCGGGGTTCACTCAGCCTCGTGATGCCAATTGAGGAGCTACTCGACCGAATAGTAGCGGCTCCGGTCAAAGAAAACCATCAAACGACCGGGAGAGCGGTGTGCTGACCACACGTCCCTCCTATCTCCATCCTCAATGAGGATGACACGGCGGTCGGATGGTCCCGATAGGCCACTTGTGGCCTGAAGACGGAGTGCTTTTAGTGCTCCTCTCGGGTCACCTCCATTGTTTGGTATACAAAACGCAAAGCCCGTCTGCAGTACAGAGCATTAATACCAACCTGCTTGTACGAGTGGGCTGTCGCCTGTGGACAGTATATGTAAAAACCCGCTGTCTTTAAATATTCATGGTACGGATAGGAAGCTATCACGGAAGCTACAGGAAAAAATCTATGTCAGTCTGCGCAACCACACCTAAATATAATGCCACAGCTTCCGTATCCGGGGCGACCTGAATGAAAAGAGGTTGGTGGGCGAGATTAATACCAGATAGGCCATCTGGGTCTCAAGTTATAATCGTACCCAGTATCAGACCGTGGAAAATCGTGGACTACGACGCTACTTACAAGGAACTATAAGGAACCATTTGCACTCGAGCACAGACAATATTTAATTTAGTTAACTTAGATTATATGTATCGATTTTTTAAGACAAGAGAATGCAAAAAAAAAAGCAATTAACTCCGCTCTCTTGTCACAGCCAGTAGGCATCAACAGACTCTCATGTCATTCGTTGTCCTAGAAGGACTTAATATTTTGTGCGGCTCCACAGTTAGCCATATTTATGTTTATTAGCAGAAGAGACGCAGAATTAATAAGTCGCTCTCATTTGTGAATGATCTGCAATTATTTCTCTATAATTTTACGTAAGTGTCAGTTATATCGTAATGTATATGTTAAAATGAATATATGTTTTATTTAATCGTATGCGTTTCTTTGTTTCAGTAGCTTTAGTCACTCCATTTTCATGATTGAAGCTCAGGTCAGATATTAGACTTTGTCTACAAAAAATATATAATGAGCCCCGGCTACGTTCCGTACATCTTCGGACGTGCGAAGCTCGATAAATTCACGACGTAAATTTTCATCTCTCAATTACTTACTCAACCAAACAAACAATAATTATTATTATTACAAATTATTATTATTATTATTATTATATTATTATTATTATTATTATTATTATTATTTAAAATTTTTTATTTGCTAAAGAACCATTGATTTGAATGGATGCTGGGGGAAGGTGGTAGGAATCGCGACACAAATAAACAGTCCAGAAACTAGCACAAAGAGACATTTTCTGAAATTAGCACGGAACAACTTGCTGTTAACCGAAAGCACCTTCACTGATATATACACATTCACAGAATGACATAGGAATAGCATTCGCCGGCCGCGGTGGTCTAGCGGTTCTGGTGCTGCAGTCCGGAACCGCGGGACTGCTACGGTCGCAGGTTCGAATCCTGCCTCGGGCATGGGTGTGTGTGATGTCCTTAGGTTAGTTAGGTTTAAACAGTTCTAAGTTCTAGGGTACTTATGACCTAAGATGTTGAGTCCCATAGTGCTCAGAGCCATTTGAACCATTTGAATAGCATTCACTCACAGCTACACAAGTTTAACTGAGAATATTTTGGAGAGAGAATACTGGATCATGGGAACTGTGTTTCTGCAAAAAAAGTAGGATGGTGGCAGAATTCGGTGAACCTTACCGCATGGTTAGCTCTGCTCGCGAATTACTCGCAATTATCAAACGCCTGAAACGGAGATAGAAAACGAATATCATTACAAGACAACGCCCGAAGTCACGAACCGTTCATCTTTACCGTTGCATGGCAACAATACCTACGGACAGTAGAAGATCGCGGGCGAAACGGCAGCTAGTGGACCTTCCAAGAAGACGTTCCAGAATGGCTGGAGAGGCGATGCTCAGGGCTTTTGTTAGTTGGTAGACACCTCAAACAAATATGTCTACGACTAAAAGAAGTAGGTTCGGTGCCAACTTGCTGGGTGGTCAAGTGTCTAGCTGGCGCCTGCTGGCTCATAGACTTGGCCGCTTCCTTTTCGCTCCAGAAGTTTCCTAACCTGACTTAGCCTCGGCCATTGGGATGGTGGGATGTTACGCGTTCGTGCGCGTTTCAAAACGAACAAGACGCCGGTTTCAACTTTAATCTTCTTAACGTCTGCCGCCATTAAAAAAAAATCCTTCGCAGCCAAGGTCTTTTTCGGTTCCTCTGTATGTAGGAAATTATTATTACAAGATTCTTTTTGTTTCTGTAATTATTTAGATTGCTTTAATTTGCAATTGAATGTTTAGAAACTTCGAAATCAAACTTATGTGCAAATTATGGGTAGAGCAGCTGTTTGCTCCTCTTCAAAAGATCCTCAATCTGCCATCCGATTTTTTATCCATCAATTACTCTCGACGCATCATTTGTTTCCGGCCTTGCGTGCCACCCACGGGCTCGTCACTGCACGTCGCGTTCTGTTGTAGATTGTCAATATTGTAGCAACTGACGTTGTCTCCTGGGCTACATTTTTTACCCCTCTGATGTTCTATGAGATTTACTCCTGGAATCTCGTTGTTGGACTTCTTGTGCTTTGGTTGATACTTTATGTGACTATTTTTCAGTACTCTGGTGGGAAACTACTGACTTGTCTTCGAATGACTAGATTGGTTGTACAGACATAACCTGCTAATATGGGCATCTTGAGACTTGCTAGCTGTCGCTTGTAGGTTACGCGAGATAGGTTTCAGCTGTCTAACTACACCTCCCCTGCTTCGCAGTGGAGCCCCCACCACTGCGTTTCCCCCCTCCCCTACCTCGCCGTCTGCACAACTTGCCAACTTTTTTTGTGTGCCCTCTACCCTGATGACTCTGTTGTTTTCTCCTTGCTTCTAATTCTCTATTTCTTCTTTGCTGGTTGCTCAGTGAAGCACCCGTGTACAGTTTTCCCTCTCTTGTTCCTCAACTCGGTCTACATTTCTTACTCTTTTCTTCTTCTCACGTTTTTCTACCTCTCTTCCCACAGGCGTGCACACCTGTTCTCTTTCAGCGGACGACTAGAACAGTCTGTCACTACAAAATAGTGCGATCAGATTGTGCGTGTTAAACTGCCATATTTAGAAAGCAAATCCATAAAACCACATAACGATTTACAGGTTCTAATAACATGGTTGTATAAATCAGTAATAACTGCAAGTTTAACTTCTTATTTCCTGTATGCTAAAAATAACAAGAAACGGATCTGCTTTATTTTTCTCATACTAACACATTCCTTATATACAAAGGTGTCTTTTTTGTTCCTCTTTGCTACTTACAGGAATGAGAAGAGGACAGCAGTAGTCAGAAGTTGTTATTTTCATCGTAAGCTTCAAATGTTGAATGGATAAGATTACCTGCCACGCGCAATTACCCAGATTGACTCAATCAGGCACCGACAAAAGGTTTCATTTTCTCCAACATGAAATGTTTGTTGAAAACTTGTCAGTCACAATTTTCTCTGTTCTTCGCAAGAAGCGCTTCGGGAAGCAATTCCCAATATCAATGTGTGCGATGTGTGAGCTGCTGCATGAATGTGGTGAGTATAGGATTTCTTGTTGTTCTGTAGAAACTCACACCCAGTATACACTAGAAACTCACGCACAGAATACATCAGTTCACGATTCGCAGTACAAAGTACACATTAAAATCAGACACACACATTAACAAATGAATAGCTTTTTCAGTGCTTGTTTATGTATGTTTCTCATTTTAACGCATGCCGTGGGATCATATTGTGAAATGATGTGTGCCTTGTGTGCGTTTCTACATCAGAAGGCAACAGAAATTTAAAATCATCTGAATAATGAATAAGGTCAAACACTGCAAACAACACACCTAAAAAACTTCATAGTACACGAAACATGAAACAGATAATGGGGTCTATTTCCCAAAAGGCGACGTTCGGTAAATAAACTAAAAAAATCCAAGACTGGCAGTAGCAATCGCTATTTTGTACATACATACATTAAAAAAAGAGTTAGTGGCACTGTTTTCCCTCAAACATCTCCTCTATTTCGTAGAAAAATGTGGATCCTCTTTAATTACTGTTTGGCATTCCATTCCGTTGTTAGGCCAATAGGTCGCTGGCGGTCGAAGAAATGTGCTGTATCACATGGTGTTATTATAATTTCCATAATGCGAGGAGCTCTGTGCTGTCGCTCAACATATTAAAGTGTGGTAAACTAGTTGACCGAATAAAATGGCATTAGGGAAAGTAGTACGGTGCTCCCTGTAAAGAATGACGAGAAATGCACCTAATACGTGTCTGGAAAGCAAGAATGGAAGATTTGGTTCCACGCTCCAGAGGCGAGCAAATTTGAGACGTAGCAAGGAGATGTAAGAAAATCAGCGACCTCCTTTTCAAAGGCATTCGCGTTATTCGATTTAGGGCAAAAACGGGAAAGCTCTGCCGTCACATGCGGTACAAATTTCGCTCCTATCAGAATTAAAATCGATTGGCTCGGATTCCATGGCGCATCCTCCTGTATACTGTAGGAGGCCCGTATTAACGAAAAACGAAGGATGCATTTGAGAACCTATATAACCGTCAAAAAACAATAACTCGAAGCATTCACTATTGTGTCTTCATTGTATTACAAAGAGCGACGTAATACACCGCCTGGCGAAAAAGTGAAGCACCCAGAAGACACTGTCGAATGTCAGTGAAACTTCGTTGACTTACAGACCATATATGGATATGCAAATAATTACAGTTTCAATTCTCTTTGAGAAATTGTAAGGTACCGCTTATTTGCAGATAAAAGCGCGTTTTACTTTATTTCCAGTTTTGCTATTTCATACACGTGAAGTGAATGTATCAGCGTTGCTGTTCCTATGGAGTAAGGAGCGAGCGATAGTTTCCCACCTTGGCTATCAGAGACTGTTGACCATCTGGCGCTTTCAGAGACAGTGGCGTGAGGTCCTGATGCGTAAATAGGTCGTGACTCCAGCAAAGAGATACGTAGGGAAAGTACAGTTTTTCTAGCGCGAATGAAGTAACTGCTATTAATAAACATTTGCTACAGAAAGTTGCCTTCTGCAACCAGACATTAGGAGTCACAAATACTATCTTTCAGTAGTTTTAAAGTGCCAGTAACGTTGGTTTTCATAAATAAATGAGTAACTTCTGTTTAACCGAAGATGTAAAATCTTATACGAACTATACCGATTGTACGCACAAGTTATAGACTATGCGCCATAGTCGTCAGGCGTCGATAGGATGCCTTTCGATCTAGTCGTGCGATAGACCATGCTCTCATAGCTTCATTACGTAAAAGGTAGAAGTAGCATTTCAGTTTCAGAATCCGACGGTGCTGCTACAGCTCTGCAGGACGACTTAAAACAACGAGAGCCTCTCCACACAAGAGGTAAGTAGAATTCCTACGCGGTGGCTTACTAAGTCAGTGCAAGGACGGACTGGTTTAATTATCGCAAAAATCGGGTGAGTAAGCATGCCCAGTTACACTGCACTCCCCTTATACCACCATCTACGGACTCGCCGGCTAAACTGAGACATTTATTGAGATTTAGTAGGGAGGGGGGGGGGGGCTCCTGCAGGGTGGAAAGGCCATAAGAGTGCAATGGTATTGTTCGTTTTTAGTGTTGGTACCAGGCATGGTACGGAGCACAACGGCCGGCTGTGAACAGAGTCAGATGTTGTGTGTTAGACATAGGCCACTGTTTCTATGTTTCGATACAGTGTATCGATACGTGGAACTGTTTCAGTGTTACGGAACGGTTGTGGTTCACTATTTCGAAACAGTGGTGTTTCATTCTGCCCCTGTCTCGGACCAGATTCGATCTCGAGCCAGCCACAGAAACTGTATCGTTGTTTCAAAATAAGGCTGTTTCAGTCCACCTGTGCCTGGAACGGACTAATTGTATCGATACAGTGATGTTTCATTCCACTCTGTGTCGGACGAGATTAGGGCTCGGCACAGGTACTGAAACACAACATACCACTTCATGAAACTCTTTCAAGAGTGTCGAAATCTTTTTAACAAGCAATAGCATGAAGCTTAAGATTTCCGAAAATAAAGCTTCGTTTCTAGCTGACTGTCCTGTTTCGAAATGGCGTAACATCTGCTTTATAAACTCTAACCAAACAATAAAACAACGATTACTATTCACATTCAAAATAATAAATATGTGAAAATCATTCAGTTAAATTACACTTTTTTTTATAACATACGTTTCTCTGTTCAAGTACAGTAATCATATTAAGAAACGCAATGAAGCCTAGAACATTTTGAATAAAAAAAGGCGTAGAGTGACAGTTATTAGACATATACATAAATTTGATGTAGGTGTAATTGCAAGCAATCTGTTTGACAAATCACTGATAGTGTAATGATAGTGTAATGGTGTACGGGAAGGGCTGGGAAGCATGGTGAATTTATAGTAACGGTTCGAAACACCTTGAAAGACAAAAAAAATTTCTGTTATATATTGTTATATATTGTTATTTATTCGACTTATTTGGCGTT
Source organism: Schistocerca cancellata (assembly GCF_023864275.1). Lineage (NCBI taxonomy): Eukaryota > Metazoa > Arthropoda > Insecta > Orthoptera > Acrididae > Schistocerca > Schistocerca cancellata. The sequence goes on from NC_064628.1 coordinate 810,977,357, forward strand.
ATTTGTGAGTCTATAGTCACTGTGCCTATCATCCACAATGATTCCCTTTGTGTAGATGGAAATTAGCAGGATGGGTATATTACCCATACTAAAGGAATGTGGGACTCCCAGTAGAATATCCGTTGTTTCTGCAGTTTGGTCCCACCTCCAGTTCCGTTCGTGGTGGTTCTTCTGTTTTCAGCTATGGCTGTCCTCAGCTAATTGAAAAGTATGAAAGTCACGCGACACGAAAGCAGCGCATTTGCTGCAGGAAATACGAAACTGCCAAGACGCCTAAGTGATAGTTTTATACTTTCTGCGACATGATTAGCGCTCTCGCACCTCATTTGTGTTTATATGGACATACTTATACAGTAGACATTCAAGATGATAAAATGTGTAGGTTTATTAGATTACAAAACACAAACTGTTTTACTGTTTCGAAACAGCGTATCGGAACATTACATTGTACTGTTTCATTTCAAAAAATGGCTCTGAGCACTATGGGACTTAACATCTGTGGTCATCAGTCCCCTAGAACTTAGAACTACTTAAACCTAACTAACCTAAGGACATCACACACATCCATGCCCGAGGCAGGATTCGAACCTGCGACCGTAGCAGTCGCGCGGTTCCGGACTGCGCGCCTAGAACCGCTAGACCACCGCGGCCGGCGTACTGTTTCATTTGTTTCGAAACAGTTACGTGTTTCAGTTTGCCCATCTCTATTGTGTGATCACTGTCAAGGACATGTAATGCCGGTACTGGTCTGAGACACCGTTATCATCACGTGACAGAGTTTGAAAGTGGTTCATTATGGCCCTCCATTTAGCCGGCTGCAGTGTCCGGATTTTTTGGACCTTCAGTTGGAAAGTGACTCAATGTTGGACTATATTGGAACATGAGAGCAGCCATATTTGTTGCCAAGTACCTTGTCGACCATGTCTGGCCAACACAAAGGAGGATCGCCGTATTGTGACAAAAGCACATCGTAACCACTTCACATCTGCGCCTGCCACTCGAGAACAAATAATGGATTCCATGCACCATTCTGTGTCATTCCGCACCATTGATCGGGATCTAACAGCAGATAGACTAGGGAACTGCCATCCCACTCGTAGGCTCTCGTTAACAGTACAGCACAACTGCATCCATTTGGGGTGGTACCATGACCAAAACGTGAAGACTGCTGATAATGACATCACTATTCTACTCTACACCGGATGAGCATCATACGGGAGTACGGCGGCAGCGAGGGGACAGGTCCCATTCTTCACATATTTTGGAGAGGCGTAGTTGTTTTACTCGTGGGGTGAGGGTGTGGGGTTCATGGAGTATGACTTCAGGTCACTGCTGATAGCGATTGAGGGAAAGGACATCGCGCGTTCTCATGTGTTTCCTCTCATGCGACACTATCGTGAAGCCATTTTTCAACATCCCTATGCTCGCCCACACATGGAATGTGGGTCAATAAACTTTCTCCGTGATGGTGAGGTACTCCCGTCGCCAGCAAGATCCCCAGACCCGACGCTGATACAACATGTGTTGTACCGTCTTGGAAGTCAACTTTGTCTCAGTGCCAAAAACCAGAGTATCAACGACCATCTGCAATAGTTCTGGGCCAGCTCGCCTCGGGAGAGGATACGACCGAATCATACACACATCAACAAAATTTTTGCATCACCCCAGTTCCCAGAACTCCTGAAGATAGACGTTGACTCTGGATATTGTGTCACACACACAGTCCCTCTGACTGGTCAGAAATGTCACCAAACCCGCCCAAAGATGTAAACAACCATGCATGAGCAGCGCCTATTAGACGGAGGGGGTTCGACACTGATAAGTTCCAGTCATTCCACCAGGAAGGAGGTACACGGCTAGGGTTGTCTGTAGCTCAACCGTGCCTAGACGGTCAATACCACGGTTCGATCCCGTCGGCATTGTTACTTTGTGCCAGGGAGGACTCTCAACGAGGGAAGTTTCCAGACGTCTCGGAGTGAACCAAAGCGATGTTATTCTGACATGGAGGAGATACAGAGACACAGGAACGGTCGATGACATGCTTCGCTCAGGCTTTCCAAAGGCTGTAACTGCAGTGGATGACCGCTACCTACGGATTATGGGTCGGAGAAACCCTGACAGCAACGCCACCATGTTGAATAATGCTTTTTGTGCAGCCACAGATGTCGTGTTACGGCTCACACTTCGCGCAAAAGGCTGCATGATCCGCAACTTCACTCCCGACGTCCATGGCGAGATCCATCTTTGCAACCACGATACCAGTCAGCGCGACACAGATGGGCCCAGCAACATGCCGAATAGACCGCTCAGGATTGGCATCACTTTCTCATCACCAATGAGTGTCGCATATGCCTTGAACCAGACAATCGACGGAGACGTGTCTGGAGGCAACCTGGTCAGTCTGAACACCTTAGACGCAATGTCCAGCGAGTGCAGCATGGTGGAAGTTCCCTGCTGTTTTGGTGTGGCATTATGTGGGGCCGACGTACGGCGCTAGTGATCATGGTAGGTGCCGTAACAGCTGTACTATACTTGAATACCATCCTCCGACCGATAGTGCAACCAATGCAACGTTCCACTTATTTGTTACTCTCCCTACTTGCAAATACCCCAACAAATATACATGCTAACATTTCACGAGTTTTACCATGTGTTAAAATGTATGTTTGCTACAGAATCAACTTTTTATTGACATGTAGTGGCTGGTTACTGAGAGAACGCGTGACATCTCTGAAGACAAAAACGTGAGGCCGACTGCCTGGTCATCGTCTGCCAGGCCTCGTACGCCATCGCTTCTCAGAGAAGCGCTCGCGTATTCTCCCTGTAAGCGCCGATCAATGTCATAGCTCCAGAATAGCAGGAATGACTCCTTATAATTTCCTGTTCTGTCTGATTTATTCAAAAGTTAGTTCATGTTGAAATGCAGTCTTGTTAACTTCTATGTGCAGTATATATACATAATAATAAAAGTTTTGAAGTTGGTTGGAAATGGAAGGTATTGTTCATGTGAATGTGAATATTATTACCTGAGAGTAGTGAACAAATTTATTGAGAGTATGAGGATTATTTTCATCATATGATGTACTTCAGTTTTACAAAGGAGGTAAGTCAGATTAAGTACGAGGTGCATTCAAGTTCTAAGGCCTCCGATATTTTTTCTAATTAACTACTCACCCGAAATCGACGAAACTGGCGTTACTTCTCGACGTAATCGCCCTGCAGACGTACACATTTTTCACAACGCTGACGCCATGATTCCAAGGCAGCGGCGAATGCTTCTTTAGGAGTGTTTTGACCACTGGAAAATCGCTGAGGCAATAGCAGCATGGCTGGTGAATGTGCGGCCACGGAGAGTGTCTTTCATTGTTGGAAAAAGCCAAAAGTCACTGGGAGTCAGGTCAGGTGAGTAGGGAACATGAGGAATCACTTCAAAGTTGTTATCACGAAGAAACTGTTGCATAACGTTAGCTCGATGTGCGGGTGCGTTGTCTTGGTGAAACAGCACACGTGCAGTCCTTCCCGGACGTTTTTGTTGCACTGCAGGAAGGAATTTGTTCTTCAAAACATTTTCGTAGGATGCACCTGTTACCGTAGTGCCCTTTGGAACGCAATGGCTAAGAATTACGCCCTCGCTGTCCCAGAACATGGACACCGACATTTTTTCAGCACTGGCGGTTACCCGAAATTTATTTGCTGGCGGTGAATCTGTGTGCTTCCACTGAGCTGACTGGCGCTTTGTTTCTGGATTGAAAAATGGCATCCACGTCTCATCCATTGTCACAACCGACGAAAAGAAAGTCCCATTCATGCTGTCGTTGCACGTCAACATTGCTTGGCAACATGCCACACGGGCAGCCATGTGGTCGTCCGTCAGCATTCGTGGCACCCACCTGGATGACACTTTTCGCATTTTCAGGTCGTCATGCAGGATTGTGTGCACAGAACCCACAGAAATGCCAACTCTGGAGGCGATCTGTTCAACAGTCATTCGGCGATCCCCCAAAACAATTCTCTCCACTTTCTCGATCATGTCGTCAGACTGGCTTGTGCGAGCCCGAGGTTGTTTCAATTTGTTGTCACATGATGTTCTGCCTTCATTAATCTGTCGCACCCACGAACGCACTTTCGACACATCCATAACTCCATCACCACATGTCTCCTTCAACTGTCGATGAATTTCAATTGGTTTCACACCACGCAAATTCAGAAAACGAATGATTGCACGCTGTTCAAGTAAGGAAAACGTCGCCATTTTAAGTATTTAAAACAGTTCTCATTCTCGCCGCTGGCGGTAAAATTCCATCTGCCGTACGGTGCTGCCATCTCTGGGACGTATTGACAATGAATACGGCCTCATTTTAAAACAATGCGCATGTTTCTATCTCTTTCCAGTGTGGAGAAAAAAAATCGGAGGCCTTAGAACTTGAATGCACCTTGTATAATCAGGGTGAAACTTCCTGGCCGCCATATCCTTTCTTTCAGGAGTGCTAGTTCTGCAAGGTACGCAGGAGAGTTTATGTTAAGTTTGGAAGGTAGGAGACGAGGTTCTGGCAGAAGTAAAGCTGTGAGGAAGGGGCGTGAGTCGTGCTTGGGTAGCTCAGTTGATAGAGCACTTGCCCGCGAAAGGCAAAGGTCCCGAGTTCGAGTCTCGATCCAGCACACAGTTTTAATCTGCCAGGAAGTTTCATATCAGCGCACACTCTGCTGCAGAGTGAAAATCTCAATCTATAAAGAGGGTATTTTGTTTGTGTTGTGTTACTAAAGATGCTGAATATATCCTTACGAGAGTGCAGAATTTTATTTACTGTCTTTTTGGAATTGCGTATACAGTTTCTTTGCCACTTTGGATTAATTGAAGCAACATGCATCATGAGGCTTCAGCTAACTTTTAGGGCTATAACAGATGTGTTTACCGTCTGTGTTCCACATGGTTGATTTTGAACTTTCATGTTTTTAAAAAACACTAACTGTTCCGCGCACCAGCCGTACGAAACACAATAAAACTTTCAAGGTACCGTGTAAAGCGACTGTGATGGGTAAACAATATAAGACTTGAGTGAGTAGTAAACTGCCACTACTTCGTGATGACGCTACAAGGCACATTGGTGTGGTAAATGGCAGATTATTTTAAACGTGGAAAAAACGTAACTTAATACCGAAAACAGTCCTGCAATGTTCGAACATAGAATTAGTGGCGAGCTGCTTGAAGTTTTTACTTCAGTTAAACATACAGGCATAATGTTGCAAAGCGACATGAAATGGAACGAGCATACAACGTCGGCTTTAGAGAAGGCAAATTGTCGACTTAGGCTTATTGGGAGAATTCTGAGGAAGTGTAGCTCATCTATCAGGTCCACCACTTCGCTTCCACCGTTTTGCAATACATGCCAGGAGCGGCAAGTAGTGATGCTGGTGGTAGCTTGTAAGTGTCGTACAATAAGCTTAGGCGTTTGTAAACATAAAGCTATCAAATTATTAGTCGATTTGTGATTGCATCATAAAGTTATTCTCGACCGAATGTATCAGCTTACGAGTCCAACTCTATTCATTTGAGGAAGTATCGATTTTGTGTTTTAACACGAAGAAATCTGCGGCTGAGCTCATGAAATGCAGAGTAAGACCAATGGTGAGGGAACTGTTAGGGAAAGAACCTGGAGAGAATGATTTCAACGCTTCAAGAACGGAGATTCTGACATCGAAGACAGGCATGGCGGTGGAAGAGTAATTTTCGAAGCTACTGAAACCGACGGAAACAGTCACAGAAGATCATTAACGAAAGCGGTTCATGCGTCTGAGCCAAGTACTGAAAGACAAACAACGGCCACAGCACTGGGATAGACATGAAAATGTGATTTTGCAGCATGAAAGCGTTAGACCCAAGTCGCAAAACCCGTCAAAGCATACTTGGAAACATGGAAATGGGAAGTCCTACCCCGCTCGCCGTATTCTTTAGACATTGCTCCCTCTGACTACCACCTTTCTCTATAAATGGCACGCGGCCTGGCTGACCAGCACTCCCTGTCACATGAACAAGTGCAAAACTGGTTTGATTCATGGATCTCCTCAAAAGAAGCCCAGTTCTTCCTCCGCGGGATTCATATGCAACCCGAAAGATGGGAGACAGTTTTGACTAGCAATGGTCAAGACTTTGAATCGTAAATGTTTTGTACGTTTTTATAAAAAAGCCTCGAACTTCGTGAAAATATGGCGCCAGAGAAGTTGCAGACCTAGTATAAAGAAGACCGTGTGCAGAATACCTGTGCGATCCTTTCTTGATTGACCCGCTGCTCGAATGTTTAGGACCCGCGGAAGGTCGGATTAAAGGAAGACATCGAAGAAATTCAGTGTCGTGTTGCTAGATTTTTTACCAGTAGGTTATTAACATTCGAGTATTACGGAAATAATGAACTCCAATGGGAATCCCTGGCTGCAAGAAGACTTTTTTTCGGGAAAAAATATCGAGGAAGTTTAGAAAACCGGCATTTGAAGTTGTCTGCAGAATTCTACTGCCACTAACGTACATCTCGCGTAAGGATCGTGAAGACAAGAGAAATCAGTGCTCGAACGGAAAAAGTAGTTTCTTCCTCGTTCCATTTATGAGTGAAACAGGGAGGGAAATGACTAGCAGTCGTACAAAATACCCTCCACCATGGGCCCTGTGGTGGCTTGCTGAGTATCTTTGTAGATGTAGATGTAAATGGAAGAGTAGAGGTGCACTCTGGCGGTAACGCCATGACATATTCAAAGAGCGGTAAAAATCCCAACGTGTGAGTGCACATTCCGTGACCTTATCCTAGTCGATTTAATTCTCCGTGGGATAGCTCATTAAAAGTTAAATTTTCGTTTTAATGAAATGTTCACAATTTCATTTTCTCATCAAGGCTACCTACGTAAGAGCAACAATTTATCTTCTTCGATCTTAAGAACAGTTTCCTGGTCGTGGTACGAACGAGTACATAGTGCGGAATGTGTAGTTGTCTCAGCTTCAATAACAGGTGCTTCTGTTTCAGTGAGCTTTGTTCGATATGCTGTTTATTGTGCGACGCTAATTAATCGATGGTAATTAGAAATTAACATTTTTTATTTTGTGTATAGCTACTTTAGAAGCAGTAGTCCTCTGAATTGAATAACGGTGGGAAATGTAGTTGGTCATGCCCACGCAGAAGGAATCATGTTGTCACTTGCTTCATCTGATTTAGGAAATCCCTGGTAAACATAAATCAAAGTGGCCACGCGAAAACGTGAACCTCACTTCGTCCGACGTTCAACTTCACTGTCTTAATCACTGTGCCTTTTCACTAAGAACCAAACCTCCAGATATCAGACACTCCGATCAATACCAAACGTTGTATTGTAAGTGGGCTGTTTAGGTTTTTATGTTGGTAACACCACGTAGCGCTCTGTATGAAAATCACTGACTGTGCTGTGTGCAGTCTGTGGCTGGTTGGCATTGTTGGAATATTCACTATTTTAGTGTTGGGCAGTTGGAGGTGAGCCGCCAGCAGTGGTGGATGTGGGGAGAGAGATGGCAGAATTTTGAGAGCGGACGATCTGCACGTGTGTCCATCAGAAACAGTAAATCTGTAATACTGGATATCATTAACTGATATATATATATATATGATGACTTTTGAACACTATTAAGGTAAATACATTGTTTGTTGTCTATCAAAATCTTTCATTTGCTAACTATGCCTATCAGTAGTTAGTGACTTCAGTAGTTAGAATCTTTTATTTAGCTGGCAGTATTGGCGCTCGCTGTATTGCAGTAATTCGAGTAACGAAGATTTTTGTGACGTAAGTGATTCATGAAAGGTATAGGTTACTGTTAGTCAGGGCCATTCTTTTGTAGGGATTATTGAGAGTCAGATTGCGTTACGCTAAAAATATTGTGTGTCAGTTTAGTGTTGATCAGAATACGTAAAGAGAGAAAGGTGTGAGTACGTTCAGTTTTGCTCAGCTGTTTGAAAATCAAATAACTTAAGGGAATTATCAGCACAGTAATTCATAAATTTTTGTAAGGGGAGGTTTCAATATGTAGACAGAGTATATTTTTTTTTTTGTGGTTTTAGGGCGCACAACTTCAACGGTCATTAGCGCCCAGACTATGTTAGGAATGCACCGCGAGTCACAAGTTTAAAACAGAAACGAAACGGAAAACACGATAAAAGACAGACTGAGGCATAGGATTAAAAAAAAAGGGAAAACAGCATAATCAAATGTCCTTAGAGAGGGTTGTCAAACTGATAAAATGAAGAACGCGAGCAGCTGCTCGTGGGTCATCCGCTAAAAGGGCTTCTAGAGTACATGGCAGGCCAAGATCAAGACGCAGTGTGTTAAAATCCGGACAGGACGTTAAAATGTGGCGCACCGTCAGTAGACAGAGTATGAACCAAAACAGCGATTTGGTTGGTGTTGTGTGCTGTCGGCCAGTAGAACATGCGTAAAAGATAATTAAAAATAATACCAGAACTACGGAGCACATGAAATGCGTATCTCAGTGACAGTTTCGTAGATCTCTCGTGGGTGTGTTGCTAGAGCGTGAGGTCGTGGTACCAAAGGTCTGGCATTCAAATCCTAAAAATGACGATTTATTTCAAATTTTTCCCCTTGAAACTATTATATGGGGGAACATTTTTCTGACATGTAAAAGGTCTTTTCAGAGTTTGTAGCAATGTTCTTTTGACAGTCTGCTTTCGCTTCGTTAGCTGAAAGTGGCAAACCTATTGAGTACATTTGTAGAGATAGGTGCGGTGTTCTCAGGATATGAGCGAAGAACAGATACCACTCATGATGATTTAGGTTTTGCATTTGTAGTTTCACAGAATAACCAGTCGGAACAGTGGAATAAAGAAACAATTGCGTCACACGTGCAGATGTATTAATAGTCCCATATAACATTTCTACGCAATAACACAGCAAAACTGAAAAACTCTACCATCTGGTGAGCAAGATGTATGAGACAGGCGAAATACCCTCAGACTTCAAGAAGAATATAATAATTCCAATCCCAAAGAAAGCAGGTGCTGACAGATGTGAAAACTACCGATCAGTCAGTTTAATAAGTCCCGGATGCAAAATACTAACGCGATTTCTTTACAGAAGAATGGAGAAACTGGTAGAAGCCACCTCGGGGAAGATCAGTTTGGATTCCGTAGAAATATTGGAACACGTGAGGCAATACTGACCGAACGACTTATCTTAGAAGAAAGATTAAGGAAAGGCAAACCTACGTTTCTAGCATTTGTAGACTTAGAGAAAGTTTTGACAGTATTGACTGGAATACTATCTTTCAAATTCGGAAGGTGGCAGGGGTCAAAAACAGGGAACGAAGGCTATTTGCAATTTGTACAGAAACCAAATGGTAGTTATAAGAGTCAAGAGGTATGAAAGGGAAGCAGTGGTTGTGAAGGGAGTGAGAATGCGTTGTAGTCTATCCCCGATGTTATTCAATCTGTATATTGAGCAAGCAGCAAAGGAGACAAAAGAAAATTCGGAATAGGAATTAAAATCCATGGAGAAGAAATAAAAACTTTGAGGTTCGCCGATGACATTGTCAGAGACAGCAAAGGACTTGGAAGAGCAGTTGAACGGAATGGACAGTGTGTCGAAAGGAGGATATAAGATGAACATCAACAAAAGCAAAACGAGGATAACGGAATGTAGTCGAGTCAACTCGTGTGATGCTGAGGGAATTAGATTAGGAAATAAGACACTTAAAGTAGTAAAGGAGTTTTGCTATTTGGGGAGCAAAATAACTGATGATGGTCGAATAGAGAGGATATGAAATGTAGACTGGCAATGGCAAGGAAAGCGTTTCTGAAGAAGAGAAATTTTTAACATCGAGTATAGATTCAAGTGTCAGGAAGTCGTTTCTGAAAGTATTTGTATGGATTGTAGCCATGTATGGAAGTGAAACATGGACGATAAATAGTTTGGACAAGAAGAGAATAGAAGCTTTCGAAATGTGGTGCTACAGAAGGATGCTGAAGATTATATGCGTAGATCACATAAATAATGAGGAGGTATTGAACAGGATTGGGGGAAGAGAAGTTTGTGGCACAAGTCGACTAGAAGAAGGGATCGGTTGGTAGGACATGTTCTGAGGCATCAAGGGATCACCAATTTAGTATTGGAGGGAAGCGTAGAGGGTAAAAATCGTAGAGGGCGAGCAAGAGATGAATGCACTAAACAGATTCAGAAGGATGTACTTGCTGTAGGTACTGGGAGATGAAGCTTGCACAGGATCGAATAGCATGGAGAGCTGCATCAAACCAGTCTCAGGACTCAAGAGCACAACAACAACAACACAGCAAAAAATTGTCATCATTAGGGTATGAACCCAGAACATTTGGTACCACGATCTAACACTCTAAAAACGTTCCCACGGAAACCATACTTACTACAGTTATGCTTTTCCTGTGCTCCTTATTGCTTTTAATTTACGTTTACGCCTGTTCTGTTGGACGAGAGTACATAGTACGAACTAAATCGGAGTTTTAGTCGACACTCTTCTCAACATACAACGTTTGGCATCGGTATGAGTGTCTGACATCTGGAGGTTTGTGTGTAAGAAAGACGTGAGAAACACTGGCTGTGGTACGGCAGTAATGTGCCTGAGCGCCAAGTAAGAAATCAAAATTGCAGTCTAAAAACTCCGGTCGGAGATTGAGAATACATCATTACCGCCGCGTTCCTAAAGCCAGAAGCCTGTTTTACACGAGATGCGGAGCCGTATTTCAGAGATTCCTTGGCCGGCGGCGTTTTGAAACTGTGTCGCCTTTCTGTAGCGGCCTTTGTGGCGGTCGCTGGCGGGCGGCCAGAAAGCGCGTTGTTTGGCGGGCAGCGGCGCCAGAGCGGCGCATCAGGGTGTAAATGCAGTGGCTGCCTGCTCACTGCTCCCTCCTGCCTACTGCCTACTGCCTGCTGAGAGAAGCCGCGCGGGATGTGGGAGAGTGCCAGCCAGCTAGCTCTGCGGGAGCTCTCCAGTGCGTGCCAAGCGCAAAAAAATAGCATCTCACACAAAAACAGATTATCTGCTGCCCTCGCACAGCTCCGTTCTAGACTTCGCTGAGAGTTTCAGAGCGCGCCATTCCTTATCACTGCGAGAAAACGCTGGTTAATTCGGAACGAGAATTTATTGCTAGAATCTTACTCCTATTGCGCTTACTGTTTTCCTAAAAAATTCCGGCACATTCTACAACACGTCTCTGTCGTTTTCGACCGCGGGTCAGTGACAATAAAAGTGAAAGTCACGTTGTTGATGACAAGCTTATATTATTCGATCATTAGATACTGCTTTGAAGAATTTTTGGCGTTTTATTTCGGCGTATGTTAACAGGATGTGACTCCACGTATTGTACGGGAGTGAGTCAAATGAAAACCTTAAATTTGTAATAGCAAATCGAAATTTCGCGCCGCTATCCTGTAAGTTGGTAAGCGTGCTACAAATGTGCAGAATGGCCTGTAGGTGGCAGCATAGTGCAGATGCACACATACCGCCGCAGTATCAGTATAAAGATGGCCGCCCCACTTGCGACTTGCACCAGGGAAGAGCAGCGTTCTGTTATTCGGTTTTTGTGTAGTGAAGGTGTGAAACCTATTGAAATTCATCGACGAATGAAGGTTCAGTACGGTGACTCATGTTTGTCACAGCAGCAAGTCTACGAATGGAGTAGGAAGTTCGCAAATGGTGTGACTTCAGTCGAAGATGCTCCTCGTCCAGGTCAGGCACAACGAGTTGTGACTACAGAACACTGCAGCAGTTGAGGCCATAGTGAAGGAAAACCGCCGAGTGACACTGAATGACATTGCAACATGTTTACAGATTAGTCAAAAATGGTTCAAATGGCTGTGAGCACTATGGGACTCAACTTCTGAGGTAATCAGTCCCCTAGACTTAGAACTACTTAAACCTAAGGACATCACAAACAACCATGCCCGAGGCAGGATTCGAACCTGCGACCGTAGCAGCAGCGCAGTTCCGGACTGGAGCGCCTAGAACCGTTTTCTTTTTTTTTTAGTCCCATTTTGTGTCTTTTCGGTCGTTGTATCTGCTCGGTGCGGATGTCGCAAGACACCTGTTTCAGTTTGTTGTTGATCCATTAACTCAGTTTTTTTATTACAGAAGGCAGCTAACCCTATGACCGAACACGCTGAGTTACCGTGCCGGCGAACTGCTCGGCCACCACGGCCGGCACAGATTAGTCATGGGTCAGTACACCACAATGTGCATGATGTGCTCCAGCTTCACACAGTGTCTGAAATGAGAGAACGACATGTTGATGTTTGTGAGGAACTTCTTCGGCGCTTTGAATGAGAAGGTGGTGTCTTCCTTGCAAGAACAGTTACTGGGGACGAAACCTGGGTTCACTTCCACCAACCACTTCCTCATCCACCATACTCACCAGACCATGCCCCAAGTGATTTCCATATGCTTGAACCACTCAAAGACGCAATGGGAGGAAAGAAGTTCTGTTCTAATGAAGAGGTACGCCACGCGGTGCATGAGTGGTTGCGCGGACTACCAAAAGAATTTTTTTCTAAATGAATATATGCACTTTGTAAGCACTGGAGAACTTGCATTGAGCGTGGGGAACATTATGTTGAAAAGTGATTCAGTTTTGTACCACTTTTGCACAATAAATAATATTTAAAAAAAATATTTAAGGTTTTCATTTGACTCACCCTCGTATTACCTGGTAAAAAGAAATGAACACTTGGCCATGACGGCAGCACCGTGAATTTACACCCAGTGAGCATGACGGAGAGGTATGGCGAACACTCCATTATTTCTACGATTCACTTCACACAATACCTTGAAACGCGTTTGCTTTTCGCGTTGACTCGTTTCGTTGAGGCATTAACATGATGCTGTCATGCACGTCAAAAGAGGCACGCACATATACAGGGTGGTCCATTGATCGTGCCCGGGCTAAATATCTCACGAAATAAGCGTCAAACGAAAAAAACTACAAACAACGAAACTTGTCTAGCTTGAAGGGGGAAACCAGATGGCGCTATAGTTTGCCCGCTAGATGGCACTGCCATAGGTCAAACGGATATCAACTGCGTTTTTTAAAATAGGAACCCCCATTTTTATTACATATTCGTGTAATACGTAAAGAAATATGAATGTTTTAGATGGACCACTTTCTCGCTTTGTGATAGATGGCGCTGTAATAGTCACAAACATATGGCTCACAATTTTAGACGAACAGTTGGTAACAGGTAGGTTTTTTAAATTGAAATACAGAACGTAGGTACGTTTGAACATTTTATTTCGGTTGTTCCAATGTGATACATGTACAATTGTGAACTTATCATTTCTGAGAACGGGTGCTGTTACAGCGTGATTACCTCTAAATACCACATTAATGCAATAAATGCTCAAAATGATGTCCGTCAACCTCAATGCATTTGGCAATACGTGTAACGACATTCCTCTCAACAGCGAGTAGTTCGCCTTCCGCAATATTCGCACATGCATTGACAATGAGTTGACGTATGTTGTCAGGCGTTGTCGGTGGATCACGATAGCAAATATCCTTCAACTTTCCCCACAGGAAGAAATCCGGGGATGTCAGATCGTGTGAACGTGCGGGCCACAGTATGGTGCTCCGACGACCAATCCACGTGTCATGAAATATGCTACTGCTTAAACCGCACGCGAGCTATGTGCCGGACATCCATCATGTTGGAAGTACATCGCCAATCTGTCATGCAGTGAAACATCTTGTAGTAACATCGGTAGAACATTACGTAGGAAATCAGCATACATTGCACCATTTAGATTGCCATCGATAAAATGGGGGCCAATTATCCTTCCTCCCATTATCCCGCCGCACCATACATTAACCCGCCAAGGTAGCTGATGTTCCACTTGTCGCAGCCATTGTGGATTTTTCGTTGCCCAATAATGCATATTATGCTGGTTTACGTTAACGCTGTTGGTGAATGACGCTTCGTCGCTAAATAGAGCGTGTGCAGAAAATCTGTCATCGTTCCGTAATTTATCTTCTGCCCAGTGGCAGAACTGTACACGACGTTCAAAGTCGTCGCCATGCAATTCCTGGTGCACAGAAATATGGTACGGGTGCAATCGATGTTGATGTAGCATTCTCAACACCGTTGTTTTTGAGATTCCCGATTCTCACGCAATTTGTCTGCTACTGATGTGCGGATTAGCCGCGACAGCAGCTAAAACACCTACTTGGGCATCATCATTTGTTGCAGGTCGTGGTTGACGTTTCACATGTGGCTGAAGACTTCCTGTTTCCTTAACTGACGTAACTATCCGGCGAACGGTCCGGACACTTGGATGATGTCGTCTAGGATACCGAGCAGCATGCCCATTGGGCATTTTGATCACAATAGCCATACATCAACACGATATCGACGTTTTCCGAAATTGGTAAAAGGTCCATTTTAATACGGGTACTGTATCACGAAGCAAATACCACCCGCACTGGCGGAATATTACGTTATACCACGTACTTATACGTTTGTGACAATTACAGCGCCATCTATCACAAAGCGAGAAAGTGGTCCATCTAAAACATTCATATTTCTTTACGTACTACACGAATATGTAATAAAAATGGGGGTTCCTATTTTAAAAAAAACTTAGTTGATATCCGTTTGACCTATGGCAGCGCCATCTAGCGGGCCAACCATAGCGCCATCTGGTTTCCCCTTCAAGCTAGACGAGTTTCGTTCTTTGTAGTTTGATGCATATTTCGTGAGATATTTGGCCCGGTCACTATCAATGGACCACACTATACGTACCTATCTATGCTGTACTGCCTTGCGTAGCTCTTTGGACTCGCACGTAGCTGGGCACGTGACGTATCACACAGGATGCTCTTTGGTGCCAGGGGCCCATCAGATACTTGACGTGAGAATTCACTTAAATCTGGGAACATTGTGATTCAGTGTGTTTCTGTCTTGGTTCTGACCGACTACGAGTTTGTCGGTTGCCGAGTTCGCTTCATATCGCTGAAAATTTGTTGTAGAGATCAATACATGCTTTTGGCTTAAAACTCGCATTGATGGTATAATCGGCTGCATTCATGTAGGACGAACTTATTTTCCTGACGTTACTGTTAAGTACAGTGTCTTTTTTTTCATTTCGACTGAAAATGGGACTCAGTTATTTCTAGGTGAGTTAAAGTCGTGCGCCCATGTAGACCAGAATATCCACACCTTCTATTGCCATTTGTCATCCACGATCACACTAGGTATTAACCCTCCCTGTCATTCAGTAACAAATCAGACTTTTTTACCCTATTATATTATTTAGTCTGTAAAGAGATGTGTTTTTTGTATTTAGCTGGAATTTTCTGTGTTGATCAAAGATCTTCATCTTTTTACTCTGTAAAAGTTATTAGCAAACCTGCTATCTACACTCCTGGAAATTGAAATAAGAACACCGTGAATTCATTGTCCCAGGAAGGGGAAACTTTATTGACACATTCCTGGGGTCAGATACATCACATGATCACACTGACAGAACCACAGGCACATAGACACAGGCAACAGAGCATGCACAATGTCGGCACTAGTACAGTGTATATCCACCTTTCGCAGCAATGCAGGCTGCTATTCTCCCATGGAGACGATCGTAGACATGCTGGATGTAGTCCTGTGGAACGGCTTGCCATGCCATTTCCACCTGGCGCCTCAGTTGGACCAGCGTTCGTGCTGGACGTGCAGACCGCGTGAGACGACGCTTCATCCAGTCCCAAACATGCTCAATGGGGGACAGATCCGGAGATCTTGCTGGCCAGGGTAGTTGACTTACACCTTCTAGAGCACGTTGGGTGGCACGGGATACATGCGGACGTGCATTGTTCTGTTGGAACAGCAAGTTCCCTTGCCGGTCTAGGAATGGTAGAACGATGGGTTCGATGACGGTTTGGATGTACCGTGCACTATTCAGTGTCCCCTCGACGATCACCAGTGGTGTACGGCCAGTGTAGGAGATCGCTCCCCACACCATGATGCCGGGTGTTGGCCCTGTGTGCCTCGGTCGTATGCAGTCCTGATTGTGGCGCTCACCTGCACGGCGCCAAACACGCATACGACTATCATTGGCACCAAGGCAGAAGCGACTCTCATCGCTGAAGACGACACGTCTCCATTCGTCCCTCCATTCACGCCTGTCGCGACACCACTGGAGGCGGGCTGCACGATGTTGGGGCGTGAGCGGAAGACGGCCTAACGGTGTGCGGGACCATAGCCCAGCTTCATGGAGACGATTGCGAATGGTCCTCGCCGATACCCCAGGAGCAACAGTGTCCCTAATTTGCTGGGAAGTGGCGGTGCGGTCCCCTACGGCACTGCGTAGGATCCTACGATCTTGGCGTGCATCCGTGCGTCGCTGCGGTCCGGTCCCAGGTCGACGGGCACGTGCACCTTCCGCCGACCACTGGCGACAACATCGATGTACTGTGGAGACCTCACGCCCCACGTGTTGAGCAATTCGGCGGTACGTCCACCCGGCCTCCCGCATGCCCACTATACGCCCTCGCTCAAAGTCCGTTAACTGCACATACGGTTCACGTCCACGCTGTCGCTGCATGCTACCAGTGTTAAAGACTGCGATGGAGCTCCGTATGCCACGGCAAACTGGCTGACACTGACGGCGGCGGTGCACAAATGCTGCGCAGCTAGCGCCATTCGACGGCCAACACCGCAGTTCCTGGTGTGTCCGCTGTGCCGTGCGTGTGATCATTGCTTGTACAGCCCTCTCGCAGTGTCCGGAGCAAGTATGGTGGGTCTGACACACCGGTGTCAATGTGTTCTTTTTTCCATTTCCAGGAGTGTATATGACTGTTTTTCTGAAACTTCCTTTGTTTTTCCCGCAACCATCTGCTAACGCATCACCATAATGCCATACTGTGATCCCATGCTCTATTTAACTGTACCGCCAGTCTCATATACGAGGTGCATTCACTAAGTTATACAACACTTTTTTTCTCGGCCAGTTTCGGTTGAATATACGAAATTTGCTGTGAGATATCGTGAAATATTCCCCCTTCAGCCGCTACACTTTAAGTTCCGATAGGTGGCGACGCTATACGTAGCCTTCAAAATTGCGTCTGTAACGAAGGTGCACTCTAAGCAGAGCTGTCACCGATTTTCTTTTGGCAAAAAAACAGAGTATCTTTCGTTTCATAGCCCTCTGAAGAGTGTATAGAGATACATTGAACAAAACCACGGTTAGTCGCTGGGCGAAGCATCTGTTATCATCGCAACAAGATCGCGCAAACCAGTCCGATCTCCCGCGTGCCGTACGCCAGCACACAGCTGTGACGCCTTCAATGTTGGAACGTGCGGACACTCTCATTCGAGATGATCGACAGATCACAGTCAAACACTTCACTGCACTACTGGAAGTTTCTGTTGGTAGCGCTGACACACTCGTCTAACAGTTGGGGTACTTCGAGGTGCTCACTCTCTGTTTCCCTCGCCGCCTAATAGAAGGTCATAAAGAGCAACGAAGGTGTGTGCCTCTGAGGAAGTGTTTGCGCCTTACGAGGCTGATAGTGAGATTTTTTTATATAAAATCCACACAGGCGATGAAACATCTGTTCACCTTTTAACATTTTTTAATGTTCGGATAATAAGTTGCCGTCTCTTTAAGAATAGATGATGAATGCCGCTAGCCGCTATCTCTGTGTAATGTCTTGTCTGTATAGACGTGTATCTGTTGCCTTTAAGATCACTTCACCTTCACACATAAATCTATACAGTAAAGCAAGGCCCTCCCCGTTCTTGGCTGATCCGTGATAAGACAGGCGAAAAATTAGACTAATGGAGGATTATTAGTATTATCTCTATTTTCATTCGCTCTCTCTCTTTCTCTCCTTTATCTATGTACAGTTTTTAATATAATATTTCATTACGTGAAATCAGCCAAATAGGATCTTTGGTGGAGTCCTTCGTCTTAGTAATCAGCGGCTGGCTTGCTGTAAGAGACCTTTATATTTATTAGTACTGTTAAACACTGCAGTCAGTTGGGAGAATCAATCGTTTGGACAATTTATTCCTTTTACGAAAGATTGCGAATTCCAGATGTGTACGAAGCCTTTTTGGACGATTTAATACAGACTCAGTGATTGCAGGCTCTCTTCGACACAGCTGAAACTTCCCCACTAATTACAGGGCCAACGTGATCATCAAATGATTCAGAAAAAACTCATTCGTTCATTCACTCCAGAACAAAAAAGTCACAAACCTTATTTATGGAGAAATTGTGTATTAAATCCATCTCCATTACATGTCCAGATCTCCAGTGATTCCACGCCTTAATTAATTTTCCGTTTACGGTCTTTTTCTCTTCAAACAAACCGCTAGCGGCACAAATGTTAATTGGCTCGCTTTAGCGAGAAGAAAAGCAGAATATGTGTCTCTCAGAAACACGTCAATCCCTCAACAGATACTCCAGAAGCTGTCCTAGTTACCACTCTAACAACCATGGAGAATGCATATATGCATCTCTGTTATTTCAAAGAACAAACGCACTAGAAAATACTTTGGCGTCGTCGAGCTGTTGCCGCATATATTACGAGAAAATCAGATCAGATAACTTTCCCAAAGTGAATGAATGTGGATGGTTTGATTGAAAATGATTAATTGGTGCGTGGTAGAGTGTATTTTCTGTGGGGACATTACAACCTTTTCTGACCGGAAGAAAACGTCAATCTATCAAATGGCCCCAACGTGTCTTTCATCATCATTTCATCCTCATTCACTCACAAGTCGACGTAGTGGCGTTAAAGAACTTGTGGAGCGGCGGCCGAACCGCCCCGCGAGGGGTCTCCCGGCGACCAATGGCATAGACTCATTATTATTATCTCTCCCTCGCAGAAAAAGTTCAAAGTCGGACCCTCAACTGCAAAGTCATCTGGGCGTGTGAAGGGCTTATTCTCTTTGATGTCTTCCCTCATGTGCTCCCCACAGAAAACTGAAGAAACAACTTCAGCGTGTTCGCCGCCACAAAAATTCAAACTAACTTCTCCTTCTCCGAGACAACACAAGGCCCGCATCAGTTTGCGTGACTGTCTCTTCCTCCTCATCCACCCTAGAGTCCGGATCTCGCACCTTCCAACTTCCACCTGTTCGGCACAATGAAGCATGCAGTCCATGGGAGGTAGTTCGTGGATGATAGTGAGGTTGTGAGGTGGCTATAATTTCTCACCTTACAAGCACCCAACCACACGCTAAATGGTTCAAATGGCTCTGAGCACTATGCGACTTAACGTCTGAGGTCATCAGTCCCTTAGAACTTAGAACTAAGTAAACCTAACTAACCTAAGTACATGACACACATCCATGCCCGAGGCAGGATTCGAACCTACGACCGCAGCGGTCGCTCGGATCCAGACTGTAGCGCCTAGAACCGCACGGCCACTCCAGCCGGCCAACCACACACGTTGTTGTGATCTACACACACAATTAGGTATAATGTGATAGGCTGTACATCGTATATATGAATATATAAAGGAAACTGACATTGTCGCGTATGCCTTGTAAATAATTGTTAATGCTTATTGCATGAAAGGTGATGGAGTGTCTTCATTATGATACTAGTAGAGGTTAGAGTGGAAATGAAACAGTAGGCTAAACTCAAGCCATGGATGAAAGGCCCACACAAGTGTGTTGATTCTGCTTAAACCCAGGAAGCAGCAAGACGGACGTCGGGACACCTGAGCACTGGGGCACAATAGAGTCGCCACCGGCCGGATTTGTAGCTGAACCGGAAGGATTATACTTCGGAAGCTACGAAAATCATGGACGCAGCTGAGAAGAACGAGGAAGCGTCACCCCAGAAACCTCACAGGGTGGGTTATTTCCAAGGATTTTTACTCAGAAGTGCACCATCGTACGAGTATGGGTCTTTCCTCGCAAACTTCCCCCGCTGGACGACAAAAGAGTAAATAAGGTGGTTCGGCTTTCGGAAGAATCTGTAGAGAGAGAGAATATTCCGCGGTTTCGGGAATATGATTCGTTTTCGGAATTATGAGGGTGGGGAGCCGAGCCTTGCTGGGAGGCCAGTAGTGGGGAGACGAGGTCTTCCGTTGTGAGCGCCTGTGTGTAACGGTCGCTCCATGTCAGCTTTGTTGGTACAGACAGAGTTGCTATCTTTGCTCTCACGAGAGTTTATAGTTAGAACAGTTAGGCACTGTACTGTACGATTCTGGACTTCACCTCCAGATTGGAAGTCGTTATTGAGTACGCAGCATTCAGTAACTGAGAGCACTCCCTCTGCCTATACTTACGTTGAAATGTTATCTGAACTCTGTCCTCATGGCTGAGAGTTCGCGTTTCTCGTCTGTAGAACACAGAGAGGAGAAGACAGTATTAGAGTATATTAGTCAGAGGACTGCCTTCTGCAGTCCTAGTGTTTGAAAGATTTTATTTGTGGCTGGAGTTCTTCCATCGTCGCAGACGAATACGAGAACCATCACTTAGACGCAGCGGACGCAGTACATACCGTGATATCGCAAACTGCTTCGGCTTATTAGGGCTATAAAAGCTAAACAGCTGTGATCACGTTAGTTTGTTTGTACTGAGGTACCACACCACCGTAGATCATTTTGAAAATAGTGTCTTCTAGTGTTTTGTACATAGGTGATGTCAGTCATTTCACGTTATTGAAATTAGATCGCGCAGTCATAATAAGGGGCAAAGTTGGGCACTTGACTAGTAATTTTACTTAGGAAATGTAAACTTTGTAATATAAAGTTTTTTTTAATCTACAATAAATATATAAGCAGGAACAATGTTTATCATTTAGTAGTATTAGTCGCCTTAATCATTCATTTATGTTTAGGTTGTAATTTATACGCTAAAATCCATTAAGAGATCCTAAGATCTGCTTCAGGGGGTAGTCAGACAGGGCCAAATCTTCATTTTAGCGTTTATTATTTTCCGTTGCGCACATTTATTTTTACACCCGCCTGGAGTAGCATCTTGGAAGGTTACTGATGCAGCAAAACGTTATCTCCTATGGCGACCAGTAGAATGGTACCATGGGGACATACAGACCTTCCCAGAAAGGTAGCCTAAGGCCATCGCATTGAACGGAGATCATGTTGAGAAAAGCCGCGCGGAGTGGCCGCGTGGTTTGAGGCGCCATGTGACGGACTGCGTGGGCCCTCCCGACGTAGGTTCGAGTCCTCCCTCGGGTTTCTGTGTGTGTGTGTGTGTGTGTGTGTGTGTGTGTGTGTGTGTTGTTCTTAGCATAAGTTAGTTTAAGTAGTATGTAAGTCTAGGGGCCGATGACCTCAGCAGTTTGGTCCCTTAGGAATTCACACACATTTGATCATCATGTTGAGAAAGAATGTTTAACAACCGGAAGTGTGAGGAATAATATTGTATACTGGAATCCCGAATAAATTCAACTTTCTTTCATTAAAAAGTGTTGAATTTATTACTGAAAACGCCTCGTGCTTTGCACATTCTTCCAAAAAAAATGGCTCTGAGCACTATGGGACTCAACTGCTGAGGTCATTAGTCCCCTAGAACTTAGAACTAGTTAAACCTAACTAACCTAAGGACATCACAAACATCCATGCCCGAGGCAGGATTCGAACCTGCGACCGTAGCGGTCTTGCGGTTCCAGGCTGCAGCGCCTTTAACCGCACGGCCACTTCGGCCGGCCCACATTCTTCCAAGCTATGAGTATTGTGCAATAAGTGACTTCCAAGATTTTTGGGTAGATAATCATACAGGAGACTGCCGATTAATGCAGCAGCACAGCAAGTACTCCCTGCATATAAAGGTTCTCTAAGCATATAAAGGTTCGATAGTATTCAATGATTTTAGCGTATGTATTATTCAGAGTTGCGGTAGATTACACAAACTGTACGAACATGTGCATGGAGGGAAATTTTCTTACGACAGATACTACTACACTAAGTTCGTATCTGTGTTATTCCTATTTTAATTGCCGGCCGCGGTAGCCGAGCGGATCTAGGCGCTTCTGTCCGGGACCGCGTGACTACTACGGTCGCAGGTTGGAATCCTGCCTCGGGCATGGATGTGTGTGATGTCCTTAGGTTAGTTAGGTTTAAGTAGTTCTAAGTGCTAGGGGACTGATGACCTCAGAAGTTAAGTCCCATAGTGCTCAGAGCCATTTGAACCTATTTTAATTTCTTTTTAAAAATACTATTACCACGGCCAGCCGGGGTGGCCGAGCGGTTCTACGCACTACAGTCTGGAACCGCGCGACCGCTACGGTCGCAGGTTCGAATCCTGCCTCGGGCATGGATGTGTGTGACGTCCTTAGGTTAGTTAGGTTTACGTAGTTCTAAGTTCTAGGGGACTGATGACCTCAGAAGTTAAGTCCCATATTACTCAGAGCCCTTTGAACCATTTGAACTACTACCACGTTCATTTATTTTCTACTTCTTCCTCTGTTCTTGCGAAAGTTAACTGTTGCCGCCACATGAACTGCAGTCAGATGCGTACTCATGTGGGCTTGCCAGAAAACAACTGTAAACAAATAGTTCGAATTTTGGACGAGTTATTAAACCGGAGGAGGCGACAGTTAGTTTTCAACCTCTGTACAGTGCCCTGCACTACACAACATTTTGTTTGACAATGCTTAGCACACAATATCACTGTAGCGACATCGTTCCAGAGTGAAATGTGTACGAATCCACGTTTTGTTTCAATAAACACTGCCCGTTACAATTTTGATGCTCCATTTTCAGCAAAAATCTAATATATGCTTATTTGATACTATGACGTCTAGTTCGCACATATTAACTCTTTTTTTCAGACCACTTTTAAAACCAAATTCGATAGCCAGAACAATTTATCTCTGTGTTTCCTTGCTAGCCTTGATGTATAGCTTGGCTCAAATGGTTCAAATGGCTCTGAGCACTATGGGACAACATCTGTGGTCATCAGTCTCCTAGAACTTAGAACTACTTAAACCTAACTAACCTAAGGACATCACACACATCCATGCCTGATGCAGGATTCGAACCTGCGACCGTAGCGGTCACGCGGTTCCAGACTGAAGCGCCTAGAACCGCACGGCCATTCAGGCCGGCGATGTATAGCTCCGTGCAGCAATGTTCCCGCAAAGGTGGTGCTCGTATTATTCATAATATATCACAAATTTGAACCTCATTACACATTTTTCTACGTCGTAAATGAGATATACAGGGCGTGCACTTTGGTGCTTCATTTCTAGGGTAGGTAATTGACTCCCACTCCATTTGGAATCGAGTCCCATATTCTGTACTTTGCATACTGTCAACCTATTCAGTTTTAACGCTTTGGTTGCACATTTCGACAGCTTTTCCATCATCACCGTCACGCCTCTCACCTGCTCATCGTTGATAAATTTAATGATAATTGCATGCTGTCGTCCCGCCTGTCGCCATGAGAATGACGGTGGACTCACGCTGCACTCTGTTTAATAGAGTATGTACAGGGTGAACCAGAGTTTCACTGACAAAATTTCTGACGTTCTCCGGGGATAGTTTCCGAGTGTTTTGCAATAAGGAACCCGTGGTTTCCTGTGGCTCGTTAAAAAGTAATGATGTAATCATGATTTATTCGGTTTGTCAACCCAGTTACCTTTATTTGTGGGAAAATACCGTCACAACAATGAAAAAGTCTGTAATACGACAACACAAAATATGTGTTAATGCATTCAGTGAACCCATACAAGAGATGCATTTCTGCAAAATCTCCGTCAGGAAATCTATCTGTACTGCTGTATTTCACTGTTAACTGACGACTAACTCATGAAAAAATAAACAAATAAAAAACGAAATATTGTTGTTGTTGTGGTCTTCAGTCCTGAGACTGGTTTGATGCAGCTCTCCATGCAACTCTATCCTGTGCAAGCTTCTTCATCTCCCAGTACCTACTGCAACCTACATCCTTCTGAATCTGCTTAGTGTATTCATCTCTTGGTCTCCCCCTACGATTTTTACCCTCCACGCTGCCCTCCAATACTAAATTGGTGATCCCTTGATGCCTCAGAACATGTCCTACCAACCGATCCCTTCTTCTTGTCAAGTTGTGCCACAAACTTCTCCCCAATCCTATTCAATACTTCCTCATTAGTTACGTGATCTACCCATCTAATCTTCAGCATTCTTCTGTAGCACCACATTTCAAAAGCTTCTATTCTCTTCTTGTCTAAACTAGTTATCGTCCATGTTTCACTTCCATACAGGGCTACACTCCATACAAATACTTTCAGAAATGACTTCCTGACACTTAAATCTATACTCGATGTTAACAAATTTCTCTTCTTCAGAAACGCTTTCCTTGCCATTGCCAGTCTACATTTAATATCCTCTCTACTTCGACCATCATCAGTTATTTTGCTTCCCAAATAGCAAAACTCCTTTACTACTTTAAGTGTCTCATTTTCTAATCTAATTCCCTCAGCATCACCCGACTTAATTCGACTACATTCCATTATCCTCGTTTTGCTTTTGTTGATGTTCATCTTATATCCTCCCTTCAAGACACCATCCATTCCGTTCAACTGCTCTTCCAAGTCCTTTGCTGTCTCTGACAGAATTACAATGTCATCGGCGAACCTCAAAGTTTTTATTTCTTCTCCATGGATTTTAATACCTACTCCAAATTTTTCTTTTGTTTCCTTTACTGCTTGCTCAATATACAGATTGAATATCTTCGGAGAGAAGCTACAACCCTGCCTTACTCCTTTCCCAACCACTACTTCCCTTTCATGTCCCTCGACTCTTATAACTGCCATCTGGTTTCTGTACAAATTGTATATAGCCTTTCGCTCCCTGTATTTTACCCCTGCCACCTTTAGAATTTGAAATAGAGTATTCCAGTCAACATTGTCAAAAGCTTTCTCTAAGTCTACAAATGCTAGAAACGTAGGTTTGCCTTTCCTTAATCTTTCTTCTAAGATTAGTCGTAAGGTCAGTATTGCCTCACGTGTTCCAGTATTTCTGCGGAATCCAAACTGATCTTCCCCGAGGTCGGCTTCTACTAGTTTTTCCATTCGTCTGTAAAGAGTTCGTGTTAGTACTTTGCAGCTGTGGCTTATTAAGCTGATTGTCCGGTAATTTTCACATCTGTCAACACCTGCTTTCTTTGGGTTTGGAATTATTATATTCTTCTTGAAGTCTGAGGGTATTTCGCCTGTTTCATACATCTTGCTCACTGAACGCAATTACGGAAGTATAATGCGGACTTTGCTGTTGTCAACAGCAAGTACCATAAGTGGATGGAACACGTGTTCGCAAACAGGAATCACAGTACACGCCGTCGACATATGCTGATATTTTCAGGGCAATACATATACAGATATGAATGAGCACTACTCAGGAATGAGCCATCGGAGACTACGGGATCCTCATACCAAATTACTCGCAAAATATCCCTGAAAAACCTCCGAAATTTTGTCGGTGGAGTTCTGGTTCATCATGTAGTCCAGTGATATGCATTAATTTGTATTTCTTGACTGAGTTGATGTCAGTGTGCAGGAAGTCAGGTACGATGTCTTTTTCAACGTTGTGAATCTTGTGTTTCGCAACTTTACCTTCAGTACCGCTTTTATGATTATTTATTGTGAAATTTCAACGTCGCTCCACAACCATTATAAAACTGACTGACAATTATATGTTTCTATGGACAGTGGGATTTGTTTTTCATAAGGTGTGAGCATAAATGGTTTTAGCTCAAATGGATCCCATATCGGAAACGACTGGGACAACGTGACATTGTAAATGTCGATAAAGAAGTGGTTTTACTGATGAATAATTGCTGAGGACGTTGGGAGAAACAGATTTTGAGATCGGTGATGTAACATCATCGGAGTTCCCTGAAGATGTTTTTGAGGGCACAACTGATAGCAAAAACCAAGATCGCATTTTCGCGCCATGTTCGCCTACACTAAATGTTTCAACAACAAACCGCGTGTGCCTGTGACTGAATTACAACCTTCCATGCACACGGCGTCAGGAGCGAGGCTG
Organism: Schistocerca cancellata; assembly: GCF_023864275.1. Taxonomy (NCBI): domain Eukaryota; kingdom Metazoa; phylum Arthropoda; class Insecta; order Orthoptera; family Acrididae; genus Schistocerca; species Schistocerca cancellata. The sequence goes on from NC_064628.1 coordinate 811,003,348, forward strand.
TACTGCACCCACTAGAGCTCTCGTGGCAGTCGACGTGTTAAATAGCCATCCTTGGTTGCCACCTGAAAGAATCCGGAAACAGTTGGGGATGTTCTCTGCTGCATGCCCAAACGATGAAATAAGGATGAACTGGTGCATAAGATGCAAAATATGAAAGCCATCCTTTCGTAATCAAGACATGAGATACATACCGTGATCGCCCCGAAGCCTTCTTCGTCAATCAATACATTCTTAAGCGACTACAGGATGTAGTAGCAGTGCTGCTATTGCCTAAAGCGATCACGTAGCTAGCGCTGGGCTTAACATCTTAGTATGTCTGGCAATACAAAATATTCAAAGTACTTTTCAAAGCCACCGCCACAGCCAGCAAGTTAGGGGGACTTGCACTTAAAAATCCAGGAATCTACTGCACAACGATTCTCCAAAAATAGGCGCAGAAAATCTTCAACAATACTAACGACACATAAACCTAAATACCACTACGCAGCGTTCCACCAGCAAATCGATCCATCGCTGCGTCGAGACGTCGCCGCTAATGTACCAGGAAAAGTTACCATGTACTTCCAAGCCTTGAACCAGCTGCAGGAGGGAGTGTTTCGCGTCCCTATGAACATTCATTTTCTGTATTTTGCTTAGCCCTTTTCCGCCACGCCCCCTAGTAGCCAAGTTGCCACGGCTCAATTTGTCCGTGGGGCGAGCAAATCGAATGATACGCATCTCCGTACAGGCAACATGGTATGAAACGGCCACCAACACAGTGCCTACACGGGAGAAATTGAACCGAGCCAATCTCGCACAGAGCCTGCTCTGCAATCATTGTCAAGTTCCCCGTACCGTCGAACGATGGGTCTTGCATAGGAACCAAAAGGTCATTTGGAACATGCCGTGAATGAAACAGGGTCTCATCACCAGGAAGGCGCCTCACACAATCACGACATCACGTTTGCTACAATCGGACTGACAATTTTTCCCACCAGCCAAACATTACAGCTACGTGCGCCTGGTATGGAATTTCGAGTACGATGCCCCACACAGTGCACATATCGATCTTGAAGACTTCACGAGCTTAACAAGACAACATCACTGGTATCTAACGAAGCGCCTGCGAACGAGATACAAACCTAATTTTCATAACTGCACTCGTATTATAGCGCCCGCACCGTAACCCAATGGGGCACATAATCTCCGAGGTAGCGAAGAAGTGAGAATTTTCCCGTACGATCACTTCACGAGTGTACCGTGAATATCAGGAGTACCGTAAAACATCAAATCTCCAACATCACTGCGGCCAGAAAAAAAATCCTGCAAGAACGGGGCCAACGACGGCAGAAGAAAATCTTTCAACGTGACAGAAGTGCAACCCTTCCGCAAATTGCTGCAGGTTTCAATGCCAGGTAGTCAACAAGTGTCAGCGTGCTAACCATTCAACGAAACATCATCGATATGGGCTTTCGGAGCCGAAGGCCGACTCGTGTACCCTTGATAACAGCCTCGTCTGGGCCCATCAACATCAGCGTTGGACTGTTGATAACTGGAAACATGTTGCTTGGTCGGACGAGTCTCGTTTCAGGTTCTATCGAGCGGATGGAGGTGTACGGGTATGGAAACAACCTCATGAATCCATGGACCCTGCATGTCAGCAGGGGACTGTTTAAGCTGGTGGAGGCTCTGAAATGATGTGGGGCGTGTGCAACTGAAGTGACATGGGTCTAGATACGACTCTGACAGATGATATTTACGTAAGCATCGTATCAGATTGCCTGCATCCATTTATGTCTGATGTGTTGGCAGAAGTGCCAACACCTTGTAGTTAGAGGAGGCCGAAATGCACGCTAAAAGCACACGCAGCCTGGCGTGAGGTCTGAAACAGGATACGTAATGAATTCTAAAGTACGTAGCTTCTGGAATGCTTAACTTTAATCCACATTTGTAGAACATCGCTCGTGATGATACATTAATAGAATCTAAATATCTGTACTGGTAATGGCGCCTTGCTAGGTCGTAGCAAATGTAGCTGAAGGCTATGCTAACTATCGTCTCGGCAAATGAGAGCGTAATTCTCAGTGAACCATGGCTAGCAACGTCGGCTGTACAACTGGGGCGAGTGCTAGTACGTCTCTCTAGACCTGCCGTGTGGTGGCGCTCGATCTGCAATTACTGACAGTGGCGACACGCGGGTCCGTCGTATACTAGCGGACCGCGGCCGATTTAAAAGCTACCACCTAGCAAGTGTGGTGTCTGGCGGTGACACCACAATGTCCATTGTGCATTTCGATGGACTTGGGCAATTCCAGCAGGACAGTGCGACACACCACAGTCCAGAATTGCTACACAGTAGCTCGAGGAACACTTTTACGAGTTTAAACGCTTCCGTTGGCCACCAGACTCCCCAGACGAGACATTATTGAGCATTTCTGGGATCCTTGCAACGTGCTGTTCAGAAGAGACCTCCACCTCCTCTTACTGTTACGCATTCATGCAGAGCCCTGCATGTTTTATGGTATCAGTTCCCTCAAGCACTACTTCGGACATTAGTCGAGTCAATGTCACGTCGTGTTGCGGCACTTCTGTGTGTCCGCGGGGACCCTACACGATATTAGGCAGGTGTACCAGTTTCTTTGATGTTCGGTGGGGTATGAACCCTACTCTTGGGACACAAACTTGGCCATATGTTGGAAACAGTGTGAAACAAGACTCATCCGATCAAAAGACTTTCTTTCACTGCTCCATAGTCCAGGTTTTACGGTTTCGGTACCACGTTTTTCTATTGCGGATGTTTGTATCACTAGTGAGTAGGTTTGGAATTTCAGCACGCCCTACAGTTCCCAGGATATGGAGCCCCCATCGTGGTGTTCTGGTGGTGCCAGGGTTCACGACTGCGACGTTCAGGTCCGAAATGACTTTTACAGCTTTCATGCTCTTACTTTTCGTCACAGAGCTCTTCAATGAGCGTCTGTCACGATGAGTCAACACTCACTTTCGTCTGTGTTGTGACTTAGCGGAAGATGTGTTTCCCCTCTTCCTGTACGCTACGTGAAACTTCCTTACGGTGCCTCTTGAAACACCGAACACTTTGGCCCCCTTGGTTACGGAAGCACACACCAAACGAGCATCAACCATTTGGCTAAAAATGGCTCTGAGCACTATGGGACTCAACTGCGGAGGTCATTAGTCCCCTAGAACTTAGAACTAGTTAAACCGAACTAACCTAAGGACATCACAAACATCCATGTCCGAGGCAGGATTCGAACCTGCGACCGTAACTGTCTTGCGGTTCCAGACTGCAGCGCCTCAACCATTTGCCAATCTTCAGCTTCGCTTAGCTCCGACATAATTCACTCTCAAATACACAGAACAGTGCTCTGGATTCATATTCAACTACACAGAACAGTGTTCTCAATACACTTTCAACGTATTGAGGCCATTGCATAGATGTCATTTGTGGTCAAATGCAACAGCGCTACATCCAGATTTGGCTAGCATCAGCATTTACGTTTAACCATGGACCTTGCCGATGGTGGGGAGGCTTGCGTCCCTCAGCGATACAGATGGCCGTACCGTAGATGCAATCACAACGGAGGGGTATCTGTTGAGAGGCCAGACAAACGTGTGGTTCCTGAAGAGGGGCAGCAGCCTTTTCAGTAGTTGCAGGGGCAACAGTCTGGATATTGACTGATCTGGCGTTGTAACACTAACCAAAACGGCCTTGCTGTGGTGGTACAGCGAACGGCTGAAAGCAAGGGGAAACTACAGCCGTGATTTTTCCCGAGGGCAAGCAGCTTTATTGTATAGTTAAATGATGATGACGTCCTATTGAGTAAAATATTCCGGAGGTAAAATAGTCCCCCATTCGCATCTCCGGGCGGGGACTAATCAAGAGGACGTCGTTATCAGGAGAAAGGAAACTGGAGTTCTACAGATCGGAGCGTGGGATGTCAGATCCCTTAATCAGGCAGGTAGGTTAGAAAATTTACAAAGGGAATAGTTAGATATAATGGGAATTTGTGAAGTTTGGTGGCAGGAGCAACAAGACTTCTGGTCAGGTGAATAAAGGGTTAAAAATACAAAATCAAATAGGGGTAATACAGGAGTAGGTTTAATAATGAATAAAAAAGTAGGAGTGCGGGTAAGCTAATACAAACAACATAGTGAACGCATTATTGTGGCCAAGATAGACACGAATCCCATGCCTGCTAAAGTAGTATAAGTTTATATGCCAACTACCTCTGCAGATGATGAAGAAATTGATGATATGTATGAGGAGATAAAAGAAATTATTCAGGTAGTGAAGGGAGACGAAAATTTAATAGTCATGGGCGACTGGAATTCGAGAGTAGGAAAAGGGAGAGAAAGAAACATAGTAGGTGAATATGGATTGGGGGTAAGAAATTAAAGACGTAGTCGTCTGGTAGAATTTTGCACAGAGCATAACTTAATCATAGATAACACTTGGTTCAAGAATCATAAAAGAAGGTTGTATACATGGAAGAATCCTGGAGATACTAGAAGGTATCAGATAGATTATATAATGGTGAGACAGAGATTTAGGAACCAGGTTTTAAATTATAAGACATTTCCAGGGGCAGATGTGAACTCTGACCACAATCTATTGGTTATGAACTGTAGATCAAAACTGAAGAAACTGCAAAAAGGTGAGAGTTTAAGGAATGGGATCTGGATAAACTGAAAGAACCAGAGGTTGTACAGAGTTTCAGGGAAAGCATAAGGGAACAATTGTCAGGAATGGGGGAAAGAAATATAGTAGAAGAAGGATGGGTAGCTCTGAGGGATGCAGCAGAGGATCAAGTAGGTAAAAAGACGAGAGCTAGTAGAAATCATTGGGTAACAGAAGAAATACTGAATTTAATTGATGAAAGGAGAAAATATAAAACTGCAGTAAATGAAGCAGGCAAAAAGGAATACAAACGACTCAAAAATGAGTTCGACAGGAAGTGCAAAATGGGTAAGCAGGAATGGATAGAGGACAAATGTAAGGATGTAGAGGCTTATCTCACTGGGGGTAAGATACACTCCTGGAAATAGAAAAAAGAACACATTGACACCGGTGTGTCAGACCCACCATACTTGCTCCGGACACTGCGAGAGGGCTGTACAAGCAATGATCACACGCACGGCACAGCGGACACACCAGGAACCGCAGTGTTGGCCGTCGAATGGCGCTAGCTGCGCAGCATTTGTGCACCGCCGCCGTCAGTGTCAGCCAGTTTGCCGTGGCATACGGAGCTCCATCGCACTCTTTAACACTGGTAGCATGCCGCGACAGCGTGGACGTGAACCGTATGTGCAGTTGACGGACTTTGAGCGAGGGCGTATAGTGGGCATGCGGGAGGCCGGGTGGACGTACCGCCGAATTGCTCAACACGTGGGGCGTGAGGTCTCCACAGTACATCGATGTTGTCGCCAGTGGTCGGCGGAATGTGCACGTGCCCGTCGACCTGGGACCGGACCGCAGCGACGCACGGATGCACGCCAAGACCGTAGAATCCTACGCATTGCCGTAGGGGACCGCACCGCCACTTCCCAGCAAATTAGGGACACTGTTGCTCCTGGGGTATCGGCGAGGACCATTCGCAACCGTCTCCATGAAGCTGGGCTACGGTCCTGCACAACGTTAGGCCGTCTTCCGCTCACGCCCCAACATCGTGCAGCCCGCCTCCAGTGGTGTCGCGACAGGCGTGAATGGAGGGACGAATGGAGACGTGTCGTCTTCAGCGATGAGAGTCGCTTCTGCCTTGGTGCCAATGATGGTCGTATGCGTGTTTGGCGCCGTGCAGGTGAGCGCCACAATCAGGACTGCATACGACCGAGGCACACAGGGCCAACACCCGACATCATGGTGTGGGGAGCGATCTCCTACACTGGCCGTACACCACTGGTGATCGTCGAGGGGACACTGAATAGTGCACGGTACATCCAAACCGTCATCGAACCCATCGTTCTACCATTCCTAGACCGGCAAGGGAACTTGCTGTTCCAACAGGACAATGCACGTCCGCATGTATCCCGTGCCACCCAACGTGCTCTAGAAGGTGTAAGTCAACTACCCTGGCCAGCAAGATCTCCGGATCTGTCCCCCATTGAGCATGTTTGGGACTGGATGAAGCGTCGTCTCACGCGGTCTGCACGTCCAGCACGAACGCTGGTCCAACTGAGGCGCCAGGTGGAAATGGCATGGCAAGCCGTTCCACAGGACTACATCCAGCATGTCTACGATCGTCTCCATGGGAGAATAGCAGCCTGCATTGCTGCGAAAGGTGGATATACACTGTACTAGTGCCGACATTGTGCATGCTCTGTTGCCTGTGTCTATGTGCCTGTGGTTCTGTCAGTGTGATCATGTGATGTATCTGACCCCAGGAATGTGTCAATAAAGTTTCCCCTTCCTGGGACAATGAATTCACGGTGTTCTTATTTCAATTTCCAGGAGTGTAGATACAGCCAACAGGAAAATTAGAGAGAGTTTTGGAGAAAAGAGAGCCACTTGTATGAATATCAAGAGCTCAGATGGATACCCAGTTCTAAGCAAAGAAGGGAAAGCAGAAAGGTGGAAGGAGTATATAGAGGCTCTATACAAGGGCGATGTACTTGAGGACAATATTATGGAAATGGAAGAGGCTGTAGATGAAGATGAAATGGGAGATATGATATTGCGTGAAGAGTTTGACAGAGCAGTGAAAGGCCTGAGTCGAAACAAGGCCGCGGGAGTAGACAACACTCCATTAGAACTACTGACAGCCTTGGGAGAGCCAGTCCTGACAAAATTCTACCATCTGGTAAGCGAGATATATGTTGTTGTTGTTGTGGTCTTCAGTCCTGAGACTGGTTTGATGCAGCTCTCCATGCTACTCTATCCAGTGCAAGCTTCTTCATCTCCCAGTATCTACTGCAACCTACATCCTTCTGAATCTGCTTAGTGTATTCATCTCTTGGTCTCCCTCTACGATTTTTACCCTCCACACTGCCCTCCAATGCTAAATTTGTGATCCCTTGACGCCTCAAAACATGTCCTACCAACCGATCCCTTCTTCTAGTCAAGTTGTGCCACAAACTTCTCTTCTCCCCAATCCTATTCAATACCTCCTCATTAGTTACGTGATCTACCCACCTTATCTTCAGCATTCTTCTGTAGCACCACATTTCGAAAGCTTCTATTCTCTTCTTGTCCAAACTAGTTATCGTCCATGTTTCACTTCCATACATGGTTACACTCCATACAAATACTTTCAGAAAAGACTTCCTGACACTTAAATCTATACTCGATGTTAACAAATTCCTCTTCTTGAGAAACGCTTTCCTTGCCATTGCCAGTCTACATTTTATATCCTCTCTACTTCGACCATCATCGGTTATTTTACTCCCTAAATAGCAAAACTCCTTTAGTACTTTAAGTGTCTCATTTCCTAATCTAATTCCCTCAGCATCACCCGACTTAATTTGACTACATTCCATTATCCTCGTTTTGCTTTTGTTGATGTTCATCTTATATCCTCTTTTCAAGACACTGTCCATTCCGTTCAACTGATTTTCCAAGTCCTTTGCTGTCTCTGACAGAATTACAATGTCATCGGCGAACCTCAAAGTTTTTACTTCTTCTCCATGAATTTTAGTACCTACTCCGAATTTTTCTTTTGTTTCCTTTACTGCTTGCTGAATATACAGATTGAATAACAGCGGGGAGAGGCTACAACCCTGTCTTACTCCTTTCCCAACCACTGCTTCCCTTTCATGCCCCTCGACTCTTATAACTGCCATCTGGTTTCTGTACAAACTGTAAATAGCCTTTCGCTCCCTGTATTTTACCCCTGCCACCTTCAGAATTTGAAAGAGAGTATTCCAGTTAACATTGTCAAAAGCTTTCTCTAAGTCTACAAATGCTAGAAACGTAGGTTTGCTTTTCTTAATCTTTCTTCTAAGATAAGTCGTAAGGTCAGTATTGCCTCTCGTGTTCCAACATTTCTACGGAATCCAAACTGATCCTCCCCGAGGTCGGCTTCTACCAGTTTTTCCATTCGTCTGTAAGGAATTCGCGTTAGTATTTTGCAGCTGTGACTTATTAAACTGATAGTTCGGTAATTTTCACATCTGTCAACACCTGCTTTCTTTGGGATTGGAATTATTATATTCTTCTTGAAGTCTGAGGGTATTTCGCCTGTCTCATACATCGTGCTCACCAGATGGTAGAGTTTTGTCATGACTGGCTCTCCCGAGGCCATCAGTAGTTCAAATGGAATGTTGTCTCGTCCCGGGGCCTTGTTTCGACTCAGGTCTTTCAGTGCTCTGTCAAACTCTTCACGCAGTATCTTATCTCCCATTTCGTCTTCATCTACATCCTCTTCCATTTCCATAATATTGTCCTCAAGTACATCGCCCTTGTATGAACCCTCTATATACTCCTTCCACCTTTCTGCTTTCCCTTCTTTGCTTAGAACTGAGTTTCCATCTAAGCTCTTGATATTCATACAAGTGGTTCTCTTCTCTCCAAAGGTCTCTTTAATTTTCCTGTAGGCAGTTTCTATCTTACCCCAAGTGAGACAAACCTTTACATCCTTACATTTGTCCTCTAGCCATCCCTGCTTAGCCATTTTACACTTCCTGTCGATATCATTTTTGAGACGTTTGTATTCCTTTCTGCCTGCTTCATTTACTGCATTTTTATATTTTCTCCTTTCATCAATTAAATTCAATATTTCTTCTGTTACCCAAGGATTTCTATTAGCCCTCGTCTTTTTACCTACTCGATCCTCTGCTGCCTTCACTACTTCATCCCTCAGAGCTACCCATTCTTCTTCTACTGTATTTCTTTCCCCCATTCCTGTCAATTCTTCCCTTATGCTCTCCCTGAAACTCTCTACAACTTCTGGTTCTTTCAGTTTATCCAGGTCCCATCGCCTTAAATTCCCACCTTTTTGCAGTTTCTTCAGTTTCAATCTGCAGTTCATAACCAATAGATTGTGGTCAGAATCCACATCTACCCCAGGAAATGTCTTACAATTTAAAACCTGGTTCCTAAATCTCTGTCTTACCATTATATAATCTATCCGATACCTTTTAGTATCTCCAGGATTCTTCCAGGTATACAACCTTCTTTTATGATTATTGAACCAAGTGTTCGCTATGATTAAGTTATGCTCTGTGCATAATTCTACAAGGCGGCTTCCTCTTTCATTCCTTCCCCCCAATCCATATTCACCTACTATGTTTCCTTCTCTCCCTTTTCCTACTGACGGGGAGAGAAGGAAACATAGTAGGTGAATATGGATTGGGGGGAAGGAATGAAAGAGGAAGCCGCCTTGTAGAATTTTGCACAGAGCATAACTTAATCATAGCGAACACTTGGTTCAAGAATCATAAAAGAAGGTTGTATACCTGGAAGAATCCTGGAGATACTAAAAGGTATCAGATAGATTATATAATGGTAAGACAGAGATTTAGGAACCAGGTTTTAAATTGTAAGACATTTCCTGGGGCAGATGTGGATTCTGACCACAATCTATTGGTTATGAACTTCTTTCCCCCATTCCTTCTTCGAGATATATGAGACAAGCGAAATACCCTCAGACTTCAAGAGGAATATAATAATTCCAATCCCAAAGGAAGCAGGTGCTGACATATGTGAAAACTACCGAACAATCAGTTTAATAAGTCACGGATGCAAAATACTAACGCGAATTCTTTACAGACGAATGGAAAAACTGGTAGAAGCCGACCTCGGGGAAGATCAGTTTGGATTCGGTAGAAATGTTGGAACACGTGAGGCAATACTGACCTTACGATTTATCGTAGAAGAAAGATTATGGAAAAGCAAACCTCTGTTTCTAGCATTTGTAAACTTAGAAAAAGCTTTTGACAATGTTGACTGGAATACTCTCATTCAAATTGTGAAGGTGGCAGGGGTAAAATACAGGGAGCCAAAGGCTATTTACAGTTTGTACAGAAACCAGATGGCAATTATAAAAGTCGAGGGGCATGAAAGGGAAGCAGTGGTTGGGAAGGGAGTGAGACAGGGCTGTAGCCTCTCCCCGACGTTATTCAATCTGTATATTGAGCAAGCAGTAAAGAAAACAAAAGAAAAATTCGGAGTAGGTATTAAAATCCATGGAGAAGAAATATAAACTTTGAGGTTCGCCGATGACATTGTAATTCTGTCAGCGACAGCAAGGGACTTGGAAGAGCAGTTGAACGGAATGGACAGTGTCTTGAAAAGAGGATATAAGATGAACATCAACAAAAGCAAAACGAGGATAATGGAATGTAGTCGAATTAAGTCAGGTGATGCTGAGGGAATTAGATTAGGAAATGAAACACTTAAAGTAGTAAAGGAGTTTTGCTATTTGGGGAGCAAAATAACTGATGATGGTCGAAGTAGAGAGGATATAAAATGTAGACTGGCAATGGCAAGGAAAGCGTTTCTGAAGAAGAGACATTTTTTAACATCGAGCATAGATTTAAGTGTCAGGAACTCGTTTCTGAAAGTATTTGTATTGAGTGTAGCCATGCATGGAAGTGAATCATGGACGATAATTAGTTTGGACAAGAAGAGAATAGAAGCATTCGAAATGTGGTGCTACAGAAGAACGCTGAAGATTAGATGGGTACATCACACAACTAATGAGGAGGTATTGAATAGAATTGGGGAGAAGAGGAGTTTGTGGCACAACTTGACAAGAAGAAGGGACCGGTTGGTAGGACATGTTCTGAGGCATCAAGGAATCACAAATTTAGCATTAGAGGGCAGCGTGGGGGGTAAAAATCGTAGAGCGAGAGCAAGAGATGAATACACTAAACAGATTCAGAAGGATGTAGGTTGCAGTAAGTACTGGGAGATGAAGAAGCTTGCACAGGATAGAGTAGCATGGAGAGCTGCATCAAGCCAGTCTCAGGACTGAAGACCACTACAGTAACAACGACATGCATTTCTTGCGGTGTTTTCATATTTTAATCCATCCCCTGTACGCTTAAGTCATAACTTTCCTACCACGAAGAAGAAAACCATTTCCGATTGGATGCCTGAACAACCGATCTGTCTCTCCCAGCCGACAAAATCTTACCATTACTTCTTTTGTTAACAGATGAGTTATTCTACAGTTGTCTTTAGCTCTTTGCTGGATGTCGATCTGCAGAGTTTAGAAGCTGCCGCACAACTTCCGCTTGGTTCGACGCCCGCAGGTGTGTGGTGTGCACTCGCTAGCACAGCAGCGGCACGCCTCTGCGCTGGTCGTCACCCCCTGCAAAGTTCCCCGCGGCGCGTGATCGGGATAGGAAACGCTACCTGCAGTGCACCTGCGCTGCACCCGAACCTTGCGCCAACTTAATTAATATTCGGCGGCGTCGTTGATTTTCTACAGCACAGGCGGAATTTTTACAGGATCGTACGCTGGTGGCGTCAGCAGGACTCAATCAGAACAGTATTAGACGTGATGCAGTTGAGGCGAGATGCGCTTGCGGTAGCGAACGTTGCCAGAAACACAGCGCATCTGTGTGGATGCTAGACGCACGGTTTTTATCGTCAGAAACGTTTACCGGTAATTCCTGTGCGTTAAATTGTTGTCAGAACATCACTCCAATTTCTATAGAACAGATAACTTGAAATTTAGCGTGTGTTATTGTGTCTGGTTCAAATAGCTCTAAGCACTATTGGACTTAACTTCTGAGGTCATCAGTCCCCTAGAACTTAGAACTACTTAAACCTAACTAACCTAAGGACATCACACACATCCATGCCCGAGGCAGGATTCGAACCTGCGACTGTAGCGGTCACGCGGTTCCAGACTGTAGCGCCTAGAACCGCTCGGCCACCCCGGTCGGCTATTGTGTCTGGTCATTAACTTTATTTCTAGTTTAATATTATAGCCTGTGGTTCTTCGTCGATGAACTCTTAGGTCACTTAACTTTATTTAATTAAGAGTAGGAGATTTGTGAATAATTCTGTAGAAATTGAGTACTGGATCTGCAGTAATGACTACCGTACGTTCATCGTGTCTAGCTGTGCCGGTACCTATATTGCCGAGTTATCTGACGATGGCCGCTTGCTAGGTCTACAGCATGTAACTTGTCACGTCTGTCACATGATGTGTGCTGGAGTTGACGAGTAGGCAACTTACAGGCTGTGTGCACGTACGTAGTACAGAACACAAGTCCTCACACTGATAATTTAACAATTTTAAAGTCGAAGAGCACGTATTTTCTCTGCTGACTTACTCAGTATGGTACATTTGGCTCTATATCTTGCTCACAATGGGTTTTTAAACATCCATGGTAATAGGTATATGTTCTTTCGAGATAGTAAAGGTTTCGTCTGTCACAGCACTGAAGTGCTCATGGAATCGAGTCATATCTTACCATTCACTAGTGTTAAAGTTTTGAGATGTAGATACAGTGCTGAAGTGACAAATCCTGCTAACACGACAGGTGGTGCAACAATGACATATAAAATTCATTACTTCTGAATGATCGGGAGCGTCTTCGTGCCATATGCGTACGTTATTTAGTGTGTTCCTTTCAGGCACGAATCATTTGTGGGCAACGCCACTCTTACCAAAAAACACGATTAGATCCATCACCATCTTGGCATCTGAGAATACGGACTTTTCTTTGGATATAAGGGATTGTTGTACCGACTCATGTGGAACGCAGCATGCGAAATAAATTAATCTAAGAAAAAAATGGCTCTGAGCACTATGGGACTCAACTTCTGTGGTCATTAAGTCCCCTAGAACTTAGAACTACTTAAACCTAACTAACCTAAGGACAGCACACAACACCCAGCCATCACGAGACAGAGAAAATCTCTGACTCCGCCGGGAATTGAACCCGGGAACCCGGGCGTGGGAAGCGAGAACGCTACCTTAATCTAAGATATATATATATATATATATATATATATCTTCTTCCTCCTCATCCTCCTCTCTCTCTCTCTCTCTCTCTCTCTCTCTCTCTCTCTCTCTCTCACACACACACACACACACACACACACACACACACACACACCACGACACCAAGTCGTATACCACTAAATATGACTGCAGAGCTCGAAATACGTACTGACACAGTGCTTCGATACAAAGGCTTAACTGAAAAAAGAAAGTTGTTCGGGAACTTGTGGACAGCACACTGTATGTATCGCTAACTGCTAAAACGGATGAAGTTAGAGATTTATCTGAATCAATGCTAGAAAAGATCGACGTACAGAAACGAACAAACATGTAATGATTTCATCTTTATGTAAACTGCATGAAAGCCAAATGTGGTTGACTAGATCGTAATCTGAACCTCCCCACACGTCGACACGCGTAAGAGTTCAGTATGTTAGTGTTGTGCCCCACCTTGTTCCATTTAAGAGAATATGTGTAGATCATTTATATGTACTGTTGTGAGAGCCTTTGCACCCCGTTGTTTTTGAACTTCTTACTAATAAATGGAAGAACGAATATCAATCAAGGAAAGGAATAAACACAAAGTATTGAACTAAAACACGTACTTACATGAGGAAATATGTAAGATCGTTTAAGATAGCTTCGAAGTAGTATACAGAGAAACAGCTAATGTAATCGTATAGACAATGTCAATCGACGGTCATGGAAGTCGTAAGGTTTCCATCTTAACCTTCTGACCTTTCAAGCTGACGACAGTCAGTAAGTTAAATAGTATCAAGTGTGTTATTACAGTTTGTTGATGGTTTACATTTTAAACTACAATTGACAAAAGCAGGAAATATACACTAATTTATGAAATTCACCTTTGACTGACAGCGGAAGAAACGGTATCAATAATTTCAACAACAGTTGAGATCATATTATCTTTCTGTTATTTCTGTTATTTATAACTATCACATAGTTGTTTTATTATTTTTAACTGTATTTACGGGACACGCTCATACGTACACTGAACTCGGAAACTCTGTCGTCGGAAGCCCCAGAGAGAGCGACCGACCGCCATGTCGTCCTCAGTTGATAGGTGTCACTGGATGCCGATATAGGGGGGGGGGGGGGGCATATAGTCAGAACACTGCTCTCCCTGCCACTGTCAGTTTTCGTGGCCGCCACTTGTCAATCGAGTAGCTCCTCAACTGGTCTCACAAGGGCTGAGTGCACCCCAGTCACCCATCAAAGTGCTAGTCAAGCTAGATAGCGCTTAACTTCGGTGACCTGACGGCAATCGGTGTTACCACTGCAACAAGGCCGTTGCAGTTCTAATAACGGATAGCAAGAAAGGAAAATCCATAGTTTGAAACCATAATATTTAATAATTAATTATCTTATTTGTAACAGGAAACTGAGAAAAAGCACGTTATTTTGTGAAAGTGCTAACAGGACTACAAAAAACAAATGAAGTAAAAAAGTCACTGAATTTGTCACCGAATGCCACAACACAGCGCAAAATCGTAGTCTTCAGTTTTAGTCTATTCATTATTGTCTAACCCAGGGTCGGTATCGGCGTCCCATACTACACGTGGACGTGACGCGCTGCACGCATATGAGCTTAGGCTCGGCTTGTATGTGCTTTGCTGGGTCCTTCTCAGAAGTACCATGTACAGCGCGGCATTTGATATAACACAGCAGTGCGGCACTTTTCGGTCAGTTCGGCAGAATTGTGATGTCAGCGCTGTTTAGCCTTCGATATTTATTCATGGCATAAAGGAAATTCACAGGTACTTTGGACGTTTGCACACGAAACGTAGTCCAGCAATCCATCGTCAGAAGCTTTTAAAATGAATGGGACTGTGGCAAGAGAAGGACGAGAAGTGTCAGTATACATTATGCAGTCGCGTAATCGACAGGACTGAAAATTTGCTATGGAACAGCTATACAACACCATCCAGAAAGAACTTAAAGTAGACGATGAAAGTGTAAAAGAATACAATGATCAACAGAGGGGATTTATCGATCTGTACAGCAAAAACCACTTTGTGTTAAATTTGTTGGCATGAGGCGCGTGTTTAAACTGGTGATACGAACAGTTAATTCTCTGAAGCCAAGTCGCACGCCTTATTACACTGTCAGTTGCAACAGTTTTCGATGGAACTGAATGAAGAATATGGAGACTTCATATGTTACTGAAAAGTACGTTGGCTAACTCAAAGGCCATTCCTGGAACGGCTTTTGCGCTATAAAGCCCGCTATATTGAATTTATGGAGAGAAAAGGAAAGCAGGAGCGAAAATTGAAACATGTAGAATGGATTTCAGACCTCGCATTTTAAGTGAACCTGACTACAGACTGCCCACAGTAAGACATTGCAAGGTGAGGTGAGAAACAACTTACTTATGGTTTGATAAGTATGCAGTTAAAAGAAATCCCATTGTGGAAGTGAGAGATTCTGACAAAAATACCGTCTATTTCCGTAAGTTCACTGCCGTTAAAAGAAAGGCGAGTTTTGAAGAACTAATTGTGAACTTGTTACAATTACAAGTTTACTTTTCTAAACGGTTCGATGACACTGCCAATCCTACACCTGTTTACTGTTTTCGAGACCGTTTGCCTTTTCAGCTGAAAGCGCCCCTACCAATGAACAAAATGGTTCAAATGGCTCTGAGCACTATGGGACTTAACATCTGAGGTCACCAGTCCCCTAGACCTTAGAACTACTTAAACCTAACTAACCTAAGGACATCACACACATCCATGCCCGAGGCAGGATTCGAACCTGCGACCGTAGCGGTCGCGCGGTTCCAGACTGAAGCGCCTAGAACCGTACGAATGAACAGATAGACATGATTAACTGCAGTGTAGTTCTCATTTAAAACACAAATTCACTTACGTTAAGATCGTCTAGGAAGTCTACATTCTTTTCTTCAGGAAGTATTTCCAGGTCTCCATAACGAGGTTGCAAACGTGATAAAATTTTTGGATCAATATACATGTGTGAAAGGCTTTTTTCGATTATGAAACTAAATAAGCCACAATTACATGGCAATTTGAGTGTGAAAATCTTCGAAATATTCGACTTTTGTCCGTATGCACGACAGCTGGTGTCAGATAAAAATTTTGTCATCAGTGCATCTAAAACAATTAAACAACACCTAAATTTTCTTTGCTTGTGATCTATGTTGTTGCAAAATATGAAATATGAAAGGAAGCCGTATGCAGTACGACTGCGTTGCCATGTAAATGTAGCACTTTGCAGTTTCTTTTTCTTCTCGTTCCTCATGCTCGGACAGCGTGGCGTGGCGACGGGGGAACTGTGCACTGAGAAAAGAGAGGTATACACGCAGGCAGGAGTACTGCTCACGTGTCGATTTCATGGCCTCCCTGGTTAAACTAGTCCAAAAGTCCATTCAATATATTCGGATGCGTTCGAGAAAATGAAGAAATATTGAAAATGAACAAAATCTGTCGTACAAAACGAGAGCGCTTCTTTACAACATAGCAATTTCTGCATCCATCACCATTTGTGGAGTGTGTGACAGAAGGGTACATTACAAAGACAGCGATACCTGGTAGAAAATTTGGCCGCTAGAGTCGAATTCCAGATCTACTTTTTGCGTTCTTTTCTCTTAACTCCTAGTGAATACCTCATCACATTTCGTTTAAATAAACTACAACAATATAGCTATGCTAGTCAAACAAATAATATACTAAATCGGTGCATAAACCAAGCCTAACAAAGATGTTATAAGATCATATAGTGTGCTAAGTCGAAGAGGAAAAAATCAGTTACAAATAATGCAAGAGTTGTTCAATTCAATCCAGTAAGTGGCAGAGTAAGCAATATATTATTTCGCTAAGCGGATATATCGAATGAAACAATAAGTTTACAGTTACTAGTCACTTTTTGTTTATATCTACAACGCATTTCGAAGGTTTAAACCTCCATCATCACGTGGACGTACATGTGTTAGTACGAGGCGTGTGTGTGTGTGTGTGTGTGTGTGTGTGTGTGTGTGTGTGTGTGTGTGTGTGTGTGTTGTATTACGATTTTGGGGTAACCTGTGGCACTGTATGATGCAAAAACAGACACACTATTTCATAATATCGTTTTTGGGAGATTTTTGACTAAACTAAAAGTACAAAGACGAGCCAAAACATTATGACCATCTGCTTCATATTTTGTTTCTCCCTCTTTGGACCGAAATACATCACTGACGCTGCGTACCCCGGTTCCGACAGTTTGTTCCTAGTTTTTTGGAGGTATGTGGCATTAGACGTCTACGCACAGGTCACGTAATTCGTGTAATTAACGGGCCGCTGATTTGCGTACGCGGTGATGGCGCCCGATAGCGACCCAGATGGGTTGCATGGGATTTACATCAGCGAATTTAGTCGCCGAGGTAATAACTTGAGTTCATTGTGTCGCTCCTCAAACCACTGTAGCACGGTTCTGGCTCCGTGACACAGACAATTGTACTGCTGAGGTTAACAGCTGTCAGTGTGTCTTCGATGACTATCACAGGTCACATACAAGCGCAGGAGAATGGTTCGAATAGTATAATAGTCCTCCCACCAGGCTGCGCTGCACGTTTCGAGCTGCAGTTCACCTCGATGAAGGCGTTTGCGGAGACGAGACGACGTTGGGTCAACATGTGAACACGTAGGGGTGCGGGCTGCGGAGCTCCCTGCTCAACAATGTACGATGAACAGTGCGTTCCCAAACACTTGCGCTGCATCAGCATTGTGCTGTTTCGGCAGAGGTGCCAGAGATCATTATCTAACCTACTTTACAGAGCAGACGAGCCTCCGAACACATGTTCTGCGAAGAGTCGTCGACGTCCAACCATTTCGCAGCTAGTGGTAGTTTGACTGTTCTTCTGGATCTTTCTGTAGATGCTCATGAACACGCGACCAGCTTGCCGTTTTCGAGATACTCATTCACAGGCTCTGCGTAATAATAACTTGTTCCTTGTCAAAGCAGGTTATCTCAATGGACTTCTCCATCTGCAGACTATGTTTTCGCTAGGGCGATCCCCCGTTGCGTGTCTGCTCCGCTTACATACTCTTGTTACCGCGTCAAGTGCCCGAAACGCCACCAGGCTACATCCAACTTCGCGGTGGGCAGTTGTCATAATGTTTTGGCTTATTAGTGTACATCTAAATGCGAAAATGGTACAACTAAAACAGAATATCTCCAGTGGTCACAATGGATTACATGTAAACTGTTATACTTTGTAAATGAAAATGGAGTGTGGAAATTATTACGCGCAAAGAACATGTATCAAACCAGAATCATTATCTCGAAGTACAAAGAATATGTAGGAAAAGAGCACTGTTATTTCATAATAAGTTTTAAAGAAGTGTGGAGACTATGTTTAAATTTATGAATACATGTGGTGGAATGAATACTTCAAATGGTATACAGATCCTTTTCTGTGAAGTTTTTATATCTTAAATTTCATACCCGTTTTTATAATCAGTTGACGTATTGGAAATCTTAAGTACAATAACTATGTTGTGGCAACAGTAGTAAAATTATACATCAGAACAGTTTTGACTGGCATTCAGAGGTAGAGGATGAAATAACTGCTAGAAAGACACCTAACTGTAGGGTATGCTAGGGCAGTGGAGTCGTTCAACTTACATGTGTTACGTGTTATACCTAAGTAACTACTGAAGTTACACATTGATACTGAGTTGAAGATATTCAGATAGGTAAGCTCTAATAACATAAACAGATATCAAACTGACATGGGGCAAAAATTTTTGGTTTTATTTCCGTGGATTATTTAGTTTTGGGAGTTAGATAATTTATTGTTCAATTGGAAAATATCAAAAGAAACTTGCAAATAACTAAATTAACTCATGGAAAGTGGGAAGGAAAAATGGAAGCAGGGACTAAATAACTAAATTAATTAATGGAAAATATAAGGGTGAGGATGGAGGCAGATTGAGAGAGAGAAAGGGAGAAAAATAGATAGATAGATAGATAGAGAGAGAGAGAGAGAGAGAGAGTTAGATTCAGATATGAAAGGGTGAAAGGAGTGATTGGAGGAGAGGCAAAATTTTCGGAGCACACGGTTCTTAAGACATGATTTTATATGATTTTATAACAAAATAAAGATTGAAGTAATGCACTGGTAATGCTTTAAAAATATGCAGCTAGATATACAATTTGTTGTGTTAGTTGATATACATATAGTCTCAAGTTAACAGGGGGTACAAGCTGTTGGTGTGATGGTCTATTTCTAAATCAGGTCATCCCTTGTTCATTTGGGGAATGTCAGGGTAACGTAACTAACTAACTTCTTCTTCTTCTTCTTCTTCGCGGATGGATCACTTAGGAGCATGCGTAATCAACATTTGTTGGCCTTCCTTTTCGCCCAGTATTCCTTCATAAACAACGAATGGGCTAGCTTTCGTTGCGTAGACCATGTATGTCGGTCAGTTTTTCTCTCTTCTTCCTCAAAACCCCGTGTGTTTGTGATTTTTCTGATTTCATTTCTATCATGTAGATTTGGAGACCTTAATTCTCTCAGGTGTTTTTCCGTCTGTTTGTACCAGTTCGGTCTTGTAGTTTTGTTCTTTAAAAATGTATGGATTTTGTGCGTTAACCTGTTTGAGTCCATTCTTTCTAAGTGCCCCATGAATTGGATTCTTCTTATGCGCATTGTGTCTTATTTTGGTGATATTTTTATATATTTCTGCATTGCGTTTTGGATAATGTACCCCATCTTTGGTTCTTGGTCCTAGGATTTTCCTCATTATCTTACGTTCTTTCACTTCTAATTCCTCTTTTAGTGTTCTGTGTTGAAGGTTTAGTGTCTCAGATGCGTAGAGAGCTTCGGGTCTAATTACTGTTGTATAGTGTCGTATTTTGCAGTTCCACGAGAGACTTTTTGTTGTAAATGTTTTTTGTTAACTGAAACGCCGTCTCCATTTTCTGGACTCTTGATCTGACAGATTTCTTTTCATTACAATTTTCTGCAATCCATTCACCTAAATATTTAAATTCTTTTACTCGAGAGATGTAGTTATTACCAATTTTGAGATCAGAAGGTGCATTTTGACGTCAGTCATAAATTTTGTTTTTTCAAATGAAATTTGTAATCCTATTTTAACTGCCTGTTCTTGTAATAATTCTAGCTGTTTCTGTGCATCGGTAATGTCTTGTGCGATCAGTGCCATGTCATCAGCAAATGCTAAACAGTCTAATTCTATGCCCTTATGTCTTGGTCCCAGTCTGTGTGCTGGTGCACCTGCTTTTTTCCATTCTCTAACAACTTTTTCAAGAGCACAATTGAAGAGCACTGGGGACAGTACATCCCCTTGTCGTACTCCTGTGTCTATTTCAAATTCTGTGCTCAATTCTCCCATAAATTTTACTTTGGATTTGGTCTCCGTGAGTGTTTCTTTTATGATGTTTGTTGTCTTTTGATCTAGTCCAAATTCTGCTAATACTTCAAAAAGGGATTCTCGGTCTATACTGTCATATGCTTTCTTAAAGTCTTGACATAACTTTTGTTTGGAGTACTATGTAAATATTTCATTGAGTTTTTCAAGTTAAGGATTTGTTCTACGCAAGATCGACCTTTTCTGAACCCACCTTGGTATTCGCCTAGTTTTGAATCCAGCTGAGGTTCTGCGCGGTTTAGTAGGGCTTTAGACAGAATTTTGTAAGTTATTGACAATAAAGAGATTCCACGATAGTTGTTAGGGTCTGTTTTACTTCCTTTTTTGTACAGAGGATGTATGATTGCAGTCTTCCAATCTGTGGGGATTTTTTCAGTTTTCCAGATTTCATGTATAATTTCTTTGAATTTTGCAATAAGATTTTCTCCTGCATTTTTCCATAATTCTGCGATGATTTGGTCTTCTCCTGACGCTTTGTTATTTTTCAGTGACTGAATTATCTCTTTAATCTCTTGTAAACTTGGTGGCTTTGAGTCTGGGTTTCGTTGTGTACGATGGAACTCAAATTTTTCTGCAGGCTTTTCACAATTCAGTAATTTAGATAAGTATTTTGCAAGAATTTCACAGTTTTCGGTGTTGGTATGAGCAATTTCCCCATGGTCATTTTTGAACTGGAGTGATGGAGGAGAGTACTTTGTTACTTTTTGTTTGAATACTCTGTAGAAATTTCGGGAATTGTTTTTCTTGAAATCATTTTCTATGTCTTGCAATTTTTTGTCTTCGTGTTGTTTACGGACTGGTCGTATTGCTTTTGTGACTGTTTTCCTGGTATCTTTGAGATCTTCCAGGGTCTTTTGATTTTTGTTGCACAACCAATTTTGCCACGCCTGTTGTCTGAGATTTATCGGTTGGTCACACTCATCTGTCCACCATGGGTGTTTACGTGTTCTCGTTTGCGGTGCTACAGTTTCAGCTGCATTTAAAAGTCCTGGTTGCAGTTGTTGCCAATTTTATGCTTTTAAATTTTGCGTTGCTTTTGTAAATTGTTCATTGCCATTTATCTTTTGTACATCATATTTACGGTGTGGAGATTTCTTAGTGAATTTTCTTTTTTCTGGAATTTTTTTTTTGTGGTTTTAGGGCGCACAACTTCAATGGTCATTAGCGTCCTGACGACGTTAAGAATGCACCGCGAGGCACAAGTTTAAAACAACAACTAAAAGAAAAAACACGATAAAAGACAGACTGACAGGCATAGGATTAAAAAACAGCATCATCAAATGTCCTTAGTGAGGTTTGTCAAATTGATAAAACGAAGAACACGAGCAGATGCTCGTGGGTCATCCGCTAAAACGGCATCTAAAGTACATGGCAGGTTAAGATCGAGACGCAGTGCGTTAAAATCCGGACACGACATTAAAATGTGGCGGACCGTCAGCAATTGCCCACATGGGCAGAACGGCGCCGGCGCAGCCGTCAGCAGATGGCGATGGCTGAACCGGCAGTGTCCAATCCTTAACCGGGCCAAAACTACCTCCTCCCGCCGAGAAGGGTGTGAGGAGGACGTCCAAGCCACGGGAAGAGGTTTCAAGGCCCGAAGCTTGTTGGCTGTAAGGGCAGCCCAATCGGCATGCCACAGCGATAAAATGCGCCGACAAATAACCCTGCTAAAATCTGACGAAGGGACACAACAAGAAGCTGTCCGAGGCTGGAGGACCGCAGCCTTGGCCGCGGCATCTGCAGCTTCGTTCCCAGGGATACCGACATCGCCAGGGACCCACATAAAGCTAACCGGAGAACCGACGTCCACCAGCTGCCGAAGAGAGCGTTGGATCCGGTGCACGAAAGGGTGAACCGGATACGGATCACTAAGGCTCTGGATGGCGCTCAGGGAATCGGAGCAGATGACATAAGCAGAATGTCGGTGGCGGCAGATGTAAAGAACAGCCTGGTAGAGGGCAAAGAGCTCAGCTGTGAAGACCGAACAATGGCCATGGAGCCGGTATTTGAAACTTTGTGCCCCGACAATAAAAGAACACCCGACCCCGTCATTGGTCTTAGAGCCATCTGTATAAATGGAAGTCATATTGATGAACTTCGAACGAAGTTCCAGAAAACGGGAGTGGTAGACCGAACCGGGGGTAACCTCTTTTGGGAGCGAGCTGAGGTCAAGGTGAACGCAGACCTGAGCCTGGAGCCAAGGTGGCGTGTGGCTCTCGCCCACTCGAAAGGTTGCAGGGAGTGAAAAATTAAGGTGGTGAAGGAGGCGACGAAAGCGAACTCCAGGGGGTAGCAGGGCAGAGACATACAACCCGTATTGACGGTCGAGAGAGTCGTCAAAAAAGGAACGTTAAGACGGATGGTCGGGCATTGACAGCAGCCGACAGGCATACCGACAAAGCAGTATATCGCGCCGGTAGGTGAGTGGCAATTCGCCAGCGTCAGCATGAAGACTCTCTACGGGACTAGTATAAAATGCTCCGATCGCAAGTCGTAAACCCCGATGTTGTATGGAGTTGAGGCGGCGTAAGATGGATGGCCGTGCAGAGGAGTATACGAAGCTCCCATAATCCAGCTTGGAGCGGACGATCGACCGATATAGACGAAGTAGGACGGTTCGATCCGCTCCCCACGACTTACCACTGAGAACACGGAGGACATTTAAAGAACGGGTACAACGGGCGGCCAAATATGACACATGTGGAGACCAGCTAAGTTTCCTGTCAAATGTAAGGCCTAAAAATGTGGTTGTCTCCACGATTGGGAGAGCAACGGGACCGAGTCGTAAGGACGGTGGGAGAAACTCTTTGTAGCGCCAGAAGTTAATACAGACCGTCTTCTCGGCAGAAAAACGGAAGCCATTGGCGACACTCCAGGAGTAAAGACGGTCAAGAGAACGCTGAAGACAGCGCTCCAGGACACGTGTACACTGCGCGCTGCAATAGATGGTAAAATCGTCCACGAAAAGGGAGCCTGATACATCAGCTGGGAGGCAATCCATTATTGGATTGATCGCGATGGCGAAGAGAGCGACGCTCAAAACTGAGCCCTGTGGCACCCCATTCTCCTGGCGAAAGGTGTCGGACAGGACAGAACCCACACGTACCTTGAACTGTCGATCCATTAAAAAGGAACGAATAAAAAGAGGGAGGCGACCGCGAAGGCCCCATGTATGCATGGTGCGGAGAATGCCCGCCCTCCAACAGGTGTCGTAAGCCTTCTCCAAATCAAAGAACACAGCCGCGGTCGGGCGCTTCCGCAAGAAGTTATTCATAATTAAGGTCGACAAGGTAACCAGATGGTCAACAGCACAGCGGCGCCTACGAAATCCACATTGTACATTGGTAAGTAGGCGTCGAGACTCGAGCAGCCAAACCAATCGAGAGTTAACCATTCGCTCCATCACTTTACAGACACAGCTGGTAAGCGAGATAGGTCGATAACTGGAAGGCAAGTGCTTGTCCTTCCCCGGCTTAGGAATCGGGACAACAATAGACTCGCGCCAGCATGCGGGAACATGTCCTTCAATCCAGATGCGATTGTATGTACGAAGAAGAAAACCTTTACCCGCAGGAGAAAGGTTCTTCAGCATCTGAATATGAATAGAATCAGGCCCTGGAGCGGAGGACCGTGATCGGCCAAGTGCGTTTTCGAGTTCCCGCATGGTGAATGGGGCATTATAACTTTCACAATTCGAAGAGCGGAAGTTAGGTGGCCTAGCCTCCTCTGCCTGTTTGCGGGGGAGGAAGGCAGGGTGGTAATGAGCGGAGCTCGAAACCTCTGCGAAAAAGCGGCAGAAGGCATTGGAGACAGCCTCAGGGGCCACAAGGGCGTCATTCGCGACCTTCAAGCCAGAAACTGGTGAGTGGACCTTAGTGCCAGATAGCCGGCGCAGGCTACCCCAGACAACAGAAGAAGGAGTAAAACTGTTGAAGGTGCTTGTGAAAGCAGCCCAGCTGGCTTTCTTGCTTTCTTTAATAATACGACGACACTGAGCACGTAATCGTTTATAATTGATACAATTCGCCACTGTAGGGTGGCGTTTAAAGGTGCGTAAAGCACGTCGACATGCTGCGGACCACCAGGGGACCGGTACGCGACGTGGAGAAGAAGTAGGGTGAGGGATGGAATATTCAGCAGCAGCGAGAATGACTTCCGTGAGGTGGGCGACCTGACGATCGCAGCTTGGGAAGGTTTGATCCTGAAAGGTCGCCCTGGAAGAGAAGAACCCCCAGTCTGCCTTGGAGATGGTCCAACTAGAGGAGCACGGAGAGGGGGTATGCTGCAGGAGATGGATAACACACGGGAAGTGGTCGCTCGAATATGTATCAGAAAGTGCATACCACTCAAACCGGCGTGCAAGTTGGGGAGTACATGTAGAGAGGTCTAAATGGGAATAGGTGTGAGATGTGTCCGAAAGAAAAGTAGGGGCGCCAGTATTGAGGCAGACAAGATTGAGCTGGTTGAAAAGGTCTGCTAACAAGGAGCCCCTCGGGCAGGATGCTGGAGAGCCCCAAAGGGGATGGTGGGCATTGAAGTCTCCAGTTAACAAAAATGGTGCAGGTAGCTGAGCAATAAGTTGCATCATGTCTGCCCTGGTAACGGCAGATGACGATGGAGTGTAAACGGTACAAATGGAAAATGTAAAAGTGGGGAGAGTAATGCGGATGGCAACTGCCTGCAGGCCGGTGTGCAACGTGATGGGATCGTAGTAAATATCATCCCGGACCAGCAACATAACCCCTCCATGAGCTGGGATACCTACCACAGGGGGTAGGTCAAAACGCACAGAGGTGTAGTGTGCCAAGGCAATTTGATCGCATGGGCGTAGCTTCGTTTCCTGGAGGGCTACGACGAGCGGACGGTGCAAGCGGAGCAGCAACTTCAAGTCCTCTCGGTTGGAGCGAATGCTGCGAATATTCCAGTGAATAAGTGCCATCGTAAGAAAAGGTAGATGAAAGAAGGGGTCACCTCGAAGGCCGCTGAGGGCATGGCTGCGAGCGAGCACTGCCGCCGCTATCAGTAGGCGGACAGTCATCGTACATTGGGTCTATAGGTTCATCGGCCATCTTGGGAGGATGGCCGGGAGGGGGAGCTTCCTCCGCCGGTGAACGGCCAGATGTTCGGCTACCAGCGGTGCGGCCAGGCGAAACGGATGACGGCCTGGGGCGGAAACCGCTGGGTGGCGCAGGAGAAGAAATGCGCCGTGGCGGAGAAGGAGAACTGTGCTTCCTATGAGCCTTTTTGGAAGGACTTTTGGTGGAAGTACCGGTCGAAGGCTGGGAGGTCGAGGTACGTAGGAAGTCTGCATGGGATGGTTCCTTCTTGAAGGCCCGTGCATCTGACTTCGGGGTCTTCGTCTTAGCAGAAGCTGATGAAGGGGCTGGTGTCTGTGGGGTGATGGGAGGAAGAGGAGACGTCGACCGCGCGATCTTAGCACTGGCCGAACGGACGACCGTGGTGCTGAAGGTCAGATCGCATGTCTGGGTTGCCACCTCCCTGGTAGTCCGAGGAGAGGCGAGGACAGTACTGTATTTCCCCGCTGGGAGCAGCGCGGGCTTCCTACTAGCCAATAGCTTGCGAGCAGCCGAGGTGGACACTTTCTCTTTGACCCGAATTTCTTGGATACAGCGTTCTTCCTTATAGACAGTACAGTCGCGGGAGGATGCGGCATGGTCACCCTGACAGTTCACACAACGAGGAGACGGAGGTGGACAGTCACCCTCATGGGCATCCCTGCCACAAGTGACACATTTAGCCGCATTGGAACAAGACTGTCGAGTGTGATTGAAACGCTGACACTGGTAGCAGCGCGTAGGTGTCGGGACATAGGGGCGAACAGAAATAACCTCGTAGCCCGCCTTGATGCGCGATGGCAGCTTAACACTATCGAAGGTCAAGAAAAGTGTCCGGGTCGGTACAAGGTCATTGTTGACCTTTTTCATGACCCTATGGACAGCCGTCACGCCTTGCTCAGCGAGGAAAGATTGAATCTCCTCGTCAGTCAATCCGTCGAGGGAGCTAGTATAGACTACACCACGAGACGAATTCAAAGTTCGGTGGGCCTCCACCCGGACAGGGAACGTGTACAGGAGTGTGGCCCGGAGCAGTTTTTGTGCCTGAAAGGCACTCTCAGTTTCTAGTAATAAGGTACCGTTACGCAACCTGGTACAAGATTTGACAGATCCGGCTATGGCATCTACGCCCTTCTGGATAACGAAAGGGTTGACAGAGGAATAATCCTTTCCGTCCTCAGATCGAGAAACGACGAGGAACTGTGGGACAGGCGGTAGTACTTTTGTCACTGGTGGCTGGTCACGTTTCCGTTTTTGGGCAGAAGTCGAGAGAGATGGAGTGGAATCCATTGCGGAGGAATCCCCCATGATTGCCAGCGTCTCCGATGGCGCGCTCCTTCCTTGTGGGGACCCTCTCAGAGGGCACTCCCGCCTTAGGTGAATGTTTACACCTCAGGTCACACCTCCCGAGAAACAGACAGAGGGACCAATCGGCATGGTCAGAAGGTATCAGCTCAGGCAATCACCCCTCCCCGGGTCTGGCCTTTACCAGGGGGTACGCGCGTGCCTTACATGTCTACCCAGGGCGGGGAATTACGCGTTACCCCGTCACCGGCTACGCGTGCGAACGCGTGGGTCGGCCTTCAGGCACGCACAGGGAGGAAGGAAGAAGAGGAAAAAGAAGAGAGAGAGGGAGAAAGAGGACAGACTGTCTCAAACGCCGAGGCGGAGACCAGAGAAGGCAAGGAGAAGAAGGCAATGAGAAGGCAAGGAGAAGAAGGCAATGAGATGGCAAGGAGAAGAAGGCAATGAGAAGGCAAGGAGAAGTCAAGGGAAAGAGTAAGGAAGACAGTGAGGTGGAGAAGAGCAAAGAAAGGAACCAACAAAAGGAAGGAAGAAACGAGAAGTGAAAAACCAAAAAGACCACAATTATAGGTCGTGGAACCGTCCGTCTCCGGACGCAGGCGCTAACTACCCCCGTGAGGGGGATGGACTCCTTTTAGTCGCCTCTTACGACAGGCTGGAATACCTCGGGCCTATTCTAATCCCCGGACCCGCAGGTTTTTTTTTTCTGGAATGACATATAGGGAGAATTTTGTTGGGTAATGGTCGGAATCTAGGTCTAGTCCATTAAGGACTTTAAGTTTCGTGATTTCTACTGTATTTACGCGGGAGATCATTACATGATCCAACTGATATTTACCTAGTAATGGATTAGGTGACATCCAAGTTTTCGTTTTCGAAGCTCTTTTCTTGAAAAATGTTGATTTGAAAAATAAGTCATGGTTTTTGCAGATTTCAATGAGTCGCATGTCATTCCGGTTGGTCTGTGTATGCCCTGACCATTTACCTACCCAATATCGATATTTCTTTTCTTTACCGATTTGTGCATTGAAATCGCCCGTAAGGATTTTGACATGGTTATTTGGGATTTTTTGGAGAGTATTATCTAATTGGTTCCAGAATTCTTCTACTTCTTTGTTTTTGTTAGTGATGTTAGTTGGTGCATGTCCGTTGATTAGGGTGTATATCTTATTAGCTGATTTTATTGTCATCGTGGAGAGCCGACCCGAGTAAGATTTGAAAGTTGCGACTGAATCAAGTATTGATGTATCTACTATAAATCCAGTTCCAAATTGTGGACAATTTGCCATGGCTCGTTTTCCAGGTTTTCTTTTGTA
This sequence comes from Schistocerca cancellata, assembly GCF_023864275.1. Taxonomy (NCBI): domain Eukaryota; kingdom Metazoa; phylum Arthropoda; class Insecta; order Orthoptera; family Acrididae; genus Schistocerca; species Schistocerca cancellata. The sequence goes on from NC_064628.1 coordinate 811,031,343, forward strand.
TATCCTGTATCCTTCCGAATCAAAAGGATTTTCATCTGTATATCGTGATTCCTGAAATGCAATAATTTTGATTTTACGTTCTCTGGATTTGTCCAGGATGTTTTTTAGTTTTCCCATTTTTAAGAAAGAATTTACATTAAATGTCATTAGCCAAATTCTAGATTTTGGTTTGATTTTGTTATTACGGGGTTTTGAGGTACTCCGATTTACCTCCATGCACACTTCTGTGGTCTCCCCAGAATCCGAATAGACCACTTGCGGTTTTTCAACCGTGGGATTTGACCCACTGGGGTAATTTGTCTTTGAAGGTGCTGTATCCATGTTGATTTAATTGGACTGGGTTTGTGACTGAAATTGAGATTTCAGTCTGGTTAAGCTCAGAGTTCCACTTCTGAGTTTTATAGTTCAGCCGCCACTAACGTGTGGAACAGACGCTGTAGAGTTACCGCCACTAACCTGTGGAACCGTCGTGACCTTTGTCCAAATAACCTTGGACGATAGCTTTTATAGTATCCCAAAAAGCAAGGTTGCCTCTTCCGCCAGTTCCGCCGTAGATGATCTTCATCTCCGCCTTCACTGCTGTTGAGGTCTTCACCGTGTCCCTGGCAAGGGGCCCTCACGAGGTACTATCACCCGGGCCAGGTCAACCAAGGTTTTTTTATGAGGTGTTACCCCTCCTCCTCCTCCTTTTTCAACCGGGCTTGGGACCGGCTATGGCGTAACTAGCTATTTTATGGTAAATTTGAAGCGAGGTTGTGCTTGTGTGTGTGTGTGTGTGTGTGTGTGTGTGTGTGTGTGTGTGTGCGTGTGTGCGATCTTGCGCGCGCGTGTGTGTGTATGTGTGTATGTGTTTGTGTGTGTGTGCGAATTGCAAATTTAATAATTTAGGCTGTTATCTAAGGCAGAAATGATACTATTGTAAATCTTCTCATTTTTGTCGTTTCATATGGATTCAGGTTCTTGGCTTTGGTGTTTGTACATTTGGAGTGTGTCAAGGATGTCTAGTTTCCTGCCTTTAGTTTGGATTTGTAGGACGATGATACTTGTGTTGTTGACATTTTACTTTTTTCACACAGGTGTGTGGTTATTGCTGATGTCTGGTAGTATTGTTTTTAGAGCTGTCATGTGTTCTTTGAATGTAACGTAAAACGATCCACCTGTCTGGTCTATGTAGAAACATCCACAGTCCAAACATACAGTTTTGCACACATCTATATGGTGAAGGGGGTTACGTGTGTTTCTGTTGTGAGGTAACCTTTGCCCAGTCTTATTATCCATGGTAAAGGATGTACTTACACCCTTTCGTTTGAAGACATCGGCAGCCTAATATGAAATACAATCCAGAAATGAAATTACATGGAAAGTATTATTTTCATGTTTTGTGATGTGATTATTTTGCGACTACTGAGTGTTTTAGGGTTTTTGAAATGGGATTGTTAAAGCCATTTGCAATAGCTGTTTGTTTTATCATTTCAATTTCTTGTTTATATTTACCTTCAGGGAGTGTGGTAGTTGGATTGCTCTGTTGGTCATATACCGGAATCCTGCAATTTTGTGGGCTGTGGGATGACTGGAGGAGCTGTGGATAGTAGTTTGTGTTATGGCAGGCTTCCGATAATAGACACCAATGTGAAATTTATTTGAGACCTACCGCATGACATAAAATGAACATCCTTGAAACACTCAAAGTGTACAACCACCAAAGCAAACAACCTAAATCTATCTTAAACGACAAAAATGGCAACATTTACAATAGTATCATCTCCGTTCTCTTAAATTTGAATTGCAAACACACACAAAACCTCTACACTCCCCTTCTTATTTATCATAAAATAATTAGTTATGTTATCCTTGACATATCCCAAATGAACAAGGGATTGACCTCTTTTACAAAAATACCATGACATCAACAGCTTGTACCTTCTGTCAGCTTGAGACTATATGTATATCAACTAACATCAAAGTTGTATAACTATCTGCGTGTTTTTAAAGCATTACCAACGTATAACTTGAACATTTGTTTTGCCACAGCATGTAACACATACAATCTTAAGAACCCCCTCATATTTTCCGTGAATTAATTTGACTATTTACTTTATGCCTCCACCCCTCCTTCCCATTTTCCACGAGTTAATTTAGTTATTTGCATGTTTCCTTTGATACCTTCCAAGTAAACAATAACTTACCTAACTCACAAAACTATATGTTCTTTGCACCTAATAGTTTCCAGACCCCATTTCCAAGTGTGACAGTTTACGTGTGATGTATTACGACGGAGAAATGAATCTGTGACCACTGGAGGTATTCTGTTTTAGCTGTTCTATTTTGACTTTTACTTATACTTTAAGTCTACTCAAAAACCTCTCAAAAACCATGCTATGGAATAGTGTGGTTTTTTTTTCAGTACACGGTGCCACTGGTTACCCCAAAGTCGAGACACAACACACAAACATGTTGTACTAACACATGTAAATCCACCTGATAATGGAGAAATTCGTTGTGGCTACAAATTGAGAGTGGTAACTAAACTTGTTGCTTCAATCTATACCAATAACAGTCAGGATAAAGTCTAACTTAATAAGTCCACGTTTAAAGATCAACAGAGGAATTTAAATTAAGTTTAGTATGTGATAAAGGAAAGCAGCAACAGAGCTTAGAAAAAGTACAACTCAGGATTTGAGATGAGCATACACTGATTCAAAAGAAATGATTTCTATATAGATGCATTGTAGAACTACGTGTATATTCAATGATTTTAACAGGAATTATTATAAGTAGACTATAAGATGAGGTAAAGAAACTAAAAATGAAAAAAGGGCAAAATGAACCAAACTACGAAGAAATAACTAGCTTTTAAATAAAGATTTATTGTCTTCTTTTCGTCATAAACATAGTTGACGTTAGCTGTCGCATGATTTACTGCGTACCGCCTCACTAAATTGATTTCCCGATGTTGTTTAATAATTTGTGATACAATAGACAGTTCACATAACTATCACAACGGCAAAATGAGTTTGTTTCTCCTCCGCAGCATAAAGTAGAATTATTTTGAGGATGTGCTATTATGCTAGTCGCTTCGTCCGTCACCTTGCAACGCAATGACAGCTGGGACTACTCATCGAGGTTAACGCTTTCAACAACGTAGACCAACAGGGATGAGAATCCTGCGACACTCCTTTCCTGATATACCGAAGTGCGCGATGCGTACCTAAATTCCGCGAGCAGTAACTGCGCCTGCAAAGCGAGCTCGTCCGCGCAAAACCAACACACCGTGTGCCAACAAAAACACGCCTCTGGTCTACCCACCCACTTCGTTTGTGTATCTCTGTTCACTACTGGCACACATTTTTTCTGTGTTATCTTTCCTCGTTTGCTCTAACGCAAATTACCGCATTGGAGTTACACGATTCATTCCTGCACGAACGGTATGCCAACTCATTTGTGTGTAAAATACGGTCTAGACTGTAAGAATATAAATGTTATCTCTGTACGCAAAGATTCCTCGCCACACGGTCAAGACCAAATAACACAACCGGAATAATACTAGCGCATCGAATAGTTGCTCTCTTATTTACCACCATAAAGGTTGATTTCAGCTCGTCGACATAATGCGCGTTAGATACATCGGCTTATTTTAATATTCCGCCAACCCTTTAATGTAAAAGTCCTTACAGAATCTACCTGGTATTTTTGAAAATACTGAATCGATTACATGATTTTACGTTGTGCACACGTCGTTCACGAATGACAATTGTAAAGAAACAAACCCTGTGATCGTGTTTCCAAGTTACTGCTATGTTAGCGACAATTTGTGAACAGTGACCAAGAGAACCACAACACATCACAACGGGACTACCACGCCAGAAGAACAAAGATGACCACAGCATTTACGAAAAGTCTATGTAACATCAGTATGACCTTATTGTAAAATTGTTTGTGTAATGCCATGTAGCCTGAAGATTAGGTTTAACTTTCGAAACAAGTCGCTATATAAATAATACAATACTTGACAAAGTTTGTGACTGCTAGCCGTAATTTAAAGAAAAAAAAAACCTTTACGTAAAGCTTTGTGTCGTGCAGTCATCAGGGGTACATGAGTGAGACTCCGGCTTCGAAAGCCCATATCGATGGCATTTCGTTGAATGGTTCGCATGCTGATACTTGTCGTTGGCCCAGCATTGAAATCTGCAGCAATCTGCGGAAGGGTTGCGCTTCTATCACGTCGAATGATTCTTTTCAGTCGTCGTTGGTCCTGTTCTTGTAAGATATTTATCCGGAGATTTGATGTTTTACCGGATTCCTGATATTCATGGGACACTCCTGAAATAGTCGCACGGGAAAATCCGAGCTTCATCGCTAGTTTTTGATGCTGTGTCCCAACGCTCGTGCGCCGACTATAACATCACGTTCAAACTCCCTTAAATATTGAAACCTGCCACTGTAGCAGTAGTATCGATCTCACAACTGCGCCAGACGCTTGTTGTCTTACACTACTGGCCATTAAAATTGCTACACCACGAAGATGACGTGCTACACACGCGAAATTTACCGACAGGAAGAAGATGCTGTGATATGCAAATGATTAGCTTTCCAGAGCATTCACACAAGGTTGGCGCCGGTGGCGACACTACAACGTGCTGACATGAGGAAAATTTCCAACCAATTTCTCATACACAAACAGCAGTTGACGGGCGTTGCCTGGTGAAACGCTGTTGTGATGCCTCGTTTAAGGAGGAGAAATGCGTACCATCACGTTTCCGACTTTGATAAAGGTCGGACTGTAGCCTATGGCGATTGAGGTTTATTGTATCGCTAAATTGCTGCTCGCGTTGGTCGAGGTAAAATGACTGTTAGCAGAATATGGAATCGGTGGGTTCAGGAGGGTAATACGGAACGCCGTGCTGGATCTCAACGACATCGTATCACTAGCACTCGAGATGACAGACATCTTATCCACATGGCTGTAACGGATCGTGCAGCCACGTCTCGATCCCTGAGTCAACAGATGGGGACGTTTGCAAGACAACAACCATCTGCACAAACAGTTCGACGACGTTTGCAGCAGCATGGATTATAAGCTCGAAGACCATGGCTGCGGTTACCCTTGACGCTGCATCACAGACAGGAGCGCCTGCGATGGTGTACTCAACGACGAACCTGGGTGCACGAATGGCAAAACGTCATTTTTTCGGATGAATCCACGTTCTGTTTACAACATCATGATGGTCGCATCCGCGTTTGGCGACATAGCGGTGAACGCACATTGGAAGCGTGTATTCGTCATCGCCATACTGGCGTATCACCCGGCGTGATGGTATGGGGTGCCATTGGTTACACGTAAAGGGACGGAGAAACGATGAAGGAGACTGGGGCCGAAGCCCCAATTGCTGCTGCTGGGGGGGGGGGGGGGAGGGAGGTGACCTGGCTGGCCGACCGGTGGGGATGCTGCTGCCGGCTGGGAGCGCTGCTGGCTCTCCCGTCCTGATCCTTCATTCTTGAGGCCCGGAACCTCACCCTTTTCCTTCGCCAGCATTTTCCCGGTGCCCCCATCTCCCTCCTCACTCCTCGCCGTGATTTGGTCCTCATCTCCTCCACCAGCCCCACCCTTCACACAGATCTCCTTTCCCGCATCACTGTCACCCGCTTTGGCCCTCATGCCTACCTCACCCCTGCCCCTTCCCTGCCTCCCTCCCTTAGCACACTGGACTCGCATTCGGGAGGACGACGGTTCAATCCCGTCTCCAGCCATCCTGATTTCTGTTTTCCGTGATTTCCCTAAATCGCTTGAGGCAAATGCCGGGATTGTTCCTTTGAAAGGGCACGGCCGATTTCCTTCCCCATCCTTCCCTCACCCGAGCTTGCGCTCCGTCTCTAATGACCTCGTTGTCGACGGGACGCTAAACATTAATTTCCTCCTCCTCCCCTCCCTCCTCCCTCCCTCCCTCCAACCCCAACCCCTGCGTCGCCCGCCGACCCTCACCGCCATGATCACTCGGCTTAGTCCGACGATCACGGAGGAGGAGGTGTTGGCGGAGCTCAAGGCGCAGCCCCATCTGGAGGTGCGTGCGGTTCGCCACATCCACAACTCAGCCAGCCCTACCCGCCTTATGCGGGTCTTTTCCCAACACGCCCCCTCCATAGACCGTCTCCTGAAGGAGGGTGCCCTTCTTTTTCACCAACGCTACCAAGTTGACCCTTCTCGTTCCCCTCCTCAATCCCTCCGCTGCCAGAGGTGCTTGCGGTATAATGCACACACGACATCTGAGTGCCACGAGGCCCCCACCTGCCCGCACTGTAGAGGAGCCCACTTCTTACGGCAGTGCCCCAATCTCCAGTCCTCCCCTCCTGTAATACCTGTAACCTCCTACTTACTCCCAGAAATGTAAGGCCCGACCCCCTCCTACCACTCCTGAACTCACCATTCCTGTCTGCCCTCTGGACGCCCCCACCCCTCCTGACAATTCCCTTCACCCACCCCCTACCGCTGAGGACATCATCAGATTCCTCACCATCGTCCTTCAGAATCTTCATCCTTTTCAGCACCCCCACACCCTCCAACTGATATCCCTCGCCGCCCGTTCCGTTTTCCACCTAAAAATGTATGCCACCTACTTCAAAAACCAGGCCCATTTCACCTTCTCCCATCTTGACACCCTTGTCTAAATCCCTGTCATGGCGTGACAGCACTGTATCCTTTTCAACAACATCCGCTCCCTTCCCGCCGACAAGAACCTCTTCCTGCACACCCTTGCCACCCACCACATGGATGCCTTCCTCCTCAATGAAACCTTCCTCCAACCCCACCACACCATCCACACTTCGCCCTACCTCCTTCATCTCTCCAATACTCCCCTCCCGATTGCACGTGGCGGAGTTGCCATTTGTCACCACCACCAGATCCCCGTTCGGCTCTAACCTCTCCTTCCCAACCCCACCGAACACCTGATCCTTAATCTCTTCTTCCCCGGCCTTACCGTCACCTGCGCCACCATCTATGTCCACCCTAACACCCCTATTCCCTTCGACTTCCTCTCCCACATTGACCGTACCTTCTCCTCCTACGTGATAGCCGCCGACTTCAACATCCATAGTCGTTCCGCCGCCCAGTTACGGCAGTGGCATCGGTTCCCCTCCTCCCTTCAAGGCGACCTCATCCCCATCCCCCAGCACACCCGTCCCAAATCCAACTCCACTCCCGATGTTATCCTTTCCTCCCCTAACCTCCTTGGCCATATAAAGGTGGATGTCCTGGAGCCTATTGGTAGCGACCATCTCCCTGTCCTCCTCACCATTTCAGACGGTCGTCGCCCCCACCCCAATCCTCATAATGACCCTCCCCCAAAGTACATCCATGACTATTCCTGTGCCAACTGGAATGCCTACCGGGATACCCTCTCCACCCAGGACGATAGCCACACCTTCACCTACCACCACCCTGATGATGTAACCCATGCCGCCTCCTTTCTCCAGCAGACCTTATCTGAGGCCGTCGAGGCCCACGTCCCTACTGTCGCCATCCACCAGCACCGTCCTACCCTACCCCCACAGGCCGTCCTCCTCCTCCATGAATCCCACTGTCTCTACCGTGCCTTTCTCCACACATGTGACCCGGACACACTACGACGCCTCTGGCAACTACAGCGACACATTCGTAATTTGCTCGCGGCTAGGAACGCCGGGACTGGCGACAGACATGCACCCCGTTTAAATGCTACCCTACCTATAAACTCGTCCAAGTTCTGGTCAGCCTTCCGTCGCCTTACTGGAACTAAACCCTCTCCCTAGTATCCTCTTCTCCATGATGATCACCCCTTCCCAGACACCCTTAGTAAGGCCAATCACTTTGCCTCCTGCCTCTCCGATGTGTTTTCCATCCCCGATGATCCCCAGTTCGATTACTCCCTCTGCCCAGATGTCCGCGATCGATCTGACACCTCTGTCCCTCCCCTCGCACCTGGTTTCCAGTACTTGGACAACATTGCACACACGGAACTCAATGGCCCTACCACTACACAGGATCTCATTGCTACACTCCGCACAAGACGCAACACCGCTCCTGGTCACGATTGTGTCACCTACCATCACCTTTGTGAAGCTCCTGTCTCTTTCCTCTCCACCCTGGCCAGGCTCTACAATGTAGTCCTGTCCACCGGTTACTACCCTGACCTGTGGAAAACCTCCCGTATCCTGATGTTCCTTAAACCTGGCAAACCGCCGTCCACTGTCTCCTCCTACCGTCCCATCAGCCTTACCTCGGTCTTCAGCAAGGTCCTGGAATCTATCCTCACTCGACGCATCCACCAGCATCTCTGCCAGCACTGCCTCCTTCCCGTTACCCAGTGTGGCTTACGGCCGACCTCCTCTTCTAACGACCTTCTCCTTCACCTCACTCATTTCCTTTCCGAACAGCTTAATTCCCGTCGCTCGGCAATCCTCCTCTCCCTGGACCTCGAACGTGCTTATGACCGCGTATGGCATTCCGGTCTACTCTTCAAGCTCCAAACCTTCGCCCTTCCCATTAACTACGTCCGTCTGATCGGCTCCTTTCTCTCCCACCGTCCTTCCTACGTCACCATACATAACACGGATTCCTACACCTTTTTTCCCTCCGCCGGTGTGCCCCAAGGCTCCATCCTCTCCCCCCTTATGTACCTTTTGTATATGGCGGACATGCCGCCGTCATCACCCCCTGTCGACTTTCTCCGGTTCGGCGATGACACCACCTTCCTTGCCCTTGCCCCCACCCTGCAGCGCTCCCAACACCTTCTCCAATCCCATCTTGACTGGTTCACCGCTTGGTGCAACCAGTGGTTGCTCAGGGTCAATCCCTCCAAAACCCAGGCGATCATTGTAGGCAAAACCACCCCTTCCTTCCGCCTCCTTGATTTCTATCTCACCATCTATGGCCGTCCTATCGCCCTCACCCCCACCCCCAAGTACCGTGGCGTCACCCTCGACCGTCGCCTTTCCTGGACCCCCATCTCCGGAGAATCCAAGCCAAGGCACTCTTCCGACTCCGTCTCCTCAAGCTCCTTTCTGGCCGCACATTGGGTCTGGAGCCCTCCACCATCCTTCACACCTATCAATCCCTCATCCGCCCTATCCTCTGTTACGCCCATCCAGCCTAGATCTCCACCCCCCCCTACCTTTTATAAATCCCTTCAAATCCTTGAACGCCATGCTCTCCGCCTCACCTATCACATCCGTCTCACCTCCCCCATGCGGATCCTGTACGATCTCATTCCATTCCCCCACCTCCTCCTTTGCCTTGAAAGGATATGGATCCTTTACACCTCCCACAAACTCGATCCTCCTCACCCGCTTGTCTCGCCCATCCTCTCCCACCCCCACCTGCTGCCACACCTGTATTCCTATGTCCCACCCGGTCTCCATCTCTCCACCCTCCTTACACTCTTCCAAGGTGGCTTCCGCCAGCTCCCTCTACCTGATGATGTGCTCCTCCCCTCCATCTACCCCTCCTATCAACTTTGATCCTCCCTCACCCACTTCCTTTGTCCTTTCCTATAGGCACCCTCCCTCCCTTCTCTTTCCTTTTCCCTCCCATCCCCCTTCCTCCACCCCTCTTCCCCCGGGATTCCCCTCCCCCTTCCTCTCCCTTCCTCCCTTTCCCCCTATCTCCCCTGCCCCTGGCATCTCTGCTCTCCCCTCTCCCTCTCCCACCCCTCCTCCTCCTCTCTTGGCAGGTCCCCGGACTTGTACACGCTCAGTGGACTTTCGCGCGCCGGACATCGTCGCCATCAGTGTCTCGTGTGTGTGCCTTCGTTTTGTGTTTAGTGTTCTTTCGCCGTCACGCCACCACTGTTCACGTGTGCCGTCGCAGTCATCCGTGTTATGTGCGCCGTGTCAACAAGTATTAGTGTTTTTTCTCGTCCAGCGTGAACGGCTTCATGTTTATTGTTTTTTGTATCTACATATTTTGCCCGCCGTCTTTATTGTATTGTCTGTGCCACCTATATGTCATATTATTGTACCACTCAAGGCTGAAGAGCAGAGTAATATGCTGCTGACAGCCCGCCATGTATGGGGTGATTAAAATTACAATAAAGAAAAAAAAAGCTCATCCAGTCAGTCTAATCTCGCTTACGTCGATTTACGCATCGCTTGTGCTAGACTGCTTTGTTCCTGGTTCGTGTACAAGTTTGTTTCCTTGTGACTCTGTCGTTCGGTCTTGTCGTATTCGTTCTGGTCTACGTTGGTCGTGTCCGTCCTTTTCCGTTGTGTTGTTGTTCGCGGGCCTCTCCGCGCGTCCTGCCGCGCCTTCCGTCAGTGCTAGCCCGCGACCGTAATGGTCGCAGTTACAACAATAATTGCTCAAACAAGTGCAGCCCATCTTTCATCCGACGCCCAATATTGACGGAAAGCGTCGGTTTCTTTCCTGTTACAAACATCGTGATTTTTAAAGCAGGGATTTCCCTTTCGATAGAGCCGTCCGAAATTTTTACAGTACGTTATTCATTTCATTGATATCTGGTAAAATGGAAAATAAAACTAAGAATAAAAAAAATGGTTCAAATGGCTATGAGCACTATGGGACTTAACAGCTGTGGTCATCAGTCCCCTAGAACTTAGAACTACTTAAACCTAACTAACCTAAGGACATCACACACATCCATGCCCGAGGCAGGATTCGAACCTGCGACCGTAGCAGTCGCGCGGTTCCGGACTGCGCGCCTAGAACCGCAAGACCACCGCGGCCGGCAACTGAGAATAACCAGTACACCAGCAGAGGTACCATTACCTGCTACCACCATGCAGCAGCGCTGCTCAACCGATGATGGAGTACTGGTTATTCTGCCTGTATTACTGTCCCTGTTAATACATATCAATAAAATGAATATCATGCAAGACTAATTTTGGACCATTCTATCTAATGGGCACGTAAAATTCCTCTTTAAGAAATATTTTGTTTGTAACAAACAAACAAACCGACGCTTTCTATCGACAATGGGCGTCGCATGCAAAATGTCATGAGGTATTTGTTTGGACTGACTCCAGCTAGACACCGAAAATACTAAATTGCAAATACACTCCTGGAAATGGAAAAAAGAACACATTGACACCGGTGTGTCAGACCCACCATACTTGCTCCGGACACTGCGAGAGGGCTGTACAAGCAATGATCACACGCACGGCACAGCGGACACACCAGGAACCGCGGTGTTGGCCGTCGAATGGCGCTAGCTGCGCAGCATTTGTGCACCGCCGCCGTCAGTGTCAGCCAGTTTGCCGTGGCATACGGAGCTCCATCGCAGTCTTTAACATTGGTAGCATGCCGCGACAGCGTGGACGTGAACCGTATGTGCAGTTGACGGACTTTGAGCGAGGGCGTATAGTGGGCATGCGGGAGGCCGGGTGGACGTACCACCGAATTGCTCAACACGTGGGGCGTGAGGTCTCCACAGTACATCGATGTTGTCGCCAGTGGTCGGCGGAAGGTGCACGTGCCCGTCGACCTGGGACCGGACCGCAGCGACGCACGGATGCACGCCAAGACCGTAGGATCCTACGCAGTGCCGTAGGGGACCGCACCGCCACTTCCCAGCAAATTAGGGACACTGTTGCTCCTGGGGTATCGGCGAGGACCATTCGCAACCGTCTCCATGAAGCTGGGCTACGGTCCCGCACACCGTTAGGCCGTCTTCCGCTCACGCCACAACATCGTGCAGCCCGCCTCCAGTGGTGTCGCGACAGGCGTGAATGGAGGGACGAATGGAGACGTGTCGTCTTCAGCGATGAGAGTCGCTTCTGCCTTGGTGCCAATGATGGTCGTATGCGTGTTTGGAGCCGTGCAGGTGAGCGCCACAATCAGGACTGCATACGACCGAGGCACACAGGGCCAACACCCGGCATCATGGTGTGGGGAGCGATCTCCTACACTGGCCGTACACCACTGGTGATCGTCGAGGGGACACTGAATAGTGCACGGTACATCCAAACCGTCATCGAACCCATCGTTCTACCATTCCTAGACCGGCAAGGGAACTTGCTGTTCCAACAGGACAATGCACGTCCGCATGTATCCCGTGCCACCCGACGTGCTCTAGAAGGTGTAAGTCAACTACCCTGGCCAGCAAGATCTCCGGATCTGTCCCCCATTGAGCATGTTTGGGACTGGATGAAGCGTCGTCTCACGCGGTCTGCACGTCCAGCACGAACGCTGGTCCAACTGAGGCCCCAGGTGGAAATGGCATGGCAAGCCGTTCCACAGGACTACATCCAGCATCTCTACGATCGTCTCCATGGGAGAATAGCAGCCTGCATTGCTGCGAAAGGTGGATATACACTGTACTAGTGCCGACATTGTGCATGCTCTGTTGCCTGTGTCTATGTGCCTGTGGTTCTGTCAGTGTGATCATGTGATGTATCTGACCCCAGGAATGTGTCAATAAAGTTTCCCCTTCCTGGGCCAATGAATTCACGGTGTTCTTATTTCAATTTCCAGGAGTGTATGTACCGAAACACCAGAGAAAATGCGCGAAGACTCTTATAAGGGACACCCGGTGTACATGTGCACTGGTGTGCAAGCCTTAAGGACGAAAGTAATTTTCTTGTGACGTGTCACGGCCAAGTAACATATTTCGATGAAACTTCGAACACGCATAGAAGGAACTGCTAAAATATCGTACAGAAATGAAAGAAATACACAATGAGACGAAGAGATACGACACTTTTACTCAAAGATAATAATTACACTGAAGAGAGAGCAATTCATGACGGCCCCAGGACATACATTCACTGGCAAACGTTGTTGTGGCTCTGTACTCCTTTCCAAAGTACTTATTTTCAGGGATGACAATGCGCGACCAAACCGAACTGTGCAATCGAGGACTTATTGAAAGGGTAAGATAGTAGGCGAATGGACTCGCCTGCTCGTTCCTCCGAATTAAATCTTATCGAGCACTTGTGAAATCCGCGTTGGCATTCTGCAGCACGTCCACAGGCACCAACGACCGACTTGCGGTTCTGAACCGCGCTAGTGGAGGAACGGAATGCCGAACCCCAAGAACTGTTTACCAACCTTGTGAATAGCATGGGAGCAGGTAGCAGAGCGAGAATTTTCATTCCTGGTGATACACACCCTATTAAGAACCGTATCACACATTAACCATATCACACATTTTATTATGTCCAGAGATCAACGTGAATCGCGGTGACTTCAATGTATTTATTGTCCTTCAATGAAAGTGTAGTTTCTATTCGTCTCATTGCGTATTTTCTTCAGTAAGCTTCTGCACGTAACTGTAACAGTTCTTTCTATGTCTGGTAAATGTTTCCTCAATCTACACTACTGGCCATTAAAATTGCGACACCAAGAAGGAATGCAGATGACACACGAGTATTCGTTGGACAAATCTATTACATTAGAACTGACATGTGATTACATTTTCACGCAATTTGGGTGCATACATCCTGAGAAATCAGTACCCAGAACAACCACCTCTGGCCGTAGTAACGACCTTGATACGCCTGGGCATCTAGTCAAACAGAGCTTGAATGGCGTGTACAGGTACAGCTGCCCAAGCAGCTTCAACACGATACCACAGTTCATCAAGAGTAGTGACTGGCGTATTGTGACGAGAAAGTTGCTCGGCCATCATTGACCGGACGTTTTCAATTGGTGAGAGATCTGGAGAATGTGCTGGCTAGGGCAGGAGTCGAACATTTTCTGTATCGAGAAAGGCCTGTACAGGACCTGCAACATGCGGTCGTGCGTTATCTTGCTGAAATGTAGGGTTTCGCAGCGATCGAATGAAGGGTAGAGCCACGGGTCGTAACACATCTGAAATGTAACGTCCATTGTTCAAAGTGCCGTCAATGCGCACAAGTGGTGACCGAGACGTGTAACCAATGGCACCCCATACCATCACGCCGGGTGATACGCCAGTATCTCGATGACGAATACACGCTTCCAATATGCGTTCACCGCGATGTCACCAAACACGGATACGGCCATCATGATGCTCTAAACAAAACCTGGATTCATCCCAAAAAACCACATTTTGCCATTCGTGCACCCAGGTTCGTCGCTGAGTACACCATCGCAGGCGCTCCTGTCTGTCATGCAGCGTCAAGGGTAACCGCAGCCATGGTCTTCGAGCTGATAGTCCATGCTGTTGCAAACATCGCTGAACTGTTCGTGCAGATGGTTGTTGTCCCCCATCTGTTGACTCAGGGATCGGGATGTGGCTGCACGATCCGTTACTGCCATGCGGATAAGATGCCTGTCATCTCGACTGCTAGTGATACGAGGCCGTTGGGTTCCAGCACGGTTTCCGTATTACCCTCCTGAACCCACCGATTCCATTTTCTGCTAAGTCATTGGATCTCGACCAACGCGAGCAGCAATGTCGCGATACGATAAACCGCAATCGCGATAGGCTACAATCCGACCTACATCAAAGTCGGAAACGGGATGGTACGCATTTCTCCTCCTTACAGGAGGCATCACAACAATGTTTCACCAGGCGACGCCGGTCAACTGCTGTTTGTGTATGAGAAATCGCTTGCAAACTTTCCTCATGGCAGCACGCTGTAGCTGTCGCCACCGGCGCCAACCTTGTTTGAATGCTCTGAAAAGCTAATAATTTGCGTATCACAACATCATCATCCTGTCGGTTAAATTTCGCGTCTGTAGCACGTCATCTTTGGGTGTAGCAATTTTAATTGCGGGTAGTGTATGTTCCCCTCCCAACGGCCAATGACACATCATGCGAAAGTCACTTTTGTCCTTACGCGTTTGTACAATATTTATCTACGTACAGAGTACGGAACAGTAGCGGTCGGTGTACGCCGCCCTATTACACCGCCCCGGTCTACCCTTCGCCCCTGCAGTGGGGTACAAGAATGGGCCCCATTCGACGCTCTGTGTGGGAACGGCTCACTAAGTACGAAATAGGTTGTTCTGTGTGGAAGGACGTACAAGTACATGAGACCTATGTACAGTAAACTGTGATTAGTATCACTGTTATACTCGTGACATTAATTTACGTGTCCATTCGTTCTAGGGATTCGACGTGATATTCACAAATGAGGAAATGGCTGACATGATATTACTGTACAGCGAATGTCACCAAAATGGCACAAATGTGACGCAGGTATATACCCAGCGGTACCATGAGCCGTCCTACCTTTATGAATATGTTAGAAGGCTTCGCGCGACAGGGCGGTTGTCTCCACGACCGCGGATCGCAATCAGAGGCGTAACACATGAAGCAGAAGAGGTAGCTTTTCTGGCATCCGCTGTAATAAACTCTCAAGCAAGTGCTCGTGAAATGGAGAGGCAGATGCGAATCCCTCGAACAAGCGCGATGCGTATTCTGCACAGGCATAGGTACCATCGGTATCACGTGGTACTAAATCAAGGCGACCACGAAAACGACGTTCACAATTGCCTGGAATACTCTCAGTGAGTTCCGCAGCAAGGACATGACTTTATGTGTAGGATGCTGTTTACAGATGAGGCCACGTTTGCAAACCATGGGAAAGTCAATTTACTCAATATGCACTACTGCTCACCAGAAAACCCACACTGGGTTCACCAGGTTGAACATCAGCATCAGTGCAGTGTCAATGTATGGCGTGGTATTTCAAGTCACATCATTGGCATGTGTTTCATTGATAGCTCTCTTAACGGACAAAAGTACACGAGGTTCCTGAGATGTACCTTAGTTGCACTGATGGAAGACCTGCCCCTTCATTTGCGTCAAATAATGTGGTATCAACATGATGGATGCCCTGCGCATATTGCCATGGTGGCGGGAAAGGCGATAACCAACAATTCCCACATCGATGGATTGGACGGGGAAGTCCCGTTTAGGGATTTCCAGCACTGTCGCCGGACCTAACCCCCACGAACTTTTCCCTCTTAGGACATGTGAAAGACTTGGTGTATCAGCAGGTGCCAACAACAATGGCCAGCATTGAAGCTCGTATTACCGCAGCATGCGCTGCAAAAACACGACAAACACTGACAGCCGTGAGTGGATCCGTGATGGAGCGCGCATACCGGAGTTGCCAAGCAGATGGCGATCGGTTGTGAAACATGTGATTGCACACCAGCGTACATATAGTGTATTGCAGAGAAGACGTATGATTGTTTTGTTGGCACTACTGTACACCATGACTGATTCTCTCTCTCTTACTGCCCCCATCTCTCTCTCTCTCTCTGTTGTGTGTGTGTGTGTGTGTGTGTGTGTGTGTGTGTGTGTGTGTGTGTGTTCCATGGCGACAGAGAGAGGGGGAAAGGGAGGATGGGGGGAATGGGGGAGAGGAAAAGAGAGGGAGAGACTGGAAGAGAGGGAGAGACTGGAAGAGGTGGAAGAGGGAGAGAGGGAGAGGGGTGAGGGAAAGGGATAAAGAGAGTGGAAGAGAGAGGGATACAGACAGGTAGTGGGGGAAGAGGGGGAGGGGGAGGGAGAGGGAGAGATGGGGAAAGATGGGTGGGAGGAGGAGGGGTAGAGTGGGGAGGGAGAGGGAGAGATGGGGAAAGATGGGTGGGTGGAGGAGGGGTAGAGTGGGGAGGGAGAGGGAGAGAGGGTGATGAGGGGGGAGAGGAGACGGGAGGGAGAGCGGGAAGGAGAGGGGGAGGAGAGGTAGACGAAGTAGATGGAAACAGTGTCTGGTATACACGTAGGCCTGTATTTTCCTTACATAAGCACTGGGGAATTAAATAGGGAAGATAAAGGAAGACTTTAAAACTGGCCAATAAAGAGCATTTAATTAATTGATACCGCATTTGACCTTTAGTTCAATGCCTGGATTTTTGTCGCTTGGTCCAGCATTATTCTGCATATCGGATAATGGCTGCGTGCCATATGGTCTCTGACATTAAATTAGCTATTGTATTATTTGTTTTCAGTTTTTCTATTAGCTCATGGCAGCGCCAATTAAGGGTAACAGGACGCTCAATTTCATCGAAATTAAACAACATTAACATTTTATCCCTCCGCCCCCACAGCTAGGAATAACAGCAAGTGCTTATGCGGAGAAACATGTTAAGCGGTCGGCAACGTACTGGTGAACGCCGGGTAGCATACAGCTCCGTACAATGGCCACGCCGCGCTCCGGAATGTTCCCTTCACAGAGCTTTTGTTCCAGGATACCCGCTGATACAATTACGCGTTGCTCGTCGCTTTTTCACTGGTTTTGTTATCATATCGGTTCTATGAAAACACGGGAAACATAATATCCGCACCGACAGGAAACACCAAAATCGCGAATCGAGGTTCTATAGAATCTCATTAAGAGCATTCGCCTCAATTTATTTGTGATATTATTCCCTTCCAGTAACCTTAGCTTTAGTGTAACGAGGGTTGTTCAATAAATAGTTCACCATGATTTTTTCCGCAGCACATACTTATTCTTAAGAGTCAGAATCAGTCATTTATTTTACACGTATTGTTGTTCTACATAGTCTCCATCACGTTCTATGATCTCACGCCAGCCTTGTATAAGCGCATATCTCCTGTTGGTAAAATCTCATTCCCTGTGCTAGTAGTCACATTCGTACTGCTTAAATTACGATCTCATCATCTTGAAACTATGTCCCACCTACAGAATCTGTAAGTGGCACGAACGGAAGTCGGAAGCCGCCAAGTCTGGGCTACAGAGCGGATAAGACAGTAATGTCCGATCCAGTTTGCGGATGTGTTGCCGGCTTACGAGACCTGTGTGTGGGCGGGCATTCTTGCCTTTAAACAGAACTTCTTCTGGATTCTTGACAGACATAACACGTTGAAAACGATTGTTGAGACTGTTCAGCGTCTTCACATCTTTTTCTTTTGCCTTTATTTCGCATCGACACAGGATCGGCATTTTAATTTTCAAATTTGGCATTGTTAATATTAAAGAGTGGCCGGATACCCTAACTGTCATCACCGCTTTGTCCCCTGGATGGAATCTACATCTACATTTATACTCCGCAAGCCACCCAAAGGTGTGTGGCGGAGGGCACTTTACGTGCCACTGTCATTATCTCCCTTTCCTGTTCCAGTCGCGTATGGTTCGCGGGAAGAACGACTGTCTGAGAGCCTCTGTGCGCGCTCTAATCTCTCTAATTTTACATTCGTGATCTCCTCGGGAGGTATAAGTAGGGGGAAGCAATATATTCGATACCTCATCCAGAAACGCACCCTCTCGAAACCTGGCGAGCAAGCTACACCGCGATGCAGAGCGCCTCTCTTGCAGAGTCTGCCACTTGAGTTTGTTAAACATCTCCGTAACGCTATCACGGTTACCAAATAACCCTGTGACGAAACGCGCCGCTCTTCTTTGGATCTTCTCTATCTCCTCCGTCAACCCGATCTGGTACGGATCCCACACTGATGAGCAATACTCAAGTATAGGTCGAACGAGTATTTTGTAAGCCACCTCCTTTGTTGATGGACTACATTTTCTAAGGACTCTCCCAATGAATCTCAACCTGGTACCCGCCTTACCAACAATTAATTTTATATGATCATTCCACTTCAAATCGTTCCGCACGCATACTCCCAGATATTTTACAGAAGTAATTGCTACCAGTGTTTGTTCCGCTATCATATAATCATACAATAAAGGATCCTTCTTTCTATGTATTCGCAATACATTACATTTGTCTATGTTAAGGGTCAGTTGCCACTCCCTGCAACAAGTGCCTATCCGCTGCAGATCTTCCTGCATTTCGCTACAATTTTCTAATGCCGCAACTTCTCTGTATACTACAGCATCATCCGCGAAAGGCCGCATGGAACTTCCGACACTATCTACTAGGTCATTTATATATATTGTGAAAAGCAATGGTCCCATAACACTCCCCTGTGGCACGCCAGAGGTTACTTTAATGTCTGTAGACGTCTGTGTACCCGAACTGTCTGCGTCTAGTGATATCTACATACATACTCCACAAGCGTGGATGAAGGTCCACTGTACCACTAGTAGTCATTTCCATTCCTGTTCCACGCTAAAAGAGACCGGGGGAAAAAGTGTGAGCCCTAATTTCTCGAATCTTATCTTCGTTGTCCTCACGCGAAACACACTACTGGCCATTAAAGTTGCTACACCAAGAAGAAATGCAGATCATAAACGGTAGTATTCATTGGACAAACATTTTATACTAGAACTCACATGTAATAACATTTTCACGCAATTTGGGTGCATACATCCTGAGAAATCAGTACCCAGAACAACGACCTCTGGTCGCAATAACGGCCTTGATACGCCTGGGCATCGAGTCAAACAGAGCTTGGATGGCGTGTACAGGTACAGCTGCCCATGCAGGTTCAATACGATACCACAGTTGATCAAGAGTAGTGACTGGCGTCTTGTGACGAGCCAGTTGCTCGGCCACCATTGACCAGACGTTTTCAATTGTTGAGAGATATTGAGAATGTGCTGGCCAGGGCAGCAGTCGAACATTTTCTGTATCCCGAAACGCCCGAACAGGACCTGCAACATGCGGTCGTGCATTATCCTGCTAAAATGTAGGGTTTCGCAGGGATCGAATGAATGGTAGAGCCACGGGTCGTAACACATCTGAAATTTAACGTCCACTGTTCAAAGTGCCGTCAATACGAACAAGAGGTGACCGAGCCGTGTAACCAATGGCACCCCATACCATCACGCCGGGTGATACGCCAGTATGTCGATGACGAATACACGCTTTCAATGTGCGCTCACCGCGATGTCGCAACACGGATGCGACCATCACGATGCTGTAAACAGAACCGAAAAAAAAACGAGGTTTTGTCATTCGTGCAGCCAGGTTAGTCGTTGAGTACACCATCGCAGGCGCTCCTGTCTGTGATGCAGCGTCAAGGGTAACCGAAGCCATGGTCTCCAAGCTGATAGTCCATGATGCTGCGAACGTCGTCGAACTGTTCGTGCAGATGGTTGTTGTCTTGCAAACGTCCCCATCTGTTGACTCAGGGATCGAATTGTAGCTGCACGATCCGTTACAGCCATGCGGATAAGATGCCTGTCATCTCGACTGCTAGTGATACGAGGCCGTTCGGATCCAGTACGGCGTTCCGTATTACCCTCCTGAACCCACCGATTCCATATTCTGCTAACAGTCATTGGATCTCGACCAACGCGAGCAGCAATATCGCGATACGATAAACCGCAATCGCGATAGTCTAAAATCCGACCTTTGTCTAAGTCGGAAACGTGATAGTACGAATTTCTCCTCCTTACACGAGGCATCACAACAGCGTTTCACCAGGAAACGCCAGTCAACTGCTGCTTGTGTATAAGAAATCGATTGGAAACTGTCGTCATGTCAGCACGTTGTAGGTGTCGCCACCGGCGCCAACCTTGTGTGAATGATGTGAAAAGCTAATCTTTTGCATATCACGGTATCTTCTTCCTGTCGGATAAGTTTCGCGTCTGTAGCACGTCATCTTCGTGGTGTAGCAATTTTAATGGCCACTAGTGTATGTATTGAGCGCGGTAGAGCAATTCTACAGTCAGCTTCAAACTCTGGTTCTCTAAATTTTCTCAGTGGTGTTCCTCGAAAAGAACGTCCCTCCAGGGATTCCAGTTTGAAGTCCCGAAGCACCTCCACAACACTTGCCTCTTGCTCAAACCTACTGGTAACAAGTCTAGCAGCCCGCCTCTGAACTGGTTCGATGTGTTCCTTGAATCCGACCTGGTGCGGATCCCAAACACTCGAGCAGTAGTCAAGAATAGGTCGCACAAGCGTTCTATAAGTGGTCTCCTTTACAGATGGACTACTCTTTCGCAAAATTCGTCCTATAAACCGAAGTCGACCATTCGTTTACGCTACCACAATCCTTACATGCTCGTTCCATTTCACATCGCTTTGCTGTGGTACGATCAGATATTAGCACGACGCGACAGTATCAAGCAGGACACTACTAATGCTGTTTCCGAACATTACAGCTGTATTTTCGTACATCTTTCTACTTAGAGCCACCTGACACTCATCACACTAAATAGAAATTTTGTCTAAATCATCTTGTATCCTCCTGCAGACACTCAACTTCGACACCTTCCCGTACACCTCAGCATCCTCAGCAAACAACCGCAGATTGCTGCCCACCCTGTCTCCAGATCATTTATGTGCACAAAACAGAGAATGCACTGTTTTCTAAATGTTTGCAAATTTTGTAACTAAGGTGCGTGCCCAGTATTCACCTAGTCCGATGTGGGAAACCGCCTAAAATCGCATGCAGGCTGACCGGCACACAAGCCTTCGTCGTTAATCCGTCAGGCGGATTTTATCCGAGGCCCGCGTACCTTCCCGAATCACGGATGTGGCGTGCTAATACGCACGGTTACCTGGGCGGGTTCAGCGTCTTCGCAACGACTCTGAATTAATGACTGATCCTTCTGGAAACACATGCACGAGAACGAGTCCACCACAGTCCTAAATGACTGTTATCTTGACTGGCCACCAGAGGAAGTTGCCTTGAATTTATTTCTACCTTTTCTTTGTGATTGCAGAGTGGTGGGGCTGTAGTGACTGTCTTTTTGTTTACGGCTCAAATTGGTGCACCCATGTTTCGACACCTGCAACGGGCTATAATCGAGATGTGATGCGCTCGTCTACACGAATAATGGGCTCCTCACGATTCACCATGTCAGGAGGAAAGGCTATGGCAGGACGCCCTAACGTGACGGATCCTGGCGTTTCGATTCTTTTTACCTATCACTCTACTCCTAACCAATGCAACAGTACCATACACTGCACACAAACATTAATGGAAGTTCATTTTCACCGCGGTTTCCGTTTTCGGCAACTAAGATTTCAATGACAGCACAGCGCCTGTAAGAAATGTCTTGCATTGACGCTATTTTGATGGCTGGGGACAATTCTGACAGATGACTCTCTTCGGAACTGCGCATACATGCAGAAGAAACGTTAAGTCTGATGCACCTTAAAGGACCTTTTCTTACGTACACTGCTAGACAGAATCTGAGGGACCCAGGAGACATTGCCGCATGTCAACGTAACTTCGTTCATATACGTGCTATCGGCGGGTACGCAAATAACTAGAATTACAATTCTTTGTGACACGTAGAACGACCACTAGAGGGCATCAGTGTTGTTCGTATTTAGCGTTATTACCATGGATAGCTGGATATACAGGGTGAGGCGAAATTCGCGCACTCGGGCTTCGCAGCGCATCTGCTGACATGCCAGCGATAAAAAACGTCTGTCAAAAAATTTTGTATGGCGAGTACATCCGGCAGAGAAAAACGCTGAAGAGTGGCAGTCCGGCAACCACATGAACGGTAGCTACTTCTGTCAGTACACTGTCTTTGTGCTGTACAGTTGGTGCAGTGGCTAGCGTTTTGGGTTAGCATACAGCAGGTCGATGGTTCGATCCTGAGTTGAGGCCTACGTTTTTTATTTGATAAATATAGTGCAGGTGGTACGATATCTGACAACTTAATCGTCAACAGTGATTGCAGTGGGTCCTCTAGAAAACACTTGTACTTACATACTACAATCGTAGAAGTGGAAGATTGGCCAGCTTTAAAAGAAGCCCTTTTCATATCATAGAATTTCACAATTACCTCATTCTCTAGATGTGAAACGTGTTTTCTTTGTATCCTCCTCCAATGGTCCCAGAGATTAGTAGCAACTACTATTCTTGCCTCGTTCAGGTACATACATTTCGTTGGGGCCTCACATTACCAATAGGACTACCAATGTGCTTTGTAAACAATGTCCAAACTCGGTTATTATTTGTTTGTGTTGTCACCATGGTCCCACGCCTTTCATCACTGAGTCTGGCAACCGCATGCTGCTTAACACGTTTTTCAATGCATTATTATTACTATTGTTATTATTATTCTATCGGTTGGATTGTGGAAACATCACGTCTAGTACCATTACGGACACACAGCGTAACTCGAAACAGAACATTTCACAATTAGCGCTGTCGGTATGAATCGTGCAGAACAATATCTGTCAGAGGGGTAATGCGCAATACATGGACTAGGCGCATCTTTAGCATCTCTAAATTGATATTTATTTTGCAGTAATTCTGTCCTATGACAGGTTATTGCTTCAACAATCTATTTCTTATCTGTCTAACCACATACTTGTTACGTTCAGAGTTACAAAAGTTGTAAATTTAGGATACACGTGACGTAAGAAACGGCGCATATTACAGTATGAAATGTCAGAATGAAATTAGGAAATAAAAAAAAATGCGCCCTAATCCAGGATCGAACCCACGACCTCCTGCATGTGAACCCAAAAAGGTGTTCACTGCAGCAACTGTGCAGAACGGCTAACGTGTACTGACAAACCTGCTTACCGTGCACGTGGTTACAGTGTTACCAGACTGCCACTCTTTAACGTCCTTTTTTCTGCCGGATGCACTCACTCCGTCTTCAGGCCACGAGTGGCCCATCAGGACCATCCGACCGCCGTGTCGTCCTCAGTTGAGGATTCGGATAGGAGAGGCGTGGGGTCAGCACACCGCTCTCTCGGTCGTTATGATGGTATTCTTAATCGAAGCCGCTACTATTCGGTCGAGTAGCTCCTCAATTGGCATCACGAGGCTGCGTGCACCGCGAGAAATGGCAACAGCGCATGGCGGCCTGGATGGTCACCCATGCAAGTGCCGACCACGCCCGACAGCGCTTAACTTCGGTGATCTCACGGGAACCGGCGTATCCACGGCGGCAAGGCCGTTGCTATGCCGGATTCACTCGCCGGACGAAATTTTGCTACAGACATTTTTTTATCGCTGGCATGAGAGGAGTCGCGCTGCGAAGCATGAGTGCGCGAATTTCGCTTCACCCTGTATAAGGGGCACGAACAACGTCAGATGTTGCGTAATGGCCGTGAAGGAGATGAAGGTGCTGCGTACTCTAATGCAACTGCTTTACCAGCATCTGAGACAGTTTGAAATGGGCCTCGCCGTGGGACTCTATTTCGCAGGCTGATAGAATTTTACAATATCCAGACTTGTGGGGAATTAGGATGTGGTAGTGGCCCGATGTTGGTATGCGTGGAAACAAGAGTTCAAGCGTACTTGTAGTCAAGTTTCTGATCGAGCACGTCTCAGCACCCCAATGAGGTATTGCCGTACTACACACCAAGCACACCATAACTCTTCGCGACATTCCGTGTTATCCCGAATGATTGGTCGAAGACTACTCTATTGGCCATTAAAATTGCTACACCACGTAGATGACGTGCTTCAGACGCGAAATTTAACCGACAGGAAGAAGATGCTGTGATATGCAAATGATTAGCTTTT
The DNA here is from genome assembly GCF_023864275.1 of Schistocerca cancellata. Classification (NCBI taxonomy): domain Eukaryota; kingdom Metazoa; phylum Arthropoda; class Insecta; order Orthoptera; family Acrididae; genus Schistocerca; species Schistocerca cancellata. Next base: position 811,055,585 of record NC_064628.1, read on the forward strand.
CAGAGCATTCACACAAGGTTGGAGCCGGTGGCGACACCTACAACGTGCTGACGTGAGGAAAGTTTACAACCGATTTCTCATACACAAACAGCAGTTGACCGTCGTTGCCTGGTGAAACGTTGTTGTAATGCCTCGTGTAAGGAGGAGAAATGCGTGCCATCACGTTTCAGACTTCGATAAAGGTCGGGTTGTAGATTATCGAGATTGCGGTTTATCCTATCGCGACATTGCTGCTCGCGTTGGTCGAGATCCAATGACTTAGCAGAATATGGAATCGGTGGGTTCAGGAGGGTAATATGGAACGCAGTGCTGGACCCCAACGGCCTCGTATCACTAGCAGTCGAAATGACAGGCATCTTATCCGCATGGATGTAACGGATCGTGCAGCCACGTCTCGATCCCTGAGTCAACAATTGGGGACATTTGCAAGACAACTACTATCTGCACGAACAGTTCGACGACGTTTGCAGCAGCATGGACTATCAGCTCGAAAACCATGGCTGCGGTTACCCTTGACGCTGCATCACAGACAGGAGTGCCTGCGATGGTGTACTCAACGACGAATCTGGGTGCACGAATGGCAAAACGTCATTTTTTCGGATGAATCCAGGTTCTGTTTACTGCATCATGATGGTCGCATCCGTGTTGGGCGACATCGCGGTGACCGCACATTGGAAGCGTGTATTCGTCATCGCCATACTGCCGTATCACCTAGTGTGATGGAAGGGGGTGCCATTGGTTACACGTCACGGTCATCGCTTGTTCGCATTGACTGTACTTTGAACAGTGGACGTTACATTTCAGATGTTCTACGACCCGTGGCTCTGCCCTTCATTCGACCTCTGCGAAACCCTACACTTCAGCAGGATAATGCACGACCGTATGTTGCAGGTCCTGTACGGGCCATTCTGGATAAAGAAAACGTTCGACTGCTGCCGTGGCCAGCACATTTTCCAGATCTCACACCAACTGAAAACGCCTGGTCAATGGTGGCCGAGCAACTGTCTCGTCACAATACGCCAGTAACTACTCTTAATGAACTGTGGTATCGTGTTGATGCTGCATCGGCAGCTGTATCTGTACACGCCATCCAAGCTCTCTTTGACTAATGCCCAGATGTATCAAGGCCGTTATTACGGCCAGAGGTGGTTGTTCTGGGTACTGATTTCTCAGGGTCTATGTACCCTAATTGTTTGAAAATGTAATCACATGTCAGTTCTAGTATAATATATTTGTCCAATGAATACCCGTTTATCATCTGCATTTCGTCTTGGTGTAGCAATTTAATGGCCAGTAGTGTAGCTGCATCCGGAGTAGGGAATTACCGTCAAATACGGAGGCTGTCCTCAACACCCCAAGACAAAGGACTATGTATAGCGTTGTGCTGTGACCAGGAAGTATGGACTGTACATCAAGGAGATTCTGCATCGTTGAATGTCAGTATCAGTGTGATGATACTGTGGTGCCATTTTTGAACACCACAGTGCTAGTACACAAAATACATGTGTCTCTGCGAAGTGTCTGATTGATATTGAGGTAGGCTCGTGGGCAGCACGATCCGCAGATCTGTCCCCAGTGGGACATGTGTCGTACCAGCTCTGACATCAATTCTATCCCAGTGCCAGTATCTAGGAAGTCAAGTACCAGTTCATCAGTTGTGGGGCAGCTTCCTCCAGGAGATGATACAATCGCTTTATGACACCCTCCCAAGAGCACACATCAGGGCCAGGTGAGATGCAACGTCGTACTGATAAATGGGCTCATAGTGCCAGGTGCGCTGTTAAATTTGACTCGATATTGTAGTCAGTGAAATAACGTCACATAGTCTCTCAACCAGTGAAGTTTCGTTTCGCTTTCTGCTCCTCGTCCTCCTCCTCCTTTTCTGGGTGAATCACTTAATTTTTAATGTACGGGAGCGTTTTACACTGACAGAAAAAAAATGAAGAATCCCGGAAACAGAAATAAGGGTTCATCGCTCGACTTCAGGATACATATATGACGATCACAACCAAAATGGAGACAAAAATCTAAGATTAGATGTAGAGATTACACTCGAAAAGAATAAGGCATCTGATAAAATAATTAAATCACGTTGAAACATATCCAAAAGTAATGCAAATTTAAAGTAGCGACAGGAAGGGTATCTGGCTACCCTACAGAACTAACGTGACAAATCAAGATTTAACAGCCGAACCGGTGTAGATACGGAATAATGAACGAAGAAAAAGAAGAAGAACGCATAATTAAAAGCCATGCGGAAAGACTGTTGACGAAGACCGCAGAAAAGAGGTAACGACAGATTTTGATACCGCTGAAAGATGAACAGTTGTAACAAGACTGATCCTTAACTTTTAGTAGCTAGTGATGGTCAAAACTGAGGAAAAATTCCTATAGACATATGACCGGAAACAAATACGTGGGATAAATAACTAGACGCTCTTTGTTACAGATTTTCCGCGCTACAAAAGAACGTTGTTCTTGCAGAAAGGCAACGGTTGTCTTTTACGCGCGACAGGGCAGCATTACATTTTCGGTACTTCGTACAATAGCACCTAATATAAACTCTAAATGAGCAATGGTTAGATAGATCGAGATGTCCAGTACCGTGGCCTCTCAGTTCACATGGCGTTTAAATCTACGGACAGATGACAGTCACTGGCGAGAATAGCTCACAGCTGGCCTAGTAACTGTCTATAAAACTTTTTTGCTAGTTTTGACTAGTGCTATAGCCTCTAGGAGCATGATACACCCTGTATATATATTGTGAAAGTTACCGTGCATAAAAATTAAGCTACATGAATTTGGAGCATGTTTACTTTAAAAAAATACATTAATTAAAGAATTACCGAAAATACAGAAGCACAGGAAAACTAAAGACCGATATTAGAGTATCATGTGAGTGTGAGTTGCACATGATGGCAAATAAACAGAGATTGATGCACTGTTATGACAAACTTGTCTGGTTTGATACTTATTTGCAGGAATCAACTAAGAATATTCATTTCCATTGTTGGTTTGTTACATTAATAAGCTAATGTAAGACTGAATGATTAGTAAAGTGGCCTTCAACAGATACATTGAACTGTGTGTCTATTTTCGTTATTTACAGCGTTTTACTTTCCCATTTCTGTTGAACTGACTAGTGTAGCAACTGCGTAACTCAGTATTACTGGTGGTTGCTGCGAAGAAAATTTCTGATGAAAAGCATCACAGGAAATAAAAAAGGAACCTTTTTTCTTTTTGCTCTTATGAGTGTAAAAGCTTTCGTTTTGAGACTTGTTTACGTTTCCAAAACTCAAAGCAGCAAACAGATACACAATTGTTGTACTGTAAATCTGAAGTTTTAGCTAGATCAGCTGTGAAATTTTTCACATCATTTAGCTTACGAAAAAGGGGATTTGGGATTTGTGAAAACAAGGAAACGAAAATATCTCGAAAGTCTTCAGATAAGAAAGCAATTTTGACATGACACACAAGTAAGTGTAAGTGACGTTTCATTCACATAAAGGTTATGTATGAACTGTTTTGAATCTGTAAGTGGAAAAATAAAATTATGCCACTCACGAAAAAAAAGAAGAAATCGACTAGAGAAGTCTCTGTGAATACGTGCAAAACGCTTCTGGAACATACCGGTCGCCGGCCGCGGTGGTCTAGCGGTTCTGGCGCTGCAGTCCTGAACCGCGGAACTGCTACGGTCGCAGGTTCGAATCCTGCCTCGGGCATGGGTGTGTGTGATGTCCTTAGGTTAGTAAGGTTTAAGTAGTTCTAAGTTCTAGGGGACTTATGACCTAAGATGTTGAGTCCCATAGTGCTCAGAGCCATTTGAACCATTTGAACGTACCGGTAAAAAATATTATATTGCTGCACGAAAAAGGCGTTTGAATTCACAAAGCGAATGTTAAAATGAGGTAAAACACTTTGTAACGTTCTAAAAATTTTGTTTATTTGATCAAGAACCGGCTTTCGGCTTTTCAGGCCATCTTCAGGTGACAGTTAAATGCGACTTACACAGAGATTATCTGTACAGAGGATACAAAAATGTAAGTGTTTACACAGAAAAGAATTACTGTTTGTCGCTTAAGAAACATGACAAACTGTAAAAGGGACTAAACGAAGTTTTTAGGTGGAGATATATTTAACAATTAATGAGAAATAAGATGAATTTGCAGTCTGAATCCAGTATTTGTAATAAGAACTTAATATACTTTCCCCTTTCTTAAATTATGTTTTCATTGCAAATACTAAATTCAAACTGTAAATTTATGTTATTACTCATCATCTGTTAAATGTATCTTCATATAAAAATGTATCTTCATATAAAAAAACCATCTTTTTACTTAATTAGTAAAGTGTTTCTCTGTGGTAAAAAATAATACTGGGTGGGGCAAATAAAAGAGTTCTGGAGAACATACTTCTAGGGCACAAAAAAAGACAGCATAGGAAAGGAAATAAAGTACTAACCTGACTCTAGCAGATTCATCTCTTGGCACTTTTGGGCCCTGATCAGTAAATAATGTTAATGTTAAAACAAATTTTGCTACAGAAAACTACCCCAACAATTAACTGGTTATAAACTAGTGTCGAAAGAAGCGGTTTTGTGCATGCTGGAAACGGGTACTACTACACTACTGGTCATTAAAATTGCTGTACCAAGAAGAATGATAAACGGGTATTCATTAGACAAATATATTATACTAGAACTGGCATGTGATTACATTTTCACGCAATTTGGGTGAATAGATACTGAGAAATCAGTATCCAAACAACCACTTCTGGCCATAACAACGGCCTTGATACGCCTGGGCATTGAGTCAAACAGAGCTTGGATGGCGTGTACAGGTAAAGCTGCCCACGCAGCTTCAACACGATACCACAGTTCATCAAGAGTAGTGACTGGCGTATTGTGACGAGACAGTTGCTCGGCCACCATTGATCAGACGTTTTCATTTGGTGAGAGATCTGGAGAATGTGCTGGCCAGGACAGCAGTCGAACGTTTTCTGTATCCAGAAAGGCCCGTACAGGACCGGCAACATGCGGTCATGCATTATGCTGTTGAAATGTAGGGTTTCGCAGGCATCGAATGAAGGGTAGAGCCACGGGTCGTAACACATCTGAAATGTAACGTCCACTGTTCAAAATGCCGTCTATGCGAGCAAGAGGTAGCCCAGACGTGTAACCAGTGGCAACCCATACCATCACGCCGGGTGATACGCCAGTATGGCGATGACGAATACACGCTTCCAATGTGCGTTCAGCGCGAAGTCGCCAAACACGAATGCGACCATCATGATGCTGTAAATAGAACCTGGATTCATCCCAAAAAATGACGTTTTGCCATTCGTGCACCTAGGTTCGTCGTTGAGTACACCATCGCAGGCACTCCTGTCTGTGATGCAGCGTCAAGGGTAACCTCAGCCATGGTCTCCGAGCTGATAGTCCATGTTACTGCAAACGTCGTCGAATTGTTTGTGCAGATGGTTGTTGTCTTGCAAACGTCCCCATGTGTTGACTCAGGGATCGAGACGTGGCTGCACGATCTGCTACAGCCATGCGGAGAAGATGCCTGTCATCCTGACTGCTAGTGATACGTGGCCGTTGGGATCCAGCACGGCGTTCCGTTTTACCCTCCTGAACCCACCGATTCCATATTCTGCTAACAGGCATTGGACCAACACGAGCAGCAATGTGCGATACGATAAACGGCAATCGTGACAGGCTACAATCCGACCTTTATCAAAGTCGGAAAAGTGATAGTACGCATTTCTCCTCCTTACACGAGGCATCACAACAACGTTTCACCAGGCAACGCCGGTCAACTGCTGTTTGTGTATGAGAAATCGGTTGGAAATTTTCCTCATGTCAGCGCGTTGTAGGTGTCGCCACCGGCGCCAACCATGTGTGAAGGCTCTGAAAAGCTCATCATTTGCATATCACAGCATCTTCTTCCTGTCGGTTAAATTTCGTGTCTGTAGCACGTCATCTTGGTGGTTTAGCAATTTTAATGGCCAGTAGTGTAGATACGGTAAGAAAATTCCTTTTCAAAGCGAGTTAGGTCAGTGTAAATAGGTTTCGTAATTACAATTTTTTCTTGCAAAGGAAATGTTATTAAATATGTTTTGTATTACTAGAGTAATAAATTGTGTCTCGTACTTTTTAATTTTGTATCGGGTGTTTCAATTCTTTTGTTATTGCATAAAGTCTAGGATACTTGTACTAAGCGAAGTTCATTACTCGTATTTTAGCTGCTCTTTAGGTGTTATTCTGGCAGGTTTATGAGACTCACCGTCGAGCAGGGGCAGCACGAGGCTGGTCTCCCGGGCAGCCCCAGCGCCGTCCGAGTAGCGAGCCCTGCAACACAAAAGCAAGCGCAGGGTCACCAGCTAGCTCACGGCGCGTGCGCAGGTACGTGGCAGCGTGACGCGCGCGAGGCAGCACATCACACGGGGCTGCGCGGCAGGGTTCACTGCTAATGTGGCGGCAGAACGGGCGCAATTCTGAGAACGACACGCGCGCTGCCTCGCTGCGTCAGAGGCAGAGAGAGAGAGAGAGAGAGAGAGAGAGAGAGAGGGAGAGAGAGAGAGAGAAATGTGTACCAGTTCCATGTCCATCACATACGAACAGGGATTACGAATTTGAAGGGATTATTCCAGGATTTTGTCGCGAATCTTGTGTTCCTTCCAGTACATGAGGCGCATTTTTAATTAAGTTCGGTGTTTACGCAAGTCCATTTTTAAATTGATGTTGTTATCAGGTGAAAGACTTGACTTAATCTACTTTTCAACACAATTTCAATCAGTCATAAGGCAGCAATCGTAATGAACGACACCACCTTTTAAAATATTAATTGCGAGCCTTTCTTTATATATCTTTGGCCCATCTATAAGCCTAGAGACGACCGAACGTCGGGTCGGTGCTCAGTAGTTCCAATACAACATATCTACATCTACACTTATACTCCGCAAGCCACCCAACGGTGTGTGGCGGAGGGCACTTTACGCGCCACTGTCATTACCTCCCTTTCCTGTTCCAGTCGCGTATGGTTCGCGGGAAGAACGACTCCCGGAAGGCCTCCGTGCGCGCTCGAATCTCTCTGATTTTACATTTGTGGTCTCCTCAGGAGGTATAAGTAGGGGGAAGCAATATATTCGATACCTCAGCCAGAAACGCACCCTCTCGAAACCTGGACAGCAAGCTACACCGCGATGCAGAGCGCCTCTCTTGCAGAGTCTGCTACTTGAGTTTGCTAAACATCTCACGCTTACCAAATATCCCTGTGACGAAACGTGCCGCTCTTCTTTGGATCTTCTGTATCTCCTCTGTCAACCCTACATGGTACGGATACCACACTGATGAGCAATATTCAAGTATAGGTCGAAAGAGTGTTTTGTAAGCCACCTCCTTCGTTCAAGGACTACATTTTCTAAGGACTCTCCCAGTGAATCTCAACCTGGAACCCGCATTACCAACAGTTAATTTTATATGATCATTCCACTTGAAATCGTTCCGTACGCATACCCCCAGATATTTTACAGAAGTAACTGCTATCGTATAATCATACAATAAAGGATCCTTCTTTCTATGTATTCGCAATACATCAAGAACAGAATGTTAACAGCACAAAATTACACTCCTGGAAATTGAAATAAGAACACCGTGAATTCATTGTCCCAGGAAGGGGAAACTTTATTGACACATTCCTGGGGTCAGATACATCACATGATCACACTGACAGAACCACAGGCACATAGACACAGGCAACAGAGCATGCACAATGTCGGCACTAGTACAGTGTATATCCACCTTTCGCAGCAATGCAGGCTGCTATTCTCCCATGGACACGATCGTAGAGATGCTGGATGTAGTCCTGTGGAACGGCTTGCCATGCCATTTCCACCTGGCGCCTCAGTTGGACCAGCGTTCGTGCTGGACGTGCAGACCGCGTGAGACGACGCTTCATCCAGTCCCAAACATGCTCAATGGGGGACAGATCCGGAGATCTTGCTGGCCAGGGTAGTTGACTTACACCTTCTACAGCACGTTGGGTGGCACGGGATACATGCGGACGTGCATTGTCCTGTTGGAACAGCAAGTTCCCTTGCCGGTCTAGGAATGATAGATCGATGGGTTCGATGACGGTTTGGATGCACGATGTTGGGGCGTGAGCGGAAGACGGCCTAACGGTGTGCGGGACCGTAGCCCAGCTTCATGGAGACGGTTGAGAATGGTCCTCGCCGATACCCCAGGAGCAACAGTGTCCCTAATTTGCTGGGAAGTGGCGGTGCGGTCCCCTACGGCACTGCGTAGGATCCTACGGTTTTGGCGTGCATCCGTGCGTCGCTGCGGTCCGGTCCCAGGTCGACGGGCACGTGCACATTCCGCCGACCACTGGCGACAACATCGATGTACTGTGGAGACCTCACGCCCCACGTGTTGAGCAATTCGGCGGTACGTCCACCCGGCCTCCCGCATGCCCACTATACGGCCTTGCTCAAAGTCCGTCAACTGCACATACGGTTCACGTCCACGCTGCCGCGGCATGGTACCAGTGTTAAAGACTGCGATGGAGCTCCGTATGCCACGGCAAACTGGCTGACACTGACGGCGGCGGTGCACAAATGCTGCGCAGCTAGCGTCATTCGACGGCCAACACCGCGGTTACTGGTGTGTCCGCTGTGCCGTGCGTGTGATCATTGCTTGTACAGCCCTCTCGCAGTGTCCGGAGCAAGTATGGTGGGTCTGACACACCGGTGTCAATGTGTTCTTTTTTCAATTTCCAGGAGTGTATTATGCTGGAAGTGAATTGGAATGAATATTATTGATAACCAGAGAATAAGTTTGAACAACTATTTTTTCCAGAATGAGATTTTCACTCTGCAGCGGAGTGAGCCCTGACATGAAACTTCCTGACAGATTAAAACTGTGTGCCAGACCGAGACTCGAACTCGGGACCTTTGCCTTTCGCGGGCAGCCATGCAGAACTCGCACTCCTGGAAGAAAGGATATTGCAGAGACATGGATTATGGAGATATTTCCAGAGTCAGATTTTCACTCTGCAGCGGAGTGTTCGCTAATATGAAACTTCCTGACAGATTAAAACTTTGTGCCGGACCGAGACTCGAACTCGGGAGCTTTGCCTTTCTCGCAAGCGTACACTCCGTTGCAGAGTGGAAATCTCATTCTGGAAACATCCTCCAGGTTGTGGCTAAGCCATGTCTCCGCAATATCCTTTCTTCCAGGAGTGCGAGTTCTGCAAGATTCACAGAAGAGCTTCTGTGAAGTTTGGGAGGTAGCAGACTTGAACTGAATTGAAGCTGTGAGGACGGGTCTCGAGTCGTGCTTGGGTAGCTCAGTTGGCAGAGCACTTGCCCGCGAAAGGCAAAGTTACTGAATTCGAGTCTCGGTCCGGCACACAGTTTTAATCTGTCAGGAAGCTTCAACTATGGTTTATGAATCAATGACAGACATTTTTCGTGGATAATAAGTAAGTGGATTCCGCAGCCTACAGTTTCAACCTGTAAGCCATAGTTTAAATACAATCCTAGTACAACACGCAATCTAAATTCATTGCAAAGTTCTTTCATAATCTTGTCACCAGCATTAATTTTACGAAATCGATAACTCGGCTTCATATGTGGAATTTGTAAGTATCGTACCTGTGTCCCATAGGCGGTAGTATGCTACCCAGTAAAGTAACAAGGGGCCTGACGAATGGCCTTCTTCCACTTTCTTCATACATAACAGGTTTTGAAGCTCGGTGCTCAGACATCAATTTCTTAAAGCAGTACGGTGCAAAACTAAATTCTCGAGCGCTGTCAAGTACAAAATATTTGCAATTAAATAACAAAGTCCAGGTATTTGGGTCATTAGTGTTACAAAACGAAAAACTGTGTAGCCACTGGTTCGAATCTCGCTAGTAGAAACATTTTGTACAGCTATTTAAATCCCGTATTTATTAACAAATAGAAACGATAATTAATAAATATTAAAACATTTTTAATAAAATTAACATCTGTTTATTTTTATTTACTAGTCATACAAAAATCTAAGGAGTAGTCAAATGAAAACGAGACATATATTTAAAAAAAAAATCAATCGCCGTGACAGTTAATTCACTTATTCCACTGTGAGACAAGATGGTCACCGTCTTCGTGGAAAAATATTTGCAGTGGTCTACAGAACAACACTTGTGCCAAGGCGTGCATCTCTTCATCTGAAGCAAATCAGCAGCCAAAAATGTCTTTTTCTTCGGCTCCAAAAATATGGAAATCCCAATGGAAGAGGTTAGAACTGTTTGGAGGCTATGTAAACCTTCCCAGTGAAACTTTTACAGCATAGTCGAAATAACCTTGGCAACATGCGGACAGACATTATCCTGCAACGAGAGATTGCTGTCTGTCAACATTCCTGGTGTTTTGGCTTGTTCGCGCACTTAAATTTTCTCAACGTTTCCACGTGGACACCCGTGTGATTTCCATATTTTTGGATCTCTAAAGAAAGACATTCGTGGCCATTGATTCGCTTTGGACAAAGAGATGCACACCTGTATACGATCATGGTTTCACAAGTAGATACAAACATTTTTCAATGTAGGCACTGCCTGTCTTGTCTCTCAGTGTAACGAATGTATTAAGAGTTACAACAATTACTTTCGAAACAATAAACCCTTTACTTTCTTCCTTCTGCCTAGTTTTCATATGAGTGCTGCTTTAATATTATCATTGGCTATACGTACTTGTGAAATCCCTTTCTGTTAAATGAAAGAAGTTAAATCAGTCAATACTGTCCAGTTTTTAAAAACAAAAATTGTGTAATTCCCTACATGAAATTCCACATTTTTGCCCCAAAATTTTAATTTATTGTCAATACTGGCAGTTTAATGGAATGCGTAATTATAAATAAAAATCTTATTTTATTAAAAATTGAAATTCAACAATTTGTTAATTAATATTTCTGTTTGTCAATAAATTCGGAATTTAAATAAAAGTAAAAAAAAGTCGTGTTATCAGTGATATTCGTATCAGTGGCTCTATAAATTTCAGACATTTACGCCGTGCACTCAGCTACTGACGACTATTTTACTTAATTACAATGTTTTGTTTTTAGCACCACTCCGAATTCTAATTTTCAAAGGAAATTTTTTCGAGATCTCTTGAGAATTGTATCATACAGCTTTAGAAAATTAATGTGTGGGCATTGAGCTTTAAATTCCGTAAGTGGTGAAAATCAAAGAAGGCCACTCCGTAAGTCCAACACCACCGTCCCGCGACCTAGATAAAAATCCTCTCCGAGACCAAAAACCATCACGTTCCACATACCGAACGCCGAAAGCCATGCCCCTCATCACCTTTGTATGAAGGCGCAGGTAGTGTAGGCTACCCGCTAGACGCCCCTGACTGCAAGCATTTTGCGCAGACGTCAGCTGCTTGCTCGTCCCAGCTCACTAGTGCCTGGCTAGCAGAGTGCGATCGCATACACTACGGGCATTCTAAGAGACAATGCACATCAGCTCAGTTTCCTACCCCTGTCCACCCGCTGTAAGGCCCATCTTATTCTGCGCTAACCACAACGTCAAACAGCGCCCGCTACTAATATTTTCGCATTCGGAGGAGAAAGTTGGTGATTGGGATTTCGTGAGAAGATTCCGTCGCAACGAAAAACGCCTTTCTTTTAATGATGTCCATCCCAAATCCTGTATCATTTCTGTGACACTCTCTCCCATATTTCGCCACAGCACAAAACGTGCTGCCTTTCTTTAAACTTTTTCGATGTACTCCGTCAGTCCTATCTGGTAAGGATCCCACACCGCGCAACAGTATTCTAAAAGTGGACGGACAAGCGTAGTGTAGACAGTCTCCTTAGTAGGTCTGTTACATTTTCTAAGTGTTCTGCCAATAAAACGCAGTCTTTGGTTAGCCTTCCCCACAACGTTTTCTGTGTTTTCCTTCCAATTTAAATTGTTCGTAACTGTAATGCCTAGGTATTTAGTTGAATTTACGGCTTTTAGATTAGACTGATTCATCCTGTAACTGAGGTTTAACGAGTGCCTTTCAGCACTCATGTGGATGACCTCACACTTTTCGTTATTTAAGGTCAACTGCCACTTTTCGCACCATTCAGATATCTTTATCTAAATCGTTTTGCAATTTGTTTTGATCTTCTGATGACTTTTATTTATTAGTCGATAAACGACAGCGTCATCTGCAAACAGCCGAAGACGGCTGCTCAGATTATCTCCCAAATCGTTTATATAGATAAGGAACAGCAAAGGGTCTATAACACTACCTTGGGGAACGCCAGAAATCACTTCTGTTTTACTCGATGACTTTCCTTCAATTACAACGAACTGTGACCTCTCTGATAGGACATCATAGATCCAGTCACATAACTGAGACGATATTCCATAAGCACGCAATTTCACTACGAGCCGCTTGTGTGGTACAGTGTCAAAAGCCTTCTGGAAATCCAGAAATACGGAATCGATCTGAAATCCCTTGTCAATAGCACTCAACACTTCATGTGAATAAAGAGCTGTTTCACAGGAACGATGTTTTCTAAATCCATGTTGACTGTCAATAGATCGTTTTCTTGGAGGTAATTCATTATGTTCAAACACAATATATGTTCTAAAATCCTGCTGTATATCGATGTTAACGATATGGGCCTCTAATTTAGTGGATTACTCCTACTACCTTTCTTGAATATTGGTGTGACCTGTGCAACTTTCCAGTCTTTGGGTACGGATCTTTCGTCGAGCGAACGGTTGTATATGACTGTCAAGTATGGAGCTAATGCATCAGCATACTCCGAAAGGAACCTAATTGGTATACAGTCTGGACCAGAAGACTTGATTTTATTAAGTGATTTAACTTGCTTCACTACTCCGAGGATATTTACTTCTACGTTACTCATGTTGGTAGCTGTTCTTGATTCGAATTCTCGAATATTTACTCTGTATCCTTTTGTGAAGGCATTTCGGAAAGCTGTGTTTAGTAACTCTGCTTTGGCAGCACTGTCTTCGATGGTATCTCCATTGCTATCGTACTGAGAAGGCACTGATTGTTTCTTGCCGGCAACATACTTCACATACGACCAGAATCGCTCTGGATTTTCTGTCAGGTTTCGTTGTGCAAACTGTTATAAGCATCTCGCATTGAAGTCCGCGCTAAATTTGGAGCTTCTGTAAAAGATCGCCAATCTTGGGGACTTTGCGTCTGTTTAAATTTGGCGTGTTTGTTTCGTTTTTTATGTAACAGTGTTCTAACCCGTTTTGTGTACCAAGGAGGATCTTCTCCGTCGTTTGTTAATTTATTTGGTATAAATCTCTCAAATGCTGTCGATACTATTTCTTTGAATTTAAGCCACATCTGGTCTACACTTATATTATTAATTTGGAATGAGTGGAGATTGTCTCTTAGGATGGCGTCAAGTGAATTTTTATCTGAGTTTTTGAATAGGTATATTTTTCACTTATTTTTCGAGGATTTGGGGAGTACACTATTTAATCTTGCTACGACAGCCTTGTGTTCAATAATCCCTGAATCGGTTTTGATGCTCGTTATTAACTCAGGATTATTTGTTGCTAAGAGGTCAAGTGTGTTTTCACAACCATTTACTATTCGCGTGGGCTCATGACCTAATTGCTCGAGATAATTTTCAGAGAATGCGTTTAACACAATTCCGGGTGATATTTTATGCGTACCTCCGGAATTAAATATATATCTTTGCCAACATATCGAGGGTAAATTAAAGTCACCACCAACTATTATCGTATGATTCGGGTACGTGTTTGACATCAAACTCAAGTTTTCTTTGTACCTTTCAGCAACTGTATCATCTGAATTGGGAGGTAGGTAAAATGATAGAATTGTTATTTTATTCCGGTTGCCAACGATTACCACTGCCCATACTAACTCACAGGAATTATCTACTTCAATTTCGCGACAAGTTAAACTACTTCTGATAGCAACAAACACGCCTCCGCCAACCGTGTTAAGGCCTATCCTTTCGGAACACCGTTAAGTTCTTCGCAAAAATTTTGGCTGAGCTTATATCCGGCTTTAGCCAGATTTCAGTGCCTATAAAAATTTGAGCATCAGTGCTTTCTATTAGCGCTTGGAGCTCTGGTACTGTCCCAACACAGCTACGACAATTTACAACTGCGTTACCAATGGTTCCTTTATCTACGTTTTTTCTGTGTTCAGCCTGCACCATTCGCGACTGAAGCCCTTCTTGTGTTTTCCCGAGACCCTCTAACCTAAAAAAACCGCCCAGTCCACGCCACACAGCCGCTGCTACCCGTGCAGCCGCCTCCTACGTATAGTGGACACCTGACCTATCCAGCGGAACCCGAAACCTCACCACCCTTTAGTGCAAGTCGAGGAATCTGCAGCCTACACGGTCGCAGAACCGTCTGAGCCTCTGATTCAGACCCTGCACTCAGCTCTGTGCCAGAGGTCCGCAATCGGTCCTGTGACTACGCTGCAAATTGTCAGCTCTGCTTTCATCTTGCAAGCAAGACTGGCAGCCTTTACCTCCTCTGTTAGCCGCTCGAAACCAGAGAGAATCTCTTCTGATCCAAAGTGACACACATCATTGGTACCGACGTGAGCAACCGCCTGCAGTTGGCTGCACCCTGTGCTCTTCATGGCATCCGGGAGGACCCTTTCCACATCTGGAATGACTCCACCCGGTATGCGCATGGAGTGCACATTGGATTTCTTATCCTTCTTGTCAGCCAAGTCCCTAAGGGACTCCATAACGTGCCTAACGTTGGAGCTCCCAACTACCAATAATCCCATCCTCTGCGATTACCCGGATCTTGCAGACTGAGTGGAACAGGACAGGCAACAGCATCTGGCTCAGCGACAGTGTCAGCCACAGACAGTGAATTACATGAAATTACGACTTTAGAATCAAAAGGCTATTTTAAAATAACGAAATATACTTAGATACGCATTAAAGCACTGAGCAATTTGATATCGAAGATAACTTATCATGTTATTTCTTTTTCATTAAATGATAAATTTAATATTACTTGCTAAAAATATAGTAAAGCCAAGATCGCGTAAGTATTTCTTTATTTAAACTGGTTTCGACAGACTTTTCTGTCATCTTAATGTCCTAAGAAATCTTTTTATTATGAAATATGTTCATTTTAAGCTGGACCTCACGTCAAGTTGTCATATGGATGAAAATAGTACATTTCATAATGAAAAGATTTTTAAGACTTGAAGATGACAATAAGGCCTGTCAAAGTTGGTTATTTTAAATAAAGAAATATTTATGCGACCTTGGCTGTAGAAAATTTTTAGCACGTAAAACAGATCAGTCCTTTTGTCCTCTCATTTTGAGAACATTCAGTTTAATATTTACGCTGTTGCACAAATTCGGTCACTGATGACAACTTTTACAAAAATGATCCTACAAATGGATACAATACATCATTTTACAACTATTCAACATTTTGTTTCGTATGGACCTAGCAAAAATTTATTGTCACTTATTATTTGCTATTTAATTATTGAATCAGGAAACTTAGAGTTATCACAACTGTAATTGCACATATTCACAAATATAATCAAAGACGACGAAGAATGATATACAGAAAAGAATTCCTTAACAGCATACCATGGTGTATCATTCAGTGATTGTTTCTGTTTATTCGTATTTAAATATATAGATTATTACTGAAACTAAAAAACAATAGTAACTTTTAAAATAAATAAGGTAAAACAACGGTTAAGTTTTTATATTAATTCCCATAAAATTGTCTATAGCAAAATGTTCTTTAAAATGAGCACAAACAGTCTCGTCCGCAAGAAACTTTTAATTTTTTGGTTACCAGATTCGGTGTGATACTGACTATCTTCAGACCTCATACCATGATGGTAGGCTGTGGTGGAAAGAGGAGCAGTTGTGTTTAATAGCAATTAAATAAATTTTGCCTGAGCAGAAGTTCCTTTCCCATTGTAGAATACACACACACACATACACACACACACACACACACACACACACACACACACACACACACACACACAGAGAGAGAGAGAGAGAGAGGGGGGGGGGAAATAAAGGGGAGAGGAAAAAGTAATTATTAATGCGCTTTTCAAACAATTCATCCCAAAATTTGGCTTAAGAAATTTAGAGCAGCCATGGAAGATCAAAAGCTGGATGTACAAATAAACATTGAAACCCTGGTCCTCCCAGATCCGAGTACTGGGGGAGAGGGAGAAAGAGAAAGAGAGAGAGAGAGAGAGAGGTGCTAGAGTGCTAGATACATGTAGAGAGAGACAAAGACAGAGGGAATCATAATTGAAAACCCTGCAGGGCACTCACATCCCTCATGAAACAAAAACAAATGGACGTGAGAGCATCACCGGCAGATAGTTACGGCCCATGCATATTCATGGAATAATTTGATAGCGAAATACCGGCTCGCTGCGCAACGCCCCAAACAATGTAACGTTCATCAGCTAGTTAAAACCCACTTCCACTGGGAATATAAACGCAGCAGCAAAAACATAATGTTCTAACTAAATACGGGCATGTGTATCAATACTTATCAGAGGGTGGAAATTTAAGTACTCATATTATCAACGGTAATGTTTAAGGCATTTCAATTAAAATTATGCTATCTGAATGCGTGTAATTTTCTTATTCAGCAGCAGGCATACTTGACATCTTCACACTTACGCCGTAGGTTTAGAAAAAAGAAAGCGACGACGTCGCTAATATACATTAAAATATTCGTTCCAATTTCTTATTTGCTTGTTAAAGATATCTCAATTTTATCAGGCTTGGACCAAAAAGTTCCATGGTCACTATTTGCGTGAAGTGCTACCTTGGGGGTGAATGTGATTTGCTATTAGCCTCTTCTGACCTGTGGAAGATCTGCTAACGTGTGGCAAGCTATGATGGATGCTTGTACTGTGCAGTACATTGTTCTGTAATATTAAGACGTTATATGCAATGGAGGTTCCGGCGCTCCCTGGGTACGTATTAATTTCGATCTTCTATTAGCCTAGCTCCTCTATCCCTTCTCTCTATCTGTCTAATCCTTGACCCTACTTCTGTCCATCTCCTCCTCTCCCTCTCCATCTACTCCTCTTTACTTTCTCTGTCCATCTCCTCCGCTTCCTGCTCTCTGTCCATATCCTCCTCTTTCCTTTCTATGTCTATTTTCTCTCTCCATCTCTCTATTAATCTCCTCCTCTCTCTCTCTCTCTCTCTCTCTCTCTCTCTCTCTCTCTCTCTCGCTCCCTCTCTCTCTCTCTCTCTCTGTGCATCTCTTCTTCTCTCTGTCTGTCCATCTCTTCTTTGATGTGGCCATATCCTTCACTCTCCTCTCTGTTAGTGACTTTTGGTCATTTCATTGAAGAAAGAGGCTGAGTTTGAGAGATCAAATCCTGAGTATTCGACTCAAGTATCTGTTCAGCATAACAGTCTGTCGGTAATCAGCAACCAGATGTTTTACTGAGAGAGATACAGGAAAACTGCTGACTAGGCCAACAGTCGATCACACTCGGTTATCGGAGTAAGTACAGGTTACATGCGATCCAGTGCATTTGCTTTCCACTCATTCTGCCCATCTCCTCCTCGCGCTATCTGCGACCAGTTCTTCCTTTTCCCTTACTGCCTGTTCATCTCGTCGTCCCCGCCCCGGCCCCCCATCACCATCTCTCGTCACCTCGTCATTTTCTCTGCAATACGAGGTGGTTGGTGGCTATTGTCACAAATGCGATGTTTTCCAAACAGTGAGTGATACACTTACCAACATTGGTTGAAGTCGGTCAAGTGATTTACGAGGAAGTGTGGAACATACAAACATACGTACATACGAGGGTGAGTTGCCTGCCGCGGTGGCCGAGCGGTTCTAGGCGCTTCAGTTCGGAACCGCGTGACTGCTACGGTCGCAGGTTCGAATCCCGCCTCAGGCATGGATGTGTGTGATGTGCTTAGGTTAGTTAGGTTTAAGTAGTTCTAAGTCTAGGGGATTGATGACCTCAGATGTTGTCCCATATTCCTCAGAGCCACTTGAACCATTTGAGGGTGACTTAAATGAAAACCTTAAATATTTTTTAAATATTATTTATTGTGCAGAAATGGTAAAAAGCTGTATCAGTTTTAAACATAATCTCCCCCACGATCAATGCAAGTCCTCCAGCGCTTACAAAGTGCATAAATTCCTTTAGAAAAAATTCTTTTGGTAGTCCGCGCAACAACTCATGCGCCGCGTGGTGTACCTCTTCATCAGAACGTCTTCATCAGAACGTCTCTGAGCAGTCCAAACATATGGAAAGCACTTGGGGCAAGGTCTGGTGAGTATGGTGGATGAAGAAGACACTCAAAATGCAGGTCTGTGATTGTTGGAACTGTTGTACGAGCAGTGTGGGGCCTTGAATTGTCTTGTTGCAAAAGGACACCTGCTGACAGTAATCCACGTTGCTTTGATTTGATTGCAGTC
This sequence comes from Schistocerca cancellata, assembly GCF_023864275.1. NCBI lineage: Eukaryota > Metazoa > Arthropoda > Insecta > Orthoptera > Acrididae > Schistocerca > Schistocerca cancellata. The sequence continues at coordinate 811,074,052 of NC_064628.1, forward strand.
CGCAGATAATTTTTTAGGAGATCTGTGTATGATGCACTGGTGACAGTGGTCTCTCTAGGCGTGTAACGCTCCAAAATCACGTCTTTTTCATCCCAAAAGAGAGTCAGCATAACCTTCTGCTGATGGTTCTGTTCGAAACTTCTTTGGTTTTGGTGATGAGGAATGGCGCCATTCCTTGCTCGCTCTCTTCGTTTCCGGTTGGTGGAAGTGAACCCAGGTTTAGTCATCAGTAACGATTCTTGCAAGGAAGCCATCACCTTCTCATTCAAAGCGCCGAAGAAGATCTTCACAAGCATCAACACGTCGTTCTCTCATTTCAGGAGTCAGCTGTCGTGGCACCCATCTTAAATACACTTTGTGAAACTGGAGCAGATCATGCACAATGTGGTGTGCTGACCCATGACTAATCTGTAAACATGCTGCAATGTCATTCAGTGTCACTCGGCGGTTTTCCTTCACTATGGCCTCAACTGCTGCAATGTTCTGTGGAGTCATAACTCGTGCCTGACCTGGACGAGGAGTATCTTCCACTGAAGTTACACCATTTGCGAACTTCCTACTCCATTCGTAGACTTGCTGCTGTGACAAACATGCATCACCGTACTGAACCTTCATTCGTCGATGAATTTCAATAGGTTTCACAACTTCACTACGCAAAAACCGAATAACAGAAAGCTGTTCTTCCCTGGTGCAAGTCGCAAATGGGGAGGCCATCTTTGCACTGATACTGCGGCGGTATGTGCGCATCTGCACAATGCTGCCACCTACAGGCCATTCTGAACATTTGTAGCACGCTTACCAACTTACAGGATACCGGCGCGAAATTTTGATTTGTTATTACAAACTTAAGGTTATCATTTGACTCACCTCGTACATACAAACATATAAGTATAAGTACATCCAGTTTTGTAATTTGTATTGATTCCTCTTTAAAAGTATTAAGCCTTCCATTGGGTATAAGATGGGATCCGAGTTATTATTGCTCACATTGGGTGGGATCCTTTGATTGTTACAAGAGTATGGAATCGATGGGTTCGTGAGGGTCCTACTAATTGTCCTGCAGGATCTTAATGATTCCAAATGACTAGCACCGGAGAGGACAGATACTCTCTTCACTCGGCCATGGAGGATTGAACAGCCTTGTCTCATACTTTGAGTCAGAAAATGGGCTTGTTTCCAACAGGATAGGTATCCATGCGGTACAGATATGTGTCAAGCACTATGGACTGTCAGCAGAGCGACCAATGTTGCGGATTCCCTGGAGGTGGTAGCAAAGAGAGGCACGCAGACAGGGATGCGCCCAACGACAACACTGAACACAGGAAAGGCACCACGTTGTCTTTTCAAACGTGTTCCGGTTCTGCATGCACTGTCATGATGGATGTATGCATAAGGAGGATTCAAGGAAAACAGACGTTGACAGATTGCATTCCTCATCGTCATACAGATCCAGCATCTGGCATTATGATTTGGGGTGGGAGTGGGTATGCAACACGATCAGCTTTGATTCGCATAGACAGTGATTTGGAGCGTTACATTACTGAGGTAAATGGATATGAGCATTTGGCGTCATTGGCTGGGAGGCCCCGTATGGGGTAGGTCCGGTCGCCTTGGTGCAGGCCTTATTACATTCGACGCCACATTGGCGACCTGCGCGCTGGATGGGGATGAAATGATGATGAAGACAACACAACACCTGTCCCTTACTGAGGTGATACGTAAGGTGCCTGTGTCCTATTTCAGTGTCTCAGTAACGCTATCTTTCAACAAGATAACACTGGACCCCATGCAACCTGTACTTACTCTGATAACCGAGTGTGTTCGACTGTTGGCCTAATCAGCAGTTTTCCTGTATCTCTCACTCAGTAAAACATCTGGTTGCTGATTACCGACAGACTGTTATGCTGAACAGCTACTTGAGTCGAATACTCAGGATTTGATCTCTCAAACGCAGCCTCTTTCTTCAATGAAATGACCAAAAGTCACTAACAGTCCCTGTTGCAATTTGTTTCTTCCTTGCTAAAGAAATCACAGTACTGGAACTCAAAGTGGTTCAGTCACTATTTACGTGGTGGTCCTGCCATGTTTTATCGCCGTGATCGTGGTGGCGGCAGTCTGCCATCAGCCTCTTCCGACCTGTGGACGATTTGTCAGTGAGGGGCAGGCTGTGATTGATGATTCTTCTGCGCTGACTGGTCTGGTGTTACGTATAGTAATATTGTGATGTTATACCGAATAGCATGATGTAGCACATCCCTATTACAAAGTATGGAGGTGGCCTTCGGGCACAAGCTCAACATATGCATCTGCATTCATGCTCATAAAATAAGGATAACTATAGAATGTAGTGCCACACAACGTGACACTACACAAAACTGGCGCTAATAGCATAGGCACATAGGGAACACACACGACACTGATCTGTAAGTCCACGGTATTGGTGATAAGTTGAGAAAACCGTTCCGAAAGACATGTGCTACAAAACGCCACTGTTTCCTGCGCATGTACCCCGACATCAATATGGGATGTGATCATCATGCACACGTACATAGGCCGCACAACGGGTTCGCATACTCTGGATCAGGTGGTCGAGCTGCTGCTGTGGTATAGCCTCCCATTGTTGCACCAGTGCCTGTCTGAGCTCCTGAAGTGTCGTAGGGGTTTGAAGACGTGCAGCGATACGTCGACCGAGAACATCCCAGACGTGCTCGACGGGATTTAGGTATGGAGAACAGGCAGGCCACTCCATTCGCCTGATATCTTCTGTTTCGAGGTACTCCTTCACGATGGCAGCTCGGTGGGGCCGTCTGGTATCATCCATCAGGAGGAAGGTGGGCCCCACTGCAACCCTGGAAAGGCGGACATACTGGTGCAAAATGACGTCCCGATACACATGACCTGTTACAGTTCCTCTGTCAAAGACATGCAGGGGTGTACGTGCACCAATCATAATCCCACCCCACACCATCAAACTACGACATCCATACAGGGGTTGGTATCTGGTTCCTAATTCACGCCAGGTGAAACCCGGCGAGAATCAGAGTTCAGACTATACCTGGACTCGTCTGTGAACATAACCTGGGACGACTGTTCCAGTGACCATGTACTGTGTGCTCTTGACACCAGGCTTTACGGGCTCTCCTGTGACCAGGGGTCAGTGGAATGCACCTTGCAGGTCTCCAGGCGAATAAACCATGTCTATTCAGTCGTCTGTAGACTGTGTGGATGGAAACAACTGTTCCAGTGGCTGTTGTAAGGTCCCGAGCAAGGCTAACTGCAGTACTCCGTTCTGTCTTCGTGCACTGATGGTGATATATCGGTCTTCTTGTGGTGTTGTACACTGTGGACGTCTCGCACTGTAGCACCTGGACACGGTTCCTGTCTTTTGGAATCGTTACCATAATCGTAAGATGACACTTTGTGGCACACGGAAGGCCTGTGCTACGACTTGCTGTGTTTGACCAACCTCCAGTCGTTCTATCCGGCCCCTGTGGCCGAGCAGTTCTAGGTGCTTCAGTCGGGAACCGCGCTGCTGCTGCGGTCGCAGATGCTTGGCCTGCCATAATAAAGTGTAACTTACGTTTTGAGTTCTACTCGTGGCACTGATAGCAAGAGAGTCTCAATGTACACACATCAACAAAAGTTTTGCATCACCACGGTTCCCAGAACTCTTGAACATAGACGTTGACTGTGGATCTTGTATCACAGACACAATCCCTTGGACTGTTCATAGATGTCACTAAACCCACCCAAGGACGTAACCATGCATGGGCAGCGCCTACTAGACGGAGGGGGTCTGACAGCCGTTCAGTTGCAGACCGTTCCACCAGGAAGGAGGTACACGGCTTATGTTGTCTGTAGTTCAACCATGCCTAGACAGGCAATACTGCGCTTCGATCGCGTCCGCATTGTTACTTTGTGCCAGGTAGGGCTCTCAAGAAGGGAAGTGTCCAGGCGTCTCGGAGTGAACGAAAGCGATGTTGTACGGACGCATAGCAGATACAGAGAGACAGGAACTGTCAATGAAATGCCTCGCTCAGGCCGCCCAAGGGCTACTACTGCAGTGGATGACTGCAACCTAAGGATTACGGCTCGGAGGAACCCTGACACCAACGCCAGCATGTTGAATAATGCTTTTCGTGCAGCCACAGGACGTCGTGTTACGACACAAACTGTGGGCAATAGGCTGCATGATGCGTAACTTCACTCCCGACGTCCATGGCGATGTCCATCTTTGCAACCACGACACCATGAAACGTGGTACAGGTGGGTGTCAACAACATGCCGAATGGACCACTCAGGACTGGCACCACGTTCTCTTCACCGATGAGTGTCGCATGTGCCTTCACCCAGACAATCGTCGGAGACGCGTTTGGAGGCAACCCGGTCAGGCTGAACGCCTTAGACACGCTGTTCAAAAAAATGGCTCTGAGCACTATGGGACTTAACATCTGTGGTCATCAGTCCCCTAGAACTTAGAACTACTTAAACCTAACTAACCTAAGGACATCACACACATCCATGCCCGAGGCAGGATTCGAACCTGCGACCGTAGCAGTCGCGCGGTTCCGGACTGAGCGCCTAGAACCGCTAGACCACCGCGGCCGGCTAGACACGCCGTCCAGCGAGTGTAGCAAGGTGGAAGTTACCTGCTGTTTTGGGGTGGCATTACGTGGGGCCGACGTACGCCGCTGGTGGTCATAGAAGGCACCTTAACGGCTGTACGATACTTGAATGCCATCCTTCGACCGATAGTGCAACCACATCGGCAGCATATTGGCGAGGCATTCGTCTTCATGGACGACACGTCGCTCCCCCATCGTGCCCATCTTGGGAATGACTTCCTTCAAGAGAACGACATCGCTCGACTGGAGTTGCCAGCATGTTCTCCAGACATGAACCCTATCGAACATTCCTGGGTTAGATTGAAAAGGCCGGTTTATGGACGACGTGACCCACCAACCACTCTGAGGAGTGTAAACAGAATCGCCGTTGAGGAGTGGGACAATCTGGACTAACAGTGCCTTGATGAACTTGTGGATAGTATTCTACGACGAATACAGGCATGCATCAATGCAAGACGCCATGCTACTGGGTACTACAGGTACCGGTGTCTACAGCAATCTGGATCAGCACCTCTGAAGGTCTCGCTGTATGGTGGTACAACATGCAAAGTGTGGTTTTCATTAGCAACAAAAACGGCGGAAATGATGTTTATGTTGATCTCTGTTCCAATTTTCTGTACAGGTTCCGGAAGTCTCGGAACCGAGGTGATGCAAAATTTTGATGTGTGTAGTTGATGAAGTGGTGCGATTGAATATACGCAGACGATGTCCTATGGCTGGAGGAAAACTACGTAGTATTAAAGGCTCAAAATGCTTCAAATGGCTCTGAGCACAACATCTGTGGACATCAGTCCCCTAGAACTTAGAACTACTTAAACCTAACTAACCTAAAGACATCACACACATCCATGCCCGAGGCAGGATTCGAACCTGCGACCGTAGCGGTCAAGCGGCTCCAGACTGACGCGCCTAGTATTAAAGAAGGACAGACCAAGGAGGAGATGAAGTGTGTGTACGTGTATGTGTTTTTGTGGGTGTGTGTGTGTGGGTGGGGGGGGGGGGGAGGGCAGAAAATCGAAGCAGTGCTGATGATGGTACGGAAAGCGTGGAGTGGTGTAGCGCGTGACAGAGAACAGATTACGCGTTTGAAGGCAAAGATGTCTTTAAAGGTGAAATTACAAACATGTCGGAACTCTAATTTGTGGGTTAGTGTTAAGTAAAGGAACATTTTTGGTTTAAGATCTGCTGCAATTGCTGTATAATATCAACCCGCCTGAAATCCCAAAATAAAATAAAATAAAGAATTACACGCAGACCCGGAATCTAAGTCTGGATCTAGAGTATTTCAACGTAAAATGCTACCTACCACACTCACTGAGCAACACATTTACGTACTACCGAAGCAATATGCTTGTCTATATGTGGTTAAAGTGTTGACAGATTTCCTTCGTTTTTACGTCAATTTTCTGCCGAAACCATGCATTGAACGAGAGTATGTTGGACGTTTCTGTACTGTTAACGTGAAAGGAATCGCACTGTGGCGTCGCAGTACGCGAAGTTTGATTTCACCCAGTTTAATGTACGTCTGTCATTCATAACCGATGCCGTGGTAACTCGAATGAGAACAAATTTCCAAATTCATAAATGTTGTTCGCGTCCAGTCTACTATGACAATAGTTAGATATTTGAATAGCAAATGTACATTATACACACGCGAGCCGACTGTGTACAATTACGAGATAATCAGTAAGCATTTAAAATGGCTCATTGCTGAAATCAGCTTAATGAAGGACTGCGATTGTAATGCAGGGGGTGTGAGGCGAAAGCACTGCTATTCTGGCCACAGGCGGCTAAACTGGGACCCACCGATCGCCGTGTCATCCTCGGCAGGTGTCGAGTCAGCACACCCTGAGCCGCTGCTACTCAGTCAGCCTCAGTTGGCGTCATGATGCTGTGTGTACACCGTCCCAATTCTTCCCAAAAAAAAAAAAAAATCGCTTGCAGTACTGAGAAGCAATTGGGTGGCCCGCACTACTGTAAGCAGCGCCGACCACTCAGCTGTGGAGGCAGACATCGTAATACTGACAAGGTGGGAAATGGAATTGTCTTTCAATAAATAAGCGGCTGTGACACCCGATATAAAAAATTCATTGAGCAGAATATGGCGGGCAGAAGACAGTAGTGACTGAAACATACCGCAACGGAATAATCATAAACTCATCAGAGAAAAAAATTAGTCGCAGGTGAATCATTAAGCCTTTACATATGGCGCAGCAATAGAGTCCCACTCTCAACCGCGAGCTTACCTGAGCGTATGGTAATAGGTTTTTTTTCCTTTATTGTTATTTTGAAACCTGTATTACAGGCAGGCCTGCAGCAGCATACGACGCCGCTCTTTAGCCGCAAGGAAACACAAATATACAAATGAAGATATTTAAAGAAAAAACATGGTGGACATATAAACGGAGACAAACACTTTTTAAAATACAAGGTGCCGTTCACGGGCGTAGAGTCCAAGATAAAATGTGTTCAGACACTTGGACACAGACAGAGACGAAAATTGTCACACGTGAACGTAGGTGCACAAAACGAATAACACTGAATCACTTAAGCACAAAACGACGGCACACACAGAACACGAGACGTTGATCTCCGGCGCGCGAATGTTCACTATCCGTGTACGAGTCCGGGGACCTGCCAAGAGAGGAGGAGGGGGGGGGGGTGGGAGAGGGAGAGGGGAGAGCAGATGCCATGGGCAGGGGAGATAGGGGGAAGGGAGGAAGAGGAAGGGGGAGGGGAAGCCAGGGGAAAGAGGGAAGGAGGGAGGGGATGGGGAAAAAGGAAAGAGAAGGGTGGGAGGGTGCCTAAAGGAAAGGACACAGGATGTGGGGGGGAGGATCAAAGTTGATAGGAGGGGTAGATGGAGGGGAGGAGGACATCATCAGGGATATGGTAATAGCGATCAGGGAAACATTTATATTTCAAGCGGACATCTTACGTAAACATGGCTAAATGTAACGGCGTGACAGAGTGGCAAAAAGGGGCAGTCGTGTTTGGCCGAGTGTGAAGTTGCTGGATTTGTTGGTGTTTCGCGTCGGACTTTCAACGTGTCTACAAGCAGTAGTGTGACACACGTGGCCACACAACGCCAGAATTGTAGTCGGAGAAACATTCCGATTGATTTCACGGCTTGTGAATCAAAGTCGCTTCCATACCACACAGGAACTGCTGAATGGAGTGAATGAACGCCCGTCCCGACCTGTTAACGAGAGAACTTTGCAACGGTAAATGCATACGATGAACATTTGGAGTCGATCACCTCTCAAGAGGTCATTTGCTCACACAGGAATATAAAGGCGACAACGGCAAAGTTCATCAGGCTGGAAGATTGTGTGACTGGTTTATAAACACTCCCCCACCCTATTACTTCTTGAATGGCCTGCAAATCCACTTGAACTCAATAGAAGAGTGTGAGACATGTTGGAACAGCGGGTCAGTATCCCCAGAATTTGTTTGAACCACGAAAACAAATTCTCAGTGAGTGTCTTAACGTTGGTGCGAAGGACATGCACAACCTTGTAGACTCATTCCCCAACCGATTCGAGGCGGTTATCAAGTGCATGGGCGGAACTACACCCTATTAAACGATGGTTGTAATGATTTCTCTTTCGGTGACTAACTTTTTGTGTGTTGAGCGGAGTTTCAACTGTTGATGTCGTGGTAACATGTAATTCTGTTTACCCTGAGTAATGTATAAAAAAAGTGCTATATAAATATCTCTGTATCACACTCCCAATATCAAACATGTATTTTGGAGAAAACATCATTTTGTCTATGGAGTGCGTGATTGATTCTTTGGTAAAATTTTTTTTGTTTATTTATAGACACAATCACATGTTTATGACACAGTCATAACCGGGTTTGGCCATACAATGACCATCTTCAGAATTTAAAACAAGACAAAAGAAAATTTATATTAAAACCTAAAAATACGTGCAATATTTAACCAGGCTTAGTAGTGATCTAACAGATATTATGCGAAATACAAATAGTTCATATCTAAAGGCGGCATACACAGCACACAGGTTCATGCTTTGTCAAACTAGCTATAAAATGTAAAACACTGGTCTTATATAGATATAAAAATTAGTTACATTTTGTTCACCTTCTTTGAGCTAGGTGTGCACTGCCTCTATAAGATAGTCCTGATTTTTCAAAGACCTAAAATATACAAATTTACTATTAATATTTAGGTCAAATGTACATAAAATTTAAGATTACAGAACAGATCGTTAAATAGTAAAATAACATTTCAGAACACGGAGAAAACATTGCTACAGATGAAAATAGTAGTAGCACTTCTAGAGTATATTTCTGACGCCCGCTGGCGCTGTATTTCCGGCTATGGCCTGTTTCTGCCTTTCTCCATTGGTACGACAGGGACGACACGGGCAGGACGACGAGTGTGGTGCTCTGCTGCATGTGGCTGGCACGCTCCTCCGCCTCAGAGGTTGTTGACATCTGCTGCGGCCCGCACTACACAGTGCAATACTCGACCGCCGGAAGGCTCCATCCTCAGCTGAAGCACGTATGTAGTAAAAACGATTCGCTCAGATGAACAGATCGTCGTCAATGTTGAAGTATGCGGCTGTTGCAAATTCATTCTGTTCATTGAGGAGTTTGTCAGGGACCCGGAGAACCTGACAGACTCCTCAATGAACAGAATGAACACGTTGTCGTGTCAGTTGACAGTTGATGGTTGGAGGGCTGACACATTATCTGCGAATCCAGTAATGCTGGCAACTGATGGGTTATGAATGGGGATCGTATCAACCTGTACCGCATCAAAACAGCCTGAAGATGACGCAATGAAACGTCTAAACTGGTAGCGACGAAATAAAAGAAAATCATAAGGACGGCTGAAGGTGTTTTTATTTTTTGTCACGACAGTAAACGGCCGTCGTCCCAGAGACGTCCTGCTAAAAGGATGGACATACAAAAAAATCTAACAAATTTTTATATCTATATAAGACCGGTGTTTTGCATTTTATAGCTAGTTTGACAACGCATGAACCTGTGTGCAGTGTATGCCGCATTTAGGTATGAACTAAATGTACACTCCTGGAAATTGAAATAAGAACACCGTGAATTCATTGTCCCAGGAAGGGGAAACTTTATTGACACATTCCTGGGGTCAGATACATCACATGATCACACTGACAGAACCACAGGCACATAGACACAGGCAACAGAGCATGCACAATGTCGGCACTAGTACAGTGTATATCCACCTTCTCCCATGGAGACGATCGTAGAGATGCTGGATGTAGTCCTGTGGAACGGCTTGCCATGCCATTTCCACCTGGCGCCTCAGTTGGACCAGCGTTCGTGCTGGACGTGCAGACCGCGTGAGACGACGCTTCATCCAGTCCCAAACATGCTCAATGGGGGACAGATCCGGAGATCTTGCTGGCCAGGGTAGTTGACTTACACCTTCTAGAGCACGTTGGGTGGCACGGGATACATGCGGACGTGCATTGTCCTGTTGGAACAGCAAGTTCCCTTGCCGGTCTAGGAATGGTAGAACGATGGGTTCGATGACGGTTTGGATGTACCGTGCACTATTCAGTGTCCCCTCGACGATCACCAGTGGTGTACGGCCAGTGTAGGAGATCGCTCCCCACACCATGATGCCGGGTGTTTCCCCTGTGTGCCTCGGTCGTATGCAGTCCTGATTGTGGCGCTCACCTGCACGGCGCCAAACACGCATACGACCATCATTGGCACCAAGGCAGAAGCGACTCTCATCGCTGAAGACGACACGTCACCATTCGTCCCTCCATTCACGCCTGTCGCGACACCACTGGAGGCGGGCTGCACGATGTTGGGGCGTGAGCGGAAGACGGCCTAACGGTGTGCGGGACCGTAGCCCAGCTTCATGGAGACGGTTGCGAATGGTCCTCGCCGATACCCCAGGAGCAACAGTGTCCCTAATTTGCTGGGAAGTGGCCGTGCGGTCCCCTACGGCACTGCGTAGGATCCTACGGTCTTGGCGTGCATCCGTGCGTCGCTGCGGTCCGGTCCCAGGTCGACGGGCACGTGCACCTTCCGCCGACCACTGGCGACAACATCGATGTACTGTGGAGACCTCACGCCCCACGTGTTGAGCAATTCGGCGGTACGTCCACCCGGCCTCCCGCATGCCCACTATACGCCCTCGCTCAAAGTCCGTCAACTGCACATACGATTCACGTCCACGCTGTCGCGGCATGCTACCAGTGTTAAAGACTGCGATGGAGCTCCGTATGCCACGGCAAACTGGCTGACACTGACGGCGGCGGTGCACAAATGCTGCGCAGCTAGCGCCATTCGACGGCCAACACCGCGGTTCCTGGTGTGTCCGCTGTGCCGTGCGTGTGATCATTGCTTGTACAGCCCTCTCGCAGTGTCCGGAGCAAGTATGGTGGGTCTGACACACCGGTGTCAATGTGTTCTTTTTTCCATTTCCAGGAGTGTATTTCACACAAATTCTGTTAGATCACTATATAAGCCCAGTTAAATTTGCACTTGTTTTTAGGTTTTAATATAAATTTTCTTTTGTAGTGTTTCAGCATCTGGAGTTGGTCACTGTATGGCCGAAACCGGTTATGACTGTGTCATAAACACGTGATTGTGTCTATAAATAAACAAAAAAAGATTTTTTATCAAACATGTATCACAAAGATAGTATTATAACCGCTTGCCGATTCTCCTGAAAATTAAGGATATTATTTCACGTGCAGGAACTGCCTCAGACCGAGGCGCCGCCCAGACGTCTCCTGCCGCTGTCGTTTATGGAAGGACGCGCTCTTTAATGGCTGGGCCCTTGGAGTCGGTGCTCCTGGGAGAGGCTTCTACGTCGTGTTTTTACAGGGCCCTGGCGGCTGTTTTCGGTAGCGTCGCGTCGCAACAAGACTAACATTTACCCTGCAGGCGCCCGCGCCGGCGCTCTCGTAATGCTTCCCCGTAGAGTGACAAAACAATGGAAAAGTGCTTTCTTAACCCACTATTCCGGGAGCAGCCCGAGACCCTGCGACAAACTCCACCGATACTTTACCCGTGTACGGGAAGCCTTCTGTGTCTAGGTGTGCATGTGATTCCACTAAATGTCGAGTATAATTTATTCAAATGAATAACAAAGAAGGAAGGAAGACGGAAAATAAATGTTTAACGTCTCGTCGACACCAAGATAACTAGAGAAGGAAAATAAGAAGGATATGAAACTAAAGACCGTAGGTGAAAAATATACTGACGAATGTGGAAAGCGTTACTCCGGAAATCATCAGTCCGATATTTATCTACAATTAGCCGTGAACCCGGCGTTGCCCGAGTATGCAATTAGTGCCATCTTCTATTAATCCATCTGCTCCTTCCCCCTCTCCTTAACCATCTTCTCTTCCACTCTGTCTCTCTGTCTGCCTTCTCTACCCCCATATCTCTTTCCACCTCCTGCTGCTACTCTCTCTGTCCTTCTCCTCCTCATCCCTTTCTCTATTTCCTCCTCCCCACTCTCTGCTATCCCTTCCCCACCCTGTCTTTTTCTATATTCGCCTCTCCCCTTTCTCTGTCTATTTCCCTCTCTTCCCCTCTCTTTCCATTTCCTCCTCTCCCTCGCTCTGTCCATCTCCTCCTCCCCAACTACCTGTGCCCACCCCTTCCTTTCCCCTCACTGTCTCTGTATTTCCTCCTTCTCTCTCCATGTTACCACGTTTACTCTAATAGGAGGCTGGTGGGTCGTACCCGTCACAGTATTTCTTTCCAGTTTGTAACTAATGTGTGAACCAAACTTGACTGATGTCGTTCCTGGAATTTTGGATGGGCGTTTTACTCGTGACTTTTGCACGTGTCAAACACTGAAGAGCCAAAGAAACTGGCACACGTGCCGAGAACAGGAACCGGGGGGGGGGGGGGGGGGGGGTTGGATATCTCTTCTGACCGGCACGATTAAAGGCATCTCAGACATGCTGAATAATGTTCACGTCTGGGGAGCTTTTGTGGCCAGCGGAAGTTTTTAAACTCAGAAGAGTTTTTCTGGAGCCACTCGGTAGCAGTTCTGGACGTGTGTGGTGTTACATTATCCTGCTGGAATTGCCCAAGTCCGTCGGAGTGCTATGTACACATGAATGGATGCAGGTGATCAGACAGGATGCTTAGGTACCGATCACCTGTCAGAGTCGTATCTTGACGTATCAGGCGCCCCATATCACTCTTAACTGCACACGTCCCACAGCATTACAGGGCCTCCACCAGCTTGAACAGTCCCCTGATGTCATGAAGAGCCCATGCATTCATGAGGTTGCAGTGGTGTCAGAGATTTGACGTTTTATCGGACTCCTGATATTCAAGGTACACCTGTGAAATTCTCGCTACCTCTGAGAAGCTGCGTACCGTCGCTAGTGCGCAAACTACAACACCGCGTTCAAACTCACGTAGATCTCGTTAACCTGCCATTGTAGCAGCAGTAACAGATCTAACAACTGCACCAGACATTTGTCGTCTTGTATAGGCGTTGTCGACCGCAGCGCCGTATTCTGCCTGTTTACATCTCTGTATTTGAATACGCATGCCTATACCAGTTTGTATGGAGCTTCAGTGTTTCTTTCGCAGATACAGGGTGACCTACTTAAACGTTCAGCGGAAATATCTCTGGTAGAAAAGTAGATACTAAAAAACAACTTTCATGGGTTTAAGTGTAAGGCAGGGCTCATAAAAGTAAATACTGTGACATGTTTTAAAAAGTAAGCAAATACTTATTTCACCACAAACTTAGGATTTTTAAACGGACACTCCATATTATTTCTTACCAAAAACTAACATGAAAAATCACAAAAAGAATGACGTCGATTGCATCACAGAACGTCAATTTCGTCCTGTGAAATTGCAGAGTGAAGTTCACACTTGAAATGAACGAAATGCGCCTTTATCGCACATCCACAGATACAAGCGTGATCCCCATATATTAGTGTTTGTGGCAGGAAACCCTACTATTACTTTCGGCTTTCATGACAACAGTGACAATAAGATTATGTACGTCAATCACATCGAGATTATGAGCAACATGGGGTTCACGTTTGCAGCAGCAGTGCGTTTCGTTTATTTCAGTCATCAGGTCCGCCTTGCGGTTTCTCGGGATCTAACTGATGTATTGCAATGCAACCAACACCATTCTTTTTGTGTTTTTCTGTTTTATTGACTGCGTAAGAAATAATATGGGTGTCCATTTAAAAAAAATATAAGTTCGTGTTGAAACTAATATTTGGTTACGTTTCAGAATGTCTCATGTTCTTTATTTTAAAGAAGCCCTGTCTTACATTCATATCCGTGAAAGTCGTTTCTCAATATCTAATTTTGTTCCAGAGATATTTGCCCTGAAACGTTTAAGTGGGCCACACTGTATATAAAATATTTCACACGTATTTGTACGCATACTTCACCTTTATGTCTATCGAATTTCTCCCAGCAATTTCACTTTCGTGCAGCTCAATGTTTATGGCGTCATACTTCCAGAGCAATGTTCTGTAAGGTAAAAGAATTTGCAGGTACATCCAGTGGTATATTTAGCTACTGTCTGCGAAATGTATTGTGAATAAAGCTAGTAGTAAAGAAATAATAAATTAAACCGTCATTTACGATGCGGCAATTTTTCACGCATCTCAGTGTTTATGAGATCATTTCTCCTGAACTATTTGTCGTACAATGATATAATTTTTCTGGTGTCCGCCCCTGGTAGCTAAGTGGTCAGCGCGAAGGACTGTCATACCTAACGACCCGGGTTCGATTCCCGGCTGGGTCGGAGATTTTCTCCACTTAGGGACTGGGTGTTGTCCCTAACATCATCATTTCATCCCCATCGACACGCAAGTCGCCGAAGTGGCGTCAACTCGAAACGCTTGCACCAGACGAACGGTCTACCCAACGGGAGGCCCTAGCCACACGGCATTTACATTTTTATTTTTTTGGTACATTCAGTGGTGTATTTGAATACTGCCAGCAATATGCGTCAGGAATCGCGAATGTAGTTAATAGTAGAGAAGTAATACATTAAAACGTCATACTTCATGCTGTGGTTTTACTGCATGAACACCGAAGTTGTAGTAAGCTATAAAATTTTTTCGTTTCATCATGTTGTGGGGTTGTCAGCAAGAAAATGTTCCGTAAAGGTTTGAAATTATGGACAAAGTTTGTTGTAAGTCGCTAAGTGCTCTAATCCTCAAGCACTAGATGACTAAACTAAGGGTATTCGCGCGTCGTGTGTCACACTGCTGTTTCACCCCCAATCTCAACCCTATGATGGGTACATGGTTCTTAGACCCACAGCGATTCCTTCTGGACAGTAAGTGAATGTGTACCAAGATTGGTTCAGGAGAAGATGTGGAAACATACCCATACCCATATCCATACCCATATACACACACACACACACACACACACACACACACACACACACACACACACACACACACACACACACACACAAATTCTTGCTGATAATATGTATTGATCTACATTGTCATCTACATCTACAATTATATGTTGATTTCCATCGAATATCGAGCGTTAAATGATTAAACTTTCCATTAGGAATTGATGTCGGTTATCAACATCAGAATGAGTTGTGTTCCACTATTGGCACGAATAGACCGTTTTATTCGTTAGGGGTAAGCCAGCAGGGTTCACCGTTCATGCCACATATTGGCGAGTATTACCAAATCTGCCCTGCTGCCATATCCCATAGCTTTCGACACAATTCCAGTAGTTGGAGAGCCATTATTCTCTACAATTGTTGCTTCCTGTGACATATGAACACATTGGCATCTATTTGATCACCATAAACGGAAGTGAAAGCCACCCCTGAACACCACAGAATGCCACTCACTGTCCCAGTTAACCATCACTCAGTGCTGTGAAAGTCTGTGCTGTCAGTGTATGTTTGTGTGGTGTCAATGGTAAATGACGCATTGCAATTCGAGATCTCAAACTACACTCCTGGAAATGGAAAAAAGAACACATTGACACCGGTGTGTCAGACCCACCATACTTGCTGCGGACACTGCGAGAGGGCTGTACAAGCAATGATCACACGCACGGCACATCGGACACACCAGGAACCGCGGTGTTGGCCGTCGAATGGCGCTAGCTGCGCAGCATTTGTGCACCGCCGCCGTCAGTGTCAGCCAGTTTGCCGTGGCATACGGAGCTCCATCGCAGTCTTTAACACTGGTAGCATGCCGCGACAGCGTGGACGTGAACCGTATGTGCAGTTGACGGACTTTGAGCGAGGGCGTATAGTGGGCATGCGGGAGGCCGGGTGGACGTACCGCCGAATTGCTCAACACGTGGGACGTGAGGTCTCCACAGTACATCGATGTTGTCGCCAGTGGTCGGCGGAAGGTGCACGTGCCCGTCGACCTGGGACCGGACCGCAGCGACGCACGGATGCACGCCAAGACCGTAGGATCCTACGCAGTGCCGTAGGGGACCGCACCGCCACTTCCCAGCAAATTAGGGACACTGTTGCTCCTGGGGTATCGGCGAGGACCATTCGCAACCGTCTCCATGAAGCTGGGCTACGGTGCCGCACACCGTTAGGCCGTCTTCCGCTCACGCCCCAACATCGTGCAGCCCGCCTCCAGTGGTGTCGCGACAGGCGTGAATGGAGGGACGAATGGAGACGTGTCGTCTTCAACGATGAGAGTCGCTTCTGCCTTGGTGCCAATGATGGTCGTATGCGTGTTTGGCGCCGTGCAGGTGAGCGCCACAATCAGGACTGCATACGACCGAGGCACACAGGGCCAACACCCGGCATCATGGTGTGGGGAGCGATCTCCTACACTGGCCGTACACCACTGGTGATCGTCGAGGGGACACTGAATAGTGCACGGTACATCCAAACCGTCATCGAACCCATCGTTCTACCATTCCTAGACCAGCAAGGGAACTTGCTGTTCCAATAGGACAATGCACGTCCGCATGTATCCCGTGCCACCCAACGTGCTCTAGAAGGTGTAAGTCAACTACCCTGGCCAGCAAGATCTCCGGATCTGTCCCCCATTGAGCATGTTTGGGACTGGATGAAGCGTCGTCTCACGCGGTCTGCACGTCCAGCACGAACGCTGGTCCAACTGAGGCGCCAGGTGGAAATGGCATGGCAAGCCGTTCCACAGGACTACATCCAGCATCTCTACGATCGTCTCCATGGGAGAATAGCAGCCTGCATTGCTGCGAAAGGTGGATATACACTGTACTAGTGCCGACATTGTGCATGCTCTGTTGCCTGTGTCTATGTGCCTGTGGTTCTGTCAGTGTGATCATGTGATGTATCTGACCCCAGGAATGTGTCAATAAAGTTTCCCCTTCCTGGGACAATGAATTCACGGTGTTCTTATTTCAATTTCCAGGAGTGTAGCTTTTAGTATTCCGTTCCCGGCAGTTCGTGGTGACATTTTGCCCGTAACTTCAATCCATATTTCAGCTGTTGTTATGCGAACATTCGTCAGAGGCAGTCGAAAAGTCCTATGATTTTCACATGGTGTAGTCCTACTGGAATGCCTGCCTTTCTTGCCACACTCTTGTGTTGAGTCCATTTCGTCATCTTTCGTTCTGCAGTCGTTTGATTGCAACCAACTGTCTTTACGCTCTGTTGTTATGATACTCCAATGTCCTTCATGCCACAGACTAGACTTTTCTCAAAGTCTGAGAGACGTGTACGACCTGTGGGCATATTGTGTTGTCATCTCCACATGAAAACTTCCTGTAAGGTTAAACATCATCATAAACTCACATCGTTATTCAAATATCGTATGACTTTTTCTGTACTGAAAATAAGCTTGCATAAAGACGAAATTTTAATCAACATATCCGACAGGCATGGAAATACAGGAGTAGCGATTTGGTAGAGTTCGATTAATGTGTTCACAGTTCGACACATCCCGTTTCCGTCAGAATATTTCAACAGAAATTTCAAACAAGGTTTGTCTGTATACTTAATGGCTACGACAACTACTCCGCTTCAAACAATGGTTACACCAAAGAGCAACGAATACAATATTGAGTGAAAAATAGTCACTATAATGTCACTAGTGTTCGCATTTTATTTTTAAGGAAGGACAGGACATTTACAAAATATTGCACGAAGATGTAGAACAAGTACATAAAAGACAAAATTTTGATTATGCAATCATAATTAGAAATTTATTTAGAAAAAATTATTTAGAAAATTTCTTTAGAAAAAAAGGAGAATAATCTCATTGGACATGCAACTGTCAACACACCTTTATTACAAGTTCTGAACTGAAATTGGTGACACTTGTATATAAATAAAAACGAGGACTGACTTGAAATTAGAGAGACTGAATGAATCGAAAATTACTGAAAAAATTACTTTCTTGTATTTTCCAACAGTTGCTACATAGTGATATGCGTAATTACATTCGTAGTAATTTATTTCTATTTACTCTCAGAACACTGAAACTTCTGCTTCTATAGCGTCCTAACTTCCTCAGCGTGTAATCGATTAATCTGAAACAGTGACTGTACATCAAGGTGTGGTACGCAAATGTATCTACTTACCTGACAAATCGCATTTCTTGCTCAGTGACAATTTTCACCGATAGATAGTAATCTATTTTGAGGCTCGACGACTGATATTAAGCAGAAATGTAAATGTTCGTTCGTTCAGCATCGTGTATTTCAGACAGTTCTTGAACGATAGCTTTAAAATTTTGACACACCGTTTGATTCTAATAATATTTTTAATAATAGGGAAACTTTATGAAATATACAATAGTGGAACGTTCTGAGGAAACAAGGAAATTGTATTTATGGCTTATTGGTTTATGATTAGAATACTACTACAGAATTTGAATGTGCAATAACGATAAACAACACTCAAGGTCAGAGAGAGAGAGAGAGAGAGAGAGAGAGAAGAAGAGATGGACAGTGGGGAAAAATGGACATAGAAAACTGGAAGGAGGAGATGAACAGATGAACAGAGAGAGGGCAGGAGGAGATGGAGAGAGAAGGGGAGAAGAAAATGGACAGGGAAAGGGGGAGAAGCTGATGAATAGAAAGAGTGGGGAAGGAGGAGGAGATGGACAAAGAAAGTTGGGGAAGGAGTTGGACAGAGATAGGGGAGAGAAGGAGATTAGAAATGTGTGCTTTCCCTTTACTTTCTTTTCCACTGAGCCACAACAAAGCCAGGCCAGATACAGTTAGTATGCAACAAAAACTTCATGTCTGCCTAATTTCTTACGTCGTGTGATGTTAATTCGTCCCCCACGTCCAGGTCTAAATTTTTCACTACGAACTGTTCTGTCAAAACAGTCTTACCATGAAATTTGTGAATACAGACTCTTCAAACAACTTGCTGTTCATCTTCGACTTAACTTTTCCTCGTAACACCATCGCAAATAAATCAGTAATATTTACTAAAATTATAACTGCAGAACTGGAACCAGCGATGTATTAAACTCTATAGCATAATATTATCCACAAACGGCAATATTGCTGTGACAAACGAACACCGAAGTCTGAACAAGTCCCATTGTTGATGGGACCACGATGCCTTCGAGTTTCCAACAAAATCTATATTGTGTATTGCTCTTGAGGCTTGACACAGCTTCGAGAGAATAAAGCATTATGCCACAATCGTTAAAATCCTTCAATAAAGCAAATAATACAAGATAAATTAGCACAGTGCTCGTAACGAAATCTGTGTGTGCAGCCAGTTGAAAAAAAAAAAAAAAAAAAAAAAAAAGGGAAAACCAACCAGGGTGCACTATATACCAAGGTTATTTCTTGAAAATACGGCCTGTTCTAGAAAAATCGGGATGGATGGGATTTTACTGTAATTCGCTCTCCATGTTGACACATGCTTTCTTTCATCGACTGAATCAAGTGATGATGGATAGTACATATCAAATTACTTCGATGGATGGCGTATTAGCCTCCAGATAGTATCAATAACTCCCTAAAGGCAATAATTTGGGCCACGATAGTAGTGGAGCTCTACCAGTTTGAGGACAAAATAACCTTGTTCTCCTTACGTAAACAAACATGCCACTTGGCCTAGCGGCCTTACTAAAACAAACTGCTCACCTGTATTTTTAAGTTATGTTTATGTAAGTATAATTTATGATACTAATGCGAATAGATTGGGTACATATACTCTTAGATGCATTTACACAAGCCTAATTTAAGACCAGATGCTCACAACCATATCTAAGTTATTATAATTTATGACCAAAAATGGTTAGCTTATAAATTCCCTGCTCCGATAGTTCAGTTGTTTAGTGTACAAAAGGCAGGTTAACCCATTGGTGGGATTTGACCCCACCACCATTCGAAGTTGTGGCTTACTCCTACCATTCATGTCTGACCAGGCACTTTGACATTGCACTCCAACGTAGTGACGGATACATATGAGGGGCGCAGCCCGCCCCCCCCCTCCCCCTGCTTCCTTGCAGGGCGAGGAGACTAGTGGGAGAGATTCTTGAATACAAGCAAACGAGCATAAACACCCTTAATGATTGTAATTCTGTTATGCAAGCGTTGTCTGTTTGTCCTAGATCTGACTATCCTACTTCGCACATGCTGTACAAAATATTTGCTTGTCTACCTGCATCTATTACTACAGTAGAAAGAAGTTTTTCAACATTGCGGCGTACAAAGACATGGGTGAGGTCGACAGTGAAGGAGGATCGACTTGATGGGTTACCTCTGTTGAACATCACCTTGACATTGATTGTCCTATTGACGATGTAATTTACCAATTTGCCAGGATGAACAGTCGCATGGAATTCATAATTTAAGGAGAGGACCACAGTTGTAACTTTATTACACCATAAGACGGCATTGTCTTGCATATGTGTATTATCAGTTTAAATAAAACTTTCTTAAACTTGATTATTTTTTATTATGGTAAAAGTAAAGCTAGCTCAAGATATCGTTAGCGCCCCCTCCTTGAGGTTTCTCTGTATCCGCCACTGCTTCAACATATGACCACCTTCCATTGATATTTACAGTTTGGGGATGTTACAGTTTTGGAGAAACAGTGCACATTTCCTGCCAGTATTCCAAATATCCATTGTTTCAAGACTGCCATCTAAAGAAACATGTTTGTTATCATAAATATAAATACAAGACTTTTAGTGTTACCACAGTGCATTATTTAAACAAATACAGTCTTGATATTACAAATTACATTGATATCGTAAGGTTTAATTAGCACAGTGTATTATTTAAACAAATAGACTCCTGCTTCATATAAAGTCTGTTTCATACAGATAAGAAATGAAGGTTGCTATGCTTTTGGCTGTCTGATTTTGGTCGTTTTCCAGATCATCAACCTATCCAATTTTTAGCAATGATGCAGAAGCTTTTTTAAAAATGTAGCCACTATAAAGGACTTGTGCTCACACCAGACCACATTAACAGCACTAGTGATGCCTATACTCATATTTAATGTTTAAACAACTTTCATCACTATAGAAGCAATTTCAAGCGTTTAATTGAACAAACACCACATCATGGAGTGTCCAAGAGTTCTGCAATGGACCACACCACCTCACGCCACACACCAGTGCTACCACTACATTCACCATGATGTGTATCTTATGGGCTTCACTATGTATGTGGTAGAAGCAGATGAGCATGACCACTGGCCTCTCGCTATGCTACTGCCATTATGGCTCATGCTGCTATGAACATGCATGGGTGGGTGAGTCTCAGAGTCGCCACCATCTAGTCCACAGACCGTCACAAGGAGGCAACAAACTACCATTGCTAAACACTAATAATTTTATACGACTTGTATGTTATTCACTGCAAATATTTCCAGACATAGGTGATATTAAAATTCCAGCATGATGTACTACCCCTGCCTGTATAGAACTATACAAACACTTTGGTCACAAAATTTAACAGTATGTAAGTGCAGGTGCATTAGCCACGTGTCAGCTGCTTTTCACAACATACTAGCGAGACTATAAATCTCTGATCGCTATGATAATATCATCATTTTGGAACTTAAACGAAGATTTAGCAGTATAGAAACATAATTATGGACGAGTATACTTCTGGACGATTCTCAAATTGTGATATAGCTGTTACAGAAAGACAGAAGTGCTGATGACGGTTAGAAAATTATGTTGGTGTAATTTGTATATGTATTTCATTAAACGATGCACTGTGGTGATTGTTAAATATTAAAAGTCTTGTATTTACGATAATCTTCACGTATATTTGGACGATGATCTTGAAAAGTGAATATTTTGAATACTAGGAGGAAATTGGTAAGGTTTCTGTAAAACTGTAATAAATTGCCCCAAAATTGTAAATATGAGTAGAAGGTGGTCATATATTGCAGTTCCCAGGGAATCATGAGTGGTGTGGGTAAGTCACAACTTGGACTGTTGGCGGGGTCAAATCCCACCAATGGATTAACTTCCTGCCATTTATACATCACGCAGTTGAACCAGAGGAGTGGGGAATATCTAAGATGGTCATTTTTGTCAAAAAATAAAAGCATGTTGTTATATATTAGACCTAGCTTGTATAACATAATAGCACAAGTGAACAGTTTGTTTACATAAGGAAAGACAAAATATCTGCATTACTGCTATGTATTTTAAACAAAGATATTCAGTGACAGAGATTAAAATGGAAGTACAAGAGAATGTTTTGTACATATTGCCTGCCATTAAAACTGCAACACCTGGAAGGACTGCAAATGACGAAATTCTACTAGTTGTGCGTGTACAGAATAGTAGATCTAATACATTATTAAATTTGTATGTGGTTTGGGCTACACAAAATGCTAAATTTAGTACACAGCTCCACCATCTCTGCCAGCAACAATAGCTCTAATCCAACTTGGAAGCCACTGGAATTGAGACTGGATGGCGAATATGGGTACATCATCCCATGCTGTTTTATTTCTGTGCCAGAGTTCATCCACAGGTGAAGAGTGGTGATGTAACAGTCTCTCGGCAACCCATGACCAGATGTCTTCAGCAGGTAATGTATCTGCAGAATAAGGTACTAAGGACAGCAGCCAAACACGTTCTGTATCGAGGTACTTTAGGATAGTATGGGCCACATGTGGTATTTCATTATCTTGTTGCATCGATATACAGGGTGTTACAAAAAGGTACGGCCAAACTTTCAGGAAACATTCCTCACACACAAATAAAGAAAAGATGTTATGTGGACATGTGTCTGGAAACGCTTAATTACCATGTTAGAGCTCATTTTAGTTTCGTCAGTATGTACTGTACTTCCTCGATTCACCGCCATGATACGGGATACTCTACCTGTGCTGCTGGAACATGTGCCTTTACAAGTACGACACAACATGTGGTTCATGCACGATGGAGCTCCTGCACATTTCAGTCGAAGTGTTCGTACGCTTCTCAACAACAGATTCGGTGACCGTTGGATTGGTAGAGGCGGACCAATTCCATGGCCTCCACGCTCTCCTGACCTCAACCCTTTTGACTTTCATTTATGGGGGCATTTGAAAGCTCTTGTCTACGCAACCCCGGTACCAAATGTAGAGACTCTTCGTGCTCGTGTTGTGGACGGCTGTGATACAATACGCCATTCTCCAGGGCTGCATCAGCGCATCAGGGATTCCATGCGACGGAGGGTGGATGCATGTATCCTCGTTAACATTTCCTGTAACAAAGTGTTTGAAGTCACGCTGGTACGTTCTGTTCCTGTGTGTTTCCATTCCATGATTAATGTGATTTGAAGAGAAGTAATAAAATGAGCTCTAACATGGAAAGTAAGCGTTTCCGGAAGCATGACCACTTAACGTATTTTCTTTCTTTGTGTGTGAGGAAGGTTTCCTGAAAGTTTGGCCGTACCTTTTTGTAACACCCTGTATACGGCTCAGCCATCAGGCTTAAAGTGTCTAGAAGGTAAGGGTTTCTGTCTAAAATGTCATCAGTATGACTGAGAGACCATCGAGTTCTGTACCTAATGGCAGCCTGTGCCATCACGAGAGGGGGTGCGGGATGCACCAGTACACGAATGACGAATTTAATCTATCAAAATTCGTTTTCCTTGGAGACTCTATACTGCATGCATTCATCGTAATGCTGCAACCAGGACATGGTGTCACTCTTACTATGTCCAGTGATGTCGTTGGGGATGCACTGTCGATGCACATCCCTGCTGCCACTTCAAGGGAAGCCACAACCACTGCTGCCATGCTCCTCCAGTGTCGCCGTACTCTCTTTGTGTAGACTAATCGTACTGTAAATAACATGTCCTGACTAAAGAATCGTAATATGGATGTATGATCCTGTACAGGTGAGCGGACAGTATTTCTGTCCACTGGGGCATTAGTCGGGTGGACCCACTGAGATCCCGTATGCTATTGAGTATAGCGCTTGTGAACCCATAGCTCCGGTATTCGTAACAGAAGTCCCAGCAATAGTGGCCGTGTTGCCAGTCTGTGATGCTCCAGACGTGTTGCACTGTCCATCTAAATACTGCTCTAGCTGCAGACAAGCTCATTTCCTGAGCTGAGATACACTCCTGGAAATTGAAATAAGAACACCGTGAATTCATTGTCCCAGGAAGGAGAAACTTTATTGACACATTCCTGGGGTCAGATACATCACATGATCACACTGACAGAACCACAGGCACATAGACACAGGCAACAGAGCATGCACAATGTCGGCACTAGTACAGTGTATATCCACCTTTCGCAGCAATGCAGGCTGCTATTCTCCCATGGAGACGATCGTAGAGATGCTGGATGTAGTCCTGTGGAACGGCTTGCCATGCCATTTCCACCTGGCGCCTCAGTTGGACCAGCGTTCGTGCTGGACGTGCAGACCGCGTGAGACGACGCTTCATCCAGTCCCAAACATGCTCAATGGGGGACAGATCCGGAGATCTTGCTGGCCAGGGTAGTTGACTTACACCTTCTAGAGCACGTTGGGTGGCACGGGATACATGCGGACGTGCATTGTCCTGTTGGAACAGCAAGTTCCCTTGCCAGTCTAGGAATGGTAGAACGATGGGTTCGATGACGGTTTGGATGTACCGTGCACTATTCAGTGTCCCCTCGACGATCACCAGTGGTGTACGGCCAGTGTAGGAGATCGCTCCCCACACCATGATGCCGGGTGTTGGCCCTGTGTGCCTCGGTCGTATGCAGTCCTGATTGTGGCGCTCACCTGCACGGCGCCAAACACGCATACGACCATCATTAGCACCAAGGCAGAAGCGACTCTCATCGCTGAAGACGACACGTCTCCATTCGTCCCTCCATTCACGCCTGTCGCGACACCATTGGAGGCGGGCTGCACGATGTTGGGGCGTGAGCGGAAGACGGCATAACGGTGTGCGGGACCGTAGCCCAGCTTCATGGAGACGGTTGCGAATGGTCCTCGCCGATACCCCAGGAGCAACAGTGTCCCTAATTTGCTGGGAAGTGGCGGTGCGGTCCCCTACGGCACTGCGTAGGATCCTACGGTCTTGCGGGAATCCGTGCGTCGCTGCGGTCCGGTCCCAGGTCGACGGTCACGTGCACCTTCCGCCGACCACTGGCGACAACATCGATGTACTGTGGAGACCTCACGCCCCACGTGTTGAGCAATTCGGCGGCACGTCCACCCGGCCTCCCGCATGCCCACTATACGCCCTCGCTCAAAGTCCGTCAACTGCACATACGGTTCACGTCCACGCTGTCGCGGCATGCTACCAGTGTTAAAGACTGCGATGGAGCTCCGTATGCCACGGCAAACTGGCTGACACTGACGGCGGCGGTGCACAAATGCTGCGCAGCTAGCGCCATTCGACGGCCAACACCGCGGTTCCTGGTGTGTCCGCTGTGCCGTGCGTGTGATCATTGCTTGTACAGCCCTCTCGCAGTGTCCGGAGCAAGTATGGTGGGTCTGACACACCGGTGTCAATGTGTTCTTTTTTCCATTTCCAGGAGTGTATGTAGTGTGACTGTACCGTACTGCACGGCCGAGAGAATAATATGTCTGCCCTCTCAGGTATTAATCATGTGGGGCCTTTGAGATCCTATATAGTGTTGCGTAAGGCCCTCCTGTACCCTTCGATTTCATATTCGCACCAGAGTCGTGAGAACAAGACCAAAGTGACCAGCAATATCACGGAACCATAAAGCTCACTCTCGACTGCCCACAACCTTGCTGCTGTCGAATTCTGAGATACCCTGGCAGATATTTTTTTTCTTTTTGTGCACTTATAAACAATGGGTATTCAGGCGTGATTGTGAATGAGAAACCCGTTGCGTAATCTCCCCTTGCATTCAGATTCTACATGGTGTTGCTCCTTCCTAGTTTGCGTCGTTGAGCTGAAATGCCAATAATTCGAATATCGAGTCATATAGTACACTTCACAACACTATATGACGTTTAATAAGTGCCACAAGCATGGTGTTACAATTTTTAGGGCAAGAGTATACGAGTATATGACGTCTGACAGTTTGTTTCAGTAATACTCGTCTGTCGACGATCATTTCCAGTAGACATACTACTAGGTCGTGTTGGACGTGCCCATAGTGTGACAGACTATAACAGTGGCTATTATAACAATAGACAAGGTAGTTATGTCATGATCGAAAACACGGCTCTAAAACATCATTTCAGTCACCCATAGAAGAATCAGTAGTTATAATTCGATAAACTCGACGAAGCATTCGGTTAAAGCTAGTATAATCACGTGTACGGCTAGAATTGGGAAATATTTCTTTGTTAAAATATTCTATGTGCTTACTACCAGGCAGTCATCTCTATTTCCGTTGATTTTTCTTGTTTCTCATATCTCTAGCGTAAGTGTTTGCTCCTTTATGAAGTATTTAAAGAAGGCAGCGAATCAACGAGAGAATTAACACGGGATGGTAAACAAACAAACCTAATTGTTGCCGATCAACATAGAACAAATAAACATAAAAGCTCACCGTCCACAAACGGGAGCACAAAATTTCCCATGTACGCTATTAATGTTCAATCCCCCCGAGAGCAAACTAGTGCGATGGTGCAAGGACACATTAATGGGTAATATACGGAACTAATCGAATGACAGAGTTCATCAAATACAGTGGGCCGTAATAAACGGGCAAACGTTATGATCAAACAGTAGAAGCAAACACAGACCAGCGCCTTACTCCAATATAGCCACGAAATTGCGCGTAGCCTGTTGTGGTGTTTATTAGTGTAGTACGCTAATGCAATTCAGAGAGATAAGCGGACAGAGTACACAAACTGGGAGTGTCCTGCGTGGGGTATGAAACTTCATGTTACTTCATGAGCTTTGTACTTCGTGTTAGAGCAAGAAAAGTAACGAAGAAACACCACAATCCAGTAAGTTTAAAGAAGGCTATAAAATTAAAGATACAAACACTGGAAGACTATGAAGTATATTTCTCACCACTAAAAATGTGTTGCGTATCGGTAAGCCAGTCGGGACTATACCTATCACATGACCTACATGTTTGCATAGATGGTAACTGCAGAAAGATGACTTGTTGAGAATGTACTGGTTGAAGGTAATTCACAGATTCTTCAGCTGACAAATTTCGAAATTTCTACCTGTTTGAAGCGTTTGAGAGTAACAAACATTATGCACCCAGCCTGCACTTCCTTTTAAACCATCAGACTCATCCATACACCTAGTCCCCTTAAACCACCTATAAGAATGTGTACACTGTCTCACTTATCTACGTTATGTTTCTATTTAATCTTGACATTTCAATACAAAGAGGCAGGCAAAGTGGTTCATCCAATTTCACAAGATTATATCTTCTATATGAATGAAGATAAGAAGTAGGGATCGAATTTAATGTATGTAGCGAAAGTTAAAATTTACCTTGCCAGTGTATATGGTTGCCGGTTGGGATACACCTGGTGCAACTAGATCGCTTGTTTTTTCATTATCCAAGCTGCGTTCTTGGGCTGCCAGTGCAGTCAGCGACAAGTTAAATACGCCAAAATCGATCTGAAGAGATCTATGCATAGCTAAAATGCTCATAAAGTATTCTGTTATTACGGACTAAACAGTTAAAAATGTTCGCATCTTATAGGTGCGATATAGCACCTCCTTTCCCTAACTATCTTGATGAAGTTGATCCACCACCCCAACCCAGCACTGATAACTATAAATAATTGGTTGCCAGCCTCACTATAAAATGTTTACCCGGTGAGAGAAGGGTAACTCACTATATGTGACTTATCAGGCCATAAATCAACTTAAATGAACAACTCTTCCGTTGGTTTGAATCTACCACACATTGATATTACAGGACACACTGGAATACAGCGTCAACACAAAACACCTGAAAACGCTTTAAAGAAAGGAGAAAGTAACTAATACTGACACATCAATACAGTGCCTTGTTTGGCATTTGGCACATGTAAATGCAGTTTCCGCAACTGTAGTATTTATTCCGAAGAAATTTCCAGAATCCACTTTTCTTCTTATTTTAAAAAACCATGCCCGGTTTCAGCCCCAAAGGCCATTATCCAATGGTATTTACACAGTATTAAGAAACAAACTTAAACTGCATTAGTTAAATAGAGAAAATGTAGCTATAGATATCAGTAACGAGCATGATACATAAATGTTACTAAACAACTTGTTCACGAACTTCATAAATGGAACAAAGTAAGAAATAATATTGTTCTGAGCTTGTCTACTATAAAAAATATCTTGTTACGCAAATTAAGCAATGTTGAAAAGCAGCTCGTCAACGTTTGTTTCGTCAATTGCCTCTCCCTCCCTGTCTCACACGCTGTGTGTTCTGTCAAACGTCAGACATGTAAGTTCACATTACATACGTCGATTTCTTAGACTATTAAGGAATTTATACAACACTTAAGACATTATCGCATTTTTATGATGTTGGTTGACGAGCTGTTTTTCAGCGTCACTAGTTTATGTAATATAAACATACTTTTCAATAGTAGACGAGTTCAACACATAATTTTTTTTGTTTTCTTGCTTTAATGAAGTTTTTTAAAATGTTTTTCATATTTTATGTATTAAGCTTGCTGTTGGTGATCCCCTGCTACATTCTTCTCTGTTTGACTAATTCTACTGTACTTGGTTTTTCGCTACTACGTAGCTGCCGCCGATCGTGGATCTTAAAATAGAAAGTACGTACGGAACTGGCATGCTGGTCAACATCGATATAAATTATGAGAGGAGTCCTTTTATTAAATTTAAATTCATTCTATTAGATCAACGCCCAGCAATTTCTGGATTCATATCCCGGCTCAGGTAGCTGCTAAAACTTTGTTAAATTTCAGTAACAGCCTTAGTAACTAATAGGTTCTCCTGCAAACTAGTCACAGTAACAGAAAACTACGGGTGCTCCAGACTTTTACTGGACAGCGTTCCTTCCTCCCACTAACTACAACGAGCTGCCTTCAGCACTGTACCTTAAGTTAGGCAGATGTCATGTCTCGTCTTTCCACCTCTTCAAGTAGGACTTCCAGGCTCTTTCTTTGTGTAGCATTTCCACTGCTGCCTTAATATTTTTCATCGCATTCCACACTCGCAAGTCTTCCCTTGGGCGATCAACGTGATCTCAACATCGGCTGACACCGCTTTCTTCCCGCTCCCGCACTCTGATACGCGTTGTTAGCCTCTGATCTCTTTTAATTGGCTGTTTCATAAACATCTATAGACACATGTGCACTTTGGTCATTCGGTTCTCCTCATCTTCCTTGGACCCTTTCTTGCTCTTCCCTAGTACATTTTCCAGTACAGCTGACTATTACCATAAAACATGCAGGGACAGTTTGCAGCTGCCGGTGTTTCCAAATAACCTTGGAGTTCCAGCAGCCGCTAAGATTCCGTAACAACGCCAGTTATCGTACAGGCTTCGAAGCAAACAGTAACGAGAACAGGCTAACTTCGTTGTGTCCAACTTTCCCTGGGAAACTGTATCTGAGCGCGTAGGTAAGCCTGCCTTCTGGCTTCTCAGGGACGCGCCACAATATGCACTGTTCCCACCCTTTCGCCGGAAACCGTTATCCAGGTAGATATTCTTATTGCGGCCTAGGTAAAAGGTTATTCACAACCCTTCTCAACCAAAGAATTACCTTTGCGGAGCTTACCGATTTATTACAGGTGAACATAAAAAAATACACACCACGAAGGAATTATTCGAATGGGACGGAAATTGGTAGATATGACGATTGATGTACCTGTACAGACAAACGTGTTGTGGGTTGGCAGGAGAGCCAACACCGGGTACTAGAGGAAGCCGAAAGGCACGCGTTTTAGCTCACGCAGGCTGGCGTGAGGTCTGGAACAGGAGAAGGAAATTAGAATTTAGAAAAACGGACGTAGCAGGTGGAATACTTAACTTTAATCCATTAATGATGAGCGTCACTCTTAACTGTACATGACTCAGTATCAATAGTAACTGGTAATGGCGCCTTGCGAGGTCGTAGCAAATGACGTAGCTGAAGGCTATGCTAACTATCGTCTCGGCAAATGAGAGCGTAATTTGTCAGTGAACCATCGCTAGCAAAGTCGGTTGTACAACTGGGGCGAGTGCTAAGAAGTCTCTCTAGTCCTGCCGTGTGGCGGCGCTCGGTCTGCAATCACTGATAGTGGCGACACGCGGGTCCGACGTATACTAACGGACCGCGGCCGATTTAAAGGCTACCACCTAGCAAGTGTGGTGTCTGGCGGTGACACCACAAAACGAATCTTATAATTAAATTTTGCCCGACACATTTAAGTCTCATCTTTATCTACGATAATGATGGAAACAGAAGACTTAAATGTCTCATGGAAAATTTAATTATAAGATCTATAAGATAAGGACTTCCCCCATTACGTCTGACGCTGGTGTGCTATCCCAATGCAGGAGAGCCCTGGCAATAGTCACAATGTAAGGGGGAAACTAAGCTTAAGAAAATGTTCAAATGTGTGTGAAATCTTATGGGACTTAACTGCTATGGTCATCAGTCCCTAAGCTTACACACTACTTAACCTAAATTATCTTAAGACAAACACACACACCCATGCCCGAGAGAGGACTCGAACCTCCCCCGGGACCAGCTACACAGTCCATGACTGCAGAGCCCTAGACCGCTCGGCTAATCCTGCGCGGCCTAAGCTTAAGATATGGATTGAAGTTTGTGTTGGGGAGGGCAATCGACCTGGGTAGTTCGTGCAGCAACGTTGGCCATAGTGCTGCAGTATGTAATGGTTCGCATATCTGCCTAGTAAGCAAAGAGACCCAGGTTCGAAACCTGGCCGTGGTACAAATTTTAATTTATTTCTTCTTCTTCCATCATTACCGTAGACGAACAAATGATTACTATTTCAGAAAAATTGAATGATTTATTTAAGAGACAGAGCTTCACAAACTGAGCAAGTTAACAACTCGTTGGTCCATCTCTGGCCCTCATGCAAGCGGTTATTCGAATAGGCATTGAGTGATGGAGTGATTCGATGTCCTCCTGAGGGATATCGTGCCAAATTCTGTACAACTGGCGCGTTAAATCTTCAAAATCCGGCGTAGGATGGAGCACCCTACCCATAACGCTGCAAGCGTTCAAAATTGGGTAGAGACCTGGTGACTTTACTGGCCAAGGTATGCTTGGCAAGCACACGAAAAGCAGTAGAAATTCCCGCTGTGTGCGAGCGGGCATTGGTTTGCTGTAATGTAAACCCAGGAAGGCAATGAGATATACGATATCGTCGACGTTCCGCTCATCTGTTAGGTTTACGTAGTTCTAAGTCTAGGGGACTGATGACCTCATATGTTAAGTCCCATAGTGCTTAGAGACTTTTGAACCATCTGAACCCTCACAGCAAGGTGGACATCGACGATATTCTACTCTCCGTTTTGTTGGCCTTCGTGGCAGGACATCGTAAGCTTACATTTCAACAAGATAATACCTGCCCTACCGTGACGAGAGCTTCTACTGCTTGTCTTCGTGCTTGCCAAACCCTTGCTCAGGAAACTTGTCGGATCTCTCCCCAACTGAGAACAGTTGGATCACTATGGCCGGGTCCCTGCAACTAGCTCGAGATTTTGACGATCTAACCCGCCAATCTGGCGTCAAGACTTTCATCAGGCGAACGGTCTACCCGACGGGAGGCTCTAGCCACACGGCATTTTTATTGGACAGAACTGACACGATATCCTTCAGGAGGGCACCCAACAATCCTACCAAAGAGAAACCGAATAGCTGCTTGTATAAGGGCCAGAGGTACATCAACGCGTTATTGACTTGCTGCGTGACGCTTTTTCTCTTGAATAGATCATCCAAATTTTCTGAAATTGTAATCATTTGTTTGTCTGTACAATGTACATCACATCTAGCGACTTCTGTCCTATTCGGATAATTCCTTCGTGGTGCATCGGTTGTTCTTTCTTTCTTCTCTATTTTTGTCTTAGAGTGTCTCAATTGTGTCTACAGTCAAAACGTAGTGAAGCATTAACTTTCCTTTAATTTACGTCTATGGTCACAAACTTTTTGTTAACAGATTACCGGTTTCGGTCTATAATGACCATCATCAGATCTGTTTTATAAAAACAAAGTCCTAATGTACTGCAGCCATAGTGGCATCATAAAATGTTAAATGCAAAATCAGCACCAGCATCGTCAAATATATACTGCTTTCTATTTATATATATTTGACGATGATGGTGCTGATTTTGCATTTAACATTCGACAATGCCACTATGACTGCAGTACATTAGGACTTTGTTTTTATAAAACAGATCTGATGATGGTCATTATAGACCGAAGCCGGTGATCTGTTAACAAAAAGTTTGTGACCATAGACGTAAATTAAAGGAAATCAGCACCAGCAACGTCAAATATATACTGCTTTCTATTTATATATATTTGACGATGATGGTGCTGATTTTGCATTTAACATTTGACAATGCCACTATGGCTGCAGTACATTAGGACTTTGTTTTTATAAAACAGATCTGATGATGGTCATTATAGACCGAAGCCGGTGATCTGTTAACAAAAAGTTTGTGACCATAGACGTAAATTAAAGGAAATCAGCACCAGCAACGTCAAATATATACTGCTTTCTATTTATATATATTTGACGATGATGGTGCTGATTTTGCATTTAACATTTGACAATGCCACTATGGCTGCAGTACATTAGGACTTTGTTTTTATAAAACAGATCTGATGATGGTCATTATAGACCGAAGCCGGTGATCTGTTAACAAAAAGTTTGTGACCATAGACGTAAATTAAAGGAAACTTATTGTATATGTGGGTCACTGTTTTATTCACGACAATGTCACAGCTTGTGAAAATAGTGAAGCGTTTCAGGGAGCTCTGTAATGTACGAGATGAATTCATGTTATAAGACCTTAGGCTTTTTGCCAGGACAGATAGAAACAGGAAGTTTGTTTTGAAATAGACGTGCATGCCTGGTAGGGATGTCAGCACTCTGCGGGACACAGAACTCCGGCTACGGCAACGAAAGTGAGGACTGGTTTTCATGCAATGGCGGCAAGTGTTCTCCGAGTGAATGACACGAATGCTGCCACACGACTAGAAGGCTGCTTGCATGGGATGTTGCCAGGCAATGTCGACGCGTGATAAAGGCATGAATTGGACTTCCTATTCATCGATCGCAACAATGGGTGAGACATAGGTGCCACTTTCCAGTATTCAAACCACTCCTACAGAACCGTTCGCAGCAGCCATGGAATCATGGCGCTGACGGTTTGAAAAATGTATACGACTGCAGGGAGATTATGTCGGGAAGTGACACAAGTTTCGCAGTTCTCGCGTGATTAGTATGCGAGAAAAAAAAATTCGTCAGTGTTTGTAACTTGAAGTATGTCGTAATAGAGGAGTCAGAGTCTCGGGATGCTGCACCCATCTTGGTCTCGCTTAACAAATTCCAGCGACATAAATTCCTTTTACCACTAGGGAACGACACACGTGGCAGTACACTGATGACAAATACCTTGCTGTGGTGCAAGGCAGTGGAGCTGTGTGGGCCACCAGCCCAGCTGCGCACACGGGCTCTGCGTTGCAATTACGCTTCTCCTCAATTAGCGCTGCCTTCCCTCCCCCTCCCCTCCCCTCTCCTGCTCTCCTCACCCCTCGTCCCCACCCTTCCACCACTCCACGTACCCCCTCCACCACTCTCAGCCAACACCAGGTGCGCTGTCCTCGTTAATTAAAACGCAAACCGCTCGAGTTTTTCCCGCCCTGCACTCGCGACCGATTTTGCGCTAATGAGTTCGACTTCTTCTCGTAAAATTTCCTTCATTTAGCGAAATGAACGCAATTTTCTTCACTAATATTCCTGCTAACTGGTCTGTGCCGCCACTTAAACAGCTATGACTTTAATGTTTTTTTTCGCTTATCTGTCAAACAGGAAATAAAGTCCAAACTATAATTAAGTAGCCATGCCGTTCAAAAATTTAATTTGTTAGAAGGCTTACGTCAAAAGTGACGAAAAAATCCAGTAAAAATGAAATAAAAGTTGTTTGATCACATTTGGTGACACTTGTATTGCCTCTACGTTGAAGATCATGCGTCCCGTTCCACCAGTAGCCAAATTCAGCACAGCTGTGCATGATTAGTGATTTCAAAAGAGCCGTGTCAATCTTAATTCCGGTAATGAATGTAATCGAGGTACTATTCGTCCTCTGTACGTGGTAATACCTTGTATACAAACTAGACAATACGCTGCCAGATTCCTACGAGGCCACTTGTACACATTGGAAGCGAGATGGGATGTGACCAGACTCTACACAATACCAGTATATGAATACCTCGACAAAATACTGACACCAACAATACTGCAAGGTATTTAAGGTTTTCAATTCATTTTCAAAATATTTTAATTCAGACAGACATATTTAGGATGCAAAGCAATTGTGCCTGGGTGAAGCAAGCGAGTACTCGTCCCTGGACGCCGTTTCCCTGCCTCAAATTGAAGCGTTTGTACGTCTCGATCATCCGTGAATATTTTAGTAGCTCGGAAACACTCTGCAAATTAAACATCAGACTACTTAGCAGACACAGTACAGGGTGTCTCTAAAAGTTAGATCTGATGCCACAAGACTATGCACGATGGTCAGAAACAGTTACAAAAGCTTGTAAGTGTGTTACAGAGTATATTCTACTAAGAAATTATTGTTATAAAAAAAATTCGATTCATAGCTCCGTTTCAGAGTTAATTAGAAGTGAAGTTAGCCAACCAGACATTTTCACGCGCAAGTTCAAATGGCTCTTAGCACTATGGGACTTAACATCTATGGTCATCAGTCCCCTAGAACTTAGAGGAGTTCCTAGATAACAGGACGCAGCATGTTATTCTCAATGGAGAGAAGTCTTCCGAAGTAAGAGTAATTTCAGGTGTGCCGCAGGGGAGTGTCATAGGACCGTTGCTATTCACAATATACATAAATGACCTGGTGGATGACATCGGAAGTTCACTGAGGCTTTTTGCAGATGATGCTGTGGTGTATCGAGAGGTTGTAACAATGGAAAATTGTACTGAAATGCAGGAGGATCTGCAGCGAATTGACGCATGGTGCAGGGAATGGCAACTGAATCTCAATGTAGACAAGTGTAATGTGCTGCGAATACACAGAAAGACAGATCCTTTATCATTTAGCTACAAAATAGCAGGTCAGCAACTGGAAGCAGTTAATACCATAAATTATCTGGGAGTACGCATTAGGAGTGATTTAAAATGGAATGATCATATAATGTTGATTGTCGGTAAAGCAGATGCCAGACTGAGATTCATTGGAAGAATCCTAAGGAAATGCAATCTGAAAACAAAGGAAGTAGGTTACAGTACACTTGTTCGCCCACTGCTTGAATACTGCTCAGCAGTGTGGGATCCGTACCAGATAGGGTTGATACAAGACATAGAGAAGATCCAACGGAGAGCAGCGCGCTTCGTTACAGGATCATTTAGTAATCGCGAAAGCGTTACGGAGATGATAGATAAACTCCAGTGGAAGACTCTGCAGGAGAGACGCTCAGTAGCTCGGTACGGGCTTTTGTCAAAGTTTCGAGAACATACCTTCACCGAAGAGTCAAGCAGTATATTGCTCCCTCCTACGTATATCTCGCGAAGAGACCATGAGGATAAAATCAGAGAGATTAGAGCCCACACAGAGGCATACCGACAATCCTTCTTTCCACGAACAATACGAGACTGGAATAGAAGGGAGAACTGATAGAGGTACTGAAGGTACCCTCCGCCATACACCGTCAGGTGGCTTGCGGAGTATGGATGTAGATGTAGATGTAGATGTAGAACTACTTAAACCTAACTAACCTAAGGACAGCACACAACACCCAGTCATCACGAGGCAGAGAAAATCCCTGACCCCGCCGGGAATCGAACCCGGGAACCCGGGCGCGGGAAGCGAGAACGCTACCGCTCACGCGCAAGTTCAAGCGGCCCGATAGACACAATTAGTGTCAGTTGTTCTCAGAGCGTAGGTGTTAGCACGCAAGACAGCTCAGCCTTTGGTTCGGTTTCGATCCTTACTACTGTTTCAAATCCAGTTTTTGTAACACTCTCTTGCTCAGTTTTAGGAAGCCGAACGAACAACACGTTTGGCGACACCGTCTTGGGCGGGTCACTTGAATTCGCACGCGCAGCAGCCTGATTGGCTGACTTCAACGCTAATTAATTCGGAAACGGTGCAACTTAACGAGTATTTTTCTTAGCAATATTATTTCTTCGCACAACCTACCGTGCAACACCCTTACAAACTTTTCACAATGTTTCTAACCTCCCTGTATATTCTACGCGAATTAAGACAGAAAATTGGCATGATCGTTCATTTAGGCATAGGATTACAAAATATTTACAAAAAAAAAAATCTGGTTTAACGAAGGTGCACCTGTGTTAGGTTGGTTGGTTGGTTTGGGGAAGGAGACCAGGCAGCGTGGTCATCGGTCTCATCGGATTAGGGAAGGATGGGGAAGGAAGTCGGCCGTGCCCTTTCAGAGGAACCATCCCGGCATTGGCCTGGAGTGATTTAGGGAAATCACGGAAAACCTAAATCAGGATGGCCGGACGCGGGATTGAACCGTATTCCTCCCGAATGCGAGTCCAGTGTCTAACCACTGCGCCACCTCGCTCGGTGCACCTGTGTTAGGTTGGCGCTTAAGCTTGTAGCGTTTTGCATGTTGGTGTTCTGGTTGCTATGGGTTTATTTATCGATTCTCATTTTTTTATTGTAGTTCACTGTTGCTATTTCAGTTTAAATGTTGTCTTTTGCCAGCTGCACCACGCAGTTTCCTGTCGGCTACCACATAATCCGTAAACTTACAACTGGCGCCCGTGTATCCTTCAAATTTCGATGTGAATGTTAAATTTCCATTTTTATTCCTGTAGAAGACATGGCATTGCGAAGCCGAATGAATATCTCCATACCACGGCGTACTACAATGTCAAAGCAACATATACAGAAACAAAAGGTAGGTAAGTGGGATGATGCAGATGTTGTGGGAGTGTCTAGGTTGTTTTGAGAGGAATTAAGTAGTGCAGAGTGGAGTCTGCCGGTATGCTGTGTGTCAGATATTTGCTGATCTCAAAGGATTCAAATGAATTGAGATTTCGTGTTTGTTTGTCATTAAACGCAGACATACTTCACACAATCCATCCTCAACAAAAACGGAGTCTACGTTCTGTAACCAGCAATGCTTTCCACTCACGTTTATTCAGTGTAACAGCTATAGGTTTGTCTGACAAAAGTTGCTCATTTACGAAAAGTACTATAAATTTCAGAACTGTCAAGTAATTACATCTTTCATGTCCTGATAAAACTTTGCGTAATTCTGCTCTCTTACACCAGAGGCGCCTCGATTTCAACTTTACTAAAATTCTGCCATTCCCTCATAAACCTCGTACACCACG
This sequence comes from Schistocerca cancellata, assembly GCF_023864275.1. Classification (NCBI taxonomy): domain Eukaryota; kingdom Metazoa; phylum Arthropoda; class Insecta; order Orthoptera; family Acrididae; genus Schistocerca; species Schistocerca cancellata. Next base: position 811,111,551 of record NC_064628.1, read on the forward strand.
CACTCCCTCGCCTTCCATATCGTTTTACCCTCGCCCACTGGAATCCTGCATTAATATCCAAATTTCCCACCTTTCCTCTCCAGCATTGGACTTCTTAAGATTTTCTAGTGCCCGCCAACTTGATACCACCCGCTTTATTGCTTCATCGCTCTAACCCTCGCCTGCACCAGCACATTCCCTGAATCTTACGCCCACACACTCTCACACCCTATCCCAATGAAACTTTAACTACCTTCCCCTATCTAAACACGAAATCCACCCAGACTGCTACCCAGCGTTCCAGATTATATGCAGCATTTCTTTTCTTCCTCTCACTTCCCTCTCCACTTTCATTTCTTGTTCTGTGGCCCTCCTCTCCAACTTCTCGATTTCGCTCCTGTTCATAAATGCTCTCCCACAACCACCTCCATCATTTGTTGCTCAGTATCTACAACTTAGTGCAAGAAATTTAAGTCTTCCTTTTTTACGCTGACTACTAACAAATTACTGTGTTCCAAAAGACAATAATATTTTACTTAAAACCTTCAACGTGCAGCCACTCGTTTTAATACCAGTACATATTTTTCATTTTAACTTTTTAAAACTATGTTTGTGTATTTTATGAATGCTATTCAGCTGAGGAGTGACACTGTACCACTGCCAGTTCACCCTCCTCTGATGGACAAGGGAATCAAATAGCACTAAATACGAAAAATGCAGGACTGATGATGTTTGGTTTCACAAGCTCAGTGTCTTGATATCTGCACCACTAACAAGGGAACCTCCCCATCGCACCCCCATCAGATTTAGTTGTAAGTTGGCACAGTGGATAGGCCTTGAAAAACTGAACACAGATCAATCGAGAAAACAGGAAGAAGTTGTGTAGAACTATGAAAAAATAAGCAAAATATACAAACTCAGTAGTCCATGCGCAACATACGCAACATCAAGTATGATGTTAGCGCAGGAGAGCCGTGGTCCCGTGGTTAGCGTGAGGAGCTGCGGAACGAGAGGTCCTTGGTGCAACTCTTCCCTCTAGTAAAAAGTTTAATTTTTAATTTTCAGTTTATGTGACAAACTCTTGTTTTCATTACTTTTTTGGGAGTGATTATCACATCCACAAGAAAACCTAAATAGGGCAAGGTAGAAGAATCTTTTTACCCATCCGCCAAGTGTACAAGTTAGGTGGGTCGTCAACATATTCCTGTCATGTGACGCACATGCCGTCACCAGTGTCGTATAGAATATATCAGACGCGTTTTCCTGTGGAGTAATCGGTTGACCTATGACCTTGCGATCAAATGTTTTCGGTTCCCATTGGAGAGGCACATCCTTTCGTCTACTAATCGCACGGTTTTCCGATGCGGTCGCAAAACACAGACACTAAACTTATTACAGTGAACAGAGACGTCAATGAGAATTGAATGTAGTCGAAATACTCTGAGTGATTCCGTGGAAATTAATTTAGGAATTGATACGCAAAGTAGTGGACGTGTTTTGTTTTTTGGAACATGAAACAACTACCGACGGCAGGAATGAAGAGGATATAAAATGCAGATTGCCACAACAATGAGAACCTTTTATGAAATAGAGTAATACGGTAACAATATAAACGTAAGCGTTGTGAAGTCTTTCGAGAAAGTATTTGGGTGGAGTGTAGTCTAACACCAAATCAAAATGCGCACATAAACTATAAAGACAAAAACTTCTCAAATGTGGTGCTACAGAAAAATACTTACGTTTAGATGGGTGAATAGGATAACTAACAAAGAGGAACTGAATCGATTTGTGGAGAAAAGAAATTTGCGGTATAGTTTGGCTAAACGGAGAAACAGCTTGGAAGGACACATTCTGAGGCATGAAGAAATAGTTTCGTAACTGAGAGAGCTGTGAGGATGGGTAAAAATTGAAGTGGTAATAAAGTCTGGGCTAAATTATGTTCAAGTGGCTGTAGGGTGCCGAAGATGAAGAAACTGGCTCATGTCAAACTACTGTGAAGAGCTGCAACAAACCCGTGTACAGAGTGAAGAAGACTAAACCAGCGATAGTAACTCAGATACTAAACAGATTAACGACACTAGAAAACAATTGAATAAATTAAAACCATGATGGAGTGTTTCTCCTCAGCTTGCTTCTCTTGAATGCATTCTGTTGTACTCTACATCATTGAAAACGATATAAATAACGTCATTTATTACTGTTAGCTTCTGTTAAGTGTTTAATAAGCAGCGCGTTTTGCTTTAATCCATTGGATTAATGTCGGGACTCTCGGCAGGGCAGACCATTTCAGGAAAGTTATTGTCCACAAACATTCAAAGAGGAGCTTTTATAACTCTCCCTTAATTTTGAAAAAACTCACTACATCCTGTTCTGTACACCGAATAGAATCATACCGACATTTGATGTAGCATATGAACAGGGCTCAGTTAATTAAATGTCTCCAAATTTTTGGGTGTTCACTCTGATGACAGCTTGAACTGGAAGAAGCATATTACTGAGCTTCTCAAACAATTAAGTTCAGCTTCTTTCGCTCTTCGTATAACCGTGGTAATTTACAGATCAGCCTTCTAACGTACTTTGCATATTTCCACTCAATAATGTCTTATTGAATAGTTTTTGAGGATAACTCACCACTTAGACATAAAGTATTGAGTGCACAAAAGAGATCAGTGAGAATAATTAGTGGTGTTCACCCAAGGACGTCATGTAGGCACCTTTTCAAGGAGTTAGGGATTTTAACTGCATCATCAGAGTACAAATATTCACTAATGAAATTAGTTACAAATAATCCATCTCAGGTCGAGAAGAACAGTGATGTTCATATGTACAACACAAGAGAGAAAAATGACCTTTCCTCTCCGTTATTGAAGTTGTCAGTTGCTCAAAAAGGAGTACACTATTCAGCAACAAAAATCTTCCATCATTTGCCCAACAACACAAAGTGTCTGGCAGGTAGCAGATCAAGTTTTAAATCTAGTTTAAAATAATTTCTTTTGGACGACTCCTTCTATTCCATGGACGAATTTCTGTTTCAGAAATGGTAAAAAAAATATTGTACCTCTAAATGTAGTTGATGAGTAGAACTAAAAATTTCAGTAACATTAATATTAGCACTACTCACGTGTTTATATATATATATATATATATATATATATATATATATATATATATATATATATATATATATATATATATATATATATATATATCTTGTAATCCGACTTGTTCCACATCATTTCGATAAAATAATCGCGAAAATGATCTACGGAACGTGACATAACTAAAACTAAACTAAAGCAGTGTACTATTATCCTGATTTGATCAATAATCGTCTCCTAACTGTTCCTCTACTGTACGCAGCACAAAATGATGTAATACGGATTCGTATTCTTCCACGTTTATAATTTTCTTAAGCACAACAAGGAGATCACACCGTAAGTAATAAAAACATCCCTATGTCATAACGCAACATCCTATGTACCTAACATTTGGCACTACAGATGATGGCAGGTAACGTTCTGCAGCAATTCGTTAAACCCAAACCCTTCCATCGGACTGCCACAAGGTGTACCGGGATTCGTCTATACAAACCACTAATTTCCAGTACCCACTGTCCATCCGTGTCCCTCTTCACAGTGCCTCAAGTGTCACTTAGCACTGGCTAGAGAGACGTGTGACTAAAGAGGAGTTGCTCGACTGTGTACTTCATTACTTTTGACTCCATACGCTCAGTCACTGTGCTAACTGGACTGCTGGTAGCAGTTGGTAAATATTGCATGAAATCATTCATGAGTTCGTCGCACTCTGCAGTGCTCCTTGGTCCCTGTCCATCCATAAATGAGGTCTGTCTGGTCATGGCTTAGCTACAGTTATTCGTTAGTGTTTCCACTGTAAGGTAGCAGAATAAATGGTCAGATTCACACCTTACATGAGACCTTAATACATTGCAACGAGAAGGTGAATGTGACACACAACGTAATTCAGCAGTTATGAGAACATTTGCCTATCAGTATGTAATGCAAAAAGGGATGACAGCCAATTGACAGTAATTAACACACCATTCCTATGCAATGCATGTCTTTGAGCAGAATGTGGAACAGGCAACACAAGTCGTTTTCAGTTTGAAAAGGCAGGCTGACAGCGAAGGCATGCTGCAGGGGTCACGATGGAAACCACTTAAAGGGGTGGCAGGAGGAATGTCAGCGACCCCGACCAGGTGATTCAGGAGGGAGGACTGTGTGTAGTCACATCTGCAGAAGGGACAGGGAAAGAGCTTTAGAAAGCTGCGTTTCAGTATTCCAACGGGATATGAACTTTTAAACTAGTAACGCATTTCGATCACATGTCCAGCGAGTGCAACACACAGAAAGGTCAATGTACTTTAGATGTCTAGAACGGGCAAAAAACGTCCGATCGGCGGAAAAGCACTAGGAAGGAGAAAAATACTGAAGTTTCGACGCGGTTTGATAGAAGGGACATTGCGATTGGCAGGGAGAGTTTCCACAAAATAAGAGGAACGCAAATATTGGTCAAAAAAGGCCGTGACATGAGGAACGAATGAACCCTAAGTGGGGGAGGAAATTCTGCCATGAGTAGGACAAGCAAGAAATTTTTGGGGACTCTTCTCTGAACTGGCGTTAAGTGCGGAACAGATGTTTAACTATCTATACGATGCAGAAAAAAAAATGTGTGTGGACACTGCATTCACAGCAGCTGCAGCCCAGCTAGAGATTAGCTGTAGCAACGTTTAGCTCCAACTGTGGAGAATGGAGAAACGAACCAGCCATATTAGTTAACTGTACTTGCGAGAACTGAGAGGGCACTATAATATGCACGCTGCTCCAACCATGCGCGTGTATATCACCACATACTAAGACTAGGGCTGAGTACATGTTTTCTCGCATAACGAGAAACATAGGGAAAGCTTCTACTGGGAAGTTCAGCAAAGGCCTGTTTAGTTTTGTGCCAGCCGTTGTGGCTGAGCGGTTCTAGGCACTTCAGTCTGGAACCACGCGACCACTACAGTCGCAGGTTCGAATCCTCCCTCGGGCATGGATGTGGGTGATGTCCTTAGGTTAGTTAGGTTTAAGTAGTTCTAAGTTCTAGGGGACTGATGACCTCAGATGTTAAGTCCCATAGTGCTCAGAGTCATTTGAGCCATTAGTTTTGTAGGAATTTCAGTGGGAGAGAGTGGCGATGCAGTCGGCAGCTCGTCGCAGCTTAAGGTAAACACTGCATGCAGAGGCATAAACTTTGTTGGTTCACCAGCTTGCTCCCACTGTAAACTCGAGTGGCCTCGGGTAATCTTGCGCTCAAATTTGTCACATAACTAACCATCCACCGTGGACTTGATTGTCATCCTAAATAGTACCGAACTTTGAACCGGAATCAGATGATTTTCGTAGTACTGACCAACATTTTGTGATAAAAATTGCGACATTAAACTTGGCAGTTGTTCTCAATCCTAGAATAAACACGCACATTACACCACTTCAGAACCACAACAGCAACAGTCGATTTGGGCAGCTTTAGAAGGACTGAAATGTCCCTGATAGATTTGTTACTCAGCTGACATCCAGTGACAAGTCAACTTTCGAAGCTACTGAGGTCTGCTGACCGGCTCATTCCGCTGCTACTGCCTCTCTACTGACAACACAATACACCCCGTCACCATTTATACTGACAAGTCCACCTGTCGTGACATCAATTTTGCATTACGTACGAGTGTCCGGATGTTATTTATCAGATGGTGTATATTAGACGTCGTTGGCATCGAAGCTACAGCATGTGCAAAAGATCAACAACGAACCTTTACATACAGTTATTGCACGAGACTTCTTCCCTTTCGGAGACAAGAATAGGAAATGTATTCAAAGTCTACAAAGACAGAGCTCTAACTACACACATAGGACACATAGGAAACGTAGGTGGACGTTAAGATAAAAGAAAAAAATACTGACTGAACAGTAACACGGTGTAGGCACAAAGATTTTATATTAAAGCCAAATTGCGATATCTGGCAGTGGTTTTGAAGCACAGCCGGCTTTCTTACATTCTCTTACTGATTATTTACGTAGATTAGATAATATTCGTGTGTCTCGATACAGTCCTTAACAGGATCCGATTGCTGTGCTGGGGCTCCGTATATGTATCGGAAGAAGGAATCCTATATCCAGATGGTGCTGAAAAGCCCAAGGGACGCAGACTGGCTGGGACGTAAATCCGCAGGGGATTTGCGTCCTGGTCGTGGAATTTGTATTGGAAGTGGTAGGGAGGGAGGTTCGTGCGAGAGCCGAAGCGAAGAACTCCCGTAGGGATCGTCCGCCAGCACAACGATAGACGAGCAGTGAATGTCCCAGGGGAACAGGCAACCAGTTAACCGTTATTGATGTACGTGTGACTGAAACAAACTCTTCTGCATAGAGCTTTGATAAGAATCTAATGACTTCGACGTCAACGGAATATTGAACTTTTATCAAATGATATAAACACGCTAAGCGGCAAGACAAAGGTGAGTTTGATGAGCTGTCTGAGACTAAAGAGCAATGGCATGCTGATCTGTAGGATCAGTATTTCACGCTTCAACTTCATACAGATTTTTTTTGTTTCAATGTAACGCACAATGTACAAGGTTGAAAGGTTCTGTCGAAGCTGCCCAACGTAACCTATAATCTACAGTAAGCCCTTCTTTTATAGCAAATTTTTGTACTGTTACAAATGGGAAGGTACTGAATAGGACTGGGGAGACAAGAATTTTGTGGCACAACTTGACCAAAAGAAGAGATCAGTTGATAGGACACATTCTGAGACATCAAGGGATCACCAACTTAGTATTGGAGAGAAGTAGAGATGAATACAGTAAGCAGATTCCGAAGGATGTAGGTTGTAGTAGTTACTCGGAGATGAAGAAGCCCGCACAGGATAGAGTAGCATGGTGAGCTGTATCAAATCAGTCTTCGGACTGACGACAGCAACGGCAACAACAACAACAACAACAAATGGGACACTCACGGAGAGAACGATACAGTCCATCTGATGGTGCAAATGATGAACTTCATTGAAGATTGCTTCTTAAGAAGCACGTGTATCGGCCTAAAATATCGTTCCTCACTCAGTAAGGCCTTAGATGAAGGTGAAACATTCATTAAAAGCATATGTGTTCCTAGGACGGCGTATGTGACGAGATCGATAAAAACGCTCTAGTTTCATGCGGTACATTTTCAGGTAAGGAAATTAGGTTGCTAATTAACAGCTGTCTCTTGTAACAACCTACTCTTGCAGCATACATTTTTATATGCAGTGTGTAAAGTTCTTCCCTGACTAAACGTATTTTATTGTAACATGACTAGTTTCAAACCTACAATATTATTTTCAAGTGGAATCTGAAAAAATACACAAGCGAAACAAAGCCACTGAACTTCCAGCTGCCTACAAGCAACATCAGTGTGCGTGGTTTAAAATAAAGTACTATAATACCTTACGCAATATCCAACATTAACATCCAGTGAAGAATGAAATATGCTGTTTCAGAAAACAGGATGTTGTAAAGCCCATATACTGATGGTTTTAGGTAATTTAATACTGTAATGATCTTATTTATGTTACATTTTGCTTGTAGGTTTTGCTTGTATGTTTGCTTGTACAGGGTGTTTCAAAAATGACCGGTATATTTGAAATGGCAATAAAAACTAAACGAGCAGCGATAGAAATACACCGTTTGTTGAAATATGCTTGGGACAACAGTACATTTTCAGGCAGACAAACTTTCGAAATTACAGTAGTTACAATTTTCAACCACAGATGGCGCTGCGGTCTGGGAAACTCTATAGTACGATATTTTCCACATATCCACCATGCGTAGCAGTAATATGGCGTAGTCTCTGAATGAAATTACCCGAAACCTTTGACAACGTGTCTGGCGGAATGGCTTCACATGCAGATGAGATGTACTGCTTCAGCTGTTCAATTGTTTCTGGATTCTGGCGGTACACCAGGTCTTTCAAGTGTCCCCACAGAAAGAAGTCACAGGGGTTCATGTCTGGCGAATAGGGAGGCCAATCCACGCCGCCTCCTGTATGTTTCGGATAGCCCAAAGCAATTACACGATCATCGAAATATTCATTCAGGAAATTAAAGACGTCGGCCGTACGAAGTGGCCGGGCTCCATCTTGCATAAACCACGAGGTGTTCGCAGTGTCGTCTAAGGCAGTTTGTACCGCCACAAATTCACGAAGAATGCCCAGATAGCGTGATGCAGTAATCGTTTCGGATCTGAAAAATGGGCCAATGATTCCTTTGGAAGAAATGGCGGCCCAGACCAGTACTTTTTGAGGATGCAGGGACGATGGGACTGCAACATGGGGCTTTTCGGTTCCCCACATGCGCCAGTTCTGTTTATTGACGAAGCCGTCCATGTATAAATAAGCTTCGTCAGTAAACCAAATGCTGCCCACATGCATATCGCCGTCATCAATCCTGTGCACTATATCGTTAGCGAATGTCTCTCGTGCAGCAATGGTAGCGGCGCTGAGGGTTTGCCGCGTTTGAATTTTGTATGGATAGAGGTGTAAACTCTGGCGCATGAGACGATACGTGGACGTTGGCGTCATTTGGACCGCAGCTGCAACACGGCGAACGGAAACCCGAGGCCGCTGTTGGATCACCTGCTGCACTAGCTGCGCGTTGCCCTCTGTGGTTGCCGTACACGGTCGCCCTATCTTTCCAGCACGTTCATCCGTCACGTTCCCAGTCCGTTGAAATTTTTCAAACAGATCCTTTATTGTATCGCTTTTCGGTCCTTTGGTTACATTAAACCTCCGTTGAAAACTTCGTCTTGTTGCAACAACACTGTGTTCTAGGCGGTGGAATTCCAACACCAGAAAAATCCTCTGTTCTAAGGAATAAACCATGTTGTCTACAGCACACTTGCACGTTGTGAACAGCACACGCTTACAGCAGAAAGACGACGTACAGAATGGCGCACCCACAGACTGCGTTGTCTTCTATATCTTTCACATCACTTGCAGCGCCATCTGTTGTTGAAAATTGTAACTACTGTAATTTCGAAAGTTTGTCCGCCTGAAAATGTACTGTTGTCCCAAGCATATTGCAACAAACGGTGTATTTCTATCGCTGCTCGTTTAATTTTTATTGCCATTTCAAATATACCGGTCATTTTTGAAACACCCTGTATGTTCGAGTGTGGTAGAATAAAAGATATGCTGCTGAAGAGGAGTTTTACATAAGCAGCTGTGGGGTACCCCAAAATGACAAAGAACAATTTTTAATTAAAACTGTACAAAAATAATTTTATATTCGATTAACTGCTTGGGGAAGAGTGGATTTAGCATAGGCATCTCAAAACCCACTCCCACAGGTGTGGGATGATGGGTATCAACCAATACCACTAAAAAGAAACATTCATCATCATCAAAGAAAGAAACGATGCGCTTAGACCAATCAAGTTTAGTGATACCTGGCTATCATGAGGAAGCTCTGGGTAACTGGCTGTCACGATGAAGCAGTTGTACTGGCGCCTATAGCAATCATCTACAAGTTGGTTTTGGATGACTGTGCTGAAAAAGTACCGTTACTGATTTGGAATTTATAGTTCATCGTCTGAGGGCTTAAACACTTTTATCAAAACATGTGGTATGTTTGCTATGACAAAACTGTCACGTACATCTAAAGAATATTGTTTCATTTTCTGCCATAATTTTGTGGCTATTTTATTGAGAGTACTGGACATATGGGTTTGGGAGAAAGGCTCTGCGCTTTTCGTGCTGGAAGTGCGCATTCCCCGTTTTGTCATAGAATCCTGTTGTCGGCAGAAGGCAGTCAGTGAATCTAATCAGGAGAAGTGAGTCTCCAGAGGGACATTTTTCATTAAAGTAACGCTGTGGCCTTCTTCGTGCTTTTGTGGGCAGAGCCAGCGAGCGGCCCAATCTGAGTGTAGTGAACACCGTGCTGCCTCTGACGTCCCCAGAGAATAATTGAGTATGAATTTTTTGTCTTTTCTGCATGGGCAGCAAGGATTGAGGTGCTGCAGTGCCACCTGGCCGGCATGAGAAAGACAGTTGCTTTCACTCCAAAATTTTGGTCATCCAGGCAAAATGAGTCACTCTGCCACCACGTTTGGTGCAAAGAGGACGACCAATTGACGAGACACTGCTCTAGGCCAGTAGCATCCTCGTGTCTGTTAATGTACATTTTGTACGGTAATAGTTGGATGTTTCTGCGGGAGTTCCATGGTTTTTTCATGAAATAAGTGATATTTTGTCTGTCACGTTGGCAACAGCATTGGGTCGTACCATCCATGTAGTGCTTTTTGAAAGTAGAGAGTTGAGGAGGGAGAAGTAAGTTTCGTTGCATTCGTACTCTGGCTACTGTGCAGTTGGTCTCTTGACAGTTGTCTGGTGCTGAAGGGTGCACACTTTGCTGATTTTGGGGAATGAAAGTGTCCCAGTCTGCGGTAGCATAGTCCATACTCTGAGCATGGTCCATATTCTGAGCAGCTTGCTACTTACTTGTTCTGACACGCTACTTGAGTTGCACACTGATTATAATTTGTGATTTTCTCTCATTAGCGTTAAATTTGCGACCTTCCCAGATACAGATAGACTGTTACGTTTCTGCATGCGGTCTTACATATAATTTGGTAACTCTACACGGTATTAGCGTCATTTCTGTGTAAAGGAGGCCCACGAGAAAGACAGGCCGCGGTGCGTACGTCACGAAGGTAGTCCTGAACTCGCTCGCTCACTCAGCTCAGCAGACAAAATGCGTTTCTAAACCTGTTAACTCGCAGCTGGGCGTGTAAGTACTAACGAGAATTGCATCTTCCACTGAAATCTGCTATTATGAAGTTTTACTGATTAACAGTACTACAGCAAAATTTAATTTAAGATCAATGCTCGATATAAATGGTATAATGGCTTGTTTATAGCATTTAGTCTCTTTTGATTAAAAGTACTCATTACATGCTGGAAGTGGTGCCTTATGCAACTGATAATCATTTTAGCATGATTTTATTTTATTGTACGTCAGTACAGCCGTAACAAATTATAAGTAGGCCCATGGACTTCCCATCATTATAGAACTAATAACAGTAAGACTCCATAATAGCGGATTACAGTAGGCCCATGGACTTCCCATCATTATAGGACTAATAACAGTAAGATTCCATAATAGCGGATTCCAGTAGAAGATTCAGTTTTCGTTTGTATGGACACGCCTAGTTACGAGTTAACAAGTGTAGAAACGTAGTCAGTCTGCTGATTTGAGCGAGCGAGCGAGCGAGCGAGCGAGCGCAGAACTACCTTCGTGACGTAAGCGCCGCGGCCTGTCTTCCTCGTAGGCCTCGTATGTAAATTCAACCCACGTGTTTTCGACAACTTTGCTCTATGTCAAGTATTGAATTATGTCCAAAAAATAGGGAAAAAAATAATCTGTTATATTCATACTTGATTTAAATTACCAGATCCCTTAAACTGTCGTACAATTTTTCCATGATTAGGTGACCCAATATGGCCTGCTGGACACCTAATCTTGTTGTTCTTACTCTGAAGGTGATAACACTGATCACTGCGACCAAACTTAACATCATTCTCTTGTTATTCGGATAAACTAACAAGCACTGCAATCGCTCTTCTTGTTATATTGTAAATCTGTTCATTGATCGAGAGAGCTGTGTCGACTTCCCATGGGATTGCAAGTTTGTTCTGTGTTGCTTTATGACTATTTGTCAACCAACACAGTAGTCAGACGTCATAGATTAACGAGGGGCCGGTGTCACTGCCCACGCAAAAACGTTAAACTTCCACGTTTGCAGACGAACTGACCTTGGATTAAAAGGAAAAAGAGAATCCAAAGATTGAAAATTACGACATTAATGGGTGCGCTACAAACGAGATCGTAGAGCAACCATAACTGTCACGCTTTCGAACCTCTGTTTATCCTAAGTCAACTCACCTGCAAAACATTCCCTACGTTTTGATTAAAGTTTGCAAGCCATCTGACGAAGAATGTATAAATTGGTCACCGGCAACGGTAGCTTTTCAGTAAGTTAAAGCAAAACCAGCTTGTTTTTGGTTTCTAGCGTGTACTATCAATATTCCGTACTTCATTCCTTTTTACCAATCAATTCCAGTCGGTCGCAAACAAAAACAAGAGATGCAAAATTTTCCAATACCTTCAGGGGGTTAGTTTTATGAAACTGTTGCTCGACACTGTCCAATACGTATCTCTTCATCGTTTCCCTTCATACACTTCGTCCTTTCCCATCCTTCTCTTTTCTGAGTACGCCATCAGCCACGCTACATAGCTTTAGCCTCAGAGGGCCACTCCAGCCAGGCATTCCCCAGAGTGATGCCACACACAGCTCTTACGAGTCGCCTCAAAAGCATCGCACATAACAGGAATCTTCTTACGCTTCCGCCAAAAGACGTTAAAATAGGTCTGCCTATCTGTCGATAAACGTGCGTGCCGCCACGGTGACCGCCGAAACCAGGGGCTACTTCCTACATCCAGCAAACAGAGCGCAGATAACGATTCATAAGCTGATCGTGGATAAAAATGACCACATACCTCTACTCGGCCAGTTGCTGAACATTTGTTGACCAGTTACCGTTATCTACAGTTGTCATACTTGTATCCCGGCTGCCGACGATTGGTGATTGTAGCCTGAACTATAGCTTACAGACTGAACTATAGGATTAGGTAGTTATCACTAAGATTTATTTTCGTTTCTATTACTACAGTGCTAGACCTTTTCATCATCAGACTGAAGATGGATATTTCGAACAATAATTTAATAAATTGTTATTTGCTAATTATGGTGATATATATATATATATATATATATATATATATATATATATATATATATATATTATACCAGTAGCCCACCCTGGCTTCGCACAGACAGCGCTATGTATCTATGGCCTGGTGACTTGTTTATAATGTGTAGTGACGAGCGACATAATGCATGATGCTCTCAGTCACAGTTACGCCATGCCTCGTTTTCGGAAGAAGTTTCCAAGGAGTAAGTTGAGGCCTGATGTTGTCAAGCTGCAGGAAGTCTCCTTTCACAGTCTTCACTGGATACTTGAAACCGCGTAGTCCTCATTCCTTAAGACGTTCTAGTGCACTGAGACGACTCAACAATTTTCTACTGTTTTTATTCGTCAACGAAACTAAATCAAAATGTAGTAAGCAGGCACCCAAATCACAAACAAAACACATTAAATTCGTTTCTCCTAGACAAGGAATCAAACACAAAACCTATCAAAAGAAGAAAAGCGACGTAGTTAAGTTTTTAATATACAAAGTGAAATCAGTAGATCCATACATCACAACCAACTAAATTCAATGTTAATTTGTATCAGTAAAAATAAAATACCTTATGAACCAAACATTATGAGCACCTGCTTAATAGCTTGTTTGTCCGTCTTTGGAATGAAATACATCGTTCATTCTGCATATCATGGATCCGACAGATTGTTGGTAGGTTTCTGGAGGTATGCGACATTAGACGCCTGCGCACAGGTCATCTAATTCGCGAAAATAACGGGCCACTGACATGCGTGCGCAGTGATATCTCCCGATATCAACCCACATGGGTTCCATAGGATTTACATCAGGCGAATTTTGGTCGCCGAGACGTGAACGTGAGTTCACTAGATCGCTCCTCAAACCACTGTTACACCGTTCTGGCTCCGAGACGCAGACAGTTATACTGCTGAAAGATGACGTCGCCGTCGGGGAAGACGTCAAACATGCAGGGATGCTGGTGGTTCGCAGTTCTCAGTGTGTCTTCCATTACTACCACAGGTCCCATGCATGCCCCCCACCAGACTGCGTCCATGGCGCGCTGCTCGTTCCGAGCCGCGCTTGTCCTCGATGTCGGCGTTTGTGGAGATGGCCAGGTACATGATGTAGCAAAAATGTGACTCTCCCGAATAGCCGACACGTTTCCATTGATCGACGGTCGACTCCCTGTGATTCAGTGCCCAGTGCAATCGTAGTTGACCATGTCGTTGGGTCAAAATGTGAACACATTGGGTGGTCTGCTGCGGAGCTACGTGTTCAACAATGTACGAAGAACGGTGTGATCCGAAACACTCATGCGTGTACCATCATTGTGCTCTTTCGGCACAGATACCACAGGTCACCCTCTATCCTACTTTACACAGCTGACAAGCCTCCAAAGCAACGTTCTGTGAAGAGTCGTGGACGTCCACTCTTTCCGAAAGTAGCACGTGAATATTCTACCAGCTTTTCTCTTTTCGAAATTCTCGTTCACAGGCTATGCGTAATAATTAGCTCCCCTTTGTCAAATATTCTTATCTCAAAGGATTTCCGCCGGCCGTTGTGGCCGAGCGCTTCCAGGTGCTTCAGTCCGGAACCGCGATGCTGCTACGGTCGCAGGTTCGAATCCTGCCTCGGGCATGGACGTGTGTGATGTCCTTAGGTTAGTTAGGTGTAAGTAGTTCTAAGTTCTAGGGGACTGATGATCTCAGAAGTTAAGTCCTATAGTGCTCAGAGTCATTTTTGAATGGATTTCCCCGTTTGCAGCCAATGTCATCGCTAGGGTGATATCTCGCCCGTCTCTGCTCCGCTTGCATACTTCTGTTACCGCATCACGAACTCACAGCAGCATCCAACCTCGCTGTGGGCAGTGGTCATAATGTTTTGGCTTGTCAGTGTAGTGGCGCTTAAATCTGTCACTAACGTTAGCTTCCTAAAATACTTCTGTTATAGAGAGAGAGAGAGAGAGAGAGAGAGAGAGAGAGAGAGAGAGAGAGAGAGAGAGAGAGAAAGAAACCAGAGCCATCTATTGGTTATTTAGTGTACTACGGAAGAACACGGCCATCTATCGGTTCTTCGGTGTACTACGTCGCGATGATCGAGTCATTGAGGTAAGCATCCGAATTGCTAAGATGATTAGACTTCAAAAAAATGGCTCTGAGCACTATGGGACTTAACTTCTGAGGTCGTCAGTCCCCTAGAACTTAGAACTACTTAAACCTAACTAACCTAAGGACATCACATACATCCATGCCCGAGGCAGGATTCGAACCTGCGAGCGTAGCGGTCGCTCAGTTCCAGACTGTAGCGTCTAGAACCGCTCGGCCACTCCCGCCGGCGATGATTAGACTCCTAAAATTTTAAAGTAAAATATCTTTCGTTCCGTGTTCCACAATTTTGATGAAATAAAGCCTATATGCAGCCTCATGCTACGCTGAAGGTACCTGTGAATACTTCACGAAAATTCATCTCGAGATTAGCACGGTGGTGGTGAGTTCTTATGGGACCAAACTGCTGAGGTCATCGGTCCCTAGGCTTACACAGTACTTAATCTAACTTACGCTGAGGACAACACACACACGCCTGCCCGAGGGTGGACTCGAACCTCCGACGGGGTCAGCCGCTCGAACCGTTTCCAGGCGCCCAAGACCGTGCGGCTACCCCGCGTGGCGGAGATTAGCAATTCGAACAGAAAATCACTACGGATAAGAGACATACAACGTTTTTAGACACAGTCTTATTGTATTCTGTTACATTCTCCACATTACCCGAAATCAGTTTTTGCCAAATATTTTCAGACAGACAGAATAGTTTTAGAGTTTTATTATCAGATTGACTGGAGACCTCCGGCTGCTGTCGAATGCCGCGTCTCACCCTTCAGAGTAACATATTTTGTCTTTCTTCAACTGTCAAATTTCTGTTGGTCACACTCCTTTCAATCTCTTGAATTCATTTAAGTCGTGTTCTTTCTCTGCGCCTTCCGTTTGTCGGGCTATATTCAAATATATTTTTCGGTGTTCTTAACTGTCCAGTTCTCAGTAAGTATCCTAATGATAAAAGTTACACTGGACTCGCATTAGAAAGGGTGATGGTTCGAACTCGAGTACGGCATCTTCATTTAGGTTTTCCGTGATTTTCCTAAATTTCTTAAGGCAAATGCCGGGATGGTTCTTTTGAAAGTGCACGGCTGAGTTTCCTCCCCCATCCTTCCCCAATCCGAGATTGTAGTCCGTCTCTAACGACCTAGTTGTCCTCCTCATAAAAGTTACCTGTATTCTATTTCTTCTATTGATATACACTCCTGGAAATGGAAAAAAGAACACATTGACACCGGTGTGTCAGACCCACCATACTTGCTCTGGACACTGCGAGAGGGCTGTACAAGCAATGATCACACGCACGGCACAGCGGACACACAAGGAACCGCGGTGTTGGCCGTCGAATGGCGCTAGCTGCGCAACATTTGTGCACCGCCGCCGTCAGTGTCAGCCAGTTTGCCGTGGCATACGGAGCTCCATCGCAGTCTTTAACACTGGTAGCACGCCGCGACAGCGTGGACGTGAACCGTATGTGCAGTTGACGGACTTTGAGCGAGGGCATATAGTGGGCATGCGGGAGGCCGGGTGGACGTACCGCCGAATTGCTCAACACGTGGGGCGTGAGGTCTCCACAGTACATCGATGTTGTCGCCAGTGGTCGGCGGAAGGTGCACGTGCCCGTCGACCTGAGACCGGACCGCAGCGACGCACGGATGCACGCCAAGACCGTAGGATCTTACGCAGTGCCGTAGGGGACCGCACCGCCACTTCCCAGCAAATTAGGGACACTGTTGCTCCTGGGGTATCGGCGAGGACCATTCGCAACCGTCTCCATGAAGCTGGGCTACGGTCCCGCACACCGTTAGGCCGTCTTCCTCTCACGCCCCAACATCGTGCAGCCCGCCTCCAGTGGTGTCGCGACAGACGTGAATGGAGGGACGAATGGAGACGTGTCGTCTTCAGCGATGAGAGTCGCTTCTGCCTTGGTGCCAATGATGGTCGTATGCGTGTTTGGCGCCGTGCAGGTGAGCGCCACAATCAGGACTGCATACGACCGAGGCACACAGGGCCAACACCCGGCATCGTGGTGTGGGGAGCGATCTCCTACACTGGCCGTACACCACTGGTGATCGTCGAGGGGACACTGAATAGTGCACGGTACATCCAAACCGTCATCGAACCCATCGTTCTAACATTCCTAGACCGGCAAGAGAACTTCCTGTTCCAACAGGACAATGCACGTCCGCATGTATCCCGTGCCACCCAACGTGCTCTAGAAGGTGTAAGTCAACTACCCCGGCCAGCAAGATCTCCGGATCTGTCCCCCATTGAGCATGTTTGGGACTGGATGAAGCGTCGTCTCACGCGGTCTGCACGTCCAGCACGAACGCTGGTCCAACTGAGGCGCCAGGTGGAAATGGCATGGCAAGCCGTTCCACAGGACTACATCCAGCATCTCTACGATCGTCTCCATGGGAGAATAGCAGCCTGCATTGCTGCGAAAGGTGGATATACACTGTACTAGTGCCGACATTGTGCATGCTCTGTTGCCTGTGTCTATGTGCCTGTGGTTCTGTCAGTGTGATCATGTGATGTATCTGACCCCAGGAATGTGTCAATAAAGTTTCCCCTTCCTGGGACAATGAATTCACGGTGTTCTTATTTCAATTTCCAGGAGTGTATCTTTGTTTTTTGCTGTTTCCCGTAAAACCTCATTTTTTTCTGTATTCCAAAAGAAAGACGCTTGTTTCTTGTCTTAGAAAGTCCATTTCTACGATTTCGATCTTCTTGCCGTTCTTCTCCGTAATCGTCCAGCACTCCGAACCCTAGATGGTGTTTGGCTCAATAATGCCTTTAAAATATATTAAATTTCGATTTTAATCCAGGTTTTGCGGACCACGTAGTGTTCAAATGTGTGTGAAATCTTATGCGACTTAACTGCTAAGGTCATCAGTCCCTAAGCTTACACACTACTTAACCTAAATTATCCTAACTACAAACACACACACGCAAGCCTGAGGGAGGACTCGAACCTCCGCCGGAACCAGCCGGACAGACCATGACTGCAGCGCCTAAGACCACTCGGCTAATCCCGCGCGGCCTGCGGACCACAAAAGGGAGTTCAGTTTTGAAATTGTCCTCCTTCCTGAGATCAATCTGTTTCTCAAGTCATGTTCACATGTTCCATTTTTATATGTACTCCCAGCTATTTACAACTTCCACATCTACCGACGATTGAATTGTCTGATATTTCAATATCTATCGATTGCGTTCTCGTGTATTTTAAATGTTTTTAAATTTTATTGTTGGATTTCAGGACGTGCCCATTCAGCCTTGTCAATAGTGAAATGTCAATTATGACAATACGAACGGAAAGACAATACAATACGTAATCTCTGGGCAGAGGAAATCTCCAACCTAGCCGGTAATCGAAACCAGGCCCCTTCGCTTGGCAATCCTACCCTCTGACCACATAGCTACCGAGACAACCACGTTGTCGTTAAGTATTCTGTCCGTTGCCAAGATTATTTGTGTTTTAGTTGCGACAGCTCTTTCATAAATCTAGCTGCAAGCATGCAAGCCACCCCCCCCCCCCCAACAACTACACTTCTATGGCAGATGTTTCCCTTCTTGCTACTTCTTATGAAGGGCGCCAAATTTATTTTGTGAATACAGCATTCTTCTTCTTCTTTCTCTTTCTCTTCCTCTTCCCTCTATCATTTTCTCTGCCCTTCTTCATCTTTTTCCTCGCCACGAAACTGCACCCTTACAGAAATATAGCCCAGGGTCTCCGCAGGTCAGTTTCACCTCTGCTAGATAACTTCTTGGTAGCCCCTATATGTCCTGGCCTTCACGACGAATCTAGCCCTTCTCTCCGCGACCCGAAAAGTGGCCGGATCAGAAGACGAAGTAGAGACTAATTCGCGGCGGAATCCGTTCCTGGGAATACGCGAACAATCCGCGTCGTGATTAATCGCGGCGGATCCTGGCGCGGGCGGGCAATTTATCAGAGGCGATACGCCTGCGGCCGGCCGCGAGAGGCCTGCGCTGGACCATTAGTCAGCACACCTGCTTCCAGGGCCGCGCGACCGCCTGCGACGAACGGAGCTCCCGCCAACGGCGCCGCCTCTCCGACACCACTCTGACGTCACAGCGCCATCACTCTCCTTCATCCACGCCTTACACCGATCGTACAAACTTTTCAGGTCAGACGAGACTGCGCTTGGCTATGGGCCCGTCCGCGGAGTGGAGTAAAAACTGTTTAGTTAGACATATTGTGGTGTGCGTACTGTAAGACCTTCAGTACACACACCATCAGAATATTTGACTTGTCGCTCTAACGAAGTAGGCGAGTGTCAGCAATATGTCTCGCGGTCTTATCGTGGCGTGTTTATCTTCTGCCGTTAGGTCAGACGATAGAAATGCCACTTTAACGCTTAGATTAGCAGATTGACGGTGACCAACTTTAAACAGAACTTGATTAATTTTCACACACATTTATTAAAATAATAACAAGCATAAAAATTACTTAACTTGGTTCTGGATCCTATTTACAATTGACAATCTGAAGTTCCTTTGGTACTGGTACGTTAATCCTATTCTCACATATATGTCTGATACTTGAAAAACATGTATACATTTATCTTCATGGCTTTGTACAGGAATATGGTAATCTTATTAGGCGCAGACTGAAGATTGAGTATAGACTGGTACAGACAAATGTAGAGCTCGTACAAACTGATACAGTCTAATGCAGACTGGTACAGACAAATGCAGACTGACTAATCGGAGGTCTGTACACTCGTTATAATACCTCGCGCGTTCATGTATCACTGCGCGAGTGTGATCCACGAGGAGAAAAGGTTCTACGTTAGCAGCAATCTCATTGGCTGCGTTACATATTAATACGCGGATCGGCGAAAGCAGAATTTGGTCCGTCTCTATGGCAGCGCCATCTCGTAGTGCGGAGACGTACGAGTGCTGCGCCTGCGTTGTTCTGCTTAGTGGGAAAGTTGTGTACGCGCTGACTACGCGGAACTATGTACACAACACATATGGATGAGTTATTCCTTTTAAATGATCCACCTTTGACAAGGTCGTAAACTTGTACAAATAACAAATACCTGAGCCATATTTTTTATGAAATGTATTAATCATGCGACAGGTTTCGACACTACAGTAGTGTCACCTTCAGGCCGTTATGCATACCGAATGGTGATAGCCAACTTTCGATGCATTAAGACAGGTACCATGTATATTCACTGGTCCAATTATCCAACGGTAACAACTGGTCGCGTAATTGATATATTTTATTAAAACTACGGCTGTTGGTATTCCATATTTCTGCAAGTTATTCATTGGCTTTTCAACTGTAGCGCACCCATACAGGGGTTATACAAATACATGGAAGCGCCGCGAGAGATGCCTCCTTGAGCATAAATGCATATGCTAGCCAAACCTGGATGTTATTCTGTTGTATTTGACCACGAGCGGTACCTGTGCAATGTCCTCATGACATTGAAAGTGTTAGTCGGGATCGGAGCAGTGTTCTGGTTTATTGAGAGTGCGTTATTCCGGAACCATGATTGTACCCAGGCGTGCACCGCTTCTCCGAAACAACTTGGTGGTCACGAATGTCTGTCTTGGGGCTCCAAACTATGGAAATCGCTTAGGGAGAGATAAGGGCTTTGTGGAGAATATTTAAGAGCTTCCCAGCGAATTTTCTGCGATGAATTCGAAACATTCTTAGCAGTATTTGGTTCATTGGTGAAGTGTTAAGTATGATCACTGCTTAGTTCTAGGAGCTTTATCTGTCACTCATCACTTCTTTCAAATTCGAAAATGTTCGTGAACGTGTAAACGTCCGAGTTGCACCTTGGAAGGTTTCCCTGTAACTGGCTGGGTGCGTCTATTCAAAGTTCAGAGGAAAAGAGCGGTATACCAGACCCAACAGAATTATGCCTATTAAAGCACTGTGGCATTCAAACCTACCTTCCTGTTGATGACAGCTTTACCTTCCTACGCACATGGAGCAATGTCATTGATTATCTGCTTGCTGGTCGCAGTGCTGCCGTATGAGATGGTTGACGGAAACCTAATGGTCTTGTTCACATTTACGGTGCAAATTAGGACTTCCTTCTAGCAATGGATGTGGTATTTTAGAATGATAAGTGTAGTAATGTATTCAAAAATGGTTCAAATGGCTCTGAGCACTATGGGACTTAACATCTGAGGTCATCAGTACCCTAGAACTTAGAACTACTTAAACCTAACTAACCTAAGGACATCACCCACATCCATGCCCGAGGCAGGATTCGAACCTGCCACCGTAACGGTAGCGCGGTTCCAGGCTGTAGCGCCTAGGAAGTTCGGTTATGGAGGTGGAGGTGGGATAGTACACATTGAGAATTAATATTGTGAAGTCATTTTAGTTCTGTCAACAGTTGGCTGCAATATTGCCGCCCGGATTTAAAGTTTTGCGAAACCGCTTTCATGGAAACAGTAGTAAGGAATAGTAACGTTCTATGAGGTTTCGTGATTGCAGCTGTCCACTTTCCTACTAATCAAGACGTTGGGTCATTAGGGCAATCTGTGTACCGTAAGCCCACACACGTACAGACTTCTATCTGCAAGCGTCCAGCTGCCATCACCCTTCACAAACTACTGGCGTCCTTAGAAAATTGGTTCAAATGGCTCCAAGCACTATGGGACTTAACACCTGAGGTCATCAGTCTCCTAGACTCAGAACTACTTAAACCTAACTAACCTAAGGACATCACACACATCCACGCCCGAGGCAGGATTTGAAGCTGCGACCGTAGCAGCAGCGCGGTTCCGGACTAAAGCGCCTAGAACCGCTCGGCCTTGTGGCACCGAGCACATGTTATTTATGACGGAGACAGCCTTACAAAGGAGCTAGAACATCTGCAGTCGGTGTTCAATGGTAATGGCTTCTCTCCACGTCAAACTAGTACATCGCTAAGGAGGAAGACACATGATCACCCACAACATCAATAAGTTAAAGAGCTGTTCAAACCCAGGGCGTTTCTTCCGTACGTAGGCAACCTTTCGTTTAAAGTAGCAAGATACTAAGGAAACATCAACTTAAAGTAATCTTCCGGCCTCAGGCATAGATCTCAGTTCTGAAAGGGACTATATGAAACTGCGGAACGCCAAAATTTATAAAATTCCTTGCCAGTGTGCAAAGCTTACATAAGTCAGACGATATGCACAGCACATAGAAAGTGCATTAAACATGAGCGCCACTCTCGTCTTTGGCAGCCCAGTAAGTTGGCCGTAGCTGAGCATTGTTTTATCACAAGACACTATGGATTATTTTGTCTCAAAAATCTTGGCCCCGGCGAGATCCTTTTGGCAATTAGTAATTACATAATCTGTGAAATACGTCTAACACAAAATCTTATAAATCGTGACACCGGCTTTCAACTGGACAAGACTTGGGACGCGGTGATGTCTCCAATTTTTTTTCTGAGAGGAAAATAATGACACGTCTGTCGACATCTGACGCTTGTTTTTAGCGCCGCGAGCTCGCTCTCCGACAGAGAGCGGCATGTAGTTTCATCTTAACAGGCATGGGCTTGCGCGCCACAGATGGAACAGTGTCTACAGAGGGCGCCGATTTCGATAGAGGACACTCCTGTGAGGTCGCCAATGCGCCATCCGTCTCCTCTCCAATCTTTGCTATAAAGCCCACACCGTGAACTGGCAGTCTCCAGTGGAGGGCACTCACCTGAAAATTGTTGGACGGTTGCCAACCGAAACATTGTGGCAAGAAATTGGACATTGTGGTAAGGTCTTTGTTGTGTCTAGACAAGACAGTCTAGACACAGGGCGAGGAAGCCGAAAGGGCACGCGCTTAATTCACGCAGGCTTGCTTAGGTCTGAAACAGGATACGTAATGAATGCTATAAAGGAAAGTACGTAGCTGCTGGAATACTTAACTTTAATCCATCAATTGTATACAGCATTCTTGATGATACAAGTGAGACTCTCAGATATGGTTAATGGCGCCTTGCTAGGTCGTAGCCATGGACTTAGCTGAAGGCTATTCTATCTCTCGGCAAATGAGAGAAAGGCTTCGTCAGTGTAGTCGCTAGCAAAGTCGTCGTACAACTGGGGCGAGTGCTAGTCCGTCTCTCTAGACCTGCCGTGTGGTGGCGCTCGGTCTGCGATCACTGACAGTGGCGACACGCGGGTCCGACATGTGCTAATGGACCGCGGCCGATTTAAAGCTACCACCTAGCAACTGTGGTGTCTGGCGGTGACACCACAGTCTTATGGGACCAAACTGCGGAGGTAATTGGTCCTTAAGCTTAAACACTATTTAATATAACTTAAACTAACTTACGCTGAGGAGGACACACACCCCCATGTCCGAGGGGGGACTCGAACCTCCGACGGTAGGAGCCGCACGGACCGTGACAAGACGCCTTAGACCACGCGGCTATAACCCCTGCAGCTATTGTAGCAAGAAGTCAACATGATCCGCCTGCTATCCCGAAAACTCATCGAATATTCAGTACGTCGGGAAAACTAGAAGAATCACATATAGGTAATGTGTTTGAATTAATGTAAAAAGTCCTTTACTACGAAACAAAAAGTAATTGTAAAATATTTTTCCTGAAAAAGAAAGGTCATATAGCGAAAGTATAAGGAAAACTATATCGATGATGATAGTTTTTTGAAACTGTCGCAGTAAAATGCAATTCGTTTTCTGTTTATTCTTCTGTGAGCGGCTAGAGGTAACGTAATCGTTACCTCTGTAAGAAAGATTGTTGAGTATTTAGTAGCAAAGAACTGGCAAATGGCTGTCAGCAAAACTCTTCTCTGTAGCAATGAGAAACTGGTTAGGAACAGTGAGATTATTTCCTAGTTTTCTCTGATGGAAAAATGGTTCAAATGGCTCTGAGCACTATGGGACTTAACATTTGAGGTCATCAGTCCCCTAGAACTTAGAACTACTTAAACCTAACTAACCTGCCCTAGGCAGGATTCGAACCTGCGACCGTAGCGGTCACACGGTTCCAGACTGAAGCGCCCAGAACCGCTCGGCCACATCGGCTGGCTCTCTGATGGAGATAACTGTAAATGTGGGTGTGTCCGGTGACAGCCAATCGTAGTTTGACGTTTCAGTTTAATTAAGTTGAAGTTTAAGTGAAATAAGGCATTTGTTATTTTTGTTTTCTTTCTATAATTTTAATGGAAAAACTTTAGCGGAGAAACTGCAATACAGAACGTAATTAGAACTGAGAAAGAAGATAGATCTTTTTTACTCATCGAGCTTGTAAAAAAGATAGAAAGCGTTAAAATGATGAGGAAAAAACCTACATTTTCTCTCTTTTTATTATGTGTGTAGCATGTGTTTTATGAAGGTAGGAATGTTCGTCTTTGTTTGGATTTGAATCATTCAGACTGTAAGAACGCCAAATTGCTACAAAAGATAAAATAAAAGACATAGTTCTCACTATTTTCTGAAATACGATGTAATGAAAAAAAAAAAGAAGAAAAGCTGAATACAGTTCCATCTGAGAACTCGAGAACTACAGATATTTATTTATTTATCTTTGGATTTCATAAGATCGTCTGCTACACAGACAAAGTGATACATTTTGATTGATATTATCATTTTTCTTACTGTATGTGTGGGAATTTTCAGAAAGCTTGAATGTAATTTGCAAACTGTTCAAATGGTTCAAATGGCTCTAAGCACTATGGGACTCAACTGCTGAGGCCATTAGTCCCCTAGAACTTAGACCTAGTTAAACCTAACTAACCTAAGGACATCACAAACATCCATGCCCGAGTCAGGATTCGAACCTGCGACCGTAGCGGTCTTGCGGTTCCAGACTGCAGCGCCTTTAACTGCACGGCCACTTCGGCCGGCTGCAGACTGTATTCCATGAGAAAAAAACTACAAATATGTTTAACGAGTCAAATGCTATTTGTGGTGAAAAAGGTATATGTTTCATCCTGCAAATGTGGCCGACATAATCGCTGTGTGCCGTACAGAAAATGAGACTACGAGCGTTCTACAAGATTTCAGCATCTGCTTGTCTAAGCCTTTTTTTTTTTTTCTTTTTCCATTTCGCTCCGTTCCCTCAATCACATGCGCGGCGGGTTGCAATCTGCAGTCTTCGGGCCCGGCACGACATCTGCTCCGCGGCTGAGCCATTTGCGGCTGCCACGGCGGATAAGACGTTTCCCCGAGCAGACAAGGTGCGGTCGGGGGGGATCCCGCGGTTCGCGTTTTATTGACGCTCTCCGGCGTGTCTGTGGAGATGGTGTCAGATAAAACCCGACCGAGATTGGCGCCCGGAGCATCCGCCTGGCGTACACCCCTCTGAGGGAATGTTGGCCAACTTTACAGCTGCGGCATCACACCAAGCGAGCGGCGCACCGTCATCTCCGGGGCGCTGTCTACCTTGCTTGTATGGGATTCCCCTGTGTAGCACGTTCATTAACCGGAGCCACATTACGCTAGGCCGTATTCCGGAATTGTACTGTTACTCACGTTGGCGTCCTACTAGACCAGGCGATGAGAAACAAATGTCATTTTTCGGAATTTTGTTTGACATCTGCTTTGTGCGCTTACTGCTTTCGTGGGCTCTTTTCCTATCGTCAGACCAACTTGTTGCGGACTTCTTGAGTTTTGCTGCAACGCTTTTTGTCCAGTTGTGGCTTTTCTGTCTAAAAATGTTTCTGTCTGGTAATCGTGCTTCTTTAAGGTCTTCGTGCATTGCACCTGTTGTAATGTTCTAACATTTGAAGCTCTTCCACTTCGGATTATGCCACTGTCGCGTAGCATACTGGACTCGCATTCGGGAGGACGACGGTTCAGTCCCGCGACCGGCCATCCTGTTTTAGATTTTCCGTGATTTCCCTCAATCGCTCCAGGCAAATGCCGGGATGGTTCCTTTGAAAGGGCACGGCCGACTTCCTTCCCCGTCCTTCCCTAATCCGATGAGACCGATGACCTCGCTGTCGCCGGACGGAGTGGCCGAGCGGTTCTAGGCGCTACATTCTGGAACCGCACGACGCTACGGTCGCAGGTTCGAATCCTGCCTCGGGCATGGATGTGTGTGATGTCCTTAGGCACTGTCGCGATATATGGTACAGTAAGTTAAGCCACAATGATAAATAATTTTGTTATATTAAGTGTGCTTTGCAAAAATTACAAAATGTTTTTATTTTTTGTCATTCTTTCATGTTCGAAGCGGAGTGGATATTCAGTCTCGGTTTGAAGACATTGACGTACTGGACCAAGCTACTGGCGAACCGTCAGCCATCCCTCGCAAGGAGATGTTTTATGTTGTGTAAAGGGCTCGCTGATAATTGTTAAAAAATAAGAGAAGAGAAATTATGCCCCATGCTGTAATAATGTTTTATCAGCTGAAGATTAGCTGCTTTTGCTTATAGAGATTTGTTAATTAACCTTGCTCTAACTTAAGTGGTGGTTTTACGTGTATTGTTCAAGTGTGATAAATCTTCGTGACGTGCTGAATATGAATTACTATTAAAAAGCTTTGTACCTGAAATGACAAATTTGTCTTCCGAGGAAATAATTGTACAAGGATCAATATATCTGAATCATAACTAAAGTTTAAATTCAACGGAGAAATATTTATATAAAAAGACCATTTCTCTTCAAAAGTTACGGCGACCACGTTTTATGAAACGATGTTTTAATTAGTTGTGAAATAAAAAGATGTCTGAGCCATTTATTACGGAAAGTACGAAGTTAATTACCAGTAACTGGCCAGCTAAGAAAGATACCTAAAAGTTAAAAATAGATATTAGTAACTCAGTTGAATAGCTAATTTGAAACTCAAAGATAATTTCAAATCAATGTGTTGCGGTGACTGAGTATCTCTCGATACCATAGCAACGATATCTGCACCCTCAAAATCTTACGCGAATTTTATGAAAAAATTGTAATTGCCAGATATCAGCAACTATTGTACTCCTTGTTGAATGAAAACGTTTTCAATACAAGCCTGCAACCTTTATATGTATTAGGGAAAATAATGCTAACACATTGAGTAGAGGCAAGAAAATTACGAAGATAATTCACGCACACGCCGCAGTATTATTATGTGCCTCGAAGATGACAAAGCAGTGTAGCATTATACGATCCATCCTCTTGTCTCAGCTTTAGATGTATTGTAACTTTTGCAGAATTAAGCAACCTGTCTAGTCAATCTGTTTAGTTACATTCTTTGGACATGCCTGCTTTTTTTCAAGACCGACGCGACGGGAGTGACAGCATGTCACGGGGAATCTATCAACTGTCGGCCAGCTCACAGAAGAATATGGCGCCTGAGGCGCCTGTATCGCTGTATTTTAATTACTGTACATTATTTAAAAAGAAAAAGAGTTATTTTTGCTATATCATATGCCATAATACTGAAAAATGAATCAGTCTATGTCCAACTGTCAACCCATTTACTGCTATGGACATGGTATCGCCGATCTTGTTATCATTTGTGTGTGAGCTGTTGTTGGGGATTCAACAAAACTGGTTTTTAAGATTTTTGTAATATAAATACACGATGAGTGAAAATCATGTTATTTCACTTCAAAATTATATTGAGGGTTGGATCGTAAAACCGTTAAAGTATAGTGTGAAAAAGTAATTTTATGTAAATTGAATTGAGCAGTGAAAGGATTTTTGCCAAGATCAAAGTAATTTCAACCAGTGAAGTGAATAATCTAAAATCAAATTCATATCGTTACAGTGTCTTAAAGACTCTCTTAAAGTTAACGATCATTTTTAATACTTTCATTCATTAATAACAGTTATGCTGAATTACATTTTCTGTGGAATCTTTCTAGAAGATCAAAACCACAGAGTCGATATACATCTCTATACTTAAAGTAAACTAATACGACGTAAAGAAGTTTCTCCAACGACAAGAAAGTTTCTCCTCGCATTAGCTTAACTCTGCGTGCGCCCAAGAAGAACCTTTTAACAGCGGATAAAAGCAACAGATCACAAATATAATTACGACAGACGTTTACAGTGTGGAGTATCGCCGAATGGTGACCATTCTGAACCAGCGCAGTCCGGTTGATGCTTGAAGAGAGTTTGTCATCAATCCTGTTACATTTCGACAACTAAAGAGCGTAACATCACTTCAGCATAGGTGATACTGGGGCTAAAAGGCAATGGCAGAGGAAACTGTCGTCGAGGTTTTAGCTCCAACGCCTCATTATGCAGCTTGAAGCACCTTTTAATGTTCAGTAACACTCTCTAAGAAACACCTTTAAAAAATAAAAATAAAAAAAATCTGTACGCTTCATCTGAAAGTACACTTCAGATGGCTTGAAAACTAAACAAAATAATACATCACAAGTGACGGGTTGGAAATACCTGCCCTTAGTCGTCTGCCTTCCGTTGAATGTTACCGAGCGAGACGGCGCAGTGGCTACCACACTGGATTCGCATTCTGGAGGACGACGGTTCAATCTCGCGTCCGGCCATCCTGATTAGGTTTTCCGTGATTTCCCTAAAACGCTTCAGGCAAATGCAGAGATGGTTCCTGTGAAAGGGCGCGGGCGATTTGCTTCCCTAATCCGATGGGACGACCGATGACCTCGCTACTTGGTTCTTTCCCCCGGATCAACCAACCAACCAACCTTTGAGTCTATTTTTGCTTTTTTCATATCACAAATGAAATCATTTCCATATTTTCCGAGGTCTTCCAGTATCTCTTTTTCTAATTAGACCTGTAGTTCAGGGTCTTTTGGGGAATTCTGTGATTATTACTGTTAATACATATAGACATGGTTAAAAATACCAACAAAAGCATTACTAACAGTAAAGCAACGTAGGAGGTAATATTAGTGCATTGTGGTACAACTACATCATGAAAAAATTGCGGAACATGTACACAGAGAGAGAGTTTCAGCGAGCCTTTCATGAATGCCTTGCTTGCATGACATAATGACGGAGACGATTCCGAATCAAATGCATTAAGAAAAGTAATTAATTTTTTTCGTTGATGTTTTAATTTCGATGGATGTGAAATGTGTATTGTCACTGTATTCGGATTTAAATTCTTCTATTCAAGCGAACTCATACCCAGGTAATACTATAGTCTCTTTCTGCCCGTCTGATTAGCATTTTCATTGTTTTTGCCTTTGTGTTTTATGGAGGATTTTTCACTTATAATTTAGCACCATCCAGATGCCATTTGTATACTATTTGACAAGGGAGTCAAGGTAACTGTTGTCTTTAGTGTGAGAATGGTTTCCACTGGCCACGTAGAACACGTAACTATGAGTGTAACATTTTGCTCTTACCGAGTGTTAAGATCTGTTTGTCACATTTAAACATTATCCCATAAATTAATCGTATATTTACGTTTACGATGCCATACGATGGTAATAACAAAATCTATCGGTTGTGGCGGGGAAACATCTTACAGTTGCTTTCACAAGAACACAGCCGCGTGGGATTAACCGAGCGGTCTTAGGCGCTGCAGTCATGGACTGTGCGGCTGGTTCCAGCGGAGGTTCGAGTCCTCCCTCGGGCATAGGTGTGTGTCTTTGTACTTAGGATAATTTAGGTTAAGTAGTGTGTAAGCTTAGGGAATGATGACCTTAGCAGTTAAGTCCCATAAGATAAAAAAAAAAAAAAAAACTCTAAGAGTCTCTCGCCAAGCAACTCTCTACATCCCCGCGCCTGTGAGACAAAGCGGCAACTTTCCAGAGCGATAGTATTACGAACATTGTTCACAAAGGGAAGAAAAAAAGTTGCCGGATCTGAAACTAGGGTGACAGTACAACAGCGAGGAAAACTGCAGACTTTTCATAAAATTTGAGCATTATTTCCCCGCACGAAAGCATCACTTATTCGGCTAAATGAGAGGACAACCTTTGAACGACTGTCATAAAATAAAAACGCGCACATAGATTTTTACAACCTTATCTGGCACAGCTTTGCATTCGTACAAGCGTTTCAACGTTTTGCACGATGGGTCATTTACTGACATACGTAGCCTACATTCCCGCATTTTGTTGCAGGAGGATCGTTTTTGTCCGTACCATGTCATGTAACGGGCGGGGAGCATTTATTATTTTTTAAGCTGAACGTATTCTAAAAATGTTTCCGATAAAAGTGAAGTACGAGAGTCTTTCTTTTCCATCTAATGCAGCATATAACATGATATCAGCAGTTCGGTAGGAAACTTTACACAACGTTACGCGCAAATATAAAAAGCCCTGATGAAGTTCGACGCAGCCGGAACCTACGTAAGGTCACATCTCGTACCTATAACTAAATTACACGGAAAAAGGGAAAGAGAACAGTGGAGAAGGACACACAGTACAAATTTTATCGTCTGCGCTTGTCAAGCGCGCTATTTCTACATAAGGGAGGCGCAGAAAAGAGTGAATTTGCACGACGAGAGAGAGAGAGAGCATGAAACGACCCTCACGTGTCTGTGTATGAGACATTCATGTTGGTCTGGTCCAACAGATAATGCTTACATTTATTCTAAGTCGTTGCAGCTGAAACAGTTTTAAAATCGGCGTATAATGATATCAATGACTGAAGGAACAGAAGCTCCAATATTCAAACTGTAGAAGAAAGTGAAACGAAAAGCTCATTTCTTAATCTGTCACATCTTGGAAGAGCGATTTCCTATATAAGAATTACATACAATATAATGTAAATGTCAGAAAAGTCGATTCCTGGAAACGGAGTATTGTCAAAGATGATAATATGGAAGAAAAGATAACAGCGATAACGACGTATTTAATGCTGCATCCAAGCAAGGGGGCGTTCCACCACGTATCGACGGTGCTCAGGAGTAATGTGAAAAAAAAAAGCCATGAGGGAAACAGATGATTTTGTCATTACACGTCGTTTTATGATATGGATATATTGAAAATGAATATAAACACATGACACAGAGCCTATTTTTGTTTTCAGTGTCATGAATTTCGAAATAAAGGAGCGATTAGAAAGTATTGTTGATGTTTGTGTATTCTTTTGAGGTACATATTGCCATACCTTCTCGAACGGATCTTTGTAGAGTATTCTTGAAATTATTACTCACTGTGTAATCACAAAACACACACAGAAACTCCAGTTTTACTGAGCAGAGCACAGTAAAGTGGATGGAGAAGGGTACTCCCTACATACACTAACGAATTCCACCTCTATGCATCCGCATGTGGTGCGAAACAAGAATAACTTTCTATATGCCTTTCACTTTATTTTCATGGTTGTGACGTCATCCTCAGGTGCTAACAGCAGACGTCTCAGGCCTGATAGTTACTCGTATGTAGAACACTTCATCAGTGTCGGTAAAAAAAGTATTAAAAAGGATTTTAGTGCCGTAGTGAAAACAACGGCCACGTATTTAGGAATAAAAACTTACGATAATTGCAGTTCTATGTAGGGGCGCTTATTCTTAAGGCAATTTTCTTCCTGTAATTTTCTTTCTTGTTCGTGTCATGTTTTATGTTATCAATAAGTAAAACAAAAGTAGAGACCAGTTAATTAAAATACGCTCCCTAGATCAGTTGTTTGTATCTAAAAACCTTTCTTGGAGTATATTAGACTTACCGTGTCTCATAGCATCAAGTTCTGAAAGGCAACGACGGTTTTTCATCATACACTGGCAGTTAGGTAAGGAATTTTCGATAGAAGATACAAAGAGAGCGGCTGTTGGAACTCTGAGAAACGACGCTGTGCGAGCGAGGCTGTGAAACGCAGCTAATGAAAGGAAAATATCATCGAGACTGTTCGTCACAAAAATTTAATTCCCGAAGGGAGTCAAACTGTTCAAAGACAGACCAGACGAGATACAACTAAGCTAAGAATGAAACAAATATTTTCGTTCCGAATGTAAATTAAGTACCGTTATTGTAACTGGTATAACGTGAATAACGAAAACTAATGACTGGAGTTCAACAGGAAAGGTTATCAAGAAAATGTTTTCTTCTCTTCTTCATTAGTGTACCCATCTTAGACAGGTTTCAACTGGAGGCTCTGCTTAGTGTCCTGTTATGAGGATCTTTCTTCGTCTGTTTGTATGTTAGTCGTCTTCCAACGTCATCGATTATTTCAAATTTCTTTATGCTTCTTTCTCGCATTTCTTTCACGTTTACATCTATAATTATTTGTCGCAAGTAATTCCTGCGTAGTATATGTCCTAGCCAGGAATTTTTTCCTCCATCTGATCACTTTCATCAATCTCCTTTCTCCTCCTATTTTCTTCATTACTACTTCATTCTTAAGTCTGTCAGTCCACTTCACCTTAAGCATTCTTCTCCATAGTCACGTTTCAAATTTTCGTAAAAATCTTTCTTTTTTCTTTTTGATTATCCATGATTCGCTGCTGTATAACACTGCAGTCCAGACACAACATTTATCATCTTTTCCCCAACTCCATCGGAATTCTTCTAGATGTTAGTAACTGCTGTACCTTTTCAAATGCTGTTTTTCCCATAGATATCTTCCTTCTCATTTATTCTGTAAAACTTCCACTCGATATCATTAAACTTCCCAAGTACAGAAAGTATTTCACTTGTTATATATTTTTTCCGTCTAGCAGTTTGTGAACTAGAGTTTCCTTCTTGCTTATTCTCATCACTTTTATCTTTCCTATATTTACCTTCATTCCATAATCTTTGCCCCTTAATATTCTTCAATATCTGCTGCAGCTCCTCTTCTAATTCTGCCAGTACTCCTCGATCATCCTAGCATTTTACAGTCTTTATCGTTTCTCCAACAATTACAATTCCTCTTGCGTTCTCTATGGTCTAACTCATCAGTTCGTCTCCATATACGTTGAAAAGCTTCGCTGTCAGTGAGCATCCTTGCCTTACGCCACTCTAATGCTCGTCGTTCCCGTCTCCTCATTCTCTACTCTAACTCTCACTTTTTGCATTGTATACAAATCTTCTTTATTAATCTGTCATTCCGGTCTATACCAACACCTTTCCAAATTCTCAGCAGTATACTCCAGTTAACGCTATTGAAAGGCTTCTCCCAGACGATAAAATAAAATGTACCCTCCTTGTTCATCCTCATCATTGTTTCCCCGATCATCCTCAGAGTACCTATAAAATCTACAAATCTTTAACATTTTAATTTTGACTGACATAATCTTATGATTATGCGTCTTTAATGTTTTAATTTTTAATCTGTGACATGACCAGTGTTTGGCTCACAAAATAATTTCATTTTTTGTTCTGAGGAAGATTCCATTACTGGAATCGAAACCTAGGTAAACGAGTAAAATTACCTTGCAACTGAAGGCTGAAAAAAATATTTATTTGCTGTACCTATAAAATCTCTTTTTTCTTTGCCCTTTCTGAATCGAAACTAGTCTTCCCCAATATTTTCCTCGGTTTTCTTTTCAATTGTCGTTAGTATGACTTTCGTTTAAGCCTTTGTTACATGGCTAACAAAATTTATTGTCCTATGGTCTGTACATTCTTTTGCGTTACACTTTTTATGATAAGCAGACACTGAGGCCGAATTCAAGTGCTATAAATACTATTTACAAAAAGAAATTATATTTACTCAGAAAAAACTCATAATGGGATGTTGTGTGAGTGAATTGCAGCTTAGGTACAGTGTGGCACAAAGTCCTGCAAAAAGAACGCAACAAGTCTGAAATTAAGTTGAGTGTTAGTTCACTACAGTGTCTCTCAGCGTTTCCACTGTTGGCTGTAAAAGTGGAACTGAACATGGCTTCATTTTGCTAGTGCTTCCGGCACATAGCAACGAAAACAGTGGACAATGGTAGATGTATGATGCGAAGTGTTAAACACCTTGTGGTATCCTACAAATATTGTATGTGACGTGAATGTATTTTTCTAAGAGGTGGCATTACTAACGTTAACACAAATTTTGGAGTACCTCGTTTAAAGTGGTCGACCGTGTTGCTGAGTATAATTTTTATCAAATGAAACTATTTGGTCCCAGAGATATTTTCAAGTCTTAAATATCTATGAAATATGTAAGCATAACCCATGCAATTATGCAAAGCTAGTGTGTCAGGGTGGCGTAGTGGTTAGTGCATCTGTCTAGTGGGAAGGAGTCCTGGGTTCCCATCCCAGCCTTGGTACAAATTTTCATTTGTCGCTTCAGTCTGCATACCTACATCTTACAACTTCTATATTGCAAATAGAAACAATAATTCCACAATTTTAATTCAAAATATTCTGTAACCGAGCATAGACTGGTAGAACAGTTTCTCGTTTACTACATATTGCTCGGCACCTTAGAGATTCTACGTTCCAGAATTATGCATTATAAAGTCAAGCATCAACCTTACAAAATTTTTGCGTAGACACATTGACAAAAAACTGTGAAATGTGTTCCTCTTCTAAATTTTTATTGCTTTTTATCGCCTTTAGCTATGAAGCCTTCTAACATAGGCATCAAAATTTTTGTTTTAAAGATTCGGGATATGAGTACTTTTCTGGAGCTCCCAACACAACAGAAAGTAAATTAAATAAAGGTGGTAATTGTGATGTACCAAATACACAGTATCTGGAGACTGGAGAAGACTCTCAAACCTCAGTGTCTACTAACTACGACGTCGAATAAGGGAGCAAGTAGAAGTAAAACCGGTCTCCCTGTTATAAAACAAAAGAATCATTTTATTTTCTGGGTGGCTACCGTTATTTGAAGTATACTGCATTATGTGACTCTAGTATTAAAAGTGCTGCTCTGGCGTCGCTAATCGAATCTGTGGTCTGCATTTCACGTTGTGAAGCTGTCTAATTATACAGCCTGCTTGCGGCATGGTGAAAACTTTGCAACCGCAGGACTATTAGCCACTCTCTATACAGAGTGTCCAATTTATCTTCAACAGTAGATGCAGAACGCCTCTCTTGCAGCGTCTGCCATTAGTCTTGGCTGAGCATCTCCGTGACGCTTACAAAAGGATCCTACACTGATGCGCCAAAGAAACTGGTATAGGCATGCGTATACAAATACGGAGGTATTATATGTGAACCAGCAGAATACGGCGCTGCGATCGGCAACGCCTATGTAAAACAAATGTCTGGCGCAGTTGAGAGATCTGTTACTACTGCTACAACGGCAGGTTATTAAGATTTAAGTGAGTTTGAACGTGGTCTTATAGCCGGCACACGAGCGATGGGACACATCTCTGCGGTAGCGACGAAGTGGGGATTTTCCCATACGACTATTTCATGAGTGTATCGTGAGCAACAGGAATCTGGTGAAACATCAAATCTCCGACACTGCTGTGGCCGGGAAAAGATCCTGCAAGAACGGGACCAACGGCGACTGAAGAGAATCGTTCAACGTGACAAAAGTGCAGTGGGCTTTCGGAGCCGAAGGCCCACTCGTGTACCCTTTCTCACTGATCGACACAAAGCTTTACCCCTCGCCCGGGCCCGTCAACACCGACGTTGGGCTGTTGATGACTGGAAACATGTTCCGTGGTCGGACGAGTCTCGTTTCAAATTCTATCGAGCGGATGGACGTGCACGGATATGGAGACAACCTCACGAATGCATGGACCCTTCATGTCAGCAGAGGGACTGTTCAAGTTGATGGAGGCTCTGAAACAGTGTGGGGCGTCTGCAGTTGGAGTGGTACTGGAGGCCTGAAAGGTCTAGATACGGCTTGACAGATGACACGTATGTAAGCAGTCTGTCTGATCACCTGCATCCATTCACGTCCATTGTGCATTCCAACGGACTTGGGTACTTCCACGAGGACAATGCGACACCTCACACGTCCAGAATTGCTATGGAGTGGCTCCAGCAACACTCTTCTGAGTTTAAACATTTCCGCTGGCCACCGAACTCTCAAGACTTGAATATTATTGAGTATATTTGGGACGCCTTGCAAAGTGCTGCTCAGAAGCTATCTCCGCCCCTCGTACTCTTACGGATTTATGGGCAGCCCTGCAGGGTTCATGATGTCGAATCCCTGGAGCACTACTTCAGATATTAGTCGACTCCATGCCACGTCATGTTGTAGCACTTCTGCATGCTCGCGGGAGCCGTACACGATATTAGGCAGGTGTGCCAGTTTCTTTGGCAGTGTGTAATGAAACGTGCTGCTCTTCTTGGAAGCTTCTTCTATAAGTCGTATCTGTTACGGATCACGCACTGACGATGAATATTCAGGTACTGGTCGTACGAGCGTTTTGTAAGTAATTTCCTTTGTTGATTGACTACATTTCCTAAGGATTCTTCCAATGAATCTCAATCCGTCATCTGCCTTTTCGCTATTAGTTTTATGTGGTCGTTCCACTTCAGATCGATCCATACGCATACTTCTAGGTATTTTATTGAAGTAACTGCTTCCAGTGATTGTTATGCAATTGTGTAATCATAAAATAAATGATCTTTGTGCCTATGTATTCGCAACACATTACATTTGTTTATGTTTGCGGTCAGTTACCACCCCCTGCACCAATCGTCAATTCACTGTGTGTCTTTCTGCTGTTTGCTACAATTTTCTAGCGCCTCGACTTCTCTGTAAGCGGCAGCATTATGCGCGAAAGCCTCTTGGAAGTTCCGACGTTATCTACTAGGTCAATTACATATTGTGAAAAGAAGTGCTATAACACTCCCGTTCGGCACGCCGGAAAATACTTTTACGTCTGAAGTCTTCTCTCCTTTCGGAATGACAGGCTGGGATCTGTTTTCTAGAAAGTCTTCAGTCCTGTCACACAGTTGGTCTGTTATATCATACGCTCATATCTTATTCAATACGCAGCAGTCACGAAACTGCGTCGAATGCCTTTCGGAAGTCAAGGAACACGATTTGTAGTTGGGCGCCTGTGTCTACAGCCTCTGTGTTTCGTGGACGAACGGGCCATGCTGGGTTTCAGACCATCGTTGTTGCGAAACCCATGTTGTCTCGTGCAGAGGAGATTTTTTATCTCTCTAATTGTCATAAGAAGCCAACGTAAAATGTGTTTCAAAATCTACGACAGTCTAATGTCATAGATGTAGGCATATTATTTTGTACGTCTGTTCGGCAATCCTTCTTGGGCATGACTTGTGCTTTTTTCCAGTTATTACGAACGGATCGCTCCTCTAGGAACCTACAGTAGACTGCTACTAGAAGAGGGACAAATTCTTTCGCATACTCTATATAGAATCGAACTGGTATCCCGTCAGGTCCAGTGGCTTTTCCTGGGTTGAGCGATTTCAGTTGCTTATCTATGCCTCTGGCACTTATTTCGATATCTGTCATTTTACCGTTCGTGCGACGATTTGAAGGAGGAGCTACAGTGCGGCCTTCCCCTGTGAAACAGTTTTGGAAAAGACGTTTAGTATTTTGGCCTTTCCTCTGTCATTCTCTGTTTCAGTGCCATTATGGGCACAGAGTGTCTGGAGAGACGGCTTAGATCCGTTTACTGATTTAACATAAGGCCAGAACTTCTTAGGATTTTCTGTCAAGTTGACAGTTTTACTTTGGCATTCGTTGAACGCTTCATGCTTAGCCCTACTAACGCCGATTTTGGCTACGTTTCAATTTTGTCTATCTGTGAGACTTTAGCTACCTTTAAATTTGCAGTGAATCTGTCGTTGCTTTTGTGGCAGCTTCATAACACGGTTGTCGCACCACGGTGTGTCTTTTCCAGTCCTCAAAATTTTGCTCGCGACATTCTTATCTAGAGCTCTTGAACTTTGTTCACTGTCGCTCAACATTGTCAGTGCTGGAGATGAAATTTTTGTAATTACCTGCTAGGTAATGTGGAATATGTCTCTTCTCGCTATTACTAAACAGAGAGATTTTCCTACCTTTCTTTGTATACCTGTTTACAGATGCATTCAGTGATGCTGTAACTAACTTACGATCACTGATTCCCTGTTCTACGCAAATTTAGTCGAGAAATTCGGGCCTGTTTGTCGCCACCAGGTCTAAGACCTTATCTTCACAAGTCGGTTCTCTGATTAACTACTCAAGGCAATTTTCGGATAAGGCACTTGGAACAGTTTCACACGGTTCTCTGTCCCTACTGCCCATCCTGATCACTTGAGGCTCCCAGTCTATAGGTGGTTAGCTACAATCTGCACCTAAATATAAAATATGACCAGGAAATTTACGCTATATTTTAGCAGACAACACTAGAAGCAGAGATGAATTTTTTCATCTAACACGTGACCCAGTGTATCCTCCTCCATGGTCACCACTTTGAGCAATCTTAACTTTTCTATGTTCTTTTGTGTCCGCGATGAATTACAGAGCTATAATGATATTAAGGATCGCCGTTCCTGCTTTTTTTTGTTGTTGTTTAATACTGTGCTCACGTGAATACATGATACATGTTTGATCTGGTCTTGAGGAGAAGGTGTGTATTACCGATCAAAAGAATATAGGGTCTATTTAAGTAACAAGAAAACAATGTACTGCTGTCCATATCCTCGTAGCAAACAAAGATACAAGATAGGCAGTCATTGTGATTGTTGTCTGCCTGTGAGTTAAACTGCTTTTGCTTGATATATATATATTTTTTCTGGGTGGTTAAGATATGGGTTAATGGGCCATCGTGTAGGTCCTCAAATTCAAACCATAAAAGCGCGACATCTATCGATGCTACGGTTGTGGCAGTAAATACGGTGGGAGCCACAAAACGCTATGGAGCCGTTTATAAAATAACAACTTAGCTGTAGTTACGTCATTTTCCCATCCGTGTCGCAGTTTCAAACAGAATCAGTGCTGCACTGCGATATGACCATGGGAACGCTACTATATCGTTACATACGTAAACTGACCCACTGCACTGGATAGGATACAAATTAGAGCATGAAACCGTTGCTTTAATCTAGGGACTCTATTTCCGATACAGCTGTCTGATTTTAAATTAGAACACTGCTCACACGTCGCAGATAGAAACTATTCCAAACGTCGACCGTGTAATACGAACTTTATCTATTGTTCACTGGCAGTATTGAAATATCGACAAATTGTTCATCATTTAAAGCATCGCACTCGGCGCATCAGTTCCTGTTGGAGCAGAAAGCTCCCAATTTTTTGTTCTGTCGTAGTTCCGCTCTGTGCGAGCTCGCTCTTTGTAATCGGCCTGCCACGTGTAGAACAATTGTCGCCAGCCATTCGACACCCCCTCCTCCCTCCCGCTCACGCCGATGCAGAACTGCAGCATTGTTCACGGGGGCCGTAATTTGGAGCAGCATGTTCAATACCCCCTGAATGCTGTCCGTAAATAAATGACGCGCGTTAAGCAAAACCATCGCGAGAGCTCGTACCGTCCGAACAATCGTGCGATGGTTCTAACACTACACGCTCTGCGTCACGCACGTGAGGAAACGAATTAACACTAGCGTTCTGTCTTTGTCGAACGTTTCTCCTATACATGAAACAAGATGAAAGAGATGTATGTTTCTTCATTGCGAAAAATATAGCGTTGCTATTATTGGGCAGAAGCTCTTCCTTGTTTTCGATGTTTGAACTAGGTTCCGATCAGAACTTCCGTTTTCTGATTAGCGTGAATGCAGGTCTGTGACACGCCGTGCGTTCCAGTTCACCAGCCGATATCATGATCGTATTAACCTGATGTGTTCTGTAATATTTACAATGCTTCGCTCTCTCGACACCTTAAATTTAAATATACTGACGGAAAAAAATCCCAGCACCAAGAAATAAGCGATAGTAATGAAACCTCTGGAAGACATTTGTCTCGGCTGAATTTTCTCATTTTAACCTGCCGTTGTGGCCGAATGGTTCTAGGTGCTTCAGTCTGGAACCGCTCGACCGCTACGGTCGCAGGTTCGAATCCTGCCTCGGGCATGGATGTGTGTGATGTCAGGTTAGTTAGGTTTAAGTAGTTCTAAGTTCTAGGAGACTGATGACCTCAGATGTTATGTCCATTGAGCCATTTGAACTAATTTTTTTCTCATTTTAGGAATGCAGAAGGAGAGATCTGGTGTCCTTGCTAAAAAATTTCTACAACCAAGACTGCATAAGTGTTTCTTTATTTAAAACAACCGGTTTCGACACACTTTACTGTCATCCTCAGGTCTCAAAAAATCTTTTAGCTTCTAAACGCGTTCATTTGGAGATTGACCTCAGGCCAAGTTTTCATGTGAATAAGAAACATCACATTATAAAAGATTTGTCAAAACTAAAACATTTAAAAACACAAAGCACCTTGTGCAAATGGCCATGTCCATATACCGCTCACTCATGATTTGACTAGGTAACATATTTAAACGATTAGCGTTGCAAGTTCATAGGCTAATGGAAGCACAAAGTAAGCCACTGTAAATGTGAAATGCTTGTATATTAGTAACTAGTGTAACCACCATAATGTTGAATGCAAACATATCAGTGTGCATGCTTGTGTCACACAGGTGGCGGTGTCAGCTTGTGGGATAGAGTTTCATGCCTGTTGCACTTGGTCGGTCAATACAGCGACGGTTAGTGCTGATTCTGGCTGATGCTGGAGTTGTCATCCGATGATGTCCCACACGTCCTCGACTGGAGACAGATTTAGTGATCGATCAGGCCAAGGATCACATGGTACAAATGGCTCTAAGCACTATGGGACTTAACATCGGAGGTCACAGTCTCCTAGACTTAGAACTACTTAAACCTAACTAACCTAAGGACGTCACACGCATCCATGCCCGAGGCAGGATTCGAACCTGCCACCGTAGGAGCCGAGTAGTTCCGGACTGAAGTGCCTAGAACCGCTCGGGCACCGCGGTCGGCTCAGGCCAAGGTAACTTGACACTCTGTAGAGATTGTTGTGTTACAACATTTGTATCTGGGCCAGCGTTATCCTGCTGGAAAACAACCCACGCCGTGCTGTTCATGAGTGGCAGTACAACAGGTCGAATCGCCAGACTGACGTGCACGTTTGCAGTCAGTGTGAGTGGTATAACCACGAGAGTGCTTGAATGTCCAGTTTGTCTATTCTACAGACAGGTTGGTTGCAGACGCTCATCTGGCCTCCTCCCAACCAACACATGGCCATCTCTTGCACCGAGGAGAACCAGATTTCATCAGAAATCACAAGCCTCTGTCCTCCAGTGAGCTCTCGCAAACGGCGGTGGTTGGGATCAGTGGAATGCAAGCTACAGGACACCTGACTTGCAGTTGTCCTTGAAGTAACCAATTTGTAACAGTTCGTTGTGTCAGTGTAGTGCCACCTGCTGCTCGCGCTGCTGCTGCAGATGAAGTACGATGCACCAGAGGTATACGACGAACACAGTCTCCCCTCGTGGAAGCGCTAAGTGGCCGTCCAGAGCCCGGTCTTCTCCCGACCGCAGATTTCGGTTACCACCGCTTCCAGCAGTCGTGTACAGCGGCTACATTCCTGCCAAGACTTTCTGCAATGACACAGAAGGACACAGAATGAACATCCAGCTTCTCTGAGCCCTATTTCAGGATTTAGTTCAAACACAGTGATCTGCTGATAATGGCGCCTTCGTCGTCTTAAAGGCATTCTTGATTAACACAACTCACTAAGTCCAATGTCAAACGTAACACCATACCTGCTATTGGATTCACGACTTCCTTGCAGATAGAACTCAACACGTCCCTCTTAACGGAACTAAATCGACAGATGTAAAGGTAATACCCGGAGTACCACAGGGAAGCGTGATATGACCGTTGCTATTTAATATATATATATAAATGATCTAGCAGCGACCCGCCAGGTTAGCCGAGAGCGCTAATGCTCTGCTTCCTGGACTCGGGTAGGCGCGCCGGCTCCGGATCGAATCTGCCCGGCGGCTTAACGACGGAGGCCGGTGTGCCGGTCAGCCTGGATGTGGTTTTTAGGCGGTTTTCCACATCCCACTAGGTGAACACCGGGCTGGTCCCCACGTCCCGCCTCAGTTACACGGCTCGCAGACATCTGAACACATTCGCACTATTCCATGTATTACACTAGACGCAGACAGCTGGGGTACACTATTTCCGTCCCGCGGGGTACGGGGTGGCGGCAGGAAGGGCACCCAGCCACCCCTTAAATTAACCTTGGCAAATCCGATTAACCATGCTGACCCTGCGTCCTTGCGGGAAAAGGCACAAGCAAAAGGAAAGAAAGCGTTGGATGCTCTTTAAGGCTATTTGCAGATGATGCAATTGTTTATACCAAAGTAGCAACTCCTGAAGGTAGTAAGAATTTGCAGAACGACCTGCAGAGAATTGATGAATGGTGCAGACTCTGTCGGTTGACCCTGAACGTAAATGAATGTAACATATTGCGCATACATAGGAAAAGAAATCCACTACTGTACAGCTACACTATTGATGACAAACAGCTGGAGACAGCGTCTGCCGTAAAAGATCTAGGCGTAACTATCCAGAGCGACCTTAAGTGGAATGACTATATAAAATAGATAGTGGGAAAAGCAGACACCTGACTCTGATTCATCGACAGAATCTTAAGGAAATGTAACTCTTAAGGAAATGTAACTCACGAAAGAAGTGGCTTATAAGTTGCTTATTCGCCCGATTCTTGAGTATTGTTCATCTGTCTGGGATTCCTATCAGGTAGGACTGATAGAGGGGATAGAGAAGGCCCAAAGAAGAGCGGCACGTTTCGTCACGGGTTCGTTTAGCTGGCGATAGAGCTTTACGGAGATGCTAAACACCACTGGCAGGCGTTACAAGAAAGGCGTTGTGCATCACGGAGAGATTTACTATTGAAATTTCGGGACAGCACTTTTCAGGAGTAGTCAGACATCATATTACTTCCCCCCACACATACATCTCGCGTATTGACCACGAGGAGAAAATTCGAGAAATTAGAGCCAATGCAGAGGCTTACCGACAATCATTCTTCCCACGCACTATTCGCGAGTGAAACATGGTTGGAGTGATCAGATAGTGGTACCGAAAGTACCCTCCGTCACATACCATTAGGTGGCTTGCGGAGTACGATGTAGAGGTAGATGGAGATGCAACTAACGCCCATGACCGTTACAGCGTGTGTTTAAAGCAAACTTGATCTGCATACTCATGGTGGCGCTACTTGCGAAACTCATCCCATTGGAGCGAAATATGAATAGACGTCATATTTCAGACGCAGAAATACGCCTACCAATACTTTTATCTCGCACGACTCCTTCTTGGGATTTTTTTCCATCAGTGTATTAGTATAAATTACCGTAGCATGTGTAAGTAGTACGAAAGATTCGCAGACCTGATGGTAATACAACTTAAGTCCTATTAAACACATTAAGCTATATATTTTTGATTTTAATACCTTTGTGCCATGGTGTGTACAAAACTTGATTGTTAAAAAGTAATACCTAAGGACTCAAAGGTGACCTCATATCTGTCCGATAGCTTATCAGCGAACATTTTCGTAAAACAGTTAGTCCCATGCTCCGGTATGACACCAAGCTGCCCCGTTATTTTTCAAGTAAAAGACCCCGGCGTAACCGTCTATGAACCTCTAAAATGGCAACAGAAAACTGTGACACCATGAAATTGGAAAATTAGAAAAAAAACTGTTTCTACTTAAAATAAAAGTAAAATAATTCCCGCAATTAACAGTGCGCAGTCTTCACTGCGGCAATGTAGTTCAACACTGAACAAATAACAAACTTCAGACGACGAGCTACGTATGAATACTTCCATGTGTTATCTATTTAACATTCGGCTGTTTGATCACGGCTGTTCACATTATGGGCAATTAGGCTGGGAATGAGCGAGAATTTCATCGACTGTGTCTTCTATTTAACATTTTCTTAGTCATCAGAATATCCACAAGAATAGCTGCATGTCCTCTTGCTGTCAGACGTTCACGTAGCAAGGCCACATTGAATAATGCAAGAAGGGTGAGCAGTCAATGACTTTTGTCCCTACGATTACTGAAACGTCAGTTGCCCTTCTTCAGGAATGAAATGTCAGTTCGTCCTCTCCAGAGATTCCTTCAAAAGTGTGTGAGC
This sequence comes from Schistocerca cancellata, assembly GCF_023864275.1. Taxonomy (NCBI): domain Eukaryota; kingdom Metazoa; phylum Arthropoda; class Insecta; order Orthoptera; family Acrididae; genus Schistocerca; species Schistocerca cancellata. Next base: position 811,155,281 of record NC_064628.1, read on the forward strand.
CTTCTCCATTTCAACTGTAACAAACTACCCAACAACCTGTGTCCGTCGCATTTAAGAAGAGAGATAGCTTTTCCCGTTACCATCAACGTAATTTTCAATTCCAGCTGTCTTCCCCCTATCCAACAGAGAACCAATATATTTATCACATTGTCAAAATCATCGCAGTTTTCTTCATCCCGGTTTATTTCTATTTTTTTTTCTCCGTCTCATCTGCTAACTTTAACCCGTTGTCTCCCGCTCTTCCTCAGATAATTTCTCTTCTCTTAATTTGTTCCTTCTGTACTGCTGCCAAGCACTTTTGTTAGTTTACAATTAATATCATGAGATAACATCGTTATTTTGTGCGGTATTATTACTGTAATTCCAATATTCGTCTCCATAACTATTATTACTGTACACAGCTCAAGTACCAGGCGCATTAGGATGTTAACCGTAAAATGACTTTCTAAGGATGTATTGTTAGATGTACGGTAAAATATGCTACGAAAAGTGAATACAAAAACAACAAATTGTCGTTGACTAAGATTGCCTTCATTTGAGAAGAAATGTAATTAGAAACCTAATTGACGAAAGTGGCAATTAGCAAGTTCAAGAACAGCCCGAACTATTTCTTCAGAAAAGAAATCTCTCGGGTCAAATGGAAAGTTTCTTTTTCTACGAAAATAGAAAGGGATCGCTTGGTCCTTTTAAGATGTAAAGATCGTGTAGAACCAGTATTCAGCAGTAGTTGACGGTTACGTTCTCCGTTGTTATCTTTTTTCTCACTTTCTTAATCTATGTTAGAGCGTGCCAGTTGCGTGTGAGCCAAGGCATCTCATATACACTTTCCTTACCCGCTTGGTTCAATGCTCGGAATGATTTATTGAAAGGGGACCGGCCCGAAGTCGGTATCTGATTGATTAGGGGATTATTATATTAATATTCCACAACGGATAAGGCGGGGAAGGGCTCAAGCAACCAAGTGGGCAAGTAGTTAATTTCCACGCTCTAACATGATCTATATTCTCTATCCTTGTTAATTTTCATTCCCGCCAGATTATCATGACTCTAGTTTAATACTAACAACGTTCGCTGCACAGGATGGGGTTACTGGAAGAGCATCCTTTGGCTACAGATATGGATATGTTCTTCCCTTACACCTTCTTTTAGTAAGGCGACACAGCATCTAAACGTAACGTTCTCTGGGAGACGGATCAGCCGAAATTTTCAAGGTTCTTATCCACAAAAGTCTTCGGATCAAACAATATAGATTTTTGCCTTTGAGGATGATTAAAAGTGGAGCCTACAAAAAACTACAAAAAAACAGCAAACAGAAAGACGACTTGATCGATCTGATTATGAATATCGCTGTGCTCACAAAAAACAAAAAAAAAAAAAAAACAGGAAGACGACCTCAGAACTGCACATGGTACTATCAAGAGAATTCTACAGCGTGTTGAAGTCAAAAGACGAGTTTATGAAAATTAACTTTGAACTTCATAATTTACCTTTGCTTAACACCTTCTGCAACTATTTATTTCCTCTCAGTTCTAACAATTGATCTCTATAACTAATAAAAATTAGACATATGTTAAATTGAATGTCGTATACTTCCAGCAACACACTGTATTTAAATATCACATTCAACACTACTATCACTCCTCTTCGATTGCGTAGGTGAACTAGTGATATTCTAGCAAATTTAAAAACTAATTAGAGCTCACATCCAACATTTTTTTAAACCTCATAGTTTATAGATAAGGAAATATGCTTTCTTATACACGCTGGTCAGCCAGAACATTATGAACACCGATCTACTATCGATATAAACCCTTCCAGGTGACAGCAACGTCACCCGGCGACGAATGACTGCTAGTCAGACATACGCACGCTGCATGTGGTATCAGTAATCGTGCTGTCCGTGAGTAGAATGGGGAAGGCGCGCGATCTATCTGAGTTTGACCGAGGACGGATTGTGATGACCCAGAGGATTTGGCAAGAGCATTTCGGAAACTGCACTACTTGTCGGGTGTTCGAGGAGTGCTGTGGTGGGGGTCTTCAACACGTTGTCTAACCAAGGTGACCACCTCTAGCCGTCTTGGGGTTGGGCGGCCATCGCTCATTAAAGATGTCGGACGTTGTAGACGGGCAGCCCGGTAAAACAGGACACGCGACGAACTGCGGCGGAACTAACAGCAGATTTTAGTGCCGGCCAGAGTACAAGTGTGTGTGAACACACACTGCCCAGAACGGTCCTAACGAAGGGCCTCCGCAGCCGACGACCCATGCCAATGTTAACACCACAACATCGGCAACTGCGACTGAAATGGGCACATGATCATCAGCACTTGACGTTGGTGCAGAGGCAGAGCGTTGCATGGTCTGATCATTCCCGATACCTTCTTCATCATACCGAACGGAGGGCGCCAATCTGTCGTCTGCCAAAGGAACAACTGCTTGGAAACTGTACTGCGGGACGGAGACAAGTTGTCGGCTGCTCCATTACGTTTCGTGGCACATTCACTGGGCATCGGAGCGTCCAGTGGAGCTCGTGCAAGGCATCATAATGGCCAAGGTGTATCGTACTGACTGCAGACCACGCACACTACTTCAAGACGATCATGTTTCCCAACGGCTGTGGCATTCTTCAACAAGATAATGTGCCATGTCACAAGCCCAGGGGTCTGATGGAGTGGTTCGAGGAACACAGTGGCGAAATCCCATTGATGTGCTGGCTTCCCAACTCTCCAGATCTGAACCCGATCGAACACATCAGGGATGTGGCTGAACATGGCATCAGAGCTCATCGCCTCCTCCCCGGATCTCAGGGGAATAAGGTGACTCGTGTGTGCAGATCTGGTGCCAACCCCCTCCAGCGATGTAGCAAGGCCTTATGGCTTCCATGCCACGACGCGTCGTTGCTGTTATCCTTGCCAAAGATGGACAAGCCGGGTATTGTGTTCTGGCTGATCAGTGTACATATTCATATGAGTAAGGGTGTATTTGTATTGCCAAAACATGAACCCCCCTCCATAGGAAAATTTTAACATTTGCTCACAATAAATTCAGCTAGAAGTAAAAACAAAACAAAAATTTCTTTCCAGGTGAATCTTTGATGACAAAAATGACTACAAGTAATTTTTACATAATTAGTCTAGAGAACATTTTGTCACAAAAAGTCCAACGTTGCATGCTTTGTAGCAGTATCTCTTTCTTTCCTGTGAGAGAGAAAACTTAATACGGCTGGTGAGTGACACCTTTTCTGGAAAATGGCTACCAAAATTTCAATTTGAACCCTCTTGCAGCTGCGAAGATCATGTTAACGTTTTTCTGTAAGTTCCAATAGAGAGGTCTCTTGCATAGTAACGGCTTTGTACAAAATAAAACCATTTACAACAGACTTAGGAAAACGTGAAAGGAAAGGGTTTTTTCAATCACTTCATTGTTTTGTCTGTGAATGGGTAGTAGCTGTAAAGCTGATTGACACTTTTTACACCAGTCTTGTTCATCTATAATCTATGACACTGTCTGGCTTTGCTGTACATTTAAAACTTCCTTTTGAACGTACAGAAAACTCTTCAATCTACATCTACGTGATTACTCTGCTATTCACAATAAAGTGCCTGGCAGAGGGTTCAATAAACCACCTTCAAGCTGTCTCTCTACCGTTCTACTCTCGAACGGCACGCGGGGAAAACGGGCACTTAAATTTTTCTGTGCGAGCCCTGATTTCTCTATCGTTATGATCATTTCTCCCTATGTAGGTGGGTGCCAACAGAATGTTTTTGCAATCGGAGGAGATAATTGGTGATTGAAATTTCATGAGAAGATCCCGTCGCAACGAAAAACGCCTTTGTTCTAATGATTGCCATTCCAATTCACGTCTGTGACACTGTCTCCCCTATTTCGCGATAATACGAAACGAGCTGCCCTTCTTTGTACTTTTTCAATGTCATCCGACAGTCCCACCTGATGCGGACCCCACACCGTACATCAATACTCTAGAATAGGGCGGACAAGCGTGGTGCAAGCAGTCTCTTTAGTAGACCTGTTGCACCTTCTAAGTGTTCTGCCAATGAATCGCAGTCTTTGGTTTGCTCTACCCACAATATTATCTATGTGATCGTTTCAATTTAGGTTATTTGTAATTGTAATTCCTAAGTAGTTGAATTTACAGCCTTCAGATTTGTGTGACTTATCGCGTAATCGAAATTTAGCTGATTTCCTTTAATATTCATGTGATGACTTCACACTTTTCTATATTCAGGGTCAACTGCCACTTTTCGCACCATACAGGTATCTTATCTAAATCATTTTTCAAGTCGTTTTGATCATATGACGACTTTACAGGACGGTAAATGGCAGCATCATCTGCAAACAATCTATGTCGTTAATACAGATCAGGACAATAGAGGGCCTATAACACTTCCTTGGGGAACGCCGGATATTACTCGATGAGTTTTCATCTATTACTACGAACTGTGACCTTTCTGACAGGAAATCACGAATCCAGTCGCACAACTGAGGAGATACTCCGTAGGCACGCAATGTGGTTAGGAGACACTTGCTGCCTATGTTCTGCGGAGAGGCAATTGTACATCTTTTTTTTTCAGTAGAATAGAATAGGACCAATCCAGGGAGAGAGAGAGAGAGAGAGAGAGAGAGAGAGAGAGTCAAATTCCTTCGCCTTCCTCGATTTCGGGCTTGTTGTTATACCCTGTTCTTCATGACAGCTCCTACAGCTAGTGTCTGATGTTCCTACAATATTTAAGTACAGTCACATTTGTAAATCGACTCCTGCTGCATCTAGTAGACAAAATATGAACCAGCACGGCTATCATACAGCCGGCAGTCGTGCTGCAAGCGGGAAACTCTTATCAGTGGATGATAAAGCTGTGCCTGTGTGGGATATGGGCGACGTTCACACGTCCAATACATGCGAGCCTTTTTTTTTTTAAGTGAAGTACTTTTAGTGAGATGTACAGTGAGTACGACACGGCGATGGAAAAGCGCGAAGGGCGTGGTGTTTCTCGATACCACACAGAGTGCGGCTGTTTTCGATCTGATGCGGGGCGTAAGCCATCCATCGCGACTGCTGAGCGATTCAATGCATGTTAAGCAGAGCCGTCGGGCCCTGGAGACGCGGGCTTAGCAAAGTTGGGAGCGTCTGCCGCGCAAACAATTTATCTCCTGCGAAGGACGGCACTGGCTGAAGCGCGGGTTGTAACGGGAACATCTCTCTACACCAGAGAGCAAGCTGCCAGAACGAGGCAGATTGATAGCGGTTTCTACGTCACTTCATACTTTTATCTGCACTGACAGGAAAAAATTGTAACGCCAAAAAATAATTAATGTACAGTAATATAACATTTGGAATACATTTGCCTATGTTACATACTTAAATGATTAATATTGCAATATCACAGCTTAACGCGCGAGATAAGCCATTGCAAATGTATAATGCTGGTGCATTAATACCCGGTGTAACAGGTTGTTGAATGCAAGAATGCAAAGGTGCATATTTTGTGTTGTACAAATGCCGCATGTCTGTTTGTAGGATGGTGTTCCATGCCTGTTGGACTTGGTCGGTCAATACAGGGACGGTTAACGCTATTTGTGGATGATGCTGGAGTTGTCGTCCGGTGGCGTCCCATATGTGCTCGATTGGAGACAGTTCTGGTGATTGAACATCCCCAGGCAACATGTCCACACTCTGTAGAGCGTGTTGGGTTACAACAGCAGTATGTGGGCGAGCGTTATTCTGTTGGAAAACACTCAGTGCCATGCTTTTCATAAATGGCAGCATGACAGGCCGATTCACCAGACGCTACAGTTTTGCAGTTAGGGTGCGTGGGATACTCTCGAGAGTGCTCCTGCTGTGACACGAAATCGCACCCCAGATTATACAGCTTCACGTGTAGGTCCGGTGTGTCTAGGCCGAAGTCAGGTTGGTTACAAGCCCTAAACTGGCCTCCTCCTAATCAAAACACGGCCATCATTGGCACCGAGGCAGGACCAGCTATCACCAGAAAACACAACAGGCCTCCATCATGCCGTCCAATGAGCTCTCGATTGAGACCAGTGAAGTCGCAAATGGAGGTGGTTTTGGGTTGGTGGAATACAGGCTACAGGGCGTCTGGTTCGGAGCTGCCCTTGAAGTAACCGATTTGTAGCAATTCGTTGTGTCACTGTGGTGCCAACTGCTGCTCAAATTACTGCTGCAGCTGCAGTACGATGCACCACAACCATACGCCGAACACCACTTTACTCTTTCTTGATAGTTCCACATGACTATCCAGAGCCCAGTCTTCTTGCGACTGTACATTCTCGTGACCACTGCTACCAGCAACTATGTACAATGGCTATAATCCTGCCAAGTCTTTCCGCAGTATCGTAGAAGGAACATCCAGCTTCTCGTAGCCCTATTACACGACCTCGTTCAAACTCGGTGAGATGTTGATAATGGCGTCATTTTCGGCTTAAAGGCATTCTTGACTAACATCAACTCACCACGTCCAATCTCAAAGGCTGATAACGCTCACAGCCGTCATAGCGCATATTTAAAGCAAAACTGATTTGCATCCTGACAGGGACGCTACTCTTATGCGACTGGTGAGGCATTGGTACACACATCATTTTTCAGATGTAGGAACACGCCTACTAACTTTCGTCTATGTTGCACAACTCCTTCTTGGTGCTGACTTTTTTCCGTCAGTGCATCTAGCTATCTCTCATGCTCCATTAAGTCACCTATGGGCGAAAGGAGTTCTGAGTTTCACAGAGTCTGTGCTTTTAGATTAAATGGGAACTATTTTATTGCTGAAATTTCATTTTGTTCAACTTCTAGCCAGAAAATTGATTATGTAACACTACACCCCATATAGCCAAACGTGCATTACATTTTATTAATTATGTTGGTTTTTGTGATGAACCGCACTAGATAAGTTTGGAATAAAATCAGTTATAAAAATTCCTTTGTTTTTAAGAGAGTCTGTTAATTACGTTTCTTTGTAAGTCTTGTCCCACCATGAATTACTGCTCCTATACGACAGAACTCATAAATAGGCCGGCACGTTCCATACTTGACAAATTATCCCGCCGTTTGTCGCATATGAAACTGGCATAGCACTAATTCTGACATCTCTGTGTAGAAATTTACTGCCTCTGGCATTCACGTACTTCTCGCATGGTCCCACGCCAAACAATTTTCAAAAAAGGCAGTTCTGGATAATAGTTTAATACCCACTGCGTTACTTTCAGTCAAATTAAATTTTTCGCGAATCCTGTCACGAATCCTATGTCTGTGTCTCTATCGAACTAATTGCAGGAGAGACATTCCGCGCAAAATCACACACGAATGAAGACATTCGTGCTTGAGCAAATGGCGAGCAGAAAGATCAGGAGCATATGTGGCCTCACTGCTGTTGTGAGACTGTAGTTGACCATTTAGCGTACCTCTGAGATGCCAACAAGATCTGAATCCGGTGACCTATACAGTGAACGGACTCCTCCTGTAAGATCATGTGGAATGTTATGACAAAGTTGCGTAACGTAAACTAATGAACGTCCGAACTTAAACAGGGGTTGCCCAATTTAACATCAAATACGGGCGCCATAGCTCACAAAAATATAATGAGAAAGGGTGTCACAAAACTACGTAATGAAAGTACAGGTCACAATAAAGTCCTGTTAAAACTAAGTTGCAGGTGCGTGATTCCAAGCATTTAGTAGATGGTTCAAATGGCTCTGAGCACTATGGGACTTAACTTCTGAGGTCATCAGTCCCCTACAACTTAGAACTACTTAAACCTAACTAACCTAAGGACATCACACACATCCGTGCCCGAGGTAGGATTCGATCCTGCGACCGTAGCGGTCGCGCTGTTCCAGACTGCAGCGCCTAGAACCGCTCGGTCACGCCAGCCGGCCATTTAGTAGACAATAAGAATAATTTGTAAAGGCACAATGTTTCAAGCGAATTACACAAAAGATATACGAAAAACAAGTGACGTCTAATAATTGATGGAACACTTTTTTTTTCTCGGGCAAATGCGAAATTTGCTGTGGGACATCAGCTTCTATAGTTTCATGGAGCTCCGATAGGTGGCGGCACTAAACGCACCTTTGAAAATGGAGTCTGTAACGGAGTTGCGTTCCACGCAGAGAACTATAACTGAGTTCCTTTCGGCGGGAAACCAGAGCATCGTAGATATTCATAGACTCTTGTTGGCAGTTAACAAAAGCACGGTGAGTGGTTGGGCTAGGCGTCTGTCATCATCGCAACAAGGTCACGCAAACCTGTCCGATGTCCCGCGTGCCAGACGACCGCACGCAGCTGTGACTTCTACAATGTTGGAACGTTCGGACACTCTTATTCAAGGTGATCGACGGATTACAGTCGAACACCTTGCTGCACAAGTGAACAGCTCTGTTGACAGTTGTGACTCAAGTTTGCACACCCGACAGCAGCTCACAAAATTTCATTAGATTGTTCTTCCTCATCACCTTACAGCCCAGATCTTGCACCTTCCAACTTCCATGTGTTTGGCCAAATGAAGGATGCGCTCTGCGGAAAGCAGCACATGGTTGATGGGGAGGTTACTGATCCCGCAAGACGTTGCTCAGACGCTGACCAGTAGACTGGCACCATGAGGGCATCCAGGACCCCCTTGCTCAGACGCTGACCAGTAGACTGGTACCATGAGGGCATCCAGGACCTCCTTGCTCAGACGCTGACCAGTAGACTGGTACCATGAGGGCATCCAGGACCTCCTTGCTCAGACGCTGACCAGTAGACTGGTACCATGAGGGCATCCAGGACCTCCTTGCTCAGACGCTGACCAGTAGACTGGTACCATGAGGGCATCCAGGACCCCCTTGCTCAGACGCTGACCAGTAGACTGGTACCATGAGGGCATCCAGGACCTCCTTGCTCAGACGCTGACCAGTAGACTTGGTACCATGAGGGCATCCAGGACCTCCTTGCTCAGACGCTGACCAGTAGACTGGTACCATGAGGGCATCCAGGACCTCCTTGCTCAGACGCTGACCAGTAGACTGGTACCATGAGGGCATCCAGGACCTCCTTGCTCAGACGCTTACCAGTAGACTGGTACCATGAGGGCATCCAGGACCTCCCAGTAAGGTGAGGTAAGGCCGTTGCATTGAACGGAGATTATATGCTGAAAAATACGGGTTTATAGCCAAAAGAGAGGGGAATAATATCGTGTGTTGTGAATAAAACTAACCTGCTTTCAGAAAAAAATATGTTGCATTATTTATTGAACGCCCCTCGTACCTTGGCACAAATGGGGGAGTTGGAAATTAAATGATAGTTACCTATGTCCACGTGAACTGTCAGTGATTGCTGAACTGATCAACAGATGAAAGAAATGACTCAGAAAAATTGTATAAGCACCAGTTCCCTTGCCTAAGTACATGCTGTGTTCAACTATCTGACTGCATGAATTAATTCAGAAAAATAAAACTTGAACTCTCAACAAACGACTTCGTTGTCTCCTCATCACAACACACGCAACAACAGCTCAGGCTTACCATCTTTATAAACTTAACTGTAAAGGCTTGTTGCACTGGTGGCTGTGAGTTATAAGTTCAGTTCCGGCATCTATGATCAGCTCTAGGACGAATTTATCCTCCTCTGTAGTTCTAAGGGCCGGCCTCGGTGGCCGTGCGGTTCTAGGCGCTGCAGTCCGGAACCGCGAGACTGCTACGGTCACAGGTTCGAATCCTGCCTCGGGCATGGTTGTGTGTGATGTCCTTAGGTTAGTTAGGTTTAAGTAGTTCTCCGTTCTAGGGGACTGATGACCTAACATGTTAAGTCCCATAGTGCTCAGAGCCATTTTTAGCAGTTCTAAGGTGAAAACATCTAAAAAAAATGGTTCAAATGGCTCTGAGCACTATGGGACTTAACATCTATGGTCATCAGTCCCCTAAAACTTAGAAATACTTAAACCTAACTAACCTAAGGGCATCACACACATCCATGCCCGAGGCAGGATTCGAACCTGCGACCGTAGCAGTCGCGCGGCTCCGGACTGAGCGCCTAGAACCGCTAGACCACCGCGGCCGGCTGAAAACATCTCTCGCACAAAATATTGCTGTAGACCTTTCACATTCTGACGAACGAAACTTATAAAAATAGCAACACACTCCTTTCGCCTATGGAATCGAGTTTGGTTAACAAGTTACATTTCTCTCTGAGATTAGGGCAGAAAGCAGAAAATCACTCCCACTATGAAGGTGCTTTCACGTTTGAGACAATGATAACGGCTACAAGTATGCAGTTGTAAGTCTTCGTCCTGCCAAAAAACTAATTTTGGTGAACCTGTCAAGGGCACTCTTACAAAATTTAAAGATCAGTTACTGCCGGTCACTTTTGGGCCCAACAGAGTCATCTCGTCCTGAGTGCCTCATATTTTCACATTTCCTTGCATATCTTTTTAGAAAGCATTTTTTGTGCTGTTTCCTACAATGGCAGTTTACAGCTGAATGCTATCTCCCGCTCTCTGCAAAGGTTTTATCGTAACTTGGGACACCGTCTTTGACATCACCTGTCCACTCAGGGTGTAACTTGCTGGGAATTTGCCTTTCAAATGGTTCAAATGGCTCTAAGCACCATGGGACTTAACATCTGAGGTCATCAGTCCCCTAGACTTAGAACTACTTAAACCTAACTAACCCAAGGACATCACACACATCCATGCCCGAGGCAGGATTCGAAACTGCGACCGTAGCAGTAGCGCGGTTCCGGACTGAAGCGCCTAGGTCTGCTCGGCCACAGCGATTTGCCTTTCAGTGAGGAATAGTTCTACGGCTCGCTTGCAATTGTACCACAGCGGTCCTCCCGCTCCCATGGTCAACCAGAGCATGCAGCTTATAGAGCAACGTATCACATGTGCTTCACCGTGTAGAAGTGAAATTATGAAGTACTTATTAGATTCTGAATCATTCGTGTTTGTTTGAATTACAAGCATACCTTCATGTGTCGCTAGTAATTTTTAATTGATATGGAAGTTTAGTTTGAATAGAGGGTTATTAGTTAGGTTATCGGGCATTTTTAGAAAAAGCTTTCGTCTAACAATGTGGACGAAGAAGCCACAAAGACGGAGGTCTTTGAGAGCTCTGCACCTCGTATAGTGTATTCACATTTGGACAGACAGCCATAACCTCCAATACGAAAACATATTTGGAAGCGGCTGCTATTAGTTGCATTTTAGAAATTGAGGTAAACTGTGACTGTTCTTCGGTTAACCATGTACAGGCAACAAGCAGATGAAATGCTTTATGAAAATAGACGATGAGTATGTCTGATTACTGGACTTGTGTGTTTAGTACCACATACACCACTAGAAGACTTTACAGGCAGCAACATACAGATGAAAGGGGTAAAAAAAAAGGAAAACTTCCTCTACAGGATACTGCTGCCTCCTCTAGTGTTGTCAGCTTGTGCAGCCTGCTGGACACCAGAATAATGATATTTTACTGTCGAACTACAAATTGGCTGTGATTGGTCACTGTGAGAACCAGTTGCCAGCCAAGATTTGGTAAAAAACTTTTGCCCATCGTTCGGAATTTATCAGAATCAAACGCCAGGGGAAGGAAACTATTTCCATGTCTAAGATTTCTCTGCAAGATATTACATGCGGGTTCGTATTATTAAGTAGGATTTCTGAAGCATACTGAGTGAGGAATATATTTGACTTCATTATTACAAGCCGCTGTCTCCTAAAGCTCATAGTCCAAATCTGTGACCAAGATGCCAGTTGACGTACCATGGTGTCGTATTTGGTGTAGCCCTATTCGAAGCCATTTCTTGTCTTCCTCCGACCTTTAGGCCAGCTACATACAAAAATGGTCTCTCTGATTGTGATACATCATGTGATTCTGAGGATGAGAGCCCAGCTTCCATTTCAGTGATTAGGCCACCAAACTTTCACAACGCATCAGACTCCATCTGAGCTTGCTGATGACCAGTCTAAGACTGAACGTAATTGGAGCAAAACAATGCCCTGATGATGTCCCTGCATTTATTTCCCAGTGTAGTCCCAGTGATTTTATTGTGGAGTTAGGTACACCATTACCATCTCAGTTATTTGGAGTTATGCTTTCAGGTGATATGATGGAGTTAATTTTGTTTCAGGCAAACTTGTATGCTCAACAGTCGTCTCTGACTGTTGGTAAACCTTATGTAACAGCATCCGTGGAAAACTTAAAAACTTTCTTAGGGATAAACATCTTGATGGACATAAAACCACTTCCTAGTTACAGAGATTACTGGAGTTCAGCTACTGACGTACATGACAGTTACATGAGTCAACAGCGGTCAAGGAGGCGTTTCGAGTGGTTTCTCACCAACTTGCATTTGAATGACAACAGTAAAATGCCACAAGGGCACACCAACTATGATAAACTTTATAAGTTGCGTCCTTTCTTAATAGAAATTGCACGTAACTTACAGAAAGCACTAAATCCAAATGAATGTATGGCAGTGGACACAGAAGTGGCAGTGTTTTAGTATAGTAAGGAGTCAAAACCTAGTATTTTCCACATGAAAAAGCATTTTCATAGAAATGACACATTGCTTGGCAGAATGGTACTGTAATCGACTAGCAGCCAGACAGCAAATAATTTTTTTTTTAATTTGAAGATTAAGAATGAAATCGTTCATACTGTAACATCATGATCTAAAAATGCCAACGGAGGTATAAAAGGCAAAAACAAGAGTGTAATCACTGTTACGGCATGGTGGTATTTACAGAGATGGATACCACATTTAAATGATCGAGAAAGATGAAGATTTCTGTTACGCTATCAATATGGCCTACTACTGCTCAAAATAAAAACTAAAGCGATGGATAACGATGATCGGGAGAATGTGATGATAGTTTAATAGTCACTGTGAAAATGGTTGTAACGTGTTTACTGATGTGTGGTATGGAGAAATACACTACATATTTTTCCTAAATCATTTGTTGTATCATTAAGCCTCGGAGCAGGAAAGTCATACGGATAGTATCGCAAGTTGTTGGTTGTTTAAGGGGGGACATTCATTCATGAAATACATACTATGTAAAATGTGCTCCAAATCAACAATTTTCAAGATACTGCAATGAAATTTCGTACCATACGTTATATGAAATTAACACATTCACTAGAAAGTTCCTCGGATAATATATATTTAACATTGTTATGGACTTTAAAAAAATTATTTAAAAAAGTAATACATGTACCTTCTTGTCAGAAATAATTCGAGAGATTTATACAGACTTTTCTCTGTTGAATCTTTTTGAATATAGTAAGCTTGTTCTATACGTTTTCTGAATATTTCGAATAGGTGAATTTTAATAATTTTTAACTGTAATTTTTTAAGCATAATGTAGAATCATGCAAAATTCCAACCATTTTGCCACATATCTCAGGTTACACTGAGAGTTATAAAATTTACTCCAGAGACAACATTTACTGGGTTTACGGGAATAAATGCACAAAATTTAATAATTCTAGACTTCATAGGTACTGAGCAAAAGGGTCAAAAACGTAAAGTTCAAACTAACGTTTTCTCTTACGTCACCTCCTCAGAAGGCTCCAGATTTGTACTCAGGGCTCTCTTTCCCTTCAAGGCTTCTCCTCTGGTTTCGTGTTTTCTGTCTACTTTCCTTTATCAGGTCTTCAACTGACTTTTCAGCTGCAGAGAAGCGGGTTAAATCTATTGTTCTTAAGACGTCTTGAGTGAAATTTCCTATCACAAAGCTAGCTCTCTCTAATACCTTCGTCCTCCCTTTTTACCATCATTAAACCCAAGAACTGCATCGTAAGTTGCAGTTCTCATAACTGTGGCAGATGAAAATGTGACAAAACAATAACTGCTTCTTCGTAAACAAGGCAGCGGTTTGTTATTATTTCTAACACATCGAACAGAGTCAGAGATGATTTATAAAACCGAAGAGTGTATGTCACAGCCTTCTAGATGTATCCTGTGCAAGTTAGCTTGAAAGTGATTCACGGAGTCGTTGTTCACCGAGCTAGTATTGAAGTGTTGCTTCAAAAAATGGGCGTGGCAGGAAGGTCGAGTCACACATTTAATTATTTTTCAGGCACTTTAGATACGGTTTCATCATTGAAACTGTGGGAACTTATTGTTCATGAAATCTACTAATAAATGAAAAATAAATTGAAAATTTACATTTCCGGTCAATTACATAAACATCCCCCCTTAATATATCGCACTGAATGTCACAGTCCATTGTGACGAGTCCTGTCTAGGTCACTGTCCACTGTCATCCTTGCTAGCGAAACTGTAATTACTGGCCGATTCAGAGAGCTCACGAGAGCACACACACATTATAACGGGTGGCTGGTGCAAAGCTTTGTGTTGCTCCGATTAGATAATGGAACACAGGCGTCGTGACAGCGTTACTAGCAGTGCTTTGATTATTTGGCGCTTAGACAGTGCTACTCACATTGAATGTCGACCAATGCTGGCGAATTAAAACGTAAAATTACGGTGACAAGAGTCCCAACGCTAAATCCCAAATAACGCGCGATTATAGGAAAAAAATATTCACCTACGTAGAAAAAGAAGCAACGTAACGAAAAAGCATTTGTGCTGTACTAATTCAAAATTTATAGTTTTAGATGAAGATCAGAAACAGGGGAGCCTTGGTGTGGAATACTGAGAAGTCATGGTCCATAATGGCCTGTTTGGTGTTAAAGACAGCAGCTTCGTGTAAAGCAGTATGTGAACCTATTGTATGTAAAAGCAGGTAACGGCGCTATTTCATAGCGGAAATCGAAAAGAGCGGTCAAAGCATGGCGCACCGAGAACTTGTCGAAGGTCAGTTTTATGGTGCTGCATTGAGACAGAGTTGCATCGAATATAGCTTTTTGTCGTTGTCAAAGTCACGTGACAGTTGTAATTAGCTGCCGTGGACCTGCAGAACTTTGAACTAAATTTGATTAATTGATATGAACGGAATTACTCAGCTGAAATAAATGATACGTTGTACATAGAAATGGTATTAAAAAAATACTTGAAGAAATATTGAAACTACAGAAATCGAGGTGACGTGTGACAGAACGTGATACGATTACGCCATCCATGCACGAGTCTGGGGAGAGACAAACGCTCAAGGTCACTGACGCTTTTCTCCTATCTTGTCATCTGAAGAAACAACCAGTGTTCATTCCCTAGGAAGAAGCACCGTCGAGGAAACAGATGTGATGTAGTATTGTGGCTTACCTTGCCACAGGGATATACACCACTTATGATAAAATCACTGCAATGACAAAAATTACGCCAAGCCGATGTGGCAGAGCGGTTCAGTCGCTTCAGTCCGGAACCGCCCGACGACTAAGGTCGCAGGTTCGAATCCTGCCTCGGGCATGGATGTGTTTGATGTTCTTAGGCTAGTTCGGTTTAAGGAGTTCTAAGTTCTAGGGGACTGATAACCTCTGATGTTAAGTCCTATAGTGCTCAGAGCCATTTGAACAAAAAATTAAAGCGCTAAAACCAGAGTTGTAGATTTTTTAACATTTCAGAGATGATAGATGATTTTGGTTGGAAACTTTGCGTAAAAAAGTTTTTAAACATTGTAAAATCACGACAGTTACCGAATTGTTGAAAGACGAAATACTAACATACGGAGATTCTGTTGTACAGTCATACATTCGAAAATTCAAAAGTTACAACTACGAACAGTTTTTTCCTTTAAAATCCTTTCATTCTCCTTTCAAAGGTGCGGGCTGTAAGTTGCCATTACGTAGGACTTAAACATTTATAATATTAAAACATGTTAAAATAGAAGATTGAAATACATTAAATGTGCTGAACAATATGTTTATGTCAGTGATTTGAGGAATCTGCAGTTATTATGAGTTGCTGCTTCTGGTGAAATATCTATATGTGTCTGTGTTGGTGTGCGTTATGTGCAGGGTCTAGACTCTAGAGCCTGGCATCCGTAAAGGCTTGGCATACATGATAAGTAAACATTCTCACACTGAGTGACACTAGACATTTGAAGTATGTTTGTCAGGTCCGGTACGCAGATAACAAAACTAGAGTTTCTTCAATATAAAGAGAATAACAAGCCAGTATTACACTGACCACCGATCGACAAGGAGACATGTAGCATTATTAGATAAAAAACAATAAATCAAAAGGCTAAAACATGTTCGATGTGTGACTACATAACATGTCTACTGAAACATCGTCTCCAGTCATGAAAGTTGAACTCAGCGAAAGTGTAAATCCATTTACAATCTTGTGGAACTATCTTTTTACTTTGCATCAGTTTTACTTTTCACCAGTTTTAGATAAACCGCTTGTACGTACTTTTCGATGGTAGCAGGACGTATTAGCATGTTAGTGACATGACAATCTGTTCTGTGCAGTGTTGTGCACTGCTGCTTTTGCACATGGTAACACTCTAAGCCTACATCAAAATCATGTGAAGATGGATCATAATATAACGAATTAAATTTTTCTCCTTCACTTCAAAAGAAAATGGAATGACATTCACATATTACTTAACTACTACCTTCACTAGAAATTTTTAATATTTAAACATAATTTATTCAACTCTGAATCTGGCCATTTTATCATAGCAACTGTTCCTTAGCTACTGAGGTAAGGAATTATGCACATACTCTCCATCTCCAGAGAGGTAAGCAAGAAGAGCTGCTTTACGTGCACTAAACTACTGGCAGTATGAGTGACGGCAGAGGTGAGAACTTCCATCAAAATTTTGCAATATCAATATTGCTCAATACACTTTTGGGTGGTTTTGTTCGGTCATGCGAATGGGTGAACTCCATCAAGAAGCTTGATGATGTAGGCCTACTCCAAACTTCGTCAGTAATACTCTAAGGAGATCGCAAATGATATCATCCATGCGTTATCTGCTTGCTGTCGTTACTGTAGTGACAGGCACGTAGCTTCTGTCTGTGGACACTCAACGGAGTAACCCTGGAACTTCCACGTAGCGCCATACCATCGTCTAATTTTGGCGATAACCAGCCCAACAGCCACAAAAACATATTTCAACCTCTCAAGCATGCAAATCAAGTGATGACAACCATTTCCCGATATGTCTGTGTCGCTCATTTTCACAAACACTGCTTTGCTGCCACCTGTTCGTTTAATGTACTAATATTTTCAAAGAATGTAAAAGATGGCTAAGAAGTCAGACAGTGCAGTTATTACAATTACTAAATCATACAGCACTCTCAACACATTTACATGGCAATGAACTGTGGATTCCAATGACCAATAACAGCAGCTGGATTCAGGCACAGAAATGAAATATCGGATTGTGAGAGGAATTAAAGGTAGTATGGATCCCACCCGCAATGAAAATATTAGGACTGGAGATCTCCCCCTTCCTCCCCTACCCACTGAAAAAAAAATCAAAACCGCCTGAAACATGTATTTCGAATGAGCAATCACTAGTTGCCAAAGCAACCTATTGTGTAACTGACAGGCTAAATCCTTTTGGGAAGACCAAGGTGAAGTGAATTCATGTTCTGGAACAGACCCACAGGCCTGGCTCCTGAGGTAAATTATGGTGATGGTAACGGTGATACAACATAATATTTTGCAAATTAAGAATACTCGTATGAGGCATTACTTACTGTATGTAAACAATATATCATTTTCTGTGTCATGTTACCATAACAACTGTTCCTTAGCTAATGGGGCAAGGAATTTCGCAGTGTAACACACTGAGGCAAAGAGCGTCACCACACAAGCAACTCCCACCACTGCCACTCTCTTATCTCCACCACCACCACCACCACCACCACCACCACGTCAAACATTATCATTATCGTGATCGTCATCTTGCTATACTGTGCTATATCCAATAACGCAGGATAAAGACTAGTCCTACTATGAAGATTTCAGTGGCTGTTCAGAGATACTGTGTATGAATTTTAGAATAAGAGATTCGTGGTCGGAGGTGGCCCGTTGTTGTACGAAGACTGGTTTGATGCGTCTCTCCACGCTACTCTATCGTGTACAAGCCTCATCTCTGCATAACTACTGTAGTGCACATCCATTTGAACTGTTGACTGTATAAGAGTCTTAGCTTCCTTCTAAAAATTTATTACCCCCCACCCCCCACACACACGTTTACGATGCTGATGATTTCTCGATGCCCGAGGATATGTCCTATCAGACTTTCTTTTAGTCAAGTTGTGACGTACTTTTGTGTTTACTCAAATTCGACTTTGTAGCTTCTCATTAGTTATTCGGTCAACCTATCAAATATTCAGCATTGTTCTACTCGTACATTACGAGGCTCGTTACAGAGTATGATTTATTCTATGTGCTATCCAGATTACCTGTCAGACAGGGGGAAGCAAATTATTATTTGTGGGGACTTCAATGTAGATTCTCTGAAAGAGGGTAATAGGAAAAATGACCTTGAAGTATTACTCGGTTCTTTCAATTTGACACCCATTATTGATTTTCCTACTCGGGTGGTAAAGGATAACAGCTCACTGATAGATAACTTCTTTATAGACCAAGATAAGTTTAACCAGATAAATGCTCAGCCTGTTGAGAATGGTCTTTCTGATCATGGTGCACAGCTAGTTACAATATATGACATAGCTCCATTCAGCAATACTAAACAGTCCTCCAAAGTAGTACGTTCAGTCAACGATTTAACAATCGCAAATTTCAAGGAAAGCCTACAGCAGTTAGACTGGGATGAGGTGTACCGTGAACCTGATGCCAATTTAAAATATAATTTATTTCATGATATTTTTGTAAATGCATTTGAAAACTGCTTCCCCAAGAAAATAGTTAAATATACTCGTAAGAAACCTTGTAACAAACAATGGCTTACTAAGGGTATAAAAATATCTTGTAACCGGAAAAGGGAAATGTATCTGACAGCAAGAAAGAGTAGTGACCCAGAAACTATCAAACATTATAAAAACTACTGTGTTATATTAAGAAAAGTTATTAAAAAATCCAGAAGTATGTATATCATGTCTGAAATCAGCAACTCTGATAAATAAAATTAAAACAATTTGGAATATTATTAAAAGAGAAACAGGTCAACCAAGAGCACAGGAAGACAGTATTACCATCAAATTGAATGAAAACTTTACGAACAAAAAGTCAGAAGTTGAAAATATTTTTAATAATCATTTTCTAAATGTTGTGGATATAGTAGGATCCAGGTGTTCATTAGAAGATGCTAGGCTGTTAATGGAAGAGGCCATACCTATGCAATTTGATACAATTGAAATCTCACCCACTTCTCCCTCTGAAATTAGGAAAATAATAAACTTGCTTAAAAGCAAAAACTCACATGGAATTGATGGCATTTCCAGCAAAATACTAAAAGCTTGTTCTCAACAGATAAGTAAGATTCTCAGCCACCTGTGTAACAGCTCTCTGGAACAGGGCATTTTCCCTGATAGACTGAAATATGCAATTGTTATACCTTTGCATAAAAAGGGGGATAGATCTGATGTCAACAATTACCGTCCAATCTCCCTTCTAACAGCTTTATCCAAAATTTTTGAGAAAGTAATGTATTCAAGAGTAGCTTCACATATCTGTAACAATGAAGTACTAAAAAAATGTCAGTTTGGTTTCCAGAAAGGTTTTTCAACAGAAAATGCCATATATGCTTTCACCAATCAAATTTTGAATGATCTGAATAACCGAACACCACCCATTGGGATTTTTTGTGATCTCTCAAAGGCTTTTGATTGTGTAAATCATGAAATTCTGCTAGACAAGCTCAAGTATTGTGGCATGAGGGGGACAGTGCACAAATGGTTTAATTCATACCTAACTGGAAGAGTGCAGAAAGTTGAAATAAGTAGTTCTCATACTATGCAAAGATCAGCACATTCATCAAACTGGGGAACTATCAAGAATGGGGTTTCACAAGGGCCAGTCTTGGGTCCTTTGTTGTTCTTAATATATATTAATGACTTGCCATTCTATATTCATGAAGAGGCAAAGTTAGTTCTCTTTGCTGATGATACAAGTATAGTAATCACACCTGACAAACAAGAATTAACTGATGAAATTGTCAATACTGTCTTTCAGAAAATTACTAAGTGGTTCCTTGTAAACGGACTCTCACTGAATTTTGATAAGACACAGTACATACAGTTCCGTACAGTGAATGGTATGACGCCATTAATAAATATAGACCTTAATCAGAAGCATATAGCTAAGGTAGAATATTCCAAATTTTTAGGTGTGTCCATTGATGAGAGATTAAATTGGAAGAAACACATTGATGATCTGCTGAAACGTTTGAGTTCAGCTACTTATGCAATAAGGGTCATTGCAAATTTTGGTGATAAACATCTTAGTAAATTAGCTTACTACGCCTATTTTCACTCGTTGATTTCATATGGCATCATATTTTGGGGTAATTCATCACTGAGGAATAAAGTATTTATTGCACAAAAGCGTGTAATCAGAATAATAGCTGGAGTCCACCCAAGATCATCCTGCAGACATTTATTTAAGGATCTAGGGATATTCACAGTAGCTTCTCAGTATATATACTCTCTTATGAAATTTGTTATTAACAACCAAACCCAATTCAAAAGTAATAGCAGTGTGCATAACTACAATACTAGGAGAAAGGATGATCTTCACTATTCAAGATTAAATCTAACTTTGGCACAGAAAGGGGTGAATTATACTGGCACTAAAGTCTTTGGTCACTTACCAAATAGTATCAAAAGTCTGACAGATAACCAACAAGTATTTAAGAAGAAATTAAAAGAATTTCTGAGTAACAACTCCTTCTACTCCATAGAGGAATTTTTAGATATAAATTTAAAAAAATATTAAAAAAATAAAAATAAAAACACAAAAAATGAAAAAGTTATATTAACTTAAGTATGTTGTTAAATTAACTTAATTATGTCATGTATTGGAAAATTTGACTCGTTCCACATCATTACGAAATATCGTATTCATTATCAATGGAACTAGTATTAATCTAATCTAATCTAACCTTACAGTGATAAAGTCTGTAATGTGAAATGACCATAGAACGGAGAGACGGCTATGTACGGATGCAAAAGTACTGTGATGTGGTTGCCACTATCTTAGAAGTATCATAGCAGGAAAAAACAAACGCGAGGCAGAACCGAGCGGCACTGAATGCAAGATTTAGGGAGAAGATTAGAAGGGCATTAAAACCGTCAGGAGCAGATATAGTCAATAAATGGAACAAGTTCGTTTGCAAACGAGACACACAGCGCATACCATTCACAGGTGCACTGTTGCGCATACATTTTCACTTCAATACAGATACAATGAGTAACGTGCGTAAGGAATGAAAGGA
Source organism: Schistocerca cancellata (assembly GCF_023864275.1). Taxonomy (NCBI): domain Eukaryota; kingdom Metazoa; phylum Arthropoda; class Insecta; order Orthoptera; family Acrididae; genus Schistocerca; species Schistocerca cancellata. The sequence continues at coordinate 811,176,613 of NC_064628.1, forward strand.
AATCCAATTTTAGCGAGCCACATGAGACCATCAATACTGATCGTCCAAAATCTTGTCGGTGGCGTTTGGGCACACCCTATTTTACTGGCTAGTCGCCTTCCCAGACTAGAATCCAACGCTCTCTTTTCCGCTGCAGGATTGGCGATGACTGTAGTGAACAACTTAGCCGGCCAGAGTGGCCAAGCGGTTCTAGGCGCTTCAGTCTGGAACGGCGCGACCGCTACGGTCGCAGGTTCGAATCCTGCTTCGGGCATGGATGTGTGTGATGTCCTTAGGTTAGTTAGGTTTAAGTATTTCTAAGTTCTAAGGGACTGATGACCTCAGATGTTAAGTCCCATAGTGCTCAGAGCCATTTGAACCATTTTTTTGAACATCTTACTGTAAACAACTCATGTTTATGGCTAACTGGTCCTTGTGCAAAATGTGATGTGGTGTAATGTGGCTGGATCACTACAGGGCAACACAAATTGCGTCGTAATGCATCGTTTACGGACTGGGTGCGTGGGTGACACATGAAAAGACAGAGAAAGTGCGTGGGTAATCACGTAGAAGAACGGAGGAATATGTTTTCTCGTCTCCCACTGGCTATCCATTAAAAGCAAGCTTTCCATTTTCTGATTGGATGAAATTGGAAAACAGATATTCCAGAATAGTTCGACACTAGATTAATGGCGTCACTTCAGTTTTTGGACTGGAGTCTGTCAGTTGAATCTTGGCTGTGACACTTACGTAGTGCGACAGTACATTTTTATTTCATGTGTAGTCTTTACAGTGTGAATGCGATGAAATGTAACAGCTCATATGGCAGCATGGCAATAAATTATTCTGACATCTCTAAAAATCATTACACAGGTTTAGAGAATCCTTAATCCTCATTACAGTCACTACAGATGTACACTCCTGGAAATTGAAATAAGAACACCGTGAATTCATTGTCCCAGGAAGGGGAAACTTTATTGACACATTCCTGGGGTCAGATACATCACATGATCACACTGACAGAACCACAGGCACATAGACACAGGCAACAGAGCATGCACAATGTCGGCACTAGTACAGTGTATATCCACCTTTCGCAGCAATGCAGGCTGCTATTCTCCCATGGAGACGATCGTAGAGATGCTGGATGTAGTCCTGTGGAACGGCTTGCATGCCATTTCCACCTGGCGCCTCAGTTGGACCAGCGTTCGTGCTGGACGTGCAGACCGCGTGAGACGACGCTTCATCCACTCCCAAACATGCTCAATGGGGGACAGATCCGGAGATCTTGCTGGCCAGGGTAGTTGACTTACACCTTCTAGAGCACGTTGGGTGGCACGGGATACATGCGGGCGTGCATTGTCCTGTTGGAATAGCAAGTTCCCTTGCCGGTCTAGGAATGGTAGAACGATGGGTTGGATGACGGTTTGGATGTACCGTGCACTATTCAGTGTCCCCTCGACGATCACCAGTGGTGTACGGCCAGTGTAGGAGATCGCTCCCCACACCATGATGCCGGGTGTTGGCCCTGTGTGCCTCGGTCGTATGCAGTCCTGATTGTGGCGCTCACCTGCACGGCGCCAAACACGCATACGACCATCATTGGCACCAAGGCAGAAGCGACTCTCATCGCTGAAGACGACACGTCTCCATTCGTCCCTCCATTCACACCTGTCGCGACACCACTGGAGGCGGGCTGCACGATGTTGGGGCATGAGAGGAAGACGGCCTAACGGTGTGCGGGACCGTAGCCCAGCTTCATGGAGGCGGTTGCGAACGGTCCTCGCCGATACCCCAGGAGCAACAGTGTCCCTAATTTGCTGGGAAGTGGCGGTGCGGTCCCCTACGGCACTGCGTAGGATCCTACGGTCTTGGCGTGCATCCGTGCGTCGCTGCGGTCCGGTCCCAGGTCGACGGGCACGTGCACCTTCCGCCGACCACTGGGGACAACATCGATGTACTGTGGAGACCTCACGCCCCACGTGTTGAGCAATTCGGCGGTACGTCCACCCGGCCTCCCGCATGCCCACTATACGCCCTCGCTCAAAGTCCGTCAACTGCACATACGGCTCACGTCCACGCTGTCGCGGCATGCTACCAGTGTTAAAGACTGCGATGGAGCTCCGTATGCCACAGCAAACTGGCTGACACTGACGGCGGCGGTGCAAAAATGCTGCGCAGCTAGCGCCATTCGACGGCCAACACCGCGGTTCCTGGTGTGTCCGCTGTGCCGTGCGTGTGATCATTGCTTGTACAGCCCTCTCGCAGTGTCCGGAGCAAGTATGGTGGGTCTGACACACCGGTGTCAATGTGTTCTTTTTTCCATTTCCAGGAGTGTATCAATGGACCTACGACCTTACGAGGTCTTCGCTGGAGATACACTACTGATACCAGACGCAGAGCGAGTGGACACAACTTTTGGGACGTGTGGCTGCAGTGTTACACGTCCAACCGAAATTCTCAAATGAACCGTTAGGCTGTAACAGCCAGTTCACAGCTTCACGTTTTTGAAAGTAATTTCGAGTGGAGATCTTCTTAAGTGAGAGTTCGTCTATATCTGCATCCGCACGCATACCAAAGGCCTCCGCATGCTGCATGGCGAAGGGTACGTTATACCACTGACAGTCATACCTTTTTCTGTTTCACTTGGAAATGGAGCGAGGAAAAATGAATGTCTATACGCCTCCTTACGAGCATAATTTATCTTATCCTATCTTAGGTGAAACGCATGTTTCCTCGGACATGGGTGTGTGTGCTGTCCATAGCATAAGTTAGTTTAAGTTAGATTAAGTCGTGTGTAAGCTTAAGGACCGATGATCTCAGCGGTTTGGTCCCACAAGACGTTACCACAAATTTCCATTTCCCAATTTCCGAAACGCATGTTAGCAGCAGTCGAATCGTTCTGTGGTCAGTTTCAAATGCCGGCCTCTAAACCTTGTCAATAGTGTTCTGCGAAAATAACGTCGTCTTTCCTCTACGTCTACGGATTCCCAGTTGAGTTCATGAAGCATCTCCGCAATACTATCGTGTTTACTGAAACTACCGGTAACGTAACTAGTAGCCTGCTTCAGAACTGATTCGATGCCTCCCTGCAATCCGACCTGGTAGAGATCCAGAAATGTCACACTAGCGTTCTATAAGCGATCTCCTTTACATATCAACCATGCACATTCCTCTATCGTGTGTGTTGTGTTCATTATACAGGGTGGTCCATTGATAGTGACCGGGCCAAATATCTCACGAAATAAGCATCAAACGAAAAAACTACAAAGTAAGAAACTCGTCTAGCTTGAAGGGCGAAAGCAGATGGCGCTATGGTTGGCCCGCTAGATGGCGCTGCCATAGGTCAAACGGATATCAACGTTTTTTTTTAAATAGGAACCCCCATTTTTTATTACATATTTGTGTTGTAAGTAAAGAAATATGAATGTTTTTGTTGGACCATTTTTTTTCGTTTTGTGATGGATGGCGCTGTAATAGTCACAAACATGTAAGTACGTGGTATCACGAAACATTCCGACAGTGTGGACGGTATTTGCTTCGTGATACATTACCCGTGTTAAAATGGACCGCTTACCAATTGCGGACAACGTCGAAATCGTGTTGATGTATGGCCATTGTGATCAAAAGGCCCAACGGGCGTGTGCTGTGTATGCTGCTCGGTATCCTAAACGACATCATCCAAGTGTCCGGACCGTTCGCTGGATAGTTACGTTATTTAAGAAAACAGGAAGTGTTCAGCCACATGTGAAACGTCAACCACGACCTGCAACAAATGATGATGCCCAAGTAGGTGTTTTAGCTGCTGTCGCGGATAGTCCACACATCAGTAGCAGACAAATTGCGCGAGAATCGGGAATCTCAAAAACGTCGGTGTTGAGAATGCTACATCAACATCGATTGCACCCGTACCATATTTCTACGCAACAGCAATTGCATGGCGACAACTTTGAACTTCGTGTACAGTTCTGCCACTGGGCACAAGAGAAATTACGGGACGATGACAGATTTTTTGCACGCGTTCTATTTAGCGACGAAGCGTTATTCACAAACAGTAGTAACGTAAACCGGTATAATATGCACAATTGGGCAACGGAAAATCCACGATGGCAGCGACAAGTGGAACATCAGCAACCTTGGCGGGTTAATGTATGGTGCGGCAGGATAATGGGAGGAAGGATAATTGGCCCCCATTTTATCGATGGCAATCTAAATGGTGCAATGTATGCTCATTTCCTACGTAATGTTCTACCGATGTTACTACAAGATGTTTCGTTGCATGAGAGAATAGCGATGTACTTCCAACATGATGGATGTCCGGCACATAGCTCGCGTGCGGTTGAAGCGGTACTGAATAGCATTTTTCATGACAGGTGGATTGGTCGTTGAAGCACCATACCATGGCCCGCACGTTCACCGGATCTGACGTCCCCGGGTTTCTTTCTGTGGGGAAAGTCGAAGAATATTTGCTATCGTGATCCACCGACAACGCCTGACAACATGCGTCAGTGCATTGTCAATGCATGTGCGAACATTACGGAAGCCGAACTAACCGAATCTCGTTACTCGCATTGCCAAATGCACTGAGCTTGACGGATATCATTTTGAGCATTTATTGCATTAATGCGGTATTTACAGGTAATCACGCTGTAACAGCGTGCGTTCTCAGAAATAATAAGTTCACAAAGGTACATGTATCACATTGGAACAATCGAAATAAAATGTCCAAACGTACCTAAGTTCTCTATTTTAATTTAAAAAACCTACCTGTTAGTTATCTAAAATTGTGAACCATTTGTTTGTGACTATTACAGCGCCATCTATCACAAAGTGAAAAAAGTGGTCCAACTAAAACATTCATATTTCTTTACTTACTACAAGTATATGTAATAAAAAACGGGGGTTCCTATTTTTAAAAAACGCAGTTGATATCCGTTTGACCTGTGGCAGCGCCATCTAGCGTGCCAACCATAGCGCCATCTGGTTTGCCCCTTCAAGCTAGACAAGTTTCGTTCTTTGTAGTTTTTTCGTTTGACCCTTATTTCGTGAAGTATTTGGGCCGTTCACGATCAATTGACCACCCTGTATACACCGGGTGTTTCTACTAATAGTCACCAGGTGCGTTTTCTCTAGTGTTTCGGTACAAATTTGCAATTTCGTTTTTTGACATAAAGACCTTTCTAGACTCTGAGAAGCTCATCTGCAGAAACCAGGACGGTTTTAGGAAACAGCGGTCATGCGAGACACAGCTGGCCGTCTTTGTGCGTGATATACGAGAAGTTCTAGATACCGACTCCCAAGTTGATGCGATATTTCTCGACTTTCGAAAGGCGTTCGACTCAGTTCCCCACTGTCGCTTGCTCCAAAAAGTGCGCACTTACGGTCTATCCGATGACATATACGGTTGGATAGAAAGTTTTCTAACAGACAGAGAGCAGTATGTTGTCCTGAAAGGGGTCTGTTCAACAGAAACAACCGTAACTTCAGGTGTGCCCCATGGCAGTGTAATAGGTCCTGTGCTTTTTACGATTTACATAAACGATGTGGTTGATGGTATTGACAGCGGCATTAGACTGTTTGCCGATGATGCTGTAGTCTACAGGAAAGTAATATCACACGGAAGTTGTGAACAAATCAATGAGAATTTGCAGAAAATAATTGCGTGGTGTGATGACTGTCAGTTATCTCTCAATATTAGTAAGTGTAACCTACTGCGTTTAACAAGCTTAAGGCCATTAATGTGAACGAGTACGAAGTAAATGCCCAGTCTTTGGAAGCGGTAACATCCGTCAAGTATCTGGGTGCGACTATTCGAAATGATCTGAAATGGAATGATCACAGTACACAAGTAACGGACCAGGCGAACTCTAGACTGCGGTTTATTGGTAGAATCCTGAAGCGATACAGTCCTTCAACAAAGGAAATTGGTTACAATACGTTAGTTGGTCCAGTCTTAGAGTACTGTTCGTCAATATGGGACCCTTACCAGTTACGTCTGATTCAAGAGACTGAGAAGGCCCAAAGAAGAGCTGCAAGATTCGTGATTGGTACATTTAGCCATCGCGAGAGCGTTACAAATGTCATAGAAAGTTTGGAGTGGGACACACTTGCAGATAGACGGGGCGCTAAACGGAAGGGGCAGCTCACTAAATTCCGAAATCCGATCTTCGCCGAGGATGTAGAGCATATATTATTACCACCAACTTTCAAATCGCACAATGATCACCATTCAAAGATAAGGGAAACTAGAGCTCGTACTGAGTCTTTCAGACAGTCGTTTTTACCTCGTGCGATCCGCGAGTGGAACAGAGTGGGGGATATGACTTTGGCGCGACTTGTGCCCTCTGCCCCACACAGCTTGGTGGCTAGCGGAGTATATATGTAGATGTAGCTGTAGCTCAAATAAATTTTGCTCATCACATACTTCATGCGACGTCCATCGTCGACGTAATGCATCAGTTTGTTTGAAACAAAATTATTTTTAAATCGGTATTTTACGTACCTATTCGATAGAGCACTACCTATTAGTCTAGTGCGCTATTTGTTTTATCGATACATATTAATAGGGAAAGTAAGACACGAAGACTAACTAGTATTCCAGCAGCGCGTGAGCAGCACACTTCTGCGCGGTGGTAGCAGTCAGGGTAGGGCGGTGCTGCCACTGTTGGAGTCCCGATATTCCTTATGTTTAATTGTTCCTGATAATACACGTCGGTGGAACGAATATCGCACTACAGTAGTATGGGATCGCTCTGTCTAATGGGTACGTAAAATTCCACTTTAAAAATAATTTTGTTTGTAACGAGAAAAAATAAACGACGGTTTCGATTTAGGCTGAGTGTCGCATGAAAGACATGATAAAAAGAAACGCACCCGTGACCATCACTATTGGTTGTCGTGCTGTGCGGCGTACGACAGTCACATTGGTATCTCACCGCTGTCTGGGCGTCTCCAGACACCTCTTCGCCTGAAATTTCATTCACTGTAGTAGGATTGTCTTCAGTGATGAGTCAGGCTTCAAGCTGAGCCACGATGACCAGCTAAGACGTGTCTCGAGGTGCCCAGGACGGTGGTGAGATACCAACCTGATTATCGCCCGCCATACGTCCCGGCAACCAGGAATGATGGTCTGGGGTGCCCTTTATTTTGATAATATGACGCCTTTGCTTGTGATCCGCGGCATCCTTACAGTACAGCGGTACGGCGACGATATTCTGCGCCCCGTTTCATTACCCCTCATGGGAAAGCCAGCCTGAGCTTGCATTTCAGCAAGATAATGCCTCCAGAAAGAGATTTTCACTCTGCAGCGGAGTGTGGGCAGATATGAAATTTCCTGGCAGATTAAAACTGTGTGCCGGACCGAGACTCGAACTGGGAACCTTTGCCTTTAGCGGGCAAGTGCTCTACCAACTGAGCTACCCAAGCACGACTCACGACCCATCCTCACAGCTTCAATTCTGCCAGTACCACATCTCCTACCTTCCAAACTTCACAGAAGCTCTCCTGCGAATCTTGCAAAACTAGCACTCTTCCCCAGTTCGAGTCTCGGTCCGGCACACAGTTTTAATCTGCCAGGAAATTTCAAGATAATGCCTGCTTGAATGCACGTGGCAAGAATTTCTACTACTTGTCTTCGTGCGACCTTGAATAGCAAGGCTGTCTGGTTTCTCGGCAACTGAGAACCTTTGCCGCATTATCTGCAGGGTCCTCCAATCACCTCAGGAATTTGACGATGTAACGCGCCAGTTGGACATAATTCAACACCATATCCTTGAGGAGGACATCCAGCAATTTCATCAATCAGCACCAAACCGAATAATTGCTTGCATAAGGTCCAAAGGTGCACCAATGCGCAATTGACTTGCTGAATTTGTGGAGCTCTTTCTCTTGGACAAATCGTCCAATTTTTCTGAAACTGTATTTTTTCTGTACATATACATTGTATGTAGGCTGTTTAGGTTTTTATACTGGTAACGCCACGTAGCGCTCTGTATGAAAATCACTGACTGTGCTGTGTGCAGTTTGTGGCTGGTTGGACTCATTGTTGGAATATTCGCTTGTGTAGTGTTGGATAGTTGGATGTGAACAGCGCATAGCGTAGGGCAGTTGGAGGTGATATATGATTGACTTTTGAACACTATTAAGGTAAATACATTGTTTGTTCTCTATCAAAATCCTTCATTTGCTAACTATGCCTATCCGTAGTTAGTGCCTTCAGTAGTTAGCATCTTTTATTTAGTTAGCAATATTGGCGCGCGCTGTATTGCAACAGTTCGAGTAACGAAGATTTTTCTGAGGTAAGAGATTCATGAAAGGTATAGGTTATTGTTAGTCAGGGCTATTCTGTTGTAGGGATTATTGAAAGTCAGATTGCGATGCGCTAAAAAAATATTGCGTATCAGTTTAGTGATGATCAGAATAAGTAAAGAGAGAACTGTCTGAGTACGTTCAGTTTTACTCAGCTGTCTTTGTATCAAATAACGTAGAAATTTACTAGCACAGTCATTCATAATTTTTCTAAGCGGACGTTTCAACATTACATCCACCGATTCCTGTCCCATTCGGATAATTCCTTCTGGTGCGTCGTCTTTTTTATCTTAGTTTGTATATGTGTGGTTGTCATAAAGTCTTAATTATTTTTTTTGTTCAAAGCTGCATGTCTGCAGTCGTGATACATTATGAAATTGCTGCGCCGTAGTAGAATAGCAAGCAGCTAGAGGCACCATAACAGAATGGTGCAGCATATTTGCATATTAGCAGTGGATTCCACCATTTTGTTCAGACTGTTTTAACGGCGTTACACGGTACTGTGAAGCGGAAATTTGAATGTGTACTAGGATTGCAAGCACGCACGTGCTTAAAAACAAAAATTTAATCAGGAAGTGTTAATTAAAACTTTGTCTACACCTCACAGATATAACCTACTTATTTATATACGTGTTTCCTCATTGGCATGGGATGCAGATACAAGTTTTACTTCCGGCCTGCATTTTCAGGGCTGTGTAGGCGCCACCAGCGCCAGCCAGCCTGCCCTAATGAAGCTGCCGTTAGGACAACACGAGCCAGGGCGTGACGCGGGCCGGCGCCGCATTTGCATGTTGATTCAACTGCGCGCTGTTCGCACAATGCGCCGCCGCTCGCCCTCTTACGGCACTGACAAACTGTCGCCTCCTCTCGCCCCATGTGGCATCCGAACCGCACGTCAATATCGACGCACGTTGTCCGTGAGCTGTTAGCACTCTTGTTGTACAGGAGCACACTGGGCCAGCCGCAAACCGTTACGTCCCGTCCGTGACAATAGTTTTGTCGATACGACCAATGTCCTGCAGATAAGGTCTCGCTCAGCACGCCACGTCACATTAGCAGCACTGGCGCGGCAGCAAATACACTCCTGGAAATGGAAAAAAGAACACATTGACACCGGTGTGTCAGACCCACCATACTTGCTCCGGACACTGCGAGAGGGCTGTACAAGCAATGATCACACGCACGGCACAGCGGACACACCAGGAACCGCGGTGTTGGCCGTCGAATGGCGCTAGCTGCGCAGCATTTGTGCACCGCCGCCGTCAGTGTCAGCCAGTTTGCCGTGGCATACGGAGCTCCATCGCAGTCTTTAACACTGGTAGCACGCCGCGACAGCGTGGACGTGAACCGTATGTGCAGTTGACGGACTTTGAGCGAGGGTGTATAGTGGGCACGCGGGAGGCCGGGTGGACGTACCGCCGAATTGCTCAACATGTGGGGCGTGAGGTCTCCACAGTACATCGATGTTGTCGCCAGTGGTCGGCGGAAGGTGCACGTGCCCGTCGACCTGGGACCGGACCGCAGCGACGCACGGATGCACGCCAAGACCGTAGGATCCTACGCAGTGCCGTAGGGGACCGCTCCGCCACTTCCCAGCAAATTAGGGACACTGTTGCTACTGGGGTATCGGCGAGGATCATTCGCAACCGTCTCCATGAAGCTGGGCTACGGTCCCGCACACCGTTAGGCCGTCTTCCGCTCACGCCCCAACATCGTGCAGCCCGCCTCCAGTGGTGTCGCGACAGGCGTGAATGGAGGGACGAATGGAGACGTGTCGTCTTCAGCGATGAGAGTCGCTTCTGCCTTGGTGCCAATGATGGTCGTATGCGTGTTTGGCGCCGTGCAGGTGAGCGCCACAATCAGGACTGCATACGACCGAGGCACACAGGGCCAACACCCGGCATCATGGTGTGGGGAGCGATCTCCTACACTGGCCGTACACCACTGGTGATCGTCGAGGGGACACTGAATAGTGCACGGTACATCCAAACCGTCATCGAACCCATCGTTCTACCATTCCTAGACCGGCAAGGGAACTTGCTGTTCCAACAGGACAATGCACGTCCGCATGTATCCCGTTCCACCCAACGTGCTCTAGAAGGTGTAAGTCAACTACCCTGGCCAGCAAGATCTCCGGATCTGTCCCCCATTGAGCATGTTTGGGACTGGATGAAGCGTCGTCTCACGCGGTCTGCACGTCCAGCACGAACGCTGGTCCAACTGAGGCGCCAGGTGGAAATGGCATGGCAAGCCGTTCCACAGGACTACATCCAGCATCTCTACGATCGTCTCCATGGGTAGAATAGCAGCCTGCATTGCTGCGAAAGGTGGATATACACTGTACTAGTGCCGACATTGTGCATGCTCTGTTGCCTGTGTCTATGTGCCTGTGGTTCTGTCAGTGTGATCATGTGATGTATCTGACCCCAGGAATGTGTCAATAAAGTTTCCCCTTCCTGGGACAATGAATTGACGGTGTTCTTATTTCAATTTCCAGGGGTGTATACACACCTGCTGACAGAAGCTTGCAACATTCGCCGAAATGTTGGTCTACGAATCGTGAGAACACGATCACATTCAGTGGTTCGACAAAAATTCGGAGACACCGCGAAAAATGCATGCTTCTACGTTAATGCAGATGTTAGCCAAGCTGGTACGTTAAGCTGTTGTAGTTGACCACGAAAGGCAGCTGTCCAGTGCTCTCAAGTGTCAATCGTGGTCAGAACAGTGTTCTGTGAGATTGTGAGGGAATTACTTCGAAGCTAAGTTATATCGAAGGTGGGCGTATCGTTGGTGCCTATATGCTGAGGGAGGAAGATGAAAGAAGATTAGAGGCACTAAAGATGTGGATATGGAGAAGAATGTGAAAAGTGAAATGGGAAGACCGAGTAAGGATTGAAGTATTAAGACGAGTTGGAGAACAAAGCAACATGCTGGAAGTCATCAGAAAGAGAAAACGGATCTGTATTGAGGAGGGACTATTTATTGAAGGAAGGAATAGAAGGAATGGTGGACGGAAAAAGGGGAAGAGGAAAAAGAAAATATCAAATGCTGGACAATATCAAAGGAGGCATATATTCAGAAATGAAAAAAAAAACTGGCTATGGACAGACAAAAGTGGAAGAGACTTAACCCACGAAAAGTCCTGCCGTAGGGCAAAATACCATATATACACATACATATGCAGGGTGCATCCATAACCAATGCAGCAGAAATGTTCCATGTTTCAAGAGGCATCGCATCGATTATTTGTACCGCAAACAGGGCACGTGGTAAAACTTCATCCGCTAAGTCAGAACGTGGACGATGGGTGTGTGTTGCGTGATCGTGACAGGCGGTCACTAACTAAGAGGACGACAGCTGAAAATGTATCTTCAGATCTGAATGTCGCACTCGCGAACCGTATGAGTATCGAAACAACACAAAGAGAGCTGCATAAGCTCGACATTTCAGGGAGAAGTTTAATTCCAAAACCGCACTTCTGTAATAAAAATGGCCGCACGGGAAAACTTGGTGTCGAAGCCATAAAAACTGGACTCATTTGATCGGATGAGTCTGGTTTCAAAGTATTTCCAATTTATGACCAAGTTTACGTCCCATGACGGAGGTTCAGTGACGATTGGTCAGCCATATCGTCATATTCCATGGACTCCATGGTTACTATGGAATGTCGCATTGCCGGCCGTTGTGACCGAGTGGTTGTAGGCGCTTCAGTCCAGAACCGCGCTGCTGCTACGGTCGCAGGTTCGAATCCTGCCTCGGGCATGGATGTGGGCGCTGTCCTTAGGTTAGTTAGGTTTAAGTATTTCTAAGTCTAGGTGACTGATGACCTCAGATGTTAAGTCCCACAATGTTTAGAGCCATTTGAACCATTTCAATATAGCGTTACTGTCAAGGATATATGAACATTTAGGCTGACCATGTCCACCCGATAGTACAGTGCTTGTTCCCCAATGGTGATGCTGTGTTCCAAGACGACAGGGCCCCTGTTCAGACAGCTCGAACCGTCGAGGACTATTTTTGTGAGCTCGAAGATGTCGCATCTCGCCTGTGCCATGACACTCATCAGACCTCAATATTATTGAGCCTTTGTCATCTACTATGAAAAGAAATGTGAGAGACCGCTATGCACCTCCGTCATCATTGTTAACTGAACTTCCCACAGTTTTGCATGAAAAATGGTATCAGATTCCCTCGAAGAACATATAGGACCTCTGCATGTCCATTCCGAGACGACAAAGCTGTTTTGAATGCCAACCAGTTTTCTATACTGCATTATGCGTGATTTTCTTTCTTTTTGTGTTCGCATATTTTGTCCAACTCATTTACGTACCTGCAAAGTATTTGTCGAAGACAGATACTAGTGCTCACACTAAGTAGGAGAACTACTATTGTACAGAGTGATCTATAGGTATGGAACCACCCTTCTAATAGAAAAGTCATGTAGCTAAACATAAATTTCAATTAAAGTAGTATGAGACTGAAGAGATGGGAAACCCTCTCAGGGAGGGGCACTCTGCAAGGCGCTGTCTCGATGCAACTCGAAATTTTCAAAAAGAGGTCACGTGACATGCCAAACAATAGAGAATTACACGAGCAAAACAATTGTTACTTTCATGTGAAACAATTGATGCTTTGTCCGTATTGCGATACATGGGTTGGTCTAGTCCACGAGGAATGGGTGAAATGAATAACAAAATCGTTACACAGTGCTCGACAGCACATCGAGCACATCTTGTTGGCTGTAAATGGCATCACCAGCAGCTGCCATGCTATGTACAAAATGCGGCATAACTGGAGAATGAAGAGTTGTATGCTCTTATGAAAGGAACTGTTGTTTTTTTCGTATAATTCCCTTTTAGTTTCATATGTCATGTGACCGCCTTTGGAATTTTACGAGTTGCAAACAAGGTGCAGGCTTCTAGAATGTCTGCCGTGTCTGTAGCAGCCTCATCTGTTTTCAGCCTCTAGTGTACTTGACTTTCAGGTTCTGTGAAATCACGTGCTTTTCTAGGGGATTGTTTCCACACTGTATAATGGACGATGGTGGCACCAGGCGATTCTATGGAGCATCTGAAGAGAAAGATGCATGCAGCAGTATTTAAATAAATTAATGTCAGTTGGAAGATTACCAATTAGAAATGAAATGTGCCAGTTATGCAATGGTGAGCAAAATTTCCAGACACGTACAAAATGTTAACTTCATTACACTTATAGGAAATGGTCGTAAAATTTTAACCACCACATCGAAAAAAATAAAGTTATATAATTAATTTTTTGTTTGTTCGCTGGAGTATAACCGCAGTCCTAATACGTCTTGAAATCCCCAAGCCACAGTACCGTAGCACTCCAGAGGAGCTAAAACAAAATAATGCAAACCGCTGATAAAGTGAAGTATAGTTTGATAATTCGTTTTCTGCGTTTGAAGGGGACGAACGCTACAACAGTCCACGCTGAACTGGTGGAAGTGAACGGCAAGAATGCACCGCAGTCCAAACGCCAAGAAATATTGACGGACGGCATTATTCCGTTGGAGGATAATGCCCAACCACATGATGCCAAAGTTGTTTTGACTATGCAGCAAGAGTTTCTCTGCGAAGACCTTACATATTCCCATGTGGTTTCCATATTTTTGTAGGTCAGAAGAAAGATGTTTGTGGCCGTCGATTTGCGTTGCATGAGGAGGTTCACGCTTGGGTACTACGCCAACCCCTTCTCTGTGACCTGTTTCCCCAATATTTTTAATTTTATGTTTAATTAAAGAAACTATGAATATTGTTGAAAATGTGAGACCATAAACTTTACATAATGACACGCCGCACGACAGGGCGCAACCAGCGATCATGTAACACAGACAATTGCAATAAGCGTTACTTCTCTGGAAAATGGCAACTCTTATTCCTTGTAACTTCATTATTAAGTTGAAGAGAACTGTAATAAATTAAGACTACTAAGGTCTGAGTTTTGTAGCGTTTAGAGATATTGAACGCAGTCGCCATGAGATACCATTGTTAGCAGCCATTTTAACAATTTTATAATTGAGAGATTTGCGTCCGATTGTGGACGAGGTTTGAAAAGTTATTGTGACTTGGAACGTTAGGGGTTGTTAACGAATGATTTACAGAATGATTCACAGAATAGTATCACACGATATTAAGTTTCAGGTACGTGACCAGCCCTTTTATTGCATTTTCCTGAACCCCAGTTTTCATGTTTAATGGTTTGACTCTACGCAGTTTTCCGGGATTGAGAAGGATGATGGGTTAAACAGATTCTGCACCATGATCTTTGTCTCTTTTTTTTAGCAAATCATTTAGTTGCGTAATTTCATGTTGTAAGCACAACTAATTTAGAATCCGTCGACCCTCCACGCAGAGTGCCACAATGACACAGATGCGGATTCCCTACTACTTATAGTCACGACTCAGAACTATGAATTATCAGTGAAGGCTTTTGCTAATGTATTATGATTAGCGCATTTCATCTCTGATGCGGCACTCTTCGGTGTGCATATGAAATCACATTCACGCAAGGAAAAGGCATTCAGGTTGGGATTGATATAACGAGGTTTCAGTGGAAATTTAATGAATTATAGGTATTAACTTTCTTTGCTGTACTATTCACAAAAGAGAGAAGATTTGTTGTACCAAGTTAATTAAAACATTTAAACTGTTATTTCATTCAAAACAGTGAACAATCTAACCAAAATTACTGTAAGTGTCTTATTGAGAAAGAGACAAGGCTAACAGATTTATTTAATATTCAGTCACAACATTTTACAGAAGATTTTTCTGAGTTCCATTTCCAGTTACATACACTGTAAGATAACATCTGCGTCAAATTATACAAAATGTTATTGTAGAAATACAATAGTACAATCACGTTTCCGGAGGCAACTGCATACATTTTTCCATGAAGGCATTGACTGTCTTTTCTCACAGTGGGATACATGTATAAACAGTTGTGGGATTACTTTCGAAACAGTTTACTTACTTTTCTCCATCTGTCTCGTATTCATTTGACTACTCGTTATATAACCTAGTGGACAAACGTCTGAAGCTCTGCAGAACTGTTCCCGGACATTTATGCTGCCTATAGGAAGCTTAACAACGTCAGAAGACGATACTGAAATGCAGAGAGAACAGCAGAACATTGACGACTGTTACAGTGATTGGGGTTTAAGCGTACATTACGAGAAGTGGAAGGCAACATATTAATTCATCCATACGTTTCCAGAAATGACCGGGATGGAAAAAATCAGATAAATTAGAGCTCATAAGGAAGCTCACAGAGAGACAATTTTCATTTGCGTCATGCAGAAGTGGAACAGAGGAAGGATTGCAACGGTAGTGGTTCTGGAAGTACTTTCTGCCACTCGCAGTTGCGGAGTAGCATGCACGTGCCGGTTAATTCGGCTCCGCCCTACCACTGGGAGTTGTGCAACCCGCAACGCCTTCAAATGCGACATACAAGATTTTCATATTCTCTCGCTTGCTATGCGCCTTTTTGTAGGAAATTTAATGTAGTTAATTTTTATACTGGGATGCGTTTTCGCTAGAGGCTGTAGTTTTCGAATTATTAAACAAAACATACAAAAGTTACCTTCTAACACGTTTGTATTGAATAATTCGAAAACCGTGGCTTGCAGCAGAAACGTCGCTCAGTACAGAATTTAAATACATTTAACTTTCCACAAAAAGGTCCAGTTAATTTTTTCTGTATGACTAATAGTGATCACGTAATGAGTGAGAGAATATCAAAACCTTGCACATGGAATCTGAAGGCGTTATTGGCTGCATAAAACCCAATAGTAGGGACAGTTGAATCGTCCTTTACAGGTGCATTTCGGGGCTACAGTTCCGTCGCTAATGACATCGCCAGCGATGAGATGTTAAATCCTAATCTTACCTCATCCAAGAGGTAAGTCACGACAAACTACTACAAGATAAAAATACTGGTACAACAGCCGCCTCCATAGCTGTATCCGGCATACGCCAGTGAATTCGTGTTCGAGTAGAACGTAGTCATGTCGTTACTTACTATCCTGACTGCCTGACATAGTGTCAGTAGCCTGGGTTAAAATATATGCTTCTCCGCGGTGTATCATGGAGTGAGGGCACGTAACACTTGTGTCCATCACATCAGGATGCTAAACGATGTTCGAAGAGGAGTGGTTTTGCGTGCAGTCACTAGGCTTCTCCCTCTCTCTTCTCTCACATTACTATGAAACAAACATGACGCCATAGTATATACACATTTGTTAAAGTCACCTACACTCAACAGGTATGTTGAAGACAACTCGCACATACTCTGTGGAAAATGGCCATTGTGCGTGGAGGAAGAAGCTCTTCTCTGATTAGGCTTCTGAATTTACCCTTTGCGAACTCCCTATTAACAATGCCATACTTGTGTGCATCAAGGCATTCGCAATTCAGAAGCAATCACAAGCAGAGATAGGTACCGAACAGGCGATGACCCCTTCCGAAATTGCATCCTTACTAAGGGTTTTTAGTGATTCTTCCCTAAGTAGTGAGGGAATGCTGTCATAAGAACCACCAAATAATGAATGAAGATATCAAGACCATATGCAAGGTTCAACAGATATAAATGCAGGTATGGTCTACTGTACAGCATTGCATCAGTATTTACATCACTTTCACACTAATAATTACAGGTATTACAAGTTGTAAGTTTCAAGGTTGGGTAGTACCTCCATGTATGTGTGGCGCAAACAAGCCATAAGTGTTTTTACCTGGACAGCAGGTCAGGTGTTGAAATGTCGATGCGTGGACGCAAAACGGACTGTCTACATTGACAGGCGTAATCCACTTTGCGATGAAGTTACAACCAGAGAGCACATTACAACTGTGAAAAAAATCCTGTCATAAAGTTTGTAACGTGTTTGTGGGAAGACTATTCGACACAGAGAAAAAACAACCAACCTAGTGATGTGTGTACATCTTAAGGTACCACATACAAAAATATCTGCATTTATACTCATTGTACCCCGTATATTTGAAACAAGGAACAGATGTTTAGCAGTTAAATTGAGGGAATAAACAAGATAAAAATTTTGAAACACTATTGCTGTTCCAATGCTTGTTTACGGAAATGAATCTTGGGTTACGTGCTTCAAGAAAGTCGCAGGCAAGTCACAGAAATGAAATTTTTAAGAGCAGTAAAGCGATGCACAAGAACCGATAGATTTCGTAATCCGAAAATTAGAGAAGAACTGGATATATTTAGTATAAAAAAATATAAGAAAATCGGAGAAATCAAAATGAACACACCAACGGAAAGACTGGGGAAAGATTATCTCTCCAGATAAAATTTAAGACAGTTCGGAGAAGAAGTGGAGGAAGACCAAAGAATCTATGACTACCGTAACAGGGAAAAAAAGGCCTAATGTTCCAAGTGAAGCTGATGATGAGATATCAAGACGATCGAGGCCTTTAGTAGCCCCATTAAAAAATAAACGGAGGTCAATTAGCAATCCTGCTACTCTTCCAAGGCCTCGCCACCAAATCAGGGCTAGCGTTATCAAGAAAAGATAATAATCACTAGCTCTTCAATCCTAGACTGACCACGTTAGACAAAATAGATCCTAAAATGAAGCCTGAAATCGCATTCATAGGTACAATTTTTAGAATTTAATAAACAAAATTGAAAGATGTATTTTTTTTTAAGTATGAACGTGCATCATCGGTACATCATCGAAAGATAGGAAAAATTTTCACTATCAACTGCTCCTCCATCAGCCTAGACGCTTGATGCCCTACACGAACACTGTGTTCTCCTTGGGTCTCAGTACCATTTCAGAAACCTTTAAGCGGAAATTTGAGTTCTGTAGCAAATGAACAGAAAAATTGAAATACCAGTGTTTAATTATTTGGGATTATGAAGCAGATTTGAGGAATATGCACCACTTTTCGAAATGGAACGGAATGAAAAAGATCATAAATCATTTAGTATAATTAAAAATCAACACGACGTATGGAGCCCTGCTTTTAAATTACTAGACCATAATTATGTGCTACCTGACAAACTGATTCTATGGTGGAAGACAAAAAGCGCCCTACGGAATTCCTGATGTCTGTACTGTATAGTGTATGTATCGGCACTTTCGGTATTCGGTAGCTTACTGACCGTTCATTTAAACAGCTTGCGTATTTATGCCGCTCCGTCGCAGACAAATCTGCAACGACTGTCAACATAGTGGCCATTATTCAGAAGAGTAGGTCAGCTACGCCCGTGTGTACTGTTCTGCACAATGGACGATTAATTTCCGATATAATGTTGGAGATTAATGGTAACAACCAAATTTCCAATCCGATACTAGGGGTTTGCTCTAATACCAGCCGCAGCTGACCTCTATCAGATATGCAGATCGTAACAGCACCGTAAATAATGACAATGAGCTATTGCAGTAAAAAGCAAACAGAATTATATGCGAGAGATAATTAGCATATGAAATCAAATAATGACGTGCCGTTACCAGTGAGGAAATGCCCGCAACTAATATGTCATTCTTACGTAAACAGCTACAGGAATAAGTACCACTGAGCTAATGGATTTGAACAGTTCATTTTATTTTCTGTGAAAGAATAGTAAAAATAAAGTGTGTCTGAAAGCTATACAAATGGTAAGAGGTTCCATCTTAGTGCCTTGAAATGAGGAATTAATGGTCGAAATGAATATAAAGTTTTTTATTAACACAAACAATAACACAACATAGCTATTATTGCATCTTCGACGTTATTTTGTGAGTCCGAATATGCAACAATCAGTAAACAACACATCTCAACGGCAGGAAGTGTAGAAATTGAGCAGCGAAGGAAAATGACTGTATGTATGAGATTTGATTTCTAAGAAAACGTCTTACTTCAGAAAAAGAAGTAATGTGTTCACTAGGAGTGGAATCCGGGACTGTAGAAACAGAAATGGAAAAAATAATAAAACTACGGAAAAATAGGACGAAAATTTGACAAGAATCACTGAAAAACTGGAAGCATCACAATATTTGCTGAACGTACAAAGCTGACGTAATTCACTCCTTAGTGATGACAACGGCGGAAGAAAACATCCATATAATCCCCATATTTGGAACACTATACAAACAGTCGTAGCCAGCTGTGATAATGTTATGTTTGAAATTCTTCAAGTGTAGCAAGTCTTTTTTGATCAATGATTTATAGTTGTCGTCCTATTATGTGGAGAGGTGGAGGGAGATTAAAGCAAATCGCAGCTGACGCAAACATACCTACTATTGCGATATCGTATGAAGAACATGTTTAACTGAGGTCAAGTCGACACTTTCGTGTATCTACAATAGACAGTTGAGAAGAATGGTTGTGCAGGGAGGCAGGGTGTGAGAAAACTGTCCTTCCTGAAGTCCCTTTCCTCCCTGTGGTTATCGATAGTCTGTGACATTGATCAGAAAATTATTGTGTTACTAGGAGACATCATTGTCAGCCTTGCTGTGCTGTGCTTTGTTGTTCGCAGTCAATTAGGAAATGCTTAAAAGGAGAGTGTACAGTGCTCACAAACTAATATGAATACTTTATTTGTTGTATGAGTGATAAATGTGTACGCACCTTCTAACATTCACTACTAAACTAAACTAAACTCCGTCCGAACAGGCCTTGGAAGTCCCTGAGGTACTGACCGGCCGCCGTGTCATCCCCAGCCCACAGACGTCACTGGATGCGGATGTGGAGGGACATGTGGTCAGCACACCTCTCTGCGGCCGTATGTCAGTTTCCGAGACCGGAGCCGCTACTTCTCAATCAAGTAGCTCCTCAGTTTGCCTCACAAGGGCTGAGTGCACCCAGCTGGCCAACAGCGCTCGAAAAGCCGGATGGTCACCCATCCAAGTGCTAGCCTACCACGACAGCGCTTAACTTCGGTGATCTGACGGGACCCCGTGTTATCACTGCGACAAGGCCGTTGTCTTTTGGCGCCATACACGGTGCATAATATTCAGTTAAAACTTGTGAGTGCAGACGTTCTACCTTTTGTTTCTCGAAACGAAGATACGTGTTCAAAAAATGGTTCAAATGGCTCTGAGCACTATGGGACTTAACTTCTGACGTCATCAGTCCCCTAGAACTTGGAACTACTTAAACCTAACTAACCAAGGACATCACACACATCCATGCCCGAGGAAGGATTCGAACCTGCGACCGTAGAGCTCGCACGGTTCCAGACTGTAGCGCATAGAACTGCTCGGCCACACCTTCCGGCAAGATATGTGTTGCTTGCTTGCATATTTCACGTGCTTTACGTTCGAAACTACTTTTTTATTTGGAGCATCAGTTACAAATCTAATATGTTACTGTGAAATACGCAGGCAACAAATCGTTTGTTGTGATGAATAAAACGGATTTCAGCTGTTGTATATACAATACAAGAGTTAATGCTCTGTTTATCCAGTAGCTACCAATACCACAGCCACGCCAACCAGAAATCTGATCGATGTTTTCAGAATAGTATCGGTACGCTGAAAAGCTGTCTCAATTTAATATACGAGTATTTACGTCGTTTCCATGTAATCAGGCCAGCCCTACAATATTTTAACAGTTGCAGAACGGCGAGTAGGAATACTATCCCGCTCTAGACAGCGTCGCAATGCACTCTCGACTGGCTGCTGTACTACTGTGGCCTACTTTCTCCTGCGCAGCAGACAGTAGCTGCCGGTATCATCACAGCTCGCAGAACATGCATCGCTGCTTCAGGTTAGTAAATACCATCTGAAAATCAACTATGCGCATGTTTTCTATTTGATAACGTGTCAAGCAGTTAGCAAACAAGTTAGTTTCTTATTTTACACTTACACTGGTTGGGTCTTATAAATTTAAATGGACACCACTACAGAACGCCTTATCGCAGAACAATTTAATGTTCTCACCAGGAGTGGAACTGGGACAGTTGTTTTAACAGCCAGCAACTATGAAAAGGAGAAGAACCCTAACCACTAGCCACCGGCTTCCTCCTAGGGATGGCGACTACCACAGAAACGTCCGCCTCCAGTAGGTAAGTGGTCACCGGCACGGTTGCTCAGCGTGTTCGGTCAGAGAGCTGTTTGGCCTCTGTAATAAAAAAACTGAGACCAAGGATCAACAAACGAACTTGACTGGATGTCATGTGACATCCGCAAGGACTAACACAACGATCAAACACGAACAAAATGAAAAAAAATGTGGTCAGCGCGACAGACTGTCAAACCTAAGAGCCCGGGTTCGATTCCCGGCAGGGTCGGAGATTTTCTCCGCTCAGGGACTGGGTGTTGTGTTGTCCTAATCATCATCATTTGATCCCCATCGACGCGCAAGTCGCCCACGTGGCGTCAAATCGAAAGACTTGCACCAGGCGAGCGGTCTACCCGACGGGAGGCCCTCGTCACACGACATTATTATTATCATCATCATCACTGAAACAAACCGTTTTAGGTATACTCGTTCTTTTCGTTTCCAGTTTAACCTGACTGTTGCAGCCGCTCAAAATAATCAGTTTCTGAAATAACCGATTTCAATTTTTTATGGCTGTTAGTTCCAGTAATAAACGTAGATTATTAACAAAGAATTCTTGTGGAGGTGAAAGAGTAGATCACTATCGATATGGGCTTGAGGCTGCGGCAGAAATTGGTCTCACTGTTTCCAGCGAAAATAGCTTAGCTGAAGTAGACAGGCGCGGCGAAATTGAGAGCGAAGGGTCACAAGTTGAAGACCTCCCTGCATCGTCAATTTTCGATGGTGTAAATTTTTCTTCCTGAAGCAACCACAAACTTACAGGTTCAGTTGTAATCCCAAGATAATAGCATGTCATTACAATCAGTCACATTTACCTTCCCTTACAAAGATCTTTGCGGATGTTGTCTCCTTATATGGTGTTGTAAGTTTGTTTTGTCTCCTCCCGTTTTTGATCTTTTAAAGCAAATGTTGCTGCCGCACTTCTTAAAAAAAAAATGGTTCAAATGGCTCTGAGCACTATGGGACTCAACATCTTAGGTCATAAGTCCCCGAGAACTTAGAACTACTTAAACCTAACTAACCTAAGGACATCACACACACCCATGCCCGAGGCAGGATTCGAACCTGCGACCGTAGCAGTCCCGCGGTTCCGGACTGCAGCGCCAGAACCGCTAGACCACCGCGGCCGGCTGCACTTCTTAAAATAATTTCCTAACTACGCATGGTCCTATTCTGATGTACAACTGATACCCGAGAACGACAGCGAGAAATCCCCCTCCGGACGAGAAGGGGGTAAGTCTTTGAAACTGCAAGTACATGCTTACCGTCACACGGCATTAGATACGTTATTGTATCTGCAATGAAGTACCGCCTCTAATGTCATGTGTTTGTTACCAGTTTCTAATTGAAGGCGCTGTTATTGAAGTAGTACTGCCCGCATTCCACAATTTATATATTAATCCAATAATTCGAAGCAATGAAAATTTTATGAATAAACAATACTGGTTTTATGGGAAGTTTTATTTGAAAGCAATAAAATTAACGTTGCTACAGTGACAATGTACTATTCAGGTTTTTACTCGATTATTAGTAAAAAATTTAAAAAAGTCTGTTGTATCCGTGGCCAAAAAAATATTTAAAATACCAATTATTCATAACTAAAATACCGGTATCTGTTTTAACCTGTAGGTTTTCCCATCCCTATAATATCTCCCCACCAGGCGATTGCTAATAAATGATGATCTGATGACGCCGATGTGATCTTGGTCGTTGCAGAAGCCAATCTGAACATCTAGTTCACAGGAACAAAGCGTGCTGATGGAACTTTGTGGTAGTTTGTGGAATTTGTAATTGGGTCTTTGCATTTCACAGGCAACGACTTAGTTACCCGAGAACGTGTCTTCAGTTTTCCTATACTTCTTACACGCTTTCCACAATCCTACAGAAGTATCTCAGCGAAGCTTGAAAACATAGAATTGGGAACATTGTCTCATACAACCTGTTATTCGGAATAAACACAAGTTTAAAGAAACTGTTGAATCTTAAGAACAAACTGAAACAGACCCACTACGTACTTCGTAAGTGATACTATGGTGTCACCGCCAGACACCACACTTGCTAGGTGGTAGCCTTTACATCGGACGCGGTCCGTTAGTATACGTCGGACCCGCGTGTCGCCACTATCAGTGATTGCAGACCGAGTGCCGCCACACGGCAGGTCTAGAGACACTTCCTAGCACTCGCCCCAGTTGTTCAACCTACTTTGCTAGCGATGGTTCACTGACAAAATACCCTCTCATTTGCCGAGACGATAGTAGCCTTCAGCTACGTCATTTGCTACGACCTGGCAAGGCGCCATTACCAGTTACTATTGATGCTGTAAAACACGTACCATCAAGAGCGATGTTCACCAATTATGGATTAAAGTTAAGTATTCCAGCAGCTACGTACGTTTTTTGCTAGTCTAATTTCCTTGACCTGTTCCAGACCTCACGCCAGCCTGCGTGAGCTAAAACGCGTGCCTTTCGGCTTCCTCTCATAGTGGGTTGGCGCTCTTGCCACTTCACAAGATACACACACGGTAACGTTGTTTTTGTATATAAATAACTTACATTATTACACTTGCTTGCAAACCAGTCACGTTTTGTAATTATTTCCTACTAAGAATCTCCACTACCATTTTAATGAGATATGTATTTGCGTAAATGTTTACAAGGAATCGAGACATGATTCGATAATTTTCGATCATCCTGATGTCTATTTTCGATTCATTGTTTAAGAGATAACGATTCTCATTGCACGGTGGATTTCATCGGCTCAGAAACCATAGTACAGTAATGAGAGCTATAGTAGAAAAACAGTGTGTATAGAACTGTCAAGAAAAGTAACAGTACAAAGCTACGACAAAATGACATTTACATTGTAACCGTGGACGTAAACATAACAAAAGTAGAAATAAAATGTTTTACTCTTCATCTAAGTAGTCTGTATCACATTTTATGGTTAAATAATTCTCTCTGTAAGTTTATTGTTCTAATTAAAAATTTATATACAACGAAGCTCCAAGCGTAGGTTTTAATGAAATATCTAAGAAAACAAAGATAGAATAAGGTAAGCTGGTTGTCATCAAGAGATGAAGATGGGGGACTGGCAAAGAAATGAGAGACTGCAATGTACCACCAGTAAGACTAGTGGCTTCTAGTGTCTCCCAAAGAAAATCCAGAATATGTTCCAACACCATGAAAGTTAAGTCACAGGCACCATTTCTGAAACACCAACATTTTACACGATTTACAAAAGTTAAAGTTAACATAGCCAAGATCTAGAAATACAGTATGAATGAAAGCAGTTCCAATTTTGGCCATCAGGTGCAAATCTGGTGCTGTGAATGCGGAAATGTTTCAGTATGTAATGGATTAGGAACGGGACGTGACAGAAAAGATCAAACAAGTGAGAAAGCCATAATATTAATTTTATTACTAACCACCGCTTCAACAATTTGTTCAGTACAAGCAACGGAAACGTGACGTTGGATCTCAGATACGGTGCTGTGACTTGACTTTCACGGTGTTGGAACAGATCCTGAATTTCCTTTGGGAGATACTTTAAGCCTCTAGTCTTACTAGTGGTATACTGCAATCTTTCCTTTATTTGCTAGTCCCCCAATCTCCATCTGTTGATGACAATCAACTTACAGGACTCAATCTTTGTTTACTTAGGTATGTCAGTAAAGCTTATACTTGATATACACTGGCCTTCGTATCAGGTAGAGAGCGAACATATCCCTGGTAAACGCGTTCTCTCAGATATCCTCAGAGCCAAATGTCACATGGTTTCAGATCAGGTGATCTTGTAGGTTACCCATCTGGAAAACCTTCGGAGATAAAACGTTCGTGGAACGTTACATTAAGCACATCTTTCACTGGGCGAGCAATATGACATGTTTCCCCATTCACGCAGCCACGCTTTTCCAAAGCAAGAATCATAGGCTGCACAAGGCGGTTTCGACAACGTGCAGACGTCACAATAAACCTGACAGGCCTTTAGGCGTGTTCTCTTCAAAGAAGAACGGACCAAGAACAAAGGTGCTTACCATACCATACCACACCATACAGTCATATATGGAAAATGGTAAGGCTCTTCGTCCGTAGCATACAGTTTAACAGTACCCCAAATTCGGCAGTTCTGTATATTCACTGCACACTGTAGTGTAATAAGTGCCTCGTCGCTCAGTGGAATGTTCCCCTTCCAGATGCCATCAATTTCGATCCGAGCCAGAAACGAAGTGCAAATTCAGAACGTTGCTGTCGTTCATGTGTTTTTGATTGCTGCACCGTCTTGATCTTGTGAAGGTGCCAGTGTAAAACAGACCGTAAAACGTTCCATACTGCTGACCATGAGATGGACAATTCTTGTGACGCTGCCTGAGCGCTAGCACTACCTGGACCACGAGCTGCATGGTCAGTTACAGCAACAGTAATCTCCTCTATAACTTGCACTGGGATAGGACGCTTTCTTCTTCTAGGTTCCACATAAAGTTCCCCCGTGTCGTTATCTTCTTTATACCATTTAATAACACTGGACCTCTTTTCAGTCCCTTTAGTCAGCGATTCTCTATCAATTCTGCACTGTAATTCCTGCCGTTCAAGTATAAGAATTTCACTAACAGCGCACCATTTCGCTTCTCGGTAGCCATACTGTTCATTCACGTTATGTCTCGTCAAATGACATCGTGGATGTCATACGTTATACAAACAGAGCGCAGCGCCACTGCGCCAGATTTGCACCTAGTGGCCACAATTGGAACTAATTCTTTTTCCGGCGTATATCGGTTCCGCATTAACGCAGTACATTTACCTACCAAGTTTCGCTCCCACACGTTAATTACAGTCTATGCTGGACTTCTGTGTGTAGCTGCACCTTAATGACAACCACCACGAGGAAGATAAAAAGTGGTTCAAATGACTCTGAGCACTATGGGACTTAACTTCTGAGGTCATCAGTCCCCCAGAACGTAGAACTACTTAAACCTAACTAACCTAAGGGTATCACACACATCCATGCCCGAGGCAGGATTCGAACCTACGACCGTAGCGGTCGCGCGGTTCCGAACTGTAGCGCCTAGAACCGCTTGGCCACCACGGCCGGCACGAGAAAGATAAGTAAACTTCTTGTGTAATGGAGTAGGACACAGTAGTGGGAAATGAGATTAATTTCCTAGTAACAGCTCGAATCAACACAGGAAATGGCACGATAACACTGAAAAACCAGACAGACTGCGAAAATAGTCATCGTAGAAAGAGTAAAGTAAATATAGTGATTTTTATAAGATTTGTGGGATTTGTAGAAATGACAAACTGCTGAGAAGTCTTGACGCCAGATGGCTGCATTGGGTTACAGTAGGTAGAGGACTTGCGTGCTCCTTCACACTAGTGAGATGGTAAACTGACAACACACCAGATTGTACTCAGGAGGACAGCAGTTCAAAATAACGTCTGGTTATCGATATTTAGGTTTCCGTGGCTCAGGTAAAACTATTAAGTCAATGCCAGGATATTTCTTGTGGTAGAAAAGAGCATAGCCAATTTCCTTTCCCAGTTCTCAGAGTTTTCCTCAGTCTCTAAAAATGGTTCAATGGCTCTAAGACTATGGGACTTAACCTCTGAGGTCATCAGTCCCCTAGACTTAGAACTACTTAAACCTAACTAACCTAAGGTCATCACACAGATCCATGCGCGAGGCAGGATTCGAAACTGCGACCGTAGCAGCAGCGCGGTTCCGGACTGAGGCGCCTAGAACTGCTCGGTCACATCGGGAAGCCTTCAGTCTCTAATGACTTCGTCGCCGCTTAGACTAATTTTCCTTCCTTCTTCGATGAGTAAGGCCAGGCACTGGTATGGACCACGTGGTAGGGCCAGTCTTACAAGGGAACCTCCCCATCGCTCCCCCCTCAGATTTAGTTATAAGTTGACACAGTGGATAGGCCTTGAAAAACTGAATACAGATCAATCGAGAAAACAGGAAGAAGTTGTGTGAAACTATTAAAAAAATAAGCAAAATATACAAACTGAGTAGTCCATGTGTAAGATAGGCAACATCAAGGAACGTGTGAGGCCATGAGCGCCGTGGTCCCGTGGTTAGCGTGAGCAGCTGCGGAACGAGAGGTCCTTGATTCAAGTCTTCCATTGAGTGAAAATTTTATTTTCTTTATTTTTGTAAAGTTATGATCTGTCCTTTCGTTCATTGACGTCTCTGTTCACTGTAATAAGTTTAGTGTCTGTGTTTTGCGACCGCACCGCAAAACCGTGCGATTAGTAGACGAAAGGACGTGCCTCTCCAATGGGAACCGAAAACATTTGATCACAAGGTCATAGGTCAACCGATTCCGTCTGATAAATTCTATACGACACTGGTGACGGCGTGTGCGTCACATGACAGGAATATGTTGTCGACGCACCTAACTTGTACGCTTGGCGAATGGGTAAAAAGATTCTTCTACCTTGCCCGATTGAGGTTTTCTTGTTGATGTGATAACCACTCCTAAAAAGTGATGAAAACGTAATTGTCACATAAACTGCAACAAATGAATGCAACAGTTTCATAGTCGCACAGTTTTCCCTGTGCTCTGTCAAAACATATGTTTTTAACGTTTTCAAATTTTTCCGTGTGTAGACCGTCAAATCCTGCATATATCCAAGCAAATCCGAAAATGTCCTGGAATTTTGGAGAGCGAAGTTGATTATATAAAAAATTAAACTTTTCACTCAAGGGAAGACTTGAACCAACGACCTCTCGTTCCGCAGCTGCTAATGCTAACCACGGGACCACGGCGCTCCTGCGCTCAGACGATACTTGATTTTGCCTATCTTACACATGGACTACTCTGTATATTTTGCTTATTTTTTTCATAGTTCCACATGACTTCTTCCTGTTTTCTCGATTGATCTGTGTTCAGTTTTTCAAGGCCTATCCACTGTGCCAACTTGTAACTAAATGTGAGAGGGGTGCGATGGGGAGGTTCCCTTGTTAGGAGTGTTTGAGACCTCACACAGCAGTGAGGGCAGATCATAAAAGCATCTCTCAAACATAGCGAACACTGAAGTTGACAAAAGAGAGCAGATATGGTCAGCGTCCGTAGTTGAGTAGATGGGAGTGGTCAGCATGACTGACTACCATGCGGGAGAGCCCGGGTTTGATTCCCGGTACTACCTGCAATTTTTCCTTGGTGAGAGTAATGAAACGGAATGTACTGAGCCTTGTGAAGCCAACTGAGGAGCTACGTTACCGGGTAGTAGCAGCACCACGTCTGTCAGCTCGACAATGGCAGGGAGGTGAGTGTTTTGACACCCCACCCCCTATACAGCTTCTCGGTGACCCAATTGACAGAATGATACGGAGACCGGTCGGGCCTGTCATTGGCAAGAGCGGCGATGCTTTGCTTTCCTTTCCTTTTGAGTAGATACTGGTCTTGTCGATAGAAAGAGTCTGGTGGAACATATGGAACGAAAATATGCAAAGTATGTAATTATAGAAAACTGATTATGCGTACTAGTGCGAATTCTGGATTGCTAGGAATGTGAAGAGAGATAAGTTTCTGAGGAACTTGCAATTAGATACTCGAAACAAAGTAAAAGGTTAATTGGCAAACAGATGTGTACGCCAAGATTACCAGAGAAATCATGAGTATATTGCTTGTGTTTCTGTGGGATAGGAACATTGTAAGTGAAATGGCTTCACAGTGATGACTCTGAATACTACTGCAGTAGTTGGTTGCCAGGTCTCCTGCAATCTCGTTCGAAGCTAGCGTCCGAGGACATTTAGGATAGAACTGTCACTTCTCTCTGAGGCGTAATATGTCACATACGCGGCACCGATATATTTCTTGGAGCCCTTTTGCTTCGTTTGCTTCTGGAGGAAACATGGTGTAACTTAGTCGTGGCCTTACTGCACGTATAACGTATCGGTATACTGAAGAAACTTCATGTTTAACCGGCTTAAGTAAGGGATGGAAATGATACAAAAACAGGGAATTCAAATTGCAAGTTGAAAAACAGTCTTTACGGAGTGGTATGCAAGACAGAAATAGCACTGGAATATAGAGTTGAGGCAAATACATAGTAAAATAGTTCTCCTTAATAATAATCTCCATAAAAGAGATAGTAATATACAAAGGGGAAAAGGCAATGATGATAACAATCGCAATTCAAAGGTGATAGGTGCATCACTATTTCCAAGGCGTCAGTAAACAAGTCATGACTAAAAAATACTAAGACGAATTACCTTCAGTAGAATAGCCTGGGGGAAAATCAAGTTGGGTCTCGCAGAAATATAGGTACACTTGAGACAATACTGACCCAACGAATTATCTTAGTAGATTAGTTAAGGCAATGTAAATCACTTTGCATGCCACTCGAAAGTTTACGGGGGAAAAAAAAAATCTTGTGATAACGATGACTGGAATACACTGTTTGATATTCTGAAGTTCTCAGGGCGAATGTACACGAAGCAAATTGAACATAATGAATAACATACGAAGAACCTCAAAGAGGGACGGTACTTCAGACGCGGGAAGAATGATGTTCAGGTCGATTCTTCACGTTATTCAGTTTATATATGCACTGATGAGCCAAAACATTATGACCGGCCAAGAGACTGAATGCCGCCTGGTGGCGTTATAGATAAGTGACGTGGCAGACGACACGGGAGGCAAATGGGGAAATCCATTGACAACAGCGATTTTTCCAACCTCGCCTTCCGCGCATGCGTCACTTAAGGCCTCTCTGGAAGGTTCCGGTCACTGCAATCGCGTCTATAAAGGATGTAATGGGTATAAGCATTTGTAGTCGTGACTAAGGACTAAGCAGTACACAGCATTACATCAGTATTTATGTCATTTGCAGACTAATAATTACTCATTAAATGTCACATGTTTTTAGGCTGGTTAGTACCTCCAAATGCATGTGAGAAGAGCAAGTCATTAATGGTTGTTTCCCCATGGGAAGCGGTCAGGTGTTGAACTGAGGACGCGCGAACGCAAAACGGTTAGTCTATATTGATAAGTGTAGTCCACTTAGTGGTGCAGTACGACTGAGCGGAAAACATCAGGTCGTAAAGTTTGTGACGTGTTTGTGGGAAGACTGTTCGACGCTGAGAAAAAAACAACCGATGTGTGTACGTATTAAGGCACCACACATAATACCGGGTGATCAAAAAGTCAGTATAAATTTGAAAACTGAATAAATCACGGAATAATGTAGATAGAGAGGTACAAATTGTTCAAAATATGTCCGACAGATGGCGCTTCATCTGATCAGAATAGCAATAATTAGCATAACGAAGTAAGACAAAGCAAAGATGAGGTTCTTTACAGGAAATGCTCAGTATATCCACCATCATTCCTCAACAATAGCTGTAGTCGAGGAATAATGCTGTGAACAGCACTGTAAAGCATGTCCGGAGTTATGGTGAGGCATTGGCGTCGGATGTTGTCTTTCAGCGTCCCTAGAGATGTCGGTCGATCACGCTGCACTTCAGGTAACCCCAAAGCCAATAATCGCATGGACTGAGGTCTGGGGACCTGGGAGGCCAAGCATGACGAAAGTGGCGGCTGAGCACACGATCATCACCAAACGACGCGCATCTGTCAGACACTTTGTGAACTTTGTTTTATTGGGTTCTAATAAAACCCCATGTCATTCCAAGCATGTGTGTCAATTTTTACCTCTCTATGTACAGTATTCCGTGGTTTATTCAGTTTTCAAATTTATACTGACTTTTTGATCACCCGGAAGTATCTGGACTTATACCCGTTACATCCCATGTAAGGGAATACAGTGCCAGTCCCAGCAGCCTGTGGTTTTTGCGATTATGAGAACAGAGACACCCGTTGTGAAACTTGCCCTTTGAATGTTAAGAATGACTGTGCTGGTAAAACGTCTACGTTACTTTATTTTCAAACTCCAGAGTGAAACTAAACGCACTTAGACTGTTTTCTCTTTACTTATTCTGATCATTTCAAAACCGACACACAATACTTTAGCGCAACGCAATCTGACTTTCAATAATCCCTACAAAAGAATAGCCCAGACTAACAATAACCTGTCCCTTTCATGAATCACTTACCTCACAAAAATCTTCGTTACTCGAACTACTGCAATAACGCGAGCGCCAGTATTGCCATCTAAATAAAAGATTCTAACTACTGAAGGCACTAACTACTGTTAGTACTGATAGTCATATACACTCCTGGAAATGGAAAAAAGAACACATTGACACCGGTGTGTCAGACCCACCATACTTGCTCCGGACACTGCGAGAGGGCTGTACAAGCAATGATCACACGCACGGCACAGCGGACACACCGGGAACCGTGGTGTTGGCCGTCGAATGGCGCTAGCTGCGCAGCATTTGTGCACCGCCGCCGTCAGTGTCAGCCAGTTTGCCGTGGCATACGGAGCTCCATCGCAGTCTTTAACACTGGTAGCATGCCGCGACAGCGTGGACGAGAACCGTATGTGCAGTTGACGGACTTTGAGCGAGGGCGTATAGTGGGCATGCGGGAGGCCGGGTGGACGTACCGCCGAATTGCTCAACACGTGGGGCGTGAGGTCTCCACAGTACATCGATGTTGTCGCCAGTGGTCGGCGGAAGGTGCACGTGCCCGTCGACCTGGGACCGGACCGCAGCGACGCACGGATGCATGCCAAGACCGTAGGATCCTACGCAGTGCCGTAGGGGACCGCACCGCCACTTCCCAGCAAATTAGGGACACTGTTGCTCCTGGGGTATCGGCGAGGACCATTCGCAACCGTCTCCATGAAGCTGGGCTACGGTTACGCACACCGTTAGGCCGTCTTCCGCTCACGCCCCAACATCGTGCAGCCCGCCTCCAGTGGTGTCGCGACAGGCGTGAATGGAGGGACGAATGGAGACGTGTCGTCTTCAGCGATGAGAGTCGCTTCTGCCTTGGTGCCAATGATGGTCGTATGCGTGTTTGGCGCCGTGCAGGTGAGCGCCACAATCAGGACTGCATACGACCGAGGCACACAGGGCCAACAACCGGCATCATGGTGTGGGGAGCGATCTCCTACACTGGCCGTACACCACTGGTGATCGTCGAGGGGACACTGAATAGTGCACGGTACATCCAAACCGTCATCGAACCCATCGTTCTACCATTCCTAGACCGGCAAGGGAACTTGCTGTTCCAACAGGACAATGCACGTCCGCATGTAGAAGGTGTAAGTCAACTACCCTGGCCAGCAAGATCTCCGGATCTCTCCCCCATTGAGCATGTTTGGGACTGGATGAAGCGTCGTCTCACGCGGTCTGCACGTCCAGCACGAACGCTGGTCCAACTGAGGTGCCAGGTGGAAATGGCATGGCAAGCCGTTCCACAGGACTACATCCAGCATCTCTACGATCGTCTCCATGGGAGAATAGCAGCCTGCATTGCTGCGAAAGGTGGATATACACTGTACGAGTGCCGACATTGTGCATGCTCTGTTGCCTGTGTCTATGTGCCTGTGGTTCTGTCAGTGTGATCATGTGATGTATCTGATCCCAGGAATGTGTCAATAAAGTTTCCCCTTCCTGGGACAATGAATTCACGGTGTTCTTATTTCAATTTCCAGGAGTGTAGTTAGCAGATCAAAGATTTTGACAGAGAACAAATATGATATATTTACCTTAATAGTGTTCAAAAGTCATATATATATATATATATATATATATATATATATATATATATATATATATATATATATATTCTTGACATCCAGTTTAACAAATTTCCTTTTTCTGACGGGCACACGTCCAGATCGTCCGCTCATCTCGAAACCCTGGCATCTCTCTCTCCACATCCACCACTGCTGGCGGCTCACCCCCAACAGCCCAACGCTACGGGCTGCTCACCTGTTCACATCCAACTACCCAACACTATACTGGCGAATAACTTCCAACAAAGAGTTCAACCAGCCACAGAATGCACACAGCGCAGTCATCGATTTTAATACAGAGCCCTACGTGGCGTTACCAACATAAAAACCTGAAAGGTCGCTTGTTTTATTCAAAGTGACTGGGCTTGTAAATAGAGAAGGTTTTATACGTAAGTGAATCTGACAAAGGGCGGATTGTTAGGGCCCAGCACCTGTGAACGAGCATCTTGGAAACGCTACGCTGGTCGACTATTCACATGCTACTGTCTTCAGCATCTATGGACAGTAGCTGAATGACACTGAAACCATGAGTAGATGGCGAGGTGTTGGACGCCCATATCGTATAATACAATGTGGAGGTGGGACGCTTGCCTACTCTGTAAATGATCTGTGACAATTCTGATGGCAGAGTACAATGCTGGTCCATAAACAAATATTTTGGAGCACGTGGTTCAGCAGATATTGTTGAACATGGGTTCTGCAGCAGGCCAATGCAACTTGCTCCCATGCCGACTCTATGACGTAAGTCGTTCCGACTGCAGTGGGTATGGGATCGTTAAGACTGGATCACTGAAGGGTGGAAACGTGTCGCCTGGTCAGATGATAACGTTTCTTGTTGCATCAGGTTGATTGTCGTGACTGGATGACCAATTAACCATGTACACGGCTGCTCTAAACACGCAATGCGTCATGGACACATGACGGCCATGCAATATTACGGGATACTGGTCTACCATGGGACCTGTTGCAGTACCCTAAGGCATCGTAACAGTGAACTACGAGGACATTACTACGGACCACCTGCCGCCTTGCATGCTTGATGTCTTCCCTGACTGCGATGGCGTTTTCCAGCGTAATAACCGGATAACTGATAGTGTCATAAGGCCAGAACCACGCTACAGAGTTTTGAGGAGCGTGACAGAGAATTCACATTGCAAAGTTTCCTGATCCGATTGCGATGGAATTTTTCTGGAACTCTACTGTACGCCAGTTCCTCGCCCATAAACCACTGACCCGTAATTCACGAGAAATGTGTGACCCGTGTGCAGATTTTGATGCTGTATTGCGATCCGAAGGTGGTCCAACACACTATTTGGCAGGGTGTCATAATGTTTTGGCTCATCTGTGTAGATGAAGCAGTCAAGGAAACCAAGGAGAAATTTGAAAAAGAACTGAAGTTCAAGCTGAAGATATAAAAACCTTAAGATTTGCCAACGCCATTGTAATTCCATCAGAGACAGCAAACAACTCGGAACACTACTTGAGCACAATAGATGTTGTCTTGGAAAAAAGTTACAAGATGAACACGAAGAAATGAGAAACAGTGGTAATGAAGTGCAGTCGAGTGAAATCGGGCAGTGGCGAGGGAATTGGATTAGAAAACCAGACATTAGAAGTGTGGCAGCAAAATGACTTTCTGAGGCTGAAGTAAAGATGTGCATACTAGCAATAGCAAGAAAAACGATCCTGAAAAAGAGAAATTTGGTCGGCAAAATAAACGACAACGTTAGAAACAAATAAAATTAAACTGAAGATTGGCAATGGCAAGAAAAACTATTCTTAAAAATACAAATAAGTTTAAAATGAATGTAAGTTTGTGTGTTAAGATGATTTTTCTGAAACTATTTTTGTGGAGTGGAGTCCCATACGGATACGAACGCTATTTCAGCTGGTTTAAACTGATTTCTATGGATTGCCGTGTTCAGCAAGTGGTTCTTACTACTATACTGTCCTTTTTATGGAGAATCTTGCTTTTCATTTGCTATCAGAAAGTTCAGTTTTTACAGTGCCTCTTGATTCCACCGTTTTCGGTTATGATAGTACGTTGTAATTGTGCTGTGCAAGAACAATAAACCTCTTTACACATTGTAAGTGTAAAATATGACAGGCCACATCTAGGAAAAATAGAGTAAAAGATACATGAAATGTATTCACATCAACTGGAGAATGGAATGACAATAAAAATCTGTGTCGAACTGGGACTCGAACACAGATCTCGCTCTTTACGGGAGCAGTAGCTTAGTCCCTTTGGCTATCCGTGCACGACTCACTGACAGACCCTCCCTTCCATATGTCCTCGTTCATGCAACACAACCTGCTCTCGTTCATATTATGTAATTCCCGTACGGGAATTTCAATTGAAAATCGCTTGCCCGGTGTCGGCGGATAAAAACGATATTACAGTACCTGTGTTGTCGAGAATTACGATGCGAAGTCGTACTTCTGAACGACACAGGTACTGCAGAATAGTAGAGCAAAAGGTATTCTACGATCTAGTAGGAGCATTGATGGTTTTCATCTCGTATCGTCAAAACGAAGAAAGGTGCCATTAATGTCGAATACGCGTAATGTGTAAAAAATATTGCACAAGGAACTAGTGAAAGAGAGAAACGTACAATGGACACAAGCTGCTGCAGCTATTTGTAACGTCACACAGCCTACAACTGTTTGAGTCATGCGTCTATATTTCACAAATACGTAAATAAATGTGCATCGAAATGAAGGCAGTGTGTAGTTCTGATATACTCGTACAACAAGTATGTATGGGACTGGCATTTTATATGAACAACTCGTAAGATTTCTATTGCATAAAATATTGCTTTAGGGTGATTGTATAAACCACACACTAATACTCTAATATCTGAAAATTTTTGTATTTATTTTAGTCTTAAATTTAATCTTTTACGATGTACAGAATACCGTCTGCAAATTTTAGCTCTACTGGAGTTATCTAAAATGTGTTGTGGAATTAAAAAATTGTCAAATGTAT
This sequence comes from Schistocerca cancellata, assembly GCF_023864275.1. NCBI lineage: Eukaryota > Metazoa > Arthropoda > Insecta > Orthoptera > Acrididae > Schistocerca > Schistocerca cancellata. The sequence goes on from NC_064628.1 coordinate 811,212,573, forward strand.
TTATTGTTTCATTTAAACAGAAATTAATACCATCGCAGTGCCCACATTGGTAACAGAATGTTGAACTCCTGTTGACAGAGATGCTTGGTATTGGTCCAGGAAACCGCATCCAACAAAAGTAGTGGACAATAGTATCTGGGACATTTTAGAATTTCAAGCTGCGATAATCAAGTAAAAAAGACATTTTCTGATGATGACAAATCAGTTAAATTTGAGACTACAGGATACTGTGTTGCACGATACTTTTTTCGAATAACAAACTAACTGAAAGCAAGCTGTGCTAGAACCTAAAGTGTTACCTAAACTTCTAACGCGGTATTCACTTGATGTTACCGCATGAAGAACAAGAAGAATGTTCGACTTCACAAGTATTCGCGACTTCATTTAAAACTGATAGGCGAAATTTTTTACTGTTTATTTGAACCTCAGGTCAGACACATGGTACCATGACCGGAGTCGACTAATTAGGAAGCCATCATAAGATGATACTAGAAGAACCGCCTGTGACCTGTTTGCTTCTCGGCCATCACGTCTAATGATGACTTGCTAAGAACGATCATGATACAATTTTTCTGTTCTGAGGTTGAAAAATACCATTTTAAAAATTCGTTTAGGAAACGATCAACTTGTTCCCGTAAGCCAAACTGCCTAGTCTGTATAAACATGATAGACTCGGATACGTCAGTTCATAAATCTCATTATACACGGCGTTTAAGAAAAAAGTGTATCATATGACTGTAGGAGGAAATACTGGTCAAAACTAGAACAAAAGTTCCTACAATTATATCTCCATCTACATCTACAAAGATACTCCTCAAGCCACCTTACGGTGCATGGCGAAGGGTACCCTCTACCACAACTAGTCATTTCCATTCCTATTCCCTCCCAAATAGAGCGAGGGAAAACGATTGTCTATGTGCCACCGTATGAGTCCTAATTTCTCGTATCTTATCTTCGTGGTCTTTACGCGCAGTGTATGTTGGCGGTAGTAAAATCGTTCGTCAGTCAGCTTCAAATGTCATTTCTCTAAATCTTCTCAAGAGTGTTTCTCGAAAAGAACTTCGCCTTCCTTCCATGGATTCCAATTTAAGTTTCCGAAGCATCACCGTGACACTTCCGTGTTGTCTGAACTCACCGGTAGCAAATCTAGCAGCCTGCCTCTGAACTGCTTCGATATCTTCCTTCCGACCTGGTTCGGATCCCGAACACTCGAGCAGTAATGAAGAATACGTCGCACCAATGTCCTACATGCCGTCTTCTTTACAGGTGAACAACTCTTTCCAAAAATTCTCCCAATAAGGCGAAGTCGACCATTCGCATTTCCTACCAAAGTTCTCACGTGCTCGTTCCATCTCACATCGCTTTGTAACATTACGCCTAGATATTTAAACGACTTCACTATGTCAACAGGACGCTAGTAATACTGTATCCGAAAAATTACAGGTTTGATCTTCCTACTCAACCTCATTATCTTACATTTTTCCACATTTTTCCACATTTATCACACCAACTAGAAATACCCGGGAACCAACACTTGTTGAGGTTCAAATGGTTCAAATGGCTCTGAGCACTATGGGACTCAACTGCTGTGGTCATCAGTCCCCTAGAACTTAGAACTACTTAAACCTAACTAACCTAAGGACATCACACACATCCATGCCCGAGGCAGGATTCGAACCTGCGACCGTAGCGGTCTCGCGGTTCCAGACTGTAGCGCCTAGAACCTCACGGCCACTCCGGCCGGCACTTATTGAGGAACAGGCCAACCTGTCCTCTTATTCTTCCCGTATAAAGTGATGCTATAGGGAGTGTATAGGCATGCTGCATTTGATTATCACCCATACTGACATAGCCTTCAGCCGTGCTTTGCAATGAATCACGGACTCTCAAATCCGTCTTGCTCCATTCGGATTGCGTCACATGCATTGATTATACGTTCCTGTATAGACTGCTTATTGTCGATAGGTTGGGCGTACACCGATGCCTCCAAACGTCCCCATAATCAAAGTTCCCATGGATTCATGTCTGGTGAACACTGAGGCCAAGGTACCAAACCACCTCGACCAATTCATCCACCACGAAACGTTGCGGTGCGATACTGTAATACAGTCTGTATAAAATAGGGTAGCACTGCATCGTGCATAAACCCACAATCGTTGTCTTTCTGCAAGGATAACGTTCTCCAACAGCGCTGGTAAATCATTGCGCAGAAATCAGTGATACGTACTATTTGTATAACTGTTTGGTAAAATGTATGACCCTATGAATCTTTCACTTACAGTTCAGGCCCGTACATTGAATTGAAACGATCCTTCATCACGATCGTTTCAATTCAAAGTACGGGCCTGAACTGTAAGTGAAAGATTCATAGGGTCATATATTTTACCAAACAGGCTGCTCGAGGATTTGCATCTGCCCACATGTGCGTAATTTTCTATGATATCTTTTGTGCATCCTGCCTAGAACTGATTGTCATTTAGATGTGAGTTCATTCATTGATCTTAAATACCCCTTGTGCATTAATGTTCACTTCTTGTATGCCATTAATCTCAGTTAATAGCTGCTACTGACCTTTCTAGTCAAATAAAATGCCGGCCATGAAGTACGGTTCTTCATATCTCAGCAGGTATTCGTTTTCAGACACATCATTTTAAGAAATTTTCTTGTAGTTTTGATCAATCTGGTCTTCTGTATTATCTTTTGTGGAACTACATTATTTTGAGATGTAATAAATAAACAACATTATGAATTTTCTCTTGTACAGTGTGTGTTATGCATTCTGTTCTGTCTTCCTGACATCCAGCCTTGATTATCAGTACTGCCTGATGTTACATGCTCATAAGTAGTGCGGTACTGAAGTTCCTGATTATCATTGCATATCAAGAAACATCAGATTCCTCTGATAAATTACAACAAATTTTTCCTTTAAAATTAATACGTGATGGACTGTATTGGAACCCACACACAAGACAATGTGGAACATATCTAGAGTAGAACTTTATTGACACGCAATAATTTAAAAATCCCACCCAGTAATTTGATTTACTGTGTCAGAGCAATCGTCGAATGTGTTTTCGACATTACAAGTTGCAGGACGGTATTCTTCATAAAGACGTGGAAAACATAAATTAAAAGGACTCTACTGCATCGAATAAATGCAATTTCACGCATGCACAAGGAATTATTAGAGGTTCTAAGAAAAAACAGAACTCGTTGACATTTTGAAAAATTTCTCTTTCTTCCGACAATTTAGATGCAAACCCGGCGTAACACATTTTCGTAAATATCGGTGCCCAAAATTGGTATAGTTGAATGTATTTCTTAGCATCTTCATGAGAAGCAATTTCTCGTTCGTTTTCAATTAAATATGAACAACTCTGAAGGCGCTTGACAAAGTTTTTAACGTGCCTACAGGAATAAAGGTCGAGTAAAATTTATTGTAATAATTAAAATGAGTAAAACGAAAACAACATTGGAAATTCTGTAAAAGTTTATGTAAATGTTCTTGCTCGTCTTTTCATCATATTATCTTTCAAATGTAATATATACGAAATAATATGACTAGCGTTGAAGAAAAGTATAAATTAAGCGGGACTTGATCCCGCAATCCACAGATTACGGAGTTTGAACGCTAACCTCACGACCATGACCAGCTCGTGCCCAGAGTGGCAACGCACTGGTACATTACAGGCGCGTGATACTCCTCTCGCGATTTTCTCGAAATCGCTTGAGTAATACGACTTACTACTACACTACTGGCCATTAAAATTGCTACACCACGAAGATGACGTACTACCGACGCGAAATTCAACCGCCAGGAAGAAGATGCTGTGATATGCAAATGATTAGCTTTACAAAGCATTCACACAAGGTTGGCGCCGGTGGCAACACGTACAACGTGCTGACATGAGCAAAGTTTCCAACCGATTTCTCATACACAAACAGCAATTGACGGGCGTTGCCTGGTGAAACGTTGTTGTGATGCCTCGTGTAAGGAGGAGAAATGCGTACCATCACGTTTCCGACTTTGATAAACGTCGGATTGTAGCCTATCGCGATTGCGGTTTATCGTATCGTGACATTGCTGCTCGCGTTGGTCGAGATCCAACAACTGTTAGCAGAATATGGAATCGGTGGGTTCAGGAGGGTAATACGGAACGCCGTACTGGATCCCAACGGCCTCGTATCACCAGCAGTCGAGATGACAGGCATCTTATCCACATGGCTGTAACGGATCGTGCAGCCACGTCTCGATCCCTGAGTCAACAGATGGGGACGTTTGTAGGACAACAACCGTGTGCACGAACAGTTTGACGAGGTTTGCAGCAGCATGGACTATCAGCTCGGAGACCGTGGTTGCGGTTACCCTTCACGCTGCATCACAGGCAGGAGCGCCCGCGAAGGTGTACTCAACGACGAACCTTGGTGCACGAATGGTCGCATGCGTGTTTGGCGACATCACGGTGAACGCACATTGGAAGCGTGTATTCACTATCGCCATACTGGCGTATCACGCAGCGTGATGGTATGGAGTGCCATTGGTTACACGTCTGGGTCACCTCTTGTTCGCATTGACGGCACTTTGAACAGTGGACGTTACATTTCAGATGTGTTACGACCCGTAGCTCTACCCTTCATTCGATCCCTGCGAAACCCTACATTTCAGCAGGATAATGCACTAGCGCATGTTGCAGATCCTGTACGCGCCTTTCTGCATACAGAAAATGTTCGACTGCTGCCCTGGCCAGCACATTCTCCAGATCTCTCACCAATTGAAAACGTCTGGTCAATGGTGACCGAGCAACTGGCTCTTCACAATACGCCAGTCACTACTCTTGATGAACTGTTGTATCGTGGTAGCTGCATGGGCAGCTATACCTGTACACGCCATCCGAGCTCTGTTTGACTCAATGCCCAGGCGTATCAAGGCCGATATTACGGCCAGAGGTGGTTATTCTGGGTACTGATTTCTCAGGATCTATGCATCCAAATTGCGTGAAAATGTAATCACATGTCAGTTCTAGTATAATATATTTGTCCAATGAATACCCCTTTATCATCTGCATTTCTTCTTGGTGTAATTTTAATGGCCAGTAGTGTACTTGCACATTATCTTGCCCTAATGGATTATAAAAACTGTAGTAAGTTTGAAGTAATTCCGTGATCTGAAAGTCGTGGCCTCTCTCTTGAGATTATGGCCTGCATCCGACCTCCAAACAACCCGAGCATTCTACTCGGCTAGACAGGGATCTATTGACACCTTCTGGTACTGCGTAGTAAGTTTTACCAGACGTAAAAAAATTGTAAATATGAGTTTGTCGTAAGAGTCTAGCACCTTGATATTTGTTATCTTTGAATCACGTGCTTATTCGAAACCTTTCTGCCTAGCAGCGGGTGTGAAAATTATTACGGCTGCAATTCTGTGTGACAAATCGAACGACCATCAGGCAGCGTTAGTGTTGTTCGTGTTGTAAGAGGTATGCGCTATATGCGCTGCCTGCAGTGGGCAAGGCATAGGAGAGCAGTATGTAGTTAGTTGTTGCTTGTCGCTGGTCGAGAGTAGTCTGTGTGAGTCGGCAGTAGTCGGCGCGTGTCTGCAGTCTGCCCTGGTCGGGAATCTGGAGGATGAGTATTATTGTAGAAGGTAAAGAAGCAGCCTTGCGCATATCTAGTAATGTATGTTAACTGTCATCCAATTTCTTTTAAAAAATGCCCCAATAATAATTTTTATAAAATAAAGTAATTTTTTTAAAAAAACACTCATTTCAATTTGAAGAATATATCCAATGCATGATCATTCCTTTCAAGAATTACAAAAAAAATATAGGCCAGCATTGCACGAAGCTGTGCCGAAAACGTTTAGGTAAGAGCAGATATATTCGCAGTTTTTATTGAGGTAGGAATTTTTTTTGTTTTTTTATTCAGAGTACAGGGCCATGCCGCAGCGCTGCTGTCGTCATAACATTTACCAGGTTACCGAATTTTCTTTATTATTTTGGTGTTTAGGAATATTTCTGTTTCGAACTTAACGTTAAATGAGAAAAGAATTTTGTGGGTACATTAAATGTGAATGCATTTCTGCACAGAGATTATAAATGGGAGCCAATTTTGTTCAGAGGTTACAATATTTAAAATTCATTTAATTATTATTTCTGTGGGGAGGTTACAGTGTTTATTGTTGTTACAAGGCCTGATATGGAACGTAAAGGGAGAGGTCCCATGATTCCAATGTTTTGGAGAGGCACAGCGATGTTTGCCCCTGGTGTCGTGAAGCATCGGTTATGACTTCAGGTCATGGCTGGTAGTGACTGAGGCAGCTCCGACGGCTCAATGACACGCTACGCCATATATATATACACTCCTGGAAATTGAAATAAGAACACCGTGAATTCATTGTCCCAGGAAGGGGAAACTTTATTGACACATTCCTGGGGTCAGATACATCACATGATCACACTGACAGAACCACAGGCACATAGACACAGGCAACAGAGCATGCACAATGGCGGCACTAGTACAGTGTATATCCACCTTTCGCAGCAATGCAGGCTGCTATTCTCCCATGGAGACGATCGTAGAGATGCTGGATGTAGTCCTGTGGAACGGCTTGCCATGCCATTTCCACCTGGCGCCTCAGTTGGACCAGCGTTCGTGCTGGACGTGCAGACCGCGTGAGACGACGCTTCATCCAGTCCCAAACATGCTCAATGGGGGACAGATCCGGAGATCTTGCTGGCCAGGGTAGTTGACTTACACCTTCTAGAGCACGTTGGGTGGCACGGGATACATGCGGACGTGCATTGTCCTGTTGGAACAGCAAGTTCCCTTGCCGGTCTAGGAATGGTAGAACGATGGGTTCGATGACGGTTTGGATGTACCGTGCACTATTCAGTGTCCCCTCGACGATCACCAGTGGTGTACGGCCAGTGTAGGAGATCGCTCCCCACACCATGATGCCGGGTGTTGGCCCTGTGTGCCTCGGTCGTATGCAGTCCTGATTGTGGCGCTCACCTGCACGGCGCCAAACACGCATACGACCATCATTGGCACCAAGGCAGAAGCGACTCTCATCGCTGAAGACGACACGTCTCCATTCGTCCCTCCATTCACGCCTGTCGCGACACCACTGGAGGCGGGCTGCACGATGTTGGGGCGTGAGCGGAAGACGGCCTAACGGTGTGCGGGACCGTAGCCTAGCTTCATGGAGACGGTTGCGAATGGTCCTCGCCGATACCCCAGGAGCAACAGTGTCCCTAATTTGCTGGGAAGTGGCGGTGCGGTCCCCTACGGCACTGCGTAGGATCCTACGGTCTTGGCGTGCATCCGTGCGTCGCTGCGGTCCGGTCCCAGGTCGACGGGCACGTGCACCTTCCGCTGACCACTGGCGACAACATCGATGTACTGTGGAGACCTCACGCCCCACGTGTTGAGCAATTCGGCGGTACATCCACCCGGCCTCCCGCATGCCCACTATACGCCCTCGCTCAAAGTCCGTCAACTGCACATACGGTTCACGTACACGCTGTCGCGGCATTCTACCAGTGTTAAAGACTGCGATGGAGCTCCGTATGCCACGGCAAACTGGCTGACACTGACGGCGGCGGTGCACAAATGCTGCGCAGCTAGCGCCATTCGACGGCCAACACCGCGGTTCCTGGTGTGTCCGCTGTGCCGTGCGTGTGATCATTGCTTGTACAGCCCTCTCGCAGTGTCCGGAGCAAGTATGGTGGGTCTGACACACCGGTGTCAATGTGTTCTTTTTTCCATTTCCAGGAGTGTATATATATATATATATATATATATATATATATATATATATATATATATATATATATATATATATATATATATTACTCCGCTAGCCACCAAGCGGTGTGTGGCGGGGACACAATTTGCGCCAAAGTCATATTTCCCTCCATCTGTTCCACTCGCGAATCACGCGAGGGAAAAACGACTGTCTGAAAGACTCAGTACGAGCTCTAATTTCCCTTATCTTTAAATGGTGATCATTGCGCGATTTGAAAGTTGGTGGTAATAATATATGCTCTACATCCTCGGCGAAGATCGGATTTCGGAATTTAGTGAGCAGCCCCTTCCGCTTAGCGCGCCGTCTATCTGCAAGTGTGTCCCACTTCAAACTTTCTATGAGGTCTGTAACGCTCTCGCAATGGCTAAATGTACCAGTCACGAAACTTGCCGCTCTTCTTTGATCCTTCTCAGTCTCTTGAATCAGACCCAACCGGTAAGGACCCCTTACAGACCAACAATACTCTAAGACTTGTTGAACTAACGTATTGTAAGCTATTTCCTTTATTGAAGGACAGCGTCGCTTCAGGATTCTACCAATAAACAACAATCTAGAGTTCACCTTGCCCGTTACTTGTATAATCTGATCATTCCATTTGAGATCATTTCGAATAGTCACACCCAGATACTTGACGGATGTTACCGCTTCCAAAGACGGACATTTATATTGTACTCGTATATTCATGGGGATTTTGGCCTTGTTATACGCCAGGGCTTCACAACATACGTGTTCGCGGAGCAAGCTGTGAGCAGGAGCAGCAAAGCGCGAGCATGGAGCAGCGCGACCACGCTACCCCCACTACCGGACCAGAGCCGAGAGTGGGGAGAGTCACTTGGGGCACACAACAGCTGCCGCCAGTCAATGTAAATCTGCGACCACCTGCAGGGATATCACTCACGAATTATTACTGCGACAAATGAAACAAATAAAGGAGAATGTACACGTGCCACATAATTTTATTAGCTTAGTGTATGCCTCTACATTCGTATTAATTTGTGAACTGTTATACAATAAAAGATGTCACTAAAGTGTGGGATTCTCGGTTATATTGTACTTTTTGCTCTTTACAATTGCGTCTGTGTTCGGAGTAATTGTTCTTGTGCATTGTAGGCGCAGCGTGCAGTTTAAATTTCGATCAGACAATGCGTTTCTCAGGCGCGTCTTGTTACATTTCATTGCAGAGAACAGTTGTTCACAAACATACGTGGAACCGAACATTGATATTATTGTAGCCGCCAATTTGTGCAAACGAGGAAATCTATCCTGAGGGAAGTGTCTGTAGAATTCCAAAATGTTTTTCTTGCTCTGAAATTTGTCTCTGTATTCTCTGTCACACTGGAGGTCAATAATTTCTAGTTGCAACTCAGGGCGAATCTCTTCAATATTCGCTGAGTATGGAGAGGATAACAGATCAGAATTACTGTCTAGTGCTGTCAGGTCTTGAAAGCGATGATCAAATTCTTCCTTAAGGGCAACTAAACTATGTGAATAACGTTCACAGTCTTTGTGAACATCTTGCACGGATGGTAATTTAGGAAAATGAATTAGATTTCCTGTTTCCAGTTGACTCACCCAAAGCGTCAATTTCATTTTAAAAGTTCGTGTTCGATCTATGAAATGAGTAATTAGCAGATCTTTACCTTGTAGTGAAATGTTCAAAGCATTCAGATGGCTAGTTAAATCTGCTAAGAACGCGAGATCACATTTCCATGAAGGCTCTTTCAATTCAGGAACACACATGCTATTTATTTCCATGAACATATTTATCCCATCTAATAGGCAAAAAAATCAATTTAATAATTCGCCACGACTAAGCCAGCGGACCTCGCTGTAATAAGGCAGGCTACCATACTGGTTTTCATGCTCAAGAAAGCTTTTAAATTGCCTGTGTTGTAGCCCATGCTTTCTTATATAATTGGTTGTACGAACAACACTCATCACATTTTTTAGAGTGATACTCTTTGCACATAAGTTTTCCTGGTGGATCACAAAGTGAACGCCCCTTATTTCATTCGGCATGGTCAGTTATTGCATTTTCTCCTTCAACAGCGCAACAAAACCTGACTTTTTCCCTGTCATCGCCGGTGCACCGTCTGCAGACACTGAAACTAAAGAATTCCACGACTATCCTACATTTTCAACACTTTCTTCAACACTACTTAAAATATCACCTCCGGTTGTAGTGTTCTTCATGGCTACTACATCGAGGAGATCCTCCCTCTCCTGAAGATCTCTATTAACACCTCTAATAAATATGGCAAGCTGCGCTGTTCCAGTGATATCAACACTTTCGTCCAGAGCTATACAATACGCCATAAAATCTTTACAGATATTTGCAAGCTGGCTCTGGACGTCGTCTGCCATGTCCTGTATGCGACGCATAATGGTCATGTTAGATAATGGCACAATCCGAAACTGTTCAACTTGAGATGGACTCAAACGTTCCGCTGCAACTACCAAACATACTTTTATTAAATCGCCATCAGTGAAGGGGCTAAAAAGAAAGCAATTTTGTAATTCACTCTGAGACCTGCCTCAGTTGATTTTTCTTCATCGTCCAGATCTTCTTCGGATAGCTTTCTTTTAAGTTTAATAACTTCCTGAGCACGATCTGGTCCATCATATTTCCCAACCCGTAGTCTTTCGCGTGGTACGACATATAATGTCGCTGCAAATTAAATTTCCTAAAAGAATTCAGCGTTTTGTGACATACTAAACATTTTGCAACACCATTTTTTTCTGTAAACAGATACAATTCCTCCCAATGGGGGTTGAACTGCGAAAGCATGGTTGGGGTTACACAACGGCGACTTGACATGATTCTTAACCAGCGAAGTGATTGCTAGAGCTGATAGTAGTACTTTAAACGTTACACAGTTGACGCGAATTCAATAGGCACGCTGCGGCCCTATTCAAACGTGTGCGCGCGTTTCCCCTCCCTCCCCTCCCTCACTGCTCCACGACCTTGCACCTGCTCGCGAGCACGTGCCTGAGCAGACGCGAGTACTCGCGCTCAAAACCGGCCAGTTGTTAAGCTCTGTTACACGCAGTAGGCTACACTTACTAATATTGAGAGATAACTGCCAGTCATTACACCACACATTAATTTTTCTGCAAATCCTCATTGATTTGTTCACAAGTTTCGTGTGATACTACTTTCCTGTGTACTGCAGCATCATCTGCAAACAGTCTAATGCTGCTGTCAATACCATCAACCACATCGTTTATGTAAATCGTAAAAAGCAGCAGACTTATTACACTGCCCTGGGGCACACCTGAAGTTACGCTTGTTTCTGTTGAACACAACCCTTTCAGGACGACATACTGCTCTCTGTCTGTTAGAAAACTATCTATCCAACCGCATATGTCATCGGATAGGCAGTAAGCGAGCGCTTTTTGGAGCAAGCGACAGTGCGGAACTGAGCCGAACGCCTTTCGAAAGTCGAGAAATATGTCATCAGCCTGGGAGCCGGTGTCTAGAACCTGTTGTATATCAAATGTTCAAACGTGTGTGAAATGTTATGGGACTTAACTGCTAAGGTCATCAGTCCCTAAGCTTACACACTACTTAACCTAAATTATCCTAAGGACAAACACACACACCCATGCCCGAGGGAGGACTCGAACCTCCGCCGGGACCAGCCGCACAGTCCATGACTGCAGCGCCTTAGACCGCTCGGCTGTTGTATATAATTAACAAAGAGGATGACCGCTGTTTTCTAAAATAGTGTTTGGTTCTGCAGATAAGCTTCTCAGAGTCTACAAAGGTCATTATGTCTGAACACAAAATAAGTTCCATGATTCTACTACAAATCAATGTGAGTGAAATTGGTAATTATGTGCATCGGATTTTCTACCCTTTTTATAGAGTGCTATGACCTGGGCTTTCTTCCAGTCCCGTGGAACTTTCCGTTGATCTGAACTTTCCAATGATCTCTGACAGATGATGGATAAGAATGGTGCTATATTTGTAGCATAGTCAACATAAAATGTCACGGGGCCACTGTCTTCATGTGTTACCTCTTGTGACAATATTGTGGTACCATTTTTCAAGAGGACAATGCTCGTCCACACATGACACTTATTTTTGTGGACTGTCTGCGGGATGCTGAGGTATTTCCATGGCCAGAAAGATCTCTAGATCTGTCCCTGGTAGAACATGTGTGGGACCAGATCAGAAAACTCCTTCCCACTGCCAGCATCCAGGACAACAAGTATCAGTTACAACAGCTATGGGCCAGCTTTCCCAAACCGAATCAGTAGATACATCGTCATACTGATAATGGACTCATACTGTCAGGTTCTTTGCAAATTTAATTCGATTTTGTATTCACTGAAATATCATCACATAACCTGTCAACCCTTGAAGCTTCGTTTCGTTTCCTCATCCCCTTACTGATATTCATTCACAGCGCTTGCTCGGATTGTTCCTTCCCATCTCTTTTTTTCCCGAATGTGTGTAACATCTGGACATTAGCATAGGACCTTTTGTTCTGGAAATATCCCGTACTGTGATGTTATTAATCACAGAGGACACAGCGAGCGAGGCAGCACCCAGTATCCTGCTCAGGCTGACGGAAACAGTGTGGGCTGATTGACAATCAGTAGGACAAAGCCCCGTTGCGACGTCGTGTGACGCTCCCTGTGGACGGGGTGGGGAACGGTGAGTGATGAAGTGGCACCTCGGTGCGTGTCACTCACGCCTGGTACACGACGCGTAATGAAAAGCGGCGGACGACCATCGCGGTCCATCAGACACGAGACGGCGGCTATCTGGCCACGCGGCAGCTGCTAATTAGAAATCAATAACGGCCAGCGGACAGACGCTCTCACTCTTCCTCTGCGGACACTTCCTCTTTAAGCGATTTGCTTTTTTCGTAATCTAGGAACCGCTCTCAAAGCCTTCACCAGCAACAGATGCAAGCTACGAGATCCACATCAAAACATTTTTGCGCCTCTGAAGGCCTAACTACAATCAACAGCTACCGTAGTTTACAGTCTGGGAACCTACAGTCATGTTCAATAAATCTTTCGTTCTACTGGAGAAAGGCGTAGTATCCGCCACCGTGGTCGCAGACGCAAGCGCGTGCTGTGGTGCCCACCTCACATTCAGCCAGTTCGAATCCTGGCTGTGCAGCAAAAGGCCCTTTTGGTCGGTTAGGAGAGGAGATAAGCGAGCGCGCAGACTTTTCATCACTGTACTAGATAAAATGGCACACCTCCCCGTCATGGCTAGTGGCGGAGATTCGTTCGTCGGATGGGGTCATAAATTGGGAGGTCTACTGGTGTTTTTCCAGAGAAGTGGGCTAATTGACGGTTCTCTGTCGCAGTCAGCAAATACAAAATAAATAAATAAATAAAATGGTTCAAATGGCTCTAAGCACTATAAGACAACATCTGAGGTCATCAGTCCCCTAGAACTTAGAACTACTTAAACCTAACTAACCTAAGGAGATCACACACATCCATGCCCGAGGTAGGATTCGAACCTGCGACCGTAGCGGTCGAGCGGTTCCAGACTGAAGCGCCTAGAACCGCTAGGCCACAACGGCCGGCAGCAAATACACATGTAAGTGGGCTGTTTATGTTTTTATGTTGGTAACGTCACGTAACGCTCTGTATGAAAATCACTGACTGTGCTGTATGCAGTCTGTGGCTGGTTGGACTCATTGTTGGAATATTCGCTTGTGTAGTGTTGGGCAGTTGGATGTGAACAGTGCGTAGCGTTGCGCAGTTGGAGGTGAGCCGTCAGCAGTGGTGGATGTGGGAAGACAGATGACAGAGTTTTGAGAGCGGACGATCTGTACGTGTGTCCATCAGAAAGAGTAAATTTGTAATACTGGATACCATGAACTGATATATATATATGACGAATTTTGAACATTATTAAGGTAAATACATTGTTTGTTCTCTGTTGTTGTTGTTGTCGTCTTCAGTCGTGAGACTGGTTTGATGCAGTTCTCCATGCTACTCTATCCTGTGCAAGCTTCTTCATCTCCCAGTACTTACTGCAACCTACATCCTTCTGAATCTGCTTAGTGTATTCATCTCTTGGTCTCCCTCTACGATCTTTACCCTCCACACTGCACTCCAATGCTAAATTTGTGATCCCTTGATGCTTCAGAACAACGTTTCACAAACACGGCAGTAAAAATCCACACACACTCACTACAGTCACCTCAATTCAACTTGTAAGTCTACATCACAAATTTAAGCGAAGTGTGTCAACGTGCCTCAGGGAAGAAAACATTTTTTCACGCCACTTACCTTTTCCTTGTACAAAGGTGCAGTGCATTTTGGCTGTATTATAAACTCAAGAAAATTTTCTGAGTGGGCAGAGGTGGAAGAAGCACATGAAAAGTAAACATTAACGCTGAAGGTGAATGTAAGATCGGTTAATTAACTGATATCTAAAGGAAACCGATTACAGCTAAAAACTGCGTACATAAAATAAATAGTGACTGAGTGGATTGCTGCTGATTTGAAAGAAGTCCTGCATGATGAGGGAGACTATTTTTTTCTCCTTTGCGTTTCCAAATCTCGTCCTGTTTGAGCTTATATGCTGTATCAAATGACGTCGCGTCGCTGGAACGTTAAATCAATTCTTCCTTGGAGGAACACGCTATTCGTAGAATATCGCTTCAGTTTTGAGCATAATTCACGTTGCGTATTCTTCGTAATGGAATGTGGAGACTTGTGTACTCCCAGGAACCTCGAGGAAACATAGAGCTTTGTTGGTGGTTGGGTCTTGGATGGCGATGCTTCATATTCAATTCGCATACGGCTTAAGATCGTAGTTGGTCTTAAGAACATTATTACCATCCATCCAGAGGTAGAGAGTTACATCAAACATGTGCCAATTTTAATAGGTGAATATGGTCCAGTTTTCCTTTTTATGGACGATAAAGTTCTTCCGTATCTAGCTGTTTTGGGGGGCGAATTTCTGTCATTCAGCAGGGCACTAAGCTTCAATCTGAAAGGTGGCGGTTTGTGTAATATACATTAATCACGATAAAATTTACCATACAGTAAGTGATTGACAACACATATACGGTTTTAAAAGATAAGATGTTCATATAAGTAAAGATCTACAGTACTTTCGATCCTCTTGAAACGTCTGTGAGCCTGGGTCACGTTCAGTTTCACATTCTTCTGTAAATTGTTCAGTACAGTAACATCAGCTTCGGCTGACCGAAAAGCATGTAAGCTCTCGGTGAGATATATGAAGGAAGAGCCGACCGCCTCGTTATGTGGGGGGACACGCTGTAAAGTGGGCCGCATATACCGGAGTTCGGTAACACATATCACTGTTTTCTGTGCAATAGCGCTCAGCTACACTCTGGTTTTAAAGGGCGAGAGGCTACATGTCTCGACTGACTGCCAAAATAGTTTGCAACTACTGTAGATTTGTTAAAATCGCTTTTCGGCAAGGACATGGGTGTCGGCGACGCTGCGGTGATATGAATTTTTATGTGGGGCCAGTAACGTTTGTGTATATTAAATGCACAATTTCGCTCAATTATTGATGTGAGTTTTGCTGTTAATCGGCGATCGTGTACCGTGCTCTTGTACCGGGATTTGCTTAACAGTTTATCGTTAATTCAATTCGTCTGCAATATGGACAGTCATGTTTTCCGTCAACTATTCCACGTTGCTTTGATGTTACCTGCTTCTTAATTTTTTTCATGGATTGAACGTAATTTAAATACCCCTCGCTTTTATGTACTGAACAGACTGTGCTTCTGTAAAGACGTGGTCAGGTGTTTGTGACACTTCAGTCATTGCAATATGTGTTAAGAACATTGATAACCCCAGTTATGCTTGAATTTTTCTTGCAGTATATCATTTGAACTATGGTTCTTCTTGGCTATTAATTTGTACAACTGGATCCTAAGTTTCAGTATTTCCCCTCTATCGTTACTAAGGTCAAAATGACATGTTTGTCTGTATAGAAAACTTGCGCAATTAGCATGCACTTGTTAGGCGATGCAATACAGTCTGTTGAGTGAAACAGTTTCAAGTGAAATGGCGAAATACGAGATTTCCATTCGTCAAAGAGCATTAATGAATGATTCATTTGCGCTTAGTGAATCAGTACGTGCAGTAAAGGACACTAATTCAGCAGGAATTTCCTGATGTTCAGGTTCCTAATCGAAGTACGATTCATGGATTGACGAATAAATTTCGTGAAACGGGAAGTGTTATTGACAGGAAACGTAGACAACCACGAACAGTACTCTCACAAAGACTCTGAATTGGTCTTCTAGAAAATCAGTTCGACGTTTTCCTCACCAAATGATGATGTTGAACGGTTCTGTTCAAACAACTACCAAGCTACTGAATGCGATAACTACAGTGCAAGAATTCAAACTTAGTGGTCCTGCAAAAGGTAGCGATTTTGTGAATGTATTTTGAATAGGGTGCACGACGAAGAAATTGACCCTCACCTAACTCTCTTTTCGAACCAATCATGTTTCCACCTAACTGGATAGTTAATTCACTGTTCTGAAAAGTCTTACGCAATACGTCAGGCACCACTGCCTGATATAAAAAAGATAGGAAAGTGGTGCGCTATTATCGGTGAGAAAATAATGGGCCCTTTTTGCATGAAATAATAAAAAGTGAGAGATATATTTTGCCGGCCGTTGTGGCAGAGCTGTTCTAGGCGTTTCAGTCCGGAACCGCGCTGCTGCTACGGTCGCAGGTTTGAATCCTGCCTTGGGCATGGATGTGTGTAATGTCCTTAGCTTAGTTAGGTTTAAGTAGTTCTCAGTCTAAGGGACTGATGACCTCAGATGTTAAGCCCCATAGTGCTCAGAGCCATCTGAACCATATTGAAGGATATTTTGCAGGCTATTTTTGGCCAATTGACAGAGAGAGAACGTACTTTGAAGACCTTTCAGCAGGACTCATTACGAGGGAAACAAAAGGAGTTTCAAGATAGAGTTATTACTAACATCATAATTGCCTCCTAGTCCCTCGATTTAACCCCCTACGATTTTTCTCTCTGTGGGGGCATTAAAAGAGAAAGAGTACAGCTCAAATACACACGCTTTAGATAATCTTAAAATTAACATTCGTCAAGAATATTTTGACATTTCACAGGGAGACCTGCGGATTTCAACGAGCAATATCCCAAGCAGGTGTCAGAAGTACTTTAACAACGATGGGGGACAATCGAAGCAGTGAGTGATTTAGTATTCTTTTTAAGCGTTCATGTTATGTATGTTAGAAATACCTTAAAACTAAAAGCACACGCCTATTACCAACGGAAAACACCAACTTCCAGAAACCATTTACCATGAGAGAGTTGAACAATGGCATAAATACCATGAAGAATGGGAAATCCGCTGGGTTTGATGATATCTGCGTGGAACAGATTAAAAACTTCTGCCTTGGTGCCAGGGACTGGATACTTGCACTTTTTAACGTGTGCCGTGAAACCTTTCAAATCCCGAAACTGTGGAGGAAGTCAAAAGTGGTGGCTCTGCTTAAACCCGGGAAGGACCCAGAGTCTCCGAAGAGCTATCGACCCATAACCCTTCTCTACCACCTGTTAAAGTTCTATGAAAGATTGATCCTCAACAGAATGGAGAATATCGTTGACTCGAAGCTAATTCCACACCAAGCAGGTTTTAGACCTGGAAAGTCCTGTACCAGTCAGATTCTGGCATTGACGGAACATATCGAGGATGGGTTTGAGAATAAACTAATCACCGGACTGGCACCAGTCCACGTAATTCCGCCTATGATACAGTAGATCACTGGACACTACTGCATAAAACCTACGTGACCCTGAAAGACTACCACCTAGTCAAAATAATCGAATCCCTGCTCCAAAATAGAGTGTTCTTCGCAATGCTTGAGGGGAAAAAAGAGTCGATGGCGGAGTCAGAAAAATGGGCTCGCGCAAGGGAGCGTGTTGGCGCCAATCCGATTCAACATATATACAAATGACCAACCAAATCCAGACAAAACCAAAACTTTTGTATATGCAGACGACCTGGCAATAACAGTTGAAGGCAACAGGTTTGAAGCCATCGAGGAGAAACTAGAAACCGCCCTTTCTATAATGTCAACCTACTACAAAAAGAATTCTTTAAAACCCAATCCCTCCAATACTCAAGTGAGTGCATTTCATCTGTACTCGAGGCAGGCAAAGTACAGGCTCAGTGTTACCTGGGATGGGACGTTACTAGAACACAGAGATACTTCCACATACCTTGGCGTCGTGTTGGACAGAACATTGACATACAAATATCATTGCGGAAAAACACGCGAAAAAGTATAAGCACGAAATTCCCTAATAAGAAAGCTGTCCAATAGCAAATGGGGTGCCAAACCTACCGTAATCATAACTTCAGCCCAAGATTTGTGCTTATCAACTGCCGAATATGCCTGCCCGGTACGGTGCAGATCCGCCCACGCAAAAAGGTAGATATAAGCTTGAATGAAACATACAGGATAGTGACAGGCTGAATGAAACCAGCCCCCATAGAAAATCTTTACAGGGCCGCAGGTTTCACAAACCCTGACTCACGTAGGAAAGCCCATGAACATACCGAGAAGCTAAAACAAACCTTTAGATGCCCGTCACTCAATATTTGGCCTAGAGTGTGACCCCAGCAGACTCAAATCCAGACGACGTTTCCTAAGTTGCGCCTTAGATGAGCCCCCCCCCCCCCCCCATCTACTATCCACTAAGAGAGGACGCACAGCCGGCCGCGGTGGTCTAGCGGTTCTAGGCGCTCAGTCCGGAACCGCGCTGCTGCTACGGTCGCAGGTTCGAATCCTGCCTCGGGCATGGATGTGTGTGATGTCCTTAGGTTAGTTAGGTTTAAGTAGTTCTAAGTTCTAGGGGACTGATGACCACAGATGTTAATTCCCATAGTGCTCAGAGCCATTTCAACCAGTTTTAGAGGACCCACAAAGCGGCGTTTCTGGTGATTGGGAAACCTGGAGAATGTTTAACCGCATCAGAACTGGGGTGATTCCTGTGAAATCTAATCTGATCAAGTGGGGTTTGTTGGACGAAAATGACGACAAATGCGACTGCGGTACTCGACAGGACATGGAACATCTCCTACAATGTCCTGCCTGCCCCCACAGATGCACACTCGACGATCTATGGCTGGCTAAAGAAGAAGCATTGGACATTGCCCAATACTGGGCAAACAAATGTTAGTTTTCGGACACGAAAAAGTAAAGTAAAGTAAGAAATACCTTAAGCGACATACCGCACTTTATTTACCGCGGCCCTCCTGTCACCACCGCCGCGGGCACAGCAGCCGGCCTCGCCAACCGGCCGCACGCCGCGAAAGCGGTTGCGTTAACGATTGATCGCCCTGTTTCAGACCTGGCCGAGTTCGCCTCGTTCACTAAAACTCCACCTCCCAGCCGGCTACTGGTTCCACGATGCGATTTGACGGCCCTACGTACTGGCTATATGCGTGTCCACTCAAAGGCAGCACTCCCTTTAATAAACCTAAAGTGCCTGAGCGGAATTCTCCGCTGGTTCGCAGGAACACGAATTTGGTTTCCTGTGGACTTTCCGTACCGGCAAAATAACTTCGTTGATCGCTCAGGGTCACCAACGACTGATTTCAGAAGGTGCTCATTTTGAGAGCTCCAGACCACACACGAAATGTGTATACATAGAATCAGTTGCCGCATCTATTAAAGATCATCACCTGAGAACTGCCTGACCGATTTGGTTGATTTTTTTTGTTATTGTCTTCGTTATTGTCACGAGAATGTTTCATTGAAAGAAAATTTTTGGAAAAATCGGACGGAAAAGCCGGAAATTAACATCAGTTGCCGCAGGATGTATGAAATATCAATTAAGAACGGCTCGACAAATCTGATTGATTTTTGTTGTGTTTGTAATTGTAAGAAAAAGATTTATATAAAGAAAACTTTTGTAAAAATTGGAAATCTATTTTGAAAGATCTACTGTGCAGAACGCCTCGACTGATTTATTCTTTTTTTGTGTTCATAATTGTGGGTTGTAATGATATTTTTAATATGAAAAAGAAAATCCGTTTATAAAAAAGAGACAAAATGTCGTTTTTTCCAAAATGTGTTTAGTCTGACAAGTCTGCTGTCACATGTTTTCATAGCAAAAAAGGAATCAGTTTGACAGTGTTTCTAAAAATCGAAAAACGTTCTACTGAGATGTTTGGTATCAACTGCACACACACACATATATATAAGAGATAGAGAGATGTATAGAGATAGAGAGAGATACAGATAGACAGAGAGAGATAGATAGAGAAGAGAAAGGTTGTCACCAAACATCTCGGAAAGTACTTGACGGATTTCGTTCTTGGCCTATTTACACCAAATTCCTACATTCAGATAAAACATTGAAGAAAATTATTAAAAAGTTAAATAGCTAACAAACAAAATATATCATGGTAAAACAAGTGTAATTCCTGTTGCAAAATAAATTACAGCTGCACTACCCATTTTGGAGATAGTACCGTCAGACGTCAGTAGATGGTGGTATGAGCGAAAGTTCACGAATTTGACAGAAACATGGTTT
The DNA here is from genome assembly GCF_023864275.1 of Schistocerca cancellata. Lineage (NCBI taxonomy): Eukaryota > Metazoa > Arthropoda > Insecta > Orthoptera > Acrididae > Schistocerca > Schistocerca cancellata. The sequence continues at coordinate 811,232,924 of NC_064628.1, forward strand.
CAGACTCTTAGTTATTGATTAGTTGCCGCTGTTACTTGTGACGCATACCCTGCAAATTTCACAGTTATTTTCATTATTAAAATCCACAGTGCCATCCCAACCCTAAGGCACGTCGTGGATAGACTGTCAACAAAAGTCTCTGGATTGCGGGTTGATCAAGAGATCAAATAGAACCAGAAATTTCTCGAACTGTGGCATAAACTGTTGGAACAGTCTGAGTCATGGGCAAGCACAGCCCCTACTTGAAACAGTGAAAACTGAGCTGAAACAACAGGAGATGAATTTTCCAAAAATACAATGAGATACCGCAAAATGAAACGACATATGGAGCAACTGATCATTTTTTCATACAGGGAAAGTATGAAGTATGCGACACTTTCCTTGAAAAAATTATTTAAAAATGCCCTTCGATTTAAAGCAATTGCAGTTTCCCTTGCAGTTTGTATTCGCTATGAGAATCAACAAGGCACGCGACCAATCACGTTGTGTAGCAAATACGAGGGTTGCCCAGAAAGTACAGGGTGATTCAAAAAGAATACCACAACTTTAAAAATGTGTATTTAATGAAAGAAACATAATATAACCTTCTGTTATACATCATTACAAAGAGTATTTAAAAAGGTCTTTTTTCACTCAAAAACAAGTTCAGAGATGTTCAATATGGCCCCCTCCAGACACTCGAGCAATATCAACCCGATACTCCAACTCGTTCCACACTCTCTGTAGCATATCAGGCGTAACAGTTTGGATAGCTGCTGTTATTTCTCGTTTCAAATCATCAATGGTGGCTGGGAGAGGTGGCCGAAACACCATATCCTTAACATACCCCCATAAGAAAAAATCGCAGGGGGTAAGATCAGGGCTTCTTGGAGGCCAGTGATGAAGTTCTCTGTCACGGGCTTTCATCACTCGTTCTCGGCCGTCCAGAACTTTTCCCTTTGCACAAACACCCATTCTCTGTAAACTGTTTATACCAACGTTTAATACACCACCTATCAGGAGGTTTAACACCATACTTCGTTCGAAATGCACGCTGAACAACTGTCGTCGATTCACTTCTGCCGTACTCAATAACACAAAAAGCTTTCTGTTGAGCGGTCTCCATCTTAGCATCAACTGACGCTGACGCCTAGTCAACAGCGCCTCAAGCGAACAAATGTACAACTAAATGAAACTTTATAGCTCCCTTAATTCACCGACAGATAGTGCTTAGCTCTGCCTTTTGTAGTTGCAGAGTTTTAAATTCCTAAAGTTGTGGTATTCTTTTTGAATCACCCTGTAATGTATTTTCTTCAACAGTCCATTACTGGACATAATTAGAATTACACTCACGAAAGAATGGTGTTTTATCTATACATCCCATTTTTCCACGTAATCTCCATCCCGGTCTACGATTTTCTCTAGTGCGAAGCGAGGGCGTGTTTGCCTTGTCGGTACTAATGTGTGTCCTCAAAATGTCTTCCACGAATGGCATACTTCAATGGCCGAAACAAGTGGAAGTCCGAGGGGCCTTGGTCAGGGCTGTAGGGTGGATGGGGTAACACTGTCCAACCCTGTTCTGAAATGTGTGGAGCAGTCCTCAGACTAGTGGGGGGCCGAGCGTTATCGTGTTGCAGCAAAACGTCTCTTGGGTTGCTGTGGCACGAAGTCGCCAGAAGCGCGTCTTGAGTTTTGTTAATGTGTTGACATTGGTTTCTGAATTAATGGGACCGCCTCTTGGCATCACATCAATGAGAATCACACCTTCACAGTCTCAGAACACGGTGATCATGATCTTACCGGCGGAAGCAGTTGCTCTGAATTTTATCTTCTGTGCAGAGTGGGAATGGCGCCATTCCGTCGACTGTCGTATGTTTCGGGCTCGAAATAGTGAATCCATGCTTCATCACCTGTCACATTCCGGAACAACAAGGCCTCCCCCTCAGCTTCAAAACGTAGCAACAAATCAAGAAAAATGTTTTTCTCTGCGCGATTTTTGATCCACCGTTAGATACCGCGGGATCCATCTTGCACACACTTTTGAATATCCAGAAGTACGGATAACTGCAGTCACATTTCCTTTGCTGATTGACAGATGCAGCGTAAACTACTGAATCGTAATGCGTCCGTCCCAGCGAGTGACATCAGCTCGCTACAGCATGTCAGGTGTGACAGCCGTGGATGGTCTCCCTGAACGCTGCAAATCATGGAGCTCCGGCGAACAGCCATCTGATGACCTCACCCTCCCGTACCCAGAGACTAAGTGTACTTCTGTCGACAGCACATGCTCCACAGACTGCGCGCAAGCGTTCGTGAATAATCCCCACTGTTTCTTTCTCTGCAGTGAGAAATTCAATGACGGCAGGTTGTTTGTAATGTACAGGACTATTACAAATGATTGAAGCGATTTCATAAATTCACTGTAGCTCCATTCATTGACATATGGTCACGACACACTACAGATACGTAGAAAAACTCATAAAGTTTTATTCGGCTGAAGCCGCACTTCAGGTTTCTGCCGTCAGAGCGCTCGAGAGCGCAGTGAGACAAAATGGCGACAGGAGCCGAGAAAGCGTATGTCGTGCTTGAAATGCACTCACATCAGTCAGTCATAACAGTGCGACGACACTTCAGGACGAAGTTCAACAAAGATCCACCAACTGCTAACTCCATTCGGCGATGGTATGCGCAGTTTAAAGCTTCTGGATGCCTCTGTAAGGGGAAATCATCGGGTCGGCCTGCAGTGAGCGAAGAAACGGTTGAACGCGTGCGGGCAAGTTTCACGCGTAGCCCGCGGAAAATTGGCTCATGCCAGAACTGGAGACCGACAGCGCCGACTTCATCTTTCAACAGGATGGTGCTCCACCGCACTTCCATCATGATGTTCGGCATTTATTAAACAGGAGATTGCAAAACCGATGGATCGGTCGTGGTGGAGATCATGATCAGGAATTCATGTCATGGCCTCCACGCTCTCCCGACTTAACCCCATGCGATTTCTTTCTGTGGTGTTATGTGAAAGATTCAGTGTTTAAACCTCTTCTACGAAGAAACGTGCCAGAACTGCGAGCTCGCATCAACGATGCTTTGAACTCATTGATGGGGACATGCTGCGCCGAGTGTGGGAGGAACTTGATTATCGGCTTGATGTCTGCCGAATCACTAAAGGGGCACATATCGAACATTTGTGAATGCCTAAAAAAACTTTTTGAGTTTTTGTATGTGTGTGCAAAGCACTGTGAAAATATCTCTAATAATAAAGTTATTGTAGAGCTGTGAAATCGCTTCAATCATTTGTAAAAACCCTGTATATCACCTACAGACGGCATTTTGAAACTTTCTTTCAGCTACTCTATCTGTCGGAAGTGACGGAAACCTGGCGCACTCACTCAGGACATTTCAAATATTACTGACACACACACAGTGGTTACGGTTACTACAAGCCACACCACAATTTGGGAAACGGGGCCAAATTTCTAGTAGTTTACTGTCGAGTTGAGATTTTCACAGATGTTTTATTCGTATCTTACAGAAACTAGCAGTACGCCAATAAACAGCCTTTTAAACACGCCGCTAACGGCAATCAAGTAATTTATAGCAATACAACAATTTTTAAAAAAATTTAAAGAACATTAGTAAACAGGCTACTTAAGTAAATACAGAACTTTGTTAATAAGGTACAGTGAGATAGTGAAGCTACCAACACCGCCATTAAAAAAAGTTAAACTGGTTTCAGCAAACACATGATTAATGGCAATAAAAGGAATTTACAAACTTGGAGGAATTTAAAAAAAATTTAAACAAAAGTGCCCTGGAATTTGATTAGAACATAACAGATATGACGGACCCGTGCAAGGCGGCCACAAATCACCCACTCAGGGATGCTCAGGCTAGGCAGAATACTGAACAATTTAAATACGCCCGTAAACACAATTGCCACTCTCAGGCTGGTCACTGCACCGACTTTTAGCCAGCGAAAACTTGTTATAAGATGGCTTAACTTGCTGACGGAATTAGAGCTAACCTCGTGCAAGGAAACATTACACCACACAGTCCTGAATGAGCGACCACATGATCAACCAACAAGAAGCATGAATTTACTCATAACCCACGACAGAATAGCGAAACAATTAAACTGCCAAAACTACACCTCCCATCGGACAGTAACGAGAGGAGGAGGAAAGATCACTGTCTTCAATTACACCGGTGCCACGGACAGGAAACTCGGTCGCCGGAGGCCACAAGGCAGAAGAGACGCTGGTTACACAAAATTATTACTTAATGATTAAACCTTCCACAAACTTAACTTGCAATTATGCTCGAACAGGCAGTACGCGACCTCCGATGGCAAGGATCCACACATCCGACCGCGCACGCGTCGCCAGCGTACCCAACACGCCACTGTCACGTGACAACACGCTCTGTCACCGGAGTTCACGTCTTCTCTGCAAACGTTGACGGGTAGTGACCGCTCCTTCATGTTAGGCGTCTCCTTTTAAACTCCAGTGTTGAAACAGAGGATTTAAAGAAACTTGTTAACGTCCCACCAAGGCGAAATGAACAGCAACTACTCGTGGGGCGATTCTGTATACAACCAACACGCGGGGAGCTCTTCCGTCAACTCGACCCGCTCGTTACACACAACCGACATACATCACGTGGCGACTCGATACAACCGACCACGCCTGCTTCGCGCTGGAGAGCCACACTGCACTCCCGTGTCCACCACACGTAATCTGCGCGCAACGCCCCTACTTCCGCGCCACCACACGAGGCTACACCCGGTCAAAGATCTCACTTCGTCCATAGTAGTTTCCCGGAAGCAAAAACGCAGATATCGATAGCAGAGGGAAAAGACAACCAAGCAGCCACTTAATGACAGACAATATATCAAACAAACATGTCAGGGGAAGAAAAGGAAAACCAATGCAATCTAAACACAAGGTGTAGCACGAGTCGATACACGGCTCAATTCCATACGTAACGTTTTGCATTCGTAGCATCGTTTTCGTCTGAGACTAAAATGCGGTGCATTACTTTCTCGGCAACCCTCGTATTAAAGATCCTAAGCAATACCGGGCACTGCAGCTAGAACAGACACAAAAAAGCGGTGGTGGACTTTTACTTATCAATATGCAGAGTGTGTTAACCGGAAGTTGTCTGATTCCTGATGAATTCGCGTGGAGCAGAGGAAGCAGACCCTACCTCCACCCGGTGAGGAGCGGTGCGGGGCGGAAAGCCCCGCCTGCATCCCACATGGTAGACACCTTAACCAGTGTGGTCCACGCTTAGCCGCGTCGGGTACCCACGCGGTCCCAGGCGCCTTGTCACGGTCCTAGCGGCTCTCGCCGTCGGAGGTTCGAGTCCTCCCTCGGGCATGTGTGCGTGTGTTGTCCATAGTGTAACTTAGTTTCAGTTAGATTAAGTAGTGTGTAGGCTTAGAGGCCGATGACACATGTAGTTTGGTCCCATAAGACCTTCCCACACACACGGTTCACGCTTCCGCGAAAGCAGAAGTGACGCTCTGAGGTTAATGATGGCTTATATTTTGTTCGTAATCAAAAATGAAATCGTCTTATGTATTGAGATATTTAATAAAGACCTTAACTGCAACAACTACGTACAGTTATCAGCAGAAAAGGAAACTGCGAAGTAGAATTAAGTACAACATAATAGCAGAGCAGTCAACAATGATCATCTCACATACTGATGTCTGCTAGGTTACGTTAGCTGCAGTCAGAAACAAATGAATACCACAAAAACCTTCCGACGTCCAACGATGTCTACCGTTTCATGACGCTGATCGGCCAACCTAAAGTTAAGACAGTCTGTAGAATCTTTGTTACTGTGAATTTTTAGACTATAGTGTAGGTCACTATACGACGTGCATTCAAGTTCTAAGGCCTCCGATTTTTTTTCTCCGGACTGATAGAAACATGCGCATTGTTTTAAAATGAGGCCGCGTTCATTATCAATACGTCCCAGAGATGCCAGCACCGTACGGCAGATGGAATTTTACCGCCAGCGGCGAGAATGAGAACTGTTTTAAATACTTAAAATGGCGACGTGTTCCTTACTTGAACAGCGTGCAATCATTCGTTTTCTGAATTTGCTTGGTGTGAAACCAATTGAAATTCATCGACAGTTGAAGGAGACGTGTGGTGATGGAGTTATGAATGTGTCGAAAGTGCATTCGTGAGTGCGACAGTTTAATGAAGGCAGAACATCTTGTGACAACAAACCAAAACAACCTCGGGCTCGCACAAGCCGGTCTGACGACATGATCGAGGAAGTGGAGAGAATTGGTTTGGGGGATCGCCGAATGACTGTTGAACAGATCGCCTCCAGAGTTGGCATTTCTGTGGGTTCTGTGCACACAATCCTGCATGACGACCTGAAAATGTGAAAAGTGTCATCCAGGTGGGTGCCACGAATGCTGACTGTCGACCACACGGCTGCCCATGTGGCATGTTGCCAAGCAATGTTGATGCGCAACAACAGCATGAATGGGATTTTCTTTTCGTCGGTTGTGACAATGGATGAGACGTGGATGCCAGTTTTCAATCCAGAAACAAAGCGCCAGTCAGCTCAATGGAAACACACAGATTCAACGTCACCAAAAAAATTTCGGGTAACTGCCAGTGCTGAAAAAATGATGGTGTCCATGTTCTGGGACAGCGAGGGCGTAATCCTTACCCATTGCATTCCAAAGGGCACTACGGCAACAGGTGCATCCTACGAAAATGTTTTGAAGAACAAATTCCTTCCTGCACTGCAACAAAAACGTCCGGGAAGGGCTACGCGTGTGCTGTTTCACCAGGACAACGCACCCGCACATCGAGCTAACGTTACGCAACAGTTTCTTCGTGATAACAACTTTGAAGTGATTCCTCATGCTCCCTACTCACCTGACCTCGCTCCTAGTGACTTTTGGCTTTTTCCAACAATGAAAGACACTCTCCGTGGCCACACATTCACCAGCCGTGCTGCTATTGCCTCAGCCATTTTCCAGTGGTCAAAACATACTCCTAAGGAAGCCTTCGCCGCTGCCATGGAATCATGGCGTCAGCGTTGTGAAAAATGTGTACGTTTGCAGGGCGATTACGTCGAGAAGTAACGCCAGTTTCATCGATTTCGGGTGAGTAGTTAATTAGAAAAAAAATCGGAGGCCTTTGAACTTGAATGTATCCCGTATCTCGCTCAAAATACTAACCTAACAGGCAGTCGACCTTAGGAGGCGACGATGTTGTCTGTATACGTTCGCTAAACACTCGATATAGCTAAGGCAGGAATAGCTGTGAGTTTCCGTTCTGGGTACAGTCACAAGCCGCCTGTTAACTTACAGTATTAAATTTGGTCGGCAGGTCGTAGCTTACTTATCACTTTTCTGCACACTTTTACAAATATTTTAAGACATTCTGTCTAGTAAAATAAGCAAGCCGCAGAGAGAAACAATAAGGACAATGAAAAGAAGCCACAGTTGTTACGTTGCCAGGCGCTGGCGTCATTTGCAACTGATTGCGCCAGTGGGCACCGGACATAGTGTCATGGCTGTACTACAGGGGAGGCGAGATAGGGATAGGCTGCCGTCAAGGGCGCAGGAACAAACGAGGAGCAAAAACTCACCAGAAGAAAACGAAGACCCGTTAACAATTAACCGGAGAGGTAGTGACTTTTTCTACCCCTTGCATTCATACCTGCTAGAATTAGCCTATCCTTCGGCCCGTTACGTCGGTACCGTTCACTGTTGTCACAGTATCGTTTCTACAATGTCATTTTGTTCAAGTACCATCACGAAGAAATAACTGCTACCCAACAGACGTCTCTCGCTAACTTCGCTGCTGTCACAACAGTGTGCTTAGATCATATAGCTGGCACCTAAACAGTTCGTTCATGTTCAACAGGATTTCTTGGTGCTGCTTCGCTGAAGAACTGCACGATCTGTAAGAAATCACCAAAGACGCTATTAAACCCAACGCTTCCGATTATTGTCGATTCCTGCCGACTGAGATCTGGAGCGAAACGCGACAGTAGAGAAAGAATAAAAACTGGAAGGGATATTTAATTTACTAGCCATCCAAGGAAGTACTTTTGCTGCTCGCAAGTTTCGGCTGAAACGATCTCATGTGGAAACAGAAAAGAATTCACAAATAAGCTTCTTGTTGCACATTGCTAATAAACAGAGCTACTTGTCGTTATGCTTATAGACAACTGTAACCTGTTCATGTACGTTGAACACTCTCGTAAACAAAGGAATGACCCGCTATTGATAAAAAAATGGTTCAGATGGCTCTGAGCACTATGGGACTTAACATCGGAGATCATCAGTCCCCTAGAACTTAGAACTACTTAAACCTAACTAACCTAAGGACATCACACACATCCATGCCCGAGGCAGGATTCGAACCTGCGACCGTAGCGGTCGCGCAGTTACAAACTGAAGCGCCTAGAACCGCTCGGCCACAAGGGCCGGCCGCTATTGATCATCGGCTGCAATGCTCGAGCATACGATGCCTTACTATCACTGAAAGTAATGATGTTATAAAATATTTTGTTTATTTTACTGCGAAAAAAATATGTAACATAGTAAAGCACGGAGCATCTTTCTTTACCTTTCTTAGTTATGCCCACTAAAAATCGCGTTTTAACTTGTTACCTTGGTCTTCCTTTTCTTCTCTTCCCAAAATTCCTTCATTAATTCTCTGGGCTATTCTTTGCATTCCTCCATTCACTGTTTTTCTGTAGTGTTTTTAGCTTTCTCTGCGAATGTGTGATTTGCAACACTAGGAATCCAGTCTCTTCTGTGGGGTTTATTTGTCGTAAATTCTGCTAAATTATTTCCTAACAAGTGAATTTTATCTTTTTTGAATTTATAACATTAAATAGTTTTTTTTTGTAATCTACTGTTGCCCATTTTTATAGTTGTGACCAGAGGATTTCAAGTCTTCTATGCATTGAACCAGCGAACTTGTCTATTACTGTGTATGAGTTTTTTTATTTATTTTTATTTATGATGTAAATTTGATGCACTTGGTAAGCGAGATATCTCTGGCTTCTTGTTTTATAGGTTTGAAGATGATCGCCATATACCGAAATTAATTACCTGGCGTAAAATATTGCGGCCTGTAACTGGAGTAAATATAGAACAAACGTTTCCTGGAACGCTGGATTTTTGTTTGTAAATATTCTTCGCTACTCACTTTGGTATATGTTTAACTGACATAATTGTTGCATCAAATCTTACCTAACTATCGGTTTCGCTGTGCTCCACTTTTACCAGAACTACGTCAAAAACTAAAATTTTCTGGATATACGTAGAAAAAGGTATATAATATATTTTCTCAGTGGAGAGGTATGGGGGGGGGGGGGGGGGGGCGCAGTGTATGCAGTTCTGCCAGTAGCACAGTATCGGTACGGTTCTGGGTAGCAGAGCTTTGTGGACGGTGAAAAGAGAAAAAGGCATGTTGTTGTTGTGGTCTTCAGTACTGAGACTGGTTTGATGCAGCTCTCCATGCTACTCTATCCTGTGCAAGCTTCTTCATCTCCCAGTACCTACTGCAACCTACATCCTTCTCAATCTGCTTAGTGTATTCATCTCTTGGTCTCCCTCTACGATTTTTACCCTCCACGCTGCCCTCCAATACTAAATTGGTGATCCCTTGATGCCTCAGAACATGTCCTACCAACCGATCCCTTCTTTTAGTCAACTTATGCCACAAACTCCTCTTCTCCCCAATTCTATTCAATAACTCCTCATTAGCTATGTGATCTACCCATCTAATCTTCAGCATTCTTCTATAGCACCACCTTTCAAAAGCTTCTATTCTCTTCTTGTCCAAACTATTTATCGTCCATGTTTCACTTCCATACATGGCTACACTCCACACAAATACTTTCAGAAATGACTTCCTGACACTTAAATCGATACTCGATGTTAGCAAATTTCTTTTCTTCAGAAACGCTTTCCTTGCCATTGCCAGTCTACATTTTATATCCTCTCTACTTCTACCATCATCAATTATTTTGCTCCCCAAATAGCAAAACTCCTTTACTACTTGAAGTGTCATACATTTCCTAATATAACTCCCTCAGCATCACTCGATTTAATTCTACTACATTCCATTATCCTCGTTTTGCTTTTGTTGATGTTCATCTTATATCCTCCTTTCAAGACACTATCCATTCCGTTCAACTGCTCTTCCAAGTTCTTTGCTGTCTCTGACAGAGTTACAATGTCATCGGCAAACCTCAAAGTTTTTATTTCTTTTCCACGGATTTTAATACCTACTCCGAATGTTTCTTTTGTTTCCTTCACTGGTTGTTCAGTATACAGATTGAATAGCATCGAGGAGAGGCTACAACCCTGTCTCACTCCCTTCCCAACCACTGCTTCCCTTTCGTGTCCCTCGACTCTTATAACGGCCATCTGGTTTCTGTACAAATTGTAAATAGCCTTTCGCTCCCTGTATTTTACCTCTGCCACCTTCAGAATTTTAAAGAGAGTATTCCAGTCAACATTGTAAAAAGCTTTCTCTAATATGTGACTGTACACCGAGAACCGAACGCGGCCGCCGAGGGCGACCGCCATCCCCACCACCGCGCGCACGCCGCTGGTCCACCGCAGCCACCCGAGGACTAGTGGAGGGGGGTGACCGCGCATATAAATAGCGCGCTCTCCGCGAATCTCGACACTTCGCCAGAAGATGGGTAGTATGACATCAACGCTTCCACCCGGCTGGAGACCCGAGAAACCTTCATCAGTCTACAAATGCTAGAAAGATAAGTCGTAGGGTCAGTATTGTCTCACGTGTTCCAATATCTCTACGGAATCCAAACTGATCTTCCCCGAAGTCGGCTTCGTCTGTAAAGAATTCGGGTTAGTATTTAAGTTAAGGCTTAACAAAGCTCATTTCCTGATTTGTTATTGCTGTGGTAATTGTACTGTAAACTACTAACTGTCAACCGCATTGTTATTCTGATCTAGGAATAGCAGGGGCCACTTGACAAGATATTACACTACTAAAAGTAATATTTTATTTTTCGGAAATAAAGCTGGATGCACACAGTATGAGACGTAGGTGCCGTAATAAGCCCGAGTTACAAAAAAGGAGGAAAAAAACCTTATGGTATTTTAAGTAAGGTGGAATAACGTAATGTGTAATGCGACATCCAAAGGAATATCACAAACAACTGCTACGCAATTCGGCTCCGCTAATTAACTTTTATTTCAACGGTCTCTAATACGAGCAGAGTGAAGCTGAATTAAAGTCTGCTTCTGGAAAAAAAAGGAAAAACAGAGGAAAATGAGCTGGCCGTTTACGTCGTAGCAGTATTTACTCTCTGTTAATGGACTTTCGCGAGGCTCTCGCCGGCGCCCGAAGGACACATATTTTGTGTCATACATTTCCAAGAAATTCAGGACTCCGGCTGGCGCAGACGGTGAAACGAAACAAGGGCGCGACTGACGTCTCCAAAGAGGAGAGGTGAGGAGTGGAGGGGTAGGGGGTGAGGAGAGGGGGAGTGGAGGGGAGGGGAGGGGTGGGATAGGCGGGGGGATAGAGGCATCGAGAATTAGTAGCCAGGCGGCTGCGCCCGCGGTAGCTGGCTGCGATGATTACGCTAATGAGCCCGGCGACCGCGCATCGATTCTCATAAAAGGGAGTGGAGTCGAGCGCCTGAGCGGGCGAACAGACAGACGTCGTCCCAGGGGTGGCGGCGGCGGTGGTGGCTGCCACTGACAGACAGCCGTCCCGAGGGGCTTGGCACAGGCTGGAGGCGAGCGTGCGCACGTCACACGCACGACATCAGGACGGCAACACCTCGCAGGGAGCAGAGGTCACGCGCTAATGTCCGGTATCACGTCAAGAACGCAGTTTTTGAGTGCATAACAACACACTATGAAATTAAGTACTGTACATACACTACTGGCCATTAAAATTTCTACACCACGAAGGTGACGTGCTAGAACCGACAGGAAGAAGATGTTGTGATATGCAAATGATTAGCTTTTCAGAGCATTCACACAAGGTTGGCGGCTGTTTTGACACATACAACGTGCTAACGTTTCCAACTCATTTCTCATAGACAAACGGCAATTGACCGGCGTTCCTTGTGAAACGTTGTTGTGATGCCTCGTGTAAGGAGGAGAAATGCGTACCATCATGTAGCCCAGGGGCGGGCAAACGTTGCACGCGGCTCATGAGCGCACAGCGCTGCACGTGTGCTGCTCGCGTGCAGGCGTCGACCGGGGCTGTGGAGACGGCCGGCTGGTTGCGGCAGTGTAGTGCCAGGCTAAGCTGCGGACGTTGATGCGAAGCGAGCACTATGTAGTGAACGTTGTATTTCAAGAAACGGAGAAGTGGAGATTTGCTATCTTTTAAAAAGTAATGGGAGAATCATTTTTTCTTTGTGCAAAAACGTGAAAATTTGAAATGTTTAATATGTGGCAGTATTCTCGCTGGTCAACGGCAGTTTAGTATTGAAGGCCATTAGAATAAATTTCACAAGGACGAGTACAATTTATTGTCGGATTCTGAGCGGATGGGGAATTGACTGAGCTTAAGAAGAGCGATCTGACGATACCAGATGAATCTGTCGTAGTTGGCCGGCCAGAGTGGCTGAGCGGTTCTAGGCACTACAGTCTGGAACCGCGCGACCGCTATGGTCGCAGGTTCGAATCCTGCCTCGGGCATTGATGTGTGCGATGCCCTTAGGTTAGTTAGGTTTAAGTAGTTCTAAGTTCTAGGGGACTGATGACCACAGCAGTTAAGTCCCATAGTGCTCAGAGCCATTTGAATTTGTCGTAGTTGCTGTTGTCACGAAAGATCTGCGACTTTCTCTCGTCGTGTCTCTCATCTAACTGATTTAACATTTTATTGAGCATTGTTTTCAAGTTTTCAGGACGACAACAATAATAGCCCAGCGGTACGTGCAAGTTATAAGACTGCGCTTAATATAGCGAGAACTGGAAAACCGTTTGCTGAATTACTAAGTCTCGGTTAAGAGCAACCATCAGTGATGAAAATTTACGTAACTGTTTGTGTTTGTCTGTATGTAGAAATTTTGTTCCAGATATTAAACGTATTGTAAACTCCACCTGTGATAATTAAATAAAACGTATCGTAGGTAATAGGTGCTCTTTCAAACCATGATTTCTTTCAAGCACTCCTACTAACCTTATTCATTCACTCAGTAAAGCAAGCTAGGAAACAAAACGCATTACAGAGGAAGGAGCGGACAGAAGGTATGGTGGGGATGGAAGATATGCGGGTGGCTAGCTTGCCCCTGTGTGCACGCGGAACACCTGTTAACTGCACGCGTGCAAGTGCACCGCACAAGTGCAGGATTCCTGCCCGCCCCTGATGTAGCCTATCGCGACTGCCGTTTACCGTATCGCGACATTGGTGGTCGCGTTGGTCGAGATCCAATGACTGTTAGCAGAATATGGATTTGCTAATAGCTACACTACATCTTGTGACAAAAGACTGTACAGAATGTACTTTGCTAACATGGTGGAGTCCCATCACATTCGCCAACGCATCAAGGTGAAGGCCAAATAAAACTGGTGATCCTCGCCCAGCTGTCACAGGCAGGCCTCTTATGGAGGAGGACAGGCTGTTTCAGGGCGTGACTGCTCTCTTCAGTCGTAGATAGGAACGTTATTTCGTTTTACTTCTTCATTGTCGATTTCGGTTGATGCATGGGTATGGGGGAGAAGTTGGGAATCTATTTGAAACGTTTCTTGAAGATAGTTTTGGTATTCACTTTATAGCTAGGGGAAACCTGGCCAGAAATGCTGGTGTTATCGTCGTCTTCTCTCGCTTCGCCTCATCTTCTCGCAACTTTCTTCGAAGTTCATCGGGGATCTTCTTTCCTCCTCTGCGACCTGTGTTGTCTCCACTGCACTGTTGGCCATTCCTGGACGTTCACATTACTCCTCAGAGCATCTGCAGTCTTCGTGCCCTGGTACTGTGGGCAGCCCACGTTCATGCGCGCATTGGTTGCAGTTATTGTGGCGTCCAGTCTGAGCGTATCCTTTTGACTCGGGCAGTGGCAGGGACAACTGCACCCTCTACAATGCACGCTTGTGTCACTAGACACTGCAGCCAGGAAATCCTGATCCTTTCCGGTGACACCGAAACGGGGACGTGTCCGTGAGAGCCCCCCACCTCCCACCTTAAACTTCTCAATGGACGAGAAAGCTGGGGACAGAACAATGGCCTGCGGTGCTATTATCTTCTTACAATTTGATCAAGTTAGGCGCATACTGTGTCGTTGAAGTCAACTTGGAAGGTTCTTTCTAGTCCCATAGAAAAAAAATATATAGTTAAAAACAAATTTCCACTACCAGTCACAATAAAAGGTTATTTATTTGTCACACGACCGGTTTCGGGCTTGCGCCCATCTTCAGGTGTTTATACATTCATATACAAAAAAATGGTTCAAATGGCTCTGAGCACTATGGGCCTTAACTGCTGAGGTCATCAGTCCCCTAGAACTTAGAACTACTTAAACCTAACTAACCTAACGACAACACACACATCCATGCCCGAGGCAGGATTCGAACCTGCGACCGTAGCGGTCGCGCGGCTCCAAACAGTAGCGCCTAGAACCGCTCGGCCACTCCGGCCGGCATTCATATACATGTTTATATGTTAAATACAAAAAAAAAATTATTTGCTGGTGACTAAACAGATACAAGTGGGACAATTGTAAGTGGTAAGGCAGCATTTGTCGAAAATACATCTGTACTTATACAGGGTGAGTCACCTAACGTTACCGCTGGATATATTTCGTAAACCACATCAAATACTGACGAACCGATTCCACAGACCGAACGTGAGGAGAGGGGCTAGTGTAATTGTTTAATACGAACCATACAAAAATGCACGGAAGTATGTTTTTTAACACAAACCTACGTTTTTTTAAATGGAACCATGTTAGTTTTGTTATCACATCTGAACATATAAACAAATACGTAATCAGTGCCGTTTGTTGCATTGTAAAATGTTAATTACATCCGGAGATATTGTAACCTAAAGTTGACGCTTGAAACCTCCGACGTTCAGTTGCGTGTTGTAACAAACACAGGCCACGGTCGGCGAGCAGCATCTGCAGGGACATGTTTACGATGACGACCGTGTTACGAGTGTGGCTGTAGTGCACTGTTGTGGTTTGGTCTAGCTGTCGCAGTGTCCGCATGCAGCGCTTGCTGCTATTGTTATTCTGCATTCGTCTCCGCACGCAGACCAACTGTAGTGCACCGTGTTACCAGACGTCTGTGATAGTGTAGTGTTGTAGGAACTGTGACCATGGTGTATTAGAACTCTGAAAAGGCGGAGATGATACTCATCTATGGCGAGTGTCGACGAAATGCAGCTGAAGCCTGCAGGGTGTATGCAGAACGGTACCCGGACAGAGAGCATCCAACGTGCCGCACATTGCAAAACATCTACCGCCAACTGTATGCAACAGGTATGGTCGTAGCACCCAAACGGGTCCGTAACAGGCCCGTCACAGGAGAAGCGGGTGCAGTTGGTGTGTTAGTTGCTGTTGCCATGAACCCACACATGAGTACACGGGACATTGCGAGAGCCGGTGGATTGAGTCAGAGTAGTGTCATGAGCATACTGCATCGTCACCGCTTTCACCCGTTTCATGTGTCGCTACATCAGCAATTACATGGTGATGACTTTAATCATCGAGTGCAATTCTGTCAATGGGCATTAACAGAGAATGCGTTGCAGTTCTACCTGTTTACCGATGAAGCGGGTTTCACAAATCACGGGGCAGTGAATCTACGGAACATGCATTACTGGTCCGTGGACAATCCTCGCTGGCTCAGACAGGTAGAGCGACAGCGACCGTGGACCGTAAATGTATGGTGCGGAATCATTGGCGACCACCTCACTGGTCCTCACTTCATTGCAGGGGCCCAAACAGCTGCAACAAAATGGTTCAAATGGCTCTGAGCACTATGGGACTTAACTTCTAAGGTCATCAGTCCCCTAGAACTTAGAACTACTTAAACCTAACCAACCTAAGGACATCACACACATCCATGCCCGAGGCAGGATTCGAACCTGCGACCGTAGCAGTCACGCAGCTCCGGACTGAGCGCCTAGAACCGCTAGACCACCGCGGCCGGCCAGCTGCAACATACATCGCGTTTCTACAGAATGATCTGCCAACGTTGCTCGAAAATGTCCCGCTGGAAACGCGTCGACGTATGTGGTATCAGCATGATGGTTTACGTGCACATTCCGCAATTAACACTACGCTGACCCTTGACAGCATGTTCGACGGGCGTTTCATAGGACGTGGAGGACGCATAAATTGGCCAGCCCGTTCTCCTGATCTTACACCTCTGGACTTCTTTCTTTGGGGTACGTTAAAGGAGAATGTGTACCGTGATGTGCCTACAACCCCAGAGGATATGAAACAACGTATTGTGGCAGCCTGCGGCGACATTACACCAGATGTACTGCGCGTGTACGACATTCATTACGCCACAGATTGCAATTGTATGCAGCAAATGATGGCCACCACATTGAACATCTATTGGCCTGACATGTCGGGACACACTCTATTCCACTCCGTAATTGAAAATGGAAACCACGTGTGTACGTGTACCTCACCCCTCATGGTAATGTACATGTGCGTCAGTGAAAAAGACCAATAAAAAGGTGTTAGCATGTGGACGTAATGTGCTGTTCCAGTCTCTTCTGTACCTAAGGTACATCACCGTTCCCTTTGGATCCCTACGTAATTCGGTGCTCTCCGATACACACGATCGAACAGCGGAGGAGTGGTACTCAAGCGTCAACTTTAGGTTACAATATCTCCGGATGTAATTAACATTTTACAATGCAACAAACGGAACTGATTACGTATTTGTTTATATGTTCAGATCTGCTAACAAAACTAACGGGGTTCCATTTAAAAAAAACGTAGGTTTGTGTTAAAAAACATGCTTCCGTGCATTTTTTTTTTGTTTGTATTAACCAATTACACTAGCCCCTCTCCTCACGTTCGGTCTGTGGAATCGATTCGTCAGTATTTGATGTGGTTTACGAAATATATCCAGCGGTAATGTTAGGTGACTCACCCTGTATAAAGCTGAAGCATCATCATTATAGTTACGCTGTGGTAACCGTTTATCCAATTAGTCACTCACTTGTTATCATTTTCGCGTCCATATTTCAGTTTCATAAAGTTTAGCTGCACTATTACGATGTGCACTCATGAAATACACTGTGTTTACATACAAACATGTGGGCTGTGGTCAAAGAACTTCGACGTAGCAGGTGTAAAGATGTTGCTCATACAGAAACATGTAGGTTATTGTCAAAGAACTTAGCCACAGAAAGTGCAAGGGTGTTTCACATATAGAAACCTAAAAAGCTGTTATAGACTGCGAAGATTTTTTGATATACATTATGAAATTTTTTGGATCCACTTTTTTATCGGAAAACTTAGAGCTAGGAAGTACAATGATGCTATATACATGAAATTACTAAAAGCTATTACAAATTAAAAAATTACAGCTAGAACTGTTTTGAGCCACACTTTTGTCAGAGAGCTGTTGACAATTACGAAAGTTGGAATTACTTCATTTCATTAGAATCGACCACTTTCTTAGCTACAAGTAAGTATAAACTTGCCCGCCCGGTTGGCCGTGCGGTCTAACGCACGGCTTTCCGTGCTGGAAGGAGCGCCGGCCCCCGGCACGAATCCGCCCGGCGCATTTGTGTCGAGGTCCGGTGAGCCGGCCAGTCTGTGGATGGTTCTTAGGCGGTTTTCCATCTGCCTCGGCAAATGCGGGCTGGTTCCCCTTATTCCGCCTCAGCTACACTATGTCGGTGATTGCTGCGCAAACAAGCTCTCCACGTACGCGTACACCACCATTACTCTACCACGCAAACATAGGGGTTACACTCGTCTGGTGTGAGACGTTCCCCGGGGGAACCAACGGGGGCCGAACCGCACAGTAACCCTGGGTTCGGTGTAGGCTGGATGGGTGAAGTGGACTGCGGTAGTCGTTGTGGGGTTGTGGACCACTGCGGCTGCGGCGGGGACGGAGCCTCTCCGTCGCTTCTAGGCTCCCGGTTAACACAACAAGCATAAACTTCACCTCGATAAGTTTATTCGTTCTGGGTAAATTTTGAATGGCCGGTCATAACTGTCTCATCCTCTGTAATGAGGCAAAATACCGTGAATTGTATCTGTAATTACTTGGCCTCTTATCAGAATGTGCACAGTAACTCCTTACGTACTTAACTTACAGCGATGTTATACTGCAAGGCCTTTCTCAGGAAAGCGCACGGAGCGTGGAACTGGTTATAAATGACTGTGTTTGTTATATCTGTGATGTTCGACTCTTTGATCAGATTTCACCATCATATTCACAGCTATCCTGGCTGCAAGATAACGCAGTCCCTCATATCTCCCCTGGAGCTTAACGTTGTTATCTAACCAACATGGCAGAAACACCTGTTTCAATTAGAGAAAAATGCTTTCTCTCCATCGTTCAGCCACTTCCTCGAAGTCAGCAACAGGTATTCGAGTCTAGAGTAATATCCTACGTTACGTTAGAGAACTGCTTAACATCTACAGCTTCAGAAAACAGTTTTCATCTTTTTATTAATTTACCGCATGCGCTATTACCGTATTCGTAATACTACAAGTACTGAGTGTGTGTGTGTGTGTGTGTGTGTGTGTGTGTGTGTGTGTGTGTGTGTGTAATGTAATGGCCGGTCGCTGTGGCCGAGCGATTCTAGGCGCTTCAGTCCGGAACCGCGTTACTGCTACGGTCGCAGGTTCGAATCCTGCCTCGGGCATGGATGTGTGTAATGTCCTGAGGTTAGTTAGGTTTAAGTAGTTCTAAGTCTAGGGGACTGATGACATCAGATGTTAAGTCCCATAGTGCTTAGAGCCATTTGAACCATTTAGTAATGTAATGTAATGTTTTCAGAAGGAAGTTAATGGCGTATCTACTAAAGCAACAATAAGGATTACCATTGTCTCTTCGCACACTCATTACTCTTGTACATCCTTCTTCCAACCAGATCTTCATCTTTTGCCAGTGTTCTTAGCTGATGCAACCTCCTTAAATTTCCTTTCCCCAGAAGTCACTACATCAGGAAACATCTACGATGTACACCTATAAATTATTTTTGTATACTTGCCACTTATTATTGTTTTCACACTATTATTATTACTGTTATTATTATAATGATTATCACTATTAATGTCAGCAGCTGGAGTCGTACAAGTACTACCACTGTTAACTTGGTGAGCTCATGATGAGTATTATTTACTTACATTCCCGCTTCAGACATTCAAATCATTCTAATACTATTTATTATATTAAGCTTGTTATTTTTTTAGGAAACTATTATTTAAAAAATGTATGTATGTGTGAAACCCCGAGTCGTTGTAAGTGGCCTGATGACGATAATTAGATCAGGTTAAATAAATAAAAAGTAAAACATTTATGGCAGCTAAACTGCTCTGCCATCAGTCGAAATTGTTAACTACTACAGTATAATTAAATAAACAAACGTTTCTTGCTTTGTTTCTTCGTATTACTATGGTTACTCCACAACCTTGGTTTCGCGTTATAAGCCCATTTTATAATTATGTGTGAATGGGCTAAATTCTGCAAATACACTCCTGGAAATGGAAAAAAGAACACATTGACTCCGGTGTGTCAGACCCACCATACTTGCTCCGGACACTGCGAGAGGGCTGTACAAGCAATGATCACACGCACGGCACAGCGGACACACCAGGAACCGCGGTGTTGGCCGTCGAATGGTGCTAGCTGCGCAGCATTTGTGCACCGCCGCCGTCAGTGTCAGCCAGTTTGCCGTGGCATACGGAGCTCCATCGCAGTCTTTAACACTGGTAGCATGCCGCGACAGCGTGGACGTGAACCGTATGTGCAGTTGACGGACTTTGAGCGAGGGCGTATAGTGGGCATGCGGGAGGCCGGGTGGACGTACCGCCGAATTGCTCAACACGTGGGGCGTGAGGTCTCCACAGTACATCGATGTTGTCGCCAGTGGTCGGCGGAAGGTGCACGTGCCCGTCGACCTGGGACCGGACCGCAGCGACGCACGGATGCACGCCAAGACCGTAGGATCCTACACAGTGCCGTAGGGGACCGCACCGCCACTTCCCAGCAAATTAGGGACACTGTTGCTCCTGGGGTATCGGCGAGGACCATTCGCAGCCGTCTCCATGAAGCTGGGCTACGGTCCCGCACACCGTTAGGCCGTCTTCCGCTCACGCCCCAACATCGTGCAGCCCGCCTCCAGTGGTGTCGCGACAGGCGTGAATGGAGGGACGAATGGAGACGTGTCGTCTTCAGCGATGAGAGTCGCTTCTGCCTTGGTGCCAATGATGGTCGTATGCGTGTTTGGCGCCGTGCAGGTGAGCGCCACAATCAGGACTGCATACGACCGAGGCACACAGGGCCAACACCCGGCATCATGGTGTGGGGAGCGATCTCCTACACTGGCCGTACACCACTGGTGATCGTCGAGGGGACACTGAATAGTGCACGGTACATCCAAACCGTCATCGAACCCATCGTTCTACCATTCCTAGACCGGCAAGGGCACTTGCTGTTCCAACAGGACAATGCACGTCCGCATGTATCCCGTGCCACCCAACGTGCTCTAGAAGGTGTAAGTCAACTACCCTGGCCAGCAAGATCTCCGGATCTGTCCCCCATTGAGCATGTTTGGGACTGGATGAAGCGTCGTCTCACGCGGTCTGCACGTCCAGCACGAACGCTGGTCCAACTGAGGCGCCAGGTGGAAATGGCATGGCATCCAGCATCTCTACGATCGTCTCCATGGGAGAATAGCAGCCTGCATTGCTGCGAAAGGTGGATATACACTGTACTAGTGCCGACGTTTTGCATGCTCTGTTGCCTGTGTCCATGTGCCTGTGGTTCTGTCAGTGTGATCATGTGATGTATCTGACCCCAGGAATGTGTCAATAAAGTTTCCCCTTCCTGGGACAATGAATTCACGGTGTTCTTATTTCAATTTCCAGGAGTGTACTAGGGGTTGAAAACCTGTAGTGCGTCCACTCGAACGGCCCGGTTCCTCAAGGGCTTAAAAGAGTTCTTCGACAGTCGCCGCTTGTCTCTTTACTTCCTGCCAAGAAACTCGAGAGGCAGAAAGGGCGTCAGCAAGAGAGACACGACAGCGCGTTGAGTGTCCTTCCCCGGGGAGAGTGACTGGTAGGATGAGGGGGGGTGGAGTGGGGGAGAGGTGGGCATGCTCTCCTGGGAGCGCCTCTGCAGACACCGGGGCTGGGGAGGCCGGCATTGGCAGGCGCCAGGTGCTCCTACTCCATCACGGCGTCAAAATGCCCGTCCACCGGAGCAAAGGGCTGCTCTATTCAGCGGAGAGCAAAGCGAATAAATCGACCGTGACGCAGACCTGGCGATCGAGACGCTGA
Organism: Schistocerca cancellata; assembly: GCF_023864275.1. Taxonomy (NCBI): domain Eukaryota; kingdom Metazoa; phylum Arthropoda; class Insecta; order Orthoptera; family Acrididae; genus Schistocerca; species Schistocerca cancellata. The sequence continues at coordinate 811,254,380 of NC_064628.1, forward strand.
ATAGCTGCTCTGGTGTGTACACCGAAGTGTGCTTCCTACAAAGGTACCAATAAGCTTGAACTTTTAAGCTATAGCCAGTTACGTACTGGGCGCCAGATGGAGTGGAATGACATCAATAGTTAAATACTTACCTGAAACAAATACACAACGGCTGTCGTTGTTATTGGGTCGGGCACTGTTTTTATTAATTTTCGATGTAAGTGAATGACAGTTATACCGAACGTACTCTAAAATGCACCGGAGCTGTCATTGAATAACTGGAAAATGTTACTGAAATCATTTGTAAAAGTAATTAATTTCGAAGGCCGTAAAGGAACCGATCTTTAATGTTCATTCAAGTAAGAGAACGATTTTAAGCTTACCTGTGTAAAACCACTGATGCTCACTCCTGCTTTGTTCCGCAGTGTGTACTGTTTGTATGACGTAAGAGAGGCCACACTCGCAAGATATCTTGTAGACCCCGGGTGTTCTGAGGCCTGCTGCGTCTTTAACTGGTCTCAGCAGTTGACAGATTTTTGTCGGAGCCCTGTAAATCGATATGATATTGTGTCTTTTCAGCATCTGGCTTATCTCGCCCGACACGGAGCCACAAAACGGCAACAAAGCCAGTTTCTTTTCCTGCTCCACGTCGGTGGTCTTATTTTGATTCTTGCTTGAAATCACTTCGCTTAGTCCGCAACTCGTGGTCGTGCGGTAGCGTTCTCGCTTCCTACGCCCGGGATCCCGGGTTCGATTCCCGGCGGGGTCAGAGATTTTCTCTGCCTCGTGATGGCTGGGTGTTGTGTGCTGTCCTTAGGTTAGTTAGGTTTAAGTAGTCTTCAGTTCTAGGGGACTGATGACCATAGATGTTAAGTCCCATAGTGCTCAGAGCCATTTTCACTTCACTTATTTGATGAACGTTATAGCCATTGTTCCAGAAGACCTAGCATAGGTGGCTCAGCTCAAGCGGCGGGTTATCGGCATTCATGCTCGATGCAAACAATGCGGGAAGGAGCATGAGGGGTTTTGTCATCTACGCTACACCGAGGAATCTGTTTTGGTTGAGATGCTTTAGTTAACGGTAAGCGGGTAAAATTTGACGAAACCTCCGTCTTGGCTCGCACTAATGGCTTCTGGGACTGAACAATTCAAGAAGCCATTGAAATTAAAATCACCGATAACATCCTTAACAGAGACGGCGAGCAACTAAGCGTGGCGTGGTATCAAGTGAGAGCGAAGTTGAAGCGGATACATCAAACGCTGCCTCAACGTATGCCTACGTACGATGCCACGACCAACCGTGACGTCATAGCCGGAGCTAGTATATATAAGGGCATACCAGCGGTCCAATGGCAGTTACACCACTTGACAATGACCAAAAGTGCTTGGCCGGAAGTTGGCATATTTCTCATCACTCGAGGCGGCTGGAAATCCAAGAACTTTTTATTCAGTGCTACCGTCTGAGACTCTGCACCCTTACATTAAATTTCTTGTTTCTATTCTAATAATCCAATCTAAAACTCTACTATGCACATCGTCTGTCAAGCAAATATAATGAGAAAATCAAATTTTCTTTTACAAATCCGTGTTTTTATTTATTTATTTATTTGTTTTTATTCAAAGCCCTGAAAACTTACGCCGATACTCTGGCACGCCGTGGAGAACGTAGAGCTCCTATTTCTCATGTTTCTCGTCTGATGTAAGTAGTTTCTGTAGACCTCTACGAGTTTCTTGACTAGGTGCAGACTGTTGATGAAAATATTCATTTGCATCCGTCTGTGAAGGATTTATCGTAATGAACTTGTCGTTCAAGGCGATGTGTCATAAAATTGTCTTGTTTCCTTAGAAAATAACTATTCCGTCGCGACACTCTAGCCACACTTGATCAATACATACTGAAATATTTTTAGTATTATCTTCTGATGGTCCCGCCTCCGGGCTCAACAGATTGACCATCGATATTTTTGAATCAGAAGACAAAATAGGAGTGAAGAATGCGAAAGCGCCAAATTCAGGTTAAAGGTATCATAAATGATTTTATTATTTTAATAAATACAGCAAGCAGTCACTTTTTAATGTATTTTGATTTATATTCATGCTAATAAGCTTTTCGGGGTTTTACCCATCTTCTACTGCCGTCACATGTATTCAGTCTTCACTTGTTGGTTGATACGTTAGTTCGCAGTATTTTTGTTTTGTATGTTGGTATTCCGGTTTCAATGGGTTCCTTTATCGATTGTCGTTTCTATTTGTAGTTCACTGTTGCTATTTTACTTCACACATTGTCATTTTGCCATCTGGAGATAGTGACTAGTGCTGTTGTAATGCATATGTCCCTTCACGTGTTTAAGGCAAGTATTATGCATATTTAAGCGATCGGGAATGCTCACAAGGGAACCTCCCCATCGCACCCCCCTCAGATTTAGTTATAAGTTGGCACAGTGGATAGGCCTTGAAAAACTGAACGCAGATCAATCGAGAAAACAGGAGGAAGTTGTGTGGAACTATGAAAAAAAAAGCAAAATATACAAACTGAGTAGTCCATGCGCAAGATAGGCAACACCAAGGATAATCTTAGCTCAGGACCGCCGTGGTTCCGTGGTTAGCGTGAGCACCTGCGGAACGAGAGGTCCTTGGTTCAAGTCTTCCCTCGAGTAAAAACTTTAATTTTTTTTATTTTCGCAAAGTTATGATCTGTCCGTTTGTTCATTGACGTCTCTGTTCACTGTAATAAGTTTAGTGTCTGTGTTTTGCTATCGCACCGCAAAACCGTGCTATTAGTAGACGGAAGGACGTGCCTCCCCAATGGGAACCGAAAACATTTGATCGCAAGGTCATAGGTCAACCGATTCCTCCACAGGAAAACACGTCTGATATATTCTATACGACACTGGTGACGGCATGTGTGTCACATGACAGGAGTATGTTGTCGACCCTCCTAACTTGTACACTTGGCGAATGGGTAAAAATATTCTTCTACCTTGCCCGATTTAGGTTTTCTTCTGTATGTGATAATCACTCCCAAAAAAGTGATGAAAACATAAGAGTTTGTCACATAAACTGCAACAAATGAATGCAACAGTTTCACAGTCGCACAGTTTTCCCTGTGCTCTGTCAAAACATATGTTTTTAACGTTTTCAAATTTTTCCTTGTGTAGGCCGTCAAATACTGCAAATGTCCAAGCAAATCTGAACATGTCCTGGAATTTTGGAGAGCGAAGTTGATTATGTGTGAGTACCTGAACTTTGAGAATTGTCTGAAAACAAAAAAATTAAACTTTTCACTCGAGGGTAGACTTGAACCAAGGACCTCTCTTTCCGCAGGTGATCACGCTAACCACGGGACCACGGCGCTCCTGAGCTCAGAGTTTCCTTGATGTTGGCTATCGTGCGCATGGACTACTCGGTTTGTATATTTTGCTTATTTTTTTCATAGTTCCACACAACTTCTTCCTGTTTTCTCGATTGATCTGTGTTCAGTTTTTCAAGGCCTATCCACTGTGCCAACTTATAACTAAATCTGAGGTGGGTGCGATGGGGAGGTTCCCTTGTCAGTAGCAGCCAGGCTACATAGAACACTTAACAAATAAGCGACAGAAAAGAACTTTAGAGATGAAATCATAGCATGCAATGTTGTGCAACCTTAGTAAGGACAAGACTCGACTATTTGGGAGTAGGATCTTACAGTCCGAGACAGTGTTACGAGACAAACGTCCGTCACAATGTCTGCAAATGTGACGTCAGATCCGCCTGGCAACGCCAATTGGCTGAAAGTTTGGATAGTAAACGAGCGAAGTGTTCCTATTGGCTGAGAGAGAAAGGTGGGGTCTCTTGTCCGTCGGGAAGACAGGGCGAGTTAGTAGCGAGGAGCCACTCAAAACGCACGGTCCAGTAACCGGGGCGGCTGTAAAAGAACGGTCTCAGCTGTTAAACAAGATATAAAGTGAAGTTGTTAGTTATCAGAACGCCACGTGTCGTGGGCAGTGTCTATCATTATGTAAAGTCAGAAAACTGTGTAAATGTGGTAAAGGGTCGAATATAACGGCGTAGCCCCGAGCCGCCATTTTGCAAATTCTGATTCTGTGATGTGTGTGACAAAGCAATTTCTGTATGAAAACAAGTATAATACAAACGTTGTTGACAATTAACAACTGGCATCCCTAAACACTCCACTTCAGCAAGATCACCACCAACATGGAACATGGCGACTGAGCGCTACTACTGTGCTACGAGGGACTTACCGAAGCAGCAAGACGACAGGTTAGTGATACCGCACAGACAAGTACCGGTACTTCCTTCTCGCTACAATGCCGCTGAGGGTGTTGAACTGTGGACGCTAGGTAATTGAGTGTCAAGTGGAGAAATCGAAAAATTTCCCACACATTCTTCTGGTTGAGTTCAATACAGGGGTGACAGAAGCGGAGGCAGCCAGAAACATTTGCGCCGAGTATGGATATAATGCCTTTGGGCAGAGCACGGCGAGATAATGGTTTTGTCGTTTTAAGGAGGATCGTTTTGGCATTAGTGACTCTCTATGGTCAGGAAGATATTAGAGGTTTGATGAAGATCGTCTAAGACAAATAAACCACCAAGATACACTTCAGCGTCCTCTAAAACTGGAAAATGTGACGAAATGTGATAATTGCACCATTTTGCAACATTTGCATGCAGTGGGAAGGTTCAGAAATCGTGTTACGGGTACCACATGCTCCAAGCGAAAGGTACACAAACCAGCAGGTGGCCATATGTGCATGTCTGCATGTTCGATATCAGTTGCCTCGTGAACAACACCGACCATTCCTATCCTGTATCGTTAGTGGAGACGAGAAATGGTGTCTATATGATAACATAAGGAAAAGAAATGAATAGTTGAGCCCAAATAAAGCAGCAAATACTGCCCCGTACTAAGACCTGCGCGCATCCAAAAAAGATAATGTTATGTACGTGGTGGAGCAGCGACGGTGTGGTGCCCTAATAATTGCTTCCCCGAGATGTAACCATCACTGGTTCAAATGGCTCTGAGCACTATGGGTCATCAGTCCCCTAGAACATAGAACTACGTAAACCTAACTAACCTAAGGACATCACACACATCCATGCCCGAGGCAGGATTCGAACCAGCGACCATAGCAGCAGCGCGGTTCCGGACGGAAACGCCTAGAACTGCTCGGCCACAGCGGCCGGCGTAACCATCACTGCTGACATTTATTGTCAACTGAGATGTCTTGCAGACGCAACCCAACAGCAAAGACCAGGAAGACTGTGTGAATTGATGCTACTGCACGCTAACGCCCGCCCACATTCTGCGAGACTGACAGAAAACATAAAACAGGAATTGGGTTGAGGGTTTATTCCTCCCCACCCCTCTTACCCGATCTTGCGCCCTCAGATTTTCACATTTTCCGAACAATTTCAAGGAGATTCCTTTCCGGATGAGAATGGACTTCGAACATGATGATGATGATGATGGTGATGTTGGTTTGTGGGGCGCTCAACATCGTGATCATCAGCGCCCGTACAAGTTCGAAATCTTTCAATTTCCAGTCTCGGCATTTCCCGAATGATGATAAGTATGACGAGGACAACACAAACACTCAGTTCTCCGTCGGAGAAAATCGCCGACCCGGCCGGGAATCGAACCCTGGACCGCGTGATCCAGAAGCTGTGAACATGACTCGACGAGTTTTTCGCTCAAAACGAGAAACTCAAAATACATCTTTAAAATATCGGCAGAAATTTTGATGCTGCAGATGAAATGTGTAAATTAACGTTTCTGTTTAGCTACTATCACGAGTTGTATATTTACGATGTATTACCTATTGAAATGGATGTAGGTACAAGTGATATAGACTGAACAGGATACTGTAGGACATCTACAGCTACATCTACATGGATCCTCTGCAAATCATATTCAAGTGCCCGGCAGAGGGTTCATCGAACCACCTTCACAATTTTCTATCATTCCAGTCTCGTATAGCGCTCGGAAAGAATGAACACCTATATCTTTCCGTACTAGCTCTGATTTCCCTTATTTTATAGTGGTTATCGTTCCTCCCTATGTCGGTCGAAAGTTGGTGATTGGAATTTCGTGAGAAGATTCCGTCGCAACGAAAAACGCCTTTCTTTTAATGATTTCCAGCCCAAGTCCTGTATAATTTCTGTGACACTCTCTCCCATAATTCGCGATAATACAAAACATGCTGCCTTTCTTTGAACTTCTTCGATGTACTCCGTCAGTCCTATCTGGTAAGGATCCCACACCGCGCAGAAGTATTCTAAAAGTCTCCTTAATAGGTCTGTTGCATTTTCTAAGTGTCCTGACACTAAAACGCAGTCTTTGCTTGGCCTTTCCCACAACATTTTCTATGTATTCCTTGCATTTTAAGTTGTTTGTAATTGTAATACCTAGGTATATAGTTGAATTTACGGCTTTTAGATTAGACTGATTTATCGTGTAGTCGAAGTTTAACGAGATCATTTTAGCACTCATGTGGATCAGCTCACACTTTTTGTTATTTAGGATCAACTGCCACTATTCGCACCATTCAGATATCTTTCCTAAATCGTTTTGCAGTTTGTTTTGATCTTCTGATGACTTTATTAGTCGATAAACGACAGCGTCATCTGCAAACAATCGAAGACGGTTGCTCAGATTGTCCCCAAATGGGTTCAAATGGCTCTGAGCACTATGGGACTCAACTACTGTGGTCATAAGTCCCCTAGAACTTAGAACTACTTAAACCTAACTAACCTAAGGACAGCACACAACACCCAGCCATCACGAGGCAGAGAAAATCCCTGACCCCGCCGGGAATCGAACCCGGGAACCCGGGCGTGGGAAGCGAGAACGCTACCGCACGACCACGAGATGCGGGCGATTGTCCCCAGATCGTTTATATAGATAAGGAACAGCAAAGGGCCTACAACACTACCTTGGGGAACGCCGGAAATCACTTCTGTTTTACTCGATGACTTTCCATCAGTTGCTATGAACTGTGACCTCTCTGACAGGAAATCACAAATCCAGTCACATAACTGAGACGATATTCCATAAACACGCAATTTCACTACGAGCCGCTTGTGTGGTATACTGTCAGAAGCCTTGCGGAAATCCAGAAATACGGAATCGATCTGCAATCCCTCGTCAATAGAAGTCAACACTTCATGTGAATAAAGAGCTAGTTGTGTTTCACAGGAACGATGTTTTCTAAACCCATGTTGACTGTGTGAGAAGTGCAGAGAACTGTTATCAAACCAGTGCTTGAAATTAGGACCCTAACAACAAGAGACAGGAACGGAGGAAAGCAGAGAGTGGCAGCCTTACGCTACGATACCGACCATGGAGGTAAAAATAGGAGGAGTTGTCATGACGTCACAAACTTGAAGCCGACCCAAGTGAAGATCCGCCTTGTTAGCTACCCCAAAACATTCGCTTCTGGTGGTTTGATTCTGTGTAGTCGTGAAGTGTTTTGATAAAAAATGCCGGCTTGCGTCGCTTAGGGTGTACTAATCGTTCTGATTATAGTCTAAAGTTTAAACAAATCACATTTTATTTGTAAGTGGACTTATTTAAGCGCTATGTTCTTATATATACTTGAAATTCGGATGCATTGTAAAGTTTTACAGTACGGTTTTATATATGTGAAGACAGTAACTGTTCTCGAGAGAACAGAATACTGTTGATGACCGTGCAGCTTTTCCCTGGAATAAATGATAACTAATTGAAACCCTCAGCTGCCGACAGGTGTTGTTGATATACCTCGATGTGGACAGTTGAAACTGTGTGCCCCGACTGGGACTCGAACTCGGGATCTCCTGCTTACATGGCAGACGCTCTATCCATCTGAGCCACCGTGGACACAGAAGAATAACGCGACTGCAGGGACTTATCCCTTGCACGCTTCCCGTGAGACTCACATTCCCAACTGTCCACAATTCTACATATGTAATGTACCTTATAGTTAAAGGCTATCGAGCCATTGACCTTCGTCTGTGCGAATGCGCACAGGTTGCTCAAACTCTTACGGGAATCGCCAAAGCGTGCGCGAGTAATGAGTGGATCGGCAAATGTCTATAGGTACATTAGATATGTAGAATTGTGGACAGTTGGGAATGTGAGTCTCACAGGAAGCGTGCAAGGGATAAGTCCCTGCAGTCGCGCTATTCATCGTGTCCTCGGTGGCTCAGATGGACAAGCAGGCACGGTAGCTCAGCGTGTTCGGTCAGAGAGCCGGTTGGCCTCTGTAATAAAAAAACTGAGTGGAAGGATCAACCACCGAACTTGAACAGGATGACTTGCGACGTCCGCAACGACCAAACACAACGATCAATAACGAACAAAATGTAAAGAAAAAAAAAGAAAAAAAGAAAGAAAATGGATAGAGCGTCTGCCTCGTAAGCAGGAGATCCCGGGTTCGAGTCCCGGTCGGGGCACACATTTTCAACTGTCCAAATCGAGGTATATCAACACCACCTGTCGGCAGCTGAGGGTTTCAGTTAGTATGGTTTTATTTTTGTGATTTGACTTAAGATTTCCAATCAATCCAACGCGAAGAGCTCTCTGGAGATGAGCAATACACTTGGTTTTCATTGTATGGTTATTCCCACGTAACTGAAAAGTACTGACAAGAAATATCCTGGAAATGGGACTGACGTTTTAAAACGCGATAATTTAATATGAAAGTAATGTAACTACACGTAGTTAATTAAATCTTCAGTAAAATGTGTGGAACACCTTTTACAGTGGTTAAATTATAAGTACTTGAAGGGTTACATATTTGTTAAAGCAAATTTCCCTATCTAAGTCCAGGCTATTTAGATCATTAAATTAGTCACTGTGTCGTCGTGTCACCCTGTAAATTGCTGTTATTTGCCACACTGAATGTCACTTGAAAGGTACAATTTAAAAACAAAGCAGATGTGTAAACTGCAATGGCCCTAACAATCTTAAATTCCATTGTTTTCCTTCGTAATTTAACGAATCTTTCACTTTGTTGACATGACAGCTGGCTTGTTTATATAATCCCTGCACACATCTATAGGACACAAAAAGGAAATAAGGTAAGTTTCTTGCAAACTTGAACATTGAAAATTTGCATTTGACTTGAAAATGCAACGAATACAAATCGGTGCCTCTAAACTATCAACCATTGCTTTTGAAGTTCTGGCTCCATCAGTTATCGACACAAACACAATAAAGTGAATAGAAATGGACTACGAAAGCACGCTTTCCATAGCACATACTGCTCTCCTCGGTTATTCGAAGTGTATAAACAAAAAGGAATTACTGTACTGAGGCCAGAAGAGTGATATTTCGGTGTCGTATTACTGTATCGAATACGCATTTAAGAGCAGAAAAACGTTTGAAGTTGCGTTCCTTATGCTGTGTTGTTCACTAAAATAGTGTAACATTTACTATATAAAATAAATATCGCGTGCACACGACAGAAATAACGAACAAGAAGCAATTGTAAACACTCGTCTGCTAATGTTTTGCGGGATCCAAGATGGCGGCAGGCCCCGACCACTGACTTCAAAACAACGTACAGCGTTAAGTCTGTAGCGCCTTCTCCCCTTATTCTACCTCCATGGTACCGACTCTGCTGTTGGGGATCGCCCTGACCACTCCAGCGGTGGGACCGTTGCGGTTGCGGCTGCGTTGCACGGCTGTGGGCCGGCCGGCATTGTGCGCGCTATCTGGCGCCGTCAGCGCCAACTTGCCGGCGCTCGCTGGCAGATGTTATCTGGGGACGCGCCGTCGACAAGTGGCCGGGACAGCACAAAGCGCCCGGAGTCGGCCTTTCCGCTGCCCACGTTTGCCGTTGTCGACTGACGCACCGCTCGCTGCGATCCTATCTGGGCTTACACCGCAAACGCCACAAGACGCTATAGTCAATATTACACAGATGACACTAAACAGTATTTTCAGAATAGGTCCTGAACGAACATCATGTGTGAAGCACATGGCTGTAAGTAGCCGTGTTTCGTATTCACCGCTCTACAGAACCTAACCTAGCAGTGAGTGTTGGCGTTTGGTACATCCCTTACAGCAAATTTATATTGTTAATTGTTGGATGGCTTCTTACACGATGTAAGTTCCCCGCTATGTGTTTCTGTATGAAATTCAACACAAACTTACCTCCCACACTATAAAAAAAATCTGGATATTATCAAAATATGTACCCACAAACTGTTATTCACCTGAAACTCCTATGCTAACCTTTCACTAAACAGAACCTGATTACGCCGGCCGAAGTGGCCGCGCGGTTCTGGCGCTGCAGTCTGGAACCGCGAGACCGCTACGGTCGCAGGTTCGAATCCTGCCTCGGGCATGGATGTTTGTGATGTCCTTAGGTTAGTTAGGTTTAACTAGTTCTAAGTTCTAGGGGACTAATGACCTCAGCAGTTGAGTCCCATAGTGCTCAGAGCCATTTTTTTAGAACCTGATTTGAACTGAACCGTAACTGGTCTGAAAACAACTCGTCTTTATATTAAATACGCAACTGAAGTAAAACAGCAGAGGTCGAAAATGCTTCAGTTGTAGGGTTGTTTGTTTAGAACAATACCGGTTCCGGGCTCTTATATGGCCATAATCAGGTTTTATACTGTAAATAAACTAGTGACCGGAGCTAACAAAAGTTTTAAACTCAGTAATACACATAAAAGAAACAAAAATTGAAGTTCCATATAACATTTTAGAAACCAGCGGTTGGGCAAGCTTCTGTAAAACCTAAGTCAATGGCAAAGTGACAGCCGGCCGGTGTGGCAGAGCGATTCTAGGCGCTTCAGTCTGGAACCGCGTGACCGCTACGGTTGCAGGTTCGAATCCTGCCTCGGGCATGGATGTTTGTGATATCCTTAGGTTACAGAATGAGATTTTCACTCTGCAGCGGAGTGTGCGCTGATATGAAATTTCCTGGCAGATTAAAACTGTGTGCCGGACAGAGACTCGAACTCGGGACCTTTGCTTTTAGCGGGCAAGTGCTCTACCAACTGAGCTACCCAAGCACGACTCACGCCCCTTAGGTTAGTTAGGTTTAAGTAGTTCTAAGTTCTAGGGGACTGATGACCTCGGATGTTAAGTCCCACAGTGCTCAGAGCCATTTGAACCATTTTGAGCAGAGTGACACTAGACAGTACTACGGACGACCACCTGGGTAAAGAAATATGCAATGAACACCAGGACACTTCGTGCTGTGACCCTACCGAGCGAGGTGGAGCAGTGGTTAGCACACTGCACTCGCATTTGGGAGAACGACGGTTCAAAACCCGCGTCCAGCCATCCTGATTTAGGTTTTCCGTGATTTCTCTAAATCGCTTCAGGCAAATGCCGAGATGGTTCTTTTGAAAGGACACGATCGACTTCCTTCCGCATAATTCCCTAACCCGATGGGACCGATGATTTCGCTGTTTGGTCCGCTTCCCCAAATCAACCAACCAACCAAGAAGCTGAGACCCCGAGCGCCACGGTGCACGAATGCAGGACGCACTGTATTACCCACGACCACAGAGCACATGTTGCGTACGCGAAGGGGGAACCAAACTGGTAAACCGAAGTGGCAAAGGTACTGCCGGCTGTCGACGGGAAGACGAACGCTGGGCCACTAGCCCGGTCTTTACAATTTGTATTAGTGATTTAAATTCAAAATGAACAAAAAAACTATTACATAGAAAGTTACATGAATAACGTTAGAAGTTCATTATGAGTGATAAAGGACATATTGAACAGGGCAGTACAGAACTGACTGGAAGCCGGTGACATAAAATTTGTATATAAACCGTAAAATACAATGAAGATTTTTCCCTTTCCACGGCTCGTAGAGAGGCATATAGGCAGTCATTTTTCCCTCGTTCTGTTTGAGAGTGGAACAGGGAGAGAAGATGCTAGTTGTGGTACGAGGTACCCTCCGCCACGCACCGTATGGTGGATTGCGGAGTATGTGTGTAGATGTAGATGCAGAAATATTACTGCATGTAAAGACTATTATTACCTCCGGTCCCGCCTCCGTAGTGCAGCGATAGCGTTACCGCCTACCACGCAAAGCGGCCCGGGTTCGATTCCCGGCAGGGGACTGGGTGTTAGGTGTCCTTCATCATCACTGACACGCAAGTCGCCGCAGTGGCGTCAACTAAAAAGACTTCCAATATGGCGGCCGAACCCCGAAGGGGATATACCGGCCAGTAAATGCCATACGTTCATTTCATTTTTTCTTGTTTATTTTCAGTATAACACCTGATGATGGGCATATAAGAGCCCGAAACCGGTCTTGTTCTAAAGAAAAAGAACCTTAAAACTGAAGCGGTATTTTCGATCTCTGCTATAACGCCCAGTTGCGGATATTCCCCCGACAGATTGTTTGAAGTAAAACAATTATCTGATCCTAAGCAAAATTTCCATTTACTTCGCGTCTTGACAACGTTGTTGCAGATTTCTCAAAAGGGCAACAGCAAACAGCAAGCAGGCAGCAACTAAGCTAGATATCTACTTTTTTATTAAAATTTCGAAAGAATACTAAAATCGTTGCCTACCATGTGGAGCAATGTGGTAATGCATAATGATAAACCTTATTTATACAGTGGGGTGGGGAGGGAAACTATTGCTATGAAATGATATTCAAAGACAACAGTTTCAGAATGAAGTGTGTATTCAAACAAATAGAGGAAAACTTCGCGTGATCTTCACACTAACACTGGTCTGAACAAAAGTATGTTTAACAAAGAGAACAATAATTTGAAAAGGGTAAATGTTAACAGCTTAATCATTTGATATGTTAATGCACGACGCAGGGAAGTTTGGATGGTCTTACTCTCAACCCTTAGCAAGTGAACAAAGTTAACCACTTGATAATAATCAGTTCGATAAATTAGCTGCATAGTGCTGCAGTCTTACATCAGACTTCTCTTCAAAAAAAGGTAACATTATTCAAAATTTATATTCTTTTCGCCTTTCACTATCTACATCATATTAATCCTTGCTGTCCTTTACAATAAATCTTTTTGTTGATCTAATAGATACAATCATAAGTCAGCACTGCACTAATGAATACGTCCAGTACCTACCACACAGCTAAGGATGTGTAAGACTGCGCAGAGATAAAGACTGGGCTCCGACAAGACCAGATCGTGATTAACAGTAACGTAACTTGCTCTCTCTCTGACGTGCGCATCGATAACTTACAAAAATCAAAATGCCATTCCCACCTTACAATTCGACTGTTGTAGGTGCTACTAGATGTCAGTAGAGTGGTACAAGTGTTTTTCTGTAACTTTAGTTGAGAACAGGACTCCGTGAGATACTGCTGAAACAAGTTTGAGCATGCAGGAGATTGTGAAACCCCACTACACCACTCTCGTCCCATAAGATTAAGTCAAGGTAGCTATTTCATTGAATTTTTGCGAGTATTTTGCATAATATATGATACTTTATCGCATAATTAATAGCAAATATTGTTATATTTTGATTATTATGGGCCAAAAGAGGACGAAAAGGCGTTCACTGGTTGACCACTACTTGATGAGGGGACAGTTGATTCCGATGATGGAGATGAAGAGGATGCTGTTGTTGAAAGTGATCGCGACACATCATCAGAGCAGGAAGGATCCAATTTTCCTGAAATTGTAACTGTACGAGGGTTGCCCAGAAAATAATGCACCGCATTTTTGTACTCAGCCGAATACAATGCTATGAAAGCGGAACGTTACGTATGTATTATTTGAAGTGTCCTGAGTGAGCGCGCCAAGTTTCTGTCACTTACGACAGATAGGGTAGCTGCAGGACAGTTTCAAAATGGAGTTTTTAGTTGTTGAGCGTTACAAGCAACGTGCCGTCACTGAATTACTCACTGCAGAGAAACAAACTGTGAGGAATATTCACAAACGCTTGTGCAAAGTCTGTGGAGCATCTGCTGTCGACAGAAGTACAGTTAGTCCATGGGCGCGGAGGGTGAAGTCATCAGAAGGCGGTTCGGCGGAGCTCCACAATTTGCAGCAGTCGGGGGAGACTATCCACGGCTGTCACATCTGACGTGTTGCAGGAAGCTGATGTTGTCATTCCACTTGTTTGGGACAGTAAAGGATGCCGTTCGTGGAAAATATGTTGAGGACGATGAGGAGGTGATTCACACAATGAAACACTGGCTCCGCCATCAAGACAAGAATTGTTACCGACAGGGCGTACACACGCCCTTCTTTCGTGCTGGAGGAAGGCCATAGAACGGCATGGAGATTACGTGGAAAAATAGGCTGTGTAGATAAAAATACCATTCTTTCGTGCGTGTAATTCTCATTATATCCAATAAAGAATTGTTCAAGAACAAAAAAAAAAAAAAAATGCGGTACATTACTTTCTGCAGAACCGTCGTATGTTTGTTTGTACATGTACTTCATATCTACCGATTTCCGTCCCATTCGGATAATTCCTTCGTGGTCCATATTTGGTCTTAGAGTGTACAATCTTTGTGAGGTGCGACAATTATGGCTACAACGCGCGCTTAAGCTTCTCTCTGCTGAGCAACGATTTTCTCCGTGGCTTGTTTCTGAGGGCGCGCCGTTGTGATTGTCGTTAATATTGGGTCTTCAGGTATGGTCGGTCATAACGCCAAGTTGTATAATGTATACTAAATATTACAGTCGTGTGACGGAAAAGAACTGAAAATTAAGTCGCACGAACAGAATTTTTTTCCAACATTTAAGCACTCGTGAAAGTTGATGTTTTAGTCATCCATCCTGTCATGCTTTTTGAGTTTGATTCAATAGTACATGTTGACAAAGAGCATAGTAAGTGATTAGTGATATTTCAATTTATTGTGGTTGTTGAACTTCACTCAACCGACCATTAAATAATAGTAGTGATGAAATAACCCATCGTTGACATGCAGAATGATAATTACTAACGAAGCCAGACAGTGCGGCAGGATCCTTACAATAGATAAATACCACAACAGCAATGGCGTCGAATTTTTTATGTGAAGTGTCAAAGGTTTTTAAATAAAACAAATTTTATTTACATTCCACATCTTTTCTACATCCTTATTCTTCATGTCTACGTATTTATTTGTCAACATAGATACCTTGACGGCCAACACATTACCCTCAATCAGAGGCCAGTTTGCTCATTCCGTCACTGTAAAATATTTGAATTCGTGAACGGAGTCACAGTCTCGCGTCAGCTTGCATCTTTTTGTCACTGTGAGAGTGAAGTCCTCGAACGTGATCTTTAAGGTCTGGAAACAGATGAAAACCTGGTGGGGCCAAATCAGCACTGAATGGAGGGCGATCGATGACAACGAACCGAAGTCGTCGGATTGATGCAGATGTCGCGTGTGTAGTCTGACATTGTCGTTCTGAGGTAGAGCGTGTTCCAAGTGTGAATGAACTCTGGCGAATTCGTGCTTTCAATTTTCTGAAGGTCTGTTTCTCAAGCACCAACGTAGTTACGATACACGCTGGCACGTTACACGCTACAGTTCGGAGCCCTCTAGTGGCAGAGCGCTGTAAATAGTATAAACGAAGAATAATGATGTAGAATATCAATAACGATTGTTTTATTGAAAAAAGTTTTAAGAATTTTCCCACAAAAGATTCTGATGCATTACTTTTCGGCGCGGCCTCGTATAATCACAATTATCACGCTAGCAAGAAGTTCTTTATGTTTTGAAAAATATCGAGACATTGTGTACTAAGAAGTTTAATATTGTAGAGGTTCTAAAGTAGAATGTTGACATTAGTGACCCTTCACGTTCAGGAAGACATTTGGGGTATGATGAAGATCGTTTAAACGCATTAATCCACAATGATCCACGCCATTGTACTTCAGAACTGGCAAATATGATGTGCTATGATAGTTTCACCGTCGTGGGACACTTAAATGCAACGGGTTAGAATCAAAGTTGGGTGTATGGATACCGCATGCTCTAAGCCAAAATCACAAAAATCAGCGGGTAGCTATATATGCATCTCTGCTTGCTCGTCATCAATTAGCTCGTGAATAACACCGACCAGCCGTAGTCTGTACTGTCACTGATGATGAGAAATGGTATCTTTGTGCTATCATAAGGGGAAGGAAGGAACGTTTGAGCCCAAACAAAGCACCAGCTCCCCGAACAAAGACTTGCGCGCATTCACAAAAGGTAGTGTTATGCGTCTGCTGGAACAACGACGGTATGGTTTACTACGAGTTGCTTCCTGGACAAGTAAGCAAAGCATCACTGCTGACATTTATTGTCAACAACTGAGAAGTCTTGTAGATGAAGTTCAAGGACAACGACCAGGGAGACTGTGTGAAGTGATGCTACTCCACGATAACACCCGACTGCATTCTGCTAGAAAAAAAAAAAAAAAAAAAAAAAGGAAGATCGTTTGGGATAGTTGGCCGGGAGGCCTCATGCGGGGGAGTTCGGCCGGCGTATTGCAAGTCGTATTTAGTTGTTGGCCGGGAGGCCTCATGCGGGGGAGTTCGGCCGGCGTATTGCAAGTCGTCTTTAGTTGTCGCCACATTGGCGACTTGCGAGTCAACGACGATGAAAGACACACAACACACAGTCCCCTGCCGGGAATCGAACCCGGCCCTCCTGCGTGGTAGGCGGTGGACACTGAAAAAAAAAAACCCGCTATACAGGAGTTTGGTTAGGAAGTTATTCCGCCCCCACCTTACTCATCTGATATTGTGCCCTTAGAATTTTAGCTTTCCCGCTCTCTATGGAACAACCTTCAAGGAACTTCCTTTCAGAATGAAAATGCGCTACTAACATGGCTCCACGGGTTCTTCGCCTCAAATCCACGTGATTCCTACAGCCGCGGAATCGAAAGGATACCCCAGCGTTGGCAGACTGTTGTAAATGGTGACATAATATATTATTGATGGCTGAAGTCTTTGTTATACGTATCTGCTACGTTTATTGAACTTGTGGAAAAACCCTACGAAGTCATCCATCAAGTCAATATGTTTTATTAGTTATTCAGGTCTAAAGAAACTTCAAATGATAAGACAGCGTGAAGATAAGTATCGAACTAGTCTTCAGATTGAAGACTTCAGCACAATGTAGCGCCAGTTTATGTGGCTCAATTGCAGTGTATTTACTAAAAAAAAGTGATACATAAAGTTATGTCTGCTGTTATAGTGGGCCGCGACAAGTGGACAAGCTGAACTGCCAGTTACGGAATTATTCCAGCGGCAGGGTCTATAATACAGCTAACTCAGCATCCTGTACGCTGCAGGCCGTCTTACGACAGACCAGGTTGCTCCGTTCTACCCTCTGGGGCAGCGCACGTGACAGAAAGAGGGGTTTTTGTCACAACTACGCCACCTTGCCGGGTATATCTTGGCTACCCGCCCGGCCGAAGTTCCTTGCACTGGGGACTTGACTGTCGTCACTCGACGCTAGATCTGTCCGGTCGTGTCCTGACTTCATACTGGGCTTCTGACGTGTCCACCGACGACGCCGTGCTGTGTCCCGCTCCTGACTTAGCCTCCAGCCTCGGTGCCAATGCTGTGTCTGCACCACCTGTCGCCCTCCTGGCTCCGCTAGTACGACGGCAGTTCAATAAGTAATGCAACACGTTTTTTTTCTCGGCCAATTTTGGTTGAAAAAACCGGAAATTTCTTGTGGAATATTTTCAAACATTCCCGCTTCGTCTCGTATAGTTTCATTGACTTCCGACAGGTGGCAGCGCTGTACGGAGCTGTTAAAATGGCGTCTGTAACGGATGTGCGTTGCAAACAACGGGCAGTGATCGAGTTTCTTTTGGCGGAAAACCAAGGCATCTCAGATAATCATAGGCGCTTGCAGAATGTCTACGGTGATCTGGTAGTGGACAAAAGCACAGTGAGTCGTTGGGCAAAGCGTGTGTCATCATCGCCGCAAGGTCAAGCAAGACTGTCTGATCTCCCGCGTGCGGGCCGGCCGTGCACAGCTGTGACTCCTGCAATGGCGGAGCGTGCGAACACACTCGTTCGAGATGATCGACGGATCACCATCAAACAACTCAGTGCTCAACTTGACATCTCTGTTGGTAGTGCTGTCACAATTGTTCACCAGTTGGGATATTCAAAAGTTTGTTCCCGCTGGGTCCCTCGTTGTCTAACCGAACACCATAAAGAGCAAAGGAGAACCATCTGTGCGGAATTGCTTGCTCGTCATGTGGCTGAGGGTGACAATTTCTTGTCAAAGATTGTTACAGGCGATGAAATATGGGTTCATCACTTCGAACCTGAAACAAAACGGCAATCAATGGAGTGGCGCCACACCCACTCCCCTACCAAGAAAAAGTTTAAAGCCATACCCTCAGCCGGTAAAGTCATGGTTACACTCTTCTGGGACGCTGAAGGGGTTATTCTGTTCGATGTCCTTCCCCATGGTCAAACGATCAACTCTGAAGCGTATTGTGCTACTCTTCAGAAATTGAAGAAACGACTTCAGCGTGTTCGTAGGCACAAAAGTCTGAACGAACTTCTCCTTCTTCATGACAACGCAAGACCTCACACAAGTCTTCGCACCCGAGAGGAGCTCACAAAACTTCAGTGGACTGTTCTTCCTCATGCACCCTACAGCCCCGATCTCGCACCGTCGGATTTCCATATGTTTGGCCCAATGAAGGACGCAATCCGTGGGAGGCACTACGCGGATAATGAAGAAGTTATTGATGCAGTACGACGTTGGCTCCGACATCGACCAGTGGAATGGTACCGTGCAGGCATACAGGCCCTCATTTCAAGGTGGCGTAAGGCCGTAGCATTGAATGGAGATTACGTTCAAAAATAGTGTTGTGTAGCTAAAAGATTGGGGAATAACCTGGTGTATTTCAATGCTGAATAAAACAACCCCTGTTTCAGAAAAAAAATGTGTTGCATTACTTATTGAACTGCCCTCGTAGATGCAGTCGCTCGCCTGCTAGAGCCAGCTCGCCTGATGCTCATGGGCATCGACTTGCGACCAGTCCGGTAGGGCCATTCAGAGCGCATCAGCTCCCAGCCCTCCATCGACTTTGGGGATCCTGGGATCGACCAGGGCCACACCAACTTAGGCTAGCCACCTCGTGGACTGTCGTCAATAATCGATGTTCGCAACTCTCTGCTGCAGGGCTGTTTTGTCACCGCCTACCTCAGCTAGGTCACTGTGCCAGCTGCTGCCAGCGCTGGACTTGCCACATTCCGCCACCTCAGTGGTTGCCGGCCACTTTTACTGCCTCAATTTTCTTTATAGAATGTGCTGTCAATAAGCGCTCTTTATTTTCTGACAGTCCGCCTGCTTAGCTGGGTGGTAACGTGCTCGCCTCCCATGCAAGTGGGCCCGGGTTCGATTCCCGGCTGGGTTGGACATTTTCTCCGCTCGTGGACTGGGTGTTGTGTTGTCCTCATCATCATTTCATCCTCATCCTTGGCGTGCAAGTCGCCCACTGTGGCGTCGAATGAAATAAGACGCACTCGGCGGCCGAACTTCCCCGAATAGGGGCCTCCCAGCAAACGATACCATTCGCTCATTTCCATTTCCATTTCCATTTTCTGACAGCATCCTCTGTCTTCGCCGGCGTCACAGACATTGCATTGATCATCCCCCGAAGTCACATCCTGAAGCCCAGGTAGCCATTCTTCTACCCTTGGGTGATTACTGATCAGCAACCCGCGCCACTACAATAAATTCGTTAGTGTGATAGTGGTATATACATGCCGAGCAATTTTCATCAGTAAGTAAGATTTGCATATGACAACTTGAGTCACGTCTTTAAAATTGTACAGATTTCCTAAGTATTTTTCTTACTTTAAAATACAGGGTGATTCAAAAAGAATACCACAACTTTAAAAATGTGTATTTAATGAAAGAAACATAATATAACCTTCTGTTATACATCATTACAAAGAGTATTTAAAAAGGTCTTTTTTCACTCAAAAACAATTTCAGAGATGTTCAATATGGCCCCCTCCAGACACTCGAGCAATATCAACCCGATACTCCAACTCGTTCCACACACTCTGTAGCATATCAGGCGTAACAGTTTGGATAGCTGCTGTTATTTCTCGTTTCAAATCATCAATGGTGACTGGGAGAGGTGGCCGAAACACCATATCCTTAACATACCCCCATAAGAAAAAATCGCAGGGGGAAATATCAGGGCTTCTTGGAGGCTCGTTCTCGGCCGTCCAGAACTTTTCCCTTTGCACAAACACCCATTATCTGTAAACTGTTTATACCAACGTTTAATACACCACCTATCAGGAGGTTTAACACCATACTTCGTTCGAAATGCACGCTGAACAACTGTCGTCGATTCACTTCTGCCGTACTCAATAACACAAAAAGCTTTTTGTTGAGCGGTCGCCATCTTAGCATCAACTGACGCTGACGCCTAGTCAACAGCGCCTCAAGCGAACAAATGTACAACTAAATGAAACTTTATAGCTCCCTTAATTCGCCGACAGATAGTGCTTAGCTCTGCCTTTTGTCGTTGCAGAGTTTTAAATTCCTAAAGTTGTGGTATTCTTTTTGAATCACCCTGTAGTCATAATAGGAAGCTATACTACCAGCACCTATGGTGTGCAGCATGAATGTGTGCGATTAGTTCAAATGGTTCAAATGGCTCTGAGCACTATGGGACTTAACATCTCAGGTCATCAGTCCCCTAGACTTGGAACTACTTAAACCTAACTAACCTAAAGACATCACACACATCAATGCCCGACGCAGGATTCGAACCTGCAACCGTAGCGGTCGCGCGGTTCCGCACTGCAGCGCCTAGAACCGCTCTGCCACACCGGCCGGCTGTGCGATTAGTGAAACAGAATGAACTTTATAAGCGTAGTATTAGGAAGTAAAAAAAGAAGCACTTCGTTGTTATAAAAATAGCTCGAAGTGTGCTTATAACCGTTGCTGAGAGATGTTTCGATGGTGAGAAGTTTGCAGAAGCCTGTGTGAGTGCGCTTGTACACATGTGCGGTCAGGTGTGGATTGAATTTGTTTTACTGTTATTCATTTTCTTCAATTACCTTTCACTTAATATCTATGCTGTGAAAAAGTAGACACTTGTACATCAAACCTCCAAAATAAATAGCACAAAATTTTAATTTTTTTGTGGGATTGCCTATTGTAAAGAGATAAATGAATATGTATAAATGAATATGTTTGTTGGGTCGATGTGATTGAAGAATTGATTGTATTCTAGTTGTGAAGTTGGTGATCAGAGACCGAAATTAATTACCTGGTGTAAAATATTGTTGTCTATAGTGGGAATAGTCCTGGACCACTGTCAATTATGTTGCGACTGTGTCGCAACTCGTGCACTCCTATGAAGAGAACTTGATACAATATAAGAGTTAATCACTAATGTACTGCATATTATAAAACGAAACTCGATGTTTTTGGGAGGCAATATGATCAAGGTCAGTACTAAACCTAAAAAGCACCTTCGCCAGTATCTTAATTTTCTGTAAAGAAACTTTAAATCAAGTCCATTCCAGAATCTGCGGCAAGTTGTTAAGATGTCTATGAAACACATGTACTAATTTCAAGGTAGTTTTGGATGGGATCTTACTGTTATAGCGACATAATGACAATAAAATCTGCGTAGCACTTACGGGCGGACATTACACCAAACCGAAGCCTCGTGAGAGACAACATATGTTGCCGATAAAAATCCTGTTGTTCGCATCTGAATGTTCATTCCATAGATATTCGTAATCAGTGGACCAATACAATGTGGTAAAGGAGCCACAATATGGGCAGCAGGGGAAAAGGGGGTTGTTGATAACGTGATTAGTCACAAGTGATATCTAATTAAGCCGCTGCTTCTCATAATTTTCTGAATATGCTCGTTTTTGTGAAATAGCTTGTGGTTGGGTCAGTAAATAAACATTTAAAAGATATTCTCTCTGTCGCGATTTCTTGTCTCTACTGTGACAACGGAAGTGACCATTGTCTGTAATCGAATGGACACATGGTTGTCTTTGCACTGGAGGACATGTCTCACTGTCGCAATCTTTTATTGCGAGTACGCATTTGGCGTTTATGGAAGCCATAATTTTCTACAGAACAGTAGTGCTTTATGGCAGCGCGGTTTCCAAAGTAATCCTTTTGATGCAGCTAGTATTTAGCTTCCTGTTAGTATGCACGTTTACTGCGTCCGACGAGAGGAGAACAGGCTTGGCCGTAAAACCTGTGTTAGCTGTTACCCAATCTCCTGTTTTGCCTCGTACTGTTGCCTTTGCGGACGGTGGTGGGGTGAATGTCCTCTTAACAACCATCAATAAAGCACAGCAGGGCTTAACTCTGGGGCCATTACTTCCACTCTATCGTACAGCTACTGGCCACGACGTTACTGAGGCATTTTGTTGCGTCACCCAAGTCCGGAAACTCCACCGTCACGGGTCTGTCTCGAAAAGAAAGTAGATTAAGTCTTAAAGTACTTGCAAAAGGAATAATGAAAGTGATTCTCACTGTTGATAGGCAATGCACTTAGTATCGTCTACAGCGCTAAATGCGTTCCACGCCTTGGAGCCAATGAAGAGTGTCTTAAATATTTAATCTTTATGTCATAACACCTTATGCTGTACGCTAAACGACATCATATCACATGCACCATTGCTTTAAGGATAATTATACATACAGTGTTAGATTACGTTATACAATCAAGAGGGCATTACAAAACACTGATTAAGAGGCATATACGATGTAGGAACCACGAAATGTGTAGAGAATGGGAAGTATTTTCTTTCTTTTCAGAACGCAGTCGTACAACATTATTAAGTTCTTGTTTGTTTTTCCTCCCGTTGGGTTCCCTAGCCAAGTTGCCTAGGCAAACCGTTCTTAGCCTTAATTCCTTACAGTCAGAACTTAGTGAACTCGAGTGCGACAATGGGATTCAAGTGTCTAAGAGGCGATTACCATTTTTGGGATTTTTGAGGAAACCAATGATACTTACTGTGAGATTGGAACTACTTTTGTTTCCTTGACAATAGCCTCCTACAAAGCAGTCAGGAGAGAGAGGGGGGGCATAGGATGGTAGAGGGCGGGAGGGGGTTAGGTTGTTTTGGGGAAGGAGACCAGACAGCGAGGTCATCGGTCTCATCAGATTAGGGAAGGACGGGAAAGGAAGTCGGCCGGGTGGGAGGGGGGGGGGGGGGTAGACGAAGGTAGAAGGTAGCAGAGAGAGGTAGAAGGGGCAATTGCGCAGGAAGGCGGGATAGTAGGGAAGACAATAATGCGTGTGCGTGTGTGTGCGTGTGTGTGTGTGTGTGTGTGTGTGTGTGTTATTGTGTAACCTATGACACTCTTTTCCCGAAAGAGTAGTCAGTGTTGTTGGTTTGTAGAGTTCACATACACTCCTGGAAATTGAAATAAGAACACCGTGAATTCATTGTCCCAGGAAGGGGAAACTTTATTGACACATTCCTGGGGTCAGATACATCACATGATCACACTGACAGAACCACAGGCACATAGACACAGGCAACAGAGCATGCACAATGTCGGCACTAGTACAGTGTATATCCACCTTTCGCAGCAATGCAGGCTGCTATTCTCCCATAGAGACGATCGTAGAGATGCTGGATGTAGTCCTGTGGAATGGCTTGCCATGCCATTTCCACCTGGCGCCTCAGTTGGACCAGCGTTCGTGCTGGACGTGCAGACCGCGTGAGACGACGCTTCATCCAGTCCCAAACATGCTCAATGGGGGACAGATCCGGAGATCTTGCTGGCCAGGGTAGTTGACTTACACCTTCTAGAGCACGTTGGGTGGCACGGGATACATGCGGACGTGCATTGTCCTGTTGGAACAGCAAGTTCCCTTGCCGGTCTCGGAATGGTAGAACGATGGGTTCGATGACTGTTTGGATGTACCGTGCACTATTCAGTGTCCCCTCGACGATCACCAGTGGTGTACGGCCAGTGTAGGAGATCGCTCCCCACACCATGATGCCGGGTGTTGGCCCTGTGTGCCTCGGTCGTATGCAGTCCTGATTGTGGCGCTCACCTGCACGGCGCCAAACACGCATACGACCATCATTGGCACCAAGGCAAAAGCGACTCTCATCGCTGAAGACAACACGTCTCCATTCGTCCCTCCATTCACGCCTGTCGCGACACCACTGGAGGCGGGCTGCACGATGTTGGGGCGTGAGCGGAAGACGGCCTAACGGTGTGCGGGACCGTAGCCCAGCTTCATGGAGACGGTTGCGAATGGTCCTCGCCGATACCCCAGGAGCAACAGTGTCCCTAATTTGCTGGGAAGTGGCGGTGCGGTCCCCTACGGCACTGCGTAGGATCCTACGGTCTTGGCGTGCATCCGTGCGTCGCTGCGGTCCGGTCCCAGGTCGACGGGCACGTGCACCTTCCGCCGACCACTGGCGACAACATCGATGTACTATGGAGACCTCACGCCCCACGTGTTGAGCAATTCGGCGGTACGTCCACCCGGCCTCCCGCATGCCCACTATACGCCCTCGCTCAAAGTCCGTCAACTGCACATACGGTTCACGTCCACGCTGTCGCGGCATGCTACCAGTGTTAAAGACTGCGATGGAGCTCCGTATGCCACGGCAAACTGGCTGACACTGACGGCGGCGGTGCACAAATGGTGCGCAGCTAGCGCCATTCGACGGCCAACAGCGCGGTTCCTGGTGTGTCCGCTGTGCCGTGCGTGTGATCATTGCTTGTACAGCCCTCTCGCAGTGTCCGGAGCAAGTATGGTGGGTCTGACACACCGGTGTCAACGTGTTCTTTTTTCCATTTCCAGGAGTGTATTTCCATCTAGATCACAGCAGTATGGGATTTCGGCTTGGGGTTCCCCATATGGGAAATTCTGGAGGGGTTATTCAGTTCCAGCATTTACATTACAACCAAGAAATACCTCCAGAAAATTCTAACTGAAACCGAGGAGTTGGAACTACGTCAGTCTGTAACTGATGATACGCCGTTCCAGTCACAATTATATAATCCCAGCGCCCGAGTGTAACTGATTGTGTATGTTTTAGACGTAAAGTCTATAATTTGTAAGCTACATTACATGTAAATTATACGTTTTTCTCTCCCTCATTTTTCATCCCATATCGTAACAGGCAGAGGAAGTCATTGTAGAACACGATATTTCTTAGCGGAATCTTAGAGACCCGCAACTATAGCGCACTCAACATCCCTAATTATTTATTGTATGTATGCCGGTCTCTGAATTCGCTTACAATTTCTACCCTCTACAGCTCTCTCTAGTACCACGGAAGTCATGCACTGACGTCTCAGCAATTGTCCTACCTCCATGTGCCTTCTTCTTTTCACTGTTTTCCAGACGTTCCTCTTCTCACCGATTCTATTGACAGCCACCTCATTTCTTATGTTATTTGTCCACCCAGTTTTCAACATCCATCTACAGTATATATTAAATGCTTCGTTTTGTTTTCCTTTTCCAGTTTTGTGTAACCGACATTGTCCAGCCAATTTAATGTGACCACCTGTAAAAATCCTGAATAACCACTTTTCGCAGCGCCGACTGCTGCAAGACATGCAGGAACAGACTCAATGAGGCTCTGGAAGGTACGGACAGGGATGTGGAGCTATGATGACTCCAATGCTGTGGTCAGCTGCGCTAAGTATCTCTGCTGAGGATCCGTGGTGCGAACAGCCCGATTGAGGTAATCTCGATTGGGCTTAAATGCGAAGAATTTGGTTGCCAGGGGCGTACAGTAAACTGGTCCTGGTGCTCTTGGAACCATGCACGTACACTGTGAGCTGTGTGACACGATGCATTATCCTGCTGGTAGATGCCATCATGCCGAGGGAAAGCAAACATCTGGTAGAGGTGGATGTGGTCCTCAAGGATAGATGCACACTTATGTTGATCCATTGTGCCACAAAAAGAATCACCAGACCATAAACCTCTCTCTCCCAGAATGAGATTTTCACTCTGCAGTGGAGTGTGCGCTGATATGAAACTTCCTGACAGATTAAAACTGTCTGCCGGACCGAGACTCGAACTCGGGATCTTTGCCTTTCGCGGGCAAGTGCTCGGAAGGTACTGGCAGAAGTAAAGCTGAGAGGAAGGGGCGTGAGTCGTGCTTGGGTAGCTCAGTTGGTAGAGCACCTGCCCTCGAAAGGCAAAGGTCCCGAGTTCGAGTCTCGGTCCGGCACACAGTTTTAATCTGTCAAGAAGTTTCTCCCTCTTCCAGTCTGCACTCTTCCAACGATTATTGCGCGGTATTTGTTTTCAGACATTCCACGCTGTACACGCCAACGGCAATCTGTATTTTGAAAAGGCCACATGTTGCCACTCAGTGGACGTCCAAATTCCTGCCGTTGTCACCGATGAACGGCAGTCATCATGGGTGCATGAACCAGGTACCTGCTACAGATGTCCATACGAAGCAACGTTAGCTGAACGGTGATTGAGGAGATACTGTTGGTAGCCCTTGTTTCATCTGGGCAGTCAGTTGCTCAACAGTTGCACGTCTATTCGCCCGTACATACCTCCACAGCCGTCGTTCAGTCATCTCATCTATGGTCCGCATGCATCACAGTTACCTTTGCCGCCAGTTTTGTACAGTGCCATTTCCTCCTGCATGGTATGCTTTAACCACGGCAACACGCGAACAGTTTACGAACTCATCCGTTTCGAAAATGCTTCCACTCTTGGGCCGATAGCCAATGATCATGCCCTTTAAAACATCAGATAAATCATTCTGTTTTCGGATTACGACAACAACTGCACTGTTTTCCGTGTCCCCCGGCAAGTTTGAAATATTCTCCACTGCTAGTGCGTCCACCTGCCGTCTGTGAGCGGTTTTTGCACGTTGACGCCATCACAGGTGGTGCCCACATTAATGTGACTGAACTGTGTGTAATAAAATGAAATACAGAATGAGATTTTCACTCTGCAGCGGAGTGTGCGCTGATATTAAACTACTTGGCCGATTAAAGCTGTGTGCCGGACCGAGATTCGAACTCGGGACCTTTGCTTTTCGCGGGCAAGTGCTCTACCATCTTTTTTTTCCATTATTGTTCGGTATTGTTCGTTGCGTTTGGTCTGGGCGGACGTCACGAGACATCCGTTCAAGTTGATCATTGATTCCCTTACTAAGTTTTTTTATTACAGAGGGCGAGCAGCCCTCTTACTGAACACGCTGAGCTGCAGCTGCAGCTGGAAACTCAGAATCTACTATGTAGGAATCAACATGGATGTAGATGTAGATGTAGATGTACCGTGCTGTGTCACCTGAGCTATCCAAGCACGACTCACGCCCCGTCCTCACAGCTTCAATTCTGTCAGTATCTCGTCTCCTACATTCCGAACTTCATAGAAGCTTTTCTGCGAACATCGCAGAACTAGCACTTCTCGAAGAAAGGATATTTGCGGAGACATGGCTTAGCCACACAAAAGCTTCTGTGAAGTTCGGAATGTAGGAGACGAGATACTGACAGAATTGAAGTTGTGAGGACGGGGCGTACGTCGTGCTTGGGTAGCTCAGATGGTAGAGCACTTGCCCGCGAAAGGCAAAGGTCCCGAGTTTGTGTCTCGGTCCGGCACACAGTTTTAATCTGCCAGGAAGTTACAAAACGAAATACACTTTCAGTTAATTCCACCAAATTAATCAGTCGAGGTGAAGCAATGGTCGGGACACTCGAATAAAGTTCTACAGAAGTATCAGCCAAATTCTTGTCTGTGGTAGTAGTCATCGTGATGGTATATCACAGCAAGCAAGTGTTTTCCAAAATGTAGCATAAACACTCTTGTTAGACGCACCCGCCTATTTCATGTTGCAATCAACCACAATGGATAACCTGTACATAAGTGATTTCTTACGGGTATAGAGCCATTAAAGGTGATACAGTGCGCTCTACTGGGAGGTCATTTAGAGTATAAATGGACAAATATTTCATTACGATAAAAGTCAACCATGTCACTGTGAACAATATTATGACAGCGGAAAAAACATAGAGACAGAAAAAGGACTTAAAATTTAGACTGATACATCAAAAATATCAAGAAAACCATTCGGTAAAAGAAAAATACTGTGGCATCCAATAAAGATTTGACTATTAGAACGTCTTTAGTATAACTGTCCGTGTTGTAGCCTTATATGCGAGTACTCATGGACCATAAGCATTACAGACATGCAGGGAATGGGAACTTTTCCACAGTGGTGCTACAGAAGCTTGATGAAGATTAGATAGGTGAATCAGGTAACTAATAAGGATGTGGAGGATCGATTGGGAAAACAGAAATTTAAGGTACAGCTTGACTAAAAGAAGTTGTGTTTGCATTGGACACATTGTGTGAGCCTTGAAGAAATCGTTAATTTGATAATGGGGTCGTGCGTGTATGTAGCGGAGGGTAAGGGGCAAGGAAATACAAAAATCTAGAGACCCTGACTTGACTGCAGAACCCGGATACAAGTGTATAAGATTTACAGCATGAAGAACCACTTGAAACTCGTCTTGGGACTGAGGACCACAACAACAATGCTATAATTTTATTGTTCTGATTTTCTATTTATGAGGAAGTAAAGATATGCAGATGCATTGCAACAATTCATAACGTTGATTTCTTGTTGAGCTGATGAAGCAGTGCGTGGCAGATTCCGCAACTGCAGTATTGATCTGCAGTCGAATAAAAGCATAAGTTGATCGTTCCTTTTTCTTCTAAGTGTCACATCCGGTTTCGATCACAAAGACAATTCTATGTTCATCGTCAGGAGAAAGTACAGTCCGTCTGGGAATTCTCAGGACGATAGACATACAGGGTGATTTAGCTGCCCCTATTGTTAGGTTTTGTGCATCCCACAACGCCATCAAAACCAATATGCGAGATTTTCATACTCTCTCGTTTGCTATGCGCAGACTACTCATATTAGTCCTACAGAAAAACTGAACAGTACTTTTTTCTAGGAGATGTAATTTAGTCAAGTTTTGTTCCAGGATAAGTTTCCGTGGAAGCCAGAGTTTTCGAATTGTTTAAAAAAGACACCATTTGAAGGCCACTTTTGAAAATTTCTTGAATAATTCGAAAACTATAGCCTCTAGGGAAAACGTATCCCAGTGCATAATTTAAGTATACGAGGGTCACTCCAAAAGAAATGCACACTATTTTTTTAAATCCATCTTTTATTCTACATGTTTTAAAGTTTTACAGTGTGTAGATACATCCTTTAGGAACAACATTTTCATTTCTCCACATGAT
The DNA here is from genome assembly GCF_023864275.1 of Schistocerca cancellata. NCBI lineage: Eukaryota > Metazoa > Arthropoda > Insecta > Orthoptera > Acrididae > Schistocerca > Schistocerca cancellata. The sequence goes on from NC_064628.1 coordinate 811,283,513, forward strand.
TTCCAACCCTCTCAAGTGCCTTACGCCACCTTGGAACCAGCGCCTGTATACCCGCACGGTAAAATTCTGGACCAACCTGTTGGAGCCACTGTTTGGCAGCGTTCACAAGGGAGTCATCATCTTCAAACCTTGTTCCACGAAGAGAGTCTTTCAGTTTTCCAAAGAGATGATAATCACATGGAACCAGGTCAGGACTGTAATGCGCATGTTTCAGTGTTGTCCATCCGAGTTTTGTGATCGCTTCCATGGTTTTTTGACTGACATGTGGCCGTGCATTGTCGTGCAACAGCAAAACATCCTGCTTTTGCCGATGTGGTCGAACATGACTCAGTCGAGCTTGAAGTTTATTCAGTGTCGTCACATATGCATCAGAATTTACGGTGGTTCCATTTGGCATGATGTCCACAAGCAAGAGTCCTTCGGAATCGAAAAACACCCTAGCCATAACTTTTCCAGCAGAAGGTGTAGTTTTCAATTTTTTTCTTGGATGTATTTGCGTGATGCCACTCCATAGATTGCCTCTTCGTCTCTGGTGAAAAATGATGGAGGCATGTTTCACCACCTGTCACAATTCTTCCAAGCAATTCATCTCCACCATTCTCGTACAGTTTCAAAAGTTCGCTGCATACCGTTTTTCTTGTTTCTTTGTGAGCCACCGTCAACATCCTCGGAACCCACCTGGCACAAACCTTTTTTTAACGCCAACACTTTCAGTATTCTGCAAACACTTCCTTCTCCTATCCCAACGTAGCGTGACGATTCGTTCACTGTGATGCGTCTGTCAACAGTCACCAGTTCGTTAACTCTCTACACATTGTCTGGAGTGTGTGCAGTACGAGGCCTGCCTCTGCGAGGACAATCCTCAATATTGCCGAGCACGCTTTCATCACGTAACCTGCTTGCCCACCGACTAACTGTACTGCGATCGACCGCAGCATCTCTATACATCTTTTGCAACCTCTTGTGGATGTTTCCCACTGTCTCGTTTTCACAGCACAGGAATTCTATGACAGCACGTTGCTTCTGACGAACGTCAAGTGTAGCAGCCATCTTGAAGACATGCTGTGACGGCGCCACACACGGGAACAGGTTGAACTAAGTTTGAAAACAAGCGGGAAGAATGTATTTACACACTGTGAAACTTTCACACATACAGAATGAAAACTGTATTTTTACAAAAATAGTGTGCATTTCTTTCGGAGTGACCCTCGTATTAAATTTACTACAAAAAGGTCCTGTTCATTTTTTCTGTAGGACTAAGAGTTTTCAGATAGCGAGCGAGAGACTATGAAAATCTTGCGCGTGGTATTTGAAAGCGTTGCGGGATGCATAAAACTTAAAGGTCAGGGCAGGTGAGTCACCCCGTATAGCCACTGGAAAATGGACTTTGGTGACCGAAGCCGGAGGTGGCGCTTGAAATGAAACGATAACTTGAACTGGTGCGTTTGTTCGATTGCAAGTTCATAACATACCACGATGCGAGATACGCTATGGGCACGCACTACCTCTTTCATGGAAGAAACGGGAGTTCGGCACGTTCTTGTCTGCCTAGCAGTGCACGGGAAGTGGCTGACTTGCACATCGCGTGGTCCTAATTACATCGGCGGGCGTGGGTAAACACTGCCGGCACTCATCGCAATGTAGGTCGATAGAGCGCTGTCACAAGTTTGCACGTGCTCGTGCCAGCGCCCTCCTGCAATTTGCTAACACGATTACGGGTCATGGAACCCGCGCAGGGTCTTGCGTTCTGCAGCCACCGTCCATGGCCGAGGAAGATGGATTAACGTCCCGGAACTCGGGACAGTGTTCTCAGAAGTTGAGCCCTTCTGCTCGTTATGAAGCACTTACCGAGTACAGCAAAACAATTGCTTGAGGAAAACTACAAATTGTCGTTTCCTTAACACCCGTAATCGGCTGAAACCAGACTGGAACTTCCTCGTTTGTGTTTCTCTTAACTTCAGCCACAATGAAATACACTCCTTCACTTCAAAGTTCAGAACTTGGGGTACTTACAAGGGAAACTCCCTATCGCATCCACTCGGATTTAGTGGTAAGATGGCGCACAGGACAGCCCACCGAAAACTGAACGCAGATCAGGCATGGAAACAGGAAGAAGGTGTAGTGAACTGTGAAAAAAGAAGCAAAATACGAAAAGTGAACGGTCTAAGTTTAAGATGTTTTGCATCGGGCGTCTTTGTATAGCTGCGGCGTCTTGGTTGTGTGGTTACGATGTTGGTCTGCGTCGGGCAGATCCGTGTTCAAATCTCCGTCGTGCCCCACTTCTTTGTTCACAAAAATTATGAACTGTACATCAACTCATTGATGTGTCCGTTCTCCGCATTCAAATTTGTGTCTGTGGCGTGGTGTAACATACGTTTGTAACAGCGAGCTGTACGGAAAGGACCTCCAGACGTACGAAAAATGGTTCAAATGGCTCCAAGCACTATGGGACTTAACATCTGACGTCATCAGTCCCCTAGACTTAGAACTACTTAAACCTAACTAAAATAAGCACTACACACACATCCATGCCCGAGGCAGGATTCGAACCTATGACAGTAGCAGCAGCGTGGTTCCAGACTGAAGCGCCTAGAACCGCTCGGTCACAGCAGCCGGCCCAGACGTACGTACCTCTTATTTATTCTACATACGTAGCATATGTTATAGCTGTTGATTTCCATTTTGGAAATTATGACTCTTGAATTTCCTTGTTGCGACGTAGTTCTCATTATTCGTCACATTTACTTACGACGGTAATATATTCTTACCACGTGCTCATATTCTATAACCAATTGCCAAGACTACAGAAGGAAACCACGTACTTCAGTGACCGGACGGAAAGTTCGTAATTTTGTCAAGGGGGCAAAAGTGGTCACGAAGGAGATTTGAACACAGATTACCTGCTTTGCAGACCAATTCCATGAGTACACAACCACGACGGCACAGCTGTTGCATTTTGCTCGATAACGCATATCGTGAGCTCGGAGCGTTCACTGTTTTTATTTTTCTTCTTTTTTCACAATCCAGTAAACCTTCTTCCTGTTTTCATGCTTGATCTATGTTCATTTTTTGACGGACTGTCCAGTCGGCCATTTTACTACTAAATCTGAGGGGGAGGGAGGGGGTGTACGATGAGGAGTTCCCTAGTTAGTACAGTCACAATTGAAAGTACCCGTTGGTGACGCCTGGCAGGAGTAGCAACTTCTTCGTGTTCACACTGCCAGCCTGTGCGGCCGAGCGGTTCTAGGTGCTTAAGTCTGGAACCGCGCGGCCGCTACGGTCGCAGGTTCGAATCCTTCCTCGGGCATGGATGAATGTGATGTCCTTAAGTTAGTTAGGTTTAAGTAGTTCTAAGTTCTAGGGGACTGATGACCTCAGATTTTAAGTCCCATAGTGCTCAGAGCCATTTCAACCATTCCTGTTCACACTTGTCAGTAAAACAGCACTCCTCACGCGCATTATTTCAGGCACGGCAGCGTTTGATTTTCTCACGTGTTGCGTGTGTGACGGAACAACAGCAATAGAGGGTGAGGTAGCTAGGACGCTCCCAACAAATTATATTCAGAATATGTAAATACACCGATGTGCGGGTTTTGCTAAATTACAGCGAACATAGGGTGAATTTTCTGGCGCATTTTAAACAATTTGTCACTTTTGTTCTTGCTGAATAATATCACTGACTTTTTTAAAGGATCATTATAACTTTTTGTAGAATTTGAAAGATACATCGTAGAGGACTTCAAAGACATAACATGTGTTGAACATGATCGGATTGTGATCAGATAGCAGCGCCGAAATTCACTGTCCAGCTGTCAGGAGAACAGGTCCAACAAAAATGGTATTGCAGTGCCTATGTTGTTTGGATCTGGCGCTGCGAGAAATGCACAGGTAGCCAAAGCGTTTAAGGCGACCAATCACTTAAAGCGGGAAATCAGGTGACGAATACCCGTCTGGCACAAACTTTCACTGTCGTCATTACCTAATATAGCTGACGATTATTCATATTCATAACGGCGAGCACATTTAATGTAAGTCCAACAAACCTCTGTCCTAGTGTACCACATACATAGCTTCAGTGAACAGCAACAAACATTTTCTTCAGCTTCTTCAATCAATGCAGCATAATATCACAGAAACAGCTCTTCAGCAGAGAAGATCTTTGAAATTGGATCATCACGTGATTCGCAAGATGATACCGACTTTTGTAGAACTAACGAAGAAGATTAGTTTCTAAAGCAGTCTTATTTCAAACGGCAATCAAAAAGAAACCGTTAAGCAATACATTCTGTACGACGAAAGCATTACTTAGATAATACAGAGTAGATGTTTGGTGAAGAATGTAATACAAGCAAAGAACAATAAAATACAGCAGTCATTTCACCTTTTCTAATTGTTTTTCTTCTTTTTTGGCAGGCTTTATGCCAAAGCTCTGCAATTGACATCTTGGATTCATTACTAGGTTAACGGCTTACAGGGATAATAACACGATATTTCAAGCAAGCAAATGTGATGCTGTCGTACACAAAATGGAAACCCAACAACATCGTCACGGTCCTGATGTCAGATTGTAGTATGTGTTTACTGCTTATGGCGTATGCTGTGACTGGTCCTGAGAAATGTATGAACGGTGTAGAAACAGCTTTTTACCTTATGAAAGATCTGATTTGCTGGAATAGTTACACAGAACAGGACTCGAATAAGGTTACAGCGTTTTCACCAGCCTGGTTGTGTAGCCACGAGACGAAGGTTATAAACCCAATCCAGCCACTCTGAGATTTTCCGCCTTTTCCCTAAATTACTTGAGGGAAATGCCGGAATGGTTCCAAGTATAATGCCACGGCTGACTACCTGTCCCACACATGTCAAACTAATCCTGTAAACATATAAATTCATTATTATACTTAAAATTTGGGTTTTCGTCTTAAATTTCAATTGTACGGCATAACATTCTTTTAAATGAGTTACCTGTATGAATAAAATTGCTACAATAACAACAAAACGGCCCCTCCCGCCGGAGGTTTGAGTCCTCCCTCGGACACGTGTGTGTGTTGTTCTTAGCACACGTTAGCTTAAGTTCCTTTAAGTAGTGTGTAAGTCTAGGGACCAATGACCTCAGCAGTTTGGTCCCTTAGGTATTCACACACATTTGAACAACAACAACAACTACTACTACTACTACTACTACTACTACTACTACTGCCACTTTCTTCTGTAGATGATGAAGGCTATACTCAGTAGGTTGCGGGCTGTTAACTGAACAGCACTCTAATCAAGAAAAAAAAAAATCAAACGCATTTGCGTATTTGCTCATTATAACACTGTTGTACGAAATTTAAGACCACACGTTAGACAATGCAGTTCTTCTGCAGTTTTCGTGTTACTCGATGCCTTCGGATTATTTTGACCCCTTTCACCAGAGATTATACACTGAGGTGTTACAGGCTAGCAATACTCACGTACACAGATGGCGGTAGTACTGTGTACACAAGGTATAAAAGGGCAATGCATTGGTAGCGCTGTAATTTGTACGTAGGTGATTTATGTGAAAAGTTTTCCGAAGTGATTTAGTCACATGACGTGAAGTAACAGACTTGGGACGCGGGACGGTAGTTGGAGCTAGACGCACGGGGCATTCAGTTTCGGAATTCGTTAGGGAATTCAATATTCCGATATCCACAGTGTCTAGAGTGTGCCGAGAATACCAAATTTCAGGCATTACGTTTCACCACGGAGAACGCCGCGACCTTCACTTAACAAACGAGAGCAGTGGCGCTTATGCAGAGTTGTCAGTGCTAACACACAAGTAACACTGAGTGAAATAAGTGCATAAATCGATGTCGGACTGTTAGGCTTTAATGGGCTGTGGCAGCAGACGATCGACGCGAGTGTCTTTGCTAACAGCACTACATCGCCTGCAGTGCATCTACTGGGGTCGTGACCATATTGGCTGGAAGCCAGACGACTGGGAAACTTTGGCCAGCCCTGATGAGTCCCGATTTTAGTTTGCAAGGGCTGATGGTAGGGTTTAAGTGTGGTACAGAGCACAAGAAGCCATGGACCCAAGTTATCAGTTAGGCACTGTGCAAGCTGGTTGTGCTTCCATAATGGAGCGGGCTGTGTTTACATGGAATGGACTGGGTCCTCTAGTCAAACTGAACCGAACGTTGACTGGAAATGGTAATGTTCGGCTACTTTGAGACCGTTTTCAACCAGTCATTGACTTTATGTTCCCGAACAACGATGGACTTTTTATGGATGAGAAAGCGCCCTGCCACCGGGCCACAAATGTTCGAAATTTGTTTGCAGAGCATTCTGGACGATTCGAGCGAATGATTTGGCCACCCAGATTATCAGACAAGAATCCCATCGAACATTCATGGGACATAATCTAGAAACCAGTTCGTATACAAAATCCTGCACCAGCAACACTTTCGCAATTATTGTCGGCAATAGAGACAGACAGCAAGGCTCAATATTTTTGCAGGGGACCTCCAGCTTGTTGAGTCCATGCGACGTCGCTCCAGCTTGTTGAGTCCATGCGACGTCGAGTTGCTGCAGTATGCCGGGAAAAAGGAGGTCCGACACGTTATTGGGAGTTACCCCATGACTTTTATCACCTCGCTTGCAATGGATGAATACGGGTCCTATATGGTTACCAAAGGAAACTTGTAACATTCTTTCTGCGAAATAGTGGCACTGTCGGGTAACGGTGATGGAGGTGTTTAGGGATCTTGCATCCTTCTCTCCAAAGTAGACACCAAAGGATCAACAGTACTCATATCTGGTGACTTTGCTGGCTAGGGAAGATGCAACAATTTATCCTCGTGCTCACAAACCAATCCTGGACGATGGAGCTCTGTGAATAGTGTCCCTATCCCGTTGGAACACGGCATCACCTTTGGGGAAGAAACATTGTACCAAGAGATGGACCTAATCACATAATCCTTGTCCGTAATGTGAGGCTGCAGAGCAGCAATGGTGCTCATGCAATACCACGATGTGTTCGCCCAAGTCATCACCGAACCTCCACCATGTATCATTCTTAACTCAGCCAGAAGTTGGAAACAGTGTGAAACAAGACTCGTCCAACCAAATACTTTTCTTCCATTGCTCCATAGTTCAAGTTTTATGGCTTCGTCACCACATTTTCCTGTTACAGAAATTTTCATCTCTAATGATTGTTTCTGGTATTCCAGCTCGCTTCGCAATTCTTTGCGTCTGGAGCTCACTTCGTACCGTTTTCGTGCTGACAGGGTTCAGGAGTGCGACGTTGAGTGCTACAGCGACTTTTGCAGCTGTCGTCCTCTTATTTTTCGTCATAACTTTCTTCGATGACCGTCTGTCACGATCACTCAAAACGCACTTTCGTCCTCAATCCTGTGAGTATGTAAATTCATGTTGATAAGAACTACATTTTTTGTTGTTAAATTATAATTACACGCCATCGTATTCTTGTAAAAATGATAACCGTATGAATAAAAGTACTTCTGCTACTACTACTACGACTACTACTACTACTGCACTATTACGACCAGTACTGCTTTGTAGAAACAGATAGCGTGGACTGTAATCTGTAATCTGCTTTGTAGAAACAGATAGCGTGGACTGTAAGTTGTGGGCTGTCAACTGTGCAGAACTCCATTGTCAAATGACTCCGATGAAGAGAAATGGATTAAATGCAATTGCTCTTTTTCTTACTGTAACGAGGACTCTACACCGACGCGTTAGACGACGTAGTCTCTCGGCAGTTTTCTCGCTACTCAATGATTTTGGACTATTCTGACCCCTTTTACCGGAAATTATAGAATCACTGGATAAAATATTAGCCGCACACTTGTACGGGCAAACTGGTCGTTTTAAAGCGGAGTAGCTGTTGTACAGTTGGTAAAAAGCGGTCATGTGACCCTAAAACGAAGACGTAAGTCATGGCAGTGAAGTGGTGTGTATGGGCAAGTCGATTGTATTGAATCAGCGCAGTACCATAGGTCAAGCTGGAGAGATGACAATATAATAGAAAGGGGCTATCTTGCTTGGACTTCTCCATGACAACAGCGATAGTGAATCTCTCCGATTTGTGAACGTATCAACGCGGAATGTCCAACGAGTCCACATGGAATGGTACACCACTCACAATCACGTAACCCAACGTAAGGAGAGTGATCGTAAATTTATTCTAACCAACTCCTTGCCAATGACAGTCTATTTCAATCCCGAGAGAAATTGCTGCTTTCTGTGAACGAGAGGCTATCTCACCCAATTTTTTAGCGAGTACTGCCACGAGAATTGCATGCAATTGTCATTTGGAGCTCGGCATCTCCAAAAGCAGTCAAGAAATTTTCGAGAATTTTGTTAACAACTTTTTCCCTTTATGTATTGCATTTACGTTTATATATTGTATGTCTTAAAAAGAAATACAGCCTATGTCTCTCAGAAAGTTCATTAGGGTATCGCGTAAAGATTTTAAGAAAATCGGTCAACTATTTATCGAGGTTTCTGGTAGCAATGTTAAACAACGATTTGTCTTTATACAGTAGCATAAATTTCAAACTGATATTCAAATTCTGCTTTACTAGCTTGTTTCCAAAATTTAGGAATCAAAATAGGGAACTCGATATAAAAATAATGAATAGAACGCCAGAGTTCATGTTATTGCTTTCGTTTTGTTTGTACCCACTGCTACGTAACTGTGGTTGTAATTTCCACATGTTTCCAGAGCACTCCATGAATATGCCTTTTAATGAAAGGTTTTTCATTAAAAGCTTGTAAACAACAGTAAGGACGATATACTGACTAATTTTCCCGGTAGACTGCGGATTTACGTGGTAGTCCGGTGTTTTGATCGCATTTTTTCTCTGACTGACAGCGTTCTGGGAAGCCGTACCTCGCCGGTTGCGCCAGATTAGGTGCATTCAGCGGCGCGAAGCGCCTATTCAGGGTAGCGCCGCGCCCATCCCAATTACCGGTTGATTACGACGCGTAGAACTGCACCGGATTCGATCACGGCGCCGTATTAATGCGGATCCACGTGGGCGGCGTGACAACAAACGCTGTGCGGGGCGCCCGGCCACGAGAATAATACCTGTCCGAGGACAACGAAGAGCCATGGCACGAAATGCAGGCTGGGCCGTGTGCAAAGGGCGAAAGTTCGCACGGCATGAAGTTCTGCGGTAAATCGATAATTTCTGCTCTGAATGTGACTACCATACGTCAGTGGTGAGCAAAAGTACGCCTCGTCATATTGACGTACAGTAACACAAGCATGTGTCATATCTTCGAAATAAACCCACACTGTCTGATCAGTTGTATCCGAACACGTCTGTACAAGGTGAATCATCTAAAAGTTTCGCTGCAAATATTGCAGAAATGGAAGGTGCTAATGAGTGCGGTTTTCACAGAATGGGGTTGTAGTCAGGGTTTCGAAAAGAAATGGCTCTGAGCACTATGGGACTTAACATCTATGGTCATCAGTCCCCTAGAACTTAGAACTACTTAAACCTAACTAACCTAAGGACAGCACACAACACCCAGCCATCACGAGGCAGAGAAAATCCCTGACCCCGCCGGAAATCGAACCCGGGAACCCGGGCGTGGGAAGCGAGAACGCTACCGCACGACCACGAGATGCGGGCAGTCAGGGTTTCGTATTGTTACCCAACCAACTGATTGTAATAATAACTAGGAAGTGTATTTTTGAGCAAACATACACCATTTTAAATAGAACAATGCCTATCGAACTAAAAATAGGGTAAATTAGAATGTCAGTGGTGTTTGTTGCAAGATTCTAGTGCGAGACGTTTACGACATATAGTATTTTTAAAAGTTCCCACACCAACACGTGTGCAATACCTGTGGTAGCACATACTAAAGAACAATAAAAAATGGTTCAAATGGCTCTGAGCACTATGAGACTTTACTTCTGAGGTCATCAGTCCCCTAGAACTTAGAACTACTTAAACCTAACTAACCTAAAGACATCACACACATCCATGTCCGAGGCAGGATTCGAACCTGCAATCGTAGCGGTGGCGCGGTTCCAGACTGTAGCGCCTAGAACCGGTCGGCCACTCTGGCCGGCCAAAGAACAATACAAGTGCATAGATTAGTTATGTGGATTACCAGTAACGAGACCATTGGGCATCAGAGGTTGTGTTGAAAATGCATTCTCCGAATATTATTTCGAGCAGTTAGTTCATGAGCCCACGCGAATAGTAAACGGTTGTGAAAACACACTTTACCTCTTAGCAACAAATAATACTGAGCTAAAAACGAGCATCAGAACGGATACAGGGTTGTCGTAGCGAGACTGAATACTGTAACTCCAAAACCCACCAAAAATAAACGAAAAATGTTGTTGTTGTTGTTGTTGTGGTCTTCAGTCCTGAGACTGGTTTGATGTAGATCTCCATGCTACACTATCCTGTGCAAGTTTCTTCATCTCCCAGTACCTAATGCAACCTACATCCTTCTGAATCTGCTTAGTGTATTCATCTCTTGGTCTCCCTCTACGATTTTTACCCTCCACGCTGCCCTCCAATGCTAAATTTGTGATCCCCTGATGCCTCAGAACATGTCCTACTAACCAGTCCCTTCTTCTCGTCAAGTTGTGCCACAAACTCCTCTTCTCCCCAATTCTATTCACTACCTCCTCTTTAGTTATGTGATCTACCCATCTAATCTTCAGCATTCTTCTGTAGCACCACATTTCGAAAGCTTCTATTCTCTTCCTGTCCAAACTACTTATCGTCCATGTTTCACTTCCATACATGGCTACACTCCATACAAACACTTTCAGAAACGACTTCCTGACACATAAATCTATACTCGATGTTAGCAAATTTCTCTTCTTCAGATGAAATGCACCAGTTCAAAAAAGCAGATAAAAATTCACTTGATGCCTTCCTGAGAGACAATCTCCATTCCTTCCGAATTAACAATATAAGTGTAGACAAGATGTGGCCTGAATTCAAAGAAATAGTACTGGCAGCAACTGAGAGATTTATACCAAATAAATTAACAAACGACTGAGCTGATCCTCCTTGGTACACAAAACGGGTCAGAACACTATTGCAGAAAAAACGACAAAAACACGGCAAATTTAAACACACGCAAAATTCCCAAGATCGGCGATCTTCTACAGAAGCTCAAAATTCAGCGCGGACTTCAGTGCGAGATGCTTATAATAGTTTCCATAACGAAACTTTTTCTCGAAACCTGGCAGAAAGTCCAAATAGATTCTGAGCGTAAGTGAATTATGCTAGCTGCAAGACGCAATCAATGCCTTCTCTGCGCGACAGCAATGGATATACTATCGAAGACGGTACTACCAAAGCAGAGTTACTAAACACAGCTGTCCGAAATGCCTTCACAAAAGAATACAAATTAAATATTCGAGAATTCGATTCAAGAACAGCTGCCAACGTGAGTGACGTAGAAGTAGATATTCTCAGAGTATTGAAGCAACTTAAATCATTAAATAAAATCAAGTCTTATGGTCCAGACAGTATACCAATTAGGTTCCTTTCAGAGTTCAAATGGCTCTGAGCACTATGGGACTTAACTGCTCAGGTCATCAGTCCCCTAGAACTTGGAACTACTTAAACCTAACTAACCTAAGGACATAACCCACATCCATGCCCGAGGCAGGATTCGAACCTGCGACCGTAGCGGTCGCGCGGTTTCAGACTGTAGCGCCTAGAACCTCTCGATCACTCCGGCCGGCCCTTTCAGAGTATGCTGATGCAATAGTTCCATACTTAACAATCATATACAACCGGTCGCTCGACGAAAGAATCCGTACCCAAAGACTGGACAGTGGCACAGGTCACACCAATATTCAAGAAAGGTAGTAGGAGTAATCCACTAAACTACAGGCCTATACCATGAACGTCGACATGCAGCAGGATTGTGGAACATTGTGTTCGAACATTATGAACTACCTTTAAGAAAACTGTCTATTGCCAAACAGTCAACTTTTACGAAACATCGTTCTTGTGAAACAGAACTACCTCTTCGCCTGCATGAGGTTTTGAGTGCTATTGGCAAGGGATTTCAGACTGATTCCATATTTCTGGATTTCCGGAAGGTTTTTGACATTGTACCACACAAGTGGCTTGTAGAGAAATTGCGTGCTTATCGTCTCAATTATGTAACTGGATTTGTGATTTCCTGTCAGAGGGGTCACAGTTCATCGTGTAAAACAGAAGTGATTTCTGGCGCTTTCCAAGGTAGTGTTAAGGCGCTTTGCTTATCCATATAAACGATTTGAGAGACAATCTGAGCAGCCTTTTTAGGTAGTTTGCAGATGACTCTGTCGTTTATCGACTAATCAAGTCATCAGAAAATCAAAACAAATTGCAAAACGATTTGGCATTGGAACCTAAATAGCGAAAAGTGTGAGGTCCGAGATGGCTGCAGGAATACGTCGTTGCTTTCATCCGCTGTAGTTCATATGTCTTTGGAGAAACCGTCTTTTAGCTTTACACACACAATAAAGTCTACAGGTGCCAAATCCAGGGAACGGGCCGGCGAAGGTGCAGGTCCTCTGTGTACAGTCCAACGATTGGGAAACAATTCGTGAAGACATGCTGTAGTTTTCATGCACTATGGGCTGGACAGATATCATGTTAGGGCCACGGATTCCTCGTCGTATGTAGAGGAAAGTCTTCTAGCAGCCGTGGAATGCCCATGTGCAGCAGTTAACACGGTTCTCACACTCGTTTCCTTGCAGTTCTTGATGGAGAGAGATGTGACAGAGATGGAACCTACGTGATGGAGAACGCTTAGGACAGTTTCCTGACTATGCCACTTCGACTGTGCAGGAGCCAACGTGCGGATCAAATGCGACAGTAGCGAGCATACTCATTAATTTCCCCCTATTTTGTCATCATTTGTTTCCTAATCTTACGTTGTCTAGGTGTTACACTTGTTGAAAAGTTTGATAAATAAATTTCGTGGTGGTTGACGTCTATTGGGATATCTTGCCACATACACCGTACAAGAACGAACTACATTGTTCCTACACTCTCCATCGTCCATGAGCACGTCAGCTTTTTCTGCATTGGTAAATCCCATCATAGACTCATGCCTTACTGCTTGGATTGCCACACATTAACTGACTTGCAAGTCGCAATGTACTCAAGGAACACATAACCACACTGTAAGCAAACATAACAACATCACACTTAGTAAGTATACAGATTGAACGGCACGAGCATCGGTGCGGAAACTTTTCAAAATACGGCATCTCGTAAACGACGCTGACTAGAAGCCTGAAATAAACGCCACTGACATTCAAATTAACCTTCATTTAATTTGTCAATGTCAACAGGCACTGTTCCATTTTAAAAAGTGTTTGTTGGCAAAAAAAATACACTTTCTTACGACTTTTACAGCCTATTTATTGGGTAACAGTACAAGCCCCTGACTACCAATGTTTTCTGTGGGAACCGCACGTCAAAAGCATTTTCCATTTCCGCATTATCTGCAGTACAAGTTTTAGGTATTCACCCTGTACAGTATGGAATCGGCCACGAGATGTAACGAGAGCCACCCCCGCCTGTATAAAAGGAGGTGTTGAGTATCGTGTTGGCAGTAGCGAAGCCGTACCAGCAGAATGGATCGGTGAGGAGAGCTTAGTGACTTTGGGGGTGTACTGGTCATTAGACGACGCCTGACAAACAAATCCACCAAAGACATTTCAACTCTTCCAAAGCTGCCTAAGTCGACTAATGGTGATGCGATTATTGAAGTGGGAACGCGAAGGCATAACCGCGCCTAAACCAAAACCAGACAGACCTCGATTGCTGACTGACAGACACTATCGAGCATTGCGGAGTGTGGTGGTAAAAAATTATAGGAAATCAGCGGAAAGAATCTCTCGTGAATGTTACCAACAGTCTAGCTAATATAATGACTAGCGAGGTAAAAATAATGGTTGTACAGTCATCGAGCAGATCCTCATAAACCCCACATATCTGCAGTGAACGCTAAGCAGAGCTTCAGGACGTGTAAAGAGCGTCGCTAATGGGGCTGTGGACGGCTGGGAGCGAATGATTTGGGGTGATAAATTATACTACACCCTATGACAATTCGATAGGAATATACGGGGTGGTCCAATGACAGTCACCGGGCCAAATATCTCACGAAATAAGCATCAAACGAAAAAACTACAAAGAACGAAACTCGTTTAGCTTGAAGGGGGAAACCAGATGGCGCTATGGTTGGCCCGCTAGATGGTGCTGCCGTAGATGAAACGGATATCTACGGTTTTTTTTAAAAATAGGAACCCCCATTTTTTATTACATATTTGTGTTGTAAGTAAAGAAATATGAATGTTTTAGTTGGACCACTTTTTTCGCTTTGTGATAGATGGCGCTGTAATAGTCACAGACGTATATGTATGTGGTATCACGTAACACTCCGTCAGTGCGGACGGTGTTTGCTTTGTGATACATTGCCCGTGTTAAAATGGACCGCTTACCAATTGCGGAAAAGATCGATATCGTGTTGATGTATGGCTATTGTGATCAAAATGCCCAACGGGCGTGTGCTATGTCTACTGCTCGGTATCCTGGACGACGTCATCCAAGTGTCCGGACCGTTCGCCGGATAGTCACATTATTTAAGGAAGCAGGACCACGACCTGCAACAAATGATGATGCCCAAGTAGGTGTTTCACCTGCTGTCGCGGCTAATCTGCACATCAGTAGCAGACAAATTGCGCGAGAATCGGGAATCTCAAAAACGTCGGTGTTGAGAATGCTACATCAACATCGATTGTACCCGTACCATATTTCTATGCAACAGAATTTGCATGGCGACGACTTTGAACGTCGTGTATAGTTCTGCCACTGGGCACAAGAGAAATTACCGGACGATGACAGAATTTTTGCACGCGTTCTATTTAGCGACGGAGCGTTATTCACGAACAGCGGTAACGTAAACCGGCATAATATGCACTATTGGGCAACGGACCATCCACGATGGCTGCGACAAGTGGAACATCAGCGACCTTGGCGGGATAATGCATGGTGTGGCATTATGGGAGGAAGAATAATTGGCCCCCATTTTATCGATGGCAATCTAAATGGTGCAATGTATGCTGATTTCCTACGTAATGTTCTACCGATGTTACTACAAGATGTTTCACTGCATGACAGAATGGCGATGTACTTCCAACATGATGGATGTCCGGTACCTAACTCGCATGCGGTTGAAGCGGTATTGAAAAGCATATTTTATGACAGGTGGATTGGTCGTCGAAGCACCATGCCATGGCGCGCACGTTCACCTGATCTGACGTCCCCGGATTTCTTTCTGTGGGGAACGTTGAAGGATATTTGCTATCGTGAACCACCGACATCGCCTGACAACATGCGTCAGCGCATCGTCAATACATGTGCGAACATTACGGAAGGCGAACTACTCGATGTTGAGAGGAATGTCGTTACACGTATTGCCAAATGCATTGAGGTTGACGGACATAATTTTGAGCATTTATTGCATTAATGTGATACTTACAGGTAATCACGCTGTAACAGCATCCGTTCTCAGAAATGATAAGTTCAAAAAGGTACATTTATCACATTGGAAAGTACCGAAATAAAATGTTCAAACGTACCTACGTTCCGTATTTTAATTTAAAAACCCTGCCGGTTACCAACTGTTCGTCTAAAATTGTGAGCCATATGTTTGTGACTATTACAGCGCCATCTATCACAAAGCGAAAGAAGTGGTCCCAGAAATACATATTTGTTTACGTACTACACGAATATGTAATAAAAAATGGGGGTTCCTATTTTAAAAAAACGCAGTTGATATCCGTTTGACATATGGCTGCGCCATCTAGCGGGCCAACCATAGCGCCATCTGGTTTCTCCCTTTAAGCTAGACAAGTTTCGTTCTTTGGAGTTTTTTTCGTTTGACGCTTATTTCGTGTGATATTTGGCCCGGTCACGATCAATGGACCACCCTGTGAAACCAATGGTGTCCACAGTGAACTAAGGAAGAGGTGGTGTTACGATACGTGGGTGTTTTTGGTCTATAGAGTGTGGTTCCCATATCGAAGTAAAGTAAGTGCTGCATTAAGAGGGATTTGTATACGTTTTAAAGCAAGTGTACTGCGTACGGTAGAGGAACAGTTAGGGGGCGATTATAGTATTAGCGTGAAAATACCTCCTGTCATAAAGGAGCATCTTTGAGGTAATGGTTCGTGAAGAACAACATTCCTGAAATGGACTGGCCTGCCCAGTGTCCCGATCTAAACCCAATGGAACATCTCTGGGATGAGATAGAACGTCGACTTCGCTCCACACCCCAGCGTCCAACATTGCTGCCTTCACTGGTTTCGGCTCTTGAGGAAGAATTGTCTGCCATTCCTCCACACTCATTCAGACACCTCTTTGGAAGTGTCTTCAGCAGGGTTCAAGCTGTCAGAAAGCGATCGATGATCACACTCCATATTAATGTCCAAAAGTATGTGTCCAGACACTTTTATCACGTAGTGTAACTACCTATTTAGCAAAGTTCCTTAAGGAAGACCAAATTAAGGCAAAATAGGAAATCAATAATTGAAAACTCCACCAACTAGCCTAGAGGACCGGCGTTGCCGAGAGACTGCCATGCCCTGCTCTGCCAATTTTCTCATATGGATGAGATAGTAAAGGGTATGGGGTCAGAATCAGTACCGACCCTATCGGTTTTCCAGACCTTCCAGCTGCTACTTGCATTCAAGCATCTCCTCGTCTGTCCTCAGTCAACAGAGTACACCACATTCCAATCCTCTCACCACAGAAAAGCAAATATTGGAGTTTGAACCCAAAGTCCTCTTCACAGTTATGTTATGTTAACCGGGGACCTAGAAACAACGGAGAGGCTCCATCCCCGTCGCAGCCGCAGTGGTCCGCAACCCCACTATGACTACCTCAGTCTACTTCACCCCTCCGCCGCCCCACACCGAACCCAGTGTTATTGTGCGGTTCGGCCCTCAGTGGATTTTCTCCGCTCAGAAGGTGGGTGTTGTGTTGTCTTCATCATCATTTCATCCCCATCCGGCGCTCAGGTCGCCCAATGTGGCGTCGAATGTAATAAGACCTACACCAAGGCGGCCGGACTTATGCCGTAAGGGGCCTCCCGGCCAATGACGCCCAACGCTCATTTCCATTTCATTTCTCCGAGGAGATGAGTGCTGCGGGTCCTGTTACCCGTACTATAACTGGTAAACGCTACGAGCGTCTTTTGCCCACTTACGAAATTCCAACCCTTCAACAGGTTGTATGTGTGGGTAGGCGCATGGTGCTCTTCATCACAATGTACAGCCAGTGAAACGGCTGCTGGAGAGGCATTTCGGTTCAAAAATGGCTGTGAGCACTATGGGACTTAACAGCTGAGGTCATGAGTCCCCTAGGACTTAGAACTACTTAAACCTAACTAACCTGAGGACATCACACACATCCATGCCCGAGGCAGGATTCGAACCTGCGACCGTAGCTATCGCGCGGTTCCAGACTGTAGAGCCTAGAACCGCTCGGCCTCCTCGGCCGGCAGGCATTTCGGTAATGCTAAAATTTTCAGTGTCATTTCCCTACATGGGAATCCGCGTGACTTCTGGCTGTGGGGTTATCTGAAACATGTGTTCAGTGCACCAGTTACGAACGTAGCTGAATTTGGGGCTCGCACTCCGCAATGCATTCTAAACGCGAATCCCGAGACACTACAATCTGTTGTGGAACGTGCTGTTTCCCGATTTCTGCTTGTGGCAGAAAACGGTGGACAGCACATTAAACGTGGCTTGTACGTCTCAAGACACTTAATAACCGATTTCATTTTGTCCTTTATACAGTTTTTGACCCCATATTCTGTCAGAGACAGCAAAGGACTTGGAATAGCAGTTGAACGGAATGGACAGTGTCTTGAAAGGAGGATATAAGATGAACAACAAAAGCAAAACGAGGATAATGGAATGTAGTCGCATGAAGTCGGGTGATGCTGAGGGAATTACATTAGGAAATGAGACACTTAAAGTAGTAAAGGAGTTCTGCTATTTGGGGAGCAAAATAACTTATGATGGCCGAAGTAGAGAGGATATAAAATGTAGACTGACAATGGCAAGGAAAACGTTTCTGAAGAAGAGAAATTTGTTGACATCGAGTATAGATTTAAGTGTGAGGAATTCGTTTCTGAAAGTATTTGTATGGAGTGTAGCCATGTATGGAAGTGAAAGATGGACGATAAGTAGTCTGGACAAGAAGAAAATAGAAGCTTTCGAAATGTGGTGCTACAGAAGAATTCTGGAGATTAGATGGGTAGATCACATAACTAATGAGGAGGTATTGAATAGAACTGGGGAGAAGAGGAGTTTGTGGCACAACTTGACAAGAAGAAGGGACCGGTTGGTAGGACATGTTCTGATGCATCAGGGGATCACAAATTTAGCATTGGAGGGCAGTGTGGAGGGTAAAAATCGTAGAGGGAGACCAAGAGATGAATATACTAAGCAGGTTCAGAAGGATGTAGGTTGCAGCAGGTACTGGGAGATGAAGAAGCTAGCACAGGATAGTGTAGCATGGAGAGCTGCATCAAACCAGTCTCAGGACTGAAGACCGCAACAACAACAACAGAAACAGACGTTATTTTCCTTTTAATGGGTTTTTAGGTGCACGACAATTAAAAACCAATTTTTCCCATCCGATGTGGTACTGCCTTAACGCAGTGGATGGACTTACCTAACCAACAGCGCCACCACTGGTGACTGCCGAACTTGTGGCTCTGAGCACTATGGGACTTAACATCTGTGGTCATCAGTCCCCTAGAACTGAGAACTACTTAAACCTAACTAACCTAAGGACATCACATACATCCATGCCCGAGGCAGGATTCGAACCTGCGACCGTAGCAGTCGCGCGGTTCCGGACTGAGCGCCTACAACCGCTAGACCACCGCGGCCGGCCCGAACTTGTGCTGTCATGGACACTGAATTGTACGGATGGTGTAATTTGCAACTCAAACCACAGCCATTGTATTACGATTCATCTGTCATTCGTAGCTGGCCCCATTTACTTTAAGACGCTTGCAGTGCCACCTGCGTGAATAATATACTGTTACAATTGGACGTGGCTCTGTTTCTACAGCATTTTGAAACTGGAACTTTCATTATGGACACCGTGTACATTCTATACACACCATAAATTAAAGTCAATGTCGCGTTTTTCTGTTTTTTTTTCTGAAGGCTTATCTTAGGAATTACTATAGAGATTTTGATTTAGTTTTCACTAACAGGTAGACCAGTTAAGGAGGAAGTTTTTTGTATGTAATTACCGCTACGCCAAACAATTTTGCAGATTAAAATTTGTCACCCGTACACGTTTCTATGAGAATGATGTCCCCAATGACACCGTCATATCAGTTTCAAATATTTTGAATCAGTTGTATCGTTAACCAAACATAGTTTGGATATGATATGGACCGCGGTACCGACGAAGCAATTAATAGGTTTACTGAACACAGGAAATTTTTTTATATGATAAGAAATCACCACTTTGGATGCTCTACAAGTTGCTGATGTAGTCTGATCGTACGGCAGTCGTAACAGTCTATCAATCAATCGTTTTAGTCATAAAATATACGGTTTTCAAGTAATTCGTAGGAGCAGACCAAGACCAAATTATCTGCATTGTAATAACTACATTGCGGTTTCCGCAGGTTTAGATCCTTCACCCAATACTGATCTCCTATGTCAATAGTTTTTTGTATCACGAAGAAAAATTAGTTCTTTTCGTAGATGTTACACACAACAGTTACCAAAAAATGCAATTCTTTGCGATAGTGATTAACTGGTTTTGTTATATCACAATGTACTGAAGAATGCGAATTTTGATACTGGAGTTTCTTTTTTTAAATTCAGCTTATCTTTTCCAGATTGTATTTATTATACAAAAATCCTAACATGTTCACCACCATTGTTGCACAGATAAGTAATCACTTTAATTATCTTTGATGTAATTAATTGCACATATCTATGATTTTCCACCTCTTCATTAGAGAACCATCAACAGCTCCCCACCTTCAACCAATGAGCCGTACCAATGTGAAATGCAAATGTCGTGTGACTAGGGCCTCCCGTTGGGTAGGGCGTTCACCGGGTGCAAGTCTTTCGATTTGACGCCACTTCGGTGACTTGTGCGTCGATGGGGATGAAATGATGACGATTAGGACAACACAACACCCAGTCCCTGAGCGGAGAAAATCTCCGACCCAGCCGGGAATCGAACCCGGGCCCTTAGGATTGACATTCTGTCGCTCTGACCACTCAGCTACCAGGGGCGGACAACGTGAAATAATATATATGGAACTAATTCTAATGCATAAGTTCACTTTCTTTAGCCGTAAGAATAACTGCTTCATTTAGGGCTGTTACTTTCATTCAGTGATGGCACAGAGGATAATACGAGGGTTGACTCAAAAGTAATGCCTCCCCTTTCGTAACTCTTCAACAGTTAGTAGCATGGGGATGCGGTGGGTACTGGCTTATTCCATAGCCTCTTCTCGACAGCTCCAGTTGGCGGGAAGCTTTAGCATTGAACGGTTGTGTTGTTACAGTACAAAGTATGGAACCCTGTGCAGATGATCCGTCAATGCGATTTAAGCAACGTGCAGTCATTTAATTCTTGACGGCAGAAGGTGTCACCCCAAAGGAGATTCATCAGAGAATGAAAGCAGTTTGTAGTGATTGTGTTTATGTGAGTACTATGCATCGTTAGGCATGTAAGTTTTAAGATGTTGCGGCGGGAACATCTGACCTGCGACACAAACAAAGAGTTGGACTTCCTGTGACAGCAACCACCGACTTTAACAAGTAAAAAGTTGACAGGTTGATTCAGGACGATCGTCGTATCACTCAGAGAGAAATTGCAAGCACAATCGGCATTTACAAGATTGTGTGGGTCGCATTAGCGCTTTGCTTGGGTATCGGAAGATCTGTTCAAATGGTTCAAATGGCTCTGAGCACTATGGGACTTAACTTCTGAGGTCATCAGTCCCATAGAACTTAGAACTACTTAAACCTAACTAACCTACGGACATCACACACATCCATGCCCGAGGCAGGATTCGAACCTGCGACCGTAGCGGTCGCGCGGTTCCAGACTGAAGCGCCTAGAACCGCTCGGCCACTCCGGTCGGCGGAAGATCTGTGCACGATGGGTTCCCCGGATGCTTATTCCTGAAATGAAAGCGCACAGACCTGAAATTAGCCAGGAACTCCTCTCGCGTTACTAGAATGAAGGTGACGCCTTTCTCCATTCCGATAATTAAAGACGATTTGAGGGGACATCATTATGCTTCTGATGAAGACGTTGAGAGAACTGTGAAATTGTGGTTGCGGAAACAGAGTGTCGACTTCTTCCGTGACGGCTTCAGGAAACTTGTTCATTGTTGGCATAAATGTAGCCGATTGGCTGGCGATTATATGGAAAAGTGAATATTGGTAATTAAAGATGACTTTCTAAGAATTACTTCTGCGTTTGATTTCTTAAAATATTCCCAACCAAACCCAACCCAAGTAATGAGTGTGGAAGCATTACTTTTCATTCAAACCTCGTATTTTGAGGTATCTCGTCATTTAGGTGAAAGAAATTCATTGTGCAAAGAGAAGTAATTACAGATACTTCTGAAATGCGCTCATGTATATTTTGAAACTGTATATTTAAGCATATAGCAATATTAGCCACATCCTCAGAGTTTAGTCATTCACCGAAGATCATCAACAATCCATTTGAGTTTCAGAGTAACAAAGGTATCCAGTAATACAGTATTTGAAGGAAAACTTATGTACATCAGCCTCTAGTGAATCTATGGTTGGCATAGAGAGAAAACAACTTGGACATACACCCAAGGAAATAAAATGTCTTATAGACTGCAACAATGTAAACAGAGATTATAGTTGTTTCTTCTTATCAACTCCTCCTATAACGGGGAGTATTTATTGAATAGAAATTCATGATCATTTGGCCAAAAGATAAATATAAAACTCAAATTTTAAAGAACTGTCTACAATTTTTGTTCACCTGACACATTCCACATCGTAATGTTTATCGTCAGTTTGCTTCTGGGGGTCAAATAACTAATTGATAGGACAATAAACATTTAAAGTAATAAAACATAGTTTGAGTCAAAGTGCAAGGGATTATGTAAAAATCTGTAAAACAAACGATCTTCATGAATGAATGCATATTTTTTAGACAACTGGTGATGTTTATTGACATTAAATTGAGGGGAAACAAAAATGTCAGAATGTAAAGTACAATAAATCAGCCGAAAATAAAAGTAACCTCAAAAATAACCTGCAGCTACACTTCATAGTCCTCCTTGCAGCGTGAATCACCGATTATGTAGCGTACTAGAATCAGTTAACACTTTCTTGCCCATTCTCGAACGGTTCACGGGAAGAACTACTGCTTGTGAGGTTTCATATGAGTTTTCCAAAACAGTGGTTTCGGGAGATGTATGTGGGAGGAAAAAACATGTTGCTCGACTTCTTTTGTAACTATCTGGAATTTTAAGAGTAACACTTCAGCTGGAGTTTGAAGAACATCACCGAGATGCTATTGCAGTTAATAAATGTGCCGCTCTTCTTTGGATCTTCCCTACGACCTCCATTATTACTACCTGGTAACGGTTCTAGACTGAATGAGGAGTCTGTTAAACTCCCTTAACAGTCACCTAAATCGAGAGCGGTTTGACATATTCATAGTATGCGTTCAATAATACTCTGTCGTTTGACTTTTATACAGTTCTTTCATTTGATTTTATGTATACAGGCTGAAGTGGCGAGTGGAAATTTGTTCCAAGGCCGGGAATCGAAACCAGGTCCCCTGCTTACTAGGCAGGTTCGTTGGCCACTAAGCCACCTTGCCACAGCATTCACAGAACTACATGGATTATCGTGGCATGCCTTCCTCCTCAAACCAAATTCTCACTAACACAATTGCCGAAGCTCTCCATTTTCTGGAATAGCAACTCAGCATCGAACGTTAATGGGGGAACCAGCCTGTAACTCAGGAGCAGGTACTCATAAAAATGAAATGGCACAGTTTCGAAGACTTTAATGGTCATACGGACATGATTTTTTGTGTGTAGACTGAAGCAGCGAGTGAAAATTTCTACCAAGACTGGGAATCGAACCCGGGTCTCCTGCTTACTAGCCAGGTGCGTTATCCCCCTTTTTTTTTTTTTAATCTCATTTTGTTCGCTTTCGTTCGTTGTATCTGCTTGGGGCGGATGTCGTAAGACATCCGTTTAAGTTCGTTGTTGATCGGTTAACTCAGTTTTTTTATTACAGAGGGCAGCTAACCCTCTGACCGAACACGCTGAGCTACCGTGCCGGCTGTCCCCTAAGCCACTTTGGGACAGCGGTCCACACAACTGCAATTTAAAGTAGACTGGGTTTGCAGTGAGAATTTGGATCATAGAGGGGGGTGTGTCAGGGTAATCCATGCAGTTCTGTGGCTTAGTGGCTAACGCACCTGCCTAGTAAGCAGAAGACCCTTGTTCGATTCCCAGCCTCGGTACAAAGTTTCACTCGCCACTTCAGTCTCTATACATAAAATCATATCTTTATGTGACCAGTAAAGTCTCTGAAACTGTGTCATTTCATTTGTACTTTCATTTGGTTCTTCCGTCTTGAATTTCTACAGGTGCATACTCTTACATATTTTTCTGTTTCGTTTGTTGCCAAAGGTTCATAGCAAAACTTTTACCTGAACTCCGGTAGGGCTCCTTCCAAACTGGAAAATAAAAAGAACTAAAAGAACGGTCAGAGAGCTGTAAGGACACACCTTGGTCGAATGAGAAAAACAGAGAAGATATTTAGATGTAATAACATGTGATATTTCGCTGCCGCAACTAATATTATGCATTTCAATGTTTGCTCTGTCTCCTGGCCTTGAGTGTGAATGATTACAGTCAGAGTAACTCCAGATATATTTCGACAGGGTCACAGAACCATGCAAGCAGCACCTCGTGTCAAGCTGTGCTGTCATCTCATGTGCGATTTGCGAAAGTTAACAATTAATCTACGTCTAGTACACAAGCCATGTAGCCATGTTACGCATGAGAGTACCATAATGGATGTCCGCTTACCATGTTCCATCCGTCTAAACGTCAATAGTAAGTAATATCCAGGGAAGTGTTTTGAGATGAACATTAAGAGAATGAGCGTATTAGGTTTTATATTTTTGTTCGTGATGGAAGGGCGTTATTTGTTCAAGAGTGTTATGGTTAGGTATTAAGTAATTAACGAAAGTGTAACTGAAAATCATTTTTGCTGAGGTCCACGTTGGGTAATTGAAGTGGAAATAAAATCAGTAATAATGTAGTATAGTTACATTGCTACAGCTTTTATACCTGTTATTTTGGTTTCATTGATTGCAAATGCTTTACTGAAAGTACATTGGTTTCGTTAGTTTGTATGATTGAAATATTTGCCATTTGAATGCACTGGCTGTAATAGAAGTAACACAAATTTTGTCAGAAAACTGTATAGAGTTTTAAATTTAACGCTAAATAAATAGTTTAAACAAAGCATGGATACTGAGAAGGCAATACATAAAATATGTTTCCTAAATGCACTTTACAAAGTACATGATAAAAGTAATAATAATGACGTGTGGCTCAAAGGCAGAGTGCAAGTCTTTCAATTGAACTCCACTTCAGCAACAAAAAAAGTGTAGGATGAGAAACATTCACGGGTCAAAATTACAGCTTTTGCGTGATAGATATTGGTAATTACTCTACGTATCTGCATGTGTGATGGATTGCGGTTTAAAGGCTTTGTTCCTAGGGACAATATCGCCCAGCACTCGCGTGGGAAGAATTCGAGGTAATCAGGTGGGCTTCAACGGAGAACGGACGGCCCTCTCGGTCCAGTGCAAATATTCCATTCAGCTGGCATTCGAGGAGGGGCATGCTAAGCATGAAATTATCGACAGCAGTTGCAGAAAGCGGGGGCAAATTAATTCCGTCCATTCCGCTTATTGTCCGGGCCCGGTAGAACGTCTGGCCTGTATCGACAACATTGTCATAGCTCGGTGTTTGCCCTGCAAATTCCCGCGGTCATCTCGCTACGTTATTGAATGACGCCTGCCGCGTGGTGCCGAATTTTGGCGCGCAGTTTACGTCGCACGTAATAACGCCGTAAATTCACAGAACCCACAGAGGAGGAGGTCATTATGAGGTGATCCAAATACCGTATATAAGCTCGCTATTTTATTTTCTGCGGTTATCCGCTTTGAAGGGGTCTGAGAGGAAAGCTGTTGAGGATTTCATGGATTATATGTTACCGTCACAGTAAACTTTATAAAGTTTGCTATCAATGGTAGTGTTACTTGAGGCAGAGTTATAAAAAAATAGTACAAAACTAATAAAAAGGATAATGTTTTGGTAATACATCAGTTTTGCAGTGGTTTGATACCATGTTTCATTTCAGGCCATCGTGTGCTAATACTTCCACGGCTACACAACTGTTACACCCAATATAAGATATTTGACATGTTTCAGTTTTTGTTTTCTCTCTGTGTCTCCTACCTATGACAAGGTAACTATTGTCACTGAAGGTAAACAGTGATCCAGGGAATGTTTATCCTAATTCTCTGCAATCACAGTACTTTATCGCAAATGTACAATAATTTACTATCGATTTCGGTCAGTGTTGACCACCTTCAGATCTGTTTTATAATATCTAAACACACACACACACACACACACACACACACATACACACACACACACACAGACAGACAGACACACAGACACACACGCACACACACAGACAGACAGACAGACAGACAGACACACACACACACACACACACACACACACACACACACACACATATATATATATATATATATATATATATATATATATATATATATATATCAAACGGATATCAACTGCATTTTTTAAAAATAGGAACCCCAATTTTTATTATATGTTCGTAAAGAAATTTGAATGTTTTAGTTGCACCACTTTTTTCGCTTTGTGATAGATGTGAGGTATTAAGCGTCGGCTACATAAATACTTCTGAATCTCAAAATGTTAATAATGTCCAACGCGGAATACTTCCAGCCTATCCACGAATAGAAACAATAATGACATTTAGCATAAAGCGGCATCTGATGGGGCTGTTGGCGTCGTACTACGCTACAATGACGACAATAGAACACCAGCACACTTGGCGCCATGTGTCAGGCGTCGCAACTGTAGAGAGAATTAGAAGAGTGTAACAAAATCAGTGATGTAAAGTACGTGAAATGCTACCTAATTATTAAAATTTTAAGAAAGGGGGAGTAAAGTGCTGTATGAAAGTGAGGTTGCTGTACGATGATGATGGAAGCAAAATAAATGAATTAAAATTTGTATTATGGCCGGGACTTCAGCTCGGATCTCCTTGCTTACTAGGCGGGGATGCTGACCATTACATCGCCGCAGAACTATGGTCGTCATTGCTGCACGGACTACTCAAGTCCAGTGCCCTCCCCAACATCAACTTAAATTCATATCTTCAGTTTATTTTCCCCCTAAATAGTCAGTATTAAATGTCTCGAGGAAAATTTAATTACAAGATCTATACCAGGGGCAGGAATCCTGCACGTGTGCGGTGCACTTGCACGTGTGCAGTTAACAGGCGTTCTGCGTGCACACAGGGGCAAGCTAGCCACCTGCTTGTCTCCACTCCCCACCATACCGTCTCTCCACTCCTTCCTCTGTAATGCGTTTTGTTTGATAGCTTGCTTTATTGAATGAAGGGATAAGGTTAGTAGGACTGCTTGAAAGAAATCATGGTTTGAAAGAGTGCCTATTACCTACGACACGTTTTATTTATTTATCACAGGTGGAGTTTACAATACGTTTAATGTCTGGAACAAAATTTCTAAATACAGACAAACGCAAACAGTTACGTAAATATTCATTACAGATGTTTGCTCTTATCCGAGACTTATTAATTTTCATAATAGAAAAAATCTTTCACAAATGTATGTCGAAGCAAACATTGTCATTATCTTCGCGGCTTCACGATGGAGACGAGGAAACTCTTTCTGTGGAAAGTCGTGATAAAAGTCTATTACACGTCTTACCAAACGAACTTGTCTCTCAGACGAGAATTACACTGTAGATCTATTAATTCCATTTGCAAATTGGGATGAATATCATCTACAGAAACAGCAAATGGTCTCGAGAACCATTCAAAAGCATGGGATAAATATGATATATCCCCAATTCGCTTGAGAAATTCCTCTCTTATTCCACAAAGTACGGAAACATATTCTTTGCAATTCTGTTATCGCACAGTAGACAGAGTAGAGAAATGCACTGCGTTCCCTGACGAGCGCTGTCGTTCCCACAGCTCATACTTGCTAGTGAAAGCTTGCACCTTTTCAGCTATTTCACAAATTATCTGATTTCCTCCTTGCAAACTTGTGTCCAATACATTCATGTGTCCGGTAATGTCCACTAAAAATGCAAGGTCGACAACCCACTCTGGATCTTCTAACGTAGGGTCGTAACTTCCTTTGCCCTTTAAAAACTGATTTATTGTATTCTCAGCTCAAAAAATCTTTTGAGTACATTACCGCGGCTAAGGCAGCGGACTTCACTGTGATATGGTATGTCACCGTACTGTTCCCCAATTTCAGCGAAATATGCGTGAAACTGTCTATGTGTAAGCCCGTGGGATCTCAAATAATTAACTGCCCGAATAACAACTTGCACGACGTCTCCCAGTTTTGC
This sequence comes from Schistocerca cancellata, assembly GCF_023864275.1. Classification (NCBI taxonomy): domain Eukaryota; kingdom Metazoa; phylum Arthropoda; class Insecta; order Orthoptera; family Acrididae; genus Schistocerca; species Schistocerca cancellata. The sequence continues at coordinate 811,311,296 of NC_064628.1, forward strand.
TGCTTTTGCGCACAGTACTTCTTGGTGCAAAATGCAGTGCATGCAGTACAATGATTCTTCTGTACGCTGTAGCTTCTTCTTAGTAATCCAACAAATCCCATTTTTCCCCTTTCATTGCAGGTGCTCCGTCTGTTGTCACTGACACCAAACGTTCCCAGTTTAAGCCAGCTGAATCGGCAGCTTCTTCAATGGCTTTTAGGACGTGCGCGGCGGTGGTCGTGCTTTTCAAAGGTATCACATCTAAAAAATCCTCTGTTACGTGCAGAGCAGTGTCCACGCCACGAACATAAATCATTAATTGCGCGGTGTCTGAAATATCTGCCACGGTCGACGACTGCACGCGAGCAGCACACGTGCAGCGCTGTGCGCTCATGAGCCGCGTGCAACGTTTGCCCGCCCCTGATCTATACGATCACCTGAGGTACAGGATTTCCCCATTACGTCCAAACTGGGATGCTATTCTAATGCCGTAGAGCCCTGGCAATAGTGACGATTTAGGGGGGGAATTAGCTGAAGATATGAACTGAAGTTTGTGTTGGGAGGGCATTGGACTTCAGCCGTCCGTGCAACGATGGTGGCCACAGTGCTGCGGTGGTTTAGTGGATGCCGGCACGGTAGCTCAGCGTGTTCGGTCGGAGGGTTAGCTGCCCTCTGTGATAAAAAAAAACTGAGGGAATGGATCAACAACGAACTTCAACGGGTGTTATGGGATGTCCGCCCCGAACAAAGGCAACGACCAAAATGAGATAAAAAAAAACAGTAAGCAAGAATACCCGTGTTCAAGTCCCGCCCGTCGCACAAATTTTAATTCACATTTTCCGTCATTATCCTAGTTAAAGATCAGACTTAAATATCTGGAGCAAAATTTGATTGTAAGATCTATAAGGTTGTAATGTCCCCACAGAAAAATACCCTCTACCACGCAACAATTAATCATTGTCAATCAAACCATCCACATTTATTTACTCTGGAAAAGTATCTGATCTGATTTTCTAGTAATATATGCGCCGACAGTTCGTCGACGCCAAAGTATTTTTTAGTACGTTTATTCTTTGGAATAACAGAGATACATGTATGTATTCTCCATGGTTGTGAGACGGGTAACTAGGACAGCTTCGGAAGTATCGGTGGAAAGATTGACGGGTTTCTAAAACAGACATATTTGCTTTTCTTCTCGCTAAAGCGAGCTATTAACATTTGTGCCACTAGCGGGTTGTTTGAAGAGAGAGAAAGACTGTAAACGGAAAATAATTAAGACTTGGAATCAACAGAAATCTGGACATGTAATGGAGATGGATTGAATATACAATTTCCTTCATAAATAAGGTTTGTGACCCCTTTTATTCTGGAGTGAATGAACGAATGAGTTCTTTGTCTGAATCATTGATGATCGCTTTGGCCCTGTAATTAGTGGGGAAGTTTCAGCTGTGTCGAAGAGAACCTGCAATCACCGAGTCTTTGTTAAATCGTCCAAAAAGGCTTCGTACACATCTGGAATTCGAAATCTGTCGTAAAAGGAACGAATTGTTCAAACGATCGATTTTCCCAACTGAATGCAGCGCTTGACAATAATAATAAATGTAAAGATCTTTTACAGCAAGCCAGGCGCTGAATACTAAGACGAAGGGCTCCACCAGAGATTCTATTGGGCTGATTTCACGTAATGAAATATTATATTTAAAACTGTACATAGATAAAGGAGAGAGAAAGAGAGAGAGAGAGAGAGAGAGAGAGAGAGAGCGAATGAAATTAGAGAAAATACTCAAAATCCTCCATTAGTCTAACTTTTCGCCTGTCTTATCACGGATCAGCCTAAAGACAAAACTTACTTTACTGTATAGATTTATGTGTGAAAGTGAAGGGATCTTAAAGGCAACAGATACACGTCTATACAGACAAAACATTACACAAAGTTAGCGGCAAGCTGCATGCATTCATGTATACATCATCTATTCTATTCTTACATTAATACATTATAAGGTGTCTGTGGTGTATCGGGCATTCCCCAGTAGATCCGCTACCTCTCTGGCACTTGTGATATGCGAGAGGCCTAACCTCGAAGGGGTTACATCAGAAGATTAGTCACGCACACTAACAAGGTCGGCACGCGGCAGCACGAGCGCTGCTATAGGTAGCTCGCTCCGTGAACCTGTTTGCTTCTGCAAGTCACCTGATCGCTAACAGTTACTCTTTTATCTCCACGCAGCCTGCGCATTTGGGGCTGCGCAACACCGCTCTGAGTCATTTCTCCTCCGAGCTCTGGGGTAAGTGGCGACTGCGCCCGCAGTTCTTCAATCAGAATCTCTGTCGGAACCTTTACTACATAACACGTCATGCCAAACCAGATACCACCGACCGAGAGAGCCGCCAGTGTCTGTCTTCACCACAAGCAGCACTTGGCCTCTGCCTCTGAGACGACCAGGAGCTTTATATCAGCTGTCAACCTTCACTACGTGATTTTGTTCTACTTCTGAATGAATATAAGACTTTAACTTTTTCGTCATTATGGCCTTCAGCCTAATTTCAGACTTGTGTAGATTTAGTGCTGGACACAAACTTCCACAAACTATTCAAGTCATTAACTTTTCTCTGAAGAGGAGCCTTTGGTTGATGCACTTAACATTAAAACCATTCTACAGTATTTACCTGACCGGTGTTCTAACTGTCTCAACTGGAGCAAGGCATTTCAGTTGGCGACCAGGATTTTACAGACTCCAATACCTTTGATGGCTACAGCGCCATCTCCAAGCTTCGTCACATATCAGTTGTTGATGAGAACTTTTTGGAATCTGCACCTCCTTCGGCTCCAGCGCTACCTCCAAATTTCATGCCATATCATTTGGCGATGAGGAATTTTTCCTGTGAACCAAATCCTTCACATGCACTCTTCACTCCAGGTCTCTGTGTGCGTGTCACTCCTATATCGTGGGAACTTTGATGGTGACTTTCTGCACCAACGTGTCTAATTCCCAGGTGTTTGCCTTCAGCTGGAATCTCCACAATGCTGGAAGTACCCAGTCAATGTCTCACACGCTTCTCCAGGGTCAACAACCTCCAGAATCGTCCGTCACAACTTCCTGCTTCTGGCACAGCACCATAGCTCTTGCCCAGCCTCATCACCACTGTAGTAGATCCCAGCAGCTGCCCAACGCTCCTTCGGGGTCAGCCGCTGCCAGACAGCATCGCAGCAATTTCTGAACCAGTGTACGTATCTACCCTCGTGCACAGTCTTTTCAACATCTATTAGCAGCACAGCTGTGTAGTTGCGCCAATTTTCTCATGCCTGGCCGATCCCCTGTCTTAGACATGCACGAAATATCTGAACCAGTCTTCTGCGCCCAATCTCAGAACAGATGTCTTGTCTTTCCTCTCCAGACACGATCACTCCATACGTTTTACTATTTTCCCGGTGATTCCTCACCCATCTATGTCCTCTGGCCACAGTATTCTTCAACTTACAGTGCTTCTGCAGCTGTCTCTGTCCCAAAATCGATTGTACCCACCTCTACTCCCCCAACAATATCATTTCCTGTTTCCCATTCTTGCACACTCTTTTATGCCATCAAGGACCAACAGGTTAACTTTCCATGTGCTCACACACCCGCTTCTACCCTCTGGGCTCTGAAATTTTCTGTTTCAAGTGCTCCCACCCACACATTCACCCTTTACATACAAATTATCCACGCCCTTTTCAGAATCCTTTCACACCACTTTCGGCCGTCTGCATCCTGTATGTATATTCCTATGTTTGGTCTCGTTACGGACTCGCTCCAAACAGCTCGCTGCTCAGCTGCTGCCAGTCTTGCTAACCACTGCAGATCTATCCAGATCATACTTGTGTTAGGGCCAGGTTCCAGAGACATGACCCCTGGACATATTGGATGGCTTCGTATATCCATACTGCTAACACGCCAATTGTGGTCACCTAGCTTTTGGGTCTGGCTGTGGGAAAAGTGACTACATGCCAGATCTACATGCATCCCAACAGGTCTATCTGGTGTAACCCCAGGAAACATTGCCACCTCTCTTCCAGAGGATTTTCATGATCTTTTGTTCCAGGCTCGGAATTCCTCCCTTCGAGTACCCAGGACAACGCCAACCTGCCCCTGATTCAACAGGCTAGCGGTCCCGAGCTTCAAAGGACGTCAGCCAACTCCACTTGCAGCTCTAACGTGGATGGACGTCGCCAAAAATCTCCTGATGGACGTCTGCCACAGTCTCCTGTGCCACTAGTTCCATGAGCGACCACTTGCTTCCCGAGTCTTTGAAATGGGCCACCCATCCTCTCATCTTTCATGAGAGACGAGAAGGGGGGGGGGGGAGGGAGGGAGAACGTCGTGTATGGGCCTCTGACCTGGCAGACCCGCAACCACTCTCACACCTGAGGTACGCGAATGGCCTCGCCCGTAAGGGATTACCTTTTTTTTTGGACATCAGTCTACTGACTGGTTTGATGCGGCCCGCCACGAATTTCTTTCCTGTGGTAACCTCTTCATCTCAGCGTAGCACTTGCAACCTACGTCCTCAATTATTTTCTTGACATATTCCAATATCTGTCTTCCTCTACAGTTTTTGCCCTCTACAGCTCTCTCTAGTACCATGGAAGTGGTTCCCTCATGTCTTAGCAGATGTCCTACCATCCTGTCCCTTCTCCTTATCAGTGTTTTCCACATATTCCTTTCCTCTCCGATTCTGCGTAGAACCTCCTCATTCCTTACCTTATCAGTCCACCTAATTTTCAACATTCGTCTATAGCACCACATCTCAAATGCTTATATTCTCTTCTGTTCCGGTTTTCCCACAGTCCATGTTTCACTACCATACAATGCCGTTCTCCAGACGTACATCCTCAGAAATTTCTTCCTCAAATTAAGGCCGGTATTTGATATTAATAGACTTCTCTTGGCCAGAAATGCCTTTGTTGCCATAGCGAGTCTGCTTTTGATGTCCTACTTGCTCCGTCCGTCATTGGTTATTTTACTGCCTAGGTAGCAGAATTCCTTAACTTCATTTACTTCGTGACCATCAATCCTTATGTTAAGTTTCTCGCTGTTCTCATTTCTACTACTTCTCATTACCTTCGTCTTTCTCCGATTTACTCTCAAACCATACTGTGTACTCGTTAGACTGTTCATTCCGTTCAGCAGATCATTTAATTCTTCTTCACTTTCACTCGGGATAGCAATGTCATCAGCGAATCGTATCATTGATATCCTTTCACCTTGTATTTTAATTCCACTCCTGAACCTTTCTTTTATTTCCATCATTGCTCTCTCGATGTACAGATTGAAGAGTAGGGGCGAAAGGCTACAGCCTTGTCTTACACCCTCCTTAATACGAGCACTTCGTTCTTGATCGTCCACTCTTATTATTCCCTCTTGGTTGTTGTAGATATTGTATATGACCCGTCTCTCCCTATAGCTTACCCCTACTTTTTTCAGAATCTCGAACAGCTTAGACCATTTTATATTGTCAAACGCTTTTTCCAGGTCGACAAATCCTATGAAAGTGTCTTGATTTTTCTTTAGCCTTGCTTCCATTATTAGCCGTAACGTCAGAATTGCCTCTCTCGTCCCTTTACTTTTCCTAAAGCCAAACTGATCGTCACCTAGCGCATTCTCAATTTTCTTTTCCATTCTTCTGTATATTATTCTTGTAAGCAGCTTCGATGCATGAGCTGTTAAGCTGATTGTGCGATAATTCTCGCACTTGTCAGCTCTTGCCGTCTTCGGAATTGTGTGGATGATGCTTTTCCGAAAGTCAGATGGTATATCGACAGACTCATATATTCTACATACCAACGTGAATAGTCGTTTTGTTGCCACTTCCCCCAATGATTTTAGAAATTCTGGTGGAATGTTATCCATCCCTTCTGCCTTATTTGACCGTAAGTCCTCCAAAGCTCTTTTAAATTCCGATTCTAATACTGGATCCCCTATCTCTTCTAAATCGACTCCTGTTTCTTCTTCTATCACATCAGCCAAATCTTCACCCTCATAGAGGCTTTCAATGTATTCTTTCCACCTATCTGCTCTCTCCTCTGCATTACCTTAGCAGACAACTAAACATGAATCAGGCATGCTGACTAGGCCAGCAGGTGGCAGCGCGAGGGCCGCTAGAGGTCGTCCGTCTTGCGGACCTCCTTGCTTCTGCAGGCCACGTGATCCCAAATAGTTCCTCAAGTCTAGTATCTTTATGTGGTCTTGGTGTTTAAGGATGTGTAACTCCTCTCCAAGCCAGTCTTCCGTCGAGCACTGCGACAGGCGCCGACCGCACCAACAGCTCTTCAGTCGATCTCGATCTCAGAACCTTCTCTACGTATGATGCATGCTGTACTACCCAATGCCGGCTTGGGGGAGCTGCCAGTCTCTACGTTCACATCAGTAACGACCAGAAACGTATGATCGGCTGTCAGCCTTCACTACATTATTTCGTTCAACTTATGAGTGAATATAAGACTTTGAGTGTTTCATAATTACGGCCTTCAGCCTAATTTCGGACTAGCTCAAATTCAGCACTAATGACAAACTTTCACAAACCATCATGGCGGTTTAATTTTCTACAAAGAGGAGCTTTTGGCTGATGCATTTCTTAATAAAACTGTTTCCCACTGTTTACCTGGCCTGTGGCTTCATTGCACCTCAAATGGCACAAGGAAAATCAGTGGCAAAAGCTTGGATTATGAAATACAAGTTGTAGTGTAAAAACCAGGTGAGCATACATGTATTGGGGACATACAGGTAGTTTATTTGTAGAGAATAACAGAGAATATGCAGGTCTTGGTGTCACTCGCGTCCATCTAGAAAAGTTTTTGCTGAGTTTAACGAAGGCGATGTTGGCCTGATATATTTGACGATGCCCTTTGGCTACACTGACTATCCTTCTGAGAAATACCAAATTAAGATAACCTGAAGATTTCTAAATAAGGCGAAACGCGTAGTTGAAAAATAAAAAACTAAAATTGCAACCAAAACTGTTTTTAACCAATACATGTTCAAAAGTAAAGTACACTTCCTGATAAGCACATATACAGATGGTACTACTATCGCGTACACAATATACAAAAAGGGCAGTGCATTGTCTGAGGTATCATTTGTACTCATGTGATACAGGTGGAAACGTTTTCGAAGTGATTATGCCCGCACGATGGATATTCACAGACTTTGAATGCGAAATGGTAGTTGGAGCTAGACGAATGGGACATCACATTTCGAAAGTAGTTATGGAATTCAGTATTCCGAGATCCACAGTGTCAGAATTGCGCCGAAAATACGAAATTGCAGGAATTATCTCTCACCGCGGGGTGGCAGACGGCCCACGACTGGGAACAGAGGTGTTTGCCTAGAGTTGTCAGTGCTGACAGACAAGCAACACTGTGAGAAATAACCGCAGGAATCAATTTGGGATGTACGACGGACGTATCCGTTCGGACAGTGTGGTCAAATTTGGCGTTAATGGGCTATGGCAGTTGTGCCTTGAGAATGGCAGGGTGTGCTCCTGCCGAAATATCGGCGGTGGTCGACGACGTCACTCGGCAGCAAACCCGTAAATTATTTGAACATTCAGTTCGCCGAGAAAAGTTAAGGTCTCACGTTATTTGAAATGATTGTCACTATTGATCACTTTAAAAATGAAAAATCTTCAAAGATGAGCCAATGTTTCGCTAAGCTGCTTGTACTGTTTTCAGTTATTACCAATAAACTAAAGTAGATTTGATCATCCTATGTTTAGTGTTCGTGGATATTCACGAATGAGATTTGCAGCAAACGTTTGCATGTGACTGACCTAGTGGTTTACCTTGCAAAACCATTCTTTTACGGACAGTATAAAATGAGCACCGGCGTACTGAACGTAATATCAGTATATCATCTGACTTCTAACATCTACCATCATCAGAATACATCTCCGAGTACCATAAAGACGATTACCATTTTACTGGTAACAGGTTAACTACAACCAACTGAATGGTATTGCGGTGTACATATGTTGGACGAAAATATGGAAACACCATAAACACAGCGCATTACCATGCCTAGTACGGTGCAGGAAAAGTTTTGGGACTCAAAACAGATTCCACTTGTCACGTAATGATTAAATCAGGTCCTATATGGGTTTCAAGGGAATCTTATACCATTATTCCTGCAAAATAGTGGTAGATTCAAGTAATGATGACAGAAATGGATAGTAATAATGCACCCTTCTGTTAAAAGTAGACCACAAAGGCTCAATAATATTGACACTGGATGACTGTGCTAGCCAGGAAATATACAAAAATTCATCCTTGTGCCCACAAAATCAGTCCTGGATTCCAAAATGTGCGTGAACTGGGGATTTTTTCCGCTTTCGTCCGCGTTGTGATTTAGTGGATGGTGTTTCTCCGCTTTCCCTGCATAAGGGGTAAGTTTTCAATATGTTGCTTCTTGAAATACACTTAGCTCCATTGGTTACGGAAGCACCCACCAGAAGAGCACTAACAATTTGTCCATGTTCGAATCCACCTAGTTACGCCATAAATCATTCACAACTACACAGAACACTGTTCTGATCATGAATGACATTGCACATCTGCCATTCGTGGTCAAAGATAACAATGCAACCTGCAAGCAACATCTATGTTCAAGCACAGAGTTCTCTGGATGATTCCATATTTTAGTCCGCCCCCTGTACGTTAACTTCGAAATGTAAGAGCGTAAAATTGTGTAAGAGTACTACAATGTCGAACGATGTTCCTACAACGATTTCATATCCAGGACCTAAGAGCACTAATCTCGCCAACAAAAACAGGACTGACATTTAACATTCACTACAGTTTTATTTCATATTCAGGCTGCTACAGCCCGAGAACAGAATGGGTGTGTAAACATCTCAGACGATATTGGCATACAACGCCACATGTCCCCATCTTTATAATTATTGTATACTTACACTAAATATTCAATTTGTAATGATCGCGTATTATTGAGATTACATAGCAAAATAATTCGAGGATGATTTATAGCGTGTGACTGGTTGTGGCTATCGAAAACGTGCATATTTCTTTGGAAAAAAGACTCATTCTTGCAGTAAAATTATTCTAATTACTCCTTGTTGCCACTTTATTCAATCCCTGCGAACTTCGATTGTTATTATTACGGTCATCAACACTAAGGCAGATCCGATGCAGTTTTTCAATCCTCATGTCCGATATTTTTTCGTTTACACGTTGACAGCTACACTCGACTAATGGCTTTATATGTGCACATGTAGGTGCACTATCCCTGCAACAAGAGTTTTCAGCATGGAGTCACTTCGTGGTATCTTCTTTACTAGACTTCTCGTTGATTCTATTGTGAGACGACTCAGCCTATTGATCGATTCTTTCGTACCAATAGAGCTGTGGTACAAACACAGTTTTTCATGAATATTTATGTGGTTCCTAAACTTTCATTCTTGGATGTTAGCTGCCAGTGTTGTTTACTTAAATAAATTATTTATTTTCATAAAATGCTCTTTTGCTTTCCTGCTGTATACGTGTTTATATGAAATCCCTTGGTTTTCACGTGCAACGAAAAAAAACTATGAGACGTAGATACTGGCTATTTGCAGCGTCATGTAACCCGTGAAATGTCTAGATGATATTGTAAATCAACCTAAGAAGGCACAAGTATGTCTGGGATGATGGAGGCTATTGTATCCATAATTCTTCTGATGGACAAGGTCATATACGGAGGAAGCATACACAATGTCTTTCACACAACCTTAAAGTAAGAGATCCAGAGGAGTATTTCCGGAGATCGCGATGGCCACTTTCTTTGTCCACCACGTCCTATCCACTACTGTGAAATATGGCCCACCATCCTGCTGGAATGTCACCTTTGGGTGAAGAGGATGAAGCTGGGTAACAGCAAATTGCTGAAGCGTATCCTAATAAACGGTTTCTGTTACTGGTTAGTGGATGAAGAAAAAATGATCCAACTAGGTTGTCCTTCATCAACAAGTACCTCACGTTTACCTTTCCCCCGTCTCTGACATTTCCGTGTCTGTGGGGTTTTTTTGAGGCCCAGGTATGAATGTTGCAACCGGTTAACCTTCCCACATGTGCGCGATGCACGTGATAGATAGATAGACAGGTATTTTAGGCATCTCAGTAGCAAACTAATGGCGAATCTGCAAGTCATTTCGTTTCAACACTTGCACAGTTTGAGCTTTGTAAGATTTCAAGCGAATTAGTTTATGAGATACTTTGCTAACTGTTGAGCTACGGATATTTAGCTCTCGTGATGCTCGACGAAGTGGCGTTGATGGGGATCTTTGGAAAATTCTCTCCTCTCCATCAGATGTTGGTTTTCTGCCAGATCCTGACTCTCGGTTTACACTCCCAGTGACTAGTAACTTGTCGTACCAAACCATAATTGTTTTAACGTCTTATGGCTCCCTTTGAAACAGACGTCGGAAATTTCTTTGAACGGCGGTGGGTGATTTCGTTTCTACATACTACACCACGCATTGGGCTCTTTCTTGAGGTGTAGTTATTTCTGGTAACTATTTAGCGCCTGAATAAAAAGAATCATTCAGAAAAAAATTACATAAAACTTCTTTGAGTTGCTTTACATGATGTAGAAAACCGTTAGTATTTGTATCTCATAGTTATTTATTTATTTTATTATTATTATTATTATTCGGAAATCAGACAGGTTTCATGTGGCTATCCTGTTAGAATGTTCCTCCCCATCTACTCCGTTTCCAAGATAGCAAAATTCATCCGTCCCTCCAAGAGCTTCTAATCCAAGTTTAACATTTAACCATGGAGCACGTACACTTGCAACGCCCACCGATCACTTAGGTTTCTTATTTTTTTTAAATCCATGTTGTAGAATCAGCCAGCACACGTTTCGTTTCATTAAGAATCTCATTCAGTTCCTAGTCACTCTCAGTAACTACTTCTACGTCTTCAGCAAACCTTATCGTGCTTATCTTCTGTCCATAACAAAGAGCTCCCACATTGCGATAGGCCTTCCATTTCCTCTCCTACATACAAATTATATATTTGGTAACAATGAGCAACCTTTCCTAATTGTGGCTTCTTGTATTTTGTGAATGAACACAAGGCTGTATTGTTTTTTTATTATCTATGCGGTTGACCAATTTCGACCTTTTGTCGTTTTAAAGCACGTGTCGTAAGCTTCGAGCTTCATTTTACATCAAAACATACCGCTGGTACATGTCAAGAGGAAGACATCTTACTTCCGTGCTTATGTGGCACAAAAACAATATACTCGTACTGCTGTACATGGTTACATCTACTTGTCGGCTAATGTACATCACTGTGTACAATAGTGTATTGTTTTTGTGCCAGATATCCACAGAAGTAAGATGTATTGCGTCGACATATACCAGAGATATACAAGTATTATAATGTAAAATGAAGTGAGAAGTTAAGAGCCGGCCGCGGTGGTCTAGCGGTTCTAGGCGCGCAGTCCGGAGCCGCGCGACTGCCACGGTCGCAGGTTCGAATCCTGCCTCGGGCATGGATGTGTGTGATGTCCTTAGGTTAGTTAGGTTTAAGTAGTTCTAAGTTCTAGGGGACTGATGACCACAGATGTTAAGTCCCATAGTGCTCAGAACCATTTTAACCAGAAGTTAAGATACGTGCTTGAAAATGACAAAATGTCGCAATTGGCCAATCGCATAGGCAATAAAACAAAAAAATAATACAGCCAACGCGGACCATGTTTTCATTCACAAAACACGTTTGAGGCTGTGGACCCCCTTACAAAAATAAAATTTTAAACTTCTCGTATCTCGTTCCTATTATGCTGACTGCTGTAATCAAACAATGGTTTACCAACTAACTATTGTAGAATCTCTTAAACTGTTGATCCACACATCCTTTGAGAGTGACAAATTTTCGCTTCAATATACGCAAGAAGAATAGAATAATTCCAATTTTATACTCATTTTCACTCTGTAATGTTTTCTCAGAATTCCAAATAGTTCAACTGCCCCATTGAGGAGTGCCACTTCGGAATTAGAACACTGTGCAGTTTTATATAAAGTAACAAAACTGACCGTCGTATCTCCTCAGTACTTTCTCCTATGCACACTACGTTACGTGAACTCACAGCTGCAGTTAGTTTTGTTTGAAGAATTTTTGTAAACCACTAAAATGGGGCGATTTACCATTGCTGTGGACTGTACTACGTGTTGTTCTCTCTGTGATGGATTCCGGTTGTGCTGTATTTCTGAAACAGGCTGTTTACGGGTAGTATCACCTTTAAGGTCGCAGGGTTCTAGAAACAGTTGCGACGATAGATCACTGTGAGGCAGACAGACTGACAAAAGTGACCCAGAGCGTAGAGAGAGCGGCGGCGTGTCGGCTGTCGACAATCGATCATGCGTAGCGCAACTCTGCGAGGCAGAACGAGTCTTATTAGCGTGCTGGGGTGTGAACGCCACAGTCGGCTACGTGCTGCCAAGCGCAACAAACGCGCTCCAGACTCAGCTCGTGGAGTGTGGGGTTCATTGGGGCGGGAGAGGAAGAGGGAGGGGGAGGGGTAGGGCAGGGGGCAAACTGCACAAATAGAAATGTACATGCCAGAGTGACTTGTCAAAATAGACGATGGTCAACATTTCAGCATCGACAGCGGCTCATGGTTCTAAAATCAACGTGTACTAACGTTAGTATTATTAGACGTAAGGCCCGCATGTTATGGGTATGCTGAGGGTACTTCTGGCAGCAGTATCTAATCCCCCCTTCCCTGTTTCACTCGGGAAAGCCACGTGAGAAGAATGATTGAAGATAGGCCGCTGTATTAGCTCTAATTTCTCGGATTTTCTTGCGGTGGTCATTTCGTAGGAATACGTTATCCGACTTATTGTGGAAAGTGCTCTCTCGAAATTTCTATAGTAAACCACTCCGTGATGCCCAACGTCTCTCTTGAAGCGCCTATCACTGGAATTTGTTGAGCCTCTCCGTAACGCTCTCCCGACGACTGAACGAATCTGTGAGGAAACGTGCGGCTTTTGGCTGGGTTCTCTCTATTTCTTCTGTCAGTCCTACCGGGTAAGGGTCCCAGATTGATGAAGAATACTCAAGAATCGGTCGACCAGGCGCCTTGTAAGCCACTTGTTTCGTGGATGAGTTATATTTACTTAATATTCTTCAAATACATCTCTGTCTGGTATTTGCTTTTCCAACTGTTTTATGTGACAGTTCCTCTTTAGGTCGCTCTGGGTATTTACTCCTAGATATTTTGGGGCAGATACCTTTCCCAACAATTTTTCATCAATACTACAGTTGTTACAAGAGAGGCGTTGTGCATCACTCCCCCCCCCCACCCCCCCCACCCCCCCACACACACACACACGTACATCTGGCGTACTGAACACGAGGAGAAAATTCGAGAAATTAGAGTCAATACAGAAGCTTACCGACAATCATTCTTCCCACGCACTATTCACGAGTGGAACAGGGTTGGAGGATCAGATAGTGGTACCGAAAGTACCCTCCGCCATACACCATTAGGTGGCTTGCGGCGTATGATGCAGATGTAGATGTACAGCAGTGGATTTCTTGTACTTTGTATGCACACTATGTTACATTTAATGTATGTTCAGGATCAGTTGCAGGTTCTTTTGCAAATCGATACTGTCTTCTGGCGTTGCTACACTACTGGCAATTAAAATAGCTTCACCAAGAAGAGCAGATAATAAACGGGTATTCAGTGGACAAATATATTATACTACAACTGACATGTGATTACATTTTCACGCAATTTTGGTGCATAGATCCTGAGAAATCAGTACCCAGAACAACCAACTCTGGCCGTAATAACGGCCTTCATACGCCTGTGCATTGAGTCAAACAGAGCTCGGACGGCGTGTACAGGTAGAGCTGCCCATGCAGCTTCAACACGATACCAAAGTTCATCAAGAGTAGTGACTGGCGTATTGTGACGAGCCAGTTGCTCGGCCACCATTGACCAGATGTTTTCAATTGGTGAGAGATATGAAGAATGTGCTGGCCAGGGCAGCAGTCGAACATTTTCTGTATCCAGAAAGGCCAGTACAGGACCTGCAACATGCGGTCGTGCATTATCCTGCTGAAATGTAGGTTTCGCAGGGATCGAATGACGGGTAGAGCCACGGGTAGTAACACATCTGAAATGTAACGTCCACAGTTCAAAGTGCCGTCAATGGGAACATGAGGTGACCGAGACGTGTAACCAAAGCACACCATACCACACGCCGGGTGATACGCCAGTATGACCATTACGAATACACGCTTCCAATGTGTGTTCACCGGAATGTCGCCAAACACGGATGCGACCATCATGATGCTGTAAACAGAACCTGCAGTCATCCGAAAAAATGACGTTTTGCCATTCGTGCACCCAGGTTCGTCGATGAGTACACCATCGCAGGCGCTCCTGTCTGTGATGCAGCGTCAAGGGTAACCGCAGCCATGGTCTCCGAGTTGATAGTCCATGCTGCTGAAAATGTCATCGAAGTGTTCGTGCAGATTGTTGTTGTCTTGCAAACGTCCCCATCTGTTAACTCAGGGATCGAGACGTGGCTGGACGATCCGTTACATCCATGCGTATAAGATGCCTGTCATCTCGACTGCTAGTGATGCGAGGTAGTTGGTATCCAGCACGGCGTTCCGTATTACCCTCCTGAACCCACCGATTCCATATTCTGCTAACAGTCATTGGATCTCGACCAACGCGAGCAGCAATGTCGCGACACTATAAACAGGAATCGCGATAGGTTAGAATCCGACCTTTGCCAAAGTCGGAAACGTGATGGTACGCATTTCTCCTCCTTACACGAGGCATCACAACAACGTTTCACCAGGAAACGCCGGTCAACTGCTGTTTGTGTATGAGAAATCGGTTGGAAACTGTCCTCATGTCAGCATGTTGTAAGTGTCGCCACAGGCGCTAACCTTGTGTGAATGCTCTGAAAAGCTAATCATTTTCGTATCACAGCGTCTTCTTCCTGTTAGTTAAATTTCGCGTCTGTAGCACGTCATCTTCGTGGTGTAGCAATTTTAATGGCCAGTAGTGTATGTCCAGACCGGCGTAATTCTTCTATCTGAGTTATCTGCTAATACTGTGTGTGACCATTTCGGGTTTTGCAGAGAGGTCTGTTATGTGGTAGTGACAAACGACAGTGTACCAATTGGTGGAGCGAATAAAGTTGTAGAAGTGGGCGAATCTTATATAGCTAGAAGGAAGAACCAGAGAGAACGACCTTCAAAGAGTGAAATAGATCATATTTGGGTATTCGGTGAAATAGAAAGAGTGTCTCGGAAGTGTTTCGTTGTGAGAGTATTGTCGCGAGACAAAGTCACATTAGTGGGTCTGATAAAGCACTTCATGCTGCCTTGTACTAACGTCGTTACAGACAGGTTTCACGTCCGCCGCTCGTGGTCTCGCGGTAGCGTTCTCGCTTCCCGAGCACGGGGTCCCGGGTTCGATTCCCGGCGGGGTCAGGGATTTTCACCTGCCTCGCGATGACTGGGTGTTTGTGTTGTCCTCATCATTTCATCATCATCCAGGAAAGTGGCGAAATTGGACTGAGCAAAGGTTGGGAAATTGTACGGGCGCTGATAACCACGCAGTTGAGCGCCCCACAAACCAAACATCATCATCCCAGACGGGTTTCAGTTCTACAAGACTCTGAAAGCTGAAGGATTCGTCCACGAACTCTGAAGAGTTTATTTATTTGGATGGTGCTAGTGCGCACACGCAGAAAATCGAACGCCTTAGGCAATTTGTGAAGTCTTCCATTAAAAGAGAAGGGCGTCCAGGACAAATGGACGAACTTTACTTGTTTCAGTATCTCTGTTTCCACAACTTGCGTTTGCGTGATGTTGGCAGAGCTTACCCAGGCTATTGCAAAAAGGGAATTGTCCCTGTAGCGTACACATCACATGGACTTTCACATGACGACAACACCGACGACGAGTACGGTAAGTCGTCTCCTTTGTAATTACAAGTATTTTTTAACGCTCTTCTTTTGTCTTTGCTGTAGTGACTACCGTAAACATACTCATAACATCAGCGACGAGAGTCGCATGATCGATTTACAATTGCACGTTCGAGATGTGCCGTTTGCACCCCACGACTTCGATAGGCAATCATTCTTGAAAATTAGCCAATTACCCGAACAAGCGCCTTGTAAGCCACATATTTCGTGGATGAATTATATTTCCTTAATATTCTTCAAATAAATCTCAGTATGGTATTTGCGTTTCCAACTGTTTGTTTTATGTGATAATTCCCCCTTAAGGTTGCTCAGGGTAGTTACTCCTAGATATTTCGGGGTAGATACTGTTCCCAACAATTTTTCATCAATACTACAGTTGTTACAAGAGAGGCGTTGTGCATCACGGAGAGATTTACTATTGAAATTTCGGGACAGCACTTTTCAGGAGGAGTCAGACAACGTATTATTCCCCCCCCCCCCCCCCATACTACTCGCGTATTGACCACGAGGAGATAAGTTCATCAGTCCCCTAGACTTAGAACTACTTAAACCTAACTAACCTAAGGACACCACACACATCTGTGCCCAAGGCAGGATTCGAACCTGCGACCGTAGCAGCCACGTGGTTCCGGACTGAAGCGCCTAGAATCGCTCGGCCACAGCGGCCAGCACAGTGGTTCAAAGATGTTCATGCATTACTCTGACACACCTCCCTCTTTGATCCAAATTCTCACTGCGAACAAAATCTACTTTAAATTGCAGTTGTGTGAACCGCTGTCCCAATGCGGCTTAGGGGATAACGCACCAGCCCAGTAAGCAGTAGACCCGGGTTCGATTCCCAGTCTTGGTAGAAATTTTCACTCGCTGCACATCATAGGTGGCGTTGGGCAGATCTGTGGTGATATTTGTTTCCACTGTGACAACATGAACCCACCTTACACCTCGCAACAACTTCTGAGCTCTGGTCTCTTGTTTGCATGTGCCGACACCTCGCTGTCTGTATCGTCGTCGAGCCCGAGTCCGACGTTGTGCTTTTCACTGTTACGTAGGAAGGTTGTACGTAGGTTTGAGCCAAATTTCTAACTTCCATGTCACAAAGGGAGACAATTACGACGTGTCGAAAGCATGCCGGTGTAATTGTATTGTAAGGTGTTTTGAGCTATGTGCCAGTACGTTCATTTTACAGCTGTATTCCTTTGTCTTGTCCTTGAAAGAGCAAGGTGAAACTGTGGATAGTGCAAGCTACTCTTTGTTCTTAATATAAAATTAAAAAGTGTTATTTTTTTCAAATAGTGACTGGTTTTTGACGAAAAATTCATAACAGAGCAGCGTTTCTGGATGAGGTATCGAATATATTGCTTCCCCGTACTTATACCTCCCGAGGAGATCACGAATGTAAAATTAGAGAGATTCGAGCGCGCACGGAGGCTTTGCGGCAGTCGTTCTTCCCGCGAACCATACGCGAGTGGAACAGGAAAGGGAGGTAATGACAGTGGCACGTAAGTGCCCTCCACCGCACACTGTTGGGTGGCTTGCGGAGTATAAATGTAGATGTAGTAGATGAAGTATTGTACGACTGTTGTAAAACGTCTAGTATTTTCAGATTGTTGCGCACATGAGCTTCGAGAAATGACATCTGGTATTATTCTTACAGCTCCCTTCTGTACACTGTGCACTGAGTACTTTGCAACTAAGTACGGAGTTGTCCCGAAAAATTATTTCACATGGCATTAACGAATTAAAGGATGACGAATAAGGCAATGTACTGAAGCTTCCATAATCAAAATCACCGAACACAGCCTCAACAGAACTAAACAATTTGAGGTGAGTGATTTGTGACTCCCAATTCAAGTTTCGAAAAAATTTAAAACTTTTAATTTCACATTTCCATCTTTCTGTTATGCTCTGAGTATTGATGCTTCATACACTGCCATATTCGCAAAGGAATAAACTATGTTTTTTTCTGAGTTGTGCTGTAGATCATTTACCGAGAAGTAATCAATAATTTCGATAAATATTTCATTTGCTTTTAGTTCTATTGCTGAACTCCTACTGAGCTTAATTATACGCCGAAGAGCCAAAGAAACTGGTACACATGCCTAATATCATGTAGGGCCCCCGAGACCACGCAGAAATGCTGCAACACGACGTGGCATGGGCTCGAATAATGTCTAAAGTAGTGCTGGAGGGATCTGACACTATGGTTCCTGCAGGGCTGTCCATAAATTCGTATGAATAAATTCTGAACAGCACGTTGCAAGACATCCCAGATATGCTCAATAATGTTCATATCTGGGGAATTTGGTGGCCAGCGGAAGTGTCTAAATTCAGAAGAGTGTTCCAGGAGCCACTCTCTAACAATTCTCGACGTACGTGGTGTCGCATTGTCCTGCTGGAGAACGCACTATGGACATGAATGGACTCAAGTAAGACAGGATGCTTACGTACGTGTCACCTGTCACAGTCGTATCTAATCGTGTCGTGGCCCACATCACTCCAGCTGCACACGCCCCACATAATTACAGAGCCTCCACCAGCTTAAACAGTCCCCTGCTGACATGTAGGGCCCATGGATTCTTGAGGCTGTCTCCGTACTCGAGCACGTCCATCCGCTCGATACAATTTGAACCGAAACTCGTCCGACCAGGCAACATGTATTTAGTCATCAATAGTCCAATGTCGGTGTTGAGGGGCCCAGATGAGGCGTAAAGCTTTGTGTCGTGCTGTCATCAAGGGTATACGAGTGGGCCTTTGGTTCCGAAAGCCCATATCGATGATGTTTCGCACGCAGACACTTCTTGTTTGCCCAACATTGAATTCTCCAGAAATTTGCGGAAGGGTTGCATTTCTGTCACGTTGAATGATTCTCTTCAGTCGTCGTTGGTCCCGTACTTGCAACACCTTTTTTCCGGACGCAGCGATGACGGAAATTTGATGTTTTGCGGTATTCTTGATATTCACCGTGCACTCGTGAAATAGTCATAAGGGAAAATCCCCACTTCGTCGCTGCCTCGGAGATACTGTGTCCCATCGCTCGTCCGCCGACTATAACATCGCGTTCAAACTCACTTAAATCTTGACAACCTGTCATTGCAGCAGCAATAACCGATCTAACAACTGCTACAGACACTTGTTGTCTTATATGGGCGCTGCCGACCGCTGCGCCGTATTCTGGCTGTTTACGTATTTCTGTATTTGAATACGCATGCCTATACCAGTTTCTTTGACGCTTCAGTGTAATTATGCAATAAGAAGTGAGTACTATTTCTGCTTTTTCTGTGACAGTAAGATGGAGTGTCATATGATAGGATCAGTATTCTTACAATTAACTCCGTTGAACACTAGAAGCAATTTTTCACCACTAAGAAGAAGAGTCGACGGCCGTTGTGACCGAGCGGTTCTAGGCGCTTCAGTCTGGAAACGCGTGACGCTACGGTCGCAGGTTCCAATCCTGCCTCGGGCATGGGTGTGTGTGATGTCCTTAGGTTAGTTAGGTTTAAGTAGTTCTAAGTTCTAGGGTACTGATGACCTCAGATGTTAAGTTCCATAGTGCTCAGAGCCATTTGAACCATTTGAAGAAGAGTCGTCATGAAAACTGCATAGTGCATTTAACATGGCTGTTGACAATGTTGTGAATGGTGTGGCGAAAGTTTAATGCGAGAAATTTCACCATTTAGGTATTTAATTAGGGTTGGTGAAATACTAGATGCGTGATTTCGTGGTAAGGCATCCCTGGAATCTAAATTGTAGCTCAGAAGGATTGTCCGACAGATTCCACATTACAGTTGCCTACACAGTTGGCTACCCAGGAAACTAATAACTTGCATAGTATATAGCTGAACCATTTCTAGTCTTGAAGACGAATTCCGTTAGAGTAGCTTCTACGAGAAACATTAATTTACCGTGCACTGGCAAATACTGAAACAGTTTCGTGTCGGTTTGCCACGGAGAGACA
The DNA here is from genome assembly GCF_023864275.1 of Schistocerca cancellata. Lineage (NCBI taxonomy): Eukaryota > Metazoa > Arthropoda > Insecta > Orthoptera > Acrididae > Schistocerca > Schistocerca cancellata. Next base: position 811,331,223 of record NC_064628.1, read on the forward strand.
CTGATAGGTTGTAGGCAGTGTTCAGAGTCGAGTAGATTCTCAATCTAGGCGGAGGTTGTGATATCACGGAGTCACTCGCGTTCGCTGTGAAGCTATAAACCGGGTGCAGTTTATAAGGTTTCAAATAACTAGTCATTCAGTTTCAAACTTTCTGAACACTAAGAAACACATAATGGCGGCCATGTGCAGCTGTTACGGTGTCAAAACTCTCGCGTCGAAACGTATACATAATGCAGAAAAGAACTTTACTGTAACTGAACCGTTTCATTTTACATCCGCCCGAAGTCTTTCCGTACAATAGTACTTTTTCGGTGGTGGTAGGCTTTTCCGCATTCAGATTCAGTCTTCGTCTACCTCCTGGCTGTTTCTATGTCATATAAGTCATTAGCTTTATGCTGTGACCTCATGGTATTACGGGGGGATCAGAATAGGAAAACAGCGCGAATAACATCAAATGGCTCAAATGGCTCTGAGCACTATGGGACTTAACAGCTATGGTCATCAGTCCCGAATAACATCAAATGAGATCCTCTAGTGTCGTGTACTACATTCTTGGAATAGCATATTGTCATCTTTTAGAGCAAGGGTGTCCATTCTTTTAGCTTATCTGGGTCACGTTGGAAGAAAGCGAGTGTCTTTGGGCCGCAGATAATAACGAAACTGCTGAGCAAAAAATTCTCAGGGTTTTCTCAAAGTGCTGATCTTATACTTTTATGAAACGTCCCCTTAGAACAATTTCAGAATTACTGTGCTGATAAACCTCTTACATTATTTGCTTTTCAAACAGCTGAGCAAAACTGAACGTACTCAAACATTCACTAAAGTGACACACAATATTTTTAGCGCAACGCAATCTGACTTTCAAAAATCCCTACAAAAGAATGGCCCTGACTAACATTAACCTATACCTTTCACAAATCACTTACCTCACAAAAATCTTCATTACTCGAACTACTGCAATACAGCGAGCGCCACTACTGCCAGCTAAATAAAAAATTCAAACTACGGAAGGCACTAACTACTGATAGGCACAGTCAGCAAATGAAAGATTTTAATAGAGAACAAACAATGTATTTACCTTAATAGTCATCAAAAGTCATAATATATACAGCAGTTCATGACACCCAGTCTTACAAATTTCAAAATTCCCCCATTTCTCTCCCCACATCCACCACTGCTGGCGGCTCACCAACTGTGCAACGCTACGCGCTGTTCACATCCAGCTGCCCAACACTACAATGGCAGACAACAATGCAAACTAGCCACAGACTGCACACAGCACAGCCAAGGATTTTCATACAGAGCGCTACGTGGCGTCACCAATAAGAAAACCTAAACAGCCTACTTACACTTTTAGTTCCATTTTTACTCTTTGTGTGCTTTACTCTTGAAAACAAAAGTTCACAAACGTACGTGCATCCAAAGCAAGGTGATATATTTAACGCATGAGTGTGCAGCAATTGATATTTGTCTCTGGGCAGGTCAGATTTGTAACAGTCGAAAAAAGACACATGATCAAATTGGATGTCACACTGCAGCTCTATGCATTCCATCTGCATAGTATATTTAACGTGACATCTTTTGTACAAGGTTTAACATAAATACCAAAATTTTTATTATTTTTTAGAAAATCTTGAAATCGATTTCCAAATTTTTTCATCAAATAGAAAATTGTGGCTGCATATTTAATCCCGAATTTAGGACTATGTTTTCAAAATGTGCTGAAACGAACAAAAATCGTTTGCGTTAATTGTGCTTGTCTACCAAAAAGTCCAAATTTACTACCCAGCCGGCATCGTCACGTTCTGGCATACTTTTCATTATACGGCTCTAAATCTCTATTTTCGCAGTTGTAACTGAAGTAGTCTAAGAGAGCAGACCAGCGCATCTGATGGACTGATCGATTATGAGAACGACACTCTGGGGGTTCAGGTATAGCACGATAGGCAATGTTAAGAACGGGATGGAGCAATGAGAAAACAGCATCGTCTGACGGGAGTTTCAGATTGAAAATGTTCACTTTACCATAAATTTATGTAAACTAAATTTTATGTTTTCATTTCTTCTTATTTATTTATTTTTGTACCGGACGTGTGGCAGATACCCACTCGTTGGGCCGCGTTGATACTTGCTTTGGGCCTAATGCGAACCGCGAGCCATGAGCTGGACACCCCTAGCTTACAACAGTAAGATAACTGTATCGTCTGCAACTTTACCGAGAGTCAGTCTTTGAGAGATTGGTTTGTGTTTGCACACAGAAAAATCTGTGAATTCTACAGAATATACACCTTGAGACGGCACCATGGAACTTAAATGAATCAGTCTTATTATTTGACATCTCCGTGGATTCCCGGAGCCAGATGCGTAGTATTTAAAGCAGTGCTTTCAACTACGATTTCAAAACAATTACGTATATTACCTTCTTATGCCGTTACGAGTTACTGCTTTTCTGTTTAATCGGAATAACCACACTTCACTGTCTTCACTTTACAGTCTTCGTTTGAGTGAGACTGGTCATTTGAAGCAACTATGTGTATGACTGGAAATTCCACGCTGCTCCCGAAGCAGTAGAATTTCTGCAATATAGGAGCTCCTGCTGAGAACTGGAATCCTTTCGATAACTACACTGAATGTAATTGCCACCCTTGTAGCGACCTAGATAGCGAATATATTGACGCGTTCCTTAACGACAAAGGGGCCGTTGGCAAAGTTTATATGAGAGAATAGTTTCACCACGATCTCACTGAAAGATCTAGTTGCTACATTAGAAAGTCTTACCAATTAATTCATTTCCTTAGTCTATTGTGAGAGTGTGTGAAAATGTTGCAAGTGTTTGTATAAATTCACTTGATAGCTACTAGTCACAAATATTATTTATTCACTATGCGTTTAGAGTGCTTGTGACCTCATATTTAGGTACTGCATGCAATTAAAGTATAAAGAACTTGAACAGTAAACTACGAGAGATGTTCAATAATTAAGGAGATGAACTGGTGGAGAAATGAAAAAGTTTGTAGGAGGGGTCTTGCGCTTACGCGACTTTGGGGTGCTATCATTGGGATGATGAGCTGGCAACACCTGTCGGATTAAAAATTGTTTTGTTTACAACCTCAGTATTGCATTTAACGATGCCACGCCCGCATCAAGTTTCAACATTAGCTGTACAACGTACAGTGTTCCGTTTTTTGCTTTATGAAAATGAAAAACGAGCTAATATCTTTCCTCGAATGATTTTACGGTGTGGTGAAAGTTGTATGAACCGAGCAAATTTTTTAAACCGTTAGAATTGTTGAAAAAGGGTCGAACCTCGGTGACTGACATCTTTTGGGATGTTCATGGTGTCGTCGTCTGTGATTACGAGGAATATCAGTGAACAGCGAGAAGCGCCTAATACTAAGACACCTGAAAACGATAGAAAGAAATGGGTTGGAATGTACTGCCTCATCCTCCTTACAGCCCAGATATGGCTACCTCGGAATGGATCCACTCAAGGAGGCATTAAGTGGAAAAAAATTCAGCAACAACTAGGAGATGAAAGAATTTATGGGAAAGTAGCTCAAACAATAAGACAAAGACTTCTTTGTGTGAAGAATAAAAAACTAGCTCATCGTTGGGATGCGTGTATTAATAATTTCGAGAATGATGCTGAGAAGTAGTAAAAATCTCACTTCTGTAAAAATACACAGGTTACTTTTTCTAGATCAGTTTGTGTCTTTCGTTATTGACTGTCCCTCGCAATTAAACGGCTCCATCTGTCTGCCATCTAGATTAGACACAAAACATTATAGCTGTAATATGTAGTAAAAAGCAACACATCGAACATGCTAGTCTCAATATATTGATTTTAACAGCCGTGAATCTGTTCCACGTGTAAGTAGACGGTGCTGTATTTGCTGTTAGATTGTGCTGCACGGGTATGTGTAGTATAACGAATTAAAAGAAAACATTATGAAGAGTGATAAATATTTCAAGCTAGTTCTAGCTTCTTGGTATTTCTATCATAGCGACTCTGATAGGGCCCAAATGAACACCGAAATTAGAAAAAGAAAAGAAAAAAATCGCGTGTGAAATCATTACGTTAACACCGACGAAATCCATGTGGAAGACCCAGCGAGGTAGTGAAGTGGTTAGTTCCCTGGACTCGCATTCGGGTGGATGACAGTTCAAGTCCCCTTTCACACATCCAGATATATGTTTTACATGATTCTCTCTAATCACTTGACGCAAATACCGGGATGGTTTCTTCACAAAAGGTACAGCCAATTCATTCCCCACTCTTCCCTAATCCGATCTTGAATCGTTCTCTAATGACCTGGCTGTCGACTGGATGGTAAATTCTGATATTCCTTCCTTTTTAGGATTCCGTATCTCAGTCGGTAAAAAAGGAACCACTATAAGATCACTTTGTTATCTCCCTGTCCGTTTGTTAAGACCCCTTTTCCGCAGAAAAATGTAGAGGTATCAAGTTGAAATTTATGTCAAATACTAAGGCCTACGTTCCCTTGACGGTGTAAAAAGTTTAAGCTTCTCAGGCAATGTAACAAAAAATACGGCTATATAAGTCACATATTCTGATGCTTCCAAAGTCGCTCAATAAAACCTGTGCATGAATCGTCTACATACATGTTGGACCTGATGATCTGTTGGTAAGCACGTGCCTGGAGATCGAGAGATCGCGCGGTAGAAACTCTGGCGGTCCACGGATTTTGCAGTCTTAGTTGTAACCTAAATTTGTGAGCAGTGGCCAGAACAACACGAGGTTCGGATTCTGCGTTACACTGTAGGTCACCCTTCTCTGGCTGGATACGGGATACGCAAGTCGCTGAAGTGGCGTCTAGCGGAAAGACTTGCACCAGGCCATTGAGCGACACGAAATCATTATCGACGTACGTAATTAAGTTTGTGCGGAACACAACAGTGAGCTACTCACGGTTGCCGTATCTTTTTCTCCCAGACTGACAGAATAAAACACAACATTTGTTTAGAAAGTACAGTCACAATTAGTTCGAGTTTAATTGAATTACGCGATGCATTTCGGGCCTTGTGGGTCCATTATCACGCGAAAATCGTTTTATCACACCATTTACTTCTGCTCTTGAGTGAGGTGATGGGGAATTCTATACATTTTCCTTTAGTTGATCCGCGAATTTCTAAGCTTAACATATAACTTTCCAACAGGAACAAACATTTAGCATCCCGTCACTCAAGAAACAAACCTGATGTTGCATGATAAATGTGCATATTCAAAAGTGTTCCACATATAGCAAAAGTTAAGAGACGATTATCTACATTGGCGAGACAAAACATTATGACGACCTCCTTTATAGCGTGTGGTTCAATTTATAAAAACAATACAGCAGCGATTCTGCGCGACATGGATTCGACAAGTTCTTGGTTGGTTTCCGAAGTACGTAGGCATCTGGTCCCAGACGTCAACACACAGGTCGCACAGTTCCCACAAATTACGGGGCAGCTGCTTTTGAGAGAAAAGCTCCCTCCAAAAATTGTGTTCCAGATGTCTTACATCGTGGTCACGTAAGGCAAATTTGGTGGCCAAGACATCAAGACGAGTTCACTCCGATGCTCCTCAAACAAATTATCATGTTTCTGGCACTGAGACTCGGAGAGAGAACAAGAAGATGTCATCGCCATCAAGCGTGATGGGACGCAGGTGGTCCAAAATAAGGTTACTGCACCCCACAGCTGTTACGGTATCACCACAGATCTCTTTCTGAATATACGAGGCCTGTTCAAAAAATTCAGGAACATTCGTAATTTCGCGCCAGTGGTGTGTTGGAGCGGAATGTGACTGACATCCCTGCACACGCCTGTGTGTCATGTGTACCTACATCTACATCTACATCCATACTCCGCAAGCCACCTGACGGTGTGTGGCGGAGGGTACCTTGAGTACCTCTATCGGTTCTCCCTTCTATTCCAGTCTCGTATTATTCGTGGAAAGAAGGATTGTCGGTATGCCTCTGTGTGGGCTCTAATCTGTCTGATTTTATCCTCATGGTCTCTTCGCGAGATATACGTAGGAGGGAGCAATATACTGCTTGACTCTTCGGTGAAGGTATGTTCTCGAAACTTTAACAAAAGCCCGTACCGAGCTACTGAGCGTCTCTCCTGCAGAGTCTTCCACTGGAGTTTATCTATCATCTCCGTAACGCTTTCGCGATTAATAAATGATGCTGTAACGAAGCGCGCTGCTCTCCGTTGGATCTTCTCTATGTCTTGTATCAACCCTATCTGGTACGGATCCCACACTGCTGAGCAGCATTCAAGCAGTGGGCGAACAAGCGTACTGTAACCTACTTCCTTTGTTTTTGGATTGCATTTCCTTAGGATTCTTCCAATGAATCTCAGTCTGGCATCTACTTTACCGACGATCAACATTATATGATCATTCCATTTTAAATCACTCCTAATGCGTACTCCCAGATAATTTATGGTATTAACTGCTTCCAGTTGCTGACCTGCTATTTTGTAGCTAAATGATAAAGGATCTATCTTTCTGTGTATTCGCAGCACATTACACTTGTCTACATTGAGATTCAATTGCCATTCCCTGCACCATGCCTCAATCCGCTGCAAATCCTCCTGAATTTCACTACAATTTTCCATTGTTACAACCTCTCGATACACCACAGCATCATCTGCAAAAATCCCTCAGTGAACTTCCGATGTCATCCACCAGGTCATTTATGTATATTGTGAATAGCAACGGTCCTATGACCTGCCGAAAGTTTCACTATTGTATGTCTGTTAGCTATTGTTCAATGTTGTATTGAGTAGAGCGTAGTGTCGCATAGTTTACGAATTTAAAAATAGCAGAGTTAGGGGAGCAACGCATCTGCTTTAAATTTTGCGTGAAAGTCAAGAAAATCTTTACAGAGACACTGTAAATGATGGTTCAGATGGCTCTGAGCACTATGGGACTTAACACCTGAGTTCATCAGTTCCCTAGAACTTAGAACTACTTAAACCTAACTAACCTAAGGACACCACACACATCCATGCCCGAGGCAGGATTCGAACCTGCGACCGTAGCAGTCGCGCGGTTCCGGACTGAAGGCATATAACCGCTCGGCCACCGCCGCTGGCCACTGTAAATGATGTAGGAAGCCTACGGTGATGAGTGCTTAAGCCGTGCTCGGTATTTTGAATGGTTCACACGGTTTAAAAATGGCCGGATCGAAGTTGAAGATGATCCTCGTTCAGGACGCCCTTCGACGTCTACCGGCGACGCTCATGTCAGGAGCGCCAACGTAAGTGTGCGTGCCAGTTGAAGACTGACTATCGGAGAGATTGGGGAAGAACGCAACATATCAGTTGGATCGTGTCATGAGATCGTGGTACAGCATGGTGTTGTCGTCAAGTTCGTCCCATGATTCATGGTTCACGAACAAGACCAGAAAGACCTTCGCCTTGCAATCTGTGAAGAGCTTGTAACGTTCCCTGGCAGCACACACACTATTAATCAAAGGAAATGACATTTGATTGTACTATGTACGCTATGAAGCAATCCGTATGTACTGTAATTGTTTAGCAAAAAAATATTATTTAATTTTGTATAAAGGACATTCGTTATTATTGTAATATTTTCTGTAATAATATTCTCGATGTGTTTATGATTGTAATATTTCAATACTCATAATGTAATTACGAAATATGTTAATATCTGCGATAAGAAAAATGTAAAATACAGCCACAGAGGGGAGTAATGTTGTATGATTGCAAAGAGACATTAACGGTCGGCAGTGGTATAAATAGGAATACATAATGTGCATTCTTTGTCGTCTTCCTCGAGAGCTGAGAGAGAGAGAGGAACCTGTGACGTAGCATTTTATGAATGAGTAGATTTCTTTTGTCTGTATCTATCTTTAGCCGCCATTAGAGGAGAAATTACAAACTAATGCAAGTTGAATTATTGTTGTGGTCTAAATACATTACAATTTATCAAAACTGTGTATTACTAATGTAAATTAGCTTGCCCATGTCATCTATAATATTTCTTTAAAGAATTTTCAGCATTTTTAGCAATTATCGCTGGTGTTGCTGGGCTGTCCCGCGACCGAACGATTTGCAGCGGTGGCACATTTAAAAAATTGTTCCGCTAAGAAAAATTAACCAAACCCGTAAATCGGGAGCAGATAAAATTAGCAGTGAATTACGAAAATATTTTTTCTTTTACAGCGATCCTGAGACTGACGGAATTTATTACTGGATTCACATTTGTGCATTCATAGGCGGATAGTTAACGTTGAAGTTTAACAATCTGTTGGTTCTTTCAATTTCTAAAGCAAATAACTGAAACGTACAGTGAAGTGTGTTTTATCAATGATAATTAAACGTTCAGGTCGGCTTGGCAATATTTAAACATTTTCTGCTAACAGAGACAGTCTTGTGTTCCACAGCTAACGCCGGGAAAGAACTCAATAACTATTTTTAAAAAAACCACTGCATTTTGAAAATGTGTGCCAAGGCCGAAATACGTAAAAAAAATTTAATTTATACAATTTTCAACTAAATGTTCTTAATCAGTTAATATGAATTTATCAGCATGAGAGGGTTGACTAAGGTTCACGTAATTTTAAATGTGCTTAATTCTGTCTAAATGAATTTTTATTAGTTCTACAACAAAGTTAGTACTGAAGGAGCAAATAACAAAAATATTTAAAGCAACATTTCCATCCCCAACATTTTCAAATCAATTCATCTTTTTTTTTAAATTTCATTAAAAGCTTTTGGATCGCGCATATAAGAACGAAACATTCCTCAACAGAATCATAACTGGTCATGAGATTATTTTCTATGGTTACGACTTGAGACAAAGGTTCAATCTTCATAATGAGTCGGGAAAGTTTCTCCACGACCAAGAAAAGCTCATCAGGCCAGATCAAATGGTCAAAGCCATGCTGATAGCTTTTTTGACTCTGAAGTAGTAGTTCATCGTGAATATGTGCCACAGGGGCAAACTGTACTCGAACATTATGAATCACCTTGAAAAAATGACTTATTAACACATAACCAACACGGATTCAGAAAATATCGTTCTTGTGCAACACAGGTAACTCTTTATTCCCATGAAGTAATGAGTGCTGTCGACAAGGGATCTCAGATCGATTCCATAATCCTAGATTTCCAGAAGGCTTTTGATACCGTTCCTCACAGCGACTATTAATCAAACTGCGTGCATATGGAGTATCGTCTCAGTTGTGTGACTGCATTCGTGATTTCCTCTCAGAGAGGCCACCGTTCGTATTGATAGATGGTAAATCATCGAGTAGAACAGAAGTGATATAAAAATTATATAGGTGATAATCTGAGCAGCCCCCTTTGATTGTTTGCAGATGACGCTGTAATTTACCGTCTAGTAAAATCATCAGGCGATCAATTCCAATTACAAAATGATCTAGAGAGAATTTCTGTATTGTGCGAAAAGTGGCAATTAGCACTAAACAAAGAAAAGTGCGAGATCATCCACATGCGTAGGAAAAGAAATCCGATAAACATCTGGTATACGATAAATTAATTCGACTAAATACCTAGGAATTAAAATTACGAGGAACTTAAATTGGAAAGACTACATAGATAATATTGTGAGGAAGGCGAAACAAAGACTGCGCTTTGTTGGCAGAACACTTAGAAGATGCGACAAACCTACTAAAGAGATAGCCTACATTACACTTGTCCGTCCTCTGCTGCAATATTGCTGCGTGGTATGGGATCCTTACCAGGTAGGATTGACGGAGGACATCGATTCTTTGCAAAGGGAAGCTCGTTTCGTGTTATCGCGCAATAGGGGTGAGAGTGTCACTGATATGATACGTGAGTTGGGGTGGCAGTCAGTTAAACAAAGGCGGTTTTCTTTGCGGTGAGATCTATTTACGAAATTTCAATCACCAACTTTCTCTTCCGAATGCGAAAATATTTTGTTGACACTCACAGACGTAGGGAGAAATGAGCATCATAATAAAATCAGAGAAATCAGAGCTCGAACGGAAAGATTTAGGTGTTCCATGTCCCACACGCCATTCGAGAGTGGAATGGTAGAGAAGTTGTGCAAAAATGGTTCGATGAAAACTCTGCCAGGTACTTAAGTGTGAATTGCAGAGTAACCATGTAGATTTACATGTAGATGTTAATCGATGGTATTATCGAAAAGTGCTGCAACGCCTGAGAGAAAATGTGAGAAGGAAACGGCTTGAAAATGTGTGCGCCAATTTATGACGATAACGCACCCGCACATTCATCCCTATTGGTACTTGACTGTTGCACAAAAAACGAGATCACGGTGCTGCGTCATCCTCAGTACTCTCCAGACCTGGCCGCTGCAGAGTTTTTTTATTTCCAAAGTTGAAAACCCTGCTGAAAGGAAGAAAATTTGCGACGATGGACGAGATAAAAGAAAATTCGCAGACGGTGCTACGCGCGATCCAGTAAGACGCGTGGCAAGATTGCTTCCTTTTGTATCCCGCCTGGATAGGTTGCGCGTGGGTCTGCTCCTGTGAACTGCTTCTGTAATACAGGCCGAGAGTGAAGGAAGCGAGTAGGAGAGTAGAGGTGAAGCACTTCGGTACTGCACGTAGCTTTAACACTTTTAATAGAGTCAAAAACACAAGTAAATTCAAATGCATACATAACTTTGGCTAGGATGAGCACGTAGGAGTGAAGCCGTAGTCCACGTCAAAGCGTGTGAAATTAGGATTACTGTTCTGTATGATCTCAAAACTAACAAATACTTGTTGCTGTCAAAACTTTAACTGAACGTAACTAATACAAAGTCTCAGTAGGCTAGCGCACTCGGTAGTAGACGCGATATTTCATGGCCGTCTGCTCTTGATGAAATGGACGAAATCAAGAAGGCACTCCCTGAGTTCCACGGCGTCGGTCAGAGGGCGCTGTGATCGGCGTAGTTAGTCTTCTCTCGTAGTGCCAACTTACGAGAGCGTGCACCTACGTTGTGGCATCAGAACTATCGACGCCACACTCCCGGAAGTGGAAAAGGCGTTGGAAGCGGTGTGTCAATTGTGGAGGAGAATATTTCGAAGTAGATCATGCACAATCAGTAAAAGGTAAGCGTAGAAAAATGTTGTGGAGAAAGTCTCGGAATTTTTTTGAACAGAGCTCGTATATTCGTTTGGATGACGATGTATCCGGGCACTACAATCGACCAGCTGCAACAAGAAACGTGATTAATCTGGCCAGGGACACGTTTCAGCTGATCCAACGACCAGTCTCAATGATCCTGTGTACACATCGTTCATAATTCACCGTGTAGTCCGCTCAACATAGGAACACTTAGGGGGCGTCTTCTGCGGAATTCCATGTTCAACAGTGTGCGCTAAACACTGTGCCAGAGTTGTACTCAGTAGTCAGATCTGCCACATACTTCCGCCTATCCTGCTTTACAGAATGGGCAAGTCTCCGACCTCCACGTTTTGTGTTAAGATTTACTCGTGGTTCTACCATCTTTTAACCATTTGGCGTATGGGCTTAAGACAGCAAAATGCAAACAGCCGACCATTTTCACCGCTCCCTCGATTTCATTTCCAGGAGCCGGCCCATAACAATCTGTCACTTCTCAAGATCACTTATGATAGTGGATTTCCCATTTTCCTTCCGTATCGTCGCTTCAAACATTCTGCTTATAGTTTCCTTGCCGCATCAAGTGTTCGCAGTGCCCAGAGACGATAATCGATTTCACAGTAGGCAGTGTTGCCACGATGTCTTGACGAATCAATGCCTCTGACACACATGTCGCCACATTTCTCGAAACAGTAATTTACATAGCGGAATACAAACAACCGCCTATCGATATCACAGTATGAAAGATTGAAATGACTGCTTACAAATTACTCATACGATATAAAATTACAGTAATCCATACGAGGTGCGACAATAAAGTAATGAGACTGATTTTCTTTGGAAGATGTGGCAACCCTGCAGGATTGCGTAGGCACTATATCTTTGACCTTGGTCTATAAGCTGCTTCTAGTCCAAGCGGCACATTGATGCAACTGCTCAGTCGTCAGTTGTGCTGTAATAAGTTAACACGTGTTTGTGTCTCTCGTCGCGGAAGTGGAACCGCATAATATTGCGCAATGGTATGCCATTTCTTTTTGCGTTAAATTGGGTGAAAACGCGACGACAACTTACGGTAAGCTTTTGGAGAGGAGGTAATGTCAAGAACTCAAGTTTTTCGTTGGCATAATATGTTTAGTGAAGGCAGAAAGAATGTTGAAGATAAAGACCGCAGCAGACGATCATCAACCTCACAGACGGATGTCGACTTGGCCAGAGTGTGTGAACTCGTACAATCTGATTAAATATTATCCATGAAAAATTTTTGCAGAAGAACGTCAATCGAGAAACGGTTCGTCTAATAATAACTGAAGATCTTGGTATGAGAATGGTTTGTGCAAAAATGGCCCCCAAAAACCTCACACCACAACAGCGAGAAACACGGAAAAATGTCGCAGGCGATCAGTTCGAGCAAACGGAAATCAATCCAGAATTGTTGAGTCTTGTTATCACTGGTGACGAAACTTGATTTTTTTCAGTACGATCCAAAGACAAAGCGCCAAAGTTGGCAATGGTGCTCAAAGGAATCACCCAGACCAAACAAAGCTCGCAAGTCAGTCAAAAGTGAAATGCATGCTTGTGTGCTTCTTTGATTCCAAGGGAATTGTTCATAAAGAGTGGGTGCCTCCTGGACAAACGGTTAACCAATAATCCTACAAAGAAATTTTAGAAAGACTTCGTAGAAGAGTTCTTCGTGTCCGTGCCAACATTACTGATAGTTGGATTTTGCATCACGATTATGCGCCATCCCATACTGCTCTGTCAGTACAGCAATTTCTAACCTCAAAACTGATTTCAGTACTACGACAGCCACCTTATTCACCAGATATTGCTGCGTGCGACTTTTTTCTATTTCCAAGAGTGAAAACGGCGTTCAAGTGACACGATTTTCAAACAACACAAGGTGTCCAAAAACTGTGACGAGAGTCTTGAGGGTATTACAGGAGATGAGTTCCAGAAATGTTACCATCAATGTCAGAACAGCCCTCAAAACTGATTTCAGTACTACGACAGCCACCTTATTCACCAGATATTGCTGCGTGCGACTTTTTTCTATTTCCAAGAGTGAAAACGGCGTTCAAGTGACACCATTTTCAAACAACACAAGGTGTCCAAAAACTGTGACGAGGGTCTTGAGGGTATTACAGGAGATGAGTTCCAGAAATGTTACCATCAATGTCAGAACAGCTGAAAAAAGTGTGTTCAATCAGAAGGGAACTACTTTGATGGAGACAACACTAAACTTGACTAAAACGCTAAGAAACATTTTTTCTCACATCAGTCTCATTACTTTATTGTCGCACCTCGTATAGTAAAGAAAACTGGACAAAATTTGATCAAAGGTATTGCTTGACATCTAATAAAAATAGATGGCTGTATTTTCTAGTACCATTTACTATTGAAACAACAGTTCTTTTTATTTCAGTTTTCTCACTTACTAATCGGACATGTTTACTTCAAAATTGTAATTCGCTTCCTGTCAGCGATTAGACGTCCTTGCGCTTCCGAGACGAGCCGAGACGACACATGTTGAATGTGCTGTTTAGTGCCCACTGAAGGCGGGAATCCAGCTTAACGACTTCCGTAAGTTTACTCAAAGCTGACGCCGTAACTAGTTACAGTGCTTTTCAGTGGACTTACCCTGCTGTTGCGACGTGAATTTCGCGTGTTTTTCGTCGTAATTACCTACTTACAACTGAAAAACAAGGGCCCAACGGCCTATCTTTCGTACGGTATTATCTGAGTGCCCGATAATACTAAGCCAGTCTTGAGAAAGAAAGTTTCTCCACAAACACATTTCATCTGTAGCGTAGCGTAAAAAATAATGTGTTTCCAGGCGTTCACTGCCAGAAGTTAGTTTTCTGCAGAGTGTGAAGTGGTGTTACCGTTATTCGATCCCTTTTCTTCACGAAGAACGATAACATTTCTCGAAATGTTTCTCACGAGATATTCTTTAGAGGTAGGCAATCGCAGGCCACTTCAGCCCCATCGTACAGGCACTATTTCCCGGAAATATTGCCTCAAAACTTTTCAGGTAAAATGCGTTTTAGGTAAACCGACAAGGGTGAATAGAGTGTCTGGAAGCTGCTGGAAATCGATGACACGAATTCAGCAAGAGAATTTTAAATGGGAACATGGGTAGAAATTGTACCTTTCAAAAGAGCTCTCGAAACTGAACATTTTCCATTGAAAAGTTTGCTGTGTAATTTGCGGCATTGTGGTTAAATGGGTGACACTTGGAATATCGCTTCAGGAATCAAAAAGAAAGTTTCATACGATAACAGATGTGCATTTTGATGTAACGAAAACTACTTTGCCTTACACATTCAACTTTGAGTAAACTTTATCCAGTATTTTAATACTTCTAAAAATCTGTTAGAAAATATAGCCATTCAGTTCACAAAAATAAGTGTTTATAATGTTTTTTATGCTATTCTAAACACAGTACTGACCTCCTTTGTGCCCTCAGAGTAACCTAGAACGTCTCTGCATCTGGGAGTGACCGGCGTATTTTGCGAATTCCATCATTCACATCTCGCCTTCTGAGCCACTGATGATACACGTTCTCTGTGTTGCAGCTCTGAAACAAGTAATCTAGACGAATTGACTGTGGCAACCCTAGCAACCAAGACATCGGGCTTACTACAACCAGTCCATCAGCTAAAAAAAAAGTAAAGTTTGACCTGGTCTCCAAGGAAAATTGTTCCCTGTTGCAAGTTTTCAGTCGAACGTCTTCTAGAAACTCTGTCAATTCATGTTGAAGCATTTCAAAGTACAGCTCAGTACTTAAATTTTCAACAAACAAATACGTCGGATGATTTTTCGTGGCTGAGTCCACAGCAAATGTTCGGACTCTAGACGTGCTGGCTGTTTTGATGAAGTAACCAATGAGGATTTTCTTCTCACTTATAGTGAGCATTGTGGCTGTTTGCCTCGTCGCTAGATTTTTAAAGTGGCTCCATCAATGCACAATATTATAGTTTTGACGTTCAGATTTTGATTTACACTGAAACTGGTACACCTGCCTAATATCGTGTAGGACCCCGCGAGAATGCAGAAGTGCCGCAACACGACGTGGCATGGGCTTGACTAATGTCTGAAGTAGTGCAGGAGGGAACTGACACCATAAATCCTGCAGGGCTGTCCATAAATCCATAAGAGTACGAGGGTGGGGGGGGGGGGGGGGGGCTGGAGCTCTTCTGCTTCTGAACAGCACATTGCAAGGCATCCCAGATATGCTCAATAATGTACGTGTCTGGGAGTTTAATGGCCAGCGGAAGTATTTAAACTCATAAGAGTGTTCCTGGAGACACTCTGTAGCAATTCTGGAGCTGTGGGGTGTCGCACTGTCCTGCTGGAATTGTCCAAGTCCGTCGGAATGCACAATGGACATGAATGGAGGCAGGTGATCAGACAGGATGCTTACGTACGTGTCACCTGTCACAGTCGTACCTAGACATCCCATATCACCCCAACTGCACACGCCCCACAACATTATAGAGCCTCCACTAGCTTGAACTATCCCCTGCTGACACGCAGGATCCATGGATTGATGAGGTTGTCTTCATACGCGTACACGTTCATCCACTCGATACAATTTGAAACGAGACCAGGCAACATGTTTCTAGTCATTAACAGTCCAATGTCGGTGTTGACGTGCCTAAGTGAGGCGTAAGGCTTTGTGTCGTGCAGTCATCAAGGGTACACGAGTGGGCCTTCGGCTCTGAAAGCTCATATCGATGATGTTACGTTGAATGGTTCGCACACTGACACTTGTTGATGGCCCAACATTGAAATCTGCAGCAATTTGCGGAAGGTTTGCACTTTCGTCACATTGAACGTTTCTCTTCAGTCGTCGTTGGTCCCGTTTTTGCAGGATCTTTTTCCGTCTGCACAGTGTCGGAGGTCTGATGTTTTACCGTATTCCTGATATTCACGGTACACTCGTGATATGGTCGTACGGGAAAATCCCCACTTCATCGCTACCTCGCAGATGCTATGTCCCACCGCTCGTGCGGCGACTATAACACCTCGTTCAGACTCACTTAAATCTTGATAACCTGCCATTGTAGGAGCAGTAACCGATGTAACAACTGCTCCAGACACTTGATGTCTTCAGCGCCGTATTCTACCTGTTACATATCTCTGTATTTGAATACTCACGCCTATAGCCTTTGGCGTTTCAGTGTAGAAACCTAGATTCGTAACCTTCACTTAACATCTAATGAATATGAATTAAACAGGCATGTATAATTGTCTAGAAGGTACTTTTACTCAAAGTGAAAGTGTTCGCTATAGAAGGACGTGGATCGAGATTTATTGCAACAGTAAAGAGGACATGGTTTATCCTACAAACTTTCATATCTCTTAGGTGTTGTTCAGATCGTCCGATAGAGGAAGCTTTTTTTTATATCTCTGAAATGGCCAATGGCCTTGCCGCAGTGGCAACAACGTTTCCCGTCAGATCACCAAGGTTAAGCGCTGTCGAGCTTGGCTAGAACTTGGGTGGGCTACTGTGCGGGTCTGCCGAGCGCTGTTGGCAAGCGGTATGCACTCAGCCCGTGTGAGGCCAACTGAGGAGAGCTTGATTGAGCAGTAGCGGCTCTAGCTCTAGCCACGAAAACTGACAATGGATGGGAGAGCGGTGTGCTGACGACGTGCCCTCCATATCCGTACCCCGTGGCGCCCATCGTCTGAGGATGACACGGCGGTCGGTCGGTACTGTTGGATCTTCCGAGGCCTGTTCGGAAGAAGTTAAAGAAAATAACTGTATGTCAGGTCTGATCCACCTTGTGTACTTGTACAGGTGGGCAAAATAGAAACTGTCCCAGAAAATACACTCCTGGAAATTGAAATAAGAACACCGTGAATTCATTGTCCCAGGAAGGGGAAACTTTATTGACACATTCCTGGGGTCAGATACATCACATGATCACACTGACAGAACCACAGGCACATAGACACAGGCAACAGAGCATGCACAATGTCGGCACTAGTACAGTGTATATCCACCTTTCGCAGCAATGCAGGCTGCTATTCTCCCATGGAGACGATCGTAGAGATGCTGGATGTAGTCCTGTGGAACGGCTTGCCATGCCATTTCCACCTGGCGCCTCAGTTGGACCAGAGTTCGTGCTGGACGTGCAGACCGCGTGAGACGACGCTTCATCCAGTCCCAAACATGCTCAATGGGGGACAGATCCGGAGATCTTGCTGGCCAGGGTAGTTGACTTACACCTTCTAGAGCACGTTGGGTGGCACGGGATACATGCGGACGTGCATTGTCCTGTTGGAACAGCAAGTTCCCTTGCCGGTCTAGGAATGGTAGAACGATGGGTTCGATGAGGGTTTGGATGTGCCGTGCACTATTCAGTGTCCCCTCGACGATCAGCAGTGGTGTACGGCCAGTGTAGGAGATCGCTCCCCACACCATGATGCCGGGTGTTGGCCCTGTGTGCCTCGGTCGTATGCAGTCCTGATTGTGGCGCTCACCTGCACGGCGCCAAACACGCATACGACCATCATTGGCACCAAGGCAGAAGCGACTCTCATCGCTGAAGACGACAAATCTCCATTCGTCCCTCCATTCACGCCTGTCGCGACACCACTGGAGGCGGGCTGCACGATGTTGGGGCGTGAGCGGAAGACGGCCTAACGGTGTGCGGGACCGTAGCCCAGCTTCATGGAGACGGTTGCGAATGGTCCTCGCCGATACCCCAGCAGCAACAGTGTCCCTAATTTGCTGGGAAGTGGCGGTGCGGTCCCCTACGGCACTGCGTAGGATCCTACGGTCTTGGCGTGCATCCGTGCGTCGCTGCGGTCCGGTCCCAGGTCGACGGGCACGTGCACCTTCCGCCTACCACTGGCGACAACATCGATGTACTGTGGAGACCTCAGGCCCCACGTGTTGAGCAATTCGGCGGTACGTCCACCCGGCGTCCCGCATGCCCACTATACGCCCTCGCTCAAAGTCCGTCAACTGCACATACGGTTCACGTCCACGCTGTCGCGGCATGCTACCAGTGTTAAAGACTGCGATGGAGCTCCGTATGCCACGGCAAACTGACTGACACTGACGGCGGCGGTGCACAAATGCTGCGCAGCTAGCGCCATTCGACGGCCAACACCGCAGTTCCTGGTGTGTCCGCTGTGCCGTGCGTGTGATCATTGCTTGTACAGCCCTCTCGCAGTGTCCGGAGCAAGTATGGTGGGTCTGACACACCGGTGTCAATGTGTTCTTTTTTCCATTTCCAGGAGTGTATTTCGACAACTTTAAGCACCCTACTTTCACATTACATATTCAAGTCGTTGGTGATGTACGTTGTATTGCCTAGCTTAAGGAGCTTGTATATTGTGTAGACATCGAACGGATTAGTCAGCAATCGCTGCATTTTGCGAATCCACAAATAAGAGTGCGTTAATGTAACATTACAAGCAGTCTTTATATTATCTTTTAACTTCGGTATTGTTCCAGTGATGGCGTTCGGCGGAGGAAGAGAAGCGAGACATTTAAATTACGTCACTGGTCATTAGGTGAATTAACATAATTAGCAATAGACACAAGGAACAAACCTCTTGTGTGTTACCTTTTTCATAGGCACTTGGCATTTTAGAAAATTATCATCATAATCAGACAATTAACTAACAGCAGCTCCAGGTGTTAGTAGGAGATGATGTAGCTCTTCTCAACAAGTACTCATCGCATTATCATAACAGTGTATTTTTCGACGGACAAGTTTTTATACGAATATATGTAAAAGGTTGTCTTTCATAAATAGTCGAATAAAGAAATGTTAGCGTGAAGTGATACATGTTAAAAATAGCTTTCTGCATCTTCCTGTTACAGTGCTGATAACAATCGTAACCTTTGGCAAAGGATACCAACAGTTTCTTCGACTGTGTCATGTCCACCGCAGTGATGATAAACATGAGTTAGGGGACCTTGGTTATTGTTCTGAAAACGTTGTGAAACTCGTTACAGTTGTGGGTTTCCTACTCATTCTATGTAACAATCAGTTTCATAACAATGGGTCATTTGTGTCAGTTTTTTCAATTAATAACTTTTTCATCGAGCACGCGTAAGGATTTGTTTATAGTGCTATAATTATGTCCGTTTTTTGACATCGCACGCAATTTCTGATGTTGAAAGCGGCCTAAGTATAAAATATTTGTCTTCCAGTGAAACGGAATTGATCAATTATAAGCTGTGCTAAAAGTCAAAACTCTCGCCATTTTTGTTTGGTGCTGTGTGTGCCTTTATAGGTTCAGCTGGCAAAAAATTAATAAATAGAGGACATGTTTGATTTCTGCTCAAATTAGCTACAAAGATATGCGGGCTTCTCGGCAGTCTTCACTCGTTCTTAGAATGTTTACAGCTCTGTCACGTGCTATCGAATAGCGTAAATGGATTTTCACAGCACTAAGATATAATTCGTTTACGATAGCTTGGTACGACTAGTTTTAAATGAACCGTGTAAGTATCTCATTCTACACTGTAATTAGAGATTACTATTCCGCAAAACGGAGAACGTAAAAAGAATATCGAGCTGGAAACTGGTGTGACTAATTTGCATTAAGCACGAGGAATAAACTGATAGTATCGAATTTGAAACAAAAGCAGTTGCTGCTTTTACGGTGTCAGAACGTAACCGGTAAACTCAGAAATAAATCTTTATTACGCTGTGAAACGGCGGCATTCTGTTGTACTAGCCCGCATCCGTGGTGTATGACGAAATGCACTTTCAGGTTATGTCTGCGGGGGGGTTTCATGAAAGCGCTTATCTTCATTATTTGCTTAAGGTAGGCAAGGCTTAGTATAACTGTGTCTGGGTATGACGGGACTAAAACAGGAACAGGGAGCGCACACACAAATAAGCGCAATTACCTGCAAATTAGTTACGTCATAAAAAATGAGATTTGCTCTTCAGACCAAAGAAGTTGCATTTTATATTGTTGTATTGCATTAATCTCTCGCTGTTGCCGTGTGAACTTGTGGTAATTCTGGAATCTGAGGTATTCTTCCGGTAGATCTGGGAAATCATATGTAATACTACAAGTGTTCAGTAGCTGATTGATGTCATCAGTTCTGCGACACCATACATATATTTGCAATTTTTCCCCAGGTTTAAACACTTTCTTACTCTGCTAGTCCCTCGTTCCCATAGTAAAAACAAAAGAATTTACTGTCACTACACTTAGAAATTTTAATATTAACCACAAACTGACGGCTACACAGCATGCCAATTCCTGGATTCAGTTCAATACGAACGAAACAGCACAACAAAATATCAGTTCTTAGAACACAATATTCAGTGAATGAAAGAGGCAACGATTTGGCACTGAAAACAGAGGTGCATTTGCAACTTTGTGATCTGAAACGTTTTCTATGAACGCAGCTGGCACGATTTCGGTTATTCACGTCTGAAGCGGAATTGCAGTCAAAGCACTGCGTGGGAGCCGGTTGCCTGGCAGGAAATCGGGAGAGGTAAATTCCATCTGCCGGGAATGTTATGGCCTGTATTTCCTAGGATGCAAAAATTATTCTTGTGATTGAATGTCTCGGAATAGTTAAAATAACGCACTGGTAAATACTTGACAAGCCTCAACTGTATGAAATAAAATATGTGAGATACATTCTAGATTGCAAGACAAAACGAATAAAAACTCTGTCGCGTAATACACAAAAATGCCTAAAAGGAGCCTCGTCGACAGGAATACTGTGAGGGGTTTAGGAATGTGGTGTTGTAATATACACCCAGTTTGCGAGATTTCGTACCCTCTGACTTCACCTATCGTACTCCAAGATCTACTCAGATTTGTGGCTATAAAATGTTTTGAATCACCTGGAAGATTGGTATTTTGCAAATATTCCTGTGTTGTACTCCATAAATGGATTCTACTTCCACAAAGTGCAGTGACCTGAAACGAAACTACCTCGTTAATTAGTTAACTTTGCATCTGAAACACAGTCTTTCGCTGCCGCTGTGGTTGTGGTGGTCTTCAGTCTCAAGACTGGCTTGAAGCAGCTTTCTAGCTGGTCTGTCCCGTGCAAGTATCTTCATCTCTGCTTAGCTACTGCAACCTACATTACCTTGAACTCGTTTAGTGTAACATGCCTCCTTCAATAATTTCCCCCTCTGCCAGCATTTCGCACCATTACCAAATTAACTAATCCTTGATGCTGCAACATGTATGCATTCAACTGATACCTGCTTGAAGCAAAGCTCTTTTATCTACATATCGTCTCAGTATGTAAGATAGTTAGGTCCGCGGCTCGTGGTCGTGCGGTAGCGTTCTCGCTTCCCGCGCCCGGGTTCCCGGGTTCGAGTCCCGGCGGGGTCAGGGATTTTCTCTGCCTCGTGATGATTGGGTGTTGTGTGATGTCCTTAGGTTAGTTAGGTTTAAGTAGTTCTAAGTTCTAGGGGACTGATGACCATAGATGTTAAGTCCCATTTTTTGTAAGATAGTTAGCTCCCCTCCCTTTTTCTTTGCTAAACCTTCAGAAATATGTGAGTTCATTTAGTGAGGTCGTAGAGGACGACATAATAAGAGTAAAGTATGACTGGCTGTTCTTTTCTATCCAAGACTTACCGAGATTAATACGACCCGTCCTTGGATTATCTTAGTCGGTCGTCACGTAGGATTTCCTCCTACCAAAATTAGAATTACATTAATACCTTCAGCTGCTGACGGGCGTAGATATATATAAACGGGGACAGATGAAAATGTGTGCCCCGACCGGGACTCGAACCCCGGATCTATTGTTTACATGGCAGACACTCTATCCATCTTTTTTTTTTTTTTTTTTTCAGGTCTCGTTTTGTTCTGTATTGTTCGTTGAATTTGTTCGTGGCGGACGTCCGATGACACTCATTCAGGTGTTCGTTAATCCGTTCACTCAGTTTTTTTTATGACAGAGGGTAGCGAAACCCTCTCACCGAACACGCTGAGCTACCGTGCCGGCGTCCATCTGAGCCACCGAGGACACAGAGGATAGTGCGACTGTAGGGACCATCTCACGCACGCCTCCCGCGAAGACCCACATTCTCACCTTGTATGCCCGCACACTACATTCGTAGTGTCCCTCCCCAACACACTCATTACTCGTGGAAGACATTCTTACCAAGTCCCGTAAGAGTTCGCGGAATATGTGTGCATCCGCACAGAAGAAGGTCATGGCCGGTATTGCCAGAACTATATATTTACATGGATATGGTGTCTGTTCTTTCGGACATGCCCGAAAGAAGAGACACCATATCCATATAAGTACATTCCTCCTATCTGTTTTTCCGCAAAGCACTCATAGTTGACGTGCCTCGCAGAAGCGGTATCAGCTCCATCAGATTGTATGGAAAAGTGCTGCTGTTTACGTTGCAATTTCTAAGTGATGAATCGGGAGCGTATGTAACTTGAAATAATGTTCGTGCATGCCCTTATGATGTGTTTTTTAGGAAAACACCATTTTCGGCAGTAATAAAATAATCCGTCACTTTTAACTCAAAACTAGCTATTTCCTGAGAGCATGGTCTTGCGACACAACTAAACCGAAAGGCATGCTATCGGCGACTGGCAACTATGCCGCCCAGTCTAGATCTCATACTTACGGTCGCGGAACATCGTAACTGTTCGTACAATTATGTTACCTTAAACATTGTTCACTTGTTTATTAAAATGACTGTTTTCTTCAACCGTAATGTAGTTGTAAAAAAGTGTTTACGACCAGCAGGCTTCTCCTAATATCTGTAGTGGTAAAAGTAACTTTTTTTTCGTAAGTATTTATTGAATAAAGTTACTTGCTTAGCGCCAGAACGGTTGTTGTTTCCTGTATCGTGCGCTGGTGTAGCTGACTTTCTCACAGCTAGTCTCGGCACCTCACCACGCCAGATGGTCCACCGGCTACTTCAGCCAGCGTGGTACTCAACTCTTGCTCCCTGCTATGCGTTCTGCAGTGCCGCCTGAGCTTACTGAACGCTACTGAAGTGTGCAGACGCGATACAGAATGTAAATCTGGGAAGTCTCTGTGTATAAAAGGCACTGTCCTGACAGATTGACTGACTAACTCATCTTGGCCTAGCCCAAACAGCTGAAGATTTGGAGAAGATCTGGAGGTTATACTGTAGGCATTGTTTAAGAAGCGATTTATCGAAATTCCAACCATAAGGGGGTGAAATAGGGGATGAAGGTATCTTTTGAAGATGTCGCTATTAACGCAATTTTGAAGCTAGACCTAAAAAATTGGTATTTGGTTTCTTGATCAGAAATAGAGAAATACGTGTTTCAGCATTTTTGGAAATTCAATCCTATTGGAGGGAAATAGCGGGTGAAGGCTTTTTTTGAAAATAGATCATTATTAAAGAACTACAGGACGATGGTAATAAAGGAAAGTGGCCAGTTGTATGAGTAAAAGTTGCACCAAACGCTCACTGTCTGCAAATTTTACTCATGAAACTGGCCATTTTCCTTTATTATCGTCATTCTGCAAGATTACGGTCTATATTGTCGCTTGCTCACGGTGATGCTTTTAAACTTCCACTGTCATTGTACATGTATTTGCGAATTCATGTCATTGCATGACCACAGCTAATGACGCTTTCCCATGGATATTCACCGCATTTTATATTTATTTTGAATGATCTGAAGATGGCTGCAGATAGCAACCGAAACTAGTTGTCGACCTTTAATTGTAATAGAAAAATTGCAGTCTAGGCATTAAAAGTTTTACTTTCAAAACATTTTTATTTAATAAAGAATATTAAGACAGCCATCTCCTCCCTGACATTGTTACAATACAGTAATTTTTAGGTTTGTCAGAAAATTCACGACCATGAAATTTGTCCTCGACGGGTCATCACTTTGACCACTAAATGGAAAAATAAAAGTTCGGAAGCGACCGCTTCATCATCCCTTTTAATTCTCTTGCAAAAGGATTTCATGAACGTGCGTCAGATTTGAACTCCTGGACGAGATGTAATGCGACTTCCGGCTCATAGAGGACGGTGCGTAATGAATAATTCAGAACACACTGAATATATTTAAATAATATGAAAGGAGAAAGAACGGCCATATTTGTCAAGCTCCAGATTGATCGTATACCCCATAACAACGCGGAAGAATATGAAAGTGCGCCGCATTGCAGTAAGGCCGCAAAATAACCAAAAAATGAGCGGAAAGAAAACGTTACGCGGTGAGTAACCTCTTTAGCATTCCGCAGAGGAATAATTCTTGATACGGGAACATGCAACATTCCTATTTTGTCGTAACTGTTTCCAAACGGTTCGGGATTTTTCTCCAAGACGGCATTTGTTATCATTGCTAAAGAAACAGTAACTGCCGCTAAGATGGCGTATCATGTGGCATATCTAAGGGAAACTCTTGATAATGTAATGTTTGTGCCACCAGGCAGACTTGGTAGTAAAGCCCGTTAATAACGTAATCTAATATTCTCCACGATTTTTTGCATCATCAGACAGAAAAATCAATTAAGTGTTGTGAAAACAGTATTTGATGAAGCACGCCTATAATAGCAGTAGCATAAGAATTATCACATGCCCATTCTGTCGTATGATAACCATCCGCAGGAGGTGGTCGTAAGCCATTTTTACACGTCCTTCAGAACCCCGCATAGAATCACAAACTCGTATATTGAACATTTACGTATTTTCAGACAAGTTATTTATTGCCATTTGAATGAAAATAAGTTGAAATCTTTTTTACTTATTTCACATTCATGAGGATCATTTAACTTCGGTTCTGTAGAAGGTACAATTAGCATGTATGTTTTCATTTGTAAATATTTATCGTGTATTCACGTTTTCCGACGTGTTCTACACCGTGGAGGGCCTCCCACTATATTCTACTGGAATGAATAATTCATACGACGTAATATTATCTGCAGAGGACGCCGGAAGTCAAAATTTTCGGTTGTGAAAAAATGCGAGCAATATTTTAAAATATTAAACGAGTCACAAATGTAGTTGAAATTGCGTTGTAGGTATTTAAAACGTGTCGCATAATCATACAGAAAATAATATTGGCGAAGATTGGAAAAAAAGTAATATGAACGTACAGTCCGAGCAAAACCTTTTCGAGAAGCTGCCCATTCTGTCGTATGATAGCAATCCACAGGAGGTGGTAGTAAGCCATTTTTACAGGTCCTTCAGAACTCCGCATAGAATCACAAACTCGTATGATTACACGTGGCTACTCCCAGAACTAATAGCACGTATGGCACACACGCCACTGAAATGTACACATATTGGTGATGGGAGTGACGTACGTCAAAGCCTTTAAATGTTCCCATACCAGGAAATCTGAGACACTGAAGTCGTGTAACAGCAATGTCATTGTACTGGGTTGCCTAGACCAATCTATTGCTTTTAGGTACAGTGCGTGACAAGAAGGCGTCGATCTGGGTTGTTTTCCGTTGTACACAAAATGAATCCCCTGTATTCTGTAAGGGAAATATGCACCAGTAGTTCCCGATTCGCAGAATTCTTTGATAAACAGCACTGGTAAATGTTCACGGTAATGTGTAGGGATAGCGAGTGTGTCATAGTTACCATCCACGCATTGATACTAAAGACAGCCTCATGTCATGCTTCAGAGGTCACTCGAGACTTTGTATGTGGCATGTGTACATCGTGGTAACGCATGGATTCACTCTGCGTGAATCCAATTTAGTCTATAAATTAAATGCAAATTGCGAACTACGAAATTTCTGCACTTAATGCTGTACGTATGTAATATCTGAAATATGTGACAGGTGTAATTACTATGATGCCAGTACCAGAGACATCCGTATTAATGCAAAGGCATAATAAGCGAATAAGATATAAGCAGTAAACTCCGATAGGGATAAAGTCTACTCCACTGAGTGCTAAACATTCCGGATAAAGTGAAACTGGTCCATCCCTCCATCTATATTTATTCTTGGAGACAGGTTTACGTGACGTTTATCTAATTTTGACGCTTCTATAAAATAGGTTACTTTATTTAAAAAACCAACCAACACAGTAATATCTGTACAAATTTCTCAAAAAGCACCTCCGTGGTTTCAGAAGACTACTGCCCGAAGTAAGACATATAGGAAATAGGAATATATCAGTGCGTAGAATATCTCTAGATGATGTTAACTCAATGTAGGTATAGTCTGTGACGCCGCAAACGTCAGTAAGTTCGTGTAATTCATTGGAGTCGCTACTCAGAAAGGAGCCACGGCACCCCTTTTTGAAAGTATTTTCCTTTGATTGCCTGTCTATAGGCGTGAACTAATTTGATACGACAATACGGAGTGGTTCATATTTATAGAGGTTCTGACATTCTAGTCTCCTAGTGATGCTGCCACAGTATGCATTACGAGTCAAAACGTGGAGAGATGCTCTATATAACGATATGTGTCGATTTTCTGTATTTCTTGTTTTTCGGCAGGCGTCTTCTGAAAGCCCCACGTAGTCGTGAATAGCCCTGCATAACCATAGAACTGTATCTTGATTGGCGTGGTCGGCGAAGGAGGTATTGGAAAAAATGGAAAATTACCGAGGAAAAATTACTGCTAATGTTAAGTGAGAGCGTCGAATTACACTGAGGTGAAAAAATGTCACGGAATAGGGAAATGCACGTATAGAGATGGCGGTAGTATCACGTACGCAGGGAATAAAAGGACAGTGCATTGGCGAGCCTGTCATTTAAACTTAGGTGACTCATGTGACAAGATGTGTGACATCAATGTAGGTGCACGATGCTACTGTAGCAGGTTAGAGTCCTGCCTCGTGCATGGATGTGTGATGTCCTTAGGTTAGTTAGGTTTAAGTAGTTCTAAGTCTACGGGACTGATGACCTCAGTTGTTAAGTCTCGTAGTGCTTAGAGCCATTTGAACCATTTTAGGTGCACGATGGGAATTAACAGATTATGCAGGCGGATGCTAGTTGGATCTAGATGCATGGGACACTCCATTTAGGAAATCGATGGGGAATTCAATATTTCGAGATCCACAGTATCAATAGTGTGCCGAGAATACCAGATTTCAGGCATTAGCTCCCACCACGGACAACACAGTGACCGACGGCCTTCACTTATCGACCGAGAGCGGAGTTGTCAGTGCTAACAGACAAGCAACATTGAGTGAAATAACCGCAGAAATCGATATGGGACGTAGTCATACGTATCCCTTAGGACTGTTTGGCGTTAATGAGCTATGGCAGCAGATGACCGACGCGAGTGCCTTTGCTAACCGCACGACATCGCCTGCAGCGCCTCTGCTGAACTTGTGAGCATATTGGTTAGGCCCCAGACGACTGGAAAACCGTGGCCTGGTAAGAGCTGTTGGTACGCTTCCAGTGTGGTGCAGACCCCGCAAAGTCATGTCCCCAATTTAACAAGGTACTGTGCAAGCTCGTGGTTGTTCCTTAACGGTGTGGGCTGTGTTTACATGCAATGGTCCAACTTAAGCGATCATTAGTTGGAACTAGTTATGTTCAGCTACTTGGAGACCATTAGCAGCCATTCATGGATTTCGTGTTCCCAATCAATAACGAAATTTTTATGGATGACAATGCGCCGTGTCACTGGAGCACAATTGTTCGCGAGTGGTTTGAAGAACGTTCTGGACAGTTCGAGCGAATGATTTGGCCACTCAGATCTACATCTACATCTACATCCATACTCCGCAAGCCACCTGACGGTGTGTGGCGGAGGGTACCTTCAGTACCTCTATCGGTTCTCCCTTCTATTCCAGTCTCGTGTCGTTCGTGGAAAGAAGGATTGTCGGTATGCCTCTGTGTGGGCTCTAATTTCTCTGATTTTATCCTCATGGTCTCTTCGCGAGATATACGTAGGAGGGAGCAATATACTGCTTGACTCTTCGGTGAAGGTATGTTCTCGAAACTTCGACAAAAGCCCGTACCGAGCTACTGAGCGTCTCTCCTGCAGAGTCTTCCACTGGAGTTTATCTATCATCTCCGTAACGCTTTCGCGATTACTAAATGATCCTGTAACGAAGCGCGCTGCTGTCCGTTGGATCTTCTCTATATCTTCTATCAACCCTATCTGGTACGGATCCCATACTGCTGAGCAGTATTCAAGCAGTGGGCGAACAAGCGTACTGTAACCTACTTCTTTGTTTTCGGATTGCATTTCCTTAGGATTCTTCCAATGAATCTCAGTCTGGCATCTGCTTTACCGACGATCAACATTATATGATCATTCCATTTTAAATCACTCCTAATGCATACTCCCAGATAATTTATGGTATTAACTGCTTCCAGTTGCTGACCTGCTATATTGTAGCTAAATGATAAAGGATCTTTCTTTCTATGTATTCGCAGCACATTACACTTGTCTACATTGACACTGAATTGCCAATCCCTGCACCATGCGTCAATTCGCTGCAGATCCTCCTGCATTTCAGTACAATTTTCCATTGTTACAACCTCTCGATACACCACAGCATCATCTGCAAAAAGCCTCAGTGAACTTCCGATGTCATCCACCAGGTCATTTATGTATACTGTGAATAGCAACGGTCCTATGAAACTGCCCTGGGGCACACCTGAAATCACTCTTACTTCGGAAGACTTCTCTCCATTGAGAATGACATGCTGCGTCCTGTTATCTAGGAACTCCTCAATCCAATCACACAATTGGTCTGATAGTCCATATGCTCTTACTTTGTTCATTAAACGACTGTGGGGAACTGTATCGAACGCCTTGCGGAAGTCAAGAAACACGGCATCTACCTGTGAACCCGTGTCTATGGCCCCCTGAGTCTCGTGGACGAATAGCGCGAGCTGGGTTCCACATGACCGTCTTTTTCGAAATCCATGCTGATTCCTACAGAGTAGATTTCTAGTCTCCATCGCCCAACATGAATCCCATCGAATATTTGTGGCGTATAATCGAGAGTACAGTTTGTGCACAAAATCTTTCACTGGCAGTAGTTTCGCAATTTGGATGGTTATAGAGGCATCATGGCTCAATATTTCTACAGATGACGAAGAACCACTTGTTGAGTCCATGTCATGTCGAGTTGCTGCACTTCGCCGGGCAAAAGGAGGTCCGAGACGATATTATGAGCTATTCCGTAACTTTTGTCACCTCAGTGAAGACAAGATAACCTCGTACATATTGGGCTTTTAATCAAAATTCAGTGATAGTAAAACCACGAACGGTGTCACGTTACCTCAGAATTTAAATACGATAAACAGTCCCATATTCAGGGAATGTGCGTAGGGGGAGCAGATGCAGTACTCCTGCACCGCAGCTCACAACAAGGTCTAGGTGGTGGTGGTCAGCCTCTGACGTCTTCCGACATTGTAGTGAAGTGTCAAGTGTGTATCTGTGTCGTGTGATGACTGTGTTGAGTGTTTGTGCTGTTATGGATGAATTATTTTATCTATCGTATGGCAATACACACACATAAGAAAGAAACAGACAAATCACTAATATAACAAACGTTAATAATTGCAAACAAACATAACTAGTATAACAAAGTTTAAGGATTACAAACAAACATAGAGTCTATTAATATAATCTATCTACTCTGGAGTTGCGAGCAGGAAGTCGTCGGGGCTCCCATTAGAGGCTCTTCTGGAACACTCTTCAACGATGTGGCTGATGGTCTGACTTTCTCCGCAGTCACACTGAGATAGTATTTCGTCCCATTTATACAGGGAGTAAGCACATCTGCCATAATGAGTTGGAATCCTATTCAGAGTGGACCACGTTTTGCGTGGTAGGTCAAAACCAGGTGGCATTTGTGTGATGCAAGGCATGGTATGACTTTGCCATGCGTTCCATTTTTCAGACCATGCGTTTGTGGTACTGAAACCTTCTTGTCCAAAGGTCCTTGCTGTTCTTGTTGGCAGGTTCCTAGATCGAAACATATTAGTGTTTGCAGGCTCAGTGTCTTGGTGGATTGGCAGGCTTCGATTTCCCATGATGTTTTTGTATTCACGTACATGGGCGTCAGTACGTCGTTGGTGTGGCGGCGGGATGGGGCTTAATATTGGGAGCCATTACGTTAGAGTGGGTTTAATTACTCCAGAAATCATCCTTAGAGTGTTATTGCAACTGGACATCCACCTTTTTTACATGTGGGCTGTTTAGCCAAATCGGAGCACAGTATTCGGCAGAAGAGAATCCAATTGCTAAAGCAGAGGTGCGGAGAGTGGAGGCCGTTGCTCCCCAGGTAGTACCACAGAGCTTTTGAATAATGTTGTTTCTTGTCTTTAATTTTTCGGCAGTCTTTGTTAGGTGCTCTTTAAAAGATAATGTTCTGTCCAGCGTCATGCCCAAGTACTTCGGAATTTTATTGTGACTGAGAATGTTGAGTTCCTTTCCAGCGAGTTTGTTGTTGAGATTGAAGCAACTAACCTCTGTTTTGGAAGCATTTGGTAGAAGTCCACATACGGAAATATTCACCCATTATTTTCGGGTCTTTCGTTAGGGTGTCCTTAGATGCTTCAGTTGTGCTACATCTTGTAGCGAGGGCCCAGTCGTCAGCATACCCGAACTTTCTAGATTATGTTTCCGGCAGGACTGCAATATAGAGGCTATAGAGCAGTGGTACGAGCACTGATCCCTGTGGTAAGCCATTTTTAGTTTTTTGATGGAGCTGTAGTCAGTGCCCTGTCATTGAGCATGCTGTCTATTAAGCGTGCTATAGCTTTGCAAGGAATTACTCGGAGAATTTTGTACATGATGCCTTCTCTTCCCACACTGTCGTAAGCTGCTGGAGGTCAATAAAGGCCACTGATGTTTTCAATTTTCTCTGGATGAATGGAAGGGAGAGAATGAAACCTTGTTCCAGCACACAGCCTACGCCTCTCGAAATGCACCAAAGGGGCCGCCAAGCAGTACATCTCCTTCTGACGGACGGGTCGCCATCAAAAGTGTCACATACCCTCCTCACTACATGAGACACTGCGGACAGGTTTGGAATTTAATACAGGACACTGGCGCAAAGACTGGTGATCACGGATCTTACGTCACCATCGATCCTCCCATTGCCGACGACGTACAGGCAGTGAAAATTTCTTCCACCACAAGGATTAGAACCGGCTTACCTCCAGGCGTCGAGCGCCACTACACAGATGTGCTTCTAGCGACCTTGGACACGGAGGAAGATTTATAATTTGAAACAGGACTATAGATATGATTCTGATACTGTTGGGCCTCCTGTTGGCACTTAGCTGCCCGGTTAGCCGAGCGTGTTAACACGCCACTACCGGGATGCGGGGAGACGAGCCTGACCGAGATGGAACCCACCTCGCGGTCTAAGAACGAGGGCTGGTAAGCTGGCCAGCCTGGATGCGATTTTTAGGCGGTTTCCCACATCCCACTAGGTGAATAACAGGTTCGTACCCAGATCCCGCTACTCGAGCATCTGCACTCATGCTCATAAATTAAGGATAATGCTGATACATGGTGAAACAACGCTCTGGTTGGCGGTTTGCGGGTTTAAATCACCTCGGGGTATGACCATGAGGTGCATTTTACCCGCGGTCGTCGCACTGTGGTGCTGGCAGCAGTCCACATACGTAGAGGTGTGTTGGTGCATGTCAGAGTACGATGCAGCGAGTAAGTGTGCAGACGTTTTCAGGCGTGCTAATGGTGACTGTGTGTTGAAAATGGCTCAAAGAACACATACTGATGACGTTATGAGGGATAGAATACTAGGGCGACTGGAGGCTGGACAAACACAGTAGGTCGTAGCATGGGCCCTCCATGTGTCACAAAGTGTGATCTCAAGATTATGGCAACGATTCATGCAGACAGGAAACGTGTCCAGGCGCTACTGTACAGGACATCCACAGCGTAAAACATCACAAGAAGACCGATATCTCACCATCAGTGCCCGCAGACGGCCACGGGGTACTGCATGTAGCCTTGCTTGGAACTTTACCGCAGCCACTGGAACAGTTGTCTCCAGACACACAGTCTACAGACGACTGAACAGACATGGTTTATTTGCCTGGAGAACTTCAAGGTGCATTCAACTGACCCCTGGTCACAGGAGAGCCCGTCAAGCCTGGTGTCAAGAACACAGTACATTGTCATTGGAAGAGTGTTCCCAGGTTATGTTCACGAACGAGTCCGGGTACAGTCTAAACAGTGGTTCTCGCCGGGTTTTCATCTGGCGTGGACCAGGAACCAGATACCAACCCCTTAATGTCCTTGAAATGGACCTGTATGGAGGACGTGGTTTGATGGTGTGGGGTCGGAGTATGATTGGTGCACGTATACCCCTGCATGTATTTGACAGAGGAACTGTAACAGGTCAGGTGTATCGGGACCATTTTGCACCAATATGTCCGCCTTTTCAGGGGCGCAGTTGGTCACACCTTCTTCCTGATGGATGATAACGCACGGAGGATTACCTTGACAAGATATCAGGCAAATGGAGTGTGCCTGACTGTTCTCCAGACCTAAACCCCATCGAGCACGGCTTCAAACCCCTAAGACCCGTCAGAAGCTCCGACAGGCACTGGTGCAAGACTGAGAGTCTATACTCCAGCAGCTGCTCGACCACCTGATCCAGAGTATGCCAACCCGTTGTGCGGTCTGTGTACGTACGCATGGTGAGAATATCCCATATTGATGTCGGGGTACATGTGCAGGAAACAGTGACGTTTTGTAGCATATGTGTTTCGGGACGGTTTTCTCAACTTATCACCAATACCGTGGACTTACAGATCTGTGTCGTGTGTGTTCCATATGTGCCTATGCTAGTAGCGCCAGTTTTGTTTAGTGCCACGTTGTATGGCACCACATTCTGCAATTATCTTTAATGTATGAGTATGAGTGTAGAAAACGTTCTCACTCTGGCGCACTGGAATTACTCTGGACGCGGAGAGACGGTGTACATTGATTCCGTCCTGGAGGGGGGGGGGGGGGGAGGTGAATAAGAGACTGACGAGCTTAGATGTTTGGTCTTCTTAAACCAATAATCAGCGGCTGCATGGTACAGTGGCGTTGGAAAGACATTTGATCTCGTCTCTATCTTTAAATCTTGCGTTTTCAGCCAACTGACGAAGCAAGATGAACAGAAATTTTCTGCTTCCCCTTGGTGGGATTGCAAGATTTGAGGAGTTACATTGGCGACACGTTAAAGGCGTACTAATTCCTTAAGATTAACAACTTGCTGTACGTGTACTGGTCGTAACTGTGTTCTATACTTCGCTCAACTGAAGTCATTGTATCCGTACTGCATCGGAAATTCTTAAAATCTCGCTTTGTTGTAATTACCTAAAGACGAATGTACTTGGGTAAGTGTATGTAACACCTATGTTAAATTTAAATTAACCTCAATCTAAAATATTATTTATTTAAACAAAAATGTTGATACGAGTAGAATTGAATGCTGTTCGCCATGTTTTGGGTGAGAAAGATCTCTGACGTAATTCTGAAACTCTAAGTATAGGGAATGCCATGGCAGTATATTTCATTTTAATGTGAAATATTACTACAACTCTGATTTAGGGTTTAAGCTGGGAGTTACTTGACACAAACGCCTAGCAGTCATCTTCGAATGTTCTGTCAGCGAGGCTAGAGCTGTTAGATACAGATACAGACAGATCTGAAATGCTAAGCGCTCTGTAACCAACTGATAGAACTTTCCCCATCCCGAGGTCGAAACTGGATGTTAGCAGCTTCTGACGGATTCTCTGTCTGACATCACAAAGGGCGTATTAATTACACTGATGAGCCAAAACCACCCGCATAATAGCTTGTTCCTCCGTCTTTGGAGCGAAATAAACCACTGATTGTGCGTAACAGGGATCCGACAGCTCGTTGCTAGGTTTGTGGAGGTATGCGGCATTAGATATCTGCGCAGAAGCTGTGTAATTCGCCTAAATAAGGGGCTTCTGATTTGCATACGCTGTGATGCCGCCCGAGAGCGACCCAGATGGCTTCATAGGATTTACATCAGGCAAATCTGTTCGCCGAAACATCGACTTGAGTTCAATATAATGCTCCTTAAACCAGTGTAGGACGGTTCTGGCTCCGACACACGATCAATTATACTGCTGAAAGATGACACCGCCGTCGGGGAACCGTTAAGCGTAAAGGGCTGCAGGTGGTTCGCAGCTGTCAGCGTGTCTACAATCACCATCACAGGTCTCATGCAAGCGCAGGAGAATGTCTCCCATAATACTGCTCCCAGCAGCCTGCTTCCGTGCCACGCTGCACGTTCCGAAAGACGTTTGAGGAGACGTCCATTGACCTAGTGTAGCAACAATGTGATTCACCCAAAGAGCCGACACGTTTCCATTGATCGACGGTCGAATCCCGATGGTCCCGTGCCATCTGCAGTCGTAATTGACGATGTCGTTGGGTCAACTTGTGAACACGTAAGGGTGGTCTGCTGCGGAGCTCCATGTTCAACAACGTACAACTAACGGCGTGCTCCGCAACATTTGCGGGTGCACCAGCATTGTGCTCTTCCAGCAGAGATGCTACAGATCACCATCTATCCTACTTCATAGAGCAGACGAGTCTCCGCACCCACGTTCTGTGAAGAGTCGTGGACTTCCAACCATTTAGCGCTTAGTGGTAGTTTCTCTGTCCTACCTCTTTCCGTAGATGCTTACGACAGTAGGACACGGGACATTTGACCAGGTTCGCTGTTTTCGAGATACTCGTTCACAGGCTCTGCGTAGTAATGATCTGCCCTTTGTCGAAGTCGCTTGTCTTAATGGATTTCGCCGTTTGCAGCCCATATCTTTGCTAGGGTGTCTACACCACACTACTGTTACCGCGTCACGTGCCCGCTACCCAACAGCAGGAGGCACCCACCGTCAGGGTTGGCAGTGGTCATAATGTTTTGGCTTACCAGTTACGCAAGGTACTTTCTGTGCGAGTGATTAGGTAAAGTCTTCGCTTCTGGATATTGGGTTCTCCAGTTACCTGACAACGCCCTGTAAGTGTTGTGGCTATTGCAGGTTAATGGTACAGCTGTGCGCTTCAAGGAAACGAACTCAGTATGAACATTTTTGTAGATGTTATGTAGGAAGTTCAGATTAAGTAGATTCCTCTCATACCAGAAATGAAGGCAAGTAAAACACGTGGTTTAAGGCGACGTAGAACTTTATTTTTGAATTGTTGTAAATCTGGTTTGGCTGACAGTTGTTATTCCAAACTTTAGATAAGTGGAGCTAGCTTGGTAAGACAGAACTTTTAAATGTAGACTGTATGATTACTTTGTCGCAGTAGCGGTTCGCTGCAGTGACGATCAATAAACTTTGTACCTCACATGTATTAAATTTACATTTTCGTTACACGAAAATATATGGCCAATGTACAGAACTGTGCAAAATTAAAGCAACAAACTATGTCCCCATCGTGTATCTAATTCACGATATAATCAAACAGACTGTCAAGTGATGCCGTTACGGTCGAGTTCTGCTTGGAAGGTGGCATTCCGATCAACGGACAACCACGCCACGAATGACGTCAGGGCACCTATCCAGCGCGGTAGTGTTTGCAGGGTAGTCCCCCACTCACAGTCCCCCACTGTAGAGGGCCATAAGAAGAATGGAAGCAGGAGAATCGCAAACTGATGTGGCCTGATGGCTTATCGAGAACTGCTACTTTGTTTCTCGGATAAGGCGACAGTTTAGAAAGACCGAAAGTGTATCCCGGAGACCAAGATAGGGCTGACCACGTATGACCTCAGGAAGAGTGGACCGTTATTTGGCTGTAAGGGCACGACAGTACCGCCTTAGTACTACACTGCAACTGGCATCTGACCTCGCAGCATCCCCTGGATGTGTTGTATCGACGCAAATTGTGTACAGAAGGTTTCAGCAGAGTGGCCTTTATTGTTGGAGACTTGCTGTCTGCTTATTTGTAGCGTGTCTTCACAGAAGGGAGCGTCTAGAGTGGAGCCGTCAAGATGCCACCTGGACGGCCAAATGGTGGGCCAATGTTCTTTTCACAGATTAGTCCCGATTTTGTATGGAGAATGTTTCTCTACGGATTCGCATCTGGAGGGAACGTGGAACACGATTTTGGGACCCAAACATTGTGGAAAGATACCGATATCTAGGAGGACCCCAAATAGTGTGCTCAGGGGTTATGTTGACCGTTCGAACACTTCTTCATGATATTGTACCGGTGAATCAGCAAGATTTAACAGCTGTCAGGTACCGTTAGGAGATCTTGGGATCTCATGCGCGGTTCTTGCGAGGCGCTATGGGCCCAGACTTCTTATTAATGGACGATAATGCTCGACCCATTAGAGCACGGATGGTTGATTTTTTTTGGGGGGGGGGAGGGGGGGGGGGCGGAAGATACTGTACACATGGCGTGGCATGCTCGCTTCCCCGATTTGAATCCCACAGAGCACGTCTGGATACACTAGAGAGATGGGTTGTATCACGTCAGCATCCAGCAGTCACTCTCCAAGTCTTGTGAGCAACTCTGCTGGATGAATGGGCGTTATTGCCTCAACGTGAGATTGATGACATCATTCACAGCATGTCCAGTCGTTGTCAGGCCTGCATTGGTGCCA
This sequence comes from Schistocerca cancellata, assembly GCF_023864275.1. Lineage (NCBI taxonomy): Eukaryota > Metazoa > Arthropoda > Insecta > Orthoptera > Acrididae > Schistocerca > Schistocerca cancellata. The sequence goes on from NC_064628.1 coordinate 811,367,825, forward strand.
GAAGTGGTCACACCCCCTCCTGCGACCATTAACCGGTTGTCAGAATGTGTGTGCAAATCCCTTAAGTTGAAAAGAAACGAAGAACATCTTTCTCCACCGCTATGCTTCTTGCAGTTGTATTCTTTACATTGCCTCTACTTTACTATCACCTGTTTAATACCGTTTTGTGTCAAAATAAACACAACCATGCAAAATTTCCGTTTTTTAAAATTTAATTTTGGGACACCAGTATATATTTCATTACTATCATTATAAGCATAGTTTTCAACAACTTCAACTGTACAATATACTTCAATTTTCTATGTTAAACATGTTGTGGACTTAGGTCCATTTTCGACAAATTCAAAAAGTAAAAACGCGTTCTGGGTACGCCACGAAAATATACTAAAACAGCTTCACAGTGCAAGGTGATCTTGTACTTTAGTGACGTATTTTGTGGAAAATCTGACAGTCTGACAGTGAGGGGCTCTCAAATTGTAACAGTAGATATATATTATGTTTTGATGTTATATTATGTTTCAAGAAAGTAGCAAGACGCAATGTAGTAACAGTAGAGATTTCCTGAGATACAGGAGCTATTTACTTTATTATAATTTCAGTCACAGACAATAGATGTTTATCAATCACCTCATTAATTACAGTCAGTGACGAACATCTCCATATACGAGTAAATGCGGTACACTAAAGATATCGTGTACGCACAGATGTATAAGGTACAATCACAATGTTACCCACACAAGCTTCGTCACAAAGATACAAAGTTTAAATGTCGTAACTACCACATAAATGTTGGCACTCTGAGGAAACACGTTACACTCAATAACATACAGGACAGCAACTGCGTGAAATTTGTTCTAAGATTCGATTTTAATAGGTGCCAAAGTAAACGACTCATTATGTGCAAACAAGAAGACCGGTTTGATAACTGTAAAACATTAGATTTTCATTAAGAAATGAATCATCAGAATCAAAGTGGCCAGTCATTTACTCAGACGAAACGTGGAGTCATATCCATTAAAACGTGAATGAATATTATAAAAGTGAAACTGTGAGAGAATGTTCTGAAAAGAAAGTGCCAGTCACTTTTTGATTGTTGGTCTATGCAGATGATTCGCGGGCAACTTTGTTTGTCTGTGCTCCTCTTTAAGAACGCTGGAGTGTGTAATGTACGTGGAAAATACTAAACATTAACATTTTACACCCGCAAAATATCTCAGTCAAGTAAAAGCTGTATGTATTTTCCTCTTCAGTTGCGAAGATTAATCTATTTTGGCTTTAAATTTTAACTGAACAAATCAAACTACTTCGAAAGTACGTCGATGGTCCTGGGTTTGGTAAACTGTTAAACTAGACACGTTTTAAAACAGATCTTATGTGTTAGTCTTGACTAACTGTACGAACACTGTAACAAAGTCTATGAGACATTCGCAGACAGAGAAACCACGCTGAGACTGACTCTCAGTAATATATAGATTTTACACAGTTAGCTCAATTTTTACATTCATAATTGATAAGTTGTGATTTATTCATTAATTTCGAGAAATTTTTACGAAGTTTTATGCAAAATATGTTTTCTCGTAGTTATTTTCAAAAGTAACAATATTGCCATCTTTTATAAATCTGACATTACCTTTTGTAAATGTTTGTGATTTTTGCATGTGACATACAGTAATTTTTTTCATAAAATTTACTACTTATTTTGGGTTTTTTGCAATTTTGTGTACACATTCAATGATAATTTACTGTTATGTATTAAGAGGATAATCATACACCCATCAGGAGCGACAATAGCGGCAAGATGGAGACTGAATGTGCTGCAGATTGCCGGCCGCTGTGGCCGAGCGGTTCTAAGCGCTTCAGTCTGGAACATCGTGACCGCTGCGGTCGCAGGTTCGAATCCTGCCTCGGGCGTCCTTAGGTTAGTTAGGTTGGCATTGCTTCCCTGAGTCGTCTTCTGGAAAGACAAGAAGTGGACGTGCTCCTGATTCAGGAACCTTATTTACATAAAGGGGGTGTATCGGGCTAGAAATATAAGAAACTTCAGAATGTGCATTTCTGTAAAACATGGAATCATCTTCATGCCGATGGTGGACTTTTGTTCTAGGGACTGAGTGACCACCGGGATGTGGCAACGCGAGGAAGATATCACGAGGGAGTTTGTAATGGCCTCAGCATTCTTTCCTTATGAGGACAGTGCTCCTCCTTCTCAGGAGTTGAGGAGACTGAAGGAAGCCTGTCCACAACAGGGTGACCAACTATTGGTGGGATGCGATGCTAATGCCCACAACTTAGAGTGGGGCAGGACTGACACCAACCAACCTTCCAGAATTTCTTCTAGTTAGTAACTTAGAGATCCTCAATAGGGGCAAGAACCTACATTTAGGAATATAAGAAGGGGAGAGGTAATTGACATAACCTTCAGTTCCACTTTGATTTGTAGTTATGTCAAACAATGGCATGTGGCTTTAGAACCATCCTCATCAGACCACATTTGTATTACGTTTGAGGCTGAAATGGGCATTAGACATACCATGTCCTATAAGAAGCCCAGGAAAACGAACTGGGAGGCGTACAAGAGGGACCTCGACTCAAGCCTATCGGAAGTCAGTACTTCAATAAGGAATCCAGTAGAGTTTGAGGAGGCTGCAGAGGCAGTGAGATCTACCATCGTGACCCCATACCATGATAACTGCTCAATCACCAAGAAGTGCACGAATAGGAATGTATCTTGGTGGAACAACAACCTCTGAATCACAGAGGAGATAGGTATGAAGACTGTTTAATCTTGCGAGAAGGAAAGGACAAAGGGCAAAATATCGGGAGGCCCTTGTTAAATACAATCTTGCAGTTAAGCAAGCAAAGCAGTAGTCCTGGAAGGTATTCTGTGAGGAGGTAGAGGGTACAGCTGTTCAAGCCAGACTTGACAAAATCCTCACTATGATACCAACTAATTCAGGAGGAACTTTAAGAAAGAGGATGGGGAGTGACCTCTATATACAAGGACACTACATGAAACGCTGAAACTACTCCTCAAGACTCATTTTCCTCACTGAACTCTGACAGACAACATAGACCAGGACGAGATCCCTGTGAGATATCGGTTTTCAGGTATTAGAAGGGAGAACTGGGAATCTGCCAGGGAATGTGTTAATCACAATAAAATCTGACGGGCGGTGGGAACACTCCAATTGTTCAAGTCACCTGGTTCAGATGGAATTTTCCCAGCGCTCCTACAAAAAGCAGGAGTCAACTTAATAAGATTCCTACACAGGTTATTTAGGGTTAGCCTAGCAGCAGGAATCATTCCTAATGTCTGGAGGGCAGCGAAGGTTGTTGTCATTCCAAAGCCAGGGAGAATTGATCATACCAAGGCCAAGAATATGAGACCAATCAGTCTGTTCTCCTTTCTTCTTAAAACATTAGAAAAACTGGTCAATGTGCATGCTAGGGAGAGGAGGTTAACAAGGGTTCCTCTACACGTAAACCAACATGCATACCAACCAGGAAAATCGTGTGAAACTGCACCCCATCATTTTGTTGGGAAGGTGGAGAAAGCACGACACTTTCAGGAAATAACCCTCTGCATGTTCTTGGACATCGAAGGGATGTTAGCGACACGACCTTCGAATCCATGGTTAAGGCAACAGAGGTGCATGGCTTGGAGACCACCATTTGCAGGTGGATTACAGCCATGCTTAGTGGTAGAAGGATAGAAGCCACCATGATGCAAGAAAAAATGGTAATTAACACCACCAAAGGTTGTCCAAAAGGAGGGGTCCTGTCCCCTCTTCTATGGAACTTCGTGCTGAATGAACTGATTGTAGAGTTAAACTCTGTATTGTCTACTTTTGCCAGGGATACGCAGACGATCTTTTCATAGTAATACTTGGCAAATTTTCAAGTACAGTCAGAGCTATGGCACAAGGAGCATTGGACATTGTGCAAAACTGATGAAGGAAACAGGATCTAAGGGTCAGTCCCAAGAAGACTGTTGTGCTACCATTTATGAGGAAGCGGATCCAACACACATTCTGGAATCTCAAGCTTCTCGATGAAACTCTACCAGTGAAGGGGATAGTGAAATATCTAGGGGTAACCCTGAGCCGGCCGGGATAGCCAAGCGGTTCTAGGCGCTACATGCTGGAACCGAGCGACCACTACGGTCGCAGGTTCGAATCCTGCCTCGGGCATGGATGTGTGTGATGTCCTTAGGTTAGTTTGGTTTATGTAGTTCTAAGTTCTAGGGAACTGATGACCTCAGATGTTAAGTCCCATAGTGCTCAAAGCCATTTGAACCATTTTTTTGGTAACCCTGAATGAGAAACTATCGTGGACCCCTCACTAAGGAGCACCTGTTCCAAGGCGAAAGGTATTCTGATGACTACCAGGAGAGCTTGTGGTATAAACTGGGGCTGAAGCCTCAAGAGTATGTACTGGATACACCACGGTAGTAAGACCTATGATCACTTTTGGGGCAACTGTGTGGTGGAAAAAAGTAGAACAGCAGGTAGCTGCTGAGGAGCTTGCTAAGGTGCAGAGATTGGCCTGCTTAGCCATTACAGGTGGAATCAGCAGCACAAACACTGCTGGGAAGGGAACCATGCTGGACAAGCCCCCATTACACCTGTGGGGAAAGAGGGAGGAAGCAGCTGGAGCACACAGGTTAAAGACTGACAAAAACAGGACCTCACTGAGGTATCCAGGATCTCACACTAAAATACTGTGTGAGGTACACATAGGTATGGTTGGGGAAATTCCGGCCGACTATATAATAACTACCAGTTGCTTTAACAAGCCTTTCAATGTCGTAATTCAAGGTAGAGAGCTCTGGGAGAACAAATTTCGTCATCGTACTGGGGACATAATCGGGTTCACTGACGGTTCGAAAATAGACGAAGATGTTCGGAGTGGGGCATACGGAGTGCAGCCAAGGCTGGAGAGTGCAATCTCTGTAGGGAAAATAGCTGACATTTCTGCTTGAAACACAGTGGCTATCAGGGTGTACGTGCTGGAGAATTTGCGGAGATGCTACAGAGGTCGTAGCATTTTCATTTATTCAGACAGCCAAGCAGCCCTGAAAGCACTGGAAGCCTCTGCAACAAGATCAAAGATCGTGGAAGAATGCCAAAAAGTCATCTGGAGCTAGGGGGAAGAAATAGGGTAAACATATATTGTGCGTCTCTCGTCACCCAGGGGCTCGTGGTAATGAACAAGCCAATGGATTCGCCAGGATAGGGAGCGATGGCACCATTTATTGGACCGGAATCTGTCCTAAGAATCACCAAGGCGATGGTAAAAAAAAAAAAAAAAAAAAAAAAAAAACCAACTACGAGACTGGACAAGGAGGCAGCATGTAGAATATTGGGCTAAGATCTAAAAGCAAAAACTTGGCAGGGTATTGATGCAGAAGTCATGTTCTAAGAGAAGTCTCTCAATCCTGGGCTTGAGCAGGAGAGAAATGAAACTCATGGTTGGACTATTGACAGGCCATACTCATACAATGCGGATAATAGAAGACCCCCAATGTAGGATGTGTGGTGTGGGTGAGGAAACCGCATCACGTTTGATCTTAGAATGCGAGGTATTGTAGATTAAAAGATACAGAACATTCGGATCAACCAGACCTGAAGAAATCGTGTCTAGCAAAGCACTGGTAAAGGGCCTCCCTGCACTGTTCAAGGTTATTGGTTGGCTTTACTAGAGACACAGACGATACCGCGCAATAAACCCTGTTTCTGTGCGGGCAGCAGCGGGCTTGATCAATGTTGCTTCTGCTTCCCCGATAAAATCAGATCAATCAAACTGACAGTCGCTCGCCATGCGACCCGACAGCCATGAATGATGGTCTGGGGCGCCATTTCATTTCATAGCAGGACGCCTTTGGTTGTCATCCGCTGCACCCTTACAGCACAGCGGTACGTCGACGGTATTCTACGCCCCGTTTTGTTGCGCTACATGCCAAGCCATCCTGGGCTTACATTTCATAAAGATAATGCCTTTCCGCACACGGTGAGAGCTCTAATGCATCTCTTCACGCTTGCCAAACTCTAACTTGGTCAGCAAGGTCGGCAGATCTCTCCCTACCTGAAAACGTTTGGAGCATTATGGGCAGGGCCACCCAACAAGCTCCGGAGTTTGGCTATTTGAAGGGGAAATTGGATTGAATTTCGCATGATATCCCTGAGGAGGACGTCCAACAACTGGTTAATAAGCGTCAAACCGAATAACTGCTGCCATAAGGACCCAAGGTTGACCAACGCTGTTATTAACTTCCTCACTTTGTGAAGCTCTTTCTTTTAAATTAATCATCCAATTTTTCTGAAATTTTAGTAATTTGTTTGTAAGTGTACGTCGCGTCTATCAACTTCCGTCCTATTCAGAAAATTGTTTCGTGGTGCTGTTTTTCTTTCCTTAGAGTATACTCCGACGGTATCAACGTAGTCGTTGGTAGCTCAGCAGATAACGCCAAAGTCTGATCAGCAACCCTTTTAACTTTTAGTTAAAGTCTACGTTTATTATCAAATCGAAATCTTACTATACATACTGGTTCAACATTTTTATTGAAGATGAAAGAAAGGTATTATGGTCATTTACGAAGACAGCCGAAGAAGGCCAATCAGTACGTTCTCCTTGTGAGAATTATTTCTTCGGGGTTAGAACAAGAAAGTGTTCGCTATGAAACCAGCACGGTTTTGACGCAAGCACGGTATCGTTTGTACGAAATGTATTTGACCATTTCTGATTCATTCTACAGGTAGTACTGCCAGGTTTGTGCAAACAAAAGCGAAGGGGGATTTCGTGTGCTAGTATTTCCACTGGAAAAGGAAAGAAGAAATCAGTTTCATTTGTAGTACACAGATGAGATATAAGACAAATGGCTCTGAGCACTATGGGACTTAGGTCATAAGTCCCCTAGAACTTAGAACTACTTAAACCTAACCAACCTAAGGACATCACACACACCCATGCCCGAGGCTGGATTCGAACCTGCGACCGTAGCAGTCCCGCGGTTCCGGACTGCAACGCCAGAACCGCTAGACCACTGCGGCCGGCGATATAAGACACACATAGAAAATGTGTTTGCATTTCAGTACCAGATCTTGCTGTAGATATTGCCATGTCTTTTGAATATCTTTCAAGCCAGAAGCATCCGCTAGCGTACTCTTCTGAGGGTGCTTGTCACGGTAATTGTTTACTACTTCTTTTTCTTACAGTGACGCTCAAAGTTTGGTATAACTATTTTAGTTTCGGTATGTTACTGTACACATCATATAGACCTCTAAGTACTGCAATGAACTGATTTTTTGACGCACTACAGTTCTTTAAAATATGTTGCATGGAACCATTAGGTTTTATGAAGCCTGTAATTGACAGCTCTTGGTGGTAACGTAAAGTTTCGGTAATTTTTGCCACGGTTGTCCGCATATATGATGTCAGTCTCATTTTTATTGCGATCCAAAACAGCAGCCTTTGTTTCGGTATTACCTCTGACTGTTGTCCAGATACAGTCTTGACATACACTCCTGGAAATGGAAAAAAGAACACATTGACACCGGTGTGTCAGACCCACCATACTTGCTCCGGACACTGCGAGAGGGCTGTACAAGCAATGATCACACGCACGGCACAGCGGACACACCAGGAACCGCGGTGTTGGCCGTCGAATGGCGCTAGCTGCGCAGCATTTGTGCACCGCCGCCGTCAGTGTCAGCCAGTTTGCCGTGGCATACGGAGCTCCATCGCAGTCTTTAACACTGGTACCATGCCGCGACAGCGTGGACATGAACCGCATGTGCAGTTGACGGACTTTGAGCGAGGGCGTATAGTGGGCATGCGGGAGGCCGGGTGGACGTACCGCCGAATTGCTCAACACGTGGGGCGTGAGGTCTCCACAGTACATCGATGTTGTCGCCAGTGGTCGGCGGAAGGTGCACGTGCCCGTCGACCTGGGACCGGACCGCAGCGACGCACGGATGCACGCCAAGACCGTAGGATCCTACGCAGTGCCGTAGGGGACCGCACCGCCACTTCCCAGCAAATTAGGGACACTGTTGCTCCTGGGGTATCGGCGAGGACCATTCGCAACCGTCTCCATGAAGCTGGGCTACGGTCCCGCACACCGTTAGGCCGTCTTCCGCTCACGCCCCAACATCGTGCAGCCCGCCTCCAGTGGTGTCGCGAGAGGCGTGAATGGAGGGACAAATGGAGACGTGTCGTCTTCAGCGATGAGAGTCGCTTCTGCCTTGGTGCCAATGATGGTCGTATGCGTGTTTGGCGCCGTGCAGGTGAGCGCCACAATCAGGACTGCATACGACCGAGGCACACAGGGCCAACACCCGGCATCATGGTGTGGGGAGCGATCTCCTACACTGGCCGTACACCACTGGTGATCGTCGAGGGGACGCTGAATAGTGCACGGTACATCCAAACCGTCATCGAACCCATCGTTCTACCATTCCTAGACCGGCAAGGGAACTTGCTGTTCCAACAGGACAATGCACGTCCACATGTATCCCGTGCCACCCAACGTGCTCTAGAAGGTGTAAGTCAACTACCCTGGCCAGCAAGATCTCCGGATCTGTCCCCCATTGAGCATGTTTGGGACTGGATGAAGCGTCGTCTCACGCGGTCTGCACGTCCAGCACGAACGCTGGTCCAACTGAGGCGCCAGGTGGAAATGGCATGGCAAGCCGTTCCACAGGACTACATCCAGCATCTCTACGATCGTCTCCATGGGAGAATAGCAGCCTGCATTGCTGCGAAAGGTGGATATACACTGTACTAGTGCCGACATTGTGCATGCTCTGTTGCCTGTGTCTATGTGCCTGTGGTTCTGTCAGTGTGATCATGTGATGTATCTGACCCCAGGAATGTGTCAATAAAGTTTCCCCTTCCTGGGACAATGAATTCACGGTGTTCTTATTTCAATTTCCAGGAGTGTAGTTTCTTCGCATATGTAGTTAAATGCTTCAGCACTGTTCACTGTAAGTAAGCGTCTACTTGAAGACTTTTTTGTTGAACTCATCACCTCGGCATTCTTTTATAGTCCCATGAGATATCACACCTACTGATTTATTGTGTAAATTACGACAATATTAATTAACCTTGGGGAGAGATAGTTTTTTTACATTTATTTCGTCATTGTAGTATAGTTTAACACTATGGGATCTCGGTATTTGTGCAGTTACTCATAAAGGCATTCAGCCTGAAACCCTCGGTGGTCTCGCGGTTCTAGGCGCTCCGTCCGGAACCGCGCGACTGCTACGGTCGCCGGTTCGAATCCTGCCTCGGGCATGGATGTGGGTGATGTCCTTAGGTTAGTTCGGTTTAAATAGTTCTAAGTTCTAGGGGACTGATGGCCACAGATGTTAAGTCGCATAGTGCTCAGAGCCACCCTGAAACCTTGAATGACGCTGAAAAACGTTTTGTGATTACTTTTTGTTACGACTTCAAACACTTGTTCACAGTCAGAAACTGACGACTGTTTACGACTTCATTTCTTCTAGCATAATGTATGTTTCGAGTTTAACTTTTTTCATTTAACATGGAAAAAATGCCTTACATGACTAAATTTGAAATCTATGTTCTTGTGAGTGCAATGTTTTGTCTCATGATAAAGCTTCAAAAATCATCCAGTAGTACAAAAGACCTACATTAGCGTATTTCTCGGAATACAATCGTCGTCTTTTTTGTCTAAGTGACAGAGGTGTTTCAGCAGAATGCGCACTCAGCGATCGTTCGTACGTATGTTTTGCGCAGATTGGAAGTGCAGCGGCTATGGAGTGTCCCCCCCCCCCCTCTCTCACTCTCTCTCTCTTTCCCTAAATTGCTCCAGGCTAATGCCGGGATGGTTCCTTTCAAAGGGCACGGCCGACTTCCTTCCCCGTCCTTCCCTAATCCGATGAGACCGATGACCTCGTAGTCTGGTGTTCCCCAAAACAACCAACCAACCAATCTCTCTCTCTCTATTTCTCTTTCTCTCTCTCTCTCTCTCTCTATCTCTCTCTCTCTGTGCGTGTGTGTGTGTGTGTGTGTGTGTGTGTGTGTACGCACGCTCGCGCGTACTATTTGATAAATAGTATACCGGTACCTGTTAGTGGACATAAATGAGGGGTGTGTCCAACCTTCGCCGTTATCACAGCTTGTACTATGCTGGTGACACAGTGAGATGCTTGAATGTCTGTGGGAGAAAGGCACCCCACTCTTTCTCATGTACCAAAACCAGAGAAAGTAGTGAAGTAGAACACGGGGTTCTCGAGCGAACTGGGCGTTCTAATTCACCTCAAAGGACGGGACTCCGGCCAAGTCAGTCCATTTCAGGAACGCTATTTTACAAAAACAACTGCGCCACAGTTTCTGCTTTATTACGGGAAAACTGTACGACGTCTGCGAACTGTTCTTCTGCAGACTCAGTATAATAAGAATAAATAACTCAGGGAGGTGTATTATTCGTATAGCAACGATCCAATAGCGCAAAAGACAGTGACGGAAAAAAATCGTAACACCAAAAAATAATCAATGTAGAGTAATGAAATTGCGAGAATACATTTTTCAAGGTAACATACGTAAGTGATTCACATTGCGAGATAACAAGTTAACGTAAGAGCGATATAATACCTTGCAAATGTGCAATGTTCGGTCATTAATAAACGGTGTAATCGCCAGTATGTTGAATTCAAGCATGTAAACGTGCATGCATTGTATTGTAGAGATGCCGGATGTCAGTTTTTGGGATTGAGTACCATGTTCACTGTGTAAGTAGGCTATTTATGTTTTCTTATTGGCAACGTTACGTAGCGCTCTATATGAAAATCAATGGCTGTGCTGTGTGCAGTCTGTGGCTAGTTTGCATTGTTGTCTGCCATTGTAGTGTTTGGCAGCGGCAGCTGGATGTGAACAGCACGTAGCGTTGCGCAGTTGGAGGTGAGCCTCCAGCAGTGGTGGATGTGGGGAGAGAGATGGCGGAGTTTTGAAATTTGTTATACTGGATGGAATGAACTGCTATATATATTATGATTATTAAGGTAAATACATTGTTTGTTCTCTATTAAAATCTTTCATTTGCTAACTATGCCTACCAGTAGTTAGTGCCTTCAGTAGTTTGAATCTTTTATTTAGCTGGCAGTAGTGGCGCTCGCCGTATTGCAGTAGTTCGAGTAACGAAGATTTTTGGTGAGGTAAGTGATTTGTGAAAGGTATAGGTTAATGTTAGTCAGGGCCATTCTTTTGTAGGGATTTTTGATAGTCAGATTGCGTTGCGCTAAAAATATTGTGTGTCAGTTTAAGCACAGTCTTGTATAATTGTTCCAAGGGGACGTTTCAACTGCACTTGGTCGGTCAGTACAGGAACGGTTAACGCTGGTTGTAGAGGACACTGGAATTGTCGTCCGATGATATCCCATACATGCTCGATTGGAGAAATGTCTGATGATACAGCAGGCAGGTCAAAGCAACATGACGACATTCTGTAGACCATGTTGAGTTACAGCGGGAGTATGTGTGCAAGTGTTATCCTGTTGGAAAGCAGCTCCTGGTATACTGTTCATGAATCGCAGTACAACAGGTCGAATCACCAGACTGAAGTGCAAATTTGCAATCAGGGTGCGTGGGATCGTCACCAGAGTGCTCCCTCTGTCGCACGAAATCGCACCGCAGACCATAACTCCAGGTGTAGGTGCTGTGTGTCTAGCATGCACACAGGTTGGTTGCAGGCCCTCAACTGACATCCTCCTAACCACCACACGGCCATCACTGACACCGATACCAAACCAGCTTTCACTAGAAAACACAACAGACCTCCACCCTGCCCTCCACTGAGCTCTCTCTTGACACCACTCAAGTCGCAAATGACGGTGGTTTGGGGCCAGTGGAGTGCGCGCTAAGGTCATCTGGCTCGGAGCTGTCCTTGAAGCAACCGATTTGTAACAGTTTGTCACTGTGGTGTCAACTGCTGATAAGATTGCTGCTGCAGATGCAGTAAGATGCGCAAGAAACGTACGCCGAACACGATGGTCTTCCATCTACATCTACATCTACATTTATACTCCGCAAGCCACCCAACGGTGTGTGGCGGAGGGCACTTTACGTGCCACTGTCATTACCTCCCTTTCCTGTTCCAGTCGCGTATGGTTCGCGGGAAGAACGACTGTCTGAAAGCCTCTGTGCGCGCTCTAATCTCTCTAATTTTACATTCGTGATCTCCTCGGGAGGTATAAGTAGGGGGAAGCAATATATTCGATACCTCATCCAGAAACGCACCCTCTCGAAACCTGGCGAGCAAGCTACACCGCGATGCAGAGCGCCTCTCTTGCAGAGTCTGCCACCTGAGTTTGTTAAACATCTCCGCAACGCTATCACGGTTACCAAATAGCCCTGTGACGAAACGCGCCGCCCTTCTTTGGATCCTCTCTATCTCCTCCGTCAACCCGATCTGGTACGGATCCCACACTGATGAGCAATACTCAAGTATAGGTCGAACGAGTGTTTTGTAAGCCACCTCCTTTGTTGATGGACTACATTTTCTAAGGACTCTCCCAATGAATCTCAACCTGGTATCCGCCTTACCGACAATTAATTTTATATGATCATTCCACTTCAAATCGTTCCGCACGCATACTCCCAGATATTTTACAGAAGTAACTGCTACCAGTGTTTGTTCCGCTATCATATAATCATACAATAAAGGATCCTTCTTTCTATGTATTCGCAATACATTACATTTGTCTATGTTAAGGGTCAGTTGCCACTCCCTGCACCAAGTGCCTATCCGCTGCAGATCTTCCTGCATTTCGCTACAATTTTCTAATGCTGCAACTTCTCTGTATACTACAGCATCATCCGCGAAAAGCCGCATGGAACTTGCGACACTATCTACTAGGTCATTTATATATATTGTGAAAAGCAATGGTACCATAACACTCCCCTGTGGCACACCAGAGGTTACTGTAACGTCTGTAGACGTCTCTCCGTTCCCTCTTGGTAATGTCACGTTACCGTCCGGAGTTCTGTCTTCTTGCTGTCGAAGGTGACCACCGCTTCCAGCAGTCATTTACAGTGCTACATACCAGCCAAGTCTTTCTGCCTATCGCAAAGCAACATCTGGCTTCTCAGTTCTCTATTACCCGACCTGGTTCAAACTCTGTGAGACGTTAATAATTGCATCTTTGTTGCGTTAAAGGCATTCTTGACTAACTGCAGCTGACCGAGTCCAGTTTCAAAGGTAAGTAACGCCCACGACAGTTACAGCGTATACCTAAAGCAAAGCTGACTGCATCGTCATAGTGTCGCTACTAGCTCCATTCTTCGCGGCTGGCGCGAAATTTGAATAGACATGATCTTCGAGATGTAGAAACACCGCTACCAGCTTCCATTCATGACTCACAAGTCCTCGTTGGTGATCCGATTTTTTTCCCGTCAGTGTAATTATACACTACTGGCCATTAAAATTGCTACACCACGAAGATGACGTGCTACAGACGCGAAATTTAACCGACAGGAAGAAGATGATGTGATATGCAAATGAATACCTTTTCAGAGCATCCACAGAAGGTTGACGCCGGTGGCGACACCTACAACGTGCTGACATGAGGAAAGTTTCCAACCGATTTCTCATACACAAACAGCAGTTGACCGGCGTTGCCTGGTGAAACGTTGTTGTGATGCCTCGTGTAAGGAGGAGAAATGTGTACCATCACGTTTCCGACATTGATAAAGGTGGGATTGTAGCCTGTCGCGATTGCGGTTTATCGTATCGCGACATTGCTGCTCGCGTTGGTCGAGATCCAATGCCTGTTAGCAGAATATGGAATTGGTGCGTTCAGGAGGGTAATACGGAACGCCGTGCTGTATCCCAACGGCGTCGTATTACTAGCAGTCGAGATGACAGGCATCTTATCCCCATGGCTGTAACGGATCGTGCAGCCACGTCTCGATCCCTGAGTTAAAAGATGGGGACGTCTGTAAGACAACAAGCATCTGCACGAACAGTTCGACGACGTTTGCAGCAGCATGGACTATCAGCTCGGAGACAACGGCTGCGGTTACCCTTGACGCTGCATCAGAGACAGGAGCGCCTGCGATGGTGTACTCAACGACGAACCGGAGTGCACGAATGGCAAAACGTCATTTTTTCGGATGAATCCAAGTACTGTTTACAGCATCATGATGGTCGCATCCGTGTTTGGCGACATCGCGGTGAACGCACATTGGAAGCGTGTATTCGTCATCGCCATACTGGCGTATCACCCGGCGTGAAGGTATGGGGTGCCATTGGTTACACGTCTCGGCCACATCTTGTTCGCATTAACGGCACTTTGAACAATGGACGTTACACTTCTGATGTGTTACGACCTGCGGCTCTACCCTTCATTCCATCTCTGCGAAATCCTACATTTCAGCAGGATAATGCACGACCGCATATTGCAGGTTCTGTACGGGCCTTTCTGGATACAGAAAATGTTCGACTGCTGCCTCAGCAATTGTCAACGTCTGGCCAATGGTGGCCGAGCAACTGGCTCGTCACAATACGCCAGTCACTACTCTTGATGAACTGTGGTATCGTGTTGAAGCTGCATGGGCAGCTGTACCTGTACACGCAATCCAAGCTCTGAGTCAATGCCCAGGCGTATCAAGGCCGTTATTACGGCCAGAGGCGGTTGTTCTGGGTACTGATTTCTCAGGATCTATGCACCCAAATTGCGTGAAAATGTAATCACAAGTCAGTTCTAGTATAATATATTTGTCCAATGAATACCCATTTATCATCTGCATTTGTTCTTGGTGTAGCAATTTTAATTGCCAGTAGTGTAGTAGTGTAATTTTGGCGATTTCATCTTTTTTTTCTTTTTTTTTCCGCGTGAGAGATGTATTTAAGCGGACAGTGCATTCCGCTGTCCTTCGGCCGTACGTTCCTCCGCAGTTAGGGCGAAGCACGGCCACCGTAGCGGCATTGGCCACTCTCTGTACACGGGCTCCCTACGCCTGCCACAGACTGGCCAGGGCGGCGCGGCAGCCAGCTGGCGGGCTCGTTAGCCGCTGCTTCATTACGCCACGCGGCCCCTAATTAAAACACTCGCTGCAGCGCGCCGAGCTGGGCCGCGTGCCGCGTGCCGCCGCCCCCCCCCCCCCCCGCCCTACTTCTCCACAGCACCGCAGCCGCCAATCACGCTCTGCGTTACCGCGCGGCCGTCGCTTCACACCGCCGCTCGCGACGAGTCACACCCCAGCTCCGCGCCGCTCCGCTCGCAGTGCCGTCACTTTGGCTCGTGAATATTTATGTCATACACACGCGGGCCCTTCGTTAGCTGCCGCATCCTAACCAGGTTGGCCGGAGTTTTGATACCGCCCTGTGTTCTCACTTTCCGGAATGATCCACTTAACGGTGACGAGCCAGACCGGATTTGTCCACGGAGTGGAACACGCTGCGGTAACTTTTTGAAACTAAAACGAAAAGACGGTTTCACAAAATGTAGGCGTGGGAAAATATAACGAACGAAAACCTAGCGTCGGTTCACCACTGCGTTATGAATGTTAACGTATAACGGGACACTGTCTGACTTTCTACGCGACTATAAACTTACCTCAATAACTATATGTTGTAAGTTGTGTTCGTCACATTTGTTCAAATGGTGAAACACGTATGTAACATAGCAGCGATGGTGAGGCACGTTAAAATCTTTGACCAGAGAGCCTATTTTCGTGGTTAGTCTGCGCTTGACCGCGCGAGTGTTGCGAGCTGTTCTGTAATAGTCGTCATGCAGAGCAGTCGGTCAGTAGTAGCAGCCCAGTGCGGTTGTGTGATGTAGTCTGTCGGCAGCACTGGTCAAGATGCTGAATGAGGTATATTGTTGATTAAGGTAATCATCAGATAATGTAAAGTTTATTTACTGTAATTAATTTCCAACAAGTGCCCCAATAATAATTTTGATTTCAAAAGCAATTTTACAAAAAAAAAATTATTTAATTGAATTAACGATTTCGTTCCACTTCCCTTAAACAAAAGTTTCAGTTTAATTACAAAAAAAAAAGGAATATTATTATTTGCAATGCAGTTCCTCCAAGCTGTGCGCAAGAATAAGAGCAGAAATTTGACTAGCAGTTACAATGAGGTAAGAATTTAATTCTGATTTGCACAGGGCCGAAGACCGATATTTCGGTTTAATTGAATTTTCATTGTCACTGAAGTTTTATTAGTACTGAATTGTTTTTCATTATTTTTGCGGGAGCTTACACCAGAGTCAGATTGCGAATTTCACATTTTTGTTGTCATTGTCAGTAAATATATTTGCTGGGAGATTACGTTAGGTTGTATTCTTGTTAATATTCAAATTATTGTCCGGTCAACATTTTTGTGGCAAGGTTTCTCTTGGCTCCATTTTTATTAAATATTGTCATTTCTTATAAATTTTTCTGGGGAGGTTACACTTGGCGACCCCAGTCCAGGATCGTATTTCGTTGAGAGTCTTTTGAACAACAGTCAGATATCTGCTCTTATTTGCTTAGATATAATTAGGATTTGGCGCAACGCTTTTATTAACTTGTGACTTTCTTTCTACAGGTCAACGGCAATTCGTTGCTCTGTTGTATTTATGTGTTGCTTTTGCATTGTGCTTATTTATTTTGTGAATATTTGTGACTATTGTAAAAATGCCGCGAAAGACTGTGAATAGTGTATCGCGAAGTATTTTGAATGAAACTACCGACTTAAATAATGTAAACGATAGTAATTGTGACACGCAGTGTAATGATGACAATCCTGCGTTCACTAACAATCAGTGCATTCCAATCACTAATGATGACTTTTATCTTAATGATGAACAAGCCAACTCAATTGTCTCCTCTGTGAATTTGACGACAATTGATGACGCGGAGCGCTCTATTGTAATGAGCGCTGCCCAGCTTAACGCACCCGGTTCGGAGAATTCAAGTAATGTACAGACGAATTTTTCTAATGAAAATGAACAGTATACACAAAGTACGACGGATCCATTTCATTCCGAAATAGTGACCGACCGTGTACATTCGACTGACAAACCTTTTTGTAAGTCTCAGAATAGCCAAATGGTTATAGAAAACGAGACAATTCCAGATCCACCACTAAACAGCACAGAGAATATAAACGCTAATTTTGACTTGGTACGAATTATGAGAAGTTTACTACAACAGCAAAGTGAGAAAATAGACAGCAATTTCAAACAACAGAGTGAAGATTTCAAACAACAACTTAGTGAACAGAACAAACAGTTTAATGAAAAATTAGACAATAATAACAAAAAATTAGACGACAATTCCAGACAGTTAAATGAAAAATTAGACGACAATTCCAGACAGCTTAGTGAACAAATTAGAGCTGTTGCCGCGCAGTGTCATGACACTAAGGAACAGTTGCGCGCAGAAATTGAGGCTTGTTCAAAAAAAAATAGCGAAGAAATTAAGTCTGTTGCGCAGGAATTAAGGGAAATGCAAACTGCCGCAACAGACACACTCAGAGACGAAATTAGCGGAGTCGCTAAACAATGCTCTGAAAAGGCTACACAATTACGCGACGAGTTTAAAGCAATGACGGTAGAACTTTCGCGCACAATGGATTCAAAGATAGACGCGAAATTCGAACAGCAGAACACTCAGATTAACGAGCGCTTTAATCAGCACATACAGAACAGTGATACGCGTTTCCGGAAATTTATTCAAGATCAAAACAAAGTAAAACGACAAGTCATGGAAACAATCACTGCACAAAGACAAGAAGACAAACGTAAAATGTTCGCGAAAGCGAAGACGTATGTAGACAATAATATTACTACAGTGTCCGACGAAATTAATTCCATCAAACAGTCGAACACAGAATTACGTGACGAAATTTCCAATCTTAAATCAAAAACAGATACACACACAGTAGATATTCAAACAGTGACAGACAGATTCGAACAATTAGAACTAACGCAGGATTGCGATGTCATCAAAGCTGATGTTAGAAAACTGAGCGAAACTACGCGTAAGTTGCAGAAACAGATTAATGCGTCCGATTCTAAAACCGATGATCAGGCAAAAATACTGACTGAAAAATATGATGAATTAGCCAGTCGTATTGATGCTATTGAAAGTAGTAATGATAATAAATCAGACGATACTGCACCGATTTCATTTAACCAAACACCTGAATTTCAAAATTTGCAGCAGACAATTAATGAGATCGACTCGTCTAACAACACGTTGCGTAGAAAACTGTCGAGTTTACAGCAAGAAGTAACAGAGATTAAAAATATTTCAGTTAATAACACATCACAGCAGGCGCCACTTTTCGAACATTTGCCAGACTCACGCAGTGCGTATAATTTGAGTAATCTACAGAGAGTACGGGACTTCGATTCCGAACAACCACAGTTCAATAGATACTCTTACGATCCTGAACCTGTTGCATCACACAGAGATGATAATTTCGATTACAAACATTTTCTGTCAGTGAGAAAGTTTAAAGTATTTAAAAACGATAGAACGCAGGTTCACCCACTGGACTGGATTCAACAATTTAGCTTTGCTCTTCCACCGACTTGGCCTGTAACGCATAAACTTGAATTTATTTGCAGTTTTTTGGAAGGCGAACCGGCAACTCGTATGAGATCGATCGCGAGGCAATGTTACTCGGTAGAAGAATTCCAGAATGCTTTTCTGTCAGCGTACTGGTCGAAGACGACACAGCGCGGAATTAAAGATCAGTTAATTAGCTTACCAAATTATGAGAACACAAATTTTCCCAGTGTCACGCAATTTTTTGAGCACATGGTTCAACAAAACCAGTACCTAAGTGAACCGTACAGTGAATCTGCACTTATACAATTATGCATTTCCAAATTACCACGGTCGTTAAGAGTGTCACTTCTAACGGGCCAGCAAAAAGAAAACATTTCAGCATTCAGGGATCTTTTGCAGCTTTTAGAAGTACAGCAATCTGATTATTCATTTGTAAACAAAAACTTTTCGTATAATATCCAAGGTCAACAAACTTACAGTAATTATGATCAAGGACGTAATTTCAATAGGAAAAGTAACAGGCGCTTTAGGAACGACAACTACCAGAACTTAAATCAGAGACAAAATTCTAATTATCAATATCGTCAAAATTTTCAGCAACAGGAACCACACTTTAGTAACAATAGAGGTATTTCACAACAACAACATCAAAACCAGCCGGTTAGCACACCTAACCAACAATGGAATGCACAAGGTCAACCAGGCTTTAATGTTCTGCCGCGTGCACGTATAGTCCCTGATACAACAAATAGTAACGCACGACAGCAAGGAAACAACTACGTACAAAGAAGACAGTATTTCAATTCCTATCGCAATACACCGTATAGGAATGATTATCATGACAGACGTAAAAACGATGAACACAATTATCAGCGTACATATAATAACAGTCGGTCTTACCAGCAACAAAGTAATCAACAAGAACATATTCTCATGAATGAACCCGACAGTAGGTACCATCCAGAGCGTAACACGTCTGGAAGAAGTAATAGGACAGTTCAAATCGTCGAAATGCCACAGAATCCTCCTAATAATAATAACACGTCAGACAGAATCTGTCTAGATACTGTACAGGACGCATCTTCCAATAACACAAGCACTACGTTTGACACGCAAAATGTTGTTCACGAAAATGTAATTACTTTTGATGATATCAGAGACACTCTCTTGCAGGAAAGACCATTTGTTCAGAAAACTATTTCACATCCTGTCATCGAAATTAAAATTGGTTCATCAAAATTCTCAGCAGTAATTGATTCCGGATCACCTATATCAGTAATAAATGAGGAGACTTTTAACGAGTGCAACAAAGAGAATACTTATCCGACATTACCTTTAGGCAAAACAAAAGTGAAAGGAGCAGTATCGAGTAAAGGAGTAGACGTTAAATTACAGACGCATTTATCATTTTGTATTGGAGGTCATACTTTCCACTCAAATTTTTGGATTGTTCCTTTATTGACAACAGACGTAATTTTAGGTACGAATTTTCTGGTACAACACGATGCAGTTATCGATTTTCAAAATTCTTATTTAATGTTAAAGGATGAAAATGTACAATTGGCTTTAGAATTTCAGCACTCTTTATCTACGGAAGAACAAACAATTAACCGCACAGAGGTCATTTCCGCAACACGTAACATAGACTGTAATCCCACATTGTTCACGGATACGTACGTACACAACGATAATACTCCAGACGAAGCTGACTACGACGTAATGCAAATGATTTCCGATAAAGTTAGACAAAGCAGTGCAACTACAGACGACGAACGAATGCAACTACACAAAATTCTTTTACAGCAAGCTCCAGTTTTTGACAACATTCCTGGTACTATGTCCGATTTTATGTATGAATTTCAAGTGAAACAGCACGACACATTTAAAGCAAAGCATTATCCTATTCCGTATATTCACAGAGAACAAGTTAAAAAAGAATTGCAGGATATGCTTGATCAAGGAATTATAGAACCAGCAGTTAGTCCGTACATAAACCCGCTACATATTGTTAAGATGGCTCACTTCGCCTCGTACGTGATTCACGTCACATTAATGACATTATTATTAATGAAACAGATCGACCACAGACACTAGAGGAACTTTTACAGAAATTTCACGGTACTGCTATTTATTCTACATTAGATTTGAAATCGGGATTTTGGCAAATTCAACTTCATCCAAATTGCAGAAAATATACAGCTTTTCTCTGTTTCGGCGACTGTTATCAATTTTGTAAATTACCATTCGGCTTAACTATTTCTTCTGCAGCTTTTATTCGCGGTTTGAACACAATACTTCCGACAGAACTTAAGGACAGAATTACGACGTATGTAGACGACATTCTTATTGCAGAAGCTAACTGGTCTGATCACAATCTGATTCTTGAACAACTGTTACAAACTTTCCATGCACAAGGACTCACAGTTAATCTTAGTAAATCGCACTTTGGCAAAACTTCTATAAAATTTCTTGGACACGTAATTTCAGCGGAAGGCATTGCACCTGATCCGGAAAAACTTCAAGCTCTACGTGACATTACTGTTCCTACGACAAAAAAGCAACTACGCAGTTTTTTGGGCTTAATTAACTTTTTTCGTAAATTTATTCATCATTCTGCTTTAGACACACCTAGATTATGTCAACTGACAGGTAAAAACAGTATTTGGTCTTGGGATAAGCAAGCACATTCTGAATTTGTGAACCTGAAACATGCTTTGTTGAATGCTCCACTTTTATCGCACCCAGATCTTACCAGAAATTTTTCCATTGCCACCGACAGTTCTAACACCGCTTTAGGCGTACACATTTTCCAGGAAATTGAAGAAGATGGTTCTACAGTAATTAAAAACATCGCATTTGCAAGCCGCATTTTGTCACCTGCTGAACGAAATTATTCCGTTACAGAATTGGAAACATTATGTGTTGTATGGGCTTTCACGAGATTTAGGCACTTTCTTTATGGCAGACATACCACCGTGTACACAGACCACAGAGCGATACAATTTTTACTTTCGGCCAAATTCACGCACGACAGATTAAGCAGATGGAAACTTTATTTACAGGAATTTAATTTTACAATAGTTCACATTCCCGGTACGCAAAATGTTATAGCAGACGCACTATCGCGTTCTCTCGGCAACAATCAGCAAGACGTAGCAACCAACTTCTGCAAAACAAATTTCAGTGTCATGTACATTCAGGAAGTAGCATTTGAAAATTTTATTTCATCGTCATTACAGGACATAGCACAAGAACAAAATAAAGACAATGTGTGGAAAGAAATTAAACACCTTTGGCAAGATAGGAAAAATGTTACGATTAGAAACCATTACACTGTACGCAATGACATTCTGTTTCGCCGTTCTCATCCTGACAGCAACAATTGGTTATTATGCATCCCTGACGAACTTGTTAACAAATTAATCTG
This sequence comes from Schistocerca cancellata, assembly GCF_023864275.1. Taxonomy (NCBI): domain Eukaryota; kingdom Metazoa; phylum Arthropoda; class Insecta; order Orthoptera; family Acrididae; genus Schistocerca; species Schistocerca cancellata. Next base: position 811,389,780 of record NC_064628.1, read on the forward strand.
GTACACTCATTTAAGTTACGCACATTACGGAGCACGAAAATGTTTTCTTATACTGAGACAGAACTGTTATTTTACCAACATGGAGAAACGTATACGACGAGTTTTAGCGTCTTGTAAAATTTGCCAGAAAGCTAAATCAGACACCACTTCACATATTCCTCCTTTATATCCCATTGTACCTGTTAAATTAAGACATATGGCCGCAGTAGATATTTTTGGTTCGATTCCGAAAACTAACAGAGGTTTTTGCTACATCTTTGTCGCTGTTGAGCTCACTTCAAAATTTGTTACTTTCACTCCGTTACGCAAAGCTACTGCTAAAACTGTTTCGAAAGCATTTGTAAAACATTTTCTATTTCATGTAGGGCATGTGATGAAAGTAATTTCTGACAATGGATCTCAATTTCGTAGTAGCATATGGACACGCATGTTACGAGCCAGAAACATTTCTCCGATCTATATATCCAAGTACCACGCTTCTTCAAACCCCTGTGAACGGTTAATGAAAGAAATTGGTAAGCTGTGCCGAATATACTGCCACAAAAGACATATTGATTGGGATACACACATACTCTCATTCCAAGATGTAATTAATTCCATTCCAAATGAATCCACTATGCTATCTCCGTCTGTTATACTGAAAAACGTTGAACCACCAAACAAAATTAAAGAATTTGTAAAATTTCCTACATCTGGTCGCTTACGACACCACGAAATAATTGACATTGCGCTGAACAACATCAAACGTGCCGCAGAGCGCCGGAGAAGACAGCAAAAACAGGTTTGTACACGCCGAGACTTTCACGTTGGACAGAAAATATTAGTACGTACACACTATTTATCCAGCAAATTAAAAGGTAAGTGCAGTAAATTTGAACTTCTATACGCAGGTCCATATCGGATTCGCAGCATCCCTCACCCCAATGTTGTACACGTCGAAACTTTGAGAACCAGAAAATCGAAAGGCAATCACCATGTCTCAAACATTAAACCGTTTATTGAATGAAATCACTTTATGATGTAACATGCTATGATGCCATTTACTAATGCAATTATATTCACCTGACTAATTACTGATGATTATCGTATTTTTTCTTGGCAAGTGCCCGGCAAGGTAAGGTTGGCGGGTCGCTTTTCTTGTCGTTGCACATCAGACCGTGCACATTTTCCACTTTTTTTTATGTACGATTGTATTCCAGTTTTGTCTATGTGCACTGTGAAATAGTTAAGATATAACACACACCAGTCGACTTTGACATTTTTTTTTTTTTGGCCTTATGACATCTCAACATCGTGACTTTTACATTTTTTGCTGCTGCATTGTGATATTCTCTGTACATTTTGGCTTTGAACACTGTCAATGTCTTTGACATATTACGTTGTCTGTAATGTTATGCTGTATGGTTAATTGTGTCACCATAAACCAGTCATTATTTAGTGGGTATATGATTTAAATGCAAGACGTTAATCTCTGTTCATCATTTTCAGAAAGAAATAACGTGTAAGCGAAATAAATTAAACGGGAATGGGTATTTCAACTACGGAATAAACGATAGAAGATGCAATAACTTTATGAGGAAGAGTAAATGGATCAGGATTAACAAGCATTAACAAGAATATACTATACTCATCGTAGAATAGCAGTCTTAACTAATTTTTTCTTTCAGGATACAAGGTGATTGATGCAGGCTGTCGGACAGAACTGCACATCTTAGTTTTAGTGATGAAATATGCTAGAGATAAGGAATAGTTGTATAATGAGTAATGAAGTGATATTTTTGCAGATGATAATGAATACTGATGAATAATGATGAAGAATATGCTATTATGAATAATGAAATTTTTCTTTACAGGTGATGATAATAATGAAGTTATGATAATATGGATAATGAAGTGATTGATAATGAAGTTTTTTTCTTTACAGATGAGGATAATGTTGAAGTTATGTATTTATGCTACGTAGTTATTTAAGTATTTGTTGCAGTTTGTTTTGACAGCAGGTGTTATATTGCATAGCAGGATGTTGGAAAGGACAGCTATGGAACACATGTTTATACACATTTCACTACTTGTTAATTCGAAGTTCACTACTTTTCAGCATAGTGTGCGTTTCTTCTTTCAGGTCAATAATCCATTTTGTATTTTTTCCAGGAGAAGTTTTTCATGATACATACTAAACCTGTTACTTATTATATCTGTTCTAGTACTTGCATTTTTATTTTTTTTAACCCATTTGTGTTTATCATTTATAAATGTGATCACATATACTGCCTTGTTTCATAACCTTGCTACAGCTGACTCATGACGAATGATGTTACACATTTTTGATTTACAGGAACAACTACACATTTTGATTTACAGGAACAACCCAGTACCAATTTTTTTTCTCTTTTTTCTCTTCTTGCTTTCTCTTATAATTACCAAACGCAATGCATTGCTAACAAAAAATGTATTACCAGTCCCAAATAGTGATACCAATTTGAGAAAGTTCTGAATAATACTGATCAACTCTGAATAGTATGTCCCTTCAGTAATGACTTCATAATGATACAAAAAATATATATATAAAATAATGCTTTGTAACTGGCTAATAACTGCCACTGTTTATTGTAATGAGACTACTTATAATGCCCATGATTATTAATGCTATGACTGTAATTAGCTGATTTTTAATAATGACTTCGTAATGATCTGAATAATACTGAGTGATGAACAATGTTTTATTCTATTCAATACTTGATGGGCACTGAGTGCCAATAATTAATGTCACTCAATGAATTATGTTATTAATTATGCCATTAATTAGCTCTTGTTTTCAATGTTGATACTTTGTAACTCGAAAAGAATGCGATTGCTTAATAATGCTTTGTAATCAGAAGAAGGCTAATGATTCTTACTATATTGGAATGACAAATGATTAATTAACTGTAATCAGAAGAAGGCTAATGATTCTTAATAATACTTTGTAACTGAAAAGAATGCGATTGCTTAATAATGCTTTGTAATTAGAAGAAGGCTAATGATTCTTACTATATTGGAATGACAAATGATTGATTAACTGTAATTAGAAGAAGGCTAATGATTCTTAATAATGCTTTGTAATTAGGCGAAAGCTAATGATTATTACTATTGAAATGACAAATAATTAATTTACGATGCCATACTTTGTAACTGGAAAAGAATGCGATTGCTTCATAATGCTTTGTAATTAGGAGAAGGCTAGTGATTAATACTATTGGAATGACAAATAATTAATTAACTATGCCATACTTTGTAACTGGAAAAGAATGCGATTATTTAATAATGCTTTGTATCTAGGAAAAGAAGGTTACTGATTCTATGTAAAACAATTAATGAACATTTTTCTGTAATACTACATACTTGGTACAGAAATGTTCAATCACTGGGCTATGAATGCCGCAAACTACTAATGAAGACTGTAATTGTCAATATTATGTGACTTAATGTCCTTCACCTCATGAGCTAACTACCCTGAATTACTGCAATGTCCATTTGTCCTGTCTATCCTAGTGATCATGGAGCACTATCTTTGGTTTTGCACTAATTCTACGTTGGTGTGCCTTGTAAGAGCGTGGTGTTGACACGACATGCTGTCCACCACCGTGGGCGATGAAGACGTTATTATGGTCCCACTGTTTGGTGTACCTAATGTACTGCCAAAATGAGAACATGAAATGTTACTACGAGAGTTCAGTGTCTTGGCTACACTGGTAAATTCTGATGGGAAAGAAACTTCAAATTGTGTCACTTGGTGTTGTACTTCTGTGGAAAGATATGGACTTTCAGAACAGCTGTGTGCAATCTAAAGTGCTACAACCATGATGCGATCCTTCCCTTTCCTATCCTAATTCTTGTCACATAGTGAAAATCATTTTTTTGCTAACATTATTTATGTTCATGGGTTATACATATTTTTTTTTTTTTTTGATTCGCTGAACTCCAGTGCGAGTACACTTATGTCACTTGTCGATATGATTTTTGCCATTATGTTTATTTATTGCAAAAATGCCTAAGACATTTTTCCGATTTGTTCTCAAGTACAGTATGTGCACTCTTGTCTTTTATATTGTATATACATTTTTTTATTTATTATTTTATTTTAATGATATGTTCTGAACTACAGTGCATGTGCACTTATGTTGTGTGTTAAATTGTTTTCTACTGAACTTCAGTGCCTGTGCATTTTCAATATGATTTGTACTCATTCTGTATATTCAATACTTCAGTACGTATGCACTTATGCCATTTGTTACTAACTGTATATACATTTCGTAAATTGCTAATATGTTCTCAACTCCAGTGCGAGTACACTCATGTCACTTATCAACACGATTTATGCCATTCTGTTTATTTGTTCTGAAAATGCTAAAGAATTTTTTCAGTGCGTGTGCACGTTGCTATCTGTCAAATAATTTGTATATACAGTTTTCTGATTTACTACTATGTTTTGTACTCACATCCTGTCTTTGTCTGATATACTTTGTACTCGGTGCATGTGCACAACATTTAATTTATGTACTAAATTTGAATATTCTGTAAATTGTAAAAATTTCTTGCGATGGCAAGTCCAAATGACTCACCATCGCTGCCAAATTTTTGCCCCCCCAGTGGAGGGTTATGAAACACGTATGTAACATAGCAGCGATGGTGAGGCACATTAAAATCTTTGACCAGAGAGCCTATTTTCGTGGTTAGTCTGCGCTTGACCGCGCGAGTGTTGCGAGCTGTTCTGTAGTAGTCGTCATGCAGAGCAGTCGGTCAGTAGTAGCAGCCCAGTGCGGTTGTGTGATGTAGTCTGTCAGCAGCACTGGTCAAGATGCTGAATGAGGTATATTGTTGATTAAGGTAATCATCAGATAATGTAAAGTTTATTTATTGTAATTAATTTCCAACAAGTGCCCCAATAATAATTTTGATTTCAAAAGCAATTTTACAAAAAAAAAATTTATTTAATTGAATTAACGATTTCGTTCCACTTCCCTTAAACAAAAGTTTCAGTTTAATTACAAAAAAAAGGAATATTATTATTTGCAATGCAGTTCCTCCAAGCTGTGCGCAAGAATAAGAGCAGAAATTTGACTAGCAGTTACAATGAGGTAAGAATTTAATTCTGATTTGCACAGGGCCGAAGACCGATATTTCGGTTTAATTGAATTTTCATTGTCACTGAAGTTTTATTAGTACTGAATTGTTTTTCATTATTTTTGCGGGAGCTTACACCAGAGTCAGATTGCGAATTTCACATTTTTGTTGTCATTGTCAGTAAATATATTTGCTGGGAGATTACGTTAGGTTGTATTCTTGTTAATATTCAAATTATTGTCCGGTCAACATTTTTGTGGCAAGGTTTCTCTTGGCTCCATTTTATTAAATATTTATGTCTTTTCTTTTAAATTTTTGTAGGGAGGTTACAATGGTTCAAATGGCTCTGAGCACTATGGGACTCAACATCTTAGGTCATAAGTCCCCTAGAACTTAGAACTACTTAAACCTAACTAACCTAAGGACATCACACACACCCATGCCCGAGGCAGGATTCGAACCTGCGACCGTAGCAGTCCCGCGGTTCCGGACTGCAGCGCCAGAACCGCTAGACCACCGCGGCCGGCGTTCGTCACATTTCAAATGGTGGAATATGCATCCATATACTTGTGAGTTTCAACTTCCAGATGATATTACTGTGTTCGATGCAGAATTTGTGCGGTACTCTAGGTAGACGAGAGGTGATGGAAGGAAAAAAATATCTTATTTACACGATAATGTGGATATCGTTCAAACTATGAGGAAAATGTGTAAGAGAAGAAAATGGTCCAGTATACTTGATGTAACGGGTAGAAGCGCAGATATTTTTATATATGGTACATTAATATATACACACATCCGTTGGTTTTCTCTGCATCGAAGAGTCTTCCCACATACATGTCACAAATTTCACGATGTGATGTTTTCTGCGTGGCTGTAACTGCACCATTAAGTGGACAACGCCTGTCACTATAGACTAACCGTTTTGCGTCATCACTGGGCCTGAATTACATTATTACTATGGCCATTTTTTCCGTGTAAGTTCCCGAGGAAACATTCAGAACAGATGTTGGTGATTGCAATTTCGTGAAAAGATCTGGCGGCAACGAAACACGCTTTTGTTTTCATGAATGTCACCCAAACCGGCTTATCAATTCTGGGACTCTCTCTCCCCTATTTCGTGACATTATAAATCGTGCTACATAAACGACCGTATCTGTAGATTGCGTTGACATAGAAGCTCGCTTTTTTACACCACCAAGGGGCCGTATACCGCAGGAAGTGCGATACATATCCGTGTATTATGTCTACCCGTACTCGAGGTAAACGCGTTTTAAGGGTTGGGTAGACAGACGGACGTTCAAGAAAATGAGTCTAGTAGCGTTCCATTTTTACGATTTAAGTGACGAAATCCTAACACCGAAAATAGCAACGACCGTTACTGAAGATGAGGGCCGCTTAAATAATTCCCCCTACTCTTTATTCGAAATGTTCTAGTTGCAGTCTTACATCAGCATATTAATCGTAGCTCCGCTTTTGATCCAAATCACGTTTACAGGAATGCAAATAAAATCCATTTGCCTACACACGTGGTAATTCAGATTCCAGTATTAATGCCACCGCGTTTTAGATGTACGAGTATTCCCTTTGCTAACTAGCTTAAGAAACACTTCGGCTAATGAACGTTTTTTGGCTGTGGCGAGTCTAATGGAGAATTCGAAACATTGTACAATACGATTGGCAGCTATGTAGCCGTTTATTTCCTGGGGTGATGCAGAATTATTCTACTATATTTACTCGGTAAACATCCCGAATGATTGTCACATAAGCGGTGACGTAAAGGTAGAAAATTTATGTTTTTGAGTCTAGAAAGTTCTATGCAACAGAAACTGCTGATCATTTTGCCATTTTCTTTGCGAAATTGCCGTCTTATTCATGTCTGGAGTAATAACAGAGGGCTGTTTGCCTGGGTTGTCTGCTAGAGTAGTGAGAGGTGTTTGCTACTGCAAGGGAGGTCAGGTTTGTTTTCGGTTCTAATCTCGATGGAGGCAGATAGTCGATCAGTAAAGCAATTATAAGAAATTCTCGGGCCCCAATACGTTTTATTGCAACTTTTATTCTGGAGCCCTGTGGATGTCAATATGAAACTCTTGTAGAATTTCACACTTGTTACTGCCTATTTTTTCCACTTCTGTCAATAACTGAACTGACTTAAGTGTGGCACTGAATGATTTTTCACTGAATTTCGCTATGAATCTTCATGCATTGCTAAATTTGCACACTTTCATGGTGGGTCAGCAACGGTAATCCAGTATGACTGGTCTGAACGTTGGAATGAAATGTCGTGTGACGAGGGCCTCCCGTCGGGTAGACCGCTCGCCTGGTGCATGTCTTTCGATTTGACGCCACTTCGGCGACTTGCGCGTTGATAGGGATGAAATGATAATGATTAGGACAACACAACACCCAGTCCCTGAGCGGAGAAAATCTCCGACCCAGCCGGGAATCGAACCCGGGCCCTTTGGATTGACAGTCTGTCGCGCTGACCACTCAGCTACCGGGGGCGGACGTCTGAACGTTGATACAGACCGTTTCGCTGCCGAAGGCGCATGATATTCTGCTAATTCGTAACGATCTGGGGTACTTTGTCGTACTAAAACAGTTCTGTTATCTCGATAAACTGAAATTTTTTTATTAGTACAGTTCATACTCATTAGCGTTTCTTCTTTCATTTATATCTTATATTTACGTGTTGTGTTTAACACACTAATCAACATTAATATAGTCTTACACATGACTGAAAACAGTCTGACAAAGTTCGGATAGTTTTTCAATTTCACACCTGTGCATAGTATGTTGGTAGCACTTCGTCGCTTTGCCTGTTATGCTGTGAAGCAGACTTATAAGCTGTGCGGATCAGCATAACGAAAAGGCGAGGGGTCTCGCTCGTTTTGTCCACGACTGTACATCGCCATTCTGTCATGCAGTGAAACATCTTATAGTAACATCGGTAGAACATTACGTAGGAGATCAGCATACATTGCACCATTTAGACTGCCAACGATAAAATGGGGCTACTTATCCTTCCTCCTATAATGCCGCACCATACATTAACCCGCCAATGTTCCTGATGTTCCACTTGTCGCAGCCATCGTGGATTTTCCGTTGCCCAATAGTTCATGTTATGCCGGTTTACGCTACCGCTGTTGGTGAATGACGCTTCGTCGCTAAATAGAACGCGTCCAAAAAATCTGTCATCGTCCCGTAATTTCTCTTGTTTTGGGCTACCGGAAACAGAAGACAAAATGGTAGATATCGAAATAGACGACAGAGGGATAGAGATAAAATTAAAATCACTCAAAAGAGGAAAGGCCGCTGGACCTGATGGGATACCAGTTCGATTTTACACAGAGTACGCGAAGGAACTTGCCCCCCTTCTTGCAGCGGTGTACCGTAGGTCTCTAGAAGAGCGTAGCGTTCCAAAGGATTGGAAAAGGGCACAGGTCATCCCCGTTTTCAAGAAGGGACGTCGAACAGATGTGCAGAACTATAGACCTATATCTCTAACGTCGATCAGTTGTAGAATTTTGGAACACGTGTTATGTTCGAATATAATGACTTTTGTGGAGACTAGAAATCTACCTTGTAGGAATCAGCATGGGTTTCGAAAAAGACGGTCGTGTGGAACCCAGCTCGCGCTATTCGTCCACGAGACTCAGAGGGCCATAGACACGGGTTCACAGGTAGATGCCGCGTTTCTTGACTTCCGCAAGGCGTTCGATACAGTTCCCCACAGTCGTTTAATGAACAAAGTAAGAGCATATGGACTATCAGACCAACTGTGTGATTGGATTGAAGAGTTCCTAGATAACAGAACGCAGCATGTCATTCTCAATGGAAAGAAGTCTTCCGAAGTAAGAGTGATTTCAGGTGTGCCGCAGGGGAGTGTCATAGGACCGTTGCTATTCACAATATACAGTACATAAATGACCTTGTCGATGACATCGGAAGTTCACTGAGGCTTTTTGCAGATGATGCTGTGGTGTATCGAGAGGTTGTAACAATGGAAAATTGTACTGAAATGCAGGAGGATCTCCAGCGAATTGACGCATGGTGCAGGGAATGGCAATTGAATCTCAATGTAGACAAGTGTAATGTGCTGCGAATACACAGAAAGATAGATCCTTTATCATTTAGCTACAAAATAGCAGGTCAGCAACTGGAAGCAGTTAATACCATAAATTATCTGGGAGTACGCATTAGGAGTGATTTAAAATGGAATGATCATATAATGTTGATTGTCGGTAAAGCAGATGCCAGACTGAGATTCATTGGAAGAATCATAAGGAAATGCAATCCGAAAACAAAGGAAGTAGGTTACAGTACGCTTGTTCGTCCACTGCTTGAATACTGCTCAGCAGTGTGGGATCCGTACCAAACAGGGTTGATAGAAGAGATAGAGAAGATCCAACGGAGAGCAGCGCGCTTCGTTACAGGATCATTTAGTACTCGCGAAAGCGTTACGGAGATGATAGATAAACTCCAGTGGAAGACTCTGCAGGAGAGACGCTCAGTAGCTCGGTACGGGCTTTTGTTAAAGTTTCGAGAACATACCTTCATCGAAGAGTCAAGCAGTATATTGCTCCCTCCTACGTATATCTCGCGAAGAGACCATGAGGATAAAATCAGAGAGATTAGAGCCCACACAGAGGCATACCGAACCGACAATCTGGCTCTGAGCACTATGGGACTTAACTGCCACGGTCATCAGTCCCCTAGAACTTAGAACTACTTAAACTTAACTAACCTAAGGACAGCATACAACACCCAGCCATCACGAGGCAGAGAAAATCCCTGACCCCGCCGGGAATCGAACCCGGGAACCCGGGCGTGGGAAGCGAGAACGCTACCGCACGACCACGAGATGCGGGCCCCGACAATCCTTCTTTCCACGAACAATACGAGACTGGAATAGAAGGGAGAACCGATAGAGGTACTCAGGGTACCCTCCGCCACACACCGTCAGGTGGCTTGCGGAGTATGGATATAGATGTAGATGCCGATCCAACGTCACACCCAGACAGGCTGGTTTATCCGTGTGTTCCAATTTGGTATTATTCCAGGAAACAATGTGCTTTCGATTTGCTGCCGAAAGGTTGAAGCGGTTTTTTGAGTCTTCGAAGGATTCAGTTAAAGGGAGTATTTTGATAGTGTTCAGACAAGGCTCCGAGTGATTAGTGACAAAATAGTAGGGGTTTCGAGTCCTGCAGTGGGCGACCTCTACAGGGATGTGACGAGACATCCATTTTTTTCATTTGCAAAATACAAATTGGTGAGCAGATCGAAGCCGTGTTTGAGCCTGTAATCAACAGTACCCACACAATCGCCAGATTCAGTAGAGAGCAGTGACAATCTGATTCTTTTATAACGGTATCAGGATACCCTGTAGTTCTGTTACAGCAGCTTCCTGTCCTCCACCACAACTCTACCGGCTTCGCAGATCAATTAGCGGGGAGCCGCCGATACCGCAGAGGAGCCTTGTATCAGCCGTGTATGGGTCGCAGATTTATGGCGGCGCGTAAAATGAGCGCTAATTGCGAAACAACGGCAGGCACCCAGCAGCAGCGGCAGATATGTTTAGCTTTTATCCACGGGCGCGTTCTGTCAGTCCGAATGAATTACTGGCCGCCACAGCGGCAGCCAGCCCGGAGCGCTTGTCACATGGCGCGGGCAATCCCGTATTTATGGCCAGTACATCACAGCCGCCGCCGGACGCCAGCCGTCTGCTGCGGGGGTGGCAGAAATACGGCCGCTGCGGCCTCGGACACTGTACGTTACTGCCAGGGACAGGCACGCAGCGGAGGTGATAGTTTCTCGGCAGATCTCATTTTTCTGCTGCGAGTATTGTGGTCCGTGAGGTCCCGGCAGAGCTACGACTCGGGTCGTTGGAGACAGCAGGCAGCTTATGTGCGAAATACCACTGCACACCCTGGCAGTGTTTCGGTAGACGCGCTATGTAATGTGGAATTTACCACCAGATTCAGGAGAGGCGAACACGCCAGTATAAAAGATGGCGCGAAATATCACTGAAAGTTTCCTTTAAAATTTTTATTTTCGTATAATTTTGAACTCTTACTGCCTTGAATGGTTACTTGTTTGTAACTTTTCTGCTGCTTAGCTTTGGGTAATTTTGTGTGTTTCAATTGCGAGGGGAAGAAAGTACACTACTGGCCATTAAAATTCCTACACCACGAATATGACGTGCTACAGACGCGAAATTTAACCGACAGGAAGAAGATGCTGTGACATGCAAATGATTACCTTTTCAGAGTATGCACTCGAGGTTGGCGCCGGTGGCGACACCTACAACGTGCTGACATGAGGAACGTTTCCAACCGATTTCTCATACACAAACAGCAGCTGACCGGCGTTGCCTGGTGAAAAGTTGTTGTGATGCCACGTGTAAGGAGGAGAAATGCGTACCATCACGTTTCCGACTTTGATAAACGTCGGATTGTACCCTTTCGCGATTGCGGTTTATCGTATCGCGAAATTGCTGCTCGCGTTGGTCGAGATCCAATGACTGTTAGCAGAATATGGAATCTGTGGGGTCAGGAGGGTAATACGGAACGCCGTGCTGGATCCCAACGGCCTCGTATCACTAGCAGTCGAGATGACAGGCATCTTATCCCCATGGCTGTAACGGATCGTGCAGACGCGTCTTGATCCCTGGGTCAACAGATGGGGACGTTTGCAAGACAACAACCATCTGCACAAACAGTTCGACGACCTTTGCAGCAGAATGGACTATCAGCTCGGAGACCACGGCTGCGGTTACTCCTGACGCTGCATCACAGACAGGAGCGCCTGCGATTGTGTACTCAACGACGAACCTGGGTGCACGAATGGCAAAACGTCATTGTTTCGGATGAATCCAGGTTCTGTTTACAGCATCATGATGGTCGCATCGGTGTTTGGCGACATGGCGGTGAACGCACATTGGAAGCGTGTATTGGTCATCGCCATACTGGCATTATCACCCGGCGTCATGGTATGGGGTGCCGTTGGTTACACGTCTCGGTCACCTCTTTTACGCATTGACATTGACGGTTCTTTGAACAGTGGAATTTATATTTGAGATGTGTTACGACCCGTGGCTATACTCTTCATTCGATTCCTGCGAAACCCTACATTTCATCAGGATAATGCATGATCGCATGTTGCAGTTCCTGTACGGGCCTTTCTGGATACAGAATATGTTCGACTGCTGTTCTGGCCAGCACATTCTCCAGATCTCTCACCAATTGGAAACGTGTGATCAATGGTGGCCGAGCAACTGTCTCGTCATAATACGCCAGTCACTACTCTTGATGAACTGTGGTACCGTGTTGAGGCTGCATGGACAGTTGTACGTGTACACGCCATCCAAGCTCTGTTTGACTCAATGCCCAGGCGTGGAGGTGGTTGTTCTGGGTACTGATTTCTCAGGATCTATGCAGCCAAACTGCGTGAAAATGTAATCACCTGTCAGTTCTAGTATAATATATTTGTCCAATGAATACCCGATTATCATCTGCAGTTCTTCTTGGTGTAGCAATTTTAATGGCCAGTAGTGTAAACCTTACTGCGACAATACAACAAGAATTTAACCCCGTCTTAAAATCTTTCTAAAATGTGCAAACTTATTATATGCTGAACTTTACTATTAATCTCTTTAATTAAGCCGCGCTAGGTAGCCGCGCGGTGCTAGGCGCCTTGCCACGGTTCCCCGCGGCTGGCCCGTCGGAGGTTCGTGTCCTCCTTTGGGCATGGGTGTGTGTGTGTTGTCCTTACTGTAAGTTGGTTTAAGCTAGATTAACCCTCCGTTGCTCGCGCGGGTGACACTCGTCATCCACATGACTTTCCCGCTCAATTTTGTCTGAGTGCGCGCCATTTTCAGTACCTTTCCGTTAACTCTCCGGCAGTTAGCTCCAATCATTGTTGGCTTTCAGTTACGAAAGATACATTGTTTATGAAACATTATTATAGTCTGGAGGACACTTGTTATCCGTGCGAGCTCTGCTGCCACAATATGAAACAAAGTAAGTCCGTATTACTTTATTGCTTTCCTAGATTCAATCGATCTTCCACGTGCGTAAATTTAGACATACTGAAACTGATTGCAGTTACCTTCCATGTTACCTAGTATTCTCTTTATTTTTATATTGTGGAAGAAATGTCAAAGGCAAAAAGCCTCGAACAGAGTTTGGTAGAGATCCTAATGTATGGTTGGAAGGGTTCAATGAGCTGAGTGGTCAAGATGCTCACAGTGATAGCGCTGACTCAGAGAGTCGGGATTCTGTCCATGAAAGCGGTCACGATTCAGGAACGGAACAAGAAGTGTCAGAAAATGATGAATATGAATCACAGGAAGAAGTAACTCAAGCAAATGCATTTTTTTAGGTAAAGATGGAATAACTAAACGGAGGAGAAATAAATATCCTACCATTGTTAGAAGCAGATCTTGTAATTTTATCACGCTTTTGCCTGGACCAAAAAATCAAGCTCGCATAAAAAAGGCAGAAATAGAAATTCTGAGTTTGTTCTTGGATGAAAACATAATAAGCATTAACGCAACATGCACTAATATATACATCAATGAAGTTCGTGGTGCCGGCCGGTGTGGCCGTGCGGTTGTAGGCGCTTCAGTCTGGAACCGCGTGACCGCTAAGGTCGCAGGTTCGAATCCTGCCTCGGGCATGGATGTGTGTGATGTCCTTAGGTCAGTTAGGTTTAACTAGTTCTAAGTTCTAGGGGACTGATGACCATAGATGTTAAGTCCCATAGTGCTCAGAGCCATTTGAACCATTTGAAGTTCGTGGTAACTTCTGTAGGGAAATGGTTCAAATGGTTCAAATGGCTCTGAGCACTATGGGACTTACATCTATGGTCATCAGTCCCCTAGAACTTAGAACTACTTAAACCTAACTAACCTAAGGACAGCATACAACACCCAGCCATCACGAGGCAGAGAAAATCCCTGACCCCGCCGGGAATCGAACCCGGGAACCCGGGCGTGGGAAGCGAGAACGCTACCGCACGACCACGAGATGCGGGCTAGGGAAAGGGATTCTGAAGAAACAGATGCGATAGAGTTCATAGCTTTCATTGGTTTGTTATATCTATGTCGATCTTTGAGATGTTCTAGGAAGAGTAAATCGAAATTGTGAGATACCTCAAAGGGAAACAGACTTGAAATCATGTTATTTATGAGTAAGTGAAAACCGAGTCAGGTGTCTGAGGTTCGATAATATGCGTGATAGAGGTGTTCGCAGAGAGATTGACAAGATGGCTGCTATCAGAGCGGTGCTTGAACTATTCACGAACAATTGCCAAAAATATTTTTCTCCTAGTGAATATCTTACTGTTGACGAACAGCTTCTGGCATTTAGATGAAACTGCCGGTTCAGGCAATATGTTCCTAGCAAACCAGCAAAGTATGGGTTAAAAGTGTTTGCTTCAGATGATGTAAAAACAGCTTACACTTTGAATTTAGAACCGTATGTCGGTAAGCAACAAGAGGGACCATGTAATGCCAGTAATTCAGCTGAAGATATTGCTCTTCGAATGGTCAAACTGTTTCAAACGTTAGAATATATTACGCTGTGTACAAATATTAAATTTATCATATTTAGATTTAATAGAAAAATCATAAAACCAGTCATAAAGACTGTTCAAACTGTACAGATAGACCACTTGCTTTGTGGATGACACCAGTCATCCGCGCGAGTGACGATGTCACGAACTTTCGCGCGAGTAACGGAGGGTTAAGTAGTATGTAAGCCTAGGGACCGATGACCTCAGCAGGTTGGTCCCATAGGAACTTAGAACAAATTTCCACGTTCCAATTTCCCTCACTTCTCGTATCTTCGTGGTCCTTATGCTCAGTGAATGTTGGAGGTAGCAGAATCGTTCTGCAGTCAGCTTATAATGCCAGTTCTCTAAATCTTCTCAATGGTGTTCCTCGAAAAGAACGCCGCCTTCCCAACAAGGATTCCCATTCTCAAAGCATCTCCGCAACAGTTACGTCTTACTCGTACCTACAGTAAGAACACTAGCAGCCCACCTCTGAACTGCTTCGATATATGTCGTATGACTCGGACATCCCGTCGGGTAGACCGTTCGCCGGGTGCAAGTCTTTCGATCTGACGCCACTTCGGCGACTTGCGCGTCGATGGGGATGAAATGATGATGATTAGGACAACACAAGACTCAGTCCCTGAGCGGAAAAAAATCTCCGACCCAGCCGGGAATCGAACCCGGGCCCTTAGGATTGACATTCCGTCGTGCTGACCACTCATCTACCGGGGGTGGACAATTGGTTCGATGACTTCCTTTAATCCGACCTGGTACGGATCCCAAACATTCGAGCAGTAGTTACGAATAGGTCGCACGAGCGTCCTACATACGGTCTCCTTTGCAGATGAACCACACTTTCCTACAATTCTCCCAAAAATCCGAATTCAATCATCCGCGTTTACCACCACGACTCTCACATGCTCTGCGACGTAACGCCTAGATATTTGAAGGACGTGACTGTGGCAGCCAGGAACTAATGCTGTATCCGAACATTACGGGCTTGTTTCTTCTACTCGTCCGAATTACCTTACATTTTTCTACATTTAGAACTAGCTACCATTCACCTCACCAATCAGAAATTTTGTCTAAGTCACCTTGTATCCTCCTACAGTGACTCGATTTAGAGGCCTTCCCGTACAGCACAACGTCCATCAGCAAACCACCGCAGATTGTTGCTCATCATGTCCGCCAAATCATTTAACGTATATAGAGAACAATAGCGGTCCTATCACACTTCCCTGGCGCATTGCTGACGTCGAGGACAACACAATGAGTTTGCGAATTTAAGAAGTCTTCGAGACACTCACATATCTGTAAACCTGTTCGCTATGCTTGTGCCTTCTTTAACATCCTACGGTGGGGCACCGAATAAAATGCTTTCCGGAAATCCAAAATAAGGAATCTGCCTGTTTCCCTTCATCCACAGTTCTCAGTATATCATGTGAGAAAAGGAGAAGCTGAGTTTCGCACAAACGACTCTTTCTAAACCTATACTGATTAGTGGATATAAGCTTCTCGGTCTAAAATAGGACGAGGAATTCCGCCTATGCAAGACACCTTTTTCTGTTGTGTTTTACCCAGACATGTTTCAGCACAATACTGTGCTATCTCCAGTGGGGTATTTTTTTATTGTCATACTGTAAAACTGTCGTTACATATTAACATTTAGCCAAACCTTTCCTACATAATACACTACTGTTCTTTAAAATGGCTACACCAAGAAAAATTCAGAGGATAAACGGGTATTCATTGAACAAATATATTATACTAGAACTGACATGTGATTACATTTTCACGCAGTTTGGGTGCATAAATCCTGAGAAATCAGTACCCAGAACAACCACCTCTGGCCGTAATAGCGGCCTTGATACGCCTGCGCATTACGTCAAACAGAGCTTGGATGGCGTGTACACGTACAGCTGCCCATGCAGCTTCAACACGATACCACAGTTCATCAAGAGTAGTGACTGGCGTATTGTGACGAGCCAGTTGCTCGGCCACCATTGACCATACGTTTTCAATTGGTGAGAGATCTGGAGAATGTGCTGGCCAGGGCAGCAGTCGCACATTTTCTGCATCCAGAAAGGCCCGTACAGGACCTGCAACATGCGGTCGTGCATTATCCTGCTGAAATGTAGGGTTTCGCAGGGATCGAATGAAGGGTAGAGCCACCGTTCGTAACACATCTGAAATGTAACGTCCACTGTTCAAAGTGCCGTTCAATGCGAACAAGAGGTGACCGACACGTGTAACCAATGGCACCCCATACCATCAGGCCGGGTGATACGCCAGTATGGCGATGACGAATACACGCTTCCAATGTGCGTTCATCGCGATGCCGCCAAAAACGGATGCGACCATCATGATTCTGTAAACAGAACCTGGATTCATGCGAAAAAATGACGTTTTGCCATTCGTGCACCCAGATTCGTCGTTGAGTACACCATCGCAGGCGCTCCTGTCTGTGATGCAGCGTCAAGTGTAACCGCAGCCATGGTCTCCGAGCTGATAGTCTATGCTGCTGCAAACGTCGTCGAACTGTTCGTGCAAATGGTTGTTGTCTTGTATCTGTTGACTCAGGGATCGAGTCGTGGCTGCACGATCCGTTACAGCCATGTGGATAAGATGCCTGTCATCTTCACTGCTAGTGATACGAGGCCGTTGGGATCCAGCGCGGCATTCCGTACTACCCTCCTGAACCCACCGATTCCATATTATGCTAACAGTCATTGGTTCTCGACCAACTCGAGCAGCAATGTGGCGATACGATAAACCGCAATCGCGATAGGCTACAATCCGACCTTTATCAAAGTCGGAAACGTGATGGTACCCATTTCTCCCCCTTACGCAAGGCATCACAACAACTTTTCACCAGGCAACGCTGGTCAACTGCTGTTTGTGTATGAGAAATCGGTTGGAAACTTTCCTCATGTCAGCACGTTGTAGGTGTCGCCACCGGCGCCAACCTTGTGTGAATGCTCTGAAAAGCTAATCATTTGCATATCAGAGCAACTTTTCCTGTCGGTGAAATTTCGCGTCTGTAGCACGTCATCTTCGTGGTGTAGCAATTTTAATGGCCAGTAGTGTATTTACAATCGTGAATGAATAATTGTTGTAAAACATCACACAGCATTTGTTCATAGTTCATAGTTGAGATACGTATTAACGACCTGATACACTGTGTGTTATTTATAACATTATGTCAAAGTTCTATTTATAGTTTAATTGGCAAAAAGAGTGCATGTAAACATTATTTTACATACTTTACATGATGGTATTGGACATTTATGTTGGTAGCTATTCTGTGAACAAATTATGTATAATATTTTACAACAATTATTCATTCACGACTGTAAATATTATGTGCCAAACGTTTCGCTAAATGTTTGTGTGTAACAACAATTTAAAGTACGAAAATAAAAATAACCCAATGAAAATAGCACATAATTGTGCTGAAACATGTCTGGGGAAAAGAAAACAGAAAAAGATGTCTAGCATAAGGCGGAATTCCTCGTCCTAATTTTATAGCAAGCAAGGGCATATGAAGAGGAATAGCAAAATCATAAGATGATTAATTCTCGGCCTAACAAAAATTATTATATTTGAATTGAGAATCTGTTCAAGGATTCTGCAGCAAACCTATGTTAGGGATACTGCTCTGTAATACTGCGGTCCGTTTTTTTATTTATTTTTTTTTTTTTGCCCTTCTTATAAACAGGAGTCCCCTGCGCTTTTTTCCAGTCGGATGGGGCTTTGCTCTTCGCAAGAGATTCTCCTGCCTTAAGGAGATATAATTCCATAACCTATTGACACAAATAAAAAACTACTATGACACATATTTCTCTCTAGCCCAAAAATGCGCCGCAAAGGGAAAAAAAGCGTATTTGCTAGTGCAATCATAAAAATTTAATTACGGAACAGTGTCAAAAGGAGAGCGAAGCGGACCCGTCAGAACGCAGACATGGCACCACAATACTTCTCCCTTAGTTCAATTTGTCCTCTAAATGCGGACTGTTTTATCGCGGAAGCATACCGCCTGGAGTAGGGCAGCTGAAATACAGCTCGGTGGCCTGGATTAAATCCGCATAGTTTGCGCGACTGCTGTAATTCTTCGACGCGGTGACAATTTAGCCCGCGGCCCGCTCCGCTGCACGGGGCCCCATACAGAAAAAGTGTCGGCGAATTCTGCAAACTGCATTTATTTCGTTAGATTAAAACCCGCTTCTGGAACTAACCGTGGAAAACGTTTTAGAGTCTAAATGGATTACAGCCGGAAAATCCTGTTTGGTATCCAGAACGGCCAGCTCCGACGCATCCGCGCGATTAATGCAATAAATTCGGCTGGTGTCAGCGGGCTCGCGAAGGGTGGTGGTGTGTGGTGGAGGGTGGTTTGTGCGGGTTGTGGGGCGCGGGTGGTGGCGGGACAGGTCGGCTGCGAGGGGTTTACACATAAAGGTAAGCGTGGCGCACGAGGAACGGCGGATGCTAGGTGGCTTTCGTAAGTTTTCTTCAATCCATGACGTATCTCTAACGGGAAAATAGATGGAACAGCCTGAGGCAAAAATAATGTTGCGTTTTAATCATGGCGAAGAAGTTCAAATAATCACTGTCGTATTTCTACTTTGTAAGCCTCCTACTACTTTTTTTTGCAAGTGGGCTGAGTACATGAGAACATGTGATTACAATAAAATGCTCTGAGCGTGTTCCCCTTTTTATACAAAATTTTGACCCAAGAAATAATTTAGAACGCCATGTGACTACGGTTTTGTAAACGCATTCAAGAGAAGTAAATGCTTTACATTTCGCAGCAGGAAGCCAAGACACAGTACCTCGTTATGACGCGTGGTCATTGTCAGACTGCTGATCATCTAATCACTGCAGGTTGGGGACCATTCCTACAAGAGAGTTCAAGAATCCAAATACCTAGGGGCACTTTTCACTGAGAACTCGTCATGTGAAGCAGAGATCAATGCCAGCAGGAAACCGATCTTACCACAGCCTAGCACAACTGCTTCGGTCCAAATCTCTCTCCAGACAGTTCAAGATTCGACTGTACAAAACCCTGATCCAGCCTGTTGTTCTATATGGCTGTGAGACATGGAATATCCGGAAACAGGACTTCCATAAGCTCCTTGTTTTTGAGAGAAAAGTGCTTCGGAAGATCTTCGGTCCGGTTCTGGATGCAGATACAGGGGAATGGAGGATCAGATACAACCAAGAGCTTGAGGAACTATACCAGCAGCCCAACATAGCAGGAACTGTCAAACCCAAACGAATGCAGTGGGCCGGCCATGTGGCCTGGATGGAGGATCACAGATGGCCTCGGAAGCTCCTGGATTTCACACCTACAGGAAAGAGACCGCCAGGGAGACCCAAGAAACGTTGGAGGGATGGACTCCATGAAGATTTAAACCAAGTGTCAATAGATGACGAATGGCGGATAGCAGCAATGGGCAGAATACAGTGGAGGAGGAAACTTGTAGATGCGTGCGGTCCACTGGGCCTGATAACGTAGTAGTAGTAATAGAAGTAGTAGCAGGAAGAAATGGGGGCATGTATGAGCATCTGAATCGATTTAGCCCTTTCATGGGCAATGGGAAGATGTCTTCCCTCATACTTTAATGTCCTCCAGGGACCAAAGAGCTTAACATTCCCACGTCTAGCTGGTGCTGCCATCTGTAGACTAGAATAGAAACTCGTGAAAATTCCCGCGCTGCCAGCAGTTGCTCTGCAACAATTGAGGTAGTCTTATATGTCAGTTGTGCTCAATCTGGTGGCAAGTAGACGTCGTTTTGATGTAATTTAGTGATTGTATATCTGCAGACAATAGCATTTTTAAGTAACTCCACGGTACTTATTCGATATCTAATGCAGCTTTCTTCATGTTAATGCATGAAAGAAATTTTCTGGTCGATTCTAACACATCAAAGATATGTTGTAAACATGTGGGAATATTTGCTCCAACGGCCCAAGTTGGCCATACGTCTGGTACTATTTCTAACTTTTAGTGTAGACAATAGGCCTCTTTACTGATGTATTATTAGGCATATTCATTTAGCTTACGTATTTATCACTGCAGAATTAGTTTACCAGAGAGGAAGACATGCTAGAATATTTCTTCTCACTTCCTGAGAATGAGTCAGTTTCGGACATTGAATCGGACAATGTTGCAACTGGTGAAGAAATTATTATACTGAGCATCCACCCACAATCACCTGCTATTTTTCAACAACAAGTTCATTCAGTAGGAGACAATGCTTCAGTCAATGGAGTGTGTTCAGTCTCCGCAGGTTCTCCCACAGAGTCGAAAAGAATTCCAGCTTTGAGTGATAGTGATGAGAGTGCTGAAACTCTTTGGGCGGAAACACTGCCTAAGTGTTTAGACATAGATTCTGTTAGAGAAAGTTTAGCATTGCCAAAGAAAGCATTCTCTAAAACGAATCGTCTATATGAATATTTTCTTGAGATCTTCAACTAAAATATCGTTAGAATATTGTCGAACAAACAAACTTGTAAGCATCCCAAGAGCGACACAATTTACGACTGAGCTCTGAAACACCTGTAACAACAGAAAACTGGATGGACACGGCAGACATTGAAATAAAAGCATTTACTGGTTTGTTTATGATTATGGGCGTCCACAAATTGCCACATTTATCAAATGACTGGAGTTCAGATACCCTTCTGAATGTTGAATCAGTGTAGTATGTGATGAGTCTAAAACGGTTCAAAAAATTTTAGAAAACCGTCATCTGAACAACAATTCGAAGCCAGTGGGGAAGGGTGCTCATTAATACGATAAATACACTCATGCTCATAAATTAGTGATAACTGCAGATGTGGTGCCACACAACGTGGCACTGCACAAAACTGGTGCTAATAGCATCGGCACTTAGGAACACACACGACATACATCTGTACGTCCACGGTATTGGTAGTAAGTTGAAAAAAGGTCCCGAAACACATGTGCTACAAAACGCAACTGTTTCCTGCGCATGTACCCCGACATCAATATGGGATATGATCACCATGCACACGTACACAGGCCGCACAACGGGTTGGCATTGTCTAGATCAGGTGGTCGAGCAGCTGCTGGGGTATAGCCTCCCATTCTTGCACCAGTGACTGCCGGAGCTACTGAAGTGTCGTAGGGGTTTGAAGACGTGCAGAGATATGTCGACCGAGAGCATCCCAGACATGTTCGATGGGGTTTAGGTCTGGAGAACAGGCAGGCCACTCAATTCGCCTGACATCTTCTGTTTCAAGGTACTCCTCCACGATGGCAGCTCGGTGGGGCCGTGCGTTATCATCCATCAGGAGGAAGGTGGGACCCACTGCATCCCTGAAAAGGTGAATATACTGGTGCAAAATGACGTCCCGATACACCTGACCTGTTACAGTTCCTCTGTCAAAGACATGCATTGGTGTACGTGCACCAATCATAATCCCACCCCACACCATCAACCACAACCTCCATACAAGTCCCTTTCAATGACATTAAGGGATTGGTACCTGGTTTCTAGTTCACGCCTGTGTCACATGGTCACTGTTCCAGTGACCATGTACTGTGTTCTTGACACCAGGCTTTACGGGCTCTCCTGTGACCAGGGGTCAGTGGAATGCAGCTTGAGCGTCTCCGGGCGAATAAACCACGTATGTTCCGTCGTCTGTAGACTGTGTGTCTGGAGACAACTGTTCCTGTAGCTGCGGTGAGGTCCCGAGCAAGGCTACCTGCAATACTCCCTGACCGTCTGTGAGCACTGATGGTGAGATATCGTTCTTCTTATGGTGTTGTACACTGTGGGCATCCCGTACTGTAGCGCCTGGAGACTTTTCCTGTCTGCTGGAATCGTTGCCACAATCTTGAGATCACACTCTGTGGCACACGGAGGGCCACCTGCTGTGTTTGACCAGCCTCCAGTCGTCCTAGCATACTACCCCTCACAACGTCATTAGCATGTGTTCTTTGAGCCATTTTCAACACACAGTCACCATTAGTACGTCCGAAAACGACTGCACACTTACTCGCTACACCGTACTCTGACATGCATCAACACACCTCTGCTTATGTGGACTGCTGCCAGTGCCACCGTGCGACAACCGCAGGTGAAATGCACCGCATGGTCATACCCCGAGGTGATTTAAACCCGCAAACCGCCCACCAGAGCGTTGTTTCACCATGTATCAAAGTTATCCCGAATTTATGAGCATGAGTGTATATAGGCCCCAGACTGACGCCCTAAATGCCTATTTCTTAGAGGCATATAATCATTCATACAGATTATCTGTTGAAGAAGCTATGTATGATACCTTTCAATACAACAATATATGCCCAATAAAACAATATATTCCCATGAAGCCTATCAGAAGAGCGTACAAGGTCTGGTGCGTGGCTGATGCTAAGACAGGCTATCTACTGAACTTCCAGATCTATTGTGGAAAAGGGGAAGACAATATTTCCAATATTGCTCATGGTGAAAGGGTTGTACTTGAATTGTATTCATCTTTGAAAAACAGAAAATGTATTGTTGCATTTGACAACTATTTCACTACGTACGCCCTAATGAAAACGCTTCTGGATAATGGAATATATTCTGTAGGTACTGTCAGAGTCAACAGATGTCTTCCAGAAGGGCTGAAGAAAAATGACTAACTTTCACGAGGGGAGTTCAAGGCGCAGATAAAAGATTCAGTTGTTGCTATAAAGTGGCAAGACACAAGGACAGTAACAGTTTTACTACAGCAACATCTCCCAAGGATGTAACATTCGTTTCCAAGAAAGGAAGAGATGGTTCCACATGTGTCATTGCTTGTCCAAGTGCCATAAGTTTGTACAACAGTGTAATGGCCGGTGTGGATCTCTTTGACCAGAAGCGAGAACGATATGAAGCTGGACGGCGACGGCTAAAATGGTGGCACATAATTTTTTTTCTGGTTGGCGCTGCCATTGTGAATGCGTTTATATTGCAGGCAGCAGTCACTGGAAATGGAGAGTTGTTAACATTCCGTTTACAGTTGGCAATGAAACGATATGGTGGTCCACCTGTATTCATTTTTAAAAAAAGCAGACAGCATTAGTGTTCCTGGTGAACTCAGACTTTCAAATGTGGGTGAGCATCTGCCAAAGCAAATTGCAAAGTCTATACGTTGTCGTATGTGCAGCAGAAGAAAAGAAGAAAAAAGAAACGAGATCAATGTTCTCAAATTGCAGTGTTGCTTTGGGTGTAGATCCATGTCTCACACTGTTCCATAACATCTAGTAATTGAATTTTTGTTAATATCTTGTGAGTAAAAGGTAATCTAGCAATGATGTATATTCTTTATTTTGTTTTGCAGTGTCAACATTTACAATAAAAAATTCCTAAAAATTTGATAGTATCATCTCGAGGACCGTGGAAAGCCATTTTCGCACATAAATGGGTGCCTAATTTTTTTTGTTTTTGCATGGTATGGCATAGGTGGTTCATAGCAAGTCGCTGAACTACAAACTGTCACCTGTAATAAACAGTAAAATGTGCCCACGAAAGGGATAAGATCGCAACTGCTTACCGAAGTTTCATAACCTCATTAGTTGGATGCATAATTAATCTTCCTTGTAGGTAAATCAAGTGCTATGAGGACGTGAGTCTTAGTATCGTAGTAGCCTAAAGCCTGCGCACACAATGCCATGAGAAATACTTTAAGAAAGACAAAAAAATAACGTCGCAGCACGAAGGAATTATCCGAGTGGGTCAGAAATCGATAGATGTGACGTACATGTACAAACAAATGATTACAATTTCAGAAAAACTGGATGATTTATTCAAGAGAATGAGCTTCACAAATTGAGCAAATCAATAACGTGTTCGTCCACCTCTGGCCCTTATGCAAGCAGTTATTCAGCTTGGCATTGTTTGATAGAGTTGCTGAGTGTGCTCCTGAGAAATGTCGTGCCAAATACTGTTCAACTGGCGCCTTAGACCGTCAAAATCCCGAGCTGGTTGGAGGCCCTGCCTATAATGCTCCAAACGTTCTCAATTGGGAAGAGCTCTGGCAATGTTGCTGGCCACGATGGGTTTGGGCAAGCACTACGACAAGCTGTAGGAACTCTTGCTGTTTGTGGGTGGAAATTATCTTGCAGAAATGTAAGTCCAGGATGGCTTGCCGTGAAGGGCAACAAAACAGCAACAACAACAGCATTCAAATATAACAGCTACGCGACACGAAGTCCATTTCTCATTTATAACGTGGATGCCATTACAGATGCTGGTAGCAAGTTTTCAGGGAGTAATTATGATGTGCTTTCATCCCAAAAACAAAAGCTATAAATGTGGAAGCAATAATTGTATGCTGCTTCGCTATTTTTCCCCACAAGTGTGTGTTTCGCGAGAAGTGGGCAACTTAAAGAGGACTCTCACACCGAAAACTTTAGTACTGGTAGGTCTACATTCCCTTTAACTATTCCTATCTACCAGTTAGCAACCTCACATGTGTGCTGTGTAGCTGTCGTTTTAATTAATCTCACACGTGAGTAGCCATCAAAAGTGGTCTTAATTAGAAATTATTTACATTTGTCACAGATCTCCCAGGAATCCAGCGACTGTCTGTTACTAAACATATTCACTTTTAATTGCCAGTGACAGTCGCAATTTTAATAAAATTGCAGTTCAGAATAAATAACGCTGGTGTGGCTAGCATATTAAAGTGAACATATTTAATTACAAAACTGATTCACGCCGCAGCAACAGATAACATGCCGCTGACGTCAACGCTTCGACCAGACTAATTCAGCAAAACTATGTCACTGAGCAGTTGCTCACCAGTGAGCACGAAATGAAGTATGCAGGTATTCACCTCGCGGAGCAGGCACCGTACTTCTGGTACAGTGTTACAAAGAAGGCGATTAGAATATAACTTCCATTTGTTTAGATCGTGAATTTATAAAATATACTGGTTTAGACTGTAGTGGCAGTTATCTTCAGATCTAAAACTGAGAGAGAAAAAAATATTGTTCATAAGATGTTTTACCTACTTACAATAATTAGAATAGCAAACGAGAGGAAAGTGCCAAAGAACATACCACAAAATATCGTTACAGAGTGTGACATGTCGCATGCTCTACATTAAAGTGCTGAGTCATAAAACTGCTTTGTGTTCCGTGATACTACTACTTAACATACAAAGAAGTGTGCATTTACTAGAGCGCCACACTGTATGCACAATCACATACTAAAGTTTATGACACTAAAACAAAGGTAAAAATATACAAAAATGTTGGTAGTAAAAATTATGGTAGTAAAAGAGTTCAACAAAGAAAAATAATAAAATATGGGGAGAGTATATAAGAACGTAAAACAATAATTCTAGTGAGTAGGCAGTTAATTGATAATGTGAGGTGCTCCTTAGTACATCACCAAGTAATTTTTAAAAAGGAGAACATACGGTAGTTTTATTACTTAGCACTTTAATGTACTACAAGTGATGTGATGCATTCTGTAACGATATTGTACTGAATGTTCTTTGCCACTTTCCTTTCATTTTATACTCTAATTGTTGTAAGTGAATACAACGTTTTATGAACAATATTTTCCTCTGTCCATTTTAGGTGTGAAGAGGACTGCTAGTACAATCGAAACCGGTAATATTCTAGAAACTCGCGATCTAGGCAAATATGAGTTATATTAAAAATCAAGATCGCCGTTCCAACTTTTTGACCATGTCACGCATAATTAAACGAGATTAAAATGACTGATAATTTAAACAAGAGTGACAGACACCTTAACAGTAAGTAAGTCGTGGAACACGAACATTGCAAAACATGTCAGTCCGGCAGGGGGAACGTCTAGACCCTAAGGGGTGGAGCTGGAACGAAATAAATTTTCAGCACTGGCACACATTCAGTGCACCAACAAGCGGCACGCAATTTGTACATTTCTACTAATTTCTTAGGGAGATTTTCCTTTGCTACGGTGCAAATTCCGTAACAAGAAATATTCGCAATTAGAAACCCTGTTGTCTCACTCTCAGGAATTGGCGGAAGTATAATAAAGTGATACGACAGGTTGACAGCTATAAAGACTATGACTATTCTAAACTGTTGACCTTAACCGTGGTGCTCTGGTAACAAGAAATAAGGTTCAAAGTGGTTCAAATGGTTCTGAGCACTATGGGACCTAACATCTGAGGTCATCAGTCCCCTAGAACTTAGAACTATTTAAAACTGACTAACCTAAGGACATCACACACATCCATGCCCGAGGCACGATTCGAACCTGCGACCATAGCGGCCGTGCGGTTCCAGACTGAAGCGCCTAGAACCACTCGGCCACCCCGGCCGGCAATAAATAAGGCGGCGAATAAAGTGGTATGAACAAATTAGTCACACCTCTTGAATTAAAACCTGTTGTTTTTGTGGTCTTCAGTCCTGAGACTGGTTTGATGCAGCTCTCCATGCTACTCTATCCTGTGCAAGCTTCTTCATCTCCCAGTACCTACTGCAACCTACATCCTTCTGAATCTGTTTAGTGTATTCAACTCTTGGTCTCCCTCTACGATTTTTACCCTCCATGCTGCCCTCCAGTACTAAATTGGTGATCCCTTGATGCCTCAGACCATGTCCTACCAACCCTACCAACCGATCCCTTCTTTTAGTCAAGTTGTGCCACAAACTCCTCTTCTCCCTAATTCTATTCAATACCTTCTCATTAGTTATGCGATATACCCATCTAATCTTCAGCATTCTTCTGTAGCACCACATTTCGAAAGCTTCTATTCTCTTCTTGTCTAAACTATTTATCGTCCACGTTTCACTTCCATACATGGCTACACTCCATACAAATACTTCCAGAAACGACTTCCTGACACTTAAATCTATACTCGATGTTAACAAATTTCTCTTCTTCAGAAATGCTTTCCTTGCCATTGCCAGTCTACATTTTATATCCTCTCTACTTCGACCATCATCAGTTATTTTGCTCCCCAAATTGCAGAACTCCTTTACTACTTTAAGTGTCTCATTTCCTAATCTAATTCCCTCAGCATCACCCGACTTAATTCTACTACGTATCATTATCCTCGTTTTGCTTTTGTTTATGTTCATCTTACATCCTCCTTTTTGCTTTTGTTGATGTTCATCTGATATCCTTCTTTTTTGCTTTTATTGATGTTCATCATTAAAACCTTATGAGCTATAACCATTCGGAAATAATCAAATCGTATGAATTTTAAGGTAAGGGAAGATCTCACCCTCGTGAAATAGTACTGGGCACATCAGACTTGGAACTTGTGGAGAGTCAGTGGGGACTTTATTACCTGTATTGTCTGGAGTACATTAGGGATAGGAACTGCAGCCTTTTTGAGATTACACACTCTGCGATCCTCCTAGTGCAAAAGTTGAATGAGATAAACACGCGTTACCTGCAGGTGAGTGTAGTGACCAATCCGCGTCTACGGTTTTGTAAATTTCCGATCGTTGCCTCTATATTTTCGGAAGTACTGTGACGAAATGAAGCATCACAGAGTTTCCGGAAGTGGTACCTGCGCCAAAAAGTGAAGCGGAAAATCGAATAGTCGGAGGCGCGTTAACATCGTTAGGGTCAGGGAAGCCCCACCCGCCGTGCACCGAGGTGCGAAGCCCTGCGCCGTTGACATGAGTCACATTGCGTCACAAGGCAACCAGCTGCCGCTGCTGAGGCAAACCCGTGTGACGTGTCGCCCGTCTTCAGCCTGGACTGTGACGTTTGGTCGCTTTCCAGTCTATAGACTTTGGGCTCGTCCTATACCAGCTGTTTGCGAGACCCGACTGCACCCCCATTCCTACTGTGCTGGTGCAGTCGGCACGATAATACCCTTAGCTCCTCGAGGAACGGTTTCCTAATCCCGGCCTGGCACTACTAAATCACGATCCCCATGATTTGGAGGTCGTCCGCAGTTACAAGCCGTATAATAACTGTTCCATCACTTGAAAATTCTTTTATTTCAGTGGAGATTCAAAGGAGAAATAACACAGCCAACCAGTTGCATGTAATTGTTTGATACATTTACGTAGGTTTCGACACCTATAAGGATGTCTTCATCAGAATGAAAATTTAAAAGCCCTATAAAATAATAGATAGAAAAATAACTGTGACAGAAACAGTAACCAAGATGAAAAATATCACAACACACAAAGGTTACTTACGTAAAATTACATTGCGAGAAGGTAATAGTCAAAGCTTGGAGCAGACATGCTCAAGTCAAAAATCAAAAGCATTCCAGCCCTTGCTACGTACACTTTGCAAGCAACAACATCAAACTGAGTAACCCAGTCGCTTACATTGCTGCTACAAAAACAAGAGACAAGTTGCTCCGCCTATAGGGCGTGGACAGTGAGCCATCTATATTTGAGACATTATAATAGAAAAAACCGACTTTAACAACAGTTAATTACAAAAAAAAATTCAAAGCATGAGAGCTTAATGTACTTTTGAAAGTACAAAGTAGTCAAAGAGCCATATATTAGACTTTACTGAAATGCCCATTACGTAAAGTACAAAGTATTGTAGAATATTTACACAAACTGCTACACAGTCCAAAAAGATCTGAACGAAGGAAACTATAGTAACACAATGTATTAAATAATTATTTGACTGTGTTACTTCTCCATTAAAATTTATATATGGTCGCTGAAACACAGCCATGTTCATAACTGTAAGATTCTTTCATTTCCCAGTTTTACTTTTAGCGAGTCCTCCCTGTCTGTAAAATCGTTTCGAGGACTTACAGTAATGTTAATTATTTCCGTTGTGAAACAATACTGACGTCACCTAAGTACGATACTACATGCAAGGGAAAAATAACAGATAACTACGAATGTCACAGAGAATGGAACGAGTTAAGTATCAGGTATTTTCTGGATCATGTGGGAGAAAGTACTGAAAAGCGACCCGCATCACAAAGGAAGGGAAAGCTCACCTGATAACAATGGTTCTATGACAATGGCATGACTGACAGATCTGAACTAATATTTACAAAATATGACATGTTCGTCACCTACGCACTTCCATTTCTAAAGGTATACATGAGAATTTTGCAAGTATGGTCCCTGTTGCAGGGACTGTAAGTTCACCCTAAACATAAATACATGTTCCACATTGCACACAATTAAGCAAGAAGTTTACTATTTTGTTGGCAAAAAATAGCTGGAAATAGTGGCAACCTCAATACACCCAGGCGTTACTGTACGCAACGACCTAACATGGGATAACCGTATAAAACTAGTCCTAGGAAAACAGGAAGCCGGCCGCGGTGGTCTAGCGGTTCTAGGCGCTCAGTCCGGAACTGCGCGACTGCTACGGTCGCAGGGTCGAATCCTGCCTCGGGCATGGATGTGTGTGATGTCCTTAGGTTAGTTAGGTTTAAGTAGTTCTAAGTTCTAGGGGACTGATGACCACAGATGTTAAGTCCCATAGTGCTCAGAGCCATTTGAACCATTTTTGAAAACAGGTGCTAGACTGAGATTCATTGGAAGAACCTCAAGAAAATGTAATTCATCCACCAACCGATTCTTGAGTACTGTTCATCTGTCTGCGATCCTTACCATGTAGGATTTACTGTAGAGTTGATCCTACAAACAGCGGCACGTTTCGCCATGGGGTCGTAACGGAGATGCTCAACAAATTCTAATGGCAGACGCTGCAAGAGAGGCGATGAGCATCACGGTTAGGTTTATAGTTGAAACTAAGAGAGTTTATGTTGGAAGAACACTTTGTCAATATAGTACTTCCCCTCACATACGATCTCGTAAAATGACCGCGACGAGAAAGTCAGAGAAAATAGGGGAAATTAGAATTCATATCAAAGTTTTTCAACAGTAATTTTTTCGCTGCACAACTCGTGAACAGAAGAGCGAGCGAAGTAAACGGTAACGGAACATATAGCACCCTCCGACAAACAGCATAACGTGGCTTTCGGAGTGTACATGTAGATGGAACCTTATCGCTGGTAAAAGTTGAATAAGTGGTGTTGATTAGAAATGGGTCAACGTCAAAAATAAATCCATTTCTGTATTCAGAACACGAACTGTCTCTACCCGCGAGACAACATTACATCTTGGTCTCGCGTCTTGCGATGTTAATGACGTGGGTCTGGAGAACCGGCTGGGTACTTTCTCATGTGGGTGTGGTAAACCGTACAAAAACCGCACTTGACTATGACTGGTACACTAGGTTAACGTTCACTAATCCGGCACGCAGTAGCAGCCGGCCAGTGTGGCCGAGCGGTTCTAGGCGCTACAATGTGGAACCGAGCGACCGCTACGGTCGCAGGTTCGAATCCTGCCTCGGGCATGGGTGTGTGTGATGTTCTTAGGTTAGTTAGGTTTAATTAGTTCCAAGTTCTATGGGACTGATGACCTCAAAAGTTAAGTCCGGTAGTGCTCAGAGCCATTTGAACCACGTAGTAGCAGTCCTTGTCAACGAGCGAGGTCGCGCTTTTCACACTGTGCTCTTCCTTCCCTTTCCTATAAACTTTAACTGTTGATTGAGTTTATATATTTTATTTAATGTCCTCTGCAAATTCTATGTATGCTTCACCAGTCTTAAGAACTCAGTACTAATTTTATCAAGATAAAGTAAAATGGTTTGGAATAGGCTGAGGTGGCTACGCCGTAAGCATGTGCTCCGGGCTATTGAGGCGGAGTGGTCTGTTGCGAAACGTGAAATAGACTGCATGCAGGCTCGTCGTCTCAGTCTCCCATTTCCATGTCGTATAATCTTGAAATCAGGGATTTCCGGGTGAGCCTTGAATTTATTTCCTTCGTATTGTTCAATGACAATAATGGTATTTTACAATAATAATGATGGCATCATTTTATTCCATACATTTCCACATCCTAGCAGTTCAAATCTAACTTAACAAAAAAAGACTTCAATAACAACTACTTCTTTATCATTAAGCAGCAAACGAAAGAACGTAGCAAAACACATAATGCGTACATCTAGGTGATGGTGACAGCGATCGCCTAATACAGTTATAGAGTAGAAATATAACTGGAGTGAGCATTCAGATGCGCAGAATTGTTTTTCCGTTGTCAACACACATTGCCACTGTGATCTCGGGATAGCGTAGGTCTGTCCGCAAAGCGTGCTATAAATTTCGAATGTCATTGTGTGCTAGTGCTGACAGACTCTCTTTGTAGTCGCCGTGGATTTGGTAAAGGCGTTCTGTAGGCACCATAACAATTTCCACTTGATACCTGGAATAAAGCAGGCTCTTAATTTTGAAAAGCAAAATGAACCGACATCACATAACGACACCGTCACTGCAGGGTGAGTTTACATTGCCCGACATGTCATGTCACGACACATAACGTGAATTCGCTTAGCCCCGTACCAAAAGGAGAAGGTGAGGTTATGAATCACCATCCGTGATACAAAAAGAGTACAGTAGCATAACTGAGGAACCAACA
This sequence comes from Schistocerca cancellata, assembly GCF_023864275.1. NCBI lineage: Eukaryota > Metazoa > Arthropoda > Insecta > Orthoptera > Acrididae > Schistocerca > Schistocerca cancellata. Next base: position 811,421,866 of record NC_064628.1, read on the forward strand.
ACAACAACGTTTATTACGAGCCAAAGCAAATTTCATGACGTGTGTTCTTGATCAATTTTAATTGTTAAGCTGCTGAAAAGTGAAACAACATTTCAAAACATCGACAGTTATTTGATAGGGAAACTATGTACATGCAAATACTTCAAACAATAACTTTAAAGAAATAAATGGAAACTGTTTATTTTATCCATTATGTTTTTCTTCTCACGTAACTAAAACGTCATAAACAGCTCTACTTTTCTCCTTCATTAATGCTGACCTTTTCACTTAAAACGTAATGTAATGGAAACTACTTCTATAGCATTTGTTGTTATTTCCACGCACTGTGGGCGTCAGCCCTGTTGTTATAAAACTTAAATAATTTTACGCGTTGATGTATCTGACCTTGCTTGTGTAATAAAACTGAATGAAAAATATACAAGTCATTGCGGAACATATGCAATCTGTCACTAAAACAAAGCATAATAATAAAATGAAGTTAAGACGACACAAAACACTAAAACATGAGTGAGCACGCGAAAGTAGGTTAACTTACGTTGTTAGCAGGTGGCAATACCATCAACACTTCCTTCCCGAGAAACCTCGACGTGCCGTGATATAACATGACGGTTCTTTGACGGTATGCGTGAATGCCGCAATTTGAAACGCGTTATGAAATATTTTGACTTGACGTGAGTTGGCGTGACATGACGTGATGTGATGTGTCGTGACGTGACATGACAGCTAATGTCAACTGGCCTTAAAGCAAACAACGTCGTCCCGAGATCGTGTGACGATTCCAGCTTAATGGGCAGAATACAATGCTCGCTCCGGAGATTTTCTACTCTACGAATACGTTTAGCGTAGAATCGTCATTGTATTTGACCAGTAGCTTGACGCTTCACAAGTACGTAGATAAAAGAGTTGAATGACAGTTTTTTTAACTCACAGAAAAGATGATATTACAATATCAGTCTAAACGAGATGGCAATTACGGGTTCTAGAGGCAACAGAATGTGTGTTGGCTGTCAGCATCGAAAGAACAAACTTTTTGGCGATTATTGGATTCGATTTATTTGTGTGAGCAGGTTGTGCTGTGCTTGGCTCACTGGACTCGTATTCGGAAGGAGGGCAGTTGGGTACAGGGCTCAGATCGCCGTGCCGCTATTCACATTTACAGGTTTTTCTGCGGCTTCACTAAATCGCTTAACCAAATGCTATGATGTATCTTTTGAAAATGACATAGCCGAAGTGCTACTCCATTGTTCCTCCGTTCCGAGAATGTGCTTCGTCTCAGTCATCTTCTTCGATGAGGCATTCAACTCTAATCCCCCTTCCTTTCGATTTGTTTAACAATTCACTTCAAATTATCTACTCCGACAGCTGTATATATACTGAACAATTACAACCTATTACATGCTATGTCGTGCTCTTTACGCACCGCTTGATATATCTATGTGGAACATCTGAAGATGGTTTATTAAATAAACCGAAAGAGAGAATCTTCAAAGCAAAAAATTCCGATCACTTCGAATAATAAATGTTCTTAATTTCTCCATGTTTGGAGTGCGCTGCTGCTACACAGCTGTTTACTGAATTAATGAATAGATGTTCCAGTTAATAATACGTTCTATATTTTAGTCCACTACCGATTTGAAACTTTAACACAATGCAAGACTTGTACCAGAATACTGGCGCCTACAAGATTTAGTTCTCTGACTGTAATGCTAGATATATCAGATACACGTAGAAATTTTACAACGGGAAACATAATTACAAATGAAAATCACAGGAAGCACATCCACCTTCGAAGCTCACACAGAGCAAATATCGTGTATCGTGAATACGGGTTACTTTATGAACACACACTGCAGAAAAAAAATTAGTACAAACTTTTAGAGATTTCAAATTTGCTCCAGATAGGTTGATGTAGCAGTGCATATGGAGTACATGAAATGATTACATTTAAAAGTCAATTGCACAAGCGGTTCTGTTGAACGAGTTATCGGCCCATGCCGCAATGCTCAGATCTGTATGTGATGTAGCCTCCACGGATGGAATGCAGGCGCTGACTGTGGCTTTGGAGAAGAAGCTAAATATATGGGAAAGGAAAGTGCTGAGGAAGATTTTTGGTCCCGTAAAAGAAGGTGAGACATGGAGAACTAGGACTGATGAAGAATTAAGGGCTCTGTACAAAGAACTTGATATGGTAACCTTAATCAAAACGGGAAGGCTAAGTTGGTTAGGACATGTACAACAGATAACATCAGAAAGGCTCCCGAAGATGATGATGATCCTGATGGTAGAAGAAGGAGAGGACGACCGCGTGTGAGATGGCTGGAAGATGTGTAAGCCGACCTGACAGGAGTGGGAATGAGGTGGTGGCGCAGGTGTGCTGAAGACCGAGACGATTGGAAATCTGTGATTGAGGAGGCCATGGGGTAAGTAAGTAAGTGGTGGTGGAATGACGGCTGTGTAGTGCTGGGGTGGGAACAAGGAAGGGGCTGGATGGGTGAGGACAGTGACTAACGAAGGTTGAGGCCAGGAGTGTTACAGGAACATAGGATGTACTGCAGGGAAAGTTGCCACCTGTGTAATTCAGAAAAGCTGGTGTTGGTGTAAAGGATCCATATGGCACAAGCTGTGAAGCAGTCATTGAAATGAAGGCTGTCGTGTTGGGCAGCATGCTCAGCAACAGGGTGGTCCGCTTGTTTGTTGCGCACAGTTTGTCAGTGGCCATTCATGCAGACATTCAGCTTGTTGGTTGTCATGCAGCACAGTGGTTGCAGCTTAGGTTGTAGACCACATGATTGGTTTCATAGGTAGCCCTGCCTTTGATGGCATACGTGATGTTAGTGACCAGACTGGAGTAGGTGGCGGTGGGAGGATGTATGGGCCCGTATCTCGTGGTCGTGCGGTAGCGTTCTCGCTTCCCACGCCCGGGTTCCCGGGTTCGATTCCCGGCGGGGTCAGGGATTTTCTCTGCCTCGTGATGGCTGGGTGTTGTGTGATGTCCTTAAGTTAGTTAGGTTTAAGTAGTTCTAAGTTCTAGGGGACTGATGACCAAAGATGTTAAGTCCCATAGTGCTCAGAGCCATTTGAACCATTTTGATGATGTATAGGACAGGTCTTGCATCTAGGTCTATTACAGAGGTATGTTCTATGAGGAAATCTCCTGTGCCTTATCTTTCCAGTCTCCCATCACCACCCTACACAATACACTCGTCCATCCTTACACAACTCCTGCTCCCAATCCCTTACCTCATGGCTCATACCCCTGTAATAAACCTAGATGCAAGACCTGTCCCATAAATCCTCCCACCACCACCTACTCAGTCCAGTAACTAACATGACATATCCCATCAAAAACAGGGCTACCTGTGAAACCAGTCTACGAGCTAATCTGCAACCACTGTGCTGCATTACATGTACCCATGACAACCAACAAGCTTTCTGTCTGCATGAATGGCCACCAACAAACTGTGGCCAACAAATAAGTGGACCACCCTGTTGCTGAACATGCTGTCAAACATGACATCCTTCATTTCAATGACTGCTTCACAGCCTGTGCCATATGGACCCTTTCCACCAACACCAGCTTTTCTGAATTGTGCAGGTGGAAACTTTCACTGCAGTACATCCTATGGTCCCATAACCCTCCTGGCCTCAACCTTCGTTAGTCACTGTCCTCACCCATTCAGCCCCTTCCCTGTTCCATCCCAGCGCTACACACCCATCATCCCGCGACTACATCCAGTCTCTTTATTTCCCTTCATTTCTGCTACTTCTGCCCCTTCCCCACCTCTTCCCTGCGCTCAGCCTAACCTGCAGCACTTCACTAACCACCACCCCCACCATACTATCCCTCCCCATCCCCACCCCAGCCTCTTCCTTAACCCAACCCAGTGGCCACTCCCATTATGCACTGGTGCTGCTGCTGCGAGTGTGGTTTCAGTTGCCTGAGACTGCAGTCATGTGTGTGAGTTGCTTCTGTGTGTGTGTGTGTGTGTGAGAGAGAGAGAGAGAGAGAGAGAGAGAGAGAGAGAGAGAGAGAAGGAGTCTACTGTTGACAAACTCCTTGGTTGAAACCTTTAACTGTGAGAGTCTTTTCGTTGTGCCTATCTGCGACTCAGCATCTCCACTATATGGTGAGTAGAAACTTTCCTTCTCATAAAATTGTTAAATATCTATTAATAACAAAAGTATGGTCAGCACTGGTCGTTCAGTAGGAATCGTTATTTCTATTGCAGATCGATTCCAATCACTGCGAGACCATTATTAGTGGTAGTATTAAAGCCCTGTAGACTCATAAATACAAGCAGTAAAACTGTAGTATCTACACATATCAACAACGAGTACTCATCAGACCGAAGGTAACACTGCAATCTGCAATTTTACTGCTTGTATTTATGACTGCACAAGGCCTTACTACTAGCACTGATGGTGGTCACGCAGTGACTTAAATCTGTTTGCAACAGAAACGAAGATTTCTGTTTCAATGACCTATGCTGACCCTCTTTTTCTTTATTAAAACGGCGAGGTGGTCGTGGTGCACGCAACTTCCGATGGAGTCCCCATTCAACTAAATGTCTATTTACTGTGTTCATTCTTATCAAATTTAAACCAGTTATTGTATAATTGCAGGAATGTAGCCAAATTCACAAGAAAAGCCCGTGTACAGAGCTTATAAACTGATATGTTCAAAATAATTTACAAAACAGTCGTGAAAATTGTCTACGGAACGTCTGACTAACCAACCAAAATACCTTTCGATACACTATATAACGAAGTTTTAGGGACGCCTTTACAATGTTGACTTGCTTTCAAACTCAAGAATCTTACCAATTAATAGTGTATAATTCTTAGAAAAAGATGAAACTTCTGTTAAGTACGAAAAGGTATGCATTTTCTGATAGTCCGGGCGTAATTGATCACTCATTAAATTCCAAGCATGCAGCCGTGGAATTCCAACTTTTCTGCTGACATCCCTGCCATTTTTGGAGTGGGTCAAGAGACAGACGGCACGGTGCCAAGAATGACCTTACATTCTTCACTTCTGACACACAGCACATACCAGCGGAGTAACAAATGCTGATCGGCCCGCGGAAAAGGTATACCTTGCCCACACGTGGTCTGAAAGACGAAGGTGGTACTTTAACTCATCTGCATTTCTAACTTACACGGCTGCGCTTTCCTCGAAGGTCGAATTTTCGAGAAAAACAGTCTGTAATTGATCGTTTGTCCTCCTATGAAGACTGTAGACATAGTCAGTTCTTTAAAGAATGATTCTTTGTTTCGAAAGGCGGGAGTGTATCAGACTGTGTGTAAGAGTTGCGGTATTTCATATGTTGACCAACCACCACGATCAGTTCGTGAGAGGGGTATTGAACCCCAACGGCACACCCGCATGCCGCAGACAGGCAAGTCAGCAGTGTCAGAACATTGCCTACATCTGGGTTACATTGTGGACTGTAGTGAAGTAAAGACATTTGCGCCCACCTCATCGTTTTGAGACTCGAGGAGGACACAGCGAGTGCGATCACCCGATTTGCCAGATACTTTGCTCAGTGAAAGAGGGGTCAAAATAAACGAACACATGTTTCGGCTGGCCCGTAGATATTTGAGCGTTTGTGAAAAAATGAAGGTCAGATTTTCCGAGAACTTTTTTTAAATTTTGTGCCTCATGTTCGAATTCGTATCATCACCTTTGTTTCTCATTTAGGTAGCCACGTGAGTAGAAGATCACTATACCAATATTTTCCAGTGTATAATGACACAACGTTGTCATTATTCGTCTACTAATTGTATGTTAGGTGAAAGAATTTTAAAAAAATAACAAAATTATTTGAAATCGTTTTCAGTGAAATTCCTGCAGCGTATCTCGATTCATAATCAGTAGCAAGAGCCAGTTTTCATTAAAGTGATCCGTTACGCAAGATTTGCCGCGAAATTATTGCCAACATGCGAAATTTTCACCAATGTTAACGATGCTTCGTTCCCGAGTAAGACTCATACGAATAAATGTCACTGTGGCGAACCTGCCTTCGCGCGATGCTTGTGGTGTTCAGAATATGTGTGTTTCGAGTGCTTCTATGATGGGTGTCATAAACGGGAATGCACCTTATCTTCCTGAAGAATAGACATATGAATAAAATATAAGAATTAATGTATGAACTGATATAAGAATGAAATATCAGAACATGAGAATTTAAATAGACTGAATCCCTTCAATGTACCATACACACACGTATATTACATAATAAATGTACGACACTTATCGTGAAATCCAGTTGCAGTTTTACAAGTAGCGTGACACCCTTGAGTTCCCTAATTTGATACGAAACATTCGTGTAATAACCTTCTACGGATATGTGTAGGCGAATGAAAAGAATGAAAGTAAAGGAAAATAAAATAAATAAAAATAATAACCGAATTTCGAACAATTTCGTCCGAGAATAAAAGACACATAAAGCACCCTCGATTTTAGAAACAGCAGAATATCTACTAATAAGCCGAAACACGTGTTCGTTTATTTTGACTCTTTTTCCTCTAAGCAAAGTTCCTGGGAAATTATTTAATGGCACTTGCCGTGTTGTCCTCATCAGCGTTATAGGAAGCTGTGGACACTTGATTGCCGGAACATTTAATACATTGTGATAGCCATTTTAATTTGAACATGGCAAGGAATCCAACCCTTGTTATAACTCGATCGCCACGATGTTGTCCGCACGAAAAAGATATATCGAGAAACGGTTCGACTTCCTGAACGTTTTCTCCACCGGCTACAGGGGATGCGCGTCTTCAAGGTACACCTCTTTGCCTTCCATCAGTATCTGTGTCGTGGAGGGCACCGTTATCGATACCCTTACCGAAGATCGACATAGTAGCTCACTTCCGGCGGCTGCCACATCGTTAAAGCGCCGACGGCCGGGATTGTCGACATCAACGATATCACTCTGGTAAACCGCGTGCGGCTTTCGGACGTGGGGAGTAAAGTAGTCGTTGACAAGTGTCCGAGCGCGCAGGATGGGCTGTGGTCCTTTTTGCGGATAAAAATTAAAATTGGCGGACGGAACTGTCTATATACTAGTTGACTCCGTGATGACGTTACAAACTTTCGGGGATGATGGAAAAGCTTTAATGCGTTAATTTGAGGTAAGAAAGCCTGGTTCAGAAATGACTGCGTCGAAAGCTACAAGTTAAAATGGTTCTGATACTTCTGACAGTGAAATACACTCCTGGAAATTGAAATAAGAACACCGTGAATTCATTGCACCAGGAAGGGGAAACTTTATTGACACATTCCTGGGGTCAGATACATCACATGATCACACTGACAGAACCACAGACACATAGACACAGGCAACAGAGCATGCACAATGTCGGCACTAGTACAGTGTATATCCACATTTCGCAGCAATGCAGGCTGCTATTCTCCCATGGAGACCATCGTAGAGATGCTGGATGTAGTCCTGTGGAACGGCTTGCCATGCCATTTCCACCTGGCGCCTCAGTTGGACCAGCGTTCGTGCTGGACGTGCAGACCGCGTGAGACGACGCTTCATCCAGTCCCAAACATGCTCAATGGGGGACAGATCCGGAGATCTTGCTGGCCAGGGTAGTTGACTTACACCTTCTAGAGCACGTTGGGTGGCACGGGATACATGCGGACGTGCATTGTCCTGTTGGAACAGCAAGTTCCCTTGCCGGTCTAGGAATGGTAGAATGATGGGTTCGATGACGGTTTGGATGTACCGTGCACTATTCAGTGTCCCCTCGACGATCACCAGTGGTGTACGGCCAGTGTAGGAGATCGCTCCCCACACCATGATGCCGGGTGTTGGCCCTGTGTGCGTCGGTCGTATGCAGTCCTGATTGTGGCGCTCACCTGCACGGCGCCAAACACGCATACGACCATCATTGGCACCAAGGCAGAAGTGACTCTCATCGCTGAAGACGACACGTCTCCATTCGCCCCTCCATTCACGCCTGTCGCGACACCACTGGAGGCGGGCTGCACGATGTTGGGGCGTGAGCGGAAGACGGCCTAAGGTGTGCGGGACCGTAGCCCAGCTTCATGGAGACGGTTGCGAATGGTCCTCGCCGATACCCCAGGAGCAACAGTGTCCCTAATTTGCTGGGAAGTGGCGGTGCGGTCCCCTACGGCACTGCGTAGGATCCTACGGTCTTGGCGTGCATCCGTGCGTCGCTGCGGTCCGGTCCCAGGTCGACGGGCACGTGCACCTTCCGCCGACCACTGGCGACAACATCGATGTACTGTGGAGACCTCACGCCCCACGTGTTGAGCAATTCGGCGGTACGTCCACCCGGCCTCCCGCATGCCCACTATACGCCCTCGCTCAAAGTCCGTCAACTGCACATACGGATCACGTCCACGCTGTCGCGGCATGCTACCAGTGTTAAAGACTGCGATGGAGCTCCGTATGCCACGGCAAACTGGCTGACACTGACGGCGGCGGTGCACAAATGCTGCGCAGCTAGCGCCATTCGACGGCCAACACCGCGGTTCCTGGTGTGTCCGCTGTGCCGTGCGTGTGATCATTGCTTGTACAGCCCTCTCGCAGTGTCCGGAGCAAGTATGGTGGGTCTGACACACCGGTGTCAATGTGTTCTTTTTTCCATTTCCAGGAGTGTACATACATGTGCCGGTACTGTCGCTAAGACTCTAGGGTAGGAAACTTTCAAAAGCGCTAATATGGACAAAAGTAAAGAAAAAATGTTTAGTAAACAGGGGCCCTTGTTCATCTTTGCAAATGTGAAACACATCTCTTCTACTGAACAGGGGCCCATAGCTCTCAAGGGAACCAGGAAGTAAAAATCCATCAAAATTCCGATTTTTTTATATTGTGTTAAGTTACAGGCCAGTCCTTCTTGGTGAATTTTAATAGGAAAGAATGACCATTTTGTAAACAACGACACATCCCCTTCTGTCTGCTATCAGTTGATCTGTGCATAGCCCGAATGCAGTAGATTTTTTTCTTTACTCTATTGATTCTTTTAGTACTGCTTTGCAAGTTGGTTAGCCTGGTACTAAGCGAGTGTATGCAACGACTCAACATCAGTTCAGCAGTCTGTGACTGTTTTCATTTTATTCTTTGTACCGACCTGAAAGAACACTTGATTTTAGGAAGTAATCTTATTAAGTTTACAGTTATATTTTGTCCGTGCAGATCGTAAATACGAACATCATAGAGGAGTTTAACAACAGGAATAAGTTTAAAGGTAACATAGGACCTCCGTCATTCTCTCTGTCCAAAGGGCTCCGAGTCTTGGTCTAAGTATCAGAGAGTTACTGTAACTGGTAATGAATACAGATATAACTACCCCTACCAAAGTCATAACAGATGTTATAAAACCTATCTATAAAGTCTTAGCTAGAAAAAACTTGCTTTGTTTATGCTTCCATGGGAGAACTCAAAATCCCAATGAAAGTTTCAATAACTGTGTTTTGGAACTCTTGCCGAAAACAATATCTGTGGGCCTCAAACGCCTAAACACTGGTGTCATGGATGCAGTGTTGTGTTTCAAGGATTGGTCAGCGACAGCCAGCAGGCTGGAAGTTTCCAGACCTGACGTGAACACGAATAATGCGCTTACCAGGTATGGGTGAGGGAGGATGAGAAAAATGATCTGTAATGACGAAAGGGGCCAGAATTCGAAACAACGCCCCCAAACGTAAGTTGGAGGGTACAGAAACTTGAATAGATGACAAATATAGACCTGGCGAGTTTTAACTCTAAGTATAGGATGAAAAGATTGTACCGAAAACTTCAAATGCATTTGCCCGAAAATATTAAATTTTGAGCTTTATCTACAATTTTCTCAGGGGACTAATACCTCTGCGTCAATGAAACTTACAGAGACTAATTACATCACTTTCATTAAAACATTCTAGAATTATGGAAATGAAATAAAGGGATTGAGAAACATTTGGATATCACTTTCTTTAAGCACCAATTTCTTACGTCACATACATTTCTTAATTTCTACCGTGATAACAATGGTACTATTATATAAGTTGTACAGTTTGAAGAAAATATGACACCTTATGCATGTTTGAAATTCGGTTTGAATTGAACATATAGTTTTTGAGAAAGGTGTACTAACGTCAGTGTTGTCAAATACAGGAAATTCCCTCACGACCGGTCCCCTTAAGGCATACATTTCAGGGGCCATGGTTACTTTACATTTTTTTTTTGTTTTGGTCCATGCGGACACCTCTGAAACTTGTCTACCCTACACCGTTAGCAACAGCAGTAACGGTACATGTATTCCACTGTCAGTGGTATCAGAAAGACTTTTATCACAACTTTCGACTCAGTTGTTTCCAGACCAGGGTCCCTTATCTCAGACTGACATATTTACCATTTTCCATCATTCCTGAAAGTTCGTAACAACAGCACGGAATCAGCCTGCGTAACTGTTAAGAAATGTTATTGGAATCTAAGAAGCATGTAAGTATATCCAGACAGTAGGAGAGGCGTCCAATAAATAACGCAACACAGTTTTTTCCCGAAAGCAGGTTGGTTTTATTCAGGATTCCAGCATACCGATACACCATCCCCACTCTTCTGGCTAAAAAACCCTATATTTCAACATAATCTTCGTTCAAAGGGACAGCCTTACGCCACCTTACTAGGAGGCCCCGTATGCTTGCATGGTATCACTCTACCAGTCGACGACTGGGCCAACATCGTGCTGCAACAATAACCTCCACATCATCAACGTACCATTTCCCGCGGAGTGCATCCCTCATTGAGCCAAACAAATGGAATGAAATGATTATTAAATCAAGACCCTAAGCTGTTGAAAGGTGTTGATATACATTAACGGGGACAGGTAAAAATGTGTGTCCCGACCGGGACTCGAACCCGGGATCTCCTGCTTACATGGCAGAAGCTTTATCCATCTTTTTTTCGTCTTTTTTTTCTTATTCTGTTCGTTGTGTATATTCAGGGTGGACGTCTCATGACACCCGTTCAGGTTGTTCGTTGATCCGTTCACTCAGTTTTTTTTTTTTTTTATTACAGAGGGTAGCTAATCCATCTGAGCCACCGAGAGCACAGAGGGTAGTGCGACTACAGGTATTTATCACTTGCACGCACCCCGTGAGACCCATATTCCCAGCTTAAGGTCCACACACTACATTCGTAGTGCCCCTGCCCACTGCACTCATTACTCGCGTCAGACAATCTTACCGAGAGTTCGGGCAATACGTGTGCATCCTGCACAGAAGAAGGAGGTTAATTGCCGGTTAGCCTTAACTATATGAAGATGGCATCTGTTCTTTCGGATATGTCCGAAAGAACAGATACCATCTTCATAAACAAATGGAAGTCGGAAGGAGCGAGATCCGGGCTAAGGGATGGACCAGGAAGAACAGTCCAATGAAGAGTTGTGAGCTGCTCTTCTCTGATGTGCAGACTTGTGTGAGGCCTTGCGTTGTCATGGAGGAGAAGTTCGTTTACAGTTTTGTGGCGACAAACACGATGATGTCGTTTCTTCAATTCACTTGGAGTAGCACAACACACTTCAGAGTTGATCGTCGCACCATGATTGAGGACATCAAGGAGAATAACCCCTTCAGAGTCCGAGAAGGCCATCGCCATGACTTTACCGGCTGAGGCTATGAAAACTGAGTTTTTTCTTCAGAGGAGAGGTGGCGTGGCGCAACTCTATGGATGGCCGTTCTGTTTCCGGTTCGAACTGATGAATCCATGTTGCCTTTCCTGTGACGATGTTGACAAAAAATTGTTTCGATCAGTCTCGTAACGCGCAAGCAATTCCGCACAGATGGTGCTCTTTATGGAAGCCAGCAGGCACACACCTTTGAGTACCCCAAATGGTGGGCGAGTGTGTCAGCACTATCAGATGAGTTGGGCAGCGAGGTGTTCGATTGTGATATGTCGATCATCTCGAATGAGAGTGTCCGCTCTTTGCATCATTGCAGGTATCGCAGCTGTGTGCAGTCGTTCGGCACGCGGGAGATCGGAAAAGTTGGCATGACCTTATTGTAATGACAGACACCTCGCCCACCGACTCATCGTGCTTTTGTGCACTGTCAGGTCTCCGTAGACGTTCTGCAAAGCGCCCCTTGAATATCTGTGATGCTGTGGTTTTCCTGACAACTCTCTAGACACCATTTTGAAGGCTACATATTGCGCCGTTATCTAGCGGAACTTCATGAAACTACAGTGGCTGAAGCAAGAACATTTCACGATGCCCCGCAACGAATTTCGCATCATTTCAACCGAAACTGGCTGAGAAAAAAGAATGTGTTGGCTTATTCAACGTCCCTCTCATTAATGAGGAATTATTTACGAAGAATTAAGGGTCTATGAGCAATCACAGACTGCGAATTGATATATCTGCGTGGGCGGATCATGTACATAGGAAATTATTTCTCTTATAGGCGACCGTGTCGGAAATTCATTCACTGAAAATGTAAACTTTTATGTCAAAACCTATAGTATGTGTCCTCTGAGTCTTTCGCAATGGCATGCGTGAATAAAGTATTCTCGGTTTACAACCGCGTCACATCTCATAAAACACTCGATCTTTCGACGACTGTATGCGTCATTTCTTAAAGAGTAAAACACCGAGGTGTGCGGCTCATAGCAGGTCTGGCTCACCGCGGGACCATTTCACGTCAGGCGGCGCGAGGGATCGGGCGCCGTGTTTGAAATTGTCGTTCCCGTCTCCTTACGAGCGTACGTCTTTGCTTTCGCTAGATATCCAAACCACCCCCCCCCCTCCCCCCATGTAGCTCTTCTCAGGCTTAGATAAAGTAGGGTGAATAGCTAAATGACTTTGATTTTTGCAGATTGTCTTGTTAATTTGGTCCCGTATTACTATAGGAAGCAGAATATAGGACGATATTAGATACCCGTGACATGTGATAATCACCTGTGTTTGTGGTGTTACATATTTCTTTACTCGACCGATTGCTTAAACTGTAAAACTATCTAAAAGTAGCACTTCACATTCACGCATGCGCAGCGCCATTGTGGTGGAGCGTTTAAGGCCGCCGTCTGGGACAACATGCAGGGTGATTACAATTAAAGTTAAACTTTCGAAACGCTGTAGAAATAACACCACTGGTCAGAATTATCGGAGAAGGGGGAAAACGTGTGGCGGAAGAAGGAAAATAAAGTGAAAATTGATCAATAGACGGCTCTTTACGTGTCAGAATACGTAAATGAAAAGCCGGTCGGAGTGGCCGAGCGGTTCTAGGTCTGGAACCGCGCGACTGCTACGGTCGCAGGTTCGAATCCTGCCTCGGGCATGGATGTGTGTGATGTCCTTAGGTTAGTTAGGTTTAAGTAGTTCTAAGTTCTAGGGGACTGATGACCTCAGAAGTTAAGTCCCATAGTGCTCAGAGCCATTTGAACCATTTGAACGTAAAAGAAAACACCTGCCATCCGCACGACCCACTGAAGTTGGTGTAAAAACGTCGGTACAGGGCTTTTCCTCCTATCGCGTCTGTGACGTTCGCCATGACTGTCTCAATGCAGGATCGCGCTCTGCTCGCAGAGCTGTATTACAAGGATGATGACTGTGCACACGTCACTCTGCAGACGTTCTGGACACTGAAGGGTTTGAAAAAAGGCGTTAGTCCGATGACTGTCCTGGGTCTGGAGAAAATGAATCGGAAAATTCGAAAAGACGAGTTCTTTTGTTGTGCAACCTGGTAGAGGGAGGAAACGAATTGATTCGACTTCAGTGGAAGCAGTGGCCACAGCAATGCAGGAGGAGACGAGTGGTGGTGGGCAAACGTGTAGTGCACGGAGAATTGCCCGAACATTGGACATATCCGTGAGAACGGAGCGCAAAATCCTACGAAACATCCTTCTTTGCTATCCATTCAAAATTACCCATGTGCACGAGTTGCTTCACATGGCTCTGGGCACTATGGGACTTAACATCTGATGTCATCATTCCCCTAGAACTTACAGCTACTTGAACCTAAATAGGCTAAGGACATCACACACATCCATTCCATAGGCAGGATTCGAACCTGCGGCCGTAGCGGTCACGCGGTTCCGGACTGAAGCGCCTAGAACCGCTCGGCCACCGCGGCCGGCCGAGTTGCTTCCTGTTGACCTGCCAGCAAGAGAGACCTTTGCTTTAGAATTTCTTACTCGCGTGGAGGTGGACAATGATTGGCCGTGGAAGGTTTTGTTGACAGACGAAGCCCACTTCCATCTGACAGGATATGCCAATACACAGAATCGTCGAATATCCACACGCAAATCAACCAGTACGACTTCATCCTGAAAAGATCATAGTGTGGTGCAGGTTTATCATAGAGCCACATTTTTTCGAAGATACAGTTGATTCCGGTCCTGTTACCTGTACCGCTCCTGGTAAGCGCTATGAGTGTCTTTTGAGCAACCACGTCATTCCAGATATCCAATAGCTTCGATGGGATCATTTTTATGCAAGATGGCGCACCTCCGCACACTGCAAACCCTGTTAAGCAGCTGCTGAAGCGCCATTTCGGAAATGCTAGAATTATCAGCCTTCATTTCCCTACAGCTGGCCGTCCCGATCACCTGATCTTAATCCGTGTGACTTCTGGCTGTGGGCTATATGAATGATGTTGTGTTCAGTGTTCCGATTGCAAACTTAGCTGCATTGAAGCCTCGCATTGCGCAACACATTCTGAACATGACCCGGAAACACTTCGATCAGTTGTGGAACACGCTGTTTCTCGATTTCAACTTGTTGCTAAAAACAGTGGACAGCATATTGAACATGTTTTGCGCCAGTCACACCGAAATTGATAACCCTATTTGACTGATGCTTTTATGCGTTTTGTGGCCTCAGGACATTTAAAAACCGATTTTTCCCATCCGATGTGAGATGACCTTGCCGTGATGGATGGGCTTACATAACTAACAATATCACACACACTGAATAGTACAGTTTGTTTAACGTCCAACGTACACCTTAGGCATTGTTGTATGATTCATTTGTCATTTGTAATCGACCACTGTTAAATTATGATGCTTACTGTGGTGTCACCGCCAGACACCACACTTGCTAGGTGGTAGCCTTTAAATCGGCCGCGGTGCGCTGGTATACGTCGGACCCGCGTGTCGCCACTGTCAGTGATTGCAGACTGAGCGCCACCACATGGCAGGTCTAGAGAGACGTCCTAGCACTCGCCCCAGTGGTACAGCCGACTTTGCTAGCGAAGCTACACTGACAAATACGCTCTCATTCGCCGAGACGATAGTTATCATAGCCTTCAGCTACGTCATTTGCTACGACCGAGCAAGGCGCCATTACGTTTATATTGAAATTATAAATCATGTATCAACAAGAGCGATGTTCTCCAATTATGGATTAAAGTTAAGTATTACATCAACTACGTACTTTATTTGCTACTATACATTCCCTTAACTGTTCCAGACCTCACGCCGGTCTGCGTGAGCTTTAACGCGTGCATTTCGGCCTCCTCTAGCAACACGGTGTTGGCTCTTCTGCCAACAAACACTTACAACGCCATATATTTCTACATTTTGTAACTATTTGTTTTTCTTCTGCCATACGTTTTCCCCCTTCTCCGATAATATTCCGTTGCAATTTGACGACATTCTGGCCAGTGTTGTTATTTCTACAGCTGGTTAAAAGTTTAACTTTAATTATAACCATCCTGTACTTTTCCAGTTGCGAAAACAACTCAATATTCAGAGGTGGTTATCGACGATAAACTAATATGGGCTCCTCAAATCCGACGTACCATTATCATACCAAACATACAATCTCATCATTTCTACGGGCTGGAGTCTGTTGAGACTCTGATCAGCGGACAGCGATGTCTTTATACCGGTCCCTAGTAATGACGCTGACTACGGCCACCTATACTACCGATCAGCATGAGACGGCAAGCTCCAAAGACTCGATACTATGCAATACATAGCCTTGCGAATAGTTTCTTGGGCGTTCGTGTCAACAACAAGCAACGCTTTACCGGTTGAAGCGAATGTGCAGACGGATATCACGACCAGTTTAACGTGTCGAAGTCAGTACCCAACTAACACAACGGCAATGGAATTCCTATCTCATTATCACAATGCGTGGAAGGTGTATGCGAATGGTTTCAAGTGTAGTGAAGGCGCCGATAGTGCTTATGGGGTATCCCGAAGCCAACAACAAGCTGGAGCCACAATCCACTATTATGACAGCCGAGTTGATTGCCATTTTGGAGGCCCTCCGATTCGCACAGACGACCACAGAAGACACAACAGTCATCATGTCTGATAGTAAGTCAGTTCTGTAACTAATTAGAAACCACCACAATAGTTGTAGCAACCCAAAAGTTGGAGGCAATTGTCGACGTTTTGTTTCGGCTGCAGAGGAACTATCGAAACATCGTGGTGGTATGGATGAAAGGCCACTCTGGGATATTTGGAAATGAACAAGTAGATGCCCTAGCAAAGCAGGCATCTCTTCATGGAGCTATTAGATATGATAAACTTCCTCCCACAGATGCAATACCATTGCTTAGAAAGCGGTTGTCCTCAGACTGGCAAGAGAAATGATCGCGGTCATGTGATATTAAGGGCAGTCACTATGCATTAGTACATCCCACGATTCCTAGAGAATTACGGTATAATAAGACACAACCATCAAGGAGGTTCACGACAGTTACAGCATGGCTGAAATTTAATGATTGGAAGTTCCACAAAGATCTCTATCGGCTCAACCGAAGAGCCACCTCTGAATGTAACTGCGAAAAGAAGAAGTCAAAACCATGATTTCACCAGTGCCCTTGGAGCATGTATCATATAAACGTTCTTGAAAGTAATCTTCGGACTCTTGCTCATCAGTTATTTGGCAGCCTCAAAACCTTGTCAACGTCAGACGATAGTGCAATGTACAACCTACTGCACGAGTTCGTCAACAGTGCCAACATCAACATATAGCTCCCTGCGCTGCTAATATAATGTTCATGGTACTTAGAATGCCAGGGGAAAACCAAAAGTTCAGGTAACTATGTACCTTCTATGTGTACGTCACTGAATATTGGTGTATCTATACGTGTGCCTGCAATACGCAACTCTGGTTCTTGTAAACTCTCCTCCTGATCTGTCTAGATGGCAGTTACAAACCTGCAGAAATATTCAAGTCTTATCTGCAGTTTTTGAAGCAATTCACACAGGACAAACAAAGAACGTTTTATTGTTAATTGAGATATATAGTCATTAATATGGACTAAATTGGGAATATCCCAAATGTGTACCAACAGTGATTTGTCATTTCACATTGTGTTATAAGTAGGAGTTTTATAGTCAACGATCTCTGTATGTCCTGTGTTCCATTTCCGTCTTGTTTACTCGTTTTAGTGTACTCTGGTTGTAAATCTTGGCTGGCTCTGAGCACTATGGGACTTAACATCTATGGTCATCAGTCCCCTAGAACTTAGAACTACTTAAACCTAACTAACCTAAGGACATCACACAACACCCAGCCATCACGAGGCAGAGAAAATCCCTGACCCCGCCGGGAATCGAACCCGGGAACCCGGGCGTGGGAAGCGAGAACGCTACCGCACGACCACGAGATGCGGGTGAGTAAATCTTGTTTTACGTCGACAGTCTTTTGTTAATCCTATGTAACTTCGTACCAGGGTACGAATTAAAGTAATTTCTAGCATAAATTGTCAAAACAAATCGTAATGTAACATTTTCTGCGTTGAGATGGCTGTATGGGCGCGTTCCTAATGCCAATAAACCTAAAAAAAGGCTGCCATCGATAGTGTGTTGTCTCTGCATTAGCTAAATTCTAAAAATTATGTGGTCTCCTGGTAAGACAAGCAATTTGCCTTGTCTTTCGCGTCTGTCTGCCTTCCTCAACTCTCATACTAAACTAACTCAACCATAAATCACGCCCTCTTCCCCTCCTAGAGCACGTGTTGACGCAAAACTTTAACCTGCTACCCAGTATTCTATCTGTTACTTATCAATCCAGGTATTCTGCTGCACCACTACCTCCACATCCCACCGTCCATTCACCTTCGTCCCTTATCCATCCTTCTCCGCTAGAACTTAAACCAACTGCCGTTACCGGAAGACGAAATCCATTCCAAGATACACACTTCTTTCCAGCCCTAGTCACAACGCGCCACTTGACACCATCCTTCCGCCTTTCTATCTACCCCTGAACGACTTTTCATTACTTCCTGCAGCTCCACTAGGACCAATAGTCATACGCATCATCCCACCTCCATCATGAAGCTGATCATTTTCATGCATCAGCGTCACCATTATACCATAGCAGTAGAACGTTATCATCAGTGATTGCATTATAAATGTAGGATAAAATCTAAATACTTTAAAACTTGTATTAAATAAATAAAACCTTTGGCTGAGCATATAAAGCTACGAGCATCTTCCGCAAGCCAACACACGGTGCGTGGCGGAGGGTAGGCTGTACCACTGTTAGTCGTTTCATTTTCCATTCGCAAATAGGGCGAAGGAAAAACGACTATTTATATGCTTCCGTACGAGACCTCATTTCTCATATCTTAGCTTCGTTGTCCTTACGCGAAGCGTATGTTGGCGCCAGTTGAATCGCTCTGCAGTCAGCCTCAATGCCGGTTAGCTAACTTTTCTCAACAGTGTTCCTCGGAAAGAAATTCACCTCCTTCCAGGAATTCCCATGTGAGTTCCCGAAGCATCTCCGTAATACTTGAGTGCTGTTCGAACCCACCGGTAACATATCTAGCAACCGGCTCTGAACTGCTACGATGTTTTCCTTTAAATCCGACTTGAAGCGGAACCAAAACACTCGATAGTATTTTAGCCGTGTGTGGCTCGCACTGATGCCATTATTCATAGCTTGGCATCTTGTAATAGCGATAGTGGCGTCTCGTTTTCTTAGTGTATTCACTGTGAAACGTCCCCTTAGAACAATTATACATGACTGTGCTTAAACTGACACACAATATTTTTAGCGCAACGCAATCTGACTTTCAATAATCCCTACAAAAGAATGGCCCTGACTAACATTAACCTACACCTTTCACAAATCACTTACCTCACAAAAATCTTCGTTACTCGAACTACTCCAATACAGCGAGCGCCACTACTGCCAGCTAAATAAAAGATTCTAACTACTGAAGTCACTAACTACTGATAGGCATAGTTAGCAAATGAAAGATTTTGATAAAGAACAGACAATGTATTTACCTTAATAGTGTTCAAAAGTCGTATCAGTTCATGACATCCAGTCTTATAAATTTACTGTCTCTGATGGACACACGTCCAGATCATCCGCTCTCAAAACTCCGCCATCTCTCTCCCCACATCCACCACTGCTGGCAGTTGACCTCGAACTGCTCAACGCTACGCGCTGTTCACATCCATCTGCCCAACACTACAATGGCACACAACAATGCAAACTAGCCACAGACTGCACACAGCACAGCCAGTGATTTTTCATACAGAGCGCTACGTGGCGTTACCAATAAGAAAACCTAAACAGCCTAGTTACAACTGGTGCCAATACGTTTGCTCGCCTTGTCAGTCCGTGAGTGGCAGCAGCAGCGCTTATCGATAGCGCGTACTGTGGTACAATCTTTGGAGCGGCCTCTACTATTTCCGGGTCGTTGTGTGTCGAGCTAGGGGAGTTGGGACGGAGCAGCAGTGAGGTCAGGTCCGGACAGCCAGTATTCGCCCGACCGCTGGCGACACACATGCACTGTCCGACGGAAGAATGTGGTCGCGAGAGTGCGCAACCACGTCAAGGACCGAATTCAGCGAGTTTCCGTTGAATGGACTGTGATATCCGAGTAGTGCAACTTTCACCTCTCTCTCTCTCTCTGTGTGTGTGTGTGTGTGTGTGTGTGTGTGTGTGTGTGTGTGTGGGTGGATGGGTGGGTGGGTGTGTCCGCCTGTCAGAGTGCCCTCATGGCAATAAGTTGTCAGTCGACGATATATACTGGGATCTTTCCCGTGCCTGACTTGAGTGAGGACGACCGTTGGTTGGTCGTTCAGTTGGTCGTCGCAGCGGACGCCGTCCATTTGGTTTTCCGACCGCTTCTGGCTTCTCTGTGTTTGTGCGGACTAGTAATTCGTCCGTGTTGTTTCACAGTGACTGGTTTTAGCATTTTTTGAGGCTTTGTGGAACTATCTTCGTGGACCCATGTGCATCTTTTGGTTTTTAATGTCCAGTTATTGAAATGCTGCCTGCGTTCTGGTGTCGGTAGTTGGGCTTCAGCCGGAGCAGCTAGCAGGTCTGCAGCGCGAGGGCACGCCGGGACCGCTGGAGGCGTGCAGCTACTGTCGGATCGAGGAGCTGTAGCCCACGCCCGAACCCAGGACGTTTGAAGTTGAGTGAACCGTGTCCAATGCTGAAACCTCCACTTTTTGAGATCTCGCTGTTTGTGTGTTGTTGCTCCCACGGTCGGTGAGACCAACCGCAATAAGTGGAGTCTGTCAGGTGGGTGGGAGCTATTAGCTGCTTCTACTCCTGGATGTTAGTTTGGATTTAGTATTACTCTTATTAGTGAAGTGCAACCAGCGGTATTTTCTGAATTGTGGCCGCTAACGTCCGAGTTACCTGACCTGGAGGTTAGTGAACCTTTCCAGCAGTCCTCGTGGTGTTGACGCTGTCGGACACGGCGTGTAGTTCGAGAGCCTCCTGAATTGTCTACTGTGCATACGTTTCTGGGAGGTGTAGCTTGGTTCTAGAGTTTCCTTCGGCCTTGGGTGTGTTTCTGAAGACGTGGTGCTGCCTGTCTCTTCGCCTTGCATAAAAATATTCCATCGTTGTACAGGTGATCGAACGTTAGGCGGATTGGTTAGTCTGTCGGTCGGCGCTTAAGCTACTCCTAGTGTGACTTGCCATCCTGTTACGTGGGTACAACTCTTGGCTGCCTGTCTCACCGCTTACACAGCTGTAGTCACCTTCCTCAGGTCGATCCTCACTCTTATTTGGACAAGATGTCATAATTGTTTAAAATTTACCCTAATGTTTTAACATGTTATTGCCTTCCCCACTCGTAATTCCGGCCTTCAGCCATTGATTGCGTGTAACATCGTTTGTGGTCTTCAGTCGACCAATAATTTGCAACTTTTTCTTAATATGGCCTTCGGTCGTTGCTACAGCATTTTTACCATTTTGATTGTTAAGAAGAAAATATCTTAGAATTTGTTCATGAGTAAGTGCCTTCCTTACTTGTAATTCAGGCCTTCAGCCGTTGTGTATTTTTGCTATTGCTTCTGGCCTTCAGCTGACGAATAATTTTGAACCTTTTTAGTGAGGCCTTCAGGCATTGATTGTGTGTAACACTGCTTGTGGCCTCCAGCCGACAATAACTTCCAATTCTTCCAATAATGCTTTCAGCTGCCAGTGTAGTAAAATCTTTTTTAAAATGATTATTGAGCGTTTTGTGTTTTGAAAATAAAGCGTATGTGTTTCCTGTGTAACCAACGATAACTGATTAGGCACCGTCCACATCTTTCCTGTTTTCCCTAAGTCAAATGGTTCAAAATGGCTCTGAGCACTATGGGACTCAACTGCTGTGGTCATCAGTCCCCTAGAACTTAGAACTAATTAAACCTAACTAACCTAAGGACATCACACACATCCATGCCCGAGGCAGGATTCGAGCCTGCGACCGTAGCAGCAGCGCGGCTCCGGACTGGAGCGCCTAGAACCGCACGACCACCACGGCCGGCATTTCCCTAAGTCCCGCGTCTCAGTATTCTCATAAGCCGCACTGGCTTCATGTGTCATCAGTCCCCTACGACTCAGAACTACTTAAACCTAACTAACCTAAAGACATCACACACATTCATGCCCGAGGCAGGATTCGAGCCTGCGACCGTAGCAGTCGCTCGGTTCCAGACTGAAGCGCCTAGAACCGCTCGAGCACAACGGCGGCTCTATTTTCAAACTACGCCCATGTATTTAAAGGACGTGACTGTATGAGACAGGACACTAACACTGTATTGAACATTACTGGTAGTTTTTCCTATTCATCGGCATTAAGTTACATTTTTTTACATTTAGAGCTAGCTGCCATTGAACACACCAACTACAAATTGTGTCATCTTGTATCCTCCTACAGTTACTTCCCGTACACCACACCATCATCAGCAAACGACCACATACTGCTGCACACTAGGCCACCCAGGTCATTTTTGTATAGAGAACATAATACCGGTCCTTTCACACTTACCTGGGGCTCTCCTGACAGTAGACTTCTCTCTGATGAACACTCGCCGCCGAGGACAACTTACTCGGTTCTTTATCCGCTACCAGCCCGCCCTTCCACCGACGAGGTAGCGCAGTGGTTAGCACACTGGACTCGTGTTCGGGAGGACGACGGTTCAAACCCGCGTCTGGCCATCCCAATTTAGGTTTTTCCATGATTTCCCTTAATCGCTTCAAGCGAACGCTGGGATGGTTCCTGTGAAAGGGCACGGCCGACTTCCTTCCCCGTCCTTCCCTAATCCGATGAGACCGATGACCTCGCTGTTTGGTCTCCTCCCCCAAACAACCCAACCCAACAATTTGGAACGAGACTAGTGCGACCAGGCAACATGTTTCCAGTCATCAACAGTCCAATGTCGGTGTTGACGGGCCCAGGCGAGGCGTAAAGCTTTGTGTCGTACAGTCATCAAGGCTACACTAATGGACCTACGGCTCCACAAGTCCATATATGTGATGTTTCGTTGAATGGTTCGCACGCTGACACTTGTTGATGGCCCAGCATTGAAATCTGCAGCAATTTGCGGAAGGTTTGCATTTCTGCCACGTTGAACGATTCTCTTCAGTCATCGTTCGTCCCTTTCTTGCAGGATCTACTTCCGGCCGCGGTGACGTCCATGATTTCCCTTAATCGCGTCAAGCAAACGCTGGGATGGTTCCTGTGAAAGGGCACGGCCAACTTCCTTCCCCATCCTTCCCTAATCCTATGGGACCGATACCCTTGCCTTTTGGTCCCCTCCCCAGAATCAACCAACCAACGCACCCCTCGTGGGAAATTAAAATGGCGATAAAAAACAATAAAGCTTCTCGTCAATCTCAGAGTTCATTCCTGGATTGCCAGGAGATATGCGCCCGAAATGTCAGTAGAAGAGTTGCAAATAACGCGGACACATGCCTCACGCTTAGTGACACAGACAAAAGTGTGTGTGTGTGGCGCTCATAACGAGGATCGAGAACAACACAGGGAAATCGTGAGATAAAATTTTACACATAGACGTAGATGTCTTCGGCAGTTTGCGATGAGTGTTCCTGTAGCAAAGTTGTGCGTTGCTGCCGCCGGTGTGACTCAGATGGATGGGCGGCGCCGCCCCTGGGACCGGTCCTCGCCAACCGGCGCGTCTCTCTCGGAGGAGCCCTTCGGGCGTTGGCGGCAAGCAGCAAGTTTCCTCGCCTTCCTGCGCCTCTGGCGGAGCTGCTCCTGTCTACGGCTGTGGACGCACCTGCAGCACGCGGCAGGCGGAGGCGGACAATTTCCCCGCCGATGGCGGCCGTCGCCTGTCGCGCTTTGTGAACAGAGAAGGGCCGACGTCGGGGGAGACAGCGCTCCTGTGGGGACGATATACTGGGCGCTTCTCTGTTCAGTCGCCAGCGGCGCAAGTGTCAGAGCTTCTCACAGCGCACTGCACTCGACGTGCTGCTTACACAATTTTAGACAAGGGACGTGACTTCTGGAAAATGAACACAAAAGGAAAATCACCTCCTTTGCTGAAATCATGAAATGTGCAGACGAAGAAATGATTACTTCATCCGGCTGTGCCTGTATGATCGCTACTTGAAATCCATACGTAGTATAAAAGTTTGTGTGTGTTTGTGTGTGTGTATACTACGAGTCAAGTTCTAAGGCCTCCGACTTTTTTTCTCCGGACTGGAAAGAGATAGAAACATGCGCATTGTTTTAAAACGAGGCCGCGTTCATTGTCAATACGTTCCAGAGATGGCAGCACCGTACCGCAGATGTAATTTTACCGCCAGCGGCGAGAATGAGAACTGTTTTAAATACTTGAAATGGTGACGTTTTCCTTACTTGAACAGCGTGCAATCATTCGTTTTCTGAATTTGCGTGGTGTGAAACCAATTGAAATTCATCGACAGTTGAAGGAAATCACTGGCCCGATTTTAGCCAAACTCGACAGGCATATATTTTACTGTTAGGCGACAATTACGATGAGGGTAAGAACTACCATCCATGAAAGGTACAGAGGTGGAAAGTAAGCGTAGCCTGCAATGTGTGAATTCCCAGACTTCAGTCATCCTTTGTTTGAGAATGAGAGCACTTAGCGACCCATGAAGAAGATATTTTTAGAAATATCGTAACGTAGGTCAAGTGCTAATGAACCTTTGATTTGCAACTCGTTGGCTGATTATTTCATCCTCTTTATAATTTATTACTTCTTTACTACTAACAGTAATGGCAACACATTTGCAGACGGTACGCGCCTACACAACTGAATGTAAGTGCGAAATTATTTCGTTGTACGAGGTGCATTCAAGTTCTAAGGCCTACGATTTTTTTTCTCCGGACTGGAAAGAGATAGAAACATGCGCATTGTTTTAAAATGAGGCCGCGTTCATTGTCAATACGTTCCAGAGATGGCAGCACCGTTCGGCAGATGGAATTTTACCGCCAGCGGCGAGAATGAGAACTGTTTTAAATACTTGAAATGGTGACGTTTTCCTTACTTGAACAGCGTGCAATCATTCGTTTTCTGAATTTGCGTGGTGTGAAACCAACTGAAATTCTTCGACAGTTGAAGGAGACATGTGGTGATGGAGTTATGGATGTGTCGAAAGTGCGTTCGTGGGTGCGACAGTTTAATGAAGGCAGAACATCGTGTGACAACAAACCGAAACAACCTCGGGCTCGCACAAGCCGGTCTGACGACATGATCGAGAAAGTGGAGAGAATTGTTTTGGGGGATCGCCGAATGACTGTTGAACAGATCGCCTCCAGAGTTGGCATTTCTGTGGGTTCTGTGCAGACAATCCGGCATGACGACCTGAAAATGCGAGAAGTGTCATCCAGGTGGGTGCCACGAATGCTGACGGACGACCACATGGCTGCCTGTGTGGCATGTTGCCAAGCAATGTTGACGCGCAACGACAGCATGAATGGGACTTTCTTTTCGTCGGTTGTGACAATGGATGAGACGTGGATGCCATTTTTCAATCCAGAAACAAAGCGCCAGTCAGCTCAATGGAAGTACACAGATTCACAGCCACCAAAAAAATTTCTGGTAACCGCCAGTGCTGAAAAAATGATGGTGCCCATGTTCTGGGGCAGCGAGGGTGTAATCCTTACCCATTGCATTCCAAAGGGCACTACGCTAACAGGTGCATCCTACGAAAATGTTTCGAAGAACAAATTCCTTCCTGCACTGCAACAAAAACGTCCGGGAATGGCTGCGCATGTGCTGTTTCACCAAGACAACACACCCGCACATCGAGCTAACGTTACGCAACAGTTTCTTCGTGATAACAACTTTGAAGTGATTCCTCATGCTCCCTACTCACCTGACCTGGCTCCTAGTGACCTTTGGCTTTTTCCAAGAATGAAAGACACTCTCCGTGGCCGCACATTCACCAGCCGTGCTGCTATTGCCTCAGCGATTTTCCAGTGGTCAAAACAGACTCCTAAAGAAGCCTTCGCCACTGCCGTGGAATCATGGCGTCAGCGTTGTGAAAAATGTGTACGTCTGCATGGCGATTACGTCGAGAAGTAACGCCAGTTTCATCGATTTCGGGTGAGTAGTTAATTAGAAAAAAAATCGGAGGCCTTAGAACTTGAATGCACCTCGTACATCTCCTCCCAAATCACTGGCCCGATTTTAGCCATACTCGACAGGCATATATTTTACTGTTAGGCGACAATCACGGTGAGGGTAAGAACTACCATCCATGAAAGGTACAGAGGTGGAAAGTAAGCGTAGCCTGCAATGTGTGAATTCCCAGACTTCATTCATCCTGTATTTGGGAATGAGAGCACTTAGCGACTCATGAAGAAGATATTTTTAGAAATATCGTAACGTAGGTCAAGTACTAATGAACCTTTGATTTGCAACTCGTTGGCTGATTATTTCATCCTCTTTATAATTTATTACTTCTTTACTACTAACAGTAATGGCGACACATTTGCAGACGGTACGCGCCTACACAACTGAATGTAAGTGCGAAATTATTTCGTTGTACAACACACAGCTGAGGAGATACGAAACCATAAGCAATGAGGTGCATTAAAAAAAAATAAAAATAAAAATAAAAACATGCATCGTGCATGACGTTTAAATTTATTAGTTCATTGTTGGTGATTCTATTCGCAACACATTTTGCAGATAGTATCCCCGTATGCCGCTGAATGTACCTACAAAATTATGTCTTTGTAGTAGTATTAGTATTAGTATTAGCAGTAGTAGTAATAGTAGTAGTAGTGGTGGTGGTAGTAGCAGCTTTATTCATCTGTAGATCTCTTTTTACAAGGTTATAGGACATGTCAAAGTATTTACAAGTTTAGATCAATTTAAAATAAGCTAATAAGCTAAATAGCTAACTAATAAGCTTAATAAGCTAAAATAAGCTAATTCATATACACATATATTTACAGAATTCTAGTTAGAGACAATCATTACATTTACTCCTGGTATACAATACAAATAACTTATTAAATAATGTAATGCCACACTGTTCACTCATATGTCACTATCAGTCATGGCACGCACTATACACACATTGTTTCATAATACTTCAATCACTACACACACACACACACACACACACACACACACACACACACACACACTCACACTCACATTGGTGATCTCTGGGCCATTTTTGTACTGCAGCTTCCCTTTTGATACCCTGAAAAACTGAGTCAGTATCACTCCGCAATGGGTGAGACGTTGAGCTCAGAAAGAGGAAGAGGTGATAGTATTGTGCTATGCTTAGCTTGGGGGTAAGTATTTCTAGAAAGGAAAGAAGAAGGAAAAAATAACACAAAGTGAAGGTGTAATGTTGCACGTTTTATAATCATTATTATTTATTTGAATAACTTTTTTTTATCAAACCCCTCCTCTGTTTTATTTAAGTAATGTATAAAATGTATTGCATAACAGGTACTTTTTAGTTGCCTTTTTAAATATGTGTAATTTTGCAGTTTCTTTAATATCTTTTGATAATTTATTGTAGAGTTTTATTCCTTGGTAGAAAATGCTGTTATGAGTTTTATGTTTATTTTTTCTTGGTAAATGTAAGTTGAGTCTATCTCTTCTTGCAGGCTCATGGACAGAGCTGTTTGTGCAGTAATTACCAATGTTATTTTTGATGTGTACAACTGACATGGTTCAGGAGTTATGACGTCATGAACATTAGGCACAAGGCCAGACGCTGCATGGTACGGATGTGAACGCACAATTGTAAATAAGTAACTGGGTAGCGCCGGGTTTTTCTCCGCTAGTAACTGAATAAAACACAGTAGCCAGGTTAATGTTACCTGAAAGTTTCTCTGAAGGGGCAACCGCTTGCATTCATCGAAACAGTTTTCTGTAGATCAAAAAGAATCTGAATCATTAGATTCAAATGTGATGTGTCACAAAATAGGAATTACAAAGTAGAATAGCCTCTGGCTGTAAGATTAGTTTTACAACTTTTTTCATATTACATGATCAATATCGAGACAACGTGTTCCATCTTCAGACGCAACTAAACACACAGCAACATTTTTCAGAAACTACGTTACATCAATGCCTACACTCATAACAGTATTTCTCGTGAAATACATGTTACAAGTTTTCTAGCCTGCCGGTCATAAGATCAGGTTAAAGTTCTTGTATATACTCGGAATTGTACTTACTGATAGCCAAGACTAAATATTAAACCAATATAGGTTACCAACAATATGAAATGGCTATAAAATTACTGTCGTCAAATCAATGCCTCGTAGATGCTTCTTTGCATCAGGGTGAGTGCCATGTTATGCACTCATCGTCTGAAACAGTCCCTCTTAAGTACACACTACACAATGTGTTCATATCCATCTTCATTTAGCATTTGCGTAAGCGCAAAAAGGTATCGCACCATAACCACGAAAAAATACCTCCACATTCAAGTACCACGTGTAACAGTGGCTCCCGCCTTGCCCAAATCGTGGAGACCCATACACACAGAATTTAAGTATGAAGCGTCTTGAACTTTTTTTTTTTTTAATTAGCAACCTGCCACGGCTTCGTGCGGATAGCACTAAGTTCAAAAATGGTTCAAATGGCTCTGAGCACTATGCGACGTAACTTCTGAGGTCATCAGTCGCCTAGAACTTAGAACTAATTAAACCTAACTAACCTAAGGACATCACACACATCCATGCCCAAGGTAGGATTCGAACCTGCGACCGTAGCGGTCGCTCGGCTCCAGACTGTAGCGCCTAGAACCGCACGGCCACACCGGCCGGCTAGCACTAAGTACCGGATGGTTGTAATTAAAGCGCAGCTACTCAAAGAGGTCGAGTATGGATTGTAACTATCGTATGGCAGCGAGACAAGGTAGATATCGTAACTCGTTAATGTTCCAATTTTGGCCACCAGGTGCAATTCTGGTGCTGTTTTGCATCTCATCGACGTCTCCGGTGCTCATATTGAACAAATTGTGTAAGCAGCGGTTAATAATAGTATCAACGTTATGAGTGTCTCTTTTGTTTCACCTTTTCTGTCATGTCCAGTTCCCAATACATTACATATAGAAATATTTCTATACGTCTTTCTTGCATTCACGGCGCTAGATTTGCACCTGGTGGCCAGAATTGAAAGTAATTTTTTTGTCTAGCGTAAATCGGTTCCGCACTAACGCGGTGGAATATCTGCCAAGTTCCGCTGTCATCCGATAATTGTAGCCCACACTGAACATCTGTGAGTAGCCACCGGTATTTACAACGGAAAGACTTTTCTACGTGTCTGTGGGGCAGTCCTGGCAGTGAGAAAACGGTTCAGCTAGAGCATGTGCAGCGGCAAGAATTGCTCTCTGTGCCGCCGGCTAACACAGTGTGTTCGTTGTTGCGCAGTACCGGTAGCTACACAGCAGGTGGATCGGACCTGCGCTTACAGCCTTAGCTGGCGCCGGCGGCACACAGCGGCCAGGTCGGACCGGTCGCGCTAATTGAAATCCACACACGGCGCTAACGAGCGGTCCTGACGAGGCAGCGCCGAGAGCGGCAGTCTGCAGGGGCCGTTCCCTGGCATCCCAGCGACGCCGCGATAAACTGCGCCGATGGCGCCAGCCGCGATACGCTTTTGATCTCGGCTCGGCGAACCCTCGCCGAGAGAAATATTTCCTTTGACACTGGACTGCGGGTAATGATGGCCAGCATGGAAGCGGTTTATCTCTCCACGCCTGAAAATAACTACGATCTACAGCTCATCAACTGAGATGTAATTCATACATGAACCGGATTATTTAATGACATTTGTAATTTTAAGATAGTAGTACACGGTCTCTTTCGGAAAATATACTTGATTATTCACAACTGTCGTAATCGCATTTCTGGGCTTTTGATAGTTTCGGTTCTTACAACTACAAGGTTGCATGCCAGCTAGCTCCGTAGATGATGAATAAATTGAGAGACTGTTGGATGAGATAAAAAGAATTATTCAAGACGAAAATTTAACTGCGGAGAGGGATTGGAATACGATAGCAGGAAAAGGAAGTGAAGGAAAAATTGCGGGAGAACGTGGACAGGGGGAAAGAAACGACAGAGGAAGCCACGTGGCACAATCCTGCACAGAGCATAACTTAATTATCACTAATATGTAGTTTAAGAAATTTGAAAGAATGTTTTATACGTGGAAGAGTCCTGGAGAGACTGGAAGGTTTGAAATACACTATGTGATCATAGTGCTGCCACCTACTGCCAGGTGCTCCATATTAGCGACTTCAGTCATCAATAGACATCGTGAAAGAGCAGAATGGGGCGCTCCGCGGAGCTCAAGGGCTTCGAATGTGGTCACGTGGTTGCGTGTTACTTGTGTTATACGACTGTACGTGAGATTTACACATTCCTAAACATCCCTAGGTTCACTGTTTCCGATGTGTAACTGAAGTGGAAAAGTGAAGGGACACATACAGCACAAAAGCGTACAGGCTGACTTCATCTGTTGACTGACAGAGACTGCCGACAGTCGAAGAGGGTCGTAATGTGTAATAGGCAGACATCAACGCAGACCATCACACAGGAATTCCAAAATGCATAAGGATACACTGCAAGTACTATGACAGATGGGCTGGAAGTGAGAAAATTTGGATTTCATGGTCGAGCGGCTCCTCATAAGCCACACATCACGCAGGTAAATGCAAAACGACGCCTCGCTTGGTGTAAGGATCGCAAACATTGGACGATTGAACTGTGGAAAAATGTTGTGTGGAGTGACGAATCACGGTACACAATGTGGAGATCCGATGGCAGGGTGTGGGTATGGCGAATGCCCGGTGAACGACATCTACCAGCGTGTGCAGTGGCAACAGTACGAGGTGCATTCAAGTTCTAAGGCCTCCAATTTTTTTTCTAATTAACTACTCACCCGAAATCGATGAAACTGGCGTTACTTCTCGACGTAATCGCCCTGCAGACGTACACATTTTTCACAACGCTGACGCCATGATTCCATGGCAGCGGCGAAGGCTTCTTTAGGAGTCTGTTTTGACCACTGGAAAATCGCTGAGGCAATAGCAGTACGGCTGGTGAATGTGCGGCCACGGAGTGTGGAAAAAGCCAAAAGTCCCTAGGAGCCAGGTCAGGTGAGTAGGGAGCATGAGGAATCACTTCAAAGTTGTTATCACGAAGAAACTGTTGCGTAACGTTAGCTCGATGTGTGGGTGCGTTGTCTTGGTGAAACAGCAAACGCGCCGTCCTTCCTGGACGTTTTTGTTGCAGTGCAGGAAGGAAATTGTTCTTCAAAAGATTTTCGTAGGACGCACGTGTTACCGTAGTGCCCTTTGGAACGCAATGGGTAAGGATTACGCCCTCGCTGTCCCAGAACATGGACACCATGATTTTTTCAGCACTGGCGGTTACCCGAAATTTTTTTGGTGGCGGTGAATCTGTGTGCTTCCATTGAGCTGACTGGCGCTTTGTTTCTGGATTGAAAAATGGCATCCACGTCTCATCCATTGTCACAACCGACG
Source organism: Schistocerca cancellata (assembly GCF_023864275.1). NCBI lineage: Eukaryota > Metazoa > Arthropoda > Insecta > Orthoptera > Acrididae > Schistocerca > Schistocerca cancellata. The sequence continues at coordinate 811,453,033 of NC_064628.1, forward strand.
AAAAGAAAGTCCCATTCATGCTGTCGTTGCGCGACAACATTGCTCGGCAACATGCCACACGGGAAGCCATGTGGTCGTCCGTCAGCATTCGTGGCACCCACCTGGATGACACTTTTCGCATTTTCAGGTCGTCATGCAGGATTGTGTGCACAGAACCCACAGAAATGCCAACTCTGGAGGCGATCTGTTCGACAGTCATTCGGCGATCCGCCAAAACAATTCTCTCCACTTTCTCGATCATGTCGTCAGACCGGCTTGTGCGAGCCCGAGGTTGTTTCGGTTTGCTGTCACATGATGTTCTGCCTTCATTAAACTGTCGCACCCACAAACGCACTTTCGACACATCCATAACTCCATCACCACATGTCTCCTTCAACTGTGGATGAATTTCAATTGGTTTCACACCACGCAAATTCAGAAAACGAATGATTGCACGCTGTTCAAGTAAGGAAAACGTCCCCATTTAAGTATTTAAAACAATTCTCATTCTCGCCGCTGGCGGTAAAATTCCATCTGGCGTACTGTGCTGCCATCTCTGGGACGTATTGACAATGAACGCGGCCTCATTTTAAAACAATGCGCATGTTTCTATCTCTTTCCACATCCGGAGAAAAAAAAATCGGAGGCCTTAGAACTTGAATGCACCTCGTAAAATTCGGAGGCGGTGGTGTGGTCGTGATTTTCATGGAGGGGGCTTGCATCCTTGTTGTTTTGCGTGGAACTATCACAGCACAAACCTACAATGAAGTTATAAGCACCTTCTTGCTTCCCATTATTGAAGAGCAATTCGGGAATGGTGATTGCATCTTCCAACACGATCGAGCACCTGTTCATAATGCACGGCCTATGGCTGAGTGGTTACACGACAGTAACATCCCTGTAATGGGCTAGTCTGCACAGAGTCCTGACCTGAATCCTATAGAACACCTTAGGGATGTTTGGAACGCCAACTTCGTACCAGGCCTCACCGACCGACATCGATATCTCTCCTCAGTGCAGTACTCCGTGAAGAATGGGCTGCCATTCTCCAAGAAACATTCCAGCACCTGATTGAACGTACGCCTGCGAGAGTGAAAGCTGTCATTAAGGTTAAGGGTGGGTCAACATCATACTGAATTCAGCATTACCGATGAAGGGCGCCACGAACTTGTAAGTCATTTTCAGCTAGGTATCCAGATAATTTTCATCACATAGTGTATATTAGATAATGGTAAGAGACACATTTCCAGGGGCAGATGTCGATAATGATCACAATTTATTGGTTACGAAGTGTAGATAAAAAGTGAAGAATTTGCAAAAAGATAAGAAATTAAGGAAATGGGACTTGCATAATATGAGAGCTCAGAGGTATCTGAGTGGTGCAGAAGGAGCATTAAACAACACTTGACCGAACAGGGGAAAGGAATACAATAGAAGATGGGTGTGTATCTTTGAAATATGTAACAGTGAAGGCAGTATAAGAATGATAAAAGGGTAAGACCCCGCAGGAATCTTTAAAGAACACACGAGATATTACCAAGCGAGATGGCGCAGTGGTTAGCACACTGGATCGCACTCGGGACGACGATGGTTCAAACCCGGGTCCTGCCATCCTGTTTTACGTTTCCGTGATTTACCTAAATCACTTCAGGCAAATGCCGGGATGGTTCCTTTGAAAGGGCACAGCCGACTTCCTTCCGCATGCTTCCATAATCCGATGGAGCCGATGACCTCGCTGTTTGGTTCTCCCCCCCCCCCCCTGAAATCAACCAACCACACGAGGTATTGAATCTAACTGACGAAAGGAGCAAATATAATGCATTAACTAAACAGGAAAAAGTCCGCCCCAGGTAGCTGAGTGGTCAGCGCGACAGACTGTCAATCCAAAGGGCCCGGGTTCGGTTCCCGGCTGGGTCGGAGATTTTCTCCGCTCAGGGACTGGATGTTGTGTTGTCCTAATCATCATCATTTCATCCCCTTCGACGAGCAAGTCGCCGAAGTGGCGTCAAATCGAAAGACTTGCACCAGGCGAACGGTCTACCCGACGGGAGGCCCTCGTCACACGACATTTCATTTCATTTCAACAGGAAAAAGGTAATATACATGAGATGGACATGAAACGTAAGATCTCAAAGCAGGAATGGCTAGACGAGAAATAAAAGGACGTAGAAACGCGCACAACTAAGGGAAAGATAGGCACCACCTACAGAAATATTAAAGAAGCCTTTGGAGAAAAGAGAAGCAGCTGTATGAAAAGCAAGAGCTCGGATGCAAAACCAATAATAAGCAACGAAGAGAAAACTGACAGGTGAAAGGAACAAACTGAAGGGCTCTATAATGGAAATGGACTTAGAGGTAATATTACAAATAGGAAATGAATGAAGATGAAACAGAGGATATGATTCTGCGATAACAATTTAACACTGCACTGAAACACCTAAGCGGAAACAAAGCCTCTGGAGCAAATGATAATCCCTTAGCAATGTTGAGGTCTTTGGGAGCACCAGCCATGAGAAAACAATACCACCTGGTGTGCAAGGTATGTGAAACAGACAAAATACCGCCAGGCTTCAAGATGAATGTAATAATCCACATTTGGAAGAAGGTATGTATTGCCATTTGTGCATATAATTGATTCATCTCTTTATTAAGTAATGGTTGCGAATCACTGGCACGAAATGTTTACCAAGGAATGGAAAAACTAGTACAAGCCGACGTCAAGAAAGATCACTTTGTTTATTTGAGAAATCTACAAACATTTAGAGGCTATACTGACATTACTACTTATCTTAGAAGATAGACTGAAGAAAGACATACATATGTTTATAGCTTTTGTGAATTTAGAGAAAGTTTTTGATAATGTTGACTGGAATATACTCTATGAAATTCTATTCGCTAGTCGCAGAGTTTAAGTAACCAGCTTGAGACATGCCTTTGTGCTTCTAGACGAAAGTCTAAGGCACTTTGGCAGACGGAAGGCGGACTATATGTTCTTTGTGATGTGCAAGTGTTTTCTGATACACATAGGAAAACAGAGTATGACGGGTATCTATAGCAGATGACTTTCAGTTTGATCTGCCATTATTTATACACTATCAGGGAAAAATGCATCACTGTAAATGACAAGGCCATTCTATTCACAAGTTCTTTGACAGCTATTTCATCATCGTAAGAGTATGTGATAGCGAAGTCAGACCAAATGAAAAACACATGCCACAGAAAAGGGTGCCCAAACGGTACCATCAATGCATTATTTGGGAATGTCAGATATGACCTCGGTTTGCGGAATGCCGGGGTATACCAGAGCTAGTGACAATGTGGCATGGCATGTATTGCACAAAATGTGCGCATAATTGAAGATCGATGTCGAGAATGTCAGCGGCACAGTCAACTGATGTAGCCCAACCAGTCGGCGGTCACAGACCACTGTTTGTGATGGAATATTGGGACAGTGTCGTTAGAGAAGCTATCGAAATTCGCACCAGGAATAATCTTATTAACCGGGACTGCGGATATAATCTCAGCAAGGCTTGGGAGCCAGCACTGGGTCTAATTAAGACAACCCTCAGCAACTATAATGATCTGACGATCAGGGCAGATAGAGCAACTACGTCGACGCTACCACAGACGCCAACGTGAGTGAGCGTCTCCGTGACTACTGACGCGCTCCCTTTGGCGCAGACAGCGAAGGGAACGGCTTGCGGTAAGGTAAACAAGTCGGCTGCGCGCCCCATGGAGCTGAGTTCGCAAGCGCGGCTGACGATGGCGACATGTCTGATCTCCGAAATATTGTGCCGGTTGGACAGTACGGACCGACGTTACATCGGTGAACTGTTCGATCTGAAGGAATTAATTCCCAGTTGGGACACTAAAAGTAGTAGATGAAGTTTGCTGTTTGGGCAACAAAATAACTGACGAAGGTCGACGTAGAGAGAATATTAAGTACAGATTGGCTATAGCTCAAAAAATCTTATAAAGAGGAATTATTTAAAATCTAAATGAGTTGGTTTGGAAGTCTTTTCTGAAAATACGTGTCTTGTTTGTAGCCGTATACGTTAAGTGTAACGTGGACGATAGACAGTTCAGGCAAGAAGAAAATAGAATGTCTGAGATGTTGCTGAAGATTAGATGGGTATATCGAGTAATTAATGAGAGGCTACTGAATATTATTGGAGGAAAAAGCTATTTACGACGCAATATGACTGGACGAAGAGAGCACTTCATAGGTCACATCGTGAGACATGAAGTAATCGTCAGTTTGATAACAGAATGAAGTGTTCAGGATAAAAATTGTAGAGGGAGACCAAGTGATGAATACTGTAAGCATATTGTAATGGATGAAAGTTGCAGGTGTTGTTCGGAGTTGAAGAGGCTGATACAGGATAGGCTAGCGAGAAAATCTGCATCAAACCAGTCTTCAGACCAAATACCACAACAGCAATGAGTCATTATGAGGACCAGCATGTAATTACTACAGCTACACGTCAGTGGTCAAGAGGTGCCACAGTGGTTCATTTAAAGTGATCGCAATGGGTGCTAAATGACTGTAGGCCAGTAATTGTCGTAGCGGAGACTAGGCCCAGTGATGTCTCGGTAAACTATCGTTAAGACCAGCATGAGGACAATTGTGAGCGAAGTAGGACTTATTGTTCTAGTGAAAAAAAAGAAAAAAAACTCAAGGAGTCTGTCGTGCATGTACTAAATTTTATGCGTGTATTTGGGTGCTGCTGCACCTTGCACATTGACACCAACATCAGCTCACTTTCAAGTCTCGCAAATTTTTTAGGAAGCCCAGCAACATAGCCTCCATGAAATTCGTTACTCATTCATTGCAGGCTTCCGCGGCCCAAAACCACATGTCTAACCTCAGTCTTTGTTTTTTCGATTAGGTTTATTTTTGTGCGTTTGAATCTCTATGGCATATCTGTACAACGTAGCATAGTACTGATTACACATTTGCAGGCGTTACTGCTGCATAAAACAAACAGCGCCAGCTCCTCCACACAGCAAGGTCTACAATACGCGTCGGTGCGGCTCTGCGATCTTTCGAAGCAGTCTGATGACGTCAAGGCTCAATCGTTGCTTGCGTACGTATAAGCAGTTCGGCTTGCTGAGCTTGTATGAGTTTCAAACAACTATCTGAGTCTTTGTAGCCTCTAATGTTGCCTCCGACATTAGCAGACGAAACATTGGGCACAGAAACACCCCTTAGACCCCTTTAACAAACACCATGAAGGGTGAAATTCATTGTGCTCGTCGACGTTGTTGTGGTGTGTGTACAGTATTTGCAAGAAAGAAATTCGCTTTATCCACTATTTCATGAATGTCACATGACTTTACTCTCTGCTCACGTCAAGGAAATCGTTCGTGTCCTTTCAAAGGAACCATTATGCAATTCACCTTAAGCGGTTTCGACCTAAATGTCGATGACCAGACGTGGTTTCGAACCACTGACCTCCGCAGGACGAGTCCGGGCTCTAACAACTGCGTCGGTAAAGTTACTGAAGGCGGAGCTTTACCTCTGACTGGATTAGTATCGAGAATATAAATCGGTTGATTCCTTCTCAGTGAAGCATTCTCTCTGTGGCTGACTTTGGTAGACCACGGGAAACCCAATATGATCGTCCGGTCGGAGGTATAAACCTCCTCCCAGCTCTTGCACGTTGTCTACTTCTCTACAGTGTCATTAAGAGGGCTGTGGGGATTAACGAACACACCCATCCTAATCACAGATTGTCATCAACAGCGTAAAATACCCTCACTCCACGGGACGCTTCTTATAGGTTTGGAATTCAGTCGAGGATATTCGCTAAGAGTTTGGGTACCACTAAGTGTTGAAATTCGTTTTAACTGGATTCTCAGGGGAGGTGATGCTGCAATTAAATGCCTAGTAAAGAGTCCCCTTAAAAGTACAATACATGCTGTTTGTTACAGCTTTCTGATACACGTAATACACGATAAAACGACATGTTCGCAACGTGGATAAGTTAGCAGTGGAATACGAGTATTACACATAAATTAACAGTCCGTCAGTTACAATTTTGCAACAGAAGAACATAAAAATCTTTAAATTTTGCGTACGAAGTCTAGAGACACGGAAAGCTATGAACCTTGGACAATGTAGATAAAAGTCTGTCTCACAGTGAACCACGAGGCGAGTCAACCATTGCTAACAGAGGAAAGTACAACAAAAAAGTAGTCAGGATTCCCCATAGAAACGCCATGAACGTATTAAACACATATGATTAAAACAAGGCATGAAAATTGGTCGATTTTTACCACGAGATGTCTTCAGACACACTACAAGTAATTTCGAGCCATGTTATCGTGGAATACCTTACAGACACTAGCTACCGACTGACCTACACAAATACAGGATCAACATCCCGTCGCATGAAAAATTGTTGGCTGGACAAACTACTGAGGTATACCTCTGGATACTGGCCAGTTCTGGAATCCATAACAATACGTTCAACTTCCGACTGGATTCATAAAATAGACTGTCAGCTCGAAGTGACACTATGCGGCAAGATTACTTTTTGGGATTATTTCAGTGAAAAATCCCCACCGGCTACTATCTCTTTTAACTAAAACTGGCTTCTACCCTACAGCTTTCTGTTAAGACCAGGATACACACGTCAGCTTCCTCTCATGTTAACAGACGTGAGAAACTTTGGCATCTCCCTTAACCATGGACTGCATTCGAGGTACTACCAGAAATTAAGGTCAAATGAAGATATTCCAGAGATACATAAATAAAAGTCATAGACAGATTCAGATAATCACACACGTTAAATAAAGCCATAAATTACAGATACAACAAGCTCCTTTAATGACTTAATGTGATATCACTGAAATGAGTGGCAACATGTGCTTAAACGGTTCAGATTTTACAGGTTGCTGGACCGGCAGTCGCTGATCGTTCAACATGAGCAAAATGGCACCCAAGAAATATTTCAATACACAAGAAAATAAAAGCGAACGAGAGTTGTGTTCTGTTAGATGATGATACGACAGCAGTCGGGGGTTTAACATAACTGATCTGCAGGTTGGATGACGTCTCAGTTCGATTGTAGCTGTTCGAACTACCATTATCGTATCTATTAATCGAGTTGTCGCAGATCTATATCTACATCTTCGTGAACTACTCTGCTATTCACAATAGTACCTGACAGAGGGTTCAATGAATCACCTTGAAGCTGTCTCTCTCGAAGGGCGCGCGGGAAAAACGAGCACTTAAATTTTTCTGTGCGAGCCCTGATTTCTCTTATTTTATCGTGACGGTCATTTCTCCCTTTGTACGTGGGTGCCAACAGAACGTTTTCACAATCGGAGGAGAAAACTCGTGATTGAAATTTCATGAGAAGATCCCGTCGCAAACGAAATCGCCTTTATTTTAATAATTGCCACTGCAATTCACGTATCATGTCTGTGGCACTATGGTGAAATAGGGATTTCACGATAATACAATTCTTTGAACTTTTTCGATGTCATCCGTCAGTCGCACCTGATGCGGATCCCACACCGCACATCAATACTCCAGAATAGGGTTTACAAGCGTGGTGTAAGCAGTCTCTTTAGTAGACCTGTTGCACCTTCTAAGTGTTGTGCCAATGAATAGCACTCTTTGGTTTGCTCTACCCACAACACTAGCTATGTGATCGTTCCAATTTACGTTATTTGTAATTGTAATTCCTAAGTGATTAGTTGAATTTACAGCCTTCAGGTTTGAGTGATTTATCGCGTAATCGAAATTTAGCGGATTTCTTTTATTGCTTGTGTAAATAACTTCACACTTTTCTTTATTTACAGACAATCGTCACTTTTCACACCATACAGGTAACGTATCTGAATCATTTTTCAATTCGCTTTGGTCATCTGATGACTTTACAAGACGGTAAATGGCAGCATCATCTGCAAACAATCTAAGAGGGCTACTCAAATTGTCACCTATGTCGTAAATAGAGATCAAGAGCAGTAGAGGGCCTATAACACTTCCTCGGGGAACGCCGGATGTTACTTCTGTTTTACTCGATGACTTTCCCTCTATTACTACGACCTGTGACTTTTCTGACAGGAAATCACGAATCCAGTTGCACAACTGAGGCGATATTCCATAGGCAAGCAGCATTGTTAGAAGACGCTTATGAGGAACGGTGTCGAAAGCCTTCTGGAAGTCTAAAAATATGGAATCAATTTGACATCCCCTGTCGATAACGCTCATTACTTCATGAGCGTAAAGAGTGAGTTGTGTTTCACAAGAACGATATTTTCTGACTGCGTGCTGACTATGTGTCAATAAATCGTTTTCTCCGAGGTAATTCATAATGTTCGAACACAGTATATGTTGCAAAACACTACTGCAAATCGACATTAGTGACATGGACCTCTAATTGAGCGAATTACTCCTATTTCCCTTTTTAGCATTGGTGTGACTTGAGCAATTTTCCAGTTTTTAGGTGCGGTTATTTCTCTGAGCGATCGGTTGTATATAATTGCTAAATATGGAGCTATTATATCAGCATACTCTAAAAGGAATCTGACTGGTATAAAATCTGGACCGGAGGCCTTGTCTTTATTAAGCGATTTGATCTCCTTTGCTACACCGAGGATATCTGCTTCTATGTTTCTCATCTTCGCAGTTGTTCTTGATTGGAATTAAGGAATATTTACTTCGTCTTCTTTGGTGAAGGAGTCTCGGGAAAATGTGTTTAATAACTCTGCCTTTGTGGCACTGTCATTAGTGACTTCACCGTTATTATCGTGCGGTGAAGGTATTGATTGCGTCTTGCCACTGGTGTGCTTTATGTACGACCAGAATCTCTTTGGGTTTTCTACCATATTCCGGGACAGAGTTTCGTTGTGGAAAATATTAAAAGCATATCGCATTGACATATAGCGTGGACGTGAACCGTATGTGCAGTTGACGGACTTTTAGCGAGGGCGTATAGTGGGCATGCGGGAGGCCGGGTGGACGTACCGCCGAATTGCTCAACACGTGGGGCGTGAGGTCTCCACAGTACATCGATGTTGTCGCCAGTGGTCGGCAGAAGGTGCACGTGCCCGTCGACCTGGGACCGGACCGCAGCGACGCACGGATGCACGCCAAGACCCTAGGATCCTACGCAGTGCCGTAGGGGACCGCACCGCCACTTCCCAGCAAATTAGGGACGCTGTTGCTCCTGGGATATCGGCGAGGACCATTCGCAACCGTCTCCATGAAGCTGGGCTACGGTCCCGCACACCGTTAGGCCGTCTTCCGCTCACGCCCCAACAGCGTGCAGCCCGCCTCCAGTGGTGTCGCGACAGGCGTGAATGGAGGGACGAATGGAGACGTGTCGTCTTCAGCGATGAGAGTCGCTTCTGCCTTGGTGCCAATGATGGTCGTATGCGTGTTTGGCGCCGTGCAGGTGAGCGCCACAATCAGGACTGCATACGACCGAGGCACACAGGGCCAACACCCGGCATCATGGTGTGGGGAGCGATCTCCTACACTGGCCGTACACCACTGGTGATCGTCGAGGGGACACTGAATAGTGCACGGTACATCCAAACCGTCATTGAACCCATCGTTCTACCATTCCTAGACCGGCAAGGGAACTTGCTGTTCCAACAGGACAATGCACGTCCGCATGTATCCCGTGCCACCCAACGTGCTCTAGAAGATGTAAGTCAACTACCCTGGCCAGCAAGATCTCCGGATCTGTCCCCCATTGAGCATGTTTGGGACTGGATGAAGCGTCGTCTCACGCTGGTCCAACTGAGGCGCCAGGTGGAAATGGCATGGCAAGCCGTTCCACAGGACTACATCCAGCATCTCTACGATCGTCTCCATGGGAGAATAGCAGCCTGCATTGCTGCGAAAGGTGGATATACACTGTACTAGTGCCGACATTGTGCATGCTCTGTTGCCTGTGTCTATGTGCCTGTGGTTCTGTCAGTGTGATCATGTGATGTATCTGACCCCAGGAATGTGTCAATAAAGTTTCCCCTTCCTGGGACAATGAATTCACGGTGTTCTTATTTCAATTTCCAGGAGTGTATATTTGGCAGGCATTTTTCGTTGCTTCTGCAACAGCGATCTGACCTGTTTTGTGTACCATGGGTATCAGTACCATCACTTATTAATTTATGTGCTATATATCTTTCAATTGCTGTCGATGCTATATCTCTGAAATCATTCCACATCGTGCTTACATGATCAGAACGAAAGGAGTGGAGACTCTCTCTTCAAAAGACGTTAAGAGTGTTTTTATCAGCTTTTTTTTTTAATAGATGTACTTTGCGTTTCTTTTTGATGGTTGCGGGTGTTACGATATTGAGCCTAGCAGCAACTGCCTTGTGGTCGCTGATCTCTGTAACCGTCATGATACTCCCTATTTGTCCAGTATTATTTGTTGCTAAGAGGTCAAGTATGCTTTCGCGACCATTTACGCTTCGAGTGGGCTAATGTACTAACTGTTCAAAATAATTTTCTGAGAAAGCAGCAGTACAATTTCGTATGACGTTTTAACCTGCCGCCGACTTGAAACGCTTAATTTTTCCAGCCTATCGATGGTAGAGTGAAATCGCCGCCGACAAAAAATTGGGGAACCTATTTGAAATAAGACTCAAGTTTTCTTTGACCTGTTCAGCAACTACTGTATATCTTCTGAGTCGGGGGTCGGTAAAACGATCCAATTAACAGTTTAGTCCGATTGTGAAGTATTGTAAGTAGGCTGTTTAGGTTCTTATATTGGTAACGCCACGTAGCGCTCTGTATGAAAATCACTGGCTGTGCTTTGTGCAGTCTGTGGCTGGGTGGCATTGTTGGAATTTGCTATTGTAGTGTTGGGCAGTTGGCTGTTAACAGCGCGTAGCGTTGCGCAGTTGGAGGTGAGCCGCCAGCAGTGGTGGATGTGGGGAGAGAGATGGCGGAGTTTTGAGAGCGGATGATCATCAGAGACAGTAAATTTATAAGACTGGATGTCATGAACTGATTATATATATTATATAATGACTTTTGAACACTATTAAGGTAAATACATTGTCTGTTCTATATCAAAATCTTTCATTTGCTAACTATGCCTATCAGTAGTTAGTGACTTCAGTAGTTAGAATCTTTTATTTAGTTGGCTGTATTGGCGCTCGCTGTATTGCAGTAGTTCGAGTAATGAAGATTTTTGTGAGGTAAGTGATTCATGAAAGATATAGGTTATTGTTAGTCATGGCCATTCTTTTGTAGGGATTATTAAAAGTCAGATTGCGTTGCGCTAAAAATATTGTGTGTCAATTTATTGATGATCAGAATAAGTAAAGAGAGAAATGACTGAGAACGTTCAGTTTTGCTCAGCTGTTTGAAAATCAAATAACGTAACGGGTTCACCAGCACAGTAATTCACTAATTTTTCTAAGGGGACGTTTCATATGTCGACCCTTAGCCGAAGATACTTCACTGGAATCTTCTAATTTTTTCTTGTAGTTTGTGTAATTAGTGTAGCTATTGATTATTGCTAGCGCAAAGTGCGAATATTGCCGGTTGAAATGTACTGCTGAATAGCACTGAGGAACATGTTTCAGACACCAGTGCATTGTTATAACAGTTAATGCAACAAATGGGACAAAGGCTACAAAAGTTAGACACAACGCTTGAACAAAATGAGAAACAAATTGGACAAAAATCTTCAAAAGGTAGACCCAATGCACCAAAATCAAAAACAGTCACAGCAACAGCTTCAAAAGTTAGACACCACGCTTCAACAAACACGTGAAGGTTTCACTGCTGAGTTACTTAAAATGGAAACGAAATGTCAAAATGTCTGTAATGACGTAAAAACACAAATTTGTGAGCATTTTTAAACTATTTTTTCGCGTCATGAAAATGCATTACTGGATCACGAAGCAGCCATAAAAGAACTGCAAACTATTGTTCATGAAAATCACGACACCTTGCAAACTTCAATTGACTCAGTGGCATCTACCGATTCAGTTACGCAACTTAAAAGTACACACGATTTCAACGCAAATGGACACTCTGAAACTTGGTTCAGAAAAACACACTGAGGGAATAAGTTCACTATCGGAGAAAGTAGCCGAACTTTCGGATCATTTCACAAACTTACCTACAAAGGTAGATGATGTTCTGAATGACACAAGACCTGTAGCCTTCACTGACACGGAAGAGTATGAATAAATTAAGAAATTCAAACAAAATCAGAATCAAATTAATACGCAACACAAAAGAGAAATCCGGGAAGTACAAGATCAGTTGGTACAAGTAATACAAGAATTACATATTTCAGAGGACACCCTTGCTCCAACACGAGAAGAGGGACTTAGAAATACGGAAAAGCCACAAAATAATAACACAGGGCATTTCGGAAATTATGAAAGAAATTGGCAAGGTGAACCGAATTTTGAGATGGAACCGCCGACAAGACGTAACAATGACTGATATGCGACTCGCCGACACGATGATTTTGACTATAAGCTGTTCATTACTACACGTAAATCCAACACATTTAAGAATTCTGGCAACGACATTCATCCATAAGCGTGGCTTCATCAATTCTCTCATTGTTTATCTCCCAACTGGTCATTAGAGCACAGATTAGAATTTATGTGTGGCTACTTAGAGAATGAACCAGCTGTAAGAATGCGATCGTTCATTCACGATTGCCACAGTGAAGGAGAATTTTATCATGCCTTCCTCTCAGCATATTGGTCTCAAGCTACACAAGACCGAGTAGAACATAGCCTCATAATGATGAAACATTTCGAACAATCTGAATTTTCCAGTCTTTTCAAATATATATCAATTATATTCAAATATATATCAAACCCATACAGACCCTTAGAACTCATCTGCATTTGCTTAATCAAATTGCCTGAACATTTACGACATATTATTTTAGCAGGACGTTGCAAAGACAGCATTGAAGCTTTTCAGGGACTCTTACAAGAATAAGAAAATGACACTGACAATCACGGGACGCGAAAACAGGAACACAACAATTACAGGTCACATCCGTCACAATTCTGCGATGACAGAAATAATAAAGGGAAACGACAAGGCTATTCTTACAATGTAAATCGTGACCAAAACAGACACCACCCATATGACAACCGTTGGCGGAGTAGTAGTAATTACAGGGAAAGATCATCTCTCTGCAGTAATGGCTATCACAGAGACAATCAGAGAAACAGACAATATGGGAACCAAAATAATTATTATCAAGGGAGACAGAATAACTTCAGACGCAACGGTCCACCGCGCAGTTACGATTTCGGGAGAAATTCTCCACCACATGACCGACAAAAAAGAAACTATGTAAACTACCGACAAAACGACAGACCTGAATTTCATCAGAACTGGTGGCATTCAAACGGGGCAGGGCCCTCTCGACAAGGTGAATTTGTAGAAGTTAGATCTCCAAATCCCAATAACGACGCGCGTCAACAAAGAGACAATAGGCAATGACTCACACACCTGGCAGCCACAAAACGTACTTATGAAGCTGACGACGTAGCTGCCGTGGCTAGTAATTAAGTAAAAATGGAAGACATTAGGGACATCTTACACCAGGAACACGACGTAAAACATAACAACATTGCATATCCTGTAATTCACATTACAGTAAATGACGTAAAATTTATGGCAGTACTTGACTCTGGCAATCCCATTTCAGTAATTAGTGAAACAGACTTTAGCAAATGCAACGAATCGAACGATTGCCTCACTCTTCCTTTACGTAAGATTAAATTACAAGGTGCAATTTTTGGAAAAAGTGTAGACGTACGTGAACAAACCAACTTAGAATTCCATGGTCAAAGTCACAGCTTCTCTATGAAATTTCTTATTGTTCCGGTACTGTCGACGGAAATTATATTGGGAGTAGACTTTTAGAATGAATACAAAGCAGTTTTAAACTTTCACAATGCTGAAATAAATTTAGATAAAGAAGATAAGTCAATAGCTTTGAAATTTGAAGATTGGCTCTCAAACCATGACGAGGAAATTAATCGGCTTTACCTGCTGTTAGACAACAGTTCGGAATTTTCGACGGAACTTGACACTGAAAGGTGGCTTTCATTTGTGACATTCATTTCGCAGATGATTCTGCATATTTGGAGTAAATATACCCATATAATGGTTAATTAGTCTTATTAGGTGGATTAGAAAGAGAGATACGTGATGATTAGACACATGTCTGAAAGAATACTGGCTTTGGTAATGGTAATATTTAGTTGCATGCTGTAGGTGTAAGCAAAGTGGATTTGCCAGTGGAGGCGGGAAGGCGAAGGCCGGTGAGCGCCGGAAGAGCATTGTGCAGGGGCCGGGTGTCCCAGAGGATGCGGCCACTGACCTGCAAGCATCAAAAGGAATGCCGCCGGGTGCCAGGTGAGAGACAGAGGGGAAATGTCGAGCAGACAGAGAGCGTCCAATGTACGCGCTGGCGCCGCCCGGTCGCGCGCTGTTTTAGCGGCAAACGGGCTGAGCTCTGGCTGGGTAGTTCATAAGAAAGTGTGGGAAACGCTGAGGGTCAACGCCCGCTGTTTGGACAGAGAAATTTTTGGATAGGTGGAGAAACTGTATCACTCCGCGAGGGAGATGTGGGAGGCCTTTGCAGGGTCGGGATTGGCTGATTAGAGTTTGGTGGCAAGATCGTCGCAAAAGCATTGTGCAGAGCGAGGCAGGAGAGAGCGTCTTGTGCCGTAAAAGCGCACAGTCGCAAAGTTCGGTAGCTCTGAGATAGGGACTTAGAGTCTGAAGAGTGTGCTGTGTGTGATCTACAGTCTGCAGCCACACTCGGACATCAGCGTCCACGAAAGGCATTGCATTGACTACTAGTATAAATGCAGTTGATTCCGCCTTATAGGCTGGCAGTCACCATTGAACGTAGTCAACCAGTGCATAGAGCTATCATACTGGTATTGCACGTTAGTACAAGACACATTGGGCTGCACCGTAAAGGTTGTTGATCCAGTCTTGAAAGCATTGTATACCATTTAGAGGCAATATAGGGCTAGTGGTATTAGCAGTTTCTGATTAGGTTATTCTGCTCAAGATATTTGAGAGACTTATCTTAATTAGCGACTTTGCAGCTGCAGTCGTCGCCTCAACAGTATTGACGGAGCCAGCACGCTTGTACACGGTATAGTAAAACTCGCAGCAGCGGCAGTAAAGTTCAGAAATAGTTGTTGGATCGTGTTCTTGCCATCCACTGAGCATCCGTGCAGTTTTGCTTACGATTCGTTATAGGCTATTTGTCTTTTTGCATGTTGTTTGGTTTGTTTCTTGGTGATGGTGTCCGAAATGCATATTATTTCAGACACAAAAAATATTATAGGAACGCAGTCAGATCGCATTTACCATTTGCTTATCCAGAGGCATAATTAAATCTAACTTCGCATCAACTTAACATTAAGAGCTGAGACCCAATCTTACCAGTGTATATATCTAAGAACAGTGTACAATTTGTTTAATTTGTTTTCATTCATGATTTGTTCAATATGATCTAATTTTCATCGTGAGATAATTTACAATAAATACAAGTTATTTACAATATCGCTTTTGATTCAGTAATCAGTGGTAGTTAGCTGTCAGTGTCACATTAATATATTTTATTCATGTTTAATTTCGGCCACTACCCCAATAGGATTACTACAACACTAACAATCACTCTGCAAGTATTGAGAGGAATGATATCGACGGCGTATTTGATACTAATGAGTTAATTCAAAATAAAATTCAAACAATTGAGAATTGTAATGACACATAGGCAGAACCTTTTTGAGATTTTACAAGTACATTCCACAGTTTTTACTCACAAAACAGGAACAATCAAGGGATTTCAATACCAATTTCGTGTTCGTGAGCATACGAAATTTTGTGATAGACCATACGTAATTCCGGCACATTATAGGGACCGTATTAGAACAGAAATACAATCTATGCTTGACGAGGGATTTATTGAGCCTGCAGTAAGCTCATACAACATTCAATTACATGTTGTTGCGAAGAAAAATGGATCGATCAGGCTTATCTTACATTCGGGACAAATGAATACTATCATAATTCCTGAAACTGACAGGCCGCAAACGTTGGGAGAACTTCTTCAAAATATTAATGGTGTAAAAGTGTTGTCTTCCATTGATCTTAGATCCAGCTTTTATCAGATCGAACTTCATCCAGAATGTAGAAAATACACAGCTTTGCTTTGTTTCGGCGTTTGTTATCAATTTCGGAAACTTCCTTTTTGTTTGAACATTTTTTCGGCAGCATTCGTTCGTGGGATAAATTCCATATGACCTGAGTTCTTAAAACGTCACATCACCTTATATGTGGAAGATATTCTGATAGCAGAAGCCTCATGGGAACAACATAATCGCATCCTCAACAGCGTGTTACATATTTTTGCAGAATCTGGAATTACAGTTAACTTGGAAAAGTCTGAATTCGGTAGGACAAAGGTGAAGTTTTTGGGACATATTATTTCTTCTGAAGGCATTCAGCCGGAACCTGAAAAGTTAGAAGCAGTCAGAGCCATTCCAGTTCCATCCACAAAAAAACAAGTCCGCACTTTTCTAGGTCTCGTAAATTTTTACCTTCGTTTTATGAATATGCAAATTCTAGTTACACCAAAACTTTGTTCTCTCACGAGAAAAAAAATACTATTTGGAACTGGGGCGAACAGGCACAGTTAGAATTCAATTCTTTGAAAGAATCGCTACTTAACGCGCCAATATTAGCTCATCCAGATCTGTTACAAGATTTTTGCCTTAGCACGGATTCTTCTATAGCTGGTCTTTGTGCCCATTTATTTCAAGAAGCCATAGAAAATGACACTGCTGTTCAGAAAACCATTGCTTTTGCTAGCCGAGTGCTAACAAAATGTGAAAAAATTATTCCATTACTGTATTAGAAGCTTTAGCAATCGTTTGGGCATTTAACAAATTCCGTTTCTTTATTTCTGGTAAGCACGTAAAAGTATACAGTGTTTTTATTTCATTCTACTCACCACATTGTAACCCGTCTGAACGGATTATGAAAGAAATCAATAAGCTTTGCAGACTTTATTGTCACAGAAAGCATCAGCATTGGGACAGATATTTATACTTATTTCAAAACGTGCTGAATGAAATGCCTCGTGACTCCACTGCTTTACCACCTATTCTTGTACTGAAGAATGAAGAACCACCAAACTGAATCAGAGAGCTTGTACCTTTACCGAATACACGTAAACTTCGACACAAAGACATAATTAATTTGGCTATTAAAAATATAAATTCTGCTGCAGACAAAAGGAGAAAACTACACGGTAAAGCATATGCAAAGAAACTGTATATTGGTCAGCAAGTTCTCATTAAAGCTCATTCATTGTCACATAAGAAGAGACACTTGAGTCATAAATTCTTTCTGGTTTACAATGGACCTTACAGAATCCGACGTATACCACATGATAATTGCGTTGAAGTTGAAACTCTGCGTACTAGGAAGAGTAAAGGTTTACACCACATTTCACATGTAAACGTTTATTGAGAGATAATCTGCTTTTTAACTTAGTCTTTGCCATAAAACTTTTCACTTCACGTTACTAGTATGCTTTGTCAGACTTAGAATCTGTTAACATGCAACAATGTTTGAAGTTAAATATCCAGTCAAGAACCAAGAGAACTTATTTAAACAGAAATTACTGATGCTTTGTTATAGTAAACAGACGACACAGTGTTGTTATTTGTACATTCTTGCTTGTTAGTTGCACGATTACGTAACGAATATACGGCTTACATACTTAGAACATATACTGCTAATGAGATTTTAATGCAACATTTTGGTTTACTTGAAAAGATATTCTTTATTTGAAGTACATTCTGTGAGATTAAAGATGACTTAGCATTTGGTTTCTTTTATAGCTACACGATTATATAACGACGCTACTAATATGTGACACAATTTACATTGTTGCTTTTGCTGTGTATTGTTTTATATCTTCACAGTTTTTCGGTATTATTCTGGAAAGTAGAACATGTTTTAGTAGTAACTTTGTGGTGTAGCTACGATGAGACAGCCTTTTCTGTAGCACAACAATACGTTACAGTACAGTACTTACTTCATCACGGCAATAAGCGTAATAACTACGATATTTATAGGCAAAGCATTTCACTTTTGTTTATTACGAGGTAAGTGCATTGACTTCTACATAACTTTGCTTACGGACGACGATAATTACGACACTTGCCACATTTTTTACCCTCAAGTAATGACAGAGATTATCTTACAACAAGACGCACAATTTAGCACTACAGTACACATATTTGAGTGATTAATTTTGTACTTAAAACATTTATTTTTAAAGATTTTTGAATTACAAAAATACTAAGGTTTTCCGTGATACATTTCATTCCTTTTCTGCAATCTGTAACACCTGAGGGTATAATTACATTAATCCTCAGGGGGTACACGCCTACTTTGTGTACCATGTGTTTGGCAAGCACAAGGAGCCCTAGCTAATATGGTATTTGCTTATACAACTTCACACATCGGTACCATATTTCTCTAACACATAATTACACAACTATCAGATCATTTAACTGAGAGAGACAAACATTGTTTTTACTACATCAGTGACAGATGTTTGCGTAATTACACAGTTGGATAACTTCACACTTATGAAACTGTATTTTGTTTGTACTTTGTGAACTGTTCATATTTTTTCGGAACCACTGTGATACTATGAGAGCTTTGAATGCTGTATTCGGTATGGGATCATGATTTTTAAAGTACGTTTGAGGTAGATGACACTATTTAAATGAGCAGAGAATATTTTTTAGGTTTTGAAATTATTGCAGAAAGCTACGACGGTTTTGAGATTTGACTGAGGTGTTATGATATTATTATGATGACGATGTGTATTATGCTGCTGAGGTATATTTGTGATCAATAAGCGGATGCTATAAGAGGAATTTGTTTATGCTATGTATTTATTATGATAAAATATTGAAGAAGTGTCAACAAATATGTATATGTGTAATAAGGTAGGGAATAATGAGTAGTGGTTAGGGACTCTGACTTGTGAAAAAGGATGTTGGAAACCAAGAATCATACTTTAAGAGTTATGAAATGTGTGTAAATGCGTGAATGTATCACAGTGCCACCGAAAATTTTTTGGACACTGTTATATTTATAGGATTTTGTTTCTACACATTTGTAAAGCAAATTCTCGACCTGTGAAATTTTTTATATGAGACTGTCACTGCTGTCGTAAATATTTCGGTAAGAACATTAAGTGACCTTCACGTAATGCGTCGTGGGTGCCCAGCTGTGCCACCTGCCTGGAGAAAAAGCCATTAGGAGGAGAAACAAAAGGAGACCATTAACCTCGATATTGACATTCCTTTGTAGAAAGCATCGCAAATACGACACTTTCTGATATTTACTGAAATGACTAATGAAACGATGAGAAACATTTCATGGCTATTGTCTTGCTGGTTGAGAGATTTTTTACTGCCTTATGAAATGCCATATGGCTAGTGAATGACGTTTCACCCCTTGCTTTATGTATTTATTTGCTCATTTTGTTTAGTATCTAGTTCCTAGTTGCACTGCAACATTGGTAAAATAAAATGTAATAGATGTACTAATATCAATATTTTCTGTCTACAGAACCAGTAAAGAATAATTTTATGATATACTTTCTTAGAAAAGAGAGCACAAATAGACATTTCCCTTCACAGGAATTGCATACATAATTTTTGTCAATGACTGGGTAACTTGTTTCGTAGAGTAAGCCAAGGTGATGCATCAGTCTAATGTTAAGATGTGACATAGTTATTAGACATTTCCTATCTTTACTGTAATATTTTTTCTGCTTGAGCTTTGTCTCATTTAGGTATAAGTTATTGTATTTGCTACTGCTGTTTGCCAGGCATAGTGCTACTTAATTTCACTTTGTATTACTCTGTTAAGCCAGTTTTACTACTGATTTATTTTTCTTGTTTGCTGCACATTGACTTATATTAGTTGTAACGTTGCAATTGCTCTGCTAATTTAGATATACCGCTGCTTGCTTTGCCAATTTGCATTTTTTTGTCAGTGCTGTTTGTGTTAATTGTTTTGTACTGCTGCATTGCCTCGTCCCTTAGTTTATGCATCTGAGCTCAGTAGATTTAAGTTAGCTTAAGAGGGGGTAGGCTATATAAGAGAATGAGTTGCGATGAATTGGAAGAAATGCATTGAGAAGTTAAATGAAAAAGATTTGGACCAAAATGAGTAGTGTACAATGAAGAATAATTATTTTTAAAGAAGATATGAACAGAACAGTAGGGTTTGGGGACAAGAGGTATAGATAGGACTTTTTGGGAATAATGATGAATGAAGGGAGATCTCCAAGAAGTAACGAAAGTTTTGTTTGCAAAATACTGCAGTAAAACAAACCTTGTCCTTTCCTTTTGTGTTATTCCTTTATGTGTTCGTGTAACCTTGTGTATTTGTGTATTTCCTGTCTTTATGTGTTTAGCTAATAAGATTTACGTTGTAGAATTTTTCTAATACTCAGCTATATTCACTATGATGAGGAATACTGTTATCCTCAAATATAATTTGCATTTATAATATTTTATTTACTTTGTAAAGATGTTTGGACATCATTTATTCTGTTTTGTTTTAATGATCATGTGTGAAATTAATGTTTTGAAATCTATTCTCATTATTTTATATATATTACATATGTCATAATTCCTGTAACACTGATGTATATGTCTATTTCTACTCTTTTGTAAAGCCTGTATTACTAAAAATGTTATCTGTACTATTATCTTCTTTAACTATGTATTTTGTACCTTTGTAATTGTATTCCTATGTTGTAAATTTATAATTGTATAGACACCAGATCTTCAGGTTAAGTTTCATTTCAGTGCACACGTTTCTGTTGGTCATAGTATCTGCACAATATGTGAGAAGTTGGGACTGTTAATGTTTGCGCATGTGTTAACAACTCAGCAAGGGACTGGTTAACAGCCTTGCTAGTTCTAAGGACATTTAAAAAAGTTTTTTGTGATTGCACAATTGGTTGTTCATGGATTTGCTATATTGTCCGCAAGACTCTTCGATGGTGATTGTGCACCTGCACAGTCGCAACAGATGGCTGCTGGCCATCTCTACAAGGACTGAAGTGGGTCTACACCTTTGATGACCCACTAATACCATTATTTCTACAAGGACTGCAGTGGGTCTGCACCTCTGGTGGCCAACCAATACCATAATCTCTACCAGGACTACAGTGGGTCTGCTCTGTGATGACCTACCTACCAATATTCTTCAAAACGTCGACTGACTCTGCGGTGGGTTTGCTCTGTTGTGGCCCATTACCTGTCTGCATGTCAAGAGTCAGCGTTGTCTTTCTGTTGGAAGGACAACACTACTTCTTCAAGACTGCATGGAAATCCACTACTTCCATGTGCATTTTCTTTTACTAATGAGATTTTGTGCAAAAAACCGTATTTACGATTGTGATAAATGATCAGGACGGCCTCGATGAGAACAATTTTTGCTTTTGACCAAAAGTGTATCAGTAAGAGTGTGCATTTGATATCTTTGTTATTGTAATTATGAAAAAAATTTTCAAATCTGTATTAAACCACTGTCCAAAACAATTTGTAAAATTTTTTGTGGAGAGCATGGGGGGCTATGTAAGTAGCCTGTTTAGGTTCTTACATTGGTAACGCCATGTAGCGTTCTGTATGAAAATCACTGGCTGTGCTTTGTGCAGTCTGTGGCTGGGTGGCATTGTTGGAATTTGCTATTGTAGTGTTGGGCAGTTGGCTGTTAACAGCGCGTAGCGTTGCGCAGTTGGAGGTGAGCCGCCAGCAGTGGTGGATGTAGGGAGAGAGATGGCGGAGTTTTGAGAGCGGATGATCTGGACGTGTGTCCATCAGAGACAGTAAATTTATAAGACTGGATGTCATGAACTGATATATATATATGATGACATCTGAACACCATTAAGGTAAATACATTGTCTGTTCTTTATCAAAATCTTTCATTTGCTAACTATGCCTATCAGTAGTTAGTGACTTCAGTAGTTAGAATCTTTTATTTAGCTGGGAGTATTGGCGCTCGCTGTATTGCAGCAGTTCGAGTAATGAAGATTTTTCTGAGGTAAGTGATTCATGAAAGGTATAGGTTATTGTTACTCTGGGCCATTCTTTTGTAGGGATTATTGAAAGTCAGATTGCGTTGCGCTAAAAATATTGTGTGTCAGTTTAGTGATGATCAGAATAAGTAAAGAGAGATATGTCTGAGTACGTTCAGTTTTGCTCAACTGTTTGAAAATCAAATAACGTAAGGGGTTTACCAGCACAGTAATTCACTAATTTTTCTAAGGGGACGTTTCAGTATAACCTCTACCCACACAATTTCGCAAGAACTATCTGCTTCAGTTTCATTACAATGTAAAGTACTTCTGACAGCAAAGTGGTCGCGCATAAGGTGGCATCATGTCACGGATTACCTGTCGGAGGTTCGAGGCCTCCCTCGGGATTGGGTGTGTGTTGTTCTTAGCATAAGTTACTTTAAGTAGTGTGTAAGTCTAGGGACCGATGACCTAATCAGTTTGGTCCCTTAGGAATTCACATACATTTGAACATTTTTGAACACAGCAATAAATATTCCTCCACCAACTGTGTTTAATATATCCTTTCTGAACACTGTTAGATCGTTCGAAAAAATTTTGGGTGAACTTTTTTTCGTCTGTAGCCAGCTTTCTGTACCTGTAAGTATTTCAGCTTCAGTGTTTTCTATTAGGCCTTGGAGCTCTGGTTCTTTCCTAACACAGCTACAACAATTTACAACTACAATACCAATCGTTTCTGCATTTACTTCACTGTGTCCTTCTAGACAGACACCCTTTCTGTGGTTTCCTGAGACCCTCTTACCTAATAAACCGCCCAGTCCCTTCCACACAGCCCCCACTACTCGTGTAGCCGTTTCCTGTGTGTAGTGGACTCCTGACCTATTAAGCGGGACCCTGTAACCCACTACCCGATGGCCCAAGTAAAGGAATCTGCTGCCTACACGGTTACAGAACCGCCTGAGCCTCTGATTCAGACCCTCCACTCGGCTCTACACCAAAGGACCACAGCCGGTTCTATCGAAGATGCTGCAGACGGTGAGCTCCGCCTTAAACTCACAAGCATGACTGGCAGTCTTTACCATTACCGGTAGCCGCTCGAAACCAGTGAGTCTCCTCCAATGCAAAGCTACCCATGTCATTGGTACCGACGTGATCCACCACCAGCAGTTCGCTGCACCCTGTACTCTTCATGGCATCCAGAAGCACCCTTTCCACATCCGGAATGACTGCCCCCAGTATGCACACGGAGTGCACACTGGCTTCCTTCCCCTCCTTGGTAGCCATATTCCTAAGGGGCCCCATTATGTGCCTAACATTGGAGCTCCCAACTAGCAGCAAACCCACCCTCTGTGGATGCCCAGGTCCTGCGGGCCGAGAAGCTTTCTCTGGAAAAGGGTGGACGACTGCATCTGGCTCTAAGACTTCGTCAGCCGCAGATAACGCCCGAAACCTGTTCGTCAAATGAAGTGGGGAGGCCGTACGATCGGCCCCTTGGAAAGTCTTTCGCTGTCTGCCAGACATTGGAATGATCTCCCACTCGACCACGAGTGAGGAGTCAACCTCAGTGCAGGCAGTCCCCCGAGGCCGACCCCTCACAGTGATGCCTCTTGGCAGCAGCCTCAAGCTGTATGACAGGAGCCAAAACCGCCTGGAGTTGTAAGTGAAGGGTCACCGGTTCAGCTCGCATCTACACACAGCTACAACAGATCCTATCAATTACAGAAGTCGTTCCTGTTTAAAGTTAGTAAAAATATGTAACGAATGAACGACAATCTTGCCTTATTAGCAGCAGGAACTCGAGGTACTCTCTCTCTGACGGTCTAACCGACACTGCGAGGAACAAGGCGCTTAAATGGTTTCATTGTAGAAAACCGGCAGCCTTCCCCAAACCTCTGAGGATTCAGTACTACAGTATGTTGCCTAAACTGTGGGTCTGTGTAGGCTGGAGGCTGACAATACCAGTCAGGTAAATGCATGTTGATCACTGCAAGGCGTTCCAAAGAGTGAGAATCACTGCTCGTTTTGGGTGCTATTTACAATCTCTAATACCAAAGAAACTAGCCAACAGTTCAAACCGGCACTACCCTCTATGGCCAACTTAAATGTGTGTTTTACATAAGTTCTTACAATAGCACTCTGAAACGTTAAGCTGCCAGTGTCAGGTTTCTTGTAACGACCAACTTAACCTCACTGTCGAATGAAACAACAGGTTTACTGCTACCAGTAACTGTTGATTTATATGAACAACAGGTTTACTGCTACCAGTCACTGTTTATTTATATCCACAACGTGTTTCGAAGGTTTAAGCCTCCATCATCAGGTGGATTTACATGTGTT
Organism: Schistocerca cancellata; assembly: GCF_023864275.1. Taxonomy (NCBI): domain Eukaryota; kingdom Metazoa; phylum Arthropoda; class Insecta; order Orthoptera; family Acrididae; genus Schistocerca; species Schistocerca cancellata. Next base: position 811,477,461 of record NC_064628.1, read on the forward strand.
AGTATGACATACGTGTATGTTGTGTTACGATTTTAGGGCAACTTGTGGCACTGTCTCCAGTGGTAAAAGGCTCCCTCCTCTGTCATAACACACAACATGTAAACTGTCATATTTTGTAAACAAAGACCATCTTTGGACATACGTCCGATACATGCGAAGCCCATGTTTTATCCTGGTCTCCTACCCTCAGTAGCAAGATTACTCTGATAGGCAGTCGTCACAAGAGGTGTCATATTTTGGCTACGCGAGGGAAATGTTACTTCATGACAAGTGTAAGAAAAAAGTTATTCACGGATTTTAAAAATTTTCGTGGCGTTCTGATTAAATAAATTTTACCCTTCAAAAGCACTCGAAAACTACAAAATTCTGCATTAATTGCAACACAGAGAATATGAAATTCACATTATCAGTAATAGTAATAATGTTTGTAATACACAAATAGATGGATCAAGTTGGGTTTTGTAATTCATTTAACAGATGTGACAAATGGTTCAAATGGCTCTGAGCACTATGCGACTTAACTTCTGAGGTCATCAGTCGCTTAGAACTTAGAACTAATTAAACCTAACCAACCTAAGGACATTACACACATCCATGCCCGAGGCAGGAATCGAACCTGCGATAACAGATGTGACAACCAGAGGATGATGATGATGATGATGATTCGTAGGTAAGGGCGCTAAACAGCCAGGTCATCGGCGCTTTTGCATGAATGTTATACAGACGAGCGTGATGAAATTTTTATTAAAAATAATGATAAATGGGAAAACTAAGATGCATTCACACATAATAATTGAAAAGACAACCACGATAAAGTCAGCATCAGAAAAGCTCTCAATAAAAGTGGGACGAATCACAGCGGAATAAAAGATGGAATCAGGTGAAAAATACCAGTACAGACACGGTTAAAAAGGGAACCGGTGACTGTGGTTGGTTGACTACTCAGTGACAACCTGAAAAACAAAATTACCCCCAAACTAAAAATGTAGATTGGGAAAAACAGATGTATTGCATCTCCGAAAAATCTATAATTTTTATGGTGATATTTTGAAAGGAGGAAATACATGAGAATAGGCTATTTTTGTTCCTGAAAATTTTCATTGTTGTTGTCAGCAATGATTCTGAATTCGTTTCAAGAGTGCTTGCTTTTCATCAAGCCGAATAATTACAATTTTTTTTTCGTTTTACCACTATCCCTTGAGGCTGAGGCATTAGAAGTGACTTTATGTCAGTCAGAGATCGTAGGGTCAGCACGACTGTAACTGTAATACCTCAATACGTGACAGAGACAGAGAGGACAATCTCATTAAAGTAAATGCAGATGCTGAAAGAAATAGAACAGGCTTATTGTAATGGCAGCGACTTCGGCTACACCGATGTAATCCTTGTCAGTGAACAGTGGCAGTGACTGGCTGCTTCCACCGCTTCGTCTCTTTAGTGGGATACGCACTGCGCCGGCATCAGATTCCGCTGGCTGTGCGTTTCTGTGCTAACAGGTACACACAGAGACGAAACGACGCGCTGGACAGAAGGCCGCCTGGAGCACAATGGGAGGGCCAGCCTGACTCGGGGGCTCATCGACCAGACGGTCGCCCATCCGCAATTAACGCGAGCCGCCGCTATTTCCATTCCCGTACCCATTCTCATTCCAGAGCCGACGACCACGGGCCTTCAGAAACCTCCGGCAGACGAAGCGGCCGAGAATTCCCCAGCGGAGGGCCGCTTGCCGAGCAAATGCGCCATAATTCAACGCGTTGGCTGGGCCACCAGGCGCGAGTGCGCTCAAGGACGCGGTAAACATTCCAGATTAAGTTAATTTAATGAGGTTTGGTCTCCAGGGCTGAAATTCTCCAACGAGTTAACTTCCATTGCTTACTTAACGTGCACTTATAGTACATTCAGTGATAAATCTTCTTCTCGGAACTTCGTAATTTCCTTAATTATACTCATAAGAAGAGAAATAATGTTGTAGAGTCTTCGTGAACCAAAGATATTACTGTCTGCACTGGATGAATCACAAACATATGGCACACTGTTACGCAGTCGTAAATAATGACTCCTACACTGCCGAAAAAAAAAAATGCAGGAACCTCAGTGGCACCACGGTGTGATATGTGCATACTGAGGGGCTGTACTGTTATTCATTTTTCGTCATTTTCGACGATGGAGCCCTGGAGGTCTGTCTATGTGCCCTCTGTTTTGATGCTGCAGGATGGGGTTGGGTTGTTTTTGGGGAAGGAGACCAGACAGCAAGGTCGTCGGTCTCATCGGATTAGGGAAGGATGGGGAAGGAAGTCGGCCGTGCCCTTTCAGAGGAACCATCCCGGCATTTGCCTGGAGTGATTTAGGGAAATCACGGAAAACCTAAATCAGGATGGCCGGACGTGGGATTGAACCGTCGTCCTCCCGAATGCTAGTCCAGTGTTGCTGCAGGATGTAAATATGCTGAGTTCGGAGCTGAACAGTGTGTGCAACGCTCATTCTAGGTAGAGCCATGCCCTGCCGACGAGTACATACTGAACAACTTAAGCCATTTCAACAGGGTCGCATTATGGGCCTGCGGGAAGTTGAATGGACGAGTTCATTCGTATGTTCGGCGCAATGTATTGGTAGTGTCAGGGACAAATAAGTACCAACCCAGAGTTCATGATTTGGGCGGTGTATGGGGGGGGGGGGGGGGGGGGGAGGAAGGGCATCAGTTACAACTCGCAGTCACATTTGGTGTTTCTGTGTGCTAAAATAATCAGTGCCACCTATTTTTATACACAGACACGCAGCCATTTGAAATGTGAGAACACTGCTTCCGCATAGCAAGCTAGAAAATGCAAAACTTGAAATGTAACGACTGGGAATCGATATCCTGGGCATATCGGAGACGAGATAGCCCCAGGCAGGTGACTTCTGGCCTGGAAAATACAGAGTCGTGAGAACACTGCTTCCGCGTAGCAAGCTAGAAAATGCAAAACTTGAAATGGAACGACTGAGAATCGATATCCTGGACATATCTCCGCATAGCAAGCTATAAAATGCAAAACTTGAAATGTAACGACTGGGAATCAATATCCTGGGCATATCGGAGACGAGATAGCCCCAGGCAGGTGATTTCTGGCCTGGAAAATACAGAGTCGTGAGAACACTGCTTCTGCGTAGCAAGCTAGAAAATGCAAAACTTGAAATGGAACGACTGGGAATCGATATCCTGGGCATATCGGAGACGAGATAGCCCCAGCCAGGCGACTTTTGGTCTGGAAAATACAGAGTCATTCACACCGGAACTGACCAAGATAGACCAGGAATTGGAGGAGTTGGAGTAATTTAGAGGAAAAACTATGGCTCACGTGTCAACGGATATGTGCAATATAGCTCTCGAGTAATACTAGTCAAACTTGAAACTAAACCAAAGGACACTGTGATATAGAAATATACATGCCAACATCCAAAGAAGAAGATGCAGTCATTGACGAAAAATACGAAGAAATAAGTAATGCGATGAGAAATGTCAAGGTAGATGAAAACCTGATTGCCATGGGCGACTGGAACGCGATTGTGGGTGAAGAACCGGAGGAAGGAATTGTTGACATATATGGACTTGGAAGAAGAAATGAAAGAAGAGATTGGCTTATCGAGTTCTGCTCGAGGAACCAATTAATCGTTGCAAAGACACTTTTCCAACATCACAAACGAAGAAGACACGCATGGAAGGCCCCTGGAGACCTGAGGAGACGACAGATTGATTACATTCTAGTGAAAGCACGTTTTAGGAACCAGATAAAAGATTGCAGGAGCTATCCATCTGCAGACATAGGCAGTTATCATAACCTGGTCCTGGTGAAAAGTTCACTGAGATTGAAACGTTTGAAGAAGCCAGTAAAACTTAAATGGGAACTAGAAAAACTGAGGGACTGGCAAAGCGCTATGCTCATGAAACAGATAACCTAGCTAAGAATTTTCAACATGAAGTAAATGAAAACTGGGATCAAATTAAATCTTGTATATACAAAGCTGCAGAAAAGGTAGTTGGAAGAACCCAAAAACAAGAGGAAATGGATTACAGCAGATATTATTGAGCTTATAGAAAACAGGAGATTATACAAAAATGCAACTGATGGACAAGGAAAAGCTGAATACAGAAGACTAAAGAATTTAGTTAATAGAAAGCTAGGAAAGCAAAAGAAAATTTTCTTGAAGAAATGTGCAGAGAAGTGGAATAAAATATGCAAAACGGAAGAACTGATTTAGCCTACAGAACAGCAAATCAGTTTTTAACAAATGTAAAACGACACTCTCAGGCACAATAGAAAATAAAGAGGGGAAAATGCTGTTTCGTGAAGACGTGATGAAAAGATGGAAAGAATACGTAGAGGAGTTGAAATCCTGAACACCTCTTTCAAAGGAAGTAATAGGAAGAGAAGAGCAAGTAGACGAAGATGACAAGCGAGATGACATTCTGCAAGAAGAATTTGACAGAGCTCTAAAAGAACTACGGGACAAGAAAGCAACGGGTATTGATGACATCCCTGCAGAACTAATAAAGAATGCTGCTGAGAGCATGAAAATGATGCTGCTTAAACTTATTAGGTCCATGAGATAGCGACAGACTTCCAGAAATGTATCATTGTTCCTATACCAAAGAAGGCAGCAGCTACGGAATGCGAACAGTACCGAACTCTAAGCCTAATATCACATCCATCAAAAATTCTCATAAAAATAGTTCTGAAGAGAATGGAAGAGAAGGTGAAGGATATGCTCAGTGAAGATCAGTTTGGCTTCAGCAGGGGATTGGGAACATGAGAGGCGATTCTGGCACTGAGACTCGTTATCGAAAAGCAATTACAGAAAAATAAACCAACTTATATTGCCTTTGTAGACATGGAAAAGGCGTTTGATAACGTTATCTGGCAAGAGATGTGCAGAGTGCTGAGGAAAAGTGGAATAAAGTATAAAGACATCCGTGTGATACTCAGCTTCTATAAGAATGAGGTGGCAGTGATTAGGACATGTCACCATGAACAAGAAGCAAATATTAGAAAAGGGGTAAGGCAAGGATGTGCTCTCTCTCCTCTTATATTCAATGCTTACATCCAGGAAGCTATAGACCAAGTTCGAGAAACTACTGAGGTGGGGATCAAAATTAATGGGCAGAAGATAGACATGCTACGTTATGCAGATGATATTGCTATAGTCACGGAGACAAAAGAAGATCTAGAGGAAGTCCTCAGAACAATGGAAAAAATTCTATGCAATCAGTATGGAATAAGAATAAACAAGAAAAAGAGTAAAGTGATGGTATGCAGTACAGGAGCAGAATATGAACCTCTGAGAATAAGAATTGGAAGAGAGGAGCTGAAAGTGATAGAGGAATTTACTTACCTCGGAAGTAAAATCACAAGAGATGGTAGAAGCCGGAAAGAAATTGCAACCAGAATACAGAAGGCCAAAATTGCATTTAATTGGAGAAGGAACTTACTCACCAGCAACAACATCAGTCTGAAAATAAGGAAACGTATCATGAAAGGATTCGTTGGGAGTGTGGCCCTATAAGGATGTGAAACTTGGACGATTGGAAGAGAAGAGAGAAGACGGATAGAAGCCCTGGACATGTGGTGCTATAGAAGGACTTGTAGGGCACATCCTACGACACAACAACATCACTGGAACAATAGCAGAAGGAGCTATTGAGAGAAGGAATCGGCGGGGGCGACCAAGGATATCATACATGCAACAGATCATGAATGACGTTGGATGTAAAACATACGTGGAAATGAAGAGGAAGGCAGACAGAAGAGAGGAATGGCGCTCTGCTGCAAACCAACCTCAGGGATGAACGCTAAAAGAAGAGGACACACACACACACACACACACACACACACACACACACACACACCTACACACATCCTCGCGAGCTATTGCCAATTCCTTTCACAGGAAGGTGATGTGCCTCTTGAGTAGGACAGTGCACGCCCACAAAGGACCGCTCTGACGCAACGAGTTCCTCGTGGTTTGCTACAGTCCTGGCGTGTAAGATCATCAGATCCCTAGCCAATTGAAAACATATGGGACGTGGTGAAGCAGAAACTTTGCAACAAAAGTGCAAGGTTCATGGGGTAACATATTGTAGGATTCCATTCGGTACCTTTACGATCGTTTGCATGCGAGAATATACGCCTGCGTTGCCGCCAGAGAGGATTACGCTCTGTACCCATGGTACAGTTTGGGCACCCTTTTCTGTGGCAAGTGTATTTCATTTGGTCTGAATTTCTTATTATATAATCCTACAATGATGAACTACCCGTAAAATAACTTCTGAATAAAATTACCTTGTCCTTGAGCGTGTTGTCTGGTGTAGACACTTCTTACATTCCATACTCATATGCGTATCAGAAAGCACCTGCATGTCACAAAGAACATATAGTCAGCCTTCAGTCTGCTGGAGTGGCCGAGCGACCGCTACGGTCGCAGGTTCGAATCCTGCCTCGGGCATGGATGTGTGTGATGTCCTTAGGTTAGTTAGGTTTAATTAGTTCTAAGTTCTAGGCGACTGATGACCTCCGAAGTTAAGTCGCATAGTGCTCAGAGCCATTTGAACCATTTTGCTGGAGTGGCTTCTTCTGTGGTCGAGAAGCATAAAGGCACGTCTCAAACAAGCTTCTTTAACCCCGAGATCAGACAGCCAATACCACTGCTTAGCATGGACACTCTTTATCGAGGCCCTGCATGACTGTTGGACAAAAGGAACACGTGATCCACTTCCCTCTGCTACCAAATACGCCCTCTTCTTCTGTGTGATCGTGCTGCACTATTTAGTATAAACGCTTGTCTCGTGAAATAGAAATGGACACATGGCCCAGGGTTACGGTGAGATGGTCACTTGTTTGCACTGCCTTTGCGTAGTTACACTTGCAAAACTTCCCCAATGGTAGTATACCTCCAGAAATGTCTCAGTTTAACCGTTGAGTACGTAGATGATGGTATAAATGGCGTACAGTATAACTGGGCACACTTTCCCCACCCGAGGTTTGCGATAATTAAGCCAGTCCGTTCTTGAACTGACTTAGTGAGGCACCACATAGAAATTCTTCCTGCCTGTTATGTGGAGACGCTCTCGCTCGCCGTTTTAACTCCCCTTGCAAAGCCGCAGCAGTACCTTCGGATTCTGAAAGTGTAATACTACTGTCTATATTTTACTTAATGAAGCGGACGATTTTTTATGCAAATAATTTTTATTCTGAATCCCATTATGGTGTCTCTATTTAAGAAACATTCAAATGAACTTGTTCACACTGTTTATAAGCTAACTATTAACGTACGAGAGTATGGTCTATCACATGACTAGATCGAAAGGCATCCTATCGACGACTGTCGCACAGTGTGAAACATGGTGGGTAAAATCGGTATAGTTGGTATAAGATCGTACATCTTCGGTTATGCCAAAGTTATTCATTCATTTATTAATATCGACGTTACCTGCCATTGTAAAATTATTGAAAGATTGTATTTACGATCCATAGATTCCCCCTAACGTCTGGGTGGCAAAATACAGTAAAATTCGGAGGCGGTGGTGTTATGGTGTGGTCGTGCCTTCCGTGGAGGGGGCTTGAACCCCTTGTTGTTTTGCTTGGCACTATCACAGAACAGGCCTACATTGATTTTTTAGGCACCTTCTTGCTTTCCACTGTTTAAGAGCAAATCTGGAACCGAAGGTTATGATGTGGAAGGATGCTTTCGTAATCCACGTAATTTCACTTTTCCTATAGTTGGACTGACAGCGAAAGAAGCTGGAACTCTTAAACCAATGCTTGTTCGGTTACTGTTAATGCTTCTACTTGGTTACATTTCCAGCTTTCAGCTCGTATGTACAACGTTTATGGTGTCCATGTTTGCAAAAAACGTACCTAAGATCTCTTTGTTAGCCCACTAACGTGTGCAATGAGGAAAGAAGCAAGGCGTACTATCGTATGGCCGGCCTGAGTGGCCTAGCGGTTCTAGGCGCTACCGTCAGGAACCGCGCGACCGCTACGGTCGCAGGTTCGAATCCTGCCTCAGGCATGGATGTGTGTGATGACCTTAGGTTAGTTAGGTTTAAGTAGTTCTCGGGGACTGATGACCACAGAAGTTGTCTCATAGTGCTCAGAGCCATTTGAACCATTTGCTATCGGATCTTGCGCTCCAACAAAGTGAACGATTATAGAAATGTGCAGTATATCAGGACAAGATACATACTGGGATTTTTTATGACGCAACTGCGGTGCACACAGTCAAAGCACCAATGTTATTTGGGATACGACCACGAAATTCGATGGTTATTCCTAACGGTCGAAACTGGGCATGGGCGCTTTAGACTGACGTCACGGGGAAGTATTGCCGCGGTGAACCATTGAAGTGAATGCGGTGAACCTAATGTTCTTGGGCTAGGTGAGATGGCGGATGTCGTCTTTAAGTTTGTGACGTAATGAAAACTCACTTTTTTTTTTACCTCCATGTACAGAATCATATCTGCAGTAATCCTGCGATAGAAGCAGGAAAGCGTGTTTACCCACAGCTGCAGTGAAATTAATTACTGATTCAAAAAGTGTGGCTAGTTGCAATTTCCTTCCTCACTGATATAATTCACAACAAAACATTTGTCGTCATTGCATTGTAACTGTACAGCCAAATACGACAATTTCTCTCATTATTTTGTAATACCTGTTTAAAATGCGTATGAAACTTTACTCATGTGATCGAGTGCTTTAACATATTAATCTTTTATTTTTGACTGTCATATGCACATACATAAATTGCACAACTGGCGAGTTTTCACAGTATTCACGTTGTTCAGTCTGAACACCGGAACTGGTTGATAAAGGAACTTGGTACAATAATTCACGGAGAAGTATAGATTAATGATTCCGGTGAAAGGTATAAACTACTACCAACTTACTTCGCGGTTTAGCCAATATAACCATTAATACAGAATTTTAACCGTTCTGTTTACCTGTTTGTAAACAGTTAAATTCTTTCGACTTCCGTTACAGACATCTTAGTTCAAATCGTTCAAATGGCTCTGAGCACTATGGGACTTAACATCTGTGGTCATCAGTCCCCTAGAACTTAGAACTACTTAAACCTAACCAACCTAAGGACATCACACACATCCATGCCCGAGGCAGGATTCGAACCTGCGACCGTAGCAGTCGCGCGGTTCCTGACTGAGCGCCTTGACCGCGAGACCACCGCGGCCGGCCAGAGACATCTTAGTTCAAAATGGTTCAAATGGCTCTGAGCACTATGGGACTCAACTGCTGTGGTCATAAGTCCCCTAGAACTTAGAACAACTTAAACCCAACTAACCTAAGGACAGCACACAACACCCAGCCATCACGCGGCAGAGAAAATCCCTGACCCCGCCGGGAATCGAACCCAGGAACCCGGGCGCGGGAAGCGAGAACGCTACCGCACGACCACGAGATGCGGGCTACATCTTAGTCTTAAGAGACTTTATGGGGTGTTGTAATGATAGGGTGCATGTTGCTGAACTAACAAACAAGTCGACGCACGACTAATATACAGAATTTACTTCTCTTGCAAATTTGAGTGAGGTGACGTGTTAGCTAATGGACTTCTGATGCTACTTTCATGTATAGAAGTAAACGGGTTCATGCTGAGAGCCACTCAGGCGTTCTCTGCGGGCGTGCCAACTGGAAGTTTTTATAGTCTGCAGGTTTCCACGCTCTTACAAATATTTATGACGCAAAGCAGAAGTAGGCTACGCCGTGCGTCGCGGACGACTGAAGTTGAATGCTGCCCTACTTACCGGTGCCTCATGTTCGGCAGCTCAGGCTCCGTAAAACTGAGTATTTCGGAGACATAGCCTTTAATTTTTATGTCGTTCGTGAAGTGAGGCGTTGTTTCTTCCGCATAGGTTTTTGTTAATTGTTTTCCACATATATAAACGTTTCTTGGAACAAAAATTTGTGTATTCCTAGGAGCCAAGTGCTACATCAGAAAATTCAACTTTACTGTGCTTTGGATTCGGTGAGAAATACGAATCAGTATTAAGGCACTAAGGAATTGTGGGGCATTTAGAAGAATGATTTGCATCTTGGTGTAAAAGTTTTGCTGCTCACTGTCACGGGAGTCTCACATTACTTCAAATGACGTGAACATATTCTGCATAAATGGCAACAGTAATGGGGAATTCACACCATTGAAAAGTAATGAGAGCAGTTATGATTTTTCCTGTGCCAAACTGTGTGAAACATATTAAATCCGAAAGAAAAGAAAATTGTACCAAAACTGATATGGAGGAACACAAATAAAATTAAATGAGTATATCATTTGAAGACGGAAATTATTTTCTGAAACTTGTCCTTAGTGGTTAAAAAGCGCAAGTATGATTGGGAAAGTTTATCGAAGTATGAGTATTTGCGGATATGGGCAGCGTACTAAAGATACCATTGCTAGTTCTGTATTTATTGTCTACTCGTAAAATACTTGTCACGAGTAAAAGTGTGATATAAGATCTACTAATAAGATAAGCACTTTGGAACAAGAAATTGTTACTGAAGTGACACAACAAAAATACTGTGTCACAGCGCTGTACCATGAACAGTCATAAAATGATCGCAGCCGACAAGGCTTGGAGACAGATGTCATGACATGCCAATGACAATCGCTTGCAAGCTCGACGGTAATTACTGTACCTTAAATGTATTCGCAATTGTGCGTAGGGGACGATGCGGGAGACCCACGCCGCCGTACTAGGCAAGGTCCTAGCGGAGATGGTTTGCGATTGCCTTCCTCCGACCGTAATGAGGATGAATTATGATTATGAATACGACACAACAACAACCAGTCATCTCGAGGCAGGAAAGCGAGAACGCTACCGCAAGACCACGAGCTGCGGACATTTGGCAATTGCGAATGCATTTAATGTATTTCATAACGGCTGCAGAGGCCGCATGCATAATGGATGTATAAGTACAGGTCGTAGACGCGTGGTTGATGACAGATGAAAGTTTGCGTCGGGCGGTGAGCCGTGCACGGGTGAACGCTCGCGATAAGTGGGAACTCCGGGTTCGATCTCCGACTGATAAACATTCTCACTGTCGTCATTCCATTCTACAGCTGATAGTTGTCCTTCTCACGTCATCATTGCCGAAGTCAGTTACATGCGACGGGCTTTTGGAGTTCGGTACGTCGCTGAACGGCTCAGTAAGGTATTGAATCCGCAGTGTGTGCCGGATGTAATTCAGGCCAGACGTGGTTGTGTATGTTTTGGAGGTCCTTTCTCGAACCATGACTTGTGTGGGATTTCTTGATCTGGGAACCATAACATTTACTCCCAAACCTCACTTCGTGATTGAGGAAGTTAATTTAGCTCAAGCGTGACATAAGAGGTGGTGTGAGGTGCAGCCATACTTTCATTTATTAACATTCCTTGAAAAGGTATTGCGATCTGATTTTCAGTTACCGCAGTGGTCCCCAATAGTAGCATACCATACCCACATTCTTTAATAGCCCCGATATTATTTAATGCAGACCAAGCAGGAAGCATTCTGTGCGCCCTTGGTGTGTCAGCCATGTGAATCAAGTGAAGTGTTTCGGGCTAACTATAGTAGATGAATGATAGAAAGAGCAAAGTGAGCGCATGGTTAGAGTAGCGGTTCAGTACAGTTGTAGACAAAGCCGCACATTTAACATCTTAGATGAGCACTGCTTATGTAAATATTAACGTACTGCGTCTCTGCGAACAATGCAGTGCGGAAAGAGTCATCTGGAGGTTTATTTTCATACGTGACTCTAAATTACGCAAAGTATCGTAAGAATAAAGATCATCACTAGACTGAAAAATGCTCCTAGCACAACATAGAAAAGCTAAATATGTCCTGAGCAGAGTTAGAGATGTAGAATAAAGGAACAAGCTTTTCGACTTATCTGACGGCTTCAAAGACTTTTAAATCAAAACATCTCGACATACTCACCCGTTATTCCTTGTTAGTGTACCCATGTCATGTAATATAATCAACTGTGTCAAGTAAAGTAATAAATAAATGAATGTCGTGTGACTAGGGCCTCCAGTCGGGTAGACCGTTCGCCGGATGCACGGCTTTCGATTTGACGCCACTTCGGCGACTTGGGTATCGATGGGTATGAAATGATGATTATGATTAGGCCAACACTGCAACAAAAAATTGTTCAAATGGCTCTGAGCACTATGGGACTTAACATCTATGGTCATCAGTCCCCTAGAACTTAGAACTACATAAACCTAACTAACCTAAGGACAGCACACAACACCCAGCCATCACGACGCAGAGAAAATCCCTGACCCCCGCCGGGAATCGAACCCGGGAACCCGGGCGTGGGAAGCGAGAACGCTACCGCACGACCACGAGATGCGGGCAATGATTATGATTAGGCCAACACAACACCCAGTCCCTGAGCGGAGAAAATCTCTGACCCAGCCTGGAATCGAACCAGGGTCCTTAGGATTGATATACTGTCGCGCTTACCACTTTTTTTTTTAATCTCATTTTGTTCGTTTTCGTTCGTCTCATCTGCTCGGGCGGATGTCGCAAGACACCCGTTTCCGTTCTTCGTTGATCCATTAACTCAGTCTTTTTATTACAGAGGGCAGCTAACCCTCTGACCGAACACGCTGAGCTACCGTGCCGGCATGGGTAGACCGTTCGCCGGATGACACTCAGCTACCCGGGGCTGACAGTAAAGTAACGTGACACACGATGTCATGCCCCAGGAACAAATACACCACCAGAAATTTTATCCCCCCAGAAAAACTTTTTTAGCTGATACATGTACGCTCTTCAGCCAAATAATATTATTATACAGGGTGTCTCTCCTAACAGTCGTCATGCGCGTTTTTCTGGTATTTCGTCTGATATTTGTAATTTAGTTTCTGCTATGTGTAGCTGGAGTCATCTCAAATAAATAGTGCTCATCACGTCTCCCAGTGTCGCGCAAATCGTCGATGTGTCTATTGTTACAAACGAAATTATTTTTAAAGTGGAATTGCACGTGCCCGTTCAACAGAGCGGTTCAAAAATGGTTCAAATGGCTCTAAGCACTACGGGACTTAACATCTGAGGGCATCAGTGCCCTAGACTTACAACTACTTAAACCTAACTAAGCTAAGGACATCACACATATCCATGCCCGAGGCAGGATTCGAACCTGCGACCGACGCAGCAGCGAGGTTCCGGACTGAAGCGCCTAGAACCACTCGACCACAACGGCCGGCAACAGAGTGGTCCAAGATTAGTCTAGTGCGAGATTCGTGTTATCGATGCGTATGTACACGGACAGTAAAACACGAGGAATAATCAATACTCCAGTAGCGAGAGCACCATCCTGACCTGTACTGGCTGCTACCGACAAGAAGTAGCAGCGCTGCCTAGTCGCTGCTGGAGTAATGATTATTCTTCGCGTTTTGCTGTCGCTGTTAATACGCAAGAATAACACAAATATTGCACTAGACTAATAATGGACCGGCCTGTTGAATGGGCACGTAAAACTCCGCTTTAAAAATAATTTTGTTTGTAACTGGAAACTAACCGACGATTCCCGTCAACAATGGGAGTCTCATGAAAGACGCAATGAGCACTATTTGTTGCGGGTGTCTCCAGGTATACATAACAAAATCGAGACTGCCAATATCTGCCGAAACACCAGAGGAAAAGGACCTGACAACTGTTAGGAGAAACACCACGTATATTACTTACTGTACTTGGCGAATCTTCTGGATTATGGGCACAGAATCAGGGACTTTAGCACGTAAATCGCGAGAACCAGGGGTGCCAATACTTTGCAGCTAGTTGAGCTCGCTGCTTTGGAGAAGGAGGGTGAACTCGTAAAAAGGTGCGAATATGTCAAGATATTTTGTTTCGAATCTCTTTGACTTGGCGAAATGCATGGTAAACACGGTGCTGCCTTACAATATATTTGTTCACAACCGATTTCGAGCATTGATTATTTTCACAGTGGAAAAATGTTGTGACAGCTTCACATGTCATATTTTTCCACTGTGAAGACGATCAATGATCGAAACCGGTTGTGAATAAATATATTGTGAGACAGCACAGTGTTTACCATGCATTTGTCCAAGTATATTGGTGCTGTCGACAGTCGCCCTAAAAAAATTATAAAAATCGAATCTCATTGAAGCTGCCACGTTAGTCGAAATCCTAGTTCCCTTCTTAAACATTCCTAACTCTGCCCAACACACATTCACCTCCTTCTGTGCTGTGATAGCAGCAGTTTTCATTCTAGTTCACAACATTTAGTCTTCCGCAATTTTGACATTAGATTGCCATAGCATAGCAAAAATGGTTCAAATGGCTCTGAGCACTATGGGACTGAACTGCTGAGGTCATCAGTCCCCTAGAACTTAGAACTACTTAAACCTAACTAACCTAAGGACATCACACACATCCATGCCCGAGTCAGGATTCGAACCTACGACCGTAGCGGTCGCACGGTTCCATACTGAAGCGCTCGGTCACAGCGGCCGGCATAGCGTAGCAATCGACGTAGATTGTTGTTGAATCTGGGGGGACGAGTGATCCGGTAAAGGTTTATTTTTTATTGTCTTTTGAACCATGCTGCTTATATATTAGCATTGTAAAAAGCTTTCACAAAGCTTTCACAAAGAACTGGACCAGCATTCATTAAATGTACTTGTATTCCTTCTTACAAAATTTGAACTGATTCTCACAAATTTGAAACACGTCAAATGGCGCATATAAAAAAGCTTAAAATCTGAATGAAACTAGATTTTTGAAAGCGAGTTAGCAATTCTATCGTGATAATGTATTTTTTATTTATTTGAATCTCTTTTAACCGCTTCCCGCACAATCAGTTCACGTAAGAATGTACTTTACTTACTACATCCAGCTCGACTTTAAACCACGGTATCTCGACAACGGATAAAGCTTATTGGATAAAAAATTTCGTTTTGGTTTATCCATTTATCTAACGCAGTGCAAAGTTTGAACTGATCCTTAAAACTTCAAAACGTAGAAGTGGCGCACTTCAAAAACCTTCTAGAAACGCGTGTTTGTTGCACGTCAAATCAGAACGGTGTACATACAAATGGTACCATTAGCTGAGAATTAATTTCAACCCAATTAACATCTTATGTGAAAGGAATCAAGCGATTCGCAAAACTACCATGGGCGCAAGCTCTGGTTCGGAGGGCAAACATTTCTTAATATACTGTAACATAGCTACAGTGAGACAAATGTTCGAATGGCTATACAAATGGCCGCTGGTGCGGGATAAACCAAAAACATTTGACCCAATGTTCCTATTTCAAATAGGAACCGAGCACCAAGTGCCCCGAACCACGATTCTACGCGCAGCTTTCGCAAACATATTTGTTACAGCGCTTCCGCTCGGTAACGATTGCAACATAATTATTTGAAATGTATTACGTGGGAAATTATATCCAAAAATCTTTTGTTCTATTTGTTCAGTTACAGCCTTGTCTGCTACGTCGTTTCGATTAGTGAACTCTGTTGGCATCTCTCTCTAGATTTCAACTACGTGATTTAGTAGCACTGAGAGCCTTAGCCCACACCCCAACGACTTAACGAGTTGCTTCTGCACAAGGACAACTGTAGAAAACACCGCGTGGGTGGAAAACTAGAATCTGTGTGTTCTGCCTTGATGCAGCAGAGTGAAACTGTGGCCCCTCGAATGGTCTGCATCCAAAGTATAAGTCTGGACAGGTCCTTATAACCTGTAGAGGAGGGAATATGGAGGACGCTAGTTACACCGACCACTGACTCCTGCTTCCATCCGGGTGCAAAGGTTAATAAGTTTCATAGCAATTAGCACTTTCCCCAATCTGCATTTTGTTCTGCTGAACATGGGCAGGTTACCTAAATGGCTTTGGCTGGATTGGTATACTTGAAAAAATTGTGGATGCTATTACTCACCAAATTGTAGCAATTTTCAAGGATAAAAGCGCTGCGACACGGTATTATCGTTACATTAGCCAGGTGACTAATTTTTTATCCATTGTCCTCATCTTGTTAGTAGATCTTTAGAAAACAAAAGTAATGGGTTCCTAGTTGCCAACTGCTACATTAGAAATTTCAAATAGTTATTACTATACATCGGGTGTGGCAGAAAATACGAATCACTATGGAGTAGCTAACAAATTGCGGCACATTTCGAACAATAATGTGCATCCTGGTATGGGGTGCTTATAATTAAAATTCACAGAGGTGTAGTGTGAGCTGTAAATATCGCATGACAGCGAAACGAGTTATATTCTGATGCGTTAATGCGGAACCTAGTTTCCTCGATAAAAATTAGTTCCAATTCCGGTCACCATGCGCAAATCTGAAGACATACACAAATGTTTTCATACATAAAGGGTTGAGAACGGTACTTGGATAGGAAAGATAAAACAAGTAAGAAAAGCATATGTAGATTTTATTATTAACTGCTGTTTAGAGAGATCGTTTGACATGATCACTGGAGACATCAACAAGATGCTCCACAGGGCCTGATTTGCACCTAGTGGCCAAAATCTGAACTAATTATTTTTCCAGCTCATATCGGTTCCACATTCACGCATTGGCATATCTACCAACATTTGCTGCCATACGGTAACCACAGCCCACACTGGACCTCTTTGAGCAGCTGCAGTTTAATTACACTGAAGAGCCAAAGACTCTGGTATACCTACCTAATATCGTGTACTACCCCTGCGAGCACGCACAAATGCGGCAACAGGATGTAGCGTGGGCTCGGCTAATGTCTGAAACAGTGCTGGAGGGAAATGATGCCATGAATCCTGCAGGGCTGTCCATAAATTCTTAAGAGTACAACGGGGTGGAGATCTCTTCTGAGTCCGCATCTCGTGGTCGTGCGGTAGCGTTCTCGCTTCCCACGCCCGGGTTCCCGGGTTCGATTCCCGGCGGGGTCAGGGATTTTCTCTGCCTCGTGATGACTGGGTGTTGTATGCTGTCCTTAAGTTAGTTAGGTTTAAGTAGTTCTAAGTTCTAGGGGACTGATGACCATAGTTGTTAAATCCCATAGTGCTCACAAGGGAACCTCCCCACCGCACCCCCCCTAGATTTAGTTATAAGTTGGCACAGTGGATAGGCCTTGAAAAACTGAACACAGATCAATCGAGAAAAATGGAAGAAGTT
The DNA here is from genome assembly GCF_023864275.1 of Schistocerca cancellata. Classification (NCBI taxonomy): domain Eukaryota; kingdom Metazoa; phylum Arthropoda; class Insecta; order Orthoptera; family Acrididae; genus Schistocerca; species Schistocerca cancellata. Next base: position 811,494,623 of record NC_064628.1, read on the forward strand.
GTGTGGAACTATGAAAAAAATAAGCAAAACATACAAACTGAGTAGTCCATGCGCAAGATAGGCAACATCAAGGATAATGTGAGCTCAGGAGCGCCGTGGTCCCGTGGTTAGCGTGAGCACCTGCGGAACGAGAGGTCCTTGGTTCAAGTGTACCCTCGAGTGAAAAGTTTAATTTTTTTGTTTTCAGACAATTATCAAAGTTCAGGTACTCACACATAATCAACTCTTCTCTCCAAAATTCCAGGACATGTTCAGATTTGCTTGGACATATGAAGGATTTGACGGTCTACACAATCGAAAAATTTGAAAACGTTAAAAACATATGTTTTGACAGAGCACAGGGAAAACTGTGCGACTGTGAAACTGTTGCATCCATTTGTTGCAGTTTATATGACAAACTCTTATGTTTTCATCACTTTTTTGGGAGTGATTATCACATCCACAAGAAAACCTAAAACGGGCAAAGTAGAAGAATCTTTTTACCCATTCGCCAAATGTACAAGTTAGGTGGGTCGACAACATATTCCTATCTTGTGAAGCACATGCCGTCACTAGTATCGTATAGAATATATCAGACGTGTTTTCCTGTGGAGGAATCGGTTGACCTATGACCTTGCGATCAAATGTTTTCGGTTCTCATTGGAGAGGCCCGTCCTTTCGTCTACTAATCGCACGGTTTTGCGGTGCGGTCGCAAAACACAGACACTTAACTTATTACAGTGAACAGAGACGTCAATAAACGAACGGACAGATCATAACTTTGCGAAAATAAAGAAATTAAAATTTTCACCCGAGGGAAGGCTTGAACCATGATCCTCCCGTTCCGCATGTCCTCACGCGTTCACGGGACCACGGCGCTCCTAAGCTTACTTTATCAATGATGTTACCTATCTTGCACATGGACTACTCAGTTTGTATATTTTGCTTATTTTTTTCATAGTTCCACACAACTTCTTCCTGTTTTCTCGACTGATCTGTGTTCAGTTTTTCAAGGCCTATCCACTGTGCCAGCTTATAACTAAATCTGAGGGGGGTGCTATAGGGAGGTTCCCTTGTCAGAGCCATTTGAACCATCCCCTCTGAACAACACGTTGCAAGGCATCCCTCATATGCTCATAATGTTTGTGTCTGGGGAGACTGGTGGCCAGCGGAAGTGTTTAAACTCAGAAGAGTGTTCCTGGAGCCACTCTACAGCTATTCTGGACGTGTGGGGTGTCGCATTGTACTGCTGGAATTGCCCAAGTCCGTCGGGATGCACAATGGACATGAATGGACGCAGGTGATCAGACAGGATGCTTACGTACGGGTCACCTGTCAGAATCGTATCTAGACGTATCAGGCGTTCTATATCACTCCATTTGCACAGGCTCCGCACCATTACAGAGCGTCCATCATCTTGAACAGTCTCTTGCTGACATGCAGGGTCTATGGATTCATGAGGTTGTCTCCATTCCCGCACACGTCCATCCACTCGACAAAATTTGAATCGAGACTCATCCGATCAGACAACATGTTTCCAGTCATCAACAGTCCAGTTTCGGTGTTGACGGGCCCAGACGAGGCGTAAAGCTTTGTGTCGTGCAGTCATCAGGGGTACACGAGTGGGCCCTCGCATCCGAAAGCCCATATCGATGATGTTTCGTTCACTGGTTCGCAGGCTGTCACTTGTTGATGGCCCAGCATTGTAGTCTGCAACAATTTGAAGAAGTGTTGTACTTCTGTCACGTTAAACGATTCTCTTCAGTCGTTGGTCCCGTTCTTGCAGGATCTTTATCCGACCGCAACGATGTCGGAGATTTGATGTTTTAGCGGATTCCTGATAATCACAGTACACTCGTGAAATGGTCGTACGGGAAATTCCCCACTTCATCGCTACCTCGGAGATGCTGTGTCCCATCGCTCGTGCGCCGACTACAACACCACTTTCAAACTCTCTTAAATCTTGATTAACTCCCATTGTAGCTGCAGTAACCGTTCAATCAATTGCGCCACCACTTGTGTTACATGGGCGTTGCCGACCACACTGCCGTATTTTGCCTGTGTACATATCTCTGTATTATGATACGCATGCCTACAACATTTTCTTTGGCGCCTCAGTGTATAACCAAAAGGTATAAAAATTTTGCTGCTGAATGTCACAAGAGTCAGATATTATTTCTAATGAATGAAAATATTCCATATAAATGATAATTGAAATGGAGACTTCACGTGATGTGTAGAATAAACAAGTAGTAAAAGAACTCATCGTGTATTTTTTGTGTAAAATATTTGTCTTTGAGTGATTTTTTTTCATGAAGCGCTCTTCCTCTCTAGTAGCCTACTGTGGTTCAGCAGACACTTGGAAGTACAGGGGAAAAGTTACAATTATGGTTTAGTAAAAATACGTGACGAGGTAGTTGAGAGCTTTGGGAAAATAAATAGGAACTTCCCCACACGGTTGTTTGATAAACCGAACTAATTTAAGTATAAGTTTGTTATTCTGTCATAAGCTGACCGTACAAAATATTAATCACCCGCTTCAATGAACACACTGATTGCTTAGGAGCGCAGTGGTTATATGAGGAGCGTTTGAAAGGTCCGTGCAAAAATAAAAACTACTTACGTGTTTAGGGTAAACTTTTCTTATTTTTCGGAATAGTCTCGTTTTAGACTTATACACTTCGTCCAACGCTGTCCTAATTTGTTGATCCCTTCCGAATAATAGGAATTGTCCAAGTCTGCAAAATAGCTATTAGTTGCTGCAATCATCTCCTAGTTTGAATAAAATCTTTGTCCCGCCAGCCATTTCTTCAAATTGGGGAACAAATAGTAGTCCGAGGGAGCCAGGTCTTGAGAACGGGGGGGGGGGGGGGGGGGGGGGATGGGAAACGAGTTGGAATCCTATTTCCATTAATTTTGCGACCACAACTGCTATGGTATGTGCTGGTGCGTTGTCGTGATGGAAAAGGACTTTTTTGCGGTACAATCGCCGGCGTTTTTCATGCAGCTCGGTTTTCAATCGGTCCAGTAACGATGAGTAATATGCACCTGTAATAGTTTTACCCTTTTCCAGATAGTCGATGAAGATTATCCTTTGCGAATCCCAAAGACAGTCGCCATAACCTTACCGGCCGAAGGAATGGTCTTCGCTTCTTTGGTGCAGATTCTCCATTGGTAACCCATTGTTTAGACTGTTGTTTGGTCTCAGGAGTATAGTAATATATCCATGTTTCATCCACAGTGATGAAACGACGCTTAAAGTCGTGCGGGTTCTTCCTGAACCGCTGCAAACCATCCTTGCAACACTTCACACGATTCCGTTTTTGGTCAAGCGTGAGCAGTAGCGGAACCCATTTTGCGGATATCTTTCCCATGTCCAAATGTTTATGCAAAATGTTATGAACCCGTTCATTCGAGATGCCCACAGCACTAGCAACCTCATGCACTCTTCTGTCACTCATCACCATATCATGGATTTTATCAATGATTTCTGGAGTCGTAACCTCCACAGGGCGTCCAGAACGTTCAGCATCACATGTGCCCATATGGAAACCCCGAAACTTTTGGAACCACTTATAAACTGTTCTAATCGTAGTTTCAGAGTCACCGTAATGTTTATCAAGCTTCTCTTTAGTCTCCTGAGGCGTTTTGCCTTTCATAAAGTAATGTTTAATCACAACACGAAATTCTTCTTCGTCCATCTTTTGACAATCACTCGACTTCCTTCATTCACACGAATGCAAAACAGAAAAAAATAGACCAACATGGCTGAAACTTGGTGTGCGTTTTTTCCAAAGATGCTACTAACTAAACATGGCGTCGATACGCACCGGTCGTGCCATCTCTCGGACTTCGCAGTAACTTTTCAAACACTCCTCGTACAACTGGTACCAGGTGATGTGACACAGGTAGCGTATGGAACAAATGCTGTGAAGTGAGTCGACGTAGAGACAGGACAGAATGGCCGAATGGAACCACTTGTTTCGACATGCCCATGGCTAAACCGCGATCTGTTAATCTTCAAACGCGGACCGTTCAACGTGTAATTAATGGACTGTCTACCATCGCAGCCATTACTAAGCGACAATTTTAATTTTTCCTCTGCTGAACTAGATAAGAAGATTAGAAAGCACAAATACGGCACGGGAAAGAATTAACTCAATAACACACTGTTTACACTAAAAAGCCTCATGAGATTCGGTAAACGTGTAAGCGAAGTCGGCGTTCAACATCCCATAGACATCGTCTCCATCAGAGAATTAGCTCCAGCTGGACAAAGACTGGGAAGGAAAACGGATACAGCCTGGTTAAAGAATACTTGCTGGTTCTCAACTCAAGAATTTGGCCGTATTCACGGAGGAAAAGGTGTAGAGGACTGGGTGTAGATTTGAAACCGTACTCTTCTGGGTATGAATCCACCCGTTTAATTACTGCATCTGCCTCTCGAAATGAACTTGCAGAATTCTTTGAGAAGCTTGCCGAAGATCATTGTTCTTCAGGAGAGTACTGCTTTTTTCGTTTAAGTCCCCTTTCCTTCAACATCGAAGACGAATGTAGGATATATTAAGGAAGTCCCGACAGCCACTAGCTCATTTCGCCCTCTGAAGAACCTGCAGACGTCCAGCTGCACCTGTGAACTTGGTTGGAACGCTGAGTTTTTCCATCGGCAGCCCTGTGCACGCAGAGGCTTCTCCGCTAACTGCAGTGTTTTCCTTTAATCTCGGGCCGAGTCGCTGCGCGGAGCCTTTTAGCTTCATTCGCAACTCGTACCGTGAGCTTGTAATCTTCCCCGAGTCGCGCAGCCCGCGTTATTTACTTACAAAATATTTTTCCACCTCATAAAAATTAAACTGGGAGCTCTCCCACCACACAGACCGCGGCGCCGGCTTCGCTTTGATATTGCGGACTTCCCACTTTCGCCTGAGCTGCTCTCTGCTCTCGGCTTTTGTCATCAGAGTCTTACCGGTTTTCCTTTCAAGGCTTTCTTCAAAGAGCAGAGCCACTTACTACTTGCCATTAACTCTTCAATTGCCTTCTCCTTTTTTTTATCAGTAGCCGTGGAACTTCGCTGCTTCAATAGCTGCACAGCTTTTCTACGCTTTTTCCTCGTCTGTAGCGGCGAACAACAGAACACCTTGTTTCGGCAAGAAGTTTTTCTGCGACGCAGCTGTCACAGAATGACGATGACATCTTTTCTCAATTCGTTAATATAAAATATAGTGACATATAAATTCACCTGAACGGGATAGAAAGGAAAACAAATTGTATGCGTGTTTACGACAGGCAGCAAGACATTTTCAACGAAAGAGTAACATGTCACGTTAACTTACAAGTTACTTGAAGCTCCCATTGTTGATTTGCGCAGAATAGTAGCCACGCTACCGCCATACGACTTACCTAAAAAAGAGAGAAACACACCATCAGGATAAAAGTGATAACTGGAATGACATTATTCATACCTACCTCGATACCACGTATGAAACGCTGTGTATCAAACCACACATAAGTTGGCGATTATATTTTACTTTGTTTTATTTTCATTTTAATGTATTTTCTCTTTAGCAATTCCGAAGTGCTGACAATGAAATTTCGGTGTTTGTCTTTCTAATTTGCCATAAATACATACCAATTTTGGTAAACGAAATGTGAAGATACAGAACAATTAAAACATAGGAAGTAAACAAAAATGAACTGGCATTTTTCTATGCTATAAATGAGGGAGGAGACAGTGCAGTGTGATGTCAGGAACATTTGGTCCTCTCTGCAAGCCACTATGATTCTGGACGGTTACCTGGGATGATTACCTCAAAGGATCACTACATACAAATAGCATTATCTACAGAGTGAGTCACTAACTATTGACACCAAGAATAACTCCGGAGGTATGATACGAGCTGAAACGGTTGAGGGACGAAAGTTGCATGGGACAACGGGGGCTATAATATGACGTTGGTTTTTTGTTGCTAGGTGGCGTCGCTACAGAGATATGAAGGTCAACTCTGTTTTTTTTTTTTTTTTAATGGTGTGCTGTAGTTTGGTACTTATTTTCTGATAGCGGCTATAGAGACAAATGCAATGATGTGTAAGGTCTTTGAAGGTCACAAAGGTGGCATGAACGTCCACTTACAGAAGGTGTTTGAAGTAATGACCTTTGGTACCAATGCGGTGCTGCAATCTTCTTATCATGGAGTTAGTGGTATTCCTTATCACATCGGCACTTATCGAAGCACATGCTCTGACAATTCTCTCTCGCATACCTTCAGGCGCAATTGGACCGTATTTATAAACAATGTCTTTTACGAATCCCCACAAGAAAAAAAATCCAGAGGCGTCAAGTCTGACGAACGAGCCGGCCACGACACATCTCCGCGTCCAATCCAACGATTTTGGAATTGTCTCCATAAATTATTTCTAGGCATCAGCAAAAAATATGCCGGCCACCCATCGCGTTGATACCACAATCTGTTCCTTGTTCCTAAAAGGTATTTCTTCCAATAACAGACCTAATGTTTCTTGCAGGAATGTGGTATACTTACTACCATTTAGATTTTCTTCGATGATATAGGGGCCTATAACCCCTCACCATGCATTCATCAACCACGATTTCTGGTGTGCAGCTTGCCGCAGCCGACATGGATTTTCAGTTGCCCAATAATGCATGTTATGGAAACTAACACTTCCATGGATCGAAAATGTAGCCTCGTCAGTAAATAAAATCAAATTAATAGATGTGTCATTCCTCTGAATCTGAAGTTGAGCCCATCGGCAGAATTCAGTGCGATGCATACAATCCATACCAGTTAATTGTTGGTGAAGACTGATATGGTACAGATGGTTTTTATGGCGGTGCAGAACACGAACAACACTACTCTGTCTCATGCCATATTCCCTTGCGATTTGACGTGAACTAACACTAGGATCTTGTACCACAGTGACAAGAGTACCAATTTCCGTTTCCTCGTTAGTAACTTTTCTTTGACGGATATGTTCCAGGTGAGTTAAAAACCCAGTTGTTCTCAATGTATCATACATGTATTTGAATGTACGACGTGTAGGGTGAGTACGTTGAGGATGTCTTTCAGCGTATAAGTCTCTAGCTCTCATAGAATTTCATTGGCATTCTCCGTAAATGAGAAGCGTATCGACTTGTTCTTCGAAGGAATACATCATTCACATTCACTTGATTCGACGATACTAGTCTTAACGTTCCTATTAGTGTTGTATTGTGAAACTGTCGAATGGTGAATATTTACTATTTGCACGATACACGAGAGAGAATTGTCAGAGCATGTGCTCTGATAAGAGCCGAAGTGATAAGGAATACGACTCAGTCCATGACAAGAAGATTGCAGCACTGCATTGATACCAATGGTCATCACTTCGAACATCATATAGAAATGGAAGTTCATGCCACCTTTTAGACCTTCGTTGCCCTTCAAAGACCTTACTGTTACACATCATCGGACTCGTCTCGATAGCCGCTATCAGAAAATAAGTACCAAAGTATAACATCCCACTTAAAAAAAGAAAAAAAAAACGAAGTTGACCTTCGTATCTCTGACGCTACCCCACCTATCAATAAAAAACCAACGTCATGTTATGGCCCCCGTTGTCCCGCGCAAAATTTGTCGCACAAGCGTTTCAGCTACTATCATACTTTCGGAGTTATTCTAGGTGGCAACAGTTAGTGACTCATCCTGTATAAGCTGAGCATCTGTAACATTCTATGTTTATTTTAGTATAACGGAACCACGTTCTCCATTTCATCGTTACAAAGTAATAATACACTTTCAATTTATTCGATTTGTAGCTAACGGGGATCCACTATGTCTGAAATGATAAGGTTACAGTTCGTCCGTACTGGTAGTTTGACTTGTGTGGGTTGTATATCAATATTTTGACTTGTCACCATAGAGCTGGACGTGTGACTCTGAAAAAAAGATAGGTATTTATGTATGTATTACGGTATTTTAAATTACTAATGACGTCACTGAATGAAATGACAGAGGAACTGCAAAAAAGCGCATTCGGTGACACATTGCTCGTGGTGGCGTGTTGGGGGAAATATTGCACAATGGCAGCCTCTTGGGACAGGAAGTAAGACAGTACAGATTTATTGCCAGTCTCGGGCCTAGCACAAAACTGTCCTTCAACGGAAACGTCAGAGACAAATTCGGAGATGTGTGCATACATCGGTTGGTTTAGCGACATGCTAGGAACAAGTGCAGAAGGCTCTCTGAAACTAACTGCCGAAGAAAGGCCAATTGTTTTGGAGACGGACAGAGCTAAGAGAGGAGACGAGTCTTGTAGCAGCCTCTATGAAGCATGGGTTCTTGTTTCCGGTGCCGGGTTCGTGCGTCATTGAGATCACTCTCACTCCAGGAAATAATGTTGCTGTATGCAGGAAAACAATGCGTTCGTGAGAAAACCCTGCCGTAATTTTTTTTCCCTTTTCTGTCACGCTCACCTGATTTCTGTGCGTTTTTCCATTATTTATTTATCGCACTGCATACATTACAAGTTTTGGATTCACATGAGTAGTTATACATAAGATTACTGTACTACTACATAACAAGATTTCAGTACAGCTCTCCAGCGCAATACACTGAAGAGCTAAAGAAACTGGTACACCTGCCTAATATCATATAAGTCCCCCGCAAGCACGCTGTTCTGGACGTGTGGGGCGTCGCATTGTCTTGCTGGAATTGCCCAAGTCCGTCGGAATACACAATGGATATGAACGGATGCAGGTGATCAGACAGGATGTTTATGTACGTGTCACCAGTCAGAGTCGTATCTAAACGTATAAGGGGTCCCACATCACTCCAACTGAACACGCCCCACCAGCTTGAACAGCCCCTGCTGTTGTCTCCATAGTCGTCCACGTCCGATCAAGCAACTTGTTTACAGTCATCAACAGTCCAATGTCGGTGTTGACGGGCCCAGGCGAGGCGTAAAGTTTTTGTGTCGCGCAGTCATCAAGGGTACACGAGTGGGCCATCGGTTCCGAAAGCCCATATCAATGATGTTTCGTTGAATGGTTCGCACACTGACAATTGTTAATGGTTCAGCATTGAAACCTGCAGCAATTTGAGGGAAGGTTGCGCTTCTGTCACCTTGAACGATTCTTTTTAGTCGTCGTTCTTCCCGTTCCTACACGATCGTTTTCCTGCCGCAGCGATGACGGAGATCTGATGTTTTATCTGATTTCTGATATTCACGGTGCACGCGTGAAAAGGTCGTACGGGAAAATCGCCACTTCATCGCTGCCTCCGAGATGCTGTGTCTCATCTCAACACAACTTTCAAACTCACTTAAAACTTGATGACCTCCCATTGTAGCAGCAGTAACCGATATAACAACTGCGCCTGACACTTGTTTTTTTATGCAAGCGTTGCCGACCGCAGTGCCATATTCTGCCTGTTTACATAACTTTTTATTTGATTACGTTTGTCTATACCAGTTTCCTTGGCGCTTCAGTGTATAACAGAAATGACGATAGCTGCAAGTGATTATCAAGGTCTTTTACGATGGCGTGCTGAAAAATAATGAGTCTGAATTTTTTTATGTGAAAACTCTTAAAGCTTTCTCCATCCAACTAACGTTATTGACATTCTGCATCCTTAAATCTCATGTATATATATTTAGTTCTCGACGTAGTTAGCCTGGCGACGAACACATTTCTCCCAATGAGGGACATGGAACATGGAACTTAGAGAAGGCGCGATTTGGCGCGGACGGGGCCTTACTCAGTTACCGCTGGCTGCTCAGAATTAAAAAAAAAATCACGTGTACTTTATTTGAAATCAATTGCAAATGAGGTTGACAATAAGGAACAATTATCAATTTGACTATTAAGACACAATGTCTAGTAAAAAAATTCTTAAACAAGTTGCACTAACGGCTGAGGGCCTTATTGACTAGAAATTCAAATTATTTTTCGGCTGAAGTACTGGATAGAAAATCTTAAGAACAGTTAAACTTCTCCAAGAGATACTAAAATATTTTTTTTTAAAAAAGGAAAAACAAGCTCATAAAATTTCACTATTAAGAGACAATATCTAATAAAAAAATTCTCTAGACAAATTGCATTCATGGCTGAAGGCCTTATTGACCAGAAGCTCAAATTATTTGCCAGCTGAAAGCCCCAATAGTAATAACTCAAAAAACAATTTAACAGCTGAAGTCCTGGATAACAATTCTGAAGAACAGTTAAACTTCTCCAAGGACACTAAAATATTAAAAAAAACACTTTCATTTCAATGTGATCAAATCAAGAGAGAAGTGGGCCTCAGACAGTGCTCCAAGGATCGGCATGGGAAAAGTCGCTCAACTTCGTACCCGACGAGACAGTCAGCTTAGAGTTATATTCACTTAACCGGATGGCAACTCCATCAAGTGACAGTTTAAACGCAGACCAGCACTCTTGCAAAACCTACCTAACGTCTGGTAACCAACACAACGGTGGAATAATCCAGGCAAGGCGGAACCAGTGGACAGCACTGCATATTCAAAATCCCGTGTTTAGGACATCCAGAAGCAGAAGGAACCACTACGACCAAAGTAGTCCAAAAGAAACAAATATCAGAACCACAATCAAGGAGGCCGTCGAACTACACGCCTTACCAGACAGCAGCGGCAAGGCGAGGAAAAGTACACTGCTGTGAAAATATGCTAACCTCCAGGGCAGGTAACTGAGGCGTTAGCGGCCACTAGGCAGAAAAATACCTCTGGTTGAACTTCATGAATAAACACAAGGGATCCAATGATTAATAATAGGAAGTGGAGGACGGCTAACTAATTTCGTCAACGCCAAACACTCCACTCGTTGCCCTTCATCTCAGTGACCCTGCGAGCAGCAACGCACGAACAAACGGCATGATCTCAAAATAGTGGAGGTTTCATTACTGGGTTAATGTTCACACAACTCAAAGGTCCTCGGTCCGGTGGACAACAAGGTTGTGGCCCTCGCAACTACAGCCCCTCAATCCGGCAGTGCCTGTGTGCCGCCAGCGGTCCTGGCATGTCCTCACTCTGCTGCATCTCCCTCCAGCTCCGTCCTAACCGAACTACCGACACACCTGACCCCAGAAAACACTTGACATCCTTCCAAAGATAGTACCACAGTACTAGATATCGATAAAAGCTGATGCTGCCACTAGTAGACAGACAAAACTAGAAAACGTAGTGGCACCTGTAAACACAAGAAAAAAACGAAACGCCACTATCCATATTACATGATGCCAAGCTACCAACAGCACCAACATGAGCCGCACACAGCTCAGAAGTATGACGATACCGACAATGTGGGATGTTTGACTTTGTTGACGGAGCCACAACCTCACCTCTGCTTGTACCACCTCATCACTATCGAAATGAAGTCCATGAATGCATTCTTTAAGTTTTGGAAACACATTAAGATCGGATGGGGCCAAGTTGGTACTGTACGGAGGATGATCAATGACAGTAAACCTAAGGCGTCGGATTGTTGCTGATATTGTTGTGCCTGCGTGTGATCTGGCATTGTCATGTGAAGGAGAAGGTGCTCTATCTGTGGAGGAACTCTACGAATTCGGAATTCGATTACTGCACGCTGTTTCTCACGCACAGGCATAGTTACGTTACACACCGCCATGTTACACGCTGCAATACCGAGCCCTCTAGGAGCAGAGGGCTTCAAATATGGACACATGAAGCATTAAGATATAGAATGGTAATGACGTTTGTTTCATTTAAAAAGCTTTAAGGAAATCTAAAATTTTCCCGGCGAACTAAATATTCAAATTTGAGTGGGTACACAAGGATGCAAGTTCTCGGCAGATGCCAAAATTTGATCGTCTGGTGCCACAACAGCCGTCGCCACAGGGGATTACTGCACGACGTTCCGTTGTTAACTTCACGGACAAGAATTTGGACGACGCGACGCTGTTGGTATTAAGTAAGGGTTTGAATTTTGCACCTACACCTAGAGCACCAACTTTGACAAGTTTTGTGAGTGGTGTTGAAGAAGCCGTACGACGCCTTCGTATGGAAACTGCAGAAGAAGTAAGGAGGGAAACTTGCCGTGCTCTTCTGAAAGCTCCTCCTCAACACAGTAACATAACCTCCGCAGAAAGGGCTGCACTGCGAAATCTCCGAGAAGATCCGGACGTTGTTGTACTGAAGGCCGATAAAGGCAATTTGACTGTACTGTTACCTCGCAGTTCGTATGTGGATAAGATGTATGGTCTACTAAGTGAATCTGCCTACAGGAAGATTGATAACAATCCTACAGGACGTGTGCAACGGAAGACATCTACACTCCTGAATTCTTCCTCGTTGCCTCCAGAGACGATCAAGAGTTTAACACCTCATGGCAGCGTACTCCAAGACTGTATGGCCTGCCGAAGGTACATAAAGACGGACTACCCTTACGGCCAATAGTGAGCAATATTGGGGCCCCCAATTACGATTTAGCCAAACATCTTGCATCTTTGCTGAGGCCATATGTTGCCAAATGTCCACTTCACATACGAAACTCGGCCGATTTTATCAACAGATTGGCGGCTCTTCGCCTAAGTACTTCTGATCTTTTAGTTAGTTTTGACGTGCTGTCTCTTTTTACAAAGGTACCCCTCGCAGACTACTTGGCACTGATTGGAAATAGTTTTCAGGTGGGAATCACTGCTTTGTTTCGCCACGCTCTCTCCTCAACATATTTTATGTTCAACCAAGAATATTTTGAACAGATTGACGGCGTCGCCATGGGTAGCCCCTTGTCTCCCTTGGTGGCCAACCTAATTATGGAGGATTTTGAGGAGAGAGCACTTGAATCAGCAGCCCTCAAACCAACTGTTTTTGGAGGTACGTGGATGACACTTTCGTAGTGTGGCCTCATGGAGAAGACAAATTAATGCAGTTTTTAAATCACCTCAACTCCATTCATGAGAACATTCGGTTTACCATGGAATTAGAGAAAAATAGTTGCCTCCCTTTCTTGGATGTGCTTGTTAGATGGAAGAGTGATGGCTCTCTGGGGCATTCAGTTTATCCAAAGCCCACAATACTGATTTGTATTTAAATTCGTCCAGCTGCCATCACCCATCGCAAACAATGAGTGTACTTAAAGCACTTGTACATAGAGCTCATGTAGTGTCAGATGCAGATAGTTTGCCTGAAGAGCTTGCCCACCTGAAGAGGGTTTTCAAAGAGAATGAATATTCTACCCGGCAAATTAGCAAGGCACTTGCAATTAAGCCAAAGAAAGAGGGAGTAGAGAAAGGAGAGAGCACGCCTACTAAATCTTAAGCTTTTCTTCCCTTTGTTGGCAACATTTCCTTCAAAATTGCAAGAATCCTCCACGGTTTCGAAGTGAAAGTGATTTTTCGTCCACCATCGAAGATTTCCGACCGGCTGGATTCAGTGAAAGACGATCTGGTATTGCGGAAGGCGGGAATTTATAAAATACCTTGTCAGTGTGGCATGTCATATATAGGACAAACATTGCGAACAGTTGAAGTACGTTGCACTGAACATCAACGCTGTACTCGCCTTTTGCAACCTAACATGTCTCCAATTGCTGAGCATTGCATTTCCAGTGGACACTCAATGGAGTATGACAGGACAACAATTTTGGCCACAGCAACATCCTTTTGGCACTCCGTCATAAAAGAATCAGTGGAAATTCGCATGACAGACAATCTTATGAACCGTGACATTGGCTACCAGCTAGATGATGCGTGGAACCCCGTCATCTCTAAAGACCTGCTCCAGACAAAGACGTCAGAGTACTCCGATGGCCGCGGCAATTGACAACGCCGAAGACAGCTGAGTTCTGCAGTTCCACCAGCGAGGGCGCTGTTGGCGGGCGGTGTGGTTCGTCTGTCAATATGATCTTGACACATGCGCGGAATACTCGCTGCACGCTATATATTGCGGAACGGAGGGCGTCTTCGTGCCCCAAGGCTCCGTCCTCTCCCCCCTTCTGTGTACCTTTTGTACACGGCGGACATGCCGCCGCCGTCACCCCCCGTCCACCTTCTCCAGTTTGCCGATGACACCGCCTTCCTTGCCCTTGCCACCACCCTGCAACGCTCCCAACACCTTCTCCTATCCCATCTTGACCGGTTCACTGCTTGGTGCAACCAGTGGTTGCTAAAGGTCAATTCCTCCAAAACCCAGGCGATCATTGTAGGCAAAACCACCCCTTCCTTCCGCCTCCTTGATTTCTATCTCACCGTCTATGGCCGTCCTATCGCCCTCACTCCCGCCCTTAAGTACCTTGGCGTCACCCTCGACCGTCGCCTCTCCTGGACTCAGGAGAATCCAAGCCAAGGCACGTTCCCGACTCCGTCTCCTCAAGCTCCTTTCCGGCCGTACGTGGGGTCTGGACCCTCCACGATCCTCCACACCTATAAATCCCTCATCCGCCCTATCCTTTGTTACGCCCATCCCGCCTGGATCTCCGCCCCCCTACCTTTTATAAATCCCTCTAAATCCTTGAACGCCATGCTCTCCGCCTTGCCTATCGCATCCGTCTCCTCTCCCCCACGTGGATCCTGTATGATCTCATCCCCTTCCCCCACCTCCTCCTTTTCCTTGAAAGGATGCGGATCCTGTACACCTCCCGCAAACTTGATCCTCCTCACCCGCTCGTATCCCCGATCCTCTCCCGCCTCCGCCCGCTGCCGCACCTGTATTCCCACGTCCCGCCCGGTCTCCATCTCTCCACCCTCCTTACCCTCTCCCAAGGTGGCTTCCGCCAGCTCCCTCTCCCTGATGATGTCCTCCTCCCCTCCATCTACCCCTCCTATCAACTTTGATCCTCCCCCCACCTCCTGTGTTTTTTCCTTAGGGTACCCTCTCTCCCTTCCCTCCCTCCTCCCTTCCTCCCCTGGGCTTCCCCTACCCCCCATACCTTCAGTCCTCCCCCCATCTCCACTTCCATTGGCATCTCTGCTCTCCCCTCGCCCTCCCCCACCACCTTCTTCCCCTCTTGGCAGGTCCCCGGACTCGCACACGTTAAGAGGACATTTTCTGTCTTCCTTTTCTCTTTTATTGTACTGCTTGCGGCTGAAGAGCGGAGTAAAATTTTCCGCTGCCAGCCCACCTTGTATGAGGTGCAAAATAACAATAAAGAAAAAAAAAAGCGTCTTCGTCAGTCTTCGATGGCTCACCTGAGGATGGCTGGCAGTTTTCCAGTCAAAATATCGTGGATGGAATCCAACGACGACCGGCTGCAAGTCCGAAATCTTTTTGAATAAGCTTTAAGGATTTTGACATAAAAATTATCAGGCATTACTTTTCAGTCCGCCCACATATACGGCTTATCACTCCACTCACCACTGTCAGGAAATTTTCGAAAGGCCCCTTGTAGGCACTTGTGTGAGATGTCGACACCACTTGAAAAACTGTCTGTTGTTCAGCACCACAGTCACAAAACAGTGATGTAGATTTGCCCCACCTGTAGAGAGTTTCGGACGGGATTCAGAGGCTGGTCATAACCAGGGGAATTCTCCTGGACGCTACGCTGTATCCAGGGTTGTGGAGGACAGTTTTATTGCCAGCAGCGATTCTAATTATCGATGGCATTGAATATATCTTCACCTAGAGTCTGACTGTGGTAAGAGTGGGGTGTCTTGACCTTAATGTTTTTCGCTCTGCAGGGAACACCTCGTTCAATATTGGAAGTTAGTCGTCATCAACAATCTTTCCACATTCCTGTAGTAATACAGTTTTCAATCTGATTTTAGGAGAGGATGTGACTCAACATAGATAATCAGTATGTGGGAGTGTTGACCCACTAACAAAAAAAAGTGGTTCAAATGGCTCTGAGCACTATGGGACAACATCTGTGGTCATCAGTCCCCTACAACTTAGAACTACTTAAACCTGACTAACCTAAGGACATCACACACATCCATGCCTGGGGCAGGATTCGAACCTGCGACCGTAGCGGTCACGCGGTTCCAGACTGAAGCGCCTAGAACCGCACGGCCACACTGGCCGGCTGACCCACTAACAATGTGCGTAGATTCGTTAAGTAGTATATCTGTCTTTTCCATATACTCACAATGAAACCAGAAAGATTCACAGTAGTCCACTGGCTGTTGAATACCCAAGCGGCGATATTCAATGAGTGTCTGCTGACAGACGCCATCCAGTGCCACAGAGCTTATGAAGAATGTTAAATCTGATTTTTAGCTTAGCAGAAAGTCACGTGAAATGCTCTTTAAAAGGAAGTGTCCCGTCTAACGGGTTCCCAAAGTTTTTTGGATACATACTATGATGAAGTATATCTCTCTCAAAACAGAGAAAGAGGGCTCTGCGCGCCAATCTACTGGACAAATGGAAACACATAATATCTGTTTTGTTTGAGCTCCCATTTACGGAAGTATTGGCTTAATGTGTAAAGTTGCAGTCCATTTTTACCACCTTCCATTGGCGGCATACAAGATTGCAGCCCATTTTACCACATTCCATGAGCATCTCCTCGATGATACGTCTCACACTCTACTTTAGGTGTAACAGACATTTTGCGTAGCAAATCATAATGGAAGTGTACTTGGCTGATTGGAATACGTTACTACATAATCCCTTCTCTCATTTGGCTGTACAGGTAATTCAGTAGCCATGCAGACCTTGAACGGAGAGGTGGCGACAAGACACGATACAATATTTTACTTTAAAAGCCACTTTGAGACCCGTGTCGAAGGATAGGGATGGGTCATAAATATTATTGCCGCAAGGGAAGCAGCGCGAGTGTTGATGGAGTCATGTAGCTTGTTCCGCCACAGGGGGTGACAGCGAATTTACCGCCTGAGGTGTTCCAAGGGAGAGGCGACTGCGCAGTTCGCACTAACTGGACAGCACACATTTTCGGAGGTGCAGAAGGAAATATTTAGTTGAAACGGCACATAGCACTCTTGTGAACTGTGCATGATATCTTCATACAGACATAAAAAAAAAATCTGCATCACTTCGGTTCCGAGAGCTCCGGAACCTGTACAGAAAATTGGAATAGAGATCAACATGAACATTCCACCCTATTTATTGCTCTTGAAAACCACAAATTGCATGTTGTACCACCATACAGCGAGACCTTCAGTGGTGGTAGTCCAGATTGCTGTACACACTGGTAACTCCAAATAAACAGTAGCATCCTCTTGCATTGATGCATGTCTGTATTCGTCGTGGCATACTATCCAGAATTTCATCAAGACACTGTTTGTCCAGATTGTCCCATTCCTCAACGGCGATTCGACGTATGTCCCTCAAAGTGGTTGGTGGGTCACATCGTCCATAAACAGCCCTTTTGAATCTATACCAGGCATGTTCGATAGGGTTCATGTCAGGAGAACACGCTGGCCACTCTATTTGAGCGATGTTGTTACCCTGAAGGAAGTCATTCACAAGATGTGCATGATGAGGGCGCGAATTGTCGTCCATGAATACGAATGCCTCGGCGATATATTGCTGATATGGTTGCACTATCAGTCAGAGGATGGCATTCACGTATCGTACAGCAATTATGGCGCCTTCCATGACCACCAGTGGTGTACGTCGGCTCCACATAATGCCACCCCAAAACAGCAGGGAACCTCCACTTGCTGCACTCGTTGGACAGTGTGTCTAAGGCAGGTTGCCTCCAAACACATCTCCGACGATTGTCTGGTTGAAGGCATATGCGACACTCATTGGTAAAGAGAACGCGATGCCAATCCTGAGCGGTCCATTCGGCTCGTTGTTGGGCCCATCCGTACCGCATTGCATGGTGTCGTGATTGCAAAGGTGGACCTTGCCATGGATGGCGGGAGTGAAGTTGGCATCATGCAGCGTATTGCACACAGTTTGAATCGTAACACGACTACCTGTGGCTGCACGAAAAGCATTATTCAACATGGTGGCGTTGCTGTCAGGGTTCCTCCGAGCCGTAATCTGTAGGTAGCAGTCATGCATCATTCGCTGCAGTAGTAGCCCTTGGGCTGTCTCTCTGTATCTCCTCCATGTCCCAACAACATTGTTTTGGTTCACTCTGAGATGCGTGGATGCTTCCGTTGTTGAGAGCCCTTCCTGGCCCAAAGTAACAATTTGGGCGTGATTGAACCGTGGTATTGACCGTCTATGGATGGTTGAACTACAGACAACACGAGCCATGTACCCCCTTCCTCGTGGAATGACTGGAACTGATCGGCTGTCGGACACCCTCTGTCTAATAGGTGCTGCTCATGAATGGTTGCTTACATCTTTGGGTGGGTTTAGTGAAATCTCTGAACAGTCAAAGGGACTGTGTCTGTGATACAATATCCACAGTCAACATCTATCTTTAGGAGTTCTGGGAACCGGGTTGATGCAAAACTTTTCTTGATGTGTGTGAATTGTATGAATACTAATAAAGGTCTCTCGACCTGTTGTAGAACGCTCTTTCAGTGGCTGAAGAGTCAGAAAATTTCTAGTGAAGGGGCATTGCACAATTTATATCATTTCTTTACAAGGAGGAGTTAGTGGATATGTAGCAGTTTGGTTGGCAGATTCCAATTTTGGAGGGAGACAATGTCTTCACAAAGGGGGCAGCGGTAGCTCAATATATGAAATTTGCAGACAAGATAGGGCTCTTTCTCTGAAAACTTGTGTAGAAACATGGAGTACTTAATGCTCCGTGGAATTTGAAGAGTGATTTATACTCTGGTCACTTTGATCACAATGGGCTCTAAATAGATCAGAGTTAAATAAGCTGAGAATCTCGTGTATTCTCAAAGTGCAGATATCGAGAAGAGTCATGTTAGTTAATTCTTGCGAGACCTGTTAGAGGACTGCTGTGCATTTCACCCCATCGACAAGGCGAGTGTACACAGCCATTCTAGACACACTAGGTATGAACAGTCTTCTGCTTCACATAAGAACTCAGTAAGAGTGTATGACTGAAACTTCTGTCAAGAATAAGCAGATTTATAGCTTGACAGGCAATGCGGAGCAGATGCAGTCATGTGGCATCCCACACATCCAGCGATGTAGCATGCAGCAAAAGTAAATGCATTGCAATCACCTAGGTATTACGTTACATACAATATCGTCACACGCATGTATCTTCATCCAGATCAGTGTTTAGTTTGGAGTAGTGTACTAAACCCTTCCTCGTGTTGCAGTCAGCCAAGGAGGATCGAAATGCTGAATGTCAGTTAGGAACGATTGTCCAGCTACATTAATTAACATTTGTTTAGTAAACTGTAGAATCCATTTCTGCCGAACTTACGTCTGATCTTAATTGTTTGTTTTAACTTATTTGGTAGCAAAGAACTGTAATCTATAACTTTATGATCCTTTGATGAAGATTCGTGTGTTCTTTTTTAAATGTAATCATCAGTAAACCATTTCTATGCTGAATAATTTTGTTAATAACATGATGATAAAAACAATATGATAGTAGAGGGAATGGGTTTTTGTGCTAAAAGTAGGCTAACTGCTCTCATTAAATTAAATTACTTGGTAGAGAAACTCTTTCAGGAATTCACAAATAACCATTCTTCTGATGTGTAACCAATTCTGTGATTCGTGCATGCCACCTCACAGGGCCAGAAAATAAACGTTTATTCACACATTCAGAGTGATCCTTGCATTCCAAGTGGCAGCGGCGGGGGGTGGGGGTGGGAGCCTGGAAGAATCTACATTATGTTAGGTAATTGCCTGCCAGGATAGTGAAAATGGTAATTATTCTGATTAGGTGGTAGTAATTCGAATAATCAATCGTAGTTAGATGAACCTGCCAGGATGGTGAAAATGGTAGTAATTCTGTTGAGAAATTATAATTAGATGAACATGGCAGGATTGACAAAAATGGTAGTAGTTCTGATAAGCAATCATACGTGTACTTAGATGATTCTAGAAGGGCACAGAAAATGGTGCCGTTTCTTATTAGTACATGTTGTTAGATGTCTACAGCAATGATTTTGACTATGTTTGTAGATTAGATATTTTGCTCGAAAGTATTCAGTAGACTGAAATCATTTCCACGCCAAGAAATGGACTTGAGATGATCCAGGAGAATAAAGCAATTGTGTGACCCTTCTAGATTGGATAGAAACATTAAATTTATGTAGTTTTAATGTACTTGCTGCTTGGGCTTTTCAATCTTTTTTATTTTTTATTTTTTTGGATTATGTTCCACCACGTGAACAACGTCGCATTGCCAATGTAACTAAAGAGTAGAGCAATGTTTTGCAAAATTAATGTCATCTCGAAAATTTTCGTAGATTAGAGATGTCAGATAGGAACATGATTGATTTTCTTGGAAGGAGTAAAATCCTATAACTACACTCCTGGAAATGGAAAAAAGAACACATTGACACCGGTGTGTCAGACCCACCATACTTGCTCCGGACACTGCGAGAGGGCTGTACAAGCAATGATCACACGCACGGCACAGCGGACACACCAGGAACCGCGGTGTTGGCCGTCGAATGGCGCTAGCTGCGCAGCATTTGTGCACCGCCGCCGTCAGTGTCAGCCAGTTTGCCGTGGCATACGGAGCTCCATCGCAGTCTTTAACACTGGTAGCATGCCGCGACAGCGTGGACGTGAACCGTATGTGCAGTTGCCGGACTTTGAGCGAGGGCGTATAGTGGGCATGCGGGAGGCCGGGTGTCCGTACCGCCGAATTGCTCAACACGTGGGGCGTGAGGTCTCCACAGTACATCGATGTTGTCGCCAGTGGTCGGCGGAAGGTGCACGTGCCCGTCGACCTGGGACCGGACCGCAGCGACGCACGGATGCACGCCAAGACCGTAGGATCCTACGCAGTGCCGTAGGGGACCGCACCGCCACTTCCCAGCAAATTAGGGACACTGTTGCTCCTGGGGTATCGGCGAGGACCATTCGCAACCGTCTCCATGAAGCTGGGCTACGGTCCCGCACACCGTTAGGCCGTCTTCCGCTCACGCCCCAACATCGTGCAGCCCGCCTCCAGTGGTGTCGCGACAGGCGTGAATGGAGGGACGAATGGAGACGTGTCGTCTTCAGCGATGAGAGTCGCTTCTGCCTTGGTGCCAATGATGGTCGTATGCGTGTTTGGCGCCGTGCAGGTGAGCGCCACAATCAGGACTGCATACGACCGAGGCACACAGGGCCAACACCCGGCATCATGGTGTGGGGAGCGATCTCCTACACTGGCCGTACACCACTGGTGATCGTCGAGGGGACACTGAATAGTGCACGGTACATCCAAACCGTCATCGAACCCATCGTTCTACCATTCCTAGACCGGCAAGGGAACTTGCTGTTCCAACAGGACAATGCACGTCCGCATGTATCCCGTGCCACCCAACGCGCTCTAGAAGGTGTAAGTCAACTACCCTGGCCAGCAAGATCTCCGGATCTGTCCCCCATTGAGCATGTTTGCGACTGGATGAAGCGTCGTCTCACGCGGTCTGCACGTCCAGCACGAACGCTGGTCGAACTGAGGCGCCAGGTGGAAATGGCATGGCAAGCCGTTCCACAGGACTACATCCAGCATCTCTACGATCGTCTCCATGGGAGAATAGCAGCCTGCATTGCTGCGAAAGGTGGATATACACTGTACTAGTGCCGACATTGTGCATGCTCTGTTGCCTGTGTCTATGCGCCTGTGGTTCTGTCAGTGTGATCATGTGATGTATCTGACCCCAGGAATGTGTCAATAAAGTTTCCCCTTCCTGGGACAATGAATTCACGGTGTTCTTATTTCAATTTCCAGGAGTGTACATGTTGACTGAGAACCAAGCATGTAAGCATTTAGAGGGACAAAAAGCTATAGTCTGGTTAGAAGTCGCAAACGGCGGTTGGTCGAACAGAACCGCGAGGTCGAGGGGTTGGACGAGATCAGGCTGGATGAGCAGCCTGGCACTGATGGTGTTCAGCACGATGAGGGACAGGAGACTAGGAATGAAGCGGAGACACTTAGTAAACAACAAGCGTCACATCCTGAAAATGAGAGACGTGTGGAAGCAGAAGTAATCGAAGATAAGCCAACTGGACAAGTAACGGAAATTGTGAGTGATCATGAGCAGGACGAATTAGTTTACGTGGAACTGCACACAACCACAGAGGATCGAAGGTCACAAGATAGCTACGAACGTAATACCTAAAGATTGCTTGTTAGCGCACCTGTATTACGTACAGGGTAGAAAGAATCGGCAGTTAACAAACGAAACAGGAAAAGACTGCATGTAGTAGTCACAGAAAAGAAGGACAGTAAACACAACACCGAACTTGGTAAGTCCGCATTTTTTCAGGAACTGAGTCGAAAAATTACCGTAAGTCAGCAACAAACCTGTCAGGAAATATCAGATTGTCATTAACAAATCCGACAAGAGATTCGAGAAAACTGTCAAGCGATTAGAGGGACAAAAAAGGCGCTAAATGAATAGTTAGATCGTATAAGAGATGACGCGAAGGCAACCGTTGATACTACTGAAAAACTGACATCACAATAAGACTACATGGAGAAATATACCCACGACGTAGAGAAAGGAACGCCAAAAATCAGGGGGAAATTAAACACCTAATGCGACGAGACTCAAAAGAGTGTCGAGAGCGCGAACAAAGACGTACGTAACGTCAAAATAAGCGCGACTTGGACTTCGACTGGAGCGAGAGAAGCAATAGAAGAAACGGTTGCACGACAGAAAGCAACATGTACAACGTTACAGAATTCTCTCAATTGAATCAAACAACAAAGAACAATTAGAATGGTTGAAATAAGAAATATTCAAAGCATGAAGGAACTTAGTGATAGCGACAGCTTGAGTTCTGAGTCCATAAACCCCTCCGCAACCTCACAAAATTTGCCTAAAGCTCTAATTGGAGTAAAAACGAATAAGGCACGGAATGTTCGAACTGTGGAGAGTGACCAATGACCACCACCACCAACACATTACTATTGAAAAAGGGGATACACGAAGTGAGAAGGAACGCGGAAAGACATCTAGAGCCCAAACTGAGTGTAATGTAGGACGCACATAATTCCCAGTTGGTACATCATGCGAAAGAACCATTGATCAAACGTACATAAGAGAAACAGACAATCTGCAGTTGAAATTATGCGAATCACAAGGCGTAACATCAGGTTCAAAGTAAGTAGGAATGATAATGCCACAACACAGCGATCTCTAGTTGCATTTACGCCTTGAAAATGACCGATTTGGGGAGTGTAGGCCGATCATGGTAACTTTTTGCCTCTGTACAGGGTGGTCAGAAACAGTCCGAAAAGCTAGTAAGGTCGTTGCCGGTTAGTCTGTGCTGAGAAATAACTGTTATGGAAAGAATTCGATACGTTGCGCCGTTTCCAAGATAACTAACAATAAAGTTTGCCAATCAGCCCGTTGCGCGCGCAAATTCATGCGTCCTGCCAGATATACTTAATGTCGGTTGTCCTTATAGTGTATGATTGCGCACTAGACTGCTCAGCCTTTGGCGCGGGTTCGAGCCCTACTACCGTTCCACATCCAGGTATTGTACCTCTGTCCTGTTCAGTTTTAGAAAACCAAACGAAAAACACAT
Organism: Schistocerca cancellata; assembly: GCF_023864275.1. Taxonomy (NCBI): domain Eukaryota; kingdom Metazoa; phylum Arthropoda; class Insecta; order Orthoptera; family Acrididae; genus Schistocerca; species Schistocerca cancellata. The sequence goes on from NC_064628.1 coordinate 811,518,113, forward strand.
TTGGCAACACCGTTCACGGCGAACCACTTGAATTTCCTTTTGAGTAGGCCTGCTTGGCTAACTTGAATGCTAATTAACTCGGAAACGGCGCAAACGTCTCTGCACAAACTACTCTGCAACACCGTCAAGAACTTTTCAGACTGTTGCTGAACATCGCGTGTAGTTTTGGTGACGATCAGCAGTCATCTTTAGGCGAATGTACAATTAACACGAAGATTTACGTTTGAAATATCGAGGAAATTCCGAAATACTAATAAGTGCTAATGAGAATCTGTGTCGAGATTAAAATGGCAAGTAACCTGGTAAACAGAGACGGAAATTTCTGCTTACCCTTGAAAACTAAAGGGGGGAAAATGTGACATTGTTACTAAACTATCGTAAGTTTTACTAACTCATATTTTATTCAGAAGAAATCATTATTTATAGTTTATGCGCCAGTCAATTACAATTACATGATCCTCACTGGTATGTCATATATAAAATAAGTACGGAAGTCCTCTTTTACACCATGTACTGACGGTAGCAGATTGGTGGGAACCACGAATTGGTACCAACTGCAATCTTAAATTTTACGAGGGTTTAGTAATCGAGGGTTTAATTGGGAACCTACTCTTCCCTTGGTCAGGCAACAGCGAGACAGAGTTAGCTGTACTTTGTCACCCATTGTTGATGTATTACTATCGACAAATTCTGACATTGGTTATCTTTGGTCGTTTGGTACAAGTTGTTCATGGTGTGTATTGTCTTTCTGCGTACGCCTTCTTTTATAGCTGATTAGCAAAGCCCCTCCCAGCAAGGGTTTAGATTATGCACAGCTATCTCTCGTTACATTTATGGCTTGAAAATGACGCGATTTTCACCTGTAGAAACATCAGCGATTGTCGAAGCCGCTACCTAACCGCATTCCAGTACGTTGTAATGTTGTTACTTTAATTTCGTATGCTGATATCGGTGCTAATTGACAATGAAAGTGAGTTAAAAGCCGTGATCTGTCTGGGGACGTTAACCGTGGATTACTGGGCAACTGTTTCATCAGATATTTAGTCTAGGTTTACCAAGCAGACTAACATTAATGATAATCTTTTAATAGTCATACAAAACCGGTAATATATATATATATATAAAGGAGAATTTAAATAAAAAGAAAGAAATCAGTTTATATTTGGAAATTTATTTTAAGATTGTTCATTGAAATTTCAGCATATTATACGTGAGTTATAACTGAGCTGGTGCCTTATTTACGATTGAAAAAAATGTGAGATTGTAATCTTACGGAACACATAAAATATGGAGCCAATATTGGGAGACTCCATACAACACTGCATTCATAAAATAACACACGAAGAACATTGAAACATAAGCAAGAAGAAATTAACCACAACCAACAGATTCAGTTTTTTACCCAAAGAAATTACGTTCATACCACAATCCTGTCAGTCATGTAATTACCACACACTGGTATACTAAATTCATATTAACTCTTTGTGAAATCTTCGCAAAAAGAATAGCTGAGGGCTACTTTGATGATTACACCACATGCTTCACGTGGTCAACTTGGTTTACACAAAGCGTATAACTCCACAATAATTTTGGTAATTAAAATAAATTCGATCGAAAAGCAATTGACAAAAGAAAAACCTTGAACTGGTTACTAACGTCTTACTATTAACCTGATGGGTCAAACAGTTATATAAGCACGTGGGACTGGTCTCGCAAAGTACACCCCACGTGGGTTGAACATAAAGAAAAGCATAAAGAAAAGTTGCTATATTAAAAAAATATTCTCAAGACGAGACGTTATAATCTCACGCACATTCGGATTTAAGATTGATGAACTTAGTTAGAGTTACTGATCAACACGTGGTTTCACTTTACTCACAAAGTAGTAACAAAGCAACTACCGGAAAATAATCTGAACTTCACACGATAATTACACTGCGCTGCAATTTAAGATAACATCGGTTATTTTAGACCTAAACCCGAAATAAAGGTGATTAAATTTTCAGTTAGGCTGAACTTAAGAAATCCATTGTCCTACGGACTTAACAGACACGTGCTTAGCCGGAGATCTTACCACTTCAGACGCTCGCCACGGCCACACTGCAACTGCCCTACTGCCGAGCGTGCTTCCTGAGGGTGGCTCACAAAGACCAACGAAAGTGGCCAGAGGGGCAGCTTCCTATACCAACATGACAACGGACGGACAGGACCATACTAAGGATAGAAACCTCTTTGCTTTTAGAAAGCGTAGCTACCTGTTCCGACGTTGGTCCTACTGTTCTCTAGCAGACAGCCTTGTCTGCTACCCTCAAGCATGCAACTAGAAATACATATGCTCATTCATCCTCTCACACAAAAGGGAAGGGGGATGACAGTATCTTATCATATACAGTATATAAAAGAAAGCGGATGTAGGTTCCGTTTGAGACTGTGTGACATGAATTACATATAAGAATTACATATAAACTGTGCTTTAAAGTGTAGTAGTGTGACAGATCGTTCTTGTTTATGTGTAAAAGTAACACGTTCCACTGCTCAGTCTCCTCCCAGATAGTCAGAAACGCCACAGTACATTTAGAAGAGGAATTTATTCCATAAATGGCAACAGATTTAAGAACTTAAACATGAAAGGAATCCAACAGAGACCTTTCAACGTTATCTCAACAATAGCTACACCTAGAGAAGCAAGTTTCACAGCCTGCCGTACGTTAAAAACTCTTACAGAAGATGGTATACCATAGACGGCGAGCTTTTGCTGCAGAAATAGCGCATCGGGTCAAGGAAGACATTGGCGAGATGGGGCAGGGGCCATTCTTGGGGAATGGAAGGACACAAAGAACGGCGTGGGCCCAGCGGCGGGAGGGCGCGCTGTGTTGACTCGGTCAGAAGGGCCGCTTTGTCCGGCGCTGGCGCGCGGGCATTGTCGAGCTGCGCGCCACAGGCAAAGTGTTCCCACACAGGGCGGGCACAAAAAGGGCCGCCTCTCCGCCCTGCTCTCATCCGCTAGTGGGCCGAGACCCCCGGCCAGTTATTGCGGTACTTAACACCAGTGTTGTTTCTCTAGTACAGCTGTGTTGAAGAAGACCGCGCCACTGGCGACACGAATGGGCACGTCTGATAAGTACTGTATTTAGGGATAATACACTGTCACGTCACATTAATGTGGCAACCTGTCAGAATCCTCAATAATCGCCTTTTGCACCGCAGACCGCTGAGACAGTCAGTCAGGATCTGAATGGTGCCGACAGGATGTGGAGTCGACTCCAGACCTCTGGCCAGCTGCGCTTGCGTTCTCGGTTGAGGACCCGTGGCACGAGGTGGTGCGCAAGCTGTGTGAGACGTTGCATTGTCCTGCTGGTAGATGCCATCATGCAGAGGAGAAACAAACGGCATGTTGGGGTGGACATGGTCCCAAAAGGTAGACGTATGCGTGTGTTGATCAACTGTACCTTCCAGAATTATGAGATCATCCAGGGAACGCCACGAAAACATTCCCCAGACTACAACGCTCCCTCCTCCGACCGGGGCCAAGACGTTTCGCGCCGTACAAGCTGACGACCATCTGTCCAATGAAGCATACAACGTGATTCATCTGAAAAGGCCACTTGTTGCCATTCAATGGAAGTCCGGTTACGGTACTGGCGTGCAAATTCCAGCCCTTGTCACCGACGCACAGCTGTCAGCACGGGTGCCAATACGCAGCAACGTTCGCTGAACGGTCGTTCAGGAGACGCTGTTGATAGCCCTTGGTTCATCTGCACGCTCTGTTACTCAACATCTCCACAGCCTTTCTTCGCCCTCATCGTTGGCCTGCGGTGCACCGCAATTGCCTTGGTGCCGGTTTTGGATAGAGCCGTTTTACCATGTACGGTAGACTTTAACCACAGCGCCAGGCCAACCGTTTACAAACTTAGCCGTTTCGGAAATGCTATCACCCTTGGCCTGAAATCCAATGATCATGCCCCTTTGAACGTCAGATTAATCGCTCGTTTCCGCATGACGACAATGGCTGCACTGTTTTCCACGTCCCCCGACAGGCATTTTATATACCTTCTACTGCTAGTACGACCACCTCCAGTCTGTGGATGGTTATCACACCTTGAAGTAAAAATGAATCGATATGTTATGGGAAAATTGTAGAGTAACAGTGTAGGCGACTGGAAGACTTACATTTGTTGCAAGGTTTCTAAAATGCAATGCATTTTGTGACGCTTCCATCAAAAACGACATATTCTTTTCCGACATTTTTAATTAGATTTATTGCTGTGAGCCAAGTCGCCTTCATCAAAAGCAGCTACGTGAAGTATCAACAATTTTCCTATTGTTCCATGCGTTGGTCGTGCATTCAGTGCATTAAGGAATGATAAAAGCAGCGTGTAACAACTCTAGGGCACAAATATGGCATCCTATAAACATTAACAGAATAGCATCCTTGATGATAAAATCTGCAAAGGAAATCACATGCAATATGCTAGTGCGACCAATTCTGGAGAGTTGTTCCACTCTTTGGGGTTCTTATCGAGTAGATATGTAAGGAGACATTGCGAGAATTTATAGAGTCGCTGCTAGGCTCGTAACAGACAGCATAACTCGCAAGAAACTGTAACAGCAGTGCTCGATAAACTGTAACATCATTCCCTAGCTGCCGACGTGAGGTAGCCCCCTTCACTATTGTAGTCACTTCAGCCAGTTTCCGACTGCAGGACGAAGCAGGTTTCTGTTTGTTGCCAAGATGATGGGTGGTTGATGTTTAATCCACCTAGATGGGCGGTAGTAGGAGTGGATTGTGCTTCATCCAAGGGTGAGTGAGTTCTACAAGATGGCCGCTCTTCCCTAAGATGCTCGCATGAAGGTACTTGGAAACCCTTGCTGTATGACGAGTTACATTAACAGGATCTGAAGGTGACTAGTAGACTCGTTGGCTGAAAGGTCTAAACGTTAAATAATTTTGTGAAGCGGTCGAGTGTTCGCAAATTGGAGGAGTCGGCCAGCAGCGTTGAGGTGTTAAGTTTGTGTTTCAAAGTTGTTATCATTTCGGAAGTCGGGAGGCAGTCGTCCTTCGTGATCAGTGGCGCAGTAAGGTCACATTTCATACATGGAAAGGCTACAAAGCGGTTTAAAAGGCGTTCTAGAGCACGGCCGCCAAAACTGGATTACACACATTCCTGCTTTTCTCACCAGTGTAAAAAGAGACCTTAGAGCGGAGTGTGGAGCCATTAGCTAGCTGGAGGTGGTCTTGGCTAAGCTTTATTATTGCCAATAAATTTCATTTCCTGCTGTGAGCCTTTGAGTGTGGTGTTTGTGTGATATTTTTTCTTCACTGACATTGCAAGATACGGACTCGTATAATAATCAAGCTTTTGGTCTTTTCAGTAGTCTGTTCCAGCTAAACCAACCGAGAGACAGGTTGCCCCCCCCCCCCCCCCCCCATGAACCCAGATACGGAAATGAATCTGTTGAACAACAGATCCAATAATGAGAAAAATTATCCCTCGTAAATGAGCCCTGGGTGGTGGTTCCTAAAAAATCACGAAGGATTAATAATTGCAGGGCCGTTCCCGGTAGCTGAGTGGTCAGCGCGACACAATGTCAATCCTAAGGGCCCGGGTTCGATTCCCGGCTGGGTCGGAGATTTCCTCCGCTCAGGGACTGGGTGTTGTGTTGTGTTGTGTTGTCCTAATCATCATCATTTCATCCCCATTGACGCGGAAGTCGCCGAAGTGGCGTCAAATCGAAAGACGTGCATCCGGCGAACGGTCTACCCGACGGGAGGCCCTAGTCACACGACATTTTAATAATTGTAGGAGAATACATACCTACTGAATTTAAAGTCTTGGTACAGATTATCCCAGTTTTATTTGCTCCTCGCGAGCACCCGCATGAAAAAAAATGGCTCTGAGCACTATGGGACTTAACATCTATGGTCATCAGTCCCCTAGATCTTAGAACTATTTAAACCTAACTAACCTAAGGACATCACACACATCCATGGCCGAGGCAGGATTCTAACCTGTGACCGTAGCGGTCGCGCGGTTCCAGGCTGAAGCGTCTAGAGCCGCTCGGCCACTTCGGCCGGCAATATGAATATATTAATAATATAAAAAAAGCGAAACGGATGACAGAAATTGAACATTGAAACTATTTAGCTGAATAGTAGATCAGCCAGGCAAGAACCACAAGAAATAGGTAATATGTGAATGAGTATCACCCCTAGACGTCGTTCTCTAAAAAACTGCGTAATCACAGCTGAACAAGCAATGATTGCTCGAAACGTACCAGGAAACAAGGTGTCGATTCCACATGCAAATGTCTAAACCTACTCCGTCAAGGATGAGGCCTTGACTGTGAGACTAGATTGAATGATGCTGCCTAATCATGTTTAGTATGAAATGAATCGAAAGTACCTAATCATAATCCTCCTGTGGTAACCCACGCTGTGGGCACCTCTCACCAAAGTGCGGGAGATAACGCCCGCTTCTGCTGCAGCCTGCTAGTGGCCAAAACTCGTCGGTGATGGTGCGACGAACTGATTGTCCAGATAGCTGACTACGGCACAAACGGCAGCTTCCAGCTAAGCCTGTCTTCCTCTACGTCCCCACCCAGTAAGTCCAAAAAATTCTACCTCTCCTCTCTGCTCCATAGAAGGTCTGCGCAAACGAGCTTCCACCAAAGGGAATGGCTCAGCCAATGATTAACCGAAATGATTTTTCTATACTGTGCTCTAGCTTCCTACTTAGCACCTATTTTTTAAGTCTCCCAATATGACCTGCCTTCCCACGTATTGATGTGTTAGGAAGTTCACGTATAACCTTTCCGACTGTCAACAATGAACAAATGAATTCGGATGTGTAAAGCCCGAAAAATTAAAAAAATCATTCTTTGATCACACCTCATATACACTCCTGGAAATGGAAAAAAGAACACATTGACACCGGTGTGTCAGACCCACCATACTTGCTCCGGACACTGCGAGAGGGCTGTACAAGCAATGATCACACGCACGGCACAGCGGACACACCAGGAACCGCGGTGTTGGCCGTCGGATGGCGCTAGCTGCGCAGCATTTGTGCACCGCCGCCGTCAGTGTCAGCCAGTTTGCCGTGGCATACGGAGCTCCATCGCAGTCTTTAACACTGGTAGCATGCCGCGACAGCGTGGACGTGAACCGTATGTGCAGTTGACGGACTTTGAGCGAGGGCGTATAGTGGGCATGCGGGAGGCCGGGTGGACGTACCGCCGAATTGCTCAACACGTGGTGCGTGAGGTCTCCACAGTACATCGATGTTGTCGCCAGTGGTCGGTGGAAGGTGCACGTGCCCGTCGACCTGGGACCGGACCGCAGCGACGCACGGATGCACGCCAAGACCGTAGGATCCTACGCAGTGCCGTAGGGGACCGCACCGCCACTTCCCAGCAAATTAGCCGTGCGGTTAAAGGCGCTGCAGTCTGGAACCGCAAGACCGCTGCGGTCGCAGGTTCGAATCCTGCCTCGGGCATGGATATTTGTGATGTCCTTAGGTTAGTTAGGTTTAACTAGTTCTAAGTTCTAAGGGACTAATGACCTCAGCAGTTGAGTCCCATAGTGCTCAGAGCCAACCCAGCAAATTAGGGACACTGTTGCTCCTGGGGTATCGGCGAGGACCATTCGCAACCGTCTCCATGAAGCTGGGCTACGGTCCAGCACACCGTTAGGCCGTCTTCCGCTCACGCCACAACATCGTGCAGCCCGCCTTCAGTGGTGTCGCGACAGGCGTGAATGGAGGGACGAATGGAGACGTGTCGTCTTCAGCGATGAGAGTCGCTTCTGCCTTGGTGCCAATGATGGTCGTATGCGTGTTTGGCGCCGTGCAGGTGAGCGCCACAATCAGGACTGCATACGACCGAGGCACACAGGGCCAACACCCGGCATCATGGTGTGGGGAGCGATCTCCTACACTGGCCGTACACCACTGGTGATCGTCGAGGGGACACTGAATAGTGCACGGTACATCCAAACCGTCATCGAACCCATCGTTCTACCATTCCTATACCGGCAAGGGAACTTGCTGTTCCAACAGGACAATGCACGTCCGCATGTATCCCGTGCCACCCAACGTGCTCTAGAAGGTGTAAGTCAACTACCCTGGCCAGCAAGATCTCCGGATCTGTCCCCCATTGAGCATGTTTGGGACTGGATGAAGCGTCGTCTCACGCGGTCTGCACGTCCAGCACGAACGCTGGTCCAACTGAGGCGCCAGGTGGAAATGGCATGGCAAGCCGTTCCACAGGACTACATCCAGCATCTCTACGATCGTCTCCATGGGAGAATAGCAGCCTGCATTGCTGCGAAAGGTGGATATACACTGTACTAGTGCCGACATTGTGCACGCTCTGTTGCCTGTGTCTATGTGCCTGTGGTTCTGTCAGTGTGATCATGTGATGTGTCTGACCCCAGGAATGTGTCAATAAAGTTTCCCCTTCCTGGGACAATGAATTCACGGTGTTCTTATTTCAATTTCCAGGAGTGTATAAGGCTACGTGTACACCTGTTTCCACTTCATACTGATGCTTCTGGCGGTGCTGGTGAACATATGCAGAACTCCAACATCGGCTGTTTTCGAGTTCACGAACCCCAATTTTTGATGGCTACTTTAAAAATAAAAAGGAACATTTGAGGATAAGCCTCTTCATAATGCACAGGTTGTAACAGTCGGTCACAGTACTGACACTGAGCAACGTATCAGCGTCGCTTTAGGTAGTACGTCTATATGTATTACAGTTAAGTTGAATTTAAAGAATAAATTTGAACTGGTCAGTCACTACAAATACCTGTATGAATTGTAGTCTGAAGAGCTAAATGGTAGATCAATTTTGTATGACTTGCTTTTAATGCCGCTTTTAACTAATCCAGTTCGGACAAAAGACTTATGACACCAGCCAAAGGTACATGAACGGGCTTCAGTGTGCTTGGCGAACGGAGACTCCCTAGTCGTTATTATTTCCCTCAAAGTGCCGAAAACGTAACTTGCGTCATACTCGAAAAACTTTGGATTTCTATATTACCTACATCTTAGTATGTATGTTTGCTATTTTGCTAACTCTGTATTAATTTATTTATGAAAGATGTTTTGTAAGAACTAGTCGTGACTACTGCAGTCTGTGTCTTTTACGTTCAACTCAAAAGTCATTGTATCACATTTCACACAGTGTGACACGCAACAGTTGTACGCAGTTGCCTTAAAACGGAAAAATCTTAACTACCTGTCTTGTTAATAACTGCAGAAAAGGGAACTGAGGTATGGAAGGATATGCTTCAGCCCCGACTGATGTGCGAAACCTTACGTCGAGCCACCAGTGCTGGGAGTGTCGCGCCAGGTGGGAGCTAGCAGCCGAACGCAGCCCAGGCGGACGTAAACGGGCGACGGTAATTACGCGAGTGATTGGCCGTGCGCTTGTCTCATTGGCAGCTGATTGGCAGCGGTTGTCAGGGGAGTACCGCTACGGCGCCTCTCACCCCCGCGGCCGGCCATTGCTGGTCCCTACGTGGGCTGACGACGTAGTCACACGCCACTGCGACTTAACAGCCTAACTGTACTCGAAGAAGCCCTGCTTCAAAAATTGCTGAAATAACAGGTGGCAAACACTTCTTGTTAGCAGGTGCTGGAGAATGTTATGAAATTTGTTTTCCACTTCATCACCCAGAAATTCGTACACGTCCCGTTCTATTTTAATTAGTTGTGGCATATAAGTAAATACTGGGTCAAACGCAAAAAATGTGATTTACAGATAATCAGCAAAATGGGTGTAGCAGTTTTACAAAAGGAGTATAAAAGTTGTGGACACGACACAAACACAAAAACGTGAGAGTTAACGAGCATTGCGCTCTCATTTAAATATATGACCGAAAGAGTCAGACTACAGGAATTTAGTGCGGACGTCAATGCGAGATGCTTTTAATAGTTTCCACAATGAAATATTGTCTCAAAATATGATAGAAAAACCAAAGAGATTCTGGTCGTATGCAAAGTACACCTGTAGCAAAAAACAGTCAATACCGTCACTGCGCGATAGCGATGGAAATGTTAACGATGATGGTGCCACTAAAGCGGAGTTACTAAATACAGTTTTCTGTAATTCCCTCACGAAAAAAGAATAAGTAAATATTCCAGAATTACAAACCAGAACAGCTGTTAGCATGAGTGACATAAAAATAGATATCTTAGGTGTTGCGAAACAACTCAAATCACTTGCGAAAAGCAAGTCTTCCGGTCCAGATGGTATACCAATCACGTTCCATTCGGAGTATGCAGACACAATAGCGCCTTTCTTAGCACTCATACAACCACTCACTTGAGGAGTGGTCTGTTCCTAAGGACTGGCAAGTAGCACAGGTCACACCAATTTTCAAGGACGGAAATAGGAGTAACCCATTGAATTACAGACCCATATCACTGACGTCAATTTGCAGTAGGAGTTTGGAGCATATACTGAACTCGAACATTATCAATCACCTTGAAAAAACTGACTTATTGATACATAACCAACACGGATTCAGAAAATATCGTTCTTGTGCAACACAGCTAGCTCTTGATTCCCATGAAGTAATGAGTGCTGTCGACATGGGATCTCAGATCGATTCCATATTCCTAGATTTCCGGAAGGCTTTTGATACCGTTCCTCACAAGCGACTATTAATCAAACTGCGTGCATATGGAGTATCGTCTCAGTTGTGTGACTGGATTCCTGGTTTCCCCTCAGAGAGACCACAGTACGTAGTGATGGTAAATCATCGAGTAGAAGCTAGTTCCGCAAGGTAGTGTCATAGGCCCTCTGCTGTTCCTGATTTATATAAATGATCTAGGTGATAATCTGAGCAGCCCCCTTCGATTGTTTGCAGATGACGCTGTAATTTACCGCCTAGTAAAATCACAAGACGATCAGTTCCAATTACAAAATGATCTAGAAAGAATTTCTGTGTGGTGCGAAAAGTGGACATTAGCAATAAACAAAGAAAAGTGCGATGTCATCTACATGGGTACTAAAAGAAATCCGACAAATTTTGGGTATACGATAAATCGCACGAATCTAAGGGCTGTCAATTCGACTAAATACCCAGGAATTATAATTACGAGTAACTTAAACTGGAAAGACCACATAGATAATATTGTGGGGAAGGCGAAACAAAGACCGCTTTGTTGGCAAAACACTTAGAAGATGCGACAAACCCGCTAAAGAGACAGCCTACATTACACTTGTCCGTCCTCTGCTGGAATATTGCTGCGCGGTATGAGATCCTTACCAGATAGGATTGACGGACGACATCGAAAAAGTGCAAAGAAGGGCAGCTCGTTTCGTTTTATTGCGCATTAGGGATGAGAGTGTTACTGATATGATACGCGAGTTGGGGTGGCAGTCACTGAAACGAAGACCGGTTTTATTTGCGGCGAGATCTATTTACGAAATTTCAATCACCAACTTTCTCTTCCGAATGCGTAAATATTTTGTTGACACCCACCTACGTAGGGAGAAATGACCGTCATAATAAAATATGAGAAATCAGAACTCAGAAGGAAATATTTAGGTGTTCCTTTCTCCCACGCGTCATTCGAGAGTGGAATAGTAGAGAAGTAGTATGAAAATGGTTCGATCAACTCTCTGCCAGGCACTTAAGTGTGAATTGCAGAGTAACCATGTAGATGTAGAACCTTGCCGTCCAGGACCGCGTACCACAAAGGGCGCAGATTCACCACGAGATGGGGAAATTCACAAGCGTCTATTGTCTATTGAGGCCTAAGCGCTGTACAGTGCAAATGACACAGACAAGAACCTACGTCATAGGTAAACCCAGTAAAAGGCTTTTGTGGCCAAGGAGACGTACCAGTTTTAAATATGGCAGACCTAAGATCGGCCATAAAGGGAAACATTTATGAAAACTATTTAATTCTGTAGTAATGCAGGGAATGAAGCCACAGAAATTTTAATCTGACATCCTCCATAAATTTTCATGGTGAGGTCAATAAAACTTAAATTTTGATCATATCTATAATAGTTTAGGATTTACTGTTGAAGTGAAATTAATAAGTTTTACAACAAAGACCTGAATGCTAAAGTCTAAACGGTTTGGTCGATCTTAACGCTCGATATTTCATATAGAAGAGCATCATTAAAATGAGAAATGTGAATATCAACTCTATGACTTTATTTGTTTTAAAGAAATAGTAAATTTAAATTATCGTAATTTTCAGTTAAGCATCAGATCATCATTTCCTCCACACAAAACACATTGAACGATGACAGCATGACACTTTATTGAATCATTAGGTAATACAATATTTATTGTAAAGTTTAGTGCATAAGAGTTACTTTTGTTCTTTATTTATTTATCAGAAAGCACATTGGTGCAAGGCTACTGGCCGTGACATTCAAAATTAAGAAGTAAATTTTATTGGATTTATGCAAAAGAATTTCACGTTTATTCTATCTATCGCTTGAGCCTTGTCCAGCATTTACGTAGGGTCAGCCATCGTTAATCGGATTTGGCATGTTAATGTTTAAGGGGTGGCCAGATGCCCTTCCTGCCGCCACCCCATACCCCCCGGGACGGAATTAGTGTACCCCAACTGTCTGCGTCGAGTGTAATCCATGGAATAGTGCGAAAGTGTTCAGATGTCTGCGAGTCGTGTAACTGAGACGGAACATGGAGACCAGCCCGGTATTCACCTAGCGGGAGGTGGAAAACCGCCTAAAAACCATATCCAGGCTGGCTGGCATATCGGCCCTCGTCGTTAATCCGTCGGACGGATTCGATCCAGGGCCTGGCGGGTCAAAAGAATTTAACGATTATTATGTAACGGATATTATTGATGTTACTGTGGTGTCACCGCCAGACACCACACTTGCTAGGTGGTAGCCTTTAAATCGGCCGCGGTCCGTTAGTATACGTCGGACGCGCGTGTCGCCACTATCAGTGATTGCAGACCGAGCGCCGCCACACGGTAGGTCTAGAGACACTTTCTAGCACTCGCCCCAGTTGTACAGCCGACTTTGCTAGCGATGGTTCACTGACAAATTACACTCTCATTTGCCGAGACGATAGTTAGCATAGCCTTCAGCTACGTCATTTGCTACGACCTAGCAAGGCGCCATTACCAGTTACTATTGATGCTGTAAAACATGTACCGTCAAGAGCGATGTTCACCAATTATGGATTAAAGTTAAGTATTCCAGCAGCTACGTACTTTTTTTGCTAGTATAATTACCTTGTCCTGTTCCAGACCTCACGCCAGCCTGCGTGAGCTTAAACGCGTCCCTTTCGGCTTCCTCATAGTGGGTTGGCTGTCTTGCCAATCCACAACAGTTACTTTGTTTAGAACGTGAAAGTGGTGAAGCTTTGATCATTTAAATATGGTAAAATGTAAAATAATGTAGAATAAGCTGTAGCAAATCAGGTGGACGGATTCAGGAAAGGGAACTGCCCTAGTCAGTTGAGTGACGATGTTCGGTGCGCCGGAAAACGCGTCCGGAGACGGGCAGAGAGAGACAGTTCAGGTTAGGACAACAAAAGGGACAGGGCTGAAGGAGACGCGAAAGCGGACGGTCCGTCTTTAGGCAGCTGGAAGTGAAACGACTTAGAAAATTTCGCGTTGTGTGGTATCACGGGACTTGAGCAGCCGCGCGCCTGGTGTGAACTCTAACTTTCCGCGTAGATAACTTGTAGTTCGCGAAAAGATTGTGAATGATCGAACTGTGGCAAAGGGATATGCCCTCGAGTTTAATAGTAATTCTAAATAAGACCACTTTCGCTATTACTTTTCTTTCTGAATAAACATTATTCTAACCAAATCTGAACTGTGTGGCCTACATCATTTACGGGTCGTTAATTTAGTTCCCGATATTATTATTACAGTTATCATATGTTATATTAACTGTGTACTTCGCAAACTTGCCATCAGCCAGTCAATTTAACCAAAGGGTCAGAAGTGTCTAATTTAGGGCGTGTAATGTGACACGTGCGGTTCAACCCCTAGAAGAGTTTGAACAAAGATATTTCGACGAAGAGGAACCGCATGTGAGCCCGAATATCTCAGAGATGTTATCTCGCAAACAATAAAACTTTCTTGTCATATATGAATTTTTATTCTGCGTCAATAGGTTTAAGAACAAAATGACAAACAATATAAAGAAAATAAAACGTTCTATATTCAGTGGCTTTACTATAAATAATTATAGGAGTGCCATAATGCCCATTTTCACTCATCTGACAAGGTTATCGTAAAATCAATTATTTTGCTCTTTTACAGATGGAATCATTTTAGATAAACCCTTTCTCTTTCTTTCAGACAACCTAGATACCCACCGTAGTGTTTACAACTGCATCTGTTGAATGTCGGAAGGCTTCAAGTTTCTCTTGAAAATGTAGTGTTCCTTGAATTATTCAGTTACATTGAGAATTGACCGAACTTGCCATACCCCTAGCCATTCAGCAGTTGCTCTGATCCACTACGCTCTTGAAATATGCAGATTGTTGGAATTTTACATTTGTCAGCAGCTAACTGAAGATCGTTCAAATCTGTTTCTTGCATAACATTCTGTGAATTGTGTTATGTGCTTAGCTTCAGTGATGAGGCGAAATAAATCTTTCGAAATTTAACACCCCGTTAACCCCTCTCATTTTTCAGAGTGAGCAAAATCACGATCACAAGACATAAAAGTGTGTCCTTTCGCAAAGAACTTGTGTACTATTTCCATAAGGTAACCCTTTGCTGTTAGATAAACCCACATAAACATCATTTTAATTTTGTTCTGACCACAGGAGTTGCCACTCCATATGATCAGTATGTCTTTCCAAATAAGTTTCGATGTAAAGGCTTTCTGCACAGTCCGCAGCTCGTGGTCGTGTGGTAGCGTTCTCGCTTCCGCGCCCGGGTTCGATTCCCGGCGGGTTTAGGGATTTTCTCTGCCTCGTGATGACTGGGTGTTGTGTGATGTCCTTAGGTTAGTTAGGTTTAAGTAGTTCTAACTTCTAGGGGACTGATGACCATAGATGTTAAGTCCCATAGTGTTCAGAGCCTTTCTGCACACAGGAAGCAATTTCATTCCCATCCCTGCCACATACCAGTAAATCCTCATGCCAGAGAACCATGTGACCAGTTTGATTATCACCAATATGAATGTAAAAGATGTAATTTGAGAGCTGCCACAAACAGAACATTTCACTGCGCTTTAATGAAGAAAGAGTATATTCCTTTGCTTCGTTGCAAGAGTATTCCCTTCGCTTTGAGCACTACTTTCACCACACTTACTCCGTTTTGGAGCAGTTTTCTTCCCATTTTGCAATATTGTGTATTATGTATCACCAATAATTACTTCTGCAGTGACCTATTATTGCAAACAAGCCGCAGAGCTACTTCAGTTGTCAGCAGTTCACACAAGTACACGTCTAGACATTAACAGAGACTTGATTGTTGTTTTTTTTCTTTATTGTTATTCTGAAACCTGTGTACAGGCAGGCCAGCAGCAGCATACTACGCCGCTCTTGGGCCTCAGAGAAACACAAAAGATACAAATGAAGACATTTAGAGAAAAAAAATACGGTGGACATATAAACGGAGACAAACACTTCTTAAAATACATGGAGCCGTTCACGGGCGTAGAGTCCAAGATAAAATTTGTTCAGGCACTTCGCAGAGACTTGGCGCATGACTCATTATTTGAACATCGATGTCGGTGTTGTTATGTACGAATGCGCTGTAAACAGCGTGTCCCGCTGTTCTGGCGCTTGTGTCAAAATGTAGGTTACTAGTCTTGGCGGGTTTGCAGTGGAATTTCACCAATAACTCAAATTTCAATTTTTGGCACTTGACTCGCTATTTACTTACATGCCACACAGTTGATAGTGAAAAAGTTTCACCTCTGTAACTGAGTACCCAGCACGTCTGACGGTCTTCCGGAGGAGTTGGGTTCAGTTCTCGTTAGTGTAACGGATTTCATCTTAAAATAAGGACTAGAATGAGATCCACTCAGCCTCGTGATACCAGCTGCTGCATGGTCTGGGAAGACAACAACGGCTGGGAGAGCGGTGTGCTATCCCAAAGCCCCTCCAAATGGTGTCCATATGGCTCCGTATGGCAGAGGATGAAACGGAGACCGATCGGCATCGCGTTGTCCTCTGCGTCTAATAGTGGAGATGTTTCCGTGTTACGTGATTAAAATGTCAGCAATGAAACAAAAAATATGGTTAAGTGTGACAGCTCAAGGAATGGGATTACATCAGCACAACTTGTTCTCGTATTTCTCTCTCTTTGGGCAATACTTTAAAATAAAATTTATTCTTTTCTTTCAGTTATCAGGCTGAGTTACAAATAGAGTAATGTAAGGTTTAAAACTACACCACCGGCCAGTGTGGCCGAGCGGTTCTAGGCGCCTCAGTCTGGAACCGCGCGCTCGCTACGGTCGCAGGTTCGAATCCTGCCTCGGGCATGGATGTGTGTGATGTCCTTAGGTTAGTTAGGTTTAAGTAGTTCTAAGTTCTAGGGGACTGATGACCTCAGATGTTAAGTCCCATAGTTCTCAGAGTCATTTGAACCAAAACTACACTACCGTTAAGGGCAGTCTATGACAAATGCAATCGAATTAATACTATACTAAATTCGCCACATCTCCCAGCTACTCGTTCTAAAAACTCTGTGTCATGTTTTGCACAGGTAAATTAATTCTCTTAACCCATGAAGAAACTTTTTTTTTTTTAAACATGGCAAACTAGCTTGTTTCTGTTTGCTGATAACGGCTGTAGTATGTCGATTTCTGTAGCAATTTGAAGAGGGCAAGCATATGTTAGAGCAGCAGAGTCCAGCTCTTCACTGGATACTCCAGATCCGTGGGATGAAGAATCAACTACCGGGTGAAGTGAAATATCTGTTATACCTACAGTAATTTCACCCAAATTTCTAAAATCCTTAATTTACTGCCCAGAAACATCTAGCAATAGAAATATGTTAGCAGAGCTGAGTTCACGTATAAATTACTAACTCAAATATTGGGTAAACCGTACAATTCAGGCACTAATGGAAAAATGTAACAACGATGTTAGCGTAAATAAATGTAACTTTCATCAGTTATGTAAACACTAGCCTTTACCCCATGGCTTAACGCGCATATGCGTTCGTTACATATATTGAACACACCTGCCCCTACCAGTATCTGTGTCCGCTTCTTCCTGCCTATGTCCAAATTGGTTCAAATGGCCCTGAGCACTATGGGACTTAACAAAAATGGTTCAAATGGCCCTGAGCACTATGGGACTTAACAAAAATGGTTCAAATGGCTCTGAGCACTATGGGACTCAACTGCTGTGGTCATAAGTCCCCTAGAACTTAGAACTACTTAAACCTAAGTAACCTAAGGAGATCACACACGTCCACGCCCGAGGCAGGATTCAAACCTGCGACCGTAGTGGTCGCGCGGTTCCAGACTGAAGCACCTAGAACCGCTCGGCCACAACGGCCGGCCCTGCCTCTGTCTGCCCACATCATGCTTCCACCTCTATCTATCTCCTCCTCCGCACTTTCCCTGTCTCTTCATCTCCTCGTGCCTTTCTCTTTATCCATTTCCTCCACCCGTTCTCTTCCGCTCCTCCCTCTGACCATAGCCTCCTCCCCTCTCTCTTTCCATCTCTGCCTCCCCCACTTCCTTTTCCATCTGCCCATTACTCCTCTACGGCTTCAATCTGTCTCATGCATCCCTCCCTACTCTATTTTCTCTGTCCATTACCTCCGCTCACATGTGTAGCCTCTGCAATACAGTTCAATAAAGCACTACCGACAACACGCTTGCAATACAGAGCACGCTACACATCACATCAGGAGCCCATCACGTACAGGCTGCCATGCACAGCAGGTCGATAGAGAAGGCCAATACTAATCCAATGAAACACGACTGGCATGCAGGGCAGCTTACGTGTCGGTTCCAGGAAAACGTTCCAGGGGGGCGTCTCGCAGAGGATGGAAAACAAATTTTTGCCCATATCATCACTCCTATTGGAGCAAAGAGGTTATACACTGCACAGTGCTGATACTTGGGAGGTTTGCTGTTTCAGTGTCAAATTTGTTGAAACTGAGTTAGGGATTAAAGAGAAGATCCCAGACATACAAACACACACTCGCCTTTATACAGGGTGGTTCATTGATCGTGACCGGGCCAAATATCTCACGAAATAAGCGCCAAACGTAAAAACTACAAAGAACGAAACTTGTCTAGCTTGATGGGGGAAACCAGATGGCGCTATGGTTGGCCCGATAGATGGCTCTGCCACACGTCAAACGGATATCAACTGAGTTTTTTTTTAAATGGGAACCCCCATTTTTATTACATATTCGCGTAGTACGTAAAGAAATATGAATGTTTTAGATGGACCACTTTTTTCGCTTTGTGATAGATGGTGCTGTAATAGTCACAAACGTATAAGTACGTGGTATCACGTAACATTCCATCAGTGCGGATGGTATTTGCTTCGTGATACATTACCCGTGTTCAAATGGACCGTTTACCAATTGCGGAAAAGGTCGTTATAGTGTTGATGTATGGCTATTGTGATCCAAATGCCCAACGGGTGTGTGCTATGTATACTGCTCGGTATCCTGGACGACATCATCCAAGTGTCCGGACCGTTCGCCTGATAATTACGTTATTTAAGGAAACAGGAAGTGTTCAGCCACATGTGAAACGTCAACCACGACCTGCCACAAATTATGATGCCCAAGTAGGTGTTTTAGCTGTTGTCGCGGCTAATCCGCACATCAGTAGCAGACAAATTGCGCGAGAATCGGGAATCTCAAAACGTCGGTGCTGAGAATGCTACATCTTCATCGACTGGACGGGTACCATATTTCTATGCACCAGGAATTGCATGGCGACGACTTTGAACATCGTGTACAGTTCTGCCACTGGGCACAAGAGAAATTACGGGACGATGACAGATTTTTTGCACGCGTTCTCTTTAGCGACTGCATGGGGGCTTATTTTATATATATAATGCAAATATTTTTAGTAGCTGTAAGTCCGATTACGCAAGTCTCGTAAACGGCTGGCCCTGACTAGTTTTAGTACGCAATCTGACTGCATAGAACAACAACAAAGAATGAAATGAAAATTTCAGTTAATACAATTAATTAATTAAGTCCCCAGCAACTATAAAACCTACGAAACCAACAAAGCACAAGTGTAGCTGTTCTGTATGTGGTAGTATGACTCAACGCACATCTGGCACGGTTCTTCTTCAACAAGACAAGAATTTTTAAATACCAATTATACTGACGTGATAAAAGAAAATTAGAAATACTATAATTGTGCAAGAAAACCAAAATTACACTCTAATACAAGAACACAAGCCAGATGCTTTGTTGACTGAACCTGTAATGATGCATTATTTAGGTCACTGAAATAATGAGAGAGAAAAATGAAAGTAGTTTGTTACCTTAATTTATATTGACGAAATGCACTCTGATCATTACAATGTCCCCATTAGAATAACATCTGCTATCTCTCCCATCAAATAGCTGCCTAAAACATGGAACAAACACTCACTACTACCCCATCTCACTCCAACTTCAGCGACAAGCAGTGTCCACCACAACTTCTCGGCAAGAACTGCCTGCCGCTACGTCTCAATAAGCACTGCCAGTGGAGGCGGCGGAACAATACTCTCTGGCGCGATTTCTGGCGCTGTGGCTCAGTGTAGCCACCTTTCACGACGAAGCGTCATTCACCAACGGCGGTAACGTAAACCGGCATAATATGCATTATTGGGCAACGGAAATCCAAGATGGCTGCGACAAGTGGAACATCAGAGACCTTGAAGGGTTATTGTATGGTGCGGAAGTATGGGACGAAAGATAATTGGCTCCCATTTTATCGATGGCAATCTAAATGGTGCAATGCATGCTGATTTGCTACGTAATGTTCGACCGATGTCACTACAAGACGTTTCACTGCATGACAGAATAGCGATGTACCTCCAACATGATGGATGTCCGACACATCTCGCGTGCGGTTGAAGCGGTATTGAATAGCATATTTCATGACAGGTGGATTGGTCGTCGAAGCACCATACCATGGTCCGCACGTTCACCGGATCTGACGTCCCAGGATTTCTTTCTGTGGGGAAAGTTGAAGGATATTTGCTATCGTGATCCACAGACAACGTCTGACAACATGCGTCAGCGCATTGTCAATGCATCTGCGAACACTACGGATGGTGAACTACTCGCTGTTGAGCGGAATGTCGTTACACGTATTGCCAAATGCACTGAGGATGACGGACATCGTTTTGAGCATTTATTGCATTAATGTGGTATTTACAGGTAATCACGCTGTAACAGCATGCATTCTCAGAAATGATAATTTCACAAAGGTACATGTATCACATTGGAACAACCAGAATAAAATGTTTAAACGTACCTACATTCTGTATTTGAATTTGAGAAAGCTACCTGTTACCAACTGTTCGTCTAAAATTGTGAGCCATATGTTTGTGATTATTACAGCGCCATCTATCACAAAGCGAAAAATGTGATCCAACTAAAATATTCATATTTCTTTACGTACTACACGAATATGTAATAAAAAATGGGGGTTCCTATTTAAAAAAAAACGTAGTTAATATACATTTGACGTATTTCAGCGGCATCTAGCGGGCCAAACATAGCGCGATCTGGTTTCCGCCTTCAAGCTAGACAAGTTTCGTTCTTTGTAGTTTTTTGGTTTGACGCTTATTTCGTGAGATATTTGGCCCGGTCACGATCAGTGGACCACCCTGTATATATAAAACAGATAACATTCATTCCTAAATAAGTCTGTTAATGACTACACATCCTCTGTATCACTGCTATATACAGTAATAATTTAACTTTGTTTTGTGTTTGTAATACAGCCATATTCATGTTTCACAGACTCTGAAAGGTCTTAATTTTCATTTCGCTGTTGTAAGTTATGATGTTGGCGCCCAAAAAGTGATTTGATGCAGTTCTCCCCACTAGTCTATCCCCTTCAAGCCTCTTCATCTCTTTGTAACATTTGATCTACATCAGTTTGAACCTACTTCCTGTCCTCAAGATTGGTCCCTTTCTATAATGTTAACACCGCACCCACAATTCCTTCAGCTACCAAATCGACAGTTTCTATCAAGTGATCCCATATTTCAGTTTTGCATCACAAATTTTTCCCACAGTTCTATTCAGTGCCTGTCCTTTAGTTATTCAATAAATCCATTAGACTTCAACATTCCTCTGAAGCACATTTTTCCCACGCCCGGGTTTACGGGTTCGATTCCCGGCGGGGTCAGGGATTTTCTCTGCCTCGTGATGACTGGGTGTTGTGTGATGTCCTTAGGTTAGTTAGGTTTAAGTCGTTCTAAGTTCTAGGGGACTGATGACCATAGCTGTTAAGTCCCATAGTGCTCAGAGCCATTTGAACCATTTTTTGAAGCACATTTCAAAAACTTCTGTTCTGTTCTTCCCTGAATTCTTAAACACCCAAACTTTACTTATATTCAAAGCTACACTGAAGACGAATACCTCCTGAAAACACTCCCTAAAAATTAAATTTGTATTTCATGTTAACTTATTTATACTTTATTTAGAAAAACGTTTTCTTGATATTGCCATTCAATATTTAATCTCTTGTTTACATCAGCCATCAGCAGTAATTTTGCTTCCTGAATAGCAAAACTCTTCGACTGTTCCTAATTTTGTTCCTCTATTAACGCCTGATTGAATTCCACTCCATTCCATTACTTCTGTTTTACTTTTGTTGATATTCATCTCAGATGTTCTTTTCAAAACACTACTCACTCCGACCAGCAGTTTTTCCAAACCACTTATTCTCTCTAATTTCATCAGAATGTCATGCAAGGTCTCACTGTTTTTATTTTTTCTCCCTGAACTTTAATTCCCTTTCTCCATTTCTCCAGTGTTTCCTTCACAGCTTGTTCAACATAACGTCGGGGATGGCTACAATTCTATCTCAATTACTACTTGCCCTACATGTCTTTCGGCTCATACATGTAGTCTGATTCCTGTGTAAGTTGTAGGTAACCTCTTGCTTCCTACGTTTCATGCCAGCTATCTTGAGAACTTCGAAGAGTATATTTAAGGCAAAACTGCCATTATTTCTCTGTAAAACTGCAAGTGGCACGAAAGCAGTTTTATTGTTCTTCAACCTGTCTCTTAGAAGTTGGGCCAGAATTGCCTCATGTGTTCATCACTATTTTGCAAGAATGACTTACTAAACCAATAGAAATGTATTCCCAGTTGCGAATGCGAACAACCGTTAGCTGTATAACGGAATGACAACGAAAATTTGTGCCGTACCGGTACTCTAACAAGTATTTCTCGATAATCACGCTGTCCGAACACGACTCACTGCCAGACCCAAACTTCCATACGTCATGAGCCATGTGTCTACAACCTACATTCGTACATTCATTACGTATGTTCCTATACAGGGGAGACATTTTAATTGACAGTCGCTTGTCCGGTGTCGGAGGATAAAGAAGATATTGCAGTGCCTGTGTTTCAGAAGTACGATGCAAGCATGTAGAAAGGAACATTGCACCGCACTTCTGAAACACAGGCACTCGTGATGCCCAATGAGTATCTACTTGTACCAACAAGCACCACCATCATCAGGTTTCATATACTGGAATTACGAGCGGAGGATTTGGGCCTGTGGCCTAATCCGTGAATGGTGCTTAGGTTTACGTGAGATCCAGTGACTGTTCCACATTTGAAGTCACTGAGCTCTCTTGACCGACTCATTAAACTGCTACTGCTTCTGTTCACTAAACACCGCTGTTGTGGCCGAGCAGTTCTAGGCGCTTCAGTCTGGAACCGCGTGACCGCCACGGTCGCAGGTTCGAATCCTGCCTCGGGCATGGATGTGTGTGATGTCCTTAGCTTAGCTAGGTTTAAGTAGTTCTAAGTTATAGGGGACTGATGACCTCAGATGTCAAGTCCCATAGTACTCAGTGCCATTTGAACCATCTGAACACAATACTTCTCGCCTCCTTTTATACTGGCGGTACCGCCTCTTGCTACAGCTTGAGATCCATTCTACATTACATAGTGGTGTCCGGATACTTTTGATCAGGTAGTGCATAGCCCTTCCATCTTTCGAAATACCCTTCTTTACTATTACTGGTATACGATATGAGCTCTTAATATTCATACATGCTTTTCTATCTTAATTTAATTGCAGTGAGGTGAAGCAAATGTCAGACGTTTTATTCAGACGGTGAGCGGCGTGTCTTAGCGCAGTTTCAGCAGCACATGAAGTAAAAGGGGCGCCGACTTACAGATGCGGTGCGTATTTCCCTTTCAGGCGAAGCTTGTTACAGGCATGGTGGATGAGCCACCACTGGCCCTCGTAATGTATCATTGGTGCTTGGAACTAACAGATATTCTCATAAAATTCACTCAATGTGCTTAGCAATTACTTGAACATTCGACAACGCCCTACAGTTCATTCCAATTTCCTATAGACATCATTTTCGTTTCAGGTGTTCAACAGTCAGCAGACTTTCATCACGACCCTTACAAAATTTCCCCGTACTGTAATCCGTTTTCAGATATTGACGTTCCTCCTAAAACATTCATCAAAAACAGCGAAGAAACAATACGAAGAAATAGTACCTTCCAAACTCAACCAATGTCTTTTCTTTTCCCTGGGAGCGCCAGTCAGTCTCAGCTACACTGCTATTGCTATGGCGTAGTAAAGGGGATGAACGCCTTCCTCAAAGGCGGGCTACCGTCCAGCCATCTACAGCGACGGGCAGTTCCGCTTTAAGCTGATTAAAATGCATACCGCAGGGTCTTATAATTAAATCGAGTTTACAGTGTCGAGAGGCTAAATAAAACGGAAATTAATACGATCCGTGCTTATTAAGCAGCAGTTGAGCTAATACTGTGTTAAATTACATCAAATTTTTTGTTACCTCCGGCGAAAAATGCCGGCGTTATTCGATGCATTACGAAAATAGCTTATCGAGCAGTTTTACTGAATTTTGTAATACAATTCTGCGAAATTAGAAAAAAATAACGTTTCCGAGTAGAAACTTGCAAATTTTTTAATTCCATTTACTGATATAGAAAATACTGAAGGACACGTTGTCATCATCGAAGAAAGTTTTGTAGTTTTTATATGACGAAGAATTCTGCCCGGCCTTTTTATACATTATGTCACAGACCACATAGCTGACTGCATTTATTTGCCCTCTTCATAACGACGCGTTAGTGGCTTCGAAACGAACCCAGAGGCATATTTTGTGGTTGGCAGTGGCAACAATGGCAGTGTCCAGGCACACACAAATGACAGTCGAACAGAAATTGTGCGTACCAAAGCAAAATCAGAAACTTTGAACTTCGTTTTCAAATGTAGTTTTAGAAAGGAAAATTCAGGACTACCAGGCTAAATTACACTCCTGGAAATGGAAAAAAGAACACATTGACACCGGTGTGTCAGACCCACCATACTTGCTCCGGACACTGCGAGAGGGCTGTACAAGCAATGATCACACGCACGGCACAGAGGACACACCAGGAACCGCGGTGTTGGCCGTCGAATGGCGCTAGCTGCGCAGCATTTGTGCACCGCCGCCGTCAGTGTCAGCCAGTTTGCCGTGGCATACGGAGCTCCATCGCAGTCTTTAACACTGGTAGCATGCCGCGACAGCGTGGACGTGAACCGTATTTGCAGTTGACGGACTTTAAGCGAGGGCATATAGTGGGCATGCGGGAGGCCGGGTGGACGTACCGCCGAATTGCTCAACACGTGGAGCGTGAGGTCTCCACAGTACATCGATGTTGTCGCCAGTGGTCGGCGGAAGGTGCACGTGCCCGTCGACCTGGGACCGGACCGCAGCGACGCACGGATGCACGCCAAGACCGTAGGATCCTACGCAGTGCCGTAGGGGACCGCACCGCCACTTCCCAGCAAATTAGGGACACTGTTGCTCCTGGGGTATCGGCGAGGACCATTCGCAACCGCCTCCATGAAGCTGGGCTACGGTCCCGCACACCGTTAGGCCATCTTCCGCTCACGCCCAACATCGTGCAGCCCGCCTCCAGTGGTGTCGCGACAGGCGTGAATGGAGGGACGAATGGAGACGTGTCGTCTTCCGCGATGAGAGTCGCTTCTGCCTTGGTGCCAATGATGGTCGTATGCGTGTTTGGCGCCGTGCAGGTAGGCGCCACAATCAGGACTGCATACGACCGAGGCACACAGGGCCAACACCCGGCATCATGGTGTGGGGAGCGATCTCCTACACTGGCCGTACACCACTGGTGATCGTCGAGGGGACACTGAATAGTGCACGGTACATCCAAACCGTCATCGAACCCATCGTTCTACCATTCCTAGACCGGCAAGGGAACTTGCTGTTCCAACAGGACAATGCACGTCCGCATGTATCCCGTGCCACCCAACGTGCTCTAGAAGGTGTAAGTCAACTACCCTGGCCAGCAAGATCTCCGGATCTGTCCCCCATTGAGCATGTTTGGGACTGGATGAAGCGTCGTCTCACGCGGTCTGCACGTCCAGCACGAACGCTGGTCCAACTGAGGCGCCAGGTGGAAATGGCATGGCAAGCCGTTCCACAGGACTACATCCAGCATCTCTACGATCGTCTCCATGGGAGAATAGCAGCCTGCATTGCTGCGAAAGGTGGATATACACTGTACTAGTGCCGACATTGTGCATGCTCTGTTGCCTGTGTCTATGTGCCTGTGGTTCTGTCAGTGTGATCATGTGATGTATCTGTCCCCAGGAATGTGTCAATAAAGTTTCCCCTTCCTGGGACAATGAATTCATGGTGTTCTTATTTCAATTTCCAGGAGTGTATTTCTTGCGCCACTATAAAGATATGTGATACACATATTAGGATCTGCAGTGTTGGAGAAAAGGCAAAATGAAATCTCTAACACTGAACAATAATCCGATGTAATCACTGTCAGACTCTATACAGATTTTGCATCCGAGAACCAAAATCTACCACAGACACCTTAATGAGAAAGTACAGTTCACAACCATAAACATAAATGGTTGCGGAAGTGATCCGCAACACTACCGTCCAACATCATTAACATTCATCTGTTATAAATGGCGGAAGAAATGCAACACGTCCCAGCACGTCCGAGGACAAGATCATTTCACTGATAAGTGATGTGACTGGCACTTCATCATTATAGGAGTACATCATCAATTAAGAGCAAATGAAACACAAATATCACAGTAAAGGGTGTCCAGACTGTCGCATCAGTAGACAATGCACCCCTCTCTGCGACCGTAGCAGCAGCGCGGTTCGGGACTGAAACGCCTAGAACCGCTCGGCCACAGCGGCCGGCAGGAGGGGGGTAGAGTGTATCCTCAGCCGCAGGAATAAGTACAGGCGTACCCGAGGGAAGTGTGTTGGAAGCCTTATTAACTGCCGATAATAAAGTACTACGTGTGAACTAAACAAATATCGCCATGTCTTGATACAATTTCACATTAGTGAAAGACTGACAACTTGCTCAGATGTGCAGAAATGTAAAACTGTGCCCTTCAAAAACGCGAAAATGTAGTGCAGTATGACTACAGTGCCAATAAGTCACAATGGAATCAGTCAACTCTTACAAATATCTTGCTGTAATGATTGGTGGAGATGTCAATGGAATTAATGTTGAGCTTTAGGTTGAACAGCTAGTTTGTTCATTCCATTTTCACGTACAATGTCGGACGATCGACCCAGTCTTTATCTTGCGGGTCTGCGAACCGTTTTGTTAAGGGTACTCTGTCCCATTTGGAGTCCAGGCAACGAGAACGCATAAACAAATTACCGCACTCCCAATGGCATTTACACATCCATTCTTCCCGCACTCAATACGCTAATGGAACAGGCAGAGACTCTAATTTGTGATATAAAGGGAAGTACCTATGCCATGCACTTTACAGAGGTCTCCACATTTTGTGTGCAGATGGAGATGCGTGTCGCCTGCAATAGAACGTCGTGACAGACTGGTCCATACTCGTTCTTGAGATTCTGCTTCGAGCCAAAATGACAACAGTCCTCAAAGGCTGGTTACGGATATGTGTATACTATGGCGGTCCTCTTGTGATGATATCATAAGGCACGCTGTGCTCGACGCGCTTCTAGCTGATGGCTTCACTCTCACGTAACTACCGCAGAAGTGAATCTTGTACCAGATGAAATGTCGCCCTACACGTACATATCTCCATAAAACCCGTCATTCTACGCCATTATATGTCACTATCTGCTGATATTACATCCTCTGATGTCAACATTGCATACTGACCTTTAAGATTTCAACTTCATTTGACAACGCTTCACTCTCACAGAGCTTGGCTTGACAGAGCCATTTACGAAAACACTTGAGGGGATGCTTTCTGAACTACATGTACACTGTACCCTGAACCGGGGCTGCTCTTAAAACGTGCTCCATTTCAGCAGGTCGCGGTTTTGGTGGCATATCTCCACGCCTTTGTATGCAGATATATTATAATGCTGAGTCTTCGGTTTGTTCACATCGGAAAGGCAGCTCTGTGTTTCCCTGTACGTAATTACCGGGAGCTATGTTTTGTATTTATTGAGATTTTGCTTCTGATTATGGTATTCTAGTTCTGTAATTTGAGTTGATGGTGCATGTCGGTAGTCCAATCCGACCAGTCCGTTCCAAAATGTGAGGGTAGCATTTTTAAATAGTCCCTTTCACACAATTACGAGACAATACGAATCTTTGCAACCCTTATTTTTCAGCACGCATTCACGCAATGTATGTTCTGCAGTGGTAACGTCCGCCGACTATCCACGTCTTTGTCTGAGCGTTGGCCATGTAGTATACGTACACCTTGTTCAAAAAGCCGCATTGAATTTTATCTTCGTTTAAATCATCAACTTTTTCTTTGTACTGATCAAGTTGCAGAGCGTTAGGAGTTGTTTTTGTATAATCCTTCAAAAGGTGAAATTTTATTACAATTTTCAATGTGACGACGTCCTTCGGATGTTATGGTATTTGAGTTCATAGCCTGGTACTCCATCAGTGCCACCTTTGTAATGAAATGCGGCAGGTAAACGTTTTAAATGATGCCCTATATCTTAGGAACCGTCCATTTCCTAACTTTTTTGTCAGTGTTGACCGAATGGAGGTCAAACTACACTACTGGCCATGAAAATTGCTACACCACTAAGATGACGTGCTACAGACGCGAAATTTAACCAACAGGAAGAAGATGATGTGATATGCAAATGATTAGCTTTCCAGAGCATTCACACAAGGTTGGCGGCGGTGGCGACACCTACAACGTGCTGACATGAGGAAAATGTCCAACCTATTTCTCATACACAAACAGCAGTTTACAGGCGTTGCCTGGTGAAACGTTGTTGTGATGCCTCGTGTAAGGAGGAGAAATGCGTACCATAAAGATTCCGACTTTGATAAAGGTCGGATTGTAGCCTATCGCGACTGCGGTTTATCGTATCGCGACAGTGCTGCTCGCGTTGGTCGAGATCCAATGACTGTTAGCAGAATATGGAATCAGTGGGTTCAGGAGGGTAATACTAAACGCCGTGCTGAATCCCAACGGCCTCGTATCACTGGCAGTCGAGATGACAGGCATCTTATCCGCATGGCTGTAACGGATCGTGCAGCCACGTCTCGATCCCTGAGTCAACAGATAGGGACGTTTGCAAGACAAGAACCATCTGCACGAACAGTTCGACGACGTTTACAGAAGCATGGACTATCAGCTCGGAGACCGTGGCTGCAGTTACCATTGACGCTGCATCACTGACAGGAGCGCCTGCGATGGTGTACTCAACGACGAACATGGGTGCACGAATGGCAAAACGTCATTTTTTCGGATGAATCCAGGTTCTGTTTACAGCATCATGATGGTCGCATCCGTGTTCGGCGACATCGCGGTGAACGCACATTGGTAGCGTGTATTCGTCATCGTCATACTGGCGTATCGCCCGGCTTGATGGTATAGGATGCCATTGGTTACACGCGTCGGTCACCTCTTGTTCGCATTGACGGCACTTTGAACAGAGGGCGTTACATTTCAGATGTGTTACGATCTGTGGCTCTACCCTTCATTCGATCCCTGCGAAACCCTACATTTCAGCAGGATAATGCACGACCGCATGTTGCAGGTCCTGTACGGGCCTTTCTGGATACAGTAAATGTTCGACTGCTGCCCTGGCCAGCACATTCTCCAGATCTCTCACCAACTGAAAACGTCTGGTCAATGGTGGCCGAGCAACTGGCTCGTCACAATACGCCAGTCACTACTCCTGATGAACTGTGGTATCGTGTTGAAGCTGCATGGGCAGCTGTGCCTGCGCACGCCATCCAAGCTCTGTTTGACTCAATGCCCAGGTGTATCAAGGCCGTTATTACGGCCAGAGGTGATTGTTCTGGGTACGGATTTCTCAGGATCTATGCACCCAAACTGCGTGAAAATGTAATCACATGTCAGTTCCAGTATAATATATTTGTCCAATGAATAGCCGTTTATCATTTGCATTTCTTCTTGGTGTAGCAGTTTTAATGGCCAGTAGTGTATTTGCTGATCGAGCTGTCCACCTTGCATTGATTCTGCCTGTCTTTCTTCTGAATGAACAATGTTTTAGCTATGAAATGCGAGTGTGTTGGTGCAGTTTACCGCCCTACATCTACGTAAAGCTTCCTTAAACCACATTCTGTTGCTTCGAAGCTAATGTATTTAGGCGATGTTAAACACCACAGTCAGCCACTGTGTACCTCATCAGAATATGTAATATCTTACAGGATTGTTGTCATATTGTATAGGCAAATCAGGCCCATGCAGTTGTGCATGCAATCAAATTTCAGTTAGTAGTTGTTATGTGTTCTTGAATATACGAACCGTGAAGTGAAATTAAACCTACGTAGGGAGTTTATTCAAATATACTTGCATTCACCAAGAAGACACAAACATGTGGCTTTCAGAAGTTAATACTCCAAGGGAAACTTTGTTGCATTAAAGGTTTTGGATAGTCATTCATTAACTCTAAACATCTGCTTTATTGCACTAGAGGATAGATTTCACTTGAATATGACAACAAAGGTAAAACGTTTGAATCTCTGACTCTTTAATGATTTAACGATGGTTCACTGTTATTCAGATAACACGATTTTTGATTCATCGGTGTTATATTTTTTTGTGTTGAAACGTGTAGAAGCATTTTGTATTCGTGGACGACTGGGGCCTGCATTGACCTGGTATATTCAGTGCTCGCAGCGCCTCACGTAGAGTTTCCGTTTGGTGTACAGACACTGCAAAGCTCCGAAAAGTGATGGGGTACCCTTGTACTATCTAGACCAGGGGTGATCAAAATTTCGGCTCTCACGACATCGATGGGAAAAAAGTGTGAAAAGCGCCCAGCCTCGGTTCCCATTTTCCCCATTACCTCGCCACGGTCTTACCACGAGCAGGGTGAAGAGAGGAAAACTCTGAGTGCACAGCATTCTAATGGCAGGCATACTACTTGATTCTGTATTTCACATTTCTCAACAACAAAGGTCACAAAGAAAACAAATTTTCAGTATTATTTAATTATTTTTTGTGCGCAGAAGACATGATTTTCACCTGGTACGAACTGCCGGCATGCAGAGAAACGCAGTCAATTTCACATAGTTTCGCACTCAGTTTGTTGCGTAATCTCGATTTATTTAGTTTCATAAACGAAAAAAGATCTTCCACTCAGATATGTTCATCGAAATATTCTAGCATTTTTGCAACCTGATTATGGAGACTTGGAAGCTCCACCTAAGGAAGGCAATGTACACTCCTGGAAATTGAAATAAGAACACCGTGAATTCATTGTCCCAGGAAGGGGAAACTTTATTGACACATTCCTGGGGTCAGATACATCACATGATCACACTGACAGAACCACAGGCACATAGACACAGGCAACAGAGCATGCACAATGTCGGCACTAGTACAGTGTATATCCACCTTTCGCAGCAATGCAGGCTGCTATTCTCCCATGGAGACGATCGTAGAGATGCTGGATGTAGTCCTGTGGAACGGCTTGCCATGCCATTTCCACCTGGCGCCTCAGTTGGACCAGCGTTCGTGCTGGACGTGCAGACCGCGTGAGACGACGCTTCATCCAGTCCCAAACATGCTCAATGGGGGACAGATCCGGAGATCTTGCTGGCCAGGGTAGTTGACTTACACCTTCTAGAGCACGTTGGGTGGCACGGGATACATGCGGACGTGCATTGTCCTGTTGGAACAGCAAGTTCCCTTGCCGGTCTAGGAATGGTAGAACGATGGGTTCGATGACGGTTTAGATGTACCGTGCACTATTCAGTGTCCCCTCGACGATCACCAGTGGTGTACGGCCAGTGTAGGAGATCGCTCCCCACACCATGATGCCGGGTGTTGGCCCTGTGTGCCTCGGTCGTATGCAGTCCTGATTGTGGCGCTCACCTGCACGGCGCCAAACACGCATACGACCATCATTGGCACCAAGGCAGAAGCGACTCTCATCGCTGAAGACGACACGTCTCCATTCGTCCCTCCATTCACGCCTGTCACGACACCACTGGAGGCGGGCTGCACGATGTTGGGGCGTGAGCGGAAGATGGCCTAACGGTGTGCGGGACCGTAGTCCAGCTTCATGGAGACGGTTGCGAATGGTCCTCGCCGATACCCCAGGAGCAACAGTGTCCCTAATTTGCTGGGAAGTGGCGGTGCGGTCCCCTACGGCACTGCGTAGGATCCTACGGTCTTGGCGTGCATCCGTGCGTCGCTGCGGTCCGGTCCCAGGTCGACGGGCACGTGCACCTTCCGCCGACCACTGGCGACAACATCAATGTACTGTGGAGACCTCACGCCCCACGTGTTGAGCAATTCGGCGGTACGTCCACCCGGCCTCCCGCATGCCCACTATACGCCCTCGCTCAAAGTCCGTCAAATGCACATACGGTTCACGTCCACGCTGTCGCGGCATGCTACCAGTGTTAAAGACTGCGATTGAGCTCCGTATGCCACGGCAAACTGGCTGTCACTGACGGCGGCGGTGCACAAATGCTGCGCAGCTAGCGCCATTCGACGGCCAACACCGCGGTTCCTGGTGTGTCCGCTGTGCCGTGCGTGTGATCATTGCTTGTACAGCCCTCTCGCAGTGTCCGGAGCAAGTATGGTGGGTCTGACACACCGGTGTCAATGTGTTCTGTTTTCCATTTCCAGGAGTGTAGCTATCATGGACAGATTTAATGTAAAACGATTTGTCATTAAAACTGGAATTGCACTGCAGGTCAGTCAGTTACATCTGTGCATTCACAGCAGCGCTTTCAACTGAAGCGGCAGTCGGTCTCCAAAAAAGCTCGGCAATAGATGGAAGGTTGATACTGCCCTCAAATTCTTTGTAAAGCTATCCTTGTAATTGTTTCAGGACAACAATGACTTCTTGGAACCTCGCGTTTTCTTTTACGATAGTGAGCTTAACTAATTGGACTGACTTTGTCAGAATGTGTCCCTTCTACAGCGCAATTTTCTTTTTACATTCGTTTCCAAAGATGGTACCTTGCAATGTCTAACTGTGAGCAGTGTTCGGTCGAATCCACTTGAAATGTACAGTCTGCACTCCATTCCGAATCTTCTAATTTTCGTTTCTGCACTCCTTTTTCCTTAATAAATTCTGCAATAGCGAGTTTTTAATAGGAAAAAAATTCGTTCCAGGCATGCCCCTTTAGTTAACCAATGTTCTTTGCAGTAATGTATGAAGTATCCATCCTCTTCGTTGGATTCCATTAAAAATATTTATAACTGTCAACAGAATAATGCGTGGGATTATTCGTGCCACCAATTTATTCTGTGGCCGAGCGGTTCTAGGCGCTTCAGTCTGGAACCGCGCTGCTGCTACGGTCGTAGGTTCGAATCCTGCCTCGGGCATGGATGTGTGTGATGTCCTTAGGTTAGGTTTAAGTAGTTCTAAGTTTAGGGGACTGATGACCTCAGATGTTAAGTCCCATAGTGCTTAAAGCCATTTGAACCAGTTTCTTCACGTGCTCCAAGACTGCAAATTTAGCATCAAGTGCTTTTTGATGTACAGGACGATGAATCTCGTCTGTCGACCTATGTAATTTTTTGCTCTTTCATAGTCAACTAAATCTTTAAATTCTTCCTACATGGTAATGTAATGTCGTTTCATAGCAAATACGCAATCCCAGTCGTTTATATGAATTGAGAATTCTCATCCCTCTCTTCTGTCATTTCCATTCATTTTGAAGAATTGTGACGATAGATCGCTGGACTCCCTCTTTTTGCGCAAACAGCCACTGGACCCGTGAACGTCCTTCATACCAGGAACAAATAGCGAAGCTTAAACTGTGCTAACACGATTCTGCCGAACTAAGAGGGTTGTCCGGTCCGAAGAATGCGGCACCGCAATGCTACAAGGAATGTCACGCTGTTCCGAGTACCTCGGAGAAGCACCGAGCAAAGGCGAGTGGCAGGCCCGGCCGGCAAGTCCCAACTTTTACACTGTCCAATTTTTTATACAATCCAACCTAGCTACTGGCACGAATGATGACGAAATGATGAGGACAGCACAAACACCCGATCCCCGGGTAGAGAAAATCAAATCCGACCGCGAATCGAACTCGGGACCCCGTGATCCAGAGGCAGCAACGCTAGCCACTAGACCACGAGCTGCAAACTGCACGTATGAAGTTTGGCCGGCCCTGATCTAGACAGTGTTCTCGATACTGTTCTTTGGAGTGATAGATCTGCTAGAAGCATCAGCATTTAACGTAGCCTGCACCAAATTTATTGATCGCCATCCATTCTGTGCTTCAAGTGGCAGAGAGTCTAGTTAACAGAAATCGATAAAGAACCTGTTAATTCTTTCTTCCGGTTCGAGTGGTATTATTCAACATCTGAGATCAGAAATACAGACTGGTCTTCCACAATTCCTTTTTACTGATGGATGCGTTCCTCGAAAATGCAAAAAAACTTCAACCTACCTTCCACTATTGTTGCTACTGATTGTTCAGAGGCTTTTACATTAGTAGTTTATCAAATGTCTTACTCCATGTACTGAAAGATTGTATTTCCAACCATTTGCAGCATTTACTGAGACTCGACATACAGTAATATCTTCATAGATTCCCATATGTCATTCTTCACGCCTTTTCTTGTAATTTTTACTCAATATATAAGCACTAATTTATGTATTTTCCCACGTTGGAATGTCTGCTTTCTTCAACCGTTTCATCTCATGCTACAAGGGGCGTTTGAAAAGTCCGTGCAAAAATAAAAACTACTTATGTGTGTGGGGTAAACCTTTTTTATTTTTAGACATAGTCTCCTTTTAGACTGATACACATCGTCCAACGATGTTCTAATTTGTCGATCCCTTCGGAATAATAGGAATTGTCCAAGTCTGCAAAATAGCTATTAGTTGCTGCAATCGTCTCCTCATTTGGATAAAATCTTTGTCCCACCAGCCATTTCTTCAAATTGGGTTCAAAAAATGGTTCAAATGGCTCTGAGCACTATGGGACTCAACTGCTGAGGTTATTAGTCCCCTAGAACTTAGAACTAGTTAAACCTAACTAACCTAAGGACATCACAAACATCCATGCCCGAGGCAGGATTCGAACCTGCGACCGTAGCGGTCTTGCGGTTCCAGACTGCAGCGCCTTTAACCGCACGGCCACGTCGGCCGGCTCTTCAAATTGGGAAACAAATAGTAGTACAAGGGAGCCAAGTCTGGAGAATAGAGGGATGTGAAACGAGTCGGAATCCTATTTCCAATAATTTTGCTACCAGAAATGTTGAGGCGTGTCCTGGTGCATTGTCGTGATGGAAAAGGACTTTTTGCGGTCCTATAGGCAGCGTTTTTCTTGCAGCTCGGTTTTCAGACGGTCCAATAACGATGAGTAATATGCACCTGT
Source organism: Schistocerca cancellata (assembly GCF_023864275.1). Lineage (NCBI taxonomy): Eukaryota > Metazoa > Arthropoda > Insecta > Orthoptera > Acrididae > Schistocerca > Schistocerca cancellata. The sequence continues at coordinate 811,553,074 of NC_064628.1, forward strand.
AATAATTTACCCTTTTCCAGATAGTCGATGAGGATTATCCCTTGCGAATCCCGAAAGACAGTCGCCATAATCTTTCCGGCCGAAGGAATGGTTTTCGCCTTTTTTGGTGCAGATTCTCCCTTGGTAAACCATTATTTCAATTGTTGTTTGGTCTCAGGAGTATAGTAATGTATCCATGTTTCATCGACAGTGACGAAACGACGCTTCAAGTCCTGCGGATTCTTCCTGAACAGCTGCAAACCATCCTTGCAACACTTTACACGATTCCGTTTTTGGTCAAGCGTGAGCAATTGCGGAACCCGTCTTGCGGATAGCTTTCTCATGTCCAAATGTTTATGCAAAATATTATGTACCCCTGCATTCGAGATGTCGACAGAACTAGCAATCTCACGCATCTTAACTCTTCTGTCATCCATTACCATATCATGGATTTTATCAATGATTTCTGGAATCGTAACCTCCACAGGGCGTCCAGAACTTTCAGCATCACTTGTGCCCATATGGCTACTAGGATAATTTTGAAACCACTTATAAACTGTTCTAATCGAAGGTGCAGACAGTCACCGTAATGTTTGTCGAGCTTCTCTTTAGTCTACTGAGGCGTTTTGCCTTTCATAAAGTAATGTTTAATCACCACACGAAATTCTTTTTCGTTCATTTTTTGACAATCATTCGTCTTCCTTGATTCACACGAATGCCAAACACAAAGAAATAGACCAATATGGCTGAAACTTGGTGTGCGTTTTTTCCAGAGATGCTACTAACTAAAAATGACGTCGATACGCGCCGGTGGTGCATTCTCTCGGACTTTGCACGGACTTTGCAAACGCCCCTCATACACACCATAATTCTGGAAACGACATTGCGAACAGTGTCACCAGAAATGAAGAACTGCCAACTATAGACACGCACAGACACTGAAGTATTAACGGCACAAATGTATGAAGACGACCACAGGCGGAATCGATATGAGTAGGAACGATTCATCTTTCCAGTATCTGTGCAGAAACTGTTCGCAAATGTGTAGCGGACTGCCTGCGACCTGATTCTTGTATGGTAAAAGCCTTTATCACACAAAATGTTGTTTTGAGCCCTTAAAGTCGTTAACTATAAACCGTTCATTAGGAGGTAGTGGTGAAAACAATATTCAAATCCTGGATATCATACAAGAAACATTGATAAATAAACGTAGAGGCATGAAAATCTTCTTTCTATGGGTTGCAGTTCATCTATGCTCGGTATACAACACAAGGTCGGTGGACTGGCGAAGGAGATCAGCGTTTCTGGCTCTGTAATGCTCGCCAATCATCCAGTTTCAAAGTACTGAATGTCCGTCTCCGGTAGCTGAGTGGTCAGCGCGACGGAATGTCATACCTAACGGCCCGATTTCGATTCCCGGCTGGGTCGGAGTTCTTCTCCTCTCAGGGACTGGGCGTTTTGTTGTCCTTATCATCATAATTTCATGCCCATCGACACGCAAGTCGCCGAAGTGGCGTCAACTCGAAAGACTTGCACCTGGCGAACGGTCTACCCGACGGGAGGCCCTAGCCAAACGGCATTTACATTTAAAGTACTGAATGCGTAAACTTGTAGATGACTAACGCCTTTCAGTCTGCCATAAAGGTCAATAACCGGTTGCGAACGATCCAGTAATTCGAAGCACCCTCGGTTTCTAAAATTTCAAGTCAGCAGGAAGCTGATAACTACCTTGGTACGAATATGTACCAACAATAGTTCGGCTCCCTCTCACTTACATCGGATAAGCATCAACAGGAATTCATTCTACGACTGTCAGGGGAAACACGGCACAAATGTCAATAACCTGCTGTTTTCCTGCTGTTTCTCCGATGCACAGCAAAACCGCTTGCAGCATAATCTTGCGAAATTGAAGGTGTCCCTTTCGGCAAGCGCACCTGTTTTGTTATGTCAAAAATAACCTCCGACATACAAAGTGCTACTTTGTTTTCAATAAGACTGTAACGTGTAGATACGAAGTTTGGTTTACTATCTACGGTTGCATAATCGCTCCAGTCTCCAGGAGTACACTTCCCAATCTCTGCTTAGTTCTCTTTTTATGTAATGGTTACTGTACAGCTGAAATGTCGAAATTACTTAGCTATAAGTATTGAACCTACAGGCGTTGCACAAGAATTCGGAATCCCGCAAGAAATTTATGCATCAACATGAATGCAGATGCCATCCAAGCGTGCAGTTGGCGCTGTAGTATTTAACAACACACAGCACTTGTGCTGTGCTGTCAAGACGTTGTGTCAGTCGTGTTAGAACAGTGTTCTGTGTAGTTGTGAGTGCCATTATGTCGGTGCTAAGTGAAAGCGAACATGGGTGAATTCTTGATCTGGGACGGTCGGTGCTTCCGTAACCACGGTAGCCGAAGTGTTGGTTGTTTCAAGAGGCACAGTTTAGAAGATTTATACCACCTACAGGGAAAAAGGAAAAACATCGTCCGCTGAACCACAAAACGGGCGAAAATGTGTTGAGCCTTCGTGGTGGATGGTCACTGAAGAAGATTATGACGAAAACTAAGAGAATTACATCTGAAAAAGTCAGTGAAGAACTGGGAGTCGCACTCGCGAGCTTTGACAGCAGCAAAACAATGCCAAGGGCGCTCCATAAGCAGGACGTTGCAGGACAAGATGTAATTCCAAAACCACACACCGCTCATGTAAATGCTCGCAACGGGAAAACGAGGAGCCGAAGCCATACAACCTGGTCTACGGAGCAATGCGAGAAAGTCATTCGAACGTATTACTCATGTTTCTCACTGTTTCCAACCTCTGGCCAAATTTACGTCTGGCGTATAGCGTCCCACGCCTGCTTGCTGCCAAGAGTGAAACATGACGGGGGTTCGGGGATGATCTGGCAGCAATATCGTTGTATTCCAAGGGCCCGATGGGTACTCTGCAAGGCCGCATTACTGCCACGTATTATGTGCCCAGTGAGGCTCATCATATCGATTGCATTATAAATTGTTTGCTCCCAAATGGCGTTGCTGTGTCCTAAAACGACACAGCCCCTGTTCACACAATTAACATCGTACAGGACTGATATCGTACACGACAGTGAAGTGTCACATCTCACCTGGCCACTGCACTCATCATTATTGAGCCTTTGTGATCTGGTTTTGGGAGGAAGGTGCGTGATAGCCCTCCATTTCCATCAGTGATATCTGAAATTGCCACTATTTCGCAGAAAAAGTTGTAGAAGTTGTCTTGAAAACCAACGGGAACTGTATTTATCCATTCTGAGGCGACTGGAAGTGTTCTGAATACCAACGACTTTCCTACACAGTATGAGGCGTGATGGGTCGTGCTTACAGCACTTCCGTATTCTTCTAGACTCCCTGTACGGAAACTGTAAAGTAATTCCCGCGCCCGGGTTCCCGGGTTCGATTCCCGGCGGGGTCAGGGATTTTCTCTGCCTCGTGATGACTGGGTGTTGTGTGATGTCCTTAGGTTAGTTAGGTTTAAGTAGTTCTAAGTTCTAGGAGACTGATGACCATAGATGTTAAGTCCCATAGTGCTCAGAGCCATTTGAACCATTTGTAAAGTAATTTAAAATCATGGTTAAAACTATCTGCGTTATGATTTCTCTGTATATATGATTTATCTTTGTACGAAGTTGTTGGCCAAATACACTGAAGCGCCAGTGAAACTGGTACAGGCATGCTTATTCGAAAACAGAGGTATGTAAACAGGCATAATACGGCGCTGCGGTCGGCAATTCCTAGGTAAGACAAGTATTTGGCGCAGTTGTTAGATCAGTTACTGCTGTTACAATGGCAGGTAATCAAGATTTCAGTGAGTTTGAATGTGGTGTTATAATCGGTGCACGAGAGACGAGGCACAGTATCTCCGACGTAGCGATGAAGTGGGGATTTTCCCGTAAGACCATTTCACGAGTGTACCGTGAATATCAGGAATCCGGTTAAATGGTTCAAATGGCTCTGAATACTATGGGGCTTAACATCTGAGGTCATCAGTCCCCTAGAACTTAGAACTACTTAAACCTAACTAACCTAAGGACATCACATACAACCATGCCCGAGGCAGGATTCGAACGTGCGACCGTAGCGGTCGCGCGGTTCCAGACTGAAGCGCCTAGAACCGCTCGGCCACATCGGCCGGCAATCCGGTTAAACATCAGATCTCCGACCTCGCTGCTGCCGTAAGAAGTTCCTGCAAGAACGGTACCAAGAATGACTGAAGAGAATCGTTCAGCGTGACAGAAGAGCAACCCTACCGCAAACTACTGCTGGCCATCAACAAGTGTCACTGTGCGAAACATTCAACGAAACATCATTGATACGGGCTTTCGGAGCTGAAGGCCCACTTGTGTATCCTTGATGACCGCACGACGCAAAGCTTTACGCCTCGCCTGGGCCCGTCAACATCGACATTGGACTGTTGATGACTGGATGCATGCTTCCTAGTCGGATGAGTCTCGTTCCAACTTGTGTCGAGCGGATGGACGCGTATGGGTATGGAAACGACATCATGAATCCATGGACCCTACATGTCAGCAGGGGACTGTTCAAGCTGGTGGAGGCTCTGTAACGGTGTGGGGCGTGTGCAGCTTGAGTGATGTGGGACTACAGATACGTCTAGATACGACTTTGACAGGTGACACGTAGGTAAGCATCCTGTCTGATCACCTGCATCCATTCATGTCCATTGTGCATTCCCATTGGCTAGGGCAATTCCAGGAGGACAATGCGACATCCCACCCGTCCGTAATTGCTACAGGGTGGCTCCAGGATCACTCTTATGAGTTTAAACATTTCCGTTGACCAGCAAACTCCTCAGACATGAACATTATTGAGCATAATAGTGATGCCAGCAACGTACTGTTCTGAAGAGATCTTCACCCCGTCGTACCCTTTCGGATTTATGGACAGCACTGCAGGATTCATGGTGTCAGTTCCCTCCAACGCTAATAAAGACATTAGTCGAGTCCATGCCACGACGTGTTGCGGTACTTATGCATGCTCGTGGAAAACAGTTTCTGGCCGGCCGGAGTGGCCGTGCGGTTCTAGGCACTACAGTCTGGAACCGAGCGACCGCTACGGTCACAGGTTCGAATCCTGTCTCGGGCATGGATGCGTGTGATGTTCTTAGGTTAGTTAGGTTTAATTAGTTCTAAGTTCTAGGCGACTGATGACCTCAGAAGTTAAGTCGCATAGTGCTCAGAGCCATTTGAACCATTTTTTTAAAACAGTTTCTTCGGCTTTTCAGTGTATGTAGGAGAGTGGTAGACGACACGGCTGTGCTGATTTTCAGAAGCCAAGGACTATTTTCTGTGGGAGCACCCGCCGTGTTGAGGCGCCTCCATTGTAGAAAGCGAGCGCCTCACGGCGCTCCCGGTAGCCGCGAGTCGCCACGGTAGGCGTTCATTTCCTGTGTGGGAGCGACGCCGGGCAGCGGTCGCCGCCCTCATTTCCCTCGGCCCGGCGGCGGGCGAGCAGCCGATCGTATCGCGCACCCGTCTCCACATCGATCCCGCTGTCGTTTACTCATCGCTCTCACCTACCGAAAGCGTCCTCATACCCAACTGATGGCGAGGACGTTGATGCGGAGGGCCCCACGACTCATCCTACTCATTGCTCATACATTAACGTCGATTAAAAAACTAGGCGTAACGTTGCAAAACGACACGAAGTGGAATGAGCACTTAAGATTAGTAGTACCGACGGTGAATGGTTGACTTTGGTTTACTGGGACAATTTTAGGAAAATGTAGATCATCTAAGTCGAAACAAGGCGCCGGGAGTAGACAATATTATATTAGAGCTACTGATAGCCTTGGGAGAGCTAGCCCTGACAAAAATCTACCATCTGGTGAGCAATATGTACGAGACAGGTGAAATACCCTCAGACTTCAAGAAGAATATAATAATTCCAATCCCAAAGAAAGCAGGTGTTGACAAATGTGAAAATTAGTGAACTATCAGTTTAATAAGCCACGGCTGCAAAATACTAACACGAATTCTTTAGAGACAAGTGGAAAAACTGGTTCAAGCCGACCTCGGGGAAGATCAGTTTAGATTCTGTAGAAATGTTGGAACACGTGAGGCAATACTGACCCTTCGACTTATCTTAGAAGGTAGATTAAGGAAAGGCAAACCTACGTTTCTAGCATTTGTAGGCTTAGAGAAAGCTTTCGACAATGTTGACTGGAATACTCTCTTTCAAATTCTGAATGTGGCAGGGGTAAAATACACGGAGCATAAGGCTATTTACTATTTGTACAGGAACTAGATGGCAGTTATAAGAGTCGAGGAGCATGAAAGAGAAGCAGTGGTTGGGAAGGGACTGAGACAGGGTTGTAGCCAATCCCAGATGTTATTCAATCTGTAAAGCAAACAAAAGAAAAATTCGGAGTAGGAATTAAAATCCATGGAGAGGAAATAAAAACTTTGAGGTTCGCCAATGACACTGTAATTCTGTAAGATACAGCAAAGGACCTGGAACAGCAGCTCAACGGAATGGACAGTGTCTTGAAAGGAAGATATAAGATGAGCATCATGAAAATGGATTGTAGTCGAATTAAATCTGGTGATGCTGAGGGAATTAGATTAGGAAATGAGACACTTGAAGTAGTAACTGAGTTTTGCTATTTGGGGAGCAAACTAACTGATGATGGTCGAAGTAGAGAGGATATAAAATGTAGACTGTCAATGGCAAGGAAAGCGTTTCTGAAGAAGAAAAATTTGTTAACGTCGAGTATAGATTTAAGTGTTAGGAAGTCGTTTCCGAAAGTATTTGTGTGGAGCGTAGCTATGTATGGAAGTGAAACGTGGACGATAAATAGTTTAGACAAGAAGAAAATAGAAGCTTTCGAAATGTGGTGGTACAGAGGAATGCTGAAGATTAGATGGGTAGATCACATAACTAATGAGGAGGTATTGAATAGGATTGGGGAGAAGAGAAATTTGTGGCACAACCTGACTAGAAGAAGGGATCGTTTGGTAGGACAGATTATGATGCATCAAGGTATCACCAATTTAGTATTGGAGGGCAGAGTGGAGGGTAAAAATCGTAGAGGGAGACAAAAAGATGAATACACTAAGCAGATTCAGAAGGATGAAGGTTGCAGTAGGTGCTGGGGGATGAAGAAGCAGCTTGCAGAGGATAGAGCAGCATGGAGAGCTGCATCAAACCAGTCTCTGGACTGAAGACCACAGCAACAGCAACAGCTCATTTACAGAGCCGAAAAAAAAAAAAAAATTGGTACTCCCAGAAAGACGTCAGTTTTGACTCGACGTCGGCGGAAGCCACATATGTGATAGTAGATTTACTGATAATTGTTTCAAAGTCGTCCACCAACAGTCAGCGTAGTGGCATAGCTACCAGAGCGCCGTCTATGTCTCCCCTTTAACAAAGAATGCTCACAAGTGTTCGTGTGGTGCGAACGTGTGAAGCAAGCAGGAAACTACGCCACGGAGACGCAACCGTGCTTCCTGTAGCCAAATGAGGGAGTTTGAAAGGGGTCAAATTGAGGTATTCCGAATGGCAGGATGGTCCTTACAGAGAATTATAACACAAGTCAGTTGTGCAATGATCCTGGTATCAGTAATCACGTGAATACTCTCACACCTGTAGATGAGGTTCTGGATGTCTACACAGGACGGACGCTCGCCAGGATTGTTGTACTGTAAGGGTAGCAGTGGAAGATCGTATAGCTACCGGATAAGAGGGCTTGTGAGTCCAGGCGTGTGAACACAGACTGTTGCGAACCGTTTACTGACAATGGGACGAAAGGCACTCACACCTCTAGCCCGTCTTCCTATCACGCCACAGCACCTGTCTTGGAAGATGGAACGGTGCACTGCGGTCTTCAGTGATGAAAGCAGATTATGCCTGCACGCAAGTGATTTTCGTCTGCGCGTAAGACGTAGGCCTAGCGAGCAGTGTCTCGTACTTCTGCAAACCTTGTGGAACTAGGACTTCTGGAAAAAGGATGCGGAGACATGGCTTAGCCACAATATCGTTTCTTCCAGGAGTGCTAGTTCTGCAAGGTTCGCAAACGAGCCTCTGTGAAGTTTGGAAGGTAGGAGACGAGGTACTGGCAAAAGCAAAGCTGTGAGGACTGGTCGTGAGTCGTGCTTGGGTAGCTCAGTTGGTAGAGCACTTGCCCGCGAAAGGCCAAGGTCCCGAGTTCGAGTCTCGGTCCGGCACACAGTTTTAATCTGCTACAATGTTTTGTAATGTAGCTATTTCGTACACCGTTGCTATAATAAATCTTGAGTGAATTGGAAGCCTCTAAAAACGGGTAGTAATCTTCTTTTCCGGCAGTATATAAATGAGACCATGTCTACAATAATGTGACACATTCTCGAGTGCTGCTGGACTGTTTTGGATCCGCACCAGGTCAGGTGAAAGAAATCGAAGGAATTCAGAGTCGAACTGCCAGATCCATTACCGGTATGTTCTATCAACTCGCGATTATTACCGAAATGGTCCATGAGCTCAAATCAGAATCCCTGGAGGGAAGACTACCTTCTTTTCACAAAACGCTGTTGATGTAAGTTAGAGAACCGACATTCACGGCTGACTGCACAACGCGCCTACTGCTGTCAACGTACATTTCGCGTGAGGATCGCGAATATAAGAGAAATTTTGGCCCGTACGAAGACACATAGTTGTTTTTTCATCGCTTTATTTGCTAGGGGAACAGGAAAGGAGATGACTAGTAACGGTACAAGGCACCATCCGCCAGGCACCGTATGGTACGGAGTATCGAGATGCAAATGTAGAGTGTATAATGGACTGCAGGCGAGGACGTCGGCGGAAGTAGAAATCGCCAGTCTTCACCGTCCACTGTCACGTGGCACCGCAAATCTAATCCTGAATTTAGATCACAATGTGATCAAAATACAGTATCATACACACTCCCTGAGACATTTTTGTGGGAATGGAGATGCCCTAGAAATATCATAACGTACTTTAAACTGATACACTACACTATTGCTCTTTAAGGACCGTCTTCAGTGGTCCATATGGAGCTACAGACATTTGAAACGAAAAACGTGGGGCGCATGTAATAGATAATTGAAGATTTATTATGTTAAAGGGGCTGTGTGTCAGTTCTGCATAAATTATGTTTCCTACTCGTTAGCAGGTCTGAGAACATGGATTTTATATATTAAAAGGGCTATCTCCAATTATGGCTGGTTTAGGTACTATAGAAGTCAGTAAATGGTGTGAGAGGTAATTCCTATGACTTTTTCATGCTGAATGGGATAAGTGGAGATTGTGTTTCGCGAGTTGGTTGTACTGGACATAGAGATTACACAGTTTTGTTTAATTCTGCTGTTCTGTAGCCTACCTCTGGCTTATCTTAACTGGCGGCACAGTGGGCAGTGAAACCAGTATGCATAATTCAGCTAAGGGAAGTAACAAAAATCTGGTAACTCTTAAGGAAATCTAGAGCAACGGTATGGAAGCATTTTGTTCCTGATGATTCAATGAACACCATAACGACAACTCCCAATAAGCAACCATTTAAAGTTGTTCAGATGGAAGGCAGTTACTTTATGTGCTTTCAGAAAGTAGCTAATATGATCATTGATACAACTAAAGTTAATAACTAAAGTTAATACACGTTCTGCCTCATGGATTAAAAGTACCACGCCTAGGGTACTTCAGATAAAGAGACATTTGATGAATTAGACAAATTTGAAATGATAAGAGTGTTTATAAAAGGGTTGCGAAATGCAGATTTAAAAACTATGGCCCTCAGTCAGGTCACTGGTGAAAAAAATTGTATTCAAAGAAGAAGAGAGACATCAAAAATGTGATGGAATTCCTACCTGAGGTACACAAAGAATTTTACGGTGAATTGTGCCAAGACCAAATAGGAAAATGATTACTAGAAGTAGAAATATGACAAACCTTCTTTGCTGGACTTAGCCGTTTAGCGTTTCAGTGCAAATTTATTTTGAATAGTCAGTGTTTAATTGCTATTTTGGGATCAAGTCAAGTGATAGCTTACTCTCCTGAAGTCAATGAGCAATAGATCATCTGAAATTATTGAATATTTATATTTTTGTTATCTGAATAAGTTAATTCTGAGTAACCTAGTAAGTACATTTTGTTACTTAGACCCTTTAGCATGCTAACCCTTCAATTTATGCACGAATAGTTCCACAAAGTCACTAACAATTTTATTGTACTGCAAATGATATGAACTGCTGTATAATGTTCCTTAACGAAAACTACTCTCTCCATTCATTACTACTATCTACTGCACGTTTCCTATGTTTTTCATTCTAAATTTTTCAAGTTTTGTCATACCTATCTGTACTGCGGCTACGAGAAACTTTTTCCTACTTTCTAGTCTTATGTATGTGAAATTTTTCAGTCAATTTCAAATATTTAGATGAGATTACAACACAGACATAGAGCCAGGTGGTAAATTTCAGGTTTATATCAGTTCCTCTTTACCTGAGTCAAGCAATACGTATATTGTTTGTTCCTAGGAATCCGCGAAACATTCGGGACTGCCACTTGTGTTGCTATGCCGGAAGCTTTCAATGAAGGATGACTTCAAAGGGGTACTCCAGAGGAGCATCTGTGATAAAACAGTGCAAACAATCATACCAAAACAGAACTGGCAGTCGAATGAACGGATATGGAAAAATGAGATATTGTTGTGGTTATATTGACTGATTTTTTACTCGTAAACTTAATACATTCTTTGACACAATCACGGAAGGTGTATTGTATTATGGCGGTATCGGTCACCACTGGCCCTAATCAAACCAACTGAAAGCAGCTTCAGACGGTGACGAAGTAATGATCTGTCAAACTTACTTGCAGACTGTCTGATCCTCCACAACCGTTCTGATGATGTCTAGTGCTGACGGATAACGTTAACTATGTAATATATTTTCTCTGATTGTGTCGGAGAAAATATTGAGTTTATATCTGAAAGAATATGTTAGTAGCGTAATTCATATACAATAGTCGACAGGACGTTTACTCCTAATTTTCCTTCATTCCACATACAGTGAAATTTTTCGAGGTACCACTATCACTAAAATAAAGTATGACCATGAGATTGTATTAATTATACGTTGTCATGTTGGAAATCAGATCTGGAAGGTGGAAAGATCTGTAGAGACTGAATATGAGTCCCTAACCGATCTTTCCACCAACCTATCGTCTTCTAAAGTTGAGTCCCCAGCGCAGAAGACATCTCGTCGGTCGTGGGATCTTCTCCGGTGGAGGTTGCTATGCTGCCATTTAGAACTTGAACCTATGTTTGTGCGTTTTTTTTGTGGGATGCCACTTGCCCAGATTAGCCTCTGTATCTACAGAGGGCAAGATCTGTATTGCTGACGATGATGGTAGACGACACCTCTCAATAATGTATCCTGTTTGTTTGTACAGGGTGTTTCAAAAATGACCGGTATATTTGAAACGGCAATAAAAACTAAACAAGCAGCGATAGAAATACACCGTTTGTTGCAATATGCTTGGGACAACAGTAAATTTTCAGGCAGACAAACTTTCGAAATTACAGTAGTTACAATTTTCAACAACAGATGGCGCTGCGGTCTGGGAAACTCTATAGTACGATATTTTCCACATATCCACCATGCGTAGCAATAATATGGCGTAGTCTCTGAATGAAATTACCCGAAACCTTTGACAACGTGTCTGGCGGAATGGCTTCACATGCAGATGAGATGTACTGCTTCAGCTGTTCAATTGTTTCTGGATTCTGGCGGTACACCTGGTCTTTCAAGTGTCCCCACAGAAAGAAGTCACAGGGGTTCATGTCTGGCGAATAGGGAGGCCAATCCACGCCGCCTCCTGTATGTTTCGGATAGCCCAAAGCAATCACACGATCATCGAAATATTCGTTCAGGAAATTAAAGACGTCGGCCGTGCGATGTGGCCGGGCACCATCTTGCATAAACCACGAGGTGTTCGCAGTGTCGTCTAAGGCAGTTTGTACCGCCACAAATTCACGAAGAATGTCCAGATAGCGTGATGCAGTAATCGTTTCGGATCTGAAAAATGGGCCAATGATTCCTTTGGAAGAAATGGCGGCCTAGACCAGTACTTTTTGAGGATGCAGGGACGATGGGACTGCAACATGGGGCTTTTCGGTTCCCCATATGCGCCAGTTCTGTTTATTGACGAAGCCGTCCAGGTAAAAATAAGCTTCGTCAGTAAACCAAATGCTGCCCACATGCATATCGCCGTCATCAATCCTGTGCACTATATCGTTAGCGAATGTCTCTCGTGCAGCAATGGTAGCGGCGCTGAGGGGTTGCCGCGTTTGAATTTTGTATGGATAGAGGTGTAAACTCTGGCGCATGAGACGATACGTGGACGTTGGCGTCATTTGGACCGCAGCTGCAACACGGCGAACGGAAACCCGAGGCCGCTGTTGGATCACCTGCCGCACTAGCTGCGCGTTGCTCTCTGTGGTTGCCGTACGCGGTCGCCCTACCTTTCCAGCACGTTCATCCGTCACGTTCCCAGTCCGTTGAAATTTTTCAAACAGATCCTTTATTGTATCGCTTTTCGGTCCTTTGGTTACATTAAACATCCGTTGAAAACTTCGTCTTGTTGCAACAACAATGTGTTCTAGGCGGTGGAATTCCAACACCAGAAAAATCCTCTGTTCTAAGGAATAAACCATGTTGTCTACAGAACACTTGCACGTTGTGAACAGCACACGCTTACAGCAGAAAGACGACGTACAGAATGGCGCACCCACAGACTGCGTTGTATTCTATATCTTTCACATCACTTGCAGCGCCATCTGTTGTTGAAAATTGTAACTACTGTAATTTCGAAAGTTTGTCCACCTGAAAATGTACTGTTGTCCCAAGCATATTGCAACAAACGGTGTATTCCTATCGCTGCTCGTTTAGTTTTTATTGCTGTTTCAAATATACCGGTCATTTTTGAAACACCCTGTATTTTAAAATATCACTTTTTACACTGTCTTCTACAACACTCGACGTAGCTTTCTTAATAGTACGGTAACTTTTCTGACAACTTCCGATATAGAGCACGACATGTCCGTCCGAAATACAGATACACGTCCGGTTCTGAAAAACACCCGAAACAGATTTGGGTGGCCGTATGTTGAGAACGCCAGAAACAGTCTGACTAGCGCAGCCGAAGTACTTCGCCAAAGCGACCCGAAGGTGTCCGAAGCATTTCGGTTGCAATATCGTTACTCTTATGTTTCGCAAAACTAGTGAAATTTAATAAACAAAAACGGTAGTCTCGTAGGGTAACCATGAAAGATTATCATGCTGAAAACTGGGTTAAATACAATGAAAAGTGTATAAATAATTAATCTTTTCCAAGTAGAGTAAGTGCTCAAACGTAGTACCGCCAACTTCAATACACTAAATAATCCGCTTTTCAAACGACCGTACATATGACGGAAGCATATCTCTGGGAACATCAACACAGGTGTTTCTGGTGCGGTCGACCATGTTTTCACGGCCTGTTGGCACTTGCTGGTACACCTTTTAAATATCCCCATAGAAAGAAACCCGGCGACCTAGCGGGCCAATTAACACTCTGCCGTCCGGCGATACCACAGTGGTGTCGTGCGCGAAATAGCGGTCAACGTCCGGCGACACCACAGTAGTGTCGTGAGCATAGTATCGTTTGTGGCCGGCGACAGCACTTTAGTATCTTTTGCATTCGGTTTGTGTTTTGTTTAGGTAACAACAAGCTACACACCTCACAAGTTTTTTGTTTTTATAAGTATTTGTGTCCTTTCATCGCGGCAGGCTAACGAGACGGTACGATTATTTACGATGAATGCGCGGACGTCTTTGACGTTCCGGACGACTTGGCCGATTGGGAAGAAGGCATTTGATATCGAAAAAACGAAAGTGAAGCAGAATCATCAGTACATAGTGAAATACGTCCAAGAAGAATTCGGCGAATGGTACAGTTGCCAACTGATTCGGATGAATCAGGCGAAGAAGACAGTGCACAGTGGTCGGACTCTGATTTACCGAAGACCCATAATAAATTTGAAGGATATCCGGGTCGAAAAATATTTCCCAAAGATACACAGAGCGTCGAGGATGTCGTCGAAATATATATTGAGAACGATCTATTTGAATATATTAGCAACGAAACCAACAAGTACTTCTGTCAAAATTGCAATACAAGTAAACTGGATTTTTAAAAAAATGCCAAATTTGTCGACATTACGGGTACCGAACTTAGAAAATGGTTTGGGCTTGCTATCCTTACGGGAATTGTAAAAAAAAAAAAAATCAAGGATTGACGGTTATTGATCAACGAATCCGTTGATAGACACACACAGACTTTTCGCGAAACGATGTCCCGCAACCGATTCAGACAAACCTTATCATTCTTACATTTTTCCGACAACAACAATAAACCGGATAATGCCGACCGCCTCTCAGAGTGCAATTCGTAACTGATTATTTTTTCAAAAAGTTTAAATAAACGTATATTTGAAACAAACAAATTTTATATTTATTTACGTATGTATATCTCCGAAATTTCATTAAAGTAGGGGAACAGGGTTGAGAACTCAGGAGAACTAACGATGAGATTAGTAATACTTACCAATTTATAATCTCCCGATAATGTCACGAACGGCCGGCGACAAGCCAAGTAGTCTCAATTAACACCGCCGGCGCCAAGAGAATCAATTTGAATGAGACGTGCGGACGGCAAAGTGTAAATAGTGCCACTGCTGTTGATCCACCGACCAGTGTAAACACGGCCTAATACCTCTGGCTCTGGCTCTGAGCACTATGGGACTTAACTTCTAAGGTCATCAGTCCCCTAGAACTTAGAACTACTTAAACCTAACTAACCTAAGGACATCACACACATCCATGCCCGAGGCAGGATTCGAACCTGCGACCGTAGCGGCCGCGCGGTTCCAGACTGTAGTGCCTTTAACCGCTTGGCCACCACGGCCGGCCCTGATACCTCCTGTGCTTCAACTGCGTGAAGCGCTGGACAACCGTCATGCTGAAAGCACGGACGTCGAACGTCCAGGACAACATCCTGAAGTAGCACGGGCAGTTCCTGTTTCAAAATAGTTCGATTCTTGCGTCCATTCAATGTGCCGTCGATAAAATACGGACCAATGAGTGCGTTCCCCATAATGCCACACCATACGTTAACCGACGAAGGACGTTGATGGTCAGATGGGTAACCGATGGGGATTGTCTACACTCCAACAATGCATGTTATGGCGGTTATCGCTACCGTGGTTTGTGAAGGTTGACTCATCAGAAAAGAGTACCTCGGCAAGGAACGTGGGGATCGTTCACATTTGTTAACGTGCCTATTCATAAAACACTAACCGGTTGGAAACTGGCGCCGTGAAGTTCTTGATGCAGTGACACGTGATGTGGATGATACTTATGACGATGCAGCATAGTGACAATACTACCTACTGGCGTACCGGAATCGAGGTGTAATTGTCGGGCGTTTATCCGTGGGTTGCGGTGCACAGCGGATAGTACAGCCGATTCATGAGCTTCTGCTGTAACACGTCTGTTCCGTTTTCTTTTGCCGGTCTGTCCGCTGTCATCACACACTAAGGAGTACTTAACACTGTAAAAGAATGAACGAGAGCGAACTTTCTCTGGAAAACGCTCGGCTTACGAGGCAACAACAGCCTCAGCAATTCTTCTACATTCTCCGTAAATAAGAATGATTTCAGATTTTTTCTTCTGTAGTTGCAACATTCATCGTCCACTTGCACGTCTGTTCTTCCAAGATGGGTAAGTGTGCAGGCAATAAACACTGACCAAGTATTATAATGTTTAGAGCCGCAGTCTGTTATTCATCTGCACGAAACGGGAGCTCCGGTCGCTGTGTACTGCCTGTTATGATACGCTGTAGTTCGCTATACGGTCACAGTAGCACGTGGGGTTTCCAAATAGAAGTTGCGAAGTATTGGTCTGTCCCACGCTCGCAGCCTGGAGGTGGGGTCCCACGCGCCGCTGGATATTCAAGGGCCACTAAATGGCACGTCGTAAATTACTATTGAGTTGTTGTTGTTGTTGTTGTTGTGGTCTTCAGTCCTGAGACTGGTTTGATGCAGCTCTCCATGCTACTCTATCCTGTGCAAGCTTCTTCATCTCCCAGTACTTACTGCACCCTACATCCTTCTGAATCTGCTTACTGTATTCATCTCTTGGTCTCCCTCTACGATTTTTACCCTCCACGCTGCCCCCCAATACTAAATTGGTGATCCCTTGATGCCTCGGAACATGTCCTACCAACCGATCCCTTCTTCTGGTCAAGTTGTGCCACAAACTTCTCTTCTTCCCAATCCTATTCAATACTTCCTGATTAGTTATGTGATCTACCCATCTAATCTTCAGCATTCTTCTGTAGCACCACATTTCGAAAGCTTCTATTTTCTTCTTGTCCAAACTATCTATCGTCCATGTTTCACTTCCATACATGGCTACACTCCATATAAATACTTCCGGAAATGACGTCCTGACACTTAAATCTATACTCGATGTTAACAAATTTCTCTTCTTCAGAAACGCTTTCCTTGCCATTGCCAGTCTACATTTTATATCCTCTCTACTTCGACCATCATCAGTTGTTTTGCTCCCCAAATAGCAAAACTCCTTTACTACTTTAAGTGTCTCATTTCCTAATCTAATTCCCTTAGCATCACCCGACTTAATTCGACTACATTCCATTATCCTCGTTTTGCTTCTGTTGACGTTCATCTTATATCCTCCTTTCAAGACACTGTCCATTCCGTTCAGCTGTTCTTCCAGGTCTGTCTGACAGAATTACAATGTCATCGGCGAACCTCAAAGTTTTTATTTCTTCTCCATGGATTTTAATACCTACTCCAAATTTTTCTTTTGTTTCCTTTACTGCTTGCTCAATATACAGATTGAATAACATCGGGGAGAGGCTACAACCCTGTCTTACTTCCTTCCCAACCACTGCTTCCCTTTCATGTCCCTCGACTCTTACAACGGCCATCTGGTTTCTGTACAAATTGTAAATAGCCTTTCGCTCCCTGTATTTAACCCCTGCCACCTTTAGAATTTGAAAGAGAGTATTCCAGACAACATTGTCAAAAGCTTTCTCTAAGGCTACAAATGCTAGAAACGTAGGTTTGCCTTTCCTTAATCTTTCTTCTAACATAAGTCGTAAGGTCAGTTATTATTGAGTACCCATTCCTATTCCTTCGATTACAGCGCCGTATGTGGTGAAACGAGGAAAATACTTCAGGGAAAACGTATTTAGATTTTGTCGCAGAACTGTAATCTGCAATAAAAAGGGGCTTCCTATTGAACATTTCAAAGTTATCTCCCGCGGCCCACACGCGGGGTCGAGTGGCAGGTCGAGTGTGGTATCGTTGGAAGTCCCCTTCCGCGACAAACAAATTGGAATAATAACTTTTTTTGATTCGATGTACAGTTTTCGAGATATTTCAATGTCTTCACTTAAAATGAACACACTGTACACTGAGGTGAAAAAAGTCATAGGAAACCTCTTAATATCGTATCGGACCTGATTTTATCTAGTGCAGGAATTCGACTTACCAAGGCCTCCGCGAGTCGTTGGAAGTCCCCTGCAGATATACTGACCCATGCTGCCTCTACAGCCATCCATCGTTACGAAAGCATTGTCGCTGCAGAATTTTGTGCACGAACTGACCTTTCGATAATGTCCTATAACGTCCGATGGGATTCTGGTCGGTCGATCTGGGTGACCAAATCATTCGCCCAAATTGTGCAGAATGTTTTTCAAACAAATCTACATCTACATATCCACATATATACTCCGCTAGCCACCAAGCGGTGTGTGGCGGAGGGTACAGTTCGCGCCAAAGTCTTATTTCCCCCCTCTGTTCCATTCGCGGATCGCGCGGGGGAAAAACGAACGCCTCAGTACCAGTTTTAATTTCCCCTTCGAATGGTGATCACTGCGCGATTTGAAAGTTAGTGCTAGTAATATATGCTCTACATCCTCGGCGGAGATGGGATTTCGGAATTTAGTGTGCAGCCCCTTCCATTTAGCGCGTCGTCTATCTGCAAGTGTCTCCCACTTTAAACTTTCTATGAGATTTGTAACGCTCTCGCGATGGCTAAATGTACCAGTCACGAATCTTGCCGCTCTTCTTTTGACCTTCTCAGTCTCTTGAATCAGACCCAACTGGTAAGGGTCCCGTACAGACGAAAAATACTCTAAGACTGGACGAGCTAACGTATTGTAAGCAATTTCCTTTTTTGAAGGACCGCATCGCTTCAGGATTCTACCAATAAACCGCAATCTAGAGTTCGCCTTACCTGTTACTTGTGTAATGTGATCATTCCATTTGAGATCATTTCGAATAGTCACACCCAGATACTTGACAGATGTTACCGCTTCCACAGACCGAACATTTATTTTGTACTTGCACATTAATGGGGATTTTCGCATTGTTATACGCAGTAGCTCACACGTACTAATATTGAGAGATAACCGCCAGTCATTACACCAAGCATTTATTTTCTACAAATCCTTATTGATTTGTTCACAACTTTCGTCTGATACTACTTTCCTGTAGACTACAGCATCATCGGAAAACAGTCTAATACCGCTGTCAATATCATCAACCAAATCGTTTATGTAAATCGTGAAAAGCAGCGGACCTATTACGCTGCCCTGCGGCACACGTGGTGTTACGCTTGTTTCTGTTGAAGTCACCCCGTTCAGGACGACATACTGCTCTCTGTCTGTTAGAAAACCTTCTATCCAACCGCATATGTCATCGGATAGACCGTAAGCGCACACTTTTTGGAGCAACCGACAGTGCGGATTGAGTCGAACGCCTTTCGAAAGTCGAGAAATATAGCATCAACCCGGGAGCCGGTATCTAGAGCCTGTTGTGTATCATGCCAGCTGTGTCCCGCATGACCTCTGTTTCTTAAAACCGTGCTGGTTTCTGCAGATGAGCTTCTCAGAGCCTAGAAAGATCAGTATGCATGAACAAAAAATATGTTCCTTGTCTCCACAACAAATCGATGTCAGTGAAATTGGCCGGTAATTAAGTGCATCCGATTTTCTATCCTATTTATAGTTTGCTATGTCCGGGGCCTTCTTCCATTCTCGTGGAACTTTCCGCTGTTCCAATGATCTCTGATGGATGATGGATAAGAATGGTTCTATATTTGTAGCATAGTCGACATATAATCTTACGCGGATATCGTCTGGGACACATGCCTGCCTGGCGTCTAAGGATCTTAACGGTTTTTCAATCCCAGATACACTAAACACTACGTCAGCCATCCTGGCGTTTGTTCGATGATTGAAAGGGGGAATGGAGCTGCAGTCCTCTACCGTAAAAGAGTTTTTGAAAGCTAGGTTTAGAATTTCGGCCTTCTGTTTATCATAATCCCTTACATTACCCGTACTGTCAGCAAGAGAAAGTACTGAATTATTTGAAGTGTTCATAGATTTTACGTACAATAAAAATTTTTTGGGGTTATTTGTGGAATCTGCACATACAATACAGGGCTATTACAAATGATTGAAGCGATTTCATAAATTCACTGTAGCTCCATTCATTGACATATGGTCGCGACACACTACAGATACGTAGAAAAACTCATAAAGTTTTGTTCGGCTGAAGCCGCACTTTAGGTTTCTGCCGCCAGAGCGCTCTAGAGCGCAGTGAGACAAAATGGCGACAGGAGCCGAGAAAGCGTATGTCGTGCTTGAAATGCACTCACATCAGTCAGTCATAACAGTGCAACGACACTTCAGGACGAAGTTCAACAAAGATCCACCAACTGCTAACTCCATTCGGCGATGGTATGCGCAGTTTAAAGCTTCTGGATGCCTCTGTAAAGGGAAATCAACGGGTCGGCCTGCAGTGAGCGAAGAAACGGTTGAACGCGTGCGGGCAAGTTTCACGCGTAGCCCGCGGAAGTCGAAGAATAAAGCAAGCAGGGAGCTAAACGTACCACAGCCGACGGTTTGGAAAATCTTACGGATTGCCGTTTACAATTGCTACAAGCCCTGACACCCGATGACGAAGTCAAACGCTTTGAATTTTCGGCGCAGTTGCAACAGCTCATGGAAGAGGATGCGTTCAGTGCGAAACTAGTTTTCAGTGATGAAGCAACATTTTTTTCTTAATGGTGAAGTGAACAGACACAATGTGCGAATCTGGGCGGTAGAGAATCCTCACGCATTCGTGCAGCAAATTCGCAATTCACCAAAAGTTAACGTGTTTTGTGCAATCTCACAGTTTAAAGTTTACGGCCCCTTTTTCTTCTGCGAAAAAAACGTTACAGGACACGTGTATCTGGACATGCTGGAAAATTGGCTCATGCCACAACTGGAGACCGACAGCGCCGACTTCATCTTTCAACAGGATGGTGCTCCACCGCACTTCCATCATGCTGTTCGGCATTCCTTAAACAGGAGATTGGAAAACCGATGGATCGGTCGTGGTGGAGATCATGATCAGCAATTCATTTCATGGCCTCCACGCTCTCCCGACTTAACCCCATGCGATTTCTTTCTGTGGGGTTATGTGAAAGATTCAGTGTTTAAACCTCCTTTACCAAGAAACGTGCCAGAACTGCGAGCTCGCATCAACGATGCTTTCGAACTCATTGATGCTGCGCCGAGTGTGGAAGGAACTTGATTATCGGCTTGATGTCTGCCGAATCACTAAAGGGGCACATATCGAACATTTGTGAATGCCTAAAAAAACTTTTTGAGTTTTTGTATGTGTGTGCAAAGCATTGTGAAAATATCTCAAATAATAAAGTTATTGTAGAGCTGTGAAATCGCTTCAATCATTTGTAATAACCCTGTATTTCTTTCAAATCGTTAAAAGAATCTGTAATTCACCCTTTGACAGCTGCTTTCATTTCGCATAATTTTGCGAAAACTGTGGCTAGGTGACATGGCGCATAGTTGTAGGAGGACATGAAGTCCATGAATGGCTGCAGATTGTCTCTGAGGAGTCGAACAGAACCATTTCCAGACAATGATCGGTTCGGTTGAACCAGAGGATCCAGTTCACTCCATGTGAGCACAGCCCACACCGTTATGGAACCAACACCAGCTTGCACAGCGCGTTGTTGTCAACTTGGGTCCATGGCTTAGAGATGTCTGCGTCACACTCTCAACATACCGTCAGCTCTTATCAACTGTCTCTGCAGGCGATGTTGTGCTGTTAGCAAATGCACTCGCGTCGGTGGTGTGCTGCCATAGCCCACTAACACCAAATTCCTCCACACTGTCCTAACGGATAAGTTCGTCCTACGTCCCACACTGATTTCTACGAATATTTCCCGCAGTGTTGCAGTCTGTTAGCACTAACGACTCTAGACAAACGCTATCGCTCTCGGTCGTTAACTGAAGGCCGTCGGCCACCGCGTTGGTCATGGTGACAGGTAACGCCTGAAATTGGGTATTCTTGACACACGCGTGACACTATGGATCTCGGAATATTGAATTCCCTGTTTCCAGAATGGAATTTCACATGCGTCTAGTTCCTACTAACATTCCGCGCCCAATGTCTGTACATTCCCCTCGTGTGGCAACAATGCCGTCCGAAACCTTTTCACGTGAATCACGTGAGTAAAAATAACAGCTCCGCCAATCCCCTGCAGTTTTATACATTGTGTACGCGATTCTATCGCCACCAGTGTAACTACATGTCGCCATCCCATGACTTTTGTAACCCCAATGTATAGCTACACTGAAGCGCCTAAGAAACTTGGTATTGGTATGCTATTCAAATACAGACATATGTAAACAGGCAGAATACGGCGTTGCGGTCGACAACGCCTGTATCAGACAAGTGTCTGGCGCAGTTGTTACATCGGTTACTGCTGCTACAATGGCAGGTTATCAAGATTAAAGTGAGTTTCAACCCGGTGTTATAGTCGGCGCACGAGCGATGGGACACAGCATCTACGAGGTAGCGATGAAGTGGGGATTTTGCCGTACTATCATTTCAAGAGTGTATCGTCAAAATCACGAATCTGGAAAAACATTAAATCTCTGACATCGCCGGAAAAAGATCCTGAAGAACGGGGCCAACATCGACAGAAGAGGATCTTTTAAAGTGACAGAAATGCAACCCTTCTGTGGATTGCTGCAGATTTCAATGCAGATTGTCAGCGTGCGAACCATTCAACAAAACACCATCGATATGGTCTTTAATAGCCGAAGGCCCATTCGTACACCCTTGATGACTGCACGACACAAAGCTTTACGCTTCGCCTGGGCCCATCAAGACTGACATTGCACCGTTAATGACTGGAAACATGCTGCCTGTTCGCACGAGTCTAGTTTCAAATTGTATCGAGTGGATGGACGTGTACTGGTATGGAGACAACCTCATGAATCCATGGACTCTGCATGTCAGCAGGTGACTGTTCAAGCAGGTGGAGGCTCTAGGCCGGTGGTCGTCAAACTGCGGCCCGCGGGCCGCATGCAGCCAGAATCAACAATATGCATCTGACAACCAACAGCCGAATTCAAAATGTCAACTAACGTTAATAGCTGTAGTTTTCCAGCTTAATAACAAATAAATACTAACACAGCCAGTACGAATTTAAGATGTGCTTAATTTTAATCGATGTTGATGAATTCGTCCATGAGCTACGTAAAGCTGGACGCTTACCTCAGGGGTTGTTATTGTTGTTGTGGTCTTCAGTCCTGAGACTGGTTTGATGCAGCTCTCCATGCTACCCTATCCTGTGGAAGTTTCTTCATCTCCCAGCACCAACTGCAACCTACATCAGGGGTATAAGGGACAAGTAGCGCGGCGACTGCTGTGTTACAGCGGGAAACTTGTTGTTTTGTCTTCCAGTACCGACAACTCACGTTATGAATTTTGAGACGGAAGTAACATGGATTTGTGAATGCACGTTACAGAGACGGTCATCTTTAAATGTAATACTTGCTTGCAGCAAGGAAAATTACATTAAAGATATTATCATACAGTGCAATGAGTAGCAGAAAACTGACATTCAAATCATATGTCATAGTGTCCGATATTGAATAATGTTTTTAAACGTAAGTGCAGTTACATTTATCAACAATTTAACCATCCGTTCACACAGACAACACAAGACGCAAAGCTGTTCTACGACTTTGGGGTCGCTGAGGGTGCAACGATCTGAAACAGAGAACTGTTGACACGAAGTGGTCTGAATAGTGCTGATTTTTAACGACCACTACATGGAGGCCAGATGCCAACTTATCGCGCTCTTACCACAATTAGTCTACTGGACGCTTGCAACATACAATTTTTTTTGAAATGGCTCTGAGTACTATCTTAACATCTTAGGTCATCAGTCCCCTAGACTTAGAACTACTTAAACCTAACTAACATAAGGACAACACACACATCGATGGCCGAGGCAGGATTCCAACCTGCGACCGTAGCAGCAGCGCGGTTCCGGACTGAAGCGCCTAGAACCGCTCGGCCACAACGGACGGCTACCAGTTTGTATAGCTTACCAGTTAATAAGATTGGTACATATGCGACTCGAGGTGTCGTCCCTCAATGTTAATACTGGCTCTCGAGCAAAAAGCTTTGACGACCACTGCTCTAGGCTCTGTAATGGTGTGGGGCGTGTGCAGTTGGAG
The DNA here is from genome assembly GCF_023864275.1 of Schistocerca cancellata. NCBI lineage: Eukaryota > Metazoa > Arthropoda > Insecta > Orthoptera > Acrididae > Schistocerca > Schistocerca cancellata. Next base: position 811,576,715 of record NC_064628.1, read on the forward strand.
TAATATGGGACCCCTGATACGACTAGATACGACTCTGACAGGTGACACGCACGTAAACATCCTGTCTGATTACCTGCATCCATTCATGTCCATTTTGCATTCCGTCGGACTTTGACAATTCCAGCAGGACAATACGGCCGGCCGAAGTGGCCGTGCGGTTAAAGGCGCTGCAGTCTGGAACCGCAAGACCGCTACGGTCGCAGGTTCGAATCCTGCCTCGGGCATGGATGTTTGTGATGTCCTTAGGTTAGTTAGGTTTAACTAGTTCTAAGTTCTAGGGGACTAATGACCTCAGCAGTTGAGTCCCATAGTGCTCAGAGCCATTTGAACGAGGACAATACGACACCCCACACATCCAGAAACGCTATAGAGTGGCTCGAGGAACACTCTTCTGAGTTTAAACACTTCCGTTGGCTACCAGGCTCCACGTACGTGAACATTATTGAGCATATCTGGGATGTTCAAATGGTTCAAATGGCTCTGAGCACTATGCGACTTAACTTCTGAGGTCATCAGTCGCCTAGAACATAGAACTAATTAAAACTAACTAACCTAAGGACATCACACACAACCATGCCCGAGGCAGGATTCGAACCTGCGACCGTAGTGGTCACGCGTTTCCAGACTGAAGCGCCTAGAACCGCACGGCTATCTGGGATGTCTTGGAACGTGCTATTCAGAAGATCTCTCCACGCCATCATACTCTTATGCATTTATGGACAGCCCTGCAGGATTCATGGTTCATTTGCTCTGAGCACTATGGGACGTAACATCTGAGGTCATTAGTCCCCTAGAACTTAGAACTACTTAAACCTAACTAATCTAAGGACATCACACACATCCATGCCCGAGGCAGGATTCGAACCTGCGACTGCAGCAGTCACGCGGTTCCGGAATGAAGTGCCGAGAACCGCTCGACCACCGCGGCCAGCGACCAGGATTCATCGTGTCAGTTCCCTCCAGCAGTACTTCTGCGTGCTTGTGGGTCCCTTCATGATGTCAGGCAGGTGTACCAGTTTCTTTTGTTCTTCACTGTAGATGTTATCACGCAACTATCAAGGGCCATGACATGTTTACTCTACTGGAAAAAAACGAAGACATCAGCTAATAATTAACAAAGATGTACAGTGTGTAAACTTTTAGATGGCAGACCTCTCCCTAGTCCTGAATCGGTAGAAGTCGGTAATCGTCGGGAGGCTTCGGTAGGCATGCAGTTGCAACTGCTGCCAACATTACGTAGCTGACTGTGTTATACAAGGTAGCCATTGTCGTCCGCTTCCATATTGTTTTGCGCTGTACTGTTCTGCGTGTTTTTATTGTGCAGTTGTGCTAAACATTATCAAAATGAGTGAAGAGGCAGTTGCTGGCCCATCTCGGGAGTCGCCAACAACCCCTACCGGTAGGCCTACGGTTAGAAGGAAACGAGTATTACGTAGCGATGCTCGCAAAATTATATTGCGTGTGATTGAATGCTGCGAAAGGGAAAGGGAGCAGAGAAAATTGCTTCCATTACTCTTTTCGGGCGTTCGGAGAACAACTCACCAAAGTTTCATTGCAATCGGATGAATGGTTTGTGAGCGCATAGTAGACAAACATACATACATTCATTTTTATATACAGGGTGATTCAAAAAGAATACCAAAACTTTAGGAATTTAAAACGCTGCAACGACAAAAGGCAGAGCTAAGCACTATCTGTCGGCGAATTAAGGGAGCTATAAAGTTTCATTTAGTTGTACATTTGTTCGCTTGAGGCGCTGTTGACTAGGCGTCAGCGTCAGTTGATGCTAAGATGGCGACCGCTCAACAGAAAGCTTTTTGTGTTTTTGAGTACGACAGAAGTGAATCGACGGCAGTTGTTCAGCGTGCATTTCGAACGAAGTATGGTGTTAAACCTCCTGATAGGTGGTGTATGAAACGTTGGTATAAACAGTTTACAGAGAATGGGTGTTTATGGAAAGAGAAAAGTTCTGGACGGCCGAGAACGAGTGATGAAAATGTAGCACGCATCCATCAAGCATTTGTTCGCAGCCCAGGAAAATCGACTCGCAGAGCTAGCAGAGAGCTGCAAATTCCACAATCAACTGTATGGAGAGACCTACGAAAAAGGTTAGTTATGAAACCTTATCGTCTGAAATTGGTTCAAGCACTACCTGAACGTCAACTACCCGAGGCGATGGATCGGCCGCCAGGCAGCTCGTGACAGAGCACTTCATCACTGGCCTCCAAGAAGCCCTGATCTTACCCCCTGCGATTTTTTCTTATGGGGGTATGTTAAGGATATGGTGTTTCGGCCACCTCTCCCAGCCACCATTGATGATTTGAAACGAGAAATAACAGCAGCTATCCAAACTGTTACGCCTGATATGCTACAGAGAGTGTGGAACGAGTTGCAGTATCGGGTTGATATTGCTCGAGTGTCTGGAGGGGGCCATATTGAACATCTCTGAACTTGTTTTTGAGTGAAAAAAAAACTTTTTAAATACTCTTTGTAATGATGTATAACAGAAGGTTTTGTTTCTTTCATTAAATACACATTTTTAAAGTTGTGGTATTCTTTTTGAATCACCCTGTATAAAGATTTTAAGTTACATGACGATTTCAGTTTCGTTTACGAACAACATTTAAAGCGAGTTTTACTTCCAAGCCTTTCGTCTGATTTCGTGTAAGCATGACGCGCAATTTGTAGTGCCAGCACTGCAACTGGTAGGCGTGCCTCGGTCGCCCCCCTCCCCCCCCCCCCCCAACGGCTCCACACCCCTCACTGCCAGCCAATGCTTGCTTCCTCCTCTCCCCGCACTCCCCTCACAACTCTGCCGTCTTAGAGTTAACACATTGTATTTTTCGATCCAGTCCGTTACAAACGTTAGAATGCAAGGCAGTAAGGCGCGCATCAATATTCCGGAAGTGCCGGAGTGGGACGCCCTCGTGCCGCTCGCCGACTGAGGAAGTGCGCCGGACGGCCACTGGCCGGTGAAGAGCAGCGCCCTGCAACATTGATGTCGGCGGCGGCCGGCGCGCTGTCGGCGTTTTGCCCACTTCCTGTTGCGTAATCGATGAGCACGTTGTGTAACAGCCGACAACGGAGATCGCTCACTGAGGCGGGACGCCTCGCTTCCTGATTCCGTCCAAACTGCTACTGTAGAGCACGCACGAATCCAGGACCGCCTCAGCCAACTGGGCATACATTATACCGATTCTAAACAAGAAAAAAGATGTATCGTTTTCTGTTCTGTCTGAAATGAGCTGTTTCCATTTGCGTGAATTACTCAAGTGAAACTTCTGGGCAGATTAAAAGTGTGTAGCGGACCGAGACTCGAACTCGTTACCTTTTACTTTAGCGGGCAAGTGCTCTACCGACTTAGGTACCCAAGCTCAACTCAGGACCCGTCCTCACAGCTTTACTTCCGCCAGTATCTAGTTTCCTTCCTTCAAAACTTCGCAGAAGCTCTCCTACGAATCGTGCACAAGTAGCACTCCTGGAACAAAGGATATTGCGTAGACATGGCTTTGTATTGTACGTTAACCGGGGACCTAGAAGCGACGGAGATGCTCCGTTCCGGCCGCAGCCGCAGTGATCCACAACCCCACGACGACTACCGCAGTCCACTTCACCCCTCCGCTGCCCCACACCGAACCCAGGGTTATTGTGCGGTTCGGCCACCGGTTGACCCCCCAGGGAACGTCTCACACCAGACTAGTGTAACCCCTATGTTTGCGTGGTAGAGTAATGGTGGTGTACGCGTACGTGGAGAACTTGTTTGCGCAGCAATCGCCGACATAGTGTAACTGAGACGGAATAAGGAGAACCAGCCCGCATTCGCCGAGACAGATGGAAAATCGCCTAAAAACCATCCACAGATTGGCCGGTTCACCGGACCTCGACACAAATCCGCCGGGCGGATTCGTTCCGGGGACCAGGCGCTACTTCCCGTCCGGAAAGCCGTGCGTTAGACCGCACGGCCAACCGGGCGGGCTTAGACACGACTTAGTCACAGCCAGGGAAACGTTTCCAGAATGAAATTTTCACTCTGCCAGGAAGTTTCCTATAAGCGCACACTCCGCTGCAGAGTGCAAATTTCTCTCTGGAAGCATCCCCCAGGGTGTGGGTAAGCCATGTCTCCGCAATATCCTTTCTTCCAGGAGTGCTAGATCTGCGCCGGCCAGTGTGGCCATGCGGTTAAAGGCGCTTCAGTCTGGAACCGCGCGACCGCTACGGTCGCAGATTCGAATCCTGCCTCGGGCATGGATGTGTGTGATGTCCTTAGGTTAGTTAGGTTTAAGTAGTTCTAAGTTCTAGGGGACTGATGACCTCAGATGTTAAGTCCCATAGTGCTCAGAGCCATTTGAACCATTTTTTTGCTACATCTGCAAGATTCGCAGGAGAGCTTCTGCGAAGTTTGGAAGGTAGGAGACGAGATACTGGAGGAAGTAAAGCTGTGAGGACGTGTAGTGTCGTGAGTAGATTAGTCGGTAGAGCACTACCTTGCGGAAGACAAAGGTATCGAGTTCGAGTCTCGGTCTGGCACACAGTTTCAATCTGTCAGGAAGTTTCATATCAGCGCACACTCCACTGCAGAGAGAAACTTTCATTCGGGAATTACACAAGTATTAGCGACGTTATCGCCAGAATAAGGCTAGGCGAAAATACCATTGCTGTCGTGGCTGAGCGGTTCTAGGCGTTACAGTCCGGAACCGCGCGACCGCTACGGTCGCAGGTTCGAGTCCTGCCTCGGGCATGGATGTGTGTGATGACCTTAGGTTAGTTAGGTTTAAGTAGTTCTAAGTTCTAGGGGACTGATGACCTCAGATGTTAAGTCCCATAGTGCTCAGAGCCATTTAGACCATTTTTGAACCATTGCTGTCAGCAGTTTAGACACCACTTAACGATGCCCATGTAGCAGATGGATTACAGATAACATACGAGGTGCGACAATAAAGTAATGAGACTGATTTTCTTTGCAAGATGTGGCAAACCTGCAGGCTTGCGTAGGCAGAATATCTTTGACCTTGGTCTATAAGCTGCTTCTAGTCCAAGCGACACAGCGATGCAACTGCTCAGTCGTGAGTTGTACTGTAATAAGTTAACACGTGTTTGTGTATCTCGTCACGGAAATGGAACCGTATAATATTGCGCAACAGTATGCCATTTCTTTTTGCGTTAAATTGGGTGAATACGCAACGAAAACTTACTATAAGGTTCAGAAGGCCTTTGGAGAGGAGGTTATGTCAAGAGCTCAAGTTTTTCGTTGGCTTAAATTGTTTAGTGAAGGCAGAACGAATGTTGAAGATGAAGACCGTAGTGGACGACCAACAACCTCATGGACGGATGTCAACTTGGCCAGGGTGCGTGACCTCTTACGATCTTATTGATGATTATCCATGAAAATCATTGCAGAAGAACTGAACATCAATCGAGAAACGATTCGTCTAATAATAACTGAAGACCTTCGTATCAGAAAGATTTCTGCGAAAAGGGTCCCCAAAAATCTTGCACCACAACAGCGAGAAACACGGAAAAATGTGGCAGCCGATCTGTTAGAGCAAACGGAAATCAATCCAGAATTGTTGAACCGTGTTATCAATGGTGATGAAAGTTGGTTTTTTCAGTACGATCAAGAGACAAAACGTCAAAGTTCACAATGGTGCTCAAGGGGATCACCAAGACCAAAAAAAGCTCGCGTGTCAAAGTCAAAAGCGAAATGCATGTCTGTGTGCTTCTTTGATTCCAAGGGAATTGCCTCGAAGAGTGGGTGCCTCATGCACAAACAGTTAACCAGTATCACTAGAAAGAAATTTTAGAATGGCTTCGTAAAAGAGTTCTCCGTGTCCGTGCCACATTGCTGATAATTGGATTCTGCATCACGATAATGCACCATCCCATACTGCTCTGTCAGTACAGCAATTTTTAACCTCAAAACAAATTTATGTACTACTACAGCCACCTTATTCACCAGATATCGCTCAGTGCGACTTTTTTTCTGTTTCCAAGAGTCATAACGGCGGTCAAAGGACACCTTTTTCAAACAACACAAGATATCCAGAAACTGTGACGAGGGTCTTGGATTATATTACAGAAGCTGAGTTCCATAAATGTTACAATCAATGGCAGAAGCGGTGGGAAAAGTGTGTGACAACACTAAACTTGACTAAAAGGCTAAGAAACATTTTTTTCACATCAGTCTCAGTACTTTATTGTCGCACCTCGTACAACGCCGGAAAAAAAATAGTACACCTGCAGAGCTGAAGTCAATTTTGATTCGATGACGACATATTTGCCACCTGTGGGGGACAGCTGCCAGAGCGCCTTCTGTGCCTACCCTTTAATAAAAAATGGTTCAAATGGCTCTGAGCACTATGGGACTTAACTTCTAAGGTCATCAGTCCCCTAGAACTTAGAACTACTTAAACCTAACTAACCTAAGGACACCACACACATCCATGCTCGAGGCAGGATTCGAACCTGCGACCGTAGCGATCGCGCGTTTCCTGACTGTAGCGCCTAGAACCGCTCGGATACCCGGCCGGCACCCTTTAATATGAATGTTCACAGTCGGAAGGCTCTGTGTTGTAGAGTCGTGTGAAGCAACCTGTCAATCATGCCACATAGACGCACTCTTGTGTCCTACAACCAACTGAGTGAGTTTGAAAGGGGTCAAATTGTGGGCTTCCGAGTGGTGGGATGGTCCTCTCGGAGCAGTTCCACATGAGTTGGCCGTGTTGCGTCAGTTGTGCAACGATGCTGATCAGTGGTCACGTGAACATTGTCACACCTGTAGACGCGTTTCTGGATTTCCACTCAGCACAGACGATCGCCAGGATCGTCGTGTTGTAAGGACAACAGTGGCAGACCGTACAGCTTCCAAGGCACCGATTAGAGGGCTCAGAACAGGAAGTGTTGCAAACTGGTTATTAGCAGTGAGACTACTGGCACGCACGTCTCTAACCCGTCACCGACTCACGGTACAGTAGCGACGTGCACGGCAATCAAGTGTGACTTAGAAGACGGAATGGCACTCCGCCCTCTTCATCGATGAAAGCAGATTCTGCCTCCACGCGAGTGATGGGCGTTTGCGTGTTCGACTTAGTCCTGGTGAGTGCTGTCTAGCGGAACGCATTCGTCCAACACACACTGGCCGCATCCCAGTTCTGGTGTGCGGTAAGCTACAATTCTCGTTCACCTGTGGTGTTTCTGGAGAGCCGCTAACCAGCGCTCGGTTCTCGCAGAATACCGGTAGATCCGTTGTTTTGCCGTTCTTGCAACAAGAAGCTGATGTGTTGTTCCGCCGGCCGGAGTGGCCGAGCGGTTAAAGGCGCTACAGTCTGGAACCGCACGACCGCTACGGTCGCAGGTTCGAATCCTACCTCGGGCATGGATGTGTGTGATGTCCTTAGGTTAGTTAGGTTTAAGTAGTTCTAAGTTCTAGGGGACTTATGGCCACAGCAGTTGAGTCCCATAGTGCTCAGAGCCATTTTTTTGTGTTGTTCCAAGACGATCATCTTCGCTCACACACTGCCCGAGAAACTCGACGTGCTCTGCAAGACGTGCAGCAACTTCTCTGGCCAGCACGATCTCCGGATTTGCCTCCATCAGAGCACTTGTGTGATATGATGAGACGAGAAGTGATTCGTGCGAATCGTCAGCCAACAATTTTTACAAAACTACATGAACAGGTCGAGCAGGAGTGGAATAACGTATCCCAGGACAGTGTTCGCCATCTGTACGGTCGACTGGATGCCGGAGTAAGCGCCTGCATTGCCGCCTGTGGAGGCCACAGCGTGCTAAAATGGGTGTTTCAGAATGGGTCGATATCTGATCGCTTGTGCTATTGATCTGTAACTGTAATCTTTTAAAGTACTCCATCTGCACTGTTGCAGCACTGAATCATGAGTGAACTGCGAATATCTAAAACGGTGTATACATTTTTTTTCCAGCAATGTAGTACACATTCGTTTCGCTGCAAAGTTTCTAAGGTCTTTTTTTTTAAAAAAAATGGAAAAAGAAAAAAAAGAAAAAGTCTCCTTACAGCCATGCTAAGAGCCTCGAATTCTGTCACCATCAATTAGCTACTTCACTGTCTCTTCACTGCAAAGTGCCTAGCCTGAAATCTGCCAATTTCATGTAGAGTGGCTACTGTGTGGGGCAGCACTTCCTGATAAAAATGGAAAACAAAGTCCACAAAGGTAAAAATGGCGACTTGAGACCTGGGTGGTCGAGATGATGCCACATGTTGCGAATATGACATTTATAACAATGCGACTGCGCCAGGTATTGTATTCGTCAGTCACTGTGTACAGTGTCAGAGCGCTCTGCATTATACAAACGATTCACTAATCATCGCCGGCCACGGTGGATGAGCGGTTCCAGGCGCTTCAGTCCGGAACCGCGCGACTGCTACGGTCGCAGGTTCGAATCCTGCCTCGGACACGGTTGTGTGTGATGGTGTTAGGTTAGTTAGGTTTAAATGGCTCAAATGGCTCTGAGAACTATGGGACTTAACATCGGTGGTCATCAGTCCCCTAGAACTTAGAACTACTTAAACCTAACTAACCTAAGGACATCACACACATCCATGCCCGAGGCAGGATTCGAAACTGCAACCGTAGCGGTCGCGCGGCTCCAGACTGTAGCGAGTTAGGTTTAAGTAGTTCTAAGTTCTAGGGGACTGATGTCCTCAGATGTTAAGTCCCAAAGTGCTCAGAGCTATTTGAAGCAACTAATCATCAACACTGGATCAAACAAGCAGTTTCAGAGCACAGCATCAACAGCAACTTAGCATTATGGCTGATGAGGCAGAAATTATAGTCCATGCATTGAATAAGTGCAATTCGGTGATCACAGACGCCGTGGAGATCATGAAATGTAACTTGAACTTAGTCGGTGGTTATATCCTTGGCGACAAAACGGTAGTAAGAGTCTTGGCTGGAATATACTGAGTTTCCTTTATTTTGGAATTAAGGAAGGAAGAAAGAACGATGATTAAAGTTTAACGTCACGTCATCAGCGAAGTCACTAGAAACCTATCATGAGCTCTGCTTAGAGAAGGATGGGGTGGAAATCGACCGTGATCTTTCACAGGAACCACCCCGGTATTTGCCTTAAGCGTCTTACGAAAATAATGAAAAGGTTATCCATGGATGAACGGTCGAGGATTTGAACCAGCACTCATCCGAAATTTACTGTGTTATCATTGTGCCACCATACTCGGTATTACTACCGAGATCTGTGGGTCTACTACAATTCATTCATCACTGACGTATACATAATCTGCGGAGATGTACGTAAACTGTTTGGTGTTTGCATGACGTCATGGCAATATAATTCAGAATGACTGTTAAACGTGAAGTACCGGCACCTTGGCTTTTGTATGACGTCAGTGAAACGTAATTCGGGAAGAAATTTTCATGTAAAAAACTTTCACAGCATTAGTTTAAACTTCCAATTCTGCTGACAACGGAGGAGCAAGCTTTGAATATTGATATATAACTGAAACATACTATTACGTCAGAAAGTCGTCGCGCTCCATATTCGCAACATCGCGCATTTACGATGCCCGTTCCTGCAATGACAGAGCGAGTTCATACAGCAGTTAAGACTCGTTTCGCATTCTTCAGCAAACGGGTTCATGTCTCTGTCATTCCACACTCATTCAGGTTTTTTATGGTTATGTTAAATAGAATATGGCAGTATCACAATCGTTCATTCCTCAGATCTACGAGCTCTACCATTCTAGAGAGTATCTATTAATGTTACGTCACCAATGACTTAGATGTCAACGGCACGCTAACTTCCGTTTCTACATAATGGGACACGTTCTTGGAACTGTTTGCGGCGTTCTGTCGTGACAGACGACTACTCTAGCTATACCTTACGCAGAAGATGAGATGTACTTTCGGTCCACTGTGGAGAATAGGTGAAAAAATCGAAGCTTGTGATATCGTTCAAATCCAAGGCGTCAAGAAAGCAATGAAAAGACAGAAATAGCTTCATGGCATTGCCAGTGGCGAAACGCAGAGGTGTTTTCCAACCTTCTTATAGGAAATATGTGTCGAATGCCTTGCTTCATTCTGGTTTCTGAAACTTCTGGCTTCGTTGACTCTGTTGAATGTAATTGACTACAATGATGTGTGTAGTGTGTGGTGTCATATTTGCAAGAATGCTGAAGATTTGATGTTACCAATGAGGAGGTACTCAGCAGAATCGGGGAGAAGAGGAATTAGTGGCACAACTTGAATAGAAGAAGGGATCGGTGATGGAGTGAAGAGTGGAGGGCAAAAATCGTAGAGGGAGACCGAGAGATGAATACACTAAGCAGATTCAGAAGGATGTTGGTTGCAGCAGTTACTCGGAGATGAACAAGCTTGCATAGGATATAGAAACATGGAGAGCTGCATCAAACCAGTCTCTAGACTGAAGACCACAACAACAACAACAACAACAACAACATCAACAACAACAAAGGTGGAACAGGGGAGATGACGAAGCCTTGTGCCGGCGCCTAGAGTACACCTCTCGAATAGCAGCGGGGTCGGGCGGGCTTAACGCCCAAACCCGACGGACGGATAGGCGTCAACAGTGTCATGTGTCCCTATTCCATGAGACACTGCAGAAGGGCAGGCAGTTTTTCCAGCACAATGGCAAAAATGCAGTCAGCGACATACGTCTCATCACCTTTGTCGCATAAATATTAGAGATGAAAATTTCTTCCACTACCGGGATTTAAAACGGTTACTTCCAAGTCAAGCGCCAACGCACTGGCTTGTGTTAGCGACAGGGATACCAAGCAAAGTAACAGAAGAAAATTTACGCCTGTTGGGAACATGTAACGTTATACTTCGTACAGCGAAAGAAGTCCTGAGAGCCGACAGCATTGTTGCCTGCTTTCAACTGTTATGCGCAGAAAACTGCCGGCGGTATCGAAGCTACGTCGCTGAAAACAATAGTTGTGTATAGTGAATTGGTAATACTTAGGCGCTGCTGCAAAGAAATGTACAAAATGGCGTTATGAGATTGGTAGCTACGCGTCCACGCCGAGCTTACTGACAAAGTAGAATGTTTAAATTACACGTAGATTAGAGTAACGATGTGACTGACAGTGATAGACAGTTGTTTACAAAAAGAACTGCTATAGCAACCAACTAGAAAACGAGCTTGGTCGCGTTTGCCGTTGTCGTATAGCTGTCGTCAACTGTAATGGTACGCCGGCTGTTGTGATTCGATATTGTCAAGTGCATTGGTTCTTTGTGCTGATTTCTTGTAAGGGGCAAAACAATGTCTGCAGATAACAGCGAAGATCTGGATATGTGATAAAGCTATTGTGATCCTTCAAGGAAACTTGGGATGGATCAGCAGAATTGCACAGATGTTCCTGCCGCAGTCACGTTCGGCGTGTGGGTAACAACGAACTGACAGCGTCACCTCTTCCTACGTCTGTCAATCACTCTGTTATTCTGACCCAGGTATGGCAGTAAAAGTGCACGGCTAAATAACAAAGCTGTTGCAATCCCGCAAGGCGAACTCAGCACTGCAGGTTAACTGGAGACGTTGATCACATTCTGAGCTGCGTGGCAGAACTGCATACTGCGCACTGTGATGTAATCGAGCCCAAAACACGAAGGCACAGTCCGCAACTCGTGGTCGTGCGGTAGCGTTCTCGCTTCCCGCGCCCGGGTTCCCAGGTTCGATTCCCGGCGGGGTCAGGGATTTTCTCTGCCTCGTGATGACTGGCTGTTGTGTGATGTCCTTAGGTTAGTTAGGTTTAAGTAGTTCTAAGTTCTAGGGGACTTATGACCATAGATGTTGAGTCCCATAGTGCTCAGAGCCATTTGAACCATTTGAACTAAGGCACATATCGATACCGGTAGATATCGATAATTTCATTTGTAATCAGTGACCTTACGTAAAACAGTTTATATTTAAATGTATACTTGGGTGTATTGCTGCTTCCATTCGATATGACTAGAATAATTTTAAAGTTAATTAACAAAAATCTTAATTATGTCCAGTTTATAAAATTATTTACAATATTTCCACTAGATGTACTTGTATTACGTGAAGAATACGTATAAATTCAATATTGTCGTTGCCAGCAATGTAAATGGCTAGATACTTTGCCTACAACTGTAATCTCTCTGATGTCTCTCGCTTTGCGGGAATAGTATTTCTAAGAATAGAAGTCAAGTCGAGCCATTTGTGAGAGGCGTGCTGGTTTTTGCAGTTGTAATGAGTTGTTGAAATATTCTAGCTGATGTTATCATGGAAATTAGACTTCTGTAGAAGCTGTAAGTTATTGTAGCCAGTTGTTAGACAGTTTAATCATACGCAGGCTAAAATGAATGAGCTTCTCTTATCTAGTAGTTCACGACACCCATTGAACCACCACAGTTTTGAAGTGCCAGACTACTTTGCATAGAAAAAAACTCGACGCAAGAATCATACCACGACGGAGACGACGAAGTCAGACTAAAATGAGGTAAGTACAACACTCAAAATTATTCACTGTGGACAGAACTAAAATTACAAAAAATGACGTACATATCAAGTCAATGGAGGTATGACTTCAATAAAAGTGGCATGTCACAGTGTGCAGATCCGGCCAAAGTGGCCGAGCGGTTCTAGGCGCTAGTCTGGAACCGCGCGACCGCTACGGTCGCAGGCTTGAATCCTGCCTCGGGCATGGATGTGTGTGATGTCCTTAGGTTAGTTAGGTTTAAGTAGTTCTAAGTTCTAGGGGACTGATGACCTCAGAAGTTAAGTCCCATAGTGCTCAGAGCAATTTGAACCATTTTAAACAGTGTGCAGAAAGACATTAGGCAGTTTCTTATCTAACGTCAAATATATTGTTGGAATATCCTGGCCCATTAAAATTGTGTACCGCACAGGAGCTCGAACCTAGGACCTTTGCCTTTCGCGGGTACATACTCTACCAATGAACTACCCAAGAACGACTTACGACCTGCTCTCACAGCTTTACTTCCGCCAGAACCTCGACTCCTACCTTCCGAACTTTACTCTGCCACGACGTTTTCAAACCAGCACAACTTCGCTGCAGAGTGGAAATTCATTCTGGAAACGTCCTCAACAACCTGTGGGTAAGACGTTCCTCCAACAGTGTTAGAGCCGCAAGACATGCACGAGAAATTGTACAAAGTTGGAAAGCATGAGAAGATGTACTTGCGGGAGTAAAGATGTGAGGGCGATTCGTGAGTCGAGCTTGGACAGCTCAGTCGGTAGAGGACTTACTCGCGAAAGGCAAAGGTTCCAACAGGTTCGAATCCCGCCCCGTCACGCAGTTTTAAGCTGCCAGGAAGTTTCAAATCAGTGCACACTTCACTACAGAGTGAAGATTCATTCTGCAATTACTACGTTACTATGAACCCACATACAGTGAGGTGACAAAAGTGGGATAGCGATATGCACATATACAGACCGCGGTACACAAGGTAAAAAGAGCATGTACATTGCTGGAGGTGTCATTTGCGCTTAGGTGATTCATTTGAAAAGGTTGCCGAGTTAATGCCGCAACGACCGCAATTAACAGCCGGTGGAGGCGGAATGGCAACAGGAGTTAGACGCTTGTGACAATTCATTTCGGAAAACGTTAGAGAATTCAATACTGCGAGATCCATAGCATCAAGAGTGTGTCGAGAATACCATATTTCAGGCATTACCTGTCACCATGGTCAATGCGGTGGCCGACGGCCTTCACTTAAAGACCGAGAGCAGCGGGGTTTGCGTAGACTTGTCAGTGCTAACAGAAAACCAACACTGAGTAATAACAACAGAAATCATTGTGAGACTTAAGGCGAATGTATCTGCCAGGACACTGCAATTAAATTTGGCATTAAGGCTATCGCAACGACAACCGACGCTATTGCGTTTGTTAGCAGAGTGACATCACCTGTAGCGCCTCTCCTGGGCTGGTGACCATATCGGTTGGAACCTATACGACTGTAAAATCGAGGCCTGGTCAGATAAGTCCCGATTTCAGCTGGCAAGAGCTGATGGTTGAGTTCGAGTGTGGCGCGGTCCCCACGAGGCCGCTGACCCAAGTTGTGAACAAGGCACTATGGGAGCTGGTGTGGCTCCATGATGTTGTGGGTTGTGTTTACGTGGAATAAACTGGGTTGTTTGATTCAGCTGAACCGATTATTGACTTGAAATGGTTATGTTCGGCTAGTTGGAGACCATTTGTAGATATTCATGTACTTCATGTTCCCAAACAACGATGGAATTGTCACCGGGTTTCAGTTGTTCGCAAATGGTATGAAGTACATGCTACACAGTTCGAGCATATGAGTTGGCCACCCCGAGCGTCTGAAATGAATCGCATCGAACTTTTACGGTACATAATCGGGAGGTCAGTTCGTGTACAAAATCCTGCATTGGCAAGGCTTTCGATCTGGTTGATGGTATTGACAGCGGCATCAGATTGTTTGCCGATGATACTCTAGTCTACAGGAAAGTAGTATCACACGAAAGATGTGAACAAATCAATGAGGATTTGCACAGAATAAATGTGTGGTGTAATGACTGGCGGTTGTTGTTGTTGTGGTCTTCAGTCCAGAGACTGTTTTGATGCAGCTCTCCATTCTACTCTACGTTGTGCAAACTTCTTCATCTCTCAGTACCTACTGCAGCCTACGTCCTTCTGAATCTGTTTAGTGTATTCATCTCTTGGTTTCCCTCTACGATTTTTACCCTCCACGGCGCGACTGCTACGGTCGCAGGTTCGAATCCTGCCTCGGGCATGGATGTGTGTGATGTCCTTAGGTTAGTTAGGTTTAAGTAGTTCTAAGTTCTAGAGAACTGATGACCACAGATGTTAAGTCCCATAGTGCTCAGAGCCATTTGAACCATTTTTTTTACCCTCCACGCTGCCCTCCTATACAAAATTGGTGATCCCTTAATGGCTCAGAACATGTCCTAGCAACCAGTCCCTTCTTCTAGTCAAGTTGTGCCACAAATTTTTCTTCTCTCCAATTCTATTCAATACCTCCTCCTTAGCTATGTGATTTACCCATCTAATCTTCCGCATTCTTATGTAGCATCACATTTCGAAAACTTCTGTTCTCTTCTTGTCTAAACTATTTGTCGTCCAAGTTTCAATTCCATACATGGCTACACTCCATACAAATACTTTCAGAAACGACTTCCTTACACTCAAATCTATACTCGATGTTAACAAATTTTTCTTCTTCAGAAACGCTTTCCTTGCCATTGCCAATCTACATTTCATATCCTCTCTACTTAGACCATCATCAGCTATTTTGCTCCCCAAATAGCAAAACTCATTTACTACTTTAAGCGTTATCTCTCAATATTAGTAAGAGTAACGTAGTGCGTATAACAAGGTGAAAATCCCCATTAATTACCGAGTACAAAATAAATGCCCAGTCTTTGGAAGCGGTAACATCCGTCAAGTATCTCGGCGTGACTATTCGAAATGATCTCAAATGGAATGATCAGATTACACAAGTAAAAGGTAACGCAAACTCTAGATTGCGGTTTATTGGTAGAATCCTGAAGCGATGCAGTCCTTCAACAAAGGAAATTGCTTACAATACGTTAGTTCGTCCAGTCTTAGAGTATTGTTCGTCTGTGTGGGACCCTTACCAGTTGGGCCTGATTCACGAGACTGAGAAGGTTCCAAGAAGAGCGGCAAGATTCGTGACTGGTACATTTAGCCATCGAGAGAGAGTTACAAATCTCACAGAAAGTTTGAAGTGGGACGCGCTTGCATATAGACGACACGCTAAACAAAAGAGGCTGCACACTAAATTCCGAAATCCGATCTTCACTGAGGATGTAGAGGATATATTATCACCTCCAACTTTCAATAAGCGCAATGATCACCATTCAAAGATAAGGGAAATTAGAGCTCGTACTGAGGCGTTCAGACAGTCGTTTTTCTCTCGCGCGATCCGCGAGTTGAACATATGAGGGGGGGGGGGGGGGGGGTGGATGACTTTAGCGCGAATTGTGCCCTCCGATACACACCGCTTGGTGGCCAGCGGAGTATATATGTAGATGTAGATTTAGATATGGACGCCTACAGAGGTACGAGGGCTATCCACAAAGTACATTACGTTTTGGAATTAAAAATAAATAAAGTACTGGAAATTTTTTTAATTATATACAGATGAAAAACACACTTGAATACTACTTTTCTACATAGTTGCCATTTAAATTAAGGCACTTATCGTAGCGACGGACGAGCTTGGAAATTCCTTCGTCGTAAAATTCGGCCACCTGCGCCTTCAACCACGTGGTTACCTCTTCTTGAAGCTGTGGGTCGTCATCAAAACGCTGCATAGCCAACCACTTATTCATTGCTGGGAATAAGTGGAAGTCGCTCGGTGCCAGGTCGGGACTGTACGGCGGATGAGGAAACAACTCCCACTTAAAAGATTCGAGAACTTCACGAGTGGCATTTACCGTGTGGGCCCGGGCGTTGTCGTGAATCAGCAAGATCTTTGAGCCCAACTTTCCCCTGCGCTTGTTTTGTATTGCTCTTCTGAGGTTGTGCAGAGTTTGGCAATACCTTTGAGAGTTTATTGTAGTGCCTCTTTCCAGGAAATCCACAAAACACACCTTTTCTGTCCCAAAAGAGGTAACCACGTGGTTGAAGGCGCAGGCGGCCGAATTTTACGACGAAGGAATTTCCAAGCTCGTCCATCGCTACGATAAGTGCCTTAATTTAAATGGCAACTATGTAGAAAAGTAGTATTTAAGTGTGGCTTTCATCTGTATATAATTAAAAAAATTTCCAATACTTTATTTATTTTTAATTCCAAAACGTAATGTACTTTGTGGATAGCCCTCTTATAATGGCAGGGGACTTTCAGCGACTTGTTGAGTCCACGGCAAATCGAGTTGCTGCACTACTCCAGGAAAAAGGAGAAGCGACATAATATCTGGAGGTATCCCATTACTTTTGCGACCTCAGTGTATAATGTAAGACATTGCTATGGCCGGACCTAAACCTAATACCAAAGGAGTGGAATGATCAGCGAAGACATCGAAAGTGGACGTGTGCTAATTATAGAGATTGGAAGCATATGCTTTTGCAATGGAATTTCGCAAGGTGGAGGGGTCAAGGCCAGTCGCAGTTCTGAGCAGTGAGGGGAAACTGGCCGCCACGTGGCGCCGTTAATGTCCGACCCGGAAGGCCGGGTTTTGGAGGCTATAAATAGCTCGCGATGCGGGGTCGCGGGCGGGCGCAGTGCGCGGGGTTAACGGCCTGCCCGGCTGCTATAGGCTGGAGGCGGCCGTGGCGGCGGGAACACGTGGCGGCCGACCCAGCGGGGGCCAGCATCGATCCCCGCCGCCACAATGCCGCCTGACGAGACGATGGCCCGCCTCCCGCCTTGTGCCTCCTTCTGGGCCACGGCTCCAAGGCGCCGGATGGCGGTCGCGGCTGCCGGCAGAGGCCGGCCGGTGTGCTGCGGAAGCTTGCGATCCCTCTGGAGGTAGCCATTCCCCTGGTGATAACCTGGTAGCGAAGGCTGGAAGGAGAACTGGGCGGTGCTTGATATTGTGGTCAATATTCTCACACTCGTTGCCCCCTCGACTTGACGGGACAGTGTTTCTTGCCGCAATATTATCCATATCGATTATCCACATTTGAC
Organism: Schistocerca cancellata; assembly: GCF_023864275.1. Taxonomy (NCBI): domain Eukaryota; kingdom Metazoa; phylum Arthropoda; class Insecta; order Orthoptera; family Acrididae; genus Schistocerca; species Schistocerca cancellata. The sequence goes on from NC_064628.1 coordinate 811,594,345, forward strand.
ACGCAAATACAAAAGGAAGGGGAAAAAAATAAGGAAAAGACGCACCACAGAGGAATCATCCGAACGGCGAGGAAATAGCTAGACGTGATGTGCATGTACAGAAAAAAAAAATTCCAGTTTCAGAAAAAAAATGGCTGTGAGCACTATGGGACTTAACTTCTAAGGTCATCAGTCCCCTAGAACTTAGAACTACTTAAACCTAACTAACCTAAGGACATCACACACATCCATGCCCGAGGCAGGATTCGAACCTGCGACCGCGGCGGCCGCGCGGTTCCAGACTGTAGCGCCTTTAACCGCTTGGCCACCACGGCCGGCCCAGTTTCAGAAACAATGGATGATTTCTTCAAGAGAAAAAGACGTCACAACTTGTCCAAATCAATAACGCAATGCCAGCCGGTGTGGCCGAGCGGTTCTAGGCGCTTCAGTCTGGAACCACGCGGCTTCTGCGGTCGCAGGTTCGAATCCTGCCTCGGGCATGAATGTGTGTGATGTCCTTAGGTTAGTTAGGTTTATGTAATTCTAAGTTCTAAGGGACTGATGACCTCAGAAGTTAAGTCCCACAGCGCTCAGAGCCATTTGAACCATTTGAATAACGCTATATGTCCGCAGCTCGTGGTCGTGCGGTAGCGTTCTCGCTTCCCACGCCCAGGTTCCCGGGTTCGATTCCCGGCGGAATCAGGGATTTTCTCTGCCTCGTGATGACTGGGTGTTGTGTGCTGTCCTTAGGTTAGTTAGGTTTAAGTAGTTCTAAGTTCTAGGGGACTGATGACCATAGATGTTAAGTCCCATAGTGCTCAGAGCCATTTGAACCATTTTTGAATAACGCTATGGTCTGCCTCTGGTCCTAATGCAAGCAGTTATTCTGCTTGTCACTGATTGGTAGAGTTGTTCTATGTGCACCTGAGGGATATATTGTCAAATTCTGTCCATCTGGCGCATTAAATATTCAAGATCCAGAGATGGTTGGAGGACCCTGCCCGCAATGCTCCAAACGTTTTCAATTGGGGAGAGATCCGGCGGCTTTGCTGGCCAAGGTAGTGTTTGGTGACCACGAAGACATGCAGTAGAGACTTTCACCGTGAGAGGGGGGTAAAGCCAGGATAGCTTGCCATGGAGGGCAACAAAATGGGGCGCACAATATCGTCCGGTGTACCACTGTGCTGCAAAGAGCCGAGGATGATAATCAAAGAGGCCCTGCTATGAGAAGAAATGGCATCCCAGACAAACACTGGTGGTAGTCATGCCTTATGGCGGGCGACAATCAGGATGGTATTCCACCACTGTCCAGGGTGTCTCCAACACATCTTCAGTCTGGAATCTCGTTGACTGAACCACATTTATGGTCCAAATGGCTCTGAGCACTATGGGACTTAAGATCTGAGGTCATCAGTCCCCTAGAACTTAGAACTACTTAAACCTAACTAACCTAAGGACATCACACACATCCATGCCCGAGGCAGAATTCGAACTTGCTACCGTAGCGGTCGCGTGGTTCCAGACTGTAGCGCCTACAACCGCTCGGCCACCTCGGCCGGCGAAGCACAATTATCTTCAATGATGAGACCCGCTGCGACTTCAGCCCCTATGAGCAGTGAAGACGCCCCAGACAGCGGGCAGAGTGCCACATCTCTTGACGTACAACCCCTTCGGGTGCCATCCGTGGCACTCTTACAGCACAGGATACGTCGTACGGTATTCTACTCCCCGTTTTGTTGCCCTTCATGGTAAGCTATCCTGGGCTTTCATTGAGATCATGTTTGTCTTTGGAAGCATTTTCTCTCGACCAAATCATGCAGTTTTTCTAAAATTGTAATCATTCATCTGTGTGTATATGATTAAAACATGCCGGCCGGAGTGACCGTGCGGTTCTAGGCGCTACAGTCTGGAGCCGAGCGACCGCTACGGTCGCAGGTTCGAATCCTGCCTCGGGCATGGCTGTGTGTTATGTCCTTAGGTTAGTTAGGTTTAATTAGTTCTAAGTTCTAGGCGACTGATGACCTCAGAAGTTACGTCGCATAGTGCTCAGAGCCATTTGAACCATTTTTGATTAATACATCTACCTATTTCCGTCTCATTCGGATACACCTCGCAAAATTTTCTTTGTTATTTTGGAATAACCTAAGGAATATTTTTAATGATTCCGTATACATTTTATTTTTCTTGCAAAATTCGGGTACAGAGGAATGCCTCAAAATTTTATGCTGTAGTTATTTGTGCGTCTGAGGTAGTAATTTCATTTAGCTTGACAAGTTTCAAATCCTCTCTTATTTGCGTTATTGCCTGACAGATTTGTAGATATTGTCTTTGAGTATATGCCCGGTGTGACGAGGTGGATGATTGTCAGAAACAGAATCACTTTGGATGTTTTTTCCTTATTCAGATTCTTGATACTTATGCAGTTCTACCTAGTGAGGATGTGAAACACAGAATTGCTACAGCACTTCAAAAATTTGTCAAAGAGATGAATTTTTTAATATCTAATAGAGATTTATGTGTTAGGGAAATCTGGAGTGTAGCCATGTTCGAAAGTGAAACATAAACAATAAACAGCTGAGACAAAAAGAGAACAGGAGCTTCTCAAACGTGGTGCTATGGAAGCACGCTGAAGATTGGCGGAGTTCGAGTAACTAATGACGATGTTTCGTCAAAGACACTATATGAAACTCAGCTATATAACTTACAGTGTATTTGAGTAGAGATTTCGTGTCACTCATGTAAAATACACTCCTGGAAATTGAAATAAGAACACTGTGAATTCATTGTCCCAGGAAGGGGAAACTTTATTGACACATTCCTGGGGTCAGATACATCACATGATCACACTGACAGAACCACAGGCACATAGACACAGGCAACAGAGCATGCACAATGTCGGCACTAGTACAGTGTATATCCACCTTTCGCAGCAATGCAGGCTGCTATTCTCCCATGGAGACGATCGTAGAGATGCTGGATGTAGTCCTGTGGAACGGCTTGCCATGCCATTTCCACCTGGCGCCTCAGTTGGACCAGCGTTCGTGCTGGACGTGCAGACCGCGTGAGACGACGCTTCATCCAGTCCCAAACATGCTCAATGGGGGACAGATACGGAGATCTTGCTGGCCAGGGTAGTTGACTTACACCTTCTAGAGCACGTTGGGTGGCACGGGATACATGCGGACGTGCATTGTCCTGTTGGAACAGCAAGTTCCCTTGCCGGTCTAGGAATGGTAGAACAATGGGTTCGATGACGGTTTGGATGTACCGTGCACTATTCAGTGGCCCCTCGACGATCACCAGTGGTGTACGGCCAGTGTAGGAGATCGCTCCCCACACCATGATGCCGGGTGTGTGCCCGGTGTGCCTCGGTCGTATGCAGTCCTGATTGTGGCGCTCACCTGCACGGCGCCAAACACGCATACGACCATCATTGGCACCAAGGCAGAAGCGACTCTCATCGCTGAAGACGACACGTCTCCATTCGTCCCTCCATTCACGCCTGTCGCGACACCACTGGAGGCGGGCTGCACGATGTTGGGGCGTGAGCGGGAGACGGCCTAACGGTGTGCGGGACCGTAGCCCAGCTTCATGGAGACGGTTGCGAATGGTCCTCGCCGATACGCCAGGAGCAACAGTGTCCCTAATTTGCTGGGAAGTGGCGGTGCGGTCCCCTACGGCACTGCGTAGGATCCTACGGTCTTGGCGTGCATCCGTGCGTCGCTGCGGTCCGGTCCCAGGTCGACGGGCACGTGCACCTTGCGCCGACCACTGGCGACAACATCGATGTACTGTGGAGACCTCACGCCCCACGTGTTGAGCAATTCGGCGGTACGTCCACCCGGCCTCCCGCATGCCCACTATACGCCCTCGCTCAAAGTCCGTCAACTGCACATACGGTTCACGTCCACGCTGTCGCGGCATGCTACCAGTGTTAAAGACTGCGATGGAGCTCCGTATGCCACGGCAAACTGGCTGACACTGACGGCGGCGGTGCACAAATGCTGCGCAGCTAGCGCCATTCGACGGCCAACACCGCGGTTCCTGGTGTGTCCGCTGTGCCGTGCGTGTGATCATTGCTAGTACAGCCCTCTGGCAGTGTCCGGAGCAAGTATGGTGGGTCTGACACACCGGTGTCAATGTGTTCTTTTTTCCATTTCCAGGAGTGTATTTTAACAGCGATAAAAGCATGTATGATTTACGCCATTTTCACGATGTACGAAGCTTCGCTCTTTCTTTCGGTAGACTACAGAGGCCCTGGTTGGGACCTCTAGTGTTGCAGGGTGCAGCGATGCTGTGTGGGTGGGTAGTGCCCGGTCTGACTCTCGGTGGGCGTTAGTAAAACAGCACGAAGGAATTAAATATTTTATTGTCAGTTAAAATGCTTGTATCTTCACATTACAATGTCCTTCAGACAGGCATGCACGTGTGACGGAACAGACACTGTTCTGACGATTACAGCTGTGGTCAGTCAGACGAAATGGATTCGCTTTCTGCGAATCCTGAATGATGTCAGATGTTCACGACACACGAAAATTTGTACCGGACTGGGACTAGACATCAGATTTCTCGCTTATCGCTAGCGGACGCCTTAATCACTTCGGCCTTCTGATCACGACTCCAGGACCGATCAGAACTTCCACGTGTCACGGAGTCCATATCCCCGTAAGTTTTCAAATTGCGTGATTTCCGCACAGGAAAGACAAATATTTCATTTTAGGAAATTTATTCGTTATTTCGAATTATTTTGACATCAGATGTGTCAGGTGTCGAAATATTACCTATTGGTGGCACAGGAAAATTTTTGCCGCACCGGGACTGGAAGCCGAATTTCCCGCTTATTTCGAGCGATCGCCCTAACCATCTAGGCTACCCGTATGCGCTCCCTGAAACGTTCCAAACCTCTATATGCCACATTGTCTACTCACCTATTGTTTGTAACATTACTTGGATTCCCGCAATAAGGATAATGAGAGAAACATGTTCAACGGTAGTATTCTTGTCATCGTCGTTTTGCCCGTCAAGGCTTTTAATACTTATACTGCCCGTTCCTTCAGACATGCTTGTCTGAAGGGCACTGTCATTTGTCGATACAAGCACTGTATAAACACAGACGTTGTAACCATCAACAATGTGTCCATGACTCGACAGGCTAAAGTGATAATAAAATATTTGATTCTACGGCCACGAAATGTGCGAGCATAAGAGCAGTGGACTCCGCGACATACGGCAGTTTTGATTGGTTCTGGCGGCGTGCTGGGATAGCCAAAGCCAGATCGTCGGAACTAGGTGGGACTAAAACATTCTATCATTAATTGGACAGTAGTGTAGTGCACGATTGACCACGCTCACCTACTTTCATTGATCAGTTCTTCATTATACATGGTCGTGAAGCGGAAGTGGCCAACGAATGAGAAAAAACGCACTATCCATTCATGTGTCAATGGTGCGTCATGCTCGATACGGACAATCACCGGTTGGTCTGCGGCGTAGCTTTGGAGGTCTGGACTGGGGCAAGTAAGATCATAGTGTTCTTGCGGCGCATTATACACACAGAAATCTCTTGCGACACAGTGTTTCTGTTCCGGAGGAGACATATTGTCCACGTCGTTAGACTAACGAGACTGGCGTGAGTCAAGGTTATGACCGCCCAATACATATATCGCGATATAGATATGAACGTACTGCGTTATTGACAATCCTTCAAGACGAACACAAGAAAGTGTTACGGTTACACAACTGCAAGGACTGGTACGCAAATTTCTTATGAACGGTTATCCGCCAGATAATTGAGGTGTTCTGGATGTACAAAGATGAGCTGCGATTACGTAGTTTGTGGAACCGATCGAGTAAAGCGATCTGCTAATGCAAAACAGCGCTAGTAGAAGTCTCGGGAACACAGAACAGATGTCAGTCTAGCACCAGAGTTTACTTTTTATTTTTTTGTATGTAGTTATGTTTGGGAATTGTTGAAGTGTGCGGAGGTGGTCCCCACCTTCTAGTTATTTTCCTGCTGCGAGGTCGGGACGATTCGACAGGTATTGCACGTTCCACACGAAAATGGGATTCCTGCCAAGACAGTTATAAGATTATCCAGACATACTTCGGTTCTGTGAATAATAAAGGTTCCTGTTCCTCCTCGGTGAGGAGTGTGGTATCGATAGTAACGATGCCGCGGCATAGTTTCAAAGATTGGCACTACCACGAGACACCGACGACACCGCCCCCTAGCTGATGCTGTGCAGCTCTACGAGCTCCGCTACAGATTCAGCCCATTTCATGAGGTGCAGCCAGCGAGGAGACTTCGCTTCAGCTTTGCTCTACATACGACGGGTCTAAGACTTCGCATGTGTAGAAGGTTATGTATTCTTTCTTGCACCAGTAAAGCACCTTTACTCACTGCAGTACCGACGTAATTTTCCTGCTCCTGCTCCTACCCAGGACACTGTGCCAGGCAGGGGTTCGACCTCTGCCTGCTCTGTCCCCTCCCTCAAGCCTCCACTAGCCCTTCCTAATAAAAAGTGGATAAGGCGATAAGCGGGAAATCCGGGTTGGAGACCCGATGCGGGACAAAATTTCATGTGTCGCAAAGAGCTAACGCCAATGCACTTCGTATAGGCAAATATTTATAATTCACCAATACACCTAATATACAGACGATACGTCGACATTCCAGGCCGCTATTGGCAGCAGGGCAGTAGCAGGAAACTTCCGGTCAGGATGGTACTGACGTCGGCGCACTGCCAGCGTCATTGTGGCAGAGGTGACACAGTCGGACAAGGCCTATGAGGTGACGGGGCCTCCACTGCAAGTCAGCTGTTCTGTCCAGCAGCAGCAGGACAGCACTTCATTGCGTGCGCCGAGGCGTGGTAATTCATGCTGCGGCGTCCGGACAGGAGAGGCAGCCAGTAGCATTGAAGTCTGTCCAAAGGAACAGACACGGGCTGTACGGAGAGCTCTCACCCGCCAGATGGTGAAAGAGCGGCTGCATGTCCAGGCTCGAGCTGGAAGGCAACACTCTGCCCGTTGGTCGAAGGCGCCAAAGTCCTCCACATCAACACGGATGCCGGTGCTGCAGCTGACACCGTCCAATTCCCCAAGGTGGGACTTGCAGCGACATGGAAGCTTGTAGACTGCTAGATGAGTAGATGACAGACAGAACTAAGTGTGGTATCATGTATCGATAACACCCCACGGGCGTCACAGTGGGCAGCAGAATAGCGAGGTTCCGTCTGACACCGACAGCGGTCGCGCGGGCTTTGGAAGACCCAATGCTGCATGACTGCTGGGCTGTTCCTCCAGCGTCTCTGGACTACGAGCGTCCTTCACCGCCGCGATATAGGACGGCCAATGGCAGCCGCTCACCCCATTTGCACTTGGAGCCTCTTCGATATGACACCGTCGTTTGTGCTTGATGCAGTGAGCCTCATCCTAGCTGTTATTGCAAGAGGCGTGTTTTTTATGTAAGGTCCGTTTGAACATAAGTACACAACGAAAGGTTGTTTCAAAAAGTAAATTTATTTCTGAAAGTACATACTTCCTTCTATTTTTCGACATAGTTGTCAAGTTTGTTGAAACACTTATCATACCTCTCAACCAATTTTAAAATACACTCTTCATAAAAACTTGCCGCCTGCTCCGATAACAAAGAGTTCACTGTCGTTTTCACATTGTCGTCATCATTGTAAGGGTTGCCACTGAGGTGTTGTTTGAGGTGGAGGAACAGATGGTAATCGCTCGGCGCAAAATCAGGACTGTAAGATGGGTGGTCTAAAACGTCCCAGCCAAAACTGTCCAATAAATCGCGGGTCTGACCTGCAGTGGGAGGTCTTGCATTATCATGGAGAAGGACAATTCCCTCTGCCAGCATGCCGCGTCTTTTGTTTTGAATCGCTCTGCATAGCTTTCTCAGGGTTTGGCAGTATGCTTTTGTGTTCGTAGTGGTTCATCGTTGCATGAAGTCGACCAACAAAACACCATGACTATCCAAAAACACCGGTGCCATGATTTTGCACTGGGACAGAGTCTGTTTGGCCTTCACCTTTACAGGCGAGTGTGTGTCTCTCCATTTCATGCTCTGTTGCTTCGATTTGGGCGTGATATGCGAAACCCATGTTTCGTCTCCAGTTACGATCTGACTCAAGAACCCATCACCTTCTGCGTCAGTCAACAACTTCATCGCACACTCAAATCTTTGGTTTTCGTGGTCCTCTGTTAGAAGTTTTGAGACTCAACGGGAGCACGGTTTCCTAAACTTTAGGTGTTCAGAAACAATATTGAAAAGCACTGATCTCGACACATCAGGAAATTCGTTTGAGAGAACTGTTATTGTGAAGCGCCTGTTCTCACGAATCCTCGCTTCAAGTGAAGCCACCAAATCGTCTGTAATCAAAGAAGGGCGACCGGAGCAGTCCTCTCATGGACGTTGTCACTGCCGTCTTTGGATTCTCGTACTCACTGATGCACTTTTCTTTCACTCATATCAGTATCTCCGTACACTTCACAAATCTGTCGATGAATTGATGCAGCAGACAGGTACCTTGCTGACAAAAACCGTATCAGTGAGCGAGACTTACACGCGGCTGGCGAGTTGATAGTCTTAAACATTTTGAAAGCACAGAACAGAACCGTACAGGTTAGCTACAGAGCTGAAACTGCGCACAGTTGATCCTGAGGCATGCCGGTACACGACGCACGCGCTCGTTGCGCGTTGCGGTATGCGCGCGAACTACTAGTGTCTACAACAAAACAGACCTTAGTTAAAAGACACGCCTCGTATTAGCTGGAATCTGACTTTTGCTGCGTAATTTGTAATGTGTCTTCATTCATTTGGTGAAATACAACTTAAGTAAATGTTCTGTTTGCCATGTTAGATTGTTCGCTATCGTTTTTGCGCCTGTCAGCTTTCCTACGGTAACAGATGGTTCAAATGGCTGTAAGTACTATGGGACTTAACATCTGAAGTCATCAGTGCCATAATAACTGATGCTGCAACACTCTGTAGTCCTCTTCTCCTTTTCATTGTGCACAAAGTTGTACACAACACCAAGTCCCTCCTTTTTGTAGGATGCCGGTGGACTCCCTACTGAAAACTCTCGTATTTATACGGGACTGGCCTGTGCTTGTTATGTTACTTTAATGGTTTCCTCACATCGAATTATAAGAGAGTTATGGCCAGGGCATGGAGAAATCAGGCCACTGGCGCCGTGAACGTTCTGTCTTCCTTCTGTGTTTATATTTTTCCCTGCACCGGCAGCAATGTGAAGTAACCATTTTAGCGGAGTGCCCGTAATACTGCAATAAGCAGACTGTCCTTGTTGAAATTCCGTTCGGTCGTTATGGCTTGACGCACTTTCGTCAGCATCTTGCGTTGCCAGCGAGGACGCCTGCATTTTACTAGACTGCACCAAGTTCATTATTACACGATGCAGTGCATTGTTTGGGCTGTCATTTGTACTCAGGTGATTCGGGTGAAAACGTTTCTGACGTCATTATCGTCGCGCGACGGCATTTAACAGACTTTGAACGTGGAATGGTAGTTAGAGCTAGACATACGGGACATTCCATTTCGGAAATCGTTTGGAAATTCAATGTTCTGAGATTCACAGTGTTAAGAGCATGCCGAGAATACCAAATTTCAGGCACTGCCTCTCACCACTGACAACGCAATGGCCGACGACCTTCACTTAACGATCGAGAGCAGCGGCGTTTGCGTACAGTTGTAACTGCTAATCCACAAGCAACGCTACGTGAAATAATTACAGAAATCAATGTGGGACGTACGACGAATGTATCCGTCAGGACAGTGCGGCAGAAGTTGGTGTTAGTGGGCAATGGGAGCAGACGACCGATGCGAGTGCATTTGCTAACAGCACCTCGCCTGCAGCGCCTCCATTGGGTTTGTGACTATATCGTTTGGACGCAACATCCAGATGAGTTTTGGTTTCAGCTGGCAAGAGTTAATGGCAGTGTCAGAGAGTGTCGTAGACTGCACGGAGTCATGGATCCGAGTTGTGAACAAGGCACTGTGCATGTTGGAGCTGGCTCCATTATGATGTGGGCTGTGTTTACATGAACTGGATTGCACACTGTGGTCCAAGTAAACGATCATTGACGGTAAATGGTTATGTTCGGCTACTGGGACACCATTTGCAGACACTCATGGACTTCATGTTTCCAAACAACGATAGAATTTATGGGGGTGATAACGCGCCATGTTACTGGGCCACAATCGTTTGCGACTGGTTTGAGAACATTCTGGACAGTTCGACAGAATGATCTGGCTACCCACCTAACATTTATGGGACATAATCGAGAGGTCAGTTAGTACACCAAATGTCGCACCTGCAACACTTTGGAAGTTACAAAATATAGATGCAGCGCGGCTCAGTAATTCTGAAGGCGACTTCCAACGACTTGTTGAGTCTATGCCTCGTCGAGTTGCTGCACTACGCTGGGCAAATTGAGGTCCGACAAGAATTAGGGGGTAACCCACGACTTTTGTCACCTCAGTGTGGTACAATAATTACACTTTTTTGGAAAACTGGAAATTTGTGGTAAGTTGCTATGGGACCAAACTGCTGAGGTCATCGGTCCATAGGCTTACGCACCACATAAACTAATTTAAACTTACTTACGCTAAAGACAACAGGACAAAACACACACACACACACACACACACACACACACACACACACACACACACACACACACACACACACTGAACCTCCGAGGAGGAGGGGGGGGGAGGGGAGCCGCGCGAAGCGTGACAAGATGCCCTAGACTACACGGTTACTCCGCGCGGCACGCTTTTGTCAATTGGCGATGGTTTGCTTTAGTACTTCTACTAAATATCCCAAATTTCACTTCCCTATGTGTCCCGAATCTTATTTATTTTATTAGTTTAAATATGTTGTAGTAATCGAATAAATAAAGTACGTTATTTACTGTTGTCTGCTAAGTTTCTGTTCCCGTAGAATAATTTTGGATAGGTGTGTATGTCGAATCTGTGGAGATGAACCAGCTAACCGCAGCTCCTTCATGTTACATAATTCTCCGTCTCCAAAATTTTCACCATCCAGGCGATGAATATTTTTATCTGTGGTGGTAGAATCTTGTAAGATGTTAGGCAGTGTGGTGTTATACTTCAGTCTGCTCCACACCATCGATGTTTCGATCCTTTCGCTGGGGTCTCCTTCAGTATCTTGCGGTGTTCACGGTAGCAGAGGGTTTGAAACGTCGATAATGCTGAAGTAACTGAAGCGCAGCTCGACACGCTTTTCTTTACCTTCAATGTCAACGGTTTCGAAAGCTCACAGACACTCAAAATTTTATCTATCGCCTATAGATTGCTAACTTTGTAATGTGCTACACTTGGCCGTGTCTGTAGGCTTGTCCTTTGGCAGTTGTGGACCGGTTTCCGGTATCTGTTGGATGTGGTCTTTGTCCCGTCTGGGAACGATGGGTCTCACTATCTGCAATTCGTGTAAGGCGAATCGTAGTCGGAATCTACTAGGCTAGCTTTTTGCGTATCCCAGCACCTGTCGGAACGAACTTCTGAAAATCTGACAGGAAGCATCAGTTTCAAGAGCAATGGTATTAGCGTCCAGTGAAATGGCCTACATACTGCTCTGGAGGCTGATAGGAGGGTATTGCTGGGTACTACACAGCATGGTCATCAGCACCCACTCTCAAGATCGTGGTACAGGTCGATTTGTTACTAGTGTTAAAACGAAAACCAAACGGCATATAAATGCTGTGACAGTACTAAAAATGTCGCATACAATCTCCAGTATATTTACTCATAACGTTGTCGTAAGTTAATAGCATTAATTAAACAGTGAATAGCATTAAGATGATGGCTAAAATGATAAGATGAGCCAGCCATCCAATAAACATGTTAAAACCGTCGTCCAATTCAACTGTGCAAGAGTCCTGACGTCACACAAAATATCAACCTTTTCTTCACTGTTGTTTCACCATCGCATAAAATTCAGACTAAGTATTTCGGTAGACCAAAGCCTTCCTTCCTATCAGCGTACAAAATACACGACGTTAAATCGTGGTGCACCGTGAGTGTGACGCCACCAGCACTGCATTCCGGTGGATCCACACGCCACACCACGAGGACCACTTCGTCCCTTCTTGTAGTTCTAAACGAAATGCGCTATGGTAGTATAGTTGGTCTGACAGCGGCTTGGTGTTGAAACAGTTTCATGGAGTGGTTGTGAGCTCGAAAGGTGAATGAGTCAGCAAGCAGTCCTCACATGTATAGTAGCGTGTCATGGACCCGGTAGGGCTGAGATGATGTTGAGTTCTCAAGTTGGGAGTAAATAACCCTACGTAACTCATAATGCTATTTTTTCAATATGAAAGGTTCAAAATCCGTTTTAGTGCGTGTGTATTTAATTATCATTTATCATTACCTGATTACCTAGGCCAATGGCTGCGCTTCAGCAAGCGTGTACATGGTCGACTGGGAGAAGACAACACACCAGATAGTGGATCCAGTAGTAGCCGGAGTATTAGTGAAAGATTTGTGCTTAGCGAGGTCCAAGCAAAGCAACTAAATTCGATTTTCTTATCTGAAATAATGAAGTGCTGTTTCTAACTTGGAACCGTTGCCCTGGTGTGGGTAACTGTCAGAAGTTACTTGACTCCAACTGCAGACATGTGTAACATATGCTAGTATTGGATATTTTCAAGTCAAGTGATCAAATCCTGCTTTCTGAAAGCTACAGGGCATTTATTAGCGACATAAGAATAATAATTTTAGGTCTCACTCTTGGATCAAAGGAGGCTGCTGATCTTTTTTTACATTGATTTCACTATCATAACAATGAAGAGGATGCATCTGGATCCTCCCACAAACTCTTGGTGGAGCAATACGTCACGTCATTTGTCTCGCGAACAATTCAAATGGCTCTGAGCACTATGGAACTTAACATCTGAGGTCATCAGTCCCCTAGAACTTAGAACTACTTAAACATAACTAACCTAAGGACATCACACACATCCATGCCCGAGGCACGATTCGAACCTGCGACCGGCGCGGTAGCGCGGTTCCAGACTGAAGCGGCTAGAACCGCTCGGCCGCTGCTGCCGGCTCACGAACAGTATGTCACTAAAACTGTGTGGATCTTGGACGCGACCGTCAGTGGGACTTTGAAATGTTTTATCGCAAACAGACACTATGCTGAGATGTGCCACATCTCAGACATGATGTTGGTTTATTTCAGCAAAATAATACGATATATGGAAACCGTAAAATTCCACAGTATGGGATAAACGCAACTTGACGGCGCATGTTGCGTCTTGATGAAGTTCTGGGTGTATGGTCGGACATGTGAAGCGACTTGGAAGTAAGTTTTTTCGTATCCCATTGACTGTGCACAGCACTCTCATATAAGAGAGAACTGCTTTTTCTATCCTCTGATTGATTAGTTTTTGAGAACAGACTCGAGAACGACCTGACATGAAGGCCTCGCAACAAGAAAAGCCTTTAGTTGGGTAATTGCCACCTTAACTCCCATATTATACCCATGAAACTCTCTCCTCTATTTCCCGATAGCAAAATTCGAGATGCCCTTCTGCGAAATTTTGATGTCCTCCATCAATCCTATTTGGTAAAGGTTCCGTACAACTGTAGTGTAGCAACGGCGGAGAAAGTAGTGTAGGCATTCTCTTTAATAGACCTGTTACTTCTTCTAAATGTTTTGCCAATAAATCGCAGTCTTTGATCTGGGTCCCCTTCGATATCTGCTATGTGATGGTTCCGCTTTAATCAGGCTGGGACTCATTAGGAACCGACATATTCAGCAACTGTGAAATAACACAGCAATCTTTTGCTTATCACTCTGTATTTTACCGCAGATCTAGATAGATTTCATCTACAGTATAGCTACTGTCAGTGCTTTTAGAAGGGATGATATACACCTACAAACTTTCTACAAGCACATGCTGTTAAAAAGACCTTAAACTACTCACAGCTCAATTTGAGCAACTTGATGACAACAGTGCGCGATATGCTTGCAGACAGCTGACAGCATGGAACGAAATGCACACAGTCAGCATATCAGTGTCACTACGTCGCCACAGTACATCACGCGCCGTAGCTCACCAACAATGCACATATGGTCACAGAAGTGTGACTACCTAACTTCGCACTATGTTTACGCATTATATCATGAGAGTCACGACGCCATTTTTACTTTCCCAGGTAAAAACATGTAATAATCAAATTTTGCTTTTATTATGAAAGATAAGTTACATAATGCCATTTTATTATTTTACAACCTTGCCAGGAGCACTAGTTTCATTAAATGGAATGGTTCGAGTGGCTCTGAGCACTATGGGACTTAACACTCAGGTCATCAGTCCCCTAGAACTTAGAACTACTTAAACCTAACTAACCTAAGGACATCACACACATCCAAGCCCGAGGCAGGATTCGAACCTGCGACCGTAGCGATCTCGCGGTTCCGGACTGAAGCGCCTAGAACCGCACGGCCACACCGGCCGGCGGTTTCATTAAAGAATTCAATAATACTCACTTGAGTAAGAAGAAACACCTAAAATTCTATTTATAAAGAAGAATCAGAGTATAGTATTTACTGTTGTCCTTTAAGAACTCATACACTAGCACCCAAAATTTAAGCAAAAACCTGAACAGGATGTCAGAAGTGTAAATCAGCAAAGTAGAATAGATCGCACTACATTAGCCAAGCAATAATGTTCATGAGTGTGTGTGTCTGTGTGTATTTCAGTCAACTGCGTGTTTTGGAACACTGTGCCGTCACCATTTTATCATTTATCCAACCTTTGAGATGGCTTATAAGGAATCTACTTTTTCATTTAAAATATTTTACTTCTCTGAACGGTGATCCACACGACGCACGTACCACCCTCCCCCTCACCACCCCCGCACAAAATAAGATCGGGAAGATACATAATGGCGTGTTGGACCATCAGCTACTAAATTTGCATCTGACAGTTGACGGCGCAGGCGTCTCAGAAGAAACAGATCGGAACATTATAAACGAACACTTACCAATAAGATAGGTCCTGCAATATCGCACTTATCTGATAAGTGCCCGAGAAAATCAGTTGTAAAAACAAATTCCTCAGCTGTATTGCAACTTTCTCAAAAAGAAAACTAACTCTTTTGCAGCGATTACAGGGGACCACTATTTGATGTGTAGAATGAAACAAAAATCAAACCAGCGGGTGGGAAGGCCAATGGCTAGTAGTTTCTGGCATATGAAAAGACTGTTTTTGTAATCACACTGCAAATAATAAAACCATAAGTGACAATTACTATCCATCCGAATGGAAAAATATTTGATATTAAGGCTACATAGCAAAACAGAAAAATCAGAAAGGATATATTTTTTGTTGGAAATCATTTAAGATACAGCTGAACAGATTATGCCACCGTACACAGCACTTTTTTTTCCAGTCATACACAATCGAAATTCAGGAATGAACTCTATTTAACTTAGGACAAAGTGCACCAAATAAATACGTCGAAAACTAAGCAGACTACTGTGTTCCCATAAAACACACTATTCCATTGCCAGGGTGAGCAAATTTTCAGCGCCGGCCGGAGTGGACGTGCGGTTCTAGGCGCTGCAGTCGGGAGTAGAGCGACCGCTACGGTCGCAGGTTCGAATCCTGCCTCGGGCATAGAAGTGTGTGATGTCCTTAGGTTAGTTAGGTTTAATTAGTTCTGAGTTCTAGGTGACTGATGACCTCAGAAGTTAAGTCGCATAGTGCTCAGAGCCATTTGAACCATTTGAGCCAATTTTCAGCAGGATTCCTACTTGACAGTGTGTCATAACATATTTTGTAAACTAGTATATATGGAAGCTTTTTCCTACAGCTGTCTGTACTGTGTGCTTCATTACATTTATAGAAACCTACGGCAAGTAGAACAATGAAACATATAATGTTAATAAATTCCACTATTTATTCAATACATCGACATGAAGAAACTCTTAAAATTTTACACTAATGCTTCAGTTTTACGCCTGTCTGAACGCATTCGCTAATACTAGGCCAAACAAGCAGCTGTAATATTTCTTACAATTTTTGTGAAAGAGAATTCCAACGTTATTCCATATAGTAAATGTGTGCTATATGGTCTTCATAGCAAAGTTATTTTCATATCTCACCTCTTATTGTGCGACGTCATACGTCATAAATAAACTCCCCTTTGCCAATCGTATAAATCATTCTTTTTATACTCCTTGACATCACTCGGCATCCTCTCTTCTGCAAGCCACTCTGATTTTTGTGCACCTATCATTCTTCGTGTTTCTGTTCTTCCGAATTTTTTTTCTTCGCAGTTTTAACACCTGTGTTTTGATATTATTTAATATTTGTACAATCTTTTGGGGCTATTTTAAGTTGCTATGAATCATGTTGTCTCCGGTATTTCGTTACTGATTTTGCAGATATTGCTTTAAAGAAACCAATTCCTTGTTTATTGCTATATGCGACCTATTAAGTAGTTCAACTTGATGGGTTAATACAGATAACATTGCCAATGTAATCATGCAATAATTCAGATGTTACACCAGATTAATGTTGTGTAGGTCCCCCGTGAGCACGCAGAAGTGCCGCCGCACGACGTGGCATGGACTCGTATAATGTCTTAAGTAGTACTGGAGGGAACTGACACAATCAATCCTGCAGGGCTGTCCATAAATCCGTAAGATTACGAGGGGATGGAAATCTCTTCTGAACAGCACGTTGCAAGGCATCACAGATACGTTCATTAATGTTCATCTCTGGGGAGTCTGGTGGCCAGCGGAAGTGTTTATACTCAGTGTTCCTGGAGCCACTCTGTAGCAATTCTGGACGTTTGGGGTGTCGCATTGTCCTGCTGGAATTGCCCAGGTCTGTCGGAATGCACAATGGACATGAATGGATACAGGTGATCAGACCGGATGCTTGCGTATGTGTCAACTGTCAGTGTCATATCTAGAAGTTACAGGGGTCCCATATCACTCCAACTGCAACGCCCCACTCTATTACAGAGGCTCCACCAGCTGCTGACACGCAGCGTCCATGGATCCATGAGGTTGTCTCCATACCCGTATATGTCTATCCTCCCTATACAGTTTGAAACGGGACCCACCCGACCAGTCAACTTGTTTCCAGTCATCAATCCAGCGTCGGTGTTGACGGGCCCAGGCGAGGCGAAAAGCTTTTTGACGTGCAGTCGCCTAGGGTACACGAATGGGTCTTCGGCTCCTAAAGCTAATATCGATGATGTTTCGTTGAATGTTTCGCACGCTGACACTTGCTGATGGTCCAGCAGTGAAATCTACAGGAATTTGCGGAAGGGTTGCACTTCTGTCATGTTGAACCTTTCTCTTCAGTCATCGTTGGTCCGTTCTTGCAGGATCTTTTCCCGGCCGCAGCGATTTCGGAGATTTGACGGGTCGCCAACGCCTATATAAGACAACAGGTGTCTGGCGCAGTTCTTAGATCGTTTACTGCTGCTAAAATGGCAGGTTATCAAGATTTAAGTGAGTTTCAACGTGGTGTTATAGTCGGTGTACGAGCGATGGGGCGCAGCAACTCAGAGGTAGCGATGACTTGCGGATTTTCCCGTACGACTATTTCACGAGTGTACCGCGAATATCAAGAATCCGGTAAAACATTAAAACTCCGACATCACTGCGGCTGGAAAAAGAACCTGCATGGACAGAACCAATATATACACTAAGATCCATATAACTAAAAAAAGACATATTTTATACCATTGCGTCGCAATTTTGTTGATCGTAAAAGTAATTCCACGAAATATAAATAATATTCCACACGTCTGTCACTGAAAGATGTTAATATACAGTGAGTCACGTAAGACATAACACCCCTCTTATTTCGTGAACGGTTACACACACAGAAACACGGTTTTAGGCAAATGTCAGAGATTCAAGGGGCACGTATTTTTTTCATTTGGTTAGCATTTTTTTAGACCTGATATCAACGGAGATTTTGAAGCAAGTACTTTTTTAAAAAATTGGAACCCTACATTTTTTGTAATTTCATTCGATAGCTCCTGAGAAGACAATTACAGCGATATAGCATTTGTTAATGTTGACGTTGAAACCTAACGTAAATAAATTCGATAAATGTCCTAGAAATGTGAGAACACAGTGGCCGCAGTTGACATTAGCGGTGCAACGCCAGAGTCCTCGTGCTACGCTATGTCAGAATATCAACACATTTGCCATTTACGTGTCTGCACTGCAGGCCGCTATTTACTGCTTCAACATTCGTTGCGTGCAGACATGTACACCAATGAGGAGAAGTAGGACACATTATTTTTATGTGGTGAATATTAAAGAAATGCCGTAAAAACAGTATAGCAATATAGGGCTACCGAACCGGATCACCAATGTCCGACGCCCCAGACAACAGCACGAATTGTTAAGACACGGACAGGCTGCTTGAACGTCAAAAAGATAACAAGAAACAGGAGTCCAACTGACAGAGAACACGAAGAAACTGTTCTGGCTACTACGTTACTGAATCCGCACAATGGTCAGAGACATACTGCCAAGGAATGTCGAATCGGCCAGACGAGTGACGTTTGCATCCTGCATCGAGAGAATTTTCATCTCAGTCATCTGTCACTACATCAGGCACACTACGACCGCGATTTCGAACGTCGTCGGTTTTCCTTTCAGCAACTGAGAGACGGTCCTGCTTTTTCGAAGACGTGCTGTTTATCCATGAATCAACGTTGACTAACCACGCTAATATAAATGTGGGTAACATGCACTACTGGGCAGCCCAAAATCCGTACTGGCTTTTTCAGGTGCAACATCAACGGCCGTGAAGCATGAACGTATGATGCGGCATCATAGGACATTACATTGTGCGGCCTTACTTCATCTCAGGCGTTGGACATTTGGGTGCACACTTTCCGACGAACATTCTGCCGCTTCTTCTAGAACAGGTACCACTGGATATTCAACAGTGTATGAAGCCACAACACGACGTTTGTCCAGCTTATGAATCCTGTGTTGCAACGCAAATACTAAATGAGACCTTTCCTGCACGGTGGACAGGACGAAATTATGTTGTCAAATGGCCTGCTAGGTCCACCGATTTGACTCTTCTTGATTTTTCTTTTTTTTTTTTGGGGGGGGGGGGGGGGGAGCACCCAAAAATGCAGTCTATGACGAAGCCCTAACTACGCCAGACGATGTGTTTTCGAGTTGCTAGTGCATGCTCTCCCGTATCATCCACTGTAGTTACATCTGTTCATCGTTCTTTCGAACGTGGTTTGCAAATGTGCCTTTCAGTCAACCGTCAACAGTTTTAACAAATGCTTAAATAAATGATAAAGTTATTTAAGACGACGTTTATGCTATATGATTTGGGTGGTTACCAAATCATTGTTAACAAATTGTTTATTATGTTTACGTATGTACGAAATTGCATTGCAATGTCAAATAAGTCCACAGCGTGTATTGCACGTAGCTGGCAACACTGTCATTACGCGCTTACATTCAGCATGAAACGACGTTTCATGAAGAAGAATATTTATTTTTCGTTGTACAGGTGGCCATCAATATTTTCAATAAAATGTTTAGTTCAATGAATTTGTCCCATGTCATATAATTTAGAGCAGTGAGGTAAAGAGTTTTCCGACGGCATGTATTTTACCTCTAAGAAGAGCACAGCCACGTACAGGAAAACATAGGTCAAATCTTTCTTCTAACGTTTCGATATTTAATACTGAAGTTGCTTTTTGCAGCGTATAAGACCTCTTAATTTTTTAAGAATGAGCAGCTGATTTCTTTGTTTCAGGACACGTAAATCTGGGAGGAAACACAGTTGTGTAACAGTTATCTTAAGCCCTTTGAGACACGCTATATTCTAGCCTATGTCGCATTTCCATATACATCATTCGTAGGTGAACCTGCCTCTAGGTCGTAAGTTGGTTCAAGGGCAATAAAACTTTACTCTCGTAGCATACGGCTACCTCACGGGATACAACTATGCAGCCTGCTCTGGGACCTTCTTGACAGTGTTTGTACCATAAATTACGTTTCCGGCCACCGTCGTGTCACATTCTATGACATTTCTCCGATTTTTTTTTACGTTAGGCTTCAATGTCAACATTAGCAGACTCTATATTTCTGTAATTGCCTTCTCAAGAGCTATCGAATGCAGTCATAAAAAGTAATCGGTTCCATTTAAGAAAATTAACTGCTTCAGTATCACCGTTGATACTAGAGCTAAAATCAGTCCACCAAACAAAAACCAACATGCTCCTTGACGCCCTAACATTTGGCGAAAACCGCATTTCGATATGTGTAACCAATCATTCACGAAATAAAAGATGTGTTACGTTTTACGTGACTCATAATATATGCTACTTTCAGTTAGTCTGTGTTTTAATCTGACAGATTTAAATTAATTTGTATCTGAAAGCTATGGCAACCTTCTGTTCACATAAGATATACAATTAATATACTCACATAACGTAATATGTATATAAAAGGAAACTATCGCCTTTTAATACTGTGCTAAGATGACAACTGTGTGCTGCGGGGTTGCATAACCAACAGATAGCCTCTCGCTCACGCATTTTCATTGAGATGAAAATCTAAGAGTACACTGATGTTTTCCTGTATCACAAGTAACAGACGCTTCGATTTTTTTGTATCGTAATCAATCAATTAACTTAAGTTATCAACAGTTAGTGTGTGTATAATATTCCTTACATTTCAAATATGTATCTGCGCTATCGTTTCACCACTTGTGACTATTTTGCTTAGTTTTTATAATTTTATTCTTGTTCTTGGAGCCATCGCTGCGGCACTATAATAAAATCATCTCAGTTATCGAGGTGCGTGTGGTTTTAAAAACGTCTATGTCGTGTAACGTTTTTTTGTTAATTTTTTCACTAACAAGCACAGGAGTCTGACAAAAAATTTAGTGCCTGCCGGTAGCCTTGTAAATGGTATACTGTTTCACAATGTAAACAAAAATATGGGAGCATCCACAGTTTTATATTTATTGATAAATACAAAGTAGATATTTTTCTACCGTTCTACTCTCGAATACCGCGCGAGAAAAATGATCATTGGAACCCTTCACTGCGAGCTCAGATTTCTTTTATCAGGATGGTCATTTCTATGTAAGAAGGTGGGTGTCAACAAAACATTTTGTCGTTCGGAGGGCAATGAGGATGTTTTTTTTAATTTCTTGGAAAGATCTCGCCACAGTAAAAACACCTTTGTTTTAAAGACTGCCATCAGATCTCTGTCATCAAACTGCGACACTTCCTCCCGTACTTCCGGATAATACAAAACGAACCGCCCTTCCTGGAACTTTCTCGTAGCCCTCCGCCAATCCTACCTGGTAAAGTTCTCATCTTGTGCCGTAACAGTCTAAAAGAGGACAGACAAACGTAAGGTAGGTAGTCCCTTCCGTTGACTTGTTTCAACTACTGTTCTGCAAATAACAAGCAGTCTTCGGTTCGCTCTTCTCAACTTTTTCCTTGTCATAGTTCCAATTTGAGTTATCTAAGATTCTAATCCCTAGGTATTTGTTTGAACTGATAACTTACAAATTAATGTGATTTGTCGTGTGACGAAAGTTTAACGGAAGTGTTTTAGTGCTCAAGTGAAGGCTTTCATACTAATTACTGTTTACTGTCAACTGCTACTTTTCACAACATGCAAATGTCTTGTCTAAATCATTTATCTATTCGTTTTCATCTTATGATTAATTTATTAGACGGTAAATGGCAGATAATTTGCAAAAAATGTAAGATGACTGCTCAGATTGTCTCCTTAATCGTTTATATAGACTGAGCACAGAAGAGGGCCTATAGAAACTCCTTAGGTAATCCAGGATATAACCTTAATTTCACTAAACAAATTACCATCAACTTAAACGAAGTGAGATGTTTCAAATGGGAAATTTCGAATCCAGTCACACGCCTGAGAAGCTATACTCCATAGACGTCACATTTGCTCAGAAGCCGCTTATAAGAAGCAGAGTCACAAGCCGTTTAGAAATCTAAGAATATGGAATCGACTTGAGATATCCTGTCGATAGCGCTGGTCACTGCCAAGGTTATAATGAAGATTATGAACGTCAATAATAAATTAGGGAAATAAATAAGTAATTAACACGTTAAGGAAAGACACAGACATATCTAGATGAACAGTGATTATCTGGCGACAGTTCTCTCATACCACACCTCTGTCGTCAATACTTTTGCTCGTACGTCACCATGATGTAATACTCTGAGAATACTTTGCTGTTGACATATTCACCTGTGCAACTGCCCAGTGGCTCTTCTCTCCGTGGACCTTGGTCGCATAGGAGTCCTAGTTTTTCATCACGCGCCACACTATGGCCACCTGACCCTGGCAATGTACTTCGACAGAGGAAGAACGTGCAGCCTTTCACGGCGGATATAGTACCAGGACGTATTCTTGGAGGGCGAACGCAGAATTCCTATTTTTAGGGCACCTACCCTCTGCCCCACCAGGCGGTGTTCGCTTTAATGGAGCCCGGGCTGTCTATAAACCACCCCTTTGAGATCAGTGGAACGTGAAAAGCCCTCGACCCACGAGCGCCAGAATTGGTTTTCTTTATCGCCGTTCTACGCGCTCCTCTCCCTTGACTCCCCGCACAGCGTGTGGCGGCGTATGCGTGTGTGTGTGTGTGTGTGTGTGTGTGTGTGTGTGTGTGTGTGTGACACACTTCCTGTTTATCTTCACCACAACAAAATACAGAAGAAATTCCATTCGACGAACGACTTGTCATAAACAGGGGAATGAGGACACAAGAAAATATATATTCTATTTATAGTTCACTGTTATAAAACATGATTTACGTAATATCATATGATACATATAACGTGGAAACTGTTATTATTTCACAACTGTTTCGAAATGTCGATACGATGTTTGAGGTAAATTGTTTTAGTGGAGAGGCAACAAATTAGCATTGATAACACTATTTTCTTCTAACGAGGTATTAAGGCCACTTCGGCTTCTTAAATAGAATGACGTAGTTTCTTCGACAGCACCAGAAAGCGATTTTTTGTATAAAGTAGTGCAAGCTGAGATTACCCATAGTTTATCGCAATTCTTATGTTAGAAAGTCGAGGGACACGTATTTTTTTATCTGGTTAGCGTCTTTAGCGCTGATATCAACGGAGATATTCAAGCAAGTACGTTTCTTTTGAACGTGGAACCATACACAGTGGCGAAAAAGAAGTGTAGATTTATTGTAATCGATTATATTACATTTCACTTATAACGGAGCGTAATTGTTAGATATTAATGAAAAAAAAACATAACTCTGTTGGCGGATCGATCAGTTTTTCCATTAACAAAATTCAGACGTAACCTCATCTACAGATGGATGCATATGTCTCTTTTCCAGTTGTTAGTTTCTTAAGAAGAGATTTAAGAACGATATTTTTATATTAAGTTGTAACTTGTAAAAATTGTACTTTCTATTACTTTCCGTGAGTTTAATGAGAAACCTATAAAATTGTAGACAATCTAGAGATGGTCTTAAGTCCAACAATGATTACTGGTAAACACATCATGTTCTTTCATCGACACCCGGGTGCATACTGAATGGTGATTACATAATTAATAATTAATAAACAAGAAGCTAACAACAAACGTCATAACTGGAAACACGAAGGACAAGTAAAAAAGAATTTTGCTATGTGCGTAGTATAAAAGCAAATAACAACCGTGACACAACACAAATTGATAGAATAACATGTCCAAAAAACAAACCATTAGGAGTATAAGAAGTTCATTGGGAAGTAACCATTAGTCACACATATTGGGTGATTCAGAAACGAAGAACAGATTTAAATTGTTTATTACAGGCGAATTATGAAAGATAGGAAGGCATTGAGAATGTCGCTTCACTGGATAGCGGAAGTTTCGAAGTTTTATGCTCGCACAGACACTGTACCATACACTTACTATGAACACCATGCGCTGTTCGAGAAACATCGAAACGGTAGTCTATTCCATTCCACACACAAATCAACAGATCTCTTTTTATAGAAACGACAACTTCACATCTCAACTTCTTAGGTCTTGAAGTGTAGCTGCCATAAGTCGGACAAAACTCTGTCCTTTGTGTATCCCCGCAGAAAGAAATCGCAAGGTGTGAAATCAGAGTACCTGACAGGGCAATAGCAAAGAACAAGATCTTGTTGTTGACCTCCAGTCCGACGTTGTGGGATGGTGGTGTTAACATACCTCGAGGTGAAAATGAGTCGAGGGACAGTCATGTATGAAAATGAAATCATTGATATCTTTGTGAAGCTGAGAAACTACCAGTTTCGCAGCATGTCCAGGTATGAAATTCCTGTCACTGCTCCCTCCGCAAAAAAAGGAAGGTCCATAAACTTTGTGTCCAGGAACGGCACTAGACACATTCAGTTTGTGTGACACTTTTTCATGTTCGACAACGACACCAAGATTCCGTGATCCCAAAATTGTTACGCTATGGCTGTTTACTTTACCCGATAGATGAAGCCCCAATTCCTCACGAGAGATGAGGTCTTCGAAAAAAGTGTCTTCTGCCATATACTAGAGAACTGAATTGCTAAATTCGTACCTTGTGTTATGGTCGCCGCCGTGCAATTTCTACAGTAACTGCAACTTACAAGGCTTCATATGCAAGCGTCGATCCAGAACACGCCGCTCCATTGTTTGAGTAAGTTTTAGTGTCCGAGGGCTCCGTATGAACCCATCTCGGATACACTCGACAATTTCATCACACATGTATGGCCGACCAGTGCTCTTTCCTTTGCATGTGTAATCAACTTCGAAGATTCTTTTATGGCACTTATAAATGCGCTTATTCAGAGACGGCTTCTTGCTGAATCGATGGCGGAATGCACATTGCACTTAAAACATGGACTGACCTCAAAATGGTTCAAATGGCTCTGAGCACTATGGGACTTAACTTCTGAGGTCATTAGTCCCCTAGACTTAGAACTACTTAAACTTAACTAACCCAAGGGCATCACACGCATCCATACCCTAGGCAGGATTCGAACCTGCGACCGTAGAGGTCGTGCGGTTCCAGACTGTAGCGCCTAGAACCGCTCGGCCACCACGGCCGGCCGGATTGACTTCGCACAAATTCCGCAAGAAAATAATTTCTCTTGTGGTGTAGTCGCCATGTTGCTACAAACAACCAACATCGCAGCAGTGTGAACATACTCCTACCCCGTGATGTACGCAATGTGTTTCTATCTTTTGAGACCGAGCGAGGTGGCGCAGTGGTTAGCACACTGGACTCGCATTCGGGAGGACGACGGTTCAATCCCGTCTCCGGCCATCCTGATTTAGGTTTTGCGTGATTTCCCTAAATCGTTTCAGGCAAATGCCGGGATGGTTCCTGTGAAAGGGCACGGCCGATTTCCTTCCCAATCCTTCCCTAACCCCGAGCTTGCGCTCCGTCTCTAATGACCTCGTTGTCGACGAGACGTTAAACACTAACCACCACCACCACCACATGTTTCTATCTTTTGTATTTCGTCTATAATAAACAGCTCATACGTGTTCTTGCTTTTGAATGACAATGGCCGACAGAAGTATGCGATAATCTTTACTATCCAATCCGCAGCTCGTGGTCTCGCGGTAGTGTTGTCGCTTCCCGAGCATGGGATTCCGGGTTCGATTCCTGGTGGGGTCAGGGATTTTCACCTGCCGCGAGATGACTGGGTGCTGTTGTGTCGTCTTCATCATCATCATTCATCCCCATTACGGAAGGAGGAAGGCAATGGCAAACCACCTCCGCTAGGACCTTGCCTAGTACGGCGCTGCGGGTCTCCCGCATCGTCCGCTACGCTCTGTCAAGGGCCATCATCATCATCATCATCATCATCATCATCATCATCAATCATGCTATAGTAGGGCTTGTTCGTCTACAAACGATAACTTGGGGAGAAGAGCTCATGTTTCTGCTAAGGAATGATTTAATATCAGTATTTTAGGAATCAATACCGTAATATCGGAGTCATTTTCATTCACTGTGTGAGTTTCGTTCACTTGCGTTGTGATGTAATTGTCAGAAATAACACGGAAATTGTAAAATTTCTGCTGCTTCTTTTTAAACACGCAAAATAGGGAGTGAACATTAATAAAACCGACAAGCTGCAGGGACGGATTCCTGACTGGAAGCGGAAGAAAAATGTCCTGTGAACATGTACGCAGAAATGGACGGTCTGTGTGCAACGACAAGAAATCGTTCCGAACACAGTACAGAGCTGCATTCCATCCACGTCACAACAGATGTTTAAAGTGGCCAATATGGGATGCAACGCACGAGTTTACACGTCGCATCGTGGCCTGCCAAACTCTTTCGTCCGTTTCGGCCTCTCTCCGAATAACGCTGTTGAACGGTCTGCACATGAGGAACTGGTTCAGCATACACAACGCTTTTCAGGAGTCCCACGAGGTAAAAATACAGGGGTTCAGGTTCGGCGATCTACCAAGCCATGCTACAGGGCCACTGTGTCCTGTCCAACGTCTGGGGAAGACGTTGAGGTGTCAGCGATCTGTAATGCGGAGTGGGGTGGTGCTCCGTCATGCAGACACCACATAACCTGTCGTATTGCCAAAGGCACATTCTCAAGCAACCGAGCAGGGTATTCTGCAGGAAGTCGAACTACGTTCTTCCGTCGATGCGTTGTGGAATAATAACCAGTCCAATCAAGTGGCCGCCAAAAACCGCTGCCCACGCGTTACTACTGAACCGATGCTCATGAGACGCCTCAATCACTCACCTTCTGTTACCTACAGATGATGATTATGCACATTGATGATGCCAATATTGTTAAGAATGGCCTCGTCAATAAAGAGGACTGATAACAGAAATAATTGTTATGGTCTAGTGCAAAATACATCGACAAAGTCTTTCCGTGGGAAATCCGCTGCTGGTGATCCTTGCACTCGTTGGAGGGGATAGGTAGAGTGTCGATTGTCATGTAGTAGCAGGACACACATAATCGTACATTGGCTTACACCATGTTGGCGGGGATGGTTCCTCTGAAAGGGCACGGCCGACTTCCTTCCCAATCCTTTCCTAATCCGATGAGACCGATGACCACGCTGTCTGGTCTCCTTCCCCAAAACCAACCAACCAACCATGTTGGCGGGCCGCTTGCCTGGAGCTTGCACTAGGGTTCGTCTCATTATCTTGCAGAATCCAGTCCTACAAATCAGGTGTACGCATAACTGGTCTACACGCCGCCTCACTGCACATCGTGTGTCTGATAGGACCCACGGTCACAAAAACGCTCGAAAGGGGCTTGAAATGTTGTGTGATATAGTTGGTGTCTTTGAGGGTATTTGCTTTTGTATAGCCGTGCTGCCTCTGGACCGTTTCCATCTGACCGCCGTACATTAATACCGGATCATTCTCCTGCATCGATGACACAACCTGTAACACACGAGGAACACACGGCACGTGGTCAGAGGAACTTCCATTCGTCAGTGCCATCTACAGTAGCATTTCCGGACACGTGTTCATAAGACCTTTTTTCCTCCGAGTAAGAAATACACTACTGGCCATTAAAATTGCTACACCAAGAAGAAACGCAGATGATAAACGGGTATTCATTGGACCAATATATTATACGAGAACTGACATGTGATTACTTTTTCACTCAATTTTGGTGCATAGATCCTGAGAAATCAGTACCCAGAACAACCACCTATGGCCGTACTAACGGCGTTGATACGCCTGGGCATTGAGTCAAACAGAGCTTGAATGGCGTGTACAGGTACAGCTGCCCATGCAGCTTCAACACGATAGCACAGTTCATCAAGAGTAGTGACTGGCGTACTGTGACGCGTCAGATACTCGGCCACCATTAACCACACGTTTTCAGTTGGTGAGAGATCTGGAGAATGTGCTGGCCAGGGTAGCAGTCGAACATGTTCTGTATCCAGAAAGGCTCGTACAGGACCTGCAACATGCGGTCGTGCATTATGTAGGGTTTCGCAGGGATCGAATGAAGGGTGGAACCACGGGTCGTAACACACCTGAAATGTAACGTCCACTGTTCAAAGTGCCGTTCAATGCGAAGAAGAGGTGACCGAGACGTGTAACCAATGCCACCCCATACCATCAAGCCAGGTGATATGCCCGTATGGCGATGACGAATACACGCTTCCAGTGTGCGTTCACAGCGATGTCGCCAAACACGGATGCGACCATCATGATGCCGTAAAGGGAACCTGGATTCATCCGAAAAAATGACGTGTTGCAATTCGTGCACCCAGGTTCGTCGTTGAGTACACCATCGCAGGCGCTCCTGTCAATGATGCAGCGTCAAGGGTAACCGCAGCCATGGTCTCCGAGCTGATAGTCCATGCTGCTGCAAACTTCGTCGAACTGTTCGTGCAGATGGTTGTTGTCTTGCAAACGTCCCCACCTGTTGACTCAGGGATCGAGACGTGGCTGCACCATTCTTTACAGCCATGCGCATACGATGCCTGTCATCTCGACTGCTAGTGATACGAGGCCATTGGGATTCAGCACGGCGTTGCGTATTACCCTCCTGAACCTACCGATTTCATATTCTGCTAACAGTCATTGGATCTCGACCAACGCGAGCAGCAATGTCGCGGTACCATAAACCGCAATCGCAACAGGCTACAATTCGACCTTTATCAGAGTAGGAAATGTGATGGTACGCATTTCTCCTCCTTACACGAGGCATCACAACAACATTTCACCAGGCAACGCCGGTCAACTGCTGTTTGTGTATGAGAAATCGGTTGGAAACTTTCCTCCTGTCACCACGTTGTAGGTGTCGCCACCGGCGCCAACCTTGTGTGAATGCCCTGAAAAGCTAATCATTTGCATATCACAGCATCTTCTTCCTGTCGGTTAAATTTCGCGTCTGTAGCACGTCATCTTCATGCTGTAGGAATTTTAATGGCCAGTAGTCGGTTTTGTTAATGTTCGCCCTGTGTACTGCACGTCTACCAGGAATTACGACGTACATCCATACAAAATTTGTTTGTCACAAGCCACCACCGCACGGTGTGTGACGGAGGGCGTGCAATAATCTAGCAGAATCAGCCTAGTCTTTCTGTATCCGTTATCCAATTCCTACTACATTCGGGATGGATGTTAAAATGACTCTAAATTTATAAGTGTGGTCATTACGCTGGTTGCAGCGTTACGTCGGCACTTGGCACCTCAGTTTCTCTGTTTATTTATTTGCACACCTTCTTATCTAACCTCAGAGACTGATTACGATTAGACTCTACTACAGAGTATCCCTATAAAGGGAAAGCCTGCTTGGTGACTGGACAGGGTTAGCACGGCTGCAGGCAGCTGCACCTGCCGGTAGAGCATAGAACAATTGTTTTATATGCTTGAAATCTAAATTTCCAAAGAGGAGGGCGGGCTGGTAGCCGCCATGTTGCCGCTCTTCGCGCTTTGAAAAAAGCAGTTAAATATGCCTAAACAGGTTTTGGGAGGAATAAAAGTCATGATTTGAAACATTGAGATGGTGATAAATGTGTCTGGTTTTAAATCTTGTGGAGATGGTAGTACTGGGTTCTCCACATGACGTTCTAGGTAAGGTATTTAGATGAATTTGGGAGTGGAGAGGAAGTTGTAAGAAGAAAGAATGTTGAGGAAAGTACTAGGTAGGGTTAAGACACGGTTTGTAGGTTGTAGGAGCGGGTAGGATTACAGTTATACAGGGAAAGGATGGACTGGAACCTTCATTTGGACTGGATGAGGGAGGGAAGTTGATATTACAGGTGCATTTCAGGTATGATCATGGGCTGGAACTCTGTTAAAATTTGTCTAGAACAGGACACGAAGTGTGTCGGCATGGAGAGAAGGTGGGGCGTGGTGATAGAGACAGGACAACAGGGTGGATGCAATCTGGTACAGTGGTTTTGTTGTGCGGGACACATAGCACTTCCAAAGGTAATCCAGGTTTTCGGGAGGTGTGGAAACTTTAGCAGCTAGTACAGGACATGGGCGGGGAAAGACACACTTGCGGAGGTTCCTTAGTTAGTTTTTCGGTATCCATTAGCACAGCTGTAATAGTAGAGTAGTAGTAAAAGTGGTGGTGGTGATTGTTGTTGGCTGCGCGGGATTAGCCGAGCGGTCTCAGGTGCTGCAGTCATGGACTGTGCGGCTGATCCCGGCGGAGGTTCGAGTCCTCCCTCAGGCCTGGGTGTGTGTGTTTGTCCTTAGGATAATTTAGGTTAAGTAATGTGTATGGTTTAGGGACTGATGACCTTAGCAGTTAAGTCCCATAAGATTTCACACACATTTGAACATTTTTTTATTGCTGTTGTTGATGTTGTTCTGGACTTTAATCCAAAAACTGGTTAAATGCAATTGTCCGTGCCAGTCTCTCCTGAGCAAACCTTTTCATCCCCGCATAACTGCTGAAACCTACACAACTGCGTACTTCACAATTTTTACCTCTTCCCCCAGCCTCCACCTTTCCTACTGACAGTTTCCTCCATTACCAAATTGGCAATTTCTTTATGTCTCAGGATGATAGCTGTCAATCGATTCGTTCTTTTTGTCAAGTTGTGCCATAAATCTCTTTTCTTCCCAATCTCATTGAGTACCTCCACATCAGTTATATGATGTACCCATACAATAGTAAGCATTATTCCGTAACACGGCATTAGAAAACTTCTATTCACTTCTCATGTGAATTATTTGTTCACCACGGCTCACTTCCGTACAACGCTACACTCCAGACAAATACCTGCATATCAGAGACCCCATGACATTTAAACTTATATTTGAAGGTAACAAATTATAGTTACTTTTCTGCTGAAATAGTGAAGATCGTATACCAATTTCAGCGTTTCATTTCCTAAAAAACTTCCTTCTGTCGGAGGTTCGAGTCCTCCTTCAGGCGTGTGTGTGTGTGTGTGTGTGTGTGTGTGTGTGTGTGTGTGTGTGTGTGAGTGTGTGTTGTCCTTAGCGTAAGTTAATTTAAGTTAGATTAAGTAGCGTGTAAGCATGGGGACCGATGATCTCAGTAGTTTGGTCCCATAGGACCTTACCACAAATTTCCAATTTCCTAAACAACTTCCATCAGGAGCGCTCGATTGAATTCGTTTGCATTCATTACCAGTGTTTTTCTTTTGTTGATCTTCGTCTCACATTCTCCCTTCAAGACGCTATCCATCCCATTCATCTGCATTAATAAGTCAACCGCCTCTGACAGACTTACAATATCATCGATATACTCGTACCTGAAAGTTTTAAATTACAACTGCAGCCTCATTTCTATGCTGGCTGTAGATACCGTTTTGTTCGCTGTATTTTGTACCTGCTACCTTCCGAATTTCAGTGGGTGTATATAAGACAACATTCTCAAAAGGTACCTTCAAATTTAATTCTTAGGATCATTAGTGCCTCAAGTGCCCCTCACGAACCAAGTTCTTCTCAAGATCGGCCGTATCAGTTTTTGCGTTTTTTCTGTAATTTTTTAGTGTCAGTATTTCGGCAAGAATGATTTATTAAACTGACGTTTCAGTCAGGTACACATCTATACACGTCTGCCTACATTAGAATAGGGATTATTATATTCTTCTTGTCTCCTACACAGGGTGATTTCAAAATGTTAGTAACTTTCAGGCATGATGAAGAGAGGTAAATGTATCCGTTTGACGTGAGGGATCGTGGTCCGAAAACGATAGAGTCGAAAGTTATATGCGAAAATTGTTTTGATAAACTGACAGTGGAACTTGTTGATAAGATCTTAGGGTAGACAACTTTACGAGGTGGTAATGCGGACCAAACAAGAAAAAAATGTCCAGCAAACGTGAGCTTTAAAATGCACACCATAGGAGCTACAGATACTTGTCAATAGAAAGGATGTGTTTTACGGTAGTGAAGATGTAGAAGTGCTCATAGCTCTTAAGAGAGGCACGTTAGAGCTCTTTTTTGCTAGACTTGTTTGTTGTTTTGATCGATACTCCCTCCTCTGAAGATCGTCTACACTACAACGTTAGAAGAACAATACCGATACATATATTCCACTATCAGAGCTATGTGAACGATGTTCGCTTATAACTACTGATTCTGTCCTTTCTGTACTAGGGCCCCTCAATTCATGTTTATATACACCGAAGGGCCAAAAAAACTGATATAGGCATGCGTATTCAAATACAGAAATTTGTAAACAGACAGAATACGGCGCCGCGGTCGGCAACGCCTATATAAAACAACAAGTGTCTGGCGCAGTTGTTAGACGGATTATTGCTGCTACAATGGCAGGTTGTCAAGATATAAGTGAGTTTGAACGTGGTGTTGTAGTCGGCGCACGAGCGATGGGACGCAGCAACTCCGAGGTAGCGATGAAGTGGGGATTTTCCCGTACGACCATTTCACGAGAGCACCGTGAATATCAGGAATCCGTAAAACATCAGTCTCCGACATCGCTGCGGCCAGAAAAAGATCCTGCAAGAAGGGGACCAACGACGACTGAAGAGAATTGTTCAACGTGACAGAAGTGAAACCCTTCCGAAAACTGCTTCAGATTTGAGTGCGTGCCATCAACAAGTGTCATCGTCGAACCATTCAACGAATCATCATTGATATGAGTTTCCGGAGCCGAAACCCAATCGTTTACGCTTGATGACTGCACGACACAAAGCCTTACGCCTCGCCTCGGCCCGTCAAAGCCGACATTGGACTGTTGATGACTGGAAACATGTTGCCTGGTTGGACGAGCCTCGTTTAAAATTGTATCGGGCGGATGGATGAGTAAAGGTATGGAGACAACTTCATGAATCCACGGCCGCTGCATGCAAACAGGGGACTGCTCAAGCTGGTGGCGGCTCTGTAATGGTGTGGGGCGTGTGTAGTTGGAGTGATCGGAACAAGTGATACGTCTAGATACAACTCTAACAGGTGGAACGTACGAATTTATCCTGTCTGAGTACCTGCATCCATTCATGTCAATTATGCATTCCGACGGACTTGGGCAATTCCACGAGGACAATGCGACACCTCACACGTCCAGAATTGCTATGGAGTGGCTCCAGGAAAACTCTTCAGAGTTTAAACACATCCGCTGACCACCAAACTCCTCAGACATGAACATTATTGAACATATCTGGGATGCCTTGCAACGTGCTGTTCAGTAGAGATCTGCACCCCCTCTCTTACGGATTTATGGACACCGTGCAGGCTTCATGGTGTCAGTTCCCTCCAGTAGTACTTCAGACATTAGTCGTGTTCATGCCACGTCGTGTTGCGGCACTTCTGCATTATAGTGAGAACCATAGGATATTAGGCAGGTGAACCAGTGTCTATGGCTCTTCAGTGTATGTGAACGATGTTCGCCTATAACTTCTGAGTCGGTCCTTTCTGTATTAGGTTCCATTCATTTAAATTTATACAGGGTGGTCCATTGATCGTGACCGGGCCAAATATCTCACGAAATAAGCGTCAGACGAAAACACTAAAAAGAACGAAACTTGTCTAGCTTGAAGGGGGAAACCAGATGGCGCTATGGTTGGCCCCCTAGATGGCGCTGCCATGGGTCAAACGAATATCAACTGCGTTTTTTTAAATAGTAAGCCCCATCGTTTATTACATATTCGTGTAGTACGTAAAGAAATATGAATGTTTTAGTTGGACCACTTTTTTCGCTTTGTGACAGATGGCGCTGTAATAGTCACAAACATATGGCTCACAATTTTAGACGAACAGTTGGTAACTGGTTGGTTTTTTAATTTAAAATACAGAACGTAGGTACGTTTGAACATTTTATTTCGGTTGTTCCAATGTGATACATGTACCTTTGTGAACTTATCATTTCTGAGAACGCATGCTGTTACAGCGTGATTACCTGTAAATACCACATTAATGCAATAAATGCTCAAAATGATGTCCGTCAACATCAAGAGGGAGTAGTTCGCCTTCCGTAATGCTCGCACGTGCATTGACAATGCGCTGACGCATGTTGTCAGGCGTTGTCGGTGGATCACGAAAGCAAATATCCTTCAACTTTCCCCACAGAAAGAAATCCGGGGACGTCAAATCCGGTGAACGAGCGGGCCATGGTATGGTGCTTCGCCGACAAATCCACTTGTCATGAAATATGCTTTCACTACCGCTTCAACCGCACGCGAGCTATGTGCCCGACATCCATCATGTTGGAAGTACATCGCCATTCTATCATGCAGTGAAACATCTTGTAGTAACATCGGTAGAACATTACGTAGGAAATCAGCATACATTGCACCATTTAGATTGCCATCGATAAAATGGGGGCCAATTATCCTTCCTCCCATAATGCCGCATCATACATTAACCCGCCAAGGTCGCTGATGTTCCACTTGTCGCAGCCATTGTGGGTTTTCCGTTGCCCAATAGTGCATATTATGCCAGTTTACGTTACGGTTGTTGGTGAATGACGCTTCGTCGCTAAATAGAACGCGTGCAAAATATCTGCCATCGTCCTGTAATTTCTCTTGTGCACATTGGCAGAACTGCACACGACGTTCAAAGTCGTCGCCGTGCAATTCCTGGTGCATAGAAATGTGGTACGGGTGCAATCGATGTTGATGTAGCATTCTCAACACCGACGTTTTTGAGATTCCCGATTCTCGCGCAATTTGTCTGCTACTGATGTGCGGATTAGCCGTGAAAGCAGCTAAAACACCTACATGGGCATCATCATTTGTTGCAGGGAGTGGTTGACCTTTCACATGTGGCTGAACACTTCTTGTTTCCTTAAATAACGTAACTACCCGGCGAAGGGTCCGGATACTTGGATGATGTCGTCCAGGATATCTAGGAGCATACATATCACACGCCCGTTGGGCATCCTGATCAAAAAAGCCATACATCAACACGATATCGACCTTTTCCGCAATTGGTAAACGGTCCATTTCAACACGGGTAATGTATCACGAAGGCAATACCGTCCGCAGTGGCGGAATGTTACGAGATACCACGTACTTATACGTTTGTGACTATTACAGTGCCATCTATCACAAAGCGAAAAAAGTGGTCCAACTAGAACATTCATATTTCTTTACGTAGTACACGAATATGTAATAATGAATGGGTGTGCCTATTTAAAAAAACGCAGTTGATATCCGTTTGACCTATGGCAGCGTCATCCAGGGGGGCCAACCATAGCGCCATCTGGTTTGCCCCTTCAAGCTAGACGAGTTTCGTTCTTTGATTTTTTTCGTTTGATGCTTATTTCGTGAGATATTTGGCCCGGTCACTATCAATGGACGACCCTGTATATTTTCCCTTCTCCATCATGCATAAAAGCTTGTAACATCATCACGGGATCAACATATATTTTGCACACAAATTGTAATAGTTTCGTCATGATCCCCTCTCCCAAGTGTCTCAATTATTTTGAAGGAGTATCGCCTACTCCAGTACCACAAGATAAGGTTACAAACGAAAGCCGTGATTGTTGCCGTAGCTGTGAATTCAGCCAGAGTTGGCCCGTACACGTGGAGTCACGCCGGCTACATAACTGCCACCCTCACGGGTCAAGGTCAGTCGGTGTCTGGTGGTGGCGGGCGGGAAAGGCGGTCAGTGCAGGGGAAGGCAGAGGGCGTGCCAAACGAGATTAGCCGCGGCGGAAGGTCGCCGCAGTCGCACGGCTTCCGACCGCGGGGCCTCGGCGTGCCGAGTGCCTTCACGTGTCTGCGGGGCATCAGCAGCTGAGCAGAGCAGGGCTGCCTCACAGCCGACAGGCGCTTGTGGCCGCCGATCCCTGTTGATGCCCTCTGGCTAACTGTGAACGCGTGTAGCAACACGGCAATTAACACTACAGTTTGTCCGGTACTAGGCGTTTTGTCTGCCGCGCGCGATCGAGTACAGGCATGTGCTTCGTCTACAACTACATCTACATCTACACCGATTCTCTGCAAATCACATTTCAGTGCCTGAGAGACTGTTCGTCGAACCACCTACCAATTTCTGTTAGCGCGCGGAAAGAACGAATATCTATATCTTTCCGTGTGAACTCTGATTTCCCTTATTTTATCTTGGTGGTCATTTTTCCCCAAGTAGGTCGGAGTCAACAAAACATTTTCGCATTCGGAGGATAAAATTGGTGATTGGAATTTCGTGAAGAGATTCCTCCACAACGAAAAACCATCCCAAATCCTGCATCATTTCAATGACACTCTCTCCCTATTTGGCGTAAATACAAAACGTGCTGCCCTTCTTTGAACGCCGGCCCGAGTGGCCGAGCGGATCTAGGCGCTACACTCTAGAACCGCGCGACCGCTACAGTCGCAGGTTCGAATCCTTCCTCGGGCATGGATGTGGGTGATGTCCTTAAGTTAGTTAGGTTTAAGTAGTTCTAAGTTCTAGGGGACTGATGACCACAGATGTTAAGTCTCATAGTGCTCAGAGCCATTTGAACCATTTTTTTGTTACATTTTCTAAGTGTCCTGCTAATACCACGCAGTCTTTGATTAGCTTCTCCACAACACTTACTATGTGTTGCTTCCCATTTAAGTTGTTCATAATTGTAATTAGTAGGTATTTAGTTGAGTTTACGGCCTTTAGATTAGACTGATTTATCGTGTAACCGAGATTTATCGAGTTTCTTTTAGCACTCATGTGGATGACCTCACACTTTTCGTTATTTAGGGTCAACTGCCACTTTTCGCACGGATCAAATATCTTTTCTAAATCGTTTTGCACTTTGTTTTGATTTTCTGATGACTTTATTAGTCGATAAACGACAGCGTCATCTGCAATCAACCGAAGACGGCTGCTCAGATTGTCTCCAACGTCGTTTATATAGATAGGGAACTGCAAAGGACCTATAACACTACCTTGGGGAAAGCGAGAAATCACTTCTGTTTTACTCGGTGTTTTCCGTCAATTACTACGAACTGTGACCCCTCTGACAAGAAATCACAAATCCAGTCACATAACAGAGACGATATTCCATAAGCACGCAACTTCACTACGAGCCGCTTGTGTGGTACAGTGTCAAAAGCCTTCCGGAAATCCAGAAATACGGAATAGATCTGAAATCCCTTGTCAATAGCACTCAACACTTCATGTGAATAAAGAGCTAGTTGTGTTTCACAGAACGATGTTTTCTAAACCCATGTTAATTATGTGTCAATAGAGCGTTTTGTTAGAGGTAATTCATAATGTTCGTACACAATATATGTTCAAAATACTGCTGCATATCAATATGAGCCTATATTTTGGTGGATTACTCCTACTACCTTTCTTGAATATTGGTGTGACCTGTGCGAATTTCCAGTACATATAGGTACGGATTTTTCGTCGAGCGAACGGTTATAAATGATTGTTATGAATGGAGCTATTGCACCAGCATACTCTGAAAGGAACTCAAATGGTATACAGTCTGGACCATAATACTTGCTTTTATTAAATGATTTAAGTTGCTTCACTACTTTGACGTTATCTACTTCCATATTACTCACGTTGGCAGTTGATTCGAAGTCCGGAATATTTATTTCTGCTTGTGTCGGCTTGTGTATGTATGAGTAATTTATGCACCATCTAATCTCCTACAATTTCTACTTACTTAACACACCCAACATCCAATCCAGACTGCTGGTTGTTGAGCGTAGCGTTACCAACGTACTTTCCGTAACAGGCATCACTAGGGTGGTGGTGGTGGTGGTGGGGGTACTTTATGCCTATCCTAAAAAAGTTAAAAAAATAAGTTCGTTAACTATTCTTGACTTACATTCACAACATACCTTTTAAATAAAGAAGTTCTGATGCGTAAAGTAGGGTTCAAAACCTTAAAGTATCTTATACCATACTCTTAGCAACAACAATGCATTTTCAATAATTTTAAGTAACGTGTACTACTATGGGGGGGGGGGGGGAATCCTATATTTTATGGCCAGCACAAAACACTTTAAAAATGCAAATTTCGTTCGTTTTTGTTGACTTTCACTCACTACATATTTTTTACAGAGATTTCGATATGTAAGTAACGTCATGCACCTGAAAATATTCAATAATTTTCATTGTGAAAAGTGATATTTAGTAAAACAAGTTTTTGGGTTTAGTTTAAAACAGTTATGGAATCTGGTAAAAGAATTCATTAAAAACAAACATTTCTTTTTTCAAAACTTTAAATTGTACAATAACTGACTGGATTATAATATTTTCAAAAGTTGGGCGTAAAGTACACTCCCCATCCCCCTAGGTACTGCAGAGGTTAAAGTTACGATATCATGTAGGCGGCAAACAACAACCGGCAAACTGACAGGGAGTGTACTGCATGCTAAGATACTCAGAAGATCAGCGTTTAAGCGCGACCGCACGAAGGAGGAATCACCTCACCTGCATTCTGTAGGTAATAAAATATTGCGCAGCGGATCTGTCTTTCAGAAATCGCATTTGAATGTTAGCTGTTTGTGTAAAGATTGTGTTATGCCTCGTGTGAGAAGGAGAAGCATCTGCCAGCCCGTGACGGGATTCGGCAGCGGCAGCATCTCGTCCTGTCAAGACTCCGGTTTATCGTTCCACGATATTGCTCCTCGCGCTGGTCGGCGCTGTCACGTGAATATCGAGTCATGGGTTGAGAAGAGCCGTGCTCAGCGCCATGTAGATGCCCGTAGAGGACAGACATGCTGTCCGCTCGGTCGTGCAATATCGCGTACTCATATCGTGTACCCTGAATAGAGAAACGAGCTTTTTTGCAGCAAGAGAAGTGCAGAGTTGGCCAAAAGTGACTAAGTGGTTACAATTGTGAATAATTTCTTTATTAATCATTAGCTTCCATTGGAATTTCACAGATTTAAAGCCCAAGACCTGGTGATTTTCTTACATATTTGTCGAATATAATATCAGCTAAGTTTAGGAAAAAAGAAGAAAGGGAAAAGTTATTGACAGTTACTTCGGAAATTCTGGCGCACCTCGTATTTACACGAACAGTGCGACGACGTGTGGAGCACTACGGACTGTCAGAAGGTGACATTAGGGATCCCCACACGGACACTCTAAACACGTGATTTATGAACAGCCACGCAGACCCGCGCGCAAGAATTCCCTAGTGAACACATCTGAAGTAATCAGCCAGGTGTGCGGTTAAGCCGCCGGTTAGATGCGCGCCGTTCCTGCGCGACAGCGCATTTAGAAGTACACTTCTGGCGTGCGGTGTTGTCACGCAGACCTTTGTGGGCTCTCTCGCTGACGGTTCTTTCAGTTGCCTACGGTACGCGACGGGACTCCTATGCAGACAGTACCCCACACAATCATGGTGGATTGCCATTGCTGGACCAAGACATTTTTGACGGAGTTTATAAATAATCTACAAAATGAGATACTACATAAATCAGGACTATATAAATCAGGATTTAAAGACTGAAGCTTATGATAAGTAACGGCGTCTTGTAATGCAGTTTTCCTCGAAGCGAACCGGAATTTTGTTGCACGGCTTCTCTTAATAGTTTTGCAATCAATATCGTAATTATTTGGTCGAGGCAAGTAGCAGCGGCGAGGCTGTTTACTCGTTTTTAAGCAGTGACGTCACTAAAAATTAACTTGGATCTCTGTGAGAATTTCCTTGCATGTAATTTTCGGCAATTTCTTAAATAAAAAGTATATTAATAAGGTAGCCAATACTTGTGACGGTAGTTGTACTCCATATGTTTCAATATTTTATCCGTCTTCAGCAACTGTAGTCGTACATCTTCATCTACATCATTACTCTGCAATTCACATTTAAGTACTTGGCAGAGGGTTCATCGAACCACAATCATACTATCAGTCTACCATTTCACTCCCGAACAGCGCGCGGGAAAAAAGAACACCTAAACCTTTCTGTTCGAACTCTGATTTCTCTTATTTTATTTTGATGATCATTCCTACCTATGTAGATTGGGCTCAACAAAATATTTTCGAATTCGGAAGAGAAAGTTGGTGACTGAAATTTCGTAAATAGATCTCGCCGCGACGAAACACGTCTTTGCTTTAATGACTTCCATCCCAACTCGCGTATCATATCTGCCACACTCTCTCCCCAATTACATGATAATACAAAATCAGCTGCCCTTTTTTGCACCCTTTCGATGTCCTCCGTCAATCCCACCTGGTAAGGATCCCACACCGCGCAGCAATATTCCAACAGAGGACGAACGAGTGTAGTGTAAGCTGTCTCTTTAGTGGACTTGTTGCATCTTCTAAGTGTCCTGCCAATGAAACGCAACCTTTGGCTCGCCTTCCCCACAATATTATCTATGTGGTCTTTCCAACTGAAGTTGTTCGTAATTTTAACACCCAGGTACTTAGTTGAATTGACAGCCTTGAGAATTGTACTATTTATCGAGTAATCGAATTCCAACGGAATTCTTTTGGAACTCATGTGGATCACCTCACACTTTTTCGTTATTTAGCGCCAACTGCCACCTGCCACACCATACAGCAATCTTTTCTAAATCGCTTTGCGACTGATACTGGTCTTCGGATGACCTTACTAGATGGTAAATTACAGCATCGTCTGTGAACAACCTAAGAGAACTGCTCAGATTGTCACCCAGGTAATTTATATAGATCAGGAACAGCAGAGGTCCCAGGACGCTTCCCTGGGGAACACCCGATATCACTTCAGTTTTACTCGATGATTTGCCGTCTGTTACTACGAACTGCGACCTTCCTGACAGGAAATCACGAATCCAGTCACACAACTGAGACGATACCCCATAGGCCCGCAGCTTGATCAGAAGTCGCTTGTGAGGAACGGTGTCAAAAGCTTTCCGGAAATCTAGAAATACGGAATCAACTTGAGATCTCCTGTCGATAGCGGCCGTTACTTCGTGCGAATAAAGAGCTAGCTGCGTTGCACAAGAACGGTGTTTTCTGAAACCACGCTGATAACGTATCAATAGATAGTTCCCTTCGAGGTGATTCATAATGTTTGAATATAGTATATGCTCCAAAACCATACTGCAAACCGACGACAGTGACATAGGTCTGTAGTTCGATGTATTACTCCTACTACCCTTCTTAGTTTCGAGCACTTCACGCCCTTCTTCAGAAGGTTATACCTATCGTATCATTTGCAAGTGTCAATAATAAAGTGCATACAGCAAAATGACAAGGTCCTAAAAAATATGCGGTAGAAATAAGTAAAATACCACTGAATCCATTAATACAATAAGAGCTCTTAGCTGTCTACATGTACTTCACAGTACTGCACAAAACTAGTACAAAGAAGCGAAACAATAAGTGCTGTAAATTTTGACTACACAGCTTTGACTACATAGCTGCAACCACTACTGCTGTAGTTCCAGTAATAATACGTGTACGATTGGTTTTCGCACGCAACATGGCTGCAATTAACCTAAGCGCCGTGTACACGCCGCACAAGGCTTTAGATCTGACGAAACTTCAGACGCCACTCTCTTACGCGCGTACTGGCGCGCAGGTTTCCCAAGTATTTACACGCAGACGTTTCTCCGTCGCACTCCTGGAAGCCGACTTGCTCTTAAGCAAGTTTCACTCCCACTCCACGCATCTGCGCTCCACGGTTGTCACTGCTCCTCTTGACGCGCCAGCAAAGAGAAGCGCGCTAGCCCAGGGACAACACAGGACACAAGAGCAGCACCACGGCGTATGATGAGACGAGTGCTGGTTCCACGTATAGCACTGTGACTGAAAGCTCCGAAGACAGACAGCGTTTCAAAAAAATGGTTCAAATGGCTCTGAGCACTATGGGACTTAACATCTGTGGTCATCAGTCCCCTAGAACTTAGAACTACTTAAACCTAACTAACCTAAGGACATCACACACATCTATGCCCGAGGCAGGATTCGAACCTGCGACCGTAGCAGTTGCGCGGCTCCGGACTGAGCGCCTAGAACCACGAGACCACCGCGGCCAGGAGACAGCGTTTCAGTTTGTATTAGTGATCGTCACACAGATGCAGTACTTGGCGTTGTGGTACGGTGTGCCACTGGGTGCGGAACATGAGCAAATCTGGTTCTCATAACCAATGATTTGGGTATCAGCCGTTACAAGGTTGTTTCAAATGGTTCTAAGCACTCCGGGACTTAACATCTGAGGTCATCAGTCCCCTAGACTTAGAACTTCGTAACCTAACTAACCTAAGGACACCACACACATCCATGCCCGAGGCAGGATTCGAACCTGCGACCGTAGAAGCAGCGCGGTTCCGGACTGAAGCGCCTTGAACCGCTCAGCCATCAGCCGTTACATTTCCTAAGTGTCAAGGCCGTTTTCCGCGCCCAGCTTCGAGATCTCTGTATCGTTATCATTCAACAAGGTAACTAAAGACTGCAACATGCCTGTCCTGTCTTGAACTTCATCAATGTAGAAGCTGTTCTACCGTTTCCGTGGCCACTATGTTCTCCAGATCTACAATCCACTGTATATATCTAACTATGGGTTGACGAGAGACAGGCAACCTATCAATCGGCAGCCACTACGATTCAGTAACTATGGCATACAAGTTAAGCACCACGTGAAGATATATCCGTGTCTGTCACCTAAGAAGCTCTGTTACAATCTAAGGTAAGACAGAGTACATTCACTGTTGCTGTGAGATATGTTGTGGGCTGGCAGGAGAGCCAACCCGGATTACTAGAGGAAGCCGAAAGGCACGCGTTTTAGCTCACGCAGGCTGGCGTGAGGTCTGGAACAGGACAAGGAAATTAGAATATAAAAAAACGGACGTAGCTGGTGGAATGCTTAACTTTAATCCGTAAATGGTGAACGTCGGTCTGACGGTACATGATTAACAAGATCAATAGCAACTGATAATGGCGCCTTGCTAGGTCGTAGCAAATGACGTAGCCGAAGGCTATGCTAACTATCGTCTCGGCAAATGAGAGCGTATTTTATCAGTGAACCATCGCTAGCAAAGTCGGCTGTACAACTGGGGCGAGTGCTAGGAAGTCTCTCTAGACCTGCCGTGTGGCGGCGCTCGGTCTGCAATCACTGATAGTGGCGACACAGGGTCCGACGTATACTAACGGACCGCGGCCGATTTAAAGGCTACCACCTAGCAAGTGTGGTGTCTGGCGGTGACACCACAAGATACGTATCAATTCAGTCACATATTATATATTTAGTCATATATTATACTATAGTAGGTACAATGAAGATGTGTATCGGCGGTTTAAGGAAGCAGATATTTGGAGAGTGATTGCGAGAAGAACGCTAGAGTGGGCAGGACAAGTTCTCCGAGCAGAGGATACTCTCCCTAAGAAAGTATTAGTACTGTAGTCAACTGGTAGACATTCAAGAGGTCGTCCGCGAACGAGCTGGAAAGACAAAACTTCAGTGACGTGGAACAAGCAGATTCCACAGCCAGCACAGAGGATGCCAGAGAAAGAAATACAAAGAGGTGGCGAAACTCAGTACGAAACACCGTAATATCGTGTCGGCCTCCTTTTGCAGCACGTTGTGCAGAAAGTCGACGAGGCATGGACTCAGTCGTTTGAAGTCCCTTGCAG
The DNA here is from genome assembly GCF_023864275.1 of Schistocerca cancellata. NCBI lineage: Eukaryota > Metazoa > Arthropoda > Insecta > Orthoptera > Acrididae > Schistocerca > Schistocerca cancellata. Next base: position 811,637,827 of record NC_064628.1, read on the forward strand.
GAATATTGAGCCATGCTGCGTCTATAGCCGTCCATGACTGTGACAGTGTTGCCGGCACAGGATTTTCTGCACGAATTCTACTCTCCATTATGTCCCAAAAATGTTCTGTGGTGTTCATATCGGGCAACCTGGGTGGCCAAACCATTCGCTCGAAGTGTCCAGAATATTCTTCACACAAATCGCGAACGATTATGGTCCGGTGATAAGGCGCATTCTCATCCATAAGCATTCCATTGTTGTTTGGGATATGAAGTCCATGAATGACTGCAAATAGTCTCCAGGTAGCCAAACATAACCATTTCCAGGCAATAATGTGTTCAGTAGGAGCAAAGGACACAGTCTATTCCAGGTAAACGCAGCCCACTCCATTATGGAGCCGCCATCAGCTTAGACAGTGCCTTGTTGACGACTAGGTTCCATGGCTTTGTGGGGTCTGCGCCACACTCGAGCCCTACCATCAGCTCTTACCAACTGAAATCGGGTCTCATTTGACCATGCCACGGTTTTCCAGTCGTCTAGGTTACAACCGATATGGTTACGAACACAGGAGAGGCGGTGCAGGTGGTGCCCTGCTGTTGCCAAGGGAAGTCTCGTCGGTCGGTCTGCTGTAGTGCCCCATTAACGCCAAATGTCGCCGCACTCCCCTAACGGATACTTTCGTCGTACGCCGCGCATTGATTTCTGCGGTTATTTCATTCTGTGATGCTTGTCTTAGCACTGACAACTCTACGCAAATGCCGCTGTTCTCGGTCGTTAAATGAAGGCCGTCAGCCACTGCGTTGTCCGTAGTGTCAGTTAATAACTGAAATTTGGTATTCTCGACAGACTCTTGACACTGAGGATCTGGGAATACTGAATTCACTAACGATTCCCGAAATGGAATGTCTCAGGCGTTTAGCTCCAGCTGCCACTCCGCGTTCAAAGTCTATTAATTCCCGTTGTGCGGACATAATCACGTTGGAAGCCGTTGCACTTGAATCACCTGAATACAAATGACAGCTCAGCCAATCGACTACCCTTTTATACGCGATACTTCCCACATCTTTATATGGGTATATCGCTATTCCACGACTTTTGACACTTCAGTGTAAGAGGACAAACATGTGTAATCAGTTTTTGTGATGCTACAGATTTATTTAGTTGTGATTCGTGGATTGGATGTGTTGATCGTAATGTTACGTTTTTACGGTTATGGATTTGTACATTTTTGTCTTCTGCACTGAGCCTAAATGGTCTCCTTATGTCCAATAAATGATGGCTGTGATGATGATGACTATATTATATACATACAATAATTAAAAATTCATTATTTGCTAACTTTTCTGGTGTTGTAGTATGAATGGCTAGCAGTGACTTTTCTCTTTCTTCCCCTTCTTTTTCTTATTATTCATGTTTCTGCGCTCCTGAACCACACGATGTACAAAAAGAGGTATTTGTAAGGTTTCTTTTGCTTTTCTTAGAATTTTTTTGAATATTTGTTCCATCTACTACGCGTCTGAAGAGTCGTTTGATGCAGCTCTACACACTACTCTATCCTGTGTAAGCCTCTTCATCTCCGAACAACTATTGTAACCGACATCTATTTGGAACTGCTTACCTTATTCACCCCTTGGTCTTCTCCTACACAAACTGAGCTCAAGACCAGAGCGTCAGCAAGCAACTACACCTACCACTGGACCATAGAGCACCTGTTTCACTTGTATGAAATCAACACTACTGGTCATTAAAATTGCAACACCAAGAAGAAATGCAGATGATAAACGGGTATTCATTGGACAAATATATTATGCTAGAACTGACATGTGATTACATTGTCACGCAGTTTGGGTGCATAGATCCTGAGAAATCAGTACCCAGAACAACCACCTCTGGCCGTAGTAACGGTCTTGATACGCCTGGGCATTGAGTCAAACAGAGCTTGGATGGCGTGTACAGGTACAGCTGCCCATGCAGCGTCAACACGATACCACAGTTCATTAAGAGTAGTGACTGGCGTATTGTGACGAGCCAGTTGCTCGGCCACCATTGACCAGACGTTTTCAATTGGAGAGAGATCTGGAGAATGTGCTGGCCAGGGTAGCAGTCGAACATTTCCAGTATCCAGAAAGGCCCGTACAGGACCTGCAACATGCGGTCGTGTATTATCCTGCTGAAATGTAGGGTTTCGCAGGGATTGAATGAAGGATAGAGCCAAGGGTCGTAACACATCTGAAATGTAACGTCCACTGTTCAAAGTGCCGTCAATGCGAACAAGAGGTGACCGAGACGTGTAATCAATGGCACCCCATACCATCACGCCGGATGATACGCCAGTATGGCGATGACGAATACACGCTTCCAATGTGCGCATGGCGATGTCGCCAAACACGGATGTGACCATCATGATGCTGTAAACAGAACCTGGATTCATCTGAAAAAATGACGTTTTGCCATTCGCGCACACAGGTTCGTCGTTGAGTACACCATCACAGGCGGTCCTGCCTATGATGCAGCGTCAAGCGTAACCGCAGCCATGGTCTCCGAGCTGATAGTCCATGCTGCTGGAATGTCACAAACCTTGAGGACACTCAATGAACACGCGCCAAATTCCAGCAAAGATAATGGGCTGTTTGCTCAGCATGGTTGTACATCACAGAAGGTATTCAAAATGTTGACCACCGCATTCAGCACAGGCTTCAAAAGATCTTCTGGTCCTTTCTACCAAGTACAGCAGGCACCTAGCGAATCTTATCAGACGCTGCAAGAACCCCGGAGAAGAGTTTTGCTTTCTCGATAACTGCTGTCACGTACACGAGCCTTTTGATATGCGCTCATAAAATTAAAAAAAAGGGAAATTGTTTTATCCATTATGGGTGAGGATCACTGAGACTGTGATGAATAAATTTTCTTGGAATTACTACAATCAGTCGCCTTTTATTTTTTTCTTCAATTTTTATTATCCCATTACCTGTTTCGAGCCGCCTAGCTATTCATCGTCAGAAAGTTCCTATTTATTGATTGCTTACAGCACTGTGGGATTCGTGTAGCTGTGGCAGGATGTATAAACGAAACATGTAAGCACTGAGTGTCGCGAGAATTATTCACATTATGAGATCGATTTTGTCGCGTTGCTTACAGTTATAAGTATCCGTTGGTTGGTTGCTGGTGTACACAGTATTCTGAAAAAAAAAAAACATGAATGTTGTCTAGTGACGTTAATGAAAATAATCGCAGGCACCAGATCAGAGGAGCGAGGTGAGAATTTAGCTGGGTCTCCCCTTCCCATAAAACGCCTGGGATACGTGACATTGACTACTTTACAGACTTGCACAGGTAAGTGTGCAGTTGCTCCGTCCAATAGAATCCAACCTTACGTGCACAGTGTACTATCTTTTCTGAACTTAAGGCGCGTGTGTTTTAACTGTTCTTGTTGTTCGTGACACTCTAAACCTTTGAGAGGCTCAAAATTTCTTCGAAGCTCATATGTTTTTCTCCCAGAGTTGTTATACTTCGACGCATCGATCAGCTCCTTCAATCTGTACACATTCTTTTGAATTGAATGGCTCTGAGCACTATGGGACTTAACAGCTATGGTCATCAGTCCCCTAGAACTTAGAACTACTTAAACCTAACTAACCTAAGGACAGCACACAACACCCAGCCATCACGAGACAGAGAAAATCCCTGACCCCGCCGGGAACCCGGGCGTGGGAAGCGAGAACGCTACCGCACGACCACGAGATGCGGGCTTTTTCTTTTGAATTACTCTTTATATTATTTTGCGTGAGAAAAGAGTAAGTACTGATCTGTTGTCGGCTTCTGTTAAAATTGAAGTCTGATTAAGGAAATAAGTTGATACAGAAAATCAGGAGGCGCCTTTCACAACTCGTTTTTCAGTCCTGCAATTGTGACCCTGAGCTGATGAACCAACACTATTAACTTGCATGACTAATACTAATGAACAACCAACAGCTACTGTTTAGAATGATCTTTCCATCTCTAATACTAAGATACAGTTTCGCTAGCGCGCCATTAAATACAAGACAATTCAAAATGAAGGCAGTGATTATAAATGGCTATAGCTATTTAATGCAGTGGATACGTCAGTAATGATTAGAAAGGATGTGAAAGGAAGTTCGAAGAAACTGGTTTATGCATTCCATATAAGTGTTCAACATAGCACCCCCTGGTCATATGGGCAGCATCTCAGCGATAATCCCTTCTGAAGGCTGAGTCGTCGACAAGAGCATATAGAAATGCGCATTTCGAGTTCCGAAATTGATTTCACCAAGGAACACACGTACAGAAGGTCTTTGATATGATTATTTAAAAAGAAATGCATGGGCATCAGGTCCGGGCTTCTAGATGACTAAGGGCTGAACACAGCATCGTCATGTCATGCACAATCGGTGCAGCGGAACGGAAACTGTTGACTTAAAAATGTGCGAAGGTGCACAGTCCAACGCGCATACACCATCTTCCTGAAAGATGTGAAGCATGGATTCGATATCAACCTATGGCAATCAGCCATTCATCGAACATGTCTAGGCAAACCTTTATTGAATCAATTAGCTCAAATTAACCTTCAGTTATAAATCACGTGCATGTACCGGCTTCCAATTATTCGCGCTTGCGCAACGATCAAAATTTTGAACTTCGTTTTACATTCTCTGCAATTCGTTTCGATGTTTCGCTGTGCATAAAACAGCTATAACCGTTTTTAGTAATTGCTATATTCGTATTGAACTGGACGTGTGTATTCGTCACACACAAGTATAATGAAAAAGTTGGCTTGGTTCTTTTGTTTATCGACGAGAGGTCGCGTGTTTTGTGTATCAAATGGCTCTGAGCACGTCTGTGGTCATCAGTCCCCTAGAACTTAGAACTACTTAAACCTAACTAACCTAAGGACATCACACACATCCATGCCCGAGGCAGGATTCGAACCTGCGACCGTAGCAGTCGCGCGGCTCCGGACTGAGCGCCTAGAACCGCTAGACCACCGCGGCCGGCTGTTTTGTGTATCTCTGAAACTAAGTCGCCTAGTGCGGTTGACGCTTTTTCCTTATATCTGGCGCTCTGGATTACTAGGAAACAGCAAGAACTATTTCAGCTTTATCGCTTTAAGACACTAATGCCTCGCAAAAACCAAGTACAGGGTTGCTTATACACACACACACACACACACACACACACACACACACACACACACACACACATATATATATATATATATATATATATATATATATATATGAAGACAGTAACTTGTCCTCGCAAGAACAGTTACTGTTGATGACCGTGCAGCTTTTCCCTCGAATAAATGATAACTGACAACTTCAGCTGCCGACAGATGTTGATATACCTCGATGTGGACAGCTGAAAATGTGTGGCCCGACCGGGACTCGAACCCGGGATCTCCCGGTCGGGGCACACATTTTCAGCTGTCCACATCGAGGTATATCAACAACATCTGTCGGCAGCTGAGGTTGTCAGTTATTGATCGCTTATACATATTTCCGGGGTTCCAGAAGACGATTGCGCGAAAACTACCACAAAACATATAGGCAACAGACACACATCAATGTACGGAGCATCTCTCCAAGTTTTTAGCCCATATTGCAAGTGCTCAGTATGGACAGCATTTGTGACGTGCAAAATGTCTATACTGACGGAAAAGCACGTGCATATAATGCAGTGGCGTTCTGGGTTTGATAACCATTTGGGTTGGAGATCTATTTCGCTCGGGGTTTCTGTGTTTGCGTTGGTCTACTCATCGACATGTACGTCGGTGAAGTGGTGTCAAATAAAAAGACCAGCACTAGGTGGCCGAACTACCTCAGATAATACCCGAAAGGGTTACACATTAACTGATATGATAGTAAATCACAGGTTTTTGATATTTTACCGCTTGGTGCATTTTTGAACGCAAATACAATGAAAATTATTTGTTTGTTCGGAATACTGCCAGTCTGTCCGTCTGCTTTGTTGGGTGGTAACGTGCTCGCCTCAAATGCAAGCGGGCCCGGGTTCGATTCCCAGCCTGGTTGGAGATCTTCTCCGCTGGGTGTTGTGCTGTCATCATCATCATTTCATCCTCATCACCGGCGCGCAAGTCGCCCAATGTGGCGTCGACTGAAATGAGACTTGCACTTGGCGGCTGAACTTCCCCGGATGGGGCCTCCCGACCAGCAATGCCATACGCTCATTTCATTGCCACTTTAAACAACTTTGCATGCTGAACACATGAGCGGTACACAGTCTCTAGTTTCCAGAGTTTGCATTATTCAGCATAATGCGGGGAAACAAGTAGGTAACGGTTGAGTCGAGCCGCAGCCTAGGGTGATGGTAGTAGTTGATGAGTAGTAGGGAGAGGGCGTGCTATCACGGCAGAATGAGCAGCTTGGATAGCGAATGTGCCGCACAGAGATGTCTATTTGAGATTTTCCATGATGGCTGAGGACGAAGGATGATTTTTAAGATGATTGTATAAAGAGATAGCACTTCAGAAGAAGATAATTTATTTTCATTTTGCTAGCTGCAAGCGCGAGTTCAGTAATTACTGCTCTGTAAATATTTAATTGTTGGTAATCAGAGTGAACAATCAATCATGTGATCAATATTCCAGTTATTTAATTTAAAAGTACCTCCTTCTGTCATTGTTAAACACTTGGCAAAGCATATTCTCACTGTTCAAAGAAAAATGTGTCTGGTAAATTTTGCACCGTCACGCCTTGTACTTTTGCGTGAATAGTAATTAATGATTTTGAAAAGAGGATGAAAAAGTATTTTGGTAAAACAGCAATTTAAAACAAATAAGAATGAGAAGGCAAACTGCTGCGTAGTGGTTTATTTCAGCTTATCATTCTTGCAGTGCAACTCGAGCAGGAAAAAATGAAAAAAAAATGTTCAGATGTGTGTGAATTCCTAAGGGACCAAAATCCTGAAGTCATCAGTCCTTAGACTTACACACTACTTAAACTAACTTATGCTAAGAACAACACACACACACACCTATGTTCGAGGGAGGACTCGAACCTCCGGCGGGAGGGCCAGAGCAGAATCAAGTTATCGTTTGAAAGGCAAAAAATTTTTGTAGGGTCTAACTGTATACACTCCTGTAAATTGAAATAAGAACACCGTGAATTCATTGTCCCAGGAAGGGGAAACTTTATTGAAACATTCCTGGGGTCAGATACATCACATGATCACACTGACAGAACCACAGGCACATAGACACAGGCAACAGAGCATGCACAATGTCGGCACTAGTACAGTGTATATCCACCTTTCGCAGCAATGCAGGCTGCTATTCTCCCATGGAGACGATCGTAGAGATGCTGGATGTAGTCCTGTGGAATGGCTTGCCATGCCATTTCCACCTGGCGCCTCAGTTGGACCAGCGTTCGTGCTGGACGTGCAGACCGCGTGAGACGACGCTTCATCCAGTCCCAAACATGCTCAATGGGGGACAGATCCGGAGATCTTGCTGGCCAGGGTAGTTGACTTACACCTTCTAGAGCACGTTGGGTGGCACGGGATACATGCGGACGTGCATTGTCCTGTTGGAACAGCAAGTTCCCTTGCCGGTCTAGGAATGGTAGAACGATGGGTTCGATGACGGTTTGGATGTACCGTGCACTACTCAGTGTCCCCTCGACGATCACCAGTGGTGTACGGCCAGTGTAGGAGATCGCTCCCCACACCATGATGCCGGGTGTTGGCCCTGTGTGCCTCGGTCGTATGCAGTCCTGATTGTGGCGCTCACCTGCACGGCGCCAAACACGCATACGACCATCATTGGCACCAAGGCAGAAGCGACTCTCATCGCTGAAGACGACACGTCTCCATTCGTCCCTCCATTCACGCCTGTCGCGACACCACTGGAGGCGGGCTGCACGATGTTGGGGCGTGAGCGGAAGACGGCCTAACGGTGTGCGGGACCGTAGCCCAGCTTCATGGAGACGGTTGCGAATGGTCCTCGCCGATACCCCAGGAGCAACAGTGTCCCTCATTTGCTGGGAAGTGGCGGTGCGGTCCCCTACGGCACTGCGTAGGATTCTACGGTCTTGGCGTGCATCCGTGCGTCGCTGCGGTCCGGTCCCAGGTCGACGGGCACGTGCACCTTCCGCCGACCACTGGCGACAACATCGATGTACTGTGGAGACCTCACGCCCCACGTGTGGAGCAATTCGGCGGTACGTCCACCCGGCCTCCCGCATGCCCACTATACGCCCTCGCTCAAAGTCCGTCAACTGCACATACGGTTCACGTCCACGCTGTCGCGGCATGCTACCAGTGTTAAAGACTGCGATGGAGCTCCGTATGCCACGGCAAACTGGCTGACACTGACGGCGGCGGTGCACAAATGCTGCGCAGCTAGCGCCATTCGACGGCCAACACCGCGGTTCCTGGTGTGTCCGCTGTGCCGTGCGTGTGATCATTGCTTGTACAGCCCTCTCGCAGTGTCCGGAGCAAGTATGGTGGGTCTGACACACCGGTGTCAATGTGTTCTTTTTTCCATTTCCAGGTGTGTATTTGGGCTGAATATTAGGAACAGTTTTCAATCAGTGATATTTCTTATAAATTCAAGAGTTGCATTTTTGTAATTGGGCACATTTAAATTACGTAAATGTTCATTATACTGAGTGTTCTTGTGTGTCATTCCTTTTATGCAGTCTAATTTACTGTCAGATGCATTTCAGATTAATTAAAATCACGTCCCTAAAATATAATTTGCGTAAATAAGATCACGTTTATAAGTAGGAAGGGTCTGATGACTTGACAGAAGAGGAATGGGGGTTTGATCTTGGAGAAGAGACCAAACAGTGAGTACATCGGTCTCATCGGAGTAGGGAAGGATGGGCAAGGAAGTCGACTGTGCCCTATCGAAGGAACCAGCCCAGCATTTGCCTGAAGCGATTTCGGGAACTCACGGAAAACATAAATCAGGATGGCCAAACGCGGAACTGAACCGTAGTCATCCCGAATGCGAATCCAGTGTGATAACCACTGCGCCACCTCGCTCGGTTTATAACTAGGGTAGTTACGCTTATTCTAGATCACTAACTGTAATCGAAATTTAGAAGTCAGACAGCTTTCACATTGTTAGGGAGAAATTCAGTTACACAGAATTTCAGCATACACATTCCAATGAACATGCAACTTTCATGCCATACCATCATTCCATTACATTGACGTTGCAAAAGTTGCGACGTCAGTAGCTCGCTTTGTAAATCTCTTGAATGGGCTGCCTATCTGCAAGGGCAAACTAATTCGATGCGACGATATGGACCGGACTTTTTACCTACATGTTCTGTTATGCCTGGCCCATAGTGGTGGCTCTTCGTCGAAGACTTACAAGCTGAAATTTGGTGAGAGGCTCGGCGATCAGTCCCAGACGGGTGCGTGTCCTCCTCTACCGTACGGCGGCATAAGTATGCGGTATGGAGAAGCATGAGGTAAGCGCATCGCTCTCCCGGCCGCTGTCGGTTCTTCAGACCTCTGGAGCCACTGTTTCTCAATCAAGCAGCTGCTAAGTCGGCGTTAGGAGGTTGAATTAACCCCACCCCAGTCTTCCCAACAAGGGAAATGGAAAAAAAGACATTCAAGCACCGAAAATTGGACCCAGGTCATTCGCATGGTAGTCACACATACTGGCCATTTTCTTTCTCTCTATTTGTCTTTCAGTCTACTTTTCGTCGCTTTTGTCAGTGTTTCTGTGCGGATGTTGCATGCTACAGATCAGTTCCTTTTTTTTTTTTATTGTTACAGACGGTGGCTAGTCACCTGAGCATACACGCAAAGCTATTGCGCCGGCTATCACACAGTGACGTAGGCGGACTATGGAGAGAATCTCTATCCATTGATATGTGTCAGTTTTCTGTATGTATCTGTAGTTTTCGTGGGGTCATCCTCTGAAACCTTGAAGTTATTTGTGAAAAGCTCTGTACCATAGCCGAGCTGAAAATTTATTATATGCTTTAGACGACAACAATAATACCACCAAATGGCATTTGCATTAAAATCTGGGCGCTAGTGATGAAGTACTAGCTGGGGCTGCACAATCTATTGTTTGGTAATAATATAAATGTCGTATGGCATAGTTGGGTGGGGCAAACCATGAGGCAGATTCAGCCAGCTTTCGGAAAGGGTGTTATTTCTACGAGCACATTAGCCCTTTTCCTTGCGGATATGTGGGAGGAGTGCCGAAGTGTATTTCTAGAGTTTAGGGGAGATTAATGGAACCATGTGTAGCGCAGTGTATTGTTTGCGTTGAATGAAAACTAAGGTAGTCGCCGAACTTAACGTTGCTATCTGACGAATGGGACACCATCGGCAGAGTCACTTTCCTTCGCTCCGTGAGACAATGCCCAGCTGTTAGTAATTCAGTCCACGACATTGACACATTTACTGGTGATCAGGAATTTTACGCTACCTACATCTTTTCCCTCTGCCCGCCAAATACTGGCAGTGAAATTTTCATCCGTCGACAGTATTCGAACCGGCTTACCTCCAAGTCTTTTGCTGCCACACAGGCGTGCGTTTCCGACCTCGGCTACGGAGTCGGGATGGTGTGGTTATTGTAATGAGAGTCGACAGTGCAATGGTTAGACCTTGTGGGATAGGGATGGGAAAAACGACCGGTTAAAACCTATGCCGATATTTTAGCTCTAAATAACTGATAAGTTTCAGTATTTGTTTAGTCTCTGTTGGCTCTGAGCACTATGGGACTTAACATCTTAGATCATCAGTCCCCTAGAACTTAGAACTACTTAAACCTAACTAACCTAAGAACATCACACACATCCATGCCCGAGGCAGGATTCGAACCTGCGACCGTAGCAGTCCCGCGGTTCCGGACTGAAGCGCCTAGAACCACACGGCCACCGTGGCCGGCTTTTAGTCTCTGTTACAAAAGATATTTTTCTTTTTTTTACCGAAAACCGGGTATCAAACAGATGCAGCAATTTGCCATAACAGTGACGCTAAAATTTGTAATTTTAAATAAAACTTCTTTTGAAAAACACGTTTAGCGGAGCCTTCTGAGGCTTCTGACAAGACTGCTATCGCCTTTGAATGGTATTGTTTTTTATGAAAGATGGACAATAAATTAATATATTATTGAAGTATTAACTATTGTCAGTAATTGTTCCTCTTAAATTTAAAATTTTTTCCAGTATACAAATTCTTCATTTGAATTTTTTGAAAGGGCGTTTTTTATTTTGTCAGCAAAACACCAACTATATTTCAATTCCCAATAACAAGTCAAGATACGTATTTGACTAAAAAACGGGTTTTTCGTTCGAAATAGTTAAAAAGAACGCTATAAATTTTACAGAAAAGCTTATTATTTCTCTATCAGTTATGTATGTTTTATATACATAAATGATCTGCGGACCCGGGAAGCAGTAGTTTGCGGCTGTTTGCTGATGATGCTGTAGTGTATGGGAAGGTGTCGTGGGAGGATACGAGACGACTTTGACAAAATTTATAGTGCTGTCATGAACGGCAGCTGGCTCTAAATGTACAAAAATGTAAGTTAATGCAGATGAGCAGAGGAAACAAACCCCTGATGCTCGAACGCATTATTAGTAGAGTACTGCTTGAGACAGTCACGACTGTTTCATATATGAGTGTAGCTTTGCAAAGCGATATGAAAAGGAAGGAGCAAGTAAGCGCTGTAGTAGCGAAAGCGAATGGTCGACTTCGGTTTATTGGGAGAATTTTAGAAAAGTGTGGTTCATCAGTAAAGGATACCGCATATGCGACCCATTGTTGAGTACTGTTCACGTATTTGGTATTCTCCAGAGGTCGGATTAAAGTAACACATCGAAGCAATTCAGAAGTGCACTGGTAGATTTGTTACTGGTAGGTTCGAACAACAGGCAAGTATTAAGGAGATGCTTCGGGAACTCAAATGGAGGCAAGGTAAGAAGACTGGGTTTAACGTCCTATTAACAGCGAGGTTATTAGAGACGGAGCACAAGCTCGGATTGTTTCAAGGATGAGGAAGGAAATCGACCCTGACCTTCCAAAGGAACTATCCCGGCATTTGCCTGGAACAATTTAGGGAAATCACGGGAAACCTAAATCTGGATGGCCGGACGCCGGTTTCAGCCGTCGCCCTCAAGAATGCGAGTCCAGTGTGCTAACCACTGTGCCACCTTGCTCGGTGGAACACAACTGCGAATCCCTGGAGGGAAGACGACGTTCTTTTGAGGAGCTGTCTTGAGAAAATTTAAAGAACCGGAATCTGAGGCCGACTGCAGAATGATTCTAATGCCGCCAACGTACATTCCGCAGAAGGACCATGAAGATAACATTAGAGAGATTAAGGTTCATACATAGAGGTACAGACAGTCTTTATCGCTCATTCTACACTCCTGGAAATGGAAAAAAAGAACACATTGACACCGGTGTGTCAGACCCACCATATTTGCTCCAGACACTGCGAGAGGGCTGTACAAGCAATGATCACACGCACGGCACAGCGGACACACCAGGAACCGCGGTGTTGGCCGTCGAATGGCGCTAGCTGCGCAGCATTTGTGCACCGCCGCCGTCAGTGTCAGCCAGTTTGCCGTGGCATACGGAGCTCCATCGCAGTCTTTAACACTGGTAGCATGCCGCGACAGCGTGGACGTGAACCGTATGTGCAGTTGACGGACTTTGAGCGAGGGCGTATAGTGGGCATGCGGGAGGCCGGGTGGACGTACCGCCGAACTGCTCAACACGTGGGGCGTCAGGTCTCCACAGTACATCGATGTTGTCGCCAGTGGTCGGCGGAAGGTGCACGTGCCCGTCGACCTGGGACCGGACCGCAGCGACGCACGGATGCACGCCAAGACCGTAGGATCCTACGCAGTGCCGTAGGGGACCGCACCGCCACTTCCCAGCAAATTAGGGACACTGTTGCTCCTGGGGTATCGGCGAGGACCATTCGCAACCGTCTCCATGAAGCTAGGCTACGGTCCCGCACACCGTTAGGCCGTCTTCCGCTCACGCCCCAACATCGTGCAGCCCGCCTCCAGTGGTGTCGCGACAGGCGTGAATGGAGGGACGAATGGAGACGTGTCGTCTTCAGCGATGAGAGTCGCTTCTGCCTTGGTGCCAATGATGGTCGTATGCGTGTTTGGCGCCGTGCAGGTGAGCGCCACAATCAGGACTGCATACGACCGAGGCACACAGGGCCAACACCCGGCATCATGGTGTGGGGAGCGATCTCCTACACTGGCCGTACACCACTGGTGATCGTCGAGGGGACACTGAGTAGTGCACGGTACATCCAAACCGTCATCGAACCCATCGTTCTACCATTCCTAGACCGGCAAGGGAACTTGCTGTTCCAACAGGACAATGCACGTCCGCATGTATCCCGTGCCACCCAACGTGCTCTAGAAGGTGTAAGTCAACTACCCTGGCCAGCAAGATCTCCGGATCTGTCCCCCATTGAGCATGTTTGGGACTGGATGAAGCGTCGTCTCACGCGGTCTGCACGTCCAGCACGAACGCTGGTCCAACTGAGGCGCCAGGTGGAAATGGCATGGCAAGCCGTTCCACAGGACTACATCCAGCATCTCTACGATCGTCTCCATGGGAGAATAGCAGCCTGCATTGCTGCGAAAGGTGGATATACACTGTACTAGTGCCGACATTGTGCATGCTCTGTTGCCTATGTCTATGTGCCTGTGGTTCTGTCAGTGTGATCATGTGATGTATCTGACCCCAGGAATGTGTCAATAAAGTTTCCCCTTCCTGGGACAATGAATTCACGGTGTTCTTATTTCAATTTCCAGGAGTGTATTTGCAAGTGGAAAGAATAACAAAGGACTGGTAGTAGTACAATGTTCATTGCAAATGCACAGACTGTCTCGACACGCTCCCTCGCTGACCCATACTCCCACCTAGAGCCGCCCGCATCTCGTGGTCGTGCGGTAGCGTTCTCGCTTCCCACGCCCGGGTTCCCGGGTTCGATTCCCGGCGGGGTCAGGGATTTTCTCTGCCTCGTGATGGCTGGGTGTTGTGTGCTGTCCTTAGGTTAGTTAGGTTTAAGTAGTTCTAAGTTCTAGGGTACTGATGACCTCAGATGTTAAGTCCCATAGTGCTCAGAGCCATTTTTAACCACCTAGAGCCACCTATCCCCAATTCCCTTCCATGTCCTCCGTGCTCGCTGATTTTAAATTCCCGCTTGAGGTCGAGCGTAAGTGTGCATCTGTACTGAAGGTTGTGGATTCATTCATCTAACTGATTCGCCTCGATGGGCAATGAATCCACAATATCAGGGTGGAGGACATTTAAGACCTACCTCCTGCAGGAATCTAAAATTGGCGACCATGAAGGAAATGGACGGGGACTGGGGAGGGGAGGTGCTAGGTGGGAGTGTGGGTCAGCTGGTGAGCGTGCCAAGATGGTCCGCGCACTTGCGACGAACACGGTGTCCGGGAGGGGCAATGGTTGACGCAACTGCCTAGTAAGCAGGAGTGGATTCCACGTGCGGCACACATTTTCACTCGTCAGCGCTGATTTCGCATAAAGTTCCAATACAGCTGACATCAATAATTCCTTCCCTTTCGTTCTCCCATTTCACCTTCACGTCACATAAAATGTGTAATGGAAAAGTCTTAAGTGGACGCAGATTTCTTCATTGTTAGTCAGATGTCTACGTTCATTGTCGGAAGTAACAGCAACAAAAAACAGAAAATCGGTTTTTTAAAAACCGGTTATAACACAGAAGCGCAAAAGAAACTTGTATAGGCCTGCGTATTCAAATGCAGGGATATGTAAACAGGCAGAAGACGGCGCTGCGGTAGGCAGTGCCTAAATAAGACAACAAGTGTCTGGCGCAGTTGTCAGATCGTTTACTGCTGCTACAGTGGCAGGTTACCAAAATGTAACTGAGTTGGAACGCAGTGTTGTAGTCTGCATACGAGCGATTGGACACTGCATCTCCGAGGTGGCGATTTTCCCGTACGTCCTTTTCACGAGTGTACCGTGAATATCAGGAAGCCGCGAAACAGCAAATTTCCGACATCGCTGCAGCAGATCCTGCAGATCCTGCAAGAACGGGACCAACGACCACTGAAAAAAATCCTTCAACGTGACAGAAGTGCAACCTTTTCACAAATTGTTGCAGATTTGAGTCCTTGGCCATCAACAAGTGTCAGCGAGTAAACCATTCTTCGAAACATCATAGATACAGGCTTTCGGAGCCGAAGGCGCACTCGTGTACCCTTGACGACTGCACGATATAAAGCTTTACGTCTCAACTGATACCGCGCGGGTATCCGCGTGGTGTCGGGCGCCTTGCCACGGTTCGCGCGGCTCCCCCTGTCGGTGGTTCGGGTCCTCCCTCGGGCGTGTGTGTGTGTGTGTGTGTGTGTGTGTGTGTGTGTGTGTGTGTTGTCCTTAGTTAGTGTGTTGTCGTAAGTTAGTTTAAGTTATATTAAGTAGTGTGTAAGCCCAGGGACCAACGACCACACTCGCGGTTGTAGGCGCGCAGTCCGGAACCGCGAGACTGCTACGGTCGCAGGTTCGAATCCTGCCTCGGGCATGGATGTGTGTGATGTCCTTAGGTTAGTTAGGTTTAAGTAGTTCTAAGTTCTAGGGGACTGATGACCACAGCTGTTAAGTCCCATAGTGCTCAGAGCCATTTTAACCATTTTTGAACCAACGAGCACAGAAATTTGGCCACAAAGGAATTTACTACAACTTTCCAAATTTTTACGTCTCCCGGGCCCATCAACACCGACATTGGACTGTTGATGACAGGAAACATGTCGCCTTATCAGACTAGTCTCGTTTAAAATTGTATTGAGCGGATGGACGTGCAGGGGTATGTATGGAAGTATGGACGTATATGGGTATGAATCAATGGACCCTGCACGTCAGCAGGAAACTGTTCAAGCTGATGGAGGCTCTGTAATGGTGTGGGGCGTGTGCAGTTGGACTGATATGGGATTCCTGACAGGTCTAGATACGACTCTGACACGAGAGACGTCCGTAAGCATCCTGTCTGATAACCTACATCCATTCATGTCCACTGTACATTCCGGCGGATTTGGGCAATTCCAGCAGGATAATACGACATCTCACACGCCCGGAATAGCTATAGAGTGGATCCAGAAACACTCTTCTGAGTTAAAACATTAGTGAGCATATTTGGTATGCCTTGCAACGTGCTGTTCAGAAGAGATCTCCACCCCCTCGTACTCTTACGGATTTATGGAAGCCCTACAGAATTCATGGTGTCAATTCCCTCCAGCATTACTTCAGCATTACATTAGTCGAGTCCATGACAAGTCGTGTTGCGGCACTTCTGCGAGCTAGCGGGGGTCCGACACAATGTTAGGCAGGTATACCAGTTACTTTGGATCTTCAGTGTATGAGCAGTTGTAAGAGTCATTTTAAGCTGAAAGAAAGGAAGCACTGTAAACGTTAACAGATTACTTCATTGATAACGCTATCGCTAGAGTGGCAGCTGGCGTGGAGATAGTGGCAGCTGGCGTGGAGATAGTGGCACTCACCGGAAGGTGACGTTGTGAGGCAGCGAGGGGTCGGGTCCAGGGGGCGCGGCCCAGGTGAAGCTGGCGTTGTCGGCCGGCCTGGGGAGGCGCGAGGCGGCGCCGGAGCGGCAGGGCACGCCGTCCCACGGCGGCGCCACGGCGCCCGCGTCCGACCACACCCACACCGCGGCGCCGGCCGGCAGGCGCGAGTCGGGCCGCGACACGCGCACTGCAACAGCAGGTGGCGTGCACACCTCAGCCGGCCGTCTCGCAGGGTTACATGCTGTAGTATACAGAGAAGTTGCAGCACTAGAAAACTGCAGCGAAATGCAGGAAGATCTGCAGCGGATAGGCACTTGGTGCAGGGAGTGGCAACTGACCCTTAACACAGACAAATGTAATAGGTAAAAAGAAGGATGCTTTATTGTATGATTATATGATAGCGCAACAAACACTGGTAGCAGTAGTAGTAGTTGTTGTGGTCTTCAGTCCTTAGACTGGTTTGATGCAGCTCTCCATGCTACTCTATCCTGTGCAAGCTTCTTCATCTCCCAGTACCTACTGCAGCCTACATCCCTCTGAATCTGCTTAGTGTACTCATCTCTTCCTCTCCCTCTACGATTTTTACCCTCCACTCTACCCTCCAATACTAAATTGGTGATCCCTTGATGCCACAGAACATGTCCTACCAACCGGTCCCTTCTTCTAGTCAAGTTCTGCCACAAACTCCTCTTCTCCCCAATTCTATTCAATACCTCCTCATTAGTTATGCGTTATACCCATCTAATCTTCAGCATTCTTCTGTAGCACTACATTTCGAAAGCTTCTATTCTCTTCTTGTCTAAACTATTTATCGTCCATGTTTCACTTCCATACATGGCTACGCTCCATACAAATACTTTCAGAAACGACTTCCTGACACTTAAATCAATACTCGATGTTAACAAATTTCTCTTCTTCAGAAACTCTTTCTTTGCCACTGCCAGTCTACATTTTATATCCTTTCTACTTCGACCATCATCAGTTATTTTGCTCCCCAAATAGCAAAACTCCTTTACTACTTTAAGTGCCTCATTTCCTAATCTAATTCCCTCAGCATCACCCGACTTAATTCGACTACATTCCATTATCCTCGTTTTGCTTTTGTTGATGTTCATCTTATACCCTCCTTTCAAGACACTGTCCATTCCATTCAGCTGCTCTTCCAAGTCCTTTGCTGTCTCTGACAGAATTACAATGTCATCGGCGAGCCTCAAAGTTTTTAATTCTTCTCCATGCATTTTAATGCCTACTCCAAACTTTTCTTTTGTTTACTTTATTGCTTGCTCAATATACAGATTGAATAACATCGGGGATAGGCTACAACCCTGTCTCACTCCCTTCCCAACCACTGCTTCCCTTTCATACCCCTCAACTCTTGTAACTGCCATCTGTTTTCTGTACAAATTGTAAGTAGCCTTTCGCTCCCTGTGTTTTACCCCTGCCACCTTCTGAATTTGAAAGAGAGTATTCCAATCAACTTTGTCAAAAGCTTTCTCTAAGTCTACAAATGCTAGAAACGTAGGTTTGCCTTTCCTTAATCTTTCTTCTAAGATAAGTTGTAGTTACTTCTGTAAAATATCTGGGAGTATGCCTACAGAACGATTTGAACTGGAATGATTATACAAAATTAATTGTTGGTAAGACGAGTGCCAGGTTGAGATTCATTGGGAGAGTCCTTAGAAAATTTAGTCCATCAACAAAGGAGGTGACTTACAAAACACTCGTTCGACCTATACTTGAGTATCGCTCATCAGTGTGGGATCCGTACCAGGTCGGGTTGACGGAGGAGATAGAGAAGAACCGAAGAAGAGCGGCGCGTTTCGTCACAGGGTTATTTGGTAAGCGTGATAGCGTTACGGAGGTGGTAAGCAAAATCGAGTGGCAGACTCTGCAAGAGAGGCGCTCTGCATCGCGGTGTAGCTTGCTGTCCAGGTTTCGAGAGGGTGCGTTTCTGGGTGAGGTATCGAATGTATTGCTTCCCCCTACTTATACCTCCCGAGGAGATCACGAATGTAAAACTACAGAGATTCGAGCGCGCACGGAGGCTTTCCGGCAGTCATTCTTCCCGCGAACCATACGCGAGTGGAACAGGAAAGGGAGGTAATGACAGTGGCACGTAATGTGCCCTCCGCCAAACACCGTTGGGTGGCTTGCGGAGTATAAATGTAGATGTAGATGTAGACCGCTAGGTACACGAACTGCTCATAGATAAACACTGCCTAAGTGACACAATGAATCACTAAACTCCCAGCGTTTTCAGGATTTCGTGCCTCAGTCAGTAAGAATTTAACCGTTATGGGATGGCTTTTTTGTACGTAAGTCCGTCCGTCTGTCTATCCGACTATTACAATTGTACTATTATAACAACCTTTTTGTCAGGAACGGGTAGGCGTACCAGGCTCAAATTTATGTCACGCATTAAGCTCTATGGTCCCTTGGCGTTATAATACGTTTAAGCTTCAATGAAACCGAAACATACGGCCATGTATGTCACATATTTTGAAATTCGCAAAGTCACTCATCAAAACCTATAGGCTGTTTCCGTTGATCCAGAATCTTAAAATTTGGTTAGAAGCAAGGTGTTTAACACGTGACTCAAAAGCTGTATACTGTATGAATTGTCAATAAATCACATACAACTGTTCTTCCGGTGGGTGCCCCTGTTTTAAAATTATTTTTGAAACACATGGATTGGTGTGTGTTCTTTCGGACATGTCACATAAAAAATATTACTTTGTCATTTGAACATACATTGCATTAATGGTTCAAATGACTCTGAGCACTATGGGACTTAACATCTATGGTCATCAGTCCCCTAGAACTTAGAACTACTTAAACCTAACTAACCTAAGGACATCACACACATCCATGCACGAGGCAGGATTCGAACCTGCGACCTTAGCAGTCGCGCGGCTCCGGACTGAGTGCCTAGAACCGCTAGACCACCGCGGCCGGCCCCTCTTCAGCAGCTGAAGGTATTAATATATAATTCTAGTAATATTTTTGAAAGTTATCTGTCGCCCATTAGAATTAATAGCGTACTTCCCCTTGACCTAAAATCCTGAAATTCGGCAGGAAGCAATGTTTCACACTGCAAGTAAAGTAAAAAATCTGATACTTGTTAAACTGCAATTATATCACATAAAAAATATCAATTTCTTATTTGAACATACATTGCATTAATCATCCGTCAGACGAGCATTACTGCATGGAAACATAAAATGTAAGTTGTCGTTATGTTTTAGTAAGTAAATATAAATGTTTTAATAAATTTTCTCTCTCTACATATACAAACTGATGCCCCTGCTCGCTTCTTTTCGTATGTCCGGGCTGGTCTGCGTAAATACTTAGAGAGTTTGATATGGTCTTGGAATTCGAGGGACTAATATCTTGCCAGTATTGGTATCGATAACAGGACAACTTCGTTAAGATTATCGATTCCCAGGATGCATGAATTGTCTGTATAGATAATTAAGTTTGCAACGAACCCTCAGCGCGAAAGTCCTACCTGCTAGTCGCCATCTTTTTTTCCCCCTTTTTAATTCGCTACTGCAGCGCCGCCAAGCACCTGACATGTATACACACACTACGAAACGACTGTGTATACGAAGCCGAGAAGCACATTCAGAATGACAATGGGATTGTATTTCGGAGCTAATTGTTGCGCGAAGGCGTTGTATAATGTGGGATGAAAGATAAAGATTTTCCTTTTTTAGGCTGTGTGGTATCGATAACAGAGCTAGATGGAAGCCTATTCTCCTTCTTCAAAGCGAATTACAGTAGTCTACACTGACAGATTTGTGTAAGGAGTCAAGACCAGAGGAATTAAAAAAGAATGAGAGAATTAACCCTCGCAGTAACAAGGGGTAGGGGAATTTTAAACCCATCTCCTGAAAATCTATTCGGTTACTGAATTTTAAAATTAAAAAAAAAAATCTTTAGTGAATTTTTCTATCAGATTCCAGACATATTTTAAATTTTTTCATTAAACTGAAAGAAAAAATTTAACTCTCCGCAGCAGATGACACTTTCCACAGTGAATGTAGTATTCAATATTTCTAGATTCAAGGCCTTACTTACACATGAATAGCTCTTTAACAATTATTTTGAGACTAAAAGTAAAAAACAACGCACGAAACATGCACGTTTAATTTTTTTGCGGTGGCCATGAAGTACGTAGTGCATGGTATTGACAGGGTGTTGAAATTGCTAACAGTGTGATAAAAGCTATATTCAGCTTCTGTACCCAACTTACTCATCAGTATCTCTATAAAACGTATCTTGTTAATATAATTCAACGACAACTAAGGAATTTAGATTTTTGTTATTTTTTTCCTATGTCTCCACCCCCCTTAGTAATGCGCGTTATGGAAAACTGCCTTGGTTTTGCTCATTGACGAACCCATCCAAATGAAAGCGGGCTTCGTCGTTAAGGTGCGTGCGAGTGCGCATACTAGTTCCCATTATGTCCCGCGTCCAATCGTACAATTTGGACGTCCTAACTCAAACCGTTCGAAAGTTATAACGATCTTATTTCGTGATGTTTAATAATTGTGAACCTGCATCCTCTTAACCAGGTCCTTTTGAACTTTAACATATCAGGTCGCATTTTATTTCTCATGTTAAAGGATATTCGATGGTACAATTAGGACTCGACTACTGTGACCCACATACGTTACAGAGTCCTCAGATTTTATGAGGGAGCAGTCAAACGACAACCGAACACCTGCCACAACGGTACGATGGAACGGTTCCATTCAAAAGTACATCACACGAGTTAAGACATACATCCCATTGGAAGAGGAGGTGATCAACTCCTGGTTCGCAGAACGCGTTCGACGCTGACGAAGGCGCAACAGCGTCCACTCTCCCACTTCCTCGTCTGGCTAAAGCCGACGTCTACGCACGACTTTTTTTTTTGGGGGGGGGGGGGGTCAAGCCACCAAAGACATGAGAATCACATGGCCGCAGTGGCCGAGCGGTTCTAGGCGCTACAGTCTGGAACCGCGCGACCACTACGGTCGCAGGCTCGAATCCTGCCTTTGGCATGGATATGTGTGATGTCCTTATGTTAGTTAGGTTTAAGTAGTTCTAAGTTCTCGGGGACTGAAGACCTCAGAAGTTAAGTCCCATAGGGCTCAGAGCAATTTGAACCATTTGAAACGTAGCCCTCGTCCGATAGGCAGTGTGAGAGCGGGAATGATAACGCAACAGGATGATTCCATCTGACAGCATTCGAACAAAAAAAAATGGTTCAAATGGCTCTGAGCACTATGGGACTTAAGAGCTATGGTCATCAGTCCCCTAGAACTTAGAACTACTTAAACCTAACCAACCTAAGAACAGCACACAACACCCAGTCATCAAGCATTCGAACAGCCCGAGAGCAACAGTGGAAACGTACTACATTTCCCCCAATAAAGGAATCCAAAGCTGTGACACCCAAGTTCTGGTAAGGTCATGATGACCTTCTTTTCGACTGTAGGAGTGTCGAAAAATGGCTCTAAGCACTATGGGACTCAACATTTGAGGTCATCAGTACCCTAGACTTAGAACTTCTTAAAGCTAACTAACCTAAGGACATCACACACATCCATACCAGAGGCAGGATTCGAACCTGCGACCGTAGCAGTCGCACAGTTCTGGACTGAAGAGCCTAGAACCGCTCGGTCTCAGCGGCCGGACCTGGAGTGTCGAACTGCCAACATTGAGTAGCGCAATGAAGACAATTTTCAGAAACTGCGATGCTCCATAAAGTCAAAACGCCCTGGAATGCTGTCGGACAGAATCATTCTGTTGCATGAATCGGACAAAGGCTAGGCTTTAGCGGTTTGGTTGAGAAATGCCGCAACATCCTCTGTGCTGCCCTGATGCTTCACCGTGTGATTTTCACGTCTTTGCATACCTGAAAAAAGACGTACGTGGATGTCGGTTTCAGTCGGACGAGGAAGTTCCATAGTGGGTGCGGTGGTGGATCGATCAGCGGCCAAGGGTGATCTAAGAAACTGGAACTGAACTTCTAGTCTCTCTGTGGAATAAGTGTCTTAGAGCACGTGGTGATCAGTTTTGAATGGAGCCATATGTGGCCCCCTTGTACCTGACGTTGGGTTTTCATTTGAATGACCACATTTTAACATTAGAAGTAGGCGGGATATTACTTCAATTAACAGAACGAGATTTTCCCTCTGCAGCGGAGTGTCCGCTTATATGAAACTTCCTGGCAGATTAAAACTGTGTGCAGGACCGAGACTCAAACTCGGGACTTTTGCCTTTCGCAGTCAACTGCTCTACCATCTGAGCTACCCAAGCACGACTCGTCTCAAGATACTGGCAGAAGCAAGGCTGTGAGGACGGGACGTGAGTCGTGCTTGGGTAGCTCAGATGGTACAGCACTTGTCCGCGAAAGGCAAAGGTCTCATGTTCGAGTTTAGGTCCGGTACACAGTTTCAATCTGCCAGGAAGTTTCATATCAGCGCACACTCCGCTGCAGAGTGAAAATCTCATTTTGGAAACATCCCCCAGGCTGTGGCTAAGCCATGTCTCCGCAATATCCTTTCTTCCAGGAGTGGTAGTTCTGCAAGGTTCGCAGGAGAGCTTCTGTGAAGTTTTGATGGTAGGAGACGAGATACTGGCATTTAGTTCAATTATGTTTTCCTGTTCGTTTTGGAAAATTCACTGTGACTGTGAAATCTGGAAGTAAAAGCATTAAAAATAGTAATTCCTCAGTTGATATCATGCCGTTTTTCTGTTACTACATGGCAGCCGCTTGGGGCGCTAGCATCGCTGCAGCAGTCAAAAGATCCCATTTTTATTTTATTTTATTTTATTTTGCCCTGTAGAGTTTCGCTTCCGTTTGTCGTAGACTGTGACCTAAAACTACTACTTAGTCGTACTGTAGAGCAACAACGTAAGTTGGACGACAATAGCGTCGTCTATGTCAAAATATAAGTGTCGCACGAATTTCAGTACAATGTTATATGTCTGAATGTTGTACTAACGAGATGACCTTAGGGACTGGTCCTTTGCGATTTTATTTACACTTACGCAATTTGTTGATTGTTGACTAGCGCCCCGCCATTACTTTCTTAAAGAACTACTTCTTGAAGAATTACGCCATAATTCTGAGAAACTGGAAAAATTAGTAAATATCTACTCGCTCTTACCTATAAAACAATTCTAGTTTATTATCATAGAAAAGGGGCGTAGCGTAAAAAATCTAGTAATCGTAAAGTCGCCGGTTCGAACCTCGCGAATAACATTTTAATACTTTCATTTAAATTAAAATTTATTATCAAATGCAAATGTTGTTTGACAAATGATAATACACATTGTTCAGTAAAAATCTTGTCTTTTATTTGTAATTATTACACTACTGGCCATTAAAATTGCTACACCAAGAAGAAATGCAGGTGATAAACGGATATTCATTGGACAATTATATTATACTAGAACTGACATGTGATTATATTTTCACGCAATTTGGGTGCATAGATCCTGAGAAATCGGTACCCAGAACAACCACCTCTGGCCGTAATAACGGCCTTCATATGCCTGAGCACCGAGTCAGAGCATGGATGGCGTGTACAGGTACAGCTGCCCATGCAGGTTCAACACGATACCACAGTTCATCAAGACTAGTGACTAGCGTATTTTGACGAACCAGTTGCTCGGCCATCATTGACCAGACGTTTCAATTGGTGAGAGATCTGGAGAATGTGCTGGCCAGGGCAGCAGTCGAACATGTTCTGTATCGAGAAAGGCCCGTACAGGACCTGCAACATGCGGTTGTGCATTATCCTGCTGAAATGTAGGGTTTCTCAGGGATCGAATGAAGGGTAGAGCTACGGGTCCTAACACATCTGAAATGTAACGTCCACTGTTCAAAGTGCCTTCAATGCCAACAAGAGGTGACCGAGACGTGTAACCAATGGCACTTCATACCATCACGCCGGGTGATACGGCAGTATGGCGATGACGAAAACACGCTTCCAATGTGCGTTCACCGCGATGTCGCAGAACACAGATGTGGCCATTATGATGCTGTAAACAGAACCTGGATTCACCCGAAAAAATTACGTTTTGCCATTCGTGCAGCCCGGTTCGTCATAGAGTAGACCATCGCAGGCGCTCCTGTCTGTGATGAAGCGTCAATGGTAACCGCAGCCAAGGTCTCCGAACTAATAGTCCATGCTGCTGCAAACGTCATCGAACTGTTGGTGCAGATGGTTGTTGTCTTGCAAACGTCCCCATCTGTTGACTCAGGGATCGAGACGTGGCTGCACGATCCGTTACAGTCATGCGGATAAGATGCCTGTCATCTCGACTGCTAGTGATACGAGGCCGTTGAGATCCAGCACGGCGTTCCGTATTACCTTGCTGAACCCACCGATTCCATATTCTGCTAACAGTCATTGGATCTCGACCAACGCGAGCAGCAATGTCGCGATACGATATACCGCAATCACGTTAAGCTACAATCCGACCTTTATCAAAGTCAGAATCGTTATGGTACGCATTTCTCCTCCTTACTCGAGGCATCACAACAACGTTTCACCAGGCAACGCCGGTCAGCTGCTGTTTGTGTATGAGAAACCGGTTGGAAACTTTCCTGATGTCAGCACGTTGTAGATGTCGCCACCGGCGCCAACCTTGTGTGAATGCTCTGAAAAGCTAATCATTTGCATATCACAGCATTTTCTTCCTGTCGGTTAAATTTCGCGTCTGTACCACGTCATATTCGTGGTGTAGGAATGTTAGTGGCCAGTACTGTAATTATTCAGCACTGCCGCCTGATGAACAAAATACACTCGTATGGAATATTTGGCACGCTGTCTGATCGTACTGAAGTGTTTCTAGCAATCAGAGCACTGTATGTCACTCTCAACGGAGAAGTCTGCGGACGTGAAAGTAACTTCGGGAGTATCCCTCGGGAGTCTTATTCGCGGATGATGCTCTTGCATACAGAGAAGTAAAACTGTTGACATTCACAACAGCTTTCATTCGCCTCCGAATGGGTAAATACGGGTCCAGTATGGTTTCCAAGGGTATCTTGTACCGTTCTCCCTGCAAAATACCGGCACGTTCAGGTAACGATAATGGAGATGGACAGCGCTGACGCACACTTCTCCTCAGAATAGACCTCAAAGGCTCCATAGTAGTGAGATCTCGTGACTGTGATGGCCAGGGAAAGTGCGGTAATTAATCGTTGTGCTCACAAAACTCACAGAACCAGTCCTGTATGATACGAACTATGTGAACAGCTGCCATGTCGTATTAGAACACAGCGTCATCACCAATGAGAACAAACATTGCGCCAGAGGATGGAAGTGATCAGCCACAGTGAACGCATAATCCTTGGCAGAATTGCGACCTTGCAAAGTAATTGGGGGCCTATGGAATACCACGATATGGCTGCTCACATCACCTCCGAATCCCCGCCGTGTTTCCTCTTGAGATGTAAACTCAGCTCTAAGCTGGAAACAGTGTGAAACGGGACTCATCCAACCAAATGACACTTTTCCATTGCTCCGTATTCCAGGTCTTACGACTTCGGCACCACGTTTCCCTGTTACGGGATTCTGCATCACTTATGAGAGGTTTTGGAATCCCACCTCGCCTTGCAAATTCCCTTTATGTTGTTTTGTTGCTGACAGGGTTCGCGAGTGCAACATTCAGTTATGGAGTGACGTTTGCAGCAGTCATCACCTTATATTTCATCACAATGCTCTTCCGTGACCGACTGTCACGATAGCTCCGCCCGCGTTGTGACTTAGCGGATGTCTTTCCGCTTTCCCTATATGCAGTACGAATCTTTGATGCGGTGCCTCTTAAAACACCAAAGAAATTCAAATGGCTCTAAGAACTATGGGACTTAACATCCGAGGTCATCAGTCCCCTACTTAAACCTAACTAACCTAAGGACATCACACACATCCATGCCCTAGGCAGGATTCGAACCTGCGACCCTAGCAGCAGTGCGGTTTCGGACTGAAGCGCCTAGAACAGATCGGTCACAGCGGCCGGAAAACACCAAAGACTTCGGCTCCCTTGGTTACGGAAGCACCCACCTGTCGCGTACCAAC
The DNA here is from genome assembly GCF_023864275.1 of Schistocerca cancellata. Lineage (NCBI taxonomy): Eukaryota > Metazoa > Arthropoda > Insecta > Orthoptera > Acrididae > Schistocerca > Schistocerca cancellata. Next base: position 811,664,435 of record NC_064628.1, read on the forward strand.
AATTTTCCCACGTTCAAATTCAGTTAGCTCCGATATAATGCACGCACAACTACACAGAACGCTGTTCTGAACAAGATTGACGATTAGAACGTATTGAGGACATCGCACAAGTGCAGTTCGCGGTCATCTACGACAGCGCAACTTGCAGGCTTAGCTACCATTGGCATTAATTTTCAAGCATGGATTTCTCGCTATGTTCCCGTATTTTGGCCAGCCCCTTGTTTGATTTGTCGCTTTCCATTTATTTGTTAGTAACAGCAAAGATGAATAATTGTAGCTGCTACCAATACAAATCGAAATTACTTCTGAGAGCAAAACCTTCTTTTCAAGAGTGGTATCCTCAAATATTCTTACTATAAGAATCTTCCGAAACAGATTTTATGTATTACATGCGTAAGTAAGCTGTTTAGGTTTTTATGTTGGTAACGCCACGTAGCGCTCTGTATGAAAATCACTCGACTGTGCTGTGTGTAATCTGTGCCTGGTTTGCATTGTTGGAATATTCGCTATTGTAGTGCTGCGCAGTTGGATGTGAACAGTGCGTAGCGTTGTGCAGTTGGAGGCGAGCCGCCAGCAGTGGTGGTTGGTTGGTTGGTTGGGGGAAGGAGACCAGACAGCGTGGTCATCGGTCTCATCAGATTAGGGAAGGATTGGGAAGGGAGTCGGCCGTGCCCTTTCAGAGTAACCATCCCGGCATTTGCCTGGAGTGATGTAGGGAAATCACGGAAAACCTAAATCAGGATGGCCGGACGCGGGATTGAATCGTCGTCCTCCCGAATCCAGCAGTGGTGGATGTGGGGAGACAGATGGCAGAATTCTGAGAGAGGAGGATCTGGACGTGTGTCCGCCTGAAAAATGAAATTTGTAAGACTGGATGTCATGAACTTATATATCAGTATTGGCCCTCGCTGTATTGCAGTAGTTCGAGTAACGAAGATTTTTGTGGGGTAAGTGATTTATGAAAGATATAGGTTATTGTTAGTCAGAGCCATTCTTTTGTAGGGATTATTGAAAGTCAGATTGCGTTGCGCTAGAAATATTGTGTGTCAGTTTATTGACGATCAGAATAAGTAAAGAGAGAAATGTCTGAAGACGTTCAGTTTTGCTCAGCTGTTCGAAAATCAAATAAGGTAAGAGGTTTACCAGCACAGTAATTTATAATTTTCCAAAGAGGATGTTTTAAATGTTGTATGTGAACTTCTCTTGTTGATTCCGTGTGAAATACGAGCCTTTGACAACATCCTTCACTGACTTCATCGTGAAAGCAGTTGACCATGAAGTAGTAACGTAATCACACGTAATGTAGCTGATATAGTAATGGACACTGCGACTAGAGATTACATTTGAGCTAACGATGAGACTTCACTAGCTGTGTCCTTGTTCCGAATTATAAAGCGTGTTGCCATCGTTCGGTGCTGAGTGCTAATCCTGTTCTCCATTAATGTTGTTGACACACATTAATTCCCGGTCTCATTCATGACTGAGTCCTAGAATTTTAAATTTTTACCCACAAAGCACAAACAAAATCTTATGTATGTTATGTAGATAGCTTGAACAGACACATATATTCGCTCTCACTTCAACCCACTGGGTTCAATCGTCAAATACGTTTCGAGTATTGAAATGTGTGTCAACAACTTAAAAAATGCTTGGTAGTAGGCACCGAGACTTGCATAGCTTTCTTTTCTTCTTCTGCTCCAAGTGGAGAAGTGGGCTGCTCGAGTTCGGCAGTTCTTTTCAGCCAAATTCCAGGCGATATGGTAGTGCCGCACATAAAATCTCAACCGGGAGTAATTTGCAGGGATTCTCTAGTACCGGCACTTGCACTGCAACAAAAGGAAACCTTCCAGATAACCTTTGCCAGAAACGCGTGTGGGGAAATATTTTTATTTTAATTCTTGGAGGGTGTGACCTAGAAAACAGTCTGAAATATTGGTGTTGGCCATAGCGTATTTGTTTATGCGTGCATACAGTGTTTGACTGTTGTAGGTACAAACGGAAGCGGCAAGCAGAGGACAACAAAACGTAAATAATCCTAAAAGAGATAGGTCTGAAAACCAATTGTTTCCTGGATACAGCATATGCACAAGTGTAGCCATGCCGGCCGGCCGTGGTGGTCTAGCGGCTCTAGGCGCTCAGTCTGGAACCGCGCGACTGCTACGGTCACAGGTTCGAATCCTGCCTCGGGCATGGATGTGTGTGATGTCCTTAGGTTAGTTAGGTTTAAGTAGTTCTAAGTTCTAGGAGACTGATGACCACAGATGTTAAGTTCCATAGTGCTCAGAGCCATTTGAACCATTTTGTAGCCATGCCAGTGTTTCAACTCTCCCGATGTCAGACACTGCTGGTAAGGCGTGAATTGCGATGATGGCAAACTGTCTTGGTTTGATTTTACCATCGTTGCGGATACCTAAGCACTGGTAAATAACGATTGGGAATCAACTGTATCAATCGTGGCCTACAAGTTCCCTCGACTTGAAATCGTTGGATTTTTTGGTGTCGAGATATTAGAAAACTTTGGTGTATTTCTGCTCTGCTGATATACCTCCACATCTACATGGATACTCTGAAAAATCACACTTAAGTGCCTGGCAGAGGGTTCATAGAATGACCTTAATAATAGTTCTCTATGGAACAGTGCGTGGAAAAAAATGAACATATATATCTTTCCATGCAAGCGCTGATTTCCCTTATTTTATTATGATGAGCGTTTCTCCCTGTGTAGGTAGGCGTCAATAAAATATTTTTGCATCAGGAGGAGAATGTTGGCGATTGAAATTTCGTGAGAAGATTCAGCCGCAACAAAAAAACGCCAGTGTTTTTAATTATGTCCACCCCAAATCCCTTATCATGCTAGTGACACACTCTCCCCTATTTCACTATAATACAAAGCGCGTTGATCATCTTTGAACTTCGTCGATGTACTCCACTAATCCTATCTGGAAAGGATCCCAGAGCGCGCAGCAATACTCAAAAAGAGGATGGGCAAGCCTAGTGTATGCAATCTCTTTACTAGATCTGTTGCATCTTCTAAGTGTTCCGCCAGTAAAACGCAGTCTTTGGTTCGCCTTCTCAACAACATTTTCTATGTGTTCTTTCCCATTTAAATTGTTCGTAATTGTAATTCCTAAATATTTAGTTGAATTTACGGGCCTTAGGTTTGATTGATTTATCGTATAACTGAAGTTTCACGGATTTCTTTCAACACTCATGTGGATGACCTCACACTTTTTGTTATTTTGGGTCAGTTGCCAATTTTTGCTCGATACAGATATCTTTTGTAAGTCGTTTTGCAACATTTTTTGATCTTCTGATGGCTTTACTAGGCAATAAAGGACAGCCTCATCTGCGAACAACCTAAGGCGGCTGTTCAGATTGTCTCCTAAATCGTTTTTATAGTTAAGGAACAGCAGGGAGCCTATAACACTACCTTGGGGAAGGCCAGAAATCGCTTCTGTTTTACTCGATGACTGTAAATCACGAATACACATACCTGAGACGATATTCCATAAGCACGCAATTTCACAACTAGCAGCTTGAGAGGTACAGAGTGAAATGCCTTCTGAAAATCTAGAAACACAGAATCAGTTTGAAATCGCTTATCAATAGCATTTAACCCTTCTTGAGAGTTTCGATGAACTCCGGGAAGGCATTGTGGGTGGCTGTCAGTGCATTCGAAACACACGTGGGATTTTTGAACGTTTATGTACTTTGATGAAGGGACGTGCTCTAACCTGCCTTCACATGACCGGTAGCCGCGTGGACCACTTGTTATAATGTGTTTTGCCACGCGGGGTAGCCGTGCGGTCTTTGGCGCCTTGCCACGGTTCGCGCGGCTGCCCCCGTCGGAGATTCGAGTCCTCACTTGGACATGGGTGTGTGTGTGTGGTGTCCTTAGCGTAAGTTAGTTTAAATTAGATTAAGTTGTTTGTAAGCCTAGGGATCGATGACTTCGGCAGTTTGGTCCCATACAAGTTATCACAAATTTCTAATTATGTGTTTGTCTTGAAGTGCGTATCTAGAGTTCGGACCCTCGTGTGCTCTGTTAAAAGATGTTCATCTACTCGACCGTAATACTTTGTATCGGGGAAACCATTGTTTTCGGAGCCTATGTTTACAAGGATTATTCTCTTGTATAATTTTCATCTACGTACTCATTTCGACTGTACCTATAATAACACGACATGTGCAGTGTATATATGAGCCTGCCACTTGATGCAGTCCCAACTGGGTAGTGTGTACCGTTTTCTACACTGAAGCGCCAAAGAAACTGGTATAGGTATGCGTATTCAAATACAGACATGTAAATAGGCAGAATACGGCGCTACGGTCGGCAACGCCTTTTTAAGACAACAAGTGCCTGCGCAGTTGTTAGATCTGTTACCGCTACGACAAAGGTAGCTTATCAAGATTTATGTGAGCTTGTACGTGGTGTTATATTCGGCGCACGAGCGACAGGACACAGCATCTTCGAGGTAGCGATAAAGTTGAGATTTTCCCGTACGACTATTTCACGAGTGTACCGTGAATATCAGAATCGGGTGAAACATCAAATCTCTGACATCGCTGTGGCCGGAAAAACATCCTGCAAGAACGGGACCAACGACGACTGAAGAGAATCTTTCAACGTGACGGAAGTTCAACACTTCCGCAAATTGTTGAAGATTTCAGTGCTGGGCCATCAAGAAGTGTCATCGCGCTAACCATTCAACGCAACATCACCGATATGCGCTTTCGGCCCACTAGTGCACCCTTCATGACTACACGACACGAAGCTTTACGCCTGGTCTGGGTCCGTCAACACCGACATTGGACTGTTGATGACTGGAAACGTTTTGATTGGTCGGATGAGTCTCGTTTCAAATTGTATCGAGCGGATGGACATGTACGGGCAAGTAGACAATCTCAAGAATCCATGGATCCCTCATGTCAGCAAGCGACTGTTCAGGCCGGTGAAGGCTCTGTTATGGTGTGGGGCGTGTGCAGGTGGATTAATATGGGACCTCTGAAACGATTAGATACGACTCTGACAAGTGACACGTTCGTAAGCATCCTGTCTGATCACCTACATCCATTCATGTCCATTGTGCATTCCGTTGGACTTGGACAATTCCAGAAGGACAATAAGACATCCCAGACGTCCAGAATTGTTACAGAGTTGCTGCAGGATCGCTGCTCTGAGTTTAAACGCTTCCGCTGGCCACCAAACTCCCCAGACATGGAGATTATTGAGCATATCTGGGATGCCTTGCAACGTGCGGTTCTAGGCGCTACAGTCTGGAACCGCGTGACCGCTACGGTCGCAGGTTCGTATCCTGCCTCGGGCATGGATGTGTGTGATGTCCTTAGGTTAGTTACGTTTAAGTAGTTCTAAGTTCTAGGGGACTGATGACCTGAGAAGTTAAGTCCCATAGTGCTCAGAACTATTTTTGAACTTACATTCGTCCGAGCGAGCGAAATAATGGGCGCACGCGCTTGATGTTAATGTGTTCTGTTTGAGATAGTAAAAAGCTAAGCTGCTACTAACTGCAAGGCTGCTTATGGATGCATAGATGATTTGTTCATTACTAAAGGGTCCTGGATCAGTCATGTGATTGATTGCTTATACTGAGCTCCCAGAAATGTTGCGACGAACTTCGAGAGGTTGCAGAGTGTTTATTGAGGTACAAATCAGGGATACGATCCCGTGTCCAGAAACTCATCCAACGACGTTACACAGTTTCGAAATTACTGGCGCTGGCGTCTGTCTCTAGGCCACCGCTTCGACAGCAGATGTGACTTTGTAGGCTAACGGATCACAGCCGAAACGTCTGGCAATGTTGCTCGTTATTCAGTGACCGTGAATGATTGCCACTGTCACTAATAATGAAGACGGAGTTAGTTGCGGCGTAGAAAGGCCTTGTCAAATACGAATGTGATGCTCTTTTACCTCGATGTATGACAATTTTGGACAACATAGCATCATGTTGATAGGAGATAAGGCCTGTATACCTCCATCTTCTCCACTGGTGATCGTGGCAATCAGTCGTGATCAGTGAATAACAAATGAATTGCGACACGATGCGCCTATGGTACGCCAGCGTAGAAAGTTACGTTTGCTGCCGAAGGGGTGGTCTAGAGGCGGGCACCAGCGCCTGTAACCTCAACGCTCTGTAGCATCATTGGTTGAGGTCACTATCCTCGATTTGTTCCTCAAGATACCCTCTACGGCCCGTCGAAGTTTTTCGTAGCATTTTTGGGACACCCTGTACATTCGTACTCGACTCCTTCCTCGTTTGCGGCCTTGTGCGGCCATTCGGGCCCACGTCGTGATACAGCTACACGCAGATTCCCGCTATCAAAATCTCACGCTGTGAATTGTCTGCCATGAACCTGTCTCTTTCAGAACAAGCAACCAGATTTTTTTTTAACAAAAGACAAGTCACAGAGGGTAATCAACGTTCCGCCTTTCATTGATTTGTTTCTGCCGAGACTTTGGGAAATGCAATTTAAAACGTAATAAACGGCGTGGCACGTGATAGTAACAGACTGAAGACGATCTTTCATTGTCTTATCTACTGGTACAGTTTATACATGTGATTTTCTTGTGGTCTGATCAAAAAGCCAGCGTAAATTTGAAAACTTGGTAAACCACGGAATAATGTAGATAGAGAGGTAAAAATTGACACACATGCTTGGAAGTTCACAAAATGTCCGGCAGATGGCGCTGGACACCAAAACGTCAGTGACTGCGCATGACAATCGTGTATAAAAGGAGCTGTAATGAGAGAGAGAATCAGATGCCCCAGCAGTCGCAGCATATTGACGTTACCTGAAAAGGCGATTTCAGTGAAGCTGTATTCAGAACGGGGAATGTGCTAGATCAGCGTTACGATCCTATCGCCATAGGAAGGGGATTCGAACGGGTAAAGGGTAAAGGTCCGTTGAAAAATGCAGCTGTGGGTACAGGTCCGTTGAAAAATGCAGCTGTGGCGAGAATGATTTCGAAATTCGAAGCCACGGCTTGTTTCGACGGTAGACCCCGTGGTGGCCGACCGAGCACTAGGCGTAATGCTGCTGAGACAGTTCAGGAAGAAATGGAGACTGTAGCGGCTTCGTCTATGCACGGAGAAGTCAGCGCTCGTGCAGTCGCACGTCGCACCGGTATTCCATACATTACTGCTTGGTTGGCACTTAGGCGTACCCTCCGATGCTATCCGTACAAAAGCCATCGGCATCATGAACTGTTACCTGGCGGTTTAGTGAAGCGGAGGGCATTTGCGGTGTGGGCGTTTCAAAAGATGTCGGAAGATGACGACTGGTTGAGTAACGTGCTGTGGACCGACGAAGCTCATTTCACGCCCACAAATGCAGAATTTGGGCTACCGAAAATCCTAGAACTGTCGTGGAAACTCCATTGCACGACGAGAAAGTCACGGTATGGGTTGGATTTACCACAACTACCGTCATCGGGCCTTTTTTCTTCGAGGAAATGCGTGATTCTGGTTTTGTAACTGCTACCGTGACGGGTGAGAGGTACACCGATATGTTACAGAATAGCATCATCCCCAGCCTGGCTGATAAACACCTGCTGAAACGTACGATGTTTATGCAAGATGGCGCTCCACCCCATATTGCTAGACGCGTGAAAGATCTCTTGCGCGCGTCGTTTGATGATAATCGTGTGCTCAGCCGCCACTTTCGTCATGCTTGGCCTCTCAGGTCCCCAGACCTCAGTCCGTGCGATTATTGGCTTTGGGGTTACCTGAAGTCGCAAGTGTATCGTGATCGACCGACATCTCTAGGGATGCTGAAAGACAACATCCGACGCCAATGCCTCACCATAACTCCGGACATGCTTTACAGTGCTGTTCACAGCATTATTCCTCGACTACAGCTGTTATTGAGGAATGATGGTGGACAAATTGAGCATTTCCTGTAAAGAACATCATCTTTGGCATCTTTGCTTTGTCTTACTTTGTTATGCTATTTTGATCAGATGAAGCGCTATCTGTCGGACATTTTTTGACCTTTTGTATTTTTTTGGTTCTAATAAAACCCCATGTCATTCCAAGCATGTGTGTCAATTTGTACCTCTCTACATACATTATTCCGTGATTTATTCAGTTTTCAAATTTATACTGACTTTTTGATCACCCAGTATATCTGACCATTATATTTCTTCTGTAAAATTTTATTTTGCAAATTCTAAGTTCTATGTCACAATGATTTTGAGCTTCTTCTGAGTAAACAAATTACCAGTCCTCTAAATTATTTCTATTAGAGTTAGATGTCATGCTTTTGCTAAGGTTAAAAAACGTCATAATTGGCTGTCACTTGTGTTACTTTTTATGCGGTTCACAATGTGGTACACTATTGGACGGAGTGTGTGCCATTCGGTACATTGTACTGTCCGATATATCATGGTTTCCTTCATTTTTACTGAGGTATGGAACGTGAGAAGAATGACTATAAAAGCTCTGTTTAGTTCAGTTTTACTGTCAAATTACTTTCAATGCGTGGGAAGTTGTAGACATTTCGTATGTCTTCTCCGGAACACATGTTCCTCGAAGATTTTGAGTATACTCCCAGGGATATTAACCAAATTAATGACGTGACTTCTTAATTCAACCTGATATTTATCCCACATGATGTCACACAATCCCACCTTATGCAGTCGTACTGTTTTGTAAGTTATCCATTTTGTATTTAATTAGATTATCTCAGTTGTTTACCAAATCATTTAAGCATGCCAGTTGCTTCATCCGTGGCCGAGCCTATATCATTATTCCAATTCTTATTTTCATGCATTGGTACTCTCAGATATTTGTACGAAATGCATTTTCTTAACGCGATAGTCGCATTTGAAGCTGCATTTATCACGATATAAGCAACAGACAGTGGAAAAATCGCGGAAGAACTTCCAAGTTGGTAGGCGGGCACTTTACCTTATGAAAAACTGCGCTATAAGCGAAGCCTGGAGCAAAATCTAGTATCATGTAAATCATAGCAGGAGAGAGCAACATGAGGGCTTGAGGCACTTTCAAAGGTAGGTAGACTACAGTTAATCCCTCAGCAGAGCTAGGCAGCCAAAGTGCTGAATTATTAAAGGTGATAAAATCGATAGAGATGAAGCGCGAGATATTGAAGGCATTGTGTTCTAGACTTTGATGTGGCGCCGGAGCGGGCAAATATTTGACCACTCTCCACCACTGCGAGAATCTCACAATCGATTGTCAGTTTACTTTGGAAGCAAATACTGGTTAATTCAATTGCCTCCTATTACGAAGCAAAATGTTATTATCAAGATTAATATTCCAGTGAAGCATTAAAACGAGTTGGTAACAGGAAACACTATTGCACAGTAACTATAAAATCATTTCTTTTATCATTAAGCGATTCAGCATGTGATGTAGTGTAGTCTATAATACAGTAAATGTATGGGAGCAATTGTGCAAATATTTTCTATAAATAGTGTATTATGAGTAAATGTCGTCCGCTTATAACACGTGACGAGCTACTTCATGGGTATATTACTTACATTTACAGATGTTACATCAAACTGCTACGGTCGCAGGTTCGAATCCTGCCTCGGGCATGGGTGTGTGTGATGTCCTTAGGTTAGTTAGGTTTAAGTAGTTCTAAGTTCTAGGGGACTTATGACCTAAGATGTTGAGTCCCATAGTGCTCAGAGCCATTTGAACCATTTTTTTTACATCAAACTTCTTGCATTATGGTGAGTATGGATTTGAACAACAATAGACACGCACTAGAAAGTAGTTTAAGAAGAATAATACAGGTGACGTGATTACTGAAATAAATTCATATTACTAACGTAACATGTGACATCTCGAGGGATAGCCCTAGAGATGTAATATTAACATATTGTTGACCTGTTAACACAATAAACTGTCCATTAGGTTTAGAAATAATAACATTATATTTAAATATGCAGAGATATATCTGAATGTCTACGTAATTAATCAGCAGTAAAAGAGCGGCAATAAAGTCTCGGAATACTTGTTTTGCAGTTCTTGAATTCAGTATCGCAAAATTTTATTTTTTGTGTTTTAAGTGCTGTAATTAATAGATTTAGAGCTCCTGACTAAGTAAGCTATATGATTTAATAATGATCCATATGTTAAGACTAAACAACGCGAGTTAGTTGGATTTTTTTGCTACTTTCAATTCAGCTCACTATGTGGTTTGCAGCAAGAGGGGGCAAAGTCTACTTCTAACTGTCAGTAGTGACGTTTTTATAGTTACCAGAAGTAGGAGCAAACCATGTACACTGCTGGCAATTAAAATTTCAAAACCATGAAGGTGGCATGCAAAAAAATTTGTACAAAATATACTAGATGCTTATTTACGCAAATCATTAACATTTCAGCGAATTCATACAAAGTAGGTGGTAGTAACAAATGTATATACATGTCCAGCATCTCCTCTTAAGTAAATGGATCTATTTCAACCAAATTTGGTACCTTATATATTCCTTGCTATATGAATATCAGCACTTGGGGGTTTAGAACCTCCTAACTCCAATAAGACCACAGATACAAACAGAAAAGTGTTTTCTACCTCTGACATGTAGGCTGCACTGCATGACTTGGTTGTGTGTGAGTGGTGTGAGCATACCTTTCAGGCTATACATGCAGATAGATACAGAGGGAGGGGGAGGAGATACAGGGCTATTACAAATGATTGAAGCGATTTCATAAATTCACTGTAGCTCCATTCATTGACATATGGTCACGACACACTACAGATACGTAGAAAAACTCATAAAGTTTTGTTCGGCTGAAGCCGCACTTCAGGTTTCTGCCGCCAGAGCGCTCGAGAGCGCAGTGAGACAAAATGGCGACAGGAGCCGAGAAAGCGTATGTCGTGCTTGAAATGCACTCACATCAGTCAGTCATAACAGTGCAACGACACTTCAGGACGAAGTTCAACAAAGATCCACCAACTGCTAACTCCATTCGGCGATGGTATGCGCAGTTTAAAGCTTCTGGATGCCTCTGTAAGGGGAAATCAACGGGTCAGCCTGCAGTGAACGAAGAAACGGTTGAACGCGTGCGGGCAAGTTTCACGCGGAGCCCGCGGATGTCGAAGAATAAAGCAAGCAGGGAGCTAAACGTACCACAGCCGACGGTTTGGAAAATCTTAGGGAAAAGGCTAAAGCAGAAGCCTTACCGTTTACAATTGCTACAAGCCCTGACACCCGATGACAAAGTCAAACGCTTTGAATTTTCGGCGCGGTTGCAACAGCTCATGGAAGAGGAGGCGTTCAGTGCGAAACTTGTTTTCAGTGATGAAGCAACATTTTTTCTTAATGGTGAAGTGAACAGACACAATGTGCGAATCTGGGCGGCAGAGAATCCTCACGCATTCGTGCAGCAAATTCGCAGTTCACCAAAAGTTAACGTGTTTTGTGCAATCTCACGGTTTAAAGTTTACGGCCCCTTTTTCTTCTGCAAAAAAAACGTTATAGGACACGTGTATCTGGACATGCTGGAAAATTGGCTCATGCCGCAACTGTAGACCGACAGCGCCGATTTCATCTTTCAAGAGGATGGTGCTCCACCGCACTTCCATCATGATGTTCGGCATTTCTTAAACAGGAGATTGGAAAACCGATGGATCGGTCGTGGTGGAGATCATGATCAGCAATTCATGTCATCGCCTCCACGCTCTCCCGACTTAACCCCATGCGCTTTTTTTTCTGTGGGGTTATGTGAAAGATTCAGTGTTTAAACCTCCTCTGCCCGCATCTCGTGGTCGTGCGGTAGCGTTCTCGCTTCCCACGCCCGGGTTCACGAGTTCGATTCCCTGCGGGGTCAGGGATTTTCTCTGCCTCGTGATGGCTGGGTGTTGTGTGCTGTCCTTAGGTTAGTTAGGTTTAAATAGTTCTAAGTTCTAGGGGACTGATGACCATAGATGTTAAGTCCCATAGTGCTCAGAGCCATTTGAACCATTTGAAACCTCCTCTACCAAGAAACGTGCCAGAACTGCGAGCTCACATCAACGATGCTTTCGAACTCATTGATGGGGACATGCTGCTCCGAGTGTGGGAGGAACTTGATTATCGGCTTGATGATTGCCGAATCACTAAAGGGGCACATATCGAACATTTGTGAGTGCCTAAAAAAAGCTTTTTGAGTTTTTGTATGTGTGTGAAAAGCATTGTGAAAATATCTCAAATAATAAAGTTATTGTAGAGCTGTGAAATCGCTTCAATCATTTGTAATAACCCTGTAGATAGTGAGAAAGAGGGAAGGAAGAGATGGACAGAGAGAGAGGAGAGGAGAAGATGGACAGGGAGACTGTGGATGATGATGATGATGATTATGATAATGATGATTTGATGTTGAGGGCACACAAAAGGAAGGGCTTTAGTGTACATACTAAAATGTAATGAGATGAGTGTGGATGAAGGTAACAAAATTATTAAAATTTGAACTGCAAACAAAAACATCCTATAAAATTTTACACACACACACACACACACACACACACACACATGCATGCACGCACATGCACACATACGAACAACAAAAATCAATTCATCAGATTTAACACAATGGATACTGGACAGAGAGAGAGGCTAGGGGACACAGACAAAGAGACGGGAGAACACATGGTCGAAAAGAGGGGTCAGGGAAATGGGCCCAGAGAAGGAGAGGTGGAGATGTGTGCAGTACACGTGTTAAACGTATACACATGCGAAACAATAGGGAAAAGGCTAGTTCTGTACGTAAGGGAATATCACACAGCGGGTATCTCAATCAGAAATCGCATTTGAACGTTTATTGTTTGTGATAAGATCGTGTTGAACCTGGTGTGAGCTGGATAAACGTCTACCAGCACACGTCTGAATTCGTGAGCTACAGGATCGCGCCCTATTGAGACCCATTTATTCTTCCACGATACTAGTGCACGCAGTGGCCAGGATCTCACGACTTTCAAGCGGATATAGAATTTATGGCTTCAGGAGGGCCATAATCAATTACATACAAGATCCCAGAGGCTTCACGGGACTAGATTCCGAGAGGGCAGACATATTTTCTGTCTCCCGTGGTGAATCATACAGCCTCCTCATGTAGCCCGATCACGAAATAAGCTTCTGATTAACAAGTATCTAATGGACGGTGCTACGACGTCAGGATTACACGAACTGTCAGCATAGTGACCACTGTTGCAGCTTACATTGAAGCAACAGGAGATACAATCGTGCTTACAATGGTTAACACAACGACAACACTGGCCACAGAAGCGGCACCATCTCGTGTTCTCAGATTAGTTTCTGTTCTCTGAGTAGCATCGTAATTACGTCCCTGTGTGTGGAGCTTCTGAGAAGAACGAATGTAGCCATATTGCATTCGTCATCGTCATACTGGCCCAGTGCGTAGCGAGTGGTATGGGAGCCATTTGTTACCGAACACAATAACCTCTGGCTCGCATAGCCAATAATTTAGACAGTGGCCGTTACATTTCTGGACATTAAGGCTGGTGCCATATTAGAAGTCTCCTTGAGTCTCCGTGACGTTACTTTTCAATAAGACAATGCAATACAGCGTGCTGGCCTTGCTGTGCTGACCTACCTCGATACAGAAAGTGCTAGACTGTTGCCCTGACGATTGCCGTCTCCTGTTCTCTCACCCATTCAGATCATATGGCCAAGGACCACCAGTTGACTGACAAGCTACTACTCCCCAGCGGCTGAAATTGATGAACTCTGCCACAGAGGTGAAGCAGCATGGACTAACGTACTCTCGTCCTTCGTCCAAGCTGTGTTCGACTCAGTTTCCAGCTGGGCTGGAGCCTCTGTTGCTGCCAGAGGCAACAGGTATGTGAATTAAGTTTCACAACCTTTAAGTCGCCAGTTCTCCACAAAATTTGTTACACCTTCCATACTATACTAAAATGTAGACTTTCACGGCCGGAAATATCATGTCCATTGTAATTATCCTGGCTGTTATGCCGTGGTCGGTTGATGAATTCTGTGTCGATTCCAAACGTTTCGTCTCCGACTGCGGGAGACATCTTCAAAGGGGTCCGTAGCTCAATGGAAGGTTCAACACACCCACTGGGTCGCTACTGACTGCCGCTAAATTCCGTGTCCGCGCGCTCCCACGCCGCGGCGTGACGTCACGTGTTTTGAAAACGTCAGTGCAATTGGCCGCTGTCCGTCGCCGTTACCATCACCCAGTAGTGGGCGGATGGTACACATCTTCTTTAACACCGGCATCCATATGCCGTTTAATTTCACACCCTCCTCCTTACGGTTGAAATTATTTGGGTGTTTAGCGATTTCGATTGCCGCCCTGTAGAGCCTTTCGTAATATCCGCTCGTGGCCGCTAGTACTTGCGTCTCCTCGAAACGAATATTGTGGTTCCCTGGCTGGAAATCATGCTCCGCAACAGCTGATCGTTCCGTTTCTCCTCTTCATCTAAGGTTTTCCTGCCGTTTGTTAAAAATGTAACGGAAAGAATAGGGAGGATCTTGACGAAGCGGAATATTACCGTAATTTACAAGCCCACCAGGAAGATACAGAAATACCTTAAGCCTGCCAACGACGCTCGCAAACCACTGGAAGAAAGCTGGAGTGTATAGGATCCCATGCAGCTGTGGTGATGTTTATGTGGGTACCACTAAAAGAACTGTTTCTAAACGTTTGGAAGAGCATAAGGGAAATTGCAGAAGAGGAGAAACGGAACGATCAGCTGTTGCGGAGCATGCTTTACAGCCAGGGAACCACAATATTCGTTTCGAGGAGACGCAAGTACTAACGGCCACGAGCGGTTATTACGAAAGGCTCTACAGGGAAGCAATCGAAATCGCTAACCACCCAAATAATTTCAACCGTAGGAGGAGGGTATGAAATTAAACGGCATATGGATGCCGGTGTTAAAGAAGATGTGTACCACCCGCCCACTACTGGGTGATGGCAACGGCGGTCAACGGCGACGGACAGCGGCCAATTGCACTGACGTTTTCAAAACACGTGACGTCACGCCGCGGCGTGGGAGCGCGCGGACACGGAGTTTAGCGGCAGTCAGTAGCGAGCCAGTGGGTGTGTTGGACCTTCCACTGAGCTACGGACCCCTTTGAAGATGTCTCCCGCAGTCGGAGACGAAACGTTGGGAATCGACACAGAATTCCTCAACCGACCACGGCATAACAGCCCGGATAATTATAATGGACCTTCCATACTGTATATGCACGTTAAGTAAAATTTTGTTAGTTCGTAATATTTCTGATGTTTCATGGACAATAATATTCGCCACGGTAGCTGCGGAGTTAGCGTGATTGCATGTCGACTAAATGGTCCCAGGTTCGACTCCCTACCGCTCCTCGAGGACTGGATGTTGTGTTGTCCTCACCATCATGTTGTTATCTTCAAGCAAGTCGCATAAATAGCGTCAACTAAGGCGACTTGCATCCGACGACGAAGCTGCCACACGACAGAGAGAGAGAAAGAAATGGACAACCACATGCTTGAAATAATACCTAGCTGCCGAATGTGTCCCTATAATTTAACGTCTCATCGACGACAAGATCATTAGAGACTTAGCACAGGTGCGGATAGGGAAAAGATGGAGAGGAAATCTGAACAAGTCCTTTGCAAAGGAACCATCCCATCATTCGCCTTAAACGATTTAGGGAAAGCACGTAAATCCTAAAACTGGATGGTCGGATGGGCATTCTGTCACGTCTTTGTTCTCAAAAGCAGGAGCAAATCTTACAACTGTGGGCAGACGACCGCATCGGCAATTTGTTTTGTAAATAGTACCACCCATTTATACTTCTTTGTAGCTCTTTCTCCCCCATCTCCTACTCCTCCCTCTTATCTTCTACATTCTCGTCCGCAGAAATCTCCATCGAGCGGTCCGTCGTCTGCATGGGCCCCAATATTGGGCTGAGTAATTGTCACCGGCTCGCTCGCCGAAGAACAAAGCCGCTTACAACGAAGTTAAAGCCTGCTCAGCCTCCTTATTCATTTAAAAGATTGGCCGTTACAAGCGGAGCAGAAAATTAGCGCGAAGCGCAGTGCGTAATTAGAGAGAACCGCTAACGGAAAAGTGCTGAATATAGAGAGAGAAGCCGCCAGGCACAGACGGCTGCTAACCCTGCCGCTAGGATCCGACGCGTCGTAATGAAGTTTCTTCCAAGTCCTGCAGCAGCTGTGATAAAACTGTCAGATAGTAGAATAACAACAGAGTCAGACTTTGGATTCTAACATTGTCGGTGGGAAGAGTAGAAAGCGGTAGATAATCATATCTGGTCTACATTATTCCAGAATTTCAGTAATAAATATTTCTCACAGACTAATATATGGCTAGAATGATAAAACAAATAACGGAAACAGCAGTTAGAACAGATCGATCAGCATGTCCGGAAAAACAATGCAGAGACTTCTATCAGACGATCAAGTCGAATTTGAAAGGTTACCAAGCCCCTTGGTGGATGTACTACAATCTCTGATCTCACCCAGTTACATCACTCTACAGCACCATGAAAGTCATTCCCTGATGCCTAAAACGCACGTCCTATCATCGTCTCTCTTCTTCTAGTCAGTGTTTTCCGTACGTTCCTTTCCTCAACGATTCTGAGGTGAACCTTGTAATTCGTATCTTATCAGCCTTATCGTTCTGTAACACTAAATATTAAAGTCTTTGATTCTCTTCTACTGTTGTTTTCCCACGGTCCACAATCCACTACCGTACAACGCTGCGCCCTGGACGTGGTAGGGAGTAGGAGACAAGTCCCTTTCGGTGAGGTGGCTGGTGGGGCACGCCATGAGAACTCGGGACACCCTGCTCAGCTGCCTGTGAGCCACGACACTGTGTGCAGCGCGAATGAAGTGGAAATGTGTTGGAACTAGTGTCGGGAGCCAAGACACAGCGACAGATCGACGTGCGTTGAACAAGGCGACTCTAAACGACGGGAAATATTGGAATGAAGATTAATGAATGACTACAATAACTTTATAAATATTTATTTGTGTGACTGTATGGTACAGAGTATACCATTAATGAAAGACAGAAGGATTTTTATTTTTCGAACTTCACAACCGATAGACGAGCTCCCTCTCGGTGTACACATTCCTGCCGCCCGATAAGAATGTCACGCGTCGCTCGGGCTAACATTTTAATAGAAGTTCTGGAGATTCCTTCCGGTATTCCTGGTCCTTTTACACTATTGGCCATTAAAATTATTACACGACGAAGATGACGTGCTACATACGCGAAATTTAACAGACAGGAAGGAGATGCTGTGATATCCAAATGAGTAGATTTTCAGAGCATTCACACAAGGTTGGCGCCGGTGGTGACACCTACAGCGTGCTGACATGAGGAAAGTTTCCAACCGATTTCTCATACACAAACAGCAGTTGACCGGCGTTACCTGGTGAAACGTTGTCGTGGTGCCTCGTGTAAGGAGGATGAAATGCGTACCATCACCTTTCCGACTTTGATAAAGGTCGGATTGTAGCCTATCGCGATTGCGGTTTATCGTATCGCGATATTGTTGCTCACGTTGGTCGAGATCCAACGACTGTTTGCAGAATATGGAGTCGGTGGGTTCAGGAGGGTAATACGGAACGCCGTGCTGGATCCCAACGGCCTCGTATCACTAGCAGTCGAGGTGACAGGCATCTTATCTGCATAGCTGTAACGGATCGTGCATCCACGCCTCGATCCCTGAGTCAACAGATGGGGACGTTTGCAAGACAACAAACATCTGCAAGAATAGTTCGACGACGTTTGTAGCAGCATGGACTATCTGCTCGGAGACCATGGCTGCAATTACCCTTGACGCTGTATCATAGACAGGAGCGCCTGCGATGGCGTACTCAGCGACGAACCGGGGTGCACGAATGGCAACACGTCATTTTTAGGATGAATCCAGGTTCTGTTTACAGCATCCTGATGGCCGCATCCGTGTTTGGCGACATCGCGCTGAACGCACTTTGGAAGCGTGTATTCGTCATCGCTATACAGGCGTATCACCTGGCGTGATGGTATGGGGTGCCATTGGTTACACGTCTCGGTCACCTCTTGTTCGCATTGACGACACTTTGAACAGTGAACGTTACATTTCAGATGTGTTACGACCCGTGTCTCTACCCTTCATTCGATCCCTGCGAAACCCTACATTTCAGCAGGATAATACACGACCGCATGTTGCAGGTCCTGTACGGGCCTTTCTGGATACAGAAAATGTTCGACTGCTGTCCTGGCCAGCCCATTCTCCAGATCTCTCTCCATTTGAAAACGTCTGGTCAATGGTAACCGAGCAACTGGCTCGTCACAATACGCCAGTCACTACTCTTGATGAACTGTGGTATCGTGTTGAAGCTACATGGGCAGCTGTACCTGTACACGCCATCCGAGCTCTGTTTGACTAATTACCCAGGCGTATCAAGGCCGTTATTACGGCCAGATGTGGTTGTTCTGGGTACTGATTTCTCAGGATCCATGCACCCAAGTTGCGTGAAAATGTAATCACATGTCAGTTCTAGTATAATATAATTGTCCAATGAATAACCGTTTATCATCTGTATTTCTTCTTGGTGTAGCAGTTTTAATGGCCAGTAGTTCTGCGGTGGTAACAGGTCGAGTCCGTTAAGCGAAGCTCTTAGGGTGACACCTCAACAAGAAGGTGACACTCTTTCAGGTCAGGTGATCTTGAGGGCCATGTACTGTCACTGTACCCTGAAATGACACGGTTACCAATCATCGAACAACTCTCATCGATAATCGTGTCGTATGTGCCGTTGCTCCGTAATATTGAAACCAATGTTGACAGGAATATGAGGCAGTTAATGCAAATCAGAACTGTTCATGATGACAACATACTGAACAGACGTTACAGTGGTTGCATTCCCACCGCCCTATTCATTAAGGTAGGGGCCTATAACGCCACTCCATGACGTGGCGCACCGTACAGTAATTTCTCTGCAATATAATGGACACTAGTGTAGCCGACGTTGTTTGCTGAGACCAATAGCGAAAATTCTGTGTATTGGCAAAGTCACTGACGATTAAGTGAGCTTCGTCAGAGATTTATCGGTTGTTAATGAAATTGTCGTCGTCGTGCCATTTTGCTAACATACTGTCTACGCCGTAGCAGCTGGTTAAGTCGAAGTTGCTGAACAGTCTGCAGCTTGTACGTATGGAAGATAAAATCCACTTTTAGTATTCGTTGAACACTCTAGTTATGCAACCTTTCGCTGGACGAAAGAACCGTACCCGAAGACTGGAAAGTTGCACAGGTCACACCAATATTCAAGAAAGGTGGTAGGAGTAATCCACTAAATTACAGGCCCATATCGGTAACGTCCCCCCCCCCCCCCCCCCCCCCCATGAACCATGGACCTTGCCGTTGGTGGGGAGGCTTGTGTGCCTCAGCGATACAGATAGCCGTACCGTAGGTACAACCACAACGGAGGGGTATCTGTTGAGAGGCCAGACAAACGTGTGGTTCCTGAAGAGGGGCAGCAGCCTTTTCAGTAGTTGCAAGGGCAACAGTCTGGATGATTGTCTGATCTGGCCTTGTAACAATAACCAAAACGGCCTTGCTGTGCTGGTACTGCGAACGGCTGAAAGCAAGGGGAAACTACGGCCGTAATTTTTCCCGAGGGCATGCAGCTTTACTGTATGATTAAATGATGATGGCGTCCTCTTGGGTAAAATATTCCGGAGGTAAAATAGTCCCCCATTCGGATCTCCGGGCGGGGACTACTCAAGAGGATGTCGTTATCAGGAGAAAGAAAACTGGCGTTCTACGGATCGGAGCGTGGAATGTCAGATCCCTTAATCGGGCAGGTAGGTTAGAAAATTTAAAAGGGGAAATGGATAGGTTAAAGTTAGATTTAGTAGGAATTAGTGAAGTTCGGTGGCAGGAGGAACAAGACTTCTGGTCAGGTGACTACAGGGTTATAAACACAAAGTCAAATAGGGGTAATGCAGGAGTAGGTTTAATAATGAATAGGAAAATAGGAGTGCGGGTAAGCTACTACAAACAGCATAGTGAACGCATTATTGTGGCCAAGATACATACGAAGCCCACACCTACTACAGTAGTACAAGTTTATATGCCAACTAGCTCTGCAGATGACGAAGAAATTGAAGAAATGTATGATGAAATAAAAGAAATTATTCAGATAGTGAAGGGAGACGAAAATTTAATAGTCATGGGTGACTGGAATGAGAGAAGGAAACGTAGTAGGTGAATATGGATTGGGGCTAAGAAATGAAAGAGGGAGCCGCCTGGTAGTATTTTGCACAGAGCACAACTTAATCATAGCTAACACTTGGTTTAAGAATCATGATAGAAGGTTGTATACATGGAAGAATCCTGGAGATACTAAAAGGTATCAGATAGATTATATAATGGTAAGACAGAGATTTAGAAACCAGGTTTTAAATTGTAAGACATTTCCTGGGGCAGATGTGGACTCTGACCACAATCTATTGGTTATGACCTGTAGATTAAAACTGAAGAAACTGCAAAAAGGTGGGAATTTAAGGAGATGGGACCTGGATAAACTGAAAGAACCAGAGGTTGTACAGAGTTTCAGGGAGAGCATAAGGGAACAATTGACAGGAATGGGGGAAAGAAATACAGTAGAAGAAGAATGGGTAGCTTTGAGGGATGAAGTAGTGAAGGCAGCAGAGGATCAAGTAGGTAAAAAGACGAGGGCTAGTAGAAATCCTTGGGTAACAGAAGAAATATTGAATTTAATTGATGAAAGGAGAAAATATAAAAATGCAGTAAGTGAAGCAGGCAAAAAGGAATACAAACGTCTCAAAAATGAGATCGACAGGAAGTGCAAAATGGCTAAGCAGGGATGGCTAGAGGACAAATGTAAGGATGTAGAGGCTTATCTCACTAGGGGTAAGATAGATACTGCCTACAGGAAAATTAAAGAGACCTTTGGAGATAAGAGAACCACTTGTATGAACATCAAGAGCTCAGATGGAAACCCAGTTCTAAGCAAAGAAGGGAAAGCAGAAAGGTGGAAGGAGTATATAGAGGGTCTATACAAGGGCGATGAACTTGAGGACAATATTATGGAAATGGAAGAGGATGTAGATGAAGACGAAATGGGAGATACGATACTGCGTGAAGAGTTTGACAGAGCACTGAAAGACCTGAGTCGAAACAAGGCCCCCGGAGTAGACATCATTCCATTGGAACTACTGACGGCCTTGGGAGAGCCAGTCCTGACAAAACTCTACCATCTGGTGAGCAAGATGTATGAAACAGGCGAAATACCCTCAGACTTCAAGAAGAATATAATAATTCCAATCCCAAAGAAAGCAGGTGTTGACAGATGTGAAAATTACCGAACAATCAGTTTAATAAACCACAGCTGCAAAATACTAACACGAATTCGTTACAGACGAATGGAAAAACTGGTAGACGCCGACTTCGGGGAAGATCAGTTTGGATTCCGTAGAAATGTTGGAACACGTGAGGCAATACTGATCTTACGACTTATCTTAGAAGAAAGATTAAGGAAAGGCAAACCTACGTTTCTAGCATTTGTAGACTTAGAGAAAGCTTTTGACAATGTTGACTGGAATACTCTCTTTCAAATTCTAAAGGTGGCAGGGGTAAAATACAGGGAGCGAAAGGCTATTTACAATTTGTACAGAAACCAGATGGCAGTTATAAGAGTGGAGGGACATGAAAGGGAAGCAGTGGTTAAGAAGGGATTAAGACAGGGTTGTAGCCTCTCCCCGATGTTATTCAATCTGTATATTGAGCAAGCAGTAAAGGAAACAAAAGAAAAATTCGGAGTAGGTATTAAAATCCATGGAGAAGAAATAAAAACGTTGAGGTTCGCCGAAGACATTGTAATTCTGTCAGAGACAGCAAAGGACTTGGAAGAGCAGTTGAATGGAATGGATGGTGTCTTGAAGGGAGGATATAAGATGAACATCAACAAAAGCAAAACGAGGATAATGGAATGTAGTCGAATTAAGTAGGGTGATGTTGAGGGTATTAGATTAGGAAATGACACACTTAAAGTAGTAAAGGAGTTTTGCTATTTGGGGAGGAAAATAACTGATGATGGTCGAAGTAGAGAGGATATAAAATGTAGACTGGCAATGGCAAGGAAAGCGTTTCTGAAGAAGAGAAATTTGTTAACATCGAGTATAGATTTAAGTGTCAGGAAGTCATTTCTGAAAGTATTTGTATGGAGTGTAGCCATGTATGGAAGTGAAACATGGACGGTAAATAGTTTGGACAAGAAGAGAATAGAAGCTTTCGAAATGTGGTGCTACAGAAGAATGCTGAAGATTAGATGGGTAGATCACATAACTAATGAGGAAGTATTGAATAGGATTGGGGAGAAGAGGAGTTTGTGGCACAACTTGACCAGAAGAAGGGATCGGTTGGTAGGACATATTATGAGGCATCAAGGGATCACCAATTTAGTATTGGAGGGCAGCGTGGAGGGTAAAAATCGTAGGGGGAGACCAAGAGATGAATACACTAAGCAGATTCAGAAGGATGTAGGTTGCAGTAGGTACTGGGAGATGAAGAAGCTTGCACAGGATAGAGTAGCATGGAGAGCTGCATCAAACCAGTCTCAGGACTGAAGACCACAACAACAACAACATCGGTAACGTCGATATGCAGCAGGAGTTTGGAACATTTACTGTGTTCAAACGTTATGAATTACTTCGAAGAAAACTTTTGACACACAGTCTACATGGGTTTAGAAAACGTCGTTCCTGTGAAACACAACTAGCTTATTATTCACATGAAGTGTCGCACGCTATTGACAAGAGATTTGGATCGATTCCGTTTTATGGATTTCCAGAAGGCTTTGACACTGTACCATACAAGCGGCTTGTAGGGAAATTGCGTGCTTATGCAATATCGTCTCAGTTATGTGACTGCATTTTTTATTTCGTGTTAGAGAGGTCACAGTTCATATTAACTGACCGAATGTAGTCAAGTAAAACAGAAGTGATTTCTGGCGTTCCCCAAAGTAGTGTTATAGGCTCTTTGCTGTTCCTTCTCTATATAAACGATTTGGGAGACAATCTAAGCAGCGTTCTTAGGCTGTTTGCAGACGACGCTGTCGTTTATCGACCAATAAGGTCATCAGAAGATCAGAAATAATTGCAAAACGATTAAGAAAAGATATCTGACTGGTGCGAAAATTGGTGGTTGACCCTAAATAACGAAAACTGTGAGGTCATCCACATGAGTGCTAATAGGAATTCGTTAAACTTAGGTTACACGATAAATCAGTCTAATCTAAAATCTGTAAATTAAACTAAATATCTAGGTATAACAATTACGAATAGCTTAAATTAGAAGAAACACATAGAAAATGTTGTGGGGAAGGCGAACGAAAGACTGCGTTTTGTTGGCAGAACACTTGGAAAATGTAACAGACCTACTAAGGAGACTGCCTACGCTACGCTTGTCCGTCCTCATTTACACTCCTGGAAATTGAAATAAGAACACCGTGAATTCATTGTCCCAGGAAGGGGAAACTTTATTGACACATTCCTGGGGTCAGATACATCACATGATCACACTGACAGAACCACAGGCACATAAACACAGGCAACAGAGCATGCACAATGTCGGCACTAGTACAGTGTATATCCACCTTTCGCAGCAATGCAGGCTGCTATTCTCCCATGGAGACGATCGTAGAGATGCTGGATGTAGTCCTGTGGAACGGCTTGCCATGCCATTTCCACCTGGCGCCTCAGTTGGACCAGCGTTCGTGCTGGACGTGCAGACCGCGTGAGACGACGCTTCATCCAGTCCCAAACATGCTCAATGGGGGACAGATCCGGAGATCTTGCTGGCCAGGGTAGTTGACTTACACCTTCTAGAGCACGTTGGGTGGCACGGGATACATGCGGACGTGCATTGTCCTGTTGGAACAGCAAGTTCCCTTGCCGGTCTAGGAATGGTAGAACGATGGGTTCGATGACGGTTTGGATGTACCGTGCACTATTCAGTGTCCCCTCGACGATCACCAGTGGTGTGCGGCCAGTGTAGGAGATCGCTCCCCACACCATGATGCCGGGTGTTGGCCCTGTGTGCCTCGGTCGTATGCAGTCCTGATTGTGGCGCTCACCTGCACGGCGCCAAACACGCATACGACCATCATTGGCACCAAGGCAGAAGCGACTCTCATCGCTGAAGACGACACGTCTCCATTCGTCCCTCCATTCACGCCTGTCGCGACACCACTGGAGGCGGGCTGCACGATGTTGGGGCGTGAGCGGAAGACGGCCTAACGGTGTGCGGGACCGTAGCCCAGCTTCATGGAGACGGTTGCGAATGGTCCTCGCCGATACCCCAGGAGCAACAGTGTCCCTAATTTGCTGGGAAGTGGCGGTGCGGTCCCCTACGGCACTGCGTAGGATCCTACGGTGTTGGCGTGCATCCGTGCGTCGCTGCGGTCCGGTCCCAGGTCGACGGGCACGTGCACCTTCCGCCGACCACTGGCGACAACATCGATGTACTGTGGAGACCTCACGCCCCACGTGTTGAGCAATTCGGCGGTACGTCCACCCGGCCTCCCGCATGCCCACTATACGCCCTCGCTCAAAGTCCGGCAACTGCACATACGGTTCACGTCCACGCTGTCGCGGCATGCTACCAGTGTTAAAGACTGCGATGGAGCTCCGTATGCCACAGCAAACTGGCTGACACTGACGGCGGCGGTGCACAAATGCTACGCAGCTAGCGCCATTCGACGGCCAACACCGCGGTTCCTGGTGTGTCCGCTGTGCCGTGCGTGTGATCATTGCTTGTACAGCCCTCTCGCAGAGTCCGGAGCAAGTATGGTGGGTCTGACACACCGGTGTCAATGTGTTCTTTTTTCCATTTCCAGGAGTGTATAATACTTCTGCGCGGTGTGGGATCTTTACCAGATAGGACTGACGGAGTACATCGAAAAAGTTCAAAGAAAGGCAGCACGTATTGTATTATCGCGAAATATGGGAGAGAGTTTCACAAAAATGATACAGAATTTGGGCTGGACATCATTAAAACAAAGGCGTATATTCGTTGCGACGGAATCTTCTCACGAAATTCCAATCTTCAACTTTCTCCTCCGAATGCGAAAATATTTTGTTAACACCGACCTACTTAGGGAGAAACGATCAGCACGATAAAATAAGAGAAATCAGAGCTCGTACGGAAAGATATAGGTGTTCGTTGTTTCCGCGCGCTATACGAGATTGGAATAATAGGTAATTATGAAGGTGGTTCAATGAATCCTCTGCCAGGCACTTAAATGTGATTTTCAGAGTATCCATGTAAATGTAGATGCAGCTGTAGAGACTCTGCGTGACGTCGAAGAGTGTGCTGTGGTCTTCTTCCGAAAGCAGTTCGCACAGCCTCGACATTGACTCCCGTACAAGCGGTTCAGGCTGTCCCTGCAGATTCCTTCCTCAGGGTAGAACCCGGTGCTTCTAAATCGAGGACCCGTGTGATGTTGATTACATGCACTGAGTAAACACGACCATGCCGTCCGATGTTGAAATGACGCCGAAATTCTCGACGCGCGGCCTCCAAGCTTCCATTCTTCTAACAGGCTTTTCCCGCAAAAGCCGCGCGGGGTAGACGCGCGGTCTAGGGCGTCTTGTCACGGTCCGCGCGGCTCCCTCCGTCGGAGGTTCGAGTCCTCCCTCGGGCATGGGTGTGTGTGTGTTGTCCTTAGCGTAAGTCAGTTTAAGTTAGATTACGTAGTGCATCAGCCTAGGGACCGATGACCTCAGCAGTTTGGTCCCATGAGACCTTACCAAAGATTTCCAGATTTTTACCGCAAAGGCACACTGCACACCGTTCGATTGCTCCACGTTTACTGTTTAGTAAATGGCAAGACAGTGCAGCTTACTACATGTCATTTGGGGACGCCTATGTAGCTCAGTTGGTAAAGCACTTGCCCGCGAAAGGTAAAGGTCCCGAGTTCGAGTCTCGGTCCAGCACACAGTTTTAATCTGCCAGGAAGTTTCATATCAGCGCACACACTGCTGCAGAGTGAAAATCTCATTCTGTTTTATCCCCTGGTTGTCGATTCCTCTGCACAACATGCAGACCGTGCGGGCAGCCACTCTACCAAGGAGTACGTATGTAGACTGCCCCGGAATGTTTATCACGAAGTTACTCTCCCCCTTTACAGCGTCTGGGGCCGCCAACCTCGCCGATAAGCTGTGTGCCCGTCGCAGCAGAGGCCACTGTCGGTACGGCAGTATTTTGTTACGCCATGTCGCCTGCCCTTGCAGTGGCACGCGGATACCCTTCCGCTCACGACTATTTAGGCCACCGCCGAACTGTGCTAAGTCAGGGTTGCCCAACGCCTCGAGTCAGCTGTGTCAGCAGCTACTTCTCAGCGCTCCACTCCGCCAGACGCAGCCCAAGTTCGTGTTGGTTTTCACTAGTAGCACGTCAGCCTTCATAAGCCGACAGCACCGGGCCAGTTGCGTCCCAGGTTTTCACGCCGCTGCCTACTATGGCTCTTGGGTTTATCGTGTAAGCACCTCACAGACAACGCCACATGAGAGATATTTCTGTTATATGTAGTTGTGTGGATACTCATCCAATGTCTTTATACACTGAACAGCCAAAGAAACTGGTACACTTGCCTGATATCGTGTAGGGTCCACGCGAGCACGCAGAACTGCCGCAACACGACATGGCATGAATTTGATTAACGTCTGACGTAGTGCTGGAGGGGACTGATACCAATGAATCCTGCACAGCTGTCCATATATCAGTAAGACAGGGGGTGGAGACCTCTTCTGAACAGGACGTTGAAAGGCATCCCAGATATGCTCAATAATTCATGTCTGGGGAGTTTGGTTGCCATCACAAATGTTTAAACGCAAAGAGTGTTCCTGGATCCACTCTGTGGCTGTGCTGGACGTGTGGGATGCCGCACTGTCCTGCTGGAATTGCCTACGTCCGTCGGAATGCACAATGGACATGAATGGATGAAGATGATCAGACAGGATGCTTACGTACGTGTCACCTGTCATAGTCGTATTTACACGTATCAACGATCCCATATCACTCGAACTGCACACGCCCCACACAATTATAGACCCTACACCAGCTTGACCAATCCCCTGCTGACATGCAGGGCCCATGGACTCATGAGGTTGTCTCCACACTCGTACACGCCCATCCGCTCGATACAATTTGAAACGAGACTCGTCCTACCAGAAAACATCTTTCCACTCAACAACAGTCCAATTTCGGTGTTAACGGTCCCAGGTGAAGCGTAAAGCTTTGTGTCATGCAGTCATCAAGGGTAGATGAGCGGACCTTCGGCTCCGAAAACCCGTTGACACTTGTTGATGACCCAGCATTGAATTCTCCAGCAATTTGCGGAAGGGTTGCACTTCTGTCAGGTTGAACGATTTTCTTCAGTCGTCGTTGGTCCCGTCCTTGCAGGATCTTCTTCCGGCCGCAGCTCTGTCGGAGATGTCACATTTTACCCCATTCCTGATATTCACTGTACACTCGTGAAAAGGTGGTACGGGAAAATCCACACTTAATAGCTACCTCAGAGATGCTGTGTCTCATCGCTCTTTCGCCGAATATAACACCACGTTCAAATTGACTTAAATCTTGATAGCCGGACGGAGTGGCCGTGCGGTTCTAGGCGCTACAGTCTGGAACCGCGTGACCGCTACGGTCGCAGGTTCGAATCCTGCCTCGGGCATGGATGTGTGTGATGTCGTTAGATTAGTTAGGTTTAAGTAGTTCTAAGTTCTAGGGGACTGATGACCACAGCAGTTAAGTCCCATAGTGCTCAGAACCATTTGAACCAAATCTTGATAACCTGCCATTGTAGTAGCTGTAACCGATCTAACAACTGCACCAGTCACTTGTTGTCTTATATGGGTGTGGCTGACCGCAGAGCCATATTCTGCCTGTTTACATCTCACTGTATTTGAATATGCATGCCTATACCAGTTTCTTCGGAACTTCAGTGTAATTTATTATTGTTTCGTTAAAAAAGTTATTCTTTTAAAATTGTCTTCGATCACTGCTCAGTACGAGGATATTTTTAAAAACTGAACACGTCTGCTACGAGGAGTTTTGATATGAGCCGTGAGGCTTGTAATGGTTAACATTTCCAATTGCATAAATGTTTTCTTCAGCAGCATGTCGTCGGCTCCAGGACATTGTATTTTGTGCCACGTTATTTTGTTTCGATGGCAGAAACATGCTGATGCACCTGTATTTATTTAGAGATAAGATGAAACATTTGTATACATTTACATATGTTCCAGCGGACGACGCTTCGTCTTGCCCCTCCAGGTCAATATATATGAACTGTAAACAGCATACTTGTTCTGAACAAATCACCGTGTTACGTAAAACTCATTTTAAAATATTCTTCATGTCAGTTTAAGCTTCACGCATGTAGTTTACACACTATGTTTTTCTATATACAGCAAGAAGCTACATTAAGCAAAGATGACATTGATTTCTTATTGATCAAAAATCTAAACAAAGGAAACCAAATATGTGGATGTTGCAATATGTTGAAGACAGAAAAAGCTTTTTCTCGAAGAACTGACATATTATTTAAGGACTCTAGGAAATCAGTTTTCATTTTTTTAAATTTTAATTTTTATAATTTTTAAACAGCAACTGGCACCGTAAATTTTAGCTAATCATTTCCAAGCCATCACGCTGTTGCTGCTGTTTATAAAATAAAAATTAAAAAATTCTTGAGAACGTACTAGTGTCCTTGCATAGTAAGTTCATTCTTCGAGTAAAACTTTTAACATGTTGCACCTTCCACATATTTTCATAGTTTAGTGTAGATGTTTGATCAGTAAGAAATCAATGATATCTCTGCTTAGTGGATACTTTTTGCTTTGTAAACAAACTGCCCAGTGTAAAGCACATGTGTGAAGTTCAAACTATCATTAGGAATATTTTGAGGTGTATTTTATGTAACAGAGTTATTTGTTTAGAATATGTGTCCTGTTTACAATGCAACACCTTGTACATAATCCAGTATAGGCAAGACGAATCGGCGTCCACATGAAACGTATGTAAGGGTATACAACTATTTCACTTTATATCTAAATAAATTACCATTGAAATATCAAAGTGGCACTAAATGTTGAAATATTCTTGTGCAGTGCAGTGCTGGAGGTGACAACATGCTGCTGATGAAAACATTTGTGGAATTGCTAACACTAACCTTCTGAAGATGGGCGCATAATATGCCCGAAGCCGTTTATGGCTCTGAAATAAAAGAGTTTTAAAAGTATTTGTGGCTGGTTCAGTTATTCACCAACAGTCATTAACGTACGCGGAGTTCACAGGATCCAAGTTCGACAAAATTCCAAAATGATTTGGTATGATATCTGTGTACTATCAAAAATGACAACTGACTTTACACATGCGTACTAAAGGGAATCCGTTAAATTTCGGTTACACGACGAATCACTCAAATTTAAATGTTGTCAATTCATATAATTACTTAGGGGTTATAATTACGGCCAACTTTAATTTGGAAAGATGACATAGAAAATGCGGGGAAGGCAAACCAAAGAATGCGCTTTATTATCAGAACACTTAGAAGTAAAAAAAGATCTACTAAAGAGACTGTCTACATTACTCTTGTCTGTCCAGTTCTGAAGTAGTGCTGTATCTTACCAGGTAGGATTGACGTAAGACTTCGAAAAATTTCGAAGAAACGCAGCTCATTTTATCGCAAAAAAGAGAAAACAGGATGACCAATTTGATACTTGAGTTGAGGTGGAAATCATTAAAACAAAGACGTTTCTCATTACGGTCAGTTCTTTTCACGAAATTTCAAGCACCGAACTTCTCCCCTGAATGCAAAAATATTTGTACTCCTTCTTTCTACACTGGAAGAAATAAGCAACGCAATAAAATTTAAAAATGACAACAAGCACAGGAAGATTGAAGTGTTCGTTTTTCCCACGTGCTATTCGAGAGTGGATCGGCAGAAAAACACACTGAAAGTGGTTCGAACAATAATCTGTCAAGCATTTCACCGCAAATTGCAGAGTAGTCATGGAGATGTAGACGAACGCCATAAGAGCTAATGTAGCGACTATTAATTATTGTCTACAGTTTTGTATGATGACTGGAAAGGTACTCAGAAATGTTCTAGTAACCGACCCAGAAGTTACTGACAAGTGCATAAACAACATTCTGATATCACCAGTTATTGTTGGTAAAAATTCTATAACTATAGTGCAGCATTTAATCGATGCTGATCATTAAACTATAATTTATTAATTAACTGTCTTAACTGGAGAGATTATGATATTTAGAGTTGTAAATAAACCGATTTAGAAAACGCAAAGTATTTATTGTAAGTATCGGAGCTAAATGAAGAAAAGCTGCTCTCTTATGAAGCAAGAAATTGAAGTCTGATGTCCCTTCGACCACGAGAGAGCAATAGTTTGGATTGAGGAACGAATTCTGAAGTTCCCTTTCAAGGAATTATCCCGGCATTCGCCTTAAACGACTTTGGTAAATTACGAGGAATGTAGATCTTGATAGCCGGACCGGAGTTTGAACTAGAGAATCAAGTAGGCCATTATGGCAATTCTGCTCTTGACATTAAGGTGGAATTGTACGTTGCGAAGGAGGCCATTTGACCAGAGAAACATGTAGAAAACCACAATCTTAAATCTTGTTTTTCATGGAAACAGACTGGTGTACAGAAAAAGAATGGAGACAATATTTCTTCTCCAGTTGTCAGTCATTTTTACTAATGCAAATTCCGTCCACAATTGTAAATCGAATGTGTCATATTTGTATTGTCAATGCTTCAGATAGCTTCAGTGACCTCTGGCACGAAGGCTGGTATGACACTTTGTAAGGCTGTGTAAAAGAAAGTTATATCTGCTGCTCTCTTTCTAGCTCTCAGTGACTTCTAAACTCTTGAAAAACTTATAGTGTCTTCATTGGTTATTTAGATGTTGAGCAATTGGCGCAGGATGAGCGTTTAAAGCTTACAGGAAATGTCGCATGACTGGGAACGTGGCCGAAACGCACCGCGCTGTGCAAAGCCAAATGGACGGTTTGTGTAATGCCGGCATGTACCGAATTTAATTAACGAATTGCGGTGGCTTGTTTATTGGCTACTGGCGTGACATTGTGTTTAACAACGGACAGATTTATGGAGCTAATAATCGAAACAGGGCTCATATAGCGAATTATAGGGAGCTTCATTCATTACTGGGGATGAAAGCGAACTTCACAGTCAAATGTTTAAGCTTGTTGAGAATGTTGACTGTGTTTGCATAAAAAAAACACACAATCTCGTATGATTCACCTGATTCTTCCGTCGCTTTTTGGTAGAACAACATTATAATTATAAATGAGAAACACAATGTCGTTTATATTCTGCAGTATTAATTTATTTTTGTTAACCGGTTCTCAGCTTACAAGGCCATAATCATACTTTATCTATCATTTCGAAGATGGCAAAATTTTTATTTACAATATTATAAAAGATGTTACGAACATGATGATTACTATGTGTTCATACATTTAGTCTTTATGTTACAGTGCAGCGATAATGCAATTAAAAGTGTTAACATATTTAACAACATTACCAGTGTGCTGTGAAACATGACACTTACTCTCTGCTCGTACCTCACTCTTGATGGGTAACATCTTTTTCCTTTACAGCTCGTATGTTGTATTACTGCATAATTTTTAGTGATGTCTTATCGATAGTAATTTTAATATTTATTGTAGTCTTTATTATCAGATTTAGCATGAAAGAACCAGATGCACATGAACTAAAACAAGTACAATATTACAGACACTTTACCGACGTGATCGTAAGAGACCATAGGGCCTTATCTCATTTGGTTTCTTAACAGTGGAATGCTGACACAGGTGCCCCATTGCCTAATTAACTGCGAGTCATTTGTGTCAGCTGACCGTGTTATGTGTGTGTGTGTGTGTGTGTGTGTGTGTGTGTGTGTGTGTTTTCCACTGGACAAGATTGATCTAAAAATGCCTCTGAGCACTATGGGACTTACGTTCTGAGCTCATCAGTCCCCTAGAACATAGAACTACTTAAACCCAACTAATCTAAGGACATGACACACATCCATGCCCGAGGCAGGATTCGAACCTGCGACCGTAGCGGTCACGCGGTTCCAGACTGTGGCGTCTAGAACCGCTCGGCCACAAGATTGATCTCAAAGTAGGAATTCTTCGCTTGCAACGATTATATTGGTATAAGCAGTAACATGTCAATATATAATAAAAGGTTAATTTGCAATAAAGTAATGTATGAGCAAGCGCGAGATAGTGTGCAGTTGACGCCATCTTCAAAGCGTTCATTTTATAGCGTCAAAATTGGTGACTACGAAGTGAACGAAGTAAATGAATTGTGCAACCTTTGATGCAAAATACCATGGTGAACAAGGCAAGGAATATGTAAACAGCGGACTACCGCAAGTAAAGAGAGCATTTCCCGCTAAGGAAGGTCACCTAGAATCAAACGTAGAACTTAATTTAAGGAAAAAAGTTCCTCTTGAATGTGTGTATGAATCATTACAGTGTATGGAAGTGAATATTGTTCTGTAACAAAACTACAAGTGAAAAGTATCGAAGTGTTTCGAGATATGGCGGTACTGAAGGATTGCATTGATTCACTGTTCCGTTGGTTCTTGGTATAATATTTTATACATTATGAATGAAAACACACATCACACTGGTGTAATATTCTACAACTTTTGTTATTTATTTCACATACCAGTTTTTGGCTGTTACGCCATCATGAGGCGTAAAGATAAATGAAAATTGATAAACTCAAAGAGTTTATGATAAACCTAATGCATTCACAGAGTATCTCAGTTTCCAAAGACGAAAATATTGTTATTACATCTAGGAATAAAACTAGACGAATTATTTCAGTGAAAATACGATGCTAGTTTATTTGACTAAGATAAAGTATGCGATAAACTACCTAATGAAGTACATAACAAATTACAATAATTGTTCTTAGAAGAGAATGAATTGAACTATAAACTTTGATGACATATTGGAAACTTAGAAAAGAACAATCTACTTTTGTAGACAACCTGCTTAAGGAAGGCCGTTGTTAGAAGGTGCAATATGAGGTATTAAATCACATCCATAAAGGAAGAGAAGGAACTATCTTGAAATGATGGAAAGTAATATATATTTATTCATCGCCCCAGGCTTAGTACTGAATGTCCAGACACAGTACCCTTCTTACTCACATGCCCCATGTTTTCCCTTATTTCAGTTACTATAATTTCTCTTGTGCTGTTGAACAATTCTGCTTTATATAATCACAGCTACATCACTTAACTGCTTAATCTCACTAGTTTATCTGTTTGTAATATATAGCTTTTTGAGGACAAGATTATTTTGTTCACTAGCACCCTCGGAACATGTCACCAATGTTTATTGTTCAATCCATTTTCTTCTAAGAACAATTCTAGTAATTTGTTATGTAATTATTAGTTAATTATCTCTAATATTTTATCTTATTTAGATAATCTTATACGACTTTTTAGTGTAATAATTCCTCTAGTTTTATTCCTAAACTAACATTAACAATTTAATCTTTCAAAATGTACATAATCCATAGATGGCCTAGTTCAAAATCTTTGATTTTACGAAATTTCACTTCACCACTTATACAATATACCGTTGTACCTGATGATGGAGCAACAGCCGAAAATCAGCTTGTGAAATAAATAACAAATATTGTCAAATATTACACCAGTGTCATGTGTGTTTTCATTCATAATTTACAGAAGCACGATGAAATTAATTAATCAGTAAGATAAAACATGGCAGGCTCTTCGCAGCTCTCGTGAGGAAAGGAGGATACGAAAAATACTTACCTGAAGAAGGTATAGGATGGTAGAACAAGTGTTAAGACGACGTGTAATAATTTCCATGGTGCTAGAAGGTGCGGCAGAGATAAAAAACTGTAGAGGAAGACAGACATTCGAATACACCCAAAATATAGCAAATAAATTATCAGTGATGCTGAGTGCAAGTACTACTCTGAGACGAAGAGATCGGCACAAGGAGGGAATTCGCGGCGAGCGCCATTAAACCACTCAGAAGGCACACTAAAATGTTTGTTGGTGTTTTCGAAGTGTTGCGTGTTAGATGCGGAGATGGCATAAGCAAACGGGTGCTCTGGGCGTGGTATGAGGTTTTCTAGTCGCAGGAGCGCATTACCTCCGTCCCAACAGTTGTATCCCGCAAGAAGACACCTGAAGGTTTGTCAAGAATTCCATTGTATGCTGGTGGCTTTCAAAAGAAAAAAAAATGGTCACGTCCAGTTTGTAGCAGTTTTGTGTTTGTCACGATTGTTTTCCAATACTTGCTGCATAACTCAAAGTCTTATTACAGGGCAATGACGTGTAAATTCCTGTGTCAAATAAGTCTCTTTAAAAATGTGTTGTGCAGTGCGTTTTAGTGAAGTCTAGCTGAGGGACCCGGCCCTGGCCAAGTTTTCAGTTATAGCTGTACACAAGACTTATTTTGACTTATAAAGATTTTTGTATACATCGTTTGAAGTAGTGTCACTGGGGAGATGAACGGAGAGCTTGCTTGCTTACTAATATAGGAGAGAGCGATGTAGAGCTGGACGTGCGGAAAGGAAGTGACACTAAGGTGCACACCTACAACACGCAACATCTGGCCTTGAGCTTTGTTTATGTTCATGGCATAACATAAGCTTACAGAGAACTGCACGCATTTAAAACAAAATGATAAACTGTTGAGGATAAGGGGGATCCACGGTATAAAAACTCGCTGACCTGCAGGCCACCTCTCGACAAAATTTCCATTTCTGTGATGTTACGTTGGAGTGAAGTAACTTTAAACCTCAGTAAATGAAGGGTTCCGAGGAGCGCAATAGTGAATGATGCTCTCGATAAGAGTTACATCGCACATAGCTTCAAGAAGGAGTTGCCGAAGACCGAGATAAAGCCTGATGTTCTCAAGCTGCATTACGTATCACCTGACGATCGTTATTGGATTCTTGAGAACGCATAATACTTAGTCTTTTAGCCATTCTGATGTATTCAGAAAGACTCAACGGTTTTTCTAAGCATCTATATTCATAAAAAAATCTAAACCAAAATGTAATAGGCGCATCTGTCTGGAACCGCGCGACTGCTACGGTCGCAGGTTCGAATCCTGCCTCGGGCATGGATGTGTGTGATGTCCTTAGGTTAGTTAGGTTTAAGTAGTTCTAAGTTCTAGTGGACTGATGACCTCAGATGTTAAGTCCCATAGTGCTCAGAGCCATTTGAGCCATTTGAGCCAAAATCTAATGAGTCGGTACCCAAATCACAAAGCCAGCTTATGAAGCCGTGTTTACTAGCAAAGAATATACATAAAATCTAGCGAAAGAATCAAAGCAATGTCGTTTAGTTTTTAATACACAAAGCGAAATCAGTAAATCAGTACATTCTAACCAAGGAGATTCGCTTTTAATTTTTATTCATAAAGATAAGTTCGTGGAGCTTAATTCTCTCACTGACGTAAACTTCCTAAAATACGGGTTGTATCAAAAAGAATCATCCGATTTGGCACGTCTATATTTCTGAAACTAATAAACATATGCAGTGAACTTAGTTTTTTGATGAACGGAAAACTCAAAAAGATTTATCTTTTTTCATATCTTTTCATATGTGTTCAATATGCCCCCTTGAGATGCACAGCTTAAGTCAATGCGCTGTTCAAATTGTTCCCACACTACTGCGAATGCATCTTGAGTTACAGCTTCCACAGCTGCTGTTATGCGATGTCTCAGTTCATTCATCAATGTAGGTAACGGAGATACATAAACAGAGTCTTTTATAAATCCCCACAAGAAATAATCATCAGTAATCCTTTGATTTAGAAATTCTCGCGCTTCCAGATGACAGTGTGGCGGTGCCCCATCCTGTTGGTAAATGAAGTCGTTCGAATCAGTCTCCAACTGTGGAAAAAGGAAGTTCTGAAGCATATCGAGATACGTGCTTTCTGTAACAGCGTTCTCGCCAAACAAAAATAGACCGTACACCTTTTCCCACGAAACTGCACAAAGCACACTAAATTTTGGAGAGTCCCTTTCATGTTGAACAAGTTCATGTGGTTGTACCGTACCCCATATTCTCACATTATGACGGTTCAGGTTTCCATTTAAATGGAATGTTGTCTCGTCACTAAACACTAAGCGTGGAAGAAAACTGTCATCCTCCATCTTGCCAAGTACGAAATTACAGAACTCCACATGTTGTTGTTTGTCACCTTCACGAATAGCTTGCAGTAACTGAATTTTGTGTGGTTTCTTGTTTAAAAGTGGGCGCAACACACGCCAGATGGACATCGGGGGCATGTAGGGATGTCGAGTTGCACGGTGAACGGATTTCTGCGGACTCCTTGTGAAACTATAGCGGATGCGTTCGACGTCTGTGTCAGACGCTCGGGGACAGCCCGATTATTTGCCTTTACACAAACAAATGGCTCTGAGCACTATTCGACTTAACTTCTGAGGTCATCAGTCGCCTAGAACTTAGAACTAATTAAACCCAACTAACCTAAGGACATCACACACATCCATGCCCGAGGCAGGATTCGAACCTGCGACCGTAGCGGTCATGCGGCTCCAGACTGTAGCGCCTAGAACCGCTTGGCCTTTACACAAACAACCTGTTTCTCGGAATTGTTCATGCGATCATCTAATGTTGTGTTCTGTAGCAGGATCCACACCATACCCAGTACGAAATTCACTCTGAACTATTATTACTGACCCGCACTGCGCAAAACGTAGAACACAAAACGCTTTCTGTTGTTCCGACACTATCTTTACTAGAACTGAAGTGGGTGCACACTGCTGCTACCTAGCGAGAACCGTGTAAAACTCGAGAGTTTTCTCTTTCCAACAGTACGTTGTTGACGCAAATATCTCCAATAATATAATAGTTATGATTTTTTTAATCGACTGATTCTCGTTGATATATCCTGTACATCTATCACTCGGTTAAAAAAACTAACAGCAACATCTATGGGTTATTTTGTGCACTAAAAAACTATCAGTGCCATCTATTGGTTCTTTGGTCAAATGCACCAAGATGATTAAACATCTGAGTTACACGACTGAGTAGATTATTTTAGAAGAAATTTTAAACTACATTACTTTTCATGTTACAATTTTGATGTAATACAGCCTATACATTGCCGTAAGCTACACTCACGTTAACTATGATAACTACAAGATAATTGGTCTAGTGCGTTTCAAACAGACAAAGAGACGGACACTACGGTTTATTATTAGTACAGACAAGCTGGTATTCATGACTGTCCTCACGTATCGCTAGTTTTCTCATGATAAGTGATAGTGAGTAAGCAAGCTCCTGTACATGTCGCAGCATCAGCTGCCCTCACATTTCTGCCTTTCTGTGCAAACAAAGCTCGTGATGTGTACCCCTTTCTTCCCCCTCCCAACCTGTCCCAATCCATACGATGTGTAGGCACGCACGGCATTGCTGCTGGTCATTGCGTACCAGAACGGCATGGGCATCAGCGCGCGTCCACGCACCGTGCTACTGATGTAGCTATACACCAACAGTAAAATGCTCCTATTGGCGCACAAAAAAGGCAAATATACTTTTCTTTATTAAAAGATTGACTGAAAAATGGGTTACTATCTGTCTCATTCTACCTTCCTTATCACTTTTAAAATTTTTCTTAAAAATATCTACGTGCAAAAAAAAATAATAATAATAATTTGGCGATCTTTTTAACATGCAACTCACTTCTCACTCCCACAAGTTCCCCTAACTGTAACTCGCTCACACTTACTATTCAATCGCTGTAAGTCCCTCGTGCCCACCCACTCCCAGTTGCCGCACTCACTGGGCCTACATCATGGTCATTGCCTCTTCGTGACTCTCCAGCTATCATTGTCTCCTGCCTCGCAAACAATTCGCCTTCGTTCTGTTGTACAACTACTGTCTCCTCTCACCCCCCTTGTTCTGCCTCACTGCTGCTGTCTCATCCATTCCTTCCCATGGCTGCAGTCTCTTCTGCTTGTCGCTATCTGGCTCTTTCTCGATGTCATCTCAAAAACGGATAAATGGAACAAGAAAATCTTCAAGGTTTTTCCAGATCGGTATTTTAGGTATATATTGCAAAACCTTCAGCTATTTCCTGTGTGCAGCCATCTTGAAACCCGCGACTGGGGTTTGACCCACTGGTAACGGCAAAAATATAGTTTAAAACACGTTTTTGGGAGTTTTCCGAGGAACGACTCAAGAACTAATGGTGGCTCCATAGGTCACATCCAGCTCGCCGTAGACCCATCAAATGCAAAAATAACCAACCTGTTCCCTCCACTTGCCTACGAAGAAAGAAGTGAGGAGTGTGTAATACTCATATTTTGATCTTGTACTATAGGATAGTTACACTAAAATTACCCTTTTGTCGGGAACAATTTGGAAATTGTGGTAATTTCCTATGGGACCAAACTGCTGAGTGCATCGGTCCCTAGGCTTGCACACTACTTAAACTAACCTAAACTAACTCACGCTAAAGACAAAACACACACACACACACACACACACACACACACAGAGACACACACACACACACACACACACACACACACACACACACACACACACAAATACTATGAAGTTACTGGTATACATGCTGTCGAATGCATACTGACTGTACAACGTATACATTATGCTACAAATAGTGTCGAAGTATCGATTAAACACATTGACAATTGCTTAAGCATTGTATTAATTCCTCTGAATGGTACTACGTAGCACAAATCAATCAATAAAATATTTTCGGAAATATGATAAAGAGCAAACGTCATAGAGTGAACAGCTTTTTCAAAGGGTAATCATTTTTCCTTAATTCACGTAATGTTCTTCAAATCAAGAAGTATCTTTTACTACACACTTTCTAAAATAGCCTACGTTCCTCTTCTGGTTTCAAGATATCCCATTCCAAAGCTAATCTAAATCATTTCAGCGGATTATTCGTGAAAACGTAACAGACTTACTCTCCCATTAATTATATTAGTATACACAATACTGTCAGTTACGATATCTTTTCTTCCCGTGACCCAATTTTGATGAAATAAAGCTTATACAGAGCCTTCGGCTATACTCAAGT
The DNA here is from genome assembly GCF_023864275.1 of Schistocerca cancellata. NCBI lineage: Eukaryota > Metazoa > Arthropoda > Insecta > Orthoptera > Acrididae > Schistocerca > Schistocerca cancellata. The sequence continues at coordinate 811,703,610 of NC_064628.1, forward strand.
TACCTGTGAATAACGCGTGAAAAATATTCAGGCGATCAAACAGAGAAACAGATACGAAGGTTTTACATAAGACATTAGATCACGATACCTTTTTTTACGTTATCGGATTTTGATGAAATCAAGCCACTATGATGGGCCAAGCTACACTCGAGTTATCTGCGAAAGCCCCATGAAAATCCTGCATTGATTTTGGAAATTAACCTGTTCAGACAGAGAAACAGACAGACAACAAAGTTTTAGTAAAACTTTAAATCATTATATCATTTTTCTGTGATTCGTTTTCAATGAACTAAAGCGTATATTGTGACCAAAGCTAAGCTCATGTTACCTGCCACAATCCCTTTGAAAATCTGTCTAGCAGTTTCGGAGAAGTGTGTTTAACAGACACGCCAGTTTTACAGGTGCATTATTAGTATAGGTGTTCACCTTGAATTTTTTATCATTCTGAATTAAATCTGAGATATTACGACGTAAAAGTATCTCTGTCTATTGACCTCTGGGACTGAATTTCACTCATTAGCCAGAACATTGTGACCACCTACTGAATAGCCAGTATGTCCACCTTTTGCACGGATAACAGCGGCGACGTGTCGTGGCATGGAAGCATTCAGGCTTTGGTAGGTCGCTGGAGGGAGTTGGCACCACTTCTGCGCCCGCAAGTCACCTAATTGCAGTACATTTGTGGGAGGGGAGACGATGAGGTCTGAAGCCACATTCAGTCACAGGCCAGATGTGTTCAAATGGTTTGAAATCCGCCGAGTTGGGGAGGGAGGTGGGGGTGCAGCACATCAACTGGAACTCGCCACTGTGTCCCTCGAACAACTTCATCACACTCCTGGCCTTGTGACATGGCACCGCCGTCGGGAAACATAATCGTCATGGAGAGGTGTACGTGGTCTGCAATCAGTGTACGGTACTCCTTGGACGTCGTGGTGCCTCGCATGAACTCCATTGGACCCAAGGGTGCCCACGTGAATGTTCCCCAGAGCATAATGGAGCGCCGCCAGCTTGTACCCGTCCCGCAGTACAGGCGTCAAAGATCTGTTCCCATGGATGACAACGGATTCGCTCCCTCCCATCGGCATAATGAACAAGGTATCGGGATTCATCAGACCGTGCAACATTCTGCCACTGCGCCAACGTTCAGCAACGATGGTCACGTGACCAGAGTTGTAGTTGTCGATGTCGTGAACATTGGAATATGCGTGCGTTGTCGGCTGCGGAGGCCCATCGTTAGGAGTGTTCGGGGCACAGTGTGTTCAGGCACACTTATACGCTGCCCAGCATCAAAGTCAGATGTTAGATCCACCACAGTTTGCCTCTTGTCCTGTTTTACCAGTCTGCCCAGCCTACGACATCCGAGATTTATAATAAGGGGTGGCCGCCCAACCCCACGACGTCTGGGCGTGGTTTCACCTTGCTTTCGGTACGTGTTGAACACACTAACCACAGATCTTCTAGAATACCCGACAAGTCACGCAATTTACAAAATGCTCGTGCAGAGCCTCTGGGCCATCACAATCTGCCCTTGGTCAAACTCAGATAGATCGCGTCTTCTCCATTCTACACACAGACGGCACTCTCACTGAGACTTCATGCACCGTGCATTTGTCCGACTAGCAATCATTTCTCCCCTGGTGACGCTGCTATTGCTCGGACGGTCTTATGACGGTTGTAGGTCGGTGGTGATAATGTTCTGGCTGATTAGTGAATTTACAATGGAGCGAAGTTATAACTCATTCTTTTGATATTTCTGAAACGAAAGGAAATGTACTTTATAGTTCTTATTTATCTAGAAAATGATCATAATGAGAACGAAGTTTAAAAAGCAATTCAAACATTGGAAATAATTAATGTGTATCCAAAGCTTAATACACTCCTGGAAATGGAAAAAAGAACACATTGACACCGGTGTGTCAGACCCACCATACTTGCTCCGGACACTGCGAGAGGGCTGTACAAGCAATGATCACACGCACGGCACAGCGGACACACCAGGAACCGCGGTGTTGGCCGTCGAATGGCGCTAGCTGCGCAGCATTTGTGCACCGCCGCCGTCAGTGTCAGCCAGTTTGCCGTGGCATACGGAGCTCCATCGCAGTCTTTAACACTGGTAGCATGCCGCGACATCGTGGACGTGAACCGTATGTGCAGTTGACGGACTTTGAGCGAGGGCGTATAGTGGGCATGCGGGAGGCCGGGTGGACGTACCGCCGAATTGCTCAACACGCGGGGCGTGAGGTCTCCACAGAACATCGATGTTGTCGCCAGTGGTCGGCGGAAGGTGCACGTGCCCGTCGACCTGGGACCGGACCGCAGCGACGCACGGATGCACGCCAAGACCGTAGGATCCTACGCAGTGCCGTAGGGGACCGCACCGCCACTTCCCAGCAAATTAGGGACACTGTTGCTCCTGGGCTATCGGCGAGGACCATTCGCAACCGTCTCCATGAAGCTGGGCTACGGTCCCGCACACCGTTAGGCCGTCTTCCGCTCACGCCCCAACATCGTGCAGCCCGCCTCCAGTGGTGTCGCGACAGGCGTGAATGGAGGGACGAATGGAGACGTGTCGTCTTCAGCGATGAGAGTCGCTTCTGCCTTGGTGCCAATGATGGTCGTATGCGTGTTTGGCGCCGTGCAGGTGAGCGCCACAATCAGGACTGCATACGACCGAGGCACACAGGGCCAACACCCGGCATCATGGTGTGGGGAGCGATCTCCTACACTGGCCGTACACCACTGGTGATCGTCGAGGGGACACTGAATAGTGCACGGTACATCCAAACCGTCATCGAACCCATCGTTCTACCATTCCTAGACCGGCAAGGGAACTTGCTGTTCCAACAGGACAATGCACGTCCGCATGTATCCCGTGCCACCCAACGTGCTCTAGAAGGTGTAAGTCAACTACCCTGGCCAGCAAGATCTCCGGATCTGTCCTCCATTGAGCATGTTTGGGACTGGATGAAGCGTCGTCTCACGCGGTCTGCACGTCCAGCACGAACGCTGGTCCAACTGAGGCGCCAGGTGGAAATGGCATGGCAAGCCGTTCCACAGGACTACATCCAGCATCTCTACGATCGTGTCCATGGGAGAATAGCAGCCTGCATTGCTGCGAAAGGTGGATATACACTGTACTAGTGCCGACATTGTGCATGCTCTGTTGCCTGTGTCTATGTGCCTGTGGTTCTGTCAGTGTGATCATGTGATGTATCTGACCCCAGGAATGTGTCAATAAAGTTTCCCCTTCCTGGGACAATGAATTCACGGTGTTCTTATTTCAATTTCCAGGAGTGTACAAGTTGCTGCGCGGTAACGTTATAACGTCTCTGGTTCTCCTATAAACACTTCAATCAACTGCGCAACCATTACACAAGGCTTTAATCTGAATTTTTGCTGGCCAAAGATAACACCCATTATGCCATTACTTTAGACGAACCTGTATCAAAATTCTTCGGAATTGAAGAGTAACGCTGATCCTAAAGTAGCCAGACAATTTCATTTGGAGATTCAAATGCAATTTATTACGAAGCCCAACTATGTTTATACTACGTTCCCATTTCGTGACACCATACCGTGGAAACACTGCAAGTTACTGTGGCACGTCTTAACGTTTGGATGCCAATTTAGCAGTGCGATAATGATTAATTAAGTCTGTACACGCAATGGTTCTTTGCTTAGCGCCAAAGACGCATTAGTGAGCTAAGTACAGGGCTGAAGCTGTGTTCCTGGACCTAGTCTCGAACGGCATCGGCGACCTAGCGTCCCATTCGTCGGCAACCCAAGAACCCTTCTCGCCCATCCTGCACTCGACTGTCACACCAACGACTACTGCAATGTATGACGACACATTTTATCACGCTGAAACGATCCTCTTTCCAAAATTATGTGAAAATGATCTCTTGAAGTTTTGTATTCAAATTATTCTCTTCTAGCATCACGAACTGCTAATGTAATACATTCCTCAAGTTCAAGGAAAGAGAAATCAATTAGTAAAGAGTCTGATGAACAAAAATAAAAAGAAAGATTTGCTCATCATCTTTAATACAGTCCTCGTAGTTTCGCTAGGAGATGACCTCCTGGCTCGGGCTTTTTACCGACGAAGTGTATACACTTCTTCACGATTTGACACCACGTGTTTTTTTCGCATTTTAACTTGACAGGAGCGTGAAAGTACACCATACAGCTTTTTAGTACTAGAAAGAACTTCCAGAATGAGATTTTCACTCTGCAGTGGAGTGTGCGCTGATCTGATACTTTCTGGCAGATTAAAACTGTGTGCCGGAGCGAGACTCGAACTCGGGACCTTTGCCTTTCGCGGACAAGTGCTCTACCATCTGAGCTCCCTAAGCACGACTCACGCCCCGTCCTCACAGCTTTACTTCCGCCAATACCTCGTCTCATACCTTCCAAACTTTACAGAAGCTCTCCTGCGAAGAGCTTTTTATTCGCATCTTTGTGAGACAAAAGGCAGACTATAGTCCTGCTATAATAAAGACTAATGCATAAAGGCCTATTGACTGCCGACTACTGACTGATAATCTGGATCGGATTCATTTCTATGTATTAAATGGTGAACTTCTAGAATACTCTAGAAGGTGTATTAATCAAAATAATCGTTAAAATGACATCCAATTTTTGTATTATTAATAATTTTACGTAAATGTATCTTTTTTCACTCTGCAAAAATCAAAAGAATATTAGTATAATTTACTTTATAAAGTTGCAAAATAGAAATTTTTTTACTCTAAAACGCGCTACGTGTAAATGACACTATATATTTAGCTTTTACAAAATACTGAATCATTTACGAAAAAGTGAATTTTTAGAACATGTTAATAGTTTTCTGTTTAGTAAGCAATAACCTGCGGTGAAACATTACGTGTATTACATTTTGGAAAATGTTCGAACCATGTGGCATTTATTAGGGTCAAAGGTGGAAAAATGGGCCCCTGCTGGTATTATGGGCCCCCTACATATTTGGAAGTACAGGCCACTAATTCTAGCGGAGAGCACATGAATTACTAGAACTAGTTGCCAAACTTCACTGTAGAGTGCGCAGACGTAGTAGCTGTCATGGTTTGTGAGTAGTTGTGCTGTGAATTTTTTCGCTGTCATCAAAAGTTCGAAAAGTTAGTGTTTACTCGCATAAAACTTAAATTTTTTAACATGTTATTAGTAAACCTAAGGTAAGGTACTTATTTGGCTTGTTGTTGGGATGTCGTTTTACATTAATTAACGTCGGTTGCGAACCAAACTAACCGTAGGCAAAATCGTTTTTCCCAAGATGACGAGGCTGGATATATGGGCCCCTTTTGCTGCTGGTATTATGGGCTCCGTAAAATCAATCAGATTTTATGGGACCATTTACAAATATTGCTACTCTTTATGTTTCAGATGCCTCGAAGACATCTTGTACCCCCAAAAAAATCGAAACGGTAGTCGTGGGACAAAGCAAATATGGCAAATACTGTTGTAGCTATTAAAGAGAAAAAAATGGGGTTGAAAAAAGCGGTTAAAGTGTACTCTGTCCCTCGTTCTACGCTCCAAAGGCTTTCACGAATCGATAAACCGGCCGAAGAAATAATTAATATTAAATTGGGCCGTCCACCGGATTTACCACATGGACTTGAGGACGAACTGGTTAAATATCTTCTCATTATGGAATCCAAATTCTATGGCCTTACCAGAAATGACGTCAGGCGCATGGCCTACCAGCTTTGCACAAGAAATAAAATCCCTCATCCATTTGTAAAGGACGAAGTTGCTGGTCGAGCTTGGTTTGACCATTTTATGTCACGTCACAAAAATATTCTGTCTATTTTGAAGCCATCCGCAACTTCTGTTTCACGTGCTAATGGGTTTCATAAACAAGCTGTCGACAATTTCTTCAATTTACTTGAAGCTGCGTTTAGTGACTACAAATATCCTGTGGACAGTGTTTTTAATGTAGACGAGTCAGGCCTTAGTGTCGTTCAAAGCAAAATTTCACGTGTCATCGGCCCGAGGGGAAAAAGGCAAGTTGGTGCATTATCTGTAGCTGAAAGAGGATCACTTGTAACGTGTGTGTTCTGCATGAGCGCTTCTGGTACTGTCGTCCCACCAATGCTAATTTTCCCCAGGAAAAATATGACGGATACACTGATGAAAGGGGCTCCGCCTGGCTCTATAGGAAGGTGTCATCCCTCTGGTTGGATTCAGAGCAACCTTTTCACTGATTGTTTAATCAATTTTATCTCTAAATCAAAGCCATCAAAAGATGATCCTATTTTGCTTATTTTAGATGTCCACCATATCACACAAAGAATATTGAAGTAATTGACATAGCTCGTGAACACCACGTTACAATAGTTAGCTTGCCTCCACACACTACACACAAGCTGCAACCACTATATAGGAGCTTCATGGGACCCCTTAAGAATCATTATAATGACTACATAAGGCAATGGATGCTGCACAACAATAGGCCTCTTGGATCATACGATATTGCTGAGCTACTTGGAAATGCATTCCTGAAATGTCAAACAGCTGAAATAGCCATTTCAGGGTTCAGAGTCACAGGAATTTTTCCTGTGTTTAATGATATTGACTTTGCTCCTTCTGAAGATATTGACGTTCAAAGCTCTGAAAGCCAGTAAAGAGCAAACTCCTAAGGACAAGCCTTCAAGTCAATCAGCTCAATGCATTCATCCTGGCACATCTTCGACATTAACTACACCATCTGAAAGAGACTTGGCAGAAGCTGGGCCCTCAGGATGCTCTTCCCAACAACGTATTGGTCATGTTTCTCCTCAGGAGGTATTGCCGATACCAAGACCAAAAAGAAAATTGACAAACAAAGGCCCTAAACCCATTACTTGTGCTGTTGTAACTTCTTCTCCTTATAAACGTGCTCTAGAAGGGCAGAAGAAAAGAAAAATAAGAAAAATAAGAAGAAACAAGACGGAAAAGAAAAGGGCAGGACAATGAAGAACGGCGGCAATGAGAAACAACCAAATTCTAGGACAAGTAGAAGAAATAAGTTAGTGTATGAACATGAATCAGATGAAGAAGGTGACGAGGCAAGTGTAGGTTTTGATTCGGGAGAATCCCTCCCAGACATTGAAGTTGGTGTTTCTCTCCCTGATGTTGACGACGCTGAATGTCTATTTTGTGAAAGGGTATTTTCAAAGGACACAAAAGGTGAAATTTGGGTCTAGTGTATAGCCTGTGAGATGTGGGCTCACAACGAATGCGCTGGATGCGAAAAAGATGCTTATGTGTGTGACTATTGTAAATAGGCTAGGCGTAGGCTGTGAAAATCATCCCACCAGTAGACGAATTAACAATGTTCAGAGTGAGTCTTTCTTTCATTATACACAAAAGCGAAATAAAATTATTTTTTCAAATTTTTGTTTCTTTTTATTTCAAACTATCTTGGGGCCCATATTACCAGCAGAAATTCTTGACGCAACAAAATGCAGACTATCAGGGAAAAATAAAGTTTTGTTTTAAATATTAAAAAGTTGAACCAAAACATGTAAGTATTGCAGGACATACTAGAGAAATGTTTTATGTTAATTTCAGGTGATTATAATAAAAATAAAAGGTGTTATATAAAAAACAAAGTGGGGGCCCGTTTATCCACCTTTACCTATATAACCTACGTAAAGCGAAATCTATACAACTAATTTTTAGGACCAAAAACCTTTACATTGGAGGCTACAAATAAAGATTCAATATGTTGCGAAATAATTTGGAGAAGTATATCATTTTCGTAAATGCTTCGTTATGAGGCGTTAGTCCAATAGACATGAATCCTGTACTCTGCAACTGCAGTTACAATGAACATTGCCGAAGGAAGAGACAGGATCGATGTTTTTGGTAAACTAACGGTGGTATGGCAAACTACATTTGAAATAGGAAACCCGTAACCTTAGTGTGTTATGACGCTACACGTTACACTACGTACTTAGCCGTTGTGGCTGTTGCAGTGTCTCTGTACTTCTCCCCAACATCACGGCAACTGTGTTTAAATCAGTTTTTTGTGAATGTTCGGTCAGCATTCAAGTTGATAAGCAAACGCAGATTCTTCAGTATGGTCAGTAAGGTCTGTTCTGTGAGCACAGTACTGCGGAAGAACTGCTAGGGCACTGCTTTTTTTTATTGAAAGTTCCACCCAAACATTGCAAAGTGCAAAACATGTAAAATAATATTAGGGTAACGTTCCTCACAAAAAATATATTTACGTTTATTACGCTAGTGAATTTAGGTTTCTCACAATTTATGATAATAAAGTCTCATAAATATTAATTTTGTTACTATGATCTTCAGTAATAATAATGGTTTTGATGCAGCGCTCTATACTTGTCATTGCTCTGCAGGCCTCCATCTCTCTGAACAGCTACTACAACCTACATCCGTTTGAGCCTGCTCACTGTATTCATGTGTTGGTCTCCCCGTAAAATCTCCTCAGCAAACATCTCTTCACTACGAAATCGACAATTCCTTAGTTCCTTAGGATGGGCCCTATGAGCCGATCCCTTCGTTTACTTAGATTTTGCCAAATGAAAAGAAAAGTTCTTTTTAATATTCACGTTTTCTTCCTATCACCGTTTTAACTATATTTAAGATAGAAATACCGAGTATTTTTTATTAAGTTAGTGTGTTTTAAATAAGAAAAAACTCACCGAAACAGAGATGCGTATTCTGAAATTTTACGCCTTTACTACTCGCCTTCCGCACGCTATCCTTAGCAGCTTATATTCTAGTTAACACTCCAGCGATATGTCACTCCAGCTTCCTGTCTGCAGCTCATGGTCTAGTGGCTAGCGTTGCTGCTTCTGGACCACAGGGGTCCCAGGTTCGATTCCCGGCCGGGTCGGCGATTTTCTCCGCCTGGGGACTGGGTGTTTGTGTTGTCCTAGTCATCTCACCATCATTCAGAAAGTGACGAAGACGGGAAATGGGAAGATTGGAAACTTGTACGGGCGCTGATGATCACGATGTTGAGCGCCCCACAAATCACCACCACTCTGGCTTCCCTCGTACGTCCTCAGCGTGTCAGCATACGCTGTAGTTGTCTGTAGAACGAAACTGTCTGGCCTTTCTAATCGCTAATCTGCTTCTTCACTCCTTCCAAACATGGAAAACAACGGTAGGGATTCATCGCCAAACGTCAAGGTACGAGACACAGTATCTTGTCCTTCGTTCGATAAGGTTTCTTCATTGGACTGCCCATTTACATGACATTTAGTGCATTCAGTACGTTTCGTAAACATTCATCCAGCAGCCATAAAAGCTACACAGGTAGCCCGTATTAAAGCTGTATGTACTGTTGTACCTTTTTGAGACATTCAAAACCCGCGATTTGCCGTAACGTGGAGAGGCTCTTATTATTATCCAGTATTGTTTTTTAGTTTTAATTCGGTGCTTTAGATTAATCATTCGTTTGTATCCAAGTTGATCATATCTATATTAAAACTCACTCTTTTTTTAAAAATAGTTATGCAGTTTCGACAAACGGAAGCCTAGTAGACGGCATACACGACCATCTGTGTCTACGTTCTCTGATTCAGCCTTCTCTGCGGGGATACGTTGCGCTCCACTGGAAGATGCGATAAATTTTAATGCGCTACGAGACAAGCTTAACGGAAATTCGACACGTAAATCAGAGTGGAACGGCGCGGGGACCACTTAAAATCTCAAGACGGTACGCAAAAAAAGAAATTACGGTTCCGCGTGCGCTGACAAAACTGATGCACGGTAGCGAAGGCCGTAAATCAGTGAGTAACGACTCATAAACGAAGGAGCGCGCCCACCCATGGCGCTATTCGGGCGGAACACAACAGAGCAGAGCAAAGTGACAGCCCGCACTGTGCTTTGTACTGTCACAGAAACGGCGCCTGACGGCGACTTTTTCATCCTTTTACTGTCCAATATACAAGAAAATGTTTTCATCTGCGTTGATAATGGATTCTTTTTACTAACTTTTCGGGATCAAAGATTCTACGGTCTATAACAACCCTACCACAACAAAGGTCAAAAATTAATTATAATTGCGGTGTTGCTCACGCTGCTAAATATTGCATTTTCGGGCAACAACAAAGATATATTATGTGGCAGGTGTCATTAGAGCACAGTTAATAAAGTCATTTCTTGAAATAATGGATAAACTAGGCACTCATAACTCATGGCTCAATCGTCGAAAATCTAGCTAGTGATGATTTCAAGCTCGGATGCAAAGAGGCTTAGGTGTTATTCTGCGATATTCAAAAGTTTTATAGATGTGTTTCGTAAACCATTCTTGAAGATTAAACTTTTTCAAGTTAGGACAATGGTGATGTAAAAAAGTAATCAGCACTCCGAATTTAAGTACACTTCTTTTTTATTACTTTTGTTGCAATATCACGTAACTCGTTCCAAACATCACTTCACAATATAAAACATACTTGAAAATATCTTCCTCACTGTTAAAGTTCAAATTTCATAAACTGACTACAATTTGCGTCTTTTTAATATGAGGACCAAAGCTTGACTCTAATAACCGCTTATGCGCCCAACAATCAGAGTTACAAGTACGTCAAAGATCATAGTGACAAAAGAATACATATAAGAATAGCATTGCAATATATACATATCGAAGTACCTCTACATTAATGAAATCAAATCTGAATGTTGTCACAGAAATATGTTAGCTATTTTACAGAAACACAGTAAAATATTGCAGGTATCGAGAGGTTGAGGTGAGTTGCCGTAATGGTTACGTAATTCAAGTACCATTACAACGGACACCACGAAGAGACCTGTCATATTCTCAGGCGCTCACATTTTCTGAGGCACGCACAAAGAGGTTGTCTGTGTAGCTGAGTAGCTACCACATATCAGTATATACAGTTGGGAAGTGTCTAGGACAACACTGCTGAAACGGCTGAACGAATACTTATTTACGAAACTGTAGCATTTGCGTTGATCGGAAGTGCAATGCAAAGTTCCTTTGGACATGCAGTGCGGACGTTGTCAGACATAAGCGACATAAAAATAAAAATTCGGGCATACTTTCGTTGCTTTCACAAGGTATCATTTTTCGGGGAAACTCAAGCCAAGATAAAATTTTCCACATTCAAAGCCGGCCGCTGTGGACGAGTGGTTCTAGGCGCTTCAGTCCGGAACCGCGCCGCTGCTATGATCACAGGTTCGAGTCCTGCCTCGGGAATGGATGTGCTGATGTCCTTAGGTTGGCTATGTTTAAGTAGTTCTAAGTCTAGGGAACTGATGACCTCAGATGTTAAGTCCCATCGTGCTTAGTGCCATTTGAACCAAATTCAAAAGAACGTAGTTCCAATTATTTGTAATGTGAGCTCAAGAATGTCCTGCAGACGACTTTTCAGGGAATTGGGGACGCTAACTACTGCTTCCAAATATATCAATTCTCTGATGACATTTGTGATTAACTGTATCTCTTTTTTTTTTCAAACTAACAACTCAGTTGATGAAATCAATATCAGAAGTAAGAATAATTTTCAAAAGGATTTAAAGACACTTTCTTTGGTTCAAAAATATATCCATTATTGAGGAACACACATTTTCAATAACTTGTAGCAGCCATATAAAGTTTAACTAATAATTAAGTTCAGCTGAAGAGAAATCTAAGGACCTTATTGATGGTCATTACACTGATAAATTTTATTCTACCGTGAGACAAGACGGTCAAAACCTTCATTGGAAAATGTCTGCATTTACCTACAGCAGCATGTATTATACCCCAGCGTGCACCTCTTCCACCAGAGAAACTCGACGGTGCCGGCCGGACTGGCCGAGCGGTTCTAGGCTCCACAGTCTGGAACCGCGCGACTGCTACGGTCGCAGGTTCGAATCCTGCCTCGGGCATGGATGTGTGTGATGTCCTTAGGTTAGTTAGGTTGTAGTAGTTCTAAATTATAAGGGACTGATGACCTCAGATGCTAAGTCTCATAGTGCTCAGAGCCATTTTGAACCATTTTTTGAAACTCGACGGCCATAAATGTCTTTCTTCAGCGCTCCAAAAACATGGAAATCAAGTGGAGAGAAATCGGAATTGTATAGAGGATTTGTAAGGGCTTCACAGCAAAACTTCTGCAGCACACAGGAGACAACCTTAGCAACATCTGAGCGGTTCTGTATGTGTTTTGGGGTGCTGAATCGGAATATCATGTTTACTGTCTTGTAGGAGGTCGGCTTCACAATGAAAAACTCAAAAAACTTCTAAATATTCTCACCTTTTCGCTTGTATCTCGGAAGCTATGTCTTTTTCAGATATAACCATTCTATTCCAAACTAGCTGTCCCCTCCACACTTAGCTGCGGCTCAGTCTGGTTAATCTGGGATGAAAAGTAAGAGAAAGCATACGTTTCCAATAAGTATGGGAATTACGATATACGTCCCGGTACCCTTGTCCTCCCTGTTTCTGTCCATCTGCTCCTCCCGCTCCCTTGTGTCCATCTTCTCCCCCTTCACCTCTCTCTGTCCATCATCTCCTTCCCCCTTTCTCTATCCACCTTCTACTTCGCCCTCTCTCACCATCTTCTCCTGCCCTCTCTCCCTCCTCCTCTCTCTGTCCATCTCATCTTCCCTCCCCTTTTGTCCATCTCCTGCCCCTTCGCCTCTGTTCACTACCTCGTCTCCCCTTTCTGTGTTCCTCTACTCCTCCCTCCCTCTCTCTCCATACTCTCCTACCTCCTCCCTCTGTCCAGCGCCTGATTTACACTTTCTGTGTCCATTTCCTTCTACCCCTCTGTCCCTGTCCTATTCCCCCTAACTCTGATCTTGTGCTTTGTTTATTGTTATTGCGAATTCGGACTCTGCAGTAGTCTTCTAACGACAAGCCGATATACCATAAATACAACTTTCCTCTATGCTAACAACGTTTCAGTATTATAGATATAATATGTAAACTATGTCAGGCCGAACATATATTAAAGTACTGTGTAAAAATCTGAAGTAAATCGACCGAGAAGTTTTTAAAAATCTGGATAATAATGTTTCTCCTTTCTGTATTACAAAAATGGTTCAAATGGCTCTGACCACTATGGGACTTAACATCTGAGGTCATCAGTCCCCTAGAACGTAGAACTACTTAAACCTAACTAACCTAAGGACATCAAACACATCCATGCCCGAGGCAGGATTCGAACCTGAGATCGTAGCGGTCGCGCGGTTCCAGACTGAAGGGCCTAGAACCTCTCGGTCACAACAGCCGGCTCTATATTATACATTTATTTCTAAGTTAAATATTTATTTATACATTATATTATTGAAAATTTGTATGCAAAATCATAAAAATACTCGAACGCAACGTTGAGTCAAAATTTCTAAACATTTGGTGAATAACTTCCAGAGACTGAACATCTTAAACAAACATTTGCATTATCATGCGATTTTCAGATTAATTACAATATTTACAGCGCAGGATTTATCTGTTGTGAACATTAAACCAATTGTCGTGTTATGCGGATATTTGTGATTTTATACCCAAATAAGGAGATACGTCACAGTGGATAAGGAGGAAAAAAATTTTTATCAGCGTGATTTCGAAATAACTGGGCAGAGAGGAAATACAGTTTTCATTCTGTCTGTGTCGTTCATGTGTGTCGAGCGCTGGTTACATTTAAGAAAAAAAAGGTCTTTCAGGAGAAACACGACATATACTACTTTCTTGTGGAGAATGCAGAAGGAACGCGAAGGGAATTTGTCCTGTACGTAGGAATGACCCATAATCAACAATATTTACTTAACATGGATGCTGGCAGTTTGAAAATCAATGTTTCACTATCGATACTAAAATCTTAGAAAGATGAGAGCGTCGATGTTAAAGATTAAATACCGACCTTCGGTGCTGGCATAAAAAACAGCTACTTGCTACCGCTGACATTTTTTTGCCCTGTAAACGAATCCTTTTCTGAACAAATCTGACAACGGCATCAGCGCACTAGTTAAAGGGGTAGTATTAGTAAGAAACAGATTCAGTATGGATACTATTTTGACCACATGCTCAGTTTGGGAGCAAATCTTTAACTGAAAAAACTGACAATGTGATTAAGTTGATTACTACTGTGAAAATGATTGTAATGTGGTTTATTCCACAGAATAATACGTCGCAAGCAGTAGAGTAATCCAAATAACTGCTATTCGAACATCAAAATATCTGAGTACAATTCACAAAAACTGTTCCAACAAGAATAACATCGTAGCAGAAATAAAAATTGCTATCAGCTGAACATGTAAATATTGGTATACAGGACGTATCAATGTTGCTCGATCCTAGATTCAAGAAATTCACGTTTAAAACGCCTTAGTGCGTACATGAACACCTACATCTACATCTATACTCTGGAAGCCAGCTTGAAGAGTGTGGCGGACGGTGCCTTGTATACCTCTGTCTCTTCTCCCTTTCCTGTTCCAGTCGCGAATACAAGGGGCGTTTGAAAAATCCGTGCGAAGTCCGAGAGATGGTACCATAGGCGCGTATCGAGGTCGTGTTTAGTTGGTAGCATCTTTGGAAAGAACACACACCGAATTTCAGCCATATTGGTCTATTTATTTGTGTTTGGAATTCGTGTGAATTAAGGAAGTCGAGTGATTGCCAAAAAATGGACGAAAAAGAATATAGTTTGGTGATTAAACATTACTTTATGAAAGGCAAAACTCCTCAGCAGACTAAAGAGAAGCTTGATAAACATTACGGTGACTCTGCACCTTTGATTAAAACAGATTATAAGTGGTTTCAAAATTTTCGGCGTGGCCACATGCGCACAAGTGATGCTGAGCATTCTGGATGCCCTGTGGAGGTTACGACGCCAGAAATCATTGATAAAATCCATGATATGGTGATGGATTACAGAAGAGTTAAGGTGAGTGTGATTACTAGTGCTGTGGGCATCTCGAATGAACTGGTATATAATATTTTGCATACACATCTGGATATGAGAAAGCTATCCGCAAGATGGGTTCTGCGATTGCTCACGCTTGAACAAAAACAGAATCGTGCGAAGTGTTGCAAGGATGGTTTGCAGCTGTTCAGGAAGAAAAAATGGTTCAAATGGCTCTGAGCACTATGGGACTTAACATCTCAGGTCATCAGTCCCCTAGAACTTAGAACTACTTAAACCTAACTAACCTAAGGACATCACACACATCCATGCCCGCGGCAGGATTCGAACCTGCGACCGTAGCAGTCCCGTGGTTCCGGACTGCAGCACCTAGAACCGCACGGCCACCGCGGCCGGCTGTTCAGGAAGAATCTGCAGGACTTTAAGCATCGTTTCGTCATTGTGGATGAAACATGGATACGTTACTATACTCCTGAGACCAAACAAAAATCTAAACAATGGGTTACCAAGGGAGACTCTGCACCAAAAACGGCGAAGACCATTCCTTCGGCCGGAAAGGTTATGGCGACTGTCTTTTGGGATTCACAAGGGATAATCCTCATCGACTATCTGGAAAAGCGTAAAACTGTTACAGGTACATATTATTCATCGTTACTGGACCGCTGAAAACCGAGCTGCATGAAAAACGCCGGCGATTGGACCGCAAAATGTCCTTTTCCACCATGACAATGCACCAGCACATACCTCAGCAGTTGTGGTCGCAAAATTATTGGAAATGGTATTCCAAGTCGTTTCACATCCCCTCCCCCCCCCCCCCCCATTCACCAGACGTGGCTCCCTCGGACTACTATTTGTTCCCAAATTTGAAGAAATGGCTGGCGGGGAAAAGATTTTATTCAAACGATGAGCTGATTACAGCAACTAATAGCTACTTTTTAGACTTGGACAATTCCTATTATTCTGAAGGGATCAACAATTTAGAATAGCCTTGGACGAAGTGTATAAGTCTAAAAGGAGACTATGTCGAAATATAAAAAGGGTTTATCCCAAACACGTAAGTAGTTTTCATTTTTGTACGGGCTATTCAAACGCCCCTCGTAGTTCGTGGGAACAACGACTGCCGGTAAGCTTTCGTGTGGTCTCCAATCTCTCTAATTTCATCTTCATGGTCTTTTCGCAAGGTATATGTAGGAGGAAGCAACATATTTGTTGACTTGTTGGGACGCACACTCTCGGAACTTCAATAGTAAACCCCACAGGGATTCAGAATGACTCTCCTACAGCGTCTACCACTGGAGTTTGTTAATAATCTCTGCTACTCTTCCGCGCTTACTAATTCAATCTGTAACGGAACGTGCTGTTCTTCTTTGGATCTCCTCTGTTTCATGTATTCAATTCAGCCTGGTACGGATCCCATACGAACGAAGGTATTGTAAGCAATCTCCTTGGTCGCTAGACTACATTTCCTGGGGAGTCTTCCAACGAATCTGATTCTGGCATCTGCCTTCCTACGATTAGTTTTAGGTGGTCGTTTAACTTAAAATAACTCAGTAGGCATACTCTTAAACATTTTATGGAAGTAACTGCTTCCAGTGATTGTTCTGCTTTCGCGTAATCATAAAATGATGGGTCTTTCAAATGGTTCCAATGGCTCTAAGCACTATTGGACTTAACATCTGAGGTCATAAGTCCCCTAGACTTAGAACTACGTTAACCTAACCTAACCTAAGGACATCACACACATCCATGCCCGAGTCAGGATTCGAACCTGCGACTGTAGCAGCCACTGGGTCCGGACTGAAGCGCCTAGAACCGCTCCGCCACAGAGACCGGCGATGGGTCTTTCTGTCTATACATACGGGATACATTACATTTGTTTATGGTGAGGGTCAGTTTCCACTTCCTGCCCCACGCGTCGATTCTCTGCAGATCTTTCTGCATTTTGTTACAATTTTCTAACGTTGCGAATTCACCGTACACAACTGCATAATCCACTTTTTAAATGCGAACATTTTAAGTTAGGCTTTACCGTGAATGTTATTGAAATTAAATGAAATAACTAGTTTACCGTTACCAATCACTGTTTATTTATTTGCACGATGCGTTTCAAAGGTTTAAACCTCCATCGTAAGGTGGATTTACATTTGTTAGTAGGACGCGCGCGCCTGTGTGTGTGTGTGTGTGTGTGTGTGTGTGTGTGTGTGTGTGTGTGTGTGTGTGTGTGTGTTTTGTGTTATGATTTTTTTGGAGGAGCTTATAGCACTGTCTAGTGGAGAAACAAAATACTACTTCAGAACATGGTTTTGGGTTTCTTTTGAAAAAATAAATAAAAAAAGACTAAATGTATGTCTAAGGGCGAAAATAAAATAAGTAAAATACGGTACCTCCAGTGGTAACACGTTCCTTTCACTGTCCTAACACATCATATGTATACTGTCATATTTTGTAAACAAATATGGCGTCTGAAAACCATTAGGTGCCAGGATAATAAAGCAGAAGAGAAACATTGATACAACGTTCAAAGAATATACATCGTAAGAACATTATTACAGAATAAGTTTTAAGGAATTCTGGTGATATTTGTTTTAGGTGTTGAATACATGCGATTTTGTAAAGTTAATATTGGATGAACTTCATATTCATTGGTATATAACCAGGTGACATGTTGCAAGCTTTAATTACAATAATTTTGTTGCGTACAATGGTAAAATTATACATAAATAACATGTTTGGTTGGGGCCCATAGATAGGAATGAAAGGTAGAGGGAGAGGAAGAGAAAGAGAAAGTGAGAGGGAGAGAGAGGGTGGAATGTTTAAAGAGCAAACTTTCCAAAACAGGAGGTTCTTAAGATTATACACGCCTTTTTCAGGTAATAACTGCCTATAGTTTGGGGTAATACATTGGTTAATTCTTTAAAGTATGTAGATGGAAGTACAATTTGTGCTATTACCTTATGTACATATACCTTTAAGCTGACAGGGGGTACAAGCTGTTCGTGTGATATGAATTTGTTCGAGATGGAAGAATGTGAGAGATGATGCAAAGAGACGAGATGCAAACTGACACTTTTCAAAGATTACAACCGATTCACAACTAAAAAGTGAAGAATAATACATGTCGAAACACAAACAACGACAAGGATAGAAGAAATCCAGTTACATAGAAAATTTCGCTGTATCCACTACGGTTATACGGGGCCGCTGAAAAATAAGTTTCTGGAACGCGGCGTTTGACTTTTATTGGAGAGAGGGAGCGCTGTGGTGACATTTTCATAACCCTGCTGGGAGGAAACAGGAGGTAAAGTGATTTTCCTGGGCAGCCGGAGGACTGCTGCTAATCCACAGAGGCGGGCCGTTTTTTAGCTCATGAATTATGCCGGGCACGCGCGGCCACGTGCTACGCACGCTGTTTGCTCCTCAGCGGCGCTGGGAAACCAGGAGGTGCGGGGTTGCCATTAGAGAGAGAGAGAGAGAGAGAGAGAGAGAATGGGGGTGGGTGTTGTGGATTAGGCTGCTTGGGTGCAGAACACGGCTGTGCCCAACGCTGGACATTAAGGAATACAGCACTCTATTACGCCAAATACACTGACGGAAAAAAAAAATCGCAGCGCCAAGAAGGAAAGTTTGTAGGCGTATTTCAGTATCCGAAGGCTGTCTATTCCGATTTCGCGCCAGTCGCATAACAGTCAATTGAGGATGCAAATCAGGTTTGCTTTAAATACACTCTGTAACGGTCGTGAGCCTTAGTTAGCTTTGAGACTGGACGTGTTGAGCTGATGTTAGTCAAGAATACCTTTAAGGAGACAAAGATGCCATTATCTGATGGCTCTCGATCTTCCACCATAACCGAGTTTATCATCATGAGGTAGCAAATGTGATGTAGCCAAGGAGGTGGAAACATGGGTTCTACTATGCCAAGACTGCTTAGTAGCTACAACAGGAAAACACAATTAATTAGCAGGAGTACAAATTAAGGAAGTATTTATTATTTAACGTTGTTGTAGTCCATGATCTGTTGGCTGACAACTATAGAAGACGCGACTAGACTAGACGTCTGTAGAATGACATAATTTATAAGTCACAAATCTTGCAGTGACGAATTAATCTCACGTGATCTTTAATGTCGAATCTGGTGAATTTGGAGACTAACTTGTCTGTCGACATGACAGAACGCAGAATGTTTATAACTGCCAAGTTAGTACTGTTGACTTTACTGTAGTACTATTACCGAACTTTACAACTAAGCTACTTGACTTGATGGCAGCAATGACTGAGCTGCAGACGATGACTGACTAACATCGGTGCTGGCTGACCACGTCAGTCTGGTGATTCGTCCTTTTATGCTCCCATTCACGAACATCATTTCAGGGGGTGTTTCCAAGAGGATAATGCTCGCCTTCTTAGCACTATTGCAATCCGACATGCTCTACAGAGTGTCAACATATTGTCTTGGTGTGCTCGATCACCAAATCAGTCTGCAATGGAGCATATATGGGATATCATCGGACGACAACTCCAGCATCATCCAAAAACAATATTAACCGTCACTGTATCGCCCGACGAACTACAACAGGTATCTCTGTCATTTTGTTTTGATTTGCACCCACTATTACGTTTACACGATGATGTCTTTCCATTTTTTGTGAAGGCTCTCATGACTGTTGAAACAGTTGCTCCTGAAACATTCAATAAGTTGGCTGTCTTAGTTACGCTCCAGCTAATCAGGCCCACTAAATCTGCCCTCTTTGGAACTCTGTTAGGTCTTTCATTGCACGTCGACCTCGGCCTCTGAATCAAAATACGAAGTGTACCCTACTCGTATATAACCTGCACTGATGCCTAGTCCGTACTGAACAAGCTTAGTCCAGCACGATACGTGCCTTACCGTCAAACACTACCACCACTGTTTACATTATTTTGCCTATCCACTGTACGTGTCTGCATGCTAGACACATTGGACCTACACTTGGAATTGTGGTCTGGAGTGCGATTTCGTATGACAGCAGGCGCACTCACGTGGTTATCCCACGCGTCCTGACTATAAATTTTGTAAGTCAGTTGGAGATTCGACCTGTTGTGGTGCCATTCATGAACGGCATTCCAGAGGGTGTTTTCCAACAGGATAGCGCTAGCTCACATACCACTTGTAAACCACCATACTCTACACAGTGTCGACATGTTGCCTTGGCCTGCACGATCACCAGATTCTCGAGTCAATCGCGTACGGCATATAATCGGACAGCTCCAGCGTCATGCAAACCAGCATTAACCGTCCGTGTATTGATCGATCAAGTGCAACAGGCATGTAACTCCATCTCACAAACTGACATCCGGCCCCTGTACAACACAATGCTTGCATGTTTGCATGCTTGCATTCAACACTCTGGCGATTACACCGGTTATTCATGTACCAGCATTTCACATTTGCAATGGCTTACCTCGCGCTTGCATTAAACTGTGATAGACCAAAGTCAATCACTTAACTGTGTCACTAAAAGAAATGTACTCCAGAAATTTCGCTTCTCTATATTAATTATTTTTGTTAGTTATTTGATTTTTTTCCGTCGGTGTATATTTTCCACTCAGCTGTGTAACTCACCCCGGTAAGGTAACTACTCTCCCTTCGATTCCCGAGATACCACAACATTTGCCTTAAGCGATTTAGGCACATCACGGGAAACCAAAACCAGCATAGCGGGATGGGGATCTGAACCATCACCATCCTGAATAGGAAGCCAGTTTTACTAACCACTGCGCTATACCGGTCTGTAATTACGTGTTGCCTGACAACGAAATATGACTAACGTGACCTCATATTACAAGGAGAAAAATAGCTCTCTTGCAGAATTCCAGTACCAACAATGGATCCCACGTGAAAACTTTGACTAACGCTGTGATAATACGCAGCTATGATCTTCTCGAAATACAGCTTTTAAAGTTTGGTGCGCACCCTTGTTTACCACTAGCTCCGCTCCATTGCAGTCGTCTAATGATCGAGCGCGAAATACTGTACAATTAAAAGACAACGAGCGCCCTTTTTGTGCATTTTCATATTTTCGCGGCACAATCTGATCTATAAAATTTCGGGCATGCAGCCGCATAAATTTGACTTCTTCTTCTAATATTTCGGCTTGAGTACCGTCCAGCCATCTTCAGAGTGAGCCGAGGTGACTCACACTCCAGCACTTATGTGGTGTCATCGCCAGACACCACACTTGCTAGGTGGTAGCTTTAAATCGGCCGCGGTCCATTAGTACATGTCGGACCCGCGTGTCGCCACTGTCAGTAATTGCAGACCGAGCGCCACCACACGGCAGGTCTAGAGAGACGTACTAGCACTCGCCCCAGTTGTACGACGACTTTGCTAGCGACTACACTGACGAAGCCTTTCTCTCATTTGCCGAGAGATAGTTAGAATAGCCTTCAGCTAGGTCCATGGCTACGACCTAGCAAGGCGCCGTTAACCATTTCTATAGAGAGTCTCACTTGTATCATCAAGAATGCTGTATACAAATGATGGAGTAAAGTTAAGTATTACCGCAGCTACGTACTTTTCTTTATAGCATTCATAACGTATCCTGTTTCAGACCCCACGCCCGTCTGCGTTAGAGTATAGCGTGCATTTCGACCTCCTCTATCTACAAGGTGTTGGCACATTTGCCAACACATCAACTTGAGCCGTCCTTTTAAAGCCGTGGACCGAACCACTGCGCATGCGACCACAGATACACACGGCGCCAGAGACGTTAATCGGCGGCAAAGATGTATGGCTTATGCATGGAAATAGATCTATGGCTGCGCAGTCGATCCACACGGTGATATCGATGTATCACTGCGAGCTGCTCGTCACAACGTCTCTGTGATTTTATTAAAGAAATTGCCGGATTCCAAGATTTGTCCAAGCTGAAGCCGCTATCTCTATTAATTAAAGTCGTCACCAAGCGAATTTCAATTGCTTCCTTCACTGCTGAGTCCCAGAAGGATGAAGTCGAGGCTAAAATTTCGACGTTATCCTACACCATCGAGTATCCAGTGTCAATACAGTGCTCGGCCACCACAGATTTATTAGGTTGTAAGAGGCGGGTGTACCTGCGGTGCTCTGTGCTTCTCTTCTGGATAATACGTGTTGTCTGTCCGATGTATGAACAGCCGCACTCACAGGGGATCTTGTAAACCCGAGGCTTCCGAAGCACCAAATCACCTTTAATAGAACCCAGGAGTGCTGCTGTCTTTAGTGGAGGGCGAAAAATCACGTTCATTTCATGCTTACTGAGGATCCGTCCTATTTTTGACGACAGGCTTCCCACGTATGGCAGAAAAGCCATCGATTTATAACTTTCCTTGTCTTCTTCTGACATTCTTACACCCACAGTTGGTTTCATTTGTAGCGCCTTATGTATCAGTTGTTGTAGGTACCCGTTGGCTTCGAAAACTCTTCTCAGGTGTAAAAGCTCGTCCTCCAGATTGCTCTCGTCAGCAATGACATGTGCTCTGTGTACTAGAGTTCTGACTACACTCATCGTCTGTGAAGGATAGTGGCAGCTACACTCCTGGAAATTGAAATAAGAACACCGTGAATTCATTGTCCCAGGAAGGGGAAACTTTATTGACACATTCCTGGGGTCAGATACATCACATGATCACACTGACAGAACCACAGGCACATAGACACAGGCAACAGAGCATGCACAATGTCGGCACTAGTACAGTGTATATCCACCTTTCGCAGCAATGCAGGCTGCTATTCTCCCATGGAGACGATCGTAGAGATGCTGGATGTAGTCCTGTGGAACGGCTTGCCATGCCATTTCCACCTGGCGCCTCAGTTGGACCAGCGTTCGTGCTGGACGTGCAGACCGCGTGAGACGACGCTTCATCCAGTCCCAAACATGCTCAATGGGGGACAGATCCGGAGATCTTGCTGGCCAGGGTAGTTGACTTACACCTTCTAGAGCACGTTGGGTGGCACGGGATACATGCGGACGTGCATTGTCCTGTTGGAACAGCAAGTTCCCTTGCCGGTCTAGGAATGGTAGAACGATGGGTTCGATGACGGTTTGGATGTACCGTGCACTATTCAGTGTCCCCTCGACGATCACCAGTGGTGTACGGCCAGTGTAAGAGATCGCTCCCCACACCATGATGCCGGGTGTTGGCCCTGTGTGCCTCGGTCGTATGCAGTCCTGATTGTGGCGCTCACCTGCACGGCGCCAAACACGCATACGACCATCATTGGCACCAAGGCAGAAGCGACTCTCATCGCTGAAGACGACACGTCTCCATTCGTCCCTCCATTCACGCCTGTCGCGACACCACTGGAGGCGGGCTGCACGATGTTGGGGCGTGAGCGGAAGACGGCCTAACGGTGTGCGGGACCGTAGCCCAGCTTCATGGAGACGGTTGCGAATGGTCCTCGCCGATACCCCAGGAGCAACAGTGTCCCTAATTTGCTGGGAAGTGGCGGTGCGGTCCCCTACGGCACTGCGTAGGATCCTACGGTCTTGGCGTGCATCCGTGCGTCGCTGCGGTCCGGTCCCAGGTCGACGGGCACGTGCACCTTCCGCCGACCACTGGCGACAACATCGATGTACTGTGGAGACCTCACGCCCCACGTGTTGAGCAATTCGGCGGTACGTCCACCCGGCCTTCCGCATGCCCACTATACGCCCTCGCTCAAAGTCCGTCAACTGCACATACGGTTCACGTCCACGCTGTCGCGGCGTGCTACCAGTGTTAAAGACTGCGATGGAGCTCCGTATGCCACGGCGAACTGGCTGACACTGACGGCGGCGGTGCACAAATGCTGCGCAGCTAGCGCCATTCGACGGCCAACACCGCGGTTCCTGATGTGTCCGCTGTGCCGTGCGTGTGATCATTGCTTGTACAGCCCTCTCGCAGTGTCCGGAGCAAGTATGGTGGGTCTGACACACCGGTGTCAATGTGTTCTTTTTTCCATTTCCAGGAGTGTAAAAATAGCCCGAATTTTCGCATGCGACAGATTGGTAGGGTTGATATCCAGCAAGTGTGATTTTTTCTCCTTAAAGTATGAGGTAAAGTTGGTGAAGTTTCCATGTGGTTCCATTCCACTATCCGCGGAAGCGCAAATTACACGGACACTTTTGTTTTCACCTCTTCACAGTAGACCATATGGTTCACATATACATTAGCCGAAACTGAAAATCATCACAGATCAAACGCAAATAATGAAACTTCTTTGTATAGAAAACAAAACACATTTGTAAAAATCGAACATCATAAAAGGGAAGCAGTTTAGATGGGGGCGAGACAGAGTTGTTGCCTATGCGGCGTATCATTCAGTCTACAATAGGACAGAATTCTGAAACAGGGATTAAAGATTTGGGGAATAAATAGAAAGTGAGAATTGACGATGACATTGTAATTCTGGCAGAGCATGCATGGGCGTTGGAAGATAAGCTGAACAGAATGTTCAGAATCTAGAAAAGACGTTTAAGACAAACGTACAGAAAGTAAGACAAAATCAATGAAGGACAGACGGGGATAAGATAGCAAAGTCAGACATCGATAATAATCGGCGAGTTTTGTTATTTGGGCAGCATAATGATTGAAAACGACTGAAGTAAAGAGGAAATATAATAGACAGCCAACAGTCAGGAAAGCGTTTTTGAAAGAGAGACAACTCTTAACGCCGAATATAAATTTAAGTTCAGATGGTTCAAATGGCTTTGAGTACTATGCGACTTAACTTCTGAGGTCATCAGTCGCCTAGAACTTAGAACTAATTAAACCTAACTAACCTAAGGACATCACACACATCCATGCCCGAGGCAGGATTCGAACCTGCGACCGGAGTGGTCGCTCGGCTCCTAACTGTAGCGCCTAGAACCACACGGCGACTCCGGCCGGCTAAATTTAAGTTTCCGTAAGTGTTTCTCGAAGCTACTTTCTGAAGATGAGGCTTGTCTGGAAGTGTAATGTCCACAAAACAGGTACAGATAAGAGGAAAATTAATATAGGATGGTACAGGCGAATGAAAATTAATGTGTAGATCTGGTAATTTGTTGTAATATTATTGAATTGTTAATGGGGTATCCCATGTTGACCGTCAAAATTTAGTAAATTAAAATCAAAGCGATTATTATATGGAAAAATTTACATTTATTACTATTTTATTACCATTAACAGATCAATGCTACAAATATAATCAGATGGCCGACTTGACTGGACTTAGGGTTGAGTAAGAAATTGAGCAAGTACGAGGAGAGGAGACTGACCGCTTCATCACACCACTTGATGGAGTCAGCATTAGTTGCTGGGGTGAGCAGCTGATACAGTATTGAGGCGATGTGGATCTCCTCTTTTGTCGTTTGTTAATTTACTAAATTTTGGCGGTCAACATGGGATGCCCCATTAACAATTCAATAATATTACAACAAATTACCAGATCTACACATTAATTTTCATCCTATATTATCTTTCCTCTTATCTGTACCTGTTTTGTGCACATTCCTCTTTTGTCTGACATACGGCAGTCTTAATATCTCGTGCCCTGTAGATGTGAAGCGACGCCTTGCTGACTAAACTCCATGCTTCCTCCATAATCCGTAGAGCACAAACCGGTGGCCGGCGCAGTCTTATTGTCGATGCGCCTGGTGTCTATTGTCTTCAGTGATTAGCTGACAGTGGCGACGTAAGTGTAATATTTGGAGTCTGACGTGAGAGAATGGTTGCACAGTTGCTTGATTAAGGATTCAAGCATCAAGGAGATTAATTCATACAACACCAACAATGGTTTATTTGGTAATGGAGGAAGAGATGTGGGTGACAATTGTAAACACTTGTACAGGACTGACTAACTTGGAGAATTGCAACAATTTTATTTATGAACCGAAAACTGTATCAGTTTTGTTCCCGTTTCAAGGCAAAGTTATATGTCTATATCAGCTTCAGTTCTGAAAGATATGAAGTTCGACCATTTGAATTGTCCCTTCTTTTTTACTAAGTCCTATATGAAACACACTGCCCTCAATTGCTAGGAAAATAACCTACTATAGAATTAATGAAGGAGATTCATACACAAATTATTAGCAACAGAACGTCGAATACTGAATACTACGCCTTACCGTCCCCAATGAGTGATAGTTAAGTGGAAACGTGAAGGGACGCGTTCAGCACAAAAGCGTACAGGCCGTCCTCGTCTGTTGACTGACAGAGACCGCCGACAGTTGAAGAGGGTCGTCCTGTGTAATAGGCAGTCATTTATCCAGACCATCACACAGGAATTCCATACTGCATCAGGATCCACTGCAAGTACTATGACATTTAGGCGGAAGGTGAGAAAACTTGGATTTCATGGTCGAGCGGCTGGTCGTAAGCAGCACATCACGCCGGTAAATGGCAAACGACGCCTCGCTTGGTGTAAGGAGATTAAACATTGGACGAGCAAACAGTAGAAAAACACTGCGTCGAGTGACGAATCACGGTACACAATGTGGCGATCCGATGGCAGGGTGTGGGTATGGCGAATGCCCGATGAACGTCATCTGCCAACGTGTGTAGAGCCTACAGTAAAATTTGAAGGCGGTGGTGTTATGGTGTGGTAGTGTTTTACATGGAGGGGGCTTGCATCCTTGTTGTTTTGCGTGGCACTATCACAGCACTGGCCTCCATTGATACTTTAAGCACCTTCTTGCTTCCAACTGTTGATGAGCAATTAGGGGATGGCGATTGCACCTTTCAACACCATCGAGCACCTGTTCATATTGGACGACCTTTGGCGGAATGGTTACACGACAATAACATCCCTGTAATGGACTGGCCTGCACAGAGTCGTGGCCTGAATCCTATACAACACCATAGGTATGTTTTGGAACGCCAACTTCGTGTCAGGCCTCAACGACCCACATCGATACCTCTCCTCAGGGCAGCACTCCGTGAAGAATGGGCTGCCATTCCCCAAGAAACCTCCGAACACATGATTGAACTATGCCTACGAGAGTGGAACTGTAATCAAGACTAAAGGTGGGCCAACACCATATTGAATATTGAATTCCGGCATTACCGATGGAGGGCGCCACGAACTTGTAAGTCATTTTCAGCCAGTTGTCCGCTTACTATTGATCACAAACACACACACGTTGCGAATAGGACAACCACCAGCTGTATAATGTGATGACGACAGTGAAAATTTGTGCCTGACAGGGACTCGAACCCGGGTTTCCTGCTTACTGCGTGAAGTCGCTTTGCCATTATGCTACCCAAGCACGTCCAGACCTAAACTTCCTTATGTCGTCAACCATGTGTCTACAGCCTGCACTCGTGAATTCATTATGTATACATGTCCAAAGGAACACTTCATCGTAATTCTGAACAACAAAGGCACTGCAATATCGTTTCGTTAAGATGTATCTGATCTTGTATAATGTATATCAGGACGCTATTGCGAAATGTGTTGCAAGCGTTCTCTTTCACCTCAGACAACGCTTGTTGTACTGCGCTGTTTCTTTTGTGGAGAACAAGTATCACGAGAATTAGCACCCAGTAGTTCCTGACTTTCTATAAGCTAAGGGTGGTCTTTTATCCTCCGAGTCTTTGTACAAAACACCATCACATGTTAGCGTTTATAAAGTGCAGTCGTCCAGGAAATCTCCATAACTTTCTTCAATGTCTACCATCTACCGCCGTCCGAGGTGGCCGAGCGGTTCTAGGCGCTACAGTCTGGAACTGCGCGACCGCTACGATCGCAGGTTCGAATCCTGTCTCGGGCATGGATGTGTGTGATGTCCTTAGGTTAGTTAGGTTTAAGTAGTTCTACGTTCTAGGGGACTGATGACCTCAGAAGTTAAGACCCCTTGCGCTCAGAGCCATTTTTTCTACCATATACCATTCCTAGCTATTAATATCCTTTACCAGTTGTTATACGAAAATTTGCCAGCACTGATGATATAGACGTACTCAGTTATTTATTGGCTTTTTATTACTATAACTCTGCGTTTATAGTGACATGGTTGAAAATCCTGCCGAAATTCATGAGAATGATTTTCAAGTGACTAGACCTTTTGACTTATAATGTTTAGTACATATTCCTTATCTTATTTTTATCACCCTTGTAAATTTATTTCATTGCCATACAAGAACCACCATAAGAATAGATTTAAAATGTCGTTATCATGGTCTTCACTCATAGTATGGGCTGTACGTACTGTTGTGGAACCCAGTAGATTTAAATTAAAGACTATAAATGAGAAATTACTTCATACGGCTGGATGATTTAATATGGTTTGTGAACGTGGGCTATTTTCTTTGGACAGAATAATATGTTTAAAAATGAGCTAGTTAATAAAACAGCGGACTCTCCGGCAGTAAAAGCAGACCATAAAATATGTAGACCATAAATGACGAAGTAACGTAACAAACAGAGATACGGATAATGAGGAACGTATATCACAGTATACAGTAAATCCAACAGTGTTACAGCTATGACAGAAAATGACAAAAGCAGGAAGTAACTAAGGTACCAATTAGATTTCTAACAATGAACGACGGTATTTTTAAAGTGTGTAAAAAATAACAAATAAGAAGCGAAGAAGGAACGGGTTAGGGCAGAGCTGTTCTTTGTTTAGGCGAACATCGATGCGGCACTGTGAAGCGCAGACAAATGGCTATTTTAAAAGAAGTATATTACGAGCAGTCGGTAGAAATTTTTCTCTTCGAAATAGTTTGTGTCGTTTCCTGGCGACAGCTACTATGAATCTTGCTTACATGAACGGCTGTAGCCATTTACTGCAACGCTGTATAAATTGTCAGCGTCACGCTACATTCCATTTTACGAATGAGTAATTTTCCAGCAGATCCAGAGTTTAGAGGAAGGTCACGTGATGTTTCCCGGTTATTTGATTTATGTCACCAACTGGCAGTGACCCGCGAGTAACGAAATAAAAATGCTACGTTTGGTCGGACGATGTCCAAACACAGTCTCATAAATTAACTATTTCCCTCTGCCGCCTCCTTTGCAAATATGGCCAAAAGCAATCTCAAAACTGTCTTCGTTTGTTATGGGAAAAGAGTGAATCACTGCCCGCAGGCAGCAGAGGCCAGAAGAGGAGACAGTGGGGAGCATAACTTAGTGCCGCTTCTGAATAAAAGGCATTCCGAATAATCAATATCAGCGAGGAGAAATATCGACATAACGTGACATACTGCTCTTGCTGTATTCACATTTGGTGAAACATGATGTTCACCGAATGTGGATGCATCAAGAGGACTAGTACTGCAAATCAACATTAAATCCACAACATTTTTTATCATTCCATGTTTCATACTAGTACTAAATTATGATTCTCAACGTTCATCAAATTTGGAATAGATGGGGTTCATACTTTCCGATCTAGCCGAGAGACACAGCACCGTTGCTCAGGAAAAAGTCGCTCTGTGAGGATTATTAAGCTCAAACTGCATTTAATTCAAAGTGTTCTCCTCTATCTGTATGTATGGCTCTCGTAATAATTTCTAATTATTTGCAGCAGAGGTCGGCTACTATTGTATGCAAGAAAGTGATTCAAATACTGTTGCACTCTTGCGTAAATGTCGCATATAGAAAAAGAGTGTCTCATCAAAGAAAAATGAGGAAGAGAAACATGACGATATTTCCGGAATCTTTGATAAATGTCATCAGGTGACTTTCTTCTGATGTTTTTTAAGTTAGCATGTGTACAAACAAATGATCACAATTAAAACTGGATGACATGTTCAGTTGAAAGGGCTTCAGAAATTGAGCAAGTCAATAACGCGGCGGTTCACCTCTGGCCATTATGCAAGCAGTTATTCGACTTGGCATTACTTGTCAGAGTTGCTGGAACCCCTGAGGGATATCGCACCAATTTCTGGTCAACTGGCGCGTTAGATCGTCAAAATCCCGAGCTGGATGGAGGTCCCTGCCCATAATGCTCCAAACACACACTGGATGATCTTTATTGTATGATTATATGATAGCGGAACAAACACTGGTAGCAGTCACTTCTGTAAAATATCTGGGAGTATGCGTGCGGAACGATTTGAAGTGGAATGATCATATAAAATTAATTGTTGGTAAGGCGGGTACCAGGTTGAGATTCATTGGGAGAGTCCTTAGAAAATGTAGTCCATCAACAAAGGAGGTGGCTTACAAAACACTCGTTCGACCTATACTTGAGTATTGCTCATCAGTGTGGGATCCGTACCAGATCGGGTTGACGGAGGAGATAGAGAAGATCCAAAGAAGAGCGGCGCGTTTCGTCACAGGGTTATTTGGTAACCGTGATAGCGTTACGGAGATGTTTAACAAACTCAAGTGGCAGACTCTGCAAGAGAGGCGATCTGCATCGCGGTGTAGCTTGCTCGCCAGGTTTCGAGAGGGTGCGTTTCTGGATGAGGTATCGAATATATTGCTTCCCCCTACTTATACCTCCCGAGGAGATCACGAATGTAAAATTAGAGAGATTAGAGCGCGCACAGAGGCATTCAGACAGTCGTTCTTCCCGCGAACCATACGCGACTGGAACAGGAAAGGGAGGTAATGACAGTGGCACGTAAAGTGCCCTCCGCCACACACCGTTGGGTGGCTTGCGGAGTATAGATGTAGATGTAGATGGAGAGCAAACTGAGCAAGCCTGCGATGCTATTTCGTTGGAAACAATAAAGTTGGCATGACGCTCAGTCGTAAGTCGTTATGGACGGTGTATTGCGATGAACGGACACCAGTTTGAACATTTACCACCTTAAGTCGGACCATGAGGCACCTAAAACCACCAAGATTGTATTTCTAACCCCTTTCATTAAAGAGATGTTCAGTTTCAAAAAGTGCCTACATTATTTTGGGACACCCTGTATATAGAGCGAATAATGAATTCGTAAGAAACATGTACTACCATATAAAGAGAAGTTGTAGTTTAACGCTGTTACCAAAAACCTCGAAAGGTTCTTGACCGTTTTACTTCACATTTTCACATGAGGCTCTAATTTTGCATTTATGGCTTATCGACTTATGATTAGGATACTACTGTGGAATCAGAATCATACGAAACTTTGGAGTACTACCCATTTGCAGATTAAAATTATGAGAAACACTGTCGTTGAAGCTACTATCCCCGCACCTCCAGCACCTGGAATGGTCTCTCCGGTACCGCTTACATTAAAGATCCCAAACGAATTACTTATTCATTATTAGTGACCTTATTTCCCAATCGAGCCTTCATGTGCAACAGCAATAAACAAGGCTCGAGGTCGGAGAGAGATAGGGAAAGACGAGATGGACAGAGAGGGGCTGAGGAGGAGATGGAGAGAAATTGTGGGGTGGGGTTAAAATGGACTATGAGAGGGGGAAAGAGAACGAGATGGTCTAAGAGAGGGAAGGAGGACATGGACAGAGAGAGGGAAAGAAGGAGATTACGACGTATATACAATTCCTATACGTATTTAGCAGTTGCAAAACTTTGCCGGATTCGCTAATTATTTACACTTTCATGCAGTCGTGGGAAGGGTCTGACAAGAAATCATGATGTAAAGTAACGAGCCATGAAAGGGTACCTTGCTTATAAAAATTGACTACTAAAATTAAACACCTTATTGAATCATTTCAACTCTGATCAGTAATTATCGGCTTTTTTTTTCACTGATGTGCCACATTTATAAAGCTGAGTTTAGGGGTGACGACCCTCACACACACAGAGGGAGAAAGAGAGAACTGAGACATGAAACCTTTCTGCCGTTATTCGCATAAGGCTAGAGGTGGCGCAGTCTAGTTTGGGTCTCACCAAACGAGCGCCCACGGGGATCCATCGGCTTTGTACCTCTGTGAAGCAAAGCCTGAAAGCCAGTGCCGGCCGTAGGGCGGGGAATCCCCCAGGAGCAAGGCGAGACCCGGTCCTTGTCAAAGGCGCGTACCACCCGGCTCTCGCCACGCCCGCCCGTCCAGGGGATATGTTACGTGTCGACTCTGACTCTTACTTGCCCGAAATAGCTGGCATGCCGCATCTTTTGCTTTCAAGTTCAGTCTGATACAGGGATGTAACGCAAAGGCACAGAGGGCATTATTACTAATGCTGATTCTGATCAACGCGTCTCCGTAAGACAAGAGAATCCGTACAGCTTCGAGAGGCGGTACGCGGATGGTTGTCATTAAAGTGGTAGGCCCGTTTGAAAATTTCGAAAAATCTATTCTGCCAATTTTCTCTTAGAAACGAAACTTTATACGCACTCTTGCAGCAGAAAGCGTCAGATGATCCTGGACAGTTTCTGTAGGCTGGGTGATGCTGTTTTGCATGTCCACAACACAATTTGTTAAACGTCTCCATGAAAACGCCTCTTCCTAGATCTATAAACGGCTTTTGTTTTCGCCTGCAGCCGGTAGCGCTTAGCAGTTGGAAGCTGCAAAAAGCGCTGCCAGTTGTCTATGATTTCCTTATGTTGACTCGATTTTAGGAGTGTCTTCATAGTACAGAATAAATGTATTAGAACTTCATGCATGATGCAGCATATTTTCAGGCATTTCAATGTTTGTGACTTGATATCTCTTAAAGTATGTGGCGCAGAATGACATATTTGTGTAGGTACACTCGTCTACATATATGGATACTATCTGCGAAATATGTTGCGCATAGAGTACGCAGCAAAGAAGTAAAACATTTAGATGTCAGAACAATGCTGCCATTTTTCACTAATCTCATTTTTTATGACTCCTTATCTGGAGTGTCGGATTTAAAAATTTTGCGCCCCTAGGCATACCATATTATATGCTCCCCACCCAAAAAAAACATGTTTTAAATAATAACTATTACCCGGTCCCTTCACAATTGCCTTTTTGGGTGGGAGCGCTGTGAGGCGTTTTCGTGCTCTGCTATTCGTTGTTCTGAAGGACGCGTCAGTGGTCTAGTCGCGCTCTATCAAAATGTATTGTTGTTCCGGAACTGTATTTGGTGTACGGCAGTGGATAAAACACCCTTAAAACTGCATTGTATTAACACATTCTTCTGTCGAAAGACAATAGAAACGAACACAAGGAAAATAACTTTTCTTTTATAGCATAAAAATTCAGCAGAGCGCGTAGGAGACAACGGATTTTTGTTATATATTCACTTTTAATATGTCTTCCCTTGGTAGCTGAGTGGTAGCCGGCACGGTAGCTCAGCGTGTTCGGTCAGAGGACTAGTTGGCCTCTGTAATAAAAAAGAACTGAATGGAGATCAGCAAACGAACTTGACCGGATGTCATATGGCGTCTGCAACGACCAAACACAAGGATCAACAACGAACAAAATGAAAAAAAAAGAAAAATAAACAAGGAAAAAAGTGGTCAGCGTGACAGAATGTCAATCCTAAAGGCCCGAGTTCGATTCCCGGCTGGGTCGGAAATTTTCTCCGCTCAGGGACTGGGTGTTGTGTTGTCCTAATCATCATCATTTCATCCCCATCGACACGCAAATCGCCGAAGTGGCGTCAAATCGAAGGACTTGCACCCGGCGAACGGTCTACCCGATGGTAGGCCCTAGTCACACGACTTTATTTTTGCTTTTTGCTTTTAATATGCTCTTTTACACGAAACCGTTGAAAATGAAAATAAAAAAGTTGTGTTACGATCTAAAAATTTAAGCGAACGTGCCATACATTGGAATTTAATACGTACTCTTACAGAGAATCGTTCAAAATGAAAATTAAACCTTTATTTTACTATCTAATAACTTGAATGTGTAGCAGATAAAAAACACGTTCGGTATTAATACGTGAATCTGTTGGAAAGAATAAGAAATGAAAATGAAATAGAGATTTCGGTGCACGAACTAATAACTAAATATAGACGAACAAACACAGAAATGGATTTGCTATTAACTAATTTTACAGACTAATGTGGAAAAATGAATTTTGTTTTACAGTCTAATAGTTAACGTATAAAGCATTAGGGTCTGTGTAGGTAGATGCTGCATAGTAAGTGTACACAACACCCTTAATCCATGTCAGAGCTGAACAGTTTTATAGTGAAGCTACTGCTCTTACCATAGCTCTTTCTTACGATATTAGCAAAGCTTTTACGTATTTACCGACAGAACCGAACTACTTTATTTATTAACACTGTTTCATCTGAGTGCACTCTCCAATTACGTATGTTTCCGCGACAACTATACATTTCAGCAGACGCCAAGAACACGCATCAGTTGTAATATACTACAGTATCAGTATGACTTGACTCTACAGCACCGAGCGGTTTGAGTCATTCGGGTATTGTTTAGTATTATCGGGCGCCTTGGGTCACGTCTGCGCGTAAAAGAGGTTTAGTTCCACGTTCTGCCATCGAAAATTGTAAATTAAACAGGTAATACGTAGTTTGTAAATCCAATGAATGTGCTCTAAGTTTTAATAAAAATCACATTATAATCTCAAATTTTTAAAATCAATATGAATAAACAAATAAACTCAGCAGTCAGCAAACTTTGCTTGTGGCTTTGGCGTTGTGTTGATCATATCTTCATATTTCAGACGGTTATCAGTTAGGAGGTCGGCTTTGATGTGAAGAATGGACAAGGCGTTCAATCTCTCCTCAGACAACGTAGAACGTAGGTACGATTTCAGTCTTTTAAGAGCCGAAAACAAGCGTTCTGCTGAACAATTCGTAAGTGTCATACGCAGAAATATTCTAAGAGCAATGTCAACATTCGTAAACACAGACAGTAACCTCTCTTTTCGTAAAAATTTACTCGTTTCGACTGGTATATCACTAATCTCAGAAGATTTCAGAAGTTCCGCGAAATGTACACATTAACTAGGGAATCTAGGCTCTAAATCTGTGCCATACGACGCTTGGAGTTTTGCTGCACGTTCAGCAATATCGTCAGGTGAACTGTTCTTAAGGTTACTGAAAACTGTGAAGGAGTCCAACAGTGTTCAATAGCTTTCCTTCCTCCTCACTAATTCGGGGTACAAATTGTCGAGTACTGGGAGAAATGTTTCGACTCTAAATTTTTCCTTTCCAGTCACAAAAACTTCTTCGGAGTCCGCTTCTTCGCTATAATAAAGTTTACGTTTTCGTGTTCTTTTATAGGTGATTCATAGTGTATATCAGTCACAATCTCCATGCATTTATTTTCATAATAGTTGAACGTGCCACAAATAGATGCAATAAATTCTACAAGTGATTCATAAATTCATGCACTATTTTAGTATCAGTATTTACACTTTGCAATTTCAGATTTACACTATTAAATCTCTGGAGTAGTCCTTCCAAACCGTCATCATAAATACCGTTTCCAGTCTGCTGAGTTGATACAATAAAGCTGAAGCCTCATTTCGCACAAGTGATTTTTCAGACGTATTATTGGCAACATGTGTGAGGGCATTGATAACGCCCTCCCAGTTTTCATACAGACATACACACGTTTCCTCTCGTGCATTTTGCTTCCTGGTTTCATGAAAGAAAGAAGTTTATCCCAGCGCTGTGTAGAAGCAGAGAAAAAATTATAAAGGTTTTTCACTACATTGAAAAACGAGCACGCTTCCCGACAACAGCTTGCAGCACTAGTGCCGACTAAATTCAAAGAATGTGCAGCACAAGGCACATAATGCGCTTTCGGATTTCGTTCTTTAATGTGTGCCTGCAAACCAATGTAGGTTCCTGACATATTGCTTGCGTTGTCATATGACTGGCCTCTACAGCCAGTAATATCAATGGAATTTGTAGACAGGACTTCAGACTGAAAACTACAGAGCTTTCACATTAATTACAGTAATGGAGAGTTGACTTGATACTTCCTCGTAATTTCTACCAGAAATTTAAGCAGAGTCGGGTTTTATATACTGAGGCCCACACGAGTTACAATTTTTAAGAAACTGATGATAAATTTACAACAGTTTTTCAGGGATCCCGGTATTTTCACGGGGAAAATATGGTAGGGTTAAGTAGAAGCCGACAACATTCTCGGAATAATAATGTTCCAAACACTATATTGTAGATTGCCGTCCTGACAGCTTACTTCAAAATATTTTGAACACTCATGAAGTTGACACCAGACAGAAACCCAATGTTAAATTTCCATTCAGTCACCAAGTAAACTGTGTATATTCCCCCCCCCCTCCCCCTAGCAAATTGTTTAACAATATTAAAAAATTTTGTGGTTTGTAAGCGCAGTTATTTTAAAACGTAAAAGGTTAAAATGAGTACAGATTAAAAAATGCTGTCACCCTTAGGTTTACGCCCCTAGGCCCGTGCCTAGTGGGCCTATGTGTAAATCCACCACTGCTCATCTGGTGAACTATGATAGATAGTTCTTACCCTCTACAGGCATTCTTGCCTAACAGTAAGGGATATGTCTACCGCTTTAGGTTAAAATCGGTCTTCTAGTTTAGGAGGAGATGTGGAACATACACTCCTGGAAATGGAAAAAAGAACACATTGACACCGGTGTGTCAGACCCACCATACTTGCTCCGGACACTGCGAGAGGGCTGTACAAGCAATGATCACACGCACGGCACAGCGGACACACCAGGAACTGCTGTGTTGGCCGTCGAATGGCGCTACCTGCGCAGCATTTGTGCACCGCCGCCGTCAGTGTCAGCCAGTTTGCCGTGGCATACGGAGCTCCATCGCAGTCTTTAACACTGGTAGCATGCCGCGACAGCGTGGACGTGAACCGTATGTGCAGTTGACGGACTTTGAGCGAGGGCGTATAGTGGGCATGCGGGAGGCCGGGTGGACGTACCGCCGAATTGCTCAACACGTGGGGCGTGAGGTCTCCACAGTACATCGATGTTGTCGCCAGTGGTCGGCGGAAGGTGCACGTGCCCGTCGACCTGGGACCGGACCGCAGCGACGCACGGATGCACGCCAAGACCGTAGGATCCTACGCAGTGCCGTAGGGGACCGCACCGCCACTTCCCAGCAAATTAGGGACACTGTTGCTCCTTGGGTATCGGCGAGGACCATTCGCAACCGTCTCCATGAAGCTGGGCTACGGTCCCGCACACCGTTAGGCCGTCTTCCGCTCACGCCCCAACATCGTGCAGCCCGCCTCCAGTGGTGTCGCGACAGGCGTGAATGGAGGGACGAATGGAGACGTGTCGTCTTCAGCGATGAGAGTCGCTTCTGCCTTGGTGCCAATGATGGTCGTATGCGTGTTTGGCGCCGTGCAGGTGAGCGCCACAATCAGGACTGCATACGACCGAGGCACCCAGGGCCAACACACGGCATCATGGTGTGGGGAGCGATCTCCTACACTGGCCGTACACCACTGGTGAAGTCGAGGGGACACTGAATAGTGCACGGTACATCCAAACCGTCATCGAACCCATCGTTCTACCATTCCTAGACCGGCAAGGGAACTTGCTGTTCCAACAGGACAATGCACGTCCGCATGTATCCCGTGCCACCCAACGTGCTCTAGAAGGTGTAAGTCAACTACCCTGGCCAGCAAGATCTCCGGATCTGTCCCCCATTGAGCATGTTTGGGACTGGATGAAGCGTCGTCTCACGCGGTCTGCACGTCCAGCACGAACGCTGGTCCAACTGTGGCGCCAGGTGGAAATGGCATGGCAAGCCGTTCCACAGGACTACATCCAGCATCTCTACGATCGTCTCCATGGGAGAATAGCAGAATGCATTGCTGCGAAAGGTGGATATACACTGTACTAGTGCCGACATTGTGCATGCTCTGTTGCCTGTGTCTATGTGCCTGTGGTTCTGTCAGTGTGATCATGTGATGTATCTGACCCCAGGAATGTGTCAATAAAGTTTCCCCTTCCTTGGACAATGAATTCACGGTGTTCTTATTTCAATTTCCAGGAGTGTACATACATACGTACGTACATACATACATAGATACACGCCCCCCCCCCCCGCCCCCTCACTCACACACACACACACACACACAGACACACACACACACACACACACACACACACACACACACACACACATTTTTATTTTATGTATGGATTCATCCCGAATTAGCCAGAAACCCCGTTACCGAGTTACAAGGTAGGTAGTGATAAAGTGTCTACGGGAACCACAGTGGGAACAAAACAGTTGATATTTAATATGAACGAAGGCGTATCAGGCATTACGGAAATTATGAACGTGATCGAACTTCACAAAAATGGACGAAAAGCGTATAGATTGAGCAGGTCAGAGGATGAGAGAACTGCTGAAGAGGCCCACAAGACCACAATGACCACGATGACAACAAAGAAGATGCCGGAGGACCTTCTTTTGGATCTGGAAAGATTGATGTATGGTCCAGGGAACGCTGACTGGAGGTAGGTATATCGTGACTATAATAAATGTAACCCAAAACTTTAAACGTGTTTCTCTCGAAACCGTAGTTTTCAAATTGGAGGGAAACGTAACACGAGAGCAATAAATACAATTTTGATCGAAATTTGATGCCAGCATTCTAAATTGAATTCTCTATTAGCGTACCTAGAAGTTTTGCGATATCTTCAAAAGTAAATTTTCGGTATTAGCTTTTGCTCGATTTTGTGGGCGAAGAAACTGACGTTTGTTTCAACAATTCGCTGTTTCGTTGGAGCTTAATATTTTTAATTATCCAATGTATGCTGATAGAAAATGTACTGAAAATGATATATACAAAATTATTTTGTTACAGGTCCAATATGAGACCTTAGGGAATCCACGCCGACGACCAATGGTCTGGCCGCAATGTGTCCTTCCACCTGGTGCAGCGGTAACATGTGGCGTCCGATGTGGACTCGAAAATGAGTTCTTATAGAGAAAAGAGTAAGGAATAAAATTATATAATCATATATAGCATAACTTTTTATCTTACTTAAAAAAAGTCACGAAAATCGCCTATTTTTCATGCATTCAAAGACTTCACCATATGCGAAAGATGTTGCCAAACTATAGATCATACGGGCAGTGAGTTGCTACAAATTTTCAACAAATTACCAACAACTTTTATTCCCGCACACCATTCGCTGCTACAACAGGAAACCAGGAAGGGTGAGGTGGGCAGTGGGGAGGGGACCGAGAGCACTCTCCGCCACACACCATAAGGTGACTTGTGGAGTATAGATATAAAAGCAGACGTAGCGGAATGTGTGTAACTACTAGTAATACTGGCAGGCTAAAGCTACCTGCCGGAGCAACCTCTGGCGCCAGCGCGCGCTACCCTCTTACCGGTTGATCTATCTGGACGTCCCGCAACACCTATCACTTTCTTGGTCTAGCAGTACCTCTCTCTTGATTCTCTCCATGATTCAGTAGAAATATTCCGAAGTTCCTGCGAAAGCTCATAGAGCTGCACGCTACATTCAGTTGACGTCAAATACATCTTCCTTAATTAAAGGTACATAAAACCAAAACAAGCACAAGGACAGCTTTTAATGAATTCGAAAGAGAAATCTTAAATGTGAATTAGTCACATTTAGAAAGTTTTGCGCCTTCCTATAATCAGTCAACAGATTGGAGTTGCTGTCCATATGCATGTAGGTCATGATGGCACCGAAGAACATCACAAGACTATCTATGGACATGAAAATGAATGATACAAAAAAAAAAAAAAAAACAAAAAAAAAACGAATACCTACAGTTCGTCTGCATTCTAGGTGTAAGCTATCAAAGGACACTGGAGCAATGAATTGTTGGTGAGAGGAAACGAAGGTCGTTCCACTCTTCATGAAGGTAATAGGATAATGCACAGTCTGACTACCTCACCAGTGCCAATTTCATCTACAATTCTGTAACATACTATGTAATACCGTACGATGACCTTTGGGTGGGCGAAAAGCTTCTCAGCACCAAACGTAACGAACGACTGTGTGACACTCCACTTGCATTGTTCGTGCCTAAAGTTGTAGATGACGAACCACAGCACTGATTACCGCAAATTACTGGGTACAGATCCGCAGCATCGTTTAACACAAGATATACGTGCTTGCGAAAAATCTGGTCAGATATGCGGTTACAGTAAAGCCATCCTAACAAACAGATACAGTATGTTGTTCGAATTGACAGACAGAACCAAAAACAAAGAAACATATCCATACCTGAAGAAACTGTGATGGGGTTGTTACTGTTTATAGTATACGTATGTGTTAACGAGACGGCGGACAATGTCACAACTCATATAAGAAGCAAACAGACGCCTTTATAAAGTTTTGTTCGAATACTGTTACGAAATACAGGAAGCCTTGTAAATACTACTTTGAGCAAAGACTGGCAGCAGATCATGGGCGTTGCGCCTAAATACACAAAAAGAACTAATATCGTTTGTACAGCTGATGATTAGGCACTGAAATTACTTACAATTATTAAATCTCCAGGAACATCTTTCAGAGCCAGTTATAGTGGAGAAATCCCACGCATCTAGAAGGCAGATGTCAGACTGAGAGTTATCGGAAATATTGTACCTCTTCGACGACTATAGTCACTTTGTGTCTGATCACTGGCGTGTAAGCGGAAAACCGATTAGCGGAATAAATTAATACTGTAGGGTATTCAGAATTTTGTGCTTTTAATTTATTATTATGGAGTTTTTAAACTAAGAAGCGACTGAATTAGTTAATGTAATTAAAAGGTATCGTAAATCTTCCGAGATGGATAGTGCTTACAGAATCCTCTTCCTTCAATTCTGGAGTATTGTTCATAGTTCCAAAGCGGGTACGCCGGAATGCATTTATGAAAGAGATAGGGAATAATGTAAGAAGAGATGAGCGCATCGGCACCAGTTTTCTTTGCCAGAGAGTTTCACAGAACTGCTCAACAAACTTCCAAGTGAAGCGCTACAATAAAGGAGCTCAGTATTGGGGAGAACCCTATTATCGGTACCACGAGAGCTCTCATTTCAAGAAAACTACTGAAATTGATTTCCTCCAACATCTGTTTGGCATAATAACAACAACAAAATGAAGTTTATGTCTTATACAGAGGAGTAGAAGCAAACTTTCTTGTCAGTTACTATTCGTAATAGCAACAGGGGTTGCTTGTACAGAGGAGTAGAAGCAAACTTTCTTCTCAGTTACTATTCATAATAGCAACAGGGGAGGGCGAAGATGATTCTGATACATGATGCGCGCCTAGCTCAGAGGTTACGCTGGCTAGCGGAGTGCAGATCTAATTATAGACGTAGCGGTGCACGGCCTCAGTGTCCGTTCACTGCGTTGACTGCTGTCTCGGTTCTATTGAGAGAATGCGGTCGCGTGGCTCATTCACAGCAATAGATTTGATGTGTCTATGCCTTCTTGTGATCTTTAGTGGTTCTTGGGTGGATGAGAAGAGGGTGGTATGATACGTGGGTGGCCGATTTCTTCTCACTACGACACAAAATGCACACGTCGTTAAGATGTCCTCACACGTATCTGAAGGATGTCTGACTAATATCATAATAAAATGAAGAAAACTCATAAGGACTATTCTCCCTCTGTTAAGTATATTCTAAGTGCACTAACGTACATCATGCTATAATAAGACCTACACTGCTGGCCACCGTAAATGCAACACCAAGAAAGACAAGAGGTAGCACAACAAAATTTATTTTGTAGATAACATGTTGACCAAGTATCAAATTATTACGTTTACAGACGTCTGTGACATGTGGTTCCTGCCAGAATCAGTAGCCAGAGTAGCCGCCATTGTTGGAGATCACCGCTGCCACACGTCTCGGCATTGAGTCAAAGAGACGTTGGATGTGTTCCTGGAGTACAGCAGCCCAAGCAGCTTCCACACGTTGCCAAAGATCATCTGGTGTGGCAGCTGGGGATGTAATCTGGGTCACTCGTTGAGCAACCATGGACCACATTTTTTCTATCGGCGAAAGATCCAGAGAGCGAGCCGGCCAGGGA
This sequence comes from Schistocerca cancellata, assembly GCF_023864275.1. NCBI lineage: Eukaryota > Metazoa > Arthropoda > Insecta > Orthoptera > Acrididae > Schistocerca > Schistocerca cancellata. The sequence continues at coordinate 811,745,256 of NC_064628.1, forward strand.
AGCAATTCAATCTGGTTATTGACGAAGAAGCTTTGGACAATGCGTGCCACGTGTGGTCGCGCATTATCCTGTTGAAATATGGCTGTGGCCGAGCCCTGAAGGTAAGGAAGGACAACTGGCTCCAGCACCTCGGATATGTAGCGCCGGCTATTTAAAGTACCGGCAATGCGTACTAGAGGCGTGCGAGAGTAATATCCAATACCGCCCCATACCATAATATCCGGTGCAAGACCAGTGTGGCGGTGCATAATGCAGCTGTCCAGAATCCTCTCTCCACGGTGTCTCCACACTCGAATCCGACCATCGTGGTGCTGCAGACAGAAGCGTGCCTCGTCAGTAAAGACAACGTCATTCCATTCTGCCGTCCACATCCGTCTGTCATCACACCATTGGCGACGGAGACGTCTGTGGTTCTGCGTCAATGGTAGACGAAGCAATGGGCGTCTTGCGGACAGACCACTCTGCTGTAAACGGCGTCGAATGGTACGCGCAGACACTGGATAATGCGTTACAGACGCAATGTGCTGTGCTATGGTTCGGGATGTCACTGAGCGATCCGTCACTGCCATGCGCACAATTTGCCTATCAGCACGTGCAGTGGTGCACCGAGGTGAATGCGATCGACCACGTCGGTCCGTCGTACCCTCCTGCATCAAACGGTCACATATCCGCATTACAGTTGTTAGGTTTCGTCCAACACGATTAGCGATTTCCCTGTATGATAATACACAATCTCGGTAAGCCACTATCCTTCCTCTGTCGAACTCGGATACTTGATCAAAAGATGTTCGCTGTCTTCTACGAGGCATAACTGATCGTCTTGTGAAACAACCACAAGGTAAACACACGTGCCGAACGTACACTCGTCGAAATCGCCAAGCCTTAAATGGCGCTATGAGGTGGCGCCACAGGCGCGCGTGATGTGCGTCTGCGCTGAAATTCTAATCAGTTGCATATCTCATCGCTGCAAACTCATGGTGTAAATTTCACTTGATTCGGATGCTTCCTTCAGGGTGTTGCATTTACGGTGGCCAGCAGTGTAATATGGACTACGGATGCATCTGGTTCAGAAAAACAAAATAGGCTAGAGAAACTAGATAAGTAACAGTATAAAACCACCAGAGGCTGTATTGGACATTCAAATCTACTCCAACTAATACTCTACTGATGGAAGCAAACGAAATGTCGTCAGAATTGCATAGGAAATATATCTGCGCTAAACTCCTGTTGAAACGTTTCACCTTCTTGCAAGATAGTTTATGAACACATATTAGGGACTGCTAAATAGTATGCAGACAGCTATTGGCTTAACAAGATCTTTAGTTCGATGTCTTCTTTCCACGAATTCATCGCCATTTCTTAAAATTTGAGCTGCGTCAGCATGCCTCATGCTACACCTTAGTGAAGCTGAACACTAAGACTTTCCTTACGTTCATCCACCGTATACTGAGTGAGAAAATTTTAGCAAAATGGCATTCTGAAGGATCTTAAGGAAGATTTCCACAGATGGGTCTAAACAAAAAGATGGAGCAGGATGTGAGATGCCAAGGGTAATCGAGAGGGAAAATTCCAGCTCCCTGAAGTAGCATTCACACTCGCTGCAAAATTTACAGCGATCTTAGAGCGACTTAAAGACGCAGAAGAAATTCAAGAAGAAACAATCAATATCTTTTCAGATCCACAGTGAGCACTGATGCGCTTAAAATGCTGTGACGTCAACAACATCAAAATTTATCTTCTATATGGCATTACAAAAACCGTTCACAAAACTAATGCAGCACCTGATGTCTCCTGGCAGTGCATTACCAACAAACATTCAGACTATTTTAGAGACAGAAAACATAAAAGTGAGTGAACTCCTGTGCGATGTTATAGCAGAAGGACATAAAAGTATATCATAAAAGTGATTTTGTATTTTTTTACATCATAATATAGTAAATCAATAAGTCTGTTTTCTGTGATGATCCTCCTTTCATATTAATGAATCTCTTTTTATTTTCTTCGATAGCAGACTTAATTTCATGTTAACCGAATGTAAGTGACGACTGTTGATTTTTGACGGTTCAGGCTTTTACACATTTAAATGTTAAAAAATCCTTCTGAGGCTTCAAAGCCACAGGTAAATTTTTTAAAAAAGTATCCTGGAGATAATAGTTACCGGTGCTTGCTGTAAGGTGGAAGTATTAGTACGTTTGCTGATTAATAAACACCAATTTTCAATAATTTTTGTGTCTTACTTTGTAAAGAATTGTGTCTAGTTTCCTCTGGCCTCCCCTTTCATGTAACTAACATGATTTGCTACCCCCACCCCAACACCCTTTTAGCAAAGTTCCTGAGAAAGCACTTCACAACAACCTGCTGTGTGTTGGCAAGCCACTTTTATGCTGAAGATTCCTACCAGTGAGAACAAACCGACGTAAGTTTCTGCTTTGGCAGAGTTCTCAGTTCGCTGTTAGTTTCATGTCACGTGGATCATTTCTACAATTAATTGTAATAATGTTGAACGAGTCATTTTACATTCGCATTACACAGTCATACGTAAATAAGGCCACATGCTGATCATTTACACTTTTTTAAAGTAGTGTTGTGAGTAAATAATTTCTATCTGTCATCTTGTACACATTGCAAAGATGAAATGCTACTGTGGAATGGAAGTAATTGTCAAGGAAAAACTTTGTGTGTTTGTTGTCAAATCTAACTTTGCTGTCTGCGAGACATTTTATATCATAGACTACGTGATCAAAAACTTTGGTGGCAATATTGTGCACACCCTTTTGTTCTAAAGATAATTTTATTGTGAAGTAATAAATGCTATTATTTCTTTCTCGTATTGTAATTATGAATATCATTGTTCCTTTTGAAATGGAGTGGGTTACTTACAAATTCGTGACGGTATAAAATTAAGGTACTCCTTAAACAGATTCCTATAAGCCGATCACGCCTAAGTAGCAGATATTATTCTTGCAGCGCGTTTTCGAGCAGTGTACACTTTCTTTCTTAAAGTTGAGTTATCCCAGAACATTAATCCCTATGACATTACTGAATGAAGATGCCCAAAATACATAAAATTACTTATTCGTATCTCCCCAAGATTCCCACTGATTCGAAGAGCAAAGGCGGCTGAATTAAGTTATTTTAAGTGTTCTGAAAAGTGCATTTTTAATTTTAAATTCTTATCAGTATGGAAATCTAAGAGATTTTTGTTCCACTCTATTTATTATTTCCTCACCGCGTGTTAGACTCACCACTGGTGAAGTACCTCTAGATGTTCAGAATTGAATGCATGATATTTTCTAAATGGAGGGTGAGGCCATTCGTAGAAAACCACTCAATAATACTTTTAATGATATAGAGTGTTTCACATAAAACGTATTTTTCAATTTAGCAATAAAACAAATCACTGATTTGAAAACTGCTATTATTATTATGTCAACATGAACCACAAAGCCTGCGATTAAACATAAACGAAAACGTCAGGTGAATGTCTCTCATAGCTTCACGCGCACACATCGACTGTTTGGGCAAAGCTTTCGACTGCTCTACGACAAAGTTCCGCTTGAATTTGACCAATGACACTTCTGACTTGTGTTAAGGGGTGGTTCGTGGATTGTTCACACAAACATAAGCTTTCTCACAGGCCCACAAAGTAAATCACATGATGTCAAATGACTCTATTTCGTTGGGTAGTTCTGGTCGCCATTGCGAGGGATGAGACGAGCAGGGACTTTTTCTCTCAGCACCCCTGACGCGGTAATGTGGCACGTTGCCCCATGTTGTCAGAGCCACATGTTTTTCCACATTCAGCTCTTGCAGCTGTGGCCATAAAAACTATGTAATCACGTAGTGATAACGATGAGTAGTCTTAGTCACTGCTTTTCCAGTCTCGTCTTCAAAATAGTATGGGCCAATTAGTACGCCAGGCCATAACCCACACCAAAGAGCGCCTCGTTTTTGATAGACACTTTTCACGAACCATGCGAGGGTTCTCTGTGCCCCAAATCCGGCAGTTTTGTTCATTCACATAATCATTAAGCTGCAAGTGTGCCTCGTCAGTGAAGATCATTTTCTTATGAAAATCACTATCGGATTCTTATTTTGTGACTAGCTGACCGGCAAATGATCGATGCTTCGAATAGCCCACCGGCTTCAGCTCTTCTGTTAGTTGGATGGTAAAAGGATGCAAATGCAGCTCATTTGTTAAAATTCGATGAAAAATGGTTCTCGGGATGGCTGACTGTTGAGAACAACGGCAAATCGACTCCATTGAACTCGTAGCGATGTTATCACTGACGACAGCAACATTCTTTGCCAATCGACGAGAACGAGGACGTCCAGTTGGTTTGTTGATCACTGTCGATCCTGTAACTTCGAATTTATTTACCAGTCTCTGCACATCACGCACATTTTGCCTCACAAAAATTACACCAAGTCTTTGAGCTCTCTCTACATAGCATTCGCCGTATTTGAAATGCATTTTCAATATCTGGGTGCGTTGATCCATCGTGTATCGCTCTGGTTTAGCTTATAACAATATGCACGAATACCAGTTGACAATGACAATCGGCAACCGCGGTATCAGTTGACAGTCGCTTGAATTTCAGGTGCGACAACCTAACAAGCTGAAAGAAGTGCTCAATTTAAAAACTGCATTCTTTTAAAAACTGCATTATTTATGGGACATCCTTTATTATTTACCATTTTTTCTGTTGCTGTTTGTATGTTGTAAGATGTGTATATTTCTATTGCCTATTGTCAAACCACAATTTATGAAATATGTTTATATTTTATTAGTAGGATTAAGTAGAAATAATTAAAATTTGTCATGTTGGAAATTATTGTGGTAGCAGGGAATGTCTGCACCAAAGTATTGTTGGCAGGAGAGACCGCAAATTGATATCATTTTAAAAAGGGCGGGAGAGACCGCGTATGGGTACATTTTAAGAAAAGAGCGGGAAAGACCACGCATTGTTACATTTTGCAATGGTAGCAGGGATTGTCTGCACCAGAAAGCATTGTTGGCGGGAGAGACCGCACTTTGGCATTCGTCGTAGGAAGTCAGTAGTAAGCGAGAAGTGAAGGGAGTCGGTAGCAGGTCTGAAGCGAGAGGTTGGGAGGAGCGGTGTGCCTGCCAGCCACCAGCTATGATTTAAAAGAGATTATAAACGGATGTACAGAGACATCAGCTAACTATTATCATAGGAGCAACTGATATTATAGAATTTTTTTTTTTTTTTTGAGAAACTCAAGACTATTGAAGGCATGTTTGCGTAATGCTAATTGTAAGATTATTGTAAAAAGTAAGTCCCATTTGAACGCCTGTAAAATCATTTCATTCAGAATACAACTTATTTTCGTCAGCAATATTGCATTACTGATTATAATCCATCCCAAAAACCATCAACGTAAAACTTTGAAAAATTTTATTGTTTTCAAGAAAAAGTTTAACTATGAATTACGTAACTTCAGTCAAATTAATTAAAAAATAACGTCAGCTTTGGTAATAAATACAGCCACTTATTATGACAGCCCACCAGCAGCTAATAGAGTACAGTAAAACAGAGTAAGTATATTCATGACGCATTTCGATGTAGCAGTCAAATGGCGATCCAGTAACAGTGAAAAAGGTAAGTTATTGCAGGTAACGACTGAGGGTCATGACAACGACACGTTCTATGTTTCGCCGAAATAATCAGAAAATCATTTTTAATAAGCAGAATTTAAATTTGTATGCAAAGATTGAGAAAGAGAATTCATTTCAAGGGGAAGATTTCATTTGTTATTATTAAGCAAGAGATAGAAATCCTAAGGGAAGGTTTCATAGGTTATTGTAGAAGGGAAGGTTGTGTAACAAAAGACATATAGAGGAGACGGGAAGGTTTCAATGTTAGGACCGATTATAATACTAGTGTCACGTGTAGAGTGAACTTATCCCTTTATGTTAGACGGAAAGTCGTTTAGATATACGAGAAACAATAGTGGACCTAAGATTGAGCCTTGTGGAGCCCCCTTAAGATGCTTAGCACCGCGTCTGGCGGCGAGGGGCAGCCGCAAAGTGTGCGGGCCGCTTAGCGGCGTGAAGCCCCCAGTGTGGCGCGGCGAGGCAGGTGTGGCCGACGTATCGACCACGGACGCCGACGCTGATAAGGGCGACCGCCGCCGGCCGCCCACGACACGAGTCTGGCGCTCCAGCGCTCCAGCGCTCCAGCGCCCCGCCTCTTGCGGCCACTCCAGCGGCCTGGCCCGGCCTGCCAAGCGGCGCCACGCTAATGCCCCCAAGGCGTCGCCGTTTACGAGCTCCCCACTCTCCTCGTCCTCCTCCTCCACCGACTACTACAACTTCTCATATCGTCTTATCTTCCCTAAGTGTCCCTATGTGGTAACGCTCAACTTGATGCTGCTAGACATTATCATTCGATCGACAGAAACACATTTCCTCTCTTGATTACATCTGTCATTTATCATCAGCTGCACTCCAAAGCTTTTTGTTTGCACGTTTAGGTCAGGAAGCGTAATTTCAAAATCTTACTTTATTTAACTTTTCAGTTCCAGCTTTATTTTAGGTCGGTGCATAAGTTAGTACCGTTTCTGTTTTACCTGTTGGTTTTGCAGTTTATTTATCGATTGCCATTTTTTTATTTCTAGTTTCCTTTTGCTATCTCAGTTTACATAATGTCATTTTGTCGTTTGGAGATAGTGAGTGGAGCTGTGGGCGCTAGAAAATGGAGTGACAAGTGGAGTAATGGGAATACTTCCGACATACTCTTCTGTTCGAGTTCAGTAGAGCGCTGTTCGCCCCCGGTAGCTGAGTGGTCAGCGCGACAGACTGTCAATTATAAGGGCCCGGGTTCGATTCCCGGCTGGGTCGGAGATTTTCTCCGCTCAGGGACTGGGTGTTGTGTTGTCCTAATCATCATCATTTCATCCCCATCGACGCGCAGGTCGCCGAAGTGGCGTCAAACCGAAGGACTTGCACCAGGCGAGCGGTCTACCCGACGGGAGGCCCTCGTCACATGACATCATCATCGAGTGGAGGGTTGACAACAGCGGAGGCAGCCAGAAGCATTTGTTTTGAGTATAGCGATAACACCACTCGACAGTGGACCGCAAAAAAATGGTTTTCTCATTTTGAGGTGGATTGTTTTGATGTTAGTGACTCTGACTCTCCAGGTTCAGAAAGACCTTCGGGAATGGAAGAGATCGTTTAAACTAGTTAATCCATAGTGATCCACGTCAAGGTACACGAGAGTTGGCAAACGTGTTGAAATGTGATCTCTGCACCATTGTGCGACATTTGCATGCAGTGGGGAAAGTTCAAAAATAGGGTGTATTGCGTTCTCCAAGCCGGAATCACAGAACTCAGTGGGTTGCCATATGTGCATCTCTTCTTGCTCGTCATCGATTGGCTCGTGCACAACACCGACCACTCCTATCCTGTGCCGTTACTGGTGACGACAAATCATGTCTTTATAAGGAAAAGAAAGGAGTAGTTCAGTCCCAAACATAGCAGTAGCTCTGCATACAAAGACCTGTGCGCATCCACAAAAAATAATGTAATGCATCTGGTGGAATAGCGATGGTATGGTGTACAACTAAATGCTTCCCCGACGTATAACCATCACTGCTGATATTTACTGTCAACAACTGAGACGTGCTGCACACACAATCCAAGAACAACGACCAAGGGAGGTGATGCTACTCCACGGTAACTCCCACCCGCATTCTGCTAGACTGACGCAAAACGCCATACGGGAGTGTGATTGGGAAGTCATTCCGCACTCACTTATGCATCTGATCTTGCGCCCTCAAATTTTCATCTTTTTCGCTCTCTGTCGAAATGCTTCGCAGAACTTCCTTTCCGGATTGCAAACATGGCTCCATAGCTCGACGAATTCTTTACCTAAAAACCACATGAATTCTACAGCTGCAGAATCGAAAAGGTCCCCCAACATTGGCAGACTATTGTAAATAGTGAAGGAGACTATATTATTGATGACTAAAGTCTCTATTATGCGTATCTGTTGTGTTGATTAAAATTATGAAAAAAATCTGCGAACTTAAGCAGTAACGCAATGTAAAGCTTTATAACTTATGGATACAAGTCCACTAATTCGTAATTTAGAACACGCAATTTTATAGTTTCTCTTGTTAAATTCATATATTTAACTTCTGTCTCATTAATGTTCCTACTCTGTCTCTTCATATTTTCTCATTTTAAATTATTTTTTATTGTAGGAGTTACTTCTTGAGGTGATTTGTTTGAAATAAATCAAGTGTTTAATCATTAATCCAGTAATTATTATTATTCTCGAATGAGAAACATACAAATTTACAGTAGCCATACACATCAATAAATATGTACATATATATACACAAATTGTATTTATATTACATGTGCCCAGTACTTTGCAACCTCCAAGGTGCTTGGAGTGGCTTGCAGGAGATCAACCTTCGTGCAGGATGTAGGGCACAAAAGGCACTGGAGCATGTGGCTTGTGGTTTGTCCTTGTCCACGATCACAGGACGTATCTTCTGTTATGAAGCCCCATCTCTTCAGGTTGTCTGTGGATCGTCCAACTCCTGATCGTAATCTGTTTAAAGATTTCCACACCAGCCAGCTCTCGTTGTGTCCAGGTGGTAGTTCTTCAGCTTCTGGCGTCTGCAGGTGAGGCGTCGACTTCTTCCATAACTCCAGCCTTGCCTTCTCTGGGTGAAATGAAAGGAGCCTCCACGAAGATTGCAATGATTTCCGACCAAGATAAGACTTGCAATCGGGCGTACCTTGGGCGTCAGGTTTCTCTGGCGGCTGATCCTTTCACACCAAATACATCATCTTGGTCCTTTTCAGGACCACAGTTGATCATCATAACGATGAATATAGAAGGTAAATCCATTAATTATTTGCCTACTCATATCACCTCTTCTTTTCAATTGATTCACTTCACTGTTCAGCATCTGCTGATGAGAATTAAAATATGTTCCAGTTTTTCTTTTTAAACAGTTATTTTGTTTATTTTCTATTCCCCAATACATTTAGTTTAGAGTTTTTTCTACTTTCTGAATTTTATTATATGCATTTTAGCTTATTATATTGTTAATTGCCACTATCCTTGGAGTATATTTTCCTTGATAATGTCTAGTTTATATGACTACTGTTCTTCATTTTTACACATTAGAGCTAACCCTTAGAGACCATTGAGATTCAGACCCTGGTGCAATATGAATAAAATTTTCATGCTTGTGTGGAGAAAGATTGCAAGACCACACACAACAGTCCGAGCGACACATGAGCACATCTGGGCTGCAATGAAATTCTTGGTTGCTGTGCTATTGCCAGTGGTGGACATTCCGTTCAAGAAAGAATTTCGTATGGCGTGCTAGTACTTTCTATTATTGTGTGTTTCACATCTATACGCATATTTAGAAAATTAAATCTTAATATAAAAATGATTCATTTCAGAACTCATGTCCATACACCACATTTTCTTTTTCTACGTGTGAAGTTTGGTTTTTGGAAGTTTAGTCTCACCTTTTTGTTGCACCCTTTAAAAACGAGTTATTGTTTTATGAAGAACCGGACAAATTATTAGGTCGTTAGGATACTGGTAGCTTATTTTTTAATGTTTCATTAACTCTTTTGAGGTTCATAAGATTCTAACTTATTTCGCTTGATAAAGAGACAATGTTAACTGATTTTTCTGTCGCTGCTTGGTACAGCAACTTCGTAATTATGAATGAAAATCACAAAATTGTGGCTGTTTTACAGTGTGAAATTATTTCGTTGAAATGTTTTCGGTTAACAAGGCCATCAACTTCACACTATTTACAGCTTCACAATTATAACCTGATGACAAACTTCTGTACAAAGCACCGATTAATGAAATTATCTAACGTTGTAGAGCACACACGATTTCTGCTCTTCACATGTTAATAATATATTCACCACCGGGTTTTTGTACATTAACAAATCACAGGAACAAAGTTAGTAATAACGATTATTTTGTAAACTGAAGTAAGATTTCTTTGATTTCAGAAGAGTGGGATCTGAATGTTTAAACAGAATTTAGCAGGGAGAATGAATTTAAAAAAAGAGTTTGGGTTACCATGCGAGACGGGAGGAGGGTGGAATGAATGACGAATATTCACACCAAGTAGTTCGTAAAACATATAAATTATCGAATTTTTATTAGTTCCTGAAATATTTTTCTCTCCATAATGGTTTTCACTAGTTGGCACGCCACTAACTTATGAGTGTTGTTACCAAAGTTCTTCAAGAACATCGGTACTGAATGGAGAACAGTTTGCACGCAGTTGCTGGTCAGGGTCACCTTATATTCGTCAAGAAAATAATGTCACCTGTGTCATCTCGTGTCGATGCAGCGTGCCAGATGAAAATAAACTTGATTTATCAACAATATACCCTAAATTTATCTGAGTGTGTCTCCCAGCAAGCCTCATGTATGTGAAAATTGATTCCACCAGACGCCAAGTGTGAAGTGCATGCTGCCATCAAATTTCTTTATGCTCAGGGCTTCCGCCCGATTCCATGCGGCCCCATAACGTAACTGTGGTTCGTGACAACAAAATGCGGCAATGATGCAGGAACTGTTAAGTAGGACGTACAGATGTTTATGATGTATGTGGTCCGGAAAGGAGGTGTCAACCGATGATCTTGTTCAGCAAGTGGATCAGGCGATTCGAGGAAATCGTTTACAAAGAGCAATTCAGGAAAAGCGAATAGGACTGTTGTTATCAGTCACTATCCTTCTTCATGAGATTGTTGAGCTACACACTGTAGCTCCAATAGAAGACGCTTCTGCAGCGTTTCTGTTGGGAAGTGAGCCCGGACTTGGCACTCTCAGATTTTCATTCCTTTGCTCACACAGACAGCTGGCTGTGCGGACGAAATTTTGGCACAGACAATGAGTTGTGAAGCAGCGTAGATAATTCAAAAATGGTTCAAATGGCTCTAAGCACTATGGGACTTAACATCTGAGGTCATCAGTTCCCTAGAACTTAGAACTACTTAAAGCTAACTAACCTAAGGACATCACACACATCCATGCCCGAGGCAGGATTCGAACCTGCGACCGTAGCAGCAGCGCGGTTCCGGACTGAAGCACCTGGAACCGCTCGGCCACAGCGGCCGGCTGTAGATAATTGGTGGAAAGCACAGGTGGCTGGCTTCTACTGCGAGGGTAGTGTAGAGCTGGTACAACGCTACGACAGATGTCTAAATCTGAGCAGTGACTACACTTAGAAGTAGCTGGAAGGTGTGGCCAAATGTTACAAATAAAACATTCAATTTCGTCACGAATCAGGGCTAGGAAAGAAAAAAATGTCGTCATATATGTGCCAGCAATTCAGGCAGTAGCTTCATTCCACTGGAACCGTCAACTCGTCTGGCACAGTCTCCACGCGTCATTAGTCGAGTGTGCAAACAAGTAGGTAAAGGTTCACTGAGCAACATCATGTGTTCGGCGAATCCACTGATCTATGAGCCCATAGTAACCCCTAATGGTTCGGGGCTCTGAACTGATACCACCGAGGCAGGCATCTTATTGCGTGTCGTCGTCCGCAGCTCGTGGTCGTGCGGTAGCGTTCTCGCTTCCCGCGCCCGGGTTCCCGGGTTCGATTCCCGGCGGGGTCAGGGATTTTCTCTGCCTCGTGATGACTGGGTGTTGTGTGCTGTCTTTAGGTTAGTTAGGTTTAAGTAGTTCTAAGCTCTAGGGGACTGATGACCTCAGATGTTAAGTCCCATAGTTCTCAGAGCCATTTGAACCATTTTGAACCATGAAATCTATATGTCAGCAGGGAACTGTTCAAGCTGGTGGAGGCTCTGAAATGGTGTGGGGTGTGTGCAGTTCGAGTGATATGGGACCCCTGATACGACTCTGACAGGTGACACGTACGTAAGCTTCCTGTCCGATCACCTGCGTCCATTCACGTCCATTGTGCATTCCGACGGACTTGGGCAATTCCAGCAGGACACTGCGACAATCCCACACGTCCAGAATTGCTACAGAGTGGCTCCAGGAACACTCTTCTGAGATTAAACACTTCCGCTAGCTACCAAAATCTCCAGACATGAACATTGTTGAGCATATCTGGGATGTCTTGTAACGTGCTGTTCAGAAGAGATCCCCACCTCCCTCATACGCTTACGGACTTATGGACAGCCCTGCAGGATTCATGGTGTCAGTTCCCTCCAGCACTTCCTGAGACATAAGTCGAGTTCATGCCACGTCGTGTTGTGTCACTTCCGCGTGTTCGCGGGGGCACACACGATGTTACGCAGGCGTACCAGTAATGTTACATAATTAAAAATTAACCGTTATCGGACTTTTTCCTTTACTTCCACTGTAAAAACTTTGCTGCTTGCCGAATTTCAAGATTGTTTAATAAAGGAATATACACTATATGTTTTGATGAGTGAGTTTTCGAGTATCAAAATATGTGATTAAATTGGCTTAGAATCTTGAAACTGTTGCACCGCCAAAGGACCACAGACCTTAATTTGTGACACAATTTTGAACTTGACCAACCGGCCGTTGTGGGCGAGCGTTTCTAGGCGCTTCAGTCCGGAAGCGCGCTGCTGTTACGGCCGCAGGTTCGAATCCTGCCTCGGGCATGGATGTGTGTGCTGTCCCCTCGTTTAAGTAGTTCTAAGTCTAGGGGACTGATGACCACAGACGTTAAGTCCCATAGTGCACAGAGCCATTTGAACCATTTTTGAACGTGGTACTGGAAAATCCCATCCCACAGCCTCCGGCACACGCCTTTCTGCAGGCAGAAGTGACCATTTTGCAGCACTGGTGTTAGCGTAACTGTCAACACAAACGCGGTATCATTATAGAGTATACGTCAGCTGGATATAATGGCAACTAAGCGTTGGCGATGTAACTAACAGTGCAGCAACAGCAGCAGATGCGCTGTACCGCTGACGGCCGCCGGACACCGCCGCTGTCCGCGGGTCCCGGGTCGGCGGTGGAGGTGGTGGAGGAGGCGGAGGCGGAGGAGGAGGCGGAGGCGGAGGAGGCGGTGTTATTGGATCGAGCGCGCGTGTCGCGCTGCCCCAGACAGCGATCGCGCTAACACGCCGCGTCCGCTGTGACACCGCGCCTAATGGTTGTTTGCGACGAGTGTCGCTTGGTTACTATCGACCTGCAGGCGCATTTCATTTCACAGGACGTTCACACGGGCCGCGTTCGACAGTATCGACCACGTGAAGCGCATTAGCAACGATTGCAAAAGGCAACACAAGATAAATGACCACTTTCTGCTGTCATATACAACGACCCAGCCCTCCTTCGCAAGAGAACCATTTTTCACTACGTTCCTTATCGTACATCACACACCGTACGTCGCCTACGAAGAATTCTAATTGAAATACGATGATAATGAAGGAAACAATGGCCCGTTGACCGTAATCAGTTAAAGAAATAAATTCCATAGACGAAAAGGCATGTCACTTACAAAGTTAAGCCTTACTTCACTTCTCTACATTTCCGTTATTTAAGCTTTAATCTTACGTGTTCACCAGCTTTAGAATTCCTGTATCGAAGTGTATGCAGCCAGTTCAAATGGTTCAAATGGCTCTGAGCACTATGGGACTTAACTTCTGAGGTCTTCAGTCCCAACTTAGAACTGCTTAAACCTAACTAACCTAAGGACATCATACACATCCATGCCCGAGGCAGGATTCGAACCTGCGACCGCAGCGGTCGCGTGGTTCCAGACTGTAGCGCCTAGAACCGCTCGGCCACCCCGGCCGGCGCAACTTGATGCCCAATGTGAACTGAAATGATCAATTTCACTGCAAGAGCTACAAACCCTAACAAAATCAATGCGAAGGAGAGCTTTTAAGATAATTATGGAGTACGGAGCTTGGAAAACATACTGACAACGCAATAACACTAAAGGACACTAAGTGCCTGTGTACCATTTTCCAACCCGGAAATGCAAACGCCTTATTTTGTTTCTCCCCTTATGATGTTCAAATGTGTGTGAAATCTTATGGAACTTAACTGCTACGGTCATCAGTCCCTAAGCTTACACACTACTTAACCTAAATTATCCTAAGGACAAACACACACACCCATGCCCGAGTCTCCCGTTATGAAAGAAACTTGTAATTCCGTCAGGATTGTTTATGTCCTGTATATGCATTAACCAAATTCATAACAAATCCAGTACATGTGTGCTCCAGGAAATAAAGACAAGTTCATTGAATTTGTCGACGTAGAAAAAAAGCATTCGACAATGCAGAATCGTTCAAAGTTTTGGAAATTCTGAAGAAAATAGGTGTACTATATAAAGAAAAATGTATAATGTACCCTATGTGTAAAAACTAAGATGGTACTATAAGAATGGAAGACCAGCAACGAACAGCTCGGGTTAAAAAGGGTGTAAGAGAGGGATGCAGTCTTCCATTACAACTGTTGACCTATATATCGAAGAAGCCATAGAAAGGTTAGGAGTGGAATCAAAATTCAGCGTGACGGAATATCAGTGATAGGACTCACTGAAAATAACAAACAATTACAATTATTTCATTGTCAGTGTCAGTAAAGAAAAATCTTCTTAATATCAATACTTACAAATGCAGTTTACGGTAAACAGTGCAAATTTCTCAAATAGTTATTTCAGATTTGATTTTACTCTACTTAGGTTACAATCATGGACATACAGAGCAGGGTTTTCTTTCTCGACTTATGTTAAATTAATGAATGTTTCCAAGTAACTGTAGGAGACTTTACACTGAATAAAAGTTGCTAAATTACAGGATGATAGATGACAAAATTACTTTTATTATACGAAAAATTTAGCAACACACGCGAGGCGTAGTGGGGAGCGGAAGGGCTGAAGTCTTTTAGAAACAAATACGCTACTCAAAAGAATTGGAGGAACACGTTTATCAACAATCAGTATGTTAAATCTATTTCGATACATGCGGTACCTCTAATCTTATTGCAGGGCTCGAGATCTGCGTTTTCACTGCGGACAACAATTAAAACCGCTCTTTATCTAAGGTGGTACGCAATACTGTATCAGGTGCCCCTCAGTAGGAAATAAGCACCGGTGTCCCAGCGTTTTCTAGTTAGGCCACACATAGCAGTTGTCATATGTGGTTAAACCAAGCACATGGAATGCGACATCTTACTGCAGCTCAAGTTGTAAGATTGTCTGCTCGATATAAAAAGGATGTACATTCGGTCGTGTTGCCGTAGATGTCAGTACCTTTCCACGTGTTATCCTCAAGCTGTGGACACGTTACAAGTAGACAGCTCATTACACAACACAAATTGTACAAGGTTGCCGACGCATTACAATCCCACGTGATCGGGCCATCTCTGCGTTGCGGCGTCGTACAGTTATAACCAGAGCACTGCAAGACGATCTCAGAAGGGCAAACGGAGCCGCTATGCCCGATCAGACTGTAATGAACAGCTTATGAGGAAGGGCCCAACACCCAAACGTTCTATTCGAGTGTCCCGCCTAACAAGACATCTAGAAACTCACCTTCAGTTCTGCCGTCCCCATGTGAAATGGCAACTTCATCTCAGACGACTCTACATTTCGTGGAGCGAGACCCGTGGTGAATGATACTTGCCAAATGTTGTCCAGGAAATAGACAGTGATACAAGTTTCTGTGATTGTGTGGGCAGGCTTCAGTGTTGACAGCCATACGGATCTTATGGTTGTCCATGGTCGTCTTACAGCCAGGTGGTCATCGAACAGATCCATATCGACCAAGTGGTGGCCGCTGTATACGGTAGTGTTCCTTTTAATGGCATGACCTATGCGGCGGATGCCTTGCGAATCCTGCACATTGAAGTAATGAAATGGCTGGCTGCGAGTGCCGATCTAGTCCTCAACGTGATATGTAGGGCGTGCTTGACTGATGTGTTCCTGGTCGTCCTGTTCCACACAGACCCTGCAGGAACTCTCATGGGCTTTCATTGAAGAATGGCAACGGATACAATTGGGCGACCTCTGTAGATGTGTACGGGGCATGTCACTTAGGTATCGCCGGCCGGTGCGGCCGTGCGGTTCTAAGCGCGTCAGTTTGGAACCGCGTGACCGCTCCGGTCGCAGGTTCGAATCCTGCCTCGGGCATGGATGTGTGTAATGTCCTTAGGTTAGTTAGGTTTAAGTAGTTCTAAGTTCTAGGGGACTGATGACCTCAGTAGTTAAGTCCCATAGTGCTCAGAGCCATTTGAACCATCTGAACTTAGGTATCAGGCAGTGATAAACATTCACGGAGGGCATACACGTTGTTGAGGCTCTCGAGATCCAGAGAAAAGCACACAGTAAGACAGGATCAATGATTGTTTCATTTTGTTTTACGACATCTGTCGGACACTTCAGTTCTTTTCGTGTAAGCTATGTGGTGTTGTGTACTTAACTTTTGAAAGGCGAAGGTATAATTTGGTAACCTATCCAGTTCTCAATTATTGCTCAATGGAGTATGGCAGACGCCAAAAGTCATGTTCACCTAATTCTTTTGAGTGGTATATCTTCATTGATGAGTGACGTGATGCGCTGAGTTGTGGTCTAAAGAGAGACAACAGGCAAGTTGTGGAAATACTGTCCATTGAACTCCGCACTAAAATGAACATGGGACTCATCAGTCATGTTGATCATTGCATTTTGCTTTTCTTTAAACGGCCCTTACAGTCGTATGGTGAAATCCTCTCTATTTTGATAGTGTGATGCCTTAAGCTGTTGAAAAACACACATCTTGCGAGGATAAAATTTTAAAACTTCCTGCATTAATTTACACACTGATCCAATTAAAATGGCTCTAAGCACTATGGGACGTAACATCTGAAGTCATCAGCCCCCTAGACTGAGAACTACTTAAACCTAACTAACCTAAGGACATCACACACAGCCATGCCCGAGGCAGGATTCTAATCTGCGACCGTAGCAGCGCGGTTCCGGACTGAAGCGCCTAGAACCGCTCGGCCACAGCTGCCGGCACACACTGATCAAGAGTATATCTTAATTCACTAGTGTCAGGTCGTCTTGGTCACTGAATCGTCACCTGTCCATTCCTCTCCACCCATCCCGTAGTCCTTCTATCCTTATATCAAATAGCTGTGTTCTTCTTTAGAACAGTTCGTGCTGTTCTCAGAATGTGGACTCACCTCAGTACCGTGTTGTGGCTACCATCGTATCTCAGATCACGGAGTCGAAATGATTTTAGAAAAGCCACGAGGTTTCTAAAAGATTCTCTCGTAATATGCAATCATGCGGGAATTTACGATTCACCGACTCATCTGTAATAAAATGACATTCTTTAGCATTGCCAATAGCTGCCGAACCCCTCGCCCTATCTACCATCTACCTACGCGCCGCATACTATCTAGTTAAACCTGTGGCTTACGTCGGTTAAAGTGAAGTAGCTGCGTGAGAGAAAAGACTACTAGCAATTTAGTTTTACAAATATTCGGATTTTCCTGTCACACTCTGTCAGTTTCTAGAATGTTTTGCCTTGTACGGTAACTTTAAAAAAGTGGACTTATCCTTATATGTTCTGTACCTTAATCTTCGTAGTGAGTATTTGTCAGATTTTGTTAAAAAAGTCACTTCAGCGCATTTCCTGAAAAGAACGTTGCAAAAAATATGACGTCCAGTTTTTAGGACACACGCTCTATTTTAACACAAAGACGGACATAAGTTCGTTCTGCTGGTACATTTAGAAGTGTAACTGATATTCTGAATGAAACAACGTTTTAAGTCAGAGATAGGATCCAACTTCGCTTTACGGTCTGTTTGCCTTCTCACAGAAATCTCAAACTCTTTCTCTTCCTCTCTCTCTCTCTCTCTCTCTCTCTCTCTCTCTCTCTGATACGTTTCTGATCTCAGTAAGCGCAAGTTAACTTCGCATGGTAACTGCGCTCTTAATAGCTGTCGACTCAACGCTTCCAAAGTTTCACAGTGGTAACATTCTTGTAGAGAATACAGAAAAAATTTTCAGAGCAGCGAGAGAAGCGCATTAAATCCGCCGTGTCTATGGCAGGATGTGTGAAGTGCAAGCTACGTTGGGCGCTACATTTCTGTGATTCTTCTTCCAGTAATTCGTTTCTGTGTATTTTCTGTGAATGCCAGTGCGTGAAACACATGCGTTTAATTGTTTCTCTATATCCTCTACTGTTGGTTACTGCTGGTAGGTGTTATCCAGTGAACGTAGATCGTTGGTAAGTATCCGTGAGTTTTAACCGTATACTTATATTGTCGAAATGTTTATGGCATTGTTTAACTGGTTCCATTTTTCTCATTTCAGACAGGCACTCCTGAAGAACAGAGTTAATTTTGCTCCTGACGGCCTCAGTTATTTGAGTAATCACATTTATACAGTGCTCAAATACCAGGTTTCAATGGCTGGACATAGCTAAATCAGAAGTGTGGACTTTCAGAGGAAATGTTTACTCCTTGTACGCTTTCGTATTAAATTTTTCAGCCACACCTTTGCCAGCACGTCTTGAAAATTTGGAAATTTGTGGTAAGTTCCTATGGGACCAAACTGTTGAGGTCATCGGTCCCTAGGCTTTCACACTACTTAACTTAAAGTAACTTACGCTAAGGACAACACACACACAAATGCCCGAGGGAGAAATCGAACCTCCGACGGGGGAAGCCGCGCGAACCGTGGCAAGGCGCGCGAACCGTGGCAAGGCACCCTAGACCGTGATGTTACCACGCGCGTCAGCATGTCTTGAAGTGACATATCTGTGACCTATGGCAACAGCATGATATTTAGCTCATACAGAATAGCTTGCTTTTCAACTTTGCAAAGGAAAGTGAGTACATTGGGCTCAATCATTTAAGATAAACCTACCGTGAAATACAAGTTAGTATGTAACACTAAATGAGTTATCAGCCAAAAGACACACTCACTAATATAGCTGAAGGTGGTTTCACTGAACTACAGGGATTTGTAAGTTTTGTTCATTATTGTAGAACTATGAATCTAGTGTGCTACACGATTAGAGCACATAGTGAAAGTAAAACGGGAAACATCTCTGATTTGCAGAAATGGCAGATTCGTAGGACGTGGTTTGATGCAAAAAAAAAAACATCGAATCGTTGAAGTTGGTGAGAAAATATGAAACTCGTAGTTTGTCAATTTTCAGTGACTACTCATACTGTAAAGAGGGATACCCACAGTCATCAAGAGCACGAAAAAGGACAGAGAGCGTTATTGCAACAACTATGTACAGCTCTAATGTCGTAGCTCATGTTTTTGATTAATTGGTCATACATATATTTATATTCAAAACGTATAGTTGTCTGTAGCAACAGAAGTTGAAAGAAATGCGCTGAAGAGCATTCGCTAAGATGATGAGAATAATCATATATCTAAAGGCTTTTCATTGCGACGTGTAGGAGCCCTTACGTCAGAAATTAACAAAAATATGAAGATCCTAATAGTGAATAAGAGCGACTGTGGCAACGAGGGGAAGGGGTGACTGAGATATCGCTGGGTAGTGGCTATCTCTCATCAGGAAGGAAGGTTTACCGTAGAATCCCGCTTGTGTTCCTGTTCTCTTAAATAACCATAGGTATATAACACAAATGCACTTTGAAGTGGCTCCTGTGCCATATAATCCTTCCACCAAAAAAGAAAAAGTGGAACTGGAACATAGCAGTGACCTACTACTAATTTCATCAACAGAAATTAGTAGCAGTTTATATTGTTTATTGAGTCCAGAAAATTTTAGAAAAAGAAGACGACTGGAAAAGCTGGTCTACACAGTTTCAATTACAATATGAAGTTATATGAGATCTGTCCCGGTTTTACAACGGCTTTTCACTCTGTTTCAAAATAATAATAAACAATGCAATATAACGAGGAACTCTAACTGAATGATAGTTCCATTGAACAAAGTAAATCAAAAGCAGTAAAACAGCCCTAGTTTCGAAAAATGTCACAGTGAAAAAGTAGTTAAGCAAGAAGTACCTGTTTGAAAACTAATCATACCATACAAGAAAAAATTATTATACGCATTTTAGAGATCATACAGACGAGCAAGTCATCTCCATAGCTAAACTCAATAATTTGAAATCTGAAGATATCCTAGCGAAACTGGTAAGCGAGTTGACCAAAGCAGTAACCTCTCTAAAGAATCATTTTAACTGGAGAGATCAAATGACAAGTGTAAGGGAAACGGTACTTGAGTAAGCACAACAGTTTACATATCTCGGAAAGATCTTAAAGTTTGGTAACAGTCAGGAATAGGAGCCTGATTCTCTAGTAAGCTTTCATAAATTTCACATTTTGCTCGGGTGACATAACTTTTGCCTGAAGGGGAAAAAGAACCATGTGTATCTTATGTATCAATCGACCCCTCACATGCGACCTACAATCCTGGGTTCTAAAAGTAAGATGGAAAGCAAAATCAGGCCTTATCGGATTGGCGTAGTAGGGAGTGTAAAGAAACGTACTAATCGTTACGTTACAAAAATATGGTTTGAAACAGAGAGAGAGAAAAAGTAGAACACAGGTAAATGACATATAGACGCAAGGTAAAGGACTGAAATGGCGATGTGAGGAAGACTTGCTGAAAGAGCAAATTTACCTCAGAATGAAGCCATCCTTAGAAGGAGAATGCAGGAGAGAAAGGTGAATGAGAAGTTCGTCAGACGGTAAGGCGCGTTGTAGCCAACAGCAACACAAAAAATAAAAAAAAAACTGAGTGTTGAAGGAAAAAATCTCGCAACAGTTGAACATTACTAACTTTCAACATCAATACTAAAACTAATGAAATGGATGGGTCATCTTGAAGCAACGTTTCATCGATTTTCTTTACCTGAAGATGACGTGCAGAGAACTGGTTGAAACGTTGCAACATGACGACTGCCACACGACTGATAATCCAAGAAGGTTTTACCAGCCGGCCACTGTGGCCGAGCGGTTCTAGACGCTTCAGTCCGAAACCGCACTGCTGCTACGGTCGCAGGTTCGAATCCTGCCTCGAGCATGGATGTGTGTGATGTCCTTAGGTTAGTTAGGTTTAAGTGGTTCTAAGTCTATGGGACTGATGACCTCAGATGTTAAGTCCCGTAGTGCTTAGAGTCATTAAAAGGTTTTATTCTCATGTATTAAAAGCTGTTCAAGACTTTAATGTTATGTTCATAGAACAATCTCTTTGATACGACGTTCGGCAGATACATTCCATGGATCCCTACTGTCTAAAGTGAGTTTCCCTCACAGACATTGTCTTTCAAAGCAGCTCACAAATTCTCTTGTCGAAGCACAAAAAAGAATAATATATTCCTCCTTAAAAGAATGACAGAAAATTGGGGAACTGCCAACCTAAAAAATTGTTGTATGCTAACATATTCGCGCTCTTTTGACAGAGAACATTGGAAATCATTTTACCCAGTTTTTCTCTTTGCAGTGAACTATCGATACTCAGCATCTCCCTTCCACTGCGATTGTCTATAAGTGTTGTCATGGGTATAAATACAAAAACTTTTATATGTAGTACCTTAATACGTACATACATCAGTGTGTTGATTATTTTTCTGTGTCGAACAGTCTTCCCACAAACACGTCACATAATTTACTAGCCGATGTTTCCTGCACGGCGGTCGTACCTGGACCACTAAGTGGACTACCCCTGTCAGTGTAGACTAACCATTTTGCATCCACACATCCCCACATCGACACATGACCTGCTGGTCAGGGGAAAACAAGCATTAATGCTTTACTCTTGTCACATGTACTTTGGCGTAATACCCAACCTAAAATCATATGACTTGTAATAACTATCATTATTAGTCTGCAAATGACGTTAATACTGTTGTAATGTTCAGTACACTGTCGTCTGTCAACAACAATAATACGTGCACTTTTACCCGTTACACTGTGTATATGTTGCTCTCCCAGTGTCTCCTTTTTCTCCCACTGATTTACACTGTCTCCTTTTGTCTTTCTGTCCCACTGTGTCCTGGCACTGTGTCCTCTCCCTTCTACCGTCACCGTCTCCTCTGTCTTCTACAGGCAGCGTCTCTCTGCTACTCTCTTTCGGTACAAAAAGGAAAGGATAGCTGCACATGATAAAATCTATGGCGAGGAAGGCGCAATCAGGATTGAGCCAACTGGTTTCCCGCTTTTTGTGTTGAAGTCTTTTAAAGTGGAACGTATTCCCGATTTTTATGCTCTGACATACGCATTTTTCGGCCGTTTCCCTTCTTTTCCCTGCTACAGCAGTGTGTGCTGCGTATATAAAACGAATTCTAAAGGTCAGTAAAGTTTTGACAGTTTTTCGTGTAATTTGACACTTTTATATACTTTGTCAAACATAATCAACAAATAAGTGTCATAATACGAGGTTAACACAAAATAACTTGCTTAACTTTTTTTTATACTTTGCTCCTCTCGCGCAATACATCGAAAACTTGTATCTTAAAGAGTAAAAATTTTACTAGAAATATTTTACAAATTTGCAGTCTTTTCACTTTTAAAACATTTTCGGTAGTCATTTTAGGTTATTTATAGGCATGTTAAGACCTTTTCCAGCCTATTTTTTGTCACAGCAGTACCAATTTGGGCATATTTTTACAGGCATGAAGTGCCCATTATACAGACCCAGCGCGTCATAAAGTTTTATTGATGAAAACGTGCTGACAAAAACGTAGTCTGGTGAGCTCAGCCATAGAACCCATGCCATGTGTTCACTATGCCAGTTAAAACTACATTCACGCCTCAGATGAATATTACGTGCATATTATCCATGCAAATGTATGGTAACTTTGAACCTCTGGATTTTATTTTTCTTTATTGTTATTATCACATCTGATACAGGTAGGCCAGCAGCGGCATACTACGCCGCTCTTCGGCTACACATATGACTAATGATACAAAAGGAGACAATTGCAGAATAGACATCGTGGATATACAAACGTAGACATACAAAATTAAAACACCTGGAGCCGTTCATGGGTGCAGTGCCCAAAATAAAATTATTCAGAAACGTGGACACACACACAGATGACAGAGATGACACACGCGAACGATGGAGCATAAACGATGAAACACTGGAACACGAACACGATGGCACACACAAACTCTAGGAGATGATCTCCGGCGCGCGAAAGTTCACTATACGTGTACGAGTCCGGGGACTCGCCAAAAAGGGGAAAAGGCAGGGGAGTAGGGAGAGGGGCGGGTGGAGATGCCAGTGGCAGAGGAAATGGGAGGGAGAGGAAAGAAAGGGGGGAGAGGAGGCCTGGGTGAGAGGAGGGAGGGAGGAAGGGAGCAGGGAGAGAAGGGAGAGAGGGGGCCCTTGGGAAAAAAAATAACACAGTGGGTGGATGGGGATTTTCAGAGCTGGTAGGAGGGGTAAATGGAGGGGAGGAGGCCATCATCAGGGAGGGGGAGTTGGTGGAAGCCACCTTGGGCGAGGGTATGGAGAGGGGAGAGATGGAGAGCAGGTAGGACATGGGAATACAGGCGTGGCAGAGGACGGGGGTGGGAGCGGACGGGGGTGGGAGAGACAAGTGGGTGAGGGAAATCAAGTTTCCGGGAGGTGTAGAGGATCCATATCCGTTCGAGGAAAAGAACTAGGTGTGGGAACGGGATGAGGTCATATAGGATCCGCTTGGGGGATGGAAGGCGGATGCGATAGGCGAGGTGGAGCACATGGCGTTCTAGGATTTTAAGGGATTTGTAAAAGGTAGGAGGGGTGGAGAGCCAGGTGGGATAAGCATAGTAGAGGATAGGGCGGATGAGGGATTTATAGGTGTGAAGGATGGTGGAGGGCTCCAGACCCAATGCGCGGCCAGAAAGGAGCTTGAGGAGACGGAGTCGGGAACATGCCTTGGCTAGGATAGTCCGGAGATGGGGGGCCCAGGAGAGGCGATGGTCAAGGGTGACGCCAAGGTACTTGATGGTGGGAGTGAGAGTTATAGCACGCCCATAAATGGTGGTATAGAAATCGAGGAGACGGAAGGAAGTGGTGGTTTTGCCTACAATGATCGCCTGGGTCTTGGAACCTCTGGATCTCGGTACGAGATACTGATATCGAAAAACGTTTCAAGTTTTGCCGAGATCATCATCTTCAGAAGATATGGTAAAAGTTTGGACGATTTGTCATGAGTAGAAATTACCGAAATGGCCATCCCTATAACTTGTTCTTGTTCTGGCGTAACGACAAGCGCTGGCACGACGATCAAGAACGGAAGAGCAGAGAGAACTGCGAGACGACGTCAGCCAATAGCACGCTGACGAACCCCTCTCTAGGACGACACCAAGACAGGAGCGGCCTCTACACGAAGAGAATATAAGTGCGCGCTGCCTAGCCGAGGCCCGAGTGGGAGACGTGCCGTCATACAAACGCTATAGCAGTGACTTATACACTGCATTGTTTTGGTAGCATTGAAATTGTCTGGACACCGATTATTTGCATGTCGCCATTTGCTTGCAACACACCTTTGTGAATACGCAGAGCTAAGTATTTTCAATTTAACTTACCGTAATAAACTCCATTAATACGATTTGCTTCAATTGTCGTCTAGCGAACTGAGAAGACAGCTTCCTAGGCACCCTATATTGGACGAGTGGGCAGACTCAATAGTTCCTTTGGTACCAAAAAATTATGGTTTTCCGTATGTATCTTAATAAGAGATATAGATTTTCGAAAACTGGAAAATGGTGTTTCTAGACGAATGACAAAAGAATGCGGAGTTAAAATTTGAGCCATTTACTATGGTTATTTACACTCCTGGAAACTGAAATAAGAACACTGTGAATTCATTGTCCCAGGAAGGGGAAACTTTATTGACACATTCCTGGGGTCAGATACATCACATGATCACACTGACAGAACCACAGGCACATAGACACAGGCAACAGAGCATGCACAATGTCGGCACTAGTACAGTGTATATCCACCTTTCGCAGCAATGCAGGCTGCTATTCTCCCATGGAGACGATCGTAGAGATGCTGGATGTAGTCCTGTGGAACGGCTTGCCATGCCATTTCCACCTGGCGCCTCAGTTGGACCAGCGTTCGTGCTGGACGTGCAGACCGCGTGAGACGACGCTTCATCCAGTCCCAAACATGCTCAATGGGGGACAGATCCGGAGATCTTGCTGGCCAGGGTAGTTGACTTACACCTTCTAGAGCACGTTGGGTGGCACGGGATACATGCGGACGTGCATTGTCCTGTTGGAACAGCAAGTTCCCTTGCCGGTCTAGGAATGGTAGAACGATGGGTTCGATGACGGTTTGGATGTACCGTGCACTATCCAGTGTCCCCTCGACGATCACCAGTGGTGTACGGCCAGTGTAGGAGATCGCTCCCCACACCATGATGCCGGGTGTTGGCCCTGTGTGCCTCGGTCGTATGCAGTCCTGATTGTGGCGCTCACCTGCACGGCGCCAAACACGCATACGACCATCATTGGCACCAAGGCAGAAGCGACTCTCATCGCTGAAGACGACACGTCTCCATTCGTCCCTCCATTCACGCCTGTCGCGACACCACTGGAGGCGGGCTGCACGATGTTGGGGCGTGAGCGGAAGACGGCCTAACGGTGTGCGGGACCGTAGCCCAGGTTCATGGAGACGGTTGCGAATGGTCCTCGCCGATACCCCAGGAGCAACAGTGTCCCTAATTTGCTGGGAAGTGGCGGTGCGGTCCCCTACGGCACTGCGTAGGATCCTACGGTCTTGGCGTGCATCCGTGCGTCGCTGCGGTCCGGTCCCAGGTCGACGGGCACGTGCACCTTCCGCCGACCACTGGCGACAACATCGATGTACTGTGGAGACCTCACGCCCCACGTGTTGAGCAATTCGGCGGTACGTCCACCCGACCTCCCGCATGCCCACTATACGCCCTCGCTCAAAGTCCGTCAACTGCACATACGGTCCACGTCCACGCTGTCGCGGCATGCTACCAGTGTTAAAGACTGCGATGGAGCTCCGTATGCCACGGCAAACTGGCTGACACTGACGGCGGCGGTGCACAAATGCTGCGCAGCTAGCGCTATTCGACGGCCAACACCGCGGTTCCTGGTGTGTCCGCTGTGCCGTGCGTGTGATCATTGCTTGTACAGCCCTCTCGCAGTGTCCGGAGCAAGTATGGTGGGTCTGACACACCGGTGTCAATGTGTTCTTTTTTCCATTTCCAGGAGTGTAGATAAATGTGGGCCATGGCGAAAACGTAATATGCACAAATACGATAACTGAGAATCTTTGAATTTCGGTAAAAGTTTCGAAGTTGCCCGATCATGTCCCTTTAAGAACATACGGGAAAAATTTCGACGATCTGCCATTTCGTACCCAAAAATCACGGTTTACCAGGGTTTTCTCAGGATCAGCCCATGAGTAAATGATACTTCTCTAATCTGCCTAAGGTCCACCCTAAACTACATCTAATGTAAAATAATCAGCCGATTTGCTCAATTTGCCTGGGCTGGAGGAAGTATGTGATGTTTAAGTTATGACCCTGTACTGCAGGAAAGCCACATTAGGCCCGTTCTTCCGATATGTATACAAATAGTTGCTAGGCCAGTGATACCCAAAACGAGTAACCGCTTACCTGTGTGATCAACAAAACCAAAGATATGGCCCCCTGAAAAATCGCATTTAGGCGCGGGGCATCGTGGGTCACATTGGCACCATACGCTATCGTGCACGGATCGATTCGTCCGCAGTTTTGGCTTGTCGGTCGTCATAATCACCGCTTGCATTCCAAGGTAGGGGACGGAAGCATTTCTCCAATATCGGAAAGCAGGTATCATTCAGGTGTAAACATTCGTCTTTGCAGTTACTGGTATGTGAGGCAATCTCCTTCGGCCATCTGCAAAAAACATTAAGTCATCCTATGATGGCTGCCAAGACCTGGGACTTGCTGAATAGAAATATACTGTTTACTGACTGCAAAGCCTGCGTGGCTGAAAGAGATTCACCCACTCCCTCGCTCTGACGACTGTCTTTACCTTTTTACGTAATTTCCACACACTCCACGATAGTGTTAAGAAATTATTTAGCATATGGTGTTTATGCATTGTCGATAATTATATGCCATTTCTGTCGTATCTACGGTTTGGATGATGACAACCTTGTCTACTACGCTACAATGCAAGGCGATGCAGTAGCCAGCACACTGGAGTCACATTCGGGAGGACGACGGTTCAAATCACCGTCAAGCCATCTAGATTTAGGGAATTAGTGATTTCCCTAAATCGCTCAAGGCAAATGTCAGGATGGCTCCTTTGTAAAGGGTAGAACCGATTTCTTTCCCCACACTTCCGCAATCTGAGACTGTGCTCCATCTCTAATGATCTAGCCGTTGACGGGACGTTAAACTCTAATCTTCCACTCTTCTTTCCTTCTTTCGTTCCTCGTCTAATGCCGGTCTGAATTACAGATTCCGTAGACTCACGGTTAATTTTGTCCTTCGTTAGGTAGAGACGTTGATACGTCGGAAAATGAGCCCTTATCCTGTCGGCCTGTTTCTCTCTGGAAAGCACAGCTCTCCCCAATGCATTTACGGTGCCACGGAACATAATCAGAGAAAAAGCTCAGTAATGGGAACGCCACATCTCCAAGACTGAATGAAACCTAAGAAATCTTATCGGAGGGCTGTAATCGAGACTGGTCTGTGTTGACATCCTCGTACAGGCTAGGAAGTGATGCCGGCAGTCCGAAGAAAGGTCTAATTAAATATTAAAATCCAATCAGAACGTGAATGGTGAGGGAGCAGATATTGAAACATATGTGTTGGTGTCCATGTTTCCCGTGCGGTTGAATGCGGTTCTTAGGATGTTGCCCTACTCCGGCTTAAGGAAGGTGTGACTCAGTATAGTTTAATAACACGTTTTCCACATTTATCAAGCTAAATTACAAAAATTTCTGTCTTAGTGAAGTATGATGTTGTAAGGTTTTTGAAACAGCTGCACACCAAGATCATAGTATGCAGGGTGATCTACAGCCCACCAACAAAGGTCCGAACGTTGTTCAGGGATAATTTCTGAGTATTCTGCCTCAAGGTACCCGTGGCCTCCGGTATCTATTACAGAATAACTCAATTTCGTTCGATTTGTTACACTCATTGACCTTTATGTATTTGAATTTCGTTGAAAATATCTGCACAACAGTGAAAACGTCGACGGTATGCTCTATGTGTGTTGGTTCTAAATAAATTTTTTCCATTTAATCAAGCTATCTGCTGACAACAGAAATGTCCGCCTACACAAAGCGTAGAAAGATATCATCGTGTAAACGTAATAGTGGGCGCAAATCAAATCTAAATGACAGAGGTCGCCGTGCACTAAGACGAATTGTGTCAAAACAACACAAAACTACGGCAGCTAAAGTGACTGCAGAGCGCAGCAGCCATCTTCGAGACCTCGTATCTACCGTCACTGTCCGCCGAGAACTCCATAAAGCGAATATTCATGGACGAGCTGCTATACCGAAACCGTTAGTGACGACAACAAACGCAAAGAAGTGTAAAACATGGTGTCAGGAGCATAAATCGTGGGCGACTGACCAGTGGAAATACGTCATATGGTCCGACGAGTCAAAGTTTTCGTTATTTCCAACATTGGTGATCAGGTGCACCCCATTATTCAGATTATATTCCACAACAAAGATGCCATATTTCAGGACGATAATGCAACCATTCACATAGCCAGGACAGTAGAATCGTGGTGTGGGGCGGTATGCTGCTGAACTGCAGCAGCCTTCCCTGACCAGCATAGTCCACGGACTTGAACATTATCGAACCCCTGTGAGCGGTATCGGAGCGCAGACTCCGGAGCAGATTTCCGTCTCCCTCATCACTATAGGAGTTAGAGGAGGTACTGATCGAAGTGTGGCATAATATTCCACTGGAGACTATGCAATCATTATATGCCAGTATTCAGAGAAGAATCGCAGCTGTATTACGGGGAAATGGGGGTCCAGTCCCTTGTTAATAAACCATTCCCAAGTAAATACAGGTGTTCACATTATTTTGTCTATCCCCTGTAGGTTGCAGGTCCTCAACTTGCCTCCTCATTGTGGTGTCATCGCCAGACACCACACTTGCTTGGTGGTAGCCTTTAAATCGGCCACGGTCCGTTAGTATACGTCGGACCCGCGTGTCGCCACTGTCAGTGATTGCAGACCGAGCGCCGCCACACGGCAGGTCTAGAGACACTTCCTAGCACTCGCCCCAGTTGCACAACCGACTTTGCTAGCGATGGTTCACTGAGAAAATACGCTCTCAGTTGCCGAGACGATAGTTAGCATAGCCTTCAGCTACCTCATTTGCTACGACCTAGCAAGGCGCCATTACCAGTTACTATTGATGCTGTAAAACATGTACGGTCAAGAGCGATGTTCAACATTTATGGATTAAAGTTAAGTATTCCACAGCTACGTCCTATTTTGCTAGTCTAATTTCCATGACCTGTTCCAGACCTCACGCCAGCCTGCGTGAGCTAAAACGCGTGCCTTTCGGCTTCCTCTCATACCGGGTTGGTTCTCTTGCCAACCCACAACACTCATAACCAACACGCGGCCATCTGGCACAGAGAGAGAACCAGCTTTCATCAGACCCCCGTCCTGCTCTCCAATCAGCTGTCGCTTGAAACTACTGAAGTCGCAAATGGTGGTGGTGGATCAGTGGGTTGCAAGCTACACTGCATATGGCTCCTAGCTGTCCTTTATCTAACCTATTTGTGACAGTTCCCTGTGTCACTGTGGTGCCAACTGCCGCTTAAATTGCTGCTGAAGATGCAGTACAATGCGTCAGAGCCATACGCCGAACACGACTGTCTTCCCTCTGAGTAGGGCCATGTGGCCATGGGGAGCCTGCTGCCAGAAATCACGTACAGTGCTACATTCCTGCCAAGTTGCCCTTCAGTATGGTGGAAGGAAAGTGCAGCTTCTCGATGGCCTGTTACACGAGCTCTTCGGAACCCAATGATCAATTTACAATGGCGGGTTTGTCGCCTAACAGGCATTCTTAACTAATATCAGCTCACCACGTTCAATATTAAAGGTGACTAACGCTCACGACCGTTACAGCTCGTATTTAAAGCAAACATGATTAGCGTCCTCTCAATGGCCCCTCTAGCGCCACTCTTATACGACTGGCGTAAAATCTGAATGGGTGTTGTCTTTCAGTTGTAGAAAAACGCTTCCCAACCTTCTTTTATCTCACAGAACAGCTTCTTGATGTTGGGACTTTATTCAATCGCTGTACATCTCGACCAGTCCCTCATTTGTAAACATATCAACTCTGCTCTGTATCACAATCTAAAAATTGTTCAAATGGCTCTGAGCACTATGGGACTTACCATCTATGGTCATCAGTCCTCTAGAACTTAGAACTACTTAAACCTAACTAACCTAAGGACAGCACACAACACCCAGTCACCACGAGGCTGAGAAAATCCCTGACCCCGCCGGGAATCGAACCCGGGAACCCGGCCGTGGGAAGCGAGAACGCTACCGCACGACCACGAGCTGCGGACTGTATCACAATCTAAAGCTAACACTGCTGGAAAAGCAAACTCAAGATAGACTCGAGCAGAACTGATTGTACTCTATAATGCATGCTTGCATTCAATATTGTGGCGGTTACACTCGTTATTAATGTACCAACATTTCACATTTGCGACGGCTTTACTGATATTTATTTTTCATCTATGATCTTGCAACATTAATCACTTAAACATGTTACCTACGCAGATATATTATCGAGATTTCATTACTCTACAATAACTATTTCTTGGTGTCGGGGTT
Organism: Schistocerca cancellata; assembly: GCF_023864275.1. Lineage (NCBI taxonomy): Eukaryota > Metazoa > Arthropoda > Insecta > Orthoptera > Acrididae > Schistocerca > Schistocerca cancellata. The sequence continues at coordinate 811,776,011 of NC_064628.1, forward strand.
TTTTGCGTCTCTGTATATGGTTCACTGAAAGCAATGGAAGAGTGGTACAACGAAACTAAGCTGAGCTGTTCACATTGTACCACATAACATTACTTTTGCGTTTGAGGGTTGTTGCATTACGCTGTCTTCAGTATTGAACGTTCTGCTGATTATATACTACGGGATATTTCAACGTTACGAAATAATTTCCACAGAAACAGAGATAATTTTGGAAATGAACAGAATGAATCATAATTACATTACTACTCTGTAACGAGCAATTGGGAACCACGCGTCTCCTGTACCAAGACACACTGAAAAACAGAAGGGAAGGAGGAAACGAAATGAAACTTCGCGAGGTGAGAGGATATGTGAGGTTATTTCCGTGATTATAAAGCCGAATAAAATCTACAAACTTCTTGACATTATGAGCCCACTTATTAGTACAGACATCAAAAAAAAGTTTTGCATCACCTCGGTTCAGATAGTTCAGGAACCTGTACAGAAAATTGGAATAGAGATCAACACAAACATAATTTCCGCCCTTCGTATTGCTCATGAAAACCACATATTGCATTTTGTACTACCTTACAGCGAAACCTTCACTGGTGGCGGTCCAGACTTTTGGACACACCGGACCTCTAATACCCAGTATCACGTCCTCTTGCATTGATGAATGCCTGTATTCGTCGTGACATACTATCCACAATTTCATCAAGGCACTGTTGGTACAGATTGCCCCACTCCTCAACGGCGATTCGGCGTACATCCCTCAGAATGGCTGGTGGATCACGTCGTCCATCAACAGCCCTTTTCAATCTATCCCAGGCATGTTCGATAGGGTTCACGTCTGGATAACATGCTGGCCATTCTAGTCGAGTGATGTTATCCTGGAGGAAGTCATTCACAAGATGTGCATGATGGGGGCGCGAATTGTCGTCAATGACAACGAATGCCTGGCCAGTATGCTGCCGATATGGTTGCACTATTGGTCAGAGGATGACGTTCACGCATCGCACAGCCGTTACGGCGTCTTCCATGACCACCAGTGACGTACGTCGGCCCCATAATGCCAACCCAAAACAGCAGGGAACCTCCACCTTGCCGCAATCGCTGGACAGTGCGTCTAAGGCTTTCAGCCTGACCGGGTTGCCTCCAAACACCTCTCCGACGATTTTCTGGTTAAATGCATATGCGACACTCATCGGTGAAGAGAAAGTGATGCCGATGCTGAGCGGTCCATTCGGCACGTTGTTGGGCCCGTCTGTACGGCGTTGCATTGGGTCGTGGTTGCAAAGATGGACCTCGCCATGGACGTCGGGAGTGAAGTTGCGCATCATGCAGACTATTTCGCACAGTCTGTGTCGTAACAGACGTCCTGTGACTGCACGAAAAGCATTAATCAACATGATGGCGTTGCTGTCAGGGTTCCTCCGAGCCATAATCCGTAGGTAGCGGTCATCTACTGCAACAGTAGACCTTGGGCTGCCTAAGTGAGGCATGTAATCGACAGTTCCTGTCTCTCAGTTATCTCCTATATGTCCGAACAACATCGCTTTGGTTCACTCCGTGACGCCTGGACACTGTCCCTGTTGAGAGCCCTTCCTGGTACAAAGTACCAATGCGGACCCGATCGAACCGCGGTATTGACCGTCTATGCATGGTTAAACTACAGGCAACACGAGCCGTGTACCTCCTTCCCGGTGGAATGACTAGAACTGATCGGCTGTCGGACCCTCACCGTCTAATAGTCACTGCTCATGCATGGTTGTTTACATGTTTGGGCGGGTTTAGTGACATATCTGAGCAGTAAAAGAGACTGTGTCTGTGATACAATACCAACAGTCAATGTCTATCTCTGGTAACCGGGGTGATGCAAAACTTTTTTGATGTATCTATGACGTTGCATCGTTGTCCTGCATGCATGCAATGATTCGGTTGGACGTTGAATTCTCTCTGGGGCAAACTGATCCACAACTGTTGCATCAGGTCCTTTTTATCAATCATACTGTCACTGGGGCAGACTTAACGTCCGAGCTGTTCACATACGTGTTCCGTCTAGGACAAATCTGCGATCTAGCTGGCCACAGAAGTGCCACAGCAGCAGCCATACGGTTCTTAAACGCACGTTCCGTGTTTGGACAAGCATTGTCCTGTTGAAAAATGGGAACAAAACATTAAAGGTAACACCTAAAGGATGCAGAATGTCCGCCGTGACGTACTGCTGTGTCTTCACAATTCCCTCTGACTGTGTTCTGAAGTCATATCCTGTGACTCTGCACACCATGAAGTCAGTGTTAACAACGCTTTGCCTTTCCAGACTATCGGAATAACATGACTTCTCCCCAGGTCGCCATCATACATACCGACGATTGTCGTCCGGGATAGTGCAAATCTGCTCTTGGTGCGCCATTCGGCGATCGTCCCTTGTGGTGATCAGACATGGTCGTCGTAATGTTGACGACGAATATTCCTGTCCTCACTTCCCGCAACATCGTCCCACTTGTAACGCCGGAAATGCATGTCCTCCTATTTCCATCTATTGTACTATAAATTTTTTCCTTATTTTGCTACCTGAAGATATGACATTTGTGTCAGTGTATAATTGGTCTGTTTTGTAAATATTACTTGTATTTTTAAGCTGAGTCAGGCCTAGGGAAAACTATGCTATTGAACGATTACATCGATAGGTCGTGTGGAGAACCAAAGTGTCATGGATCTTTGGTAGTGTGAACTTGGCCGCGTGGAGCGCGGGCAGAGGGGAGTCTGGCGGGAGTAGTGCAGTGGAGCAGGTGCGTTGTGTGACGCTCCCGCGAGTTGCCGCGCTTTCGGGGTTTGGCAGCATGTAATTGCGCTCGACTTGCTATGTTAGTTTCTGACATGGTGTCGCGGACGGGAAGCGTTAGCTGGCACACATCAAGAGCCCGTTTCGTCGGGAGACCGTGTCGAGAAGAAGGCGCGCCAACATCCAGCTTCTGCAACAGCTACGGCCGAGTGATTGCGGCCACTTCCTCGACCGACGACTTCAAACCTTCAATCAACCAACAAGGAAGACTGGAAGCACGTAAAGTTTTAGAACTGTATGGCAGACCTCAGCTTTTTAAAACTGTTCCATTTGCCTCACAAAATTACAGCAACTTAGCATGAAACTTTGTTGCCCATTGTCCCAATTGCATTACCAAGCAGGGTCCCTTCCTTTTCCGGAATGAACCCGAGTGTCGTTGAAATTCAAACGCCAGCATTAAAGTAATATCATTCGATTTCACTGCTTTAATTTCAAAGTTCAGTTAAGGTATTAATAGCTGGCTACAATATTTAGATTACACAAGCACATATTAAGAGTGCGAGTTTTGTTACCATATTTTAGCTTACCTGTGACTGCAGCTCAGCTTGCTACGTACTAAATTTTACTATTGTTAATTGTTCAGAATCATTTAATTCAAGTTCAAAGTTAAATCTCTTATTTCTAAATTGCGTAGCTTTAAGTAGCTTTTGAAATTATTGTTGAGGTAGCCCAAGACTAACCTTATTTCACTGAATTTCGTAGTGCTTCAGAAACAAAGCTCACTATTAATTTCAGTCACTAAATTAACTTTCAATTTTCCGGTTTTATTAATTCTTTTGCTAAAGAAGCCAGAATGTAGCGAAATTTATTACTTCTGACAAACATTCAGTTTTCACACAACACGTGTCAACCTTCAGTTGCCACGCTTTTAGTGCTAATAAGATGTGCAATAACCTTTCTCTTTCAGTTATTATAGTAGTTGTCCATAGGACTGGCGACCGTAATTTTCCTCAAATCTCAAATATCTAATTAACGCCATTTATTGTTAACGGAACGACCGCACATTTACTTTCTTTATTAACTTTACCCCTTTTGAAAATTAATTTCCACCAGTTTCATTTGCATTTTTCCTTTCATTTAGATGTAACCCTTTCCTCTCTCTTTACCGACAGAATAACTTCGGTGACGATTGCTTTTCCCAAATTTCCATTACGTACACGCGGTTTATATTTTACTGTCATTAAGGTCGATAAATGAGGGGGAGGTTACACACTGTCATACGGAATGTCTCACAAATCTGAATACTCTTCGGTCAAATCTGCCAGACAAATTGACCGCCGCAGTGCGGCCCCTCTCAAACTGAGTCATTTGCTGTTTGACACGAGTACGTGACATGTCGGAGTCCTAGACAGTGATCGCTCAAGATCTGAAGGTGTTCACGGCGTCATATACCAATAAAATAAAATAAAATAAAATAAAATAAAAATAAACACGAACAACATCAATGCACTCTGACGGACATTCTACCCGTCACAGAATATTGCAATTCAATCATTTGAATGTAAATCGAAAGTGGCGAAGGACGGAGAGGGAGAGGGGGGAGAAAGGACGGGGAAGAGATGACAGATGTGAGCTGCTTCCGGGACATTTCGCGGAATCAGCGGTGACTTGTGAAAATGTGTTCCAGATGGGGATTCGAACACGGGATCTCCTGCTTACTAGGCACTGCGCGATCTGGGACGCAGTGTTATCGCAAATGCACGGACTACCTCGGCACACCTCACCGCCGACCCCATTGCCACCGAGCGCCAGCTAACTGTAGCCCTGTCCATTTCCTCCATGCTCGCTACCCTGAGACTACCGCAGGAGGTAGATCCGCACTGAGGAATGTGGATCCACTGCTCAGCGTGGCGAGTCAATTATATGAATGCGGGGTTCCGTTCTTTTGGACATGTCCATAAGAACAGACGCCACGCATTCATCTAATCTTTTACTTACAAGTTGATAGCGTGTATGTGCACGATGTTTCGTGGAGATCTACTATGTCTTCCGAGTGCTTCACTTTTTCAGTGAGTGTACACAGTAAATACGAGGCCTATTCGGAAAGTAAGGTCCGATAGGTCGCGAAGTGGAAACTACAGTGAAAATCAAAAATGTTAAATTTGCAACAGTTTGCTACGCCTTCCAGCTACTTCTCTACACAGTCGCCGTTCCGACTTAAACATTTATCGTGGAGGTGTACGAACTTTCCAATACCCTCGTCACAGAAGGCAGTCGCCTGTTGTTTCCGCCACTTCTCTACACTGGTCTGCAGGTCGTTGTCTGTGCTAAAAGTTGTCTTCATAGCCAGAGGTCCATGTGAGCAAAGATGAGCGTCAGAGGGAGCCAAGTCCGGGCTGCATGGTGGATGATCAAATACCTCCAATCGAAAACGCCTGCTGTGTGCAGCAGAGAATTTTCATGAAGAAGGAAACGGGTGACAGATGCTTTACGTGTGGATGCATGAAACTTCCTGGTAGATTAAAACTGTGTGCTGGACCGAGACTCGAACGCGGGATCTTTGCCTTTCGCAAGCAAGTGTTCTAGCAACTGAGCCACTCAAGCATGACACACGACCCCCCTCACAGCTTCAATTCGGCCAGTACCTCGTCTCCTTCCTTCCAAATTTCACAGAAGCTCTTCTACGAACCTTGCAGAACTCGCACTCCTGGAACAAAGGATATTTCGGAGACATAGCTTAGCCACAACCTGGGTGATGCTTCGATAATGAGATTTTCACTCTTCAGCGGAGTTTGCGCTGATATGAAACTTCCTGGCAGATTAAAACGGTGCCAGGAAGCTTCATATCAGCGCGCACTCCGCTGCAGGGTGAAAATATCATTCTGGATGCATGAAATCAGGCAAAACCTCACTGGGTGCACCTATACTCGGGAGAAACTACTGCTCCAGCCGTCTTTAAGCGCTCACTGTGTGCACAGAACTGAAAAGAGCGACGTTATGTGATCGAGAGGCATACTGACCAACATATCTGTGCAAAGTTTAATCGGTTTTCGACTGTCGTTTCCATTTCGCGACCTATCGGAACTTACTTTCCGAAAAAACCCTCGAATACCCGAAGAATCTACCAAATATTATCGATTGATTTCGGACTCACTCTGTATAGTCCGAAGATACAACAAGCAAGCGAAACGTACTTACAAGAAGTTAGTGTACACTCAATACAGGGATACCCAAAAAGGAGGAATAGATTTCAAACTTTGATTGCTTCCAAACTAGGAAAGGTAGAAACACAATTCCAACGTTCCTGTTAAGAGAAAAGTTCAAATGTTTATTCATTCAATGTGATTACCATGCTTACACGACAAATATAAAAAAAATTTCCTGCCACAGACGAAGTAACTGGTCCCTCGTTATCGGATACACAGCTTCAAAAATGCGATATCGCAGACTTTTAAGATTTCAGGCTTAGGGGGGGATAAAAATGTGTGTGTGTGTGTGTTTTTTTTTACGTAACCCCAGAGGTAAAAGCCACAAGGTGCGAGGTCTGAAGACCTAGGTGGCCACCGGCGATGAAGTTCATCTTCTGGTCCTGCTCTTCCAATCCAACGTTCTAGAATGGTGTCAGTCAGGTAACGTCGGAAGTGCTTAGAGAAATTCTCTAAGTTAATTCTCTAAGCACGTCTGATGTTACTTGAATGACACCATTGCAGGACGCTGCATTGGAATAGGAGGAGCCGGTGGTCTTCCAGTTCTCCGGACCTCACACCTTGTGACTTTTATTTGTGGGATCACGTAAAAGACCACGTTTTTATCCCCCACCCGCTACGCCTGACACTCTTGAAAGTCTGCGACATCGCATTGCTGAAGTTGTAAATTCGATAACGAGAGACCAGGCGATTCCTGAGTGGCAGGAAATGAGCCGTGGTTATGATATTTCTCGTGTAACACATTGTGCTCGCATTGAATTCAACAAAAATTTGTGTTTCTATCTTTTGTAGTTTGGAAGCAATAAAGGTTTGAAATCGGTTCCTTATTTTTCAATAGCCGCATATAACTAGAAGTACTCGCATTTAAGAAATTGTACAAAAAGGAAATCAAATTAATTCGTTGCGAAATCAGCATCAGCTCAGATCTAACAAACTATAGGAAGCTGTTGTATTATTCTACTGTAGTGAACTGTTCATGAGCTTGACGTCCAACTTCATGTTCATAGATGTACTTTTCTAACAGCAGAATGTAATATCCATGGCAAAATTAGCACGCTGAATAAAACACAATGGCGATTGTGTGGCAACGTTGGCGCTGAGAGTCTGCTGCGCGCACGTGAGTGACGCAGAAATTATAATAGCGGCTTCCGGGCGATATTTTCAATATAGACACCGTCAAAAGCTGCGCTGCGCGCTATAGGTGTACGGTATCGACGTATCGGCCGCACGTCAAGATCAGCTCGCGAAGCAGCGACAGCCGCTGTAACTCCACACCGCACGCTCTCCGCTCTACACGCTACGGCGAAGCAGAGCAGCCGAGCAGCACCATCACTGGCTCTCGCTGGGAATCTACGGGAGGACGATTTACTAACGGAAAACCAATATTATAGTTCGTATATGGCACTGTAAGTATAGTAAATAGATGGGAAGTACACTAGTGCTCAAAATGGTTCAAATGGCTCTGAGCACTATGGGATTTAACATCTGAGGTTGTGGTTGGGTTGTTTGTGGGAAGAGACCAAACTGCGAGGTCATCGGTCTCGTCAGATCAGGGAAAGACTGGGAAGGAAGTCGACCGTGCCCTTCCAGAGGAACCATCCCGGCATTTCCCTGGAGCGATTTAGAGAAATCACAGAAAACCTAAGTCAGGATGGCTGGACGCGGGATTGAACCGTCGTCCTCCTGAATGCGAGTCCAGTGTGCTGACCACTGCGCCACCTCGCTCGGTAAAACATCTGAGGTCGTCAGTCCCCCAGACTTAGAACTACTTATGACCTAACTAACCTAAGGACATCACACACATCCATACACGAGGCAGGATTCCAACCTGTAAGCGTAGCGTAGCAGCACCGCGGTTCCGGTCCCAGCGGCCGGCAAAATAGCGCTCAATTAACTCAGTTTCATTATGTGGTCAAGGCAGAAAACAGGTGGTGACATCATGGAGACATGTGTGTCTGCGAAACAATAAACAAAATAAAATCAAGGAAATTGCATGTATCAGAACAATAAAAGGGAGTAGCACAGTTGAGGACTACACAGTAAAGGTGTTGTGCGAAGCTCGGTCTACTGACCCGAAATTCAGCTTACGCGTTCCATGAACGAGAAGAAATAAATTATTTAAATTGAGAATGTTACCAAAGTTTCGATAAGCTGCCAGACTGGGCGAAATTATGGTGAGATGTTAACGGAAGTGATTTTAGGCCCAGAAAAAGCGATGGTGGACGTAGATCTTCTTAGAAAATGAGTCTGATGGTTGCAAAATAAATGCTTAGCGGTTTGATCTTTGTCTTGGGAAACCAAGAAACCTTAGTGTTCTGTGCAATACCTGCCAACTAGGAGAAAGACTTGCATACTGGCCGATGTTGCCCCTACTAGAAATAGAACGGATTACCTTAATGGCCGAATTTTCCTCTAGAGGCCGCGCAAAATGTAAGTTTGCATTAACGTGCCGTTGTGCCACACTCACATCAAAGTACTCTGTGTACCAACGCTCAGTGTCCCGCGACCATGAGAGACAGAAATGTAGAAAACTGTGATTTATTACAACTGAAGTGTGAGACGAAGGGATGTAAGAGATGATGTAAAGAGATAAAACACACTCGATTCAAGCTAAAAATGAATTCTTTTACTTTAAGCAATGAGTTTGCTGGGATGGCCGGCCGAAGTGGCCGTGCGGTTAAAAGCGCTGCAGTCTGGAACCGCAAGACCGCTACGGTCGCAGGTTCGAATCCTGCCTCGGGCATGGAAGTTTGTGATGTCCTTAGTTAGTTAGGTTTAACTAGTTCTAAGTTCTAGGGGACTAATGACCTCAGCAGTTGAGTCCCATAGTGCTCAGAGCCATTTTTTGCTGGGATGACTACATGTAAGAAGTTGATACTGTCAAACGCAACCAGATTATAATTAAATCTTAATTTGTGGCATGCAATAATTGTGGATCATATCCGGGAAATGAGTTGGTAAACTGTGCTCCAGAGGAACAAGAGGATATACACGACCTGACATTAGATTTCTGTAATGTATGTACGTGAAAAATAATGGAGAACGTGTCAAGAAACGATGTCATGCCTATCTAAATAGTCTCCTCTCCCGTCACCCGGAAACACACACTAGGATACCCCGCCACCATCTATGTGATAGAAGTGATGTTTGTATACGGCAGACATACCTCGTTTTGTTTACTTGTGCTCTAATATCAACGAGTACAGAGGTTTACCATGGCCCATTAGTCGATGCGACGTTATTCCAATGACAACGTCACCGCACCCATGCCAGTCTCTGCGGCATGCCATGAGCAGGGCTACACTTATGTGGCTGTGGTTTCTGTACGTGATTGTCAGGTATGCTTTTGATTTTTGTTGTCCAGTAGTTAAATATCTATCGCCCTTCTTTAAACTGTTAGATTTCACGATATAGTTAGCTATCCGTCTCAACAAAACATTTTGCTACGACAGTTGACCTGGTTATGACGATCACATTGAATTCTTAATCAGACTGAAAGTCCTTGTAGATGCATACAACCATTACGAATATAATTATTGGGAAGAATTTAAAAAGGATGTGTGGCTGCTTAAAAATAATCGCTGGTTTCCTTTGAAATTTTCTTTATGAACTGTCATGACGCATTTCACTTTTAATCCATCATCTGCCATGGGATACCATTTAAGGGCACAGAATCATAATATAGTTTCCAATGAAACTTTTTGTCGGCCGCGGTGGTCTAGCGGTTCTGGCGCTGCAGTCCGGAACCGCGGGACTGCTACGGTCGCAGGTTCGAATCCTGCCTCTGGCATGGGTGTGTGTGATGTCCTTAGGTTAGTTAGGTTTAAGTAGTTCTAAGTTCTAGGGGACTTATGACCTAAGATGTTGAGTCCCTTAGTGCTCAGAGCCATTTGAACAATTTGAATGGAACTTTTTTTATAAATATTGCACACTGGAAATAAGGTTAATAATTTGGATATACTTCAGTGGTCAAACTCAATCCCTTGTGATTAACGAGCAAACAAGAAGCAACCGCAACTGGTATTTTAGCCTTTTCGACGAACTATCCTTCTGACGGAACAAAATAAAGTAATATATTATCCCGTTCCTGCTTATGCCGTTATCTGAGCTATTGATAACCTTTCATTTGTGAAATTTTAACTTGGTGTAATGCTATACCTATTATTGTACTAGGTCAGGTGAGTGACGAGCCATGCGTCTTTCTTCTGTTGTGAAATTGTAACCTTCCATTTGTGAAGTTTTAAGTTATCTAATGGTGTACGTATTTGCACCTGGTAGGATGATCAACGACCCAAGAACTTTTACATTCTAATAGAACTTAAAATTTATTTCCTCGCGAAATTACCTAGCCAATTCACACTATAACAGATTTCAATTGGTGATAACTTGACAATTTGACAAACTTATTGAAACAGAAAGCTTTGTAAGAATTCTTGTACGCTGCTTTTATGGTAATTATGTCACTCTAATTCTTATAAGATAGATAGGATTTTTGCTCGTGTATGGGCAAGCAGTTTTTAGGTGTTTTATACACTGACAGGCGCTTTCGGCGACTGCTACTTAAAAATTTAAATGTAATACTTACATTGGGCACGAATCTGTGTGGCGCTCTTTGAACGTGAACAGACACGGTTACGGCAGCTAGCGTGACAGAGCCGGTGGCGCTGGCCACTGCTCGTGGGGTACTTCAACAGTTAGGGTCGAACTGTGTAACTAATTGTGCTACCTGTTATTCTACATATTAGTAATGACAGTATTTGACGTCTACATCGAAGCCTCGTGTATTTGTATCGAAAATGCTATCTCTTTATGTATACAAAAGCGTTTTGATCTTCAATATTGTTCGTTTACAACTGACATTTATAAGAAATTTGCGTTCCTGTTAAATTTTTAACTTGACATCTGTTACCTTTGTCTGTTTATAACAGGTCTCGGGTAAAGGACTAAACTTAAAACGCGTCGTAACAGTTAATGAATAAATTCAGGAAGGCCAGCAACTGTTTTCAGGCAATGCTACAGGCGTTTTAAATTATTTCCAGTACTTATACGATTACGCTGGGCAACAAAAAGAAAACTTAATTGCTTTTGGTATGTAACAGCTAAATTTTTTCACTCCTGAGCACAGATTCCAAGATTCACCTCGTTTTTTCTATAACGTGAAGTTGTGTCACAATGTGACTTCGTGATAAACTAAAATGTTAGATCAACATGTGTAACGGGGATGAAAATAGTTTAATTTCTCAACATAACGTAACATAAATTAACCTTTCATGCACTTGAAACATTTATTTATTACATTGGCTTATATATTTACGCTCGTTAAAGCATGCCAACACTTCGTGTATTAACAACAGATCATAATGTAGGGAATCGTGAAATGCATTTCATACTGAATGATTGAATAGAGACTGAACATGTCTCCTGTCTTCGCCAACTTGTTTGACAAGTGTGCAGCTCGGCCACTGGGCAGCCTTCTGTTTTCTTTCAAAGTAAAGCGGGTCTGACAGTCCGTACCGCTTGGCTGGCTGTCGCATATAACTTTCAGTAGACGCGTACGGTATGTCTCGTGGTGCTCAAGATTATTGCCTCGCGAGATCCAGTCAGAGACTTTGGTGTGAACTGCAGTTTGAGAGAGCACTGTCTGCCGTAAAGTACACCATTTTGGGCTAAGTTTTGGTATCGTGCGGACGCTGCTCTGTCGTTCTCTGACACTCTGCTCGTACGTGAGATCACTATTTTCTCTTGGCTTAAACAACGCTTTTCATCCGTGTTTCACTTAAGTTTCGCCTAGGACATGCTATACGATTTTTTTATTCATGTTCCTAGTGGAGCCATTTCTCACGTCGTGTATTTATTTAAATTCTGATGGAACGCTGTATTCCTTTGTGTTAGATTCAGGAAGATGGACCCACTTCGATAAAGATATCCAGTTCTATTTTGCACAACCAAGAGCCCTAGTACAAATCAGTCGCTGACCGCTATGGCTGAGGTTCGAATCCTGCCTCGGGCACGGATGTGTGTGATGTCCTTAGGTTAGTTAGGTTTAACTAGTTCTAGGTTCTAGGGGACAGATGACCTTGTAAGGTGTCAGGTAAATCCAACACCTTCCATGAAAACCCTGACATGATAAGCAAATCCAGTAGTATGTCACATAGCTCCGAATAAATCGTGACATTAAATTAACCAAAGTAATACGAGTAACGAGTGAGCAAATGGAATACCACAGACTAACACAAGAATGCCTAAATGCATGTCATAACTTCCCACCGTGAGACAGACGCAGTTCCGAGGGGAGAAACGACAACAGAAGCCGAGAGCAGAACCGTGTTAAGCTGGAAGGCCCTACGATAAGGGACGGACGGACACCCACGTCGCCAGCTAACTGCTAGGACCACACCACCCGCAAGTTTTAGCGTGAGACCTTTTCGCGTCTCTGTTACGTTAGGACCCCCCTCCCCCCCCAGCCCATGTTAAAAGCTAGAGCCCTCCAGAAGAACAGTATAGATCTTACGATAACACAAAAAGGGCTACACCACCTGCAAGTTTTAGCGTGAGACTTTTTCGCATCTCTGTTACGTTAGGACCACCCCCCAGCCCATGTTAAAAGATAGAGCCCTCCAGAAGAACAGTATAGATCTTACGATAACGCTAAAAGGACCACACCAGCTGCAAGTTTTAGCGTGAGACTTTTTCGTGTCTCTGTTACGTTGCAAACTCCAAAAACATTGCCCCACCACGAAAAGTATAACATTTCTCATTGGATAGACAGAATTTTTGTAGGCGGAGCTTAAGGTTAACATTGAGACCCAGATTGGTCAGATGAAAACACAGCCAGATATTTTTTTTTTAAACCAACTTCGGTAAATTGTAGTAAGGAGCTGCTAGAGAGTTGCTTCTGAGAGGGCGAGCTGGACGGAGCTGCGCCGGCCGCCGCCCCCTGACGAACACCGACAAGGTAATGAACGCATGCGATGCCGCATTTTTGAGCACATAAGGCTTCACTCAGAACTGCAGAAGTCTCATCTGTTACAACCCCTTTTTGCGTAATACTAGTGTCGATCGTCAATTAAAGCTCGTGGTGTTCACATTTGCCACCTGAAGTAAAAATCTGAAACGCGATGATTTTTCTGTTATATAGTTATTGAGAAGCCACATCAGCCACTGTAATTTACGACATGTTAGATAAGTAATTAAAGATAATAGGGGGTCACTGTAGACCATTTTGATAGTTTTCTCTCTTGTGAAACTTAATTTAAACCTAGATTATAGATGTGATATGGCATAGGTCATCCTTCGATCCATTGTAGAACTTGGAAACCCATTCAGGGAATATTCGTTCACATTTTTGTTGAACGCTGTTGGTTTTTACCATCCTGTATTAAAACATTTCCTTTTATCAACAGTGCAATTTATAAACAATGTTTTGTGAGTAGAATAAAATATCCAATGGTAAACTTAACTGCTTTTTCGACGTTATTTTACCAGCTAACTAAAAATAGGAAAGCCTTGAACCCATTCCACTAAATTTAGTTAGTATTAAGATTATTTTACAGGGAGTGCAGTGGAGCTGACGCTGAAATCATTAAGTATTTGGTTATATCATCGCTAGTCTCACTGAACTCTTCTGAATTCTACATGTCATGTGTGGTCTGGCGTCTCCTTACCAGCAACAGGTCCCAGGTTCAAACTAGTCAATTCCCTAAAAAACACGCTCAGAGCGTCGTTGCGCGAAAGTGGTAGGGAGACACGATATAGAACAAACAGACACCATGCAGAATGTCGTAGAACCTGTTAAGTCCCATAGTGCTCAGAGCTGTCAACTGTTAGGAAGTAGATTACGTTCGTCATGTGATATCGGTAGAAAAAAAATCTCTATATAAAAATTAGGTACATGATGGCTTTTGCACAACATTCCAGATAGTTTATAGTCATCTTTGGGTTGCTTATCACGTAATTAGTGACTTAAAAATTTATTTTCTATAATATTTAGATTCGGATCGTGTAAATTGCAAAGAAATTTGCACTGCGTGAATCCGGGCCTATAATATGGGACACATCACACAAAGCATTCATGAGCCTCGTAGAAATCCATACTAGTGTTAATTAATCTGTTTAATTCTGAAGTACATCTGTGAAACCTCCTTCGTGCTTGTGAAAGTTGAACTGTCTGTCGCTAAATCTATGGTGTCAGACAACGTTATCACAGGGTTATGTCTGAAACACTGGCCAGGTGCGAGCAGGATTCGCACAGTGAGGGTCCCGTACAAACCTAGTTATACACGTAGACAGTTTGTCTGTTCGGTAATCGAGAATATTGACGATTTTGTCTGTAATCGACACTGATAATGGAAGATATCGGTCCCTGGGGATCCCAAGACTTTCGAGATTGTTTTAATTTCTAGTTTGAAGTCGGATAACAAACGACAAAAGAAATACTTTTTTCGTGTGATACAATTAACAATTTCAGAATTTCCCTTTACTTATACCACGAAACCTTTATTCTTGTCATATATCGTGATTCTAGATCAAGAGTTTTGATGGGCGAGTATCAAAATATGTGACATAAATGGCCGTATCATTTGATTGAACTGATTTAGAATCTTAAAATTTTTAGCCCGCCAAGAGACCATAGATCTTAGTATGTGACATAAAATGTCACCTGTTCCAGAGAAAGAGGATCTTAACAGACGGAGGGAAAACAGGGAGATATACACTGAAGTGCCAAAGAAACATATAGACATGCGTATTCAAATACAGAGATATGTAAACAGCCCGAATACGGCGCTGCAGTCGGCAACGCCTATATAGGACAACAAGTGTCTGGCGCAGTGGTTAGATTAGTTACTACTGCTACAATGGAAGGTTATCAAGATTTAAGTGAGTTTGAACGTGGTATTATAGTCGGCGCACGAGCGATGGGACACAGCTTCTCCGAAGTATCGATGAAATGGGGATTTCCCAGTACGATCATTTCAGGAGTGTACCGTGAATCTGAGGACTCCGATGAAACATCGAATCTTCGACATCGCTGAGGCCGCCAAAAGACCGTGCAAGAACGGGACCAGCGGCGTCTGAAGAGAATCGTTCAACGTGACAGAAGTGCGATCCTTCCACAGATTGTAACAAATTTCAATGCTGGGCCATCGACAAGTGTCAGCGTACAAACCATTCAACGAAACATCATATGGGCTTTTGGAGCCGAAGGGCCACTCGTGTTCCCTCGATGACCGCACGACACAAAACTTTACACCTCGCCTGGTGGGACGAGTCTCGTTTCACATCGTATGAGCGGATAGACGTTTATGGGTATAGAGACAGCCTCATGAATCCGTGGACCCTTCATATCAGCAGCGGTCTGCTCAAGCTGGTGGAGGTTCTGTAATGGTGTGGGGTGTGTGCAGTTGATATGGGACCCCTGATACGTCTCGATACGAATCTGACAGGTGACACGTACGTAAGCATCCTGTCTGATCACCTATATCCATGCATGCCTATTGTGCATACCGACGGACTTGGGCAATTCCACCAGGACAATGCGACACCCTGCACGTCCACAACTGCTACAGAGTGGCTCCAGCAACACTCTTCTGAGATTAAACACTTCCGCTCACGATCAAACTCCGCAGACATGAACATTTTTGAGCATATTTGGGGTGACTTGTAAAGTGCTGTTCAGAAGAGATTCCCACACCCCTCATACTATTACGGATTTATGGACAACCCTGCAGGATACATGGTGTCAGTTCCCTCCAGCACTTCTTAAGACATTAGTCGAGTCCATGCAACGTCGTATTGCGGCACTTCTGCGTGTTCACGGGGGCCACATACGGTGTTACGCAGGTGTACCACTTTCTTTGGCTCCTCAGTGTATAAAATATGACAACAAGTATTTTTTCATGTTACATAATTAAAAATTAACAGCTATCGTATTTTTGCTCTACTTGCATAGTAAAAACCTTGCTTCTTGCCGAATTTCAAGATTCTGGATCAAATGAATGTACATTATAGGTTTTGATGAGTGAGTTTTCGAGTATCAAATTGTGTGATTAAATTGGCTTAGAATCTTGAAACTGTTTGACCGCCAAAGGACCAGAGACCTTAATTTGTGACACAATTGTGAACTTGATACGTCTACTCCTTCCTGAGTAAAAGGATTCTTCACAGTCGGACAGTCAGACAGACGGACGAACGGACAACAAAGCAATACTATAAGGTTCCGTTTTTACAGATTGATGCACCGAATCATAAAAATGGCCGTTAATTACATTATAAGTCGTCTCAAGATTTCTATCGGCATTAAGTAAAGTTACCCGAGAACGGTTAGCCTTTATGATGATACGTCTGAGCGCTTCCCGGTAGGACGAGGGACAGAGACCGAGAGCTGACAACAGTCCTGGGCAAACACCGGCCAGCTGTGCAGCGCACGTTTGTCGAGCGAAACCGCAGCGGTGGGATGCAGGTGAGTAACGGCGAACACGCAGCGATTAATCTGCGGCTCAGCCCAATCCCGTCAGACAGATCAGCGCTGGAGCGCTCTTCGTTTAATCGGATTGCTCGAAATTGGTCCATCGAACGCGATATGCAGGAAAAAATGCAGATGACTTTGCTGATAATGCGCAATTCAGCTTAACGGCTGCAAATTGTGCGGCCTGCAGATCGGGTGCTTGCCGACGAAAGGGCCACTCTGCAATCTACTCTATTGTGTAGCAGCTGCAGATACAGACGCACCGGCACCTAACGCACTGCCATGAGCAATTTGTGAAACTGTGAGAAGCACTGGAAAACAGTCTACGGACTTTTCGTCTTACTGGACCACTGTGCTGCCTTAACAGTAGATATACTTATATGGATATGGTGTCTGTTCTTTCGGAGATGTTCGAAAGAACAGGCACCATATCCATATAAGTATATAGTCTGTTGGGTGTGCAGAATGTTAGCTTATAACATTCAGCAAGGAACTAGTTGATCATTTACTTGACTAACTAGGTGAGCTAATGGACGAGTTCAAGTGTATATTATTTACAACTCTACTGGACTTTTTTTATATAAAAATACGTCTTTTTTCTGCACTACAATTGCATGTTCGATACAGCCCTCTAAAAATTTAAAAGCCCAAAATGCAAAGGATGAGAAAAGTATAGAAACATCAACGAATCTATATTGCAATGATTTCGAGATTTTTAATTATATAGTATTGTTGAGTGTGAAGAACGTTAGCCTATAGCATTCAAGAACTACTGTAATTCCAAAAAATGTTTACGTGTCCAGTACTACCTGACCTTACCTTATCCACTTCTTCTGTTTAACGAAATTAGAAATGTATATAAATACCTTCAGGTGCTGACGGGTGTTGATAGATATGAACGTAGACAGGTGAAAATGTGTGCACCGACCGGGACTCGAACCCCGGATCTCCTGCTTACATGGCAGACGCTCTATCCATCTTTTTTTGTTGATCCTATTTTGTTCCATATTGTTCATTGAATATGTTCGTGGTAGACGTCCGATGACACTCGTTCAAGTTGTTCGTTGATCCGTTCACTCAGTTTTTTATCACAGAGCGTAGCTAAACCCTCTGACCGAAGACGCTGAGCTACCGTGCCGGCATCCATTGGAGCCACCGAGGGCACAGAGAATAGTGCCATATAGGTATATAGTTCTGGCGATACCGGCCATGACCTTCTTCTATGCGGATGGACACATATTACACGAACCCTTACGGCACTTGGTAAGAATGTCTTCCACGAGTAATGAGTGTGTTGGTTAGGGACACTACGAATGTAGTGTGTGGACATACAATGTGAGAATGTGGGTCTCGCGGGAGTCGTGCGCGAGATAGTCCCTGCAGTCGCACTATCGTCTGTGCCCTCGCTGGCTCAAATGGACTGCCGACACGGCAGCTCAGCGTGTTCGGTCAGAGGGTTAGAAGCCCTCTGCATTAAAAGAAACTGAGTGAATGGCTCAGTAATGAATTTCAACAGGCGTCAGGGGACGTCCGCCACGAACAATTGCAACGAAATATAACGAACAAAATAAGATTTAAAAAAAATGGATAGAGCGTCTGCCATGTAAGCAGGAGATCCCGGGTTCGAGTCCCGGTCGGGACACACATTTTCACCTGTTTCCGTTGATATCTATCAACGCCCGTCAGCAGCTGTAGGTATTAATATACAATTCTAATTTCGTTTAACAGTAGAAGTGGATAAGGTAAGGTCAGGTAGTATTGGACACGTAAGCATTTTTTGGAATTACAGTAGTTCTTGAATGCTATAGGCTACCATTCTTCACACTCAACAATACTATATAATTAAAAATCTCGAAATCATTGGAATATAGATTCGTTGATATTTCTATACTTTTCTCATCCTTTGAATTTTGGGCTTTTAAATTTTTAGAGGGCTGTATCGAACATGCAATTGTAGTGCAGAAAAAAGACGTATTTTTATATAAAAAAGTCCAGTAGAGTTGTAAATAATATACACTTGAACTCGTCCATTAGCTCACCTAGTTAGTCAAGTAAATTATCAGCTAGTTCCTTGCTGAAACCGCCTTCTCCCCGCCAACTTGTAGTTTCAATTGTTCCTAGTCTTACAATGAGGTCACGGGATACTTCCTAACATCGTGTCCGATCTCCTTTTGCCCAGTGAACTGCGGCAACTCGACGTGGCATGAACTCAACAACTCGTTGAATGTCCCGTCCAGAAATATTGACCCACGCTGCCTTTATAGCCGTCCAAAACTGTGTGAGTGTTGCTGGTGCAGGATGTTCTGCAGGAACTGACCTCTCGATTATGTCCCATAAATGTTCGGTGGGATCCATGTCGGGCTATCTGGATGGCCTAATCATTCGTTCGAATCGTCGAGTATGTTCTCCAAATCAACCGTGAACAGTTGTGGCCCAGTGACATGACATCGTTATTTGGGAAAAACAAGAAACCGAACATAAGCATTTCTAGTCAATCATCGGTCCAGTTGGATCAGAACACCCAGTCCATTCCATGTAAACACAGCCCACACCAAAACGGAGCCACCATCTGCTTGCAATGTGCCTCGTTGACAATTTGGATCCATGAATTCGTGGAGTCTGCTCCACGCTCGAAACCTTCCATCACCTCTTACAAACTGAAATCGGGACTCATGAGACCAGCCCACAGTTTTCCTGCGGTCTAGATCCAACCCATACGGTCACGACCCCAGGAGAGGCGCTGCAGGCGACGTTGTGCTGATAGCAAAGGCATTCACGTCTATAGTCTGCTGCCACAGCCCATTAACGCCGTTTCGCCGTACTGTCCTAACTGATTCGTTCGTCGTACGTCCCACATTCTTTTCCGCTGTTATTTCACGCAGTGTTGCTTGTCTGTTAGCACTGACAACTCTACGCAAATTCCACTGCTCCCGATCGTTAAGTGAAGGCCGCCGACCACTGCGTTGTCCGCAGTTCGAGGTAATGCGTGAAATTTGGTATTCTCTATACACTCTTCACACTGCGGATCTCGGAACAGTGAATACCTTAACGAAATGGAATGTCCTATGAGTTTAGCTCCAGCTAGCATTCCGCTTTCAGAGTCTCCTAATTTCCATTGTTCGTACATAATCACGTCGGAAACCTTTTCGAGTGAATGATGTGAGTGCAAGTGACAGTTGAGCCAATGCATTGTACTTTTATACCCCGTGTACGCGATTCTACCGCTATCTGTACATGTGCGTATCGCTATCGCACGACTTCTTTCGCCTCAGTGTAAGACTTGATGGTTTTTCATAAAATCATTATGAAAATCCCGACTTCATTTCTGTCTTGCTGACCCAATGCGTTATTTTCAGTTGCTCTACGCATCTGTATGCTAGATTTAGGATTTCGTCTTTACTCGAAGGACTAAGGGGAGTGTCTACATTTTTATCATCATCGTAAAACACTGTTTCTTGCTCATCAATATGTATTCTGAAAAAAAAAACAATTATTTTCTAAAACAGGTCTCATGATCACCTCTTTTCTTCAGTAAACCCATAAGCCTGTCATCTAACGTACTTCCTGCAGCTGTATATTTCTCACTTCATTCATCTCATGAGGCCTGTGTTTTTCTACCACTTCATTCACATTATTTTAATTCCGGTTATGTCCTAACTTCATCTTCTTCTTCTTCTTCTTTGCTCACAAAAGAAAAAAAAACAACGTAAAAATTAAGTGTTTATGCTGCCTCCTTTGTCCAGTCGAGCTCGAAATCGCTTTGCCTAATACAACCCAAGTGTACCTCTATAGTAGCTTAACATTCTCGCTGTTATCACTTGAGCCTACAATACAGATAGTAATACAGGGGTTGGGCAAACACATATAAACTTCCAGAGAAATGTATGCTTGAAAATAAATACAAATTCCAACCAAGCCTGAAGATTGCGCTGCCATATTTGACTACGAACGGTATCTGTGCGATCTCCCCAATACGTTGCAACTGTCAATCGTGGTCAGAACAATATCAAAAAATGTTGAAATGTGTGTGACATCTTATGGGACTTAACTGCTAAGGTCACCAGTCCCTAAGCTTACACACTACTTAAGCTAAATTATCCTAAGGACAAACACACAACCATGCCCGAGGGAGGACTCGAAGCTCCGCCGGGACCAGCCGCACGGTCCATGACTGCAGCGCCCTAGACCGCTCGGCTAATCCCGCGCGGCAGAACAGTGTCCTGTGTAGTTATGTGTGCATTGCGTCGGAGCTAAGGGACATCGAACGTGGATGAATTGTTGATGCTCGTATGGTGGGTACACCCGCAACCGAGGTAGCCCAAGAATTTGTTTGTTGTTTCAATAGGGAACAATCAGAAATTTATACAGCATGTAGGAAAAGCGGAAAAACTACTTCCGCTGAGTCACAACGCGGACGAAAGCGTGTGTTGAGGGATCGTAACGGACAGTCATTGAAGGGGATTGTTTCGGAAAATAACAGGACGACAGCTGTAAAAGTCACTGCAGAACTGAATTTCGCTCTCGGGAACCCAGTCGGCACCAAAAGACCGGGAAGAGACCTCCGTAAGCTGAAATTCCAAAATCTCACGTCAGTGATGGAAATGAACGTTACAGAAAAACGTGGTGTGGAAGCCATGAAACATGGACTGTGGAGCAATGAAAGAAAGTCATTTGGTCGGATGAGTCTTGAGCCGGCCGGAGTGGCCGAGTGGTTCTAGGCGCTTCAGTCTGGAACCGCGCGACCGCTACGTTCGCAGGTTCGAATCCTGGCTTGGGCATGGATGTGTGTGATGTCCTTAGGTTAGTTAGGTTTAAGTAGTTCTAAGTTCTAGGGGACAGATGACCTCAGATGTTAAGTCCCGTAGCGCTCAGAGCCATTTGAATAATTTGAGGAGTCTTGTTCCACACTGTTTACAACTTGTGGTCGAGTTTACGTTCCAAGAACGAAACATGGCGGGTGTTCGGTGATGATCTAGGTGGCCATATCGTGGTCTTCCATGCGCCCCATAGTTACTTCACAAGATGTTACTGCGAAGAATTACATGACTATTCCAGATGGTCATGGTACTATATTTGTTCCGCAATGGTGATGCTGTGTTCGAAGGTGACAGGGTCCTTGTTTACGTAGCTCGCATCAACGAAGACTGGTTTTATGGGAACGGTATTTTGCAATCTAACGAGACAGTTTGACAGAATCGGGCAGGATATCGCTCCGGAAGACATTTAACAACACTATTAAGCCGAATAATTACTTGCATAAAATCCAGAAGTGGACCAATGCATTACTGACTTGCTCAGTTTCTCAAGCTCTTTCTCTTGAATAAATCATCAATTTTTTCTGAAATTGTAATGATTTGTTTGCCTGTGCACATACATCATATCTAACGATTTCGGTCATATTCGGATAATTCCTTCATGGTGCGTCGATTTTTTGTCTTAGAGTATATTTAGTGGCAGTACCAAGGAGTGAAATAAAATTGGACGATAACATAAAATCGGTATTAGGGAAGGTGAATGGTTTGGAGTCCTTATCAAGTAGGCTTTGCATGGCAGCAGTCATCGAACGAATTCAGATCCTTTACTAGGGTCTTAACAGGTTGGATCAGCACATACGGAAGTGTAGCAGAAATTCTCTGGAACCTTAAATGAGAGTACTTTGGAGAAAGATAGTGCTGATCTTGCGAAAACTTGTTACATAAGTTGGGAAAACCTTTATTCGAAGAAGACCGTACGAATTTTATACCGCCATCGGGGCTAGCCAAAATGATTTGTCGGGCTTCAAAGCGCTGTTTATTTACAAGTAAAAGAGGTACAAATACGAGTGATGCATGAAAGGAAACATACCTTCAAGTTTCTGGTAAACTCTACAAATGTTCTATGTGTGCGCCCTTGGTCACACATCCAAACGGTAATCCAGTTCCGTGTCCAACACAGCAGCAGTCATGCGTTCCTGCCGTTCTTGCAGCGCTGTTGGCAGTGGACGTATATAAACTTTGTCCTCAACGTAACATAGCGTCAGATTTGGCGACCTAGGGGCCATGGCAGCAGTGGAACATCACCCAGAACAGCGCACCCTTTGCGGCGATGTTGAGAAAAGTGCGGACGATTGCGCTCCAATGAGGTGGAGCACAGTCGTGTTGAAAGATGAAATCTAGGAGTCTACAGCCACTTGTGACAACAAACACTACGAAGACATGTCCACGTATGTGGAAGCTGTTACCATCTGTACGATGGAGAAGGGGCCATTCATTTCTGGCGAATACATTTCCAACTGTACATAAACATGTGTATTTGCGAATAAATGCGCGCTGAACGCTCGTAACCGACGAACACTTCTCCTATTCTAAACACAAACTCTCTTTTCTTGCACTGTCGCCATCTTGGAGAGTGTCGTGATACACTTGCCCTTTAGCAGGTACGCGAGCCACGCGTGAGTGCATCTATCTTTTCATGTATCAAATGGTTGAAATGGCACTGAACACTAAGGAACTTAACATCTGAGGTCATCAGTCCCCTAGAACCTACAACTACTTAAACCTAACTAACCTAAGGACATCACACACATCCATGCCCGAGGCGGGATTCGAACCTGCGACCGTAACGGTCGCGTGGTTCCAGACAGTAGCGCCTAGAACCGCTAGGCCACCTCGACCGGCTTTTCATTTATCAACCACCCTTTTTACGTCGTGTACTTGTCAATAGACAATGCTTTTAAACCTCACGAATCATTTAGGCTAACCCTGGATATGTCACATACGGGTCATCAAAATAAGACAGAGATCAGAAAGCACGGATACAGGGTGTTACAAAAAGGTACGGCCAAACCTTCAGGAAACATTCGTCACACACAAATAAAGAAAAGATGTTATGTGGACATGTGTCCGGAAACGCTTAATTTCCATGTTAGAGCTCATTTTAGTTTCGTCAGTATGTACTGTACTTCCTCGATTCACCGCCAGTTGGCCCAATTGAAGGAAGGTAATGTTGACTTCGGTGCTTGTGTTGACATGCGACTCATTGCTCTACAGTACTAGCATCAAGTACATCAGTACGTAGCATCAACAGGTTAGTGTTCATCACGAACTTGGTTTTGCAGTCAGTGCAATGTTTACAAATGCGGAGTTGTCAGATGCTCATTTGATGTATGGATTAGCATGGGGCAATAGCCGTGGCGCGGTACGTTTGTATCGAGACAGATTTCCAGAACGAAGGTGTCCCGACAGGAAGACGTTTGAAGCAATTGATCGGCGTCTTAGGGAGCACGGAACATTCCAGCCTATGACTCGCGACTGGGAAAGACCTAGAACGACGAGGACACCTGCAATGGACGAGGCAATTCTTCGTGCAGTTGACGATAACCCTAATGTCAGCGTCAGAGAAGTTGCTGCTGTACAAGGTAACGTTGACCACGTCACTGTATGGAGAGCGCTACGGGAGAACCAATTGTTTCCGTACCATGTACAGCGTGTGCAGGCACTATCAGCAGCTGATTGGCCTCCACGGGTACACTTCTGCGAATGGTTCATCCAACAATGTGTCAATCCTCATTTCAGTGGGATGAGGCTTCATTCCAACGTGATCAAATTGTAAATTTTTACAATCAACGTGTGTGGGCTGTCGAGAATCCGCACGCAATTGTGCAATCACGTCATCAACACAGATTTTCTGTGAACGTTTTGGCAGGCATTGTTGGTGATGTCTTGATTGGGCTCCATGTTCTTCCACCTACGCTTAATGGAGCACGTTATCATGATTTCATACGGGATACTCTACCTGTGCTGCTAGAACATGTGCCTTCACAAGTACGACACAACATGTGGTTCATGCACGATAGAGCTCCTGCACATTTCAGTCGAAGTGTTCGTACGCTTCTCAACAACAGATTCGGTGAACGATGGATTGGTAGAGGCGGACCAATTCCATGGCCTCCACGCTCTCCTGACCTCAACCCTCTTGACTTTCAGTTATGGGGGCATTTGAAAGCTCTTGTCTACGCAACCCCGGTACCAAATGTAGAGACTCTTCGTGCTCGTATTGTGGACGGCTGTGTTACAATAGGCAATTCTCCAGGGCTGCATCAGCGCATCAGGGTTTCCATGCGACGGAGGGTGGATGCAAGTATCATCGCTAACGGAGGACATTTTGAACATTTCCTGTAACAAAGTGTTTGAAGTCACGCTGGTACGTTCTGTTGCTGTGTGTTTCCATTCCATGATTAATGTGATTTGAAGAGAAGTAATAAAATGAGCTCTAACATGGAAAGTAAGCGTTTCCGTACACATGTTCACAAAACATATTTTCTTTCTTTGTGTGTGAGGAATGTTTCCTGAAAGTTTGGCCGTACCTTTTTGTAACACCCTGTAGAGGCATACATACGGTCGTTTTTTGTTGCACAGTACGCGCGATTGGAATAGGATAGAAAATCGATAACACTAGTACGATCTACCTTCCACAGTAGCCTGCGGGTTATATATACGTAGATGTAGATGATAATCACGCACATTGACCACTTGTGAGCACACTGAAGGATTTGCGTTTGGCATAGTGCTCGTTGCTACGTTTTACCAGAGACTATTGCTACAGTCTCTTTGGTTACAACATATATTCTTTTCGTGTTTACCGATAATAACACCACTGTTTTGTTACGTTTTCCGGAGTATTCATGACGAAACCACGACAGAATCGTATACAATCAATACGACACGCACACTATGTCTCCACACGATTCCTCATTCGTCAGCGTCTCGACAGTAAGAACATGACAGACACAGGGTGCAGCGTAGGCGCAGGTTTTAGACACAGCTTGCTCATGTTCCCGATAACGAGATGGGTAGGTCGATTCCTGCAGCTCACTGCACAGGTAACAAGGGGGCTTCCGTTGGCAGACTTCTCTGGAGGCTGCGGTACGGATTTGGAACAAAGGAACACTGGCTTTTGCAAAGGCTACAGCTGTGAAACATAGGTACGTCCTTAGTGAAAAGGCACTCGTGTTACCATTCGTGAAAGGGGTTCCAACCATTTCCCCTGTTCTGGGAGATTTCTGTGGCCAAAAACGTCACAGAGTAATAAAGAGTGCTTACAATGTCTCCACCGATATACTGACCTCTGACCGTCAATTGGTACAACACCAGTGGTAAATTTAACACATGGACAGGAATTAGTAAATATGACGTTAAGAAGAATTACGCCGACTATCATCTTAACATCGTACACTTCAACAGCTGCAGATCCCCAGAATACAAAGTGCTTGGGTAGTAAATAAGGCAGAATCACCGACATACACTCCTGGAAATGGAAAAAAGAATACATTGACACCGGTGTGTCAGACCCACCATACTTGCTCCGGACACTGCGAGAGGGCTGTACAAGCAATGATCACACGCACGGCACAACGGACACACCAGGAACCGCGGTGTTGGCCGTCGAATGGCGCTAGCTGCGCAGCGTTTGTGCACCGCCGCCGTCAGTGTCAGCCAGTTTGCCGCGGCATACGGAGCTCCATTGCAGTCTTTAACACTGGTAGCATGCCGCGACAGCGTGGACGTGAACCGTATGTGCAGTTGACGGACTTTGAGCGAGGGCGTATAGTAGGTATGCGGGAGGCCGGGTGGACGTACCGCCGAATTGCTCAACACGTGGGGCGTGAGGTCTCCACAGTACATCGATGTTGTCGCCAGTGGTCGGCGGAAGGTGCACGTGCCCGTCGACCTGGGACCGGACCGCAGCGACGCACGGATGCACGCCAAGTCCGTAGGATCCTACGCAGTGCCGTAGGGGACCGCACCGCCACTTCCCAGCAAATTAGGGACACTGTTGCTCCTGGGGTATCGGCGAGGACCATTCGCAACCGTCTCCATGAAGCTGGGCTACGGTCCCGCACACCGTTAGGCCGTCTTCCGCTCACGCCCCAACATCGTGCAGCCCGCCTCCAGTGGTGTCGCGACAGGCGTGAATGGAGGGACGAATGGAGACGTGTCGTCTTCAGCGATGAGAGTCGCTTCTGCCTTGGTGCCAATGATGGTCGTATGCGTGTTTGGCGCCGTGCAGGTGAGCGCCACAATCAGGACTGCATACGACCGAGGCACACAGGGCCAACACCCGGCATCATGGTGTGGGGAGCGATCTCCTACACTGGCCGTACACCACTGGTGATCGTCGAGGGGACACTGAATAGTGCACGGTACATCCAAACCGTCATCGATCCCATCGTTCTACCATTCCTAGACCGGCAAGGGAACTTGCTGTTCCAACAGGACAATGCACGTCCGCATGTATCCCGTGCCACCCAACGTGCTCTAGAAGGTGTAAGTCAACTACCCTGGCCAGCAAGATCTCCGGATCTGTCCCCCATTGAGCATGTTTGGGACTGGATGAAGCGTCGTCTCACGCGGTCTGCACGTCCAGCACGAACGCTGGTCCAACTGAGGCGCCAGGTGGAAATGGCATGGCAAGCCGTTCCACAGGACTACATCCAGCATCTCTACGATCGTCTCCATGGGAGAATAGCAGCCTGCATTGCTGCGAAAGGTGGATATACACTGTACTAGTGCCGACATTGTGCATGCTCTGTTGCCTGTGTCTATATGCCTGTGGTTCTGTCTGTGTGATCATGTGTTGCATCTGACCCCAGGAATGTGTCAATAAAGTTTCCCCTTCCTGGGACAATGAATTCACGGTGTTCTTATTTCAATTTCCAGGAGTGTATTTGTGTGTACATACTGATGACTGGAACTGGAGTATTGTTCAGTCACTTTTATACATAGTGCCTTTGCAACTCATCGAGAGAAACAAAGCAGTTATTCCACAAATTCTACTTACATTCATTCAATAATATCTACAGACATACAGTCAGGGGCAATTTTTCTTTAAGAAAGATCGTTTTTTATTACATGAAAGCATACCAAAAGAATAGTACAAGGGGGAGTCAAATGACAATATAGATAGAAAAAAGTAAATAAACTTTTTATTCTTTCTAAAGGATTCGCCGTAACTGTTAATACATTTATCCTACTGTTAGACAAGTCTGTCAATACCTTCATGAAAAAATATTTGCGGTTGCCTACGGAACCCTGATTGTCCACAGGCGTGCACCTCTTTGTCCGAAGTAAATCGACAGACACGAATGACTTTCTTCAGGGCTCCAAAGACTTGGAAATCGCTTGGGGAAGATCAGGACTGCTTCCCATCGAAACGTGGGAGATCCAATTATTGCCAAATTCCATGTCTCGCTATCAGTTGACTGCCCCCTACAGAATATTCTCACCCACGACCGTCATCTATACAGTTGTGTAAGGAGTCAGCCATTACACATTTAGCCTCACAGTACCAAAGTCATTACTTGAAGACAACCAATTGTTGAGACCGCTTCCCAGTCCTGCACTCGAGAAGGCGCTTCCCAACACATTGTAAAGCATCTGCACAGAGAGAACAATTTCATTGAACACTATCTGCCAACTTCTTAAACACACACAACAACACCGTCTCCGCCCTAAAGGAACCAAAACTCGCCTCTTGCTTCGAAGGAGGGATTCCAGTCGACTACTCCTGGTCTTCGCTCACTCCCAACAAGCTTCACGAAATTATTTTAAAGCGCACTCCTTTAGGCCAATCAGCTTCCAGTACAGAATGTAAGCACTTAGATTACCTGTTCCCTGTTAACACCCATAGTACTGCTGTAAGGTGTTGCTGCGTGCCTACAATTTCAGAAGTTTTTCCCAAAGGGTGTTGGGAAACATCAGCTATCCTTTGGAAATTACTTGCCTTCGAAAACAGCGCATTCGGGCAGGATCATCTCGTTTTAGTCCGATTAGGGTAACCTGCATTTTTTCTAGAGGCTGGATAATAGTCCCAGTCACGCGGAAACCTGAGAAACCTTCCTGCCCATCACTATAGCGACCAGCACTTGCCTACGCGCACCGCCAGGAAATTATAAGAGGCAAATTTACTAACTAGGTATCAAATGTATCAGAAATAATGCGTTTTGTGACAACACAACTCTTTTACCATTGTCTCAGTGTGACAACATGTTTCGTTATACTGTGATTTTCTTAAGCAACTGTTCCAATTTAAGGTTCCGTACCTCAATTGATAAGTACGATATTGCAGGGCTTGTGTTATTCCGAATTACGATGCTAAGTTCCTTTGGTCATGCATGCATATCTAAAGCAAGAGACATGCGGCGACTACAGCAGTTATGAAATGCATTAAATGTATTCGCTGTTGCAATATAGACGACCATCAGCTGTAAAATGGAATTTATGCTGGACCGGGACTCGAACCCAGATTTCTCGCTTATCGCAAGCGATCGCCTTACCATTTGGCTATCCTTGAACGACTCGTAACCAGGTCCAAACTTCTATATGTCGTCAACCATGCGTCTACATACTGTACTAGTACATACATTGTATATATTCCCATACAGGCGAGGCATTTTACTTGAAAGTCGCTTGCCCGGTGACGGCAGACAAATACCATACTACAGTGACTGGTACATTCCGAATTCCGATGCAAAGTGCATTTTGGAGCCCTCAGAGCTTGAGTTCTACTCGGACCTGACCAGGATTTTTTCTTTTTATATGTGTGGTTCATGGTGTGGGTTCCTGTAGTCATGTCCTAGTTCATGAACCACGGGCAACGTATGAGTGGCCAAGTAAGTGGTCCCGACAGTCGGGATACCAGTTACTTTGGAATAAGGCTGGGCATCTCGGACATATTCTGAGGCGTGGTCACCTTTGTGCTCATACGGCAAAGACTACCAAATTCACCGGTTAGTCCCTCAGCCGTTAGGGGTAGAGATGGGCAAAACTGTTCTTTTCAGAGATTGGATCAGAACTGTTCACTCCCTGAAATGAATTAGCTCTTTTTCATGACTCACCACTCATTTACAATATAAAATAAATGGAAGGCACATTGCCCTTTAAACTTGGTTTATTCCAGTACTATACCTGTATTTTGATCTTATTTGATCCTATTTTGAAGTAACACAGATAATGAGTAAGAATTTTGTATTGTTTATTGAAATTTCCACGATATGACAAAGTTTTTGATTATTGATTTATTTTGCACTATCGTGGTTTTTTGGGTGATCGGAAAATGTTGTAACTTGAGATTTACATTAACAATATATTTGGCTATAACGTATTAAAATTTCATTAACCTCATACAAATACATCGCAAGCCATATATTTTTAAAGTGAACGTTTCCTTTCGAAGACGCCTAAAATCGCAAAATCCGTACCAGAATAAGAAAAAAAAATATAAATTTGACTGTAAAACGAAAGTGCTGCATATAGCGTTACGCAGAATAAAACAAGGAAAATATTGGTGTATCACATTTTGCGATACGTTTATCGGTTCGCTCGTAATTAAAGCGTAAATTCGAGTGTCTATAATAAAAATCCTATAGTAAGAGGAGTCATCAGGAACCTAATCTAATCAGTTTAAACAAATAAAAATAAAATAAAAACAATTGATGTATACATAACATAATAATGTAATATACATAGCGGCATTACTACGAAGAACAATATCCAGTGGGGACGAACTCCGATGCAGAGGCGCTGAGTCGAGCAGGTCGAGCCGCGAGCTGTATTACTGCGTGAGCTGAGACCGCAGAGACCACAGTGACACCTGAGTCGCTTTGCTCGACGCTCTGGCTAGAGTCGAGACGGTGGGGCGAGCGTTGAGCGGGCGAGTTCCGAGGGAGGGGGTAGCGGTGAACTCACCCGCTCCGAGACAAATAGTTCGTTCCCTTGCGAGCGGGTTTTTGCAAGTAGTTCCTATGTTATCCGCTAGGTGGCTCTCTGTCCTGTTGCTCGCATCAACTGCCCAGAGGGCAGGACGTGCGACTGAAACGATCGCCGACAGAGTGCGATGCGAATGGCGCGGCAGACGACGCACAGAGACGCCACGGCATATGTCAAACACAAAATCCAATGGGGCACTGCGCAATGCAGGCAGCCAAGGTAGAAGCAGGGCAGAGGCCGGCGCCGGCTGTGTTGTGTGGCGTGCACTGTGCTGTGACCAGCAGAGGCGCTGCTGATGTGCTCCGTCTCTCTCTCTCTCTCTCTCTCTCTCTCTCTCTCTGCCGTGGGAAACGTTTGGAGCTACCGTTCTTTTTTTCTGAATCACTGATTGTTCACTCCTTTGAAAGATTGAACTCTATGACTTAGTTCAAGAGCGGATCCCCCATCTCTAGTTAGGGGTAAAACCCAATGGGACTCGGGGCAAGTAAGGCTAGCAACCTGCTTCCCTGGTACTTTAAATATGATGCTGGCAAAAATCAGAGCAAAATGCCTCGGACCTTTGGAGGTGACGGAGTCCCACCTCTAACTGACAAACCAGGGACTCCTAAGATACGACTTGGCAAACAAATGGTAATGAGATGGGGAGCTATTAATATCAATGGGGGCTACTCTGGGAAGAAGGCAGAGCTGGCAGAGGCGGCAAGTAAGATGGTGCTGAATGTTTTAGCTGTTAGTGACATTCGGGTAAGGGGTGAGAAAGAAGAGGAAGTGGGAGAATACAAGGTCTACCTGTCAGGAGTCAAAGCAGGAATAGCACAATGGGGTGTAGGGCTTTACATCAGGAAAGAAATGGAACCCAGTGTAGTTGCAATAAGGTATGTAAACGAACGACTGATGTGGATAGATTTGATAGTGTCTAGCAAGAAAATTAGGATTGTGTCAGTATATTCGCATTGTGAAGGGACAGATCAAGATAAGATGGATAGTTTTTATGAGGCACTCAGTGATGTAGTTGTTAGAGTAAAGGACAAGAACAGTGTTCTGCTCATGGGTGATTTTAACGCCAGGATTGGAAATCGAACAGAAGGGTATGAAAAGGTTATGGGTAAATTTGGAGAGGATATGGAGGCCAACAGGAACGGGAAACAACTCATGGATTTCTGTGCCAGTATGGGCTTAGTAATCACAAACTCCTTTTTTAAACATAAGAACATTCACCGGTATACTTGGGAAGGCAGGGGAACCAGATCTGTCATTGACTATATAATAACAGATCAGGAATTCAGGAAGGCTGTGAGGGACACACGTGTATTCAGGGGATTCTTTGACGACACTGATCATTATTTAATCTGCAGTGAAATTGGGATTGTGAGGCCGAAAGTGCAGGAGGTCAGGTCCATATGTAGGAGGATAAGAGTGGAGAAACTTCAGGATAAGGAAATGAGGCACAAGTACATAACAGCGATCTCAGAAAGGTACCAGTTAGTTGAATGTAGTCAATTACAGTCATTGGTAAAGGAATGGACAAGGTACAGGGACACAGTACTAGAAGTGGCTAAAGAATGTCTTGGAACAGTAGTGTGTAAAAGTAGGAGGAAGCAAACAGCTTGGTGGAATGATACAGTCAAGGCAGCCTGTAAAAGGAAAAAGAAGGCGTATCAAAAATGGCTACATACCAGAACCCAGGTAGATAGAGAAAGTTATGTTGAAGAAAGAAACAAAGCCAAACAGATAATTGCAGCATCCAAGAAGAAATCGTGGGAAGACGTTGGAAACAGGTTGGAGACTTTGGGTCAAGCTGCTGGAAAACCATTCTGGAGTGTAATTAGCAGTCTTCGAAAGGAAGGTAAGAAGGAAATGACAAGTATTTTGGACGGGTCAGGAAAACTGCTGGTGAATCCTGTGGATGCCTTGGGCAGATGGAGGGAATATTTTGAAGAGTTGCTCAATGTAGGTGAAAATGCGGTCAGTAATGTTTCAGATTTCGAGGTAGAATGGGATAGGAATGATGATGGAAATAGGATCACATTTGAGGAAGTGGAAAAAATGGTCAATAGATTGCAGTGCAATAAAGCGGCTGGGGTGGATGAAATTAAGTCGGAACTCATCAAATACAGTGGAATGTCAGGTCTTAAATGGCTACACAGGATAATTGAAATGGCCTGGGAGTCGGGACAGGTTCCATCAGACTGGACAAAAGCAGTAATCACACCAATCTTTAAACATGGAAGCAGAAATGATTGTAACAACTACAGAGGTATCTCTTTAATCAGCGTTGTGGGTAAAATCTTCACAGGTATTGTTGAAAGGAAAGTGCGAGTATTAGTTGAGGACCAATTGGATGAAAATCAGTGTGGGTTTAGGCCTCTTAGAGGTTGCCAGGACCAGATCTTTAGCTTACGGCAAATAATGGAGAAGTGTTATGAGTGGAACAGGGAATTGTATCTATGCTTTATAGATCTAGAAAAGCCATATGACCGGGTTCCTAGGAGGAAGTTATTGTCTGTTCTACAAGATTATGGAATAGGAGGCAAACTTTTGCAAGCAATTAAAGGTCTTTACATGGATAGTCAGGCAGCAGTTAGAGTTGACGGTAAATTGAGTTCATGGTTCAGAGTAGTTTCAGGGGTAAGACAAGGCTGCAACCTGTCTCCACTGTTGTTCATATTATTTATGGATCATATGTTGAAAACAATAGACTGGCTGGGTGAGATTAAGATATGTGAACACAAAATAAGCAGTCTTGCATTTGCGGATGACTTAGTTGTGATGGCAGATTCGATTGAAAGTTTGCAAAGTAATATTTCAGAGCTAGATCAGAAATGTAAGGACTATGGTATGAAGATTAGCATCGCTAGAACGAAAGTAATGTCAGTGGGAAAGAAATATAAACGGATTGAGTGCCAAATAGGAGGAACAAAGTTAGAACAGATGGATGGTTTCAAGTACTTAGGATGCATATTCTCACAGGATGGCAACATAGTGAAAGAACGGGAAGCGAGGTGTAGCAAAGCTAATGCAGCGAGCGCTCAGCTACGATCTACTCTCTTCTGCAAGAAGGAAGTCAGTACCAAGACTAAGTTATCTGTGCACCGTTCAATCTTTCGACCAACTTTGTTGTATGGGAGCGAAAGCTGGGTGGATTCAGGTTACCTTATCAACAAGGTTGAGGTTACGGATATGAAAGTAGCTAGGATGATTGCAGGTACTAGTAGATGGGAACAATGGCAGGAGGGTGTCCACAATGAGGAAATCAAAGAAAATCTGGGAATGAACTCTATAGATGTAGCAGTCAGGGAGAACAGGCTTAGATGGTGGGGTCATGTTACACGCATGGGAGAAGCAAGGTTACCCAAGAGATTCATGGATTCAGCAGTAGAGGGTAGGAGGAGTCGGGGCAGACCGAGGAGAAGGTACCTGGATTCGGTTAAGAATGATTTTGAAGTAATAGGTTTAACATCAGAAGAGGCACCAATGTTAGCACTGAATAGGGGATCATGGAGGAACTGCATAAGGGGGGCTATGCTCCAGACTGAACGCTGAAAGGCATAATCAGTCTTAAATGATGATGATGATGATGATGATGTGCTATTCCCAGTCAGCCTAGGCTATCACAGCTTTTTATAACTTAAAAATTTGAAACTGGTGTGAAGTATGTTACATGCTTCGATATGCAATTGATGATCATTTCAGCGCTACTGGACCAAGTACACTGAAGAGCGAAAGAAACTGGTATACCTGCCTAATATCGTGTAGAACCCCCGCGAGCACGTAGAAGTGCCGCAACTCGCCGTGGATGGACTCGACTAATATATGAAGTAGTGCTCGAGCAAATTGATACCATGAATCCTGCTGGGCTGTCCAGAAATCCGTAAGAGTACGAGGGGGGTGGGGGGGGGGTTGAGTGGAGATCTCTTCTGAACAGCACATTGCAAAACATACCAGATGTGCTCAATAATGTTCTTGTCTAGTGCGTATGGTGGCCGGCGTAAGTGTTTATAAACTAAGAAGAATGTTCCTGGTGCGACTCTGTAGCAATTCTGGACGTATGGGGTGTCGCATTGTCGTGCTGGATCTGCCCAAGTCCGTTGAATGCACAATGGACTTGAATGGATGCAGGTGATCAGACAGGATGATTATGTACGTGTCACCTGTCAGAGTCGTATCTAGACACACCAAGGATCGCGTATCACTCCAACTGCATACGCCCCACACTATTACAGCACCTACAGCCTCCACCAGCTCGAACAGTCCCCTGCTTACAAATAGGGTACATGGACTCAGGAGGTTGTCTCCATACCCGTACGTGTCCATCCGCTCGATACAATTTGAAACGAGACTCATCCGACCAGGTAACATGTTTCCAGTCATCAACAGTCCAATGCCGGTGTTGACGGTCCCAGGACAGGCGTACGGCTTTGTGTCGTGCAGTCATCAAGGCTACACGAGTGGGCCTTCGGCTCCGAAAGCTCATATCGGTGATTTTTCGTTGAATGGTTCACACGCTGACACTTGTTGATGGTTCAGCACTGAAATCTGCAGCGATTTGCTGAAGGATGACACGTCTATCATGCTGGACGATTCTATTCAGTCGTCGTTGGAACCTGTTCTTGCAGGATCTTTTTCCGGCCGCAGCGATGTCGGAGATTTGATGCTTTACCGGATTTATGATATTCACGGTATAAGTAGGCTGTTTAGGTTTTATTATTGGTAACGCCACGTAGCGCTCTGTATGAAAAATCACTGGCTGTGCTGTGTGCAGTCTGTGGCTAGTTTGCATTGTTGTCTGCCATTGTAGTGTTGGGCAGATGGATGTGAACAGCGCGTAGCGTTGAACAGTTGGAGCTGAGCCGCCAGCAGTGGTGGATGTGGGGAGAGAAATGGCGGAGTTTTGAAATTTGTAAGACTGGATGTCATGAACTGCTATATATATTATGACTTTTGAACACTAGTAAGATAAATACATTGTTTGTTCTCTAGCAAAATCTTTCATTTGCTAACTATGTCTATTAGTAGTTAGTGCCTTCAGTAATTTGAATCTTTTATTTAGCTGGCAGTAGTGGCGCTCGCTGTATTGCAGTAGTTCGAGTAACGAAGATTTTTGGTGAGGTAAGTGATTTGTGAAGGGTATAGGTTAATGTTAGTCAGGGCCATTCTTTTGTAGGGATTTTTGAAAGTCAGATTGCGTTGCGCTAAAAATATTGTGTGTCAGTTTAAACACAGCCATGTATAATTTTTCTAAGGGGACGTTTCAACGGTACACTCGTGAAATGGTCGTACGGGAAAATCGGCACTTCATCGTTGCCTCTTAGATGCTGTGTGCCATCGTTCGTGCGCCGACTGTAACACCACGTCCAAACTCACTTAAATCTTGACAACCTGCCATTGTAGTAGCAGTAAACGATCTAACAACTGTGCCAGACCCTTCCCTTATATTGGCGTTGCCGACCGCACCTCCTTATTGTGCCTGTTTACATGTCTCTCTATTTGAATACAAATGTCTATACCACTTTTTTTGGCGCTTCAGTGTATTATTATTATTATTGACTTTTTTTTCTCAGACTTAAGTCTGGTTAAAAATGGAACGTGACGCGGACCTCGGTCAAGCGTGACTTCCTTGTAACTGTATGGTATATGTTATATTGCATTTAGGAACTTTCGGGTAATTGAACAAGTATCAATAATTACAGATTTTTGTAATTGTATATATATGTTTGGATGTAGCTGTATTGCATTGATGTACTGGTGAATATTGTGAGGTATGAATCCTGTAGTTGATAGTATAATTGGGATAATGTCGACTTTATCCTGATGCCACATGTCCTTGACTTCCTCAGCCAGTTGGATGTATTTTTCAATTTTTTCCCCTGTTTTCTTCTGTATATTTGTTGTGTTGGGTATGGATATTTCAATTAGTTGTGTTAATTTCTTCTTTTTATTGGTGAGTATGATGTCAGGTTTGTTATGTGGTGTTGTTTTATCTGTTATGATCGTTCTGTTCCAGTATAATTTGTATTCATCATTCTCCAGTACATTTTGTGGTGTGTACTTGTATGTGGGAACGTGTTGTTTTATTAGTTTATGTTTTATGGCAAGTTGTTGATGTATTATTTTTGCTACATTGTCATGTCTTCTGGGGTATTCTGTATTTGCTAGTATTGTACATCCGCTTGTGATGTGATCTACTGTTTCTATTTGTTGTTTGCAAAGTCTGCATTTATCTGTTGTGGTGTTGGGATGTTTAATAATATGCTTGCTGTAATATCTGGTGTTTATTGTTTGATCCTGTATTGCGATCATGAATCCTTCCATCTCACTGTATATATTGCCTTTCCTTAGCCATGTGTTGGATGCGTCTTGATCGATGTGTGGCTGTGTCAGATGATACGGGTGCTTGCCGTGTAGTGTTTTCTTTTTCCAATTTACTTTCTTTGTATCTGTTGATATTATGTGATCTAAAGGGTTGTAGAAGTGGTTATGAAATTGCAATGGTGTAGCTGATGTATTTATATGAGTGATTGCTTTGTGTCTTTTGCTAGTTTCTGCTCGTTCTAGAAAGAATTTTCTTAAATTGTCTACCTTTCCATAATGTAGGTTTTTTATATCTATAAATCCCCTTCCACCTTCCTTTCTGCTTAATGTGAATCTTTCTGTTGCTGAATGTATGTGATGTATTCTATATTTGTGGCATTGTGATCGTGTAAGTGTATTGAGTGCTTCTAGGTCTGTGTCACTCCATTTCACTACTCCAAATGAGTAGGTCAATACTGGTATAGCATAAGTATTTATAGCTTTTGTCTTGTTTCTTGCTGTCAATTCTGTTTTCAGTATTTTTGTTAGTCTTTGTCTATATTTTTCTTTTAGTTCTTCTTTAATATTTGTATTACCTACTCCTATTTTTTGTCTGTATCCTAGGTATTTATAGGCATCTGTTTTTTCCATCGCTTCTATGCAGTCGCTGTGGTTATCCAATATGTAATCTTCTTGTTTAGTGTGTTTGCCCTTGACTATGCTATTTTTCTTACATTTGTCTGTTCCAAAAGCCATATTTATATCATTGCTGAATACTTCTGTTATCTTTAGTAATTGGTTGAGTTGTTGATTTGTTGCTGCCAGTAGTTTTAGATCATCCATGTATAGCAAATGTGTGATTTTGTGAGGATATGTTCCAGTAATATTGTATCCATAATTTGTATTATTTAGCATGTTGGATAGTGGGTTCAGAGCAAGACAGAACCAGAAAGGACTTAATGAGTCTCCTTGGTATATTCCACGCTTAATCTGTATTGGCTGTGATGTGATGCTATCTGAATTTGTTTGGATATTAAGTGTGGTTTTCCAGTTTTTCATTACTGTGTTTAGAAAGTGTATCAATTTAGGATCTACTTTGTATATTTCCAAAATCTGTAGTAACCATGAGTGGGGTACACTATCAAAGGCTTTTTGGTAATCAATGTATGCGTAGTGTAGGGACCTTTGTTTAGTTTTAGCTTGATATGTCACCTCTGTATCAATTATCAGTTGCTCTTTACATCCTCGTGCTCCTTTGCAGCAGCCTTTTTGTTCTTCATTTATAATTTTGTTCTGTCTTGTATGTGTCATTAATTTCTGTGTGATGACTGAAGTTAATATTTTGTATATTGTTGGTAGGCATGTTATGGGGCGATATTTAGCTGGGTTTGCTGTGTCTGCTTGATCTTTAGGTTTCAGATAGGTTATTCCATGTGCAAGTGTATCAGGGAATGTGTATGGGTCTGCAATGTAACTGTTAAATAACTTAGTTAGATGTGAATGTGTTGAGGTGAACTTCTTTAGCCAGTAATTTGCTATTTTATCATTTCCAGGGGCTTTCCAATTGTGTGTAGAATTAATTGCTCGTGTGACTTCATGTTGCAAAATTATCACTTCAGGCATTTGTGGTATCATCTTGTATGCGTCTGTTTCTGCTTGTATCCACCGTGCATGCCTGTTATGTTGTACCGGGTTTGACCATATGCTGCTCCAGAAGTGTTCCATGTCTGTTATGTTTGGTGGATTGTCTATTTTAATGTGTGTGTTATCCATTGTTTGGTAAAATCTCTTTTGGTTTGTGTTGAATGTTTGGTTTTGTTTCCTTCTATTTTCACTTTTTTTGTATCTTCTAAGTCGTTTGGTCAATGCTTGCAATTTCTGCTTTTTTTCATCTAATTGCTCTATTGCTTCTTGTTGTGAGATTTTACCTAACCTTTTTCGTTTTTTGTCTGATATTTCATTTCTTATAAATTGTGTTAGCTGTCCGATGTCTTTTCTCAGTTTTTCTATTCTGATCTGTAACCTGTGTTGCCATGCTGGTTTTGTGCGTTTCTTCTGTGTGTTGGTTTGTTCTGATCTCTGCCTAGTGTGTATATTTAGTGTAGTGAGTGCTCCTATATAAACCAGTAGTTGTAACTCTTCCATAGTTGTGTTTTCATTTATTTTGTTGTGTATGATTGTGTTGATAGTTTTTATTGTTGTTTCGACTTGTGGGTTATTTGGCGGTCTATGCAAGAATGGTCTAATGTCTGTATTTGTGTCTTTGTATTCTATATATGTCAGCTGAAATTTCTCTTCTATATCTAACACGTGTGTCTCTTCGTGTTCTATTTGTGCTTATTCTGGTGGCTGTCTTAAGATTTCGTTTTCCTCTGATTGTTTAATTGATGCGTGTTGGTCTTTGTTTGTTTGCTCTGGGATGTTTGAGTCCATTACTGTGTTTTCTTCTTCTTCTGATTGCACATTATTTTGTTCCAGTATTTGTTGTACTTGTTGTTTGATGTTTTCTAATTCTGACTGGGGTATCCTGTTATTTTTGATTATTACACGGATCTGATCAGCTAGTCGTTGTTCTGTTAAAAATTTTAATTCCGGGTATCTGGTAATAAATGTTGTGTATACTTGTGATCTGTATCCAGTTGTGTTGGTTCCTAGGTTTGTTGCTTGGTAATAACAGAACATGAGGTGTCGATTTACTTCATCTGACCATCTCATCCTCTGTCTTTGTTTTCCTTCTAGGGTGGTTGCAGGAAGCATATCCTGCAAAACACCTCTATTCGGATTTAAATCATTTTCCATGTGGCTAGCAGTGTCGTTACCATTGTGGGCGGGCATAGGGTTCAAGCGTCGTCCCCGACCATGACGGCGCTTGTCCGAGGCTTCTTTAGTTCTGTCCTGAACCAAGTAATCACACTAAAAGGGGGGTTAGCCCTATTAGTGGTTTGTTCTTTTCGTCGCCTTTTACGACTGGCAGAACATACCGGAGGCCTATTCTTTTCCCGGGCCTCCACGGGGGTTATTATTATTATTATTATTATTATTATTAGTGGTAGTAGTAGCATTAGTATTATTATTGTTACTATTATCATGATCTAATACATAATTAAGTTCCTATGGAACCTTCACATCATGAATGATACTCGTACCTACCCAGTTTTTTTTTTCTTTTTATATGTGCTATGTCCAGTCTGCCTTGGCC
This sequence comes from Schistocerca cancellata, assembly GCF_023864275.1. NCBI lineage: Eukaryota > Metazoa > Arthropoda > Insecta > Orthoptera > Acrididae > Schistocerca > Schistocerca cancellata. Next base: position 811,815,681 of record NC_064628.1, read on the forward strand.
GTATGATGACATCTGTCTACAACTTAAATATTTCAAACTGACATGAAGTGTATTATATGCTTCGGTACGCGTATGATGAGCATTTCAGAGCAACTGGACCAAGTTTGTTAGGAGCAATGCCAAATACATTCTGTATGTAAGGAAGTATTACAGAGTGGTTGTCTCATTTATAAATCTCATCTGAATTCTGGATGACTGTACAGATCGTGTTACGACACTAGGAAGAAGAAGAAGAAGAAGAAGAAGAAGAAGAAACGTCCGCCGGCCGTTGTGGCCGAGCGTTTCTAGACGCTTCAGTCTGGAACCGCGCGATTGCTACGGTTGCTTCCCCGGGCATAGATCTGTGTGATGTCCTTAGGTTAGTCAGGTTTAAGTAGTTCTAAGATCTAGAGGACTGATGCCCTCAGATGTTAAGTCCCATAGTGCTCAGAGCCATTTTTTGAAGAAACGTCTACCATCATCTGGCGGAATTCCACAGTGGTAGGATTGTGGCTTATCGAGCTTACGATTTACAGCTCCCGATATTGTTGACTGAACAATCCGTAAGTGTAACAGCGGTGCATCGTTGACGAACTGAGCTCCTGAGTCGATTTTTTTCTTCTCGGAAGTTAAGAGGAGGTGGGCTGTTTGAAGGCTTGCTTTTCAGTCAGACATTTTAATTCATTTATTTTCTGTAGTACAATATTCGTTTTGCTTGCTGAGTTTGAAAGTGCATTAATTTCTCTTTTTAAAATATTTTTGCACTTTTTAAAACTTTTAAGAAATAATTGTAACTGATCTTTAGGAACTTTTTGTTTTTACATAAAATTCTTAAAAACACGAGAGCATGAACAGAGTACGATAGAAATGACATTATGAGAACATACACGTAAATGAAGTGAAACATAATTTTGTAGTACAACTAATGTCACGGTAGCCAATTTGATAGCAAGCAATCAGGATTTTAATAATATAGGAATAAATCACTGTATCACAATACACATTATCGAAATATATTAAGTGTAAGTGTGTGCGGACATTTATACTGGACTGTGATCTACAGCTACATCTACATTTATACTCCCCAAGCCACCCAACGGTGTGTGGCGGAGAGCACTTTACGTGCCACTGTCATTACCTCCCTTTTCTGTTCCAGTCGCGTATGGTTTGCGAGAAGAACGACTGTCTGAAAGCCTCCATGCGCGCTCGAATCAATCTAATTTTACTTTCGTGATCTCTTCGGGAGGTATAAGTAGGGGGAAGCAATATATTCGATACCTCATCCAGAAACGCACCCTCTCGAAACCTGGCGAGCAAGCTATACCGCGATGCAGAGCGCCTCTCTTGCAGAGTCTGCCACTTGAGTTTGCTAAACATCTCCGTAACGCTATCACGGTTACCAAATAACCCTGTGACGAAACGCGCCGCTCTTCTTTGGATCTTCTCTATCTCCTCCGTCAACCCGATCTGGTACGGATCCCACACTGATGAGCAATACTCAAGTATAGGTCGAACGAGTGTTTTGTAAGCCACCTCCTTTGTTGATGGACTACATTTTCTAAGGACTCTCCCAATGAATCTCAACCTGGTACCCGCCTTACCAACAATTAATTTTATATGATCATTCCACTTCAAATCGTTCCGCACGCATACTCCCAGATATTTTACAGAAGTAACTGCTACCAGTGTTTGTTCCGCTATCATATAATCATACAATAAAAGATCCTTCTTTCTATGTATTCGCAATACATTACATTTGTCTATGTTAAGGGTCAGTTGCCACTCCCTGTACCAAGTGCCTATCCGCTGCAGATCTTCCTGAATTTCGCTACAATTTTCTAATGCTGCAACTTCTCTGTATACTACAGCATCATCCGCGAAAAGCCGCATGGAACTTCCGACGCTATCTACTAGGTCATTTATATATATTGTGAAAAGCAATGGTCCCATAACACTCCCCTGTGGCACGCCAGAGGTTACTTTAACGTCTGTAGACGTCTCTCCATTGATAACAACCTGCTGTAGTCTGTTTGCTAAAAACTCTTCAATCCAGCCACACAGCTAGTCTGATATTCCGTAGGCTATTACTTTGTTTATCAGGCGACAGTGCGGAACTGTATCGAACACCTTCCAGAAGTCAAGGAAAATAGCATCTACCTGAGAGCCTGTATCTAATATTTTCTGGGTCTCATGAAAAAATAAAGCGAGTTGGGTCTCACACGATCGCTGTTTCCGGAATCCATGTTGACTCCTACAGAGTAGATTCTGGGTTTCCAAAAATGACTTGATACTCGAGCAAAAAACATGTTCTAAAATTCTACAACAGCTCGACGTCAGAGATACAGGTTTATAGTTTTGCGCATCTGCTCGACGACCCTTCTTGAAGACTGGGACTACCTGTGCTCTTTTCCAATCATTTGGAATCTTCCGTTCCTCTAGACACTTGCGGTACACGGCTGTTAGAAGGGAGCCAAGTTCTTTCGCGTACTCTGTGTAGAATCGAATTGGTATTCCGTCAGGTCCTCTGTTGAGTGATTCCAGTTGCTTTTCTATTCCTTGGACACTTATTTCGATGTCAGCCATTTTTTCGTTGTGTGAGGATTTAGAGAAGGAACTGCAGTGCGGTCTTCCTCTGTGAAACAACTTTGGAAAAAGGTGTTTAGTATTTCAGCTTTACGCGTGTCATCCTCTGTTTTAATGCCATCATCATCCCGGAGTGTCTGGATACGCTGTTTCGAGCCACTTACTGATTTACCGTAAGACCAGAACTTCCTAGGATTTTCTGACAAGTCGGTACATAGAATTTTACTTTCCAATTCACTGAACGCTTCACTCATAGCCTCCTTACGCTAACTTTGACATCGTTTAGCTTCTGTTTGACTGAGAGGTTTTGGCTGCGTTTACACTTCGAGTGAAGCTCTATTTGCTTTCGCAGTACTTTCTTAACTTTGTTGTTGAACCACGGTGGGTTTTTCCCGTCCCTCACAGTTTTACTCGGCACGTACCTGTCTAAAACGCATTTTACGATTGCCTTGAACTTTTTCCATAAACACTCAACATTGTCAGTGTCGGAACAGAAATTTTCGTTTTGATCTGTTAGGTAGTCTGAAATCTGCCTTCTATTACTCTTGCTAAACAGATAAACCTTCTTCCCTTTTTTTATATTACTATTAACTTCCATATTCAGGGATGGAGGCAAGAGAAAGCTGCAAGGAGAATGAACGTTGCCAGGTGGCGTAAGTTCTCACCATAAGTGGCCAGCACTTGGCGTGACATTATGGGGCATCAGTAAGTACACAACACGATAACCTCTGGTTCGCACCGCGGGCAATTTTGACAGGAGGTGCTACACTTACGACGTGTTCAGAACGATGGCTGTCGCATTAAGTCAGTGTCCTCATGTCTTCATTAAAAAATACAACTCAAGACAGCACAGGATGAACTTTATTATATTCTATCCTCCTTGATACTGCAATTTTAATTTCCACAGGTGAACTTTATTACTCATTTATTTGTCAGGTTCCGTCGGTCTATGCGAATCAAAGCTACTTGGTTGTGGAATGGGGCAGTACATAGTTTACAGAACGCTAGTCACATAATTTATAACGAGAGAATTAAGAATTAACAAATCATTAAGGAAACTGTGAGAGAGTATATGAATAAATACTAGGGGTGTTCTGTGCGTAATGCAACACTTTTTCCGTGAAAGCAGATTGGTTTCAGTTGGTACTGCAATACATTGTATTATTCCCTAGTCTTTCGAGTGAAAAACACTTGTTTTCAACATAATCTCTGTTGAACGCGATGGCCTTACGCCAGGCCACTGGGAGGGCCTGTACGCCCACATGGTACCGTTTTACTGGTCGACGCGGCAGCCAACGTCTTTCTATGTCAACAACCTCCCCGTCATCCACGTCCTGCTTCCCACGGAGTGCATCCTTCATTGAACCCGAGGAAATGGAAATCGGAAGATGCGAGATCCGGGCTGTAGAGTGGATGAGGAGGAACAGACAAATGAAGGTTTGTGAACCCTCCCTGGGTGCTCAGACTTGTGTGAGGCCCTGCACTGTCATAGATAAGTAGAAAGTGGTTTACTTTTTTGTGGCGATGAACACACTTAAATCGTTTCTTCAATTTCCTAAGGGTATCACAATACATTTTAGAGTTTATCCTTGCACCATGAGGGAGAACATCAAACAGAATAACCCATTCAGAGACCCAAAAGATCGTCCACATGATTTTACCGACTGAGGGTGTGGCTTTGAACCTCCGATGAGGAGGACTGCCACTTTCTTACTGGTTCGACGTTATGAACCCACATTACATCGTCTGTGACGGTATTTGACAAAAGAATGTCGCGATCACCCTCGCAATGTGCACACAATTCTGCTCAAATGGTATTTCGTTGCTCTTTATTTCCTTGTGTTAGGCAGCGAGGAGCCGTTCGGGCTCACAGCTTTGAGCACGGGATCTCATTGCAATGATGACAGACGCCTTGCCCAACAACTCACCGCGCTTTTGTTCACTGCCGCTTTTCCTTAGAAATTCTGAAAGTGCCTATGAATATCTGTGATCCCATTGTTTTCTGCCAAAGCAAACTCAATGACAAGCCTCTGTTTTGAATGCATCTCCCTTACAGACGCCAATTTGAACGCGTCGGCACACATCAGAACGTTATGAAATTATAGGAGCTGAAGCGGGAATATTCCACGATGTCCAGCAAAAGAATTCCACATTTTTGCAACCGAAACTGGCTGAGGAATAAAAGTGTTGCAGCACTTATTAAATGCCCCTTGTAATACGTTGCAGAGGAACGTTCTCAACTCTCCAGAGGAAGTCCCGTACACACTATGAGTGTGTCACAAGGAAATCTATCAACTTTAATTTGAACTCTGAGAAGTTTATCACTCAATTTTGTCAGTTTCTATGGAAACCTATTGAAAGCTAAACATGTGAAACACATATTTCTGGACAATGCATAGGATAGTGTCGTCCAAGAGGACATCGTTTTTCCGTGTACACACATCAAAAAAAGTTTTGCATCACCTCGGTTGCGACAGTTCCGTAACATGTACCTAAAATTGAAATATAGATCAACATAAACATCATGCCCGCCCTTTTTTATTGCTAATGAAAACCACACATTGCGTGTTGTACCACCATACAGTGAGACCTTCAGAGGTTGTGGTCCAGAATGCTGTACACCCCAGTACCTCTAATACCCAGTAGCACGTCCTCTTGCACTGAGGCATACCTGTATTCGTCGTGGCAACTATTCACAAATTCATCAAGGCACTGTTGGTCCAGATTGTCGTGTGATGTCATCATCCTGAAAGAAGTCATTCACAAGATGTGCACGATGGAGTCGCTAATTGTCGTCCATGAAGATGAATTCCTCGCCAATCTGCTGCAGATATGGTTGTTCTGTTGGTTCAAAAATGGCTCTGAGCACTATGGGACTCAACTGCTGTGGTCATAAGTCCCCTAGAACTTAGAACTACTTAAACCTAACTAACCTAAGGACAGCACACACAACACCCAGCCATCACGAGGCAGAGAAAATCCCTGACCCCGCCGGGAATCGAACCCGGGAACCCGGGCGTGGGAAGCGAGAACGCTACCGCACGACCACGAGATGCGGGCAATGTTCTGTTGGTCGGAGGATGGCATTCACGTATCGTACAGCCGTTACGGCGCCATCCATGACCACCAGCGGCGTACGTCGGCCCCAAATAATGCCACCCCAAAACATCAGGAAACCTCCACGTTGCTGCACTCGCTGGACAGTGTGTCTAAGGCGTTCAGCCTGACCGGGTTGCCTCCAAACACGTGGCCGACGATTGTCTGGTTGAAGGCATATGCGACACTCATCAGTGAAGAGAACGTGATGTCAATCCTGACCAATCCATTGGGCATCTTATTGGCCCATCTGTACCGTTCTGCATTGGGTCGTGGTTGCAAAGATGCTCCTCGCCATGGACGTCGGGAGTGAAGTTGCACATCACGCAGCCTATTGTGCACAGTTTGAGTCGTAACACGTCGTCCTGTGGCTACCCGAAGAGCATTATTCAACATGGTGGCGTTGATGTCAGTGCTCCTCCAAGCTATCCAAGCTATCCAAGCTATAATCCATAGGTAGCGGTTATTCACAGCAGTAGTAGCCCCTGGGCGGCCTTAGCGATGCATATCATCAACTGTTCCTTTCTCTCTTTATCCCCTCTGTGTCTAATCATCATCTCTTTGGTTCACTCCAAGACGCCTGGACACTCACCTTGTTGAGAGCACTTCGTGGCACAAAGTAACAATGCCTACCCGATCGAACAGTGGTATTGACCGTCTAGGCATGTTGAATTACAGACAACACGAGCAGTGTACCTCCTTCCCGGTGGAATGCCTGGAATTGATTGGCTGTTGGTCCCCTTCCGTCTAATAGGCGCTGCTCATGCATGGTTGTTTACATCTTTGGGCGGGTTTAGTGACATTTCTGAAAAGTGAAAGTGACTGCGTTTGTGATACAATATCCACAGTCAATGTCTTGTCTTCAGGAGTTCAGGGAACCGAGGTGATGCAAAACTTTTTTTTATGTGTGTAATTTTCACTGACGTGAGTGCAGTATTTTCAACAACAAATCAAAGTATGAAATGTATGATATGGAAGACAGACTTAAAATTCAAAGACACCTGAACAAAACCTTGAGAGACCTATTTTAAATTATGGAAGAGGCTTATTCACGGTGAAAATTGTTCAAATGGACAAAATCTGGATGGTTCCAGTGGACACCAAAACAAATATTTTACTCTAATGTCATAACTTCCTGTGAGCATGTATTCAAACCGTTAGAAGGCGTATTCGCTCTTCAGTTTTAATGATCGATATGTTGTTGCAACTGTTCCCGTTGTATCGGTAGGGGGCATAATTTGCTCTTCAGTAGTAATAGCTGTGTCACATGTATATTTAGTTGTATATCTTGAACCATCTTAGTACTTCCTTACTAGTGGATCCAAACATCATGAATGAATGCGCTGTTATGGTTGCTGCATATTACACAGCGAAGTACAACGGACTAGTAGCACACGCCGTACGCCACATCATTCAACTTTTGCTGCAGTGTATCAGCATGAGACAGGGTCATTTAGTAAACTACCTGGACGGGGACGAAGTCCCACAGTACGAACTTTGAAATTTGAGGAAGCTATTCTGCAGCATGTAGAACAAGATTTTCCCTTCAGCACTCGCGCAACTTCATGAGGACAAATCAGACGAAAGTAATAAACGTTGTTTATGAGCAGTTATTAATCTATTTCACTTCCAGTGTGTGCGCAAGCTGGAAACAGATGATCATCCACTGAGAGCACAGTTTTTGCAATGGTACATTTCCATCTTCTGTGCTGTTTGCAGATGAATCAACGTTCGGGCGTGATGGAGCCTTCAGTATCCTCAGTTCACAAGTTCTGTGTGCCTTTAATCCATGTACCTCATTTTCGTGCTCATCAAATGGTGTTCTATGTGAGCATGTTGGCAGCTGTTATTGGTGACTTGAATTGGGCCATATCTCCTACCTAGACTATTATATTAATGACATGCATTATTACAATATCGTTGCCAGAGCATTGACAGAATTGTTGGATGACGTGCCACCCGCTACAAGACAGCGCATGTGGTTCCAGCAGGATAGGGCGCCTGTACATTTCAGACGTCCTGTGCCTCGATTCTTAACAGTTTCAAGAAAATCGGATTGGCGGGGGTGGTCCTGTACCATGGTTTACTCGCTACCCTGATGCATCTGGACCTTTTTGTATGGGGAGAGATGTGCAACCTTGTTTACAAAATCACTTGGTTGCCCGGATAGTAGTAGCAGCAGCAGGGAAAATTAAGGCCCCTCCTACAGTCTTTGACCGTTTTAGACAGAACATGGCCCACTAATGTAACCTTTCTTTACAAGTCAATGGTGGCATTTTTCAATCTATACTCTGACTGAAGTAGCTGTGTCGTATTAATGTTGTTGTCTCTTGGTAGTAAAGAATTACAAATAAGTTGTGAAACAGTTGTCTACTGAAAGAAAGATATGACATTTTCGTAAAATGGTGTCACACAGGAAAACACTTTAGAATAAGTGTTTTCAATGTCCCATGGAACCTCCGAGAGTTTCTTGGTCTAGTTAATTTTCATCCATAGAATACTTCCTCTACAAGTTTAAAAAATCCTTACAGGAAAATATGACATTAGAGAAAATATTTGAATTTATGTCCCGTGCAACTTTCCAGAGATCGTCGGTTTAAATAGTTTTCACCCTGTAGAGAGATGATATAAATATAGTTTACTTTAAGAGACACGTGTCCAGCGCGGAGCACGAACCTGGCCGTATTTTTAGACGGACGGGAATCATTATTTGTCACTCTTCATCAGAGCCGCACCGCAGCCTCCCGAGGCAATTAGCAGGCCGGCATAATTCACGAGTCCCATTCAGCCCATTGTCGCCGTTTATTCAGGGGCGCGCCATTCATTCCGCACAGAACTTAGTCGAGCACCTTTTGTTCTTCGTAGAAAGTTTCCGTGCGCAGGATGAAACCCGACACGTCTTTGTTTTGCTCTCGGCTCGCTGGCATCAAAAAACCGGCCACGATGCTGCGCACGCCGCGAAAATTGAATTCCGCACTTGCTAACTCGACAATAATTCCCACTTAACACGCGTCACTAGATCCTCGGTAGGAAGGTAACGTCTTGGTGACTCTCGCCACCACCAGAGTAACGGTGAGACACGAGAAATTTTTCACACTCTGGTGTAACAAACGAGAAATAAGAAACTGAAGTATGTTGTATGTTGTTGCTGTGGGCTTAAGTCCGAAAACTGATACGATACAGCTTTATACGTTACTCTGTCGTGTGCATACATCTTCATCTCTTCATATCTGCTGCAATCTACTTCTATTTGAACCTTCTTACAGTGTTCAAAACTTGGTTTCTATCTGTAATTTTTACCATATCTGACCCCCGCCCCCCTCCCCCCCCCCGGCAACCCCCCCCCCTCCCCGCCCCACCTCCCGCTACCAAACTGACGATTCCTTGTTCCCTTAAGGTGCGTCCCATTAAGCGGTCATTCCTTTTCGGCCAGTTGTTGAATAATTTGTTTTATCCCCAAACTGATTCCACACCTCCACTTTAGTTGCCGCATCTACGCATCTAATCTACAGCATTCTTCTGTAAAACACGATTTCGAAAACTTTTATTCTAACATAGACCGCACTGAAATTTCCTGGCAGATTAAAACTGTGTGCCGTACCGAGACTCGAACTCAGGACCTTTGCCTTTCGCGGGCAAGTGCTCCAACCAACTGGGCTACCCAAGCACGACTCATTCTGGAAACATCCCCCAGGCTGTGGCAAAGCCATGTGTCCGCAATATCCTTTCTTTCAGGAGTGCTAGTTCTGCAAGGTTCGCAGGAGAGCTTCTGCAAAGTTTGGAAGATAGGAGACGGGGTACTGGCAGAAGTAAAGCTGTGAGTACCGGGTGTGAGTCGTGCTTCGGTAGCTCAGTTGGTGCCGGCACGGTAGCTCAGCGTGTTCGGTCGGAGGGCCAGCTGCCCTCTGTAATAAAAAAAAACTGCGTTAATGGATCAACAACGAACTGAAACGGGTGTCTTTCGACGTCCGCCTAGAGCAGATACAACGAACGAAAACGAACAAAATGATATTAAAAAAAAAAAAAAGTTGGTAGAGCACTTGCCCGCGAAAGGCAAAGGTCCCGAGTTCGAGTCTCGGTCGGGCACACAGTTTTAATCTGCCAGGAAGTTTTATATCAGCGCACACTCCGCTGCAGAGCGAAAATCTCATTCTGGAAACATCCACCAGGCTGTGGCTCAGCCATGCCTCCGCATTATCCTTTCTTTCAGGAGTGCTAGTTCTGCAAGGTTCACAGTAGATCTTCTGTAAACTTTGGAAGGTAGGAGACGAGGTACTGGCAGAAGTAAAGCTGTGAGGACGGGGAGTGAGTCGTGCTTGGGTAGCTCAGATGGTAGAGCACTTGCCCGCGAAAGGCAAAGGTCCCGAGGTCGAGTCTCGGTCCGGCACACAGTTTTAATCTGCCAGGAAGTTTCATATCAGCGCACACTCCGCTGCAGAGGGAAAATCTCAATATAGACCGTAGTGTTTATCATTAAAATTCAGCTTGCATATCAGGCTATACCACAGAAAAATAATTTCGCTAAAGACTTCCTGATACTTAGATTAATGATGTTTGTATCGTACTGAGGTGATGAATGAAAATTTTTACCATGACCGGGACTTGAAGCCGGGTCTCGTGCTCACTAGGGAGATGATCTAATCACTATGCCAGAGTGGCTTTGCACAACTTCGCGGACTACTCTAGCAAGCCTCCATCCTCAGTCCAAACTCGCATTCACGCCTCAGCGCAATTAGCATTCCGTGTTGCCAGACTTCTCTCGTTCAGGAACGTTGTTCTTGTTACTGCAAGTCAACATTTTATATCCTCAGAACATCTGCTATCGGCAATTCTTTTGCTGTTATTTTTCCTGTCTTCCTAGGCTAGAGTCTGTTTCCTTCTGTACCCCTCAGTCTATACTGTGTTTTTCGTTCCATCTTTTCTTTGGACGGCCAATATTTCTTTTACTAGCTGGTAATTTATTTCTTACGATTTTCACAATATTTCATTCATCCTTCTTGCCTATTTGTTCATCCAATTCGTGCTTTCTCTTATGTACCTAATCACTGATGGAGTCCACTTTACATCCTTTTCTAAAGCTTTTATTTCAGTGTCTCGCAGTGAGTAATCCTTCGCAAAATCTTCATTTCTGTGGTTTCCAGAAGTCGTTTTATTTTTGATGTTTCCGGTCTTGCCGCAGCTGTGTGTAACTAGTCTCACTACCGTTTCGTATATTTCTGCCTTTGCATTTTTCCTATATGCTTATTTTTCCAAATAGTATCATTTAAACACCCTGAAACTTTATCTGCTATTGCTGCTTGTTCTCAGCTTCCTCTTCGACATTTACACTGCTGCTCAGTTCAGCGCCAAGACATTTAAATGTCACTACCTATTGAATAACTTTTTCACCCACTTGCAGTTTATATCTAACTCGCTCCACAGATGTGGTCATAATTTGGTTTTTATAGATTTTGGCTGCCACGTTGAATATATGTAAATGTTTCTGCAGGTTACGTGCGTGTTTGCCAGAAGAACTGCATCGTTAGCATAACAAATGATTTTTATTTCATCGTCCCCCAATCTATAGCCAATACCAGCTAGTACCTTCTTTAGCACCTCGCCCATGACTATACTGAAAAATAGCCACCTTGCCCAATACCACTCTTAACTGCAATGCAGCTAGTTAACTTGTAACCATTTGCCGCCTGGATGTAGTAGTTGTATTAAATGTCTTCAACTGTTTTATTAAGCTGGAAGGAATCCTCCATTTGTAGAGCAGGTGTACCTCATCTGTTAACTGAATCCTATCGAAAACATTCTGTAAATCAGTAAAACAAAGATAAGCTGGTCTGTTGTATTCAATGGACTTCTCTGCAACCTAGACGTACGAATACTGCATCTGTGCCTGAACTACAGAATAAAAATCATAATGCTCCTCTGCAAGGGCTGTAATGCTTTTTATTTTATTCCCTATTATGACTGTTATGAACTCAGTAGATTTGCGTCTCTGTAGTTGGATGGATCTTTATTATCGCCTTTTTTGCACATGAGATTGTAATACTCCTCCCCCATTTGTTTGGAATTTTATTACCTGTTATAACATCGTTAACCATCTTGGTTCATTGTTCAGTTAGTGGACACCATCCATACTTCAGAATTTCCTATATTTTAACAGGCTTACAGCTTCTTCTACCTCTGCATGTGAAACAGTTACATCATCATTTACTTGTATACTGCTCTCTGATGTCTCTTTGTTTCTTAGTGATTTTCTTACCCTAACACAACTTTGTTAAATATTTAACCCACGATTCATCATTTAAGTCGTTCACTCTCAAAATTTCGTTTAATTCTTTCTTCTGTTGTCGTATCGTTCTCCAAATTTGTTTCTGTAACTCATATAACTCCTGGTCTAAATTTTTTGGAAAAGGTTTCCCATTGTTCCTGTTAAAAACGATTCACTGGTGATTTTGTCTCATTGCGAGTTCTTTTGCAGTCTTCAGAAAACACTTGTGTTTTCAGTGTTTCATGTTTCAAATAGGCATTTCTCTTTTGTTATTACACATTTCCTTAACGTCTTTGTGAAACCATGGTGTTCTGTTGAAATAGCAAAACTTGTGTACCAGATTCAGCGTTTCGTTTCCTAATCCAGTTCCTTCAGGAACTGACTCCATTTTACTGTATCTCAGTACCATTTTTTTATTTGTGTTGATGTTGATCATATCGCACCCTGGCAAGAAAATTGACTCTAGTACAATAACGGCAATTGTTAGTGTACTCGCATGTCGCTGAGAAAGACGTGTGAAGTGCTCCAACATGCACTTAGAACGTCACATCTCCATCACGCACTTTGTTCTCTTTAAGGCAGTTTTATCAGTTTTGTTGTAGGCGAGAACTGTGTCACCTCAGTGTTGCTACTGGGAGGTGTGCATGGGTCATTCAAGAAGTGCGGCACGCATAAGGCAAACTGAAACTAATTTTAATATAATTGATAATTGCAATGTCTGTCTGTGTACAGTGTCTGCATCTTATATTGCAGTATCTTTCAGACATGCCAGCATGTCTGGAGGAAGAGAGATTGTTTTGACGATTGAGCTGTTGTTAATATTACGAACTTTCGTGCGTTGTGGCGTACAAGAAAAAAATGGATGGTTCCCCCCGTTGGAGGTTCGAGCCCTCCATCGGGCATGGCTGTGTGTGTTTTCCTTAGCATAAGTTAGTTTAAGTTAGATTAAGTAGTACGTAAGCTTAGGGACCGTTGACCACCGTAGTTTGGACCCACAAGACCTTACCACAAATTTCCCAAATTTCCCTTTTTTCAGCGAAAAGCATTCCTACACTGTATAAGCCAATTTATGATTCAATACGTATGTTTTTGGATAGGGTCCGCCTTAGCGAAAAACAATTTTGGTTTTTAACCCAAACATCTTTCACTGCAGTTGCAGTATCTTCAATGGGCTTTTATTTTTCATCTGTTAAAGATCGAGAGTGCTATTTGCTGTTTGTATACACGTAGCTATTAGTTTTTAAATCACAATTACAGATATTTTTCATATGCCACATAATCATGAATGTTGAGATGGTAAGAACGATTGAGCTGCTGCCCTCTTTGTCCGTATTCCGTATTTCTCATGACCAAGATGATTTCTGTTTTTAGTTCCACTGAATATAACTGTAAGAAAATTGGACGATCTATTGCGAGAAATATCGCACAATCACCGTAACATCTCATGCGTTCAAGTTGGTGACGGAATATTAACAGAACTAGAGAACCCACGGATGCTTCACAACAGCTATATATGTGTCGGAATTAGACATATGTCCTAATCTCCTTCCCCTCTTTCTTTCAGTCCATCACCTACTCACTCGTTTCTCTGCCCATCTCCTCCTCCTAAGTATATTTCTCTATCTCCTCCTCCTCAATTTCTCTGTCCAGCGTCTCCGTTAGTCTCTCCATGCCCATTTCCTTCCACTCCTCCCCTTCTCTCTGTCCATTTCCTCTTTCCCCCTCTGTCTGACCCTGAGCCTTTTTTTATTTATTTTTCTGTTCTTTTGGTATTGCCAACGAAACCTTGATTGGGAATTGGCGTCATTTAAAATGAACTGGTAATTTGGTTGGACCATTGATATATATATATAAGATATGAGAAATCACCCCTACTGCAGGATCTGTGAAGTAAGTGAGATGGTGCAGTGGTTAGAACACGGGAGATCCATTCGCGAGGACGAGGGTTCCAATCCGCATCCAATTATCCTGACTTAGCTTTTCCATGATTAGCTTAAATCGCTCCAGGAAAATGCAAGGATGTCTCCCTTGAAAGAGCACGACACGGTCGATTTCCTTCCTCATCCTTGAAACATTTCGAGTTTGTGCTCCGTCTCTAGTTAACTCGATGTCGATGGTAAATTCATACCTAACATTGCTTGCTTGGGTTTGTGAGGACAGTAGCTTGAATGGCAGTATTGCGCATAGCTTTAGTCGGCAAACGGGTAGGATTACAAAGTTTCAGCCGATTCAGATTTCGTATTAGTATTCCAATCATAACCCATACATTCAACCTGTGCGGCTGGTCTCGGCGGAGGTTCGAGTCCTCCCTCGGGCATGGGTGTGTGTGTTTGTCCTTAGGGTAATTTAGGTTAAGTAGTGTGTAAGCTTAGGGACTGATGGGCTTAGCAGTTAAGTCCCATAAGATTTCACACAGATTTGAACATTTTTTGAACTAAAAGAAATCAGCTAAATTTCGATTACGCGATAAGTCACACAAATCTGAAGGCTGTAAATTCAACTAAATACTTAGGGATTACATTACAAATAACTTAAACTGGAACGATGACATAGATAATATGGTGGGTAGAGCAAAACAAAGACTGCGATTCATTGGCAGAACACTTAGAAGTTGCAACAGGTCTACTAAAGAGACTGCTTACACCACGCTTGTCCGCCATATTCTGGAGTATTGCTGTGCGGTGTGGGATCCGCCTCAGGTGGGACTTTCCTGTAATGTCGTGTATAATCTAGTAGTAAATCAGTCTAGAACCTTTAGAGTCGAAATTTTTGCTAACAACGTTACTGGTACTTCAAGTATACACATACTATGTGATCAAAAGTATCCGGACACCTGGTACCCTCCATCGGTAATGCTGGAATTCAGTATGGTGTTGGCCCACCCTTAGCGTTGATGACAGCGTCCACTCTCGCAGGCACACGTTGAATCAGCTGCTGGAAGGTTTATTGGGAAATGGTAACCCATTCTTCACGGAGTGCTGCACTGAGGGCAGGTATCGATGTCGGTCGGTGAGGTCTGGCACGAAGTCGGCGTTCCAAAACATCCCAAAGTGTTCTACAGGATTTAGGTCAGGACTCTGTGCAGGACAGTCCATAACAGGGATGTTCTTATCGTGTAATCACTCCGCCAGAGGCCATGCATTAAGGGGCTCCGGAACGCCCTATACTTGCAATGTTAGAATAACGCTTATAAATTACATCTTTCCTCACAAGGTATTTGAGGTAGGAATTTGAACTTTTTACGGATTATTTATTGGAATATGGGCTACAACTTAACACAGGGATTTTACAAAATTTTAGTTCAGTTATTAAAGATGAGTTTTTTTTTCAATTGTAATGAAATTTCACAACATTTTTTTGCAATTTTTTATTTATATATTAAAAAATATACAGTTTTTTGGAAAAAGGCTGTGTTAAATTATGCAGAAGGTACTGTGTAACATTTACTGAAAGTGTGAAACAAATATGTTTGGAAGATCCTTAGAAAACATGTAATTAGTATGAGAAAATAAAAGTTTTGGGAATCGAGCGACAAAGATTGGATTAACTTTTTAGTGCATTCCAGGTCCATAGGATGGATTATCTTCATCCTCTGCAAACTCCTCGTCCAGCTTCCTCTTGTTCCTCTTCCTGTTTACTCTTGCTTGTATTTCTAGACTCTTTACAGCCCTGTCTGCAACCCGAAGGCGTTCCTTGTCTAAAGCAAGCATCGCTCGTACCATGTTAGAACCTATCTTCATTCCCATATTTCTAAATACCTTGCACCTTACAATGTTGCCATCATTGAAAGTCGCAACAGCATCATACACACCAAAGTGAAGTGTTTCTATTCCAACAAATACAGTCTTGGGGATTCTCGACCATATAACACTATTTACACTTTCATTGGGGTTTTGAGTTTTTCCGTGAATACACTTTTTCAACAGTTCAGGTGCTGCTAAGTCTCTCAAAATAGGTTTTATCACCTCCATTATTGCATGAGGCAGACTATGCTTATGAGTTTACACTTCACCAGTTAGCAATCCTTTGTTATATTTACACCAACTGTCTTCTTCTTTGGGACGCAAGCTATGTTGGGGATTTTCATCGGTTGAAGAAGTATGAAAAAAAGAGCCCAAACAGCCTTCTTCATTTCGTCAACACTTTGTGTATTTTGCCTAATAGCCATTCCATAATAGTTCTGTATTTTGTCAATTACACTGTCAGTTAACCTTCCCTTCCCATCAAACCCTTTCCAATCACTGAGTTTTTGTTTTTTGTACGAAGCTTTCAGTCACCAAAGTCCTGTTCCCATTCGCTTCTGTACGTGTCCAATACACCCAAATTTCTGCACTACAACATCATCACCATAGGGCTTCAGTCCTTGAACATGTTTGAAACTTTTAGAATCACCGTCACCAAGGTAATTAACATTTGCACTTTATCACACGCCTCAGAACGCTGGAATATACTGGCAACACCAGCCACTTCCATTCCTCCACTACTGCCACTATAGTTAGCTTTGCAATTATTTTCATGTGTACCTTTATATTTTTGTGGACATCTATAATACTTTGATATTACTGCTACATCTAAAACTTTCCCTGTATACATACTGGTGGCAGATACTACACCATGAAGAGATGTGTGTCCCCGTTTATGCCAGGTACCATCGAACGCTGCAGTCAAATCTCTGTTGCCATTCCATTTCCATTACTGCCTCTTCCACAGCGTTCTTCATAGATTCTATACAGACATCTTCTACTTTAGACCCTGTTAATTTATTATAGGTCGTAAACTTGGTTGGGGGATTTGGAAGATTCATGATGCCACTGAAAATTGCACCTGCAGTAACACCCTTACCAACTGAACGCAAGGAATAAACAAATCTAATGTTGTGTTCGTAGATTTTGCTACCATTTTCTTCAGTTGCAGTTACTGCAACACTGTTCCAAAAGGTGGTCATGTATGAACACTTATCACATTTCAGTTGGATTTCACTAGCAAGTCCTACGTGCTTTATTATGAAGAGTTCCAGACCAACTTCACTACAATGAATACATCTTACACAGTTTGAAAAAATTCGTTTGAGAACCGACATATCAAATATTTCATTCACATCCGATTCGCCCATAAAACATTCATAGTTTTCACTCATTGAACCAAGCTTCTTCTGTGAAGTATTTTCTTTCCCACTTTGACTGCTATGGGCAGGTGTACTTGAGAGGTTATGTTCACTCACTTGGTTATCGTCTTTATTGTTTACAGTAATAACACATACCTTTGGCTTTCCAACATTTCTCCTTTTCTTAAAAGCCTTCAGAGGATTTCTAATAACTTTACTTTTACTCATTATTATACTTCAACAAAACAGAGACTCAAGAAACAGAATTAATTACGAATATTTTCGAGATAACGACAGAGTAAATAAACATGAAACAATCGACAATCACACCAGCGATATATATTGAACCATCACAGGTTAGCCACAACACATACTTTATCTCACATCACTAAAATGTACCTGATGAACACGGACGTTAATAATAACACCATTTGACAGCAGTTTAACAGCGCCACAGTGGGTCACGCCCATGTAGAACACATTTCAAAAAAAATTTAAAAATAGTTGTAGTCTTCGGAATTGAATAAATTATATATCTATTAAAAGGTAATAGTCTGCAGATTCAGAAAACGCAAAAAAGTAAAAATTGAACTTTTCATGATTTTGAGCCTTTCCGGAGCCCCTTAAGAACAAGTGCTCGATCGTGCTGAAAGATTCAATCGCCATCCACGAACTGCTCTTCAATAGTGGGAAGCAAGAAGGTGCTTAAAACATCAGTGTAGGCATCTGCTGTGATAGTGCCACGAAAAACAACAAAGGGTGCAAGCCCCTCCATGAAAAACACGACCACACAATATCAGCACCGCCTCCGAATTTTACTGTTGGCACTACACACGCTGCAGATGACGTTCACCAGGCATTCGCCATTACCAGTCCCTGTCATCGGATCGCCACATTGTGTACTGTGATTCGTCATTCCACATGACGTTTTTCCACTGTTCAATCATCCAATGTTTACGCTCCTTACACCAAGCGAAGCGTCGTTTAGCATTTACCGGTGTGATGTGTGGCGTATGAGCAGCCGCTCGACCATGAAATCCCGCCTAACTGTCCCGCCTAACTGTCATAGTACTTTCAGTGGATGCAGTATGGAATTCCTGTGTGATGGTCTGGATAGATGTATCTTTATTACACATTACGACCATCTTCAACTGTCGGCGGTCTCTGTCAGTCAAGAGACCAGGTCAGCCTGTACGCTTTTGTGCTGTAGGTGTCCCTTCGCGTTTCCACTTCACTATCACATCGGAAACAGTGGACCTAGGGATGTTTAGGAGTGTGGAAATCTCGCGTACAGATGAGTGACACAAGTGACACCCAGTCACCTGACTACGTTCGAAGTCCGTGAGTTCCGCGGAGCGCCCCATTCTATATATATACGTTTTTAGAGTATAATGTAAAAAGTTTAAGTAAATCGGTCAAGAATTTTTCGAGAATTTTCTTATCAACGTTAAGCAAAGGTTTGTCTTTAAGTAGTAGTGCAGATAAAAGGAATGGAAATTAAATCGACTCATAAAATAACAAATGAGGCGATCCCGCGCAGAATCAACGGGAGACGAAGATGTGCAAAACTTTAATAAGAAGAACGGACAATATGATGGACTTCTCTTAAGACAACCGGTAATATTAGATGCTACTTGAGGGAACAAGGGAGGATGAAAATTGTATGGGAAGATAGATACTCTGCCGGCCGGGATGGCCGAGCGGTTCTAGGCGCTACAATCTGGAACCGCATGACCGCTACGCAGGTTCGAATCCTGCCTCAGGCATGGATGTGTGTGATGTCCTTAGGTTAGTCAGGTTTAAGTAGTTCTAAGTTCTAGGGGACTGATGACCTCAGAAGTTAAGTCACATAGTGGTCAGAGCCATTTGAACCATAGATATTCTGACATCTCCAACAAATAATTGAGGGCATTGCGCGCAAGATTTACCCCGAGATAAAGAGTTTGAAATTCGTGGCAGGCCGCATCAAACGTGTCAGAAAACTGATGACGCAAAAAAGAGGAGTAGTGTGTTATGTATACATGTTGTACGGAGCAGAATATGTTCAACTACCTTCCGTGCCGTTACTTGCCGTTCATTAGGCGCTATTTGTATCCACACGAAGTCCGTATTTCAGTCGGCTGTCAAAGTTTATTAGTATCTTTTACTACAACATTTTCCCCCTACAACTTTCAGCTTATGGTAATTCACCCCGTAAACTGCAATTTAAATTCCATACATATCTGCAATGTGATTAGGTTTATATGTTGGTCACGTTCTATAGAGTGTGAGAATTCTATGGCCGGTACTTTAAGTGCCTCTACTTAATTCTGTTTTATTCTCTTTCCATTCTAACTCTTTAGTTAATGTATATGTATGGCACACCTGTATGGTGTACGCTTGTATCCCCTTCGTCTCATCCACCACCACTCCCAAGTCCAGTATTTTCTGCATATTGGGTAAACATTACGAAAATCAAAAACGTTTGCTACCAGTTAACACTAACGTTAAATATGAATTTAAGCTTTGGGAAGTCTTTTCTGAAAATATTTATCTGGTGTGGGAGTGAAAGGTGGCAAATGCGGACGAAAGTAGGACAGAGGCTTTTGAAGTGTGAAGTCAAGGAGAATGATGGAGATCGGATGGGCAACAGGAAACTGTCTTTTCAATAATGGATTAAGAAGGATTGGGGGTGGGGGTTGGGAGCGGTAGAAATTTTGGCGGGAGATTCAAATGGCTCTGAGCACTATGGGACTTAACATCTATGGTCATCAGTCCCCTAGAACTTAGAACTACTTAAATCTAATTAACCTAAGGACATCACACACATCCATGCCCGAGGCAGGATTCGAACCTGCGACCGTAGCGGTCACGCGGTTCCACACTGAAGTGCCTAGAACCGCACGGCCACGCCGGCCGGCTGTGGCGGGAGGCCAAGGATTGACTACAGTAGATAGATTCAAATGGATGTAGTTTGTAGCAGTTATGCAAAGATTAGGGAACTTGCAAGGGTAGCGCAGATATCTTTAAAAACAACAACAGCTTTAAAGAGGTTACAACGTGATTACTTTTCTCTGTTTTCATCAAAGAGTCTTGTAAACGTGCTTCAATTGGATTTTCTGGATAGTCGCTGTTGTTACCTGGCGATGGTGTAAAAGCAGAACACTGAAATGTAACTAAACAGTATCTAGTTGAACAATTGCAATTTTTTTGCTTTCCACCTTTTGTTTTTTAAAAAAAAAGTTGTTGTTGACTCTGAGGCAATGACACCCGGGTGGAATGCATGCATTGACGCTAATGTCGACAAGTGTTGTTGTTTTCTTTAAAGGAAAAGGAAAGGTGACATCTCCTACGCATTAAAATTCCCTGAAGGAAGGTAGCGTCCCAAAAACTAGAAAAAATTATAAATAATCATACAAGAAAAGTTTCACTGGTGATATTCGAGTTCACTGCATTTGAGAGAATTATTGACGTCTGTTTTCACTAGCTACTCCCATGAGCGCCGAATCCATCCAAAAGTAAAGTTGTTTTAAAAAGACAGTAAATATCAAAAAGAAACTCTTCCCTCTGCTGCCACAAATGAACTGTTTCACGTTTATAAATCTGGGACTTTAATTAAATTCTCGTATTGTTTGTTCGGGAATGAAGAAACTTTCCACTATCTCGAATACTGGGAGACGATTTATTTCCTCTTGGATACTAATAAACGCTGTGTAATATCACATTTCTCGTGGCATTATGATACAGGACGAATGGAGTTATTATACCAGCGGTGCTTATTCCGGACTCAGTACGTGCCACACCACATGGTGCTAGAGAAACAAAGCGGCAGCGGTATCTCCTTCAGTTAAGTGGAAGGTAGTCCAGGCGGCCACGGAATTCCTGCTGGACAGAGCTTCTTGCGGCATCGGCGTACTGTTGCTAGTTGCGGGGACTCTCGGAAGGCAAATCCAGGCGCTCTCACTGCAAAAACCAACAGCCACTGTCTTTGTCTGCTTAAATTCATTAGCAGTCCCGCTGCGCCTGTTGCATATTTCACACAATTATCTGCCTCCTTCTAGTCTCAGTTACCTATTGCAGGACGCAAGCGCCGAGGGATCGGGAAGAATTGGGAACGCGATCTTCTGACGCTTTCTATTAGTATAACCGAGATACACGCCACTGACTCTATTTGACATACCTGTTACTTTCCTGATTTTCCTTACCCCGTTACCTGATTTTCGTATCTTGTCTGTTTTGAAAACTGGCGTAAAACAGATACTTTTATGAATGCTAATGTTGTTGCTTCAAGAACACTGGAAGTTTCTATAAGCTTTGTTTTTAGGACTCTGTACCTGAGTAGGTAAAAAAGGAAACCGTACAGGATTACTTTTTTGCTGGTCTCTCTGTCTGTCTTTCTGTTTTCCCGACTGTTCAAAAACCTTTTTTCCTCAGGAACATATATCAAGTTGAAATGTAGTCATGTATTATAATCTACACTCCCTTGGCGATGAAAAATAATGAAGCTTCTAAGTCAATGTTATCAAAAGATACGGTCATTTATGTCAAATATTTTAATACTGGCAAACTCAGACATCAAAACCTCCACAGTACATTCCGTTGACCTGGAATCATGAAATTTGCCAAGAAGCAAGGAGTCACACCACAACCAAAGGAAGATATCCGGTAATTTGTAATCGCATCACAAGAAAAAAATTATTTTTTGATAATTGTTATCAGAGTGTATCTAAATTTGGAAATTTGTGGTGAGTTCCTATGGGACAAAACTGCTGAGGCTTATTCACTACCAAATCTAACTTAAACTAACCTACGCTAGGGACAATACACACTCACTCATGGCTGAGGTAGGACTCGAACCTCCGACGAGGGGGCAGCCGCTTGAACCGTGGCAATGCGCCCAAGATCACGCGACTACCACGCGCGGCCTAGAGTGTATGTCTGTCTTTCCATCTGTTAAGACCCTTTCTTCTCAGAAATTGGTACCTGTATCAAGTTGAAAGTCACATACAAAGGTTTATGGTTTCTTGGCTGTATAACAAACGTCAGGTTTTACGTCTATGCAATCAAAAGATACTGTCTTTATGTTACGTATTTTGATGTTCGCAATCTCATTCAACAGAATCAATAGGGTACTTCCACTTGATGTAGAAACATTAAAATTGGCAAGAAGGAAAGTTTCGCAGTGCAAGTAAAGGAAAAGATCAGAAAATTGTTAATTTGTAACGATAAGAAATGAAGAAAAAATACTTCCTTTGTAATTTGTCACCCAACTTCGGACTTGAAATTAAAACATTCTCCAAAGTGTTGTAATAAGTGAGACCGATGTCTTGCCAGAATCAGTGTCGATAACATGCAAACATTGTCGAGGTCCTCGACTTCCGGAATGCAACTGTCTGTATACTTCATTAAGTTTGTACGAAAGCATGAGTGTGCGAGTCCTTCTCGCACCTTGCCAATTTTTTTTATAGAACGGCAAGAAAATTTATGTTCATAGTCTAACAGGATAACATATTGTATCGGCAGTACCCTACAAGCCAAGCGGGCAGTTGGAGTAGACAAATTCGTACCCCCGGGTCGCTCCGGTGTCCGCAGGTCAGATATCATCTGCATCAGAATCGAAAATTTCTACTGCAATTAATGAGATTTGGATGGAATTCTGGGTTAACTTAATGAGTCTCTGCCTGATGCACCAGAAAGCCTGGGTATCTCATCACGCAGCTTTACACACTTGTCGAGGTAAATTCTGGACTTCTTTGCCATCACCACTTCAGAAACTTACAATAACAATCGTTATACACAGAGAACAAATTGACCCAATCACAAACAGATGATGCATACAACTTTCCTCCCTCTGGATAAATGGCGTTTGTTGTGACAGGAAGGGACCTCAACTGTATTATAAAAACAATTATTTAAGTAAAAATGAATTTTTAATGTACCACATTTTTTAAATCGACTAAGAATGTTAATTTTTTTTGTCTTCGCCCCACATCCATCCCTAAGCCCAAATACATAGTCCTGGAAATATATGATTCTGAATTTTTAATAGCTACGAAAATACTTGAAAGATTTGTAACAGAATATGTCGGTCGCATATAATAGATAGAGGACTACTATTCATACAACCATTATGTACTGCATGCACTTCATGATTTCGTTATATATCTTACAAGTATTTTCACAGCTATTAAAAATTAACAGTTACAAATACAGGGTGTTTCAAAAATGACCGGTATATTTGAAACGGCAATAAAAACTAAACGAGCAGCGATAGAAATACACCGTTTGTTGCAATATGCTTGGGACAACAGTACATTTTCAGGCAGACAAACTTTCGAAATTACAGTAGTTACAATTTTCAACAACAGATGGCGCTGCGGTATGGGAAACTGTATAGTACGATATTTTCCACATATCCACCATGCGTAGCAATAATATGGCGTAGTCTCTGAATGAAATTACCCGAAACCTTTGACAACGTGTCTGGCGGAATGGCTTCACATGCAGATGAGATGTACTGCTTCAGCTGTTCAATTGTTTCTGGATTCTGGCGGTACACTTTCAAGTGTCCCCACAGAAAGAAGTCCCAGGGGTTCATGTCTGGCGAATAGGGAGGCCAATCCACGCCGCCTCCTGTATGTTTCGGATAGCCCAAAGCAATCACACGATCATCGAAATATTCATTCAGGAAATTAAAGACGTCGGCCGTGCAGGCAGTTTGTGCCGCCACAAATTCACGAAGAATGTCCAGATAGCGTGATGCAGTAATCGTTTCGGATCTGAAAAATGGGCCAATGATTCCTTTGGAAGAAATGGCGGCCTAGACCAGTACTTTTTGAGGATGCAGGGACGATGGGACTGCAACATGGGGCTTTTCGGTTCCCCATATGCGCCAGTTCTGTTTATTGACGAAGCCGTCCAGGTAAAAATAAGCTTCGTCAGTAAACTAAATGCTGCCCACATGCATATCGCCGTCATCAATCCTGTGCACTATATCGTTAGCGAATGTCTCTCGTGCAGCAATGGTAGCGGCGCTGAGAGGTTGCCGCGTTTGAATTTTGTATGGATAGAGGTGTAAACTCTGGCGCATGAGACGATACGTGGACGTTGGCGTCATTTGGACCGCAGCTGCAACACGGCGAACGGAATCCCGAGGCCGCTGTTGGATCACCTGCTGCACTAGCTGCGCGTTGCCCTCTGTGGTTGCCGTACGCGGTCGCCCTACCTTTCCAGCACGTTCATCCGTCACGTTCCCAGTCCGTTGAAATTTTTCAAACAGATCCTTTATTGTATCGCTTTTCGGTCCTTTGGTTACATTAAACCTCCGTTGAAAACTTCGTCTTGTTGCAACAACACTGTATTCTAGACGGTGGAATTCCAACACCAGAAAAATCCTCTGTTCTAAGGAATAAACCATGTTGTCTACAGCACACTTGCACGTTGTGAACAGCACACGCTTACAGCAGAAAGACGACGTACAGAATGGCGCACCCACAGACTGCGTTGTCTTCTATATCTTTCACATCACTTGCAGCGCCATCTGTTGTTGAAAATTGTAACTACTGTAATATCGAAAGTGTGTCCACCTGAAAATGTACTGTTGTCCCAAGCATATTGCAACAAACGGTGTATTTCTATCGCTGCTCGTTTAGTTTTTATTGCCGTTTCAAATATACCGGTCATTTTTGAAACACCCTGTATTCAGAAATATTTTTATGGTGCTTGGAATCTGTATCAGGCTGGGAGAAATTGTTTTATACTTTTGTCTGGTTCAAAAACGTGATTTATGAAAAATTATTTCATTCTTAATTATTTTCTGCATTTTAATGTGTGTGTGTGTAGGGGGGGGGGGTGTCTGTGTCTGTGATTGGGTGGGTGTATCAAATATCAAATTTTTCAATCGATTTCAAACAATTTGATGAGATTACAACACAGATATTGACCAAATTTCTGGTTTCTTTCAGTTTCTCTTCACTTAAGTCAACCAGCATATTGCTCCTGCTATCTCGCGAACAGACCGTGAAGGTGAAATTAGAGAGAGTTGAGTTCAACAGATGTGTACCAGCAGTCGTTCTTCCCTCGAAACATTCACGTCTGGTCCAGGAACAGGGGGAAATAAAACTGGTGCATTTGATAGGCTCTTATCATATGCCGGACAAGAACATGAGTTAATATTGCATTATCAACCAGTTCTGAACTGTACTTAAAATTTTCAGTCTCTTGCTCACCAGAAAGGTAGTTTAAAATCAATTGCGAAATGTGTATCAACAGACAAGACATGATATCCATCTCGTCCTCCCTCCTCTCCCTTCCCCGTCGCCCCCGTCTGTTCGCATACCTCCTCGAAAGCATTCTACCTGCACGACACACTGGTTCAAATGGCTCTGAGCACTATGGGACTTAACAGCTGAGGTCATCAGTCCCCTAGAACTTACAACTACTTAAACCTAACTAACCTAAGGACACCACACACATCCATGCCCGAGGCAGGATTCGAACCTGCGACCGTAGCAGTCGCGCGGTTCCGGACTTAAGCGCCTAGAAATGCTCGGCCACCGCGACCGGCGCGACACACTGGCTCTGCAGGTCTGCCGAGATGTCAACCACTATTAATCTCTCTCACCCTCATCCCCCCCCCCCCCCTCCCCCAGTAGATCAGCAGACACGAAAGCGACTTAATAGTGCATTAGCATACAGTTCTGAGCTATGTATAGAGTTTTAAGTCTTTAGTTAATGAAGAAGGTAGTTTAAAATAAATTGGAAAATTTGTGCCAAACAAAAATACAGACAAGAAAGCGATGTAAAGAAAACATAAGAAAAAGCATTAATTTGCTATGTCCTCTGTATATAACGTAAGAGGGCAGAATTTTTCCACCAGTGTCTGTTCCGGCCAAATAGATTTTGTAATACTTTAGTCAGTCACGAAAGGCGACGCTCTGAAGAGAAACTTGCTGTTGATACTATGGAACGATCTGAAATGGGACGAACACATAGTAACAGTTCTAGGGAGGAGAATGGAAGGCATATTTTTTGGAAGGGTTCTGGAAACATGTAAAGTACTGGTGAAGGATACTACATACAACTCTAGAGTATTGTTCCAGTGTCTAAAGTTCTCATCAGCAAGTCATGACCACAGACCGATCGATAGAGGTCGGTACTGACAGCACGGAAGTGCAACAAAAATAATCACGGAATCCTTGTAAGAAAGACGACGGATTCATCGCAAAACTATTTTCGGTGAATTTATAGAATCCATATTCGAAGAAAACTGAGCATTTTGCTGGCTCTGAGCACTATGGGACTTAACAGCTGTGGTCATCAGTCCCCTAGAACTTAGAACTACTTAAACCTAACTAACCTAAGGACATCACACACATCCATGCCCGAGGCAGGATTCGAACCTGCGACCGTAGGAGTCGCGCGGTTCCGGACTGCGCGCCTAGAACCGCGAGACCACCGCGGCCGGCTGAGCATTTTGCTGCTAACCATCGTACATCTCGCTTAAGGAATGTGAGAATAAGAGGAGAGGAATAGGGCGCGGTACAGAGGCATATAGAGCCATTTTCCCCTCTGTCAATACGGCAGAAAAGCGATATTATTGGTACGAAATACCCTCCACCATGTGCTCTATAGCAGCTTGCGGAGTGTCTGTGTAGTTGTTGGTCTAGAGTAAAGAAGTAAGTCACAATGTACGGCAAGTGTGTCAATTTACCTGGTTATTAGGCCGAGAGTCGTTCAACAGGCATTTATTACTTAGTTCCTGCTTGTGATCCTAATCATAAATGCATGACGTATAATTGTAGTAGCTGTATCAGTAGATGCGAAGATAAACGCCGTTTTGTCGAATGTAGACATTATGAGAACCGTGGTTTTAGTACAATTACGAAGTTTATAATTTAAATCAGGAACCAGCCACAAGTAAGTTTTGAAGGAGTTCAGTTAAATGAAACCATTACCGATTTCCGATTTATTACAAACTGATTGTTATGCTGGCATATATAGGGCATTCAACAGCAATGTAAATACAAACACCATCCGAACAGGCCTTTGAGGTCCGACCGGCCGCCTTGTCATACTCAGCCCTTAGGCGTCACTGGATGCGGACACGGAGAGGCATGTGGTCAACACACTGCTCTCCCGGCCTTTGTTTTCGTGACTGATGTCACTACTTCTCATTTAAGTAGCTCCTCAATTGGTCTCACAAGGCCAACAGCGCTAAACATCGGTGATCCGACGGGAACCGGTGTTACCACTGATGCAAAGCTGTTGGCAGCAATATGAATAGCAACAAAAAATAAAAAACACTTAACATCCAATAATCATTCAAATTAGCGTAGAAACTACAACAAGTAAAAAACTCGAGAATAATGAAGTATTTCCAAAAGCAGCAAAGCTTTATGAAGGTGCTTTCTTTACAACTACCGGTTTCATGTCAGCGCATACACATCTTCAGTTTATAATGGTTATATTCAAATGTTCAAATGTGTGTGAAATCTTATGGGACTTAACTGTTAAGGTCAGCAGTCCCTAAGCTTACACACCGCTTAACCTAAATTATCCTAAGGACAAACACACACATCCACGCCCGAGGGAGGACTCGAATCACTGCCAGGACAGAATTGTTATATTTCCATACTGCAGATGAACAATTACGAAGTTCCAACATTCGGGAAGTTATCCACGTTGAGAGTCAAACCACTTTAGATGGTATGAAATGTAATCCCCTGCCTCTCTGGAATACTCACACTTTCACACAGAACACTAAACGAGGTACTCCTCAAGGCATTTTGTGATTAACATACGCAGACGATAACTACACAACACCTAAAAAAGTGTAACAGGGAGCTATGCATGGTTGAACAATGGGAAAATAATAGATGAAACCATTGCACTGGAAACATATTAAAATATTCTACCTATGATAGAAAGGAGAAGCTCAGGCGTCACACAGAACCTTAAATAATGGACCTCATTCGATTCATCTCCTCCTAAAGTAGGGAGCAGGTCAGCTGATAATTTTGTCGCCGCCTTCGTCGTTTGGTATAAAACGCATTCTGTTAAAATGTGGTGTACAGATACCTGTACGTAACAACCACAGGGGGATCCTCCTGTTCGAGGAGGAATCCACGTGGCAGAGGGCAGTACTATACCCGGAGAACTGTTAGGAGTATTTTCTCCCGCTACAGATTCAGACGGGAGGGAATTCATAGCCGTGTCGTTAGTTTCACAGACCGCAGTTTGTTGTTCCTCAAACCTAACCACCCCTCCTCCCGCAAAACCATGGTCCTGCGTCTCAATAGCGCGCTAACAGCTAATCTCTTACATATAATGGCCAGTCAATAAGATATCTCGTATCAATATTTAACTATATTCGATGATCGAAACTCAGTTTTATCACTGTAACAAAAAACATGTTGTGCTTTGGTACTGCACGCGATGTCCCTCATCTAACGCCCATGTTCAGTGCTGATTCCATTCAATTATTTGGCTAATAAGGAAGATCCGAATATATCATCATACTATTCTATATGTAATACAAAATCCGTATAACGAGGAGCTTTCAACAAGTAATGCATCACAGTTTTTTATCGGCCAATTTAAGTTGAAAAAATACGGAATTTGCGGTGGGACTTCAGCCCCTATAGTTTCATGACGTTTTTGTAGAACATCAGCTCCTATATTTTCATAAAGTACCGACAAGTGGCGTCGCTATACGTAGCGTTCGAAACGGTGTCTGTAATGAAGGTGCATTGCAAGCAGAGAGCTGTCACCGAGTTTCTTTTTCCAAAAGACCAGAGCATCGCAGATATTCGTAAGCGCTTCGAGTATGTCGACGGAGACCTGTCAGTCAACCAAAGCACGGTGAGACGGTTGGCAAGGCGTTTGTCATCATGCAACAAAGTTGAGCAAACCTGTCCCACTTCCCTTTGCCAGTCGGTCGTACACAGCTGTGACTCCTGCAGCTATATCTACATCTACGTGATTATTCTGCTATTCACAATAAAGTGCCTGGCAGAGGGTTCAATAAACCACCTTCAAGTTGTCTCTCCACCGTTCCACTCTCCAAAGGCGCGCGGGGAAAACGAGCATTTCAATTCTTCTGTGCGAGCCCTGATTTCTCTTATTTTATCATGATGATCATTTCTCCGTATGTAGGTGGGTGCCAACAGAATGTTTCC
Organism: Schistocerca cancellata; assembly: GCF_023864275.1. Taxonomy (NCBI): domain Eukaryota; kingdom Metazoa; phylum Arthropoda; class Insecta; order Orthoptera; family Acrididae; genus Schistocerca; species Schistocerca cancellata. Next base: position 811,844,863 of record NC_064628.1, read on the forward strand.
GCAATCGGAGGAGAAAACTGGTCATTGAAATTTCATGAGAAGATCCCGTCGCAACGAAAATCACATTTGTGTTAATGATTTCCACTCCAATTCACGTATCATGTCTGTGACGCTATCTCCCCTATTTCGCTATAATACAAAACGAGCTGCCCTTCTTTGTACTTTTTAGTTGTCATCCGTCAGTCCCACCTGATGCGGATCCCACACCGCACAGCAATACTCCAGAATATGGTGGACAAGCGTAGTGTAAGCAGTCTCTTTAGTAGACCTGTTTCACCTAAGTGTTCTGCCAATGAATCGCAGTCTTGTTTTGCGCTACCCACCATATTATCTTTGTGATCGTTCCAATTTAGGTTATTTGTAATTGTAACCGCTAAGTATTTACTTGAATTTACAGCCTTGAGGTTTGTGTGGCTTATCGCAGCAAGACGCTGGCTCCGACGTCGGCGAATGGAGTGAGTGACACCGGCCGTCCCATTAAGGTGACGTAAGACCGTCGCATTGGTCAAAGATTATATTGAAAAATAGGGTTCTGCAGCAAAATGAGCTGGGAATAATATACTGTATTGGAATCCTCATTAAAACCACCCTGCTTTCAGAAAAAGATTTGTTACTTTCATTATTGAACGTCTCTCGTGGGTTAGATGTTTATACACATTTTTACCATTTGAACAACAAAGAAAGGAAAGACATACTTTATTGTGCTCTTGTGCTTTAAATATTGTTAGACGTGTTAAGAACATGCTCAACACTGATTCCATTCCAGGTACAAATACTTTACCTCACCACAATATGAAACACACACGATCTAATTAGGTAGTTGTCTCCCATAAACCTATCATTGTTAACATATTATACTTGTTTGTGTAATGTTAAGCATCTAACAAAATACCAAATTGGGTTCTATATAATGCAAAGTTATTTCTCTTTTCGACCAATAAATCAATTTCGTCAGTTCAGGAAAGACGTATTGTAAGTAGGCTGTTTAGGTTTTTATGTTGGTAACGCCAAGTAGCGCTCTGTATCAAAATCACTGACTGTGCTGTGGGCAGTCTGTGGCTGGTTGGCATTGTTGGAATATTCTCTATTGCAGTGTTAGGCAGTTGGATGTGAAAAGCGCATAGCGTTGTGCACTCGGAGGTGAGCCGCCAGCCGTGGTGGATGTGGGGAGAGAGATGGCAGAGATTTGAGAGCGGACGATCTGGACGTGTCCGTCAGAAAAAGGAAATTTGTAAGACTGGATGTCATGAACTGATATATATATACATATATATATAATGACTTTTGAACACTATTAAGGTAAATACATTGTTTGTTCTCCATCAAAATCTTACATTTGCTAACTATGCCTATCAGTAGTTAGTGCTTTCAGTAGTTAGAATCTTTTATTTAGCTGGCAGTATTGACGCTCGCAGTGTTGCAGTAGTTCGAGTAACGAAGATTTTTGTGAGGCAAGTGATTCATGAAAGGTATGGGTTATTGTTAGTCAAGGCCGTTCTTTTGTATGGGTTATTGAAAGTCAGATTTCGTTGCGCTAAAAATATTGTGTGTCAGTTTACTGTTGAACACAATACGTAAAGAGAGAAATGTCTGAGTACGTTCAGTTCTGCTCAGGTGTTTGAAAATCAAATGACGTAAGAGGTTTATCAGCACTGTCATTCTTAATTTTTCTAAGGGGATATTTCAGTATTTCACTACACCCATCTAACTCATACAACGTCTGTAACTTATAATCTTTACTACTCCATCACTCTAGAAACTAATGTTTTTGTTCCTCATTTAAAGTTGGACGAAATTTTACAAATGTCGACCGTGTGAGGACCATGAAACGTAGAATGTTGTGTGTTGAAGTATTTCCCCACGAACTTAACAGCACTTAAAAAAAATGGCTCTGAGCACTATGGGACTTAACAGCTATGGTCATCAGTCCCCTAGAACTTAGAACTACTTAAACCTAACTAACCTAAGGACATCACACACATCCATGCCCGAGGCAGGATTCGAACCTGCGACCGTAGCAGTCGCGCGGTTCGGGACTGCGCGCCTAGAACCGCGAGACCACCACGGCCGGCTAACAGCACTTACATATCGAACTTACTAAAATGTGGATACTTTAGAATAAATAACACAAATACATGACAAATTCGTCGCACGGAATTATACGCATACGTTTACGCCACGTTTCGTGTTTTATTAACTTCAAAAGATTTCTTGTATGTTTTCTTGAAGATGAAAGAGAAACAAAAAGCATCTCTCGTAATTTTACTAAATTTTAAACGAGAATTTCTCTGTTTTTCTAACTTACTGCGCAAAACAGATAAAGATTACAAAACGAGGCTCCAGAAAAGAAGCAATAAAATTTGTAATAGACATCTGAATATGAATCTGTAATAAATGCGAAATGGTTTGATTTATATAAACTTTTCTTTTAAACCATACTTGCGGCTGGTTGCTGCTTCAAATTATCGACCTTATAGACGCGACGCTAGTCATGTAGCCGCAGTTTTAACGTGCGCGCTTATTTCTGCTCCGGCAGTAATATTGGACGGCTTAGGATCTGATATTAGGTGACGCGCCCGGTCTAGTTCACGTAGTTTCACGGATTTCGCCGGCGCGTCTGCGAATGCGAAATCGGCGAGCGCTGGTGCGCTGTAGGCCGCTACAGAGCTGTCGGAGCGTAGGTATTTCCCGGGGGAGCGCTGCCGGGACCCGCCCCGGATCTCTGGGGCGGGCGGCTCGCAAACTGCTGGCGCCCCGGGCGCCCGTCGCCATGGAAACCCACTACGGAACGGTGGCGGTCGAGCACATTGCACAGTGCGACTCGGTTCATAAGGCCCTTCGTAATACCCGTACAGTCTTCTTTCCACTTCTGCACAGCTCAATATTGTGAAGACAAGAGAAAGAAAACGAGTGCCTGTACTCATATACTCACTGTCGCAGGTGACGAACAAAGCAGAACTGCACGCTACTGTCTGAGAATATTCGAGGTAAGTGTACGAGATGTTTCGATATACGGGGTGAATCAACAGTAACTGTACATACTTCGTGGGTGTAACGTATGCATTAAAACGAGAATGAAACGATAAACAAAGTTTTGTCGGAGATTATGTATCTCACAGTTATGCGGTAGTGTAGGGATTGAAATATGTCAATAGAAAATCAAATTGTAGTGTGCAAGGAAAACGTTAAGAAAAATGTTTTGTAAAATTTATTTAAGTTCTTTGCACATCGATGGTGACAGTGAAGTATCAGCACCACGCTCTTTGTTGGCGGGAGAGCTCGCGCATTGATACATAAGGAGCGTGGAAAGAAGCGCGCAGCATTGTCGATAGAACACATTTGAGTCAACCTTTGAGCAGTGATGTTGTGTGTAGAGACAGAGAGGTGTGCCTGTTCGCCACCAGCTATATATTACTTGAAGAATACTATAATTATATAATGGGTAATTATTATGAATTACTAAAAATAGACGTCATGAAGACATCAAAGGTATTTAAGCGCTAACTGCATATTGTAAGTTAGTTGTTCAATTTTTAATCTGTTTTATGTAAACAATCCTCAGACTAAAGTTTTATAAATTGAATTATTATAAAGAGCTAAAAGTTTGCATCCAATCGTTTTTAGAATAGATCAGTATATCTCATTCAGTATCGTATTATTTTTCATTGAACCCAGTAACCACAAGATTTAACTTTTGTTGAGTTTTCTCAATTTTTTTAATTTAATAATGACACTGAATTTTTCACCAGTCACTTCAATCAAAAAAGCAAATGAATAATAAGCACGGTTTTAGCTCACATATTTGCAATCCCAGTAAATGAATGCCAACCCAAATAATTATCAACAATAGATCACAGTGAATATATTCAGACATGCAGTCAGATGACATTATCCAGAGGCGACCCAGTAAAATAAAAGGTAAGGAAAATACAGGGTGTTTCAAAAATGACCGGTATATTTGAAACGGCAATAAAAACTAAACGAGCAGCGAAAGAAATACACCGTTTGTTGCAATATGCTTGGGACAACAGTACATTTTCAGGCGGACAAACTTTCGAAATTACAGTAGTTACAATTTTCAACAACAGATGGCGCTGCAAGTGATGTGAAAGATATAGAAGACAACGCAGTCTGTGGGTGCGCCATTCTGTACGTCGTCTTTCTGCTGTAAGCGTGTGCTGTTCACAACGTGCAAGTGTGCTGTGGACAACATGGTTTATTCCTTAGAACAGAGGATTTTTCTGGTGTTGGAATTCCACCGCCTAGAACACAGTGTTGTTGCAACAAGACGAAGTTTTCAACGGAGGTTTAATGTAACCAAAGGACCGAAAAGCGATACAATAAAGGATCTGTTTGAAAAATTTCAACGGACTGGGAACGTGACGGATGAACGTGCTGGAAAGGTAGGGCGAACGCGTACGGCAACCACAGAGGGAAACGCGCAGCTAGTGCAGCAGGTGATCCAACAGCGGCCTCGGGTTTCCGTTCGCCGTGTTGCAGCTGCGGTCCAAATGACGCCAACGTCCACGTATCGTCTCATGCGCCAGAGTTTACACCTCTATCCATACAAAATTCAAACGCGGCAACCCCTCAGCGCCGCTACCATTGCTGCACGAGAGACATTCGCTAACGATATAGTGCACAGGATTGATGACGGCGATATGCATGTGGGCAGCATTTGGTTTACTGACGAAGCTTATTTTTACCTGGAAGGCTTCGTCAATAAACAGAACTGGCGCATATGGGGAACCGAAAAGCCCCATGTTGCAGTCCCATCGTCCCTGCATCCTCAAAAAGTACTGGTCTGGGCCGCCATTTCTTCCAAAGGAATCATTGGCCCATTTTTCAGATCCGAAACGATTACTGCATCACGCTATCCGGACATTCTTCGTGAATTTGTGGCGGTACAAACTGCCTTAGACGACACTGCGAACACCTCGTGGTTTATGCAAGATGGTGCCCGGCCACATCGCACGGCCGACGTCTTTAATTTCCTGAATGAATATTTCGATGATCGTGTGATTGCTTTGGGCTATCCGAAACATACAGGAGGCGGCGTGGATTGGCCTCCCTATTCGCCAGACATGAACCCCTGTGACTTCTTTCTGTGGGGATACTTGAAAGACCAGGTGTACCGCCAGAATCCAGAAACAATTGAACAGCTGAAGCAGTACATCTCATCTGCATGTGAAGCCATTCCGCCAGACACGTTGTCAAAGGTTTCGGGTAATTTCATTCAGAGACTACGCCATATTATTGCTACGCATGGTGGATATGTGGAAAATATCGTGCTATAGAGTTTCCCAGACCGCAGCGCCATCTGTTGTTGAAAATTGTAACTACTGTAATTTCGAAAGTTTGTCTGCCTGAAAATGTACTGTTGTCCCAAGCATAGTGCAACAAACGGTGTATTTCTATCGCTGCTCGTTTAGTTTTTATTACCGTTTCAAATATACCGGTCATTTTTGAAACCCCCTGTATTTATGTACGTTTTCAGGTTCACTGCATAGACAACCAGTACTAGGACCCACGGCGTAAGCTTATGTGTTCACGTCGAAATAATCTTCTTTTGATCAGTCACATTAATATCGTTACCAATAAAGGCACAAGGCGTACAAAATTGTGTACGCTGAAGACTATCAGATCAGACAGGTTGTCAAAAGCAAGTCCAGACAGGAAAGCTGCAAGGCACAAAAAGTTCAGTTCTCTTTCTTTCTTTCATTAGATGGAAAGTACGTTAAATAAGTAAAATTACTTTGTTCTATACGGGAAGGTTATCGTCTAACCGTATTAAGTTCAATCATTATTTCTTTTATTTATTCGACGGGAAGGTTTCAGGATCACAAGGGCAACACGAACGACGCAAAATTAATTGTTCTCAGAAAGCAACGAAAGAAAATTCAACTCAACGACGTACTGTACGTTTACCCCAGAACATCTTCACAATGATGTCCATGTAGACAAAGTCAGTGACATGCTCGACTTCTTACCGTTCTCAGAATGTAGCGGGCTCCGTTCATCTCATTGCGCACAGTTGCACAGCTATTTTCAGTTCGCTGCTGTAGTTGTGCTACATTCTCAATTGCCAGACCATACACGAGCTCCCTGAGACGACCCCAACGGTAGAAGTCCAGTGGTTAAGACCCAAAGATCTGGCGGGCCAAGCAACTGGTCCTGCACGATCTATCGATTTATCGGGATAAGCAACTTTGAGAGACTCTCTTGCCTCACGACTGCAGTGTTGGTGAGCGCTGTCGCGAAATCAACATCAGTCGATATGCAGGCGAATACGACACGCCAAAAGCCTGCACTGGCCCCATTATGTTATGCCTACCACAAATGCCATTACGCACTGTAACTCGCAAATAAGTGTACAGTTGCTTTTCAATCACCCTGTATATGGTGTGAAAGTATATTGCGTCTGTAAAGGAGGAGCATGACGTGAAAGGGTGGGAAATGGTGTAATTCTACGGCTTTAAAAGTGTAAATAGCGTACCCCGTCCCCCTCCCGCCCCCTCGTCCCATGGCCAACCAACCTCTTAGCATTGTTTGTCACCGAGCGAGGTGGCGCAGAGGTTAGCACACTGGACTCGCATTCGGGAGGACGACTGTTCAAACACGCGTCCGTTCCTCCTGTTTTAGGTTTCATTGGTTTCCCTAAATCGTTTTGGGCAAATGCCGGGATAGTTCCTTTGAAAGGGTACGGCCGATTTCCTTCCCCATCCTTCCCTAATCCGATGGGAGCGATGACCTCGCGTTTAGTCCCCTCCCCCAAATCAATAATCAAATGGTTCAAATGGCTCTGAGCACTATGGGACTTAACATCTGAGGTCATCAGTCCCCTAGAACTTATAAATATTTAAACCTAACTAACCTAAGGACATCACACACATCCATGCCCGAGGCAGGATTCGAACCTGCGACCGTAGCGGTCGCGCGACTCCAGACTGAAGTGCCTAGAACCGCTCGGCTACACCGGCCGGCATCAATAATCCAGCCAACTATTATTTCCAGAATGAGATTTTCACTCTACAGCGGAGTGTGCACTGTTATGAAACTTCCTGGCAGATTAAAACTGTGTGCCGGACCGAGACTCGAACTCGGGACCTTTGCCTTTCGCGGGCAAGTGCTCTAGCATCTGAGCTACCCAAGCACGACTGACGCCCCGTTCTCACAGCTTTAATTCCGCCAGTACCTCGTCTCCTACCTTCCAAACTTTACAGAAGCTCTATTATTTGTTTAAATCACATCACATGTCTTCCCCTTTGCCGGTTTGTTATACAGGATTACTCATAAGTACCTTTGTCGTTTCAGGAGGCGATAGTGCAAAAATTACAGGACAGCCAAGAAAATGACACACATCAGTGTATAGGGCATCTCTCCGAACTTTGATTGGTAATACTCGCTGTGGTGTAGTTGCAGAGCGAACCACTCCGGGCAGTCGTGTCTTATTACTGCATATAAATGAAGTGGTATGTATATTTTGCATCCTTGAATTCGCCATATATGTGTCAATTGCGACGAGTCGGCTTATGATTTAGTACCAGATATCAGGTGAAAGTCTCAACAGAACAAACAATGGTTGGATGGTACGAAACGTTCCATGAGACTGGCAGCTGATGTGATGCAAAGAAAACAGGATGGCTGGGATCGTCAGCAAGCAATGTGGAGCGTGTGGGTGGACCGTGTGCGGGAATCATTCTTCATCGACATACCTAACCCGCAAACTACCGTATGTCATTTCCTTTCCTGTTCCACTCGAAACTCAAGCGAGGAAGAAACGACTATCTAGAAGCCTCCTTAGGGGTACCGATTTCTCGCATCGTATCTTCACAATGCTTACGCGAAGTGTACGTTGACTGCAGAAGAATCGTTCTGCAATTGGCCTCAAATGCCGCACCTAGATTTGCGCGATAACCCCTGTGGAAAGAGAATCGACTCTCCTCCTCGGATTCCCTTTTGGGTTCACAAAGCATCTCCGTAATACTTGCTTCCTGATCGACTCTCATGCTAACAAATCTAGCAGCACGCTTCTGAATTGCTTTGGAAATCATCCTTTAATCCGACCTGGTGGGGATCCGAAACACTCTAACAGTACTCAAAAATGGCTTGCAGCCGGCCTTTGTAACCGAGCGGTTCCAGGCGCTTCAGTCCGGAACCGCGTTTCTTTTACGGTAGCAGGTTCAAATCCTCCTTCGGGCATGGATGTGTGTAATGTCCTTAGGTTAGTTAGGCTTAAGTAGTTCTAAGCCTAGGGGACTGATGACCTCAGACCTTAAGTCCCATAGTGCTTACAGCCATTTGAATGGCTTGCACTAGCACTGTATTCGCCGTCTCCTTTATGGATGGGCTACAGTGTATCAAAATTCTCCCAATAAAACGAAGTCGGGCTTTCGCCTTCGCTACTGCCAACCTGACGTGATGATTCCATTTCCTATCGCTCTGCAACATTACACGTAGATATTTAAGCGAAGCGACAGTATTCAAACCTTTCCTACTCTCCCGCAGCAACTTACATTTTTCTACATTTAGGGCAAGCTAACATTCATCACAACAACTAGAAGTTTTGTCTAAGTCATCCAGTGTATTGCTACCGTCACACAACGACAACACCTTCCCGTACACCGGAGCATCCTAACAGACAGGCGTAAATTGCTGCTCAGCCGGTTCGTTATGGCATTTGCATGTAGAGAACTAAAGCAGTCCTATTACTCTTCAATGGGACGCTTCTAACGATATTCTCGCCGTCGAGGAGTTCTGTTACGTACAAGTCTTCGAGCCACTCACGTATCAGGGAACCAAAACAGTATGCTCGGTCCTTCGTGAACAGTGTACGGCGGGGCACCGTGTCAAATGCTTTCCGGAAATCTACGTATGTGAAATCTGCCTTTTTCCGTCCATCAATGGTCTGTAGAATATAATGTGAGAAAAGGGCAATCTTAGTTTCGCACAAGCAGCACTTTCTAATTTTGTGCTGATTTGTGGACAGAAGCTATCCTGTCTCAAGGATACCTATTATATTTGAACTCAGAAACTGTTAAAGAATTTCGCAGCCAACCGATGTTAACGACATTGGTGTGTAATTAGGTGGGTCAGTTCTTTCACCTGTTTTATACACAGGAGCCAGCTATGCTTTTTTCCATTCGCATGGGACATTTTGGTGGGCGACAAATGCTATAAATGCAAAGCGACCAATGCCGTAGAGTACACTCTGGAAAACCGAACTGGGATTCCGTCTGGACGTGGCGACTTATTTGCTTTCAACTCTTTCAGTTGCTTCTCTACGCCAGGGATGCTAGTTTCTTCTCATTCGTCAGGAGCCCGGAGAGATCTATGACACTTCCGAGCAGAGAACTACATTATAACAGCCAGTTGTCTGGCGCAATCTACGCAAGCATCTGCGTGTAAAACCATATCGGCTGCAGTTGATACATGCGCTGACTGCTTGGGGCAATGTGCTTCGTTCTGATTTTTATAATTACTGTAAATGTAAATGTCGTGTGACTAGGGCCTCCCGTCAGGTAGACCGTTCACCGGGTGTAAGTCTTTCGATTTGACGCCAATTCGGCGACTTGCGCGTCGATGGGCATGAAATGATGATGATTAGGACAACACAACGCCCAGTCCCTGAGCGGAGAAAATCTCCGACTCAGCCGGGAATCTAACCCGGGGCCTTAGGATTGACATTCTGTCGCGCTGACCAATTTTTTTTTTTTTTTTAATTTTGTTCGGTATTGTTCGTTGCGTTTGGTCTGGGCGGACGTCACAAGACATCAGTTCAAGTTGATCGTTGATAACTTTACTCAGTTTTTTATTACAGACAGCACGCAGCCCTCTGACCGAACACGCTGAGCTACCGTGCCGGCAAATGATTATGGGGACAATACAACACGCAGACCTCAAGCGGAGAAAAATGGAAATGAGCGTTTGGCAACATTGGGCGGGAGGCCCCTTACGGGGCAGGTCCGGCCCCTTTGGTGCAGGTCTTATTACATTCGACGCCACATCGGGTGACCTGCGCGCCGGGTGAGGATGAAATGATGATGAAAACACAACACAACACCCATTCCCTGAGCGGAGAAGGTCCCCGACCCAGCGCCACTCAGCTACCGGGGGGGGGGGGGGGGGGGGGGGGGGGGCATAATTTACTGCTGGAGAAACACGGTTCTTTACAGACATTTGTTTACAGTGACGAAGCCATGTGCCATTTGTATAGTAGGATGAATCGTCATAACATACCTGTCTGGGGCACAGAACATCCACTCGACGTTGTGGAAGACATTCCTGATTCATCCAAGTTTTATATTACATGCTCTTCAAAAATTTATGGGCCTTTTTCTTTTCGAAGACTGCGCACGCGGACATGCTGCAGCTATTGCTTATGCCGACCTTACAGTGAGACAGTGAAGACTTCATTTTGCACCAAGTCAGTGCTCCACTACACTTTCAGACGTTTGTGAAAACCTCAGTGCCATACAGCCTCAGCGTAGGGTTGGAGGTGCTTCCCATCATGCTCCATCCGTCTTCGGCGGCTCCCGCTGTCACCTAACTTCACTCCACGTAATTTCTTCAGATGGGGTTACGTAAGGGATCGTTTTGTTCTCTTCCACTGCCAATTAATTTGGAAGATGTGCAAGGAAGGATAAATAATGGGGTCGTTGATACCAACCGTGACATGTCGGGACGCGTACAGCAAGAGTTCGACTATCTTACTGACTTTTGTCGCGTTACAAACGGTGTGAATACTGTGCACCTGTGCTGTGTGTTAAAAAATTGGAGGAAAGCTCTATGTGCTGGTACGTCATTTTTCTGCTTGTCTCGTAGTTTTATATTCTGAAACAACAATGTCCGTATGAATAACCCTGTATCTGAATGTGTCAATAAAGCAAAATAGTGTTTTTCGTTAGTTGTTGAATATTTCAGGAAAGATAAATTTTAGTCTGAAGCCTTTGGAAACATGTTTGAACAAGAAGTATCTCATAACTACAAACCGACTAAATGTTTAAGTTGTTAAAAAAATTCAGTGAGCTGATGCATAAATAGGCAGAACGACAAATATTTTTGGTGTTTTGCTGCTACATATAGTTAATTACCAGTTGCATTCAACCTCAGAATTAAAATTGTGTTCTCACAGAAAAGAAAAATGGTAAAATTTAATTATTAAAATCAATCTATGTAACCAAACAACACAAATAATTGAAAAGTCAAATATTTCCTCAAAAAGATTTTTTTGTTGCATGGGAATTATATTTTTCATATAACCGCTTGAGATCTTGCTATATCTTAAATATATTCCTATGTATCACGAAAACACTCTCTATATCATTGGACGCATAAGTTGATACCACAGAGTCTTCAACCTGGTGTTCAAAGATTTTCAGCAGCAAAACTACGTCTTATTTTCACTCAGCAATGGATTAATCAATATACTCTAGCATCAGTTGTTAGATTAGCGTCAGCAAGGTAGAGTCAATGATAAACACATGTCTTTCAAGACGATCAGGTAACACTGCAGCCAAATATTAAACCCGCCATTCTTTCCAGATGGTGGTGCAGAGATACTTTTAAATTCTTAATTGCCAAACCAATGGCGTAGGTAGTAGGAATATAATTTTTAATCACTGTTTGACTTCAGTTCTTTCATTCATGAATATTAATTTAGTGATGAACAAACATATTGACCCTCACTACGAAAGGGAACTGCGTACAAGCCTTTCAGTCGCTGGTTGTATACCCATGATGAATATTTGTAAGTCTAAAAGGCGAAGACCCGATGTTGCTGAATACTACTAGCTAGGCTTATTGCACTCATAAATTAACAAAAAGACGTAACCTGCTGTTTTAAAATTTTCTATACACGTTTTTATTCATACCATGGACGACACTTTTCATTCAGATTTTTTTTAAATTTAATTTGTTAAAAATTATGTTTAAGGCATGTTATGGATATTTCATGGTGTTATTTACTATAAATTATATTTTTCTTACAAAAAATTATAGTTTCATATATATATATATATATATCCATAACATCATAATTTTGCAATTAAAAAAAAAGTTCTGTATACCGAACCCATAATAGGAGTACGTCAAATAACGCAAAAATATGTGGGAAAGGATTAAATGAGAGAAAATTTATATAATTTTCAAAATTATTAAATTTTTGGGCGTTTCCATTGCTAAATCCAACGGTCCCGTTGTTGGATGTTCCTGTATATTTCCTTTCAGAGAGTTTCATTATGCAGCTTACAAGGAAAAGAAGAAAAATATTAATCAACTTTCTCCATCCACTTCCTCCTTAAAGGATGCACAATTTATTGCTCTTCGCCAGTTGAAAAACTGTTTTTTGCAAGTCAGCGCAAGTAAGCACAGAAACAGCTTTCACAGCAAGACAGTACCATACCACCTGTTCATCGATACATTCACTCAAAACGTCAGGAATAATTCTTTTTCTTGCTCAAATCTTCCGTACGTAATGTTAGAAATAACGCTCGTCAGTGACGTTTGTGGTACGCTGAAGTATTTGTAGGCCTTTCCCAACCCAAAATTTATGTCTTTGTTTAGTTTGTTTATCTCCCTATGTTCGCCTTAGAGTTAGAAAAAACAGACCACATAAATTTCCTAGATATACCCATCACAAAGAAAAATAATCAACACTCATTCAGCATTTACTGGAAAAGCTCCACACAGACACAATTTTATATCGATCATCTAACTACCCACAAGCGCAAAAAGAATCTGACGTCTCGCAGGACCACTTGACAAACATAGCTATAACAAGGAGTTGGATATGATTGTTCAGATAGCAAAACATGATGGATACCAAGACTACCTAATGGCAAATATAAACAAGAAAATCAGGAAAAATATGAAAATTAAAAAAAAATACATATACGAAAAAAACACCACACCACACCACACCCACCACAGACACCCGCACTCCATATAGAAGCTGGTACATACTTTCAAACGGAAACAAAGTGGCACACAGAATCGGGAACATCCTCAACAAACAAGGAATAAAAATAGTATGCCAATGCAACAATTCTATACAGAAATGTCTAAAAAAGGAAGATCAAATTGGCATGTACCCAAAAGCTGGCATTTACCAACTCCAATGTAACAGCTGTGATGCTCTATACCTAGGACAGACAGGCAAACTTTTGAAATAAGATTTAAGGAACACAAAGATTCATGGAAATGTGGCACTAGCCGTTCAACATGCCCAAAACACCTCCAATAAGAAAACCACCACCCTACACCAATAGAAACGGATATGAAAATAGTCAGATTCAGCTACAAGAAACATCTCGTAACCTACAAAAAAACTTCCAGATTCAAAAAGAAATAATAGAGAAGATACACATAATAAATGAGCAGATTAACGTCAGCAACCAGACGCTCTTTAAAATAATAAAACATATTGTTGAGAAAGAACAAACGCCTAGACACCACAATATAATTTCTAAAAGTAGGCAATATCTCCAGCACTGACCATCCACCACTGTACCAGAGTAGAGGAATAAGTTACACACACAGTAGCAAAGACATGTAAGCTCCCAGCTCCCTTCACACACACACGACAGCAGACGTTTCCACAACCACCAAAACAAACAAAAGACGAAAGGATCCCGCAACAGCAAAACCAAACACACGAAATGGCGAGCGGAGAGTGGTACTTCCCAACACAGAAATATGAATATACACTCCTGGAAATTGAAATAAGAACACCGTGAATTCATTGTCCCAGGAAGGGGAAACTTTATTGACACATTCCTGGGGTCAGATACATCACATGATCACACTGACAGAACCACAGGCACATAGACAAAGGCAACAGAGCATGCACAATGTCGGCACTAGTACAGTGTATATCCACCTTTCGCAGCAATGCAGGCTGCTATTCTCCCATGGAGACGATCGTAGAGATGCTGGATGTAGTCCTGTGGAACGGCTTGCCATGCCATTTCCACCTGGCGCCTCAGTTGGACCAGCGTTCGTGCTGGACGTGCAGACCGCGTGAGACGACGCTTCATCCAGTCCCAAACATGCTCAATGGGGGACAGATCCGGAGATCTTGCTGGCCAGGGTAGTTGACTTACACCTTCTAGAGCACGTTGGGTGGCACGAGATACATGCGGACGTGCATTGTCCTGTTGGAACAGCAAGTTCCCTTGCCGGTCTAGGAATGGTAGAACGATGGGTTCGATGACGGTTTGGATGTACCGTGCACTATTCAGTGTCCCCTCGACGATCACCAGTGGTGTACGGCCAGTGTAGGAGATCGCTCCCCACACCATGATGCCGGGTGTTGGCCCTGTGTGCCTCGGTCGTATGCAGTCCTGATTGTGGCGCTCACCTGCACGGCGCCAAACACGCATACGACCATCATTGGCACCAAGGCAGAAGCGAATCTCATCGCTGAAGACGACACGTCTCCATTCGTCCCTCCATTCACGCCTGTCGCGACACCACTGGAGGCGGGCTGCACGATGTTGGGGCGTGAGCGGAAGACGGCCTAACGGTGTGCGGGACCGTAGCCCAGCTTCATGGAGACGGTTGCGAATGGTCCTCGCAGATACCCCAGGAGCAACAGTGTCCCTAATTTGCTGGGAAGTGGCGGTGCGGTCCCCTACGGCACTGCGTAGGATCCTACGGTCTTGGCGTGCATCCGTGCGTCGCTGCGGTCCGGTCCCAGGTCGACGGGCACGTGCACCTTCCGCCGACCACTGGCGACAACATCGATGTACTGTGGAGACCTCACGCCCCACGTGTTGAGCAATTCGGCGGTACGTCCACTCGGCCTCCCGCATGCCCACTATACGCCCTCGCTCAAAGTCCGTCAACTGCACATACGGTTCACGTCCACGCTGTCGCGGCATGCTACCAGTGTTAAAGACTGCGATGGAGCTCCGTATGCCACGGCAAACTGGCTGACACTGACGGCGGCGGTGCACAAATGCTGCGCAGCTAGCGCCATTCGACGGCCAACACCGCGGTTCCTGGTGTGTCCGCTGTGCCGTGCGTGTGATCATTGCTTGTACAGCCCTCTCGCAGTGTCCGGAGCAAGTATGGTGGGTCTGACACACCGGTGTCAATGTGTTCTTTTTTCCATTTCCAGGAGTGTATTTAGTGCAGTGAAAAGGCTGCGTGCAAAAACTGAACACACACACGTAGATGACAAAGAGGAATGCAGTAAACAACAAAAAACCGTGAGTAACGGAAAGAATATAAACGGTTTTTAGTAGTAAGCAAAGCATGCGAATTATTCACGATCATAAAAAACATAATTGCAAGAAAAAAAGCAGTTTGTTACAGTGACCACTGACGCTGTAGAATAAAGCGAAACGCGTCTGGTATTAATAAGATTCTTACTTCATTTGTAAAGGGTTTAAAATTAACGTTGAATATTTTCATTGTTTTATTAACAGTGGTATCTTTTACCTCAGAACATTGTTGATTGTGGCTATTACGGAAATTCTTAACAATCACGAAAAACGTTAAGGTGATATTTTGCACGATAGGCACGTTCTCTGTGGATTCCATTGTTTGGTGGCATATGAAACGAACAAAGGAGAGGGATCTTGACTATTTAAATCTCTGAATACGAATACCATTTTGTCCGCAATCTGCGAGGACCTTCAAAAGAGACTGGTAATATTATCACGCGTCTCCTCTTCAGAAATACCTCAGTTTTCTACGGCCTTTTGCCTTGCTAAACAATAGACATACGTTTGTATCGACGTCCGCTATGTTGGTGCAGTGGTATTTAAGCTATAATTATTATGAATCACGGCTTACGGCAAAATTCCCGACTTGCCAGAGACAAACTTTCTCGAACAGTACACTGTATTTACTGGTGCAACAATATCGAATGAATCGTTTGCATGTGGGAAACTCTGAAAATAATAATTAAGTGCTTTGGTAACTAAGAACATCCGTATTTACAAAGTATCACCTTCATGTGTGTAGAGATCTGCGCCCCGGTATAGTAATGTGGCACGTAGTTTCCCCTGTTCTAATTACTATTGGGGCGGCGGAAACCAATATCAATCATCCAGTACGGGACCTACGCCCACTGCAGTAATGTATGTCCCCAAATTGCCATCCTGCGATAGAGAATGGAGTTCAGTAGCAAAGCCGTAATAGCTCCCCAGATTACAAAACTGTCCATCACATACGTTGATTACCGTGTAAAGCTTTGATCCTCCGAGCACATACAGTACGTCTGTATTGCTACACTTGTAAAACCGAACGCACATTGTGACGGATTAGTATATCAAACGACGTAGCACACGGATTTATTATTGTTACTAATATTATTATGTCAATAACTTTGTGTAACAAAAGAATTTCCTCCGAAGCTATATGAAACTGTGGTGTACAACATTTCACTTCATGGGACGCATTATCATGAAAATTTCAAACATTTCATATTCTTCTTTACTTATTACAGAATGCTAGTTACTTTATGTGCTGCTTTTTGCATGAGATTAAGACCAGATGACCATTCCGTGAAAGTACGTTCATAGAAATAATGCCTGAACTCAATATGTGAATAAACATTGTCAATTAATTATTAATGCCAGTAGAAAGAAAGTTCGTATTCATGATCATGTGTCTCGATTTTTCTCCTTGTTAAGCAACTGTATTTTATGTTTAGATGTAATAGCTATCCAGTTTCACGATTTACAAAGGCTCTGTTTTAGTGAAAATTAGAAACTTTTTTTATATTTTTATTTACTGTACGTAAAGAATGATTATCGCAAATGCCTCTCTTAACTCCTTAGAATGGTCGTTTCAGTTTTTCTTTTTAAGGTTCGTCTTTGCTATTAAATAAACTTCATGAATATTAACAACACACACACCTCGATTTATTATTTTATTATATGTTGTTTGAAGAGCTATGAAACACTTATTACCGGAAACTGCTAGTCAGAAACGGAAGTTGAAAAGCGGAAGATGGCGTCGCACTTGCGAACATTAGAGACACATTAAAAGCTCACAATAAAAGTTTATAGACAATAATGAACCGTTCCCTTGTCAAGCGGAATAACTGTTATTTTGGGCCGTTGTTTGATATCTTTCAAAGTTGCCTACATTATAAGGGGTATTACCAGTCTCTGACGCAGTTCGTCGAGCAGTGGTACCGCAGGCGAAGGTAATTCCAAAACTATGGCATCTTGTACTAATGTAATGCTCGTCGACAGAAACATCCCTCATTCCCCTGAATGATGTCGTTAAAGAAACCATCACCGACACGTTGCACTATATGCATGGCGTGAGGGAGCTCAAGAAGAATGACGATAAGGAAATGCAGGGCTATACACTGACATTTGGCTTATAGTCTTTGGCGTAGCGCAATAATAAACATGTGATACACTGATTCTCGTCGTTGAAGCAGAAAAAAAGACACCTGCGAAGCGACACGGTTTCATGTTTCCGATGGCGTAGCACGTGCAGCCACCTACCTTAAGCGGAAATCGATTGACATTTCCATACCGCTGCTAGCCCTAACACGTTTCCAATACGTCCCTCTAGAGTTTTTACGTACTCTTCCCCGACTCGAATATGTGAGGGTACTGCTTAATGTCCTACTGCCTGTCCCGGTGTCCTCGGATTATTCAAACAACAGCTCTGTCTCATCACAGCTTCCGCATTTCGTTTAGCATCCTTACGCGATTTTAGCGATGGCCTTTTCGAGGCAGCCAGTATGTCAAACAGATTTTTTATTCTTCTGTTCGTCGGAATCAACTCTAACTGAACTATAGAAAAACCCCTGACTTTTCCTAATATACAGAGTACACCACTATGTTCATCGCTTTCGATTTCCAAGTCAAGTTTTCGCCAGATTTATATACCACAGTTGTAAGTGGAGTATAAAGTTAACATTTGCGCAGATGTTCTCGCAAAATTTGTTAGAAAGAACAGGCAGCATGAATTCTTTTCTGCAGAACCATCATTTGAAACCCTAATTCCATCGTTTCTGGCCCATGGTGAGGAACATTAGGCCTTATTAGCTTTCAGTCTCTTAATTGATGAAATAGACAAAAAGACAAGACCTAGTAGGAATCCCTGGATAACACAAGAAATACTGAATATAACTGATGAAAGGAAAATTTTTTTAAATGCACCAAATGAAGCAGGCGAAAGGAAATACAAACGTTTGAAAAATAAGATTGAGAGGAAGTGCAAATTGCTAAGTAGGAATGGTTAGAGGACAAATGCAAGGATTTAGAAGCGTTTTTCAACAGGGGCTAGATAGATAACACCTGCAGAAAAATTAAAGTGGCCTTTCGAAAAAAGAAAAGCAGCTTTACGAATATCAAGAGCTCAGATTGTAAACCAATCCTAAGCAAAGAAGGGAAAGCTGATAGGTCGAAGGAGTACACAGAGGTTGTATAAAAGAGAGATGAACTTGAAAGCAATAACAGAGAAAGAGAAGTGGGCGTAGGTGAAGATGAGATGGAAGATATGACACTGCGAGAAGAACTGGACAATGCTCTGATAGATCTTAGTAGAAACAAGGCCCCTGGAGTAGGCGATATTTCGTCAGAACTACTGACGGCCTTGGGAGAGCTAGCCATGACAAAACTCTTCCATCTGGTGTCCAAAATGTATGAGGGAGGCGAAATACCCTTGTACTTCAAGAAGAATGTAGTAATTCCAATTCCAAACAAAGCAGTTCCTGTGAGGTGTGGAAATTATCGAACTATTAGTTTAATAAGTCATAGTATAAAATACTAAAACGAATTCTTTACAGTAAAAGGGGAAAACTGGTAGAAGTAGACCCCGGGGAAGATTATTTTGGATTCCGAAAAAAATATAGGAACACGCGAGGTAATACTGAACCTGCGACTTATTGAAGGAGATAGGTTAAGGAAAGGCAAACCTACGTTTATAGTGTTTGTGAACTTAGGGAAAGCTGTTAACAATGTTGATTACACTCTCTTTGGAATTCGAAAGATAAAAGGGATAAAATACAGGGAGCAAAAGGCTATTTACAAGTTGTACAGAAATCAGACGGTAGTTACAAGAGTCAAAGGGCACGAAAAAGAAGCAGTGGTTGAGATGGGAGTAAGACAGGGTTTCGGCCTATCCCCGATGTTATTCAGTGTGTACATTGAACAAGCAGTAAAGGAAACCAAAGAAAAATTTGGAGTAGGAATCAAAGTTCAGAGAGAAGAAATAAAAACTTTGAGGTTTGCCGACGACATTGAAATTCTGTCAGTTGAATGGAATCGACAGTATCTTGAAAGAAGAATATAAAGGAACATAAAAAAAGCAAAACGAGGCTAATGGAATATAGTCGAATTAAATCAGGTGATGCTAAGGAAATCAGATCAGTAAACGAGAGGTTTAAAGTAGCAGAAGAGTTTTGCTATTTGGCAGCAAAATAACTGATGATGGCCGAAGTAGAGAGGATATAAAATTGTAGACTGGCAGTGGCAAGAAAAGCATTTCTGAAGAACGAAATTTGTTAACATCGAATATAGATTTAAAAGTTAGGAAATATTTTCTGAAGCTACTTGTCTAGAGAGTAGCTTCATACGGAAATGAAACATGGATGATAAACAGTTTAGGTAAAAAGAGAACACAAACTTTCGAAGTGTGGTGGTACAGAACAATGCCGAAGATTAGATGGATCGATCACGTAACTATTGAGGAAGTACTGAACAGAACTGGAAGACAAGAAATTTGTGGCACAACTTGATCAAATGAAGGGGTTGATGGATAGGACACAATCTGAGACATCAAGGGATCATCAGTTTAGTACTGGAGGGAAGCGTGGGGGGGTAAAAATTGTGGAGGGAGACAAAGATATGATGGTTGGAGGTTGCAGTAGTTATTCGGAGACGACGAGGCTAACACAGGATAGAGTAGCGTGGAGAGCTGCATCAAACCAGTCTTCGGACTGAATACAACAACGACAACAACAAATGATATTCTTTGAAATTTATGAATTAATACAGGATATTTATCTTACATTGTACTAGCTACAATTCAAATGCACGTTGTCATAGTGCACTAGATGTGAAACAGATGTACATCTCTTTTGGTTCGGCAAGTCTAAAACAATTCAGAAGCCTGGGATGCCATGGCTATACAGACGCTAGTAGAATTAGAAAACAGACACATTTCGAGAATCGGAGCTCCGAGTAAAACTGTTATGTATGTAATGATTTGAAACTTTTCATGGACATATATAGATAAATTTAGTTAAAGATGTACCTACGGGAATATCCTCATCCACAACTGATACTTTACTATACAGGGAGTCGCATTTATCACGACCACCCTAAATAACTGTTTGTCCACAAGCAAAATACAAAATGTTTCAAGCAAATGTTCTTTAGCCGTCAGGGGGGCCATCAATCTGCATGATTGCCTTCGTTGTAGCTTTGTTTTTTACAAAGACATAAACAGCGGTATGACTTTTTTAAATGGCATTGAAATCTGCAGCAATTTGCGGAAGGGTTGCACTCCTGTCACGTTGAACGATTCTCTTCAGTCGCCGTTGGTCCCGTTCTTGCAGGATGTTTTTCCGGTCGCAGCGATGTCGGAGATTTGATGTTTTATCGGATTCCTGATATTCACGGTACACTCGTGAAATGGTCGTACTGGAAAATCCCCACTTCATAGCTACCTCGGAGATGCTGTGTCCCATCGCTCGTGCGCCGTCCATAAGAATACGTTCAAACTCACATAAATCTTGATAACCTGCCATTGTAGTGGCAGTAAGCGATCTAACAATGGCGCCAGACACTTGTTGTCTTGTTTAGCCATCGCCGATTGCAGCACCGTATTCTGCCTGTTTATATATCTCTGCATTTGAATACGCACGACCATACCAGTTTCTTTGGCTCTTCAGAGTATTAATCTGTTCAGTGTTGTTGACATTGTGTGCTGTTATCGCCTTCAATGTGAAGATTCCTTTGATTATGCTCTTCCTGCTAATCTATCCTGTGCAAGCCTCTTCATCACTGCTTAGCTGCTGTAACATCTATCTGCTTCAATCTTCTTGCTATAGGCATGTCTTGGTCAGTATATAATTCTTTGAACGTCAAACCGACACGTGGTGGTCAGTTTCTGGAATGATACGTCTCATCTTCTGTGTCATAATGTTGTGTTATTCATTTTGTGTGAGTTCAGTTGAAGCAAGGTGATGTACGCTTACGTTTATAGAAAGCAATAATCAGTGATTGCAGAGATTAGGACGGCAATTAACATCTTACTTTTTTCCGTATGTATACTGTAGTCGCATGCCGGTCTTCCTGTGACTCCCGTGAGGGAAGAATCACAGACGGAAGCACCCACTAAATGGCTCGACTTCCTCAGTGGATCGTTCTGCACTTAACAGTGACCACCCTTTGTGGCTTAGGGCCAGGTAACGGAAGGCCGGTGCGGCAGAGCTTATAAGCTGCCGGCCACGGCGTTGTCCGGGATTTGCGTACCGCCCGCGGTGAGTCCCAGAGCAGCTGCTGTGCCGTATTTCACACTAGATGCGGTCCAGGGCCTTCCCAGTAGATCAGGTAAAGTAGCGGGAGAACATTTCAGTTCGGACGACTCGGTGGGCTCATCGGTTTGGTGCAACAGTTTCAAGACAGAAGTTTGTTTTCAAGCTGTGAAGTTCTTTCCAGATGCAAGTGAAGTCAGGTGGCGAGCACCATGTGGAACTGTGAGAAACTGCAAAGCCCAAGTCTTCACATTGTAAGACATCATGGTCTCCTGACCTTCATTGCTTACATATTCCGCCCTCACAATCAGATTCCGCACATCAAGACGCTTCATTCGAACCGAAACTCGATAAGATAAAGTCAATGTTGTATGAATTCATGTAAACGATATGCAAATAACTAGTAAAACGCAAATGCATACCGAGATTGAAATACTCGAGGCTGGCGAACACACACACATTCCAGACACGACGGGCACAGGAGCTTTTAGTTCGAGAGAGGCAGACCGCACGCCGGGAGGCCGGTCCCTTCAGAGGACGAGTCAACCTCGACCGCCCTTAGAGCAGACGGCGTTTGCCCGAGTGAAAGGAAGAACGACCCCGTGTTCGGCTTAAAAGCAAATTCCGCTACACTGTGTGGGAGCGCCCAGCCTATGCATTCTTTAGAAACATAGCATGCAGTTTCAGAGGTTTTCACAGGGAGAGAGCAAACGCCAAACGCCGATGCTACAAATTTCCAGATTGGTCGCCTTAAACGAAACGTCATTCTCCTGTTTTAGAAGAGCAATGCTGATTGGCAGACGACATTCCTGACGCCTTGAGCTGAAGGGGTAATGGAAGAGACCGAAAGATATACTCCTTCACATCTGACATGGAGAGGGGCCGTTCTGTTGTCGCTCTTGGAGCGAGAACACGTAATGAGAGCGTGCACGCTTGTACGTGTATTCAAAGAGCGAGGAGCAAGTCTCCCCTCAGTACTTCACTGGGAGAGCACCTCTACCGAGAGCGAATTGGAGTTCGACTCTATATTGAGTCCTTGTGATTAAGCGTTCTTCACTGCGTTGGCCGCCACACTTATTGTGCAGTGTCAATGGATTATAGTTAAACGCCCGCAAGCGAATTTTTGAGTGGCATCGCGGTGGACTGGTTATCTGACCGGTGTACCACACTAATAGTTAGACTAGGGGCGAATAGGAGTCCTTGACTTCATCAAGATGTAGGGAGAGTTTGATTGGCGAAGGTCAATCCAGATAGAACGAGAGTTATCTTATTTGTCAGCAGCGAGAGGCGCAGACAGCAGTCACCACAGCTTACTGTATTATGCACTACAGCTCTTGCGAGCCCCATATTTCCTCCACAACAGTACACTTCACTGCATTTCACATGCGACAGCCTCGACCGTACCTAGCAACATTCTAAAGGATAACTATTCAAGTTGAGTAGCTGCGCCTCTCAGCCATACTGCCAAGTCAATAACAATCTTAAACTTCGTATAGAAATTTCATTAGCGAATCCTATCCTTAAGAGGTAACTTCACATTCCGAAAAGAATCCGGAAATAACTTGTTCAGTTCATAACTGAAAGTGCCATTGTGATTTCTCAGAATTTCAGAAAAAATAACGATTTTCGTTAGTTTCATGTTTTTCTTTCACTAACTAGCACTACTCCAGTACCCAAGTCATTTCCTTACACCGGACGACTCCAGAAGATATTTATTGCTGAAAGTTTTTCAGGCATCTCTCTTTAGCGTCTGTCTGACTTCTGTAGTAGTGTGGGGCTGGAAATTGCATCCTGCAGGAGCTGTAGGGTAAAGGGTACATCTCAGATTAACCCGTTGCGCAGAATGACAGAATAGCACCCACACGCTCACAACATGGGACAATGCGGCATGGCAGTCGTCAATTCAGAATGACACTTCTTACTGCTTAACAGTAATAATTTAGGAGGGGGGCAGAGGAGAGTGCTGGCTTCCTGAAAGTTCAAAACTGGGAACCAGCGGGTTTATCAGAGGGAGAATGGCATAGCAGTGTCAGAAAGTCTGGTAGTCTTATTCAGAAATGTGTCCCTCCGTAGGTTAATGTTGAAATCCTGGAAATTGTTAATTTACACTAAAATGCCAGAAAAAAACTGGTATAGGCATACGTATTCAAATACAGAGACAGATAAACAGGCAGAATAAGGCGCTGCGGCAGGCAACGCCTATGTAAGAGAACAAGCGTCCAGCGTAGTTGTTAAATCGGTTACTGCTGCTAAAATGGCAGGTTATCAAGATTTGTGGCGATGACTATGGGACTGAACTGCTGAGGTCATCGGTCCCAAGGCTTACATACTACTTAATCTAACTTAACCTAAATTACACTAAGGACAACACTCACACCCATGCCCGAGGGAGAGCTCTATCCTCCAACGGGGAGCAGCGCGAACCGTGACAAGGCGCCCTAAACCGCGCGGTTTATCGAGGTTTAAGTCAGTCTGAACATGGATTTATAGTCGGGGCACGAGCGATGGGACACGGCGTCACCGAGGCAGCCATGAAACTGGGATTTTCGCGTACGACCATTTCGCGAGTGTATCAGGAATCCGATAAAACATCAAATCTCCAACATAGCTACGGCCGAAAAAAGACCCTGCAAGAACGGGACGGACGACGACTGAAAAGAATCGTTCAACGTGACAGAAGTGCAACCCTTCCGCAAATTGCTGCAGATTTCAATGCCGGGCCATCAACAATTATCAGCGTGCGAACCACTCAACGAAATATCATCAATATAGGCTTTCGGAGCTGAAGACCCACTCGTGTACCCTTAATGACTGCATGACACAAGGCTTCATGCCTCGCCTGGGTCTATCAACACTAACATTGGACTGATGATGACTGGAAACATGTTGCCTGGTCGGACGAGTCTCGTTTCAAACTGTATCAAGCAGATGGATGTGCACAGATATGGAGACAATCTCAAGAATACATGAACCATGCATGTCTGCTGGGGACTATTGAACCTGGTGGAGGCTCTGTAGTGATGTGAGGCGTGCGCACTTGGAGTGATATGGGACCCCTGTTACGTCTTGATACAACTCTGATGGGTGACACGTATGTAAGCGTCCTGTCTGATCACCTGCACCCATTCATGTTCATTGCGCATTTAGACGGGCTTCGGCAATTCCAGCACGGCAACCCAACACCCCAGACATCCAGAATATCTACAGAGTGGCTCCAGGAATAGTCTTCCGACTTTAAACACTTCCACTGGCCACCAAACTTCCAAGTCATGAACACTGTTGAGCATATCTGGGATACCTTGCAACGTGCCATTCAGAAAAGACCTCCACCCCGTGGTACTCTAACGGATTTGTGGGCGACCCTGCAAGATTCATGGTGTCATTTCCCTCCGGCACTACTTCAGACATTAGTCGAGTCCACACGACATCGTGTTGCGACACTTCCGCGTGCTCACGGGGGTCCTGCACGATTATGCAGGTGTACCAGTTTCTTTGGCTCTTCAGTGTATGTAAGACCTTCCTACTGGGAGAGTTTTATAAAATCGTCTAACTGGCTCACCAAAGGAAAGTTGGTCTGGAGAACGAAGCAAACACTACTTTTCCACCTGTTGCCGAACACACGAGTTCTCCAGGAGAACAAAGTGAACAGGATTTCACCACCAAGAGCTGAGGTGAAATCACGCAATCACTTGACAGATACCGCGACTTTGTAATTGTACATATCACTTATCAGGCGATAACCAGACGAATCCCCTTTTATTACGGTCATTGCGAAGAATTTAGTATTACTCATGTTCAGTATTTTATGATCATCAATCAGATCGTATGAGTCAATTTATGTCTGTGTGTTCCGACCACTGTTCGTAATAAATTCATCTGATTTTGAAACGCGCTTTATTTGGTAATTAGATGACCTGCTTCGCTTTGATTAAATACAGCGTGTAAAGGGCATAAGTCCAGACATTTCTCATGTTGACTGAGGATCGAGCACTGAACAACATCACCCAAGTATTTACGTCATTTGCAGACTATTAATTATAACTATTACAAGTCAGTATTTTTAGGTTGGTTAGTACCTCCATGGGTGTATGTGTATTGTATATTGCACCAGGGACCTAGAAACGAAGGAGAGGCTTCGTCCAGCCGTAGCCCTCAGTGGTTCACAACTCCACAACATGCCACAGCAGGCCACCCACCCCACCGCCGCCCCACACCGAACCCATGGTTATTGTGCGGTTCGGCCCCCAGTGGATTCCCTCTCATACCAGACGAGTGTAACCCCAAATTTTGGAGTGGTAGAGTAATTATGGAGTACGCGTACCCGGAGACAGTGTTTGGGCAGCGATCGCTGACATAGTGTAACTGAGGCGGAATAAGGGGAACCAGCCCGCATTCGCCGAGGCAGATGGAAGACCGCCTTGAAAAACATTTACAGGCTGGGCGGCTCACCGGACCTCGACACTAATCCGCCTGGTGGATTTGTGCCGTGGACCGGCACGCCTTCCCGCTCGGGAAGCAGCGCGTTAGACGGCGCGGCTAGCTACGTGGGCACAGTACCTCCATGTACATGCGGAAAGGGCCGGCCGTTAATGTTTATATTCAGCCGGGTAGCAGGTCAGGTGTCGACGGGTGAACGCAAAACGATTAATCTGTACTGACAGGTGTAGTCTACTTAGTGATGTAGCTACGGCCATGCAAAAACCATGAGGTCGTGAAGTTCGTGACGTGTTTCCGGGAAGACTGTTCGACGCAGACGAACAACAACCAACACACTGACGTGCCTAAATATTATGGGACCACACAAAAGAATATCTGCTCCCATACCTGTTACACGTTACATATTTCTAGATTACTTTATTTTATTGCTGGAAGGTCAACACAAGCCTCACGTCTCATTACGGCAATTTTTATTAAAGAAGAAGTTATCCACTGCACACAATTTATTTAACTCACAGGAGCCTATGGAAGCTCGGTCACGTGCCAAACGTCTGACGTCTACTAGCACGTTCCTCTATAGCCAAACTGTCTACTCCTTAATGCCTCCGGATACGTCGTATTAACGGATTTCTCTCAAGTTATTCCATACATTTCTCTTATCACCATTAGGATTCAGTACCTGTTCATTAATTACCTCATGTACGTACCTCATCTTCGGCAGTGTATCCTCGGTCAAAATCAGAAGCACCTGTTATCCTCTCTTTTATACTATTTATCACCCAAATTTATTTCCATGGAACGCTAAACTCCAAAAATGACTCCCTGCCATATTATATCAAATGCTAACATATTTCTCTTTTTTCGGTAAAAGAGTTACTCACTACTGTCAGTCTGAGTTCTATGTCATCCCTACTTTGGTCAACATCACCTATTTTGTTGCCCTAATGACAAAACTCATCTACTGTTTTACTGTTTCATTTCCTAATGTTATTCCGTTGGTACCGCACGATCTAGCTTCACTGCAGTGTATTACATTTTTTGATGTTCACCATATAAACTCCTTTCAAGAAATAATCGATTCTGTTCACTTGCTCTTCTAAGTCCTTTGCCATCTCTGAAAGAATTCAGTGTCATCGACAAACCCCAGTGTTGTAAAGTCTTCTCCATGAATTTTAATTCTTTCCCAGTTTCTCTTTGTTTCGTATACTGGTTACTCAAAGTACAGATAGAATAACAAAAATTAGGAAAGTAGGCCGTGTACCTGTCTCACTTCCTTCTAAATAGCTGTTTGTCATTCGACTCAAACTGCACTCTCTCTTCTGCACAAGTTATAGAAAATCTTTTACAGTACTTAATCCCTGAAAAGGACAAACTTTCAGGGAGTTGTGAACAATGCCAAGTATAAGGTCAATTTTCCCTCTCCTGTTCCTACAATTCTCCAGAAATAGAGAATAATCTTCCCCAAGTATGCTTCTACACTCCGTTTTTCTGTAAATAATTGATGTGAGTGTTTTGCCATCTTGGGTTACCGCACTGGTGTCTTGGTAATAATCATACTTGCTAACAATTGACTTGTTTAAAATCAGACAAGAAAAAGAGACGCACCACGAAGGAATTATCCGAATGGGCCGAAAATCGGTAGATCTGATGTACACGAAAAGACCAACAAATCTCAGAAAAATTGGATGATTTATTCAAGAGAAAACGCTTCACAATTTACGCAAGACAATAATGCGGTGGTTCACCTCTGGACCTTACGCACCTTGGCTTTGATTGATGGAGTTATTGGAAGTCCACCTGAGGGATACTATGCCAAATTCTGCTCAACTGGCGCTTCAGGTCGTCAAAATCGCGAGATGATTGGAGGGCCCAGCCCATAAAGTTAAAAACGTTTTCAATTAGGGATAGATCTGGCAATCTTCCTTGCCAAGGTAGAGTTTGGCAAGCATGAAGAACAGTAGTAGAAACTCACAATGCGTGTGTTCGCTTGATCTTGGTGAAATGTAAGCCCAAGATGGCTTGTCATGAAGAGCAACGAAGTGGAGCGTAGAATATCGTAGACATATCGCTCGGCTGTGGGAGTACCACAGATGACAAACCAATGGGTCCTGCTCTGAAATGAAGTTGCGCCAAAGACTCTTGCTCCTGATTGAGAGCCCGCATCTCGTGGTCGTGCGGTAGCGTCCTCGCTTTCCACGCCCGGGTTCCCGGTTTCGATTCCCGGCGGGGTCAGGGATTTTCTCTGCCTCGTGATGGCTAGGTGTTGTGTGCTGTCCTTAGGTTAGTTAGGTTTAAGTAGTTCTAAGTTCTAGGGGTCTGATGACCATAGATGTTAAGTCCCATAGTGCTCAGAGCCATCATTTGCTCCTGATTGTCTGGCCGTTTCGCTGACGACAGTCAGGCTGGTACTGCACCGCTGTCTGGGGCGTCTCCAGACGCGTCTTCGCTGATCATCGAGGCCTGGCTGGAACGTAGTTGGTTCAAACATAATTGTCTTCAGTGATGAGTGCACTTTCGAAGTGAGCCCCGATGACCAGGGAAGACGTGTCTGGAGATGTCTCTCACACCTGACGGTTCTACAGCCAGGAGTGCTGGTCTGGGGTGCCATTTCAATTCATAGCACGACGCCTTCGGTTGCCATCGTTACATCACAGCAAAACGTCGACGATATTCTACGCCCCGTTTTGTTACCCATCACGGCAAGCCATCCTGGGCTTACATTTGAGCAAGATAATCCCTGCTCGCCAACGACGGTTTCTATTGCTTGTCGTTGTGCTTGCCAAACTTTATCTTACACAGGAAGGTGCCCAGTCCTCTCTCCAGTTGAGAATGTTTCGAATATTAAGGGTAGGGCCCTCCAACCATTTTGGAGTTTTGACGATCTAACGCGCCGTTGGACAGAATTTGGCACGATATCTCCAGCAAATCCAACAACTCTATCAATCAATTTCAAGCCGAATAACTGCTCGTATGAGGTCCAGAAGTGGACCAACGTGTTATTGAGTTGCTCATTTTGCGACACTCTTTTTCATCCATTTTTTCTAAAACTGTAATCAGTTTTTGTCTTTATAATTACATCACGTCCGCCGATTTCTGCCCCATTCGGATAATTACGTCGAGATACGTCGTTTTCTTTTGCTTAGAGTGTATATGATAACGCTGTACTGCTCCTATGCCGGGCGTTATCATGCACGTGATCTGGAAGAAGAAGAAGAAGGAGGAAGAGGAGGAGGAGGAGGAGGAGAAGAAGAAGAAGATGGAATATAGCTAACAATATAGCTAAATAATGAAAATCAGTGTTTACCTGATCTGGGTGAAAGAAACTAGTGAGGGAACTTTCCCAGAAATACTCCGAAGACACAACGGAAAAGACACCTCGGTATGGTGGAACTAGTCACGTGATTGAAAAAAAAATAGTATTTGCGTCTGGCTCTGGGAAGTGGGAATGTGCTCGGCGTCTCTTCACCAGAGATGCAGTTCGACCTGAAAATTCTAGAGTATGCCCTCCAGTAAAACCAGTTTTTTTTACAAACTCAACCCCGTAATTGCAAGCATAAAAATGGAGCACTTTGGTAAACTCTGAAAATGCTCTTACCTATATACTAAGGTGACAAAAAATGGTTCATATGGCTCTGGGCACTATGGGACTAAACTTCGGAGGTCATCAGTCCCCTACAACTTAGAACTACTAAAACCTAACTAACCTAAGTACACCACACACATCCATGCCTGAGGCAGGATTCGAACCTGCGACCGTAAGGTGACAAAACGCATTAGATATTTCCTGATATCGTGTCGAACTCCTTTTATCCGGAGCAGTGCAGCAACTCTTTGTGCCATGTACTAAACATGTCGTTGGAAGTCATCTGCGGAAATACTCAGCCATGCTACCTTTGTAGCCATCCATAATTACGAAAGTGTTGTGGGTGCAAGGTTTTGTACACGAACGGATCTGTCGATTATGTACTATAAATGTTCGATGGGATTCATGGTCGATGATTTGGGTAACCCAATCCTTCGATCGAATTGTCCAGAACGTTCTCCAAACCAATTGCGAACAATTGTTGGCCGGTGAAATGACACGTTAACGTCCATAACATAAAGTCCATAAATGGCTGCAAATGGTAGCCGACGTAATCATTTCCAGTCAATGATCGGTCCCGTGTGACCAGTGGACCCCGTCAATTCCATGTAAACACAGTCCACAACATTATGGAGCCACCGCAAGCTTGCACAGTGCCTTTATAACTACTTAGGTCCAAGGGTCGTGAGGTCTGCGCCACCCTACCTTCAGCTCTTACCAACTGAAATCGGGAGTCATTTGACCAGGCCGTGGTCCTCCAGTCTAGGGTCCAATCGTTATGGTACGTGCCCAGCACACGCACTGCAGGCGATGTCGTGCTGTTAGCAAAGGCACTCGTATTGGTCGTCTGCTGACATAGACCATTATCGCCAAATCTCGCAGACTGTCTGAACGGACATGTTCTGCGTACGCTCTACATTGATTTCTGCTGTAATAAAACGCACTGTTGCTTGTCTTTCAGCACTGACAAATCTATGCAAACCACGCTGCTATTGATGTTTAAGTTCAAAATTCGTTCAAACAGCTCTGAGCACTATCTTAGGTCATCAGTCCCCTAGAACTTAGAACTACTTTAACCTAACTAACCTAAAGACATCACACACATCCATGCCCGACGCCGGATTCGAACCTGCAACAGTAGCAGTCACGCGGTTCCGGACTGAAGCGCCTAGAACCGCTCGGTCACCGCGGCCGGGTGGTCCTTATGTGAAGGGTTGGGTTGGGTTGTTTTGGGGAAGGAGACCAGACAGCGAGGTCATCAGTCTCCTCGGATTAGGGAAGGACGGGGAAGGAAGTCGGCCGTGCCCTTTGAAAGGAACCATCCCGTCATTTGCCTGAAGCGATTTAGGGAAATCACGGAAAACCTAAATCAGGATAGGCGGACGCGGGGTTGAACCATCGTCCTCCCGAATGCGAGTCCAGTGTTTAACCACTGCGCCACCTCGCTCGGTCCTTAAGTGAAGGCTCTCGGTGACTGCGATGTCCGTGGTGAGAGGGAATGCCTGAAATTTGCTAATCTCAGCACACTATTGACACAGTGGATCGCGGAATACTGAATTACCTAAGGATTTCCGAAATGGAATGTCCCATGCGTCTAGCTCCAACTACCATTCCGCGTTCAAAGTCTGTTAATTCCCGCCGTGCGGCCATAATCACGTCAGACACCTTTTCGCATGAATAAAATGACAGCTCCGCCAATGCAATGCCCTTTTATACCCTGTGTACGCGATATTGTCACCATCTGCGCACGTGTACATCGCTATCCTTTGATTTTTGTCTCCTCAGCGTGCAACACATGGTCGACTACCGCCCAAACGCGGTTAATAACCATATGAAAATACAGACATTTGAAATCATTCAGTACTTTTTTCATTACTCTTTCGCAATACGCATTACGCTTATACAAAAAGACCTTCAAATTTCTGGAATTGTAGTTTGCAGGAAATAAGTTTGACATCGGGGGGAATGTGGAAGGCAGTTCAATTCGCACGGAAAGGAGCAGTGACTTGGCACACGTTGTCGGCAACTAAAGGCGGATCGCGGGGCTCAGTTTCCACTGAGGGGAGCACCACTGGCGCTGGAGGTCATTACGAGGCGCCGCGCAGTGAGGGAAGAGCCGTGGCTGCCTAATTGTCCGCCGCGGTGACCTCCCGTTGGCGGGAGACAGGCGGCTGTTTACCCGCAGGGGCCATTATGCCCGCGACAATGGCCGGCCTGGGGATCCCCTGTCCCGGAGAGCGTGTCTCGTGCTGAGTGTGCGTGTGTGTGCTGGTGTGTGTGGGGGTGGGGACTAGAGCGCCGCACCTAGCGAGCAACTGCCTGCGCACAAATGGACTGGTGCATAGATAGTACGAATACTACTAATAATTTATATCAGAGCCTAAGAAAAATGAGAGAGTCCGAACTCTTACATGTCACGCAACCAAATTATTGTGGTTTTCTTTTTTTTTTATACTGGTACAGTCTTGTAAAATTACAATTCCTAGTAAGTGGGGCATAAATTCTTAAGAGATCATGTAATTTTTATTCATGCCTCCCTATAATTTCTCGTTGCTTACTAGGGAATTTCATTTACTCTGAAGATCCAAAGAAACTGGTACACTGGCCTAATATCGCGTAGGGCCCCCACAAGCGCGCATAAGTGCTGCAACACGACGTATGGCATCCCTGATATGCTCAATAATGTTCACGTCTGGGGAGTTTGGTGGCCAGTGGAAGTGTTTAAGCTCAGAAGAGTGTTCCGGGAGCCATTCTGTAGCAATTCTTGACGTGTGGGGTGTCGCATTGTCCTTCTGGAATTGCCCAAGTCCGTCGGAATGCACTATGAACATAAATGAATGCAGGTACGTGTCACCCGCCAGAGTCATATCTAGACCTATCAAGGGGCCCACACCACTTCAACTGCACGCGCCCCTCACCACTGCAATGCCTCCACCAGCTTGGACAGATCCTGCTGACACCCAGGGTCCATAGATTGATGAGGTTGTCTCCATACCCGTATACGTTCACCCACCCGATACAATTTGGACCGAGCGAGGTGGCGCAGTGGTTAGCACACTGGACTCGCATTCGGGAGGACGACGGTTCAATCCCGCGTCCGGCCACCCTGATTTAGGTTTTCCGTGATTTCCCTAAATCGCTCCAGGCAAATGCCGGGATGGTTCCTTTGAAAGGGCACGGCCGACTTCCTTCCCCGTCCTTCCCTAATCCGATGAGACCGATGACCTCGTTGTTTGGTCTCCTCCCCCAAACAACCCAACCCAACAATTTGGAACGAGACTAGTGCGACCAGGCAACATGTTTCCAGTCATCAACAGTCCAATGTCGGTGCTGACGGGCCCAGGCGAGGCGTAAAGCTTTGTGTCGTACAGTCATCAAGGCTACACGAATGGACCTACGGCTCCGCAAGTCCATATATGTGATGTTTCGTTGAATGGTTCGCACGCTGACACTTGTTGATGGCCCAGCATTGAAATCTGCAGCAATTTGCGGAAGTTTTGCATTTCTGTCACGCTGAACGATCCTCTTCAGTCATCGTTCGTCCCTTTCTTGCAGGATCTTCTTCCGGCCGCGGTGACGTCGGACATTTGATGTTTTACTGGATTCCTGATATTCACGGAACACTCGTGAGATGGTCATACGGAAAATCCCGATTTCATTGCTACCTTGGAGACGCTATGTCCCACTGCTCGTGCGCTGACTTTAACAACACGTTCAAACTCACTTAAATCTTGATAACCTGCCATTATAGCAGCAGTAGCCGATCTAACAACTGCGCCAGACACTTTTCGTATATAGGCGTTGCCGACCGAAAATTTCTGTATTTGAATAAGCGTGTCTATACGAGTTTGTTTGGAGCTTCAGTGTATAATGACGGAAAAAAACCACCTCAACAAAGGAGTTGTGCACCGTTAACCAATCTGAAGGATGATGTCTATTCAGATTTCCCGCCAATGGCATAAGAGTGGCGCTAGTAGGTCCACTTAAACTAAACTAAACACTCCTCCCGAACAGGTCATGAAGGCACAACGGTACCGACCGGCCGCCGTGTCATCCTCAGCCCATAGGCGTCACTGGATACGGATATGGAGGGGCATGTGGTCAGCACACCGCTCTCCCGGCCGTATGTCAGTTTCGGAGACCGGAGCCGCTACTTCTCAACCAAGTAGCTCCTCAGTTTGCCTCACAAGGGGTGAGTGCTCCCCGTTTGCCAAAAGCGCTCGGTAGGCCGGATGGTCACCCATCCAAGTGCTAGCCCAGCCCTACAGCGCTTAACTTTGGTGATCTGACGGGAACCGGTGTTACCACTGCGGCAGGGCCGTTGGATGGTAGCTCCACTGCGAAGATGCAATCAGGTTTGCTGTAAATACACGCTGTAACGGTCGTGAGCGTCAGTTAACTTTCAGATTGGATGTGGTGAGTTGTTCTTAATGAAGTATGCCTTCAAGACGACAAAGATGCCATAATCAGCCCCTCACTGAGCTTGAACCAGGTCGAGTAATTGGGCTACGTGTAGCTGGATATTCCTTCTGCGATACTGCAGAAAGACGTGGCAGGAATGTAGCCACTGTACAAGACTGCTGGCTGCGGTTGTTACGGGAATGTACGGTCGCATCGTGTTTGGCGTATGGCTTTAACGCACCGTAGTGTATCGGTAGGAGAAATCTGAACAGCAGCTGGCAGCGCAGTGATACAACTAACTATTTACACTCCTGGAAATGGAAAAAAGAACACATTGACACCGGTGTGTCAGACCCACCATACTTGCTCCGGACACTGCGAGAGGGCTGTACAAGCAATGATCACACGCACGGCACAGCGGACACACCAGGAACGGCGGTGTTGGCCGTCGAATGGCGCTAGCTGCGCAGCATTTGTGCACCGCCGCCGTCAGTGTCAGCCAGTTTGCCGTGGCATACGGAGCTCCATCGCAGTCTTTAACACTGGTAGCATGCCGCGACAGCGTGGACGTGAACCGTATGTGCAGTTGACGGACTTTGAGCGAGGGCGTATAGTGGGCATGCGGGAGGCCGGGTGGACGTACCGCCGAATTGCTCAACACGTGGGGCGTGAGGTCTCCACAGTACATCGATGTTGTCGCCAGTGGTCGGCGGAAGGTGCACGTGCCCTGTCGGCCTGGGACCGGACCGCAGCGACGCACGGATGCACGCCAAGACCGTAGGATCCTACGCAGTGCCGTAGGGGACCGCACCGCCACTTCCCAGCAAATTAGGGACACTGTTGCTCCGGGGGTATCGGCGAGGACCATTCACAACCGTCTCCATGAAGCTGGGCTACGGTCCCGCACACCGTTAGGCCGTCTTCCGCTCTCGCCCCAACATCGTGCAGCCCGCCTCCAGTGGTGTCGCGACAGGCGTGAATGGAGGGACGAATGGAGACGTGTCGTCTTCAGCGATGAGAGTCGCTTCTGCCTTGGTGCCAATGATGGTCGTATGCGTGTTTGGCGCCGTGCAGGTGAGCGCCACAATCAGGACTGCATACGACCGAGGCGCACAGGGCCAACACCCGGCATCATGGTGTGGGGAGCGATCTCCTACACTGGCCGTACACCACTGGTGATCGTCGAGGGGACACTGAATAGTGCACGGTACATCCAAACCGTCATCGAACCCATCGTTCTACCATTCCTAGACCGGCAAGGGAACTTGCTGTTCCAACAGAACAATGCACGTCCGCATGTATCCCGTGCCACCCAACGTGCTCTAGAAGGTGTAAGTCAACTACCCTGGCCAGCAAGATCTCCGGATCTGTCCCCCATTGAGCATGTTTGGGACTGGATGAAGCGTCGTCTCACGCGGTCTGCACGTCCAGCACGAACGCTGGTCCAACTGAGGCGCCAGGTGGAAATGGCATGGCAAGCCGTTCCACAGGACTACATCCAGCATCTCTACGATCGTCTCCATGGGAGAATAGCAGCCTGCATTGCTGCGAAAGGTGGATATACACTGTACTAGTGCCGACATTGTGCATGCACTGTTGCCTGTGTCTATGTGCCTGTGGTTCTGTCAGTGTGATCATGTGATGTATCTGACCCCAGGAATGTGTCAATAAAGTTTCCCCTTCCTGGGACAATGAATTCACGGTGTTCTTATTTCAATTTCGAGGAGTGTATATAATAATTCTCAGGTTCAAAAATGGCTCTGAGCACTATGCGACTTAACTTCTGAGGTCATCAGTCGCCTAGAACTTAGAACTAATTAAACCTAACTGACCTATGGACATCACACACATCCATGCCCGAGGCAGGATTCGAACCTGCGACCGTAGCGGTCGGCTCCAGACTGCAGCGCCTAGAACCGCACGGCCACTCCGGCCGGCCAATTGTCAGGTCAACACTCTTTCTCTCAACACATGAAATCACACAGTGATGAATGAGGTATCGTCAGAATGGTCTTTCACTGGCTTCTGACTCCGCGCTACAACTTACTATTTGTGGAAAATTTTAACATAAAACATACTTTTAACTAACATAGGTAGAAGGGTATCATTGAGGCCTTCATACTTATAGTATTTTACGACGCTGATTTATTAACCATGAATAAATGACTCCCTTTTCATGTTACCTTATTATATCATTTTATTTGTTTCAAGTACTTAGTAACTGAATAGTCTGTGTACATCATTGTCATAGATAATTACCGTGACCTCTTCGGTAGTACATTATCTCTGCCCGTCCTTAAAGTTGGCTTCAAGAGTAACGAAATCAACAAATACTTTAGTTTGGCGTTTTCCAACACAGCAACGTTCACTCTTATCTCGCTGTTGTAACGCATCATGCTCTATAGAGTGTCGACATGTTGCCTTGGCCTGTTCGATCACAACACGTATCTCCAATTCGGCTCACATGGGACATCATCGGATGACAACTCCAGCGACATCCACAAACAGCATTAACCGTCCCTGTATTGACCGACCAAATGCAACAGATATGGGACTCCATGCCACAAACTGACATCCGACACCTGTATAATACATCGTATGCACGTTTGCATGCTTGAATTCAACGTTCTAGCGGTGACACCAGTTATTACTGTATCAGCATTTCACGTTTGAAATGACGTAACTCGCGCTTACATTAACCTCTGTTCCTGCAATGTTAGTCACACACTTACCTACACAAACGTATTCCTGAAACTTTGGCACTCAACATTAATTATTTTTTGGTATTGCCATATTTTCCAACCAGTGTGTGCACACTGTTCAAGAGAATTAAAGGATCTCTTTTTCAAAACCCCATAATTATTTCCTACTGCAATGCATGAGTCTAAGTATGAATTTTAGCTCAAACGTGCCTACGATCTTCCTTTGTAATACTGCAAAATCGTAGCGCCCTGTGACATCACTGTCAGTCTAGACGATGCTTCAAACAGCAAGATTTCAACACATGTGACAGAAAGGTGACAGCTCAGAAGTCCGTGTGAGGTGTAAGGTGATTTAATGATGTCACATTGGCACACAGTTTCACCAAAATTCTGCACAACGCCACTGTGGAACTGTCACACGATGGGAGGTCGTTGCACCCCCTCTTACCCTCATTTCACCCCTTCTTTTGACGCCTACGTAATGAAGGGTATAACCGCGACGCCCGTCGTTGAAATCAAGCGTTTTTATTATGTGAGAGGCCGAGTAAAATATTCAGACAAACGGCCGCTCAGAATCCACCACTTCCCTGGAGGCGTTGATTCCCACACATTTTGCAGTAGAAAAAAAAAAAGTGTCCGCAGCTCGTGGTCTTGCGATAGCGTTCTCGCTTTCCGCGCACGGGGTCCCGGGTTCGATTCTTGGCGGGATCAGGGATTTTCTCTGCCTCGAGATGACTGGGTGTTGTGTGTCTTTCATAACCATTTCATCATCATTGACTCGCAAGTCGCCGACGTGGCGTCAGCTAAAAAGGACTTGCAATTTCGGCGGCCCAACAACCCGCATGGCGTCTTCCGGCCAACAATGCCGTACGATCATTTCATTTCATTGCCGTAGAAAATGACAGTTCATAGCTTGTTGAGCAACAGCTTTTTTATTCTTTATTGAGTTTCTATTCCCCCCCCCCCCCCCCCCCCCCGAAGGTGGCGGGCTGGCAGCAGCTTAGCACGCCGCTTTTCAGCCTACAGAATTTGTTTTAAGACGATGAAGAGAATAAATAATAAAAGCTGGTGATAAAATCGGGACTTAAATGGTAAAATTGCGGAAAATTGTGGAACTTAAAACATAAAACAAAGGGTTGATGATGGTAATAAAATACAAAGGAAGCAGAAAAATAATAGACAGACAAGTAGAAAACACGGCGACAGTCTGGTTTCTGTTCGCAAGAGATATAAAATTCACATCCAGCGACAGCACGATTTCTGTTCGCAACACTTTGGAAAGACGCACAACACTGAACACTCACTTGAACACTGCACTAAAAAGTTGGCACAAAATTGACATACCACAGCCGAGGGCAGACGATGGGAAAGAAAAGGGGGGAAGGAGAGGATAAAACGAAGTGGGGGGGAGGGGGAAGGAGCCGATGGACAACGAGTACCCATAAGAGGGGGGAGGGGCTGGGTAGACGCCACATGGAGTGGGGAAAGGCAGAGGAGGGGAATGCAAAAGGACTCGGGAGGGGGGGGGGAAATAGGGTGGCAGAGAGAGGTTAGGTGGGGAGAAAACAGGATGGGAGGGGGGGGGCAGAGGGAGCCCAGGGGAAAGCTGAGCAACAGCACAACGTTCCTAACAAGGACATCACGGGCCACAAACCCCTCTGAGCAGGTCTACTAACTAGGTGTGTTGCATACTACCTACCCCAATGAAGTTGTGTCGTGAGTTTCGCCCGATAAATTTATAGAATGAATTTCAACAGGAGAGCCTTGCGAATAAGTGGGTCTAAACGGAGAACGATATTTTAGAAGTTAGTGAGGAACTTCAGTTTTTCTGAGTCCATCCCCTTTCATACGGAGCAGATGACAGAATTACAGCCAACACACAAGGCGTACTCACGCCCTAGAGTACCTACATGCTGCCAACGGTCGGGGGCACAACGAGTACAAAACGACACCTTGTGTCACCGGGAAGAGTTTTAAATATCCTATATATTTCTAAATTCTCATCAGAATTGTAATCAGTCAGACTCCTAACTCTGAATGCTGTGTATTCGACACTAACACTCGTTGTTTTCCAGTATTTCCTAACCTCAACCCATCGCACTCTTACGCGTGAAATATCATCGGAACTGTCATCACAAAAATTGTTGATCTGACACTAAGTTTAACTCTTTACGATTATTACTGTCGGTCGTTCCTTCCCAATTTCTAACCATACGCCCAGGAGGGGAAAGACGCCAAGACTTTTGCCAGTCAGCCAAGGTACATGAATAATCGAATTCTACAATGGTATCGAGTCTTCGATCACTTTTGTAGGTCATCATCTTACATCTGTAACTGACAGCGTTGCGTTTCACCAGATGTACACGAACGCTGATATTTCTTCAGAGGTGTATTTCTTGAGGGATAAAATATTTTTCCACCTTTGTGTGGTTAAAGTTTTGAACGTAATATTTTTTTTCATTCAGTTTTTCAGTATCATCCGATTTTGATACATCGCAAGAATCGAGCGCTTGCTAAAATATCCAGCTCAACAAGAAATAATGTTGGTATACCCATGTCATACAGTATACAGGGTGGATGAAATAAAACTGGCCCAGAAACCTTTCATGCATCTTAAGATACGCAACCCAAATTATGCCATCTGCACCTGGGGCTGATGATTTAAACTGGATTACTTACAGGCTGTCAATTACTAAACTATACCAAAAAACATAAATTAGCTAAAAACTACGGCGTGCACACACATTATTCAACATGTAAACGTCACTAGAGATATTCGGATTTAGCTTACGACCTGTTAGATATGTCTGCCACCATTGGTAATGATGTGGAGCAGACGAATTGCGAAATTCTGCATGACCCGCTGAAGTGTCGGATCATCGATGCTGTCGATGGCTTCCTGAATGGCTGTTTCCAGCTCAGAAATGTTTTTGCAGTTATTGCTGTACACGTTGTCTTTAATACAACCTCAAAAAAAAAAAAAAGGAGTCGCACGTGTTCAGATCCGGAGATTATGGCGGCCAGTCGAGGCCCATGCCAGTGGCCTCTGGGTATCCCAGAGCCAGAATGCGGCCCCCAAAGGGCTCCTCCAGAACATCAAACACTCTCCTGCTTCGATGGGGCGAGCTCCGTCCTGCATAAACCACCTCTTATCGAGATCAGAGTCACTCTGCGTAATGGGGATGAAATAATCTTCCAAAACCTTTTCGGCAGTCATCGTGCCGTCAAGGAATAGCGCACTGATTATTCTGTGACTGGACATTGCACTCCACACAGTTATCCACTGAGGATGAAGAGACTTCTTTATCGCGGAATGCGGATTCTCAGTCCCCGAAATGCGCCAGTTTTGCGTATTGAGGAATCCATCCGAATGAAACTGGGCTTCGTGACTAAACCGAACAATAATTTCATACTAATTCCCATCATGTCCATCGGTCAACTGTGCGGTTTGAATGTCCTAACGCAAATCGTTCAGAAGTTCTGACGATTTTATTGCATATAGTTCAATAATTGTCATCATGCACCTTAAGGTGAATGATGCATGAAATGTTTTCTGAGCCAGTTTTATTTTGTCCAGCCTGTAGTAGTGAATTATAAGATAAAGAAAAATACTATTTGAAAATTAAAAATACGCAAAGGTGCCAGATTGTTTTTAATTTAAGAATTGTGCTGCAGTAGTGCACATATACTCAGATAATTTCGTAATATGTGTATTTTGTTTGGGATGTACTTCTAAATTTATCATCATGCATTTTGTAAAAAGTATCTCTAAAGATGCTTAAAGGTAAGTGTCAGTAGCCACTATTAATGCAGACGCAGCATATAAGGCATGAATCTACAACTGTGAAATGTTTTCTACACGCTACCAACGAGCTCACTCGTGTGCAATATATATTGAGAGCATGCACTCGTGGTCAAATGGCTTACAGATAGCTGCTGTGTTGCAGGTAGAGCGCTGCTATCGCCACAGTAAATGGAAGAGTCACGTGCTTGGTACATCGTCATACCTTGTACTGTCCGCCAACGTAACGAACGATGTCCAAACACGCGATTCCAGATCGTTTGGTCGCGGCCAATTCACGGATGCATAACGCACCGGACACACCGCCGTTTAGTACCAACTTGGATTTTCACAAACCATACTGCCAAGTGTGTGCCTTGTGTACCATGCCATCACCTCGCTATGGGGTGCACAAACCACCATCATGTTCGTGTACCTCTGCTCTGCACAAATGTATTAGGACACAAACGTTAGCAAAAGCGCATGAAATTCGCCAGTTCAAAGGAAGAAAACCGATCACTTGGGCTGACTAATCGTGGTACTTGGCAATGTCAGCGTCCGAGTACGTCGAAAGCAAGTCAAGGTGATGTCTCTTTCTTGCCAACTAGAGCCACCCACAGGCAGGGTGTGGAGATATTCTTTTGTTTAATTGGCATGGAAAGGGGAGTATATTACGTCTAACTCGTTTCTTACAGACAAACTGTACTGTAACATACTCTCAAATCACGTGTGTCTTTTCTTTTTCAAATATAATGGATCATTCTATCGCTTCTTTCAATAGTGTCACAGTGAGTTACGACCATTAACACAGTAGTCATATAGCTCAGGGAAAACACAACGATGGCCTCAAACGAAATTATTTTCATGTATTATTTAACCTCGTTTCACACAGA
The DNA here is from genome assembly GCF_023864275.1 of Schistocerca cancellata. Lineage (NCBI taxonomy): Eukaryota > Metazoa > Arthropoda > Insecta > Orthoptera > Acrididae > Schistocerca > Schistocerca cancellata. Next base: position 811,886,117 of record NC_064628.1, read on the forward strand.
AGGCATCAATAACGAGTTCCGTCCTCTTAGCAACCCATAGACGATCTCCTTATTAAGAAAGAAAAAGGCGATGTAGAAAAATAGTAGGAAAGTTTACTACTAAATGTAACATCTATACACAATGCTACATGTAGGGTGTTGCACGCAGTTGTGTACACGTATCATATCCAACTATCCAACTGCTCATAGCCGGCGGGTGTGACCGAACGGTTCTAGGCGCTTCAGCCTGGAACTGCGCGACCGCTACGATCGCAGGTTCGAATTCTTCCTCGGGCATGAATGTGTGTGATGTCCTTAGGTTAGTTAGGTTTAAGTAGTTCTAAGTTCTACGGGACTGAGGACCTCAGATGTTAAGTCCCAGTCGGCCGCTGTGGTCTAGCGGTTCTAGGCGCTCAGTCCGGAGTCGCGCGACTGCTACGGTCGCAGGTTCGAATCCTGCTTCGGGCATGGATGTGTGTGATGTCCTTAGGTTACTTAGGTTTAAGTAGTTCTAAGTTCTAGGGGACTGCTGACCATAGATGTTAAGTCCCATAGTGCTCAGAGCCATTTTTTTTTTTTGCCAACAATTTTTAATGTCTGGCTCGATATAATTCATACGTTTTTCTGTACCGTAAAGAGGAGATCGTCCTCAGCTAAGCATGTTAATTCTTAGCGTAAAAACTGGATCTAGCCATTATGATTACTTCAGATAGTGCTCCTGTCTTCAGTATGTGTGACTACCGTCGAATCATTTAATGAAGTGAGTGTGTTTGTACGAATTAATGTGCGAATTAACATATTTATTTAGTCATTATTGCTTGTTCCGAAGTTGTATTGTTTCTATGTGCACTGATGAATATTGTATTGTCTCAGCACGTCTGCAGACTATTTTGTATAATTTTATAGCGCCAGATATGTTGGTGCGTCAATCGAAACTGATTCACGGATTGCATCTGAGCAGTGGTTATAAACACTCCATTATCTTCAGCACTGTTAAGAGGCAGATTTTGAGCATACGCAGATTTTTTCATAACTTAGAGGCCGATGCCGCAAGTATAGTATTAGATGTACTTTTATTACATTTCGCCATGACAGTCTGTTTCAAGGACGTTAACAGATCAGGTTCACACTTGTTGTTGTTGTAGTCTTCAGTCCTGAGACTGGTTTAATGCAGCTCTCCATGCTACTCTATCCTGTGCAAGCTCCTATATCTTCCAGTACTTACTGCAACCTGCATCCTTCTGAATCTGCTTAGTGTATTCATCTGTTTGTCTCGGTTCACACTTAAGACTGAATTTTTCCTGTGTCCGTAGTGTTACTGAGACGGTCCAGTATTGTTACCGGAGATTACGGCACGCTTAGATGAACGAAAATATCGTATCAATAATCACAGTTTGCAATCCTCGTGGCGATGATGACGATGACGATGCAAATGAAAATGATTAGGGGAGAGTCCTACAGTACCGACCATGGTAGTTCTCCTTTCAAGTACAAGGTAGCAGTACATACACTGAGTGAGCTGAAGAATGCTATGTTCCCACTCCTGATACGTCGGGAATTTTGTCCTGCGTTCAGTTATTTGTGAGTCGTGGGCGTTTAACGTAGTTTGAGTGAGAACAGCGCGCAGGAAGTTAGATTCACGACTGTGGTACGCGTTTATGAGGTGAATAATTGAATTTAGTTCTACATTTGTTTTAACTGTATTGTTTAAGTATACTGTAGCCGTAAGACTTTCAAGAACTGGTGCATTAAACAATACGCAATCGCTATCTATTCCATTGGGTGATCGTCGTACAGTACCGGCCAGCCAGTTGTCTTCCAGTACCGTCAAGTCAGAAAGTTAGGTGGAAAATAATAAGTCTTTCTCTTCACTTCTCAGAATGAATTGGTTGATAATAAGGGGAAAATGAAAGGAAAATGTACTGAAGGGAATGTGAGACTGGCAATAAATGAAGTAATCGGGGAAAACGACAGGAAGGCAGAAAGCAGAGAAAATAAAGTCAGAAAGAGACTTGAAAGTCAGTCAAGCGCTCAGTAGAGAAAGGTCGGGTGCATCTAGCAGAAGCAAAGAAGTAAGTAGTTCAAATAGTGATGCAAAAAATAGGAAGCGTCAGAAGAAGCTGGAATTTGGTGGAGACACTAACAAACGGACGAGAGCACAATAAGCGTATTATGCAGTGAGTTGTTTGTATTTTGTTAATGATCATTGCAATAAGTGAACAATGTTTTTTTTAATTACTCGTTTTTGTTCATATAATAATTTCTTTAACGGTTTTCGTTACTTTTGTAGTGTTATTTATGAATAATGCCTGAAAATCTTCCTGTAGAGGCAATGAACGGTACTGGGAGATAATTTTTCTACTGGATGAAAAACCATCTGATTTCACTTCTACATGACGTGTCACTTTTGTAAAATTTCGGTGAAATAATACATATACAGGGCGAGTCACCTAACATTACCGCTGGATATATTTCGTAAACCACATCAAATACTGACGAATCGTTTCCACAGACCGAACGTGAGGAGAGGGGCTAGTGTAATTGGTTAATACAAACCATAAAAAAATGCACAGAAGTACGTTTTTTAACACAAACCTACGTTTTTTTAAATGGAACCCCGTTAGTTTTGTTAGCACATCTGAACATATAAACAAATACGTAATCAGTGCCGTTTGTTGCATTGTAAAATGTTAATTACATCCGGAGATATTGTAACATAAAGTTGACGCTTGAGTACCACTCCTCCGCTGTTCGATCGTGTGTATCGGAGAGCACCGAATTACGTAGGGATCCAAAGGGAACGGTGATGGACCTTAGAGACTGGAACAGCACATTACGTCCACATACTAACACATTTTTATTGGTCTTTTTCACTGACGCATATGTACATTACCATGAGGGGTGAGGTACACGTACACACGTGGTTTCCGTTTTCAATTACGGAGTGGAATATAGTGTATCCCGACATGTCAGGCCAATAGATGTTCAATGTGGTGGTCATCATTTGCTGCACGCAATTGCAATCTCTGGCGTAATGAATGTCGTACACGCCGCAGTACATCTGGTGTAATGTCGCCGCAGGCTGCCACAATACGTTGTTTCATATCCTCTGGGGCTTTAGGCACATCACGGTACACATTCTCTTTTAACGTACCCCACAGAAAGAAGTCCAGAGGTGTAAGATCAGGAGAACGGGCTGCCAATTTATGCGTTCTCCACGTCCTATGAAACGCCCGTCGCACATCCTGTCAAGGGTCAGCCTAGTGTTAATTGCGGAATGTGCAGGTGCACCATCATGCTGATACCACATACGTCGACGCGTTTCCAGTGGGACATTTTCGAGCAACGTTGGCAGATCATTCTGTAGAAACGCGATCTATCTTGCAGCTGTCTGTTACAACACGCAACTGAACGTCGGAGGTTTCAAGCGTCAACTTTAGGTTACAGTATCTCCGGATGTAATTAACATTTTACAATGCAACAAACGGCACTGATTATGTATTTGTTTATATGTTCAGATGTGCTAACAAAACTAACGTGGTTCCATTTTAAAAAAAGTAGGTTTGTGTTAAAAAACATACTTCCGTGCATTTTTGTATGGTTTGTATTAAACACTTACACTAGCCCCTCTCCTCACGTTCGGTCTGTGGAATCGGTTCGTCAGTATTTGATGTGGTTTACGAAATATATCCAGCGATAACGTTAGGTTACTCACCCTGTATATCCATAAAGCATTAGTTAAAGTAGGAGATTAGCATACTGTATAAAATTCCAAATTTTTTTAATATTTCACGTTTTACAATTGAAAATGTTAAGGAGACCGGTACTTTAGGAGTCTCCCCTATCATGACGACGAAGGTTTCTGGGGCAGCATCGGCATGGTTATCAACGCCCTTGTATAACTTGAATTAAATAATTAGTGGAAGAAAAGTCTTTTCTCGTTGGCATGGATGATGGCACATGAACACATGTTAGAGACTTGAGAGACTGTAAATGACAACACAGACAGTTGTTGCTTACTAATATATTTAAACGAATTACAAAAATTACGCATGGAAGCGTCTATGTCTACATGCACGTTCATGCCCTTTTCTCCCGCATCCACAATATTATAATATAGACATGACATAAATTCTAAAGAGAACGAAATTCAGGTGAAAAAGTGCAAAAGTACATGTGGCATGTAGGGAAAATCTCAAATACTATGAGAACAAGTGATAGTTAAAGAAACTTCCTGGCAGATTAAAACTGTGTGCCGGAACGAGACTCGAACTCAGGCCTTTGCCTATCGCGGGCAAGTGCTCTACCATCTGCGCTACCCAAGCACGACTCACGCCCCGTCCTCAAAGATTTACTTCTGCCAGTACCTCGTCTCCTACCTTCCGAACTTAACAGAAGCTCTCCTGCGAACCTGCCCCGAGTTCGAGTCTCGGTCCGGCACACAGTTTTAATCTGCCAGTAAGTTCCGTATCAGCGCACACTCCGCTGCAGAATGAAAATCTCATTCTGCAAGTGATAGTTGTTTAACGGTTCAATTCAGGGGTGTTAAAAGCACTTAAATAAAAACCTAAGTCGCATTGTAGAATGTATTTTAAAAGAGAAGTGAACACGATCTGAAAATGTAGAACTATCACTTAGATAATTGTGGATCACTAGACTAATTAATGATAAGCGTGGCAAAGATGCAACTGCTTAAAATAATAGCCCTAGTAATTTCAGCCAGAGTCTGGACAACAAACAATACTGGAGGTAACATTTTCCGCACTCGTCGATTTAATCATCTCAATACATAGTCATCTGCAGCACTATGGGGCATAGAGAAATTACAATTTCGAGCTTAAGCCTTTACATTTTACAGGAGATCAGAAATTCCTTATTTCTCCCGCACGAGCTCATCGGCTATGGCACAATGCCGAACCAGACTGCAACGGCAATCGTCTACAGAGGTTCACTAGACCGGAGATCCATACTTCTTCACCTCAAAACTAGAAAAGCGGCCAAACTACAGTAATACCAAATGCAAAGTGGTAAGTCACTGGACCGGTGCAACGCATCCGTAGTACTCGGAGTTCTTCGCCGTCGGCCTTCCATTGACATCTAACTCAGAGGATTAACCTCGCGCAGCACCAACACTGAGATGACTCAGTTTCTGGTTGCTTTGGAGATCACGGTACACACAAACTATCCCCAGTATTACATACTCATTCTCGTTTTGAATTGAAATAACAACGACTTCCAATTTCATGAGTATAAACGGAATGTTACCATTGCAGTCTCGATCAATGTTTTGAAGAGAAAAATATGAATACTTTTTTAAATTAGATAGCCGCGCAGTTACAAGTGCGGTAGCATTTACTTACAGTGCAATAGGCTTGTGACAGTCCAAGAGCTCCACCGCTACCGCTACCGCTACTGACCTATAAATAGTAAACAAAAGAAATAAATACTACAATGATGATACAGTTACATACAGATATTAGATTGATAAATATATGACAATTAAGATCACTGTAGAACATGGTTAACATTGAGTGATTTGTGTCTATACATTTTGAGAGAAAATTTTCACTTTCCATTTTACCAATAAGTACACTGGTGTCTACTTCTTTATAGTGCCAACGTGTCTACAACGTTCTAGCAAATCGAGTCCTTTGACTACATGCCAACGTGTCTATAGCATTCTAGCAAATCCATTCCTTTGACTACATGATGGAATACCATGAGATATTTGTTTATGTTCATGAATAAGTGATCTTTATTACGTATGTGAGAGGCTTTTGCAGATTGTGTGTTGTCTTCTTGGCTATTCGAATTAATGTCTTCACCATATTTTACTCTAAAGTTTGTCATATGCGTTAATAGAAACATTTCTACACGTTATTTTGAAACTGAATGCTTATTAAAATCGGTCTAGATTTACACCAAATGTAAAATACTGAAAATGCTGTGACTTATATGTTTTCAACGAGCGTACTTGCGGTTTTTTCGTTTTATTATGAGGAAACAAAAATAAAATTCTTTGTTCAGGCACCACACATTGCCGATCCACTGTTAAAACCGAAAGTGTCAGTTACCTGAAAATTGGATTTATATTGCCAACTGCGTCGTATCTAGCATATTAAATAGTGACTAAATCGTGACCTACTATAAGAGAAATATAATTCCAGTACGTCTTCATTGCGTATTTTTATCTAGGCAGTGTGGTGTTGTCAACGTGGGAACATCATACAAATTCAAGCTCGTGTGGTGTTGTCAACGTGGGAACATCATACAAATTCAAGCTCGTGTACTGTCTTACGCCACTCGTTCTCCCAGCACATCATTTGCACATGGTACAGGGAATGAGGACTGTGAAGTATTACGGGAAATAACACCAGTCACATTCCCTAAGACAAAGTGTAATCTAGTCTATACTGACATAATTTACACATGATTCTAGGAGGGAAACAGAACGGAACAGAAAGGTTACTGTGCAATGCCTTGTCGACCACCAATTTGTTAGTGACGCAGTTAAGTTCGGAATCGATAAGAGTATGGAACGAAATAGGCCACATTCTTTCAAAGAAATCATTCAGAGATTCGCAACTTAGAGAAATCACGCAAAGTCTTGACTTCAGGACCTTGACCTGAATCCGAGTTCACTACCCGGTAAGAGAAGTGCGTCTCGGTTCAGTCTGTACTCTTCTAGGAATTCACCTAGAACAGTACAGACTGTCAACCAATTCAGAGCAAACCTAACAAAATACACTGACGGAAAAAAAACCTCAGCGAGGAGGAGTCGTGCGACATAAACGAAAGTTGGTAGGCGTGTTCCTACATCTCAGAGATGATGTCTATTCAATTTTGCCGCCAATCGCACAAGGGTGGTACTAGAAGCGCCACTATGAGGATGTAAATAGGGTTTACTTTAAAAATACAGTCGTGAGTGTTAGTTATCTATGAGATTGGACGCTGTGAGTTGATGTTAGCCAAGAATGCCTTTAAGGCGACAAAGACGCCATTATCAACATCTCACTGAGTTTGAATGGAGTCGTGTAATAGGGCTACCAGAATCTGTGTGTTCCTTTCACAATTTTACTGAAAAACTTGTCAGGAATGTAGCCACTGTAGATGACTGCTGTCAGCGGTGGTCACGAGACGATGGTATCAAGAAGACCGAGCTCCAGATAGCTGCGTGGCACTACTGAGAGAGATGACCATCGTGTTCGGCCTATGGCTGTGACGCATCGTTCTTCATCTGCAGGAGAAATTTAACCAGCATTTGGCAATACAATGGCACAAATAACTGCTAAAAATCGGCAATTTGAAGGACAGCTCCGAACCAGACGTACTGTAGCGTGCGTTCCACTGACCCTAAACACTCTTGCCAATTTCAGCGATGTTATGCGAGATTTCGTTGGAGAGTAAGGTGGAGGTACGGTGCGAGGCACACTAGATCTATAATTGGAGTTATCGTCTGGGGTGCGATTTTGTATGACAGCAGAGGCACTCTTATGTTTATCCCAAACAACCCGACTGCAAATTTATGTCTCTCTGGTGATTCGATTTGTTGTGCTGCCGTCCATGAACAGTATTCCAGGGATGTTTTCCAGCAGGATAACGATCGCCCACATACCGCTGTTATAACCCAACATGGTCTACAAAGTACTGACATGTTGTCTTGGCCTGCTCGATTACCAGTTCTGTCTCCAGTCGAGCACATATGGGGCATCATCGGACGAGAACTCCAACGTCATCCACAAACAGCATTAAGCGTCGCTCTATTGACCGACCAAATGCAACAGGCATGGAACTCCATCCCAAAAACTGACATCCGACACCTGAACAACACGACGCATGCACGTTTTCATACATGCTTTCTGCATTCTGGCTGTTACACCGGTTATTAACATATCAGTATTTCACGTTTGCAAGTGCTTAACATCCGCTTACATTAACTTGTGATCTTGCAGGGTTAATCATTTAACCTGCACAAACATAATTTCGGAATTTCGTTACTCTACATTAAATATTTTTTGGTGTTGCGAATTTTTTTTCCTTCACTGTCGTCGGGTGGATGTCACTATGAAAGGTTGCAATACTCCTCATTTGTGAAAATTCTTGCAATGTATACCTCGTCATTGTTAGTATTTTCTTTTTATTCTGCCACACCAGTGTTAGGTCTGGGGCCTGTTCCAATCTCACCATTTCCTCAGTCTTCCCACATTTCTCCTACCCAGTTTTCATATTATATTGTTAGTTTTGGAAATTTTTGTTGCGGCATACGAACTACATGTTCTTTCCATTTTTCTTTGTACTGTATTTCATTTTATGTTATTGCTACTTCGTTTCTAATTTTGTCTTCCCTAGTGCAGCCTTTCACAGGGCTTACAAAATTTCTTATCTGATGCGTCCAGATTTCTTAAATTTTTGATTCTGAGCGTCCAACTTTTCGCGCTATATAAGAAAGTGAGGACTGCCATAACTTTATTTTCTTGTGTTTCTTTTCATGCTTTATCCTTTCACTTTCTCCTTATGTCACACATACGCTAATAGGTACTAGCTTTTTTCTGTATATCCATATCTTGTTCGTATGATATGTTACATCCTACGAGTTGAAAATGGGCTACATGTCCTTTCGGTTCATTATTGAGGACTATTTTTGTACCTACTTGATGAATACACAGAAAGTCATGGTTTTAGTTTCATTTATACAGGGTGATTGTTTGTGCCATGTATAAACTCTAGGGACTGATCGACGAGAAGGATCTAATCAACTTATGTCCGAAAAGGTTGTATCAGGAGACCTATCCCCGCCGACAGCAACCATAGCATTCAGTGTTTGCAACCGTGTTTCGCCGGTTTGTCTGAGACAGGATCGTTTCAGGAAGCAGGACGAAATCATGGAGGACGTAGACGAAATGTTTGGACAAGAATCTTGGATGAAAATGTAATTAACACTGTGGAATGCGACCGCCGTGTCAGTACCAGGCAGTTGGCTCGCCAGTCCAGGTTAAGCTAGACGACCATATGGAACATTCTCCTTGACAACTGTTTCTGCGCTTGTCACTTACAGCGTGTGCAGGTCTTACTAGCGACAGAATTTCCACATCGGGAGCAGTTTTGTCACTGGTTTCTTCATAAGGCAACCATGATTTCGGGATTTGTGTTATCTACCCTATTCACAGATGAGGCAACCTTTCCGCGGGGTGGTATCTTCAACTTTCATATCAGTCATCTGAGTGAGAGCACACAGAACCCCCGTGGTATGGTGGCAACGAATCATCAGCATCGGTACAGCCGGAATGTGTGGACTGGGATAAATGGCGACCTGTTTTGGGACCAGTCTTCCTTCCTCGTCGCCGCCGGCCGTGGTGGCCAAGCGGTTAAAGGCGCAACAGTCTGGAACCGCGCGACCGCTACGGTCGCAGGTTCGAATCCTGCCTCGGGCATGGATGTGTATGATGTCCTTAGGTTAGTTAGGTTTAAGTAGTTCTACGTTCTAGGGGACTGATGACCTTAGAAGTTAAGTCCCATAGTGCTCCGAGCCATTTGAACCATTTTCCTCGTCGCCTAACAGGCTGGAAGTATCGAAAGTTTTTTGCAGGTGACTTGACCTCACCTGCTGGAAGAAGTGCCACTGATGATTCGAAGGGTTATGTGGCTGCTGCATGATGGTGCTCCAGCCCACTTCGCCGTTAACGTCCTGACGCATCTCAATCGTGTCTTCCCTGGTCAGTGGATCGGACGAGGGCGTCCAGTTGCGTGGCCTACTCGTACACCGGATCTCAACCCGTGCGATTTCTGGTTATGGGGCCACCTCTAAAAGTATCGTGTATGCAGAGGCCATTCCAGATGTGGGGACGATGGAGCTGCAAACTCGTGCTGCCTTTGACGCTGTTCGGATGCAGCCGGTCCGATACGAACGTGAGACAGAGCATGCTACGGTGCGTACACGCATGTGTTGAGGCACATGAAAACCATTTTCAACACATACTGTAACTATGGCTGCATGGTACAGCGCGTATTAGAACACAGTCTCTGTAACGGTGTGTGACTGATAAAATGGTCTCTAGCATGGTAACCATGCATTTCCGGACATAAGTTCATTAGACCTCTCCTGTTTCTTACCCTCTCATCGATCAGTCCCTGGAGCTGGTACATGGTGGGAAAAAAAATCACCTTGTAGATATAATCAGTTTGTCCGCAGCTCGTGGTCGTGCGGTAGCGTTCTCGCTTCCCACGCCCGAGTTCCCGGGTTCGATTCCCGGCGGGGTTAGGGATTTTCTCTGCCTCGTGATGACTGTGTGTTCTGTGCTGTCCTTAGGTTAGTTAGGTTTAAGTAGTTCTAAGTTCTAGGGAACTGATGACAATGGATGTTAAGTCCCATAGTGCTCAGAGCCATTTGAACCATTTTTTATAATCAGTTTGTATCTTTCACTTATCTCATTTTATATATGATGACTTTGTCACCCACGAAAAGCATCATGTTAATACGTTTCTTCCTGCCTGTTTTTATGCCTGATGGTGTTCTCTTTCTTTTCCATTCTCTCATCATGTCATCTATACACTGAGTAAAGTTGGTGAAAAGCTACACGTTTGTTTTACTCGTTGATTTGTTTGTGTTTCATGTGTTCCATCTTTATCGGTGTCAGTTATAATCCTGGTATTCATATACAGCAGATTCCCGAAGCAATGTATCATTCACAGACGTTCGCACTGACGCACAATTCAAAAAAGGGTAGAATTTAACGTGGGAACTCATAGCATATGGTGAATTATGAAAAAGCATTAAACAGAATGCACAGAGACAAGCTATTTGCTACAATGGGAAAAAGAGGAATCCGTAAACATCTGGTCAAAGCCAGGCGAGGCATCCTGCACGTCTGATCTAAGTCTCACCGATTCATTACCTTCGGTTTATAGCGACAACGACAGCTGCATGCACATTTTACCGGTAGGTGGTGTCGCGCCGCTATATCGCTGTTCACGTTGATCTACTAGGCCGACATGGTTCAAACACTAATCATTTCTGCGGAACATACCAGTACGGGCGCTGATGACCGAGCAGATGAGCGTTCCACAAACCAAAGCATCAGAACATACCGATATACGTGTTCTTTGAGTATGAACTCCCTACCTCTAGTCCACGCCGGCACGGTAGCTCAGCGTGTTCGGTCAGAGGCTTAGCTGCCGTCTGCAATAAAAAAACTGAGTGAAGGATCAACGATGAACTTGAACAGGTGTCATGGGACGTCCGCGTCGAACACATGCAACGAACAATAACGAACAATATGAGATCAGAAAAAAGAAAAAAAAAGAGGGGGTAGCGTTGCTGGATCACGGGGACCCGGGTTCGATATACGGCCAGGTTGGGGATTTTCTCTGCCCGGAGACAGGGTGTTTGCGTTGCCCTCATCATTTCATCATCATCATCATCATCATCATCATCATTTGTGGGAGCGACTAGATTGTATTGTGAAAAGGAAATGGACTGTGTAAAAATTGGACTTTTTACGGGCGCTGACGACCGCGCAGTTGAGCGCCCCACAAACCAAGCATCATCATCATCATCGTCATCATCATCATCATCATCCCTGTCTCTAATCGATCAACGTGTTCTGTTTCTTTCTGAACTTAAGTGTAGCATTTTTAATTCTAAGAGAATTTCTTCGTCGACATAAAAGTTTTCTGGGTTTGGTACCGCGTCATAATGTAAAAACTACTGCTGCTATAGAAAAGCCAACGTTTCGGCCACGATTGCAGCGGCCTTCTTCTGGGTCTAATTAGACCCAGAAGAAGGCCGCTGCAATCGTGGCCGAAACGTTGGCTTTTCTATAGCAGCAGTAGTTTTTACATTATGACGCGGTACCAAACCCAGAAAACTTTTATGTCGACTGACTCTGACCGCGGAAGCCTACGCAATTATAATTTCTTCGTGTTTAGTCAGTTCACTCTTCATTCCATCGAGGTGGAAGAGGAGGAAGAGGAGGAGGAAGAGGAAGAGGAGGAGGAGATTAGTGTTTAATGTCGCGTCGACAACGAGGTCATTAGAGACGGAGCGCAAGCTCGGATTAGCGAAGGATGGGCAAGGATATCGGTCGCACCCTTTCAAAGGAACCATCCCGGCATTTTCGTGAAGCGAGTTAGGGAAATCACGGAAACCCTAAATCATGATGCCCGGACGCGGGTAACACATCTCCTGGAGAATTTCGGTTTTTCACTTCTTTTTTAGAAGTGTCCTCAGTTCTATCAGCTCTATAAAATCAATTCCTTGCAGTTGTTCCTTATTATTTGCTTCTTTGTTTCCGTAGCTGTACCACAATCTTTTATAACGTGTAATACAATTAGAAGTTTGTATTAAATTTAGATTTACAGTGTCTCTTCTTTGCTAATGACATTACTCTTTTTCGCCTGTCCGTCGTTCTTAGACAACGTAGTCGTTACAAAACGCGCAGTTAGTGTTTTATAGGATTCTCAAACTTCCTGTACGCAACTGTAAAACTAACTAGGCCTTTGAAAAGCAGCTATTCATTTTCTGCTGACTGAACTTTGCCCTTAATAATCGTTCAGAATTTGAAAACTATAGTAGGCTTCATAAATATACCCCATGCAATAAAATGATCAACACTATGTACAACTTAACCTAAATCTGGCACATAAGAGACTGTTTCTACATTCATAGAATTACTCGACCACCTCTACAGTCAATGAAACGCACTGATATACTGTACGAAAGTGTGTGTGTGTGTGTGTGTGTGTGTGTGTGTGTGTGTGTGTGTGTGTGTGTGTGTGTGTGTGTGCGCAGAGGGGGGGGGGGAGGAGGACGTGCATACATGTCTTATAGGTTAATATCCAGAAATTATGCATTATAGAAACAGAATTTAAGTAAGTCAAGGAAATGCCCAGCATGCATCAATAATACGAGTGTTACTGAAAAAGGGGTCTCATTTCTATAAACACTTTAAATGAAGATGACATGTGGAACATCAATATGAATAATGCACGGTCGTTACATGGCAGACAGACCATTTTCAGAGAAAAACGCGAATTGTAATTTGTGAGAGATTTATCGCAGTACACGCCTCAGCCTCGCGGAAGTTCTAACTCATATGAAATGTATGGCTGTGAAACAATAACGCTGATAATGGCATGAAATGCTTTGTTAAACTTCCGAAGCTCACGTATCAGTTGACAATGCTCATTTGCGCATAATGGACGACGGACCTATAAAAACGTCAAATTCACGGCATTAGACAGATCCGAATGTTCATTCACACTGGACAGCTGGGTTGATAACGCAAATATGGGGTGTAAACGTTAAAAACGTTGGCTCCATAAAAATCAGGCATCGATGTCTTCGTTGCGTGGTATAATACTGGCCGACAAGGATTTTCGTACATGCTGACAGAACAGTTCTGGTGATAGCGGTAACAGCGTATGGGAACTGTGTGTACACTCGTTATAATTACAGACTCTCTACATTTCAAAGTCTAAGTGAGAATTATAGTTGGTGATTGTTCTGTGAAGATTATTCTTGTGATTCTTTACCGTCAGGATCAAAATGTGAATGGTAGACTACGTAAGTCGGTCGCAAGAAGACTGGCTTATCTTTCACTGCTGTCTACTTAGTATTAAGAGTTTCCCATTCCGCCACGGTTGATTCTGGCGTGAAACTTTGCCATAGGGTAATCAGAACGTCGGTACTTGCGTAATCCCCAGTCATCTCTGTGCTCATTTGTGTTCAAGACACCGTCTGGCCAAGGCTTGACTTTTTAGAGCACAACACTGTTTCACGATAAATCTGAATTGATTTATAAATATTTGTGTATCCTACAAAGTCGCAAAAATTTACCATGTAACCGGTTTCGCTTAATGTGTTCAATTCTGGAAGCGAAAATCGTCATCATGCATCAATTTCCATAGCAAATCTTTAGTTCTGCAGGGGAGTGTACAATGCTTTCATATTACCTGACAGAATTTAACAGTGCGGTGGACCGGGACTCAAACCCAGATTCGCGTTTCGAACGCAGTACTTTTATCGACTAAGCCACTACTTACGACCCGTCCTAGCAGTTTAGTTTCTACCAGTATATCTCTACTACCTGCCAAACTTCACGGAAGTAATCCCGCATAGCTAGCTGGGCTAACACTCCTGGAAGAAACGATACCTCGGAGAAATGTCTTATCCAAAGTCTAGAGGATTGCTTCCAGACTAAATCTTTCACTTTCCGGGGTCAAGACCTGGTACAGCACACAGTTTTAATATGTCAGGAAGTTTTAATATAACGTCATTTAAAATAGGTTGCTGGTTAGACCAAACCGGAAAATGGGTACAATAATTGTGACGAATAAACATTTCTAAAGACGGACGAATCTGTTACGTCACTTTCTTCAACCGCATATTTGTCACAAATAATATAAATGGCGATGTTAGCCAGTTCCTGAGCGCTGAATTTGAAAAAAAGTCAGTTTTCGGTTATCGGATCCAGTTTTCTTGTATCACAGTAGCCTCTTTCCATCGCAATACTTTAAATCGTCGCATGTTGATTACTTTGCTGAGACTTAACTGAATTATTTTTACGATGTAGGTACTGAAAAAAATCCAAATAGTTACAATTATAATACATGACGCTCAGTAGGTGCACCTGCAGGATGTGAAAGAAGTTTGGCAAGAGGACCGATGAGTCAAGCCCGGACACCAGTAATTGCGTTGTGTCTCTCCAGTTGCATTTAAATTGTGTCGCTGTATTAAGAGTTCTTACATACATTGTTGCCAGCGAGCGATCGTTGTTCTACCTTAGTAAAGGCTAATTCAGAAGGAATGAATTATTTGTCTACGCAGCACACTTCTTGTTACATCTGCGAAAGGTAGGTCTACAATAAGAAAAAGGTAAACGTAGTCTTCTATTGAGTAAGACGTATACCGCTCCCATTTTTGTTGTTGTTGTATGTATGGATGGTGCCCAACACAATAAATGGGACCCTAACATATGGTAACAATAAATGTGACTAATACCTTGTCAAAATCAATAATTTGCTACCTAACTACCAGAGGCCAAATGCAAAACGTCAGATTTTTTTATTATGGCTCGCTTAGTCAAGAGAGTTTCGGCCATGCAACGTTGCATTAACGACAGATTACTAAATCCTCCTAAAATTTGCAGCTAAAATTGGTATCTCATCGTTGTTGTCTCCAGTCTGTACACATTAGCGACATATGTTGTCGAGTATCATCATGCAAAACGTAGTTGTTAACAATGGCTGAATTATTTACTGCTTAACTCCAGCAGTTTGCTGGCGCTGGTGTCCTTGCCGTAAATACCACGGATGTTAAACAATTGCGCGCTTGTTTTCTAATAGTCGACATACTTGTTTTGTCACTTAGATTTTATCACAGTGCGATATAGTAGGTAAATATCAAGCAGTCACAGTTAGTCGAGTGTTGGCTTATACAACACTTGTCCTCCTCAGTTCAAAATGGTTCAAATGGCTCTAAGCACTATGGGACTTGACATCTGAGGTCATCAGTCCACTAGACTTAGAAGTACTTAAATCTAACTAACCTTAGGACATCACACACATCCATGCCCGAGGCAGGATTCGAACCTGCGACCGTAGCGGCCGCGCGGTTCCAGACTGTAGCGCCTAGAACCGCTCGGCCACTCTCGCCGGTACTCTCTACCCATTTTATGTGTAAAATAGAACTTTTAACTTATTTTACAAGTAGCATAGCCCTGAAGATCTAATAATTGTAATTAATTAATGCTTAACCTACAAATTGTGACTCCCTTTGATTCATGTTTGGAGTAGTACAAGGGCTATCCACAAAGTACATTACGTTTTCGTTTGTGTCCGTTAGGGGTGGGGCTAGCGCGGCCATCTTGGTGTCATGGCATTCCGCCGCTCAGTCGGCATCCTGCCGTGCTAGTGAGATGTTCGTGCTGTACTCCGTTGAGTTACTGTGAAAGTTTGAAATGTCAGTGTTAATTGAAAATGCCGCGAAGTGTGAAGTTCGTGCTGTAATAAGGTTTCTGACTGCAAAAAACTGTACACCGATAGATATCTATCGCCAGCTTTGTGAAGTGTATGGGGAAAACATAATCACTGAAGGTGGAGTGCGTCAATGGGTCATAAAATTTAAAAATGGCCGAACTAACGTTCACGACGAAGAGCGAAGTGGAGGACCCAGCATAGTGACTGCCGAACTTGTCGAAAAAGTCGATGCCGCTGTCCGTGAAAACCGTAATTTCACAATAACGGAACTCTCTATGAGTTTTCCACAAATTTCACGAAGTTTGTTGCACGAAATCGTTACGGAAAAGCTTGGTTACCACAAGTTTTGTGCAAGATGGATACCAAAAATCTTGACAGAGATTCACAAAAATCAGCGAATGGCTGCAGCGTTAACGTTTATGGACGCTTACGAGAAAGATGGCGACTCATTACTCGATCGCATCGTTACTGGTGACGAAACATGGGTTAAGCGTGTGAACTGCGAGACAAAATTGCAGTCAATACAGTGGGGGCACACAAATTCCCCCAAAAACCCAAGAAATGCATGCAGACAATGTCGGCAAGGAAGGTGATGGCGGCTGTCTTTTGGGGCAGAAAAGGTGTCATTTCTGTGGATTTCCTGGAAAGAGGCACTACAATAAACTCTCAAAGGTATTGCCAAACTCTGCACAACATCAGAAGAGCAATACAAAACAAGCGCAGGGGAAAGTTGGGCTCAAAGATCTTGCTGATTCACGACAACGCCAGGGCCCACACGGCAAATGCCACTCGTGAAGTTCTCGAATCTTTTAAGTGGGAGTTGTTTCCTCATCCGCCTTACAGTCCCGACCTGGCACCGAGCGACTTCCACTTATTCCCAGCAATGAAGAAGTGGTTGGCTATGCAGCGTTTTGATGACGAAGTACAGCTTCAAGAAGAGATAACCACGTGCTTGAAGGTGCAGGCGGCCGAATTTTACGACGAAGGAATTTCCAACCTCGTTCATCGCTACGATAAGTGCCTTAATTTAAATGGCAACTATGTAGAAAAGTAGTATTTAAGTGTGGCTTTCATCTGTATATAATAAAAAAAATTCCAATACTTTATTTGTTTTTAATTCCAAATCGTAATGTACTTTGTCGATAGCCCTCGTAGAATTTAGAATGGTTAAGTAGTAATGTAATATATTTGTTCCTTTAGAACTCTATGTTTAAGCTCTTACAGAAGTATGGAACACTTGTGAAGCACATTGATTAGCATACACATTAGCAAATAAATAACAAATGGATAATGATCATTAAAGTATGTGATAAACCCTATGAAATAATCCGTGGGATAATAATATGGGCTACAAGGGATTGGTTTGAACTTATATGAATATACCAGGTGTAGAAACATGAAACCGGAGTTTCCCTATAGATAGTGCTAGTCGTCAGAGTAGGGCCCGTGGGACCGCGTCTGCAATTCCAACACACAGTAACCCAAATTCCACACATCTGTATGTGTTTCAAACCTGTAAACATGTCAAGTTTTGTTCCTAAGAACTACGCTTGCAGACAGCATTGGGTTTCGTTATCATTTGAAGAAAACTGCTGCAGAATCGCATCGAAGGCTTGTCGAAGCTTTCGACGAACATGCTCTTGGGAAAACACAGTGTTTCGAGTGGTTCAAAAAATTCAAAAGTGGTGGTTTTGACGTGACAAACGACGAGCGCAGGAGACCACCGAAAAAGTTCTATGATAACGAATTGTAGGCCTTATTGGACGAAGATGAGACTCAACCTCAAGAGGAACTCTCTGAACAATTGAGTGTAGCGCAGAAAGCCGTTTCTCTTCGGTTGAAACCTATGCGAAAAGTGTGAAAATGGGTTCCGCATGAGCTGAGTGAAAGCTGGAAAGCAGTTCGAAAGATCATTAGTAAAATGCTGCCCGCCAGATAAAAAATAACGTAGCTTCTCCATCGAATAGCGCCAGGTGATGAAAAATGGATATGTTTTGAGAATCCTAAGCGTCGTAAATCGTGGGTAAATCCAGTCAAACCATCGGTATCCACTGTAAGACCAAATCGCTTTGGAAAGAAGACAGAGCTTTGTGTTTACGGTTGGATCAGAAGCGTGTCATTTATTACGAGCTAAATCTAGTGAAACCGATAACACTGATCGCTACCAACAGCAAATGATCGATTTAAATCGAGCATTACTCGAAGAGCGACAGAAATATGGAAAAAGGCCACAAAAAGTCGTATTGGTCTATGATAACGCCCCATCACACACAGTAAAACGGGTCAGGAAAGCGATCGAGGCGTTCAGTTGGGAAATACTTGGGCATGCGGCTTATTCTCCAGACTTGGCTCCGTCCGATTATCGTCCATTTGCACCACTGAGACACGCTCTAGCTGAACAACGCTTCAATTCGTATGAAATTGTACTAAAATGGATCGCTGACTGGTTCGCTTCAAAAGAAGAACTGTTTTCTTGGCGCAGCATTCATAACCTGCCGGAGAGGAAGGAGCAATGTATAAATAGCAATGAGATTATTTTGAATAAAATATTGTCTATCAGTTTCAAACAACAGACGTGTAATTATTGCAACGAAATTCCGGGTTTCATACTTCTACACCTGGAAAACTATCGGAAAAAAAATGCAGGTCTCTCAGGGACTGTGTTCAAGTGGCACCAGGAAGTGGATATTGAGGGATTCTACTGTTAGTGTTTCATTGGTGACTGTCATAGGTTATGAGAAGGCGCTCGTGAGACCTGTCTGTGCACCCTCTTTTTTCACGCCTCAGGCAGTAGCTGTGCTGAGTTTAAAGGTAAACAGTGTTTACAACATTGTGGGCCTGAGCGAAGCTGTATAGACGTATCGATGGATTGCTGCACATTTTGGGTGCAGTGTTTGGGTGGTGTGTCATTGCTTTCAACAACGGTCACATGACCTTTCCCACTCCTGTAGGCTAGGTTCTGCACGCCCGCATAACAAAGACGAAAGTCAAGATCGACACACTGTGCGAGCAACGATGGCCGAACGTACATCAACCAGGGACGAAATCCAGACGCATTTTGCTGCGCCATGACGGACCGTTGGGGAACGTCATCTTGCATCAGAACTAAAATCACGAGTACCTCTGTTCAGGCTGTCACTGACGCCACACCACCGCCAGGCATGGCTACTCTGGTGTCATGGAATACTTCACTGGAGAGTGGAATGACACTCTACTGTCTTCACTAATGAATGTTCTGTCGTATGCGAGTAATGGACGTAAACATGTATGACGTAGATCTGGTAAGCTGCCAATTCCAAAGCCCATTCGTCCATGTCTCTCAAGTCCCATCCTGGGCCTCATGCTGTGGAGAGCCATCAGTTACAACTAGTTGTTTCATTTGGTGTTTCTGCGGGGAGAAGTAACCAGTGCCCAGTACACTGGACAGGCTGTTATCCCTGTGCTACTGCTGTTTCTTCGACAGGAAGATGATGCGCTTTCTCAGCCGGAGAGTGTACCTCCACTTACGACTGCCCTGGCCAGCAAAATCACCTGATCTCTCGCCAACTGAACTCTTACGGGACATGATAAAGGAAGGAGTTACTAGTTCTCCAGGGCCAGGAAGAACCATTGCCAAACTGCAACAAAAGGCGAAGATGTCTGGGACAATCTATCGCAGAATGCCACTCAGCACTTTCATGATCGTTTGCATGCGAGAATACACCTCTGCATTGCAGAGGAGAGTATATTGTGTATTGATGCGAGTGTTTGGGCCTCCTTTAGTGTTATATATGTGTTTCATTTTGTCTGGCTTTATCATCATATACTCCTACTGTGACGAACTAACTGTCGCTTCACTTGTCAATAAAACGACCTTGTTCTAGAAGGTGTTGCATTTTTTTCTGACAGTGTATTCGAAAGGTAGCCTCTCTACGATGGCTAATTCGATACACCATTGATTCAATGTAGTAAATAATTATTGACCTGTAGTGAAAATAGGTCGTTCGCAGTCAGTAGGTAGGAAAGTAGGGTGTTTCAAAAATTGTCATCTTTCTTCAGAAGGTTTGATCTTCGACATGAATGAATATGGAAATTTGGGATGAATTTTCATTCATGTATCTGTATTAACAGTTTGCCATAATGCCAGTTGTGAGTCGTAGTTGATAGTTGATGTGGTTGTCAGTAAAGGTCTCACTGGTGCAACTGACGAAGTTAACTCTCTTTTTCAGTAACCAACGTATGTGGAGTCGAGACGGGGATGTCAGAGTAACAGAAGACGTGCGTTGTTCTCTGTTTCAACAGGTCCAGTTCAGTTACAACTTTTCGCGGAGAGTACGGCACTGCACCGCCTACAGCTCAGAGCATTCGTCGGTCTGTGTATTTTTCGTGTGTACGAAGGAGGGTTCACTGAACATTTATGGAAGGAAAATGAAGACTTTTCCCCTAAATGTAACTGTAATGAATTAAATAAGAAACCGTTTTAATATTACTCTGTTTAAAACGGAGCAACAAGTATAAAATAATGTCTCATAGCCCCATTCAGCTTGTCCTGTAAATTTGTACTTATCATTTTTTTAATAGGTACGACAATACTCGCAAAATTTAAAACGAAAAATGTGAGACACATGCAGTAGATAATGGATGTATGTATAGCTGCCTTGAGTCACTAACAATTTTGTTGCACTCCAGGCGATATGAATAACGTAGTGTGATATTTCTCAGCGCTAGCTACCCATTATTAACTCTTACATTTACGTGTTACATGTCCCTCACGTTTCTAATTTTAAAATTTTCATTGTCGTAGTTATTAAAGATGGACAACTAGCTATTAAAGATTCACAACTATAGATTTTCAGGTTTGTCAGTATGGGGGCTAGAAGAAATTAATTCATAACTGTTAATCTGTTTTAAAAATGTGTTATACTGAAAGAGTATTTTAATTTAAAGAAGTGTTTTCTGCGTTTTAATTTTTGTGTATATAATTTTACAATCTTTTTAAAACATTTCTTGTCAATTTCAGTTTTTCATCGCTTGAGTCATTAAGTATATTGCTTCTTTATACAAATGTCTCGTGAAAAGCCGCGAAGGTAAAACTGAGAGAGAATGGATTCACACTGAGGTTACTAACAATTGTCCTCACAGCGAAAATTTCGCTACTGGAACAAAAATATGGGAAAACAGCACTGTGCCAAAGATATATATATATATATATATATATATATATATATATATATATATATTGGGAAAAAAAGTTAGAAGACCTGCAAAGACGACGTCAGTTTTGATACTATGACGGCATACACTCCTGGAAATTGAAATAAGAACACCGTGAATTCATTGTCCCAGGAAGGGGAAACTTTATTGACACATTCCTGGGGTCAGATACATCACATGATCACACTGACAGAACCACAGGCACATAGACACAGGCAACAGAGCATGCACAATGTCGGCTCTAGTACAGTGTATATCCACCTTTCGCAGCAATGCAGGCTGCTATTCTCCCATGGAGACGATAGTAGAGATGCTGGATGTAGTCCTGTGGAACGGCTTGCCGTGCCATTTCCACCTGGCGCCTCAGTTGGACCAGCGTTCGTGCTGGACGTGCAGACCGCGTGGGACGACGCTTCATCCAGTCCCAAACATGCTCAATGGGGGACAGATCCGGAGATCTTGCTGGCCAGGGTAGTTGACTTACACCTTCTAGAGCACGTTGGGTGGCACGGGATACATGCGGACGTGCATTTTCCTGTTGGAACAGAAAGTTCCCTTGCCGGTCTAGGAATGGTAGAACGATGGGTTCGATGACGGTTTGGATGTACCGTGCACTATTCAGTGTCACCTCGACGATCACCAGTGGTGTACGGCCAGTGTAGGAGATCGCTCCCCGCACCATGATGCCGGGTGTTGGCCCTGTGTGCCTCGGTCGTATGCAGTCCTGATTGTGGCGCTCACCTGCACGGCGCCAAACACGCATACGACCATCATTGGCACCAAGGCAGAAGCGACTCTCATCGCTGAAGACGACACGTCTCCATTCGTCCCTCCATTCACGCCTGTCGCGACACCACTGGAGGCGGGCTGCACGATGTTGGGGCGTGAGCGGAAGACGGCCTAACGGTGTGCGGGACCGTAGCCCAGCTTCATGGAGACGGTTGCGAATGGTCCTCGCCGATACCCCAGGAGCAACAGTGTCCCTAATTTGCTGGGAAGTGGCGGTGCGGTCCCCTACGGCACTGCGTAGGATCCTACGGTCTTGGCGTGCATCCGTGCGTCGCTGCGGTCCGGTCCCAGGTCGACGGGCACGTGCACCTTCCGCCGACCACTGGCGACAACATCGATGTACTGTGGAGACCTCACGCCCCACGTGTTGAGCAATTCGGCGGTACGTCCACCCGGCCTCCCGCATGCCCACTATACGCCCTCGCTCAAAGTCCGTCAACTGCACATACGGTTCACGTCCACGCTGTCGCGGCATGCTACCAGTGTTAAAGACTGCGATGGAGCTCCGTATGCCACGGCAAACTGGCTGACACTGACGGCGGCGGTGCACAAATGCTGCGCAGCTAGCGCCATTCGACGGCCAACACCGCGGTTCCTGGTGTCTCCGCTGTGCCGTGCGGGTGATCATTGCTTGTACAGCCCTCTCGCAGTGTCCGGAGCAAGTATGGTGGGTCTGACACATCGGTGTCAATGTGTTCTTTTTTCCATTTCCAGGAGTGTATGTCACTTGGGAGATAGTAGATGTACTTATTATATTTTCAACGTCGTCTACCAATAGATAGAGTAGTGGCATAGCTACCAGAGCTCCCCCTGTCCTTACGCTTTAATAGGGAATGCTGACAGCCAGAGCCTCAATGTGGTGCAAATGGCTGGCCGCAGTGGTCGAGCGGTTCTAGGCGCTTCAGTCTGGAACCACACGACAGCTACGGTCGCACGTTCGAATCCTGCCTCGGGCAGTGATGTGTATGATGTCCTTAGGTTGGTTAGGTTTAGGTAGTTCTAAGTTCTAGGGGACTGATGACCTCAGATGTTAAGTCCCATAGTGCTCAGAACCATTTGTACCATTTGATTTTGGCGCAATTGTGCGAAGCAAGTAGGCAACCACGCCACGGAGCCGCAGTCGTCCTTTCTACAGCCAACTGAGCGAATTTGAAAGGGAGCAAACTGTTGCGTTTCGAGTGACTGGATCGACCTTTCGGAGAATTTCCACACAAGCTGGACGCGATGCGTCAGTTGTGCAACAATGCTGGTGTCAGGGACCACGTGAACTCTCTCGTACACGTAGACGAGTTTTGGACGTCCATGGAGCACAGACGCCCTCCGACATCGTCGTATTGTAGTGGCGTCTGTGGCAGTTCGTACAGCTACCACAACACGGATAAGGCGTTTTATGAGCCCAGACGTGTTAACACGAACTGTTGCGACTCCTAGCCGTATTCCACTGACACCACGGAATCGAGGTGCACGGCTTAGCAATGAAAGTAGATTCTATATATATGAAGATGGTGAAGATGGTATGTGTTCTTTCGGACGTGTACGAAAGAACAGATTATATATATATATATATATATATATATATATATATATATATATATATATATATATATAGTTAATGCTCACCGTCCATTGGACCATCTTCTTCTGGGCGGATGCACAAACAGTGCCCGAAATTTTACGAGAGTCGGCGGTATGGCCGCGAGTAATGAGTATGATGGGCAGGGGCACTATGATTATAGTGCGGGACAATAAGTTGCGAATGTGGGTCTCACGGGAGGCGTGTCAGGGATAAGTCCCTGCAGTCGCACTACCCTCTGTGTCCTCGGTGGCTCAGATGGACGGTAGCTGTTGGTTAAAGGTAGCGTGTACAGTACATAATCGCCTGTGAGGTTAAGGTCCTGGGTTCCATTCCCGGCTGTTCTTATAGCCGGCACAGTAACTCAGCAACTCTGTAATAAAAAAAATCTGAGTTAATGGATCAACGACGAAATGAAACGGATGGCTTGTGACGTCTGCCCCGAGCATATACAACGAACAAAAACAAACAAAATGAGATTAATAAAAAAACACAGATGGATAGAGCGTCTGCTATGCAAGCAGGAAATCCCGGGTTCAAGTCCCGGCCAGGGCACACATTTTCAACTGTTCTCGTTGACTTACATCAATGCCTAAGGGTATTCATCTCATTGTAAAGTAGACTCTATCTGCACACAAGTTGAAAGGTCTCTGTTTTATTCCTTTCATATTAATTTACTGAATCTGTTGTCGTTTATGGCATAAATTCCACTTCTAAATTTACAGTGGTATTTCTGACTCCATTTGGGAGGAGACTGAGCGGTGGAACGTGTTACTTTTACACATAAACAAGAATGATCTGTCACACTACTACACTTTAAAACACAGTTTATATGTAATTCATGTCACACAGTCTCATATGGAACTTACGTCCACTTTCTTTTATATACTGTGTATGATAAGATACTGTCATCCCTCTTCCCTTCTGTGTGAAAGGATGAATGAGGAAATATATTTCTGGTTGCATGCTTGATGATAGCAGACAAGCCTGTCTACTAGAGAAGAGTAGGACCAATGTTGGAACAGGTAGCTACGCTTTCTAACAGCAAAGAGGTTTCTATTCTTGGTATGGTCCTGACTGTCCCTTGTCATGTTGGTATAGGAAGCTGCCTCTCTGGTCACTTCCGTTTGTATCTGTGAGGCACCCTCAGGAGGGGCCCATGGCAGTCTGTCCGCGCCGAGCATCTGAAGTGGTAAGATCTCCGGCTAAGCGCTTGTCTGCTAAGTCCGTGGGAGAATGGATTTCTTAAGTTCAGTCTAACTGAAAATTTAATCACCTTTATTTCAGGTTTAGATCTAAAATACCTTATGTTATCTTAAATTGCAACGGAGTGTAATTCGAGTGTGAAGTTCAGAATACCTTCCAGTAGTTGCTTTGTCACTACGTTGTGAGTAAAGTGGAACCACATGTTGATGATCTGTAACTCTAAGATCATCCATCTTAAATGCGAATGTGCATGAGATTATAACGTCTCGTCTTGACAATATTTTTCAATATAGCAACTTTTCTTTATGTACAGCCCACGTGGGGTGTACTTTGAGAGACCAGTACCATGTGCTTATACAATTGTTTGACCCATCAGGTTAATAGTAAGACAATAGTAACCAGTTCGAGGTTTTTCTTTTGTAAATTGCGTTTCGATGTAATTTATTTTAATCATCAAAATTATTGTGGAGTTACACTCTTTGTGTAAACCAAATTGACCACGTGAAGCATGTGGTGTAATCATCAAAGTAGCCCTCAGCTATTCTTTTCGGGAAGATTCCACAGAGAATTAGTATGAATTTAGTATACCAGTGTGTGGTAATTTCATGACGGACAGGATTGCGCTACAAACGTAACTTCTTTGGGTGAAAATTGAATCGGTTGGTTGTGGTTACTTTACTCTGGCATATGTTTCAATGTTCTGCGTGTGTTATTTTATGAATGCAGTGTTGTATGCAGTCTCCCAATCTTGGTTCAATATTTGTTGTGTTCCGTAAGATTACAAACTCACATTTTCACAATCTTAAAAAAGGCACCAGTTTAGTTATCAATCAAGTTTAATAAGATGAAATTTTAACGGAACAATGATCAATGCTAAAATAAATGTCAAAATATAAATTGATTTATATCTTTTTATTTAAATTCTCTTTATATATATATATATATATATATATATATATATATATATATATATATATATATATATATATAACCGGTTGTAGTAAGATGGCTATTAAAAGACTATAATTAATGTTAGTCTGGTTGGAAATTTGGTAAACTAGACTGGATACCTGGTGAAACAGTTGCTCAGTAATGCAAGGTTAACTTCCCCAGATAGCTCACAGCTTTTAACCCGCTTTTATTGTCTTGAATATCAGCACCGCTTTCAGAACAACTTAATGTATCAACATTACAAAGTGGCGGTCGTCTGCCCATGTAAGGTAGACCTGCTAAGCGCTGTCTCGTAGAGTGCATTCGTCGAAGACAAACTGGCCCCACTCCAGGTCTTATGGTCTGGAGTGCGATAAGCTATAACTTCGTTCACCTTTGGTGTTTCTGGTGCTGGATACCAGCGCTCGGTGCTTGCAGGATTCTTTTAGACCAGTTGTTTAGCCGTTCTTGCAACAGAAAGGCGATGCGTTATTCCAAGAGGACAGTTCTCGCCCGTACGCTGCCCGTGAAACTCAACGTGCTCTGTAAGGCGTGCAGCTACATCCCTGGCCAGCAGGGTCTCCGGACCTACGAGATACGATGAGCCGAGAAGTGACACTTGCGACGCATCAGCCAACGACACTTACAAAACTACGTGAACAGAACCAGCAGCCGTGGAATAAAGCATCCCAGTATTCGCCAAATGTACGATCAATTAAATGCCAGAGTCAGCTCCTGCGCTGCCGCCAGTGGCGGATGAATCATGTGCTGATATGAGTGTTTCATTATGGGTCGTTATCTGGTATCTCAAAATCGATTGTGCTATTGATCTATAGATGTACTATTTCATGTACACTACTGGCCATTAAAATTGCTACACCACGAAGATGACGTGCTACAGAAACGAAATTTAACCGACAGAAAGAAGATGTTGTGATATGCAAATGATCAGAGCATTCACATGTTGGCGCCGGTGGCGACACCTGCAACGTGCCGACATGAGGAAAGTTTCCAACCGATTTCCCATACACTAACAGCAGTTGACCGGCGTTGCCTGGTGAAACGTTGTTGTGATGCCTCGTGTAAGGAGGAGACATGCGTACCATCACGTTTCTGACTTTGATAAAGGTTGGATTGTAGCCTATCGCGATTGCGGTTTATCGTATCACGACATTGCTGCTCGCGTTGGTCAAGATACAATGACTCTTAGCAGAATACGGAATTGGTGGGTTCAGGAGGGTAATACGGAACGCCGTGCTGGATCCCAACGGCTTCTTATCACAAGCAGTCGAGATGACAGGCATCTTATCCGCATGGCTGTAACAGATCGTGCAGCCACGTCTCGATCCCTGAGTCAACAGATGGTGACGTTTGCATGACAACAATCATCTGCACGAACAGTTCGATGACGTTTTCAGCAGCACGGACTATCAGCTCGGAGACCATGGCTGCGGTTACCCTTGACGCTGCATCACAGACAGGAACGCCTGCGATGGTGTACTCAACGACGAACCTGGGCGCACGAATGGCAAAACGTCATTTTTTCGGATGAAACCAGGTTCTGTTTACGGCATCATGATGGTCGCATCCGGGTTTGGCGACATCGCGGTGAACGCACATTGGAAGCGTGTATTCGTCATCGCCATACTGGCGTATTACCCGGTGTGAAGGTATGGGGTGCCATTGGTTACACGTCTCGATCACCTCTTGTTCGCATTGACGGAACTTTGAACAGTGGACGTTACATTTCAGATGTGTTACGACCCGTGCCTCTAATCTTTATCCGATCCCTGCGAAACCCTACATTTGCGCAGGATAATGCACGACCGCATGTTGCAGGTCCTGTACGGGCCTTTCTGGATACGGAAAATGTTCGACTGTTGCCATGGCCAGCACATTCTCCAGATCTCTCACCAATTAAAAACATCTGGTCTATGGTGGCCGAGCAATGGTGGCTCGTCACAATAAGCCAGTCACTACTCTTTATGAACTGTGGTATCGTGTTGAAGCTGCATGGGGAGCTGTACCTGTACACGCTATCCAAGCTCTGGTTGACTTAATGCCGAGGTATATCAAGGCCATTATTACGGCCTGAGGTGGTTGTTCTGGGAACTGATTCCTCACGATCTATGCACCCAAATTCGGTGAAAATGTAAATACATGTCAGTTCTAGTATAATATATTTGTCCAATGAATACCCATTTATCATCTGCATTTCTTCTTGGTGTAGCAATTTTAATGGCCAGTAGTGTATTCCATAGGTACTGTTGCAAAAACAAATCTCGAGTGAACTGGAAACCTCTAAATTGTGTTTACCGGCAGTGCAGTTTGGCAAAAGCTTTGCAAAATCTCTATTCGTGGATTTTTCAGCAACGACCTTGACATTTAGTAGGTTTAGGAGACACGTTATTAAAAAATAGGTCGGGTAGTTGGTAGAACTTTTATAAAGTAAAACGGAGATATTGGAGTACTTCGTGCACGTAATACCAGTGCCCCAACAAACTCTGGCAAGAGCGGGCGACGAGCGCCGGAGTAAACGCTGGCACACGGCCGCAGTGCAAACACTGGCCAGCCGGTGGCCAACATTGACTTTATGTGGCTCCCATTAAGCTACCACGCGACCGGAGAACGCCACGAGAAAATCACTACCGGAAGCTCCTCAAAGGCGCGTGCACGTGGACGCGCCACTCGTCACAAGCAAGTGGAGCTGTCTGACAGCTATATCCTCCATACATGTGCTTTCTTATCCTCAGGGAAAGTGAAGTGTTAAATTAAACAGTGGCATTTTAAAGGCTGAATCAAAACAATGTTTCGTGAATGATGGAATCAGAGCTGCAAGGTTGGGGGGGGGGGGGAGGGGATTGGGAGAGGGTACTATCATATCACTAACCGTTGTTCAAAATCTCTTGCATTTGAGCTTAAGAGCCGCCACGTACTGCATTGAGGTGAGAAAAGTCAACGACGATGCAATTTCTATGGATTACAGTGCGCCATGTGCGAGCATTCTGGACAATTAAAGCAAATGAAGATCGCCTAACATGAATTCCATCGAACAATTATGGGGCATAATAGAGAGGTCAGGTCCTTCACAAAATCCTGCAGTGGCAACACCTTCGCAATTATGGACGGCTATAGAGGCAGCCTGGCTAAATGTTTCTGCATGGGATTTGCAACAACTTGTTGGGTCCATTCCACGTCGAGTTGCTGCACTACTTCGGGGAAAAGGAGGTGCGACATGACATTAGGAGGTAGTGGCTCCAAACTGCTGAGGTCAACGCTCTGTAGACTTACACACTACTTAATCTAACCTAAACTAACTTACGCTAAGGACAACACACACAACCATGCCCAAGGGAGGACTCGAGCTTCCGACGGGGGAAACCGCGCGAACCGTGACAAGGCGCCTCACACAACGCGGCTACCCCGCGCGGATGTTTGGTGGTATCCCATGACTTTTCTCACCTCAGCGTATACAAGTTAAGACTGATGTACTTGGACACGTCACTCATTTATAAATGTACACTACCGGTCATTAAAATTGTTACACCACGAAGATGACGTGCTACAGACGCGAAATTTAACCGACAGGAAGAAGATGCTGTGATATGCAAATGATTGGCTTTTCAGAGCATTCACATCAGGCTGGCGCCGGTGGCGACACCTTCAACGTGCTCACATGAGGAAAGTTTCCAACCGAATTCTCATACACAAACAGCAGTTGACCGGCGTTGCCCGGTGAAACGTTGTTGTGATGCCTCGTGTAAGGAGGAGAAATGCGTACCTTCTCGTTTTCGGCTTTGATACAGGTCGGATTGTAGCCTATCGCGATTGTGGTTTATCGTATCGCGACATTGCTGCTCGCTTTGGTCGAGATCCAATGACTGTTGGCAGAATAGTGGGTTCAGGAGGGTAATACGGAACGCCGTGCTGGATCCCAACGGCCTCGTATCACTAGCAGTCGAGATGACAGGCATCTTATCCGCATGGCTGTAACGGATCGTGCAGCCACGTCTCGATCCCTGAGTCAACACATGGGGACGTTTGCAGCACAACAACCATTTGCACGAACAGTACGGCGACGTTTGCAGCAGCGTGGACTATCAGCTCTGAGCTGCAATTACCCTTGACGCTGCATCACAGACAGGAGCGCCTTCGATGGTGTACTCAGCGACGAACCTGGGTGCACGAATGGCAAAACGTCATTTTTTTTGGATGAATCCAGGTTATGTTTACAGCATCATGAAGGTCGCATCCGTGTTTGGCGACATCGCAGTGAACGCACCTTGGAAGCGTCTATTCGTCATCGCCATACTGGCGTATCATCCGGCGTGATGGTCTTGGGTGCCATTGGTTACACGTCTCGGTCACCTCTTGTTCGCACTGACGGCACTTTGAACAGTGGACGTTACATTTGAGATGTGTTACGACCCGTGGCTCTACCCTTCGTTCGATCCCTGCGAAACCCTACATTTCAGCAGGATAATGCACGACCGCATGTTGGTGCGAGCCTTTCTGGATACAGAAAATGTTCGACTGCTACCCTGGCCAGCACATTCTCCAGATCTCTCACCAACTGAAAACGTCTGGTCAATGGTGGCCGAGCAACTGGCTAGTCACAATACGCCAGTCACTACTCTTGATGAACTGTAGTATCGTGTTGAAGATGCATGGACAGCTGTACCTGTACACGCCATCCAAGCTCTGTTTGACCCAATGCCTAGGCGTATCGAGGCCGTTATTACGGCCAGAGGTGTTTGTTCTGGGTAACGATTTCTCAGGATGTATGCACCCAAACTGCGTGAAAATGTAATCACATGTCAGTTGTAGTACAATATATTTGTCCAATGAATACCCGTTTATCATCTGCATTTCTTCTTGGTGTATCAATTTTAGTGGCCAGTAGTGTGTCTGGCTACCGTGCATTAGTTATCTACGATGGACAGCCTAGGACGTGTGTAATATACTGCTCCAATGAGCATGCGTGCTAAGTACTCCGTGCTGCACATGGTATAGCTACCGCTCGGACGCGGTTGAGCGCGCAGCCGGCGCCGTAACATGCCAGTGACGTAAGCACCTGGCAGAGCAGCGCTGTCCTCGTCTGCGACGATAAACAATTCTCAAGAAACTAAAATCGAGAATTTTTACAGATTGAAAACTTAGAAATGCATGTAGCATATGAAGATATCGATTCTGGTCACCAGAAAATGGCACTTACATAAAATAATGATAACTCTGAAATTCTATCGATATACGTGACGGATGACAATCACACAGTGAAAACTGACAGTAACGCATGTGAAAATCGTGTTGCACCACCTCATAAGAACAAGAAAGGAGAACAGCTTATTGAGCAGCGGATGTCGAAGCTCTCAGACACACAAATCAGGTCAAATCAAGACATCGCCGATCAATCCTAGTCACGACAAGGAAAAGAGCGGAAGCCACCCCTGTATCAGTCCGAGTAAAAGAACAAACATCGTAGAGGGCCACGCAACCTACGGTCTCACTACAAAAAGAACAAAATCTAAGGATAGAAATGAAGGCAAAACCTTAGGTACATTGGATTAATCCACTGAAATGGTAGGCCAGTAGCGAAAACTAGCCAATAACAACCAACGCATCACTTCAGATGTTGACAGATGAAAACCTTCATGGAG
Organism: Schistocerca cancellata; assembly: GCF_023864275.1. Taxonomy (NCBI): domain Eukaryota; kingdom Metazoa; phylum Arthropoda; class Insecta; order Orthoptera; family Acrididae; genus Schistocerca; species Schistocerca cancellata. The sequence goes on from NC_064628.1 coordinate 811,917,419, forward strand.
TTAGTCCTGAGTCATTACGATTCCAGGGAGAAAATCAATGATATTGCTGTATTACAGGAGGTTATGCTTACACTTCTTTAAATACCATGCTTTAAAGAAATTTTAAATGCGGATGGCGGTAACTTTGTCTGCTATATAATAAATGAGATAGTATCAGACTCATTTGAGGAATACAAACATTACAATGGATTTGAATTCTTTGAAGAATCTTCTACTGTCCACCAAATAATATTTTGTCGGCAAGGAATAAGTTAATATGTAATAAAATATGTAAGAGAGATATTGAGCAAAGATGAATAACACGTACTAATTACTTCGGTGTTTGCAGATCCCATGGGAAATACGGGCCCCGCAACGAAGTTATGACGTCACACTAATTGCCTTGCCCGACGTACATCTCGAACGTGCGGCTACGTTCGGAAGGAAGATTGGGCTTAACGTCACGTCGACATCGTGGTCATTACAGACGGAGCACAAACTCAGATTGTGTCAAGGATGGGGAAGGAAACTGGCCGTGCCTTTTCACAGAACCATCCCGGAATTTTCCTGGAGTGATTTAGAGAAATCGCGAAAAACCTAAATCGGGATGGTCAGAAGCGGATTTGAACCGTCGACCTCTTGAATGCAAGTCCAGTGCGGCAACCATAGCTCCACCATACTCCGTACTACGTCTGGTTTTAGGCGGAAAATCAGTATTTCAATGGAAAGGGTACCCACTAAACTCCTTAACTTTGTCATATATTATCGAGGGCGTGAGTCTATTTAAACGTGCGGCTACGACGAGTTCAAGTAGTCTCGAACAGTAAATCCCTTCCCACTCGCTACAACTCGTCGGACTTGCAGGGTCACGTGCTCTGACGTGCGCCACGGAGCTCATATATCTCGCTGGACCCAGTGTGTGCCACGTGTGTAAAGAATCTTATCAAAATTATTGTGGGATGTATATTTTTCATTTGCTTTCAGTTCTCTTGAACTACATTATTTAGCTGATCTGACACTTCTTTAATTTTCGTCGTTTCAACGTCATATATAAGGGAATTTAAAAAAAGAAGCTATTTATTTATATACATGTCCTTTTTTCTTGAGGAACGTGATAATTTAATACAGAATCAAGAAGATTCTATTATTAATTTTATTTTCACTATGTCAAGACCATGTGCGAAAAAATGATCCTTTTCATAAGATCCAGTTCCATTAAGAGCAAGAATTTATTTTAATGTCGGTATTTATTAAGCGAAGAACGGACTGTGTACTTTATAAAGTAGTAATTACGTTTTTATGCAGAAGCAAGTATATACATCTTTCTTTTTTGTAAATTTTCTACCTGATAATCAACCAGAAACGAATGTTATTTTCTTGAAGAAGACAACATTTTGTTGAATTGCATATAAAGCCGCGCCAATAAGGTACATATTGGTGAGCTCAAGGAAGGGCTGAAGGGAGGAAGGCGGTCCGCAAAAAATAGAAAAATAAAATTTTTAGCGTAAGAAAAAGGAGGGTGGTGCACTTTCCCGCGAAAGGCTAAAGTCATAGTTCGATCCCCATCCAGCGCACAATTTTAATTTGCCAAGAAGTTTCAAATGAGGGCGCACTAAGCTGCAGGGTGAAAATTTATTCTGGAAACTTCTGAAGTCTCTGTAGCAGTTGGTATTAGTCCTATATTGCTTTAAAGGGGAATACTGCTAAGGTTACGTGTATTATGAGGCAGATGATACATACTGAACTTCAGGATGTCTCGCTAAGACTTACTACGACTAACATCTACCATAATTTCAAACGCTAGCTTCTGTACTTGTATTCTAAAAAAATATATGATCTGCGCGTGGGAATATGCAAACTAATCCAGTTTCTGCATTTTTAAAAGTCCTGTGTACAAGATTATTTATACCACGCCCGTCTCATTGTACATCATAAGACAAATCGCCATACCGATCTTTGGTTCCACTATTCATATTTGCAGATTCTGACGTTCTCTTTGAAATTCTGAATTGTACTAGAAACATCGTATCTTCATTATTGTAAGTTATTTTAATAGCTGTCCTTCCAGTATGAAATATTCTGTTTTATATTCAGAATGAATGTTCAGCACGATCAATTTTCAGTACCGTTTGTCATTGTACCATCAAACATGCTGTAATCAGCGATATACGAATTATGTTAGTTTACTTTCGTGGTGGTAAAAAAATAGAAGGAAGGTTACGGTTTAGCTCCCGGTCAACGACACAGTCATTAGAGACGGAACACGGGCTGGAACCAGGGAAAGTTGGAAAAGAAATCGAAGCCTTATCTTAGGGAAGGAACCATTGTTACATTAGGCTTAAGCGACGTCCTTCCAAATATGAGTCCAACTAGTTACCACTGGGTCCCCTTTCCGTTGTTGCTGAAGGCTTTTCTAATTTCGTGGAAAAAGAAAACATTACTGAATAGTTCTTCTTTATAAGACGCTTTTGGATACTTGATTATAATTAATATCATTGTTTGCACAGTTCTTTTTTATGATAAAATATTTGACGTAATCAGTCGTTATGTTACGTAATACGAACTTTGTTAAAACCGTTTAGATTATCTCGCATCTTATTTTTACAATTACGCAGATCATCACGAAATATAGTTTAACGTCATAACCAACGAAATGGTAATCATTTGTCTGTAAGAAAAGTAATTCGGCTAGATTTCATCCCCTTCAAATTGGAACAACAAACGTTTAACTTCCAGGAAAGTAATTAAAAGCTCAGAATCGTTGGTCCGTCAACTTGTCGAGAACTTCGCAGTCGTAATGAATGTACTTAAAGCAATAAATGGTCCTTTAATGTCTTACACAGAAGGTTCTTCGCAATGAAGAATGCTTTACTGAGCAATATCGGTTCCAACTACAGAATTTCCCGAGCTGCTGTTCTCTACGATATTATTAGCCGTGAAGTAGCGCGAGAAATACGGAGTATATCCTTACGCTCAAGACTTCTGTCCTTCTGCCTTTTGCCCATATTTCATATAGAGATATCTTGAGACAAAGCTGCAATTTTTTTTCTTTTCTACAGCCTTATGACTGGTTTGATGCGGCCCGCCACGACTTTCTCTCTGCTGCCAATCTCTTCACCTCAGAATAGCACGTGCATTCAAATATTCTCTGACACGAGAAACTTTAGAAAGCAAGTTATTTGATTCTAGGGTGCTGTTATTGTACTGGATTCCTATAAACCTCTTCTAACAGTCCGTCCTTAACGATATACTATTCTTTTCTGTAGATCAATTATTTTGCACTTTTAGTAAACTTAATTACATCTGAATCGAAGATGTATGGCACAAAAATGACTTAATACACCACTTCCTAAAACAGGCCGCTCGGGATTGGCCGAGCGGTCTAGGGCGATGCAGTCATGAACTGTGTGGCTGGTCCCGGCGGAGATTCGAGTCCTCCCTCGAGCATGGGTGTGTGTGTTTGTCCTTAGGATAATTTAGGTTAACTAGTGTGTAAGCTTAGATTTCACACACATTTGAACATTTTTACTAAAACAGGATCCTTCCTCAACTTGGCACATAAAAGACCAACGGCGAGCTTCAACATATCTTCAGTCTTCTGGAATGACATTAATACTTTATGTATTTTTGTAATTCCTTAAGCAAGCCCAGAATATGGTTTGTCTGTAAACTGTGTCCTATAACAATGCGTTACGTTTCACAGGGAGTTCAAGAACAGATAGTAAGACAAGGCTTCGACATTCGACATTACTTTCACACACTTTTGCAGAAATACAACGCTATACAAAAACCGGATGTCGCTGATCATAATGAATTAAACCTTCACACGTAAAGCACATTTCACTGAAAGAGCTCTTCAAGCTACTGTGCCTTGTACAAGTTCGATCATATCTGCAGAAAGACTGCTCAAAATATGCTCAAAATATCTGTTTGAGCCTGTTTACTGTCTTTGGTCTCCCTCTACAGTTCCCTTGCCCCCACCCCCCTCCGCACGCACGCACGCCGGCAAGAGCGCACGCGTGCACACACACACAAACACACACACACACACCGGCGCGCGCGCCCGCACGCACAGTTCCCTCAATCAAATTCCTCAGGCATCATTGTCATCTGGTCGCAGCCTGCAAGGTTGATTGCGGCCGTCTTTTTAGTAACCAGGTCGAGGTTTGAATAATATAATACGTCCTTATTCCCAGAGACTTCGCCTCACAGCTGTTGTTCTGGTTACAAATAACACGCTTCTTGTCCTTAGGATACTGTACTGTGTTAATGCTTTCATAAGCAGTGGCCACGCCAAGAATATGCGTTGACGGAAAGAAGTCCGAATACCAAAATAAAGAAATTAATGTAGAGTAATGAAATTTCTGGAATATGTTTGTTGATGGCTATACAAGGGCGACGTACTTCAGGACGATATTCTGGAAATGGAAGAGAATGTAGATGAAGACGAAATGGGAGATACAATACTGCGTGAAGAGTTTCACAGAGCACTGAAAGACCTGAGTCGAAACAAGGCCCCGGGAGTAGACAACATTCCATTAGACCTACTGACGCCCTCGGGAGAGCCAGTCCTGACAAAACTCTACCATCTGGTGAGCAAGATGTATGAGACAGGCGAAATATCCTCAGAATTCAAGAAGAATATAATAATTCAAATCCCAAAGAAAGCAGGTGTTGACAGATGGCAGTTATAAGAGTCGAGGGGCATGAAAGGGAAGAAATGGTTGGGAAGGGAGTGAGACATGGTTGTAACCTCTCCCCAATGTTATTCAATCTGTATATTGAGCAAGCAGTAAAGGAAACAAAAGAAAAATTCGGAGTAGGTATTAAAATCTATGGAGAAGAAATAAAAACTTTGAGGTTCACCGATGACATTGTAATTCTGTCAGAAACAGCAAAGGACTTGGAAAGGCAGTTGAATCGAATGGACAGTGTCTTGAAAGGAGGATATAAGATGAACATCAACAAAAGCAAAACGAGGATAATGGAATGTAGTCGAATTAAATCGGGTGATGCTGAGGGAATTACATTAGGAAATGAGACACTTAAAGTAGTACAGGAGTTTTGCTATTTGGGGAGCAAAATAACTGATGACGGTCGAAGTAGAGAAGATATAAAATGTAGACTGGCAATGGCAAGGAAAGCGTTTCTGAAGAAGAGAATTTTGTTAACATCGGGTATAGATTTAAGTGTCAGGAAGTCGTTTCTGAAAGTATTTGTATGGAGTGTAGCCATGTATGGAAGTGAAACATGGACGATAAACAGTTTAGACAAGAAGAGATTAGAAGCTTTCGAAATGTGGTGCTACAGAAAAATGCTGAAGATTAGATGGGTAGATCACATAACTAATGAGGAGGTATTGCATAGGATTGGGGAGAAGAGTAGTTTATGGCACAACTTGACAAGAAGAAGGGACCGGTTGGTAGGACATGTTCTGAGGCATCAAGGGATCACAAATTTAGCATTGGAGGTCAGCGTGGAGGGTAAAAATCGTAGAGGGAGACTAAGAGATGAATACACTAAGCAGATTCAGAAGGATGTAGGTTGCAGTAAGTACTGGGAGATGAAGAAGCTTGCACAGGATAGCGCGGTTCCAGACTGTAGTATATTTATTTAGGCGACATGTTTAAGTGATTAACACCGCAAGATCACAGAATTCAAGGGCGAGATATACCACAGCAAATTTGAAATGCTGGTACGCCAGAATGTTGAATGTCAGCATGCAATCTTGCTCGCATGGTGTTTTACAAATGCCGGATGTCAGTTTGTGGGATAGAGTTCGATGCCTGTTGCATTTGGTCGATCAATACAGAGACGGTTAATGCTCGAGCTGGCGTCCAGTGATATCCCATTTGTGCTCGATTAGAGACATCTGATGACCGAGAAGGCCTAAGCAACATATCGGCACTCTATAGAGGAAACTGAGTTACAAAAGCGGTACATGGGCGAGCGTTATCCTGTTGAAAAACAAGCAGCACAACAAATCCAATCACCAGACTGATGTACAAATTTGCACTCAGGGCGAGTGTGATAACCACGAGAGTCTACATCTACGTGATTACTCTGCTATTCCCAATAAAGTGCCTGGCAGAGGTTCAATGAATCACCTTCAAGCTGACACTCTACCGTTACACTCTCGAACGGCGCGTGAGAAAAACGAGCACTTAAAGTTTTCTGTGCGATTCCTGATTTCTCTTATTTTAACGTGATGATCATTTCTCCCTATGTAGGTGGGTGTCAACAGAAGGTTTTCGCAATCGCAGGAGAAAACTGGTGATTGAAATTTCATGAGAAGACCACGTCGCAACGAAAAACGCCTTTGTTTTAATAATTGCCACTCCAATTCACGTATCATGTCTGTGGCACTATATCCCCTATTTCGCGATAATACGAAAAGAGCTTCCCTTCTTTGTACTTTTTCGACGTCATCCGTCAGTCCCACTGGTGTGCATTTCAAACCGTACAGCAATACTCCAGAATAGGTCGGACAAGCGTAGTGTAAGCAGTCTCTTTAGTATACCTGTTGCACCTTCTAAGCGTTCTGCTAATGAATCACAGTCTTTGGTTGGCTCTACCCACAACATTATCTATGTGATCATTCCAGTTTAGGGTATTACTAATCGTAATCCCTAAGTATTTAGCTGAATTTACAGCTTTCAGATTTGAGTGACTTATCGCGTAATCGAAATTTACTGAATTTCTTTCAGTACTCATGTGAATAACTTCATAATTTGCTTTAGTCATGGTCCATGCCACTTTTCACACCATAGAGATATCTAAATCATTTTCAATTCGTTTTGGTTATCTGAGGACTTTACAAGACGGTAAATGACAGCATCATCTGCAAATAATCTAAGAGGGCTACTCAGATTGTCTCCTATGTCGTTAATATAGATCAGAAACAAAAGAGGGCCTATAACACGTCCTTGGGGAACGCCGGATATTACTTCGGTTTTACTCGACGACTTTCCGTCTATTATTACAAACTGAGTCCTTTCTGACAGGATATGACGAATCTTTTGTTAGAAGACGCTTGTGAGGAACAGTTTCGAAAGCCTTCTGGAAATCTAAAAATCTGGAATCAATTTGACATCCTCTGTCGATAATAGTCATTACTTAATGAGTGTAAAGAACGAGTTCTGTTTCACTGTTTCACAAGAACGATATTTTCTGAATCCGTGCTACCTGTGTGTCAATAAATCGTTTTCTTCGGGGTAATTCATAATGTTCGAACACAGAATATGTTCCGAGATGCTACTGCAAATCGACGTTAGTGATACGGGCCTGTAATTCAGTGGATTTCTGCTATTACCCATTTTGGGTATTGGTGTGACCTGAGCCATTTTCCTCCTTTCAGCGAGCGGCTGTATATAACTACTAAATATGATATGAAGCTGTTGCATCAGCATACTCTGAAAGGAACCTGACTGTTATACAAACTAGATCGGAGGTCTTGTCTTTATTAAGTGATTTAAGCTGCTTTGCTACACCGAGATTATCTACTTCTATGTAATTCATCTTTGGCAGTTGTTCTTGATTGGAATTCAGGAATATTTACTTCGTCTACTTTGGTTAAGGTGTTTCGGAAAACCGTGTCTAATAACTCTGCTTTAGTGGCACTGTCATCAGTTACTTCACCGTTGTTATCGCGCAATGAAGGCTCTGGTGTGCTTTATATATGACCAGAATCTCTTTCGGTTTTCTGCCAGATTCAGAGACAGAGTTTCATTGTGGAAATTATTAAAAGCAGCTCGAACTGAAGTACGTGCTATACTTCGAACTTCTGCAACTCTTTGTCAATATTGGGGATTTTGCGTTGCTTCTGCAGTAGCGATCTGACCTGTTATGAGTATCTGCTGTCATTAAAAAATAGGACCGCAGACGATAACCCCAGATATACACTACTGGCCATTAAAATTGCAGATGATAAACGGGTATTCATTGGACAAATATATTATACTACAACTGACATGTGATTACATTTTCACGCAGTTTGCGTGCATACATCCTGAGAAATCAGTACCCAGAACAACCACCTCTGGCAGTAATAACGGCCTTGATACGCCTGGGCATTGAGACAAACAGAGCTTGGATGGCGTGTACAGGTACAGCTGTCCATGCAGCTTCAACACGATACCACAGTTAATCAAGAATAGTGTCTGGCGTATTGTGAAGAGCCAGTTACTCAGACGTTTTCATTTGGTGAGAGATCTGGAGAATGTGCTGGCCAGGGTAGCAGTCGAACATTTTCTGTATCCAGAAAGGCCTGTACAGGACCTGAAACATGCGGTCGTGCATTATCTTGCTGAAATGTAGAGTTTCGCAGGGATCGAATGAAGGGTAGAGCCACGGGTCGTAACACATGTGAAATGTAACGTCCACTGTTCAAAGAGCCGTCAATGCAAGCAAGAGGTGACCGAGACGTGTAACCAACGGCACCCCATACCATCACGCCGGATGATACGCCAGTATGGCGATGGCGTATACACGCTTCCAATGTGCGTTCACCGCGGTGTCGCGAAACACGGATGCGACCATCATGATGCTGTAAACAGAACCTGGATTCATCCGAAAAAATGACGGTTTGCCATTCGTGCACCCACGTTCGTCGTTGAGTACACCATAGCAGGCGCTCCTGTCTGTGATGCAGCATCAAGGGTAACCGCAGCCATGGTCTCCGAGCTGATAGTCCATGCTGCTGCAAACGTCATCGAACTATTCGTGCAGATGGTTGTTGTCTTGGAAACGTCCCCATCTGTTGACTCAGGGATCGAGACGTGGCTGCACGATCCGTTACAGCCATGCGGATAAGATGCCTGTCGTCTCGACTGCTAGTGATACGAGGCCGTTGGGATCCAGCACGGCGTTCCGTATTACGCTCCTGAACACACCGTTGTGCCAACAGTCATTGGATCTCGACCAACGCGAGCATCAATGTCACGATACGATAAGCCGCAATCGCGATAGGCTACAATCCGACCTTCACCAAAGTCGGAAACGTGATGGTACGCATTTCTCCTCCTTACACGAGGTATCACGACAACAACGTTTCACCAGGCAACGCCGGTCAACTGCTGTTTGCGTATGAGAAATCGGTTGGAAACTTTCCTCGTGTCAGCACGTTCTAGGTGTCGCCACTTTCGCCAACCTTATGTGAATGCTCTGATCATTTGCATATCACAACATCTTCTTCCTGTCGGTTAAATTTCGCGTCTGTAGCACGTCATATTCGTGGTGGAGCAATTTTAATGGCCAGTAGTGTATATGCAGTGTGTGTAGCACGCCGATAGTTTGGTTTCAGGTCCTCAAGTGACCTCGTTCTAACCAACAGATGGTCATCACTGGCACCGAGGCAGAACTAGCTTACATTGAAAAACACAACGGGTCTCCATTCTGCCCTACAATGAGCTCCCGCCGGACTCCACTGAAGTCGCAAATGGCTGCGATTTGGGGTCAGTGGAATGCACTGTACAGGGCCCTGGCTCGGAGCCCTCCTTAAAGTAAATGATTTGTAACAGTTCTTTGTGCCACAGTTGTGTCAACTGCCGCACAAATTGCTGTTGCAGATGCATTACGATGCGCCAGAGCCATAAGCCTATCTCTATAGTCTTCACTCTCGGTAGTGCCACGCGGCCGTCCGGACCCCAGTCTCCTTGCGACCGTACATTCCCGTGACCACTGCTGCCAGAAATCATATAGGGTGGCTACATTCCTGCCTAGTCTTAGTGCAATATCGCAGAAGTAACATCCAGCTTCTCGTACCCCTCTTGCACGACCTTCTTCAAACTCACTAAGGTGCTGAAAACCGCGATTTTGTCGCCTGAAAGGTATTCTTGGCAACATCAGCTCACCACGTCCAGCCTCATAGGTAACGACAGTTACAGCGTGCATTTAAAGCAAACCTGATTTGCATCCTCAGACTGACGCTACTAGCGCCTATCATATGCGACTGGAGCGAAATTTGAATAGGCGTCATCTTTCAGATGTAGAAACACTCCTACCAACTTTCGTTTACGTCGCACAACTCCTTCAGGGTGTCGCGTTTTCTTCCGTCAATGTACAGGTTGATTCAAAAAGATTACCACAACTTTAAAAATGTGTATTTAATGAAAGAAACATAATATAACCTTCTGTTATACATCATTACAAAGAGTACTTAAAAAGGTTTTTTTTTCACTCAAAAACAAGTTCAGAGATGTTCAATATGGCCCCCTCCAGACACTCGAGCAATATCAACCCGATACTCCAACTCGTTCCACACTCTCTGTAGCATATCAGGCGTAACAGTTTGGATAGCTGCTGTTATTTCTCGTTTCAAATCATCAATGGTGGCTGGGAGAGGTGGCCGAAACACCATATCCTTAACATACCCCCATAAGAAAAAATCGTAAGGGGGTAAGATCAGGGCTTCTAGGAGGCCAGTGATGAAGTGCTCTGTCACGGGCTGCCTGGCGGCCGATCCATCGCCTCAGGTAGTTGACGTTCAGGTGCTTGAACCAATTTCAGACGATAAGGTTTCATAACTAACGTTTTTCGTAGGACTCTCCATACAGTTGATTGTGGAATTTGCAGCTCTCTGCTAGCTCTGCGAGTCGATTTTCCTGGGCTGCGAACAAATGCTTGCTGGATGCGTGCTACATTTTCATCACTCGTTCTCGGCCGTCCAGAACTTTTCCCTTTGCACAAACACCCATTCTCTGTAAACTGTTTATACCAATGTTTAATACACCACCTATCAGGAGGTTTAACACCATACTTCGTTCGAAATGCACGCTGAACAACTGCCGTCGATTCACTTCTGCCGTACTCAATAACACAAAAAGCTTTCTGTTGAGCGGTCGCCATCTTAGCATCAACTGACGCTGACACCTAGTCAACAGCGCCTCAAGCGAACAAATGTACAACTAAATGAAACTTTATTGCTCCCTTAATTCGCCGACAGATAGTGCTTAGCTCTGCCTTTTGTCGTTGTAGAGTTTAAAATTCCTAAAGTTGTGGTATTCTTTTTGAATCACCCTGTAGTTTGCAGCATGCCTTGAACTTGGGGATAACTAATTGTCGTTTTTCCTAACACTGTTTGCAATTCCTTTAAGTGTGTAGGATTGTTTAGTGTCCACTGGTAGTAGAATGTTGGACTGAGAACTCTTGACCTTAACCTTCCTTGTTAAAGTATGTTCACCTTGGCTTGTTTGTCATGTTTTGCTTATCTGGCTAAAGGAAATACAGAAAGGATTTCATATTAAATTACGCAAAATATCTACACTAAGTGATCAAAAGCATCCGGACATCCTGAAAAACATACGTTTTTAATATTAGATGCATTGTGCTGCCACCTACTGCCAGGTGCTCCATCAGCGACCACAGTAGTCAACATACATCGCGCCGGCCGCGGTGGCCGTGCGGTTCTGGCGCTGCAGTCCGGAACCGCGGGACTGCTACGGTCGCAGGTTCGAATCCTGCCTCGGGCATGGATGTGTGTGATGTCCTTATGTTAGTTAGGTTTAAGTAGTTCTAAGTTCTAGGGGACTTATGACCTAAGATGTTGTGTCCCATAGTGCTCAGAGCCATTTGAACCATTTTTGAACAGACATCGCGAGAGAGCAGAATGGGGCGCTCCGCGGAACTCGCGGACTTCGAACGTCGTCAGGTGATTGGGTGCCACTTGTGTCATACGTCTGTACGCCAGATTTTCACACTCCTAAACACCCCTAGGTCCACAGTTTCCGATGTCATAGTGAAGCGGAAACGTGAAGGGATACGTACAGCGCAAAAGCGTACAGGCCGACCTCGTCTGTTGGCTGACAGAGACCGCCGACAGTTGAAGAGGGTCGTAATGTGTAATAGGCAGACATCTATCCAGACCATTACACAAGAATCCCAAACTGCATCAGGATCCACTGCAAGTACTACGACAGTTAGGCGGAAGGTGAGAAAAATTGGATTTCGTGGTCGAGTGGTTGCTCATAAGCCACACATCACGCCGGTAAATGACAAACGACGCCTCGCTTGGCGTAAGGAGCGTTAATATTGGACGTTTGAACAATGGAAAAACGTTGTGTGGAGTGACGAATCACGGTACACAATGTTGCAATCCGATAGCAGGGTTTGGCGAATGCCCGGTTGACGTCATCTGCCAGTGTGTGTATTGTCAACAGTAAAATTCGGGGGCGGTGGTGTTATGATATGGTCGTGTTTTTCATGAAGGGGGCTTGTACCCCTTGTTGTTTAATGTGGCACTATCACAGCACAAGCCTACATTGATGTTTTAAGCACCTTCTTGATTCCCACTGTTGAAGAGCAATTTGGAGATGGAGACTGCAGCTATCAATACGATCAAGCACCTGTTCATAATGCATGGCCTGTAGCGGAATGGCCGGCCGCGGTGGACGAGAGGTTCTAGGCGCTTCAGTCCGGAACCGCGCGACTGTTACGGTCGCAGGTTCGAATCCTGCCTCGGGCGTGGATGTGTGTGATGTCCTCAGGTTAGTTAGGTTTAATTAGTTATAAGTTCTAGGGGACTGATGACCTCAGAAGTTAAGTCCCATAGTGCTCAGAGCCATTCGAACCAATTGTGGGGCAGGCCGGGGTGACCGAGCGGTTCTAGGCGCTGCAGTCTGGAACCGCGCGACCGCTACGGTCGCAGGTTCGAATCCTGCCTCGGGCATGGATGTGTGTGTTGTCCTTAGGTTAGTTAGGTTTAAGTAGTTCTACGTTCTATGGGACTGATGACCTTAGAAGTTAAGTCCCATAGTGCTCAGAGCCATTTTGAACCAATTGTGGCGGAATGGTTGCACGACGATAACATCCCTGTAATGGACTGGCCTGCACAGAGACCTGATATGAATCCTATAGAACACCTCTGGGATGTTTTGGAACACCGACTTCGTGCCAGGCCTCACCGACCGACATAAATACCTCTCCTCAGTGCAGCACTCCGTAAAGAATGAGCTGCCATTCCTGAAGAAACATCCCAACCTGACTTAACGTATGCGAGAGTGGAAGCTGTCGTCAAGGCTGAATTCCAGTATTACCGATGGAGGGCACCACGAACTTGTAAATCATATTCAGCCAGGTGTCCTGAGACATTTGATCACATAGTGTATATAAAAGGTTTTTTTATAATTTTATAAATTTTGTGGATCCACAACTGTTTTCTTGTTATCAACATCTCCTTTAATAACATGTTGAGTTAAACCAAAGACTGTGTTAACTTTTATTCAAACATCAAAGAAAGTTTTGCATTACCTCGGTTCCGAGACTTCCGACTCCTGTACAGAAAGCTGGAATAGTGATCAAAATAAATATTAAGACCGCCCTCTTTATTGCTCTTGAAAACCACACATTGCATGTTGTGCCAGCATACAGCCAAACCTACAGTGGTGGTGGTCCAGACTGCTGTACACACTGGTACCTCTACAGTACCACATCCTCTTGCATTGATGCATGCCTGTATTCGTCGAGTCATACTATCCACAAGTTCATCAAGGTATTGTTGGTCCAGATTGTCCCACTCAACGGCGATTCGTCGTAGATCCCTCAGAGTGTTTGTGGGGTCACGTCGTCCATAAACAGCCTTCCCAATCTATCCGAGGCATGTTCGATGAGCTTCATGTCTGGAGAACATGCTGGCCACTTCCTGGAGGAAGTAATTTACAAGATGTGCACGAAGGTGGAGCGAATTGTCGTCCATGAAGACGAATGCCTCGCCAATATGCTGCCGATACGATTGCACTATCAGTCGGAGGATGGCATTCACGTATCTTACAGTCGTAATGGTGCCTTCCATGACGACCAGCGGAGTACGTCGGCCCCACCTAATGCCACCCCGAAACAGCAGGGAAACTTCACCTTGCTGCACTCGATGGACAGTGTGCCTAAGGCGTGCAGCCTGACCGGGATGCCTCCAGACATGTCTCCGACTATTTGATGTGTGTATTTGTGACATTAACGAACTGTCAACAAAGACCACCATCAGACGTGGTTTCCCCAGCCAACCATTCTCTTGCGCCTTGTAATGCACAGTTTTTCTGTTTCAAACATTACCGTGGTCTTGGACTGGTATATCTATGCGGAATAGTTCAGTACATCACTTTCCATTGCGTGTATGGAATCTTGGCTGATCCTGATGTAGAGTCTGAAAAATTTTTAGTTGTCCATTCTGCTTCTTAATAGTCGATCACTGTGTGTCTTTCAATAGACATGAAAGGTACTGGTCACCACCGGCGTTAGGCTGCAAAGATTGTTTCTTAGAGCATATGATCTATGGCTATGCACGTCGTAGACACACGGAAGCAGAAAAATGTCTACTATGACGGGAAACGTCACACTGGGTAAAACGTATGAATGTGTCAAGAAATATGCAGTATCAATACGAACTACTCATATTTGCTCTTCCAGATTCGTTCTCACCGGGATGATTGGTATTATTTCGCAGAAACAATCTAAATTTTAGTACCAGGACTCCTTTAAAGAGCTCAAGCTTGTGAGAAATGAATTTCATGATGTAATCTATAACGTCAAACAACATGAAAAAGCACCAACTACATTCTAACAAATGTTAGAAATGAGAAACGATTTTCATAATTTAAGCTGTAACGTCAAACAATAGGAAAAAGCACTAGCTACATTCCAACAAATGCCAAAAGAAACGTTCACTTCACTGAACTGAAGAAACTCAGTTTTAAAGATTGCAGTGGCCACTGGAAAATTGCGCTGACCTTTACACAATTTTAAGACCTTCAGAGGTTGGTCGCCCTCTAACCTTCAGACTAACGCAATGCTTTTTCATTCAAAAAATTTTTGATGTATCTTTGCAAGAAATAGAAAGTACTCAAATTTTTCAAAAAAACGTTCTCGAGGTGCTACGGCAGCCACGCGATGAATCGTTTAAGGCGTCGTGCTTTGCATGTGTACTGTGCTGGAGCGGTCGCCGTGTACACAAGAAATTAACGTTTGGGGAGACGCGGTCGGTCAGGCGAGAAGCTCGTTAGGGAATGCGGAGGCGAAATTCTCCTCTCACCTTTCGACCTTTCCTATCTCGATCACCGCCGTATCGATCTTTGAGGGGGTGGTTTGCGTATCTTACGACGCTCCCAATACTTGAGGCGTACTTTGGAGGTCGTAAGTCAGGTGCTCTATTTTTCACTGAGTCAAGCGTGGTAACTACAAAAACATGTTAATTGAAAGTAAGTAGAGACAGATATTGTCGTAATGCTGACCGTAATCAAGAAATGAGAACTCTTCTCCAAACCAGATTGTCAAGAATTAACCAAAAATAGTTTAAATGTGAAATACACATAATTAGAAATGTTGTGAATTTTAAAACTTATTTATTTTGAATAAAAAAGAAAAAAAATGCCGAAGATTTTACAGATGGTAACAAAATTTTTAATACGGGTCAGTAATACTTCCTGGTCACACAAGTACTTGGCATGAATCTGACAGACTATCCACGAGAGTTATAAGAGATGTAATACTGCAAGAGCTGTAAGATCAGTCGACACCGTTACTGAGATATGTCATAGGCCGTCGTGCTGGATCAAGATACTTGTATCGCGAATTTGTATCCAGTTAGAGGTAAAATCTCTCACTGTACAATTACTTTTTTAGGATATCACTCTTACAGTTAGTGGTCAGGCCGGGCTGTACGAGATACGGTCTATTTTGAAGCGCGGTTCTTTTGGGCTAAGTTCCAGTGCGCTAAGATGGTCGGTTGGTTTGGGGAAGGAGACCAGATAGCGTGGTCATCGGTCTCATCGGATTAGGGAAGGATGGGGAAGGAAGTCGGCCGTGCCCTTTCAGAGGAACCATCCCGGCATTGGCCTGGAGTGATTTAGGGAAATCACGGAAAACCTAAATCAGGATGGCCGGACGCGGGATTGAACCGTCGTCCTCCCGTATGTGAGTCCAGTGTCTAACCACTGAGTGCGCTAAGAGTGAGGCAGAGATGTTGTGGCACTGAAAATAATTAGGAGGGATTTCCAGTACTTGTATTGCACTTACAATCAAGGAAAGGCCTCTGAAAGATGTGGTCGGTATCGGAGGATTTCAGGTATTTAAATTTGTTTCCATTCCAATATACCCACTCGGAAGCGTGGTCGCCGAGTGGGTGCCCGTGTATTGTGGCGGAAATTATCTTCGTCTTTACAGGACCGGTATTACTAAGAAGTAGAGAAAGTGGTATCGGTATGTAATACTGGAAAACGTACCAATAGGTAGTGGCTTAGAAAGCAAGGTTTCATCCAAGAACACTGATATGTAAGATTTAGTATGAATAGTAAAGTATATGGAAGAGCTTTATCGACCTAAATAAATAATTATAATATTATGTAAAATATTGTTTTGTGTTTATGTTCTGCGAGTACATGTTAACAAAATATTTAAAGAATGATTTCTGATCTGTAAGAAATCAGTACGTGATTTTAATTTTGTGCGGAAGCCAAAATAGTTATTGATATTGAGGATGATTGATTTTTGATTGTTGAGAGTAGTGTGTGTGTGTGTGTGTGTGTGTGTGTGTGTGTGTGTAGTTACGGTGCACTGTGGTGGTTGTCTTCATTACGAAGTGGCCTCGAGACATCTGGATGACTTAACACAGACAAGAATAATCGGTAAACTGGAAGGAGGTCGAAGTGTGACGACTGTATACGAGGACTTTGGTATTGCTCACAGCAGTGGTTCACATGCACGAGGACTCCGTTTAAAACCTTCGTGATCGTCCTTCACAATCATAACGAGGAAAATTATGTGCTGGTATCGAAATCATTTATTGTTACATGTGGATCTAGAAACATTTTATGACTCTGATGGTTTTCAGTTTATTAAACGGAAAGGTGAGTTGCATATCAGTTTAATGTACACTACTTTTTTTGTTCCTTTGAAGATGGTTGCTATGGTACAAAATAAACAATAAATCTGTGCGACCGGTGGCAAACATGGATTTGTTATAATAAACCAGAAACCTCCCCATACCCGATTGTTTAAGGACACGAATTCCTATGAATAAAACAGCTGAAGACGCGAAAAATCCTAATGATGTTGCTTTTATTAGTTTAGGATTATTCATAAATATACTAATTGAAGAGTAAAAGCCAAGGTTTATGACATTAGTTCTCCTGAAATGTGTCTGCCGTAGTGATATAATTTTTCAGGTACATTCAGTGGTATATGACGGAAATATCTGTAAATTTTTTTTGCGCATAGAGCAATTACTAGAGAACGAATACAATAAACCAAAGCAACTGATATTGAAGTTTCACAGTGTGAACAGTGAAAATTTAGTAAATGATTACCTTTCATTATTTTGAGGAGGATGTCAGTGAAAATGTTTCGAAAACATTTGAAATTAAATTAAAATATGTTGGATAACGGTAAGTGCTCTCATTCTCAAATATTGGGTGAATATAGCCTTAATAATTTGCGCCGCGTGAGTTACCCTCTGCCTCAACACATATACATTATTTCTAACCTTAATTCTTGACTTCTTGTCTTAAACATTAAACGTAAGGAGTAAATTATGACAGCATTTTGAGTCATCATTCTTCCAACAGCTTTGATGCGTCCCGAGACGAATTCCTCTCCTGTGCCAATTTCTTTATCTCAGAGTACCTCTTACTTCTTACATCTTCAAATGTTTACTGGATGTATTATAATCTCTGTCCTCCTCTACAGTTTTGCTCTCTACAGCTGCCTCAAGTGTCATAGAAGTTATTCCCTAATGTCTTAACAGATATCCTATCTTCCTGTCCCTTCTTCTTGTCAGTGTTTTCCACGTATTCCTTTCCTCGACAATTCTGCGGAGAACCTACTGATGCCTTACCTTACTAGCCAACCTAATTTCCAACATTCCTCTGTAACACCATTTTCAAAATTTTAGATTCTCTTCTGTTCCGGTTTTCCCACAGTCCATGTTTCACTAATATACAATGCCGTGCACCAAAAGTACATTCTCAGAAATTTCTGCCTTAAATGAAGCCTATGTTTGTTAGTGACAGACTTCTCTTGGCCCTTTTTGCCAGTGCCAGTCTACTTTGTATGTCCTCCTAACTCCCTCTGTCATAGATTATTTTGCTGCCTAGGTAGCAGAATTAATTAACTTCATCTACTACGTTGTCATCAATTACGATATTAAGTTAGTCGTTGTTCTCGTTTTTGCTATTTCTCAATACTTTCGCCTGTTCTCGGTTTACTCTAAATGCATCTTCTGTACTCGCCAGACTGTTTATTCCAATCAACACATCCTGTAATTCTTCTTCAATTTCACTGAGGGTAGTAACGTAATAAGCAAATACTATCACCTTAATTTTATTCCCATCATTGCTTTTTCGATGTGTACACTAAACTGACAAAAGTCATGGGATAGCGATACGCACATATAAAGATTGTGGTAGCAACGTGTATAAACGGGCAGCGCTGTGGCGGAGCTGTCACCGTACTCCAGGTGGTTCATATGAAAAGGTTTCTGACGTACTTATGGCCGCACGACGGGAATTTACAGCCTCTGAACGCAAGATAGAAGTTGCAGCTAGAAAGAAGCGGCATTCCATTTCGGTAATCGTTAGCGGATTCAATATTGCTTGATCAAGAGTGTCAAAAGTGTGGCGGGAATACCAAATTTCAAACATTACCTCTCACCTTCACTTAACGACCGAGAGCAGCTGCGTTTTGTCTAGGGTTGTCAGTGGTAACAGACAAGGAAAACTGTGTGAAATACACTACCAGCCAATAAAATTGCTACACCAAGAACAAATGCAAATGATAAATGGGTATTCATTGGACAAATATATTATACTAGAACTGACATGTGATAACAGTTTCACGCAATTTGGGTGCATAGATCCTGAGAAATCAGTTCCCAGAACAACCACCCCGGGCTGTAATAACGGCCTTGATACGCCTGGGCATTGAGTCAAACAGAGCTTGGATGGCGTGTACAGGTACAGCTGCCCATGCAGCTTCAACACGATACCACAGTTCATCAAGAGTAGCGACTGGCGTATTGTGAGAGCCAGTTGCTCGTCCACCATTGATCAGACATTTTCAGTTGGTGATAGATCTGGATAATGTGCTGGCCAGGGCAGCAGTCGAACATTTTCTGTATCTAGAAAGGCCCGTACAGGACCTGCAACACGCGGTCGTGCATTGTCCTGCTGAAATGTGGGGTTTCGCAGGGATCGAATGAAGGGTAGAGCTATGGGTCGTAACACATCCGAATGTAACGTCCACTGTTCAAAGTGTCGTCAATGCGAACAAGAGGTGACCGAGACGTGTAACCAATGGCACCCCATACCATCACGCCGGGTGATACGCCACTATGGCGATGACGAATACATGCTTCCAATGTGCGTTCGCCGCGATATCGCCAAACACGGATGCGACCATCATGATGCTGTAAATAGAACCTGGTTTCATCCGAAAATAGGACGTTTTGCCATTCGTGCACCCACGTTCGTCGTTGAGTACACTATCGCAGGCGCTCCTGTCTGTGATGCAGCGTCAAGGGTAACCGCAGCCATGGTCTCCGAGCTGATAGTCCATGCTGCTGCAAACGTCGTCGAACTGTTCGTGCAGATGATTGTTGTCTTGCAAACGTCCCCTTATGTTGACTCAGGGATCGAGACGTGGCTGCACGATCCGTTACAGCCATGCGGATAAGATGCCTTTCATCTCGACTGCTAGTGATACGAGGCCGTTGGGATCCAGCACGGCATTCCGCATTACCCTCCTGAACCCACCGATTCCATATGCCGCTAACAGTGATTGGATCTCGACCGATGCGAGCAGCAATGTCGCCATACGCTAATCCGCAATCGCGATAGGCTACAATCCGACCTTTATCAAAGTCGGAAACGTGATGGTATGCATTTCTCCTCCTTACACGAGGCATCACTACAACGTTTCACCAAGTAACGCCGGTCAACTGCTGTTTCCTCATGTCAGCACGTTGCAGGTGTCGCCAACGGCGCCAACCTTGTATGAATGTTATGAAAAGCTAATCATTTGCATATCACAGCATCTTCTTCCTGTCGGTTAAATTTCGCGTCTGCAGCACGTCATCTTCGTGGTGTAGCAGTTTTAATGGCCAGTAGTGTAATTGCATAGATCAATGTGGGACGTACGACGATTGTATCCATTAAGACTGTGCGGCGAAATTTCGCATTAATGAGCTAGGGCAGCATACGTTGCTAACAGTTCGCATCAGCTCCAGGTCCTCTCCTGGGCTTGTGGCCATATCGGTTCGACACCAGACAACTGAAAACTGTGACCTGGTTCATATGGGTCCAGATTTCAGTTGGTAAGAGCTGATGGTACGGTTTGAGTGTGGCGCAGACCGCACGAAACTATGGACGCAAGTTGTCAACAACGTAATGTGCAAGCTGGTTGTAGGCTCCATAATGGCTGTGTTTGCATGGAAACGGCTGGGTCCTCTGGTCCAACTAAACTGATCATTAACTGTAAATGGTTATGTGCAGCTTCTTGGACACCATTTGCAGCCATTCATGGACTTCGTGTTACCAAACAACGATGGAATTTTTGTGGTGGTAAAGCGCCGTGTCACCGAGTGACAACTGTTTGCGACTGGTTTGAAGAACATTCGGAATAGTTCGAGCCAATGATTAGGCCACTCAGGCCGCCCACCATGAATCCCATCGCATAACTAAGGGACATAATCGAGAGGTCAGTTCGTGCACGAAATCCTGCACCGGCAACAATTTCGTGATTATGGATGCCTGTAGAGGCAGCATGATTTGATATTTCTGCAGGAGACTTCCGAAGACTTTTTGAGACCAAGTCACGTCGAGTTGCTGCACTACGCCGAGCAAAGGGAGGCTCGAAACGATATTAGAAGCAATACCTCAGTGTGGATGGAATAATGACACAAAGACTACAGCCCTGTTTTACACCCTTTTTAATCCGAACGCTTCGCTCATTGTCTCCCACTCTTATTTTTCACTCATGGTTCTTGAACACGTTGTTTATTATTCGGCATTCCCTATGGCTTACCCAGAACTTCGAACATTTTTCACCATTTTACATTGTCGAACGCTTCTTCCAGTTCCATAAAGCCTATGAATGAGTCCTGATTTTTCTTCAGTCTTGCTTCCTTTACCAACCGCAACGTCCGAACTGCTTCTTTGGTGTCTTCACCTTTCGTGAAGCCAAACTGGCCGTCATCCAACAGGTCCTCAGTTTCTCTATTCTGTCTGTTATTCCTGTGAGCAACTCGGATGCATGTGCTGTTAAGCTGACTGTGCGCTAATTGTCGCACTTGTCGGCTGTTGCAGTCTTCGGAATTGTGTGGATGATGTTTATTCAAAGTTTCAATGGCGTATCGTCAGTCCCATATATGCTACACAGCAACGTGAATAGTCTTTTTGTTGCCGCTTCCACCATGGTATTAGAAATTCCAATGGAATCTGATCAGTCGCTTCTGCCTTATTTGATCTTCAGTCTTCCAAAACTCTTTCACATTTAGAATCTAATACTGGATCCCCTATCGACTCCAGCTTCTTCACGTTATCAGGCAAGTCCTTCCCCTCATGAACGTCTTCACAGTCACCATATATCGCTCTCTCGTCTGCATTTAGCAGTGGAATATCCATTGCGCTCTTAATGTTACCACCCTTTTCTTATTTTTGTATTCGGTCAATGATTTTACGAAGTAGTGAAAATCAGATGGACACCATCCAACTGAAACTGTGCCTCGTTTTAATCATGTAGATTACAAAAATAAATTGTTCGGATACTTTCTGACTTATCCTTGTATACTGCTTCAATATACGCCATTTCTGGGGTGTAAGCAGTAATCAACATTAATACCTGGTTGGTAGCTGAGGGCTGCGATGGACACCAGGGAATGCTTCGATCACCACCTGCTCTGTGTGGACCTATCACACCCTATCTTTGAAACCTGGGAATAGTCTCTGACGGAGTATCACCTGACTACATTCTCCGCTCGTGCCGTTCTGATGCAAAATGCAGCAATAATACCACGCCAAGGGCGTCTATACAATAGATAAAGACCTGAGATATTGAGTATTTTTAATATTTTGGAAGACAAATGGCGTCCTGTAAGTAGCCATAAAAGATTACAACGCCGACCCTCTGAGAACCTGCGCAATATTGACTTTTAAATCATTTCATTGAAAGAAAAACCCCTGACTTCACTGCATTTTTTTTCCTTTCCTTGAGAGCTGGAAGGAGCAAGGGAAGGAGAGCAGGGTCGCGTCCTCCCCTTGCCTCCGGGTATGGGCGCTCTTGCGACACACACTTCGCTTCCCATCATATCTGCACACGGAGATGCTCTCTTAAAGGAGGCAGAGGATTTTTTTACGTTCGTGCATAACTTCGTAGAATTTTTGTTTTGCATATTCGTATTCCGGTTCCTGTGGGTTTATTTATCGATTGTCATTCCTTATTTTTGGTTCACTGATGCTATTTGAGTTAAATTATTGTCCTTTTGTCATCTGGAGATTGTGAGTGGAGCTGTGAACGCTAGAAAATGGAGTGCCAAATGGAGAAATCGGAACATTTCCGACATACTCCTCTAACTGAGGTAAATAGGAGGGGTGACAGAAGCAGAGGCAGCCAGAAACATTTTCACCGTGTATGGGGATAATGACAGAGCACAACCGCAGGTCAAAGGCGCCTTGCCACGGTTCGTGCGGCTTCCCCCTTCAGAGGTTCGAGTCCTCCCTCGGGCATGGGTGTGTGTGTTGTCCTTAGCCTAAGTTAGATTAAGTAGTGTGTAAGCCTAGGGACCGATTACCTCAGCAGTTTGGTCCCATAGGAAGTTACCACCAGTATGTATAACAAGACAGTACAACAAGAAAATGGTTTCTCGTTTAAAAGAGGATCGTTTTGACATTAGTGACTCTCCACGTTCAGGAAGACCTTCAGTGATGGAAGAAGATCGTTTAACCGCATGAATCCACCATGATTCATGTAATCTACTCGAGAACTAGTTAATGTGATGAACTGCGATCATTCTACCACCTGAGGCGTAGCGCCGTATAACGATCCTGCCTTGGAGGCGGTTAAGTGGGAGATGTGTCTCAGAGCTGGATAGTGACAGATGGTGTCGTGGGACTGGACGCGCACGTAGTTTATGTATCAGCCGATAGAGGACAATACTGGATAGGGGGAGTGTGATTTTAGTTTCGATTGTGCCCACTAGAGTGCACTAAAGTAATAGAATGTTTTTCACAAACTGTTCTAGTATTTTCATAAAGTGTTATTATGTCTTTTTGTGTATGTAAAATGTTATACATGTGTTTCAGCAGTATGAATGATGCGTGAGTGTGGTTTAAGGTTAATACAAAGATAATTGTTTAACGAGTTATGTAGTGGGATTTAGTGTGGGAACATTTCGAAGTAGTACGGATATGGACAAAGGGGATTTTTGTACAATAGATCTGTAAAGTAAGTTTATGTTAAAGGGAAAGTTAATTCAGGTATAACTAACAATAGTAAATAACTTTATGCATAAGCAAAAATTCAGCACATTATCTAATTACGTGGGTAAAAAGCGCAGTCGTTAGGTTTACTATTTGCAACTGGTTATTGGTGAAAAGCGCGGATTGACGTGGGAGAGTGTTGTTTTGCTATTGACTGTTGAGTAAACTGACCAATGGTAAAGCAATATTCTTCGCGCGCCTTTCTCTGCTGGTAGAGAAGACTTAGAGTATTCTAAAGAAGTGCGGGAGTCTAGCCACGAAACAGGTCGGACGCGTGTAGTAGTAGTTCCGATGGAAACGATAAGTTGCCGGATCTAGCAGTGTTTCATACATCAAAAGTGTTGGAAAGTGACTGCATAATTATTCCGATGTGTGTGTAGAAATTTCGGAAATTTTAAGTGAATTTTGTGACAAGAAAAGACATATATTCCGCGTGGCGTATTGAGCAGGTCGGTGGCTAAAAACTGTGACTGCATTTGGTACCGACGGACTTAATATTTGACGAGCATTATCAATCATTTTTGTAGTTATTAAGTTTTCGGGAAATGCAACACCATAAACTTGCTAACGTGAGTGAAAAGGATTATGAGTGGCTGTGTTAAGACTAGCACGGGCTTGGAAGTGATACTTGTTCACCTAAGTTTCAGAATATATTAATTGAGGACAAAATTTACAAACATTCATTTGTGTAAAAACTTTCTCCCGAAACGTAGATCAGTGACTTAAATTGCAGCCTGGTTCACGTCGAAGTACAGTAGGTTTCACTCGGCTTTCCTACTGATGATCTGCTGAGACAATGTTCATAGGTGGGTGCAGGTCCGTCGTAAAGGGACGGAAAGAACCGCGTGACATTTTCTGTGGTGTAAGTTCAAAAATCTGGTGTATGGGTGCCGTAGGCTCTAAGCCAAAGTCACAAAAATCAGCGGGTGGCGATATGTGCACCTCTTCTGTCTCGTCGTCAATTGGCTCATGAACAGCACTGACCATTCCTTTCCCGTATCGTTACTGTTGAGGTGAAATGGTGTCTTTAGGCTTATGTAAGGAAAAGAAATGAATGGTTAATCGCAAACGAAGCAACATCTCCCCGTACAAAGACCTGCGCGCTTCCATAAATGATGATGTCATGCAACTGGTGGAACAGCGACGGTGAGGTGTACTAAAGTGCTTCCGCGAGGTGTAAACATCACTGCTGACAATCAAAATATCCACGGGTGTGCTGCCGGTCTATAGTGTCCAACGGGCACAATATTTCGGCGATCATACATGTCGCCATCATCAGGTGAACTGACGGACTGAGCTCCTGTGAACGTGCCGGCACGGAGATCCGCACGCTATGGCTGCTCAGAGGGAACTGGGTTCGGTCGCGGCGGCGGCCGATTTAAATACCCTCCGCCCGCGGCGCGCTCCCTCCGCCGTCCGCGCCCCGCGCCGCGGTCGCGCGGTGGAACAGATTGCGACGGCGTCTGAGATGACGCCGGTGTGATGGCTCTGTCCGCCGTGGTCGTCACAACTATACGTTTGCTCGATTTACTCTTGATTAACCCAATCGCTGGTTCCCAAGACTTGCTAAGATTATAGCCACAGTCACGGTTTATGAGGTTGTCATTGGTGCGAATTTCGATGGCCTCTCTAACAACGCTGTCCCAGTATCTCGACGTCTGTACCAGAATCCTCGTGCGGTCATACTCCATAGCGTGATTTTCCGACAAATAATGTTCAGCGACCGCCGACTTGCTCGGATACATCAGTCTAGTGTGCCTCAGGTGTTCACGGCATCGATCCTCGACGGTACGCGTCGTCTGACCAATATACGACTTGCCACATTGACACGGAATCTGGTACACGCCAGCCTTCCTCAAATCGAGGTCATCTTTGGCCCTCCCCACCAGTGCACGAGTTTTATTTGGAGGACATAACACAGTTCCGACCTGGTGTTTCTTCAGAATACGGGCGATTTTTCGCGAGAGTGCGCCTGTGTATGGAATAAATGCGGTGCCTACCTCCTCCCTCGTGACTTCATCCATCTCAACAGGTTGTGCTGCAGTGGTTGGGCGGAGAGCACGTTGAATCTGCCACTCTGAGTACCCATTTTTTCGAAATACAGTTCTCAGGTGTTCCAATTCCTGGGGTAGACTCTCTGCGTCAGAGATAGTGCGCGCCCTATGTACTAGAGTTTTAAGTACCCGGTTCCTCTGTGAAGGGTGGTGGCAGCTGTCTGCGTGCAAATACAGATCAGTGTGCGTTGTCTTCCGATACACCCCATGACCTAGGGTGCCGTCAGCAATCTGTTCCACCGCGCGACCGTGGCGCGGGGCGCGGGGCGCGGACGGCGGAGGGAGCGCGCCGCGGGCGGAGGGTATTTAAATCGGCCACCGCCGCGATCGAACCCAGTTCCCTCTGAGCAGCCATAGCGTACGGATCTCCGTGCCGGCACGTTCACAGGAGCTCAGTCCGTCAGTTCACCTGATGATGGCGACATGTATGATCGCCGAAATATTGTGCCCGTTGGACACTACAGACCGGCAGCACACCCGTGGATATTTTGATTATCAATTACGCCGGGAGAAACTCAAGAATCATATCACTGCTGACATTTGCTGTCAATAATTGAGACGTAAAAGAGAGGTGCCGCGAACACAAGCGCCATACCGAATTACGCCAGGCCACCAAATCAGCCGTGGCTGACCATTGTATAAAGACTGGCCATACTGTGGACTATGAAAAAACAAAGATACTCTGTCAGTCCTCCTACCGCTGGGACTGCGTTACTAAAGAGGCCATCGAAATCCGACTACAGGACGATCTAATTAATAAAGACAGCGGCCTTCAACTTAGTCAGGCTTGGCACCCTGCACTCAGTCTTGAGAGAAAGATGCGGTCCCAGAGACGTCTTGCAGACGCAATCCAAGAACAACGACGAGAAAGACTGTGCGAAGTGATCCTACTCCACGATAACGGCCGCCCACACTCTGCTAGACTGACAAAAAACACTGTACAGTATTTGCTCTGGGAAGTCATTTCGCACCCACCTCGTTCATCTGATCTTGCGCCCTCAGATTTTCATCTTTCCAGCTCTCTATCGAACAGACTTCAAGGATCTTCCATTCCAGATGAGAATACCTGCAAACATGGCTCGACGATTTCTTCGCCTCAAAACCACGTGATTTCTACAGTCGCGGAATCGAAAAGTCGCCCCAGCGTTGGCAGACTGCTGTAAGTGCTGAAGGAGAATACATTGTTGGCGACTAACGTTTCTTTTATGTGTATTTGTTGTGTTCATTAAACTTACGGAAAAACGCTACGAACCTATGCGCCAACCCAACAGAACAGTCCACAGTCACCTATTCACCACAATCACTTACACACACTCACTGGTCATATCGGACTCGAGAGTCCATTACCGCAGCAACGTATTTTCGCCATCTGTCCCTGTCTTGGGCTATTTCCTTCCATTCACCTTCAATACCTAGGCTCCTCAAATCAGCATTCACATTGTCCTCCCATCTACGCCTTGGTCTCCCCACAGGACGTTTTCCCTCTAAGTGCCCTACCAGTACTCTACGTGCTGCCCTGCCCTCATCCATTAGAGCTACGTGACCCGCCCATCGCTGCCTACGTGATTTAATAATACTGATTATGTCAGGGATTGAATAAGAGTTTGTGAACCTCTTCGTTATGCAGTTTTCGCCACTCTCCGCTAATGTCATCCCTCTGTGCTCCGAAAACTTTCCTCAAAATTTTGTTTTCAACTACTCGAAACGGCTTTTCATTTTGCACTGAGAGAGACCAAGTCTCACACCCATACAGCATAACTGGTAGAATAATAGTTTTGTATATTCTAATCTTTAAATTCCTAGACAATATCCGTGATGAAAGTAATCTATTCAGTGAGAAGTAGCACGCATTTGCCGCCCATAATCTCTTCTTCAGTTCGGATTCAATCTCATTTCTCGAAGTGATGTCCACGCCTAGATACTTAAATGTGTTCACTTTTTCAAATTGCATGTCTCCAACTCTTAACATTTCCTGATCTACTGCTGTTGGCATTCTAGTAGTAACCAGGTATTTAGTTTTGTCTTCACTTATCCTTAGACCTACAACTTCACTATCCTTGATTAACGCATTCGCATTTGCTGTTACAGATTCTTTCCTATCGCTAATGATGTTTAGATCATCTGCATACCCTAATATCTTAATATTTCCATTTAACTCCACACCCTATGAATTATCTGCTGCCATTCGAGGACTAAGCCGGCCGCGGTGGTCTAGCGGTTCTAGGCGCTCAGTCCGGAACCGCGCGACTGCTACGGTCGCAGGTTCGAATCCTGCCTCGGGCATGGATGTATGTGATGTCCTTAGGTTAGTTAGGTTTAAGTAGTTCTAAGTTCTAGGGGACTGATGACCACAGATGTTAAGTCCCATAGTGCTCAGAGCCATTTGAACCATTTGAACCATTCGAGGACTAAACTAAAAAGTAGCGGAGACAGGGCATCTCCCTGCTTAAGTCCGTTCTTTATTACAAATTCTTCTGACTCCAATTTCCCCACGCGTACTCTACCTTTTGTGTTTTTCAAACTCTCTTCCATAAGTCTAACATACTTCTTTGGTACTCCAAGTTCCAAAAGAATTCTGTACAGTTTTGATTGCAATACTGAATCATATGCTTTTGTGAAATGTATGAAAAGATTATGAACTGGTTTATTGTACTTCCATTTCTTTTCCAAAATTTGACTCAGGGTGAATATTTGGTCTACAGTGGATCTGTTCCTCCGAAAGCCAGCTTGGTAGTCGCCCACAATTTCATGTGCATATGGTGTAAGCCTGATTAGCAGAATACTGGAGAAAATTTTGGAGCATACTGGTAATATTAATACGGCAAAGTGTTAATTGAGGAGGATACTTACATCTCCCTCTCATCGCTAGGAAACGAAATGATAATGGTATTCATTGCCTATCGGTCGCTGCAAAATGACGTAGCTCAGTGACGATTGGTATACGTTATTTGCAGAGGGTACACTCTAACCTTTGCACAGTTTTCACAGAGGAGAGGTACCACACTCGCTCGCCGCGGTCACATTTGACTGCCGGAGCCGGGTAATTGGGGGCCAATTACGCAGCACTATTACGAAGATTAACCGGCGGCGCGGCGGGGGCTGGCTTACGTTAGAAGCTGTTAAATATTCCGGAGGACTGGGGCGAGGTGCCCTCTGCAGGCGGCGAGCCTTTAATCATCGTTAGCAGCGGTACCAAGCTGTGCTCGGCTGCGCCATGTCGCGGATAATCTGGTGGGCACAACTTTGTTCCTGCCGCAGTCGCCGACTCGCAGTTAGGCAGGCGCGCCAACGCGCCTTCCGCTACTACTTTTCAATTGAAGCAGAACCGCTACCCAGTCAATTTGCAGCTAATGGCGTTACACACAGACGGGGGCAGTATACAGGTGTGCACCAGGCCGACCTATTACCTCTGGAGTGGAAACGAAATAAAGTGCCTAAACTTCTCAGCCGCGTTCGGAATTACGTATACTAAAGTATATTATCATTGCTGCCTAGGCTGATTATCTGACAAATGTAACAGTTCTACAGAAGAAGGTGCCGAGACGTAATGACGCAATCCTGTTGTCATCCCAGAGTCCACCAGCAATCTCCCTCCAAACCCTCAACTTTTAAAAGAATCAAACTCGCACGTATGGAACGTCTGATTACTTCAAAAATGAGTTAATCCACACTTCTATGTAAAAACAGGTCGCGTTTAACGTAGTTACCGAATATCTAGAAAGGTCTTGACTTATTTGCTTCAGAGTTTTACAAGATTTTCTTTTATACGTTATACGGACAAAAGCTATATATTCTAATATATAAAGATATATGTAATGTAATTTACAATGAAGAAAAGTTACCAGCAGAAGATCACGACCTGTTCTCGATCGATTTAACTCGTGTTTTACATGATATTCTAACATACATTTGGACAGATATAGCCTACATCTAATTTTCAATATATATAATAATTCTCAGGTTCAAAAATGGCTCTGAGCACTATGCGACTTAACTTCTGAGGTCATCAGTCGCCTAGAACTTAGAACTAATTAAACCTAACTGACCTATGGACATCACACACATCCATGCCCGAGGCAGGATTCGAACCTGCGACCGTAGCGATCGCCCGGCTCCAGACTGCAGCGCCTAGAACCGCACGGCCACTCCGGCCGGCCAATTCTCAGGTCAACACCCTTTCTCTCAACACATGAAATCACACAGTGATGAATGAGGTATCGTCAGAATGGTCTTTTACTGGCTTCTGACTCCGCGTTACAACTTACTATTTGTGGAAAATTTTAACATAAAACATACTTTTAACTAACATAGGTAGAAGGGTATCATTGAGGCCCAGCTTCATACTTATAGTATTTTACGACGCTGATTTATTAACCATGAATAAACGACTCCCTTTTCATGTTACCTTATTATATCATTTTATTTGTTTCAAGTACTTAGTAACTGAATAGCCTGTGTACATCATTGTCATAGATAATTACCGTGACCACTTCGGTAGTACATTATCTCTGCCCGTCCTTAAAGTTGGCTTCAAGAGTAACGAAATCAACAAATACTTTAGTGTCCTTTAAAGTGAATGGCCAACATAAACTACACGAAGATTACATTCTTACCTTAAATATCGTTTATATGGAGGTATTGTAACCCTCTGTAAGGAATTTTGTTCAAAATTATGTGCATGTACAAGGATGTATCATAAATTCATGATTATTATTTCACGTCAAGTGGTTCACATGGTTCAAATGGGTCTAAGCACTATGGGACTTAACATCTGAGGTCGTCAGTCCCCTAGAACTTAGAACTATTTAAACCTAACTAACCTAAGGACGTCACACACATCCATGCCCGAGGCAGGATTGGAACCTGCGACAGTAGCAGCAGTGCGGTTCCGGACTGAAGCGCCTAAAACCGCTCGACCACAGCGGTCGGCCGTGAAGCGGTTTATTTATAACGATGCTTTCTCTTCATTGCCACAGAAATCCTTATGCCAACGACTACACTTATTCCAAATACTGCCGTTACTTGGAAATATAAAAGTGCGGAAGATTCGATTGCAACCCCTGGTTATACACAGGGTGTATCAAAAAGGAACATCCGATTTTAAAAAATCATAACTATTATGTTATTTGAGATACATGCGTGAACAACGTACTGTTGGAAACAGCAAACTCTCGAGTTTTACATGGTTCCCAATAGGTAGTACACTGGCATCTCGAAGTGCGGGAATTTTTAAATCAAAGGATTTCTCAACGATGGATTGGTTACAAGGGACCAAATGATTCAGCCTTACATTAGTGGCCTCCTAGGTCACTGGACCTGACTGTATGTGATTATTTCTTGTAGGGGTTTATAAGAGACTCTGTTTATGTGCCTCCGTTACCAACAACAATGAATAAACTGAGACATCGTATAACAACAGCTGTGGAAGCTGTAAATCAGTACGTGCTCGCTGCAGTGGGGGAACAATTTGAATACCGCACTGACATACGCTGCGCATTTCAAGGGGGGCATATTGGACAGCTATGAAAAGTTATGAAAAAAACTTCTTGAGTTTCCCGTTCATCAAATAACAAAATTCATTGTATATGTTTATCAGTTTCAGAAATATAAACGTGCCAAATCGGATGATTCTTTTTCATTTACCCTGTGTAATAGGTAAAAGGTGTTAGCAAATATCTCGAAAAGTTGTTGACCGAATTACTTCAGAGAGATTAATAAACATGCAGACAGTATTACGCTATGTATTTTTTTAACATTAATATAATATGATTAGAAAACAGCCGACCAGTTGCAAAGGATAAAGTAGTCTTTACCTAGGTTTCAATAGATGTAAATCAATCTTCTTCAGAAGGCGGCAGTATTACATTAACATGGTGTAATATGTCATTGCCGTTTTTACAAACATCTCAAAAGCTCCATTAGTCCAAATAAAATATATCCCTGAGAATAGGGTTTGTCAGGTAAATAAAAGTAAGTACATGGTAGTTGAAGAGCGCATAAGCGACTAAACTACCATGTACTTACTTTTATTTATCTGATAAACCCTATTCTCAGGGATATATTTTATTTGGACTAATGGAGCTTTTGAGATGTTTGTAAAAACGGCAATGACATATTACTCCATGTTAATGTAATACTGCCGCCTTCTGAAGAAGATAGATTTACATCTATTGAAACCTAGATAAAGACTACTTTATCCTTTGCAACTAGTCGGCTGTTTTCTAATCTTATTAATTGGAACCATTGCTGTTGCGCAGCTATGTTTAAAATAATAACATTAATATATTAATTTCCTATTAAAATGCAGTGCCAGAATAAAAATGCTGTGCAGTGAAAATGTGCGGTTTTGCTTTCTTTCTCGCAGTCAATTGAACTACTATAGCAAGTCAGTGAAACCATCAGACTCTTTTTCCTTCTATATAATTTGAAGCAAAAGTTGTATACCCAACTGTCTGCTGTTTTGTTTTCTTTCTCGCAGTAGGTTCTAAGGAAAGTTATATTTAAGTGTTATCGGCTTATAATTAAAATTGTCGTCGTCGCGCTCACCACCATGGTACGGGACTACAAATCCCACCGCCGCACCTTCACCTGTCCATGTTAGGCAATAAACTCTGCCTGACTCATGTAGTACTATCACCGTCAGAGGGTGGTACGGGACTACAAGTCCCACCGCCACACCTCCAAAGTGAATTGCAGTGACGCAGTCACTGCACAGTGGAAATTTACTGGCTCACCAACACAGTTAGACCGCAATAGACCGGTGATGCTGTATTGTAACCTATCACCCCGGACTACAAGTCCATTAAAAAAAAAAAAAAAAAAAAAAAAAAAAAAAAAAAAAAAAAAAAAAAAATAATTAAAATTGTACTTTGGAATCTGAATCGTTTTAAACTTTGCAATTCTGTTAGCTTTTAGACTAAAATCAAGCGAAATCGGTCACTGAAGCTGCTGTCTTCATAGATCCACCAACATGTCAAAAGGCCTTAAGGTCAGCGAGAGGGGAAGTGCAAATGGACAGACCGGATGGGACGGATATTGGACTTAGTGAGGAGGAAGGAAGATATGTATAGAGGAGGAGGGAGGAGCAGGTGAGGTGAGATAGGGGGAAGAGGAGTTCGTCAGGGAGAGGGGGGGGGTAGTAGATCGGGACGAATATCCAGTTTCCATACATATTTAGCAGTTGTGAAGCATTCCTGTGTTCTCTAGTGTCCCACATATTTGACGTTAACCATGTTATGTTCGGTATCGTAAAATATTCTGCTGTTATTATTAGTTTCTAATGAAATAGTGGAAACTAAAACTAGTGAGGGTAATTTGTGCTCCGTTTTAAGAAAAGTTAGTTTTTCACGTATCTCAAATTTTGGCAACATGCACCGTGCACTTATGTGTCAAACAGTGATATAATTTTGCAGAGACATTCGGTGGTATATGTGGATACTGTGAGCAAAATATCTAACAAACATGGTTAGTAGTAATAAATTAAAATCTCATGCCTGATCGTTAAGCTTTACTGCAGGAACAGTGAAAATGTAGTAAGCAATAAACTTTTTTCCCTTCATTACTTTGTGAGGATATGTCAACGAGATACAGTTTCGAAACTGCTTGGAATTGTGTATAATGTTTGGTGGAAGTCGCTAAGTGCTCTCATTCTCAAGTAATGGACGAATATACACTGATATACTTATATGGATATGGTGTCTGTCTGTCCGAAAGAACGGGCACCATATCCATATAAGTATAGAGTTCTGGCAATACCGGCCATGACTTTCTTCTGTGCGGATGCACACATATTTTCCGAACTCTTACGGTACTTGGTAAGAATGTCTTCCACGAGTAATGAGTGTGTTGAGGTGGGACACTACGAATGTAGTGTGTGGACATACAAGGTGAGAATGTGGGTCTCGCGAGAGGCGTGCGCGAGATAGTCCCTTCAGTCGCACTATCCTCTGTGCCCTCAGTGGCTCAGATGGAGAGAGTGTCTGCCATGTAAGCAGGAGATCCCGGGTTCGTGTCCCGGTTGGTCACACATTTTCACCTGTCCCCGTTGATATATATCAACGCCCATCAGCAGCTGAAGCTATTAATATAATTCTAATTTCGTTAATATACACTGGGGTGACAAGACATGAGTAGCGATATGCGCACACACAGATGGAGATATGAACACGTACACAAAGTATAGAAGGGTAGTGCATTGACGGAGCTGTCAGTTGTACTAAGGTGATTCATGTGAAAAGGTTGCCGACGCGGTTATGGTGAATTAACAGACTTTGAACGTGGAGTGGTAGGTTGGAGCTAGACACACGGGACGCTCCATTTCGGAAATCGGCGGGGAATTCAATATTCCGAGATCCACACTGTCAAGAGTGTGCTGAGAATACTAAATTTCAGGCATTACCTCTCATCATGAACAACGCAGTGGCCGACGTCATTCACTTAACGGCCGAAAGCAGCAGCGTTTGCGTAGAGTTGTCAGTGCTAATAGACAATAACGCTGTGTGAAATAACCTCAGAAATAAATGTTGAACGTATGACGAACATATCAATTAGGACAGTGGCGTAAACTTGGCGTTAATGGGCTATGGCAGCAGGCGACGGAATCGAGTGACTTTGCTAACAGCACCACATCGCCTGCAGCACTTCAGCCATGTCGGTTGGACCCTAGACGACTGGAAAACCGTGGTACTGTCATGTGAGTCCCGATTTAGGTTGGTGTGAGATTACAGCAGGGTTGCAGTGTGGCACTGAACCAACGAAGCCATAGACCCAGGTTGTCAAGAAGGCACTGTGCAAAGTGGTGGTGGCTCCATAATGGTGGGGATTGTGTTTACATGGAATGGACTGGGTGTCTTCTGGTTGAATGGAACCGGTCATTGACTGGCTTCTTGGAGACCATTTGCAGCCACTGATGGACTTCATGTTTTTAAAAAGTTGTGGGACTTTTGTGGATGAAAATGCACCATGTCACCGGACCAAAGTTGTTCGCGGTTGGTTTGAAGAGAATTCCAGACAATACGACCGAATGATCTGGCCATCTATCGAACATTTATGGGATGGAATCAAGAGGTCAGTTCGTGCACAAAATTCTGCACCGCCAACACATTTTATTTTTTCGCTGCCATTTACAAGCGTTGCTCACTCCAAGCGTTACATTTACCGAGTTTTTAACGTTGTTTATGAATTATAGAACTATGTTTTAACATAGCTCATAAATAACGTTAAAGATCCCTTAAATTTGCCACCTAGGAATGAGTCATGTTCGAAAATTGTAGCGGAAAAATAAAATACAGAAACAAATGAACTGCAACTATACTGGAATATACATCTTAAAAAGTCTATCAGGGGGGGTTATTGAAGTTTCAGAAGCTCAGTTCAAATAATATGTAGATTATTGTTTGCAGTACCTAGTTCAGAGCTGAGTTTTTGTAATGAATATTCAGTTGTCGCAAATGTGAAGTGTACAGATCTAAAAACATTATGTACGAAAACTGTATTCATACGATTTTATTCATTGAGGGCAGTAAAGACAATTATTTAATGTCGTGCTTTGGATGGAGTAGGTGCGGAATACTGAACATGAAAAAGCGGCGCCTGTAGTGGCAAATGGCTCTGAGCATTATGCGACTCAACTTCTGAGGTCAT
Organism: Schistocerca cancellata; assembly: GCF_023864275.1. NCBI lineage: Eukaryota > Metazoa > Arthropoda > Insecta > Orthoptera > Acrididae > Schistocerca > Schistocerca cancellata. Next base: position 811,952,550 of record NC_064628.1, read on the forward strand.
CAGTCGCCTAGAACTTAGAACTAATTAAACCTAACTAACCTAAGGACATCACACACATCCATGCCCGAGGCAGGATTCGAACCTGCGACCGTAGCGATCACGCGATTCCAGACTGAAGCGCCTTTAACCGCTCGGCCACACCGGCCGGCAGGCGCCTGTAGTAATTGAATTTGATTTTGTACCACAGTGACCTGTAATTCTGACCATTTGGATGAGTAAGCGTATAAGCCAGGACAGTGTGAACAAGCGTATTGTATTGTATGTTAACCGGGGACCTAGAAACGAGGGAGAGGCTCCGTCCCCGCCGCAGCCGCAGTGGTTCACAACCCCACGACGACTACCGCAGTCCACTTCACCCCTCTGCCGCCCCACACCGAACACAGGGTTATTGTGCGGTTCGGCCCCCGGTGCACCCCCCAGGGAACGTCTCACACCAGACAAGTGTAACCCCTATGTTTGCGTGGTAGAGTAATGGTGGTGTACGCGTACGTGGAGAACTTGTTTGCGCAGCAATCGCCGACATAATGTAACTGAGGCGGTATAAGAGGAACCAGCCCGCATTCGCCGAGGCAGATAGCAAACCGCCTAAAAACCATCCACAAATTGGCCGGTACACCTCGACATAAATTCGCCGGGCGGATTCGTGCCGGGGACCAGGCGCTCCTTCCCGCCCGGAAAGCCGTGCGGCAGCCCGTACGGCCAACCGGGCGGGCGTGAACAAGCGTAATTGTATAGTTAAATGTATTTAAGTCAGTTCATATTGAGGGTCTGCGGGAGGTGGGGCGGTGCTTTCGAAGGAAGTCCAGACACATTGGACTTAGAGCACAGCTGTATATCAAAACTGACGCCCGTGATCGCATGGAATTGTTCATTCTCGTGGTCCTATTTATAGTTGGCGTCAGCGTACAGATTTACAGATTGACCATTGCGTAAGAGAGGTTGCCAGTGCTCAATGAATGGACACTTTCATTTTTGTAGCCACAGTATCTTCAAGATCTATCTGAGCGGTTTATTGAAAACTTTTCTACAAATAAGGGTGCCACACCGCAGTCCACTCCAGATTTTTTAGCTAAAGATTAACGCTTACAGGGCAGAAATGGGGAAAAATGAATTTTGTGATGCTAGGATGCGCAGCATTGGCGTCGGCCACGGTCGTGTAGGAACATACAACGCCCATAGTAGCTAATAATAGATCACAGCTATGGATCGTGGTGGGTGGCAAGACATATAATTGCTTTCGGTATTGAAGCACAAAAGGGTTTCGTGAACGGCGCACATTTACCTACAGTTTCGTCCCGTTTCTCGAAATTGACGCTTGCGCTCTTGTCCTCTTATACGTCAATATCTTGCAAACGATTTTGTGACTAGCTGTTTATAGGCGTGAATAAGCATATTAGTATAAACAAAATGGTTCAAATGGCTCTGAGCGCTATGGGACTTAACATCTGTGGTCATCAGTCCCCTAGAACTTAGAACTACTTAAACCTAACTAACCTAAGGACATCACACACATTCATGCCCGAGGCAGGATTCGAACCTGCGACCGTAGCGGTCACGCGGCTTCTGACTGAAGCGCCTAGAACCGCACGGCCACACCGGCTCGCTTTAGTACAAAACAACGCTCGCATATATCACATAGTACTCGTATTATGGATAATAATTTAACAACAAAAAAAGAAGTTCAGTTAAGAAGGATCCGCAATAATGGAAAATGTCGTAAATTTAAAAGATGTAACAATGCAATAGTACTGGTAACCTATGAATCGACAGACAGATTAATTTCTACTTTGATAACGGAGAATTCTTATAATGCAGATTCAGGAACTCGAAATCAAGCTGTGTTGATGCTTCACTAATCATGTCCAGGAATCGGTAAGTGGTTCTAGGTTGCCCTTTCTTCATCAGAAATCTTCCATACTCATTTACGTCTGCAAAGCTATGAATTCTATTCGACTCCAGCTTTTGTCTGAACTTTTAGCATAAAAATCGACTTCCTTAAAATGGAACTAGCCATCACCGCCAGGCTATGAACTTGATTCTCCAATAATGGATTAAAACTGTTTTTCAGAAGAACATTATGTGCTTTCTAGTGGATTTTAGTTAATTTCTTAACAGACATTAAAATAACAGACTGAAGGAACAGTTATTAAGCCATTAGAGTCTAAGAAAGTTGTAAGCTTGCTCATTTTTCTCTCTTCCCCGTAATGCTAAACAAAGAACGAACGTGATTTTACATCTAAATCTGCGTTCGTATTGCGTAACCTGCTAAGCAGTTAGCGATAGTTGGTCCGTAGTGCATTGGCATCACTAATTCCTCAAATCAATTGCATTCTCTAGTAGGGCACGGCTAAATGTGTCTGTGCCATAATTACTTTCATTTTACCTTTGTGATCAAAAAACGTTGTTCTGCGAAAATGTGCTTCTGGAAGATGGGTTCTGCGAATTTCATTATCAGTCCTTTTATGATTCAATGCATCTTTGGTTAAGCTACTCCCAGAGGAGTTTATTCGGTATTTATTTGAAACTCTTGGTATGACTAACCGAAACCATGACGACTCGAGTAGCTCATCTTTTTGCCTTCATTTTCTCTTCCATCAACAGTGTTTGGTAACCATTTCATACAGGGGAAGAGAAGGTTTGGATCGTACGATAGTTGTGTAACCAGCAGTTTTTGTAAATAAGTTAACTTTTCTAGAGTAAGTGAAACAATATTAGTCTTACTGTTCCTTTCCTGACGCCTATGTATATTTCGTCTTTTCTGAGTAACTCGCCGCGGATGGTAATTCTTAAATTTTTGAGCTGTTAGAAAGACTTTTTGAGAGTCATACTAGTGACATGTTGTAGCTGTATCCCACGATAATGAATACTCCAGTCTTCAGCGGAATGTATACTGCTTAAAATGAATTAGAAATGTGCACTAGAGCGGGACTTGAACCCTGACGTAGTCTGGCACATTATTCTGTCGTCCAGTAGTTTCATAACAGTGTACGTTCTGCTGTTGTGTGAAGGTTTCGTTCTGGTACAAGCTTCACGATGTCTCCTACCTGTACGTTGTCATGTGGTAACTCCTGTCATTCAAGCCGGTCGTTGTGGCCGAGCGGTTCTAGGCGCTTCAGTCCGGAATCGCGTTGCTGCTACGGTCGCTGGTTCGAATCCTGCCTCGGGCATGGATGTGTGTGATGTCCTTAGATTAGTTAGGTTGAAGTACTTCTATTTCCAGGGGACTGATGACCTCAGATGTTAAGTCCCATAGTGCTTAGAGCCATTTGAGCCATCTTTTATTCAAAAACATTTTCTTAGCACAGGAAGGGGCGGACAGAAGGCTCTACGGGCTCAGTTCGCGAATTTCATACACACCTTTTTCACGAGTCTAAGAGTTCTTGCTGCGACGTCTATCGATATATATCTTCTCACGGGATTTGTAATTAATTATAAATAACCGTTCAAAGGAAACTGCAGTATTCACCAAATAAACTTTAGGCAGTATTAGATTTGTGGTTGGACAATATTTTCTTACTCACTGTAGAAATATGTGTCTATTATTTAGCAGGTTCCCTTTTTCAAAGTCACTTAGCAGAACTGAAAAATCTGATTCCTACAATCCATATTTTCAAATATAATTTCGAAAGTGGCCTTATAATGCAATCCTTTTGTTCTGTACAAGAGCTTCTTAGGATCTTCCATTCAATGTGTAACACTTTTCATATTACAGTATAGCAAATCTTTCGCTTTTGAGGTTTAAATTTTTACGCCTTTTGTAAGCATTAAACGTATAATATGGTAAGACACAGAGGGATTACAGACATTGGCTGCGAGCAAGTATTGATTGAAATCAATGGAGAAAGTTGAAAATTTATGCCGGACTGGGATTCGAACACGGGTCTCCTGTTCATTAGGCAGATGCTCTGACCACTTACAGAATAACACAGTGTTTCTTATCAAGTGAGAGCAGCTTTGGGGCCCATGCTCTCACGGAACAGAAAGGGGAAAATTATCGTTACACTCTGGTAGGAGAAAGAATATCCCCACATTCGTCGGCTTGTTTCCAGCTTTCAACCAAGAAGTGCAAAAAGCTGCATGCTGTATCATGAATGTTTGTCTGTAGGGAAACTATTGTACTTACTCTTTATGTACAATAACGAACAAAATAACGAATGGTGAGCCTACCTTTACGCATCCTGCTCGAGAACGGAAGCCGCACAGTCGTCGTAGCCCGACTGACACTCAGTCGATGCCATCGTTATCTTCACTGCTCTCATGATCATTGTCTGACTTCGAAACTGCTACACTTTAACTGTTTTGTTCTTTTTCGTCATCTTGTTCGTTCTGCCTTTCCGATCTCAACTTACGTGGTACTCCCACTTCTCTAGCGTTGTCCGTGCGATAGTCTGATCAACAGTCACTTTGCGCTCGCAATGTGAACGCTCCATTCGCTCCGCGACATTTCCTTTACTCTGAGCGCACCCTGCAATGCCACTGGGTAAGACAGATAAATTTTAGGCTATTGTGCTACGATAATCAATCCATTAAATACATTGTTTCTGTTGTTTAAACATTTGACTGGTTCTAAAAGTTCCGCAATTGGTAAATTCTTATCAAAATCTATAGTAAACTCCATCAATCTTGTAGACACAACTGGTAACATATTTAACTATGCGGAATAGCAAAGTGCATTATCCACTACAAAAGCAATGCCCTAAAATGGCGTATGGCCGCTACTTAAGCTTCCAGTTCTTGTTTAAACTGAAAAATATGCGCATCAGCAGCACCAAACCTGGATATATGAAACAGCTTACCCGTCTTTGTTCCTACTTACCGATATGCCCCAATGGGGTATCGTCAGTGCGTCCGATGGATCATTAAAACGAGCGTCGACCCATGTTTCATCCATTTACATGATATTGTCTGGTTTCATAACTTGCACATCACGGAGGTAGCGGTGCCTCCCGTCACACGGTCTCGATTTGCAGTTAACGCCTTTGTATAGGAGCTTTTCCACCTGAGCAGATGTTTCTTGGAATGGAGTCTCGTGTAGTTAGAGAAGAAAATAGAGTTCCGACAGCGCCGCTTGTTCTTTGTCGGCGTTGTAACGTATGTATGCAGCCTAACTATATTTTCAATAAAACTGTTCCGTGTCTCTCACATTAAATTATCTCTTACCTAATTCTACACTTCTACCGTCTTATCGATCGCTTCACTGACTGGTACCAAAGGACCTCCGGTGTCCCACCGCCTTACGAAATGAACACTCAGTTTCTGAACACGTATAATTGTCTTTACGGCGTAGGTCGTGTTCCATAGTTCTCTTTCCTATGGAATAAGAAATAAAATAACGGCAAGAAGCCATGGAGTGCACATAGACTCGCGAATGTTCGAAACAAAACACGCACCAAACTACAACCGCCTAGAACTACTGCAAGACTGAGACGTTTCCATAGAAACGTAAACAGAAGTCGGCATATATTTTCGGTTGTTACGGAGTAGTCATTAGATGACTACATTAAATATCACTTGGCTGAATGGGATATGGTCTGTGGCTAAGATACGGTGCGCGATGTAATTTCTGTCATAGGTGCTAATCTAGCAATGTTTGTGGGATAGATTCTTTAATGACTTGAAAGTACTAGAAATGGATGGTGTTGCTGTATTTTTTTTAAAGTTAGTTAGGGCATTGCCTGCGAAATGTATGGTTTGACATTCGATACCTAATAAGGAAATATCATAACTATATCATTTCACGGTTCTCCATAATGCATTACGGTTGAATAGTTGCAGATCATCCACCATTTTTCGTTGTTCGTCTGCTAAAGAATACAGTATACTGCAGTTATCTCCTGAGTCATTCACGCTGTTATTGGGTCAGTAAATAGCAACAGCTATCATCTATTTTTGTTATAGGGTCACCTTTGTAATCAAAACGGACTGAAACCGCCTAAGGATTGGTGTTAATCAGCGTTCAGTGACTTTTTATACGAGTCCTCCGAGAGAAACTATTGCTTCGTTAATAGACCATAGAGTAGGAACGTGGAGTTCACTGCTTTTTCAATAGAGACCACAATGTCTCCATAAAATTCAAATGGAAATGCTGTAGGAGGAAGGTTGGAAGATTGGGGTTTAACATCCTATCGACGACGAGGTTATTGGGGGCACCGCACAGACTCCCATAGGAGAAGAGTGGAGAAGAAAATTTGCAGTGCCTTTCCAAGAAAACCATTCAGGTATACGCCTAAATCGATTTGTGATAACATGCGATTACGGTCGCGCCGAGTGGGAGTGCAGCATTTTATACCACTCTGCCATCTCGCTGACTCGTTCTGAAGGAAAAGGTTCAATTTCCCACCTGATCTTCAGATTTACGCGTTCCGTTATTCCCCAAAACAGCGAAGGTAATTTCTGAGACCGTTCCTTTAAAAAGACCTTATCGCCGACGGAACACTAAATGATAATCATCCTTGTTTCGCCCAGAATGTGAGTCAAATGTTGTCACTGCGCAAAGTGTGACGACCACTGCCAGCGCTCTTATTCATCTCACGCTAATGAAACAAATTTTGTATTTTTCAGCCCAGCTAGTGGAGACTTAGTTGCAAGGGAATATGCAGTCACCAACTGGCAGTCACGTGAGGGTCACTGAAATCACACAGTATATAAAAGTGATTTAACCAGTTTTATGCTGCATGCTCCACTGTACCCTATCCACGCATTCACACTATTTACAGGAAGTTTCTCAGTAATAGTTCTGTCATAAATATCTTGTTTACGCAGTTATCCTCTCGAGTTTCTGGCAGATATGTGCGCAAGATGTGTGTTAAGGTAAGAAGTGAATTTTATTTTAGGAACACTTTAGTTAGAGGTAATCATCTTTTAAGTATTTTGTAGTCTTCATCTGCACCGGTTTCGTGTTTAGCGGCAAAGATTTTCTCATCCTGATATTCAATAAATGTGTTATTGATTTCTTACCAGTATTATTACTTCCTTTACCCCTGGCGATGATTTTCTTATAAAAAATATTGCCAAGTTGTACACTGAATCGGAGTTTGCTTTAAATAATGGCTCCCCCTATAACTGGATCGTTATGACAATTTGAAGGTCGGAGAATGGTGTTCAACTTCCAATATGACAATTTCTATTAAATTGTTGCGGTGTTCTAGATCTTCTGGCTGAAGACGGCCTACCGATACCGTTAGTTGCTTTGCAACCCTTTTTACAAATGCGCTTAACAGGATAATTCAGCTCGCTGGGAAACTGTCTGGTAGCACGCGATGTTATATTATCATATTGCTGAAAACGTACTGGTGAGTGATATCTATCCCATGTACAGAGGGTAGGCACAAATTAGAAAACACCGAAAACACGACACATTAACAAGCTTAATACTGTTTAGGAAACCTACTGGCACTCAAAAGAGTTACAATTCCTCTCGTGATGAATAAATTCAGGTCTTGTATGGTTTCCATGGGAATGTTATACCAGTCTTACTGTAAAATAGTGGCAAGTTCACCCAAGGAAGCCGGCCGCGGTGGTCTCACGGTTCTGGGCGCTCAGTCCGGAACCGCGCGACTGCTACGGTCGCAGGTTCGAATCCTGCCTCGGGCATGGATGTGTGTGATGTCCTTAGGTTAGTTAGGTTTAAGTAGTTCTAGGTTCTAGGGGACTGATGACCGCAGCTGTTAAGTCCCATAGTGCTCAGAGCCATTTGAACCATCACCCAAGGAAAATGGAGGAGGATAGATATCAGGTAACCTTCTATCCACAACCAAGAACAAAGAGTCAATAACATTAAGATCAGGTGATTGTTGTGGCCAGGAGGGGATGCGGCAATTCATCCTCGTGCGCACAAAACGAGTCCTGGAGGATGATAGCTGTGTGAACAGCGACCATGTCGTCTTGGAGCAGTGCATCAACAGGGATGCAATGCAGATCATCAGTCAAAATGGTCAAATAATCCTTGGCAGTAGTGCTACTTTGCAGAGTAACAAAGAGGCCCATGGAATACAACGATACGGTAGCACAAATCGTCACCGAACCCCCATCATGTTTGCTCTTTTAACGTAAAATCAGCCAGAAGTCACAAACAGTGAGAAACGAAATTCATCCGACCAAATGGCTCCTCTCCATTGTTCCGTAGACCAGGTGTTACAGTTTCAGCGCCACGTTTTCCTGTTATGAGCATTTGCATCGGTGACGAGTGGTTTAGGAATACCGGGTCGCACAGCAATTCCCCTATAAATATAGTTCGCTTCGTGTTGTTTTGTTGGTGACAGAGCTCGTGAATGCTACGTTCAGTTCTGCAGTGAATTTTGCAGCTGAGGTTCTCTTATTTTTCGTGACGATCCTTTTCGATGACTGTCTATCACAAGCACTCAACACAGACGTTCGACAGCGGTGAAATTAGCGCATGATGTCTCTCCGCATTCCCTGTTTGCGGAATAGATCATCAATTTAGTGCCTCCTGAAACAGAAAACACTTCAGCTACCTTAGTTACGGAAGCACCAACCATACTAGAACCAATAATCTGCCCCCTTTCGAATTCAGTGAGCTCCGAAGTAATGCACCTCACTCGCAATGTACTGAGGGCATTGCACAGGGGCCGAGCTTGGTCAAATACAACGGCACCACCCGCAGGATTGGCTAGCATCTGCATATACACTATGTGATCAAAAGTATCCAGACACCCCCAAAACCGTACGTTTTTCATATTGGGTACATCGTCCTGTCACCTATTGCCAAGTACTCCATATCAGCGACCTCAGTAGTCATTAGACATTGTGAGAGAGCAGAATGGGGCACTCCGCGGAACTCACGAACTTCGAACGTGGTCAGGTGATTGGGTGTCACTCGTGTCATACGTCTGTACGCGAGATTTCCACACTCCTAAACATCTCAAGGTCCACAGCTTGCGATGTGATAGTGAAGTGGAAACGTGAAGGGTCACGTACAGCACAAAAGCGTACAGGTAGACCTCATCTGTTCACTGAAAGAGACCACCAATAGTTGAAGAGGGTAGTAGTGTGTTATAGGCAGACATCTATCTACACCATCACACGGGAATTCCAAACTGCATCAGGATCCACAGCGAGTGGTATGTGTGGTGTCACTGCGAGACACCACACTTGCTAGGTGGTAGCTTTAAATCGGCCGCGGTCCATTAGTACATGTCGGACCCGCGTGTCGCCACTGTCAGTGGTCGCAGACCGAGCGCCACCACACGGCAGGTCTTGAGAGACGTACTAGCACTCGCCCCAGTTGTACGACGACTTTGCTAGCGACTACACTGACGAAGCCTTTCTCTCATTTGCCGAGAGATAGTTAGACTAGCCTTCAGCTAAGTCCATGGCTACGACCTAGCAAGGCGCCATTAACCATTTCTAAAGAGAGTCTCACTTGTATCATCCAGAATGCTGTATACAAATGATGGATTAAAGTTAAGTACTCCAGCAGCTACGTACTTTTCTTTATAGCATTCATTGCGTATCCTGTTTCAGAACTACTGCCCACCTGCGTGAGTTGACGCGTGCATTTCGGCCTCCTCTATAAATTAGTGTACGTTGTGTTGGCTAATCTGCCGACACAACAAATATTTTGGCGACGAGTCTTAAAAGAGGCTTTCGCGTTCGTATTGCTCTGATTTATTTGTGTCATGGCTTCGCCACATTCTCCAGATGTATTTGGTTTTGGGGGCCTCTGGTGAGGTGCCTCGGCATCTCAATCAGCTGCGCCTCTGTCGTCGCACGGGTTCTGCCGCTCCCCGTCTGCTTTCAGCGACGGTGCCGTCCGGTCAGCGCCCTGGGGACCCATCTACTGTCTCGCCTCATCCCCAGGTGTTACCGACGATGCCTTCGATTTTGCCCCATGGCGACGCGCCGCCGCCGCCGCCTGTACTGCCGCCGGCGCCGCCCGCAGTGGACGCTTCGCTGCAGCCGCCACGCGCCTCCCTGGGTCACGCGCCGCCGATCGCTTCCCGTGACCAGCTGTCCTCCGCCATGGAACTCTTGCCCGCTCCGGACCACATGGCGTCATCGCGCGTCGGATACCCCGACGCAATGGAGGTCGACCCTTCGGCCCCTCCTGTCTCTTTACGGGCGCATACACCGCATGTTGACGTGCACCCTGGACTAGGTTTTCAGGCGTTTCCTAGCTCCCCTCGGACCGATTGGCCGGGTGCGGGTGGCACAGACTCGCCTGTTGTTAGACTCCCCACCTCATCGCATACGTCAACATGGGGTCCTCTCCACGGCGGGCGGAAGCCTTATAACACGACCGTTCGCCGGTTTGCGGGGGAGGAATGTGGTGTCACCGCCAGACACCACACTTGCTAGGTGGTAGCTTTAAATCGGCCGCGGTCCATTAGTACATGTCTGACCCGCGTGTCGCCACTGTCAGTGATCGCAGACCGAGCGCCACCACACGGCAGGTCTTGAGAGACGTACTAGCACTCGCCCCAGTTGTGCGACGACTTTGCTAGCGACTACACTGACGAAACCTTTCTCTCATTTGCCGAGAGATAGTTAGACTAGCCTTCAGCTAAGTCCATGGCTACGACCTAGCAAGGCGCCATTAACCATTTCTAGAGAGAGTCTCACTTGTATCATCAAGAATGCTGTATACAAATGATGGATTAAAGTTAAGTATTCCAGCAGCTACGTACTTTTCTTTATAGCATTCATTACGTATCCTGTTTCAGAACTACCACCCACCTGCGTGAGTTGACGCGTGCATTTCGGCCTCCTCTATAAATTAGTGTACGTTGTGTTGACTAATCTGCCGACACAACAGTATGACAGTTAGGCGGGAGGTGAGAATACTTGGATTTCATGGGCGAGCGGCTACTCACAAGCCACTCATGAGGACGGTAAATGCCGACCGACGCCTCGCTTGGTGTAAGGAGCGTAAACATTGGACGATTCAACCCAGTGGAAAAACGTTGTGTGGAGTGACGAATCCCAGTACACAATGTGGCGATACGATGGCAGGGTGTGGGTATGGCGAATGCCCGGTGAACGTCATCTGCCAACGTGTGTAGTGCCAAAAATAAAATTCGGAGGCAGTGGTTTTATAGTGTGGAGGGGCCTACACCCCTTGATGTTTTGCGTGGCACTGTCACAGCACAGGCTTACATTGATGTTTTAAGCACCTTCTCGCTTCCAACTGTTGAAGAGCAATTCGGGGATGGCGATTTCATCTTTCAACACGATCGAGCACCTGTTCATAATGCACGGCATGCGGCGGAGTGATTACACGACAATAACATCCCTGTAATGGACTGGCCTGGACAGAGTCCTTACCTGAATCCTATAGAGCGCCTTCGGGATGTTTTGGAACGCCGACTTCATGCCCGACCTCACCAACCGACACCGATACCTCTCCTCAGTGCAGCAGTCCATGAAGAATGGGCTGCCATACTCCAGGAAACATTCCAGCATCTGATTGAAAGTATGGCTGTGAGAGTGGAAACTGTCATCAAGGCTAAGGGTGGGTCAACACAATATTGAATTCCGGCATTACCGATGGAGGGCGCCACGAACTTGTAAGTCATTTTCAGCCAGGTGTCCGGATACGTTTCGTCACATAGTGTATGTTCAGGCCTGCGTTTCTAGCGGTTTTTCTAACTTATTTTCCAGTCCCTCTATGCTGTTGTGCATGGATAGTTACAGAGGGGTTTTAAAAAAAATGCCACATATTCCTGCAGGAGATAGTATTAGTAAAAACTAGAAGAAAAGGTTCTACAATTTTATGACCGAAAGCCAGTACCTGTTGATATATGGTCCGTTTTACTTGTGACAGATAATGAGTATTGTTCGGTGGTATACGGCATCACCGGAGATGGCATAGTAAATCAGCTCAATATAAACATATGGGAGGATGCAAACCCTCGAGCAATCGTGGAGGTGTTGCATCATGGTCGAGTCATTAGGAATGTATGATCACGCTCACCGGGCCTTACGCTTTATCAAACAGACTAATAGGTGTGGTGTACTACCGATTTCTTTGTGACGAATTACCAACGCTACTGGAGAGCATTACCCTTGCAGAAAGACAGATTGCAGTTTATGCACGAAGGTGCAACACCCCATTTTCTGCGGATCGTACGACTGCACCTCACCGCGACGTTGCACAGCTGAAGGATTGGCGAGGATGCCCCATAGTATGGTATCCCCGCTCACCGACACTGAATCAGTTGAAACTGTCGCTCTGGGGACATTTAAAGGCACCGATGTATCCTAACCCATCGAGTTGGGTTCTTTTGAAGGAGGAGACCAGACAGCGAGGTCATCGGTCTCATCGGATTCGGGAAGGACGGGGAAGAAAATCGGCCGTGCCCTTTCAAAGGAACCATCCCGGAATTTGCCTGGAGTGATTTAGGGAAATCATGGAAAACCTAAATCACGATGGCCGGTCGCGTGATTGAACAGTCGTTCTCCCAAATGCGAATCCAGTGTGCTAACCACTGCGCCACCTCGCTCGGTCCAACCCATCGACAATGTGCAGAGTGTGTGGGGAATGCTTGTGACGCAATCCGAAAGGAGCCTGGTGTCTTTAAAACAGTGTGGGATTCTCTGCGAAGATGGGCTGAATTGTGTTTCAGGATGAATGGTAACCACATGTATCATTGTCTATAGTGTCTACGACTACGTGACAGATAGATGAGGATGAGTGGATGGGTTGTCTCTTATTTCAGCACTATTGTTTTCCGGACATACAAGTGTACGAACTCTTTTTCTAATTTCGACCAATACTACCTCCAGTAGGAACTAAATGGCTATGCGACTTAACTTCTGAGGTCACCAGTCGCCTAGAACTTAGAACTAATTACATCTAACTAACCTTAGGACATCACACACACCCATGCCCGAGACAGGATTCGAACCTGCGACCATAGCGGTCGCTCGGCTCCAGACTGTAGCGCCTAGAACCAGCAGGAACGTTACGCCCTGTGTAAGCTTAGAAACTGACTATTTATACCATACTATCGTCAGAGCGCGAGCGCAGTGGTGTGTTCATTCGTTTGTTTGTGTCTTCTTTAACGTAATAACACGAGTAGCTATAGTCTTGCTACACCGTTTTTAGTATACGCTTTAAGACAAGAAAAACGACACACCTCGAAGGAATTATTCGAATATGCCGGAAATCGGTAGCCTTGATGTATATATGCAGACAAACAAATGATTAAAAAGTGAGGCAGATTGGATGATTTATTCAAGAGAAAGAGCTTCACAAATTGAGCAACGCATTGGTCACTTCTGGCCCGGATGCAAGCAATTATCCAGCTTGGTAGTGATTCATAGAGTTGTTGTATGTCCTCCTGAGGAATATTCTGCCAAATTGTGTCAGATTACGTAGTTAGATCTTCAAACTATGGGGACGGTAGGAGGGCCTTGCCCATAACGCCTCAAACACTCTCAGTTGGGGAGAGACCCAGTGAACTTGTTAATCAACGTAAAGTTTAGTAAGCAGTACAAGCTCCCGCCACGTTCGCGTGGGCATTATCTTGCTGAAGTGTAAGCCCAGTATGGCTTGCCAAGAAGGGAAACAAAACGGGATGTAGAATATCGTCGATGTATTGCTATTCTGTAACGGTGTTGCAGATGACAACCTCACTTCGCAAGAGGCCGTTGCTCACACAGGCACATAAAATTGGGCGTCTTCAGTGGGCTAGAAGTCATCGACTTAAAAACAGTAGCAGACTGGCAAAACGTAATGTGCTGACGAATCACGTTTTTGACTATATTCAAATGAAACACGCTGTAGAGTGCACCGAAGGCAAAATAAATCATTTCACTCTGAATATGTGCAATGTCAGGTTCAAGCTGTAGCTGGGTATGTGATGTTTTAGGGCTGGTTTCCCTATCATGAACTGGTTCCACTCACTGAGGTAATCACTACCATGAAGCAGCATGTTTATTTAAACATTCTCAATGATCAAGTACTGCCTTCAGTCAACCTCTGCATGAAGACTTCGTTACTGATACCTTCCTTCTCCGTCTTCTTCGAGACGACGGAATAACCGCAGCAAAGTTCATCGGGCTGAAAGAATATTTGACTGGTTTTCTGAACCCTATTCCACCCTATTACATTTCGACTGGCCTGCAAAACTGCGTGACCTGAACCCCATAGAAATTCAGTGGGACTAATTGGAACTGAGGGTAAAACGATCCACAATTTGGTGGAAGTACTCGATCAGATCCTCAGCGAGTGTTTTAACCTGGATGCGACGCACCTACACAACCTTATAGACTCACTTCCTAACCGAATACAGGCGGTTATCAAGTTCAGGGGCGGAATTACACGATATTAATTGACGCTTGTTTTGATATCGCTAAGAGTGACTAGCTATTTATCAGGTGAGCTTGGTATTACTGAGTGCCTTTCTGCAAATGGTCTCATACTCAATTTCAGACAGACACAAGATTCACTTCTGCACACGTAGAGGTACTGCACCAATGACTATTGAAGATCTTGGTTAGGAAATAATAAATAAGGTGAAGACTTCAAAATTTTTAGTTATTCCCACTGATGAGAAATCAAACCGAAAAAAAATTTCGTACTCCTAATATAACGTAGTTCAGTCGCATTTGAACTTGGTATCATTGCAGACCTTGCAGAGAAACAACTCACTAAGTTAAAATATTTTGGGTATTTTCATTTAGTAGTACTTCATGCAGTAAAGTTCTAGGGTAACTCTTCTTTAAGAACGGAAGAGTTCAGGGCACAAAAAATGTGTGGAAGAATAATATGTAATGGTGACCCAGAATCATCTTGCAGCTATCTTTTTATAGGAATCAGGCTTTCCGACTGCTGGCTCACAGTATATTTATTCCCTCATGAGGTTCATTTTAAGTATTCCACAGCAGTTAATAAGGGAACAATGGTTTTCACAATTACAATACCAGAAGAAAAAATGACATCCATTACTCCTCACGAAGATGGCCTTTAGCACAAAAAGGAGTGCATAATGCTGCCACCAAAAGTTTTGGTCACTTACTCAAAAACGTAAAACGTCTGACAGACAGCAAAGTTTAATCTGAAAACAAACTGGGAATGGTTCTACTTCATAACTGCTATTCCCTAGAGAACTTTTTGTGATGTGTAAATGGTGGTGGGCAATAATTACTAATTCAGACTTGTATTAAACAATACTTGAAAATAGTCAGCATGTAGCGATATTTACATATGAATGTGTAATGCGAATGTAAAGTGACCTATTCCATTTCATTACGATTAATAGAACAAATGATTCCCGGAACATGAAATTAACTAATGATGGTATACTAAGGTCGGTAAGAAAATAAATAAATAGTACTACATGACTAAAAGAACCGATCGGTTGAAAGGACACATCTAGAAGCACCAACGAATTGGTAGTTTCGTAGGGAAGGTACGTGGAGGAAAGGGGAACGGAAGTTTGTAGATCGGGAGACTGAAGCAGCTAACAGGTTAAAGTGAGACTATGTTTCTGTAGTTATGCAGAGGTAAAGAGACTTTCACAGGACGCACAAATCTGGGGAGCTGCATCATCAAACCAATATCCGGACTGAACATCAACAACCAGATCGGTATTCCGCAAAACTGATAAATGCAAGCAGGAAATAAAAATTTTAAACGACTATTTAGTCTTATCTGGAACCAACAATACGTGGAAAGGTTGTTACGACAAAATGGAATTGAAATGTTGTAACTATGTTCAAGGCTCGCGGCTGTGGCACAAAACTGACGTAAAGGGAAGTTGCGCCGTGGCGAGTTTGCAGCGGCCCAGTACGTTAATAACGGCTCACGCTAGCCTGCGCTCATTTCGCTGGCTTATTAGCCATGCACACAGACGCACAGGCAGCCGTTTATTAACCCTTGCGAAACGCTGCACGCCAACAAAATCTCGTTTGCCTAACCATTAGTTCAGCATTCTCGCCCGCAACAAAATGGAACAGTAACTCGCTCGTCACGAGCAGAAGATAACCGCTTTACTGTGAGTACTTTCAGCAGAACCGGGTAACAGACGTTGCCGTGTAGGGATATGGGGAGAATCCTGTTCAACTGAAGCACCTCGTGAAAATATTTGGATAAAAATATCAATATAAACTATTCCCCAATAACATGACATGAGCGTATGGCATTGGTGGCCGGGAGACCCCTCGAGGGGCGGTTCAGCTACCGCTCCACAAGTTCTTTAACGGCGCTACGGCGACTCGCGAGTGCATGAGGATCAAATGATGATGCAAGACACACGACACCCAGTCATCCTGAGGCAGAGAAAATGCCTGACCCCGCCGGGAATAGAACCCGGGACCCCGTGAACGGGAAGCGAGGACGCTACCCCAAGACCACTAGCCGCGGACTATTCCCCAATCAATTTGATTTACAAAAGGATTCTGAAACCAGATGACTACATATACAGTAGTGCACTTCAACAGGATATGTAACTGCATAGGTTTTGCAGTCTTTCCGCAAATATACTGAACAATAACGACAGCATGTTTTTGCGGTGGTGTCATGGATTAAATGAGAAGCAACAGACATCAGACTTGTGAATTACTCTAAAGTGGAGAACGTCCAATTACAGGAAGTAAATCATGCAAACACAGGCCAATCATCACAAAATTATGCCCAGACAATGCAGTTCTTTTATCACAGAATTTCATTTTACGTGCGAGACTCTTCAGCCAATTTTACCTGTCGGCAGCCAGGTCAAAACTTTGTCGCTGCATTAATGTGGAGGGTTTAAAATTTTTTACCTGTACTGTGATAAATTTTATGGTAGTTAATAAATAGCAGCTTTCTACATTTTCCGAAAATGTTGTGAGTGAATGTTACGGCTAGCAAATACAGCCAGCCGGAATGGCAGAGCGGTCTACGCGCTACAGTCGGGAACCGCGTGACCGCCACGGTCGCAGGTTCGACTCCTCCCTCGAGCGTGGATGTGTGTGATGTCCTTAGGTTAGTTAGGTTTAAATAGTTCTAAGTTCTAGGGGACTGATGACCTCAGAAGTTAAGTCCCATAGTGCTCAGAGCCATTTGAACCAACCAAATACAGTCTCATACCGGCTGCTTAATCGACAAAACAACTCTCATTTTCTAACGTAATTCCTCAGTCAGTTTCTAAACTTACAACATTGTCATCATGTACCATTCACTCATTTTGCTTTATATTTTTCTGCCAATTTCTACTTAAGTTTTATGTAGTCTATTGTTTGTTATTTATTTTTTACATTTTTACAGCTCACAGCAGTGGTATTTATCCCGCATTTTTAAAATTGTAAGATAGTGAGCAATTGCTTAGTTCCAAATTTTAGATTTTGATGAATGACCATTTTTAATCTAGAGCCTCATTTGTGCGTACCTGTATATTTAGTCTAGCGTCTGGTTTGTTTGTCTTCTGTGACTATTATTGTTGTTTTTCGTGTCTTCAAATCTACCGTTTAACCACGATATATTTTGTTAATAAATTGGTCCACCTTCCCTAAATATATTGTCTGTGGAAACTATGGGAGGCGGTAGGCCCAACGTTAGCAAACTAATACCGTAGCTGTCGGAAGAGAAAATTATGGACCTTACTATTGTAATTATGCAATTAACAAAGGTAGTTCAAGTGTTGAACAATGTTAACCGTTTGTCATTTAGACTGCGAGTTATCTTTCCTATTAACTGAAAGGAACTTGGACTCAAAACAATAGATGATAATATGTAATAAATCAGTGTAATGTCCATGTGGTTATCGGAGCACTGCATTAACTTTATGGCGCACACACACACGGCAGTTTTCACATACACTATAAAATAAAATAAACACAAATTCTCTGTCTTCATACCTCGTCTAATATGCCACCACCTGATCTCGGCCGTAAATATGCAACACTCCGAGAAGGCAAAAAGCTATTTAGCTGATCAGTTCCTACAACCTCTTCAATAAAAAACAATAAAATGAAAAATTCTTCTTACCTTACACGTCAGGATTAAATCTAGAAAACCTGTTTGGGATCACAACAGTTTTCACCAATCGACTCCTGAGGAGCTAGTAATTGTATAATGTTTGATGGGCATGACCTATTGAATCAGATTGATCCATGCAGCAGCTAATAAAAGTTTGGAGCTGCCTCATCTACATCAGAACCGAGCACGTAAGATGCAAAATATCCCTTTATAAATATGGTACTTAAATGGTTCAAAAGGCTCTGAGCAGTATGGGACTTGACATTTGAGGTCATCAGTCTCCTAGAACTTAGAACTACTTAAACCTAACTAACCTAAGGACATCACACAGATCCATACCCGAGGCAGGATTCGAACCTGCGACCGTAGCGGTCGCGCGGTTCCAGACTGAAGCGCCTAGAACCGCTCGGCCACAACGAAATATGGTACTCTACACAGCCCATAATGTGACGTGTTGCATTGGAATGAATAATAGATCACATTATTCATGAAGGACCAATAAGGTATTATGGAGTCTAGTCTCTGCAAAGGCTACTGCACGGTTCAGCTACCTGGACAGAGAGGTGTGATGCAACACAGAAATTAATAACTCCTCTAGATGTTCACTTGCTGTAATTTTATACTAGTTTGTTAATACTTTCATATGTTTGATTTATATGTTATCTTTCTGCTTGTGTATCAGTACTTTCCGTAGTGTTTCCATTCTCTAGATAAATAAATAAATAACGTCTTTAATTGCTAATTGAATCAAAACAACAATCATAACTGCTAGATCATCTGACATGTACAAGGCCTGCTCTGTACGACTATTTTCACCACCACACTCCAAGAAGGAAACCTGTACGTTTCAAGTGTGGCAACAGACATTGGTCTTTTTTGCAAGTAACAGCGGGCTCAGGGAGTGCTACGGTGGACCCTGCAGAGATACTGCGTATAGTGGCAGTTGGTGGTGTCAGACCTCTTTACCCCACACAGCTATCCACGATCAGAAGTGATGTGGAAATTAGAAGCTAATGCATAATACGAAGGACGTTCAATAAATATTGCAACAAATTATTCACTATTCCTATACAATATAATATTCGCCACCCTTTCGGCTACAAAACCCTATTTTCCAACATAATCTCTGTGGTATCGATAGCTACGATGCCACGTCGTAGGTGCAAATTAAGTTGGCACTACGACAAACACCGACGATAGCGGCCTCTAGCAGGCGCTGTTGAGGTCTACGAGCGCCGCTGCAGATTCAACCTATTTGATCAAGAGCAGACGGCCGGGGTACTTCGCTTGCTACTGAGACTGTGTACTACGAGTACTTACGACTGGTCTAAGACTTCGCACCTCATTGCAAAGTTATGTATGCCCTGTATATAATCATCACCAGTAAACTACTTTTACTTTCTTGCAGTACCGACGTGTATTACATTTTCCTGCTCCTACTCACTTCTTACATTCGGCCAACCCTTCAGTTTTCAGGAGCAGACCCACGCGCCGCCTTCCAGGCGGGATACAAAAATCTCCGTTCAATACGACGGCCTTACGCCATCTTACTGGGAGGGCCTGTACGCCCTCATGGTACCACTCTACTGGTCGACGTCGGAGCCAACGTCTTGCTCATAACCTCCCCATTGTCTAAGGTACTGCTTCCCGCGGAGTGCATCATTTATTGTGCCAACCAGATGGAAGTCCATCAGGTTGCAAGGCAGGTTGTAAGACGGATGAGGAAGAAAAGACCAGCGAAATTTTCTGAGCTGCTCTCGGATGCAAGGGCTTGTGTGACGTCTTACGTTGCCGTGGAGAAACAGAAGTTCGTTTGCATTTTTGTCGTGGCGAACACGCTGAAATCGTTTCTTCTGTTTCCCGAGCGCCGGTCAGTACGCGGGAAATCGGACAGGTTTGCGCGACCTTGTTGCGATGATGAGAGACTCTTCGCCCAGCGATTCGCCGTGCTTTTGTTCACTGCCAATTTTCCGTAGACATTCTGCAAGCGCTTATGAATATCTCTGATTATCTGGTTGTGTGCCAAAAGAAACCCAATAACAGCTCTCTGCTTGGAACGCACCTTCAGCACCATTTTGAATGCTACGTATAGTGCCGCGATGATGAGAGACTCTTCGCCCAGCGATTCGCCGTGCTTTTGTTCACTGCCAATTTTCCGTAGACATTCTGCAAGCGCTTATGAATATCTCTGATTCTCTGGTTGTGCGCCAAAAGAAACCCAATAACAGCTCTCTGCTTGGAACGCACCTTCAGCACCATTTTGAAGGCTACGTATAGTGCCGCCACCTATCGGAACTTCACGAAACCATAGTGGCTGAAGTGGGAATCTTCCACGATGTCCCACAACTAACTCCGCATTCTTTCAGCCAAAACTGGCCGTGAAAAAAATGTGTTGCATTACTTATATAACGCCCCTCGTACATTCTGCGCAGAAGTACCTTGCATCGTTGTCAATGTGTTCCGTGCCTTTATTTCGTACGAAACACCTCTTCTTTCCCTTCACAGCTATCAATACCTAGGCATGGTTCACAGGGAAGCATAGTTTCTGCATCTGACGCCGTCCGAACAAATTCATGTATTCAGAAAACCATCGCAATCGATTGCTGACATAATGCCTGCCGTGTGTGTTTTATGGCATCGACGACAAACATCACAGTAGCTAAACAGTATCACTATGCCTGCAGTAACGCTAAAAGCTTTAACCTCAGCCCGAAGCGCTTGCCCAAGGAGCCGTAGCAAAATGACTATTGGCCAGCACCTCATCCTTTACGCTAGCCCTTTCTGCTACGCAGCTGCACACCACCCAAGTGCACTTTGCTCTCATCTACCTCGGTGTGAAACTTAGCATGCTTATTCCACATCTTTAATCTTCCTAGTAGTAACCTTTGGCGGCTTCCCTGGCAGGTCTGAAACGACTCGTCGTTTGCGGTGGGGTTTGAGACAGCGCCTTAACCCGAATGAACAAATGCCGACGCATTTTAGTGCTTTCTTGTGCAGTGTGTCCGAGGTGCTATGTCACCCACAATTGTGTTAGTTCTGCCAGTGAATACTTCTAACAGTCAAATCACAAGCTCGAATATATCGTCGAATAACACTGAACAGAAGCTAATCACGCAAAAACTTGAAAGAAGAGCCCTCTCTTCAGTGTCAAAAGTTTTTAACGTTTCAGTCTCGACTCTTCGGCCGGCCGGGGTGGCCGAGCGGTTCTAGGCGCTACAATCTGGAACCGCGCGACCGCTACGGACGCAGGTTCGAATCCTGCCTCGGGCATGGATGTGTGTGACGTCATTAGGTTAGTTAGGTTTAAGTAGTCCTAAGTTCTAGGGGACTAATGACCGCATATGTTTAGTCCCATAATGCTCAGAGCCATTTGAACCATTTTCGACTCTTCGGCACCCTTTCTGGAGCCAGAAAGAACAATTTTTTTTCTCACCATCTCTCTGAGGTAATCTACCTTTCCGCCATCAGTCTAAACAATTATTGACAGTTCGTCTCTTTTCTCCTTGCTACAGTTTCGGAGCTATTATTTATCATCCCGTGCACGATGCCAAAACTCACATAATCTTCTATGAACACCCGAGAAATGTTCATTAACTTTAGAGACAAGGCATCGTCTTATTCAATCGTAAGAATGTTAGTCGTGATATATAGTGCCCAGCTTTGGAGCAATTTTGCATATCTGTCTAGGGGTCATTGTGATGGTGTGCTCTTACAAGAAAGCGGCACCAACTTGACCACCTATTTTAAGCAGAAAAAGGCAAGATGTCAGCCAAAGCAATCGAAACCGTGCGAACATTTTAGCATAATTCTGATAGTGTGCAGTAATGACCTTCTGAATGTACAGATTTTAAACTTCTGCAGTAGCAGATGTTTGGCATTCACCCCGCCCCAGTGGAGCCACCTAATACTCATGCGCGAAGTATTGTGCTTTCGAATGAGTAGGAGGTTTGTGAAACGCTGTTCACTGTATGGAAGTGCTCGGCTTCTGATCTGTAGCTTGTGCCAGAGATCTCTTTGCATTGAATTTTTTAATGTTGGGATTCGGAAATGCAGTGAAAACGAATGAAACGAGTTACTCTGTCTTTAAGAATGTAGCATAGCATTGTGTGTGTGTGTGTGTGTGTGTGTGTGTGTTTTATTAGCATAAAGCCGGTTAACAGGTAAGATGAACGAAGTTTTGTATTGTTTGACGCTGTTAGCAATAGGTTGTCGATTAATTTTTTAAAATTGCTGCGAGAAATGTAAATTAAGTCACAAAAGCCGCAGCCTCTAAACGGAAAGTCATCAGTTCATATTAATGTTAGTAATTTTTCTAGTTTGAAACTGACAGTAACCAGAGTTTAGTTTTGATGAAATTACAACACCCGGTATGTGATGCCAAAACGTGCACCGATGCTGTAACATCCATTTTTATTCCTCCTACAAAACCGAGAGTAAATATAGGTAATTAACATGCAATGTATGTGGGACGAAATATTTCGTCGCTCACAACAGGAGCCTGTGATTTCATCTTTCCGCATCGAGTCGATATAGTGGCTCTTGTAGTTCCTGATAATTACCGGCTTACTCTAAGGGATATTTGGTATAGCTATATAAACAGCTGCGTTTAATTTAGTTCAGTTGCTTGCATTTACATTTTTTCAACTACTTCTAGGTATTAGCGTTTTTATATCTGCACAAAGTATCTACAAACTAAGGAAATCAAGCAAAAGCTTGAGGGTAAATTTGAGACTTAAAAAGTATACGCTAACTTGTTGAGAACAGATCAAGTCCAGACTTTTTCCGTCTCTATATGGAGATGGCGAAATCAGGCGTAAAGTCAGTAACTTACTTTTCAACAGTTCGTGGAGTGTTTTTCTCAAGTCAAATAACGATTCGGCTTTTCGCTTTAGCTGTGTGAATTATTCAGGTCTGTAACTTGACTGTCTTTCGCTTCCAGCCCGCACTCATCAAATTGCAGTCGGCGGTTACTTATCCTTAAGTACTACTCGTGTAGGTGGGTCATAAGGGTCAGGTAGGAGTACAGTAACATTTCCTTGGCCTTCTTAGATACAGCCCCATTTTGAGGTTGTGATTCGACGAAAGTATTATGTAAGTAGAGAAACACGTATCATATTCACCTGAACAATGTTTTTATGCTTTAGAAATATTGGCCACGTGGTTTTACTCGACGAATAGTGCTAAGCCATCATAAAATAGTGTCCACCCCATTTTAGTAAAACCATTAACCACGAAGGCAGTTACGCTACTTTTTGGGTCCATACATGACAAATACAGTGGTATAAATTTCTGGTGTGTTTGGCAGGATATTCCAGAGTAAAAATTAATTTGAAAATATATTGTTCTGTGATTCTATGGACGAGCTGAAACCTACTCCAAGTGGAAATAGGTACCGTCGAGATCAGACGCAAAACAGTGCTGCACTCTTAGATTCTGCAAAGCAGTAAATGTTTGTTGCACTATTAAGGCACAAGAGTTTAAAAAAAAAGATGCATTCTGCATAACACCAGTGATTCACGCAAAATTATTTTTTTAATACTTCTATTCTAACATAGGTGAAAATGGAATGAATAAAATAGGGCGTATAATCTAAGCACGATATCGCTAGTTTCTACTTTTATTACTATGAATGCACATACCCATAAGAATTATGGAATGTAGGTGTATATGTTTAATCAATTTTTTTTTTCAAATATGTTTAAAATGTTCATGAGGAAGTACTACAGGTATTCTGGGGCTAAAATCTGAACATAGTTTTGTTATTATGTGGTCCGTCTATGCAAGTAAATAAGAGGTTTTTCTGTGGCATAACCGTTCCGCTACTTTTAATATATCAACCATCTTCAGTGGCCTACAATGCATGTTTGTGTTGCGTATAATAAGTGCGTTACATAGTGTTTTCAGGTATGTTACTATATTACTCGTTTTTGTTGTTCTCTTATTGTTAGGTAGGAAGCACTATTTGTTGGGCAAATTTCGTAAGTTTAAATTACCGTTTGGTTTAATTATCATTTCTTGTTCATATTATTCCGTATGTGTCGTCCTGGAGTTTCACTTAGGTGTTCTACGTACTCCAGGATATCCGATTTTCGAGCACTCGTCAACTGAATACGCCACTTTCACGGTGTGTTGGTTGTGGGCCTCTACTGTAATAGTACTGTCAATTGTCGCTGTGTGTGTTTCTGGTCGACTGTTGTTTGATTCGTGGTATCTGTATGCAGTTTGACATTAGTTCGTTATTTGGGTGAGAGTGTTACTGTGTGTATTGAGGCCCGCTCTGGGAAAAGGGGTAAATTTTAAGTGGAGGGAGTGCAAAAGCAGTTTCATTATTGTTAAATGTATGTAGTGTGGAGATTGAGTTATTGTTTAGTCTGTTATGTTCTACATTTCGGTTAGTTATTGCTTTAATGGGAAACAAACAAAAGGCAATCGAAAAATTAGAAACAGGTATTGCATGTGTGTTCTTGCTACGAACCGTACCCGTGTATGTGAATTAGTAAACAGCGACATATCTCGGAATTTTCTTTTGATGGTAAGCTTAAGTTCAATGTCTTACAAACAATGACAATGTAACTATAACATGTCTCCAAGTCCCTGGCCTGATGACGTAAGCGGCTTGTGATCCAGGCTATAATGACAGTAAATTTTTTCCCTTCTTTTTTAATTTTTTATATATTTACTTTGAAATATGCGTCAATGTTTTATAAAAATAACAACCAGTACCACCTCTTGGTGGCGTGTGAAAATATTTATATTTTTACATTACCTGTGTGAAATTTTATTATTATTTTTTCGTTATTTCTCAATTAATCAAATGTACCGATGAACATTTGAATAACGTGCGAACACTATAGAATGTGTAGCATGAAGGGCAGTATTTTTATAAACGTTTTACTAGCACTAGAAAAAGAGTTGCTCGAGGAAGGGCAAAGGTTATTTGTTGATAAGTAAGGGGCATATAGTCAGAGTCAGTAGCGAATAGTATCTCTGAATGGCAGTGCCAAGCAATGTGTTACTCTGTAGAAAATATGTGAATCACCATAAGGAAAGCACGAGGTGCTGAGAAGGTTTTTTTCCCACTTATTCTTTTGAGAGCTGGGTGCGCTGTTGCATTTTTTTCAGCTAAATATCCCATCCGGCTGGAAGCGGAGCAAGGTGAACCCTAATTGAGAATATATGAGAAGGGACTTCCAGTTCTGCCATTCTACAGATGACCAAGGGAAACCTCCCGTAAATTTCGTTTGGAACTGGGGAATGGGTACTATTTTATTTCTTGGAAAATGATGGCCATTGCCCTATACAAAAGTACATGTATTTATGTAGAGTAGAATGTGTATGAGTGTGTGTGTGTGTGTAGAAGCAGTGTCTGAAGAAAGTCGTTTAATACCATGGTGTATTACCCACAAAATTTTACCGGCAGAACTGCGAGGGAGAGGTAAAGGCCAGTTAGCCACTGACATTACGATACCTGCAAAAAACACAAAGAAGTGTTACAAAGTTTTTAAAGTGCAGCTCCAAAAATTTTTTGATAGATCTTAATTTTAAAAAATTATGTAAGTGGTTTCAGAGTTTCAATGACTATTTTATCCATCATGGCAGAATTATGTCTGTGATGATATTAAAATAGTGACCGACATATTTGTTTCTTTGATATGACATAGATGTTCAATAATTTCGATAGAATGTTGTATTCAAAATATACAATATTACACTGAAACACTAAAGAAACTGGTATTGGCACGTCTATTCAAATACTGAGATATATAAACAGGCAGAATACTATGCTGCGGTCTGCAACGCCTATGTAAGACAATAAATGTCTTGCGCAGTTGTTAGATGGGTTACTGCTGCTACAGTGCCAGGTTACCAATATTTAAGTCAGTTTGAACGTGGTGTTACAGTCGGTGCACGAGAGACGGGACACAGCAACTCCGAGGTAGCGATGAAGTGGAGATTTTCCCCGTACGACCATTTGAGGAGTGTACCGTGAATATCAGGAATCCGGTAAAATATCAAATCTACGACATCGTTGCTGCCGAAAGAAGATCCTTCAAGAACAGGTTCAAATGGTTCAAATGGCTCTGAGCACTATGGGACTCAACATCTTAGGTCATAAGTCCCCTAGAACTTAGAACTACTTAAACCTAACTAACCTAAGGACATCACACACACCCACGCCCGAGGCAGGATTCGAACCTGCGACCGTAGCAGTCCCGCGGTTCCGGACTGCAGCGCCAGAACCGCTAGACCACCGCAGCCGGCTCAAGAACAGGACCAACGACGATTGAAGAGAGTTGTTCAACGTGCAACCCTTCCGCAAATTGCTGCAGATTTCAATAATGGGCCATCAACATGTGCCAGCGTACGAACTATTCAACGAAACATCATCGATATGGGCTTTCGGAGCCGAAGGCCCACCCTTGTACCCTTGACGACTGCACGACACAAAGCTTTACGCCTCGCCTGGGCCCTTCAACACCGACATTGGACTGTTGATGACTGGAATCATGTTATCTGATGGGACGAGTCTCGTTTCAAATTGTATCGAACGGGTGGACGCGTACGGTTATGGAGTCAACCTCATGAATCCAAGGAACGTTGCATGTCAGCAGGGAACTGTTCAAGCTGGTAGAGGCTCTGTAATGTGTGGCCTGTGCAGTTGGAGTGATATGGGACCCCTGATGCGTCTGGATACGACTATCACAGTTGACACGTAGGTAAGGATCCCCTGCATCCATTCATGTCCACTGTGCATTCTCACGGACTTGAGCAATTGCAGCAGGACAATGCGACAACCCACACGTCCAGAATTGCTACAGAGTGGCCCCAGGAAGAGTCTCCTGTGTTTAAACCCTTCCGCTGGCCACGAAACTCCCCAGACATGAACATTATTGAGCATATCTGGCATGCCTTGCAACGTGCTGTTCAGAAGAGATCTCCAACCCCTCGACTCTCACTGATTTATGGACGGACGTGCAGGACTCATGATGTCAGTTCCCTCCAGCACTACTTCAGACATTAGGCGAGTCCATGCCACGTCATGCTGCGGCACTTCTGCGTGCTCGCGGGTGCCCTACACGATGTTAGGCAAGTGTATCTGTTTCTTTGGCTCTTCAGTGTATTTTGTGCATACTTAATAATGACGTGGCGTGCGCTAGTGTGTGTGTGTGTGTGTGTGTGTGTGTGTGTGAATGCTTTTCATGATTATTTTAAGTTATTAGTTGCGTAAATGTAGTGCTAATATTTCTTGTACCAAATCGTTGACGGTATCTTCTTAAACTCTAATTACATTACATGATTTCGTTGAATTCTTTCTTTTGAAAAATACGCCCGTGATGTAACAGTACCCGTAATATGGGTACCTGATATTTTTTGTTGTGATGTGATTTCTTCCGCCCGATTAATATACGGTCAACATTCCTTACTAGTAGAGTGATTTACCCAACAAGAGCCGAATGTCGCTAGGTACAGAGTCTTCGGATACAGTCCAATTCCGAAATTAGGAAGGGTACGAAACATCTTTCGTGTGCAGCGTACAGCGGCTGGCAGAGTGTTCGTATGCATCTGTAGATGTAAGATGTGATCTCTGAGATGACTTTTCTCTTGTGAAGAAAATTGGAATTTGTCATAACGGCGCATCGTTACCAACTGAGTATTCGTCAAAGTTCTAAGTTAAATCCGTGTCCATTCGTCAGTGTCTCATCGAAAACGTCTATCGAACTGGTGGCTCAGCACGGCATCTCCTTGGTGCAGATGGAGGCGTATAAACTATGTGTCACCATCAGATCCGCTATTCTTTCACTGTCTGCACTAACATCGCTACACAGAAGTGCGCATGATTACAGATACTACGAGGGTCAGTCAATGAATGAGACACAAACTGCGATAAAGATATCAGAGTTGCGAGTGCCTGTCTGTAATTTACTTTCCTTTTCAACAAATTCTCCTTGTAAACAAAACACTTATGACATTGCTCGACAAAGGCTTAAAATCGAGCAGCGTAGACTTTAGAGGCAGTGTTCGCAGCTAACGAGTGACCTCTCGGGATTTATAGCATGCGCAAAATGTCGTGGCCGCTAGATGCGCAGTCGGCTCGGGAAGCATGGGGGAGCGGCAGTGCGCTCAGAGCGCTGTAGGGGAAATACTGACAAGGGAACCTTCCCATCGCACCCCCCTCAGATTTAGTTATAAGTTGGCACAGTGGACAGCCCTTCAAAAACTGAACACAGACAATCGAGAAAACAGGAAGAAGTTGTGTGGAACTATGATAAAAATTAGCAAAATATACAAACTGAGTAGTCCATGAGCAGGATAAGCAACATCAAGGATAGTATGAGCTCAGGAGAGCCATGGTCCCGTGGTTAGCTTAAGTAGCTGCGGAACGAGAGGTCCTTGGTTCGAGTCTTCCCTCAAGTAAAAAGTTTTAATTTTTATTTTCAGACAATTATCAGAGTTCAGGCACTCACATATAATCAATTTCGCTCTCCAAAATTTCAGGACGTGTTCAGATTTGCTTGGACATATGCAGAATTTGACGGTCTACACAGGGAAAAATTTGGAAACGTTAAATACATATGTTTTGACAGAGTACAGAGAAAACTGTGCGACTGTGAAACTGTTGCATTCATTTGTTGCAGTTTATGTGACACACTCTTATGTTTTCATTACTTTTTTGGGAGTGATTATGACATCCACAAGAAAACCTAAATCGGGCAAGGTAGAAGAATCTTTTTACCCATTCGCCAAGTGTGCAAGTTAGGTGGGTCGACAATATATTCCTGTCATGTGACGCACATGCCGTCTCCAGTGTTGTATAGAATATATCAGACGTGTTTTCCTGGAGAAAATGTTTTCGGTTCCCATTGGAGAGGCACGTCCTTTCGTCTACTAATCGCACGGTTTTGCGGTGCGGTCGCAAAACACAGGCCCTAAACTTATTACAGTGAATAGAGACGTCAATGAACGAACGGACAGATCATAACTTGCAAAAACAAAGTAAGTAAACTTTTCGCTCAAGGGTAGACTTGAACCAAGGACCTTTCACGCCGCAGCTGCTCACGCTAACCACGGGATCATGGCGCTCCTGGGCCCAGATATGCCTTGATGTTGCATATGTTGCCCATGGACTATTCGGTATATTTTGCTTATTTTTTTCATAGTTCCACACAACTTCTTCCTGTTTTCTCGGCTGATCTGTGTACAGTTTTTCAAGGCCTATCCACTGTGCCAAATTATAACTAAATCTGAGGGGGGTGCGATGGGGAGGTTCCCTTGTGAGTGCTGGAGGGGAAGTGCTGTTGTAAACCGAGGCCTACACTCACGTTTCCGGCAAATATTAATCGGGGACCCTCCACTCCCACACATACATGGTGAGCATTCAAAAAGATCTTGGTTAGTACCTAAAAAGGATTCCACCGAAAATGCAGGGATTTATTTTCGCCTGGTTTGTCAACCATTTGTAACTTTCAGAGAAGTGTCACGAGTGGCGAACTTTGAGTAAAACCTACACATTTCTCTTCTTCCCAAGATAAAATTTGCTTCTTTTGGTAAAACACAGCGGAGCTTACACATTGTCACCTCACTAACATGTTGTGCATACACAATTGCGAGAGAATTATGAAACAGTGGTTTATTCAATTTTATCATGTGAGCAACTGAGGAAAAGTAAGGTCAGTGTCTTATCATAAATCGTACCCTCAGTAAAAAATAAAAGTGTAATGGTTCAAAAAATGGCTCTGAGCACTATGGGACTTAACTTCTGAGGTCATCAGTCCCCTAGAACTATTTAAACCTAACTAACCTAAGGACATCACACACATCCATACCTGAGGCAGGATTCGAACCTCCGAACGTAGCGACCGCGCGGTTCCAGACTGTAGCGCCTAGAACCGCTCGGCCACCCCGGCCGGCAACGTGTAATGACTTCACTTATGTTTCTCCAAAGTCGATAGCATTCTCGTTTCACCAGCTATCGAAGGCGCTTAAAAATTGCGTTCTTTCATCGGAAAAGTCTATAGCTAGTGGAATAAGATGGTAGATAATGAAGTTTTTCATAATAACCATAATCCAAAACAATCTCCTTTTTATGTGATTTGCTAAAATCTTATTTCGATTTCTCAAACCGTTTACGAAATAAAAGCAATTTTGTGGATATTTCACTCTGGTTTTCTTTTTGACGGGTGCGATCGCAAATGAGTGCAATACGCCAGATCAGTTTTGGCTCTGAGCACTATGGGACTTAACTTCTAAGGTCATCAGTCCCCTAGAACTTAGAACTACTTAAACCTAACTAACCTAAGGACATCACACATATCCATGCCCGAGGAAGGATTCGAACCAGCGACCGTAGCGGCCACGCGATTCCAGACTGTAGCGCCTTTAACCGCTTGGCCACACCGGCCGGCTCCAGATCAGTTTTCTCGAGATTGGCGACAGATAGCTCCAACCAAGTCTATACGAAAATTCAATATGTTAGCTAAATTTCACACGCAGAAATATATTATGTAATAAGCATCAAACGCATAATCGTAACGACCTCATATTTCTTATTGCAAACATTCTCGAATTTCGCGCACTGTCTTACTCCCACGTAAATATCACAGTAACTATGACCATTAACGAAATGACTGGCAGGTCATAATGAACCTGACATATAAAGTTACAAGTAAAGCAAAATTAATTTTTTTACGGAATAGTTACTGAAAAATCTTTTGAGAAAGATTGCAGGGTGTGAGCGTCGATTCCGTGATCGCCATCCTCGTGAAAGGTGGGAAACGCTTGTCCGTCTCCCATTCTGAACAAATGAATGAACTCTCCCAGTTCTTTAGGCGAGAACTGGTCACTGAGCGTCGTCCTGCGTGACCTATATCAGTTTTAACAGTTACTACTAAAATCAGTCTTGATCACAAATTTATTTATTCTGGTAACCGGTTTCGACCATGCCTGTGGTCATCTTCAGACCAAAATACTGTATGAGCAGGAGCCTCCGAAACGAACAAATTTGTGATCAAGACTGATTTTAATAGTAAGTGTTTGTAATAACATTGATCACCGTGTGCTCCCACGATGTATTCAAAAGCGATTACGTCAATTGAATTTGGTTCCTTGAAGTACAGCAACCCACAAGAACGGTGTGTCCTGCGTGTAACGAAATACCCTTAAACAGGGAAACAATGTACCATGACTTCGTGACCAGGACGACCAGGACGCTCCTAGATTGTTAGCTTTATGTCCTTCGCCCAACTCCTATATCCAGCTGAACAAAAATGTTCATGAAATACAATTCTAACCATATACGGCACGAATTTCGCTATGTGGGTGCTCTGCGGACGGTCCCTCGTCTTACAAAAATCTCGTTTTTCTAGTCACGTACACACGCATAGCACACCTGCCATCTTGGTCAGCCGGTAAATGAATCACTGGCCGCGGTATACTGTGTATCGGTCACCTTCCACGACACTTATGCTGCCACGCTGCGAAATTTAAAACGAAATGCCGTATCTGGCGTTTGTGACTCACTTGGTGTGCCGGAAAAAGACTTTGGCTACCAGCAAAGCAAATTTACCGGGACTGTGCCTACGTGTTTCAGATAACCTCCTTTTCCTAGGATTCTCTAATTTGAAGTTTTAATTCTTTTAATTCTCTCATCATTAAAGCCTCTGCATACAACTGTGCTGTACATAGCTAATGATGAACAATACATTCCCGGATTAGAAAAACACCTTACCACAATGGAACCAGTGTTTTTATAAATCAAAATGAAACTGAAGCGATTTCTTTCCGTGTCACTGAGAATTAGTTGTTAGCGTACTTTTCGCCCAGTGTGTTATGTGTCGATTTCTTCT
Source organism: Schistocerca cancellata (assembly GCF_023864275.1). NCBI lineage: Eukaryota > Metazoa > Arthropoda > Insecta > Orthoptera > Acrididae > Schistocerca > Schistocerca cancellata. The sequence goes on from NC_064628.1 coordinate 811,984,314, forward strand.
TTTCCTGGAGACTGCAGCTCCTCAACTCATTTGGGTTCAATGTGGGGGTTGGCCTCGTTGATCCCTGTATCCGCGGCATTCTGGAAGAGCTCATTATGGAAATGGAGCCTTGGCATGGGTTCGCCCCGCAGCCTTCTCTGTTACCGACCGCAACCGATGCCGGTGCCTGCGCCTACGCCTGCGGGTAGAAGTCCTCTTCCCTCCTCTCCCCACCCATTCCTCTCCCACCCGTCTTCCACCACAACCCACAACCTCCCAGCCACCACAGTGCAGAGAAACTTGGCGAAGTCGTCGTGGCGCGTCTTCAAACAATGCGGCTGCAGGTGGAGGAAGACGCCGCTCTGCGCCCTGCTTGGAGAACAGAAGACCGTCTCGAGACCGCGATACCGATCAATCGCCGCGTCGCGATCCGATAGCTGTGCAGTCTAGATTCAACGCCGTGCTGTGCCGACCGCGGGCCCCGCCTAGCATTAATATTAACGTTGTCCTAGATACCAGCAGGCGGTAGCCTAATTGCGTTCCTCCGCCTTTGTGTAGGAACATCCTGTATTGCTCCGGTGAAGATCTTTCAACTGTCAGTATGCTGAATAGCAAACTTCGTCTTAATTCCAGTCACCCTCTCTTTCAATGACAACAATTACATATGAAAAAAATTAAAGCAAAGCCCAGGTAGAGAATGAGATGTTTTCACCCTGCAGCGGAGTGTGCGCTGATATGAAACTTCCTGGCAGATTAAAACTGTGTGCCGTACCGAGACTCGAACTCGGGACCTTTGCCTTTTGCGGGCAAGTGCTCTACCAACTGAGCTACCCAAGCACGACTCACGCCCCGTCCTCACAGCTTCACTTCTACCAGTACCTCGTCTCCTACCTTCCAAACTTTACAGAAGCTCTCCTGCGAACCTAGCAGAACTAATTTCATTCTGGAAAAATCCCACAGGCTGTGGATAAGCCATGTCTCCGCAATATCGTTTCTTTCAGGAATGCTAGTTCTGCTAGGTTCGCAGGAGAGCTTCTGTAAAGTTTGGAACGTAGGAGACGAGGTACTGGCAGAACTGAAGCTGTGATGACGGGGCGTGAGTCGTGCTTGGGTGGCTCAGTTGGGAGAGCACTTGCCCGCGAAAGGCAAAGGTCCCGAGTTCGAGTCTCGGTCCGGCACAGAGTTTTAATCTGCCAGGAAGGGAAAAAACGACACGCCACGAAGGAATTATACAAATTGGTCACAAATTGATAATCATGCAGGTATCGACGCAAAATAGAAATCTGTAAACTTTAGCGGCCCATGGATGAATCTGTGACTCTCCAGTCCAACTTCACAGCACAGCTGACAAGAATAATAAACAGGGATATGTCGATAACCGGACATAAAGTCTTTGCGAATTTCTGTCCTTGTACTCAGTTGGGCAGAAATTCTGGGAGAGAACAATATTCCCAGATGTCAGCCTTTGAGAGAGGACATGTTGTTGAGCTCAAAGTAGCCGGTTGGAGTAATTGCGGATCGATCGACATTTCAGTAGGAGCGAAGCTACTATTCGACCATCTTGTCATGAATGGCCGAACACAGCGTCAAGAAAAAAGCAGTCAACCTAGAGAAAAGACAGAACGAGAGCACCGAGGAAAAGTCATCGACGCACTCAGAGCTCCAGATTCATCATGATCATCGATTTGACGTGCAACTGGAGCTTCAATGACCACAAGGGCCATCAACAGACGGCTTACAGAAAGCGGGTTCAGCCCACGGCGCACCTTGCGCCAACAACCATTGACCTCTGTTCACCAACAAGCCAGTTTGCGGTGTTGTCTGGCACATTCGGCCTGAAATCTCATTGAATGGAGTAGAACTGTCTTCAGTAATAAGTCGCACGTCTTACTGAGCCACGATGATCAGTGAAGACGCGCCTGCAGACGTCCCGGATAGTGACGCGTTACCAACCTCACCGTCATCCGCCATACGGCCCGACAACCTCCTGTAATGGCCTAGGACGGTTGTTGTTCGTTGATTTCGGGGAGGGGACCAAACAGCGAGGTCATCGGTACCATCGGATTAGGGAAAAAAGTCGGCCGTGCCCTTTGAAGGGTACCATCCCGACATTTGCCTGAAGTGATGTAGGGAAATAACGGAAAACCTAAATCAGGATGGCAGAAAGAGGGTTTGAATAGTCGTCCTCCCGAATGCGAGTCTAGTGTGATAACCACTGCGCCACCTCGCTCGGTAATGGTCTAGGGGCCGTTTTATATCATAGTACGAGCACTTTGGTTGTCATTTGCGGTACCCTTACAGCACAGCTGTACATTGTCGATATTCTATGCCCCGTTTTCTTTCCCTTCATGGCAAGCCGTCCTGGGCTTACATTTCAGCAAGATAATGCCTGCCCGCGTGAATGGAGAGTTTTTACTGCTTTTCTTCGCGCTTCCTAAAAGCTGCCTTGACCGTCTATGTTGCAGAATCTCTCTCCAACTGAGAACGTTTGAAATGTTTTGGGCAGGACCCTCCAACTGGCATGGGATTTTGACTATCTAACGCGCTGATTTGGGACGGTATCTCTCAGGAGGACATTCATCAACTCTATCAATCAGTGCCATGACCAATAACTTCTTGCATAAGGGCCATACGGGTGCTATTGGTTCCCTGTATTTGTCAAGCTCTTTCTCTTGTATAAATCTTCCATTTTTTCTGAAATTGTAATTATTTGGTTTATCTGTACATCACATCCACCAGTTTCCGTCCCATCCGAATAATTCTTTCGAGTTGCGTCTTTTTTTTTTGTCCTTGACTGTGTATCAAAACGTTGTATCAATATCAGACGAAAATGACAGTGGAACTGACAGACATTTATTTCATTTCAAGTAAAGGTGTAGTGCGAAAGGAATAAGAAAAGTTTCGAGCGTAGACTGATGAAATAACGGCATTCGCTAGGAGTGATTAAACAGAACGAGAGGAAACTTAAACCACGATGCCTGGGATGAGCCTAAAAACCTCAGATCTCTTGTCAAAAAGTACTTTTAACGCGAACGTTGAGATTAGGTTGTGGGTAACAACTGACACTAGTTTTTATGTTAAAGACAATTCTGGGACAGCTGTTTTCCATAGTACGATGTGTGCCTAATGAAAGACTGCTAGTTAAAGTGTATGACTGTAGATCTGTAGTACGTAAGTCATCATGATAGACAAGCGTGATTGTTCCAGGTACATAATTTCACTCTTACGAACTATAAGGACGAGTAATATTACAAATAAATATAGGAACTGTGGGAAGAATCGTCTTTAGATTCATAATGACAGATACACTATCTGACTAAAAATATTCCGAGACCTATTAGTGGGCGCTAAGTGGGATGTGTCCACTGTCGATTGTATGACTGTGCATTGGATATTTTCAGTGAAGTATCTGAATGTCTGGAGAAATGGGGCCCACTCTTCCGCAGAAGACGAAACCAGAGAAGGTTCTGATGTCAGACGCCGGCGTCTGGAGTGGAGTCAACGTTCTAATTCATCTCGAAGCTCTTCCACTGGGTTATGGTCACGACTCTCCTCTGGAAATTTATTGCCGACAAACCATTGTCTCGCGGATGTTTCTTCATGAAAGGATGCATTCTCGTGTCGATACGATCAGTCATCGTCTCACATCGGTTCGTCTACTGTACGCAGGTCACAGCACCGTAAAATATGTTAATATCCTTCTGTGTTCAGCGTTTTCTTAAGTGCAACATGGGAACAACGCACTGACCACGAGAAACACTCACATATCGTAACAGTAATGATGGCACTGCACAAGATGGCTGACATCGTTTTCCAGGCATTCACCAAACTCACTGCCTCCAACCGGATAGCCACAAGGTATAGCGTGACTCGTCATGCCTAACACTCGTTTCCAGTGACTGAGTGCCCAGTCGCGTCGCTCTTTAAATCACCACAAACGTCTACATCTACATCTACATTTATACTCCGCAAGCCACCCAACGGTGTGTGGCGGAGGGCGGCGTCGATCAGCGGTGACAAAAGTATGGTTTATATGGCGCTGCTCGACCATCGTACCCAAATATTTTTAACTTCCTACGCACAGTCGTTGTACTTGCTGGACAGCGGACAGCACTTTGCAACTCACGAGTGATTCTTTCCGCTGGTTTCATGCGATTTTTTACAACCACCCTCCGCAATACCCAGTCATTACACGAGGTCTGCTGGTCTTGGTATCGTTGTAGTTGGTCCTTCGCGTTTCCATTTCACAATCACATCATCAACAGATAACAAGGGAAACTTCAGAGGGGTTACTCGAGTGACATTCTATGATCAGTGCACGTTCGAAGTCACTGAGCTCTCGTGACTGGACAGATCTGCTGTTACTGATTCCCTACTGCCAACACAACAATCCCGCCTGCTTTTAGAATGGCGGGTCCACCTCTCGTGACATGTAATGGTCAATTCAGCACTGCGTAAAGGCGTCTGGATACTGCACAAAAAATTCAACTGACGAAGTGAAAAATCAGCATACAACTTCCTAAGAGGAGATGCAACTTAAATATATTCTTAAGGAGCCGGAAACTAAGCAGAGGCAAGTGTTTGGGTGTTCCAAAATGATCCGCAGCTAAGAGAACGCTTCTTCTTGGAGCCCATCTAAGAAAATCATCGTTTATTTCCTTGGTTGCACTGGACATGTCGGGACAATTGCTTCATACAAAAGAAGAACACTTGTAATGTGGCTATAATTTTGCACCTTACAAGCACTCATCCACATACTTTTCCGTGAACTACATCCAAAATTAGATATCATTTGATAGGTAGTACATCGTATATATGCTTTGTAAATAATTGTTAACGCTTATTGTATGAAAGTTGACGGAGTGTCTTTATTAAAAAAACGGCGTAATGGATGATTGCCTATACTAGAAGAGGTTGGAACGCCAGTGGAAACGAAACGTTAGGGGGAAGCCCTGGGTGGAAGGCCCACACAGGTGTGCTGGTCCTGCTTAAACACAGCAAGTAGCTAGACGGACGTTGAGACACCTGAGCGCTGGGGCACAATAGAGTCGCGACCGACCGCTATCGTAGCAGGGCCGGAAGGATAACCAGATAATACTTCCGAACTTTGCAAATCTTGGACGCAAGTGAGAGCAACGAAGAAGCGGCACCTCTGAAACCACGCAGGCTGGGTTATTTCCAAGGATTTTTACTCAGAAGCGTACCATTGCATGAGTATAGGTTTTTCCTCGCAAACTTTCTGCGCTGGACGACAAAAGACTAAAATATGGTTGGTCGGCGTTGGGAAGAATCTGTAGAGAGGGAGAATATTCCGTGGTTTCGGGAATAGGATTCGTTTTCGGAATTACGATGGGTGGGGAGCTGAGCCTTGCTGGGAGTCCAGCAGTGGAGAGTCGTGGTCTTCCATTGTGAGCGCCCGTGTGTGACGGTCGCTCGATATCATCTTTGTTGGTACAAACGGACTTGCTGTCTTTGCTCTCAGGAGAGTTTATAGTTAGGCACTGTACTGTTGCGAACCTATTACGATTCTGGACTTCACCTCCAGGTTGTAAGTCGTCGTTGAGTACGCAGCGTTCAGTAATTGAAAGCACTTCCCCAGCCTATACTTATGCTGAGACGTTATCTGAATTCCGTCCTTGTGGCTGAGAGTTCGCGTTTCTCGTCTGTAGAACACAGAGTGGAGAAGACTGTATTAGAGTATATTAGACAGATGACTGCCTTCTGCCGTCCTAGTGTTTGAAAGAGTATATTTGTGGCTGGAGTTCTTCCATCGTCAAGACGCGCAGGAGAACCATCACTTCGACGCACCGGACGCAATACATACGGTGATATTGCAAATTGCTTCGGATTATTAGGGCTATAAAAGCTAAACAGCTGTGATCACGTAAGTTTATTTCCACTGAGGTTCCACACCACCGTAGATCATCTTTGAAAGTAGTGTCTTCTAGTGCTCGGTACGTAGATGATGTCACTCATTTCTCGTTATTGATATTAGATCGCGCAGTCATAATAAAGGGCAGAGTTGGGCAATTGATGAGTAAATTTACTTAGGAAATGTAAACTTTGTAATATAAAGGTTTTTTAATGTACAATAAATGTATAAGCAGGAACAAAGCTCATCATTTAGTAATATTAGTTGCCTTAATCATTCATTTATGTTCAGGTTGTAATTTATATGTTACAGTCCATTAAGAGATCCTAAGATCTGCTTCAGGCGGTAGTCAGAAAGGGCCAAATCTTCATTTTAGCGTTTATTATTTTCCGTTGCACACATTCATTTTACACTCTCCTGGAGTTGCATCTTGGATACTTAATGTGAATGGTATGCAATCACCTGTTTGCCACAAATATTCGATAGAAATAGGAAGTACAATAGAAAACTTAGCAACATGCACCATCACGCAAACTGTCACACTGCACATCGAACAAGCGATTAATCGACGTAGAAAGACCTGAGACTAACGTCTACACGCGTGTGTTCACCTGCTTCATCCCTGCAAACTGCTTTTGTTACTTTCTGCCAGATTAAAAAAAAATGCGTAGAGAGCGATTTTCGTTGCTTCAAGACACTGACGAATTCTTGGAAGACTATACTTTTGAGGTATCAGCATCATAAAAAAAAAAAAAATTGGCCAAGTGCGTGTACGACTCGCTCACGGAGAGTTCCGTACAAACTTAAGGGAATCGAGAATCTATTATGCTTTTGATCTTTGCCTGTAATATGGAAATTTGTGGTAAGGTCTTAGCCGGTCGGAGTGGACGTGTGGTTCTAGGCGCTTTAGTCTGGAACCGCGTGACCGCTACGGTCGCAGGTTCGAATCCTGCCTCGGGCATGGAAGTGTGTGATGTCCTTAGGTTAGTTAGGTTTAAGTAGTTCTAAGTTCTAGGGGACTGATGACCGCAGATGTTAAGTCCCATAGTGCTCAGAGCCATTTGAACCATTTTTTTAAGGTCTTATGGGACCAAACTGCTGAGGTCATCAGTCCTTAACTGTGGTATACACCACTGCTAACAAACACCGAACAACGCGCTCCAGTACGCGGCCGCCAAATACATCGCTGGCCGCACTTCTCTGGGCGGCCCGCTGCTTCCATCGCTGGCCGTTTTCACACGCACGCTCCCTTACGTGGCCGAGAAATACATCGCTGGCCGCACTTCTTCGGGCGGCTAGCGGCTACCATCGCTGGCCGCCTTCGCGCGCGCGCGTTTGTCAGCACACAGCAATTGGCGACGCCAGGAAACATTGCGATTGGTTTTCTCTGGAAAACAGCGACCCCAGCCGACGGCTCCATTAACTAGCAAGACTTATATAAACCCGGCCGCCGCCGCAAACGACAGTTCTCATCGGGAAGGGCAGTAAGCCGTGTTCCAGCTGCTTGTGGATGACTCGCCGCACTACTCGAGGTTACCTGGCTGCTCGGTGGAAAATCTTGCGACTTCACTGGACTTGGGCATAATTACAGAACGTGCACCCCACCATGCACATTCGGACAGTGACTGAAGAGGTTATTGTGTTATTCCTGGTTATAACATTAACCTTACGCACTCCTTAATTGAAGTTAAACTGACTTACGCTATGGATAACACACAGACACCCATGCCCGAGGGAGGACTCGACCCTCCGACGGGGTCAACCGCGCGGACCGTGACAGATCTTTGCCCGTAATTGATCTCGATACTGGCATCATACGGTCCCGGGAATTCCAAGGCCAAATCAAACCCTTTACAGTAGTTCCTCACAAGGGAGCCTCCCCATCGCACCCCCCTCAGATTTAGTTATAAGTTGGCACAGTGGATAGGCCTTGAAAAACTGAACACAGATCTATCGAGAAAACAGGAAGAAGTTGTGTGGAACTATGAAAAAAAAATAAGCAAAATATACAAACTGAGTATCCATGTGAAAGATAGGCAACATCAAGGAGAGCGTGAGACTAGGAGCTCCATGGTACCGTGGTCAGCATGAGCAGCTGCGGAACGAGAGGTCCTTGGTTCAAATCTTCCCTCGAGTGAAAATTTTAATTTCGTCATTTTTCGCACAGTTTTGATGTGTCCGTTCGTTCATTGACGTCTCTGTTCGCTGTAGTAAGTTTAGTGTCTGTGTTTTGCGACCGCACCGCAAAACGGTGCGATTAGTAGACGAAAGGACGTCCCTCTCCAATGGGAACCGAAAACATTTGATCGCAAGGTCATAGGTCAACCGATTCCTCCACAGGAAAACACGTCTGATATATTCTATACGACACTGGTGACAGAAAATAATTGTCTGAAAATAAAGAAATTAAATTCTTCACTCACGGGAAGAGTAGAACCCAGGACCTCTCGTTCCACAGCTGCTCACGCTAACCACGGGACCACGGCGTTCCTCAACTCATACTTTCCTTGTATTGCCTATCTTGCACATGGACTACTCAGTTTGTATATTTTGCTTATTTTTTTCATAGTTCCACACAACTTCTTCCTGTTTTCTCGATAGATCTGTGTTCAGGTTTTCAAGGCCTATGTACTGTGCCAACTTATAACTAAATCTGAGGGGGGTGCGATGGGGAGGTTCCCTTGTCAGACTAGCCCAGACATACAAAAAGAAGCGAGCACGGGACTTCAATTTATATATGTAGAGAGAAGCTAAAACATGATTGCAACTTACAATTTTTACATACATGCAATAATGTTCGTCTGCTATGCTTTCGATGCAGTGTGCGACTAAATGGCAAAAGATGTTTTTCATGTGATATAATTACAACTTAACGAGTTTCAGATTTTTTACTTATACTCTGAAACCTTGCTTGTTACCGAATCTAATGATTATAGGTCAACGGAAAATACCTCATAGGTTTAGATGCGTGAGCTTACTTGTATAAAAGTATGTGATACAAATGACCGAATCGTTTGATTCTACTGACTTAGAAGCTTAAATTTTTTTACATCGCCCAGAGGCCATAGACATTAGTATGAGACATAAATCTGAATTTGATACGCCAGACTGTTGCAGAGAAAAAGGAGTCTTAAAGGCGAACAGACAGACAGACGGATAAAAAAAAAGACAAAAATATTATCTCCTGTGAAATAATTACAAACTAACCAAGTTAGAATTTTTTCCTTTATTTTTACAGCGAACCCTCGCTTCTAGTCAAATTTAATGATTCTTGGTCGACGGGAAGCACCTTTAGGTATTGATGAGTAAGTTTGCGAATATCAAAATATGCGATATAAAAGGTCGTATCTTTTGAGCGCATTGCCATAGAAGCTTACAATTTTTGTGCAGCCAAGGGACTGTAGACTGTAGTATATCACGTAACTTTCAACTTGATAAGTCAATCCGTCCCGGAGAAAAAGGATTTTTATCAGTCGGACAGACACGCAGAAAGACGAACGACAAAGGGATCCTGCAAGGGCTTGGTTTTGCTGATTGATGCACGAAACCTAAAAAAATGGTAGAACTGGTTCGATCGCATGAGAAAGTGAATAAACTGTAAAGCTGAATACAATTTGGAAATTTGTAGTAAGTTCCTAAGGTCGATAAGTTTACACACTACTTAATTCAATTTAAAGTAACTTAAGCTAAGGATATTGCACGCACTCACACACACACACACACACACACACACACACACACACACACACACATATATATATATATATATATATATATATATATATATATATATATATATATATATATATATATATGCCCGAGGAAGGACTCGAACCGTGGAAGGTACCTCAGACCGCGCTGCAAAGCTGAATTTTTTTGAGCAACAACAAAAAAAGAAAATCACCAAAAACTTTTTCTGTCTTGGTTTTTGTAGAAGCTTAAACTACTGTCCTCGTTTAAGCCGAATTATTCGGCGGCGATTTGCGTTATCAACACATTCTCCAAATCGGTGGCGGCATGTTTTCCACATATATAAGTACTCGCCGCGTTGTCTTGAGGTCGTGCTGCATGAAAGGCCAAGTGCTGGAGGACTAAGAGATAGCGTGTCCCGTGCGTCGGCCACCTACGATATGGGTTATATCAGGATGTCGTGCTTTTTGCGCAGCGGTATCTGGACCTAATGTAGGGGGAAAGAAAAAGGTCAGAAGTGTACCCGATTGCGTGACAAGTGAACTGGTCTGATCATCAGGGTGACTGGAGTGCTCCATCGCGGCAGCTATCTGTTTTCCTATAGCATATAAGTTTTTGTTGTTGTTGTGGTCTTCAGTCCTGAGACTGGTTTGATGCAGCTCCCCATGCTACTCTATCCTGTGCAAGCTTCTTTATATCCCAGTATCTACTGCAGCCTACGTCCTTATGAATCTGCTTAGTGTATTCATCTCTTGGTCTCCCTCTACGATTTTTACCCTCCACGCTGTCCTCCAATACTAAATTGGTGATCCCTTGACGCCTCAGAATATGTCCCTTCTTCTAGTCAAATTGTGCCACAAACTCCTCCCCAATTCTATTCAATACCTCCTCATTAGTTATGTGATCTACCCATCTAATCTTCAGCAATCTTCTGTACCACCTCATTTAGAAAGCTTCTATTCTCTTCTTGTCTAAACTATTTATCGTCCATGTTTCACTTCCATACATGGTTACACTCCATACAAATACTTTCAGAAATGACTTCCTGACGCTTAAATCTATACTCGATGTTAACAAGTTTCTCTTTCCCGAATGAAATTTTCACTCTGCAGCGGAGTGTGCGCTGATATGAAACTTCCTGGCAGATTAAAACTGCGTGCCCGACCAAGACTCGAACTTGGGACCTTTTGCCTTTTTTTTCAGAAACGCTTTCCTTGCCATTGCCAGTCTACATTTTATATCGTCTCTACTTCGACCATCATCAGTTATTTTGCTCCCCAAACAGCAAAATTCCTTTACTACTTTAAGTGTCTCATTTCCTAATTTAATTCCCTCAGCATCACCCGACTTAATTCGACTACATTCCATTATCCGCGTATTGCTTTTGTTGGTGTTCATCTTACGTCCTCCTTTCAAGACACTGTCCATTCCGTTCAGCTGCTCTTCCAAGTCCTTTGCTATCTCTGACAGAATTACAATGTCATCGGTGAACCTCAAAGTTTTTATTTCTTCTCCATGGATACCATTATTGTAGCACAACTAAGTCGACTTGACCAAGGGACAAAAAGAGATTCGACTTATATCAGATACTAGCACAAGATGCAGATCTACTGTCATTCCTTACTCACTAAGTTGACATTTAGGGCTCCGTACCTAAATCGATAACAACAGAACATTTACAGGATCGCTTTGTGGTCCGCCTGTGTCTCTGTCTGTCTGTTGCCCTGTTAAGGGACTTTTTCCTCAGGAACTATCAGACGTATCAAGTTCAAATTTGTCACGTACTGCGGTCTACGGCTCTTTTGCGGTGTAAAAATTTTGAGCATGTAAGATAATGCAATCAAAGGGCATGATTATTTACGTCAGATATTTTGATACTCGCGAGCTCACTGATTAAAACTATGGGGTAAATACCCTTGACCTAGAATAATGCTATTCGCCAGGAAGAACAGTTTCACAGTACCAGGAAAGGAAAAAGTGCGAAAACTGTTAAACTGTAATTGTATGATATAAGAATATCTTGCTACCGTTAGAACTACATCGCATTCATTATCCATCACAACCATCTCAGAAAAATATTACTGTGTGGGGACATTAAATATAAGTTGTAGTGATGTTTCAGTGATTAAATGAAAAATATTTAATATTTTATTAAATATTCCGTTTCTGAATATATAAACTAAAGTCCTCTACTCGCTTCTTTTTTTCTGTCCGGGCTACTCTCAGGAACTACTTTAGAGATTTTGATAAAGTCTTGGAATTCCCGGTTCCGATGCCTTTCCGGTTTTGATATCGAGAATAGGCAAAAATCATAGAGATTCTCGGGGAGAAGAACTATCAGTATATACAATTAAGTTTTTACGGAACCCTGAGTATACGATTCCTACACGCAGTTGGCCAATTCTGATCGTTTTTTCTCTTCGTATCTGTCGTCTGTGACACGTATTGAATCTGTTGTGATTTATATAATACTAGAAGTGTTTCTATGTCGTAGTTTGTGATGTTGTAGTACTAATGTCAGGTTAAATGGACAATATTCTGCACGTGTCACACGTATTATTCAAGGCTTGTAGATACCACTTAAGATTTCATGTGGCCTTCTCTGCACATCAGTAGCTCGGTTTGCCAGCGTTTCGTTATCTTACAGTGCCTCCTACAGAACATTGTCGTATATACATGAAAATCTATACTTCACAAATTGCTATTGTAATTTAAATGAAACATTTAGAGCTTGTCGTGTGTCCAACTTCGTGAAGTGTCCATATGCCAGGCCTTTTTGTGTCGTGGTAGATAAATATGGTGCAGTTTTGTATGAAAAGAAAGAATTAAAAGATTAAAGATTCAGTACAAGCTCTGATTGGGCACGGAATCAGAAAAAAATAGACAATATCCTATCAATTGTAATGCCGTCGACAATGCCGACACCACTTGGCCAGGAACGTTACTTCTGCCCCAGAATGGCGTGTGGAGGAGCTGCAGGTTACGTTCGCCGACTACCGAGGTGAAAGCGGTGTCAGCGGAGCTGCGGCAGTGCACCGGTGCGACGAACGCGATATGCGGGTATTCACAAGCTTGCTAATACTGTCTTCCTTCCGCTCCGCTATCACAAACCCAGAACACTGCCTAGTCTATGATGCGTCATTGGAGTCTACGATGCCAGTGAACACGAATTGAAAGTACACGCTATCTGATCAGAAATATCCGGACGCTTTTTAGTCGACACTAATAAGGGATATGTCCATCCTCCGCCTTTATAACAAATCTAACTTTTATGGGGATACTTTCTATTAGGGATTTGGTTGTCTGTGTGGGAATAGCGCCCCATTCTGCCTCAAAAGCTAAAACCAGATAAAGTAGTGACTGTGACGCTTGCGTCTGGAATGAAGTGGACGTTCTAACTCTTCTCAAAGATGTTCCATTCGATTCACGACAGGATACTGTACAAGCCCGTCCATTTAAGGAATGTTGTTGTCCACAACCCATTGCCTCTGATGTTCCATTAGAACAGGTGCATTGTCACGTTGACAAATTATCTTCTCTGAACAGTGTTGTTGGATGTGTTCATATGCTTCCGCATTTAGCGTTTTTGTAAGTGCAATAAGGGAACCACACCCTGACCACGAAAAACACTGCTACATTGTAACAGCACCTCCTCCGTACGTCAATGATGCCACTACACATGATGGCAGGTAATGTTCTCCAGGCATTCACCAGATCCATACTCTTCCATCGAATTGCCGCAGGATACAGCGTCATTCATCACTCCAAATCAATCGCTCCCAATCACTCCCAGTGTCGCTCAGCGCTGACTGCAGAAATGTTGGGTTTATGAGAGGCAGCTCCACCTGTGTAGCCCATTCTTTTCAACTCCCAACCTACAATCATTGTGCTAGCTGGACTCTTGGTAACACTTCGCAACTCACAAGTGATTCATTCCACTGATTTCATGCTATTTTTTACAACCACCCTCCAAAATGTTCAACAGTCATCAGTACATGAGGTCTACCTGTTCTTCATTTCGCTGTGGTTATTCCTTCAAGTCTGTACTTCACAGTCACATCACCAACAGTGGACATGGGCAGCTTTAGACGGGTTACTAAGGTTACATCCAATGAATAGTCAATGTTCGAAGTCACTGAGCTCTCCTGACCGATCTAGTCTGCTGTTACCGCTTCTCTACTGACTGCACAATATTCCCCACCACTTCTTATGTGCTGGTGGAAGCTGTCGCCAGCACAACAGTTGGCAAGGACCTAGTGTGAAGATCAATAGCAGGCATTTGATCAAGTGCACCTATCGCGAGAGAGGCCAGAGACACACTGACGAGCAACATGCCTTCAGCACCCTCTCGACAGCATGTATTCAGGCTGCCGCCACTGACCAGATGGTTTCACTGAGTCACACTTCGCTTTGACATCTGTCATTCATTTCCACAGTGGCTTAGTTCAGCACAGGCTACGCCAGCACATAGCAACCTGATTAGTGAGCACAGCGAGACTAAAGTTTATTTTTCCTTCATTGTAATTTCCATTCCCCATCAGGGACGGGCTGGTAGCAGCATAAGCGCTGCTCTTCAGCTGAGAGACATAAATAGACAGGAAGACATGTAAAACAATATAAAGAAGAAAACATGATGGAGTATAGAAACAAAAAACACGGAACAGAAGAAAAGAGAGCATACAAAACGATGAATGTAAAACGGAGATAAAAATCTAAGAAAGCCACGTGATGAACAACGTAGCATGGATTAGTCATGGACGAAAAACAGGTCGAGCACACAATTAAAACCACGTCACTGGAGTATAGTGCAGAATGGCACTGAAACACAACACTAACTCATCACACTGATAATGTATAAAAACCTGGGTGGATCTCGAGGGGGGGGGGGGGGCGAGGGAAAAGGGAATAGGGAAAAGGAGGCGAGGAAGAGGGGAGACAAAGGGGGATGAGGTGGGGGGGGGATGCTGAAGGAGGGCCAGGCAGGGAGGGAAGGAGGAAACTCCGCTCTGGGAGAAGGAGGGGAGAGGAGAAAGGGGACCCTGGGAAGCGGGGGGGGGGGGTGGACAAGGCCAGGTTACAGCTAGAAGGAAGAGTAGATGTCACGGCAAAGTTCAACATCCAGGAGGGGGAGGTGCTGGAAATTCCTCTAATGAAGGAGATGGAGGGTACTCACAGCAGGAGAGCTTCTGTAAAGTGGAAGGTAGGAGACGAGATGCTGGCAGAAGTAAAGCTGTGAGTACCGGGCGTGAGTCGTGCTTCGGTAGCTCAGATGGTAGAGCACTTGCCCGCGAAAGGCAAAGGTCCCGAGTTCGAGTCTCGGTCGGGCACACAGTTTTAATCCGCCAGGAAGTTTCAAGATGGAGCACATGGTGTTTCAGGATTTGGAAGGCGTTGTAAAAGCAGGTGGGTGTGGAGATCCAGGAATCTCTGGCATAGGATGGATGAGGGATTTATAAGTGTGGAGGATGGTGGAAGGATGCGATCCCCATGTCCGGCCAGACAGGAGTTTCAGTAGGCAGAGTCGAGAATGGGCTTTCTGCTGGATGGTCAGGAGGTGAGGGGTCCAGGTGAGGTGACGGTCGAGGGTGAATCCAACGTATCTCAGGGTGGGGGTGAGCTGGATGGGATGACCATAAAGGGTGAGGTAGAAGTCATGGAGACGGAAGGAAAGGGTGGTGCGGACTATGCTGATTGCCTCTGAAGTTTGTAATAGCAGGATTACCGATGTTATCTGCAAGAGCACTGATACTGTTGAGCATGTACCACAACACATGGACTCTATTCAAGTTAAGTATCCAGTACAAGTAAATAAAGAACAGTGCTGATCCACGTGTGCGTTTGTGTTGTAGAAAGAGGACACTGGCCACCCATAACAACATTCTCTCCCTTGCTCCCTCGGTACAAGACTCCACATTTTATACTCGAGGTTCTGCCTCCCGTGACATATAGTGGTCAGTTCTGCATTATACAGAAGTGACCGGATACCTTTGATCAGATACGGCATTTGTTACTTGATGTGTTTGTCTGTGTGTCCCTATTACACTGTACCATTTGTTCGTAACAGTTCTTTCTTCAGTTTATCTATTCTTGTACTGTAGTGTCAGTTAATTATCGCGTTTTGTGATCCTGATGGCTTCTGCTTGTGCTTATTCTTCTTGGTAGTGTGTTCAGCCTGTTATGAAATCTCTGTGTTACCTGATGTTATATCATCTATTTTAGTATGTTTCCATTTTTTTTGAAAGTTTTCTCTATTAATTATTCCAACGGCCTTGCCGCAGTGGTAACATTGGTTCCCGTCACATCACTGAGGGTAGCCGATGTCGGGCTTGGATAGCAGTTTGTTGGCTCACCGGGCGGGTCTGCTGAGTGTTGTTGGCAAGCGGTGTGCACTCAGCCCTTGTGAGGCCAATTGAGGAATTACTTGATTCAGAAATAGCAGCACCGGTCACGAAAACTGACAACGGCCAGAGGAGCGGTGTGCTGACCACATGCTGCTCCGTATCCGCATCGGGTGACGCCCAAGGCCTGAGGATGACTCGGCGGCGGCCCTGTACCGTTGGGGCTTCAAAGCCTGTTCGGACGCTGTTTGTTTGTTTTTTGTCTGTCACTTGGCGTTTCAATGTCCGTGTTTCATATGTTAGACGTTTACTAGTTTTTGGTTTTCTTAATGGTTTCGTGTAGTATGTGGCAGTTGTTCGCAGGGTGACAATGTATAACAAACAATAAAATAAACCAAAAGCGTTATAGTGTAATGTTTTTGATGGCTGCAGTTTGGCAGGCAGCAGATACCATTCCCCGGCAAAGAGACGAATCGTCTGCTGAAGTATTAGTCCAGCGTAAAGAACCCATCCAAGGAAGGTATCGTCTCAGTGGAATGGCAGGTTTTTACTCTATAAGACACTAAACAGCTATAATGTTTTTATAATTTACTTTTCGACCGTGTCATCACGTAACTGTTCCATACACCGCCGACTTTAGCCGTATGGCGCTGTAGATATGAATATGGCCATCATAAAGGACGAAACCGTTCGTCAATTTTAAATAAATGGTTATTTGCGATCTTGACTGTTTCATGGGATGACAATGTATTTATATAACCCCACTGGTACATGACCACAATCAGCGCGTCTTATTGCAATTCCCTAACGCACCCAAATTCTGGTAATTTTATCTGGTTACAATCCGTCTATCCTTGTGGTCGATCGTAACTTTGTTACCACGATTTGATTACTTCTGTTACGTAGGGAGTATAATCGCCTACTATCTGATAGGAAACTGACAGCCTGTCCATTACTGGTAACAAAGTGTCCTTCATGTGACTAAGGGCGGCGCGGGCACGATGGCGAGGAAAACCACAAATTTACGTTCAAAATGGTTAAAATGGCTCTGAGCACTATGGGACTTAACTGCTGAGGTCATGAGTCCCCTAGAACTACTTAAACCTAACTAATCTAAGGACATAACATACATCCATGCCCGAGGCAGGATTCGAACCTACGACCGTAGCGGTCGCGCGGTTCCAGACTGTAGCGCCTCTCGGCCACCTCGGCCGTCCAAACTTACGTGTAACAGCATGTCATGTATATAGAACCAGTAAATCCCAGATTATTTAAAGAATCTAACTATCATGTATAAATAGCGTCAAACTTTATAAATGTCTTAATGTGTTAAATATCTGACATTAAGCATGTAAGCGTGGAAAAGTTTAGAAAATGTTTGAAATTACAGTTCGTTGGAAGTGCTAAATGCTCTCATTATGTTCTCATTATTAAACACTAGATGAATATAGCCTTGGTAATCTGCTTCTATTTCAAGCAAAACCAAGTTTTTTATATATGTCATTCTTTAAGTCGCATGTCTTAAACTGAATATGGTACAGGTAGAATGATATAACTTTGCAGGTACATTCAGTGGTATACGAGTGTGGATACTATCTGAAAGCTGTTTTGCGAGTAGAGTTGATAGTAAAGAAATTATAAATTAAAACTTCATGTCTGATGCTGATGTTTTAGTGTATGAACAGCGAAAATGTGGTACGAGATAAACATTTTGCTTTTAATCGTCCTGTTTGAGGCGTCAGCTAAAAAAAGTTACGTAGAGGTCTGAAATTATATGTAAAGTTTGTTGAAAGTCACCAAGTGCTTTCATTCTCAAATACCGGATGAATAATATCTGGGTATTTCCGCACCGTCAAATACGCTGCCTCAAGACTAACAGGTTGCTTTTCTTTATTGGCTCTCGGGATATGCCCGTACAGCAGTCTCAACAGTGGAATGTCATTTAAGACGATACGGTAAAGACAACACAACAACACAATATCAAGTCCCCGAACTTAGGAAATCTCAACCTGGCCGGGATCGAACTAGGGCCCCTTTGGTTAGCAATCCGTCGTGCTGACCAAGCAGCTACCGAGGCGGACAAACGTATATTGAAATTCGTAACGTCAGCCTATGCTTCTTAACGAGTATATATGAAGTCATTTTAAATTTTTACAGTAAGCGAAATACTGAAAATCAAATCTTCGTAGCCCCCGGAAGCGTTTCGTAATAATAGCCAAGAAATGCACTACAGCTGTAAAGCAAGGTAGCCGGTACTTTTCTGTAATCAAAGCCAACCGAGGCTTTCGTACCAAGCTTCGTCGCTGTATTCAGCCTTTCGTCTGCTTACCTGTCTGCACTGAAAAACTAGCAAAAACTAGTCGTCTATCGATAGCTTATTGCTGCTTCAACATCCGTTCTGCACAGACATGCAACCTGACTAGGTGAAATAAGACATGCATTCTGTACGTGATTAATGATTAAAAAATACCGTCAGAACAGTATTTAAATATAGGGCTGTCTATCCTACTGCCAGCGTCTGTTGCGCTAGACTTGCACGAATCGTTAGTACACTAGCGCGACGTTTCGTTTTGAACGTCAAATATATAAGAAATAAACGGTCTGACTGAAAATAATTATGATTTCTTAGTTAACTGAACTACTGGTCTTGGAATATAAAAGATAATCTCTTATATTGTAAATTTATCTGACTGAAAATGCTATGTACTTCAGTCTTTGCTTTAAAATGCGAAATCTGATTAAAATTCTGAATGCTTAAAGAACTGAATCTCTGATGAGTTTTTCTGATAATATTTTAACTAACCTTTGTAAAACCACAAAAACATTTATATTAAGTTTATGGTATGAAGTAGCGCACTTGTGAAATGTCTCTCTTTCTGGTGTTGAAAGTTGCTACCGTGGATCGTGAAGCTACGCGACGTCTCGTTTGTCAGTTCGCCGTAGGCTACAATTCATAAATATATTAGAACGCCGGTGTTAAACCTTCCGGAATTCATCCATGCAATGGCCAGAATCGAGATTGGAATCTGGCAAGCAGTTTCTGCCCTAGAAAAAATTTATAAAAGAGGAAAAAACTTTCGCAATCAATGCAGTTCTCACAGAAAATTTCTGACCTTGACGCAGGCTCTAGGACTGCTACCGAATTCAGTCCTCCCGAAGGTCTATTCTCGTCTCGTATCGACATAAATTCGACATCTCCCTTCTCATTACATCAGGCACTAAAGACGTGATATCCAATATTAAGTTTTGTGGTTTGATTCGAACTCTCGGGAGACTGTGTTACGTTTTCGAAACATATGATCTTTATCTATAAAACAACGTTTACTAACCACAGTAACGTAAATTTACGTAACATCCACTACTGGGCAGCGGAAAAATCACACTCTCTTCGCCAAGTACAACCGCAACGGCTGTAGTGAGCAAGAAAATGGAGCAGCTTAATCGGAATTATCGTTGTACGACATACTCCAACTCAGGCATTTTAAAAGGGAATACGTACGTAAGATTTCTTTCGAAACTTCTACCCGCTGTTCTACAAGAGAAACCGTTCTACAAGAGAAACCATTGGATGAGCGATAATGTCTGTAGTTTCAATATGACGGTTGTCCAGCTTCCGGTGATGCAACGGCAAACATTTTATAGCACACTTTCGAATCGTTTGATAGCACAGAATGAATAGTTCCTCTGTATAAGACGCCGTTTTTTTCCCCGTCTCAGTGCTCAGTGATGCGGTATGACATGAAGCCCCAGCGAAGCCGGACAATGTGTTCCAACAAACCGCTGCGTTAAATATCTGTTCGTAGATCTTTCGAATGACCGTGGCAAATGTGTCTTGGTCTCGGTGAGAAACAGTTTGAACAGGCTCACTGTGTGCCGACGAATCGCTGCATTCACAACATACTTTTTCATGTATCTCTCGAATGGTCATTGTAAAAGTGCCTTGATGTCGGTGTGAAACAGTCTGAGCACATTACGGGAAGCGTAAAACTATCGTCTAGTTTATTTAGTTTGTAAGTGACGTGTCGTAACCAAATCATGTGAGCTAAATGTTTAGTTAATTGACCTTTGTATTCCATTTAATAACGACTCTGCATATTATCTGTAATCACAGTTGTCAGACAAGTGTGTTACTTTTAAGAAGTGTTAGGTCGTCTCCGGGAAAAGAACGGTCAAATAATCTTCTCGCAAACTCAGATCAGTTCACTATTTCTCTTCTTCCGTGGACAGGAATCTTTTTCATTACATAGGATAGAACGCTAATATGAAAGCAGGCGTGGGGCTGACTTAGTGACTAAAATGCAGGTTTTTCCACATGCGCTGTTCATTTAAACTGAGGACGTACATGCATTCGAAATTGTTTTCCTAAGCCCCTTGTGATACCGTAGAAGTTATCATATAGTCCCATTTAAAAAATCATAAATTACCGTGTATCTGTGTTGTATAAAGTAGGGTTAAAGTCTATCTTAGTATCGTAGACCCATATTCTGATTGTATATTATGATGTCGGAGCCCGGCATGAGATCCCAGCTTGGCAGTGTGTACATTGCCATAAGCGGTTCCGGAAGCCTTGGCTTCAAATTTTAGTTCATGTCTCAATTACTTTTATCAAAAGTCACAACGCCGAGATTAACAAACACTGTATCACTGTCCTCGCCTTTTCAAGAGCTTTCGGATGCTGATAGGAAGTTTATTGTTCCTTAAAAAAAAGAAGAGAGACATGCTTGCTTCAATCTCGGTTGACATAGTCCTAACCACGCAGCAAAATTACGTTCCCATCTCGGTACTATGATCCGCTGAAAACTTCGTTTCGGTATCTTGAGCCGTTCACGAAATGGGGGATGTTACGCCCTATGCGCTCTGTCTTATTATAGACAGAGTGAAATCACCTGGGAGACGGTTTTCACGAGCATGCAGGACATCGGAAGAAATGTCCACGCACCCTTCCATCCCTGGAGCGGAATGATGATGTTCAGATGTGTGTGAAATATCATGGGACTTAACTGCTAAGGTCATCAGTCCCTAAGCGTACACACTACTTAACCTAAATTATCCTAAGGACAAACACACTCACCCATACCCGAGGGAAGACTCGAACCTGCGCCAGGACCAGCCGCACAGTACATGACTGCACCGCCTGAGACCGCTCGGCTAATCCCGCGTGGCCGGAATTATGAAGCAGGAAGAAGAACGAAGACCGCATATGGCGCTTTCCCCTTTGATCTTAAGTTTGAACCGATATTGTCGGTTCGTTTCATGGAATTTGATTTCTTTTTTTGTCGCTTGTGCATTATATTTGTTGGGAGATAGAGAATTGAACGGCCTCTGACAAGGATTCAAAAGCTGGACACAGAGTGAGAGAGTTGGCTGGCCATTTTAAACTCAGAAAATCTCTCCCCGTCCTCAGTTTCAAGCAGTGTAGGCGTTTCGCTAGCGGGGAAGGTTTTAAGACACTTCTCTGGCGCCGCGTGGAGTGACCGCGCGGTTACATTGCGCTGATTGCGCGGCCCCTCCCGCCGGAGGTTCTGTCCTCCATCTGGCATGTGTGCGTGTCGTTCTTAGCATACGTTAGTTTTAGTTAGTGTAAGTATGTGTAACTCTAGGGACCTCAGTAGTTTGGTCCCTTAGGAATTTACACTCATTTGAACACTCCTTTGCTGTCCCATTAAGTGTAGAGGCTTGCTTTACGAACCAGTCCTATCCAGTCTTGGGAGAAAGATATCAGAACGGGTTAATTTCGTGATTTATAGTTTTTATTTCCTCTGACTTCGCTCTAATTATGATAGGACAGTGCAAGGTACGATTCATTCCTGTTCTGACGGTATTTTGGCGTGCTAAGAAAGATGTAGGGAGATGAACTATGATTATCACTGTAATCGGTTATAAGTAACTGCCTTGTAGTTGATTATTGTCTGAGACACCTCATTACAACTTCTATCAGAATCAACCAGTCTAGCATGTGAAAAGGCTTGGGTTCATTTCCTCTCAGTATGTTCTCTGTTCGTTGTAACGAGTTTGTTGGTGATAGTAACTGTGTATGTTGGTGATTCTCATAGTATTAGTTATTGCAACAGTACAGTGCATGGATGTCGTGATACCAAGCAGAATGAGTAACTGCATGCTGGCAGAATTTCGATAGAACATTGATTTTCGGAAATTTTAAGAGTTTTCTCCCAGGGAGTGCTCGTTTCCAGCTCTGTGAGAACTGTATTACCGTATCGAACAATAAATAATAGTATAGTATGCTTTCCATGGGTATCTTTAATGAATGCGACAGAGTAAGTTCCCCTTTCCTTTATTAAAATCTATTACCTCAGACCCTCAACAACGAGTGCATTTTCTCTTATTTTAAATTAGTGTTGCACTAAGTCTAAACCACTCTGTGTTATGAGAACACTTTAATGTTCATTCTGAAAGTTCTGATATTTAATGATAACGCATGTTTAATCTCATGTCCTTTTTCTAAGTGAAATAAAAGGTTGACACTGAAAATCACGAAGTCATTTCATCGTTTAAGTAAAAATATCCCCAACATTTGCGAGATTTTTCACGTACTACATCTTGTCTAATGAGAAAGAGTAACAGGGGCTACATTGTGATGTGCCTTCGGTGTCGAACAACATCGAAATCGAATCACGTTGAATAGATAAGAATGTTGTACACACTCTGTTAGGTTACTTTCCGCCACCAGTTTGCTTCTAAGACGTTATTTCGTTACACGAAATTAGATTAACAGTTCTTTGGGACGTGTTTAGTTGTTATTTCATCCTAATCGCCAACGGAACAGGCAAGGAAGGTGAAGTGGTGTACCAAAGCAAAAATAGTTAAGAAAGAAAAGGGCACACTTTCAGTTTTACAGCTTTATTTTTTCTCTTTGTTAGCGTGCGTTTTATACGGTTGCCACCCGCCCCCCTCCCAACCCCCACTACCTCAACTGCTCAAAGATCACAGCTAACGTCTCTGTTAAGTATGCTGGTACTCACACCGATAACTACTGCTTCTTTTAGAATTTAATCCCAGTAGGGCGAGTTGTGAGACTTTTACGGCTGACCTTATGACCTTTCCTCAGGTTATGCTCAACAACGCAGACTTTTCAATGTTTCTGACTTTTTTTTTCTTTCGTGGGAAAGTTCCTACACCTCGTTGACTGCATTCCCTAAGTCTTTTTCAATTCACTTTAAGCTTGACACACAAAAGGAACTCTTAGACCACGATCGTACTTTCACTGAAGGTAGAACCTTTTTAATTGAAAGTGGGTGGTCAAACCACTGGCCTTATGCCATATTTTGTGGTGGCCGTCCAATCCTACTCTAGGTATCTATGCGGAATGGAAGGAGTGCCGCAAATGTATTTCTAATTAGTGGCTGAATGGTTTTGTGCCGTCTTCCACCTGTGAACGCTGATCGTATTTGCTCCTGTTTGACTCACCAAACAGTTGAAATGTTTTAATTCAGAGTTCAGGTTATCGTGATCTGAATTAGTTTTAGATCAACTTAATAAACTACTTAAGATGGAATTCTTTAAAAATTGCTAGTGCAAGCAACATACAATGAGGTAAGGACACGCACAGGTATGTACCGGTTTCCAATAAACGGAATGCCTTAGCAGACTCTTTAATTTCCGTTCAACCACTACGTCCAAAAACGTCAACTAGCTCTTCTTTTGCACTTCCATCAAATACCTGATGTTTGGATGTACGTAACACAATGGTCTAGGAGCTGACTTAGTCCGTCCATTCTGTGGGTCCAGATTAAACGTGTGTCGACCGCATACTGACACAGACAGGATGGAATCAAGGAAATCGAATAGAAAGCTCTTTATTCAAAATCCTTGACAAGGAAGTCAGCAGTGGTTTTCAGAAGATATTATCGTAACACACCCAAAAGTAAAGAAAGTAATTGGCAGTCATTTACCGGGTGACCAAACAGTCAGTATAAATTTGAAAACTGAGTAAATCACGGCTTATGTAGATAGAGAGGTACAAATTGACACACATGCTTGGAATGACATTGGGTTTTATTAGAACCAAAAAAATACAAAAGTTCAAATAATGTCCGACAGATGGTGCTTCATCTGATCAGAATAGCAATAACTAGCATAACAAAGTAAGACAAAGCAATGATGATGTTCATTACAGGAAATGCTCAATATGTCCACCATCATTCATCAACAATAGCTGTAGTCGAGGAATAATGTTGTGAACAGCACTGTAAAGCATGTCCGGAGTTATGGTGAGGCATTGGCGTCGGATGTTGTCTTTCAGCATCCCTAGAGATGTCGGTCGATCACGATATACTTGCGACTTCAGGTAAACCCAAAGCCAATAATCGCACGGACTGAGGTCTGGGGACCTGGGGAGGCCAAGCATGACGAACGTGGCGGCTGAGCACACAATCATCACCAAACGACGCGTGCAAGAAATCTTTCACGCGTCTAGCAATATGGGGTGGAACGCCATCCTGCATAAACATCGTACGTTCCAGCAGGTGTTTATCAGCAAGGCTGGGGATGATGCGATTCTGTAACATATCGGCGTACCTCTCACCAGTCACGCACGGTAGCAGTTACAAAACCAGAATCACGCATTTCCTCGAAGAAAAAAGACCCGATAACGGTAGATGTGGTAAATCCAACCCATACCGTGACTTTCTCGTCGTGCAATGGAGTTTCCACGACAGTTCTAGGATTTTCGGTAGCCCAAATTCTGCAGTTGTGGGCGTTGACAGACCCTCGGAGAGTGAAATGAGCTTCGTCGGTGCACAACACGTTACTCAACCAAATGTCATCTTCTGCCATCTTTTGAAACGCCCAGACCGCAAATGCCCTCCGCTTCCCTAAATCGCCAGGTAACAGTTCATGATGCCGATGGATTTTGTACGGTTAGCATCGGAGGGTACGCCTCAATGCCAACCAAACAGTAGTGTATGGAATGCCGGTGCAACGTGCGACTGCACGAGCGCTGACTTCCCCGTGCATAGACGAACCCGCTACAGTCTCCATTTCTTCCTTAACTGTCTCAGCAGCATTACGCTTTATGCTCGGTCGGCCACTACGGGGTCTATAGTCTAAACAACCCGTGGCTTCGAATTTCCAAATCATTCTCGCCAAAGCTGCATTTGTCAACGGACCTTTACCCGTTCGAATCCCCTTCCTATGGCGATAGGATCGTAACTCTGAACTAGCACTTTCTCCATTCTGATAATACAGCTTCACTAAAAGCGCCTTTTCAGGTACCGTCAACATGCTGCGACTGCTGGGGCATCTGATTCTCTCTCTCATTACAGCTCCTTTTATACACGATTGTCATGTGCAGTCACTGACGTTTTGCTGTCCAGCGCCATCAGTCGAACATTTTGTGAACTAAGTTTTTTTTAGTTCTAATAAAACCCCATGTCATTCCAAGCATGTGTGCCAATTTTTACTTCTTTATCTACATTATTCCGTGGTTTATCAAGTTTTCAAATTTATGCTGACTTTTTGATCACCCGGTACAATGAAAAAGTTCGATGTTGAAGATGTAAGCTAGCTGGTTAAGACAATCACTGTGGAAAAGTCATGTCTGAAAGAGCACGGCTGTGAGATCCATCGTGGCTGCATTCTGCTCGAATGTGACGCAGCCTGAACACCCGGAGAATTTTGTACAAGCGACCGTGGCCATGCCAGCAGATGGCGACAGCAGACAAGCCTTTCTGCCATTCATGCCCATGTCTAACAGTCCACTCCGTGGGATCAACCTCTGTCTGACGCAGATCCCGTCTTTTTAATTGTTCTAGTCCAAACAGTGGGTGCCAAATATCGTTTCATCAGGTTACTTCCAAGTTCAACAATAAAAATGTGTTCCTCAGATTCGCCGAAATAGTCCGTCAGTTAAATCCCACCTATTGTATTGTATTGTATGTTAACCGGGGACCTAGAAACGTCGGAGAGGCTCCGTCCCCGCCACAGCCGCAGTGGTCCACAACCCCACGACGACTACCGCAGTCCACTTCACCTCTCCGCCACCCCACACCGAACCCAGGGTTATTGTGCGGTTCGGCCCCCGGTGGACCCCCAGGGAACGTCTCACACCAGTTGAGTGTAACCCCTTTGTTTGCGTGGTAGAGCAATGGTGGTGTACGCGTACGTGGAGAACTTGTTTGCGCAGCAATCGCCGACATAGTGTAACTGAGGTGGAATAAGAGGAACCAGCCCGCATTCGCCGAGGCAGATGGAAAACTGCCTAAGAATTACGAGTTGTTTGGTGTCCATCCTCATCGGAACGAGTTCCCGCAGCCTGTCTGATCCCCCGCGTGCCGGCCCGCCTCACACACAGCTGTGGCTCCTGAAATGTTGAAACGTGCTTACATTCTTATTCGAGATGATCGACGGATCAAACACCTCTGCGTCCAACTGGACGTCTCTTTTGAAAATACTGACGCACTCGTCCACCAGTTTGGGTACTCAAAGGCCTGTGCCCACTGGGTTACCTCACCGCACCTGATAGAAGACCATTAAGAACAACGAAGTACCATCCGTGCGGAAATGCTTGCGCGTTACGAGGCTGATAGTGACAATTTTTTGTCGAGCATCGCCACAGGTGAAGAGATCTGAAACGAAACGGCAGTCTAAGAAGTAGTGCCACACCACCTCTTCCCCAAAGAAAGAGTTCAGAGCCGTACCCTGAGCCGGTGAAGTCATGAAGAAGGCCTTCTTTGACTCTGAAGAGTGACTTTCCTTATGGTCCAATGATCAACTTTGAAGTTTACTGTGCTACCCTCAGGAAATTGAATAAACGACTTCAGCGTGTTAGTCGCCACAAAAACTGAAACGAACTTCTACTACAACATAACAACGCAAGGCCACACACAGGTCTGCGCACCCGAGAGGAGCTCACAAAACTTTACTGGACGGTTCTTCCTCATCCATCTCACAGCTCAGATCTCGGGCCTTACGATTTCAATCTGTTTGGTCCAGTGAAGTATGAACCCCGCGGGAAGTACACTACTGGCCATTAAAATTGCTGCATCACGAAGATGACGTTCTACAAACGCGAAATTTAACCGACCGGAAGAAGATTCTGTGATATGCAAACGATTAGCTTTCAACACAAGGTTGGCGCCGGTGGTGACACCTACAACGTGCTGACATGAGGAAAGTTTCCAACGGATTTCTCATACACAAACAGCAGTTGACCGGCGTTGCCTGGTGAAACATTGTTGTGATGCCTCGTGCAAGGAGGAGAAATGCGTACCATCACGTTTCCGACTTTTATAAAAGTCGGATTGTAGCGTATCGTGATTGCGGTTTATCGTATCGCGAAATTGCTGCTCGCGTTGGTCGAGATCCAATGACTGCTAGCAGAATATGGAATCGGTGGGTTCAGGTACGCCGTGCTGGATCCCAACGGCCTCGTATCACTAGCAGTCAAGATGACAGGCATCATCCGCATGGCTGTAACGGATCGTGCAGCCACGTCTCGATCCCTGAGTCAACAGATGGGGACGTTTGCAAGACAACAACCACCTGCAGGAACAGTTCGACGACGTTTGCAG
Organism: Schistocerca cancellata; assembly: GCF_023864275.1. Classification (NCBI taxonomy): domain Eukaryota; kingdom Metazoa; phylum Arthropoda; class Insecta; order Orthoptera; family Acrididae; genus Schistocerca; species Schistocerca cancellata. The sequence goes on from NC_064628.1 coordinate 812,011,721, forward strand.
CAGCATGGACTATCAGCTCTGAGACCATGGCTGCGGTTACCCTTGACGCTGCATCACAGACAGGAGCGCCTGCGATGGTGTACTCAAAGACGAACCTGGGTGCACGAATGGCAAAACGTCCTTTTTTCGGATGAATTCAGGTTCTGTTTACAGCATCATAATGGTCGCATCCATGTTTGGCGACATCGCGGTGAAAGCAATTTTGGAAGCGTGTATTCGTCATCACCATACTGGCGTATCACCCGGCGTGATGGCATGGGGTGCCATTGGTTACACGCCTCGGTCACCTCTTGTTCTCATTGACGGCACTTTGAACAGTGGACGTTACATTTCAGATGTGGCTCTACCCTTCATTCGATCCCTGCGAAACCCTACATTTCAGCAGGATAATGCACGACCGCATGTTGCAGGTCCTGTACGGGCCTTTCTGGATACAATAAATGTTCGACTGTTGCTCTGGTCACCGCATTCTCTAGATCTCTCACCAATTGAAAACGTCTGGTCAATGGTGGCCGAGCAATTGGCTCGTCACAATACGTTAGTCACTACTCTTGATGAACTGTGGTATCGCATTGAAGCTGCATGGGCAGCTGTACCCGTACACGCGATCCAAGCTCTGTTTGACTCAATGCCCAAGCCCATCACGGCCGTTATTACGGCCATAGGTGGTTTTTGTGGGTACTGATTTCTAAAGATCTATGCATCCAAATTGCGTGAAAAATGCGGTACGACGTTGCTGCGACGTCGACTAGTAGAGCAATACCATACTGGCATACAGGCCCTCCCAGTAAGATGGTGTAAGCTTGTCACACTGAACGGAGATTATGTTGAAAAACAGGTTTTAGAGCCAAAAGTGTAGGGAATAACATTGTTTATTGAATTCCTGTGTAAAACCAACCTGCTTTCGGAAAAAAATGATCTTTTACTTACTCAACATCCCCCGTGGAATAATCTGTAGTCAATAACCTTATTTATTAATTTAAGTGTGGAAATAGAAAAATATGAAATCAATGTAACTTACCCAAGTGTTCGTGTGCCATTTAACATTATTTAAAATTAAAATTTTGCATTTCACTTTGTGAAAGTGTTCGTGGAACTTAAAAGCTCCTGGTCTAGTGCAGCAGCGAGAGGTAATCCATATGTTTCCCGTTGATAACCTGAATAGACAGATCTAGCTCCAGTACAGTCTATTAATGAGCTACTTCAGCTGAGGTACTGATATCTCTGATGACAATGACGTATTAGCATACAGTGAGACCTCAGTAGTTACTGTTAGCTGCGTATCTCCATCCCTGACCCACTGAAAGTTATAACAGGGAATTTAAACCTCAGTGCTATAGTATATAGTGTACATCAGGGGGAGAATGGAACGACAGACGTATTGAAGAGTAAAAAATGTCACTTGTATGCCGCATCATCAGTGTACTGACTGAGTTCTCGGTCTACAACTACACACACACGTCTCAATTTTTCGACAATATTAGCTTCCTAATACATCTCCCTCCTCGATGTCAATATTGCATCGCATAGTTTGGAAACCTATTCCCAGGTATCCGAAGGACTGTCTGCTGCCATTAGAGTGTTAGGTTTGATCTCGTTCGTTATTTCTTCCACACTGTGTAGTTAAATTTGATTTGCACCTTTATTTTCATAGTTATCCACTCAGGGAACGGTAATGTATTGTCCGTGGTATTCTTTATTTACCAAATTGGTGGAAATCAAAACATTTTCTACTGTATAGACGAGTAAGTAACTATTTTACAGACGAAGATGCGGTGAAAAATACAATTATGTTCAATATATTTCTAATGAGTACTTTTCAATAGTCAGGTACTGATTGAAGTCTCAGTCTAGTGTAAATTTACAAACCTAAAGATATTTCAATTGTTAGGATATGTTTAGCAAATTGTGTTTGAAATTGCTTCGCGGAACGGGAACCGACTGCAAATTAAGTGATGTGTTTTCATGAGCAGAGGTACAGCAACAGGTGGCCAAAATTCGCAAAAATACAGAGAGAATTTCATGAGGTGGTCGTACCAATAACTCTCCTGTATGTGATATAATATTTGCCTACAGCCCTACAGCTAACACACATCTATCGTCATTTCCGATCGTTTTGTATCTCCTGTAGGCGGCTTCTTGCAAGACGAAGACATCCTCATGTCACATTGGGACAGTTGGTTAATAGCTGCTTAAATGAACCGAAGAAAAACGGAAGTAATGAGGAGTAGCAAAATGAGTTAGAGAGAAACATCAAAATTCTTGACCACGAAGAAAACGAATTTAATGATTTCTTCTGCCGTGGAATTAAAATCACACATGATGGACGAAGCAAGGACATAAAAAGCAGGCTAGCACGGGCAAAAAGGGTATTCCTGGCCAAGAGAAGTCTACTAACATCAAACATTGTCTTTAGTTTGAACAATAAATTTCTGAAAATGTACGTTGGCATAGCAGTATTTTTTGCAAGCGAATAATGGACTATGGGAAACCGAAAAGAAGAGAAACGAAGCGTTCGAGACGTGGTGCTACAAAGTATATTGAAATTTAAGTGGAATGATAAGAAATTGAAGAGATTCTCCCCAGAATTGGCTAGGAGAGAGACATGTGTAAAACATTGGAAAGAAGAAATGACAGTATGATGAGACATGTGTTGAGACTCCAATGAAAAGCTTCCCTTGTATTTGCGAGAACTGTGGGCGCAAAGACTGTAGGGGGAAACAGAAAGAAACACGTCCAACAGATAATAAACTGTGGAAGTAGGGCGCAAGTGCTACCCTGAGCCGGCCGCTGTGGCCGAGCGGTACTAGGCCCTTCAGTCCAGAACCGCGCTGCTGCTACGGTCGCAGGTTCGAATCCTGCCTTGGGCATGGATGTGTGTGGTTTCCTTAGTTAGTTAGGTTTAATTAGTTCTAAGACTAGGAGACTGATGACCTCAGATGTTAAGTCCCATGGTGCTTAGAGCCATTTGAACCATTTTTTGTTACCCTGAGATGAAAAGGTTGGCACAGGAAAAAAATTCGTGGAGGGTCGCTTCAAACCAGTCAAAAGACTGATGACTCATAATACAACAAAATAAAAATAACTGCATAAATTATCGTGTTTACTCCATTGTGTGTACTACCTGATATCAATATCAAGGTGACAGGCTTCTGGTGTTTACTCTGTTACAAAATACATTTAGCACCAAGATAGATAGGACGGCAATAAAATCCATTTTGTTGTCAATTGTTCTTGGAACGGCAATTAGGAGATTCGATTCTCATGGCCACAGTTCATCAAAGAAGTTACGATGTTTGTGAAGAAATATCATTCGTGACATATTTACAATTTTCTGTTAGATGCTAGACATTACATTTAGATTTCCTTAAGTGCCTTTAAGAAGCGAATAGCGTGTAAAAAGAGAAAAAGTCAACAGCAGGTTCCTTCCGTATATTGTCAGTTTTCTACAATAACAACTATATTCAGCGTCTGTTGCACTGGGAAAGCATTTCTGCCTCACGAAGTGAAAGTCACGGATTCGAATCTTGCCTTTTCCATGGCTATGGACTTGAAATGTGACGATGCTGTGCGTGTTGTCAGTAGTTTCATGATTTGGACATATGTACAGGGTGGACCATTGTAATCCATGATGAGGAATAACTCGGGGCAGAGATGAGCTGCAACAAAATGTTTTGAATAAAAGTTGTAGGCGACAAAGAGTGTTACACATTGTTACTAATGGCCGTTACCTTGAACGTGATTTACGAAGTGATTTGGAGGTTAAGGTGATTCTTGTGAATGGGAACCCTACTGTTTGATTTAAGATTTGAAACTTGGGACAAATTTGACTTGTAAAATGATACATTATTCAAGGGCACGGAAAGGTTCAAGGAAGGTCAAATAAACTAATGTATTTTTAGTTCTAGTAGGGGTAACTCGTAGTAGAGGAGGGATACAGCAAAATACGATGTTAGATACAAATTGGAAGGGACATGTGGCGTCACGTATCATTACCAATAACCATGGACTTAAAGGTAATCATCGAAGGTCATTCGAAGGTTGTGACGTCGGATCTGGAAAGAGCGAAGACAGCTTTGAAATTTAAGTTTTAATAAAGGTGTTTATTGTACATGTTTATTGTACATTGTACATTTGGAAGACAAAACAAACACAAATAAAACGTAGATTGTTGATTTACAAGTCACTGAGTGAGTTCCCTCCAGTGTATTATCACTGCAACGCAAACTATAAATACACTGCTGGCCACCGTAAATGCAACGCCAAGAAAGACAAGAGGTAGCACAACAAAATTTATTTTGTAGATAACATGTTGACCAAGTATCAAATGATTACGTTTACAGACGTCTGTGACATGTGGTTCCTGCCAGAATCAGTAGCCACAGTAGCCGCCATTGTTGGAGATCACCGCTGCCACACGTCTCGGCATTGAGTCAAAGAGACGTTGGATGTTTTCCTGGGGTACAGCAGCCCAAGCAGCTTCCACACGTTGCCAAAGATCATCTGGTGTGGCAGCTGGGGATGTAATCTGGGTCACTCGTTGAGCAACCATGGACCACATGTTTTCTATCCGCGAAAGATCCGGAGAGCGAGCCGGCCGGGGAAGCAATTCAATCTGGTTATTGACGAAGAACCTTTGGACAATGCGTGCCACGTGTGGTCGCGCATTATCCTTTTGAAATATGGCTGTGGCCGAGCCCTGAAGGTAAGGAAGGACAACTGGCTCCAGCACCTCGGATATGTAGCGCCGGCTATTTAAAGTACCGGCAATGCGTACTAGAGGCGTGCGAGAGTAATATCCAATACCGCCCCATACCATAATACCCAGTGCAAGACCAGTGTGGCGGTGCATAATGCAGCTGTCCAGCATCCTCTCTCCACGGTGTCTCCACATTCGACCATCGTGGTGCTGCAGACAGAAGAGTGCCTCGTCAGTAAAGACAACGTCATTCCATTCTGCCGTCCACATCAGTCTGTCATCACACCATTGGCGACGGAGACGTCTGTGGTTCTGCGTCAATGGTAGACGAAGCAATGGACGTCTTGCGGACAGACCACTCTGCTGTAAACGGCGTCGAATGGTACGCGCAGACACTGGATGATGCGTTACAGACGCAATGTGCTGTGCTATGGTTCGGGATGTCACTGAGCGATCCGTCACTGCCATGCGCACAATTTGCCTATCAGGACGTGCAGTGGTGCACCGAGGTGAATGCGATCGACCACGTCGGTCCGTCGTACCCTCCTGCATCCAACGGTCACTTATCCACATTACAGTTGTTTGGTTTCGTCCAACACGACTAGCGATTTCTCTGTATGATAATCCACAATCTCGGTAAGCCACTATCCTTCCTCTGTCGAACTCGGATACTTGATCAAAAGAAGGTCGCTGTTGTCTACGAGGCATAACTGATCGTCTTGTGAAATAACCACAAGGTAAACACACGTGCCGAAGGTACACTCGTCGAAATCGCCAAGCCTTAAATGGCGCTATGAGGTGGTGCCACAGGCGCGCTTGATGTGCGTCTGCGCTGAAATTCTAATCAGTTGCATATCTCATCGCTGCAAACTCATGGTGTAAATTTCACTTGTTTCGGGTGCTTCCTTCAGGGTGTTGCATTAACGGTGGCCACCAGTGTATATTGAAAGAAGTACGAAAACAGAGCTTTTATGATGCATATATGCAGACTGAAGCAAAGAATGAGAATTTGTATCAAGGCCGGGGTTAGAACCCGGGTTTCTAGCTCACTAAGGAGATGTGCTAACCACTATGCCGGCAGACACTACCATCTGCCTAGTGAGCAGGAGAGCGGGATCGAATCCCGGCCTTGTTGTAAATTTTTGTTCATCGCTTCAATCTGCATATATACATCATAGACGTGTGACACTGGGAAAGGTCTCTAGAAGAATATATATTTTCATTTGAATACGTTGTGTCCTTGGGACTGAAACCATTCGCAGAATACTTATACTTCTCAAATCATTATCTACAATTCCTTCTGTTGCTGTATGGGTGTTTGGGATGCTTGCAACTGTGGTATCCTCTAGAAGAAGAACTAATTCTGTTTGTTGTAAATGAATCTCCGAGAGGACACAAGGTAAGTAACTATCGCAAAACACGAAATATATACACACTCGAGAGCAGTAATACAGTAAGACAGTGTCATCTCTGTTTTTGAAATTGCCTTCATTCTCGGCTGAACATGTTCGCCGATAACGGAGAAATAGAACTGGTTGGGGCTTCTGCTCACGAGGAGAACACAACAAGTACCGTAACCTGAATTCCCAGAAACTTCGCTGAATGGATGAGGAGTCAAAATAAGCGAACGCGCAGATTCTTGAACGTTTCCTAGAAAGTGACGGTCGAAGTTTTCGACATAATTTGATGGTTTTTGTAACCGTTTTTTGGCACTGTGGCTAGTGTCACAATTTCTTTAGTTTGCGCCCAATGCTTGAAACACGATTATTGCTTCTTTTTATTTTTTTCCGATTATCTACCCATGTCCGTAGAAGATTACTGCACAAACGTTTCTCATGAAGTTAGGGGATACAAGGGCGTTATAATAATTGTAAAATTAGAAATCGGTTTCACAATGTCGTACATTTAGTTTATAATATATGCGAATAGGCTTTTTTCGGGAGTTACAATCTTTTTTAAATTCTCATATCGTTATATTTCACTGTTACATCAATTATTATATTGATTCTTATATTTTATTGTTATGTTTATTCTTCAGGAAGATTTGATTTGTTGCCTCGTATGGTAGCGATCGTAGAAACTTCTGAACATCGAAATTCGGAATACCCTGGTTCCCGGGTTCGATTCCCGGCGGGGTCAGGGATTTTCTCTGCCTCGTGATGGCTGGGTGTTGTGTGCTGTCCTTAGGTTAGTTAGGTTTAAGTAGTTCTAAGTTCTAGGGGACTTATGACCACAGAAGTTGAGTCCCATAGTGCTCAGAGCCATTTGAACCATTTTTTTTTTGAAATTCGGAATACCATGAGTATCGCGCGATGGAAGATTTGCCACAGTGACATTTCTTCATATGAATCTTACTCGGGAAAGAAACGTCGCTAACATTGCTGAAGATTTCACTCGTTGGCAATAATTTCGCGGAAACCACGCGTACCGAATCACTTTAGCGAAAACTAACAGTTATAATGGAATCAAGATATGCTACAGGAATTTTACGGGGAACAATTTGAACTAATTTTGTCATTAATTTGTTGTTTTATTTTCTTTTATTTTTATTCATCCACCAGACAGGCAATTAGTAGCTGGATAAGGAAACATTATTTCAACATACATAGCAATCTTATACGGACGTGTGCAGATAAATGGAAAACAAATAAAAAAGAGAAATAATAAACATTTTCGACCACAGGCCGCGAAAGTGTGAAGTTGCGAAGCTAGCCACTGTTCCACCGAATCGGTTGAATGATTTACTCGCTAAAAGGCATAATAGGTTATTCGTAAAGGCTGACCATCGTTTCCTCCGAAACGGTCGATTGTCTGCTCATAAGCCGAGACACGTTTTCCCTTATTTTCACCCCTCTTCCTCCTGAGCGAAGTTTCTGGCAAGTCGGGTTATGGCACGTGCCGTGTTCTCCTCGCCCGCAGAGGAACGCGTCTTCTGAGGGATCGCGTGTCAGGGGCCGCTCCCCCGCCTTGAAGGACGCCCTCTGCCGGCCTGAGTGGCAGCCATACGGAGCCCGTCACGACGAAACGGAACGGAACGTAATAGACAGGGGGCGGCCCGCGGGACCGCCACCCGGTGCTTCTTCCGCACACAGCTCAGCTCAGCTCAGCTCACCGCCCCAAGGACGGCGCCACTCCGCTGCGGACGTGTGCGAGGTCGCGGCCAGCCGCAGCACTCCGGGCGTACGTCACACGCAAAGAGGTCGCTAGGGCGCGCTCTTCGTTCTGCTAGACGGCTGGGTGGGTACGGTACTAGGGCAGTGGGAATCCTCTGGGCAGAACAGTAACTGTAAAAATTGAGTCCCCTTCTTGATAAGCCTCATTACGTGTTGCGCTGGTTTATTTATACACATATACGAGGTGCATTCAAGTTCTAAGGCCTCCGATTTTTTTTCTCCGGACTGGAAAGACATGGAAACATGCGCGTGGTTTTAAAATGAGGCCGCGTTCATTGTCAATACGTCCCAGAGATGGCAGCACCGTACGGCAGATGGAATTTAACCGCCAGCGGCGAGAATGAGAACTGTTTTAAATACTTAAAATGGCGACGTTTTCCTTACTTGAACAGCGTGCAATCATTCGTTTTCTGAATTTGCGTGGTGTGAAACCAATTGAAATTCATCGACAGTTGAAGGAGACGTGGTGATGGAGTTATGGATGTGTCGAAAGTGCGTTCATGAGTGCGACAGTTTAATGAAGGCAGTACATCGTGTGACAACAAACCGAAACAACCTCGGGCTCGCACAAGCCGGTCTGACGACATGATCGAGAAAGTGGAGAGAATTGTTTTGGGGGATCGCCGAATGATTGTTGAACAGATTGCCTCCAGAGTTGGCATTTCTGTGGGTTCTGTGCACACAATCCTGCATGACGACCTGAAAATGCGAAAAGTGTCATCCAGGTGGGTGCCACGAATGCTGACGGACGACCACATGGCTGCCCGTGTGGCATGTTGCCAAGCAATGTTGATGTGCAACGACAGCATGAATGGGACTTTCTTTTCGTCGGTTGTGACAATGGATGAGACGTGGATGCCATTTTTCAATCCAGAAACAAAGAGCCAGTCAGCTCAATGGAAGCACACAGATTCACCGCCACCAAAAAAATTTCGGGTAACCGCCAGTGCTGAAAAAATGATGGTGTCGATGTTCTGGGACAGCGAGGGCGTAATCCTTACCCATTGTGTCCCAAAGGGCACTACGGTAACAGGTGCATCCTACGAAAATGTTTTGAAGAACAAATTCCTTCCTGCACTGCAACAAAAACGTCCGGGAAGGGCTGCGCATGTGCTGTTTCACCGAGACAACGCACCCGCACATCGAGCTAACGTTACGCAACAGTTTCTTCGTGATAACAACTTTGAAGTGATTCCTTATGCTCCCTACTCACCTGACCTGGCTCCTAGTGACTTTTGGCTCTTTCCAACAATGAAAGACACTCTCCGTGGCCGCACATTCACCAGCCGTGCTGCTATTGTCTCAGCGATTTTCCAGTGCTCAAAACAGACTCCTAAAGCAGCCTTCGCCGCTGCAATGGAATCATGGCGTCAGCGTTGTGAAAACTCTGTACGTCTGCGGAGCGATTACGCCGAGAAGTAACGCCAGTTTCATCGATTTCGGGTGAGTAGGTAATTAGAAAAAAAATCGGAGGCCTTAGAACTTGAATGCACCTCGTATATATAAAATTCTAAGACTGTGTCAAAAATTTGGTTCGTTACTTTTTGTGGTTGCTTCTGGAGAGCACTTGTAACAGAATGGTCAGACAGTACTATCTATTCTTACATCGCACTTCATGCCCATATGATTCTTTCGTCCTCTACTGATCTCGTTTCGTTTATAGTGCGCATACGATGGTTAAGAAACATCTAGTTTTTTCTTCAAGCACTATTTAACTGAACTTCATTATTCTCTGTATAATTTAATGATTGCCGATGACAATGGTACGATTGGTTCATTTGAAAATACGTTTTTCTAACGAAAAATTTCTGATTTCTTTTACCTGCCAAGTACGTGAACGAAAATTACAGACATTCTAAAAATTGTTTGTTTTAATAGTGAGATAATTCATTAAAATGCCCTCGTTTTCCTTTTCACAACATGTGGTTAACTTATTCTGAAAATTTAATGTTTCAACAGCTATTCGTGATCAAAATTTACGTCTTTCACGAATGTTCAAATCTCAAAATATCGATTTTTTCCATAGTTAAGTGCCATAGTTTCGTAGCCCTACATTTTTTATGTTCCAGAAGTGTGTATATTTTCATTAAAATAACTTTCTAGTTTGTTAATTAGTCAAATTAGAAAATTTCACTCCGTTTGTGGCAAATTTTAGAATCATCTTTCAGTTTAAATCTCTTTCTTATAAAATAGTTTCTGTTAAATAGAACAGATAAGCAGTTGTTAGCACCTCACATAGACAGTAGATTGATATCACTTAGTTCTAGCAAGATGGAAGCACAAGAATTATAGGAAACGTTTAAAAAATGGTTCAAATGGCTCTAAGCACTATAGGACTTAACTGCTGAGGTCATCAGTCCCCTAGGACTTAGAACTACACTCCTGGAAATTGAAATAAGAACACCGTGAATTCATTGTCCCAGGAAGGGGCAACTTTATTGACACATTCCTGGGGTCAGATACATCACATGATCACACTGACAGAACCACAGGCACATAGACACAGGCAACAGAGCATGCACAATGTCGGCACTAGTACAGTGTATATCCACCTTTCGCAGCAATGCAGGCTGCTATTCTCACATGGAGACTATCGTAGAGATGCTGGATGTAGTCCTGTGGAACGGCTTGCCATGCCATTTCCACCTGGCGCCTCAGTTGGACCAGCGTTCGTGCTGGACGTGCAGACCGCGTGAGACGACGCTTCATCCAGTCCCAAACATGCTCAATGGGGGACAGATCCGGAGATCTTGCTGGCCAGGGTAGTTGACTTACACCTTCTAGAGCACGTTGGGTGGCACGGGATACATGCGGACGTGCATTGTCCTGTTGGAACAGCAAGTTCCCTTGCCGGTCTAGGAATGGTAGAACAATGGGTTCGATGACGGTTTGGATGTACCGTGCACTATTCAGTGTCCCCTCGACGATCACCAGTCGTGTACGGCCAGTGTAGGAGATCGCTCTCCACACCATGATGCCGGGTGTTGGCCCTGTGTGCCTCGGTCGTATGCAGTCCTGATTGTGGCGCTCACCTGCACGGCGCCAAACACGCATACGACCATCATTGGCACCAAGGCAGAAGCGACTCTCATCGCTGAAGACGACACGTCTCCATTCGTCCCTCCATTCACGCCTGTCGCGACACCACTGGAGGCGGGCTGCACGATGTTGGGGCGTGAGCGGAAGACGGCCTAACGGTGTGCGGGACCGTAGCCCAGCTTCATGGAGACGGTTGCGAATGGTCCTCGGCAATACCCCAGGAGCAACAGTGTCCCTAATTTGCTGGGAAGTGGCGGTGCGGTCCCCTACGGCACTGCGTAGGATCCTACGGTCTTGGCGTGCATCCGTGCGTCGCTGCGGTCCGGTCCCAGGTCGACGGGCACGTGCACCTTCCGCCAACCACTGGCGACAACATCGATGTACTGTGGAGACCTCACGCCCCACGTGTTGAGCAATTCGGCGGTACGTCCACCCGGCCTCCCGCATGCCCACTATACGCCCTCGCGCAAAGTCCGTCAACTGCACATACGGTTCACGTCCACGCTGTCGCGGCATGCTACCAGTGTTAAAGACTGCGATGGAGCTCCGTATGCCACGGCAAACTGGCTGACACTGACGGCGGCGGTGCACTAATGCTGCGCAGCTAGCGCCATTCGACGGCCAACACCGCGGTTCCTGGTGTGTCCGCTGTGCCGTGCGTGTGATCATTGCTTGTACAGCCTTCTCGCAGTATCCGGAGCAAGTATGGTGGGTCTGACACACCGGTGTCAATGTGTTCTTTTTTCCATTTCCGGGAGTGTACTTTAACCTAACTAATCTAAGGACATCACACACATACATGCCCGAGGCATTTTCGAACCTGCGACCGCAGCGGTCGCGCGGTTCCAGACTGTAGTGCCTAGAACCTCTCGGCCACTGCGGCCGGCAGCAAACGCTTAAGCAGATTGTATATCGTGGTCTGAAGAACTGTGTGTCTCGTAAGTGGATTAAGGATAGTTTAACAACGGAATTCGTAAAATGTAAAGAAAGCTGAGACTGTTGCACTATTGGTTCAAAAGAGAACGCGCAAATGGCGACAAGCAAGTGTCAGCAGAGATTTGTGCGCATGCTAAAAGATCTATGCGCGAAGCACATAACAGCTACTACCATCATAACTTGGCAAAAGATCTAGCACAGAATACGAGAAAATTCTAGTCCTATGTAAAATCACTAAGCGGATCCAAGGCTTCTGTCCAGTCACTCGTTGACCAGTCTGGTGTGGCCAGTGAGGATAGCAGAACGAAAGACGAAGTTTTCAATTTCGCTTTTAAGAAATCGTTCACGCAGGAGAATCGTACAAACATACCATGTTTTGAGCATCAGACAGACTCGTAATAGTAATAAGCATTCCGGTTGAAAACAAATAATTTTCCACGTCCGGGTGAAATCCAGATTCGGTTTTACAAAGAGTACTCCATGGCATTGGCCCCTTACCTAGCTTTCGTTTATCACGAATCACTTGTTCAGTGTTAAACCCAAGTGACTAGAAAAAAAGTACAGATGACTCCTGTATATAAGAGGGACCGACAAAACTACAAACCAATATTCCTAACATCGGTTCGCTGCAGAATCCATGAACTCATTCTCAGTTCGAACATTATAAATTTCCTTGATGCCGAGAAGTTTAAGTCCACGAATCAGCACGGTTTTAGTAAGCATCGCTAGTGCGAAACTCGGCTTTCCCTTTTTTCAAATGATATCCTATGAACTATGGATGAAGAGCAACAGGCATGTTCCATATTTTTAGATATCCGGAAAGCATTTGCCACGGTGCCCCATTGCAGGCTTTTACCCAAGCATATGGGATAAATTCACAGATACGTCAGTGACCCGAGGAGTTTTTAAGTAATAGAACCCAGTATGTTGTCCCCGACGGCGAGTGTTCATCAGAGACAAGGGCACCCCTAGGAGTGCACAAGGGAAGACTGATAGGACGCCATTGTTCTCTACAAACTTAAATGATTTGGCGGACAGGGTGGGCAGAAATCTGCGGCTGTTTGCTAATGACGTTTTGATGTACCGTAAGGCGTCGAAGTTGGATGACTGGAGGAGGATACAAGATGATTCTGACAAAATTTCTAGTTTGTGTAGTGTAAGGCAGCTAGCTCTCAATGTAGAAAAATGTAAGCAGATGAGTAGGAAAAACAAAACCCTTAATGTTCGAATTCAACATTAGTAATGTCCTGGTTGACACAGTCGCGTCATTTAGATATCTGGGCGTAACGTTACAAAGCGATATGAATAGAACGAGCATATAATTGTGGCGGGGAAGACGAATGGTCGACTTCGATTTATTGGGACAATTTTGGGAAAGTGTGGTTTATCTGTAAATAAGACTGCATATCGGATCGGGGAACATCAGTTTGGATTCCGTAGAAATACTGGAACACGTGAGGCAATACTGACCTTACGACTTATCTTAGAAGAAAGATTAAGGAAAGGCAAACCTACGTTTCTAGCATTTGTAGACTTAGAGAAAGCTTTTGACAATGTTGACTGGAATACTCTCTTTCATATTCTAAAGGTGGCAGGGGTGAAATACAGGGAGCGAAAGGCTATTTACAATTTGTACAGAAACCAAATGGCAGTTATAAGAGTCGAGGGACATGAAAGGGAAGCAGTGGTTGGGAAGGGAGTGAGACAGGGTTGTAGCCTCTCCCCGATGTTATTCAATCTGTATATTGAGCAAGCAGTAAAGGAAACAAAAGAAAAATTCGGAGTAGGTATTAAAATCCATGGAGAAGAAATAAAAACCTTGAGGTTTGCCGATGACATTGTAATTCTGTCAGAGACAGCAAAGGACCTGGAAGAGCAGTTGAACGGAATGGACAGTGTCTTGAAAGGAGGATATAAGATGAACATCAACAAAAGCAAAACGAGGATAATGGAATGTAGTCGAATTAAGTCGGGTGATGCTGAGGGAATTAGATTAGGAAATGAGACACTTAAAGTAGTAAAGGAGCTTTGCTATTTGGGGAGCAAAATAACTGATGATGGTCGAAGTAGAGAGGATATAAAATGTAGACTGGCAATGGCAAGGAAAGCGTTTCTGAAGAAGAGAAATTTGTTAACATCGAGTATAGATTTAAGTGTCAGGAAGTCATTTCTGAAAGTATTTGTATGGAGTGTAGCCATGTATGGAAGTGAAACATGGACGGTAAATAGTTTGGACAAGAAGAGAATAGAAGCTTTCGAAATGTGGTGCTACAGAAGAATGCTGAAGTTTAGATGGGTAGATCACATAACTAATGAGGAAGTATTGAATAGGATTGAGGAGAAGAGAAGTTTGTGGCACAACTTGACCAGAAGAAGGGATCGGTTGGTAGGACATGTTCTGAGGCATCAAGGGATCACCAATTTAATATTGGAGGGCAGCGTGGAGGGTAAAAATCGTAGGGGGAGACCAAGAGATGAATACACTAAGCAGATTCAGAAGGATGTAGGTTGTAGTAGGTACTGGGAGATGAAGAAGCTTGCACAGGATAGAGTAGCATGGAGAGCTGCATCAAACCAGTCTCAGGAGTGAAGACCATAACAAACAACATCGGACGCTACTGCAACCTATTCCCGAGTACTGCTCGAGTGTCTGGGATCCGCATCAGGTCAGATTGAAGGAAGACATCGAACCAATTCAGTCGCGGTCTGCTGCATTTGTTACCGGTAGGTTCGAACAACATGGAAGTGTTACGGAGATGCTTCGGAAACTCAAGGGAATCCCTGGAGGGAAGAGAAAGATGAGAAAATTAAGAGAATTGGCTTTTGAAGATGAATGCAGAACGATTCCACTGCCACCAACATACGTTTCGCGTAAAGAGCACGAAGATAAGATACGGGTAATTAGGGATCATACTGAGGCATACAGGCAGTCGTTTTTCCCTCGCTCTATTTGCAGTCGAACAGGAAAGGAAATAACTAGCAGTGGGACAGGGTTCCCTCCGCCACGTACCGTACAGTGGCTTTCGGAGTGTGTATGTAGATGTAAATGTAGTGTGTATAATTTAGCTATTTTCTAATTATGTAGCTATCAGTCAAGCAAAATGGTTCAAATGGCTCTGAACACTGCGACTTAACTTCTGAGGTCATCAGTCGCCTAGAACTTAGAACTAATTAAACCTATCTAACCTAAGGATATCACACACATCCATGCCCGAGGCAGCATTCGAACCTGCGACCGTAGCGGTCGCTGGGCTCCAGACTGTAGCGCCTAGAACCGCACGGCCACTCCGGCCGGCAGTCAGGCAAAATCATTCACTGGCAATTGCATCCCTGTCCCTTTTAACTGTCACGTCTTTTATGTTAATGAAATGATAGTTAAATCGACACCCTAGCTGCAAACAGGCGTTGATATACATCCTTGTGGACATGCTGGAAATGTGTGCCCCGACTGGGACTCGAACCCGGGATCTCCTGCTTATATGGCAGACGCTCCATACGTCTGAGCCACTGAGGGCACAGAGGATAGTGCGACTGCAGGGACTTATCCCTTGCACGCTCTCCGTGAGTCCCACATTTGCAGCTAGGGTGTCTATTTAATTATCATTTCATTCTAGAGAAGCTGCACGGTCATCAATGGTATCTGTTCTTTCGGGAACAGATACTACCTTACCTTCATATATAGTTTTATGTTAATATCTGCAATGGAATAGCTTAGTATTTTTATCAATTTGTAGTTTCCTGTGGAATGCACGTCTATATTTTTTAATTTTATTTATTTATTTATTTACTTATTGGCCTATGGTGTTAAGCATTTACAATTAGCCACAGAAGCGTATACATATTACAAGCATATTAAATTACACTATTTCCAACTTCATGGTATAGTTTGTAAAGTCAACAGTCCGTATACCACATCTTATCCCCGGTGCTTCAATGCTCTCTGATTTATAACTGTATATCCACTTCTCATAGAGACACGTTGATTCTGACGTACTCCACTGTAGACAACTGCCGAAACAGGTCTGTCACAGATGGACGGAGAATTCCTCTTCTGATCACCGAGCGAGGTGGCGCAGTGGTTAGACACTGGACTCGCATTCGGGAGGACGATGGTTCAATCCCGCGTCCGGCCATCCTGATTTAGGTTTTCCGTGATTTCCCTAAATCACTCCAGGCAAATGCCGGGATGGTTCCTCTGAAAGGGCACGGTCGACTTCCTTCCCCATCCTTCCCTAATCCGATGAGACCGATGACCACGCTGTCTGGTCTCCTTCCCCAAACAACCAACCAACCTCTTCTCATCAAAAGCCCTGAGGAACTTGCGCCTTTGGCTGCCGTAACGCGAACACCCATGTCACACAATTGATGTCTGCATTCTCATTTGGGTGTACGTCACAGTACAGAAATGTCTGAACTTTCATTCTGTAAAGATATGAGGGATAACACCCGTGCCGGCCGCGGTGGTCTATCGGTTCTAGGCGCTCAGTCCGGAACCGCGCGACTGCTACGGTCACAGGTTCGAATCCTGCCTCGGGCATGGATGTGTGTGATGTCCTTATGTTAGTTAGGTTTAAGTAGTTCTAAGTTCTAGGGGACTGATGACCACAGATGTTAAGTCCCATAGTACTCAGAGCCATTTGAACCCTTTTTGATAACACCCGTGAGCTATCCGTATTCGCTTTATAGAACTAGTATGACACGTAGATAGCTTTATTTGCGAAAATCAGGTCCTTTGCGGAATGCTCGGCTGTATTCTGCGTAATCTATTCCTCCGGACTGCTGCGAGATCTACCATACCTACGACCATCCTTGAAAGACTTGATCCTTTCACCGGCAACAAAATCTACATGTGGAAGACAAGTGTAGTAAGGTTGGTTATCTGTTTCGCCAGGTGGTCCACCAGCTCATTATATAAGATACCGGAATTGCCCTTGATCCACAATATCTGGACATGTTTATATTGGCTTTCACAATGAAACACTTATTTAATCGTATTAAGCACAAGGCGGTTACAGTCGAAGTACCATTCCCGTTCTTCTAGGTTTCCCCGAACTGATTTGCAGAATATCTAAGGATCAACTTAATGGTAAGAACTTCGGCAGTTAAGGTGCCTGCCCCTTCCGTTGGAAGCTTAAATATAACCAAAGATTGCTTATCCGGTGTCGTCTCTTGTTGTGGATTCCTCTCTGAATATGTTGACCGATGACCGCCCCGTTGATACAGACGGTTGGGGGAGGTCAGTAGGAAAAGATAATGATGGATCAAGCCTAAAGAGCTGATAGAAGATTTTGCGTTGGTTATTCAGTACTTCGTACTCCAAGCTATGTGCAGGAAGTTGAGAGTCTGTGAGCCGGCCAAAGTGGCCGAGCGGTTCTAGGCGCTTCAGTCTGGAACCGCAGGACCACTACGGTCGCAGGTTCGAATACTGCCCCGGGCATGGATGTGTGTGATGTCCTTAGGTTAGTTAGGTTTAAGTAGTTCTAAGTTCTAGGGGACTGATGACCTAAGATGTTAAGTCCCATAGTGCTCAGAGCCATTTGAACCATTTTTTTGAGAGTCTGTGAGTACCAAGGGTATCACACGTCACTGCTGTCTGTAACTCTGAACTAACAGATTTGTCCTCCTCCATTGAATACTATCTTCGTACTTGATGTCCTGTGTTGTATCCTGAAATATTTGTCAAATATGGGGTGCCTAGGAAACCTGCTTTCTCGGATCGCTAGACAAGTCAAGCAAATAGCATTAATGAATTTTATTACAGAAAATAAATGACAATACTTAACTTTGAGAAATACATACAGTAGATGCAAAGGGCGACATGCAATATTATCAGTGTCCATCGGTATAACGACTCCAAACGAGTGAAGTAATACAGCGGATGCTTCTATCCAGGTCGCTGGTCTTGATGCTTCTGTAGAACTGGTCGCGACCACTCTGGAGCGGCGCTTATGTTCTCTTCGCCTAGAGGCCGCTGCTGTAGCGTTGTCGTTCTAGAGAGGGGTCGGTCGGTGAGCTATTGGCTGACGTCTTCTTCACAGCCCCCTCTGTTCTAACGTTCCCGACTGGCATGCCGGAACTTGACTTTACGCCGTAACATCCTGAATGAAGCAAGTTCACGGGGGAAGTGTGAACTGTATTCGCTGCTCTACTAAGAATGAATTTTTGAGGCAAATAGCGTCTATAAATGGGCGTCACACGTAGCCTTATTTTGCACACTAGCTTTCGTTTCGTAAAAATCATGTAGACGGAATCGAGAATGCAGTTGGTTTTCAGTTAGTACAGACAATAGAAATGAGTTCCCGTCAAGCACCTGAAAGCTAAAGTTACTATCTTAGTCTGTGTCCTCTAGTCGAAAGGTGAATATTTATGTAAAGTTCCTATGTAAAGTGTTATTCTGGTGAAGTTCGCAGTGAATATTATAACATGTACAGTTACTTCGTCTTTTCAAAAATGGTTCAAATGGCTCTGAGCACTATGGGACTCACATGCTGAGGTCATTAGTCCCCTAGAACTTAGAACTAGTTAAACCTAACTAACCTAAGGACATCACAAACATCCATGCCCGAGGCAGGATTCGAACGTGCGACCGTAGCGGTCATGCGGTTCCAGACTGCAGCGCCATTAACCGCACGGCCACTTCGGCCGGCCTCTTCGTCTTTTAGTACCACTTTAAAATTTACTAACGTTCTCCAATGTTATATAGCTTACTGATCTAGGCAACGAAACGGTTTTTCTAAAGTTTTAAAAACGGATCATCGAAATAAAAGGTCTGATACAAAATGTGAACAGAAATTAAACTTAATTCTTCAGTATTGGGTACATCACAGTCAATAAGAAACGATGACTCTATGTCGCACGACGTGCATGAAATACTGGTGAAAGTACGAGTACTGGAAGTTTTCACTCATACAGACCTTTCCTGGATGTGAAAGACGGAATTATTTTTTAAAGGAGGTCATCGGACAGACTGTGATTTGAACCTCGAACATCTGAATGTGTCAGACATCGAGCAACAGTCCCGCTTCAAACAAACTATCACAAACTGCAATACATAGTATACGTGCCTTTACGGTTCAAAATTTTTACCAAGAGTTACTCTAGATTCTGTTAACGTATTAGACAGATTTTCTGGGTGCACATAAAAAATTGTGCTGGTGTAATGAACACCTGCAAGAAACATGAAATTGAAACAAGGCTTGAAAGTCGATGTATTGGTGTTGACAGAGCCACAAATGTCGAACGTTTTATCATACGTAATTAAGTCTTGTTTCTCTCTCTCTCTCTCTCTCTCTCTCTCTCTCTCTTTCTCTCTCTAAAAAATTAAGTACATTCTCAGTTATGAATATTACAGTAGTACTGAAACAAATTTTGCAAATTATTGCATTTTAGAATAATGTGAACACCTCCACTCCTCTATTCACCAACCCCTCCTCAACCAGAAGTTATACAGCTTCAGAACATTTTTGTCAGATCAACATCGGTGA
The DNA here is from genome assembly GCF_023864275.1 of Schistocerca cancellata. Classification (NCBI taxonomy): domain Eukaryota; kingdom Metazoa; phylum Arthropoda; class Insecta; order Orthoptera; family Acrididae; genus Schistocerca; species Schistocerca cancellata. The sequence continues at coordinate 812,031,052 of NC_064628.1, forward strand.
AATTCCAAAGCAATGGGCAGACTGTGTTCTTTCATCATCGAGTGCTGCATGGCACATGACAAACATTTTAAAAAATCAGACTGCTATAAAATGAGCGCATTATTCTTTGCTGTCGAGTGCAAGCAATGAAATGTTTAACTACCTTCACCCACTACCAATCATAACTTTCGTTCGTGATACGAGCAGTTAATACGCTTTGCGATTTTGAAAATATGAAAAACATCTTTCTGGAATAAAAAATCTGTGTAAAGCTTAAGTCTCATGAAAATGTTAATATGCTTCCATATTTGCATGGTCTCCAATGTGACACAGTGTACGAAAACCTTATGTACGGATAACATTCGCGAAGGTAATACATCTTCGGGCAGAGCACTTTTTATCTCTCCGACAACATACAGTTCGATTAATATCGGCTGCATACCGATGGCAAAGGGGACACGCAAGTCTGCTTGGTTACAGCGGAAGTCTAATATACAGTAGTGTGGTAGTTCTGACAAATAAAACTTTGTAGTTTCCCAAGTCAGAACCATACGCTGGTTGACCTGCAAAACTATTATCTTGACGAGAAGTCTAAACATATGAGCCCATTATACAACTTAAGGTAATGTTTATCCGAAACTGTAAGTCACCTACATCTCAAGAAGGTTCCATTATTCCTGAATTACTGTGTATACTTCAGTAAGGCTTTTGTAAATGCATATTTTGCTACCATCGAATAATGAAAAGTTTGCTGGGAAACTAAGAGCACATCTCCTTCACATCTGATAGGAAACAGACAAGGACTTCGATATATATGGCAGGGATTAGGTTTAGTGGAGGAGCTGAGCAATTCTCACTCTATGCGTGACGTTACGGTATAATTTTCTAATCAGTTAGCGAAATAAGACCTAATGAAGCAGTATTTGATCTGATATTGTACGTTCTTGTATTACATTACCTCCTCATCCGGAGAGCACACATGTAGACCCCCAGTACTCTTGTATCAGCCTGTTTTCAATACTTTTTTTCAATACCTTTTTATCACAAACGTAATCTATTTATTAATAGAAGTATATTCGTCGACTTTGTATGTGTACACAATCGAAATAGAAGGCATACGTATATACCGGAAATACAAGGTGGGCCAAAAGTCACAACCTATCGCTTCTCTCTGTACCAACAGGTGCAGTCGTGTCTGTTGGCATGACCAGATATTTGGAGCTTACCTCATCACACCAGATTACCATATAAGACGAATCATTATCATCTGCTCTAAATTCGTTTAACATTCTCGCAAAATCGAAGCCTACGGTCAGGATCGTCTTCAAATAGCCAGTGTATCAGATGAGGTATGTGATGTCTGAATTTAGCATTAAGTAAAATTGTCTGCACAGAAGTTCTCCTGTTCGAGAAATAGCCTACGAGTAAAGATTTTGGGACTCTGGATAACCGCTTGTAAAACTTCAAGCTTAGTCTCATCACTTATTGATGGTCTACCTCACCCGAGGCAGTCCGCTGCAGATCCAGTATTCTTAACACGTTTCCGTAAATTAGGTAGCCTTCATTGTTGATAAAGACATCATTATTACTCTCATATACAATTAAGTTGTAACGACGTATTGTACCGTGTTTTTAAAAGCAAAAACTCTTTTTTAGGAAACTTCTTCACAACTGGTTAGAATCAACAATGACGAATGTCTCAGGTGTCTGATGTCATAGCAGTGCACTGTAGTGTTTGTATCAATAATTGTCACAATGAAAACAATATTATCTTAACGTTTTCAGTGGGGCACCATGGCTAGTGACCTTTGGCCCACCCCATATACTATTACACCAATTAATAAAACATTTTGAAACGCTCTGCTGAGGGCCTTGGAACGTTTCGGCGTCGGAAGATAGCTGGTGCATTAAGAAATGTGTGAAGAGGACCTGTATATAGATAGTTATTCTGATAAAGATTCATATAATAGTACTCACAGAGTTATTTGATTATTTTGGGATATCGCGACGGCGGATTCCTGCTAGATAAATGATTTATTCTACTAGCGATATAACGAGCTATTTAAACATATATTTAACTTGTACTAAGTAGGGAGTCTAGCAAAGCTCACTTTATTTTCGCGTTAATTAATGAATGTACAGGAAGGGTAAGAAATTTTCCGTTAATATCGGCGTTTGCACAATAAGACGTGCGGAACGACAATATGAGGTGCGAAATGGCAACGTGTCGTTAGGTAGAAGTGGTTTGCTTGCGACAGCAATAATCAATTTAATAAATATAACGTACTGGATACTAGTGTAGTTATAAAAATCAGGACATCATCATATTTCAATTAGCGCACCGAAAAGGTCAAAGCTTCTCGGTAACAGAAAAACACTTGTTTCAGAGAAGAATAGAGCGCTTGGACCATGCAGAGTGGGTAAAGACCACAGGAGGACAGAAAAAAAAGTATTACAGTGAAAACGAATCATAACAAAGACGTATAATGTGTGGCTGTTTTATCACCAAGGAGATTTGCAAGATTTAATTATATGTGGCATAGTATAGTCTGGCACAGCATTTCGCAGAGAGAATTGTTATTTTGTAAGATGTTTTTGTCTGAAAGATCGAGGAGGTTACCTGAGCTTCATCTGTAGATGTGCGGCCTTATTCTTCGTTCAAACTTGTTTCGTTACGTAAAACATTTTCTTCTTTGATATGATTAATGAAGCAAATCGAGTTTGGCGTATTATTCCATCGACGGCAATTGAGAACAACACACCAAATGAACAACAGCGATTTGAAACACGTAATGTACTCTTCAATCGTGTGAAGAATTGTCTGGTACAGCTTTCAACACGACTAAGCTAATGACAACTTTTCGTAACCATAATAAATGCTATTCATTTGTAAAACATACGTAACTTGGTTCAAAAACCCACTTACAATATTCTTAGAATTATGTGTACAGTTTTACATAGTCCATTCAACAGTGCAGTTGTTGTAGGAATGGAAGGAAGGAAGGAAAATCACAAGTCTTAAATCATCGACACTTGTCCTTTGGCGTTATGAGCACGTATCCTTTGGAGTTACGATAGTAGATTGCCCGACTTCTTCTAAAACTCAAATAATTATTTTTAAAACCAAAGTACAGGTAGACATCTGTACTTGTTCGTCTGTTCTTCGCTGCTCGTGAACAATGAATGCGACTGTAATGGCTTATTAACGTAACAGAAGCTATCGAGAAAGTTCATCCTGTTGAAATTACTTGTAAAATAATTATATTCTGATCGACTGGTCTTTGGAAACATACCATTTCTAAATCTTTAGCACTGGTTTAGTAGTCATTTCCTACCTCATGACGTGAGAATAACAGTTGGCAATAAATTCACACGTAAAGATTATATCACTAAATAAATAAATATTGCTGGACATTCATGTTGAAGTCAATCTCGATTAAAGCATTTACTCATAAATTGACTGTATTACACATTAATATACGAATAGAAGTAAGACATCAGATCACTTGCAGTTTGTTCTTGTAGTAATTCATTTATTTATTTTATTTTGTGCTCTCATGTTAACGCCAGTCTGATTAAAATATTTGCCCATGTATCGACTTTAATACATATAAACAAGGACAAATAACATCTCTGAGGAAAGTAGGCCTATGTCATCTTTTTGTCAAGATCTTTGTTGCAAGCAACAATTTTATAGCACATGCTGAACACTGGCAAAGTTTCGCTAATATAGTGTAAATGCATACACATTGCGTAAAAGTATGTGAAGTGATGTACCAACTGGCCATCAAAATGAAAACAGCCAGATGAACACTAACGGGAAAAAGCCACCCATACTGCCGCAGTAAGTACAAACCCAAAAATTTTGCATCCATATCGACAGATAAACAATACTCATGGCGATACATTAATGCGTGTTCCATCTTCTTGTCACAGAGCCAGCACCCAGCACTATGCTAGAAATAGTGAGCTAACTTCCAGAAAACCATCTGAAGATCAACCAGAAAAGGTTCGAAAATCGGTTGGGGGAATAATAAATAACTATTCAACAAAGTGACTAGTTGTAGTTTTATGTATCTTCATTCAATTAACAGTCACGGGTTCTAAAATATCCGTAATGGATACGATTAATCTGTTACTAAATAGTTTATAGTATTCGTTACCAGTCATAATTTGTCAACTTGTTAGCCGATTTGTTTCTTGACACAAGATAAAAAATCAGTTTTTAGATAGCGTAAAAAGTGTAGGAGATAGAAGGTTTTGATTCTCCTTTTGATAAAATTCTGACAGGTTCTGAGGGAAAAACTGGACAGTAGGGTTGGAGGAAGAAAGTGCAGTTCCTATTCTTAAAAGGAGTTTCTTTATAGGAACAGGTCTGTTGCTGAAAACACGTGTTTGCATTGCACGTATTATAGCACACCGATTCACATAGGTTGAAACGAAAAGTATGGTTATAGTGTGTTTCTTGCGGTTTTAGATCCTTCTGACGTGACAAATGTTTTAATTACCGGAATATACAAAACTTTTCAGTGTTAAAAATCAGTACATTGAATTTCACATGGCATAAAATATAGAAACAGCACTGATTTCGCTCTCACTGCAGAGTATGGCTGCAATCAATGACCATTTGTTTTTCTGTTTGTATTGCGTCCGGCATTTCATTTCAGCAGCTTTTAGGCTGTTTGTACATGAACGCATACGCTGATAGTGTTGGTGGGTATTTGTACGTTTGTGTGTGTGTGTGTGTGTGTGTGTGTGTGTCAAGGAGAGCGGTATAGGAGGGGCGCTAGGTGTGCTTGGAGAAGTTTTTCAGAGGGTCTTTATTTCTGTACCATTCTGACACTGTACAGAACAGTTCCATTGTAGACGCGCGTATTATCATTTAAAACGCGCTAACTTTCTACTGCTTCGTCCTGTGCGCCGAAGCTCCACTGCATTTCGCTTGTATGCAGAGTTTTTAAACCAGAGTGGATAGTTTTCAGTTGCCAGCTTTCGCAGTTAAGAGCTCAGCGTGTCTGAATGCTTCGTATAGTGCACGGGTCCATTTCAAATCGGTGCAACTAGATAAAATGGAATTCTCATTGTCTCTGCTGCATTTAGTGATTACCGCCATTTACAGCCGTTTTGCCTTCCGTGACTCAGATAACGAAATTTATGATGGCATCTCTGAAGTGTAGTAATGAACACCCTGTAATACATCACAGAAAGTGAGACCTGAGCACAGGGCGTTCATACTTTTTTCATAGCCTCGTGCCATCAAGAGGAACGAAAATCGTTCGGCAGCTGTCAATCTCTTAATGATTACCAGCTAAGTAAAATACTCACTTCAGTATAGTTTCTTAGACTACGCCATTCTGTGTCTTGCAGTGAATAGCACATAATCATGCCTGGAAGTCTCCGGTAAGTGATAAAATGTTGCACTTTCGCAGATTTTTTCCGTTCTATAGTTTCCTCTTCGTGTGAAGTAGCGGCTCCGGTCTCGTAAACTGACGTACGACCGCGACAGCGGTGTGCTGACCACATGCCCCACCATATCTGCGTCCAGGGAAGTCTGCGGGCTGAGGACGACACGGAGGCCGGTCGGTACAGCTGGGCCTTCATGGCCTGTTCGGGCGGAGTTTAGTTTAGTTTTATTTTCCTCTTCATGGCACGTTCATTTCCACCTTTCTTGTTGGAAATGTATGATGTGCACCAAAGATAAATTCGACAGTCTCACTGATCAGTCAATGTGTGTCCAGCTAAGGACTTTTCCCAGTAAATCTGTCAAGGTCTCTAATACCTAAAAATGCCCTGAGGTGACAGAAGTCATGCGCCAGCGATATTCATATGTACAGATGGCGGACGTAACGCATACACAAGGCATGAAAGACCAGTGCTTTGGCGGAGCTGTCATTTCTATTCTGGTTAATCTGAGAACATGTTTCCGACGTGATTATAGCCGCACGATGGGTATTAATAGACCATGAATGCGAAATGGTACTTAGAGCCAGACTTGTGATGTCGTCAGTCATACAATCGCATCACCGCCTGAGAGATCGATCCACCGGATGCGATTCTCTCGATAAATGGAACAGAAGAACGGCGGCGCTAGCCAGAGAGTGCATAGCCAGTCGCAGTACTTAAGCTCGCCGCGAGGTGCCGCTAGGTCCATCCTTACCCGACGCATCCACCAGCATCTCTGCCAGCACCGCCTCCTTCCCGTTACCCAGTGTGGCTTTCGGCCGTCCTTCTCTACCGATGGCCTTTTCCTTCACCTCATTCATCTCCTCTCCAAACAGCTCAATTCCCGTCGCTCCGCTATCTTCCTCTCCCTCGACCTCGAATGCGCCTATGACCGTGTGTGGCATTCCGGTCTCCTCTTCAAGCTCCAAACCTTCGCCCTTCCTATTAACTGCGTCCGTCTGATAGGGTCCTTTCTTTCCCAACGTCCTTCCTACGTCACCATTCATAACACGGATTCCTACACCTTTTTCCCCTCGCCCGGTGTGCCCCAAGGTTCCGTCCTCTCCCCTCTTCTGTACCTTTTGTATACGGCGGACATGCCGCCGCCTTCACCCCCCATCCACCTTCTCCAGTACGCCGATGACACTGCCTTCCTTGCCCTCGCCCCCACCCTGCAGTGCTCCCAACATCTTCTCCAATCCGATCTTGACCGGTTCACCACCTGGTGCAACCAGTGGTTGTTCAAGGTCAATCCTTCCAAGACCCAGCCGATCACTGTAAGCAAAACCACCCCTTCCTTCCGTCTCCTCGACTTCTATGTCACCACCTATGGCTGTCCTATCGCCCTAAACCCCACCCTTAAGTACCTTGGCGTCACCCTCGACCGTCGCCTCTCCTGGACCCCCCATCTCCGGACAATCCAAGCCAAGGCACACTCCCAACTCCGTCTCCTCTAGCTCCTTTCTGGCCGCACATGGGGTCTGGACCCCTCCACCATCCTCCACACCTATAAGTCCCTCATCTGCCCTATCCTCTGCTACACTCACCCTGCCTGTATCTCCATCCCTCCTTCCTTTTACAATTCCCTTCAAATCCTTGAACGCCATGCTCTCCACCTCACCTATTGCATCCGTCTCCCCTCCCCCACGCAGATCCTGTACGACCTTATTCCGTTGCCCCACCTGCTCCTTTTCCTTGAACGGATACGGATCCTCTACACCTCCCGTAAACTTGATCCCCCACTCCCGCTTATCTCTCCCATCCTCTCCCACCCCCATCCACTGCCGCACCTCTATTTCTACGTCCCACATGCTCTCCATCTCTCCACTCTCCTTACCTTCTCCCAAGGTGGCTTCCGCCAGCTCCCCCTCCCTGATGAAGCCCTCTTCCCTTCCATCTACACCTCCTATCAACTTTGATCCTCTTCTCCCACTTCCTGTGTTTTTTTTTTCTCAGGGTGCCCTCTCTCCCTTCTCTCCCTTCTCTCTTCCTCCCCCCCTCCTCCCCCCATGCTTCCCCTACCCACCATTCCTTCATTCCTCCCCCCAACTCCTCTGCCACTGGCATCCCCGCTCTCCCCTCTCCCTCCCTCCCCCCCACTTTTTTCCCCTCTTGGCAGGTCCCCGGACTCTACAAGTTAAGTGGACATTCGCGCGCTGGAGATCATCGCCATCGGTTTCGTGTGTGTGCCGTCGTGTTTGTGCCTCAGTGTTTTCGCCGCCCGCGCTCCATCGTTCACGTGTCGTCTCCATCATCAGTGTCTGTGTTCAGGGCTCACAGTTTCTTTGGTTTTCTTCGTGTGTGAACGGCTTCGTGTTTTTTCATCACTGTGTCTACTGTTTTTTGTCCCCCATTATGTTATGTTCATTCTGTCTCCATTGTTTTTCTCTTGTAATACCTGTGGCTGAAGAGCGGCGTACTGTGCTGCTGCCAGCCCATCTTATGTAAGATGTGAAATAACAATAAAGAAAAAAAAGCGCCGCTAGGCCACTTCATGTGTTGCAGGAGGAGGAGGAGATTTAGTGTTTAACGTCCCGTCGACAACGAGGTCATTAGAGACGGAGCGCAAGCTCGGGTTAGGGAAGGATGGGGAAGGAAATCGGCCGTGCCCTTTCAAAGGATCCATCCCGGCATTTGCCTGAAGCGATTTAGGGAAATCACGGAAAACCTAAATCAGGATGGCCGGAGAGGGGATTGAACCGTCGTCCTCCCGAATGCGAGTCCAGTGTGCTAACCTCGCTCGGTCACGTGTTGCAGGAGTGTAGTGCAGTCGTGCCAGTCTACAGTTCATAGCCGCGCTTAGTGGTCAGCCAGCGCCAATGTTAATCAGGCATCGTCTGCAGCTCAGTCATTGCTGCCATCGTCTTTGTAGCTCAGTGCCAAGTTAGTCTTCAAATTCACCGGATTCGACATTCAGGATTACGAGAGATTAATTCGTCACTGCAAGATTGGTGACTTGTAAATTATTTCAATCTACAAACACTTAGTCTAGTCGCGTTTTCTATAATTGTCACCTAACTACAACAAAGTTAAGTAATAAATACTTTCTTAATTTGTACTCCTGCTAATTAGTTGTGTTTTTCTGTTGTAGCTACCAAGCAGTCTTGGCATAGTAGAACCCACGTTTCCACCACCTTGGCTACCTCATACTTGCTATCTCATGTTGATGGACTCGGTTGTAGTGGAAGATCGAGAGCCAGCAAGACTTATGGGACATTCCATTTCGGAAATCGTTAGGAAATTCAATATTCCGAGATCCACAGTATCAAAAGCGGGCCCAGGATACCAACCTTTAGGCATTTCCTCTCGCCACGGACAACGCAGTAGCCGACTGGCTCCTCTTAACGATCGAGAGCAGTGGAGTTTGCGTAGAGTTGTCACTGATCAAAATAATAACAGAAATCAAAGGGGTCCGGACGAAGAACGTGTCCGTTTGGACAGTGCGGCGACATTTGGCTTTAATGGATAATGGCGGCAGAAGCCGTACACGAGTGCCATTACTAACAGACCTATATCCCTGCAGCACTTCTCCTGGGTTTGTGACCATATCGTTTGGACCCTAGACGACTGAAAAACCCTTGCCCGATCAAATGAGTTGTGGTTTCAGTCTTAAGAGCCGATGGTACGTTTCAACTGTGGCGTAGATCCCACGGCCATGGAACCAAGTTGTCAATAAGGCGCTATGTAAGCTGGTGATGGTCCGTAATGGCGTGGGTTATGTTTACGTGGAATGGACTTTGGTTCAGCTGAACTGATCATTGACTAGAAATGGTTATGTTCGGCTACTTGGAGACCATTTTCAGCCATTCATGGATTTCATGTCCCCAAACGGTGCCAATGGGACACAATTGTTCGCGGCTGATTTGAAGAACATTTTGTACAATCCGAGCGAATCATTTGACCACCCAGATCACCCGTGCACAAAGTCCTGCACCGTCAACACTTCTTAATTATGAAAGGCTGTAGAGGAACAAGCTCAATATTTCTGCGGGGGACTTCCAAAAGCTGGTCGAGTCCATACTACGTCGAATTGTGGCACTACGCCGGGCAAAACGTGGTCCGAAACGACATTAGCAGGTATCCCGTTAGTTTCTTTACCTCACTGTATACCAGTTCAAATATTTGGAGAAAGATGATATTTATATTTTACTTCTTTATATACAATTTGATATTTAATGCACAATGTTCAGTCCTGAGACTTGTTTGATGCAAGTCTCCATGATACTCTATCCTGTGCAAGCTTCTTCATCTCCCAGTACCTACTGCAACCTACATCCTTCTGAATCTGTTTAATGTATTCATCTCTTGGTATCCTTCTACGATTTTTACCCTCCACGCTGCCCTCCAATACTAAATTGGTGATCCCTTCATGCCTCAGAATATGCCCTACCAACCGAACCTTTCTTCCAGTCAGGTTGTGCCACAAATTTCTCTTCTCTCCATTTCTTTTCAATACCTCCTCGGCCGATGACCGTCGCAGTCTGGTCCCTTAAATCCCACAACCACAATACCTCGTCATTAGTTACGTGATCTACCCATCTAATCTTCAGCATTCTTCTGTAGCACCACATTTCGAAAGCTTCTATTCTCTTCCTGTCTAAACTATTTATCGTCCACGTTTCACTTCCATACATGGCTACACTCCATACAAATACTTTCAGAAACGATTTCCTGACACTTAAATCTATACTCGATGTTAACAAATCTATCTGTTTCAGAAACGCTTTCCTTGCCATTGCCAGTATACATTTTATATCCTCTCTACTTCCACCATCATCAATTATTTTGCTCCCCAAATAGCAATACTCCTTTACTACTTTAAGCGTCTCATTTCCTAATCTAATTCCCACAGCATCATCCGATTTAATTCGACTACATTCCATTATCCTCGTTTTGCGTTTGTTGATGTTCATCTTATATTCTCCTTTCAAGACCTTGTCCATTCCGTTCAACTGCTCTTCCACGTCCTTTGCTGTCTCTGACAGAATTACAATGTCATCGGCGAACCTCAAAGTTTTTATTTCTTCTCCATGGATTTTAATACCCACTCCAAAATTTTCTTTTGTTTCCTTTACTGCTTGCTCAATATACAGATTGAATAATATCGGGGACAGGCTACAACCCTGTCTCACTCCCTTCCCAAATACTGCTTCCCTTTCATGTCCCTCGACTCTTATAACTGCCATCTGGTTTCTGTACAAATTGTAAATATCCTTTCGCTCCCTGTATTTTACCCGTGCCGCCTTCAGAATTTGAAAGAGCGTATTCCAGTCAACGTTGTGAAAAGCTTTCTCTAAGTCTACAAATGCTAGAAACGTAGGTTTGCCTTTCCTTAATCTAGCTTCTAGGATAAGTCGTAGGTCAGTATTGCCTCACGTGTTCCAACATTTCTACGGAATCCAAACTGATCTTCCCCGAGGCCGGCTTCTACCAGTTTTTCCATTTGTCTGTAAAGAATTCGTGTTAGTATTTCGCAGCTGTGGCTTATTAATCTAATAGTTCGGTAATTTTCACATCTGTCACACCTGCTTTTTTTCGGATTGGAATTATTATATTCTTCTTGAAGTCTGAGGATATTTCGCCTGTCTCATACGCAATATTGTCAGTAAAATAGATGATTCCAAGTAATTTGTGAAATGGTACTGAAATTTAATAGCCGTATTTTAAGATGATTGCGTCAAATAAATATGGAACGAAGTTTCTTGATTGAATGCGAGATCCATTTTGATGGTAAACACGACAGCCCCGTGACCACTGTGGTTGGCAACTGTCAGAGCAAGTAGCGAAATCTTTGATGTTTGGAGCGAGCGGTGTTTTCAGCGGCACTAAGCGAGGCGGGGCCCCAAGAGAAAGGACGCGGCCGTTACGGGCAATCACCGGCGCTCACCTGCACTCCGGCAGGATTTTGTTTGTCTCACCCACTCTCTATGCAAAGGCTCTCGCCGAGGAAATGGCCTCTAGAAGATAGTCCAGCCGGCGAGGTGCCTGGCCACACCGACTGAAATGCCCCCGGGAGCCGATGCTACACCGCCGCGCGGCCCAAGTAACAAGTGTTTGCAGTAGTCTTAAGTTCTTCCTGCCAATCCCTACGGTTCCATCATTTACTTTGTTCACTCACTCAGATCTTTTCAGTATTTATACAAGATTTACTAGCAGCGAATAATTGTTCTCCCGCGTTCTTTCTCTTTCTCTCTCTCTCTCTCTCTCTCTCTCTCTCTCTGTCTCTGTCTGTCTCTCACTCACTTTCTATCTCTCACTTTCTATCTCTCTGTCCGACGTGGATATGTAGTAAGGGATCTTTCGCTTTCGTAGGTAGAAATGTCGACACCGAGTAATGATACCTGTGTTGTTTTAAGGCTATATGTATGAAAATTGGTATACGACCTCTGTTACAAATTTCAGTGCTTTTGTAAATTCAACCGATTAGGGAGTGGAAGAGGGGATAACTTCTTATGAAAAATTTCATTATGAAAGGATTCTTGAAGCTAAATCGCTCAAAATTTGTTTGTCTTTCGTTTATAAATAGAAGTACCTGTACAAGTTTCACTGTTTTTGATCATTCATCCCCTAAGGGGGTGAACAGGGGATGAATAGTTCCGTGAAAATGTTTCATTCTGAAAGCATTTTCGAAGCTAAAACTGGGCAACTTGGCATTTGACTTCTCGGTTAGTAATAAAACAATAAGTGGTTTACTGTTTTTGGAAATTCAACCCCTAACGGAGTGAAGTAAGGCCAGACTTATTCTTTGATTCATCATAGTCTATACCAAAACGCTAAGGATTGAATCTTGAAATTTGGAGAGAGTGTCCCTATGGCGGTTAAATAGGGGGTGAAAACCTTTTCGAAAATATATCGCTATTAAGGCAATTTTGAAGGTAGAACTACGAAAATTGGTATTTAGTTTCTCAGTCAGAAATAAAAGAATACAAGTTTCACACTTCTTCGAAATTCGACAACTAAGGGGGATAATCGTGGGTCAAAGTTTTTTGAAAATAAATCACTATTACAGAAATACTAAACCACTTTCAAAGTTAAATCTATGAAAATTTGTATTTGAGTTCTTTGTTCGGAATAATAAGATTCGCGTTTCATTGTTTTTGGAAATTCAAGTTCTAAGGGGGTGAAATAGGGGACAAAATTTTGTAAAGAAGATATTTTTTACATTAAAAATCTTTCTCATAAATTAAATCTATCAACATTAGTGTTTCACTTCAGATTAAACATAAAGAAATGAGTTAAGGGATGAAAGTTTTATGGAAATATCACCAAAAGAACGCACAAGACATGATTAACAAAAGCCTTGGACTCCAGTTACCAGAATCGCTTTTTGGTCGCAAGAATATTCAGGAAAGGCCATGCTTCTATGGTCTTACTTAGCGTGAAAAGTTTAGAAAGAGCTGCAATTTGTGAACGACGGACTTATGACCACAGCAGTTGAGTCCCATAGTGCTCAGAGCCATTTTTTGTGAACGACTTAAAAATGCGATGAAAGAAAAAAAAACTGTGCAGACCGTACAGTCCAAGCGATTGAAACAGCGGGCGCTAGCCTATTATAAACATAAACTCTTTACACATTAACAACACTGTAATGGAAATTATTACGTTTGTCCGCGTGTTCATGTGTGACTACTTCAGAGGGAAAGTGCATATATTGTGAACAAAAAATTAATTACAAGAAAAAGTACTCCAGCCGTATGAATTTCTAATAGGAAAATACCTAAAACTCGAAAAATTAGTAGTCTTGCATGGTATGGTAGTTACGAACGCACTGTAGTAGATGTAACGCCTCTTTACACTCCATGCTATCCCACATCGTTTCGCTTCGTACCTTGTGCTTCATACCAACTTTGCACATTCTTTTTAATATTTTTATGCGTCGATCGACAGACTGGGACTCGAACCCGGTATCTCCTGTTTACTAGGCAGTTACATTGAGCACTGCGCCACCTGGACACAATTTTTTTTTTGTCGCAAATGCGCCGACTAACTCCGCACGCAATAACTGTTTTGGGCTTTCCAAGCTACGGGAAGCAGGTTCGTACAGGAGGAAGAAAACAAAAGATCATTATGCTCCTCTGAAAATTCTTCGACGTTCACTTTTCGCAGGGAGAGTGCATTGTCAGCGTGGCTTTTCCATGCATAAACACTTGTGTTATAGCAAGGATATACATGTTATTTTGCTAAAATGTGACACCAAGTCTTTCCCAAAGAATGTTTCTGTTAAAGAGGCTCTCAGGGCTTTACATACTGTACATCGCCGATGAAACGGGAGTACAGCCACGTTACAGGAAGAAAATGGTGCAATGTGTTATCTGTACGTCGCTTGCAGCCGATCGATCGTTGAGGCAGCTCATTGCTGAGAAAGCTCTTGCACGGCAGTGACAGTGCAGTGGTGTTGTGTACTACTGAAAAATGAAGTTTCCAGCATCTCTAATTTATGGAACAAACGGAGGAACGAGCGAGGGAACGAGCTATCTGCACCAGAGAAACACTTGCAGCAAACACACGATCTGGCAACCTTAAAACTGGCTCGAGTTAAGCTCTTAGGTTAAGCTTAAGTTTAAATATACCCCACGTTTGTATCTGTATTTACGTAGAATAAACAGTCTTACGAAACGGGATGAATCCCCTTGAAACACCCCATATTATTTTCAGGCCTTTGGTTCCTCATTTCAGATCATTCAATTTTTATTCCCTTTATCATCTGCGTAATTTTGATGGTAAGTGTCTGAGGCACCCGGTACAAACACACACACACACACACACACACACACACACACACACACACACGCACTTGTCAACATAAGAATGTTTGCAGTCAAATTTTCCAACAATGCAACATACTGTATTAGACACAGAAACAGTTAAAATCAAAAATGGTTCAAATGGCTCTGAGCACTGTGGGATTTAACATCTGAGGTCATCTGTCCCCTATAACTTAGAACTACTTAAACTTAACTAACCTAAGGACATCACACACATCCATGCCCGAGGCAGGATTCGAACTTGCGACCGTGGCGGTCGCGCGGTTCTAGACTGAAGCGCCTAGAACCGCTCGGCCACACCGACCGGCACGAAAGCAGTCCAACTGCCAAAGCTTAGTTCAGTCACATTATCTGAAGACCATGTGACAATGGACTTGCTCTCATCCGGCAGCAAATATGTTAGCAAATAGCCCGAATATTTTAGTGGAAATTTATAGTGTAAATATTTGTAACAGCGACGTCATTTTACTCGTTTCACCGTAATTATTATATGATGTTACACAAAACAAAATGGTAAATGGTGAATTTAATGTATCGCCAGTTAAATCTGTGAGTTTTAACTAGACAGAATAATACACCATCTCTTTTCAGAGTACAACGTATCGAGAATCTTCCTTCCATTGTTGATGTAAATGCTATAGATATGATCTACACTGATGAATCGTTGATGTAAAATTGTCTTGATAGAGCATAAGAGACAGCTATACAAAGTCTTCTTTCAAATGAATGTGAAAATTCACTATTATAATATAGTCATCATCCAAGCCTGAACTTGTCCGAAAAATGTTTACATTCCTGACTAAAGTGCGAAAGAGGGGTTGATAGAAATGCATAATCTGACTTGAAACACAATAGTAAAGTATGCAGTTGGTCAAAATCGAAACAGAAAATACAAAAAATGGTTCAAATGGCTCTGAGCACTATGGGACTTAACTGCTGGGGTCACAGTCCCCTAGAACTTAAAACTACTTAAACCTAACTAACCTAAGGACATCACACACATCCAAGCCCGAGGCAGGATTCGAACCTGCGACCGTAGCAGTCGCGCGGTTCCGGACTGCGCGCCTAGAACCGCTAGACCACCGCGGCTGGCCAGAAAATACACTCCAAGGTTCAAATTGTGACGGATATGACGCGCAGAACACAGAGTCCATTTCTATGATCACACAAGACGAATATGTAGAATATGTATATACTACAAACAAATTCAACATCCTTGATTCTAAACCAAAATCAGTGGTTTTCTGACAAGAAACGAGCACGTCACTAAAAGAAAATACTTTTCTATCTTTTGGGGCTTTCAGGGAAGCAAAGGGAAAATTGTTACGATTGGACATATGACTGCCACTAAACTCAGAGAGTTTATGATCACAAGGAAAGCTAACAGATCGTGGTACACACACACACACACACACACACACACACACACACACACACACACACACGCGCGCGCGCGCACACACACACACACACACACACACACACACACACACACACACACACACACACACACACATTGGCTTTGAATTACGTAGAAAGATCGCAGATTTTAGAAGTAGATATAGGATAATGGATCGTTTGCAAGTCATGAACGAAATTATAGAATTCAGTTATTAATATGGAGTACCACTTCATCTGCCATTTATCTGTTTCGGGGAAGCTCCTCACTCAGTTTCAATAAAATCAGTAGCATTAGTCTGAAACGAATATTTTTTATTAACATTCTTGCAGTGGCCTGTATATGCAATCATTTGTTCTGTCTCTAATTTTGTTATGTAAAGTGTCTCTTATTTTTTAGCGTAACAAACATTAGAATTTTATTCCGTTTTGCCCAAGTGTAAAATACTAATTTCCTGTGCCGTATTATTGTACAAGTGGAGGTTACTGCTGTTCTAAATCCGAACATATTGAGAGATTATTGCGTGGATCTGAAATGAAATGTGTGTCAGATGGTAGTCTAAAATGTGAGAATTCCTGATAACATCCGTGAACTGTGTTAATTGTATGCTGACGTGTATCGAACTGTGATTCGTTCTTCAGGGGAGCCATTAGCAGCATGTAGGTGTTGCGAGTGTGGAATAAACAAACTTGGAACGGACATATACTGTTGACCGTATTAAATGTACTTTTTACTAATTAGACACGAAGCTCATATCCCACCATCTGTTCGTGACAAGATATTAGCATGTTGCAAACTGTAGAACGGTTGAATCCCAGAGCAAAACTATCAATATGAATTTAAACTGGCTCTTTACTGATGTAACGTTTTGGCTTTGCTCCATTACCATAATCGTCTATTTTAGTTTGGTGCAGCGCCGGTCGCAGATTTTATTGCAGCATCACAGAAGCTACGTCATCCCAACTTATATCTTATCTAACATCTCTCTCGTCTTTGCTATTCAACGATGATAAGAAATTACGGAGCAGCTGTAGAGAACTTTATACGTAAATGGTCATTTATGAGTATGACCATTATAACTACTGAGGTATAATCAGAATTAATGCTAGTACAATCATCAGTAGTTATCAATTTCGGGAAATAACTCATTTGTAATTTAAAGTAACTATAAAAAGAAATGTGTAAATAGAAAAACAAAGCTAAGACACTATACCACAGTGGCAAGACCGGGACAGTTATATTCATTTGACCGCTTAACGATGAACTACAGGCTGGATAGAATAGAGGTATTAGAAAGACATATTATTAGAAAAGTAATGGGTGCAATATAACCTACAGACTATTAAAATGAGAAGTACCGAGGAGATCTGCAAAACTACAGAAAAATGTCGTAAGTAGTGCCAAAGCGAAAATTAACCTTCTTTGAACATTTCTACCGAATGAAAGACAACAGGCTAATGAAAGGAATATTCAACTATTTCTGGATAAAGAAATCGGAAATAACATGGACTACGGAGACAGGAAATGAGCCAGAGAATCGAAGAATGAGCAGGAAAAGAAAGAAACGTTTTTGAGAATAAAATTCTGAATTTAGAAGGCTTTCAAGGTACGAGTAGAAGAATAAATTGGGAACAACATGGACAGAAGGAAGGAAAAGACAGCATGGAGAGAATATGAAGGAGTACTGGAAATATAGGAAACAACAGCAAAGAAAGAAGATGATTTGAACTTGCTACGTAATTCTTGTAGGTCAATATGAAAATAAGAAAATTATCAGTCGTAGAATGTTATGCAAACAATCAACTATTGCGGCAAATGAAGTTTGCGATTGACAACTTGGCATCAGCATTCGACAAAACACTGAATAACACTTCTGTCTCACTTATTATTTAATACAGATACAGAACAGAAAACGGTTAATGTTTATCAAGTAGATTTGAAGTGCCTGGTATTCAGCGTCAGACAGAATTATTTGCGCAATCATCTGCTAACATGAGTTAGTGTCACAATTCACAATATCGCTTACATTATTAACCCATATTTGTGTATCACTTTCTTACTTTCTTCAGGGCTACAGCAAGGCACTTTGCTTGGAAATATCATTGTATAGTATGACAGAGAGAATATGTGTTGTGTGAGTGCAAGTTACGTTTAGCTTTGAGAGGAAGGATGTGAGACCAGCTTTTTGGTGGAAAAATTGTCTAGTTGCTGACAACGGGGTTACTGGCAGTCACGGTTCATCTGATCTAAGAACAGGCTAGTAGGATCAAGCTTCACTTTAACTGTCATAAAATACCAGCAACTATAATCACAGATGCATGATCGAAATATCAGTGTCTCAAGCCGAAGAGAAACAAGGCATTGATGCAGTCCAGGACCGTATCCTTAAAAATGTGTATATCAAGTCTACAGCTTCCTTTATACATCGTGGTACTGAGGATGTCATGTCCGGAAGATAATCAGGTAAGGAGATTCCATATCACCGAAATTATTCTCACCAGTCATAAAAATATTTACAAATCCTAGCACTACAAAACGGAGAAAAATATATATTAACCCTAGCATTACCAACGGGGGGGCCTCGTAGGCCCACTGACTCAGTTTTTCTATGTTGTATCCACACCCTTTGATATATGAACTTGAAAGCAAAGGTAATTGTTCGTTATTGAATGTACTATTGAGTCATTACAGATTTTCGGAATAAAAATGTAATTAAAATTCATTTACTTGATTTAATTCTCTGTGGGCCTTAGAATCCCACCCGTTGGTAATAGCAAGGAAAGATTTACGAGGTTGAGTCTCTCGTTTCAAATTCTTACCATGAAACGAATTTTGGCATTGTTGCCTTCAGACATATTATTATGAAGCGGACCATTGTTATTTTCAGTGTTTCTGCTGCTGTTGAACCAGCAACATGAGTAGACATCGTTTACGTGATAGTTCCATTGAAAGAGTGCTAGAAGAAGTTTTGAACGAATCAGATTTAGAGGAAAGTGAAGTGGATGATGATGTGGAAGAAATTAGAACTGATTCATCGTCTGAGAATGAAGATGAGGTTGAAGCCAATCCACCAGATGATAATGATACGGAATGTGATAAATTCATTGCAAAAAGTGGACGAGAGTATATTACGAAGCCATCTCGACAATATCGGCGTTCTGTACAAAATATAGTGCGAGAAAGAATGGGGCTAGGACAACAAGGAAGAATTGCGTCTCCGAAAGAGGCTATAGAGCTCTTTTTTACACCTCACGTTATGAATCTAATAAAACTACACTCAAATGAAGAGGCTTCTCGACTAGATATTCAGCACACAGATGAAGATGAGTTATTTTGTTATATAGGACTCTTGCTAATCATGGGTTCAAATCATGACAATAAGATACCTGTCCAAGATTTATGGTCTTTGCTTCAGGGCCGACAAGTGTACTATGGATCAATGAGTCGGACCCGATTTTTCGAATTGACTAAAATATTGAGGTTTGATGATAAGAACACAAGAGAAATTCGTCGCCAGACTGACAAGTTTGCTCCAATGAGGGAAATTTTTGAAAGCTTCAATTCTTCACTTCCATTGTATTTCATTCCTGGTCTACATACAACAGTGGATGAGATGTTGTCTTTGTTCCGTAGTCGCTGTCCATTCAAGGTGTTTCTAAAAGAAAAACCTGGAAAATACGGCATTCTAATTCGAATGCTGTCTGATTCTGAGACTAGATATGTGATCAGCATGGACATCTATACAGGCAAGTCAGGAAATACACAGCATTCAAATGGACCGATGGAAATTGTAAAGAGACTAATAAAACCTATTGAAAAATCAGGCCGTAATGTTACCACAGATCGGTACTATACTTCAGTGGAGCTTGCTGAGACTCTATGGAATGATTTTCACCTCACACTTGTTGGCACCCTACAGTCTAACAGACGACACATACCTGAAGAGCTGAAGACTACAACTGGCCGCAGTTTACACTCTTCCATCTTTGCTTATACTGACCCTCAGACACAGAGGCCACCTGTTACTCTTGCATCAACGCTAGTCCGCGAGAAGCCAAAACGACTGCTGTTGATGCTTTCAACTTATCACTCAGAAGGGGTGTTGAATGAAGACGCAAAAAAGACTAACATAAATCTTTTTTATAACTCTACAAAGGGAGGCGTGGACACCATAGACCAGATGGCAAGACACTACAGCACAAAGAGAGGAACAAGAAGATGGCCTTTGTCCCTCTTCTACACACTCATTGACATAGCAGCAATAAATGCATATTCACTCTTCCTCCTCAACTTTCCGAATTGGAAAAAGAATTTGCTAAACCGCAGAAGAGTTTTTATCACTAACTTAGGTCACGAACTAATAAGATCTCAAGTAGATAAACGGGCACAAAATTTGTATGGACTTCAGAAGCCAGTAATAATGGCAATGGAAAGCATCACACAACGGAAGCTCAGCTGCTCTGTAGAACCATCATCCTCAACAGCAGAACCAGGAACACGTGGACGTGCCACCTATGCTGCCAAGAAGCTGCATCTAAAAAGATCAAGTACAACAAGCTGGGAAAGTCAACTGTTACCTGCTCTCAGTGCCACAAACACGTCTGTGGGAAACACTGCAGGAAGACAGTGTTGTGTGAAAAATGCGTTGCAGAATGAGACAGTAAATTTTGTTTGCTTCATGTAGTGTATCGAATTAAAAAAGTCGTTTTTATAAGAAAACACTATTTTGAAACATTATTCCAAAAAATATATAAACTGAATCTCGTGATTTGTTCATTTTATTCTTATTATAATAACATCTTTTATTATCCAGTATACAAAAACAATGTCTAAGCATTTTGAATTGTTATTAGAGGTATCAGAAGTAAATAAACTTGATTTATGATAAAATAAATTGTGGTATTCTTTATGGGCCTTTGAGCCCCCCCCCCCCCCCCCGTTGGTATTACATGTAACAAAAAATACGTTGGTAATGCTAGGGTTAATGCCAAATGTCTGAACGCCCTTCGTTTTACAGATGGTGTACTGTTTGGCTCTAAAGCAGTTGAACTTCGCAACAAATGGAAGAATATAACGACTGTAAGAAATTAGACTTGAAATTCATCTATAATAGCATTGCTTTATCCATTATGGCTGGAGAACATCGCAACTGTTTTTGTAAATAACACTGGGGTTGACTCGGAACGTTAGCTGTGAGTGGTGTCAGTTTATACTGTTGGTAATGAAACATAGTCATTTACTACGAAGATCGTTCAAAATCCGAGCAATTTTCAGATAGCTATGGAAAGATTCATTGGCTGAATGATAATATTCTGCCACATTTTCTGTAGTAGAATGGGTTAAATCACCTCTTTATTTTGCATTTATGACTGTCCATTTTCACCTGTTATACAATTTTAAAATGTTTGTATAGTATACCACATTAACATGTATGTATATGCTTAGGTTAGGTCCAAGTAAGCAGTGGGATCAACAATGGTAAAAAAAAAAAACGTAGGGCGTTGGCTATAATATGCATTTAAACTCACAGTTAAACTCACAAGACCAAGCGTATCTAGAACAGCAGTGATGTCTCACAACACTTTGAAGTACAAGAACGTATGTGACTTAACGAGTGCTTGGACTCTAACCCAAAATTTAATGGGTGACAGTACACGAAAATTTGAAAGTGGTTTAAGAGCAGAAGTTTCGCAGTAATGAGAACGAGGTAATGGCGTATTTTAGCCTATTCAGCTGCGCTCAGTATGACCGAATGACATTATTAAGAAAATGTGTATCCTGTTGCAACTAAAATACAGAGGTTTTCAGAAAGATTGATGCTACATATATGAATACACGAAATCGTTGTGAATGTTGACGTACGAATCGAAACTAAAAGTTAACTTTGGCCTCAGTTGTAAGTTGCTGGTTCACGTGCTAGCTTGTAAAAATCTCCCTGATGCCGTTAGTTCGCTCGCTAGGAATAGCATACTAGGATATTTTGATGATCTAGATCTTTTCAAAATTACAAGGAAATACAGCAAATTTCATTTTCCAACAGGATGGAGAATCACGTCACTGGCACTAGGATGCAAGAGCATTTCTCAATAATGAGTTGCCTCAATGGTGTGTAGTCCGTACAGGACGTACAAAGTATAGTTGCAACGTGACCTCCAAGGCCACATCGTCTCACGCTGTGCGATCGTTTTGTGAGGTTTGTGAAAGCTCTGTCAGTGTGTCTCCCTTTCCAACAACTTTATGTGAACTGCAGCACCGCATAACATCAGTGGATGCAGTAGGCTGTAGATATACCCAAAAAAGTATGGGATGGGCTTAACGTCGTAAGAACGTCTTTCGTATGTCTGGTGGAAGTGGCAAGGAAAATTTGTGAAATTCAAATGAAAACTTTGATTCTAAATGCCGATGTAAAAATTACACTGAGGATGTGTGTGCTTGTGAAAGCCTTACCACTGAAAAATCGTATGGCTTTTCTAGAAAAAAAATTAGAAAAGAAAAATTCTAATTCCCCTGAATTTCTATCTTCATTAATGTGGGAGATATAGTATTGTCAGATGGGATGAATTTTATTGTAACACACAGTATTAGAAAGGTAATTTGGGAATTAGTATGAGACGCATGAAAACAATGAACGGGACTGGTAAGAGTGAAGTAATTATGACAGTACTGCAGACCGAATGGAGGTGGGATAGACATGGGTGTTCGACGATACGAGAAACTTCTTTGCTGGATTCGAAGAGACAAGGAAATACCTAGATGTAAGTAAAGCTAGTGGATGACATCAGTATGTGTGTGTGTGTGTGTGTGTGTGTGTGTGTGTGTGTGTGTGTGTGTATTTGAACGCACACAAGTGAGTGTGTGTGCGCACTCGAATGCGCAGTGCTTGTCTAGCTGTGCCTGGGTGTGTGTGAGTTGCGTTTAGTGGTGCTTCTTGTGACGGCTGGAAACGAAATCTGGGCGTAGGGAGCACGCGACTGGAGTGCTGATAGAAGGGTCGTAAGGGAGTCTGGGGTCTGAAGCTGCAGCGGGCAGACTGGCCCTACGGCGCCTTCAGCGCCCCTGGCGACCGTGACAGGAATGCGCAATCTCTGCTGACCGGGGAAAGGAGTCGCCGCTAGAAGGACTTGTTCCGCATGCAAACGGTCCCGCCGCGTGCTCCCCGGGCATTACCCGCAAATTGAAAGAACTCGTTCAATTTACACGGCGAATTCCGCTGTCTGCAGCGCGCGACAATAGGGTTCGCGCTGCGGGGCTTTTAAGGAAATGCGCTACTCTGGGAAAACGTTTAATGAAGGTTTGTGGTTTGTTCCGCAGGTTTAGTGGCTTGGAAATACAGATGTCGGACACGCGATATTTCAACACCGCTGTAGCAAAACGCGGAAGCAACTTATGGACCAAAAAGAGCTTACTAGAGAGGTCAGATACCAAATTGAGGAGGATGATTTTTCCCATGTTTCACCACAGAAAATCTATACATAAGTTGTTGACTATATCTGCCTAGTCCAAGGACGTTCAATGACAATATGTCTTTTACTGCAGAAGCGGTAGAGTTATTTATTTCAGGAGTGTAGTATAAAATGCAGTATTATTGCATATATTACACAGATCAACGAAAAAATTCTTATATACACTCCTGGAAATGGAAAAAAGAACACATTGACACCGGTGTGTCAGACCCACCATACTTGCTCCGGACACTGCGAGAGGGCTGTACAAGCAATGATCACACGCACGGCACAGCGAACACACCAAGAACCGCGGTGTTGGCCGTCGAATGGCGCTAGCTGCGCAGCATTTGTGCACCGCCGCCGTCAGTGTCAGCCAGTTTGCCGTGGCATACGGAGCTCCATCGCAGTCTTCAACTCTGGTAGCATGCCGCGACAGCGTGGACGTGAACCGTATGTGCAGTTGACGGACTTTGAGCGAGGGCGTATAGTGGGCATGCGGGAGGCCGGGTGGACGTACCGCCAAATTGCTCAACACGTGGGGCGTGAGGTCTCCACAGTACATCGATGTTGTCGCCAGTGGTCGGCGGAAGGTGCACGTGCCCGTCGACCTGGGACCGGACCGCAGCGACGCACGGATGCACGCCAAGACCGTAGGATCCTACGCAGTGCCGTAGGGGACCGCACCGCCACTTCCCAGCAAATTAGGGACACTGTTGCTCCTGGGGTATCGGTGAGGACCATTCGCAACCGTCTCCATGAAGCTGGGCTACGGTCCCGCACACCGTTAGGCCGTCTTGCGCTCACGCCCCAACATCGTGCAGCCCGCCTCCAGTGGTGTCGCGACAGGCGTGAATGGAGGGACGAATGGAGACGTGTCGTCTTCAGCGATGAGAGTCGCTTCTGCCTTGGTGCCAATGATGGTCGTATGCGTGTTTGGCGCCGTGCAGGTGAGCGCCACAATCAGGACTGCATACGACCGAGGCACACAGGGCCAACACCCGGCATCATGGTGTGGGGAGCGATCTCCTACACTGGCCGTACACCACTGGTGATCGTCGAGGGGACACTGAATAGTGCACGGTACATCCAAACCGTCATCGAACCCATCGTTCTACCATTCCTAGACCGGCAAGGGAACTTGCTGTTCCAACAGGACAATGCACGTCCGCATGTATCCCGTGCCACCCAACGTGCTCTAGAAGGTGTAAGTCAACTACCCTGGCCAGCAAGATCTCCGGATCTGTCCCCCATTGAGCATGTTTGGGACTGGGTGAAGCGTCGTCTCACGCGGTCTGCACGTCCAGCACGAACGCTGGTCCAACTGAGGCGCCAGGTGGAAATGGCATGGCAAGCCGTTCCACAGGACTACATCCAGCATCTCTACGATCGTCTCCATGGGGGAATAGCAGCCTGCATTGCTGCGAAAGGTGGATATACACTGTACTAGTGCCGACATTGTGCATGCTCTGTTGCCTGTGTCTATGTGCCTGTGGTTCTGTCAGTGTGATCATGTGATGTATCTGACCCCAGGAATGTGTCACTAAAGTTTCCCCTTCCTGGGACAATGAATTCACGGTGTTCTTATTTCAATTTCCAGGAGTGTATATGAAGATGGTTCCTGTTCTTTCGGACAGTCCGAAAGAACAGATTATATATATAATGATGCACAAACAGCAAAAACAGTGCCCGAACTCTTACGGGAATTGGCAGTAAAGCCGCGAGTAATGAGTATGATGGACAGGGGCACTATGAATATAGTGCGGGACAATAAGTTGCGAATGTGAGTTTCACGGGAGGCGTGCCAGAGATAAGTCCCTGCAGTATCACTATCGTCTGTGTCCTCGGTGGCTCAGATGGATGCCGGCACGGTAACTCAGCATGTTCGGTCAGAAGGTTAGCTGCCCTTTGTAATAAAGAGAACTGAGGTAATGGATCAACAACGAACAGAAACAGGTGTCTCGCGACGTCCACCACGAGCAGATGCAACGAACGAAAACGAACAAAATGAGAATATAAAATGAAAAGATGGATAGAGCGTCTGCCACGTAAGCAGGAGATCCCGGGTTCGAGTCCCGGTTGGGGCACACATTTTCAACTGATCCTGTTGACTTATATCGACGCCTGTATGCAGCTAAGGGTATTCATTAAAAAAAATGTTCAAATGTGTGTGAAATCTTATGGGACTTAACTGCTAAGGTCATCAGTCCCTAAGCTTACACACTACTTAACCTAAATTATCCGAAGGACAAACACACACACCCATACCCAGGGGGGAATCGAACCTCCGTCGGTACCAGCCGCACAGTCCATCACTGCAGCGCCCCAGACCGCTCGGCTAATCCCGCGCGGCGGTATTTATTTCATTGAAAAAATTGTTGTGTAGTTTGAATGTTGCCTACTTCAGTTTTTCAACTGTTTTGATTTCAGTAAGTCATGTGCTGCACTTCGTAGATACTTTTCAAAACCGTTTGTAAAGTGTATCGATGTGTTCAGAGCACAAACTGAATTATCTCTCTCTCTCTCTCTCTCCCTCTATCTCTCTATCTATCTATCTCTGAAGTATTGTGTGGCGGAAGAACGGTTACATTTGCTCACTTCCACGTCCTTTTAGGCAATAATAGCACTGACGGTTAAGAGGCCACGCTTAACGATAACTTAGAGAGGACACAGATCGACATCAGTACTCTGCAAGCCACCTGACTCCTGTTGGAGTAGGGTACTTCTCGTAACAGTCCGTTTCGTGCTCGACTCGCGAATGGCGCGTCGGAAGAATGATTGCCGGCAAGCTTCTGTCTTAGCGGTTATTATTAAAATTTTGTTGTTGTTGTCATTTCGCAAAATGTATATGGGAGGAAGTAATCTGTAGTCCGATTCTCCCCGGAAAGTGCTCGCTCTCGAAATTTCAATAGTAAACCTCTTCATGATGCACAACATCTCCCTTGCACCGTACCAGTCGAGATTTTTGACCATCGTAGTAACGCTCTCACACTGGCTAAGCAATCCCGTGACGAATCGCGCCTTTTTTACTTGGATCTCCTCTCTCTCTTTTATCAGTTCTAGCTCGTAAGGGTCCAACATTGACGACCAATACTGAAGAATCGGTGGAACAAGCGCCTTGTAAGCCATTTATTTCGTGGATGAATTCCTATTAACCTCAGTGTGGCATCTGCTTTTTCCAGTATTTCTTTGTGTGGTCATTCTACTTAAGGTTACTCCTTAATTTTTACGGCAGATACTGTTTACAGCACTTTCTCATCAGCAGTGTAGTTGTACAGCAGTGGATTTCTTTTCCTATGTAAGCGTAATATGTTACATTTATTTACGGTCAGGGTCAACTGCCAGAGCCCGCACCATTTATCAGTCCTCTATAAGTCGTTCTGCAATCGAAACTCTCTCTCCTGTCGTTGCTACTTTCTTGCAGATAACAGCATCACATACGAACAGTCTTAAAGAGATTCCGCCGCTTTCTACTAAATCATTTATGTACATTGTAAACGGTAATGGTACCGTCACACTTCGTCGGGGTACTCCGGATATCACCTTTACAAATTTAGATTTTAGTACCATAAGAGCAATATGTTGAGTTCTATCTGCAAGGAAATCTTAAATGCAGTCGCAAATCGGTAAGCTCTTACTTCTTCCACTAAATGGCAGCCTCGGATGTTCTAGGTTCACGGCATCAACCTGAGCGCCGTTGTCTAAAGCGTTATGGATCTCAGAGGAACAAAGAGCGCTGAGTTTCGCAGAATGTTTGCGGAATCCATGATGATTCTTTAAGAGGAAATCTTTAAACGCTTCTCTCATTGCTCTCCTTATGTTCATTTCCGCTTCGTTCAGGGTTTGTTTGTCAGCTACGTTTTGACTTCTCTTGAATCTGTGATGATGCTCTTTTTGGTAATGTAGCAATTTTCTAACATGGCTGTTAAATATCAAATAATCCCTAATTACTTTACTCAGAACATAGCTGTCTATAGCATACTGAAAGATTCTCTTGAATTTTTCCATTTATGCTCCACATTTTCGTCACCAGCTCTGAATATTTGTTACAAACTATTCAAATAGTCTGCAATTTGTATCCTGACGTTCCTTTTCTGCAGACATATTTTCTTACCTTTCTTAACAATCCTTGTAATACCCGTAGCCATACTTGCTATCACAGCCTTATGATCACTGATACCTTCCTCTACGTTAAATAATTCTACAAGTTCAGTTCTCTTTGTTTCTAGGAAGTTTTACGACGTTACCTTAACGACTTGATTATCTAATTATCTGTGAGAAGTAATTTTCGGGCATTCAGAATAATGTCATAACGAATCCCTGTCTCTGTTACCGGTTTTGATGGCATTACCCTCCCAATCTAATGAGTGGCAAGTTCAAGTCACTTCCTATTACAACAGCATGATCATAAAGGTCGTTGACATCGGCAACGGCATGATAAGGCAAGTTACTAATGATACGTGAAGGTTTGCTACTTACGACCGGAGCTCAGATGTGGCGCAGCATGTTCCCAGTTGTTTAGGAGCTCGTTTCATATTCGAAGTGATTATTCGTAGCAAGGTCTCGCAGTCATGTTATCTGTATGGTGTTTGTACCCCATGTCTTATTTTTCACTAATTTTGCGTATTAAATTTGCGATTAATTGCAAAGGTAAGATGAAATTAAGTCGTGGTACTACGAACTTAAGACAGCTTTTGGTGAGCTTTAAACTTGTTACAAGATCGTGTTCTTGTGATTCAATCCGAAACACTTCGCAGTAAATTTCGTCACCCTCCTTGTCACTGTAAGTCATTATATGTTTTTCTGAGACTTTTGGATTGGTGTAATCGTCGACTTCCTTTGCATCTTTATCTTGAACGCTAAGTAACTTGTGTCCTCTCTTCATTTGATTTGTAGTCAACATATCACTTAGTAGGTTTTGCTGTTTCTCATTTTCATTTTTGTAAGTCATTCATTGAGGATTGTGATTATTTATGGTGTGTTCTTGAGACTGCGTCGCCCTTCCCCCTGCGTTTCCCAAGAAATAAAGTAAAATAATCCTTACAACTTAAACCACACAGGTAAAATTAATTACCAACTACTCAACATTGTAAAGACAACTTAAGTAAACAGTTAAAAAATAGAATGACAAATCATTCAAATCAAGAGATGACACGACGACAATCCAGAGGTCATAAGCTTAACAAATTACACTCTTTATTACAAGCTTATAATGCACTTAATAATCAGTCCACATTCACATGCATGTAAGAATTAAATTTCAAATTCGGATATTTCTTTTCTTACAAACTGGGGCAACATACCCCAGCGCCAAGATGACCCCAACAGTGGCCCCCTCAGGCAAATAACATTGAAAACACTAACCAGCTGGATATCTAAAACAGAATAAGCACAACTTTAACAGCCCTCACAATCATAAAACACTTATACGAAATCCAGGCCACGCGCAAGGTAACTTTAAAACCTTTCAAAAAGGGAAAGACACTTCAAAACCTTATTACACCTTAAATAACACCAGCAAGACAACTGGAGGATCAATTAAATCAAATGGTCGTGCAACAGAAATCAAATTTACGTAGTACCACAAACTGCAGATTAGATTTCTTCTTCTTTCTTCTTTTAGTGTTCCACACTGACGTTAGTTTGCAGTAGATCGCCATTCCTCTCTTCTATCTGTCTTCCTCTTCATTTCCACATACGTGTTACATCCAACATTATTCATGATCTGTTGCATGTATAATATCCTTTATCGACCCCGCCGATTCCTTCCCTCAGTAGCTTCTTCTGCTATTGTTCCAATGATGCTATTGTGTCTTAGGATGTGCCCTACAAGTTTGTCTCTTCTTGTTTGGATGTGCCTCCACAGAGATATGGTTTCCTGCACTCTTGTTACTTTGTCTTGTTGTTCTTCATTATCCTTCCATATCATTACGTCTCCAGGGCCTCTAGCCGTCTTCTCTCTTCTCTTCCCATTGTCCAAGCTTCAAATTCGTATACGGCCACACTCCAAACGAAAGATTTCACGATACGTTCCCTTATTTTCAGACTGATATTCTTGCTGATGATTAAGTTCCTCCTCAGCTTAAATGCCTGTTGTAGCCTTTTCACAATTTCTTTCCGGCTTCTACCATCCCTTGTGATTTTGCTTCCCAGATAGGTAAATTCCTCTATCACTTCCAGCTTCTCTCTTCCAATTCTCATTCTAAGAGGTTCATATTCTGCTTGTTTATGGCACACCATTACTTAAGTCTTTTTCTTGTTTATTCTCATTCCATACTGATTGCATAGAATCCTTTCCATTGTTCTGAGGACTTCCTCTAGATCATCTTTTGTCTCCACGACTATAGAAGTATCATTTGCATAACGTAGCATGCCTATCTTCTGCCCATTAATTTTGATCCCAACCTCAGTAGTTTCTCGAACTTGGTCTATCGTTTCCTGGATGTAAGCATTGAATATAAAAGGAGAGTGATCACATTCTTGTCTTACCCCATTTCTGATATTTGCTTCTTGTTCCTGCTGACAGTTCCTAATCACTGCCACCTCATTCTTAAGGAAACTGAGTATCACACGGATGTCTTTGTACTTCATTCCACTTTTCCTCAACACTCTGACCATCTCTTGCCCGATAACGATATCAAATACCTTTTCCAGGTCTACAAAGCCAATATAAGTTGGTTCATTTTTCTGTAATTGCTTGCTTTTCTATGAGTCGCACTGTCAGAATCGCTTCTATTGTTCCCTACACCCTTCTGAAACCAAACTGATCTTCACTCAGCATATCTTCCACTTTAATTTCAATTCTTTTCAGAATTATTTTTATAAGAATTTTTTACGCATGTGATACGAGGCTTAAAGTTCGTTACTGTTCACATTTTATAGTTGCTGCCTTCTTTGGTATAGGAACAATGATGCATTTCTGTAAGTCTTGAGTATCCCGACTACGCCGCTTTCTTCGTGTAGATCTCAACTGGAAATGGGAAATATGTTGAGAGCAAGTTTCTTAGGGAACTCCTGTAGTGTTTTCCAACCATTTCGGAGTTGAGTCGTAGCACACAGTTATTATTTATTACAAGGTGTTGTAAATGAATGAAATAAATCAAAACATATGCCTTTTTCTGAAGGAAATGCACGCATAATTGCCCGCTTTGAAGTATAGTTATTCTGTGATTATTAAGAAAAAAAATGTGGAAGTAGGTAGTTGCTGAGTGCTGACAAAACCCTGCACCAAGGGCTTCCCTTCTAGCCGTGCACACTTCATAAATGAGAGACGAGTGGTCTCCGACGTGTTCTTCCGAAAGTCTGATGGAACTTTATTTTCCACAATACGTGTAAAAATTCACGCATGAGTCATCGCTTTTACCAGCCATTCTAACAAAGGCTAACAACGAAAAGAATATTAAATTAAAGTGGCCTATTCTTGTAGTTTTTAGTGTGCTGAATCTTAATGCGACGATGAGTAAATTTAACACCCCCCCCATTTCTTACATTACCCATCAATATTTAAGACAAATAAATAAATGAAAAGTAAACATTTTAGTGATTTTAATTATGTGTATTAATATATTAATTTAACTGATTAAATTTTGGTATGATCGATTGCTGATTAATTTCCTGTGATTATTCAAGATGAAGTAGTCTTAAAAGGAAGTAAGTCGTGGATTTGATAGAACTCTGATTATCAACTGTAGCAGCATTAATTTTATTTCTTCGCTTGCATAGGGAGTCCCTTGAATAGGCATCACACGTATGAGATGGTGGACTATTCAAACCATGGAACGTTTCAGCCTCATTTCCACAGACAAAGATGTAGATGAATACGATCGTGTTGCTAATCGTTTTAATTTATTATTTGCAAAGTGAACTGTAATATTACATATCTAACATTACTTTGAGGTAATTTTGATGTGTACCAGATGAACGCAATGGACAAAAAGAATTTAAAGCGCTCTATTATTTCAAAGAAGACTTTGATTTCAGCTACGTAAAACTCAGATGAAAATTATGTGATGTGTTTTATTTTCACACACTCACTAAAGGATATTTGTTTAATACTCGTATATCGAGTGATTGTCGTAGGATCGTCCTTTTTACAGTAGTGTAAAAACTAAAGGGCAATAATTATCAATAGAAAGAAATAATTAAAAATTTATTGACGAAATGTTTGAAAATATCTTGTTAGAAGATAGAAATATAGAAGTTCGAAATCCAAGCATACTATCGATTTACACATTCTGTTAGAAGATAGAAATGTCGAATTTCGAAATCCATGCATACTATCGATTTACACATTCTTAGCGAGCGAAAAATTATTTATTGGTAACATCTGCCGAACATCAGTTACCAAAAGCATACTATTAATATTTACAACCTATTGGATGTGTTTCATATTTGCATTTCAGAAAGATAGTTCTGTCGTTATTTAAACGTGACACTGGAAGAATTGCGTATACAATTTTTTTTTACCATTCGATCAATTTCTGTTTTGTGCATTGAAACAGTTGATTACGCATGGCAAAGAGTCTTCGTAAGTAGAATGCAATGACCATGAATTAATTATTTCTCCATTATTGTAGGGTACGATACTTCCTAAATTGAAATTTAGTACACAAAAGCCAATCCAGTTTATTATCACCATCTATCCAAAATGTTAATTAGTTCCACTCCGAGAGCTGTAATCCTAAAAGTTCCTTGACGGAACGTTTCTCCTGCCCACCCTTCCCCACCAGGTGCTCGAGAGCAAGTTTTCCGGCCTGCCCGGATTATCAGACTGCATCCATCACCAGCCGCACTGGCTGTCCCTGCCTCGCACCATCTCCCATCCTCAGAACTGCTGGAGGCCAGTGGCTAATGGCGTAACTTTGCATGAACTCTAAATTCGAGGAACAAAAGCAATTTTCACTCTGCTTCCACAGATTCTCCTAACTTACCTCTCACGGAGCCTTTGCACGTACATCAAAAGAGTTAATCAGCTACAGCTGGTTCAGTTAGTCTTAAAACAACGTAACTGTCTAGTTAGAAATAATTAAATGCAGTGTTAGTAATTACAAATATAGACTTAAACACGCTGAATAAAATAAATCTGGCCTGGTAAATAATTCACGCACCCTTAGAGATGCAACCCAGCTTACGTCATCCGCCTTCAGAGCAGATGATGGAGGTTGGGATTCTTATCTTAAATTGCATGAACTATTTACAAGGCCAGTTTTATTTTGCTCAGTCTGTATATATAGAGTGTATGAGTGTAAAAGCTTCATATACACAGCCTCAGAAATTGCTATCACTTCCAATAGTCTAATCGAAAGATCCGTTAGTTCGTAAGGCATTTGTTTACTTTGGTACAGAAATAAATGGATTTTTTTTGTCGAATATCTTGTACAGTCTATTAAAACTATTTCTGTTTCGACAGTTGCACAGCTTCATTAAATATAGAGCTGGTAATTTTATTTTGAGCGGCAGGTTAGTACCGTTTCGTCCTTCCAGTATTCTACTGTATCTGTTTTCTCTCTAACGCAATATCCATCTGCAATCCCAGTCAGTGAAACTGTAATGAAATTACAGGATGTTGAACGAAAGTCACAATTTTCTTGCCTGAAAAAGTCCGCTTAATACACTTCGGAACAAAAAGTTAGTAAAGTCTTTCAAATTCACTCAAGATTTGTTGTTGCAACAGTACATAAGGAGTACATGAAATGACTACATTTACAGGTCAACAGCACAACCGCTTCTGATGTACCAGGTATCGACACGTGCTGAGACACCCAACTAGCACTGGTGTAGCCTCCAGGGGCAGTAATGCAGGCGTTGATTCCAGCATCCAGTCGATCGTACAGATGGCGAATAGTGTCCTGGGATACGTTATGCCACGCCTGCTGACCTGTTAACGCTGTTCTGTGATAATTATTGAATGAGGCGTCACTTATCGTTGTATGATATTGCACACGTGCTCGACTGGAAACAATAAAAAAATGTTCAAATGTGTTTGAAATCTTATGGGACTTAACTGCTAAGGCCATCAGTCCCTAAGCTTACACACTACTTAACCTAAATTATCGTAAGGACAAACACATACACCCATGCCCGAGGGAGGACTCGAACCTCCGTCGGGACCAGCCGCACAGTCCATGACTGCAGCGCCTAAGACCGCTCGGCAAATCCCGCGCGGCTTGGAAATAATACCATAGAGTGAGCTGGCCAGGGAAGTTGCTGCACACCTTTTAGAGCAGTTGTATTACACAACCAGTGTGGGGACGAACATTATCCTGTTGGAACTACACACAATCTTCCTGCTGCACGAACGGAAAAAGGTGGGGTCTAAAAACATTCTGCACCTGATGAACGCTGGTTATGATTCTATTCAGAAACAGCAAAGGAGAACGATGGTTGTGTCTTATCGCATCCCAAGCCGTAAGACCTCGGGTGGGGACATATCTACGACGAATGCACTCTACAAGACAACGCTCAACTGGTCTATGTCATAAGTGCAACCGACCATCACTTGCGTGCACGCAGAATTTGCCTTCTGAGGGCACCAGTTGAGCCGTGCACGTCGATACTATGGCGTGAGTGGAAGATGGGCTAGTGGTGTGCGTGCCCGTAATCCCACTGCTAATAACCGACTAGCAACAAACTGTTCGTGTTGACACCTCTGGGCTCACAAGCGTTCTTATCAATGTTGTTGTAGTTGTATGATCTGCCACTGCTGCCCTCACTATACGACGACCCTTGCGGTCATCTGCGCTGCGTGGACGTCCAGAACTTTGTCTATGCATGTGACAATGATCACGCGACCACAGATACCAGCATCGTTGCACAACTGACCCAGCACGCCAGAATTGTGTGGAAATTCTCTGAAAGGACGATCCGGCCACTCAGAAGGCCACAATTTGACCCCTTGCAACACCACTCAGTTGGCTATAGGAGGGAGCAAGAGTGCGTAACTGAGACGTGGCTACCTGCTTGTTTGACACGTTTGCACCACAGTGAGCCTTATGGTTATACGCATTCCCTATTAAACAGTAGACACAGATGGCGCTCTGATAGCTATGTCACAATGTTATCTGTTGCCAGAATACGTTGAAACCATTATCAGTACATCAACTATACTCCAGGTGGCATATGTCGCTATCGGGTGACAATGTACTACTACTACTATTATTACTATTATTATTATTATTATTATTTTGTCTTTTCTCTAGACGTTATGTCTGGTCGAAAATGGAAAGTGAAGCGGACCTTGATCAAGCGTGACTTCCTTTTAACTGTACGGTATATGTTACATTGCATTTAGGAACTTTCAGGTAATTGAACATGTATCAATAATTACAGATTTCTGTAGTTGTATATATAAGTTTGGGTGTAGGCGTATTGCGTTGATGTACTGGTGGATATTGTGTGGTATTATTCCTGTGGTTGATAGTATAATTGGTATAATGTGAACTTTATCCTGATGCCACATGTCCTTGACTTCCTCGGCCAAGTGGATGTATTTTTCAATTTTTTCTCCTGTTTTCTTCTGTATATTTGTTGTATTGGGTATGGATATTTCGATTAGTTGTGTTAATTTCTTCTTTTTATTGGTGAGTATGATGTCAGGTTTGTTATGTGGTGTTGTTTTATCTGTTATAATGGCTCTGTTCTAGTATAGCTTGTGTTCATCATTCTCCAGTACATTTTGTGGTGCATACTTGTATGTGGGAACGTGTTGTTTTATAAGTTTATGTTGTAAGGCAAGCTGTTGATGTATTATTTTTGCTACATTGTCATGTCGTCTGGGGTATTCTGTATTTGCTAGTATTGTACATCCGCTTGTGATGTGATCTCCTGTTTCTATTTGTTGTTTGCAAAGTCTGCATTTATTTGTTGTGGTATTGGGATCTTTAATAATATGCTTGCTGTAATATCTGGTGTTTATTGTTTGATCCTGTATTGCAATCATGAATCCTTCTGTCTCACTGTATGTATTGCCTTTTCTTAGCCATGTGTTGGATGCGTCTTGATCGATGTGTGGCTGTGCTAGATGATACGGGTGCTTGCCATGTAGTGTTTTCTTTTTCCAATTTACTTTCTTCGTATCTGTTGATGTTATGTGATCTAAAGGGTTGTAGAAGTGGTTATGAAATTGCAGTGTTGTAGCCGATGTATTTATATGAGTGATTGCTTTGTGTATTTTGCTAGTTTCTGCTCGTTCTAGAAAGAATTCTCTTAAATTGTCTACCTGTCCATAATGTAGGTTTTTTATGTCGATGAATCCCCTTCCTCCTTCCTTTCTGCTTAATGTGAATCTTTCTGTTGCTGAATGTATGTGATGTATTCTATATTTGTGGCATTGTGAACGTGTAAGTGTATTGAGTGCTTCTAGGTCTGTGTTACTCCATTTCACTACTCCAAATGAGTAGGTCAATATTGGTATAGCATAAGTATTTATAGCTTTTGTCTTATTTCTTGCTGTCAATTCTGTTTTCAGTATTTTTGTTAGTCTTTGTCTATATTTTTCTTTTAGTTCTTCTTTAATATTTGTATTATCTATTCCTATTTTTTGTCTGTTCCTAGATATTTATAGGCATCTGTTTTTTCTATCGCTTCTATGGAGTCACTGTGGTTATTCAATATGTAATCTTCTTGTTTCGTGTGTTTTCCCTTGACTATGCTATTTTTCTTACATTTGTCTGTTCCAAAAGCCATATTTATATCATTGCTGAATACCTCTGTTATCTTTAGTAATTGGTTGAGTTGTTGATTGGTTGCTGCCAGTAGTTTTAGATCATCCATGTATAGCAAATGTGTGATTTTGTGTGGGTATGTTCCAGTAATATTATATCCATAATTTGTATTATTTAGCATGTTGGATAGTGGGTTCAGAGCAAGACAGAACCAGAAAGGACTTAATGAGTCTCCTTGGTATATTCCACGCTTACTCTGTATTGGCTGTGATGTGATATTATTAGAGTTTGTTTGGATATTAAGTGTGGTTTTCCAGTTTTTCATAACTATGTTTAGGAACTGTATCAATTTAGGATCTACTTTGTATATTTCCAATATCTGTAGTAACCATGAGTGGGGTACACTATCAAAAGCTTTTTGGTAATCAATGTATGCGTAGTGTAGTGACCTTTGTTTAGATTTAGCTTGATATGTCACCTCTGTATCTATTATCAGTTGCTCATTACATCCTCGTGCTCCTTTGCAGCAGCCTTTTTGTTCTTCATTTATAATTTTGTTCTGTGTTGTATGCGTCATTAATTTCTGTGTAATGACTGAAGTTAATATTTTGTAGATTGTTGGTAGGCATGTTATGGGGCGATATTTAGCTAGGTTTGCTGTGTCTGCTTGATCTTTAGGTTTCAGATAGGTTATTCCATGTGTAAGTGTATCAGGGAATGTGTATGGGTGTGCAATGTAACTCTTAAATAATTTAGTTAGATGTGAATGTGTTGAGGTGAACTTCTTTAGCCAGAAATTTGCTATTTTATCATTTCCAGGGGCTTTCCAATTGTGAGTAGAATTAATTGCTCGGGTGACTTCATGTTGCAAAATTATCACTTCAGGCATTTGTGGTATCATCTTGTATGAGTCTGTTTCTGCTTGTATCCACCGTGCATGCCTGTTATGTTGTACTGTGTTTGACCATATGTTGCTCCAGAAGTGTTCCATGTCTGTTATGTTTGGTGGATTGTCTATTTTAATGTGTGTGTTATCTATTGTCTGGTAAAATTTCTTTTGGTTTGTGTTGAATGTTTGGTTTTGTTTCCTTCTATTTTCACTTTTTTGGTATCTTCTAAGTTGTTTGGCCAATGCTTGTAATTTCTGCTTCGTTTCATCTAATTGCTCTATTGCTTCTTGTTGTGAGATTTTACCTAACATTTTTCGTTTTTTGTCTGATATTTCATTTCTTATAAATTGTGTTAGCTGTCCGATGTCTTTTCTCAGTTTTTCTATTCTGATCTGTAGCCTGTGTTGCCATGCTGGTTTTGTGGGTTTCTTCTGTGTGTTGGTTGGTTCTGATCTCTGCCTAGTGTGTATATTTAGTGTAGTGAGTGCTCCTACATAAACCAGTAGTTGTAACTCTTCCATAGTTGTATTTTCATTTATTTTGTTGTGTATGATTGTGTTGATAGTTGTTGCGACTTGTGGGTTATTTGGTGGTCTATGCAAGAATGGTCTAATGTCTGTATTTGTGTCTTTGTATTCTATATATGTCAGCTGAATTTTTTCTTCTATATCTAACATGTGTGTCACTTCGTGTTCTATTTGTGCTTGTTCTGGTGGCTGTCTTAAGATGTCGTTTTCCTCTGATTGTTTAATTGATGCGTGTTGTTGTTTGTTTGTTTTCTCTGAGATGTTTGAGTCCATTACTGTATTTTCTTCTTCTTCTGACTGCACATTATTTTGTTCCAGTATTTGTTGTACTTGTTGTTTTATGTTTTCTAATTCTGACTGGGGTATCCTGTTATTTTTTATTATTACACGGATCTGATCAGCTAGTCGTTGTTCTGTTAAAAATTTTAATTCTGGGTATCTGGTAATAAATGTTGTGTATACTTGTGATCTGTATCCAGTTGTGTTGGTTCCTAGGTTTGTTGCTTGGTAATAACAGAACATGAGGTGTCGATTAACTTCATTTGACCATCTCATCCTCTGTCTTTGTTTTCCTTCTAGGGTGGTTGCAGGAAGCATATCATGCAAAACACCTCTATTTGGATTTAAGTAATTTTCCAGTTGGCTAGCAGAGTCGTTAGCATTGTGGGCGGGCATAGGGTTCAAGCGTCGTCCCTGACCATGACGGCGCTTGTCCGAGGCTTCTTTAGTTCTGTCCTAAACCAAGTAATCACACTAAAAGGGGGGTTAGCCCTATTAGTGGTTTGTTCTTTTCGTCGCCTTTTACGACTGGCAGAACATACCGGAGGCCTATTCTTTTCCCGGACCTCCACGGGGAATTATTATTATTATTATTATTATTATTGACAGGGTATTTCTAACCTCCTGTCGTACCCAAGAGTAATTCTGTAGTAACAGTTTGTGAAACGCTGTCAAAGTGGTGATGTACTGTTCTTGCTAAGGACCTCACATCTGAGTATTTGATACTTTCACAGATATAAGCGTTAAAAATTACTTACTTTCGCAATGAAAACTTACCAAATTTTCCGCTATAGCTTGGTGCAGACCTCACGTCTGTTGTGGACCGTCGATGATCGAATCCGGGGCTGCAGTTGACAGAGCTGAAGCTGGGGCCCACCGCGCCGTTTGTCGTCAGGAGGCCAAGCAAGTTCAATAGCGTCAAGGGGTAGAGCAGAGTGATACAGCGGTATTCCGAAGTATTCCTTTATTCAGCTAGTTCAGAGAAGCGTTATGTCAGCGCGCCGCCCGGGCGCTGTTCCACGAGTCCAGCTGTCTCAGCACTCCCGGACGGCCGACACCGCTGCTGCGGTCATCAAGGCCGCCCAGCGATGGATGTCAGCCGCGATCACCCGGTCGCCGCCTGCTGAGGCGCAGTGACAGGCACCGCTCTACTGCCCGCTATTCCGGACACTGTTACAGTCCCTGGTCCCTGCCGCCCTCTGCGCTGTTTGGCCTGCTCTGTCTGACCATGGGATGAAGGTGGTTATACTGGTCGCCCGTGGCCCTCGGCCGCTGCTGCTCCTAGGACAGGATCGGACTCGAACCCGCGCCTTCCTGGACGCCGTGCCGCAACTTGCCGCTAGTGGTGCTTGCCGGATGGCAACACCCGCCGCCATCCCTAACGCTCTTTCAGCACTGCTGCGCCTCTCGCAGCGTACGCCTCGCCCGGACCCTGGTACGCCAGGTGGGAAGCAAACGTGGCCCGTCCTGGACCCGCTGCAGACCGCTGTCACTGCCCTCCTTCATGCAGACTGTGCAATCTCCAAATACACGGCTGCCGTTCTGTCCCGCCCTGTTGTTGCGTCCCCGGAGGCGGAATACAGCCCAAACAAGTACATAGAAACGAAGTACAGGTTTACACAGAATATTTATATCATTTCTGCCAGATTGGCCCCTATAAGCGTAGACCAGCACAGGTCTGACCCGAAACTCGACTGACCTGGCACACACCCTCAAGCCAAAAGTGCCTGACTATTTATACTGCTTTTCCCCTCGCTTCTGACGTAGTGTCAGAGAGAGACAGGGGTAAATTCCCATACGTCAGCAACTTACACATCGCCACTTCCGGCTCTGGCCTATTGCCTCGCCTCATACATTGCAATAACTTAAAGCAACGCTGCAGTTCCCTGACTCGTTGTTGCTTCACTCCAAACAAATCATACGTGCAATACGGCGCTGTAGCTCCGCGCCATGTTTACCCTGTCTGGCCTACTGGCTGCTGACTATTACCGTACACTGCCATCGGCCCCTAGAATTCACCACCCAACCTCGTCTTCACTGAATTTTCAACAAAATTCCCCTTTCCTACGGCTAATACTAGCGCAGCACCTTGCTATATTTGTTCTTTCTGGTTGTAAGTTTGGTGGCCTGTCTTAGGTGTCTCACCCTACATTTCGTGCCCAAGATGACGTGTCTGGATTTCTTCGGACGTTAGTAAATTAGACTTAACCATAGATCATCAGCCGTATAAAGGCATTCCTTCCCTTACAGTCCTGGTATGGGGGTAGCAAAGTACGCCCAATTACAGTGTTATAACCGCTGCTAGAAGGGAGAGTAGCATCCCGCAGCGTGGCGGAAAGGTCAGTGGCACAGCAGTGGCCTTCTGTGGCTAGCGCACGGGCGCCGCAGTGTGGCGACCGCTAATGCTGCTAATGAGGCTGTGCCTCGCTCGTACGCTACTGTTGGTGCGCCTGGCGCCCTCTGTAACCCGGTTAACTGCCTCTCGCTCAGCTGCGCTCTGCCACTGTCTTCCTGTTACCGGAATGACCCACTTATCAAAACAAAACTTTTTCCAAAGAGTGAAGGGCTGGGTTCCATATGAAGAGAGAATCTGAAAAGTGACGAATCTACAAAGAAAAAATGTTTCGGGAAGTTCAAATTTTGTATACTGTAATCTGCTCCAACATTCTTTCTTGAAGACTAATTTTCGGCAGATTCGTCTACTTTAATTTTTTTCTGGACTTGATTATGAGAAACATTGTGTTTCTTAGGATGCGGTAGAGAACGTCCTCTGGCTTTTGAAGTTACGTCATTCTGGAACAAATGCGTGTAAAAATTGCCATTAACCCTCGCACTATCGAGGTGTGTACTTCATGCACACCGTTCTAAAAAATTGTAATTTATTCAGTTACTTTACATTTTAAAATTTGGAAAAAAATGATAGTTGTTTTTAATGAATTCGTGTACCAGATTCCATATATATTTCAAATTTTTCAGTTAAACCCAAAAATTTAAGTCTCCATAGCTGATGTTACTTGCCGCAGTGAAATTCGTAGTCATTATTTCCAGCTTTGGGGCCTTACTTACACATGAACATTTCTTTAAAAGTACGTTGACACAAAGTCAACAAAAATGTGTGAAATTTACAATTCTTTTTTTTTTGTGTTGTGGTCTCAGGAAGTCCGTGAATATGTTACCAAAAGTGCATTGGTGTTGGTATGTGTGTGCTGAAAGATATTTTCAGATTCTGGACCCTACTTACCCATCAGTACCTCTTTAAAAAGTATGTTCTTAAGCTAATTCAGAAAGAATTTAGCATTTCTGAAAATTTTTTTGTGTGGGCATAAAGCACCGCCCCCGTCCCGCTTGGTAATGGGCGTTACGGAAAAAAGCCTTGGTATTTTTAGGATTAAAAACCAGCAGAATTGGGGTGGGGCCGGAGGAATTGCCACCGAACGCTGGCCGCTGTGGCCGAGCGGTTCTAGGCGCTACAGTCTGGAACCGCGCGACCGCTACGGTCGCAGGTTCGAATCCTGCCACGGGCATGGATGTGTGTGATGTCCTTAGGTTGGTTAGGTTTAAGTAGTTCTAAATTCTAGGGGACTGATGACCTTAGAAGTTAAGTCCCATAGTGCTCAGAGCCATTTTTTTGCCACCGAACCTTCCAATACAGTAACACCGGACTACAGAGTTCAGAGGACCGACAGCAATTTCTAAACTAGCCACTAACTTCTAGGGACTGTCCACCGACGGAAATAATGTCTGGCTTACATTGCCTTCGTCGTAATGAAGTCAAAATATACAAAGGGAAACATGGCATAAAGATTTTCAGCGTATTCCAGGATTGTAAACTATACCCATGTCGGAGATCACTGTAAAATTTTACATGTCTTACCGATGCGTATGATTCCATTTGTTACCCTATTCTCCATTGGGAGCGTTAATTAAATCAGAATTGAATATTAAGGAGGTTTGAATCAATATGCATATTAAGTCTGCGTCAAGCGGACTGCCGTCAACAGACCACTTGAAATAAGGTTTGTGTCATTTGGTATGTGCATCTGACTGCTCTAAGCGTGACGCGTTTGCAGTAACCGATAAAGAAGTTATTATGGTTGTTGGACTGAAACTGACATCACTCAGCATCGAAAGAACAATGAAAGTGCAACTTGCGGCAGCCTTAACCACTGACATTAATGAATGGCACAGTTGCGGGCTGGTCACATCATAGTCGGAGTCTGGGATCTAATGTCACCTTAGATAGAGAATGAAAGTGGTTTGTTGCACACAGAAGTCTTTTGGAAGCTTCCACCTTGTCCAGTTTATCTAAGTGCCGAAATTATCCTATGAAGGTTGGAGGAAAATTAAGCTGGTAAATGGGCATGCTGAGAGTTGTTGGCAAGTTACGAAAACGAAAGCAATATGTAGTCATCAGTCATGTCTGTCGGCTGGTCCCGGCAGAGGTTCGAGTCTTCCCTCGGGCATGAGTGTGTGTGTTTGTCCTTAGGATACTTTAGGTTAAGTAGTGTGTAAGCTTAGGGACTGATGACCTTAGCAGTTGAGCCCCATAAGATTTCACACACATTGGAACATTTTATGTCTGTTTTGACGTCTATTGTGGGCACCCTTATAAAGCTCGAAAAAAGTGCTGTGCCTGACGAAAAAAGTGAAGCAACTAGAAACGCGGTCGAACGTAGCTGTAACTTCGTACACGTACACACAATCGGGGGGAATGTAAATGACGAGAACTGCAACTCTCTGTGAAGTTTGAACGGCCCATATGGTGCTTTAGTTTTGTTCGTGTTTAGCGTTGTTACCTCGAATCGGAGGGTATCTAAT
The DNA here is from genome assembly GCF_023864275.1 of Schistocerca cancellata. Taxonomy (NCBI): domain Eukaryota; kingdom Metazoa; phylum Arthropoda; class Insecta; order Orthoptera; family Acrididae; genus Schistocerca; species Schistocerca cancellata. The sequence continues at coordinate 812,073,255 of NC_064628.1, forward strand.
GGGAGTGAACTGCTTTAGATGTGAGTGATCATTGTGAGGGACGTTGAGATCTTGCGTACTCGTGTAAGAGAGCGTTATCAGAACCTGACAGAGCTCGAAAGAGGCCTCATTTGGGCCTATATTTGGCCAGCTAGTCGAATCGAGCAATATACGTTGGGTATTTGGATATAAAAAAGTAGCCCCATGTTGTACCGCATGGGAGTCTGAGGACAGGCATACTTCGTTCAAGGCTCCTACTGACCACATCTAACCACCACAGTGGAAGACTGCCCTACTGTGCACGAAGCATATTGTAAGTTCTTCATATCTGCTCCTGTCGTCCGAGAACATTCGCTCCCTGCAACATTCTGTGTCGTCTAGCGTTATTTGTTGGTGCCTACCAGCAGTTGGACTACAGAATTACCGACTCATGCGCAGCTGCCGTAACACCACAACAGAAACAGCTGCTTTTGGAGTGGTGCTGTAACCGAGAAGCTTGTACTACTCATGAAAGACAAGTGTTCAAAGATGAATCACAGATCTGCACTGTTCCAATAACCATAATCGACAAGTGTCATGGCTGCCTGGTTAGAGCTTCCATTCTTCTAATGTTTTGGAGAGGCACAGAGATGTTTGTCATGGCATCATGATGCAAGGAGATCAGGCTTGTAAGTCACAGTCAGTAGTGAATGAGGGAACTCTGACGGAACGATAGTACGTCACGGACATCCTCAAGTGTTACCTCACATGCGACAGTATCATTCTGCAATTTCTCAAGAGAAAAATGCTCGTCCACTTATGGTACGTGCCTCCGCGAACTATCTGCATGATGTTAAGGTACTCTTACGCCCAGAAGAATCCGCAGATCTGTCTGATAAAAAATGAGTGGGATGAGCTACGACATCGACTCTGTCCCAATGCCAGCATCCAAGGAGATCAAGGACCAATTAGGACAGTTGTGGGCCAGCTTTCCTATGAAAGGGAATACGGCAGCTTCATGACATTCTTCATAACCGAATCATTGCATGTATCCAGGTCAGAGCGGAATGTAACACTATAATGATCGATGGACGCATACGGCCAAGTTCTGTGTAAATTTTACAGGAATTTGTAATCTCTGAAACATCATCACATACCCACTCAACCCGTTAAGTTTCAATTTCGTTCCTTCTCCCAGTCTGGGTGCTTCACATTTCCTTCAGGCAGTGCAGCTTCTACATGTTGTGTTTTGTATTTTAGCACTTTTTAGCGCACTCATGAAAATAGCTTCTCACTTGTTTTTCGTGTGATAGTCACAATTTTTACAAAAAATTATGGGAAATTCTTGTAAGACATAAACACATGAATAGGGTTGAGGACCATAAACAGCAACATCAAATGAACCGTGCCGTGCAATCGTGTTAACAGGAATCGAGACAGAAAAACGAAGACGCGGATGTACATTCCGGATTAGATGGTGATGCTCGTGTTTTCCATCCTTGCGAGTCGTTCCCTAAATATGGCTACGAGTTGTTTTCTTCTCCCAGCTCTTCAGCTCGACTACGTCAGGCGTGGGAGGGAACGTGAAACACAGGACTCGTGGTTTGCGACCAAGCGGGACTCTTGTGTGCTCATAACATTTTCACGTTTGAGTTTTACGGCCGGGCACTGAGTGGAGTTGCACTCTAAGTAAGAGGTCGGCTGCCGCGGTGGCACATACGTATCGCACTCTGGCTGTTGGCGCACGTGAGCTGAGCGTCAACGCCGACGGGGGTGCCAGGGCCACGTCCGTGTAGTGGCGAACAGGAAATATGTCGTCTTCCCCGCGTGTAACGTAATAACGGAACTGTGGAAGGTTGGTAGTCATGCATTATACTGTTCTGGCTATCTAATGACCACGTGGCAGTTTCAATTCCTGCTCATCTGCCTGTTTCTTGTTGTTCTATATTCATTTACCTTTTCTTCAGATTGCTTTTTTTTCTTTTTTCATGTCACTTCACCTTTCTTCTGTACCGAGTGAGGTGGCGCAGAGGTTAGCACACTGGACTCGCATTCGGGAGGAGACGATTCAGATCCGCGTCCGGCCATCATGATTCAGGTCTTTGTGCTTACCCTAAATCACTTCAGGCAAATGCCGAGATGATTCCTTGAAAGGACACAGCAGACTTCTTTCCCCATCCTCCCCCCTCCCCCCCCCCTCCCAAAAAAAGTCAACCAACCCACCCTCTTCTCCCATTTCTGACTTGGAATACTCCTGAATTTAACATATCCTACTGAAAATATCTCTTATTATTTATTAGCCTGTTAACATTCATCTGCTTTTGTTTCATCCTTTATTGTTTCAGGTACACAGAAGGCACCACACAGTAGAGCTATTGGGCAGTGTAGCCTCACACAGATTTTGCACATAACTCGGACCATATTATACTTCCACCATACGCCACAGGAACGCTCTGACGCCGCAGAGGGCGTTCAGAATGCGGAACAGTATCCTGCTTCCGCCTGATGTCAGACAGGTAGTTAGAAAACGATCATTGATCTACCGATCGTGCATTTAATCGGACGCACAGCGTCTACTCTGTCAGCTGCCAGCAGCTGCCACCATTTGATATCAGTTGACATCGGTCAGTTCCCACGTTGGCTTAGTCATCGGTCAGTGTCGAAGTATCTACAGACTCTCTCAACGTGCATGTATTAATAGAACCACAACTTAGATATTGTCACTGACAGCAATACCTCACTGAATATACTATTAAGTTAGTTGTCTTTCACTGAGCTATGGTTTGACCACTGTTCAGAACGTTAACATCAGTGCGTTGCCTTAGCATCATCATCATCATCATCATCATCAGACTAAAGTTGAGAATCGTATTATTTGATAAAAGACTGTTAATTATCACTCATTGTGTTCTCAACATTATTTTAATTGCAGTTCATTTCTGCTCTATGACGAGACTAGCTGTAGCGTGCAACTATGCCACGTCAATCCTTAAATGACCGTCTGTGACAGGGGCTTCGCTTCTTGCTATCTTTATAATGGGCGCCAAAATTATTTGGTGAATATAACGTAGCCTAAAAGTTTCCTCGTGATTCTCATACTTGTTTTCCTTCATTAGAACATCAAAATTATTTGTAACAGAAATGTAAATATTTGTTTGTCTTGCCTTCCTATAGAGTAGTTGCGAAGACTAGGAAGCATAACAGAGGGGACAAGAAACTCACTCAAGCGACACGAGATGTGCCGAATCGTTATTACAAATTACGAGAAAACGAAAGAATTAATTTGCAGTGTCTTAACAGTGCCTTTTTTGTTTCAGAATGTCCCATACAGCCACCCAAACACAGGAAATGTTAGATTGCAAGTCATTTCGACAATTCATAACAGGTATTATTTTAAGACGTACCATGTTAACGATGAAACATAGGATCAATAATGGACTGATTCGACGTAAAACACGATGTATCGTGAGAGTATTCGAAAACCAGTGAACAAGACGAAAGTGGAAAACAGGATGCGCAGTGGTCATATACTATAAAATTCCTATTGGTAACACAACAAGAAATGATGAAATCATAACTGGCACACATTCGGAATATTCCGAATTCAGTCCACATTAATGATTGTATGTCAAAATTAACAATAAAATTTTCTTTCAAACTTCCTGGCAGATTAAAACTATGTGTCGGACCGAGACTCGTACTCGGAAACTTCGCCTTTCACGGGCAAGGTAGGAAACGAGGTACTGGCAGAACTGACGCTCTAAGGACGGGTCTGAGTTTTTCTTGAGTAGCTCAGTCGGTAGAGCACTTACCCGCGAAAGGCAAAGGTCCCTTGTTCGAGTCTCGGTCCGGCACAAGGGTTTAATCTACCAGGAAGTTTCATAGCAGCGCACTATCGGCTGCAGAGTGAAATATTCATTCTGGTAACATCCCCCCAGGCTGTGGCTAAGCCACGTCTCCGCAATATCCTTTATTAGAGGAGTGCTAGTTCTGCAAAGTTCTCAGAAGACCTTCTGTGAAGTTTGGAAGATAGGAGACGAGGTACTGGCAGAATTGAAGTTGTGAAGACGTGTCATGAGTCATGCTTGGGTAGCTCAGATGGTAGAGCACATACCCGCGAAAGGCAAGGCAGACCTCACAGCTCCTACCCGACTGCACTAGTGCCGCATTGCAACTCCCCAACTGGCAGGTCCGGACTGCGCTCCAGACGCGTTCCAACTGACTGGCAGTCCGAACTCGCGACCCGAACTCCACTACGACAGACAAAGACAGAGAAGTAATACCAGTCGAGCAAATATACTACGAGAGGGGATAAATGGATACGCGCTGCTAACGCCTCTCACCGTCAGGCAAAGCAGCAACTCAGTAGTAATTTAAATTAACGTAGTGAGGTGGAAGTACTTTAAACACAGGGTGTGAAATACATGATGGCGGGAACACGACCTACGCACGGCTCATACACACACATGTAGGAGGTACATAGTGACATACATGCAGAGGCTGAGCGTTGTATATTCTGCAGAGTAACACGTAGGGATATGGCAGTTAAATGAGCTTTGGTATTCCCCCGGCATTCTGAGCATCAGCGGAATTAAACTAGCAGTGTAGGACGCTTATTGATGTTGGCACTGCTGAAGAACTCGCACAGTAGCTTCTTCTTTGCCACATCGCTGGATGATAATGAGCTTCGGAAGCATCTTGCCAACTGATGATCAAGAGCCCGTAAATTATTTGCCAGGACGTTTATGTGGTACGTGTTCCGAAGGCATAGTAGAAACATATGGTTTGGATATTCCTTCTCACCAATAAATGGATAGAGGGGTTTGTTGAACTCCAGTGGTTACATTTCAGCTGTGCTATAATTATCATGAGGAACCTTGATGTTTGTGCCTCATTGTACCATGATACTCTTGGAAGCGTGGGATGAATTAGTGCGAGTGACTGTCTCTGATTTTAGACGTACGCGACCATTCCTCTTGCCAATCCGAGGACACTCGCTTTCTGAGCATTGGTATCCTATCTGTGAGAGGGACTCTATCATATTTGACAGTTCCAAGCAGAGATGCCTGCTTTGCTAGGGCGTCTACTGTAGGCTCCTGCGGTCCGCAGAAAAGAACTAACAGTTAATCTGAACACACTTTGTTACAATTAAAGAAAAAACGTCTTCTTGGCATACACTAAGTTTTAAACGTAGAACAAATAGAAAAAAGAACCACAACTCTGTGGTATGGTTCAAATGGCTCTGAGCACTATGCGACGTAACTTCTGAGGTCATTAGTCGCCTAGAACTTAGAACTAATTAAAGCTAACCAACCTAAGGACATCACACACACATCCATGCCCGAGGCAGGATTCGAACCTGCGACCGTAGCGGTCGCTCGGTTCCAGACTGTAGCGCCTAGAACCGCACGGCCACTCCGACCGGCAACTCGGTGGTAGCAAAACAAATAAGGAAGCAAGACAAAGGAAGAAAATAATGACCACAAACTACTCTACAAAATATAACGTGCTACTAGAAGACTACGGAGAGTGAATACAAGGCTAGGGCCGGCGTCTGTACTGGCCGAAGCTGTCCCTAGTGGTTGGTAAACATTGCCGGTCTGACGGTTTAGGCGTGCTTATAAAGACAGGTCGGCGGAGTGCTACATCAATCATATGAGTTCCGATTGGTGGAACCCTGTCGCATGTTGTCTCGCGAAGTAGTTCAGTGTTGATTTGGAAAGTCTGTTATTGTTTCCGTCCGCCTCTACGACATTTCATTTCCAATATCCCAATGTGGCCTTTCATCCATACCATCATGATGTCGCGACAGTTCCTCTGTATCCGAGACACAACGTCTACAACTGTTGTAACTATGAGTTTGGTACAATTATTATGATGGTTTCTCGTAAAAGTGCTACCTCGCTCATCTCCTATAGTTAATGACGACACAACACAATTTCCTGCTTATAGCCATACTTACACGCGCCTGTCATAACATGTATTCATTACACGTGGAAGTTACACCGAGTAAGCTGTTTTACTTTGAACCAGTCTCTAGCCTCAATCTAACAGTCATATGATCTCTTGTCGTCTAATATGGCTTTATAGAACAGCACATACAGGGTGAAGAAAAAATGCCACACTTGACGGTCTGCAAGCGATTCCTAATCCCAGTTCAAAACAAAAGTGTATCTAGCAAAACCTAATCCCGCCAACAGGTTTAACAGAAATTCAATTAAAAACATGAGAGTCTGGTAACGATGTTACTGTGTGCAACGTGGCCAAGAATACGTACGATGAACTCTGCACTGTGCTGGAACTGTCCTATTAGCTCAGTGAGACAAGTCAGAGCCATGGTGAACGGTTACACAGACTCGCTGATGTGGGAGTCACAAAATACCACAGTGTGGTATTTTGTGTATTTCTTTCTGTTACCGTTAACTTTATTTAAACATTAAGACTTAATATGAACTTTCTACAGACGTAAATATACACACTGTTTCGTCAACGACACAAATAAGGCCAACAACAAATAACAGTAGATACAGTAATCTCGTCTGTATCCAACGAGGTACAAAAAAAGACAATAGGAACGCTACACTATATTGCACATAATGCTACGCACAATAATTCCATTCTGCACTTTTGACGAACAGTCTTATCTTCAGAGAACCGGGATGTGTATGTACGAAAAATGCTAACTTTAAAGAAGATTTTAAAAACTGCCACCTTGCACTTGAAAACAATTCGCCACTCACTAGATTATACTTTCTTGGACCTTAACGCAATACACCTGCATCATCACTGCCAAAGCGGCATGCATGCTAGCTGTTAGATCGTGTCCATCCATGGGTGGAATCTAGTAATCTTATTCCTGGAAGTGTCCCCACAAACAAAAGTGTAGTCCATTAGCCGGCCGGAGTGGCCGTGCGTTTCTAGGCGCTACAATCTGGAACCGCGTGACCGCTACGGTCCCAGGTTCGATCCTGCCTCGGACATGGATGTGTGTGATGTTCTTAGGTTAGTTAGGTTTAAGTAGTTCTAAGTTCTAGGGGACTGATGACCACAGCAGTTAAGTCCCATAGTGCTCGGAGCCATTTGAACCATTTTTTGTAGTCCATTAAGGACCGGGGAACGTGGAGCCCAGAGCACTGGACTTCCACGACCAATCCATTTCCATGGAAACGCTTCGTTTAAATAGTTACGCACATTCATCCCAAAGTGTGGCGGTGTACCATCACGCTGAAAGCACAGCTGTCGCCGAACACCAGGTGAAAGTTTTCAAATGCATCAGTCAAATTACTACAAAGAAACGTGTGATACAGTGGCGTAATCACCTTGGCCAGGAACAGTTAAGGGCGCAAAAGCGGTTACAGACCACAGGCTTATGCCAAACCGTGCCTGAAAGCAGTGTTCACATGTGACGTGGGGGTTCTGTTCCGACTAATAATGGCTGTTGTCGGAGTTGAAAATGCCTTCAAGAGTGAAGCCAGATTCGTCAGTCCATATGACGTTATTTATGAACTGTTCATTATCTTCAAAGCCATTCACAAAATTGTACTCGTCGAATGTAATCTTCTGACAGCCCTTTCTGAGTTAACGTGTAATGATATGGATTCAGTTCATAATCGTGCAACATTTCAATAACCAGTATTTGAGATATCTGGAACTGCCTTGCAAGATCACAGGTACTTCTTCGAGGTGAGTGATTAACGGTTTCAAGAATTGCGTCCTATGTTTGTGGACTACGTCTAGTCATTAGATAACCTCTGTTCATTACTTGTGGAGGAAAATTATCGGTTTCCCGAAGCCGTAGCTCTAGGCAGCGAAGAACATTCTTACAGTATAAGGTTGGCGCATTTGAGGGTACCGTGAGCCGTTCTCATGAGCGGCATAAAGATATTGGTTATCGGATGCATCACCAAAAGCAGATCGACGTATTCATCGTTTGCGTATTCCATTGGGAAACCGCCTTAAATGAACTTGACAGGACCAGTTACGGTTGTGCACTACGTGTTTAGTAGACACATGCATACAGTTGGATCTATCCCACTTTCATGTTATAGGCTGTTGTCATGCTCAAAATAGTGTCGTGCTTGTAACCTACGGGAACTAGGGAAAAGATGCCAAAAAAATAAAAAAATAAACTGGCGAGTATTCGAACCATCGTTGAATTAGTTAACACCCCTTTCCTGAAAAATTTCCAAAAATTTTTTTCCACCTTCCAAAGCAAATAATACTCCTACGCCTATCTGCGGACCAAGTAGCAAATTTATATGTTACTACAATTCTGCTAAATGTAAATAAATAATGTAGTGCCTTACCTATACAGTACCAAAAAATTGAACAACTATATAATTAATGTAACAGTATTCGCTCTAAAGCGCACAAAATCAATGTATCTCTGTACTAGTGTAAAAGGCGTTTCAGTTGCATAAGTGAATATATGATCTTTTTCCAAACATGGGACATCTTCATAATGTTACGATACATCATAACATCTTTGACACTCATATATTTGTAAACACTTTGTATGTGTCAAAACAAGTGGCGCGCGTTAGAAATCTCGCCTGTGACAAATCTAAAGTGTTCAGTGAGAAAAATTTACGTTTGCAACGATAAGAATGCAGTGGGAATGTATTCACATCTGTTGGACGAATGTAATAAAAACAAACACACCAAACCGACATTTCACGTAAGTTACATCCAATGAAAATCTGTAACGCAACCATCTGTGTGGCGTGCTTGCTTATAATTATGTATTATTTATATTTTAGAACAATTAGCCTGTAAAAAAACGCACCACATGTAATGAAAGCATGAAAACCGTCTGAAGATGAATTATAACGATTCGAAACCGGTAACGGTACCCTTTGAATAAAGGAACTGAAAATATATTTGTGGCTGGTAGCTGTCTCAACACCAACATACGGAAAACCTAAATATTAGTATCCAGACACGGGTTTGACTCGTCGTCCTCCCGAATGCGACTCCAGTGTGCTAACTACAGCGCCACCTCTCTCGATCGTAGAGTACAAAGGGACTAAGTTACGCACTATCACCTCAGGCCAGTTAACTTTTATTGAACGCTACACTACTTTTCAACATAATCATCAAGTTTCTGTAAAGAATCGTCGAAACGTTCTACCAATCGTTCAGTTCCTCAGAAATCCGCTCTCTTGTCACGGTGCCATTCTAGAACCGCTTGTGAATGTCTTTATCGTTGGAAAATCTCTTTACCCCAAGATGTTTTTTCAGCTTCCAGAAAATAAGCAAATCGTACGGTGGCAGATCTGCAAGGTATGGTGAGTCCGTCACCCATGTTTGTGCGGCCCTGGTCAAATTGTTGGTGCACATCACGACGACATCACGACGGTGCATCTGGTCCATAACTGCCAAAGTTTCACGGTGAATCTGTGTACAATTTTGACGTTTGGCCCGCAGGAGTCAACTTTCGAACCTGTTTACTCGTTTTTGTATACTCTGACAGTAAATGTTATGTCAAAACAGTGTTCATAAAACCTATGTTACATCGTACCAGGGTACGACTTAAATAATGTCTGCCCCATGAACTGTCAAAAAAAAAAATTTAATATGAAATTCCCTGTGGTTAACTTGATGTATGGACAAGTTCTGAAAACCAATTAAAAAAAAAATCTTTCGGGTCCGTTTCCATTTGTGGCACCATTTCACCCGCACACTGTGATGCATCTCTTCTTCGTTCCGCAGCAGACATGTGTGTACAATAACCCCGGAACATGTACGTTATTCTGACAACGTGTTACTCTTGTTACGCAATGACCTAATTCGAGGACGACACATGCACCTTACTTACCAAAATCCCTGCCTAAAGGTGCATCTTGGTATGCTTTACTCACAAAATAAGTCACTGTTGCCATCAAAAGTTTTATTGTAGTAACGGAACAGAGTTGCGAAATGGAAACCACAGTGAAAATCCGGCGAAGCTTTACACGAATGTGTTGGGCAGTGTCCCTGGTACGCCCATGGATAGTGTTAAGTCGCTCTGTTCAATTCTGAGCGCAAAGTGAGCACGTAAAAAACGCCTAGAAAATAGTATCTCCAGCCAAGTAAGAGTGCCTGCTGAGAGATTTCACTTGATTTCATGCAACCCTATATAACCTAACTGTCGCGCATTTCCTTCTTCATGAGAATACTCGGGCACAAACTGCAAGGGCAACGAGGATGCCACTGCAGCGTTTACGATAGGATGCATTTGATCACCCTCCATCTCTGCTCACATTAACCGCCAGTTATGAAGACAACGTTTTGGCACAGACAACGAGCTGCAGACCATCGCAGAGAAGTGGCGGAAAGTGCAGGCGGCTGTCTTCTATGACGAGGGCATTGGAAAGTTTGTGCTACTCTACGAGAAATGTTAAAGTCGGAGCGGCGAGTAAGTAGAGATGTGGCTCGAAACTGTAGCTCACTGTTACAAATAAAACATTTTAGATTTTCACTCCGGTTCCCATTTCGCAATCAATCGGGCCTTACTTTCCGAATAACCCTCGTATTTGATCTTGCTTAAATCCCGAAAAAATAAGGCCAAATGAAAAGCTTCCTTACACCAGGTTTTGTTGTTGTTCTCTTATGTTTCTAAACAACATACTTTTATTCGACTGAGTATGACAGTTAATTGCTAATGAAAATAAAACATACACACTGAGTGGCTAAAAGTCATGGGAAGGCACAGTATGTCACGATAACAGTGCTCCTTGCTGCCGGAGTCTATGCAGTGCGTCTGTCTTCGTACAGTCGCCGTAGTAATGAAATCCTGCCGCCTCTCATTCAAATCTACTGCGCTCTGGCTAACATCAGACCCTCGGTCGTCGCGTATGTCAACGCAGAGGCGACTTGCCATCCGTTCGTCAAACACTCGTGATCATCCAGTGCGACAGTTTACGCTTGTCGAAATATTGTGTCTGCGATACTGAACACCTGCTCTAGACACTTCTAACGTCGGAAATACGATGGGCAAATGCCTATAGGTACATTAGATATGTAGAATTGTGGGCAGTTGGGAATGTGAGTCTCGCTGGAAGCGTGCAAGGGATAAGACCCTGAAGTCGCGCTATACGTCTGTGTCCTCGGTGGCTCAGATGGATAGAGCGTCCGCCATGTAAGCAGGAGATCCCGAGTTAGAGTCCCGGTCGGGGCACACATTTTCAGCTGTCCACATCGAGGTATATCAACAACACCTGTCGGCAGCTGAGGGTTTCAGTTAGTCATCATTTATTCTCTTGTGTTCTCTGGTATGCAATGGCCCATACGTCTTACACCGATTATCAACCCATGTTCAAAGTCTGCTACCGCGCGACGTACAACCGTGGCCACAACGCATTTGTCCGTAATAGACTGCTCAGGTATCGATGGGAACGACCCACCCACGCATTCACCTGAAATGTTTCAACGAATTCACTAAATACCTAAATTTGGATTCCTCAGTTGGGACTTGCGTAAAGTATAACACGAATAGATGTTCAGCATGTCAAACGATGCACATTCTCACTAGGCGCTAAGAATTCTGTAGCGCTTTCAGTGTGCACGTCCACAGGGTCACTTTTGTTTTCTCCGTATTAACACTTTGCCGTCCGTACGTCTCGTACAAATTTATTCACTTGGCGCCGGCAGCGCTAGTTCAGATTAATTGGCTTGTCGCCGGCCACTTGTCACTTTTCCGTTGATGACAAGCTTCAAACACATTGACTTTTGCACTCTTTAATTTTCCTGAAATCCTCTATTTTGCCGTATCGTTCCACAAACTCGAATTTTATTTTGAAGTAACTTCTCTGCATTGACTACACTGTTATAATAATCACCCATGCAGAAGTGATGCCACTTTCCATCACAAGGTGTCAGTAGTACCATCACTGTTTTTGCTAAAGGCTGTCCAACGCCGGAATATATCTTGAATGAGGAAATGTATCCCGTACTCGAATCACACAGCGTCCGAATGAGTATGCCGTATTTCGTAATTTTCGACGGATTGTAAACTTTAAAATTTAACCGTCCACGCCATGGTATCATTCTTTCAATTTGAGATGTTTAGACTTAGATTAAAAGTTTCTTTAAACTTTTTGGAAATATAATCAGTTACGAATTGCACTTTGACAAGCAGGTCGGCATTATCCGGTTTATTGATGCTGTCCGAAAAATGTAAAAATGATAATATTTGTCTGAATCGATTGCAGGACATCGTTTTGCAAAATATCGGTGTGTCTCTCAACGGATTAGTTGACCAAAATCATCGATCCATGCTTTTTTTACAATTCTCTTAAGGATAGAAAGCCCAATCCATTTTCTAAGTTCGGGTCCCGTAACGTCAACAAATCTGGCATTTTTTTAATCCAGTTTCCTTCTATTGCAATTTTGACTGTAGTACTTGTTGGTATCGTTGCTAATATATTCAATTAGATCGTTCCCAGTATATAATTCTACGGTATCCTCGACGCTCTGTATCTTTTGGGAATTATGTTTGGGCCCGGAGATCCTTCAAATTTATTGTTGGTCCTCGGTAAATCAAAGTCTGACCACTGTGCACCGTCTTCTTCGTCTGATTCAGCCGAATCCGTTGGCAACCGTAGCGTTCGCCGATTCTCCTTGGACGTATTTCACTGTCTTCCTACGATTCTGCTTCACTTTCATTTTTTTTTTGTTATCCAGTGTATTCTTCCCAATCGGCCAAGTCGTCCGGAACGTCAGATAAGACGTCCGCGCATTCGCCATAAATAATCCTACTGTCTCTTTCGTCCGCCATGATGAAAGGTCACAAGTATAAAAACAAACAACTTGTTGTCGTGTGTAGCTTATTGTTACCTAAACAAAACACCAACAGAATGCAAAAGAGAGTGCTGTGGTTTTGCCGGCCACTGCGCGATACTGTGCTCACGACACCAGTGTGGTGTCGCCGGACGGCATACTGTTAAGAATCGCCCTGTCATGCATCCACATCTACATCTACATTTATACTCCGCAAGCCACCTAACGGTGTGTGGCGGAGGGCACTTTACGTGCCACTGTCATTACCTCCCTTTCCTGTTCCAGTCGCGTATGGTTCGCGGGGAGAACGACTGTCTGAAAGCCTCTGTGCGCGCTCGAATCTCTCTAATTTTACATTCGTGATCTCCTCGGGAGGTATAAGTAGGGGGAAGCAATATATTCGATAACTCATCCAGAAACGCACCCTCTCGAAACCTGGCGAGCGAGCTACACCGCGATGCAGAGCGCCTCTCTTGCAGAGTCTGCCACTTGAGTTTGTTAAACATCTCCGTAACGCTATCACGGTTACCAAATAACCCTGTGACGAAACGCGCCGCTCTTCTTTGAATCTTCTCTATCTCCTCCGTCAACCCGATCTGGTACGGATCCCACACTGATGAGCAATACTCAAGTATAGGTCGAACGAGTGTTTTGTAAGCCACCTCCTTTGTTGATGGACTACATTTTCTAAGGACTCTCCCAATGAATCTCAACCTGGTACCCGCCTTACCAACAATTAATTTTATATGATCATTCCACTTCAAATCGTTCCGCACGCATACTCCCAGATATTTTACAGAAGTAACTGCTACCAGTGTTTGTTCCGCTATCATACAATCATACAATAAAGGATCCTTCTTTCTATGTATTCGCAATACATTACATTTGTCTATGTTAAGGGTCAGTTGCCACTCCCTGCACCAAGTGCCTATCCGCTGCAGATCTTCCTGCATTTCGCTACAATTTTCTAATGCTGCAACTTCTCTGTATACTACAGCATCATCCGCGAAAAGCCGCATGGAACTTCCGACACTATCTACTAGGTCATTTATATATATTGTGAAAAGCAATGGTCCCATAACACTCCCCTGTGGCACACCAGAGGTTACTTTAATGTCTGTAGACGTCTCTCCGTTGATAACAACATGCTGTGTTCTGTTTGCTAAAAACTCTTCAATCCAGCCACACAGCTGGTCTGATATTCCGTAGGCTCTTACTTTGTTTATCAGGCGACAGTGCGGAACTGTATCGAACGCCTTCCGGAAGTCAAGAAGAATAGCATCTACCTGGGAGCCTGTATCTAATATTTTCTGGGTCTCATGAACAAATAAAGCGAGTTGGGTCTCACACGATCGCTGTTTCCGGAATCCATGTTGATTCCTACATAGTAGATTCTGAGTTTCCAAAAACGACATGATACTCGAGCAAAACACGTTCTAAAATTCTACAACAGATCGACGTCAGAGATATAGGTCTATAGTTTTGCGCATCTGCTCGACGACCCTTCTTGAAGACTGGGACTACCTGTGCTCTTTTCCAATCATTTGGAACCTTCCGTTCCTCTAGAGACTTGCGGTACACGGCTGTTAGAAGGGGGGCAAGTTCTTTCGCGTACTCTGTGTAGAATCGAATTGGTATCCCGTCAGGTCCAGTGGACTTTCCTCTGTTGAGTGATTCCAGTTGCTTTTCTATTCCTTGGACACTTATTTCGATGTCAGCCATTTTTTCGTTTGTGCGAGGATTTAGAGAAGGAACTGCAGTGCGGTCTTCCTCTGTGAAACAGCTTTGGAAAAAGGTGTTTAGTATTTCAGCTTTACGCTTGTCATCCTCTGTTTCAATGCCATCATCATCCCGGAGTGTCTGGATATGCTGTTTCGAGCCACTTACTGATTTAACGTAAGACCAGAACTTCCTAGGATTTTCTGTCAAGTCGGTACATAGAATTTTACTTTCGAATTCACTGAACGCTTCACGCATAGCCCTCCTTACGCTAACTTTGACATCGTTTAGCTTCTGTTTGTCTGAGAGGTTTTGGCTGCGTTTAAACTTGGAGTGAAGCTCTCTTTGCTTTCGCAGTAGTTTCCTAACTTTGTTGCTGTACCACGGTGGGTTTTTCCCGTCCCTCACAGTTTTACTCGGCACGTACCTGTCTAAAACGCATTTTACTATTGCCTTGAACTTTTTCCATAGACACTCAACATTGTCAGTGTCGGAACAGAAATTTTCGTTTTGATCTGTTAGGTAGTCTGAAATCTGCCTTCTATTACTCTTGCTAAACAGATAAACCTTCCGCCCTTTTTTTATATTCCTATTAACTTCCAAACTCAGGGATGCTGCAACGGCCTTATGATCACTGATTCCCTGTTCTGCACTTACAGAGTCGAAAAGTTCAATGGCACGTACCACTCGTGAAAGAAATGTCCATAAGGCCCCGGCTACTATCCTGTACCGTTGTTCAAATCTTAAAGAATAAAGTTACATTCGCATGAAAAGCCACTGCCAAGTAACGTAGTTCGATGAAACTTGGACGTTGCATAGAAAGAAATGATATCCTACAGTACAGAAGGTAATTGTCAGAAAGACACGAAAGTCGAACATAAATGACATTTATATTCGAAGACAATAATTACACTGAAGTCACTGCGGTTCGTAGTAGATCCCTGGACATCAGAAGCGGCGGGTCATGAGGCTTAATAGGGCATGTGATCACCACGAACGGCAATACTTCCTGTGCAACATGCTCCCACGTTGTCCACAAAGTTAGTAGGGAGTGCTTGCATTGGTGCATTTCATTCCTCCTTCAGCGCGGTTGACTGTTTTTCTATGATCGTTGTGCATGTGGACTTGCCGCATTACGCGAGGAGTTTTAAATCATAGAAAGGGCATGATAGTCCATTCTCCAAATATCATGTCGTTCCAAAATCTCCCAGACCTGTGCTGTATGATATGGTCGAGCATTGTTATTCTTATAAAAGAAGTCAGGGCCGAATACTGCCCTGGAAATACGCACGTGGGGAAGGAGTACCGTGTCATAACAACGTTGACCGGCATGTACCGCGATGAAAGATTTGGAAGTCAGTACGCCCTCCGTACACTATAACACACTGGGCCGCCAAGACGGCCATATTCGAACATGGTCCTGCGTGCATTACGCGTTCTCACCTCCCGCCCCATGAGGGTACATCCAGCATTGTCGAATATGATCACTTTTGTGGTCCATGTGTTGTATTGTGGGCCCGCACCTCGTGGTCGTGCGGTAGCGTTCTCGCTTCCCACGCCCGGGTTCCCGGGTTCGATTCCCGGTGGGGTCAGGGATTTTCTCTGCCTCGTGATGGCTGGATGTTGTGTGCTGTCCTTAGGTTAGTTAGGTTTAAGTAGTTCTACGTTCTAGGGGACTGATGACCATAGCTGTTAAGTCCCATAGTGCTCAGAGCCATTTGAACCATTTTTGTTGTATTGTGGGGAGATATAACGCTGAAAGGCAATACTGACCTCAAAATCCTTGAACACGGAACTGTCATAGGTCAACGTTATTATGAAACTGTACTGCTTCCCCATGTGCATCTTTTCAGGGGCGCGTACGGCCCTGACCTAATTTTTTTATCCATGACTATGTGCGATCACGTCGAACTTCTCTGGTGGAGACTCTTACCTACCTCGTATGGGATACGTTGGGAAGGTGTATTTCAGCACGTCCACATGTTCCGACGCGTATCCAGCATCAACGCCGCTAGTGGAGAAAGAAACGCCTAGTACAAGAACTCCTTACCAAACCTGAGGCTGTGAGAGCATGTTGCATGGTTAGCATATCTGACAGTGGTGATGTCACACTCTATTAAGAGACTAAAAAGACTAAACTCCTCCCGCACAGGCCATGAAGACCCATCGGTAACGACAGGCCGCCATGTCATCCTCAGCCCATAGGCGTCACTGGATGCGGATATGGATGGGCATGTGGTCAGCATACCGCTCTCCCCGCCGTATCTTAGTTTCCGAGACCGGAGCCGCTACTTCTCAATCAAGTAGCTCCTCAGTTTACCTCACAAGGGCTGAGTGCTCCCCGCTGGCCAACAGCGCTCGGCAGACCGGATGGTCACCAATTAAGTGCTAGCCCTGCCCGACAGCGCTTAACTTCGGTGAACTGACGGGAACCGGTGTTACCACTGCGGCAAGGTCGTTGGCCTATTAAGAGACAGGTCCTGCCTTTTCTAACGCCCGGGTAACCATGATAAATCGCAGACCGGTGTAATGAATGACTTTGAATTAAAGTGTCATTTTTGTTCGCCTCGTTGCATTTTTTTTTCAGTTACCTTTTGTTGAACACTAAAGCAATTCTATCTATATATGGGCCAAGTTTCATTTACGTATTTCATCATTTTTTAATATTTGTATGCAGCGACAGCAACTGATATTGTTTATATAAGAATATACAGCCTACGGTTGCAGCTTAACTTTATCGTTTACCTAGATTTCAACGTTAGTAATAACGTCTTCTTCAGAACATAAAATATTATTTAAATGTTTGCCTAAAACAGGCCATGTCCTAAGTCAACTTCATAAGACTCGTCACTTCTATTAAACAAGCTGTAGCAAATTCACTTTAAGCCCGTTGTATGGGCCTCGTCGTGTGACTAGAGTTTGCTACAGCTTGTTTAATAGAAGTGACAAAACCTTATGGTTATGCACCAAGTTTTATAAAGTTGGCCTAGGACATGGCCTGTTTTAGGCAAACATTTAAATAATATTTTCTGTTCTGAAGAAGACGTTATTACTAACGTTGAAACCTAGGTAAACGATAAAGTTAACCTGCAACTGTAGGCTGTATATTCTTATATAATCATCTAGGTATGTTCCTTGCCAGTGACACATCTTGCGAAAATTACTTTCGTCTTAACTTCGGCGTATCGGTGTACCTATTCTAAGCGAGCAGTCAAGTCTGACGCCAGCAGGTCACTGATAACGAGGAACGGTAGTATAAAATGTTAGTTGCAATGAATGGATGGTACGACAAGCTGAATGAGGAGATCCGGCCAAGAGACCGGTAAGTCAACCTGCCTCAGTACGAGTACGCCTTTCCGGGTGACGAGTTTCGTACGATTAATGGAAACAGGCCACATGATAGAGAAAGCGCCCTCTAACCAACCTGCTGGTTCGTGTTCGACTCTTCCTTGTGGTTTTTTTTCATCAGATTTTTTTAGATGTCTCTGATAACATTCCAATAACGGGAATATCTTGCTCTCTCGATTATTAAGTACAAAATGAAAAAAAGAACAGTTAATCTCCCGGCACATTTTATATTTTTACTTCATTGTGTTGCTGAAAAACTGTGCGTGTTCTCTTAACTTCTGCATACGTCGGTTTCATGAACCTCACACATTTTTCGGACACTGGATGCAGACACGAATCGAAGATAGGGTAGTAAACATCCAGATTGAGGAGGGCAGACTAGGCTACAGACAGAAAAATTTTCATGCTCGGTGAGATTTATGTGACTAAAATTGCTTTTGGACAAAAGCCAGTCTATGTTGGACGTAAAGAAGGTAATTGCTGCTACATCTATATGCTTGTGGGCAAGCTAAGAAAGTCTTGAGTGCAGGAAACGATTGCGTGTTGCGGTGGAAGTTTATAAAGTATGTAGGAGAGACGAGAATCAAAATGTTGAAGTTGTGGTATTACTGAAGGGTGCTGACAACTAAGCTGAGAAATTAGTAGATTCTCGACAGATGCGGCGAACAAAGGAAAACATGGGAACTCGAAGCGAAAGAAGGGACTTGATGATATACATTAGGCCATCACGGAATAACGTTCGTGATACTAAAAGAGCCGTAGAAGACAAAAATTGCAGCAGAAGACCAACATACAGCAGAAGACCAACATGCAGCAAAAATAACTGCGAACATTGGGTGTAAATACTAGCCTACTGTTAAATGACGTGATTGGCTCAGGACAGGAAATAACGGGTTGTTTCTAACGCGCCAGAAACGGATGATACATCACGAAAAGGAGTAGGCGTGCCAATCTGATGACCTATACTCTGTTCATAGTAAAAACGGTCCTGACGTGGACAAAGACAAGCGCCGCCATTGGTCAGAGGTCTTAGCACACGTTCACAGCTGTTGTTACGCCACTGGAAATATATCCTATGTGTAACATATTTTGTGTATACACACATCAAAAATATTTTTGCACCACCTCGGTTCCGAGAGTCCGGAACCTGAAAATAAAATTTGGAATAGAGATCAACATAACCATCATTTTCACTCTTATTATTGCTCATGAAAACCAGACATTGCTTGTTGTACAATCATACGGCGAGACCTACAGAGGTGGTGGTTCAGACTGCTGGACACAACGGTACCTCTAATACCCAGTACCAAGTCCCCCTCTATTGATCAATGCCTGTATTCGTCGCGGTATACTATCCACAAGTTCATCAAGGCACATTAGGTCCTGATTGTCCCACTCCTCAACGGCGATTTGGCGTAGATCCTTCAGAGTGGTTTGTGGGTCACGTCGTCCATAAACAGCCCTTTTCAAACCATCAGTCATGTTCGATATGGTTCATGTCTGGAGAATATGTTGGCCACTCTAGTCGAAAGATGTTATCATGAAGGAAGCCATTCACAAGATATGCACGATGGGGCGCGAATTGTCGTCCATGAAGACGAATGCCTCGCCAATATGCTGCCGATATGGTTGCACTGTCAGTGGGAGGATGGCATTCACGTATCGTACAGCCGTTACGGCGGCTTCCATGACCACTAGCAGCGTACGTCGGCCCCACATAATGTCACCCCAAAACAGCAGGGAACCTCCAACTTGCCGCACTCGCTGGACAGTGTGTCTAAGGCGTTCAACCTGACCAGGTTGCTTCCAAACTCGTCTCCGACGATTGTATGGTTAAATGCTTATGCGATACTCATCGGTGAAGAGAAAGTGATGCCAATCCTGAGCGGTCCATTCGGCATGTTGGTGGGCCCATCTGTACCGCGCTGAATGGTATCGTGGTTGCAAACATGGACCTCGCCATGGACGTCGGAAGTGAAGTTGCGCATCATGCAGCCTATTGCGCACAGTTTGAGTCGTAACAAGACGTCCTGTGTCTACACGAAAAGCATTATTCAACATGGCGGCGTTGGTAACAGGGCTCCTCCGAGCCATAATCCGTTGGTAGCGGTCGTCCACTACAATAGTAGCGTTTGGGCGGCCTGAGCGAAGCATGTCATCGACAGCTCCTGACTCTCTGTATCTCCTCCATGTCCGAACAGCATCGCTTTGGTTCACTCCGAGACGCCTGGACACTTCCCTTGTTGTTGAGAGCTCTTCCTGGCACAAAGTAACACATGTGGACTCGATGAGCAGCGGTACTGACCGTCTAGGCACTGTTGAACTACAGACAACACGAGACATGTACCTACTTCCTGGTGGAATGACTGGAACTGATCGGCCGTCGGACCCCCTCCGTCTAATTGGCGCTACTCGTGCATGGTTGTTTACATCTTTGGGCGGGTTTAGTGACGTCTCTGCACAGTCAAAGGGACTGTGTCTGTGATACAATATACACAGTCAACGTCTATCTTGAGGAGTTTTGGGAACCGGAGTGATGAAAAACATTTTTTGATGTGTATACTATCACTATGAAACTTTAAACATCCTAAAGTATTAACAGGCAGCAAAGGGTTTGCTGGTCAGTATGCTAAATACATATTTCCTGGATTTATTATTTCAAATTTCAGTGTAAGTCGCTTTTTTTTTTACAAAAATGGTTCAAATGACTCTGAACACTATGGGACATATCTTCTGAGGTCATCAGTCCCCTAGAACTTAGAACTACTTAAATCAAACTAACCTAAGGTCGTCACACACATCCATACCCGAGGCAGGATTCGAACCTGCGCCGCAGCGGTCGCACGGTTCCAGACTGTAGCGCCTAGAACCGTTTTTCTTTAGATTTTTGTGCATGCTTTTATGGCTGATTCTGACTGGAACGTGTGGACGTCGTGTAGAAATACTCTTTTAATTTGTCCTTTGAACATGAATTGCGGAAACGCTTGTTTTCACGTTCTTTTTAATACTGTTGAGAAACATGTTATAGAATCATAACAAAAATACCGTCAAATATATACAGATGTGGTAGCGTACTGGATACAGTAACTGACTTGTATACGCAAGGTTGTGGGTTCGATTCCACTCAAAATTTCTTTTTAATGTTTATCGAAATGACATCATGAGCTGTACACTTGAGAGTTAATGGAGTCTGAGGAGGGAAGATGAAACATCCGGAAGGTGTAAAGAACCTCTCACATTGTGTGTAGTGAGAAAATGGCGGGACTTGTAGTTCTTAAGATTTTTAGAAGTTATCGGGTAAAGATTCTTAGCTATTGGTAAAGGAATTTGCAGAAATGACATCCGAATTTACCGGTTTTCTGAAACGTGTCTGATGTGTGTGCGTGAAGAAAGATGGAATATGGATAAGACCAGCAAACGTAGTGCGCGCGAGCTACCGTGATTTATTATTGTACTGGACTGTACACGAGAGAACCTCCGCGAGAAATAAAATCCAATGCCGTAATAGCAAACATGAGAAAATACGTAGCGTATGCATACATCAGGATTGTTCTTACGCTAAACAGAATTTAGGACAGGTACGGGGAGAGGTGAGAAATCGAAAATGTAATGCAAGGCTGAATTGGAAGGAGTCGTAAAAATTGGAAGAGCTTGCGGGATTCAGGGAGACGCACTGATCACGGATGGAACTCGCCTGGCGGATTGACGACAAGGGTCAGTGTGCTGGTTGTCATGGGTCTGGTTTTTGGCGGTTTCCCAAATCCGACGAGATTAATACCTGGGTAGTACTCACATCTTGGCTCAGTTACACACTTCGTGAAGACAGTATGTCGTAAACGCTCTCACGCTTTCACGCAGACAGATGGGGTGCACCAGTTCCCTCCTGGAGGAGACGGGGTGAAGACAGAAAGTGCTTGCGGCCACCCTCTAACAATAACATTGCCAAACTTAATAATCAACATGCCGACCCCGAGAAGAAACGGGAAAAAGACGAAGGAAAAGAAGACGGTAAAACTTGGAAGCACGATAGGAATATGAGAAAGCAGTTGGTGAAGATTCTACGTAAGTAGATGATTGTCTTAGAGTTTATGTGAGTTAGTTACAGTTAAGAGACTTCAATTGTTGAGAGGCTGGGATGGGAAACGGGGGCTGTGTTTGTAGTACTGATCGAAGGCTATCACAGTAGATAAATTTGCTCACGTACCGTACTATAAGACGCACTTTTTCTTCGAAAAGTTGCCTCCAAAATTCAGGTGTGTCTCATGCTCGAAATTAATAGAAAAATGCCCAGTGTTTGATTTAAAATTCCTGCCAGTCTTAAAAATGGTCGTATATTCGATGCCGCGGCAACTTGTCTCCATCTGGCAACGTCGTATTCAACTGGCAGCAGCAGCGCACCGGTGCGACGAACGTGAGTTGCGGGGAACCACAACCACAGCCTCCCTCCCGCCACGCCATCACAAACCCAGTACACAATCTAGCCTATGATGCGCCACTGCAATCTAAGGCGCCACTTGAATCTAAAGTGATTTGTGTTATATTTTTGTTAGTAGCTTGTTTCGGAATGGAACCAAAGGTATTCAGATGGTGCGGCTGTAAATTGAAAATAATAGCATATGCAGAAGAACACGGGAACACAACGGCTGAGAGGCATTTCGGCGCTTCACCAACAGAAAAATCCTTTCGCTATTGGCGCGCTAGGAAAGAAGACTTGAAATAAATGAGGAAAACTAAATGTGCAAATAGAGGACTGAATTCAAAATGGCCAAAACTAGAAGGTGACAGTTTTCAGGAATTTTAAAAGTTCTATAAACTAATAATTTTTTTTAGTCTGGCGTTGCAATCCAACATTTTAAAAAAAAAAATTGCTTAGGAAGTAAGGTGCGTGTTATGGCCCGTAGCGTCTTTATAGTCCGTAAAATACTGTACCCCATTTTCAAAGTCAATCCATGAGATACGCTTCAGCACGGATGGGAAACGATCAGAGCACGCTGTAAAGCAGAAATGCTCACCAATAACAGCAAGGACTGCTGCAGCTGGTAGCAAAAGCTCTGGTTCGATAGTCTGTAGGGGTTGGGGCTAGACCCGCGGGTATCGAGTACTTTTTATATTTTGGAAGACGAATGGCGACTTATAAGAGGTAGTAAGAAAGTTTTATTTCCGACTCTGTAAAAGACCTACGTAATACCGGCTTTTAAATCATTTTCTTGAAAGAAAAACACTTGAGTAAACTATATTTTTTTTCTTTCTCCTGAGAGCTAGAGAGGGGGCCCCCACTCTTTTCCCAGGGCAGGGGCCGCTACAGCTGGTAGTACTTTAGCGTGGGAAGAGGCGAGCCCGCAGCAGACGGCGGCAGGTGTGTCTGCGGAGTGGATTTTTCGCCTCCTGCGGCGGCGGCGGAGTGGGCGGTCGATAGCAGGCAGCCGCTGCCGCCGCCTGTGCCACGGGCCGGCCCGGCCCCATGTGGCGGCGCGTAATCCCCGCGGGCCCGTATAAATCTCTCGCCACGCTGCAGATTATCCGCCGGATAATTCCCCGCCACGCGCCGCGCGGCCCCAACCCGGGCACCAGCCCCGCACCGGCTCTGAGGCTGGGCAGGCGCGCTGCGACAACACTCCCCTCCCGCACAACCACGCTGGGGAATTACAAGCAGTGGACTGTCACCTAGCTCCAAATACTCTGAAGCGCCAAAGAAACTGGTATAGGCATGCGTATCCTAATACAGAGACGTAAACAGGCGAATACGACGCTGCGGTTGGCAACGCCTATTCAAGATACTCTACAGGCCATTGAAATTGCTACACCAACAAGAAATGCAGATGATAAACGGGTATTCATTGGACATATATATTATACTAGAACTGACATGTTATTACATTTTCATGCAATTTGGGTGCATACATCCTGAGGAATCAGTACCCAGAACAACCACCTCTGGCCGTAATAACGGCCTTGATACGCCTGTGCATTCAGTCAAACAGAGCTTGGATGGCGGGTACAGGTACAGCTGCCCATGCAGGTTCGACACGATATCATAGTTCATCAAGAGTAGTGACTGGCGTATTGTGACGAGCCAGTTGCTCGGCCACCATTGACCAGACGTTTTCAATTCAAAATTAGTTCAAATGGCTCTGAGCACTATGGGACTTAACATCTGAGGTCATCAGTCCCCTAGAACTTAAAACTAATTAAACCTAACTAAGGACATCGCACAGATCCATGCCCGAGGCAGGATTCGAACCTGCGACCGTAGTGGCCGCGCGGTTCCAGACTGTAGTGCCTAGAACCGCTCGGCCACACCGGCAGGCCGTTTTCAATTGGTGAGAGATCTGGAGAATGTGCTGGCCAGGGCAGCAGTCGAACATTTTCTGTATCCAGAAAGGGCCGTACACGACCTGCAACATGCGGTCGTGCATTATCCTGCTGATATGTAGGGCTTCGCAGGGATCGAATGAAGGGTAGAGCAACGGGTCGTAACACATCTGAAATGTAACGTCCACTGTTCAAAGTGCCGTCATTGCGAACAAGAGGTGACCGAGACATGCAACCAATGGCACCCCATACCCTCACGCCGGGTGATACGCCAGTATGGCGATGACGAATACACGCTTCCTTTGTGCGTTCACCGCGATGTCTCCAAACACGGATGCGACCATCATGACATTGTAAACAGAACCTGGATTCATCCGAAAAAATGACGTTTTGCCATTCGTGCTCCCAGTTTCGTCGTTGAGTACACCATCGCAGGCGCTCCTGTCTGTGATGCGGCGTCAAGGGTAACCGCAACCATGGTCTCCGAGCTGATAGTACATGCTGCTACAAACGTCGTCGAACTGTTCGTGCAGATGGTCGTTGTCTTGCAAACGTCCCCATCTGTTGATTCAGGGATCGAGACGTGGCTGCACGATCCGTTACAGCCATGCGGATAAGATGCCTGTCTGCTAGTGATAACGAGGCCGTTGGGATCCAGCACGGCGTTCCGTATTACCCTCCTGAACCCACCGATTCCATATTCTGCTAACAGTCATTGGATCGCGACCAACGCGAGCAGCAATGCCGCGATACGATTATCCGCAATCGCGATAGGTTACAATCCGACCTTTATCAAAGTTAGAAACGTTATGGTACGCATTTTCCCTCCTCACACGAGGCATCACAACAACGTTTCACCAAGCAACGCCGGTCAACTGCTGTTTGTGTATGAGAAATCGGTTGGAAACTTTCCTCATGTCAGCACGTTGTAGGTGTCGCCACAGGCGGCAACCTTGTCTAATTTCTCTTAAAAGCTAATTATTTGCATATCACAGCATCTTCTTCCTGTCGGTGAAATTTCACGTCTGTAGCACGATATCTTCGTGGTGTAGCAATTTTAATGGCCAGTAGTGTAACAAATATGTAGCACAGTTGTTAGAGCGTTTACTGCCCCTAAAATATCAGGTTATCAAGACTTAAGAGAGACTGCACGTGGGGTAATAGTTGGCGCACGGGCGATAGGGCACATCGATGAAGTAGGGATTTCCCTTGTGACCATTTCACGAGTGCACCCTGAATATCAGGAATCCGATAAAACACCAAATCTCCGACATCGCTGTGGCCGGTGAAAGATCCTGCAAGAACGGGACCAACGACGACTTAAGAGAAGCGTTAAACGTGACAGAAGTGCAACCCTTCCTCAAGATGCTACAGATTTCAATGCTGGGCCATCAATAATTGTCAGCGTGCAAAACATTCAACGAAACATCATCGATATGGGCTTTCGGAGCCGAAGGCCCACTCCTGTACCCTTGATGACTGCACGACACGAAGCTTTACGACTCGCCTGGGTCCGTCAACACCGACATTGGACTGTTGGTGACTGGAAACATGTTGCCTGGTCGGACGAGTCTAATTTCAAATTGTATCCAGCGGATGGACATGTACGGATATGGAGGCAACCTCATGAATCCATGAACCCTGCATATCAGAAGGGGACTGCACAAGCTGGTTGAGGCTCTGTAATAGTCTGGGACACTGCATTTGGAGTGATATGGCACCCTTGATACGTCTAGATACTACTCTGACAGGTGACACGTACGTAAACATCCTGTCTGATCACCTGCGTACATTCATGTCCATTGTGCATTCCGACCGACCTGGGCAATTCCAGCAGGACAATGCGAGACGCCACGCGTCCAGAATTGATACAAAGTGGCTCCAGGAAATACTTCCGCCTGCCACCACACTCCCCAGACATTAACATTATTGTCCATATCTGGGATGCCTTGTAACGTGCTCTTCAGAAGAGATCACCACTCGGTCGTACACTTACGGATTTATGCACAGCGCTGCAGGATTCATGTTGTCAGTTCCCTCCAGCACTACTTAGTCGAGCCCAAGCCACGTCGTGTTACGGCGTTTCTGCGTGCTCGCGGGGACCCTACACGATATAAGCTCTTCAGTGTATGTCGAGAATGGGACCTTACGGACAGGTCCACTTCCAGTTTCTTATAAGACTTGAGTCTCAGCACCTGGAGATTTATTAGTGGGACCGGAAAGTAATGTTTTTGGGTTCCGTGCCTCTGTCGATAAAACGAAACCCTTGTACGATCGCTTTGTTGTACGTCTGTCTTTTCGACTGTTAGAAACCATTTTTCTCAGGAACGCGCAGACTTATCAAGTTGAAATTTATGTCACATACTAAGGTCTGTGATTCCTTGGTAGTGTAAAAATTTTAAGCTTCTAAGTACATGCGACCAAAAGATACAGACATTTAGGTCACATATTTTGATGCTCTCAAAGTCACACATAAAAACCTATAGGGTACTTCGCGTTGGCCTACAATCACGGAATTAGCCACAAGTAGGATTTCAAAGTACAACCGAAAGGAAAAAAATCTCAAAACTTAATTTGTAATTGTATCAGTTGAAAAAAATATTTCTTTTGTAATTTGTTATCCGACGTCAAACTTGAAATTAAAACAGTAGGTCGTTCTGCATCGAGACTGACTGGGTCCCAATGGTAAAAGTCAAACGTCAGGCAAGGAAGGGCTTTATTGCTCAAGTGACTCGTTTCGGAATTTATCCATCATTAGATGTCCAGGAGAGATTGTTGCACGTAGATACGGTGTTTTCTTTCTTTGTTTGTTTCACATACAACCTGAAACGCCCTATCTAAGTGCAGTAATCGCTCCTGGATCCGTAAGTCCGGGATAGTTGGACCATGTTGCTTTAAAGTCATTTTTTCAAAACTTCACAATGTCTACGATTTGCTATACACACCCCTGGAAATTTAAATAAGAACACCGTGAATTCATTGTCCCAGGAAGGGGAAACTTTATTGACACATTCCTGGGGTCAGATACATCACATGATCACACTGACAGAACCACAGGCACATAGACACAGGTAACAGAGCATGCACAATGTCGGCACTAGTACAGTGTATATCCACCTTTCGCAGCAATGCAGGCTGCTATTCTCCCATGGAGACGATCGTAGAGATGCTGGATGTAGTCCTGTGGAACGGCTTGCCATGCCATTTCCACCTGGCGCCTCAGTTGGACCAGCGTTCGTGCTGGACGTGCAGACCGCGTGAGACGACGCTTCATCCAGTCCCAAACATGCTCAATGGGGGACAGATCCGGAGATCTTGCTGGCCAGGGTAGTTGACTTACACCTTCTAGAGCACGTTGGGTGGCACGGGATACATGCGGACGTGCATTGTCCTGTTGGAACAGTAAGTTCCCTTGCCGGTCTAGGAATGGTACAACGATGGGTTCGATGACGGTTTGGATGTACCGTGCACTATTCAGTGTACCCTCGACGATCACCAGTGGTGTACGGCCAGTGTAGGAGATCGCTCCCCACACCATGATGCCGTGTGTTGGCCCTGTGTGCCTCGGTCGTATGCAGTCCTGATTGTGGCGCTCACCTGCACGGCGCCAAACACGCATACGACCATCATTGGCACCAAGGCAGAAGCGACTCTCATCGCTGAAGACGACACGTCTCCATTCGTCCCTCCATTCACGCCTGTCGCGACACCACTGGAGGCGGGCTGCACGATGTTGGGGCGTGAGCGGAAGACAGCCTAACGGTGTGCGGGACCGTAGCCCAGCTTCATGGAGACGGTTGCGAATGGTCCTCGCCGATACCCCAGGAGCAACAGTGTCCCTAATTTGCTGGGAAGTGGCGGTGCGGTCCCCTACGGCACTGCGTAGGATCCTACGGTCTTGGCGTGCATCCGTGCGTCGCTGCGGTCCGGTCCCAGGTCGACGGGCACGTGCACCTTCCGCCGACCACTGGCGACAACATCGATGTACTGTGGAGACCTCACGCCCCACGTGTTGAGCAATTCGGCGGTACGTCCACCCGGCCTCCCGCATGCCCACTATACGCCCTCGCTCAAAGTCCGTCAACTGCACATACGGTTCACGTCCACGCTGTCGCGGCATGCTACCAGTGTTAAAGACTGCGATGGAGCTCCGTATGCCACGGCAAACTGGCTGACACTGACGGCGGCGGTGCACAAATGCTGCGCAGCTAGCGCCATTCGACGGCCAACACCGCGGTTCCTGGTGTGTCCGCTGTGCCGTGCGTGTGATCATTGCTTGTACAGCCCTCTCGCAGTGTCCGGAGCAAGTATGGTGGGTCTGACACACCGGTGTCAATGTGTTCTTTTTTCCATTTCCAGGAGTGTATTTTTGTAACATGTACATATTACCTTGAACAATTTTGTGCACCTCTTCAGCTGTGACACTGATCACACTTGAAGTTATGATTTTTTTCTCGTTTTTACTCGGTGGTCCATCTAGCCTGGTGGTACTCGGGTTAAATGGACCACCTCCTGGAATTGATGGACCTCTGGTATACATTACTGAATCAGAGTGTAACACATGATAAACATGTAATCAAACGCAAAAACATTGTTTATATTCAGGTATAAACTGCATGAAAAGTGCTAAGTGTAGAGTTACAAACTATTTGTAGCAGAATAAGTAAATTTTTTAGTCAGTATACTTAGAAAATATAGGTAGAGTAATTTATTTTCATACGATTCAGAACATTTAATCATTCCTCAGCCTTCTTCATTCCTAAATCTCGCTAACCACAGCAATCTCATTTATTTCCGAATCTTGTGCAGCCTTCATATGTTCAGCAAGAGCATGACACACACATAAGCCAGTCGTGATCTCGTTTTGTTTCACCGTAGTTCTGTTTAAATCATACATAATATTCTTCATACCAGTCACTTTCATGAAGATTATCGTTGCGAACTGTATTAATATTAGTATCTTCAGTTTCTGAGGTTGGCATAAGTTCTTTCTTCTTTTGCGTACACTCCCTTTTATTAATCGTACTTTGCTTCATATTCTCACTTTCTCCCTCTAATTTCTTTTCCTCCCTTTCTTCCTGTCTGTCTTCTCTTCCTATTTGTCTTTCTTCTTTTTTCTTGTTTCTTTTCTTCTCTTCTTTTATCTTAATCTTTAACTCTTCTTCACCTCCTTTCTTTTTCGGGGCAATTATATTTTCCGGAGAGCTTAAAAGTGTTCATATAGTTTTGACCATTCTTTCTAGAGTTTGAACTGTATTAAGACAACGCACTGGATTTTGTCCAATAACTTCGAGTGGGTTACATTTTCAGATATATCCTCGTACTGTTTAGAGGGTACAGGCAGAGTAACATCTTCATGGATTCTTGAAGTACCAGCATTACTATCGTTTCTTGAGCAACTAGGACCAACAACAGCGACATCGACTCTTGAACTGTTAGGACCAGCAACAGTGACATTTCTAGAACTACCTAAACCAGCAAGAGCAGATTCAGTCATATCCTTTTGGGAAACAAACGATATGTCTGGAGTCTGTATATTCTGACAGGAAAGCATAGTGTGCTATCGCATCGGGTTCAAAAGGAATGATTTCACAGGTTCTAACACCACTAATTCCATTACCGACGTTCTCTGACTTTCCCCAAGCTAAGCTAAAAATGGTTCAAATGGCTCTGAGCACTATGGGACTTAACTGCTGTGGTCATCAGTCCCCTAGAACTTAGAACTACTTAAACCTAACTAACCTAAGGACATCACAGACATCCATGCCCGAGGCAGGATTCGAACCTGCGACCGCAGCGGTCTCGCGGTTCCAGACTGTAGCGCCTAGAACCGCTCGGCTACTCCGGCCGGCCCAAGCTAAGCTAAGAAGCGTATTTAATTCCAGCTGGGCAATCGTCCTTGAGGGATTATTGGTCATGTAGTTGGAGCAAGGAAATAGTAGTTCATTTTTAAAGGCTTAAAGAAAGCACGATCCAATGGCTGAAGCTAATGGCTGGTGGGGTGACGAACACTCATCAAAATTATTTCATTATTTCCTGCCAATTCCAGTATTCAACGCAGCCAGCATGCGATGTGTGTCCATCCTGCTTTCCTGCGGGTTTTCTTGCAGTAAAACTGGGTTTCATCCAACCAAAAAATTAACTCAGCCTTTACGTAGCTAGACTTTGGAGTCATTCGAACTTCAGCATGAGGTGGAAAACCGTCAGAAAACCTCTGCTTTAGATTCTTTTCTTTCATTACGCAAAAAGTTGGCAAGAATGCAAGTATGTACGCTCTTCTTTTACACGCGTCAGTGCTGAGATATTTCTTTAAAGTCAGTACCGCCATTAGACTGTTGTTTATTTACGGTGTTACATTTACACTTACACAATCATGATTTCGGCTTCAAAGTGCCATTACCAAGTGTTTTAAGTGTTATAAATTGCCTAAGACGGCATACTGTCGTATTAAAATACACTAAACAATAGTCTAATGGCGACACTGACTTTCAAGAAATATATTATGCCTGTGGGTCAACATTATGAAAAAATTATTAAGTGCTGAGATAGTTTCACCCTTTTCTCCCGAAGCAACAGAAGTCATGTTCTTAGGATCTTTTAAGGCAATTACTTTTCCAGGTTTCTTGTCCAGTTGCAAATCTGTATCTGTATTGAAATGTTTCCATGTTTATATAAAAGGTCATTTTCCTCCGAAACATTTTTAAGAGATCAGAGTACTCTGCGCCAGCTATTTTATTCAGGCCGTCCGCTCTTACAACAGATACCTCTTCAGACTGCCAGATGGAACGTTCAAGATTGCGTACAAGAAAAGAAGAATGCCAATCGTAGCCTGTTTGTTTGGTTTCATGATTAACATTATGTTTTGATTGCAGGCTTTCTGCCAAATAGTTAGCCATGGAACGAACTGTATCTATAGTTGTAGGAAATCCTCCTGATTGTAATTTTTTTAAATGTCCAACGATTTTTTTTTTTCGTTTTCAGATTTTAACAGAGTTTTTCTCTGTGAAGCCTTTATTGAAACTCCGTGATTTAAGACGCCTGTTTAAAGTGGTTTACCGTGTGACGAACGCTTTTGCGATGGCATTAACTCCCATTTCCTTATTCTCAACAGCTTTGACAGCACTTTTCAAACTGTCTTCAGACCATTTTCCTCTCCCAGACGTGGCTTTTCTTTTACAAAAAGTAGGCATTTTTCCGTAACAGACAAAATTTTCCAACTTATCAGCATACATATGTATATTTAAACTAATTTTTTCATAAGTATTATTTCATTTATATAGAAAGTGAAGCCATAATAAGATATAAGGGCTGACTATTCCAAGCCTTTTTAACAGGACCAATTATCTTGTTTTTCGCTAGTACAACTGTTCCAATTGTCGGGCAACATCCCGTTCAGACAAGCAAGGCTACCGGTACACCATCTTAGGATAACATTGAACCCAAGAATACACTTAAGTTTTAGCATTGATGTTACGTCGAAATCTTTTATAATGACTTAACCATATAACAAAGAAATCTAGCAAAAAATATTTTGCAAATCACCGAAAGATGGTTCAAATGGCTCTGAGCACTATGGGACTCAACTGCTGAGGTCATTAGTCCCCTAGAACTTAGAACTAGTTAAACCTAACTAACCTAAGGACATCACAAACATCCATGCCCGAGGCAGGATTCGAACCTGCGACCGTAGCGGTCTTGCGGTTCCAGACTGCAGCGCCTTTAAACGCACGGCCACTTCGGCCGGCTCACCGAAAGAAATAAACGAAGTTTTATTCTAAAATACACATGAAACTCGCGAGTAAAACTAAACGTGGGTTCTTCTGCTCAAGAAAAACTACAGACACCGAGTTCAGCGCTGCTAGGGCAGGACAGCCAAACATTAGACTGGTCTGTCTGTACCAGTGGTCCATCTATCCCGGACGTACCCTATGTTTTGATGGATAAATTCCGAGACGCGTCAATCAATAAAGTCATTCCTTTGCTCATTTTTGACTTATAAGAATGGCCGCCTGCTTCCTGCATTATTTTATGTCACATTTATATTACTGAAATTACCACATTCTTAAAAACATTGGAATCTTGGGGACTGACGTCTTGCCACTGACAACGTCGATAACTGGCAAAAATTGTTGAGATTCGCGATTCCCAGACTGTACGAAGTGTCCATACAGGTAATTAAGTTTGTACAACGCCCTCAGTTCGCGAGTCCTACTCGCAACTGGCCAAATTTTACATTGAATTCAGAGAGATAAACTGTTAATATGTTTTTATTTTTAATCAGTGATGTAATAGTCCTCTATCTATTGTGCACATTTTCAATGCTGGATCGATAAGAGTAGGTTTTCGACCAAAATCTGGAGTTAGCATTATGGATATCATATACTATTCAAATATTTTGCCACTGAGAAAATGT
The DNA here is from genome assembly GCF_023864275.1 of Schistocerca cancellata. Lineage (NCBI taxonomy): Eukaryota > Metazoa > Arthropoda > Insecta > Orthoptera > Acrididae > Schistocerca > Schistocerca cancellata. Next base: position 812,105,764 of record NC_064628.1, read on the forward strand.
TGTGGCGATTGGAATAAATGGAAAGCCAATTACGCAGTGGCGGTAGTGGGGGATGAGGGTTATGCTGGGTGCGGCAATACCTCCCATCACAAATCATTAATTTTGTGGACGGTTGGTTTCGCGCAGTGCGGTCTTTCATTATCGTGTTGCAGAATAATGCCTTCTCTGTTGACAGTCGCTGGGCAATTTTCAATTAAAGAACGAATTACTCGATCCATTTCTTCACATTCACAGTTTGTCATTCTTTCACCACCTGAAAATGAACGACCCCGTGAATACTCCACCAAATACATAAAAGCGCCTTTTAAGGGTGTAAACCTGGCCCAGGCGTGCTTCGTTTTTTTAAAATGACAAACGAATATCCACATTACTTCCAGGCCCGCCTAATATTTACTGAAGCGTATCGCGCAGTTCTATACAAAACTCGAAAAAGTGCTGTTGTAGATCCCCATGCGCTGTTAAATACTATACCTTGTGAATTATTAACGTACAAGTTGAAAGTACTAAAGCTCCATAAAAGTTCCTCAGTTTAGCCACGAGTCCATATAAAGCAATGTTGGTGACGTACAGTACAACTGGTCAACTTTCCCACTCGAGACTGCAAAAGCTTTCCTGGATCAACTTAGTCAATTGACGCAATTCCTCCTTACCTGTTCTGTCATTTTTCTCGCTGATGTAGTCCCTTGAAGCAGCTCTTGTGGCGTCATGGGATTCTTTCGGAGCAGGAAGATGTAGAGGCATATATCGCTAGGGGTAAGACAGATGCCGCCTACAGGAAAATTAAAGAGACCTTTGGAGAAAAGATAACCACTTGTATGAATGTAAAGAGCTCAGAGGGAAAACCAGTCCTAAACAAATAAGGGAAAGCAGAAAGGTGGAAGGATTATATAGAGTGTCTAAATAAAGGTGATGTACTTGAAGGCTATGTTACAGAAATGGAAGAGGACATAGATGAAGATGAGATGGGAGGTACAATACTGCGTGAAAAATTTGACAGAGCACTGAAAGAGCAAGGATCCAGGAATAGACAATATTCCGTTAGAACTCCTCATAGCCTTGGGAGAGCCAGCCCTGACCAAATTCTTCCATCTGCTGAGCAAGATATATGAGACAGGCGAAATGCCCTCAGACTTCATGAAGAACATAATAATAAGAAGCAGATGTTGACAGGTTTGAGAAATCCCGAACTATCAGTTTAATAAGCCAAAAATACAAACAAATCTATACAGATGAATGGAAAAAGTGGAATAAGCCGAACTCGGGGAAGACCAGTTTGGATTCCGTAGAAATGTAGGAACACGAAAGGCTATACTGAACCCACGACTTATCTTAGAAGAGAAGTTATGGAAAGTAAAACCTACACTAATAGTTTTTGTAGATATGAAGAAAGCGTTTGACAGTGTTGACTGGAATACTCTCTTTCAAATTATGAAGGTGTCACGGGTAAAATGCAAGGAGCGAAACACTATTTACAATTTGTACAGAAATGAGTTGGCAATTATGAGAATCGAAGAGCACGAAAGGGAAGTAGTGGCTGGGAAGGGATTGAAACAGGGTTGTAGCCTATCTCTGATGTTATCCAATCTGTATACTGAGCAATCAGTAAAGGAAACAAAACAAAAATGTGGAGTATGAATTAAAATTAAGGGAGAAATAGAAACCTTGAAGTTTGCCGACGACATTGTAAATCTGTCGGAGAAAGTAAAGGACTTGAAAGAGCAGTTGAATGAAATGAACAGTATCTCGAAAGGAGGATATAAGATTAACATCAACAAAATCAAAACAATGACAATGGAATGTAGTCGAATTAAATTGGGTGATGCTGAGAGAATTAGACTAACGCATGAGACACTTAAAATAGTAGTTGAGGGTACGCTATTTTGGGAGCAAAATAACTGATGATGGTCGAAGTAGAGAGGATGTGAAATGTAGACTGGCAATGGCAGGGAAAGCCTTTCTGAAAGAAAATTGGTTAACACCGAGTATAGATTTGTCAGGAAGTCTTTTCTGAAGGTATTTGTATGGAGTGTAGCCATGTATGGAAGTGAAACATGGACGATAAACGGTTTAGACGAGAAAAGAAAAGAAGCTTTATGTGGTGCTACAGAAGAATTATGAAAATTTGATGGGTAGATCATACAACAACGAGGAAGTACTGAATAGAATTGGCGAGAAGAGGAATTTGTCAACTACTTCACTAGAAGAAGGCATCAAAGGATCACCAGTTCAACATTGGAGGGAAGCTTGGAGAGTAAAAATCTCAGAGGGAGATCGAGAGATGAATAACTAAGGAGATTCAGAAGGATGTAGGATGAAGTAATTACTCGAGGAAGAAGAGACTTGCGCAGGATAAAGTAGCATGGAGAGCTGCATCAAACCAGTCTTTAGCCTGAAGACCATAACAGTTTCTTTAATTCCCGAGCAAATGTAAACACGAATAATGCTAAATTTTGTAAATACTTCTGCACGCGTAAACTTCTGTACGGAATAGGGTAAGGTTCGTAGAATCGGATCGACAGTGAATCGAGTCAACCCCAGAAATTTCTTCATGATCCTCACTTACTAAATGATAATGAAGCGTTGCCATATGGTAGTAACAGTTGGAACTCAACGTGTACGCTGGAATGTTGAGGACATTGCAAGCGGTGTTCATTGCTGGGACAAAGCTGCTGGAAGATAATTTTGTTTGTTTTTCTGAAAATATTCTTCTTTTGTAAAATTGTCCCACAATTTTATATTCTGGAAAAGAGCTTATGGTGTGTCAGGCGGATTGATATCCTTGCACCGTACAACCGACTTAAGGATAAAAAAATATTTCATAGTTCCACCGAATCCGGTCAGTACAACGCAACTGAAACGGTTCGATATGTTTTATATTACTTTATTGAAGTAATTATTTTTTCTGCTCTCTGTTGCAGATGGGAAAATAAAAAAGCAAAACAACTACTTTTGGGCCAAAAATGTTACAAAAATTAAATTAAAGCTTATCTTGTGGGTAAACGTCGGGAAACAGAAATCACTACATCTTACATCCCCCAAAGATATAAATAAAAACAAAAAAAGATCGGGAGAAAAAAGAAAATAAAGTTCTCAGTTATACAGTTCGAAGAAACGACGGGGCAAGGAGGATTACATGTACCAGATGAATCAACGTTGTCGGATTGATCAAAATACTCCAAAAAAGTATGAAGATAATGACACATCCTGTGAACTCTTCAAGATTTAATACTGCGATCCTTATCAGCGAAACTTGGTGACGGCATTGAGTATCAAGGCAACAGCAGGGAAGAGCCTCATGAGAAATGTGTTGCTACAGTGGGGAACAAAAGGTTTATTTTTGAAAATATGTTATTTTAGTGTGATGTATACATTTTTTGTACTGACCCTATTCACTGGACTTATAAACCGGTTCGCCTTACTTGGGGAAGGCGAATACGGTCACGCAGCTCATAGATCAGATTAATTTTGAGGGAGTGTGAACACCATTTATGTAATGTTACATATTAGAATTTGTAGCCAAAATGACAGAGTTCTTCTCTACAACGAAAATCTTTTCACGTGAAACTATATCTTCTGTTTACATTTAAATAAGTTTTTACTCGATTCAGACGAACTTACCATACTGTATATAATGTCCAATGTGGAACTCTATGCTTAGGCAGAGCAGTCATGGGAGGAGGACAGTTGGAGGAGACAAGGACGAAGAGACGGTACAACATTGTCTTCCATGACCTATAAACGCAGATAACTTTTAATAATAGTGAATAAGATTTAATTTATCGCCCAATAATTTAGTAAGAGCCTAGTGAATATAAATTATTTACTTTCTTTGTGTTCCAGCTCCGGCAATTGTGTAACGCTTTCCGATCAAATGTGAAATGAAAATTGTTATTTGTGAGTAAAGAGAAAATATTTGTTCCGATTGAACATTCGTAAATACACTGCTCCAAATTTGTTTGTAATTTTGAGAAGCGATGTTTGATTCGAGTCATTCTGTCATCTAAGGGCGATAGTAATAGATAAGTGTATATTCGCATAATGTCAAGGAAGGTGATACGTCATCTTGGCAAAAACAGCAAGCGAGGCAGAAATATTCAAACATCAGTCGCAGCAGCATGGTCAACACGAGATGAGGAAATACTCGATCCGTATAGATTTGAAACAAATGGTTCACAGTCCTGCTTCATGAAAACTGAGAATCTGTACCACCGTGCACAAAACAAATGTAATAAAGATAAATTCCATGGAAGATGTTAATGTTAATTTGAATAGAATTTATATATAGATAATAAAGGAAATGATTATTCTCGCAGTTCTTAAAAGTAATCAAATAGTATATTTTGAAGGTATATTGTTCATAATTCATATGCATACTACATACTTATAAGGTAAATTTATTACAGTAATTAATTAATAACTACGTATATCTGATGTAAATTTATTATGTCAATTGAAGTATTAATCAATGTTGGAGGTCATGGTATCACTGATGAATAGGTACGCGCGAAGTTACCGCCGAAATGGTTTTAACTGGTAATTTTTATTACGGACACATGGAATACTAAGAAATTTAGCTGAAAAGAACCAATATCTGTCTCAGACTTGCTTGTTGTAACGGACAGGGAATGAAAGATGTAAAAATTACAAAGAAAGTTCAACAAACATGTTACATCAGTTCAATAGTTATTATTGTTACTATCACTATATCACTGAAATACACCTGACGAGAAAACATAATATTTAATCGAGTGTTAGCCCGCATCTCGTGGTCGTGCGGTAGCGTTCTCGCTTCCCACGCCCGGGTTCCCGGGTTCGATTCCCGGCGGGGTCAGGGATTTTCTCTGCCTCGTGATGGCTGGGTGTTGTGTGCTGCCCTTAGGTTAGTTAGGTTTAAGTAGTTCTAAGTTCTAGGGGACCGATGACCATAGATGTTAAGTCCCATAGTGCTCAGAGCCATTTGAACCATTTTTTTAATCGAGTGTTAAACAATTACACATGGCATAAAGGTTGTTTTGACCACCTGCTGATTTGATCTGATTTGCCGAAATATTACCTGTTTATCGTCTGTTTATATGTTGCTTCCAAAGTAACTGAAGTTATTCACTTGCTCTATTTCCTCTCCCCCTATTTTCATACGGCAATTTCTCCCCTTTCCTCCAATTACCATGCTTTTCGTTTTCTTATTGTTAATCTTCATTCCATATTCTTCTAATTTTGGGAAGTGTAATAATGAATGATATGTATTGCTCAACAGAAATTAGGAAAAGAATTGCAATGGAAAAAGAAGGATTCAAGAGGAAACAGAAAGTTGCACTACATGGTGCGGAGATCTGTACATTGAGGAAGGAAGATGAAAGGACATTGGAGGCACTAGAGATGTGGATATGGAGAAGAATGGAAAAACTGAAATGGGAAGACCGAGTAAGGAATGTAGAAGTATTAAGAAGAGTTGGACAAGAAAGAAACATGCTCAGAGACATCATAAAGAGAAAACGGAAGTGGATTGGACATTGTTTGAGGAGAGACTGTTTATTGAAGGAAGGAATAGAAGGAATGGTGGAGCAAAACTGTCTAGTAAACATGGTTTCTAAAATTTATACCTTAAGAGCTATGGGCACTTTTTTCAGTAGAAAAAATGTGTTTCACAGTAGCGAAGATGAACAAGTGGTCACAGTCCTTAAGATATGTATTTTAGAGCTCATGTTTACTAGACTTTTTTACTTCGAATGATCGTCCTTGTCATATCCCTGAATATTGACCATTGCTCCTGTGACACCTGTATATTGATGTTTAAATATTTATGCTCCTTTTTAAGTAAAGGTAACACGCAAAAGCGACAATGTTGCTGTCCAAAAAATGACTTGTCTGGACCCAGTATAACATTTTATTAGTTTGCGAGAGACAGTAATGATTTACGGAGGGGGTTGCCAAGTTCACATATTGGAAGAACCAATTTGTAAACAAGATGGAAACATTTAAACGAAACAAAAAAGAAAATTGATTACGAATGATATGCCTAACACCCGAAATACATTGCATTCGGAAATTCGCTGTACATTGGACTACGTACTAGAGATGTTAATTGCTTTGGAAATTCGAAACAAAGTTGGCAGAACTGTTTTTTCATGGATACTTTATTGCTTCTTAATCGTTCTACTGGTGAGTAACATTTAACTGCCTGGTTCAGTTGATGAAAGCTGTTGAATGCGTAGTGTACTGATTAGATCTTCAATTTGTTCTTAAATTATGGTGCTTTCAACCAACGAAAGTGTTTTTCTTGCTAAACATGTTTTTAGACAAGGCAACAAATACACAGATTTAATGTAGGGGACATTTACTGATACGTATTCGGAAACAATTTTATCTCATCGTAATGTGATTCGTCGACTTACTGAGAAATTTTGAGACAGGATGCCGAACAGCCTGAAAGGCCACCTAAATGAAACGGGCACTAGTTGTTTTATATTTCTGACTGTATGCAGTAGACTTTCCCAAAACCACTGCTCAAGGCGTCACAAGAGCATATATCGAACTAGCAACCACATGTAAAGTGATGACGCAGACATCGAAATTGGTCTCATATAAACTGACAGCAGTGCAAGAACTGGCAGATGTCGAACAAGAAGAGCGAATTCGTTACTGCAAATGGTTAACACCTTTTAGTGGAGGAATACGATTGATATTTTTGAGGTCACCTTCCATCATATGCAGAGGAGGTCTAGTTCTAAATCTCTAGTCACTTTAAGACACCAAATATACCACTGTGGTCAACGGAGAATCCTCGTGCTGCGCTTGAAACGCCATTTGGAATGTGAGCAGTAATATCCAGGGGGCGCATTACGGGAACTTTATCTTTTGAAAATACCTTAAACAGTAAACAGTATTGTTTAATGAGCCACAATTTCATCCACGAGCTAAAGGACAGCGAAATCAACTACTCATGGTTTCAGCTGCGCACACAGCTAGTTACACCATGGAAGTTTTTTGGGGAACGTGTCTTCTCAAAAACCTATAGGCCCCTCGCTCAGCGGGCGTAATTCTACCAAACGTTTTCCTTTCGGGAGGAGCAAAATCCGTAGTGTGTCGCAATCGCCCACGCACGCTTTGTGAATGAAAAACAGAAATTGCTGCGTCGTGAGAAGCATGGTTATCGCAATTCGATCTGCAGGAAGTGTTCCCAAACAAAATTAAGTGCATTCAACTTGTACAGCCGCCCATTAACGTAATTTCCAACGTATTTTATGACTGCACAGCAAACGTTCTCAACACCCTGTACACCGTAATACACTGAGATGAATAAAGTCTTGGGATAGCTACAAGCACACGTACAGATGGTGGTAGTATCGCGTTTTTTTTTTGTTTTTTTTTGTCTACTGACTGGTTTGATGCGGCCCGCCACGAATTCCTTTCCTGTGCTAACCTCTTCATCTCAGAGTAGCACTTGCAACCTACGTCCTCAATTATTTGCTTGACGTATTCCAATCTCTGTCTTCCTCTACAGTTGTTGCCCTCTACAGCTCCCTCTAGTACCATGGAAGTCATTCCCTCATGTCTTAGCAGATGTCCTATCATCCTGTCCCTTCTCCTTATCAGTGTTTTCCACATATTCCTTTCCTCTCCGATTCTGCGTAGAACCTCCTCATTCCTTACCTTATGAGTCCACCTAATTTTCAACATTCGTCTGTAGCACCACATCTCAAATGCTTCGATTCTCTTCTGTTCCGGTTTTCCCACAGTCCATGTTTCACTACTATACAATGCTGTACTCCAGACGTACATCCTCAGAAATTTCTTCCTGAAATTAAGGTCGGTATTTGAGATTAGTAGACTTCTCTTGGCCAGAAATGCCTTTTTTGCGAGTCTGCTTTTGATGTCCTCCTTGCTCCGTCCGTCATTGGTTACGTTACTGCCTAGGTAGCAGAATTCCTTAACTTCATTGACTTCGTGACCATCAATCCTGATGTTAAGTTTATCGCTGTTCTCATTTATACTACTTATCATTACCTTCGTCTTTCTCCGATTTACTCTCAAACCATACTGTGTACTCATTAGACTGTTCATTCCGTTCAGCAGATCATTTAATTCTTCTTCACTTTCACCCAGGATAGCAATGTCATCGGCGAATCGTATCATTGATATCCTTTCACCTTGTATTTTAATTCCACTCCTGAACCTTTCTTTTATTTCCATCATTGCTTCCTTGATGTACAGATTGAAGAGTAGGGACGAACAGTTACAGCCTTGTCTTACACCCTTCTTAATACGAGCACTTCGTTCTTGATCGTCCACCATTATTATTCCCTCTTGGTTGTTGTACATATTGTATGTGACCCGTCACTCCCTATAGCTTACCCCTACTTTTTTCAGAAACTCGAACAGCTTGCACCATTTTATATTGTCGAACGCTTTTTCCAGGTCGACAAATCCTATGAAAGTGTCTTGATTTTTCTTTAGCCTTGCTTCCATTATTAGCCGTAACGTCAGAATTGCCTCTCTCGTCCCTTTACTTTTCCTAAAGCCAAACTGATCGTCACCTAGCGCATTCTCAATTTTCTTTTCCATTCTTCTGTATATTATTCTTGTAAGCAGCTTCGATGCAAGAGCTGTTAAGCTGATTGTGCGATAATTCTCGCACTTGTCAGCTCTTGCGTACACAAGTTATAAATGTGCAGTGTGTTGGCGGAGCTGTCAGTTGTACATAGGTGATTCAAGTGAAAAGTCCTCAGACGCGATTATGGCAGCACGACAAGTACCAACGGACTCTGAACAGGGATTGGTAGTTGGAGCTAGACGTGTGGTACATTCCACTTCTGAAATCGTTAGGGAATTCAATATTCCGTGGTCCACAGTGTCAAAAGTGTGCTGAGAATTACCATATGTCAGGCATTACCTCTCACCCCAGACAACGCAGTGGCCGACGACCTTCACCTAACGACCGAGAGCAGCGGCTGTTTGCCTAGGTTGAGTGCTGACAGACAAGTTACACTGCGTAAAATAACCGCAGAAATCTGTGTGTGCCGTACAACGTAAGTATCGATAATAGAGTCCGGCCAAATTTGGTGTTAAATGTTCTGTGGCAGCAGACGACCGACGCAAGTGCCCTCGTCTGTAGCGTGTCCCCTGGGCTCGTGTCCACATTGGTTGGACTCTAGACAATTGGAAAACCGTAGCCTAGTCAGATGAGTCCCGATTTCAGTCGGTAAGAGCTGATGGTAGGTATTGTGTGTGGCGCATATCCCACGAAGCCATGGACCCAATTTGTCAACAAGGCTTTGTGCAAGCTTGTGGTTGCTGGATAATGGTGTGGGCTCTTCTTATATGGAATGGAGTAGATCCTCTGGTCCAAGTAGACCGATCATTGACTGGAAATCGTTATGTTCTACTACTACATTTGCAGTCATTTATGGACTTCATGTTTCCAAACAACGAAGGAATTTTTACGGATGAAAATGCGACGTGTCACCGGACCACAGTTGTTCGCGATTGGTTTGAATAACATTATGGGCATTTCTAGCAAATGATTTGGCCACCCAGATCGTCTGATATCAGTCCCACAGATCATTTGTGGGACATAATCGAGAGGTCAGTTTGTGGAAGAGTTGCTCATTTACGGACGGTTTCGAAGGTAGTATGGCTCAATATTTCTGCAACGAACTTCTAACGACTTGTTGTGTCCATACGCCGGAAAAAGGAGGTCCGACACGAAATTAGAAGATATCCCAAGACTTTTGTCACCTCAGTTTTAACTGACTATAATTGCTATCGCGAGAATAAGGTACAGCGACATGACGCTTCTTAGAAATGGTACCATCAGGTGTCACTAGATCAAAGGACGAGCGGAAGATTGAGAATTGGGTAGAATCGTGTTTGTAGTCTTTTGTTTTCTTACTATTTGCAAATATTACATATAATCTAACCCTAGAATATGTTTCAGTCCATGCCTAACAGTTGTTTTTATTATTAGAATCCTTAGTACACTATAAAACTAAGAGAAATTGTGACGGTAGTACCAACAAAACTCCCTAGATCGCGGACTGATCGAGCACAACCCAAGATTTCTCCAGCGGTGAAGGAAACATCTTGAGCAGTTCGAGTCGCACTGCAGCACAGCACAACTCATGTAGTGCTTTCCTGCGAGGCACCCTTTCTCAGATACCTCAAATCTTACTTAGACTTGCAGCAGGCATAAAGTGACACAAACAATTTTAAATCTTTACTATCAAGAGACAAAAACATTAACACAACATACTCCAATTACAGTAGAGGTTCAAAACTGCCTCCATTGACTTGTAAACGAATGTTACACTGGTAGGTTATGTTCTGTCTAAAACGGAAAGACTGCAGGAGTGTTCTTAATTTCTTCTGCTGCTGCAACTGTCTCTGCGATCAGAGCCGCTTCTGATTCAACAGGGGTTTTGTAAACAGAATGCCCAGAGGTGTCCGAAAGAGCAGACACCAAAGGCAGATGGAGCAGAAAGGACAGGAAGGGGAAGGGATTACTGATGTTAGCTGCATCGAGAGATCCCGGGTTCGAATTCAGGTTCGGTGCACATTTTCACTTGTTGTCGCTGAGTCCGCGTAACGTCCCAGTGCAGCTCACATCAGTAATCCCTTTCCTTTCCTGTCTTTCCTTCCTACCCCCTTCGCCTTTACTTTAGAGAAAAATATTTGTTTTGGTGTCCCGCGAAACTTCCCAGAGTTGGTCGGTTTATATAACTTTCACTCTTTGGACTATTTATTCAATTCCATTGATAGGTGTCATGTATAATTTTGGTATCTGAATCGACTGTGAGCGAGCAGCGATTTCGTAAGTTGTATCGCAGAAGTTAAGCTAACATCGCGATGGCGCAGTGAAAGCAGTCAGTGTTAACCTTTGGTAGAGAGAGGCAGTTGAAGTTCATTTGTGTTAGAGTTAGGCTGATAATGTTAAGTTCAAAATGGTTCAAATGGCTCTCAGCACTAGGGGAGGTCATCAGTCCCCTAGAACTTAGAACTACTTAAACCTAACTAACCTAAGGACATCACACACATCCATGCCCGAGTCAGGATTCGAACTGCTACCGCAGCAGTCGCGCGGTTCCGGACTGAAGCGCCTAGAACCGCTAGGCCACCGCGGTCGGCGATAATGTTAAGTAGTGTTACAGTAAGGAAACTATGGCAATATTATGATTCAAATTTAATGTGCATGATTACGAAACTGATTTGTGAGGGAAAAAATCTAATGGAATGTCAAGTAAATTCTTCTTTTTTTACTACTGCTTCGCCATCGAACTAACTTGGTTACTGTACTGAAAGTTGTTAGATTTGAGAGATATGAAAGTGTATTGTTTGGATGTTGAGAAGTTCATTAAACTTAAAATCTATTTTGAGCACTTTTTCTCAGTATACAATAAAAAGTGTTGTCATTTTTACCCATATTTCATTTTCTCACCAACCTTTCCCTTACAATTCTTTTTAATGGATCATCTAACCAAGTATGTTCGATAAACTGCTCGATTTGCAATTAACAGAGAACTCATTGCACCTCTCAAGAGTGTGTGTGTAGATACAGTGATTTGCAGCTTTCGCATGGCGGTGCGCAAGACAGAGCAGTACTGCAACTTGTTATCCAGATTTGCGCAGAATGGGAGTTAGGAGAAAAGATTATGATTTCTTTTATTTATTCAATCATGGCCAAATTATGTTATTCAGAGACAGTTTTTATGATCAAATTTTGCAAAGCCAATTACTCTAGGTTTCATGTCCAAGTTATTATTCAGGCAATTTACGCTGTTCAAAATTCTTACAGTCAGATTGCTAACTTTTATAGTATGAAATACTTCCCTTTTCACTATGACAATTAATTACTATTACAGTGTAAGTTGGGTTTCATATTACGACAGTATAAGTTTCATTACGACAGTGCATTTATTGTCGCAGTGTAACGTATAGTTATTTTGTGTAAAGTGCTGCTGTGACATAACAAGAATGCACAATTAGATATGAATGAGAGTTGTGGATTTTTTCTAAAATGACAACACAACCTCTCCATTTTTCATTCTACATTTAATTCTTCAATGTTTTCAGGGTTCAAGTGATACATAACAAGCAAGTTCAGTTACTTTCAACTCTCAATAAAATAATTAACACTTAGACATTGTATATGTGATTATTAAATCTTTATCTCTATATAGGAGAATGTTATAACAAGCAACAATATAGAGTTATTTTCTGGGGATTTTATTATGTATTGTAATTATGAAGCTCATGTAAAGTCTGAAAAATGCGGCCACCTTACAACAGCTCAGACTTACAATTACACACAGAGTACCTCAAGCTATAATTTTTATTTATTTAGAAAAATTTCACCATTATCTTTAGTATTCTTATGTTAGTTATTGTTTTCTTTTAAGATTATTATCTGTTCTATACATTATTCATGCTGCATCACATGTGGTTATTCTGAAATTTTTATGAAACACAGCGCAAATTTTTGCCCTTAACTACGCCACAATACCTTCTTGCAAAGTTCAACTTTCATACTATAAACCCGAGAAGTGTGGAGGCGGCACGTGGAGAACATTTCTAGCACCTTTCACTGTACAGACGAATGCACGTGCTGGATGGCACTGTTCTCGAGTATACAGCTGTCCCTGAACGAGTATGGCTCTCACTAACAACAGGTAAAGAATCAACCGTAACTTTACTGAAAAGTTAAATTTTATTCACATTTTTTAGAGTGTAAGGATAGCAGACAAATAATAAAGCAAAACAATTTAAAATTCTCCAACATGTTAAATCAGTGCAAAGCGTCGTTTTGAACAGCAGTTCTAGTTCCTCCTCTAGTAATAAGAATAACTAAATGACAGAAGGAATCCTCACCTTTTCATTACCCTCCAACCCCTACGAGGGCCAACAAATACACTCCTGGAAATTGAAATAAGAACACCGTGAATTCATTGTCCCAGGAAGGGGAAACTTTATTGACACATTCCTGGTGTCAGATACATCACATGATCACACTGACAGAACCACAGGCACATACACACAGGCAATAGAGCATGCACAATGGCGGCACTAGTACAGTGTATATCCACCTTTCGCAGCAATGCAGGCTGCTATTCTCCCATGGAGACGATCGTAGAGATGCTGGATGTAGTCCTGTGGAACGGCTTGCCATGCCATTTCCACCTGGCGCCTCAGTTGGACCAGCGTTCGTGCTGGACGTGCAGACCGCGTGAGACGACGCTTCATCCAGTCCCAAACATGCTCAATGGGGGACAGATCCGGAGATCTTGCTGGCCAGGGTAGGTGACTTACACCTTCTAGAGCACGTTGGGTGGCACGGGATACATGCGGACGTGCATTGTCCTGTTGGAACAGCAAGTTCCCTTGCCGGTCTAGGAATGGTAGAACGATGGGTTCGATGACGGTTTGGATGTACCGTGCACTATTCAGTGTCCCCTCGACGATCACCAGTGGTGTACGGCCAGTGTAGGAGATCGCTCCCCACACCACGATGCCGGGTGTTGGCCTTGTGTGCCTCGGTCGTATGCAGTCCTGATTGTGGCGCTCACCTGCACGGCGACAAACACGCATACGACCATCATTGGCACCAAGGCAGAAGCGACTCTCATCGCTGAAGACGACACGTCTCCATTCGTCCCTCCATTCACGCCTGTCGCGACACCACTGGAGGCGGGCTGCACGATGTTGGGGCGTGAGCGGAAGACGGCCTAACGGTGTGCGGGACCGTAGCCCAGCTTCATGGAGACGGTTGCGAATGGTCCTCGCCGATACCCCAGGAGCAACAGTGTCCCTAATTTGCTGGGAAGTGGCGGTGCGGTCCCCTACGGCACTGCGTAGGATCCTACGGTCTTGGCGTGCATCCGTGCGTCGCTGCGGTCCGGTCCCAGGTCGACGGGCACGTGCACCTTCCGCCGACCACTGGCGACAACATCGATGTACTGTGGAGACCTCACGCCCCACGTGTTGAGCAATTCGGCGGTACGTCCACCCGGCCTCCCGCATGCCCACTATACGCCCTCGCTCAAAGTCCGTCAACTGCACATACGGTTCACGTCCACGCTGTCGCGGCATGCTACCAGTGTTAAAGACTGCGCTGGAGCTCCGTATGCCACGGCAAACTGGCTGACACTGACGGCGGCGGTGCACAAATGCTGCGCAGCTAGCGCCATTCGACGGCCAACACCGCGGTTCCTGGTGTGTCCGCTGTGCCGTGCGTGTGATCATTGCTTGTACAGCCCTCTGGCAGTGTCCGGAGCAAGTATGGTGGGTCTGACACACCGGTGTCAATGTGTTCTTTTTTCCATTTCCAGGAGTGTATCACTAGCAGGTGCTATTGGATAGTGACATTTATCATTCGTTATCGTTAATATTGCGTCAGTTTCGAAAACAATGAAAATTTCACCTGAAGATTGTTCACTTCATGATGGTGGTCTAGTCATGCAATGGATGCGATAAAATGCTGAACACAGATTCAGAACAGCAATTTTATTAGACGGCTACTAACCATTTTGGACTAGGTGGCCTCGGGAAACCTTTGTTGATTAGATTTGACTGGAATCGAATGTTTTCGGTTACGAAACTAATGCCCTAGATATGGCCAGTAAACACCCCTACCCCCCCCCCCCTCTCGCCGCCGCTAAATCTGATTTTTAATGAATCGAAGTTACCATGAATAAAACGCATCTCGAGCTTCACCACATGTCGTAGAATGACATAGTTTTGCAGGTACATGAACTTATCTTCGATGTGTGCTGCGAATCGGATTGATAATAAAGAAGTAAGAAATGAAAAACTTAGGCCAGATGCTGACGTTTTAGTGCACGAACAGCGAGAACGCAGTAAGCGATAAAATTTTTCCTCTCCATATTTTATGGGGATGTCCTCGAGAAGTAGTTTCGAAAACGTTTGAAATTATGAATAAAGTTTTCTAGAAGTCGCTAAGTGCTCTCGTTCTCAAATACTGGTTCAATGTACATGATACAGCCACATCAACGTGACCACCGCCTATGTGGGACGTCAACAACCACTCGCATACTGCAGATGGAAGCGCTAGCAGTGAAGGGTATGCTAAGCGTGTTGGGTGAATGCGGAAAATGATATTATCGTTGGCGTAATGCAGAAACGTAGCCTTATATCTGGCATCCAGAAGAGCATGATCATTAAAAAAAATGGGTCTAAGCACTATGGGACTTGACATCTGAGGTCATCAGTCCCCAAGACATAGAACTATTTACAGCTAACCAACCTAATGATATCACACACATCCATGCGCAAGGCAGGATTCGAACCTGCGACCGTAGCAGCCTCGTGGTTCCGGACTGAAGCGCCTAGAACCGCTCGGCCACAGCGGCCGGCAGCATTTCCGAAACGGCTAAGTCTGTAAATTGCTCTTGCGCCACCGTGGTTAATGTTTATCGTGGATGGCAAAATGCCGCTATCTAAAACTGACCGAGAGGAAACTGCGATGCACCATGGGCCAGAGGTGACAGGGGTGACCGACAGCTGCGGAGATGTCTACGGGCGAATAGACTGCACCTCAAACTTCCTGACAGATTAAAACTGTGAGCCGGACCGAGACTTTAACTCGGGACCTTTGCCTTTCGCGGGCAAGTGCTATACCAACTCAGCTACCCCGATCTCACAGCTTTACTTCTGCCAGTACCTCGTCTCCTACCTTCCAAACTTTACAGAAGCTCTCCTGCGAACATGTGCCTGTTCGCTCCAGGAGAGCTTCTGTAAAGTTTGAAAGATAGGAGACGAGGTACTGGCAGCTGTGAGGACGGGACGTGAGTCGTGCTTGGGTAGCTCAGTTGGTAGAGCACTTGCCCGCTAAAGTCAAAGGTCCCCAGTTCGAGTCCAGTCACTCGTTGACCTATATGGTGTGGCAGTTGAAGACAGCAGAACGAAAGTCGAAGTTTTAAATTTCGCTTTTAATAAATCGTTCACGCAGGATAATCGCATAAACATAGCGTCTTTTGAGCATCAGACAGACCCGTATTGGATGGTAATAAGCATTCCTGTTCAAAACAAATAAGTTTCCAAGTGCGGATGGAATCCAGATTCGGTTTTACAAGGAGTACTCTATGGCATTGGCCCCTTACCTAGCTTTCGTTTATCACGAATCACTTGTTCAGCGTTAAGCCCAAGTGACTAGAAGAAAATCAGATGACTCCTGTATATAAGAAGGGCAAAAGAACGAACCGACAAAACTATAAACGAATATTCCCAACATCTGTTCCCTGCAGAATCCATGAACTCATTCTCAGTTCGAATACAATTAATCTCCTTGATACTGAGAAGCTTATGTGCACGAATCAGCATGGTTTTAGAAAGCATCGATAGTGCGAAACTCGGCTTGCCCTTTTTTTATTTCAAATGATATCATGTGAACTATGGATGAAGGGCAACAGGCAGGTTCCATATTTCCAGATTCCCGGAAAGCATTTGCCACGGTGCCCCATTGTAGGCTTTTACTGAAGCATACGGAATAAGTGAGTGGCTCGACGATTTTTTAAGTAGTAGAACCCAGTATGGGTTTCTCATTCTGGAAACATCCCCCAGGCTGTGGCTAAGCCATGTCTCTGCAATATCCTTTCTTTCAGAAGTGCTAGTTCTGCAAGATCCGCAGGAGAGCTTCTGTAAAGTTTGGAAGGTAGGAGACGAGGTACTGCCAGAAGTACAGCTGTGAGGACGGGGCGTGAGTCGTGCTTGGGTAGCTCAGTTGGTAGAGCACTTGCCCGCTATAGTCAAAGGTCCCGAGTTCGAGTCTCGGTCCGGCACACAGTTTTAATCTGCCAGGAAGTTTCATATCAGCGCACACTCCGCTGCAGAGTGAAAATCTCATTTGGAGACTGCACCTGTTGAACAACTGAATACCAAGGTGAGCCTAGGGGTTATCAACTGTTTCCTCAACGGACGCTCAGCGAATGCCGCATCCAATTGGTCTTCGCCACGGGCGTCTGATTCGTGCACGCATGCTGACTGCTGTTGACAGGCGACAAAGGTTGGAATTTGTGCGCCAATATCGCAACTGGACGTCTATTGAATGGTGACAGATGGTGTTTTTAGAGGAATCACGTTTTATGCCTTATCGGACAGAAAGCGAACACCGTGCAACAATCGTCGGCAGCGTCCAGGCTGAAGGAGGGAGCGTTATGGTCTGGGGAATAATTTCGTGGCACTCCTTCGATGATCTCGTCTTTCTGGAGGGCACAATGGATCAACGAAACTGTGCATCAGTTCTTGGGGACAATGTCCATCGCTACATGCAGTTTGTTTTTCCTCGGCACTATGGCATCTAGCGGCAGAACAATCACACAGTTCGCAGTGTACTCTCGTGGATGTGAGGGGGGCCAAGATGATTTTATCACGCTCCTTGGCCACCAAACTCTGTGGATTTAAACCCAATCGATAATCTGTGGGACCACTTCGATAGGGCTGTTCGCTCCAGTTGTCTACGGCACTGGAGCCTGCATGGCTCCACATCCCTGTCGGTGTCTTCCACAACCTTACTGACACTCTTCATGTACGTCCGTGCTGCAAAAGGTGGTTATTTATGCTTCTGTCTGGGCCGTGCAATATGGTTCAAATGGCTCTGAGCACTATGGGACTTAACATCTATGGTCATCAGTCCCATAGAACTTAGAACTACTTAAACCTAACTAACCTAAGGACATCACACACATCCATGCCTGAGGCAGGATTCGAACCTGCGACCGTAGCAGTCGCGCGGCTCCGGACTGAGCGCCTAGAACCGCTAGACCACCGCGGCCGGCATGCAATATGGTTTAATTACGCGGCGGCAGTAACACTGGCAATACATAAACACAGTTTCTGATTTCAATACTCGACTTATTGCGATAAACTCAAGTAAAATTATACCCCTCAGTAAGTAGTATCTCAAATTTTTAAATTCTATCAGTAATTATATGAAAGACTTAAAACCGACTTTTTGCCACTGCAAACCATTTGATAGACAACCTGAACTGGAACTGGCTGACTCTTTTTAACTTTTGGCAATTAGACGTGCATTTCTTCCATTCTCACTCGCCTCATTATACATTACACAGGGCAGCTTCCACAAAGTCAGCTCCCTCAAATGAACGTAGTCCCTGCTGGATACGAAAAGCAACAGGCAACCGAAAATATTTGCTAAGAAAAGGCATAGGTTTATAGGCAACGCAAAAACTAATTAGGATTTGTATGTGTCCTTGCAAGCAATGACTAACGCTCCTCATTCATGCATGTAACTCGTAAACGAGGAACTAAACATTTATTTATATTTACAGAAACAATAAGAGCAAATAAATCATGGAACTGGTGTAAACAGATCATTTAACGCACTTACTGCAATACTATTCATGAAATGAGTGATTAACAGGGATATGTTCTTTAAGAAAAAAAGTGTTTTTCGTGTACGGCGAATCGTCCCTTACGTTTGTTGACGAGATCTTGAAAACCTAGCACACAATTTTCTCATCACGAGAGACTGAATTTCTTTATCGTGATAATCGTAAATTGATCTTCATCTTGAACAGTTACTGTATCTACTTATTTACTTTAATCAAATGTTTATTTACGTTAATCGAATGTCGTATCAGTTTATATAACTGGTATTCACGCTGAGCATTAATAATCCTAACTACATCTCAACTATGACCATTCTTGTCAAATACTCGTACATACACAACATATTTGAGATTTGTGGTGGCGAATGGAGAACATGAAATGCAACAAAACGATACCGGCAGGCTTTTAGGGTTTGTAGAAAATGTCTTGAGGAAAAAATAGAGACGCCATCCAATATCGCTACAGAGCCTCAGGGAAACAGGGAACAGGGAACAACAACTGCGGCTAGACTTCCCTCTGGCAACAAATGTGACTTTGTATGCGGTGTGCATGACAGAGTTCAGCAGTTTATGTAATGAGGAAAACGTCCGCTCCTTTCACAGTAACACAGCAGAGACCGCTAAGCACAGTAGCGGTAGAGATTTCAGCGTACCAAGCCGCGGCTGCTGCCGAGTAAGTGGGAGAGTTGGGATACGCTGACGGACAGAGGCTCCTGCGCTCAGTTTTTTTCCTTCTGCAATCCCTCGAATGTTGTCGGTATAGTTGTGTTACTTCCTGTATTACACGACAACCCCGACGGTTACTTAAGAGCTACCTAGCAAAAAAGGGCAGAAACGCCACACACAGCTTTCTATAAATGTTGTATCAGGGTACTTTTTTTATTTACTGTTTTCTAAAGGTATACAATCATAATTAATTATGATTTTTGCGCTGCCCTTCGGTTTGTGGTTACCAAGATACCTTTATGAGCTTTGCCTGCACTGAGTGGAAAATCCTTCTACACTGACACCCAGCTGTGCATTTACTGCAAGTATTATCCCAACATAGCCTATTTGTATTGTATAGTATGAGTAGTCCGCCGTAAGTATGTGGTTCGCTAAGTCTCGATCCAGCATACATCTGTAAGATTTTCGTACATAACATATTAAAGTCTCCACGTCTAGCATTAATCGTTTAGTATCGTAATTGTACTAGAAGGGTGCTTTGGCGCGTAGATGAGACAGTAGGCTGAGCCTTCTTAAAGAGAGGGTCGAGAGTGTGCGCGCTGTACGTGATCGGGAAGGAAGGGCATTAATTTGTGGAACTGGCCCGAGGCAGGATTCGAACCTGCGACCGTAGCGGTCCCGTGGTTCCAGACTGAAGCGCCTAGAAGCACTCGGCCACAACGGCCGGCTTGCCTATTACCACTCAGACTTCTACAGTACGGGAGATAGCTTAACCAAAACGAGGAGCAACTTACACTGTTCGTATAGTATGAGCAGCCCTTCGGTTAGTGTGTGACTTGGTAATTGTCGAATCACCACAACTCTTGCTTCATACATTGATTCTTCTTACCTAGCAATAAACGTGTAGTATCGTGACTATAACAAATCGTCCGGTTATTGAGACACTCAGAAAAACATTAAGTAATCACAATCTTTTAAGGATGAAAATATTGATCTATTACTTGTTACTAATGTATTTATATTTATATTTATATAAATTACGTAATTATGCAACTACGTAATAAGAACAAAACTTTACTAATCAGACAGTTTCTTTATCTACTTGTGAGTTCATATTCACGAATTTACTCGCCGTGGTCGTTCTCAACTGCACGTCGCATCACGACACTCACATTTTCATTTTTACTACTGACATCTATGAAGGCCTCTCCAACATTTGGTTTACTATTCGAAACTTGTTTAAGTTCATTCCTAGATACACTATGTGATCAGAAGTATCCGTACACCCACAAAAACATACATTTTTCATATTAGTTGCATTGTGCTGCCACCTACTGACAGGTACTCCATATCAGTGACTTCAGTAGTCAGTAGACATAGTGAGAGAGCAGAATGGGGTATTCTGCGGAACTCACGGACTTCGAACGAGGTCAGGTGATTGGGTGTCACTTGTGTCATACGTCTGTGTGCAAGATTTCCACACTCCTAAACATCCCTAGGTCCACTGTTTCTGATGTGATATTTAAGTGGAAACGTGAAGGGAGATGTACAGCACAGGCCGACTTGGTCTGTCGACTGACAGAGACCACCGACATTTGAAGAGGGTCGTAATGTGTAATAGGCAGACATCTACCCAGACCATTGCACAGGGATTCCAAACTGTATCAGGATCCACTGCAAGTATTATGACAGTTAGGCGGGAGGTGAGAAAACTTTGATTTCATGCTCGAGCGGCTGCTCATAAGCCACACATCACGCCGGTAAATGCCAAACGACACCTCGCTTGGTCTAAGGAGAGTAAACATTGGACGATTGAACAGTGGAAAAGCGGTATGTGGAGTGACGGATCACAGTACACAATGTGGCATTCCGATGGCACGGTGTGGGTATGGTGAATGACCAGTGAACGTCATCTGCCAGCGTGTGTAGTTCCAACAGTAAAATTCGGAGGCGGTGGAGTATTGGTGTTGTCGTGTTGGTTTGCGTGGCACTGTCACAGCACAGGCCAACATTGATGTTTTAAGGACCTTCTTGCTTCCCACTGTTGAAGAGCAATTCGAGGATGGCGATTGCACCTTTCAACACGATCGAGCACCTGTTCATAATGCACGGCCTTTGACGGAGTGGTTACAAGAAAATAACATTCCTGTAATGGATTGGCCTGCACCGAGTCCTGACCTTAACGCTATAGGACATCTTTGCGATGGTTTGGAACGCCGACTTCGTGTCAGGTCTCAGCGACCGACATCACTACCTCTCCTCGGTGCTGCACTCCGAGATGATTGGGCTGTCATTCCCCAAGACACCTTCTAGCAAATGATTGTTAAGTATGCCTGCGAGAGTTGAAGCTGTCATCATGGAGAAGGTGGGCCAACACCATACTTAATTCCGGCATTACCAATGGAGAGCGCCACGAACTTGCAAGTCATTTTCAGTCAGGTGTCCGGACACCTTTGATCACATAGTGTATATTCTTTACAAGATTCAGTAATGTAAATATATCTGTTTTCGTAACCAAGAGCTCGGTCTCGCCCTGAGGGTGATCTGTGAAAACCACACGCTCAGGGCGGTCTGTCCTGATATCATGGTAATGGTTACGGGACACAGAATACTGAAGGTTTTCTTCCGTCGCTTCACAATAATCAACGACGCCATGTGTCCATATACTGAAGGCAACCAAACTGTGTACCACACGTTACTGGAATGAAGTAACTTGGACAGGGAGTGAAACATACAACTGAAAAGTATAAAAAAGAAAGGCGAAACTGGTCAACTAGCAATAACGAACCGGGACAACTCCTTTTTAAAATACTTCTACAAATTCAATGGAATTTAAGACGTTTGTATTTCAGTTGCCAGTTGCAAAACAACGTCCGTACTAATTTTAAGACGGTATACCTTGTAAGAGAGATTACGAGATATGTAAAATATATTTACAGTTTACAAAAATAGCCGTAATTAAGTAAACAGACACGTGTAGTGTTACTCTATGTAATAGAACATAATAATAATAATAATAATAATAATAATAATAATAATAATAATAATAATAATAATAGTTCCCATGGAGGCCCGGAAAAAGAATAGGCCTCCGGTATGTTCTGCCAGTCGTAAAAGGCGACGAAAAGAACAAACCACTAATAGGGCTAACCCCCCCTTTAGTGTGATTACTTGGTTCAGGACAGAACTAAAGAAGCCTCGGACAAACGCCGTCATGGTCGGGAACGACGCTTGAACCCTATGCCCGCCCACAATGGTAACGACACTGCTAGCCAACTGGAAAATGATTTAAATCCAAATAGAGGTGTTTTGCAGGATATGCTTCCTGCAACCACCCTAGAAGGAAAACAAAGACAGAGGATGAGATGGTCAAATGAAGTTAATCGACACCTCATGTTCTGTTATTACCGAGCAACAAACCTAGGAACCAACACAACTGGATACAGATCACAAGTATACACAACATTTATTACCAGATACCCAGAATTAAAATTTTTAACAGAACAACGACTAGCTGATCAGATCCGTGTAATAATAAAAAATAACAGGATACCCCAGTCAGGATTAGAAAACATCAAACAACAAGTACAACAAATACTAGAATAAAATAATGTGCAGTCAGAAGAAGAAGAAAATACAGTAATGGACTCAAACATCCCAGAGCAAACAAACAAACAACAACACGCATCAATTAAACAATCAGAGGAAAACGACATCTTAAGACAGCCACCAGAACAAGCACAAATAGAACACGAAGTGACACACATGTTAGATATAGAAGAAAAAATTCAGCTGACATATATAGAATATAAAGACACAAATACAGACATTAGACCATTCTTGCATAGACGACCAAATAACCCACAAGTCGAAACAACAATAACATCTATCAACACAATCATACACAACAAAATAAACGAAAATACAACTATGGAAGAGTTACAACTACTGGTTTATGTAGGAGCACTCACTACACTAAATATACACACTAGCCAGAGAGCAGAACCAACCAACACACAGAAGAAGCCCACAAAACCAGCATTGCAACACAGGCTACAGATCAGAATAGAAAAACTGAGAAAAGACATTGGACAACTAATACAATTTATAAGAAATGAAATATCAGACAAAAAACGAAAAAGGTTAGGTTAAATCTCACAACAAAAAGCAATAGAGCAATAAGGTGAAAAGAAGCAGAAATTACAAGCATTGGCCAAA
The DNA here is from genome assembly GCF_023864275.1 of Schistocerca cancellata. NCBI lineage: Eukaryota > Metazoa > Arthropoda > Insecta > Orthoptera > Acrididae > Schistocerca > Schistocerca cancellata. The sequence goes on from NC_064628.1 coordinate 812,129,004, forward strand.
CGACTTAGAAGATACAAAAAAGTGAAAATAGAAGGAAACAAAACCAAACATTCAACACAAACCAAAAGAAATTTTACCAGACAATAGATAACACACACATTAAAATAGACAATCCACCAAACATAACAGACATGGAACACTTCTGGAGCAACATATGGTCAAACCCGGTACAACATAACAGGCATGCACGATGGATACAAGCAGAAACAGACTCATACAAGATGATACCACAAATGCCTGAAGTGATAATTTTGCAACATGAAGTCACCTGAGCAATTAATTCTATGCACAATTGGAAAGCCCCTGGAAATGATAAAATAGCAAATTTCTGGCTAAAGAAGTTCACCTCAACACATTCACATCTAATTAAATTGTTTAACAGTTGCATTGCAGACCCATACACATTCCCTGATACACTTAAACATGGAATAACCTATCTGAAACCTAAAGATCAAGCACACACAGCAAACCCAGCTAAATATCGCCCCATAACATGCCTACCAACAATCTACAAAATATTAACTTCAGTCATTACACAGAAATTAATGACACATACAACACAGAACAAAATTATAAATGAAGAACAAAAAGGCTGCAGCAAAGGAGCACGAGGATGTAAAGAGCAACTGATAATAGATACAGAGGTGACATATCAAGCTAAAACTAAACAAAGGTCACTACACTACGCAAACATTGATTACCAAAAAGCTTTTGATATTGCAGATATTGGAAATATACAAAGTAGATCCTAAATTGATACAGTTCCTAAACATAGTTATGAAAAACTGGAAAACCACACTTAATATCCAAACAAACTCTTATAATATCACATCACAGCCAATACAGATTAAGCATGGAATATACCAAGGAGACTCATTAAGTCTTTTCTGGTTCTGTCTTGCTCTGAACCCACTATCCAACATGCTAAACAATACAAATTATGGATATAATATTACTGGAACATACCCACATAAAATCACACATTTGCTATACATGGATGATCTAAAACTACTGGCAGCAACCAATCAACAACTCAACCAATTATTAAAGATAACAGAGGTATTCAGCAATGATATAAATATGCCTTTTGGAACAGACAAATGTAAGAAAAATAGCATAGTCAAGGGAAATCACACTAAACAAGAAGATTACATATTGAATAACGACAGTGACTCCATAGAAGCGATGGAAAAAACAGATGCCTATAAATATCTAGGATACAGACAAAAAATAGGATAGATAATACAAATATTAAAGAAGAACTAAAAGAAAAATATAGACAAAGACTAACAAAAATACTGAAAACAGAATTGGCAGCAAGAAACAAGCAAAAGTTACAAATACTTATGCTATACCAATATTGACCTACTCATTTGGAGTAGTCAAATGGAGTAACACAGACCTAGAAGCACTCAATACACTTACACGATCACAATGCCACAAATATAGAATACATCACATACATTCAGCAACAGAAAGATTCACATTAAGCAGAAAGGAATGAGGAAGGGGATTCATCGACATAAAAAACCTACATTATGGACAGGTAGACAATTTAAGAAAATTCTTTCTAGAACGAGCAGAAAGTAACAAAATACACAAAGCAATCACTCACATAAATACATCGGCTACACCACTGAAATTTCATAACCACTTCTACAACCCTTTAGATCACATAACATCAACAGATACGAAGAAAGTAAATTGGAAAAAGAAAACACTACATGGCAAGCACCCGTATCATCTAACACAGCCACACATCGATCAAGACGCATCCAATGCATGGCTAAGAAAAGGCAATATATACAGTGAGACGGAAGGTTTCATGATTGCAATACAGGATCAAACAATAAACACCAGATATTACAGCAAGCATATTATTAAAGATCCCAATACCACAACAGATAAATGCAGACTTTGCAAACAACAAATAGAAACAGTAGATCACATCACAAGTGGATGTACAATACTAGCAAATACAGAATACCCCAGAAGACATGACAATGTAGCACAAATAATACATCAACAGCTTGCCTTACAACATAAACTTATAAAACAACACGTTCCCACATACAAGTATGCACCACAAAATGTACTGGAGAATGATGAATACAAATTATACTGGAACAGAACCATTATAACAGATAAAACAACACCACATAACAAACCTGACATCATACTCACCAATAAAAAGAAGAAAGTAACACAACTAATCGAAATATCCATACCCAATACAACAAATATACAAAAGAAAACAGGAGAAAAAATTGAAAAATACATCCAACTGGCTGAGGAAGTCAAGGACATGTGGCATCAGGATAAAGTTGACATTATACCAATTATACTATCAACTACAGGAGTCATACCACACAATATCCACCAGTACATCAATGCAATGCAGCTACATCCAAACTTATATATACAATTACAGAAATCCGTAATTATTGATACCCGAAAGTTCCTAAATGCAATATAACATATACGGCGCAGTTAAAAGGAAGTGACGCTTGATCAAGGTCCGCGTCACTTTCCATTTTTAACCAGACTTAACGTCTTCAAAAATGGCTCTGAGCACTATGGGACTTAACATCTTAGGTCATCAGTCCCCTAGAACTTAGAACTACTTAAACCTAACTAACCTAAGGACATCACACACATCCATGCCCGAGGCAGGGTTAGAACCTGCGACCGTAGCAGTCCTACGGTTCCGGACTGCAGCGCCTAGAACCGCACGGCCACCGCGGCCGGCACTTAACGTCTGAGAAAGTAAAGAAATAATAATAATAATAATAGTACGTCTATTCACTTGATTCATTTGTAATCTCACTGTGATTTGTGGAAAGAGACGATATATTCGGTGTCCTTCGTTACAACTCTAGCCTCTAGCTCCCCCCCCCCCCCCCTATTTCACCTGGCCATTCGTCAATCGTCCAGTTATTTATTTTACTTATTCTTCACGATTCACGGGTAAGCTACAACAAACAGCATAGTGAACGTATTATAGTCCGCAGATTATGAAGAAATTGAAGAAATTTATGATGAGATAAAAAAATTATTCAAGTACTGAAGGGAGACGAAAATTTAATAGTCATGGATGACTGGAATTCGAGAGTAGGAAAAGGGAGAGAAGGAAACATAGTAGGTGAATATGGAATGGGGCTAAGAAATGAAAGATGAAGCCGTCTGGTAGAACTTTGCACAGAGCATAACTTAATCATAGCTAACACTTGGTTCAAGAATCATAAAAGAAGGTTGTATACATGGAAGAATCCTGGAGATACCAAAAGGTATCAGATAGATTATATATTGGTAAGACAGAGATTTAGGGACCAGGTTTTAAATTGTAAGACATTTCCAGGGGCAGATGTGGGCTCTGACCACAATCTATAGGTTATGAACTGTAAATTAAAACTGAAGAAACTGCAAAAAGGTGGGAATTTAAGTAGATGGGACCTGGATAAACTTACTAAACCAGAGGTTGAACAGAGTTTCAGGGAGAGCATAAGGGAACAATTGACAGAAATGGAGGAAAGAAATACAGTAGAAGAAGAATGGGTAGCTCTGAGGGATGAGGTAGTGAAGGCAGCAGAGGATCAAGTAAGTAAAAAGACGAGGGCTAGTAGAAATCCTTGGGTAACAGAAAAAATATTGAATTTAATTGATGAAAGGAGAAAATATAAAAATGCAGTAAATGAAGCAGGCAAAAATGAATACAAACGTCTCAAAAATGAGATCGACAGGAAGTGCTAAATGGCTAAGCAGGGATGGCTAGAGGACAAATGTAAGGATGTAGAGGCTTATCTCAGTAGGGGTAAGATAGATACTGCCTACAGGAAAATTAAAGAGACCTTTGGAGAAAAGAGGACAACTTGTATGAATATCAAGAGCTCAGAGGGAAACCCAGTTCTAAGCAAAGAAGGGAAAGCAGAAATATGGAAGGAGTATTTAGAGGGTCTATACATTTACATTTACATTTACATTTACATTTATACTCCGCAAGCCACCCAACGGTGTGTGGCGGAGGGCACTTTACGTGCCACTGTCATTACCTCCCTTTCCTGTTCCAGTCGCGTATGGTTCGCGGGAAGAACGACTGTCTGAAAGCCTCTGTGCGCGCTCTAATCTCTCTAATTTTACATTCGTGATCTCCTCGGGAGGTATAAGTAGGGGGAAGCAATATATTCGATACCTCATCCAGAAACGCACCCTCTCGAAACCTGGCGAGCAAGCTACACCGCGAAGCAGAGCGCCTCTCTTGCAGAGTCCGCCACTTGAGTTTGTTAAACATCTCCGTAACGCTATCACGGTTACCAAATAACCCTGTGACGAAACGCGCCGCTCTTCTTTGAATCTTCTCTATCTCCTCCGTCAACCCGATCTGGTACGGATCCCACACTGATGAGCAATACTCAAGTATAGGTCGAACGAGTGTTTTGTAAGCCACCTCCTTTGTTGATGGACTACATTTTCTAAGGACTCTCCCGATGTACTTGAGACCATATTATGGAAATGGAAGAGGATGTAGATGGAGATGAAATGGGAGATACGATACTGCGTGAGGAGTTTGACAGAGCACTGGAAGACCTGAATCGAAAAAAGGCCCCGGGAGTAGACAACATTCCATTAGAACTACTGACGGCGTTGGGAGAGCCAGTCCTGACAAAACTCTACCATCTGGTGAACAAGATGTACGAGACAGGCGAAATACCCTCAGACTTCAAGAAGAATATAGTAATTCCAATCCCAAAGAAAGCAGGTGTTGACAGATGTGAAGATTACCGAACTATCAGTTTAATAAGTCACAGCTGCAAAATACTAACGCGAATTCTTTACAGACGAATGGAAATACTGGTAGAAGCTGACCTTGGGGAAGATCAGTTTGGATTCCGTAGACATGTTGGAACACGTGAGGCAATACTGACCTTACGACTAGTCTTAGAAGAAAGATTAAGGAAAGGCAAACCTACGTTGCTAGCATTTGTAGACTTAGAGAAAGTTTTTGACAATGTTGACTGGAATATTTTCTTTCAAATTCTAAAGGTGGCAGGGGTAGAATACAGGGAGCGAAAGGCTATTTACAGTTTGTACAGAAACCAGATGGCACTTATAAGAGTCGAGGGGCATGAAAGGGAAGCAGTGGTTGGGAAGGGAGTGGGACAGGGTTATAGCCTCTCCCCGATGTTATTCAATCTGTATATTGAGCAAGCAGTAAAGGAAACAAAAGAAAAATTTGGAGTAGGTATTGAAATCCAGGGAGATGAAATAAAAAATTTGAGGTTCGCCGATGACATTGTAATTCTGTCAGAGACAGCAAAGGACTTGGAAGGGCAGTTGAACGGAATGGACAGTGTCTTGAAAGGCGGATATAAGATGAACATTAACAAAAGCAAAACGAGGATAATGGAATGTAGTCGAATTAAGTCGGGTGATGCTGAGGGAATTAGATTAGGAAATGAGACACTTAAAGTAGTAAAGGAGTTTTGCTATTTGGGAAGCAAAATAACTGATGATGGTCGAAGTAGAGAGGATATAAAATGGGACTGGCAATGGCAAGGAAAGCGTTTCTGAAGAAGAAAAATTTGTTAACATCCAGTATAGATTTGTCAGGAAGTCGTTTCTGAAAGTATTTGTATGGAGTGTAGCCATGTATGGAAGTTAAACATGGACAATAAATAGTTTGGACAAGAAGAGAATAGAAGCTTTTGAAATGTGGTGCTACAGAAGAATGTTGAAGATTAGGTGAGTAGATCACGTAACTAATGAGGAGGTATTGAATAGGATTGGGGAGAAGAGAAGTTTGTGGCACAACTTGACTAGAAGAAGGGATCGGTTGGTAGAACATGTCCTGAGGCATCAAGGGATCACAAATTTAGCATTGGAGGGCAGCGTGGAGGGTAAAAATCATAGAGGGAGACTAAGATATGAATACACTAAACAGATTCAGAAGGATGTAGGTTGCAGTAGGCACTGGGAGATGATTGAGCTTGTACAGGATAGAATAGCATGGAGAGCTGCATCAAACCAGTCTTAGGACTGAAGACCACAACAACAACAACACGATTACACCTCGTTATTTAGGATTCGGAGTAGACCGTGTAACTCACACATTCATGAAGATATATGTATTAATTATTTAGTCGTAGCACTTACTAAAATATGATATTGCAAAAGTGCTAATATTACTGCTTTTTTCTATCGTCACAAAACTACAGTAATGCTAAGCGCAAACTGAGACGCGTTTAGCAGAAGTGAAGTGACACGATATTTACGGCGCGACGCGCATTTTCCAAATATGCCGTCATGTCCTGAGAATACTGAGATGCGAAACTTCTTTGCTCGCATCTGTTATGCCACACGGTCACAGACTTATGCAAAAAGTCACAAATTTCGCTCGTAAAATGAATTCTTTTTTAGGATCAACATACATTTGTGAAAATACAGTTTCTTCTATGAAGTGCTTTAAATCTGCTCAACGTGATGCAATGTCCGATAAGTCGTTGGTATATCAGGTTAGTTTCCCAACAACGCAAATTGAAATAGAATTGCTGCAGAACTTTTCAAGATCGAGTTAAATAACCTTAACCTAAATAATTCTAACCTAAATATTTTAATATCTCATTAATGTGAGTATAAAAGTTTTAGACAAATTAGTGAACAAAAATCCGTTTTAGAAGTGAATGTCTCTTGGTATTTACGTATAGAGATTTTATAGTGGCGGGACCGCGACGGCAGCGCACGAGTCGAACTGGAGTTGGTTCAAATGGCTCTGACCACTATGGGACTTAACATCTATGGTGATCAGTCCCCTAGAACTTAGAACTACTTAAACCTAACTAATCTAAGGACATCAGACAACACCCAGTCATCACGAGGCAGAGAAGAACTGGAGTGGGAAGCACTTGCTGGAGAGGAATGACTCTCGAGCCACGCCATTTCAGGCCAGAATTTTAACATTAGAAGGACCGGGGATTATGCTGCACCTAGGAGGACCAACCCGTCACTCAGGTGGGTGCAGTTTCATTTGCCGTTTTTAAATTTGGATATATGCTGTGCACCTAATAGTTAATCCAGTTAAGTACGATAAAAAATGTGAAATGGACAACTCCCTTTGTAAAAACGTGTATTTCAAGAAAAAATTTTGAATAGCACAATATATTGTAGAGAAAATATTTGTAGTCCTGATTTCGTTCTTTCAAATCAACCTGTTTCATGGTGACACCTAACACATTAGCATTGAGCGTTGCCTAAACAGGTTCCACAAACATATTTGCTGCACTTTTTACATAAATGCTTCCTCCTATTTCTCCACTATACATCCTTCAAGTCCTGCGAACGCTGCTATGTTGCGGTACTGCACCAGGATGTTTGTTTTACACTCATGTGGCCTTATATGCTGCAGCCAACTCTTCTGCCAATTTGTGTACAAAGTGACATCTCTTAACTTTTTCACCTGTTACTTTCCTATAAAGTAATCACGCATGAATAGCTACCAAGACCTATACCTTGAAAAAATATGCGTGGCCCATCTGTGACATCCATACCGCACATTGTAAAATCGACACATTTGGTTAATTATTTCAACGCCGCACTTGGTGTTTGCTGTAGTAAGTCACTGATTCTGGCAGCTTTTTAGATTGTCGTTCATTGACATGCATATTACTCAAATAAAGCTTTGTCAGTGACCTGACTCACGAAGTATAATTGCGTGCAAAGGTACTACAGCAGGTTTTGCTTGTTGATGGACTTCTCTTCCAAATTTCTTCACTATTCTTACAATGCTTGTAATCTTACGTTTCAAACTTTCTGCAAGACACTTGTCTGTGAAAAAACTGTCAAATGTAATATTTCTTCCTGCGGCTGTATAAAATGCTGACTGCTCTTCAACTTTGCCGGATACGTCGAATTTGTATCACCTGCGGGTTAAACATTCTTCCAAATTTGTCTAGTTTATTATTCATGTATTGAATGAATTCATCATTTGACTCAATTTTAACATTTCTTAGAAAAACCACATCTTGGAAACGCCATTATGAAGCAACTGGAATGTTACCAACACAAAATGCGCCTCTTGAACGCTAAGTCTTCTTTCCTCATCGACAAAAGTCCTGCAGCATACCATAAACCAAGGGTAGTCAACCTTTTTTACCAACCGTCCACTTTTGTGTCTCTTTCCGTACTAAAATTTTCTAACCACCCACTCGTTCGGCAATAATTATGATTTATAAAGTTGAAAGGTAACTTTACTTTATAAAATTTATAAAGCAGAGATTGTTGTTGTTGTTGTGGTCTTCAGTCCAGAGACTGGTTTGATGCAGCTCTCTATGCTACTCTTTCCTGTGCAAGCTTCTTCTTCTCCCAGTACCTACTGCAACCTACATCCTTCTGAATCTGTTTAGTGTATTCATCTCTTTGTCTCCCTCTACGAGTTTTACCCTCCACGCTGCCCTCCAACACTAAATTGGTGATCCCTTGATGCCTCAGAATGTGCCCTACCAACCGATCCCTTCTTCTAGTCAAGTTGTGCCACAAATTTCTCTTCTCTCCAATTCTGTTCAACACCTCCTCATTAGTTATGTGATCTACCCATCTAATCCTCAGCATTCTTCTGTAGCACCACATTTCGAAAGCTTCTATTCTCTTCTTGTCTAAGCTATTTATCGTCCACGTTCCAGTTCCATACATGGCTGCACTCCGTACAAATACTTTCAGAAACGTCTTCCTGAGGGAGATACAGCAAGTAAGAGTAGTAGTACTTCGTCAAAATTTTATGAAAGCCTAATCAAAATCTTTTTAGAATACACATCACCTACCGTCCACCAGAAGGCTGGAACGCGGACTAGGGGGCGGGAGGAACCAGGTTGGCACTGACAGCCGTGACCTAGTCAGGAAAACAAACAAAAACGTCTGTCGACAGGTCCGAAAGCTATTATTCACACGCCAGTTCCCGTCAAAATGATGGATGACGGCCCTTCTAGTAACAGTTCACTGCCTCCCTTCTCAGAAAGGTCCTACACGCTTCATACTTTGCCCAAGTGTACTTCATAAGTATTTATTACAAGTCATAGAAAATGGGAACTATAGAATAAACCATTTACAAAAAACGTCTGCTGAAGCAGAGTACCCGTTAAAATGACTGGTGCGGTCCTTATAGTGATAAATAATTTCCAGAGTGTAGATACGCCTCCACTGGACTGACGCTGCTGGGACCACGACCTCTCGACACACACGTGACCTTAGGAACGGTGTTCGCCCGCGGAGTGAGCTGGCATGCTGGTAGGGGCAACGCTCGCTCTACGACAGGAAGCTGACGGCGTGGCGTGGCGGGGGTTGTGCGAGGCAGCGCAGACACTCCACGGGAAAGCAGGGCAGGGCGTGGCTCCCGAGAACTTGACGGCCTCACTTAGGGACACGCCAACAGACTCGTGTTCTGCCGCAGTTCCTAGCTCGCCCTCACAAACGGAGAGAACAGCGCCGGATTAACATAGAAGTAAACCGTGAGACTGAACGGAGCAAATGTATCTGTTAGAGCTCCAAAAGAGGTCAGAGATTCTGGAGCGCTAGTGAACTGAGTAGCGAGGGATAAAATATTCACTAGGCACACACGGTGATACCAAATCCGGTTTTCTGTAACCGGTTTCTCAATAACACATCTGGTCGGTCATGGACACACTCCAATATCGACTGTCGAAATTTTCTTCTAGCTGTCAGATTTGCTTTGCCATAATCGATGTTCGCTCCCACGCGAAGGTTCCACCGTTCTGGAAACGCGCTTGAGTGGTCAGGTACCTTCTTGCTTTAAAAAATGTGCCAAAATGTAGACGGAGTGACTTTGAAACGTCCGCTTAGAAAAATTTAGGAATGAATGTGCTGATAAACCACTTACATTATTTGATTTTCAAACAGCTGAGTAGAACTGAACGTACTCAGACATTTCGCTCTTTACCTATTCTGATCAACACTAAACTGACACACCATATTTTTAGCGCAATCTGACTTTCAAAAATCCCTACAAAAGAATGGCCCTGACTAACAATAACCTATACCTTTCATGAATCACTTACCTCACAAAAATCTTCGTTACTCAAACTACTGCAATACAGCGTGCGCCAATACTGCCAGCTGAATAAAAGATTCTAACTACTGAAGGCACTAACTACTGATAGGAATAGTTAGCAAATGAAAGATTTTGATAGAGAACAAACAATGTATTTACCTTAATAATGTTCAAAAGTCATAGTATATACATCAGTTCATGACATCCAGTCTTACAAATTTACTGTCCCTCATGAACACACGTCCAGATTATCCACTCTCAAAACTCCGCCGTCTCTCTCCCTACATCCACCACTGCTGGCGGCTTACATCCAACTGCGCAACGCTACGCGCTGTTAACAGCCAACTGGCCAACACTACAATAGGAAATTCCAACAATGCAAACCAGCCACCGACTGCACACAGCACAGTCAATGATTTTCATACAGAGCGCTACGTCATGTTACCAACATAAAAACCTAAACAACCTACTTACAACTTTTTGTGCAGCGAGGAGATGGGGAAATGTTTTACTGACCAAAAGATTATGGAGCGCCTATTTTTAATTGAGAATAGCCATCGAGCTGACCAAATTACAAACCAGAATACGGTATCTGATTTCCACAGATCGTGCGTATATATCACCCGATAATCAGGAAACCTATAGTTGACCTGGCTAGCAAATTTGATAAGAGCCTAAGCGTCTTAAATCGTCAACGAAAAACGCTTTTCGTCTTCGCGAAATTATGCTACGTGTAAACACAACAGTGAGACACACGTCGTTACTGCCGCATCTAATCACTTAACATTTACTTCTAATAAATACTCCGCAAACCAACTTACGGTGCATGATTGAGAATAGTAGGTACCTGCTAGAGGATTCCAGGGAACACGAACGCTCATGCAGAAAAGAAAACTCTTGTCCGATCTCCTGACGGCGTCTCCGGGTCCTTTTGGGTTACCCTGATGAGCATCTCTAAAAGAGGGGCCCGACTTGTATCGGTTCCGCAGCCGGGTTCCGGAACAGGAACCGGATTCCCTTTCGCCCAACGGGGGCCAGCACAAAGCGCATCATGCTATGACGGCCCCCATCAACATTGAATTTCTCCTAGGGCTTAGGATCGACTGACTCGTGTGCAAACGGCTGTTGACACGAAACCCTTCTCCGCGTCAGCCCTCCAGGGCCTCGCTGGAGTATTTGCTACTACCACCAAGATCTGCACCGACGGCGGCTCCAGGCAGGCTCACGCCCAGACCCTTCTGCGCCCACCGCCGCGACCCTCCTACTCGTCAGGACTTCGCGGCCGGCCATTCGCTTTGCTGTTCCACTCTTCAATAGAACGAGGGAGATATGACTCTATACGAGCCCTAATTTCTCTGATCTTCGTCGTCCTTAGCGAAATGTACGTTGGCGGTAGTCAGCAGTCTACAGTCAGCTTCAAATGCCGGTTCTCTAAATTTCTCCACTGTGACTCGCGGAAAGAACGTCGTTCATGAAAGATCTCCGTAATATTTGCATGTTGATCGAACCTACCCGTAACAAACCTAGCATAACGACGCTGAGTTTCTTTGATTTCTTCCTTCAGTCCGACCTGGTGGGGATCACAAACACTCGATCAGTACGCAAAGATGGGTGACACTAGCGTTCTGTAAGCCGTCTCCTTTATACATGAGCTACATTTTCCCAAAATGCATCTAATAAAACTAAGACAAGTTTTTGCCTTACCTACGAGGGAAATCCCAAAAGTAAGGTCTCCTATTTTTTTATAAGTACATAGACCTGTTTCTACAATGGTTTACATGTGCTTACAGCTTGAACATTTAGCTATTTTTTGACATAATCACCATTTCTGTCGATGCATTTTTGTACACGCCGTGGCAGTTTTTGTATGTCCTTGTCATACTAGCTCGCCGCCATGCTCTTCAGAAAGTTATGAACCTCTTCTTTCACCTTGTCATCGGAACTGAATCGCTTTCCGGCCAAATCTTCTTTGAAGCCAAGGAACAGGTGATAGTCACTGGGGGCCAAGCTAGGACTACAGGGTGGGTGAGTGATTATGTTCCACTGAAACTATTGCAGGAGAGCAACGGTTTGCCGAGCGATGTCCGGGCGATCGTTGTAATGGGGAATGTGCACGCCCGTGCTCAACATTCCTCTTCTCCGGTTCTGAATTACCCGTTTGAGTTTCTTCACAGTCTCACAGTAGCTGTCATCGGTAATTGTGGTCCCAGCGATTCAGCTCCGACGACTAGGTGAAAGAAGAGGTTCATAACTTTCTGACCAGCTAGGCTGCGAGCTGGTATGACATGGGCATACAAAAACTGCCACAGCGTCTACAAAAATGTACCGACAGAAATGGTGATTATGTCGAAAAATAGGTAAATGTTCAAGCTGTATACTGATGTAAACCTTTGTAGAAAGAAATAGGTCTATGTACTTATAAAAAAAATAGGAGACTTTACTTTTGGGATTACCCTCGTACTATCAACCAGATGTGCTCATTAAACTAAATGTCGCTTTGGAACGTTACGTCTAGACATTTAATTGAAGTGACTGGGCCAAGAACCATCCTACTAATGGTGTATTCGTATGTTATCGGACTGTTTTTCGCAATCATTTGTATTAATTTACATTTTTCTACGTTCGGAGCAAGCTGCTATTCATCACACCAATCATAAATTCTAAGTCATCTTCTAACCCTCTACGTTCACTCAAAGACAACACCTTCCTGTACACCGAAGCGTTATCAGCAAACAGTCGTAGATCGCTACTCACCATCTGCATCATATCATCTATGTGTGTAGACAATAAGAGCGGTCCTATCACACTTGCCTGGATCCCTCCTGACGATACCCTGATGAATATTCGCCGTCGACGGCAACTTACTGGAATTTATTACTTACAAAGTTTTCGACCTACTCACATATCTGGGAACCGAAACCTTATGCTAGCACCTTCGTCAACAGTCTGCAGTAGGGCACCATGTCAAACTCTCCCAGAAATCTAGGAATATGGGACCTGCTCAAAAATGGTTCAAATGGCTCTAAGCACTATGGGACTTAACATCTGAGGTAATCATTCCCCTATACTAAGAACTACTTAAACCTAACTAACTTACGGACATCACACAAATCCATGCCCGAGGCAGGATTCGAACCTGCGACCGTAGCAGCCGCGTGATTCCGGACTGAAGCGCCTATAACCTCTCGGCCACAGTGGGCGGCATGGGGTCTGCGTGCTGCCCTATGTGTTATATATATCATGTGAGAAAAGGGAAAGCTGAGTTTTTCACGAGCGATGTGCCACTGGAACGGTGTTCAAAAGCATCTTAAAACGTGCCACCACCCCTGCCATCATCCCCAAAAAAAGTTAATGAATAAATGAACTGCTTCTATAGGTTATCGTTAAGAAGTAGTAGGTATTTACGTACGTTCGGTTCCATGTTTCAAGGGAAAGAAACCTATTCTCGTTACCTCTCAAGTTTATGTCGATTACTCCTACGCACTTCCTGTATGGTAGGCTACTCATTTCGGGTATGAAACAGCCTAGCGCCGTTTCGTAGCGTGACTGATAGTTTGGTCTCTTTACTCTCCAAACCAACCAACCGTTGCGTATCGAGCGCCCTTTAGACATCGCGGACTCGCGCTCTGCTTGAGTCACTTGTTGTCAAGTAACTGGACGTTCCTGTCCGTGAGAGCAGGAATCTTTTACTGCAACTTTGTGTCGGTTAGGCCAATCAGAACCTTAGGCTCTGGTAGTTCGGTTGGTTCACTCATGCATCGTTGAAGCACACAGAAACTCTCATCTTGTCTCTCGACATGTGCAGCACGGCATAGCAGACGTATTCAGACTCTTGTATTTGATATGGGCGTATTACTCAGCTAGCAACTTCCAACGTAATTGAGAGACCGCAGCAAGCGACGAGCATTGCGGTTGCTTCCACATAATTGTAGATCGCGATGATATTGAAATTAGGTACAACTGCGTCCTTTTCCCATTGTTTTTTTCTATGTGGACTTGCCGTGCATGATACTGGGTCTTTTTTCTCATTTTCAACTGCTTTAAAACATTTTATTACTAGTATCCGTCTCTATGTTAATCATCTTTTATGTACAGTGGTTTACTCACTCGCAGCTACATTTATAAAAAGTTTGTATATTTATTTTTACGTATGTGTGTGATACTTTTCACTTCCACGTCGTTGGTTTCGACATCTGGTTCCCTTAATAATCGTAGAGGAATTGGTTTCCGATCTTGACTCACGATAGGCCCTTGGCGTCCGGCCCCCATTTTACGTCCAATACTTTCCACCTGCCAACGTTAGGCTAAATCTTTCTGCCTCTCATGTAGTACTGTCACGGTTACAGGGTGGTACGGGACTACAAGTCCTACCGCCACACCTCTAAAGTGAATTGCAGTGACGCAGTCGCTGCCCTGTGGATAAATTTACTGCCTCACCAACAGAGACCGCAATAGACCGGTGATGCTATATTGTAACATATCACAAAAAAAGTGTGACATATCGTTAAAGTAGGGTAATGAGCTGCACGGAATATCAAATGTGGTTCGTGATCTATTTGCAGCCACCGATGGTACCTCGCATAATAAGAAATCGGCAAACAATGCTCTTACATAAACGTCTGACGATTATCAGTTGAATGTGTATTTCGTAATGGTGTCAAAGTATTTTAAGGGTAAGGTGGCTTGTTTACTGGTATATAATTTTCATTTCCAATTTATGGAGAAATGGCTAGGCAAATGCAAGAAGACGTATTTTTGGCATCGTATGTTTCTTGAGTATAATATATATATATATATATATATATATATATATATATATATATATATATATATATATATATATATATATATATATATATAATTTGTTTAGTCGGTTCCGACTCTTCGTGACCCCATGAACCAAATCACGCCACTTTTTCCTGTCTTGCACTTTCTCCCGTAGACCTTCCAGGTTGGAACACATTGCTTCTGTGATGCCATCGATCCATCTCATCCTCTGACGTCCTCTTCTTCTAGTTCCTTCAATCTTCCCCAGCATTAATGTTTTTTCCTTCGCATTGTGTGTCCAAAGTAGGTCAGCTTTTGTTTTAACATTAGACCTTCCAGGGAGAAATCTGGTTTAATTTGCTCCAATATTGATCTGCGTTACATATTCGTTAATGCCAAAAGTGGTTTTATAAGTCTAAATCCGGTAACTTCGATCTTTCCGAATCGTATCTATCAGGAAGACGAAAACTTTAGACAGCGACATGTTAAGGACGGAAGTGGAAGCAAATCCCTCTCAGACAATCGAGGAACTACCAAATACTCTTAACCAACCTCGGTCGGGCGTTCAAGAACAAATGCAGCAGATTGATAAAGACAAAGCTAATCGATCCACCATATCCATCTTATTGCTTCAGCGGCAGAATCGGATTTTCACCGCTTGATTACTGGATGTAACAAATGGGTCCTCAATGACAATCCAAAACGCTAAAGGCAGTGGCTCTCTTCGAATGAGACGCTAGGGAAGTACAGCGAAGCCAGATTTACACCCCGAAGAGGCGCTTTTGTGCGGTTGATGTGGTATTCGCTTTTAAGTTCATTTTGATGTGCTGAAACTGGACAAATTGCGAATGCGGACATTTGATTTGAACAATTGGATCGAGTAAATCAATCATTAATTGAAGAGTTCTCAGCGGTTGTCAACAGAAAAAGTGTCATTCCGCAGCACGTTAGCACTGCGCAGGATGAACACAGGAAAAAATTAGTCAATTGGGATGGGAGGTATTGCCTCACCTGCAGTACTCGCCCTTTATTCAGCCATCGGACTTCTATATATTCCAGTCGGTTTAACATCTTCTGAAAGTGTGGGTGATGTTCGATGTGCCATCTCCAGACTGATTTTTATCGATCGGCATTGAAAATTTGCGCACTAGATGCCAAAAGGTTGTCGATTACATATCTGATTAAAAATTAAAACTTGTTAAAAATTTACATAACGGAACTTTATTTTTCTAGAGACCTTTCCAAGTCTCAAACATTATGATGTAAATACGCAGACTGAGACAAAGAATGAAAATTTGTACTAAAACCAGGATTCGAACCCAGGTTTCCTGCTCATTAGACAGATGCACCATCCACAAAGGCATCCTGGCATAGTGGCTTTCCACAACTGCACAGCATACCCTAGAACGCCTCCCTCCTGAATCCAAATTCACACTCAGGGCACAAATGGGCTTTGGGTGAACACTCGTAAAGCCCTTTTGGATCGAAACTAGTTGTCTTAGGTTGGTGCTTTAGTTCGTAGGGTTTTTCGGTAAGTTAATAAACAACAGATACACCTAATGGAGATATAGTTACCGAAGGTTGTTCGATGCAAAGCGGATAAGGTGGAAATCTGAGGGTACAAGAGCAGGTGAATAAGGTGAGTGAGGAGCGACTTCCAAACCAAACTCCTGTAGAATGTTTTTTATCAGAATGTGGGCGGAATTTGTCACGCAGTCTTCATGGTCGTTGTTACCGAGCGAGGTGGCGCAGTGGTTAGACAATGGACTCGCATTCGGGAGGACGACGGTTCAATCCCGCGTCCGGCCATCCTGATTTAGGTTTTCCGTGATTTCCCTAAATCACTCTAGGCAAATGCCGGGATGGTTCCTCTGAAAGGGCACGGCCGACTTCCTTGCCCATCCTTCCCTAATCCGATGAGACCGATGACCACGCTGTCTGGTCTCCTTCCCCAAACCAACCAACCAACCAACCATGGTGATGTTCTTTGACTGCATCTGCAAGACGTCTCAATTGTTGACAATAAATGTCAGCAGTGATGTTTATATCTAGGTGAAGCAATTCTTAGTTCACCTCACTGTCCCTGTTCCACCAGATGTATAACATCATCTTTCGTTAATTCGCGCATGTCTTTGCACGCGGAGTTGCTGCTTTTCGGCACATCCATTCATTTATTTTCCTTATATTAGCATAAAGACACCATTTCCCGTCATCAGTAACGATACAGAATAGGAATAGTCTGTGCTGTTCACGAGCCAATTGATAACGAGCAAGCAGAGAGGCACATATGGCCAACAGCTGTTTTTTGATTTTGGCTTAGAGCATGCGGTACGCACACGCCCGCTTTTTAAACATTGCCCACTGCATTCAAAAGTCACACGATGTTGAAATGAGCACTGTTCATCACATCTACGAACTACCAAGTACAGGGACGTGGATCATTGTGGATTAATGCATTTAAATGGTCTTCATCGAAGTCCGAAAGTCTTCCTGAACGTGGAGAGTCACTAATGTCAAATCGGTTCTACTTAAAATAAGAATACAACTTCCTTGTCCTGCTCTGTCGAGAGACATTTTACTCAACACGGTGCGAATATTTCTGATTGACTCCGCTGAACTCAAACAGAAGAATATGCCGGAAGTGTATCGATTTCTCCACTTGACGCTCCATTTTCTAGAATTCACATCTCCTTCACAATCTGCAGATGACACAATGACAATATGTAAACTCAGATAGCAAGACTGAACGAGAAATAAAAAATGACAATCGATAAATAAACCCATAGCAACCGGAATATCAACACGTAAAACAAAAACGCCATGAACTTATGCACCGACCTCAATATAAAAAGGTTTGAATGAATGTGCAGCATAGTGGAAAGTGTCGCTTTCATACAACAGAGAAGATTTATGGCTGTGAAGCCTACTGTGAAGATGGTGGACGAAACACTGTTTCTCTAAATAATATTTCACGAATATGAGAACATCGAGTAAATATAGCTTTCGTTCAAGGATTTAGATATTTGGACATTTGAAGATGAGTTAAAACAAGGGCTTCGATGTCCAATGTACTAATTTTTACAGTGATCAGGACTGTAAGCAGTATAATAAACTCTGATAATCTGTAAACAACTGAAGTGAAAATGGAATGATTAAGTTGCTAATGAAATGTCAGTTTACTCTGAACGAGATATTTAACTTTCGTTCAGTGGCGTGTGTCATCTGAAACAGCTAGTTAGCAAATAGCACAAGTACTGCATGGCAACACGTATATTAATCTAAGCCGACGAATAAAACCATAGATTCGTCCTTATATTTTAAGGGTTGTTATACAAAGGAAGCAAGAGATATAATATAAAGTAGTAGGAATAGGTGTGGTTAAATGATATGTTTCCTGCGCACTAAGGTGATACGCTGATTCTGAATACAAATTTCTATTAATCAATATGTGTTATAAAAGTAAGTGTACAATTTGCGTGACGCTAAAACTCAGAATCGATTACCTGTTATATGGTGTGGTAATGGTCTGTCCTGTATCCATAAAGAAGGTTCCCGTTTTTAACTGAAGGGCGTGCTTTTGAAGATATAACGGTTGGGAAGTTTCGTCTTTTAGAAATTTCCAGAACATTCGAGTGTATTCGCGAACATTCCAGAGTACTTGAGAGTATTCCACAACAATCCAGAATGTTGCGGAATTTTCAACAGTGATCCCGGATGCTCTGGAACATTCGGAAATAGTCTGGAACATTCGGAAAGATTCCAGAATGTTCGGGAACATCCAAGTACATCCCAGAACATTGTGGAATATTCCAGTATACTCTCGAATGTCGTGGAATGTTCTGGAACATTGTGGAGCATTCGAAGCCTTTTTGTTTATTCTGGAATTCGCCACAGGTGGAGCTACCCACTTGTGGGGGTATATAAAGCAAGACCCGTCGAGGGCTCGAACGTCAGTTTCTTATCAGTGACGAAGGGAGGAAATGAAAAAGTAGTACACTGAGTGAATAAAAATAACAGTGAAGTGTGAGCAGTCAAAGTGATATAGCGAATGAATGTAAATCAAAAATAAAGTGTAAAAAGTCAACTTAGTGTATTTGTTAATAAAAAGCTGGTTTGATTTATATGTTATACAAAGCCCAAACGTAAAAGAGGAGGAAGTCTTGCTAGTTCTGAAGCTAAAGGGTGAATACAAGAAGAACAGCCAAGAAACGACACATACGAAGAGCACGAAGCACGTTTCAGTTCTCGACGAACAAGAATGAGCACGGTGAGAAGCAGAGGAACCGAAGGGCAATGAAATGAACAAATTAAAGAATCAAGAATTGCGACACAATATTATAACAAAAGACTGCGAACTCATGTCAGCCACGAAAGTATCACTCTAAGAGAAGCGCAGGCGAGGACAAATAAACGGAATAACCTAATAAATGGAGCAATCTACTACGACCCGACGAAAGAATATAACAAACACAACACATCATAATTAGAAAAATGGAGAACATCTCCCAAGTTTGCACCGCGCAAAAATTTGCTAGAGCAGCTCCAGGATTCTGTTGCATGAATGAAAAAATTCGATTACCCTGATCGAAGCCGGGTACTTCAGCTAGTCACTTAAATTTATAGCATAAAATTACAGTAAGAAGAGTATAGTTCGTTTTGCTACAGAGGATGCGAGTCCGAACAGCATTGCCAGCCGCCTTGTCGTACGGAGTATCATTAACAATAACTACGGAAGTTACTCACTCGGACTTTGTTTTTCCACAGCACTTCACTCCACCATCACAAGGAAATGTTGTTACCTGAAAGACAGAAAAAGTATTACATTAAATTTCAAGCATTTTATGCATCTAGCGAGATTTGCGAAAACAAGTAAGAGCTTCACGAAACAGCAACAACAGTAGCAACTGCAGTAATAGTAATAACAACCATAGTTATGTTAATACAAAGACTTGTAACGGCCGTCATGTAAGCGGACAATGGGTACAGTTGGGTTAATGCCTTCTTTTTAACTACCCACCTAAAATTGTTTCGCCATTACAGAAATTTTAGTGCCGTCCTACAAGAAAGTCTCACAAGCACGAGCGTAGGCTATACGACCACTGGCAAAAGCACTTCTCTCTAGGATTTTAGCCGGCCGGAGTGGCCGAGCGATTCTAGGCGCTACAGTGTGGAACCGCGCTACCGCTACGGTCGCATGTTCGAATCCTGCCTCGGGCATGGATGTGTGTGATGTCCTTAGGTTAGTTCAAGTTCTAGGGGACTGATGACGTCAGATGTTAAGTCCCATAGTGCTCAGAGCCATTTCTGAATCTAGAATTTTCAGCAAGAAATCTCTCAAACTGAGTCACTTCCGCTTGCCATTTTCCGTCTCGACTTCACAACGTAAACGGTGCACGTAAGTAGCTGTTGAGGCGTAAGCTCATATACACGGTCCAGTCCCACTGATGTGACCACCGCCTATGTTCGACGTCAACGTGGAATAACCATTTACAGACGTCCGGTAGCAGCACTAACAGTGTAGGGTATATAAGGCGCGTCGGGAAGACGCGAGGAGTAGTGCAGTCGTTGTTGTGACGTGGAAATAGAGCGATTTATCCGACAATCAAAACAGCGTGATTATTGGTTTCGGTTGTTCAAAAGTTCAAATGTGTGTGAAATCTTATGGGACTTAACTGCTAAGGTCATCAGTCCCTGAGCTTACACACTACTTAACCTAAATTATCCTAAGGACAAACACACACACCCATTCCCGAGGGAGGACTCGAACCTCCGCCGGGACCAGCCGCACAGTCCATGACTGCAGCGCCCTAGACCGCTCGGCTAATCCCGCGCGGCAATAGTTTCGGTCCAAGAGTGAAAGCATTTCCGCAACAGCTAAGTTTGTAAGCTGTTCGCGTGCCGCCGTTGTTGAAGCATACCGCGCATGGCAAAATTGAGCTATCCAAACCAGCGCAGAGGCAATTGTGGTGCACCAAGGACCTTAGATTACCGTACTACCCTAGACAACAAACCCTCCGTAATTAAATCCAATGGACCACCTCGTTGGGGCTATTTGCGCCATGGATCTTCAACCGAGAATCTAGCGCAGCTTTCCACGCCACTGGAGTCTACGTGGCTCCACATCTTTCAATCGGTACCTTCCAGAAACTTATCGACACCCTTCTTGCGCTTCTCGCACTAATCAGCACTGCAAAAGACAGTTATTCAGGCTTTTGAAAAGTGATCACATTCATGTGACTGTACAGCATATAAATCGACACTTTTGGGGCGTTTGGTGTATAGTTTCATTCTTCCGTCTCTCCTGGTTTGTTAGTTGCTAGAACACTCCAAGGGTCCGCTGTCGGTTCATTGTGTCCAAAGGTTTCATTGTCGACGACGTAGTCTTTTTGCAATGGTAAATGGTTAAAACTCAACCGAACATGATTTTCTTTCTTTAACATTGCAACAGCCACACTCAAGCCCCCCCCCCCCACCTCCCCACGCCATGAACCATAGACCTTGCCGTTGATGGGGAGGCTTGCGTGCCTTTTTTTTTTAATCTCATTTTGTTCGTTTTTGTTCGTTGAATCTGATCGGGGCGGACGTCGTAAGACATCCTTTTCAGTTCGTTGTTGATCTATGAACTCAGTTTTTATTTATTACAGAGGGCAGCTAACCCTCTGACCGAACACACTGAGCTACCGTGCCGGCATGTGCCTCAGCGATACAGATAGCCATACCGTAGGTGCAACCACAACGGAGGGGTATCTGTTGAGAGGCCAGACAAACGTGTGATTCCTGAAGAGGGGCAGCAGCCTTTTCAGTAGTTGCAGGGCCAACAGTCTGGATGATTGACTGATCTGGCCTTGTAACACTAACCAAAACGGCCTTGCTGATACTGCGAACGGCTGAAAGCAAGGGGAAACTACAGCCGTAATTCTTCCCGAGGGCATGCAACTTTACTGTATGGTTAAATGATGATGGCGTCCTCTTGGGTAAAATATTCCGGAGGTAAAATAGTCCCCCATTCGGATCTCGGAGCGGGGACTACTCAGGAGGACGTTGTTATAAGAAGCTTCCACAGGATAGAGTAGCATGGAGAGCTGCATCAAACCAGTCTCTTGACTGAAGACCACAACAATAGCACCACTTTCAACACTGACTTATTTTACCAACAGCGACCCACTGGTCATACTTCAACTCAATAATCACTACAAAGATGTTGCACTTGCAAGCTCCCCTTGATGGAGAGAAATGCCGGTATTGTTTCGTTGCACACGTTATCATTGCGCCATCTCCAGTTTCAAATACAATGTTACGAATATACACTATCCGATCAAAGGTATTCGAACACCCATTGGTACACATTAATATAAGGTGTGTCCATCCTTGGTCCTCAAGGCGGTTTGAATTCTGTTTGGGATGTCTCAATGTCTGCGGAGAAACAACTGCACGTGTTTCCTCAAGAAGCGAAAGAGAGAAGGTAGTGATGTTGGATGCTGGGATCTGGAGCGAGGTCAACGTTCTAACTCATCTCAAACGTGTCCTACTGCGTCCATATCTGGACTGTGGTCATGAGGGTGTGTATCAGAAATATTACTGTCCATAACTCATTGCCTCACAGATGCTACATTGTCATGTTGATACAATCATCGTTATCGAACTGTTCATTTACTGCAGGCAGTAAGCCGGCCGGTATTGCTGAGCGGTTCTAGGCGCTTCATTCTGGAACCACGCGACCGCTACGGTCGCAGGTTCGAATCCTGCCTCCGGCATGGATGTGTGTGATGTCCTTAAGTTAGTTAGGTTTAAATAGTTCGTAGTTCTAGGGGACTGATAACCTCAGATCTTAAGTCCCATAGTGCTCAGAGAAATATGAATAGTTTTGCAGGCAGTACACAATGCCGTAAACAGTGTTCACATCATTTCGCATACAGAGTTTTTTTAAACGCAGTAAGTCGAGCACACGCTATCGATGAAAACTACCGGCTCACCGTAACACCACCTCTTTCGTACTTCGCTGTTGGCACTACGCATTCGCCAATTCCAAAACCTTCCACATGATTGCCACAAGGTGATTCATCACTCCAAAGCGCCTCTTACCAAACATCCAGAACAGTGGCATCATCCTTGACACCACCTCAAGCGTAGCTTACCACTGACTACAAAAATGTGTGGCTATCGACGAGCAGCTCGACTACTGTACTACATTATTTTTAACTACTTACGCACAGTCATTGTGTTAGATGAACTGTTGGTAGCACTTTGGAACTCACGAGTGATTCCTCCCGCTGATTGGATGCGATGTATTACAACTATTCCGTAATGCTCGACGGCTGCGATCTGTCTGTAGGGAAAGGGTTTTGTACCTTGTAACACTTTCCAGACTTTCGCTTCTCGCCAGCGCTTTCTATTTTGAAATGATGATACTCACTTTATGCGTGTTTCAGACTTTTTTTGGAATTAAAAAGTTATCCCGAAACATTAAGGTTTTTCCAAATTTGAAAACTTGTCCCAAGGTGCAACACGATCATGTACCCAAGAACAAATATAACATTCAAATTTAAAAGTGATGTGATCGAGAGAATCCTGTCAGTCCTGTATTCAGAAGTCTGTGTGTTACATCATTACTCTACTATACACCAACAGTTACAAATTAAAACAATTTCAAAATAAATGCTGTTGGCAGCTGACGCACATTTCCGTTTTCAAGACAGGGGTTTTCCCTGTCTTGAAAACGGAAATGTGCGTCAGCTGCCAACAGCATTTATTTTGAAATTGTTTTAATTTGTAACTGTTGGTGTATAGTGACATTAACAAACTGAGATGTTAGTAAAAGAAATTTTGGGGTGACTTAAACAGGTATTTAATTGATAGGTCCAAAATTGTTTTGTAGCCAAAAGGTTACGCTGTTCACCGCATGTACCAGAGCCTCCCCAAATATTACACGAAACAAAGAAAAAAGAATCAAGAATCGAAATCTGTGCCAACTAGCTTCTCTCCTAATATTTTAAATCTCCGGTCCCGATCGGTTGTGTTGGGTTGGGTTATTTGGGGGAGGAGACCAGACAGCGAGGTCATTGGTCTCATAGGATTGAGGAAGGACGGGGAAGGAAGTCGGCCGTGCCCTTTCAGAGGAACCATCCTGGCATTTGCCTGGAGCGATTTAGGGATATCACGGAAAACCTAAATCAGGATGGCCGGACGCGGGATTGAACCGTCGTTCTCCCGAATGCGAGTCCAGTGTGCTAGCCACTCCGCCACCTCGCTTGGTCCCGATCGGTTGTAGTGGATTAAAATAATTCCCTGGGAGTTGCCGGAACGCCGTTGCAGAGTATAGAGTAGTTGTAAAACACTAACTGGATAGTAGTATAGCACAAACTGGATGATACTGGGCTTTAGTGACGATGTTTGCACTGCCTGGTGTGTAGCTCTGTGTCCGATAGACAATAAAAATGGAAATTGGCAGGTGGATCATGACACTGTAAATGGGCATCCTCAGTGAAACTAATTGCTCATCGAGGCGAATCAATTATATGAACATTGGACACGTCCAAAAGAACAGACGCCACGCATTCGTATAACTGATTGGCCCCGATGGGCAATGAATCCAAAATCTAAAATGCAGATATACATTGACATTCAACCCCAGCAGGAATCCAAAATTAGTAAACCTTGAGGATATAAATGAGGACTGCAGATAGCTGACGCTAGGTGAGAGTGTGGGTCAGCTGGTGAGCGTGCCAAGATACTCTCCGAATTTGCAATAAATACTGTGTCCGGGTACTGCAGTGGTTAACAAATGTCCAAATGTGTGTGAAATATTATGGGACTTAACTGCTAAGGTCATCAGACCCTAAGCTTACACACTACGTAACCAAAATTATCCTAAGGACAAACATACACACCCATGCCCGAAGGAGCCGGCCTTAGTGACCGAGCGGTTCTAGGAGCTTCAGTTTGAAACCGCGCTACCGCTTCGGTCGCAGGTTCGAATCCTGCCTCGGGCATGGATGTGTGTGATGTCCATAGGTTAGTTAGGTTTAAGTAGTTCTAAGTTCTAGGGGACTGATGACCTGCGATGTTAAGTCCCATAGTGCTCAGAGCCAGTTGAACCATGCCCGAGGGAGGACTCGAACCTCCGCCGGCACCAGCTGCACAGTCCATGACTGCAGCGCCTAAGACCGCTCGGCTAATCCCGCGCGGCCGTAGTGGTTAACGCAACTGCCTAACCAGCAGGAGGTCCTGGGTTCGAGTCCCGATGCGACATATATTTTCACTCGTCGCCACTGATTACGCATAAAGACCCGATGAAGCTGATATCATCAGTTCCTTCCCTCCCCTTTCCTTTCCTGTCTCCTCCCTGCACCTTGAGTTTGCATAATGCCGCTCGTAATGTCTGATCGAGCGACTTCCACTACCTAGCATCAGCTGGAAGCATGAATATGTAAATATCTGCATGTCTCATCTGAAGCTGAACCTATAAAGGCCAGAAAACTACTTAACAAAAATGATTGTTTCGGGAGTGACTGGTCGGAGTAGTTTGTACTCAACTATACTGATGTTCCCCAGCTTTACCTGTCTCACTAAAAGAGAGCAGCAGCTGATAAATAACTAGGTGAAAGATAAGAGGACAGTGACGGGTGAGGGGTGTCGGGAGTAGAGAGACGGCTGCAGCGGGGCAGGGGCGCTGCATATCGCGAGAAGGGCACCGGGTCAGGGGGCAGGAGCTGCGGAATCCGGGACTATTGCTGCGAGCGCACTTAAGGTCAGGCGCGCCGGATCGATGTGCGGGCCATCCCCCGCCCCCACCTCCACCCGCAGCCCGTCCGCGTCATATCAGCGCGTGGCCGCCGCCGCCACCCTACCCTCACAACATTTGCTCCGCAAACACCTGCGGGACGCCCGCCGTGTGGAACGACGGCGACACCGCGCCGCACCGCGCACCGGTCTGGCTATGAAATAAGGGGAAAAAAGAGAGCAGAGTGACGCACTGTTTACCAGCACTTGCCCTTTCATGTGTTTCCCCCGCGTGGCAGGCAGCTTAGCAAGCTGCTCTCCTGTGTGTGTGTGTGTGTGTGTGTGTGTGTACCTTTCCAAACAGCCACGTATCAACACACTGGTCAACGGTTACAGGCCGCTGTGTGCGGTAGGTACAGAGCTGGGTGTTGTCGCCGTACGTTCACTGCATTCACTCACAAAAAACTGTTTTCTCAGTCGAGCGTGCTAGTCCACTGTGCATATCACAAACAACAGCTTACGTATTAGGGAAAGCAGAATGAAAACCGAGCACCT
Organism: Schistocerca cancellata; assembly: GCF_023864275.1. NCBI lineage: Eukaryota > Metazoa > Arthropoda > Insecta > Orthoptera > Acrididae > Schistocerca > Schistocerca cancellata. The sequence goes on from NC_064628.1 coordinate 812,155,099, forward strand.
GCCCCAGCGGGACCATGGAAAGGCTCCATTCAAAAGTCGACATGGCACGCGTTGAGATATTTATCCAACAATTCCTGTTTCGCAGAAAGAGGTCTGCCGCTGACGGATCCGCATCCGCCTCCACTCTTGCACATACTCGTCTGACTGAAACCGACATCCACGCATAGCTTTCTTCAGGAAGCTAAGCATGTGAAAATCACACGGTGAAATATCTGGGCTCCAAGGAGGATGTTGCTTCCCAAGCAAATCGCTGAAGAGTATCCTACGTCCGATTGGCAGCGTGAGAGTGGTTGGTTCAAATGGCTCTGAGCACTATGGGACTCAACATCTTAGGTCATAAGTCCCCTAGAACTTAGAACTACTTAAACCTAACTAACCTAAGGACATCACACACACCCATGCCCGAGGCAGAATTCGAACCTGCGACCGTAGCAGTCCCGCGGTTCCGGACTGCAGCGCCAGAACCGCACGGCCAGCGTGAGAGTGGCCGCCATCATGACTCAGGATGATTTCGTGCCGGCCTAAGTGGCCGAACGGTTCTAGGCACTTCACTCTGGAACTGCGCTACCGATACGGTCGCAGGTTCGAATCCTACCTCGGGCATGGATGTGTGTGATGTCCTTAGGTTAGGTTTAGGTAGTTCTAAGTTCTAGGGGACTGATGACCTCAGATGTTAAGTCCCATAGTGCTCAGAGCCATTTGAACCATTTTTGATGATTTCGTCCGACAGCATTCCAAGCCGTTCTGACTTTATAGCGCGTCACAGTTTCTAAGTGTCTGAATAATACTGCGCATTCATTGTGGTTCCATGCTCGAAGAACTCGCCGAACAGAGAAGTCATCCAATTATACTTCAGGTACAGAGGATCAAAATCAGTAAACTCGCACCGTAATAACGAGAAAAGTCAACGCATAAACAAAGAATCAAACAAACGTCCACCGCAAGAAGCAAATCTAACTAAAGGAGACATAAGACGCAGCGGACTACATGATGTGCTTCCCTTAGACACAAACATTGAAAGGTGGCTACACCGAGCCACAGCGACAGAGATCGCGCCAGAGAGTATTGTTCCGCCGCCTCCACTGGCAGTGATTATTGAGAAGTAGCGGCGGGCAGTTCTTGTCGAGAAGCGGTGCTAGGCGGTTCTTGTTCAGATGTAGTGGAGAGTTCTTGCGGAGAAGTTGTAGTGGAGAGTGTGGTAGTAGTGAGTATTTGTTCCATATTTTATGCAGTTGTTTGATGGGAGAGATAGCAGATGTTATTATAATGGAGATATTGTAATGATCAGAGTGCTTTTCGTCAATATGTATGAAGGTAACAAATTCCCTGTTTTTTTCTTTTTATTATTTCTGTATCTTAAATAATGCATCATTACAGGTTCAGTCAACAAAGCATCTGGCTTGTGTTCTTGTATTAGAGTGTAATTCTGGTTTTCTTGCGTAATTATAGTATTTCTAATTTTTTTAATTACTTCAATATACATGGTATTTGAAATTTCTTGTCTTATTGGAGAAGAACCGTGCCAAATGTGTACGTTGAGTCACACTTCCACATACAGAACAGCTACACTTGTGCTTGTTGGCTTCGTAGATTTTATAGTTGCTGGGGACTTAATTAATCAACTGTGTTAACGAAAATTTTGTTTCATTGTTTGTTGTTATTCTATGCAGTCAGATTGCGTACTAAAACTAGTCAGGGCCAGCCGTTTACGAGACTTGCGTAATCGGACATACAGCTACTAAAAATATTTGCATAAATATTTTAATTAAGCCCCCATGCAACATGCAAATAATTTCGTCAAACTTGACATGGCTAAATTCTAGACTTTTTATTGCCATGCACTTGTAAATCGTTACACGTCAGTTAGATTAAATGACACGTATCCGACTTACTTTTCAAACATCTCTAGGTCATATTCAGCGAGGTCACTAGTGTCACGGGATACGTCCTAACATCGTGTCGTAGCAGTTTCTGCCGGGCGTAGTGCAAGAACTCGACATGGCATGGACTCAACAAATCGTTGGAAGTTCACTACAGAAGTATTGTGATATTATTGCTGGTGGACGATTTTGTGCATCAACTGACCTCTCGATTATGTCTCATAAATGTTCGATGGGATTCATGCCGGGCGATCTGGGTAGCCAAGTCATTCGCCCGAATTGTCCAGAATGTTCTTCAGACCAATTGCGAACAACTGTGGCCCCGTGTCATCGTTGTTTGGGAACATGAAGTCCATGATTGGCTGAAAATGGTCTCCAAGCAGTCGAACATAACCATTTTCAGTCAAGTCATTCGCCCGAATTGTCCAGAATGTTCTTCAGACCAATCGCGAACAACTGTGGCCCCGTGTCATCGTTGTTTGGGAACATGAAGTCCATGATTGGCTGAAAATGGTCTCCAGGCAGTCGAACATAACCATTTACAGTCAAGTCATTCGCCCGAATTGTCCAGAATGTTCTTCAGACCAATCGCGAACAACTGTGGCCCCATGTAATCGTTGTTTGGGAACATGAAGTCCATGATTGGCTGAAAATGGTCTCCAAGCAGTCGAACATAACCATTTACAGTCAGCGATAGTTTCAGTTGAACCAGAAGACCCAGTCCATTCCAGGTAAACACAGCCCACACCATTATGGAGCCACCACCAGCTTGCACAGTGCCTTGTTGACAACTGGGGTCGATGACTTCGTGGAGCCTGCGCCGCACTCGTATCCTACCATCAGCTCTTACCAACTGAAATCGAGATTCATCTGACCAGGCTACAGTTTTTCCAGTCATCTAGGATTCAACTGGTATGGTCACGCGCCCAAGAGAAGCGATCCAGGCGACGTCGTTCTGTTAGCAAAGGTACTAGCGTCTGCTGCCATTATTAACGCCATATTTTGCCTCACTGTCCTAATGGATACGTTCGTCAAATGGTTCAAATGGCTCTGAGCACTATGGGACTCAACTGCTGTGGTCATAAGTCCCCTAGAACTTAGAACTACTTAAACCTAAATAACCTAAGGACATCACACACATCAATGCCCGAGGCAGGATTCGAACCTGCGACCGTAGCGGGAGTGCGGTTCCAGACTGTAGCGCCTTTAACCGCTCGGCCACTCTGGCCGGCCGATACGTTCGTCGTATGACGTCCCACATTCATTTCTGCGGTAATTTCACGCAGTGTTTTGTGTGTGTGTGCGTGTGTGTGTGTGTGTGTACGTGTGTGTGTGTGTGTGTGTGTGTGTCACTGAGAACCCTAAGCAAACACCTCTGCTCTCGGTCCTTAAGTGAAAGCCGTCAGCCACTGAGTTCTCTGTGGTCAGAGGTAACGCCTGAAATTTTGTATGAACGGAACGCACTTGACGCTGTGGATCTCAGAATACTGAACTCACTAGTGATTTCCGAAATGGAATGACCCATGCGTCTAACTCCAACTACCATTCCGCGTTCACAGTCTGTTAATTCACGTCGTGTGCCCGTAATGACGTCATAAACCTTGTAACTGAATCAGCTAAGAAAAGAATACGGCTCCACCGATGCACTACTCTTTTATATCTTCTGTACGAGATACCACCGACACCTGTATATGTGCATATTGCTGTCCCATCACTTCTGTCACCTCAGTGTGGTCATTACTGGACTATCTCTTAAGTTCACTAAATCACTTTCAATCACCCAGGTTGTGAAGTGGTAAGTCACTGAAGTAACCACTATATGGCTTGAAAATGACAGCAATGTGCAGTTGGAAGCGGTCACCATGTACTAACAAAGCGTTGCGATCTAGACATTTCAATAAAACGTTTTATATATCTAATGTAATAAACTAAATAAAAATAAGCGATACACCTGAAAATATGTAGTAACTATTTTAATAAAGCAATGCATCCTTTCATTGACATATTTTTCGAAATAAGAGAATTAGTGTCTTTAATATTAAGTGCTGTTTATGTTTCACTGCATATTAGGTATCATTCAGAATTATGTAAATGAAAAATGATGTGCCCCTTCTTGGACGTCTTTTCTGATATACTGGAAGATCCAGTATTTGTAAGTTAATTCGCCTCATCAGTCCCTAGTATCTCCATTGTAAAGTTGAATTCGATAGTGGCTGCACCCACTTTCTGAAGCACATTTTTACTGGTATTTTTACTTCCTCATTTGCTTCACCAGATCTAAATTTAATGATAATACATGACGAACTCTCTCTGCACCTATGGAGCATTGATACGCTGTATTGTAACACAACAGCAATGGGGAAGTTCGATTTACGTAGGTCGGCAAACGACTGGCCTCATTCGATGTAAATTAAATGATAATACACACCATCTCACGTGTCTGACCATCTCGTCAACTACGGAGCGATGACATGTTGTAAGATGACCGCAATGAGAACTTTCTAAGTACGTGGGTCGGCAGGCGAGTGTCGTTAGAAAGTTATTTTGCGCTAACTTTACCCCAGTATTTTGTAATTGCAGTAAAATTTGGTGTTGGACTCTTGGTTCGTACTATTCGTCTTTGTGTAGTCCCTCTATTGATCTTCATTGGATGAAAAGCTGTAGGCACATGTTCATCAAATCATTCGAACACTATGGGAACAGCTCGTGCAGAACAGCATTCTGTAGCAACACTGTCGCATACTCGGACAGTCATTTCAGGTGACAGGACAACAATGTTGTGGGTGTGGCTATCCATACCACATTCCTTTCGCCCCTGAAGCTATCTCTGGACGTCCCAGTCGTTCGTGTGAGCTTAATGTAATGCTGTGGCAGTGTTAGAGGGAACACGAGAGCGTTCTCCACAGCGAGTAGTCGAAACGCTGAAAGTGATCATTACAATACGAGCACTGTATAATTAGAGTCATGGGCTCCATGGAACCTGCTGAGAATAGGGGAAGCGAATGGCTAACTTAGACACTGGATTTACTCTCACTATATGGACACTTCGGAGATACTCCCTCGGTTGTGTTCGGCATGGACCCACTCAACGGTTCCACTACAGGCCATTAGCTAAATTTATTCTTACTTGTGTGGTTAGTGTCATTAACCTGGTTTCTGAGACCATGTGTTGTTGTGTTGTCAGGTACTCTCCGACTTAATTGCCAACAACTCACTCAGAGAAGACACTACGTACCGTCCAGGGCGAAATAAGACATTCTATAAGTAAAGAATGATTTAAACGGAAAGATAAGGAAAAGTTATAAAGCGTCTGCCCACAAAGCGGTAAGTGCTAATTGTGCTTTGGAAAATGAAACCTGTCAACTGTGGGATGATAAATTTGAGAGTATGTCTTTGTAACTTCTGCTCTTTAGATTAGTGTGCGATAGCCGTTGACCCATCTCTGTAGCACTTTTCGTTGTTGCATAACTTTTCTGGCGCCTGGAGCACTGTCGTATCGCACTGACAGCACTCGTAATACAGAGCTCACGGAGACAGCTGTGGCTTTGGAGTTAGAAACTGAGAATGGCTGAATTAAAATCCGGCGATAGATTTAACGCCACCAAGTTATTTGTACCAAACGCTATCCGAATCGCTGAAGCTTTGCCACGTGTGTTGCAAGCTCAATTCTTTCCAACGTCCTGTTTTAGGTTGAACGGTGCGATCGTTCTCTTGCTTCGATAACAGAGGTTAACATCAATTTTTCTCTCGCTTTGCTCTTGTTCCATACAAATCTGTTAACGAAATTTTAAGCTGATCACCACTGCGAACTTCTAAATATGAGTAATTGCAATTTTCTCCCTAATTCTGTGCACTCAGCAGTGCTAATTTCTGTGGCAGCTTCTTGTACCACGCACAAGCTTATAAAATCATTTCCCTTCTTCCCATAAAAGAACTTCCCATGCTGATCTCTTTGTCAGCTAAGTTATTGTTATGTCTGGATATAGTAAGGGACAGTAGCATTTAAGAATATTGTTGGTTAAACATTGCTATTTTCTTCATGTAAAATAACTGTAATAAATCCAAAAGTTTAAATTCTATCTTTAATTTCAAGACGCAGCTGTCATTTTCAGAAGTATCAGTTAACCGATTAAGAAAAATGTGAGGTACGACAAAACATAGTGTTCATCTCCATTATGCTATACTGTGCTGGGTGTTACTGTTGCGTAACGATAGAAACGCTACTTTACTTGTTTTCAGGACAGAAATGGCTCCTATTTTAATTAATCAAAGTGTGACCATTGCACCACCATCAGTGGATGTGATTGAAGGGTAATACTGACTAGTAGTTAAACGTTTTACTGTCCCATTTTTGCCTATTTTCAACAAGAAACACACATTATTTGAACATCAGATCAATCCGTACTACCACTCATAAAAAAAAGCACGGTCGCCACCTCGTACAATTATTCCTGATGTACTGAAGAACGGAAATCTGGAAGCAGTCTGTTGTCATTTTGAGACAAGTTGAAATAACACTTTCATATTGACATCTGTTTGCAGAAAACGTGGCAGTGTTCACCATTACATTCACACGTTTTACTCCCCATTCCTCATCAGAAGCGCAGAACGATACAACCAATATTTTTTCCCTCCGATTTTTCCAAAATATTTATGGAAAATTACAAAGAAGCACAAACATTTTGCAGCACGCGACAGTAACAAAAGGTACCCCGGTTCGCCGCAAATTAACTGCCGCGGACACAGCGACGCTTTTTCTCCTTCATCCGGTGCAAACTCCACTCCTTTGTTCCCTAAGCCGTTCGCTGATAAAAGAACGCAAACGAATGATTTAAACTGACAACAGATGGAGACACAAACGGTACTGAGTGCCATGTGGAATTAAGGAACATTTCTTAAACATTCAGTTTTGTCTGAATAAACATTAGTCTTTAAAAAGGAATGCTGTGGCGAGAATTCCAATTCTCTTTTTATTATTTTCAAAATAAATTCCCAAAACTCTACAAAACTTAAAACAACTTGAAGCGTTGAATACTTATCAATAGAGTTTTATACGTTCTTTATTGTATAAAATGGCAGAGCTAGTCTACCTCAAGTCCATAAAGTATTGTACCACAAGCCTCAAAGTAGAGCAGGGAACAGAATGTTTAATATAACGTCTTTTGTGATCATCCTGTAATAACACCGAGTGTGTTTTGGAGGTTGTACTGTGCTCGAAGCTACCGTAGTAAAGGGTGTTCGTACGTATTTTCAAAATCGAAACGGTAACTTATTGTAAGGGAGCGATTTAACAGACTTTCATTATATTATGATTTATTCCTTAGTTTCTACTACAATGCTGTATATCTTGTAGATGAGAATAATTATTACTCGTTTCATCCCATTTTAATTTTTTGGTAACCACACAACCTACACACAATTGGTTTAAGAAACTTCAGTGGCGTAATATCACACTGGGATGAAAACAGACACGTTAATGCCTTACGAAAATAACAGAAAAATGGAATATTCACCGTCGACGAAAATTAATTCAGGGAACCATCGGAAGAAGCAAAACCTTCATATAAGAAATAAAACACCATAAAAAGAAGAGAAAAAATCGCATGAGCTGAATCATTTGGTCCAGTGCGACCGATCCATCCTTTAGTAATCCTTCGATTTAAAAATTCCCGCACCTCCAGTGTGGCGGTGCCCCATCCTGTTGGTAAATAAAGTCGTTCGAATCAGTCAGTAAATAAACATGAGTACAGTACAGTAACTAGAGTTTCTCGTTACTGTCAGAATAAAATGTTTGTACATATGTTGTAATACAAATTAGAATTTGTTCATTTAGTGGAATATTTCCGAATTATGAGGACTTCCCGTCCCACTTAGTCCAGGTGAACTACGTTCTTGTGCACGTAAAACGTTGTGAAATACGTCCCTTATACAATCAGTAGAAGAATAAACAATTGAGAAGGTGGAGGGGGATATTATTACATAGCACAAAAACGTTGGTTCATAACTGTTTTGAAGCGAAAATGTTTAAAATTACAAGTTAGGAATGGTTCTGACATACTACAGCGATGGTGAAGTGCCACAAGGTGTAAGGAATTCTGGCGGTTTGCTAACATCAAAAATTTACGAAGTGCACGTTATTTCAATCAGATTTACAAAAAAGCTTTGGCAGCATGAACACACTTATCAGTATGACGTTGTACCTCCTCTGGGCTTGATACATGCGCTGATTGCCGGCCAGGGTGGCCGAGCGGTTCTAGACGCTACAGTCTGGAACCGCGCGACCGCAGCGGTCGCAGGTTCAAATCCTGTCTCGGGCATGGATGTGTGTGATGTCCTTCGGTTAGTTGGATTTAAGTACTTCTAAGTTCTAGGGGACTGATGACCTCAGAACTTAAATCCCATAGTGCTCAGAGCCATTTGCACTGTTTTTGCATGCGGTAATTCGGTTGGGAAGGGTGCCATAAAGCGACGGCAGTGGCGTCAGAGCCACTCCCACACGTTTCCTATCTGGGACAGATCCGGCGATCTTGCTGGCCAAATGAGTACCTCAGCTTCACGTAGACGGTTCAAAGAGATACGTTCCACGTTTGGAAGAGCATTGTCCTGTTGAGAGATGGCACCACAGTACTGACACACGAGCGGTAGTACATGAGAAATCGGTGTGTCCGTTGCGTACTGTTGGGCTGCAAGAGTTCCCTTAATCACTACCAGCCGCGAGCTGAATTCGTAACTGATGGCTCCCCACACACCATGACGCCAGGAGTGCTTCCCCAAAACATTGCAAAAATGGGATCTCTCGCCAGGTCAATGACATGCTCGCCAACGATGGTCATCCCGGATAAGGCAGGTCCGCGAATCGTTATTGAACGCAATGTGACGTCATTCATCAGCAGGCTATTCTTTCCAGTCACGGCACCACTCCAAAGGCCGCCGATTTTTTTGTGGTGTGAATGCGCGCATGGGACGGTATTCTCTGCCAATATGGCGGAATTGTACCTAGTGTTTCTGATGCTCAGTACTGCTTTCCTCCCTTATGGTGGTCAGACGTGGTCGAAGAGAATTTTGATGATGATCATCATCATGATTTAAGGTGCGGGGCGCTCAGCATCATGGTCATCAGCGCCCTGACGAAAAGTCAGTATGCCAATCTCATGGGCGGGGACGAAGGCTGTCCCCACATGCGGAAACTTCTAACACTGGAATCAGTATTGGCGAGGATTGTGGCCAGACTGAGGGCTGCCCTAATATCAGTATATAGGACACACGTTGCCAAAACATGCTGCACTGAAAGTGGCACACCATAAACTTCACAAAGTGGTGGGTCCTCCCGTTGGAGGGGGAAGCGATGAGTTACAGGGTTATGTCTGATGGGCAGCCTGGTAAGCAGAACCTCCGTCGAGCGGTGAGGCTGACATGAAGTCGCCGATCCGGTGTGGTCGCTTTGAGCGACCGCTGTTTTTTTTTCTTCTGTCACCTGCAACCATTCAGTCTCCCACTGACGTATGATGCTTCCAGAAGAAAATGAGAAGATGGCGTGCAACAGGTGGGACACTGACGAACAACACCATCTCGACATTCTTCCTTGTTTGCTTTGTCGAACATATCGTTTCCCTGTATTTCGATGGGGCCAGGTACCCAGAAAAAGATCATCTCCTTGTCACGGTCTTTGAGTCATTGTAAGGAGTGTTGGATGAGCTGAATCAAATGCTCTTCTGGATACGTCTGGTGAAGTGCTTTTAGTGTACTAAGCGGGTCCGAACGGATAACAAACCTTGTACGGTGATGTCTGTGAATCTTCTTCAGTGCCATCATAATGCCATATAACAACGCACCATAATTTGTAACAGAGTTTGAAGATCAGTATGCCTGCCATTACGTTTCTACGCAATCGCAGGGTCATTGTACATCCTAAAGCCTCTCCGCCCTGCCACAAATTCGGACACTGCACGATTCGAGGATCCGGCCAAAGCCAGACCCACAGTGAGGCACCGTCAGGGGCTGTTAACGCTGTCCCACACGAGTATGTGGTTATCTTCGCGTTCATTGATCATTGAACATGTAACGATGTTTCCGCTCCTTATATGCCTACCAGGCCTGTAACTATACTAAACAGGAACAACGCTAATGCACTGTGCTGGCCGTTCCATCTGACACAGAGAATTGCAAATCTAATTACATACATACCCACCAACGATGTGTACTTATACGAAAATATATTAGCATCCGTTCGTGTTTTCTGGGTGCCTCACTATTTTTGTCAGGCAGCGTATCTACTGAGAAGCCAAAACATTATGACTACCGTCCCTAGAAGACGTGGCAAGGATAGCTTATAGGCGGAGCAGAGATGTTGGGGAATCATTCTAACGACGACATGGGCAATAAAAGGGAAAAATCCACTGCCATAAACGGCCTTGAGAAAGGACAGATTGTTATGACCTGGTGCCTGTGAAGGTGCATCTTGGAAACCGTTAAGCTGGTTGATAGTTCCATCGATGGGATGTGGTTAAAAGACGGTGAAACCACGATTTAAGCGACATGGAGTTGGGCGTCGACGTGTCATCACAGAACGTCGAGGTTGTGGGCTTGCCCACTCTGTAAAGCAAGTTAAGCGGAGCTCTGTGGCAGATCTGACGATTCGAATACGATTCTAATGGAGGCACGAGTGTTTCGGAGCTTATTGTTGAGCACTGGGCTCTGTACAACGGACACGCTCTACATTTGTCTCAGCGTTAGTCAGTTATGATTGTAGTGGGCAGTGGATCACCACCGTTAGACCGTTGATAAATGGAAAGGTGTCGCCTGGACAGATGAATCACGTATCTCGTTGCTCCAGGTCAACAATCGTTTCCAAATCGTCATCCACGCGAATGGCTGCTGGAAACATGCATTGCGTCACGGTCGCATGCGGGTGGGGACAGTATTATGCTACGGGAGTGAACTCACACTGATGTCTTGGCCACCGAATTTGCCTGATACGAACCCGATGGAGCACATCTGTGCAGGTATCGCGCACCAGAACCGTGCCCATGACCCAAAGTCAAGAAGTTTACGGGAATCACGTGACCTGTGCGTCGGCATCTAGTGTCACATGAAGGGCTTATTTCAATAGTGGTACAAGTCCATTTTTGTTCATATTGAGATACAGAGTCGTAAAGGTAAATGAGCGCTGAAAAATCTGCAGTTGAGATACCAGAAATATTCAAGCATATGGCTTCTTGCTAGAGTCGAACCTTTCTTTCTGTTTCTTTGGATCATTAATGTCAGAGGCATTATAGGCAGAAAACCACTATTGAAATAAGCTCTTCATATTGCCTCGGAAAACCAAGGACTTTTCGGATTCTTGCCACAAAGTATCACTGCTGTGTTACTTTCCATGGCTCGACCAATAGGGTATTAAACAGATGGTCATAAGGTTTCCATTGAATAGCGTATTTGTAACCACAATTGTAATCAGAAGAGGCTGTAGCACATCATATTCTGTTAGCAAAGGAAATAAGTTACAAACAAGAGTCTGCAGACCTAATGCACTTGAAAAGATTTTAATTGTCTAGATCTCAACTGGAAATTTTTATTGACATCCCATACGAGTTTTATGATTGCGCCCGATCTGGCCTGATGCGTCTCTTAATAGTGCCACTGCTTTTTCATACCATACTTTATTTACACGCTTCATACCGTTATGGAGAACCACTGATATCAATCGGAAAACAGCTTTAGTGAATCACACGTGCTCTCAAAAAGATCTGTTATCTGAGCCATATGTTACCCAAGGTTCTACTGGACATTCAGAATAACTCTCGTACAATATTCGAACAAGGTAAGGTCAAAATACACGATGCCAGGAAAATAAATGCCTTGTTCGAAATCTAGCTACTGTATCATCTCCTAACCATGAACCGGCAGCACTAAACTTCATGGATATCTGCGGCCGTTTGTGTTATTTTGTTTGTAAACCGTCGAGTGTAGTGAATTTAGTGGACCATCTTACTTGTGGCGTTGTTTTTTTCCTTTTCCATCATATGTTAATTTCGAGGTCGACATGGTACCAAAAAGAAGTATACTGATTACGTCGGGGACATCGTAATATGTACGTCTCGCAGTCGATCTGCAGCCAGGCCGTTTTATGAAGACACCTGGAACGCTGGCGATTATTAATTTGATCCACAATTCTTCTGCACCTCGATGTTGATCGAAAGGTTTTAGCTTTTGTAGTGTTTTGTGTTACGGTCCTGATGTTGATGAAGATATTACGTGGCCGGCCGCGGTGGCCGTGCGGTTCTAGGCGCTGTTGTTCGGAACCGCGGGACTGTTACGGTTGTAGGTTCGGATCCTGTGTCGGGCATGGATGTGTGTGATGTCCTTAGGTTAGTTAGGTGTAAGTAATTCTAAGTTCTAGGGGACTGATGACCTAAGACGTATCAGTGCTAAATCAGTTCAACACTGGCAGTGATCACCGTCTTGTGAGAGCAAGGGTCGAACTCAATGTAAGAAATGAAAGGAGTAAACTTATGAAAGGGAAGAGAAGGGTAATCAACCTCAAAAACCTGGAAGAACATTCCTCGAAATTCCAAGAAGTCCTCCAAAGCAAGTTCCACGTAACTAAAGATTGTGATTTGGCGGAAATGATTGTTTCAAGTGCACGAGAAGTCGGTGGCCTATGCCAAAAAAATAAACAACCAAAGAAATTCAGCGCCAAAACTGAAACCCTTTTACAACAGAGGAGAGAAATGAAAATCCAAACCGATCGTGACATGGTGGCGTACTTCGAACTATGTAAGGCAGTGCGAAGAGAAATGAAAACTGACATACAGAAATTCAATGAAGACACCTTACGAGCAAGCTTGGAGAACAAGACAAGTTTAAAGTCAGCCAAACGCAAACTCACAATTGGTAAAAAGCAGATTATCGCACTCGATGGAAATGATAGTCGAATCACTGAAAAGGAGGCGGTTTTGAAGTTCATCAGAGACTTTTATAGCAATTTGTATAGCAATCCAGGGGAAAATTTGAGTGTATCTAATTTAAATGATATACCTAGTGTTCCAGATATACTCCCATCGGAAGTCAAGTGTGCTCTAGATAGCATGAAGAAGGGAACAGTGCCGGGTGATGATGAGCTCAGCGTTGACATCCTCAAACTGGCAGGAGAGGTAACCATAAATCACTTGGCAAAAGTATTTACTTCCTGCCTGCACTATGCTTCAATCCTACTATCGTGGAACAAGGCTAAGATTATTTTGATACACAAGAAAGGAAGTATTCACAATATTAAAAACTACCGTCCTATCAGCTTGCTCTCAATTTTGTACAAAATTTTTACAAAGATCTTGTTAAACCGAATTAGTTCCACCCTAGACGCAGCCCAACCTATAGAACAAGCTGGATTCCGAAGCAATTTTAGCACTATTGACCACATTCTGACCGTTAGTGAAGTGATAAGCAGAGCGAATGAATACCAACTGCCTCTCTGCATTGCCTTTGTTGACTTTGAAAAGGCATTTGACTCCGTTAGCCATGTAGCTGTCCTCCAAGCTTTGAATGAGCAAGGAGTGGGAGCAGCATACATTGAAGTGCTCAGGAAAATCTACGAGAATTCTTCAGCTTATGTTAACATCGGCGAATCAACTCAAGAATTCCGCATCATGAGGGGTGTCAAGCAAGGCGATCCCATCTCCCCAAAACTGTTCTCTGCTGTATTGGAAATGGCTATATCAAAGCTGAGCTGGGAAGGTAAGGGAATTAGAATTAATGGAAGAAGGCTTACCAACTTGAGATTTGCTGATGATATTGCGTTACTGGCCAAAGACTTCGCAGAGCTCCAAAACTTAGTTACAGATCTTGCATCGGAATGTCAGCTGGTTGGCTTGAACATGAACCTTTCCAAAACAAAAGTAATATCCAACAAATGGGTCCCAGCTGGAGATGTGAAAGTCAAGGACAGTCTACTAGAAGAGGACACTGAATATGTCTACCTTGGCCAGATTATAAATATGAAGGGAGACATTAGACCAGAAATCTATCGACGCATCAAGCTTGGTTGGCAAGCATTTGGGAAGAATTCAAAAGTATTCAGATCAAAAATGCCAGTAAATCTGAAGAAAGCAGTATTTGATCAATGCATTCTTCCTGTGATGACGTACGGATGCGAGACATGGACACTGAACTCATTCACAAAAGGGAAACTTAGCACAGAGAGCCATGGAGAGATCAATGCTGGGCTATACAAGAAAGGACAGGAAAAGGGCAGATGACATCCGGTCTGTGAGGAAGGTTAATGACATCTTAGAGAGAGTAGGTTCCTTGAAATGGCAGTGGGCTGGCCACGTCGCAAGAAGAAAAGACAACAGGTGGACGAAGCTAGTACTGGAGTGGAGTCCGAGAGAGCACCGGAGGCCTAGAGGAAGACCACCAGACAGATGGGACAAAGACATCAAGAAGATCGCTGGTAACACCTGGCAGAGAACTGCCCAAGACCGTCCCACTTGGAGAAGACTTCTGAAAGCCTATATGAATCCATGACTCGAAGAGGCCACATCATCTAATGATTGAATTGGCTGATGATGATGATGATGATGATGATGATGATGATGATGATGACCTAAGATGTTTTTTTAAGTCCCATAGTGCTCAGAGCCATTTGAACCAATTTGTTACTACTTTTTGTAAATATATGAAAGTCTATGGGAACTGGCGACGGATTATTACATCCTGTTGTTTCGACTGTCGAAACCGAACTATTTTCATTCGTAGGAGAGATTGGCAAAAGCGTGTACACGAAAGGCACAGTAACAACTTTTAAGTCCGAAAATATGCATTCTTCTGTGCTAGGTTATAGTGCGATTCTGTATGTAAATCTTTATTAGTGTCCGTCAGTTTCTTTTCTATGCTACGTCCCAGTTCGCCACTGTATTCTATGAAATCAAAAGCATACAGACATCTACTAGCGGAAATTAATATCAGGTGTGTGCACACCTCGCCTTTATGACGCCTTGAAGTTTGCTGTGGACACATTCAATAAGGTGTCTCAGTGTCTGTGGGGAACCGACAGCCCATTCTTCTTCAAGAGCCGGATGACGTAGGATGCTGCGGTCTAGAGAAGAGTTGACGTTGTGGCTCATCCCAAACGTTCATGGGTGGACCATGAGCAGGCCAGCCCATTTAAGGTATATTATTTCCGACCAACAATCGCTTCACAGGTTGTCACCACCTCCGAACTGTTTTTCTACTGCATGCAACACACTATGCTGAAAAAGAATCTTCATATCCCCCCGCATCAGCGCTTTCTTAAGCGTAAGATAGGGATCACACCCGAACCACGAGAAACGTACCCGGTCGAAACATTAACTCTTCCGTACATAACTGCTGGTACTACATACGACGGCAGATAACGTTCTTAATGCATTCCTCAAACACAAAACCTTCGACCGGATTACCACAGGGTATAGTGTGATTCATCACTCCAATGACTCCATTTACCGTCCAGTCTCGACTCTGTACACCATCTCAAGCGTCGTTTGACACTTTCCATACAAATGTGTGGCTTATGAGGAGTTACTGCCGGCCGAAGTGGCCGTGCGGTTAAAGGCGCTGCAGTCTGTAACCGCAAGACCGCTACGGTCGCAGGTTCGAATCCTGCCTCTGGCATGGATGTTTGTGATGTCCTTAGGTTAGTTAGGTTTAACTAGTTCTAAGTTCTAGGGGACTAATGACCTCAGCAGTTGAGTCCCATAGTGCTCAGAGCCATTTGAACCATTTTTTGAGGAGTTGCTCGATCGCTGTAACCCATTCTTGTTAGCTCCCTACGCACACCTGTTGTCCTCGTTGCACAGCTAGTAACACTTTGCAGCCCACGAGTAATTCCTTCCGCTGATTTCACTTTTTTTTTTTACAACCATCCTACGCAACACTCTACGGTCCACGTCCGTCAGTATAGGGCATCTGCCTGCTCTTGGTTCATCTGAAGTTGTTACTTCGCGTTATCATTGCACATTCACATCACCAACAGTCGACTTGGGCAGCGTTGGAAGGGTTGAAATGTCCCTGATGAATATGTTACACAGCTGACATGGAATGGCTTCTCCATGTTCGAAATCACTGAATTCTACTGTTACTGCCTTTATACTGACAACAGTACACGCCCCCTCCTCTCTTCACATCGGCGGGTCCGTGTTTTGTAACATATAATCTATTTCGCATGTCCGATTGGTTTTGATGGGGTAGTGTATGTTCCACATCCAGAAGATGGAAAGCGTTGTTATCTACACTACTGGCCATTAAAATTGCTACACCACGAAGATAACGTGCTACAGACGCGAAATTTAACTGACACGAAGAAGATGCTGTGATATGCAAATGATTAGCTTTCCAGAGCATTCAAACAAGGTTGGCGCCGGTAACGACACCTACAACGTGCTGACATGAGGAAAGTTTCAAACCAATTTCTCATACACAAACAGCAGTTGACCGGCGTTTCACGGTGAAACGTTGTTGTGATGCCTCTTGTGAGGAGGAGAAATGCATACCATCATGTTTCCGACTTTGATAAAGGTCGGATTGTAGCCTATCGCGATTGCGGTTTATCGTATCGCGACATTGCTGCTCGCGTTGGTCGAGACCCAATGACTGTTAGCCGAATATGGAATCGGTGGGTTCAGGAGGGTCATACGGAACGCCGTGCTGGATCCCAACGGCCTCGTATCACTAGCAGTCGAGATGACAGGCATCTTATCCGCATGGCTGTAACGGCTCGTGCGGCCACGTCTCGATCCCTGAGTCAACAGATGGGGACGTTTGCAAGACAACAACCATCTGCACGAACAGTTCGACGACGTTCGCAGCAGCATGGACTATCAGCTCGGACACCGTGGCTGCGGTTACCCTTGACGCTGCATCACAGACAGGAGCGCCTGCGATGGTGTACTCAACGATGAACCTGGGTACACGAATGGCAAAACGTCATTTTCTCGCATGAATCAGGTTCTGCTTACAGCATAATGATGGTCGCATCCGTGTTTGGCGACATTCCGGTGAACACACATTGGAAGCGTGTATTCGTCATCGCCATACTGGCGTATCACCCGGCGTGATGGTATGGGGTGCCATTGGTTACACGTCTCTGTCACCTCTTGTTCGCATTGACGGCACTTTGAACAGTGGACGTTAAATTTTAGATTGCTACGACCCGTGGCTCTACCCTTCATTCGATCCCTGCGAAACCCTACGTTTCAGAAGGATAATGCACGACCGCATATTGCAGATCCTGTACGGGCCTTTCTGGATAACAGAAAATGTTCGACTGCTGCCCTGGCCAGCACATTCTCCAGATCTCTCACCAACTGAAAACGTCTGGTCAATGGTGGCCGAGCAACTGACTCGTCAAAATACGCCAGTCACTAATATTGATGAACTGTGGTATCGTGTTGAAGCTGCATGGGCAGCTGTACCTGTAAACGCCATCCAAGCTCTGACTCATTGCCCAGGCGTATCAAGGCCGTTATTACGGCCAGAGGTGGTTGTTCTGGGTATTCATTTCTCAGGATGTATGCACCCAAATTGCAGAAAATGTAATCACATGTCAGTTCTAGTATAATATATTTGTCCAATGAATACCCGTTTATCATCTGCATTTCTTCTTGGTGCAGCAGTTTTAATGGCCTGTAGTGTATGTGCAGCTTGGATAGTGTGTTTCTATGTTGGCACCTGAAATACTGCGTAGTTCTGCTTCCATGTTGCCAAACTCTGTGTAAGTTTTATTCTCTATCGGTAATTTCTTCGGGAATCTGAAATATGTTTTGTCTAGTACATCTCAACAATAAAAAGGATTTCTGTAATACTGAAAGAAGCTCCTTTCTAATTATATCATATTTTATCTTTTAATTACGTTGCAGATCGTATTTCACAACAATTTATCTCGTTACTACGCTACATATGCAATTAGTACTAAATATTCTAGAGAGAAGACGGCTTCAATCGAAGCCAAATTAGGAATACAGTGTAGAGGTTAAATGATCCCCGACATCTAAATCATTAGAGACAGACAACGAGATTTGTTGCACAAGGATGTACTCGGATCTACGGCCTATGATTCATCTTGAGCATAAGACAGAAAAACTAAGTTAGGTTGGCTGGACAGGATTCACAAATATATGCATAGCGACAGTGAAGGCACTAAATTAGTTTTATGAGCGAACGTCGTTCAAATTACTTTACGACCATCCACATTCATATTTTCTGTAGTTATGCTAAAACAGTAGTTATAGAGAGATCACTGCTCATTTTCATTCATCGTTCACAAATTGTACTCTGTCGCTGCTGCAGCGTCCTGAACTGCGCCTTTGAAAACGATCGTCTGGAAAACAAGTCTCTCTCAGACATCAATTATCTACATGTATTCAACGAAACCTTGCGAGAGCGGTATCACCTGCCTTGCAAATATTCCCACGTACATTTGCAGAGTATTTATGTCAAAATTTCGCGCTGGCAGCGCGACCCCGAATTCGTGCAATGTCTGGTATCATGCCTACTTGACAATAACTACAAACGATCAAAAAGTACTCTAAAATTATTTCCACTCGCATCTCGTTTATCATCTCCTATCCTATAAAGTTCACTTGCCCTTTCCTACAGCCCTTGCAAAAGGTTTTAGCTGGCAAAATAAATGAAGGTCAGATTTGCACCTTACATGAGAGCCTTATACATCGCAACGCTACAGTCGCAGGTTCGAATCCTGCCTCGGGCATGGATGTGTGTGATGTCCTTAGGTTAGATAGGTTTAAGTAGTTCTAAGTTCTAGGGGACTGATGACCTCAGATGTTAAGTCCCATAGTGCTCAGAGCCATTTGAACCATTTGAACATCGTAACGGGAACGTCAACATGACACCTAACATAATTCGGCGGTAATGAGCAAATTTGCCTATAAGTATGTAATGCGAAAAAGGATGACACTGAATCGACGGTAATTAACACACCGTTCCTATAATGCTTGTTCGAGTGGAAGGTGTAACAAGAAGCGAGAGACGTTTTAGTTTGGAATTCAGAGGTACAAGGGCAGAGGCAAGGCCGCGCTACAGGGGTTACCACGGAAACTACTTAAACGGCTGCCCCCGGCGGAGAGTCAACGATCGACCATGTGACTCAGATGGGGAGACCGAGTATAACGGCCCATCTGAGGAAGGACAGGAAAGAAAGCTTTTAGAAAACTGCATTTCAGAATTCCAAATGGATACGAAACAAAACCACTGACGCATTTTCGATCAGGTATCCAGAGAGTGGTACAAACATGAGAGAGACAATGTACGCATTTAGGTGTCTGGAACGGGCACAAAACGTCCGATTGGCAGAAACGCGCTAGGAAGGAGAATAGAGCCGAAGTTCCGATGCAATTTAATGGTAGGGACCTTGCGATTGGTAGAAAGAGTTTCCACAAAATAAGAGGAACACTCCTACTGGTCGAAAAAAGCCATAACGTGAAGAACAAAAGAACCCAGGTGGGGAGACAGTTCGGCTATGAGTAAGAGAAGAGGGAAATTTTAGGGGCCTTTTCTCTGAACTGGCGTCAAGGGCAGAATGGAGCACATAACGCTCTTTACGATGCAGAGGAGTAAATTGTGTCAACACAGCGTTCACAGCGGCTAATATCCAGCTACAAATTAGCTGTAGCATGGTTTATCTCAAACTGTGGAGAAACGAACCAGCCAATTAGTTAATTGTTCTTGCGAGAACTGAGAGGGCATTATACACTCCTGGAAATGGAAAAAAGAACCCATTGACACCGGTGTGTCAGACCCACCATACTTGCTCCGGACACTGCGAGAGGGCTGTACAAGCAATGATCACACGCACGGCACAGCGGACACACCAGGAACCGCGGTGTTGGCCGTCGAATGGCGCTAGCTGCGCAGCATTTGTGCACCGCCGCCGTCAGTGTCAGCCAGTTTGCCGTGGCATACGGAGCTCCATCGCAGTCTTTAACACTGGTAGCATGCCGCGACAGCGTGGACGTGAACCGTATGTGCAGTTGACGGACTTTGAGCGAGGGCGTATAGTGGGCATGCGGGAGGCCGGGTGGACGTACCGCCGAATTGCTCAACACGTGGGGCGTGAGGTCTCCACAGTACACCGATGTTGTCGCCAGTGGTCGGCGGAAGGTGCACATGCCCGTCGACCTGGGACCGGACCGCAGCGACGCACGGATGCACGCCAAGACCGTAGGATCCTACGCAGTGCCGTAGGGGACCGCACCGCCACTTCCCAGCAAATTAGGGACACTGTTGCTCCTGGGGTATCGGCGAGGACCATTCGCAACCGTCTCCATGAAGCTGGGCTACGGTCCCGCACACCGTTAGGCCGTCTTCCGCTCACGCCCCAACATCGTGCAGCCCGCCTCCAGTGGTGACGCGACAGGCGTGAATGGAGGGACGAATGGAGACGTGTCGTCTTCAGCGATGAGAGTCGCTTCTGCCTTGGTGCCAATGATGGTCGTATGCGTGTTTGGCGCCGTGCAGGTGAGCGCCACAATCAGGACTGCATACGACCGAGGCACACAGGGCCAACACCCGACATCATGGTGTGGGGAGCGATCTCCTACACTGGCCGTACACCACTGGTGATCGTCGAGGGGACACTGAATAGTGCACGGTACATCCAAACCGTCATCGAACCCATCGTTCTACCATTCCTAGACCGGCAAGGGAACTTGCTGTTCCAACAGGACAATGCACGTCCGCATGTATCCCGTGCCACCCAACGTGCTCTAGAAGGTGTAAGTCAACTACCCTGGCCAGCAAGGTCTCCGGATCTGTCCCCCATTGAGCATGTTTGGGACTGGATGAAGCGTCGTCTCACGCGGTCTGCACGTCCAGCACGAACGCTGGTCCAACTGAGGCGCCAGGTGGAAATGGCATGGCAAACCGTTCCACAGGACTACATCCAGCATCTCTACGATCGTCTCCATGGGAGAATAGCAGCCTGCATTGCTGCGAAAGGTGGATATACACTGTACTAGTGCCGACATTGTGCATGCTCTGTTGCCTGTGTCTATGTGCCTGTGGTTCTGTCAGTGTGATCATGTGATGTATCTGACCCCAGGAATGTGTCAATAAAGTTTCCCCTTCTTGGGACAAGGAATTCACGGTGTTCTTATTTCAAGTTCCAGGAGTGTAATATGCACGCTGCTCCAACCATGCACCTGTATATCGCTACATTCTAAGACTAGGAATGAGTACATGTTCTCTCGCATAACGAGAAACGTAGGGAAAGTTTCTGCTGGAAAATTCAGCAAAGGTGTAATTAGTTTTATAGGAATTTGAGCGGAAGAGATCGGCCTAGCAGACGACAGCTTATCGCAGCTTAACGTAAACACCGCGAGCAGAGGCGTAAACTTGTTGGTTCACCAGCTTGTGTCCACTGTAAACTTGAGCGACCTTGGGTAATCTTTTGTCACATAACTAACCATCCACCGTAGACTTGATTGTCATCCTAAAACAGGACCGAACTTTGAACCGGAATCTGACGATTTTCGTGGCACTGTCCAACATCGTAACGTAAGTGTAGGAACAATTTTGTAAAGAAACCTCTAGTTAAACTTTAATATTGTCTTTTTTAGGATAATTTAACCTTCTGAAAGTTAATATTTAATATTGTTGTATTTGTGTTTTTTGATGTTGACGAGACGAGTTATCCTGGCAACTGTTTTTTGCTGTCACATTAACAAATGTGTAAAAGCGTGTATTTTTGTGATGATATTGCGAAATTAAACATGCCATTTCAACTTGCACAGTTGTCTTCAATCCTAGATAAGTAAACCACAAAAATATTGCACCTTACAGAAGCTAAGCCTTAATTTGCCTTTCGTAAGATAGACTTTGCAGAATAGGGAATCGAGATTACACAGAGCTCAGTCGTCAAATCCAGTATGCAGTGGGAGAACCCCCAAGAGTGTACATCCTGCCCCCGTCATGAAACTAGTTTGAAACGTTATATCTTCGGATAAAAACCACTTTCACGCAGAAAACGAACAACTAATTCCTCTGTCCGTGAGTCGTCCGCCAGTATTAGAGGGAAAAGATCAGAAAGACCAGGAAGAGGGAACATTCCACGAGTATGTGACCTGTTGTCTGCACGGTTCCGCAACCACAACATGGGATGGGGCGTTCTGGGCAGAAGAGGGTTAAATTAATCCCACCCTATGACGTGATACCAGAGTGAAAAACTGGTCACCAGCGGTAACACGTGCAAACTAAACGGCCAATGTGCAAGAAGCTGAAATATATTCATATTTACTTTTCAGTGACATTAATATGGGACCTCATTAATAACGTTGATGCTTGAGCCAGTGTAGACGGGAAACTATTTACCTTATGGGTATTCAACCACGTAGTAATGATATTCAGACTGTTTCATTGTCCTTCGATCACTCGTTTTTCATGGGGGCCTTCTCAAGTAGTGAAAGTTTAGTTATAACCATCCTCTATTACGAAAGTTATTGATATATCTTTATCGAAGTTTTAATTAATGTTATTAAAACAACGTCTTATTTGAAACTACTTATCAGAATTGAAGTATTCTGACATCGTACTTCGTTTGAAATACATAAGTGCCTTCAAAAGGATCTTCTAAAAAAAAGAGAGTCAAAATTATTATGAGCAGTGTTCTCAAATTGTCTTTGCAGCATTAGTTTATCTAAAGAATTCGCTAGAGGTGGTTCTGACTTCCAACCCACGTCACGATAATTTTGAAGAGACACATGAAATACTATAACTTAAACCGCACGAATAAAGTTGGTATACTAAATATAAGTAAAAAAAACGGATAGTTTGGACAGTTTGAAACTGTTGTTTTATTATGGAATTAAGCTCTAAATTAAAAACTCTGCCTCCATCCTCCTCCCCTACCCTCCCCCATGGCTCCAGATTTTCTGTGTGTTTCCCAGACGTGAGAGGGATGGAAATGAATCAACATTATTGGCTCTGTACAGGAGTGGTTTTGAGCCAGGGAAGGTCTGTCGGAGGGCAATTATTGGTGGTCATGAAGATGACGGCAATAGTTAGAGAAGATCCTTGAAGAACGGCAGAACAAAACTGTAAATAGTGTAAATAGACACAATGGCAACAGGGCGTCCGCAGCTCGTCGTCTAGTGGCAAGCATTGCTGCCTCTAGATCACGGGGTCCCGGGTTGGATTCTCGACCGGGTTGGGAATTTTCTCTGCCCGGGGACTGGATGTTTGTGTTGTCCTCATCATTTCATCATCATCATCATCATCATCATCATCATCATCATCATCGTTCATGACAGTGGCTAGATTGGACTTGGTAAAAAAACTGGATTTTGTAAAAATTGGGACACTGTACGGGTGCTGATGACCGCGCAGTTGAGCGCCCCACAGACCAAACATCATCAGGAACCAGGGCGGAGAAAGGAGAAGATGAAGTCGGTAAAAGGGGAGAAGAACGGGGGTAGAGGAAGGGAAGGGAAGAGGGGGATGGAAAGAGATGGTGGTGGTGGGTGAGGGGCGATAGAAGGTGGTAAAACGTGTGTAACTCTCAAGTACAACATATACGAAAAGCTGTGAACCTCAGCACTCTAGAAATGTATGTTACATCATAACAAAGAAGAAACACAAGTAACACTGGCAGTAACAAGCGAAGAAAATAACATATCCTATAGTGAAGATCGAGCAATTTCACTGCTACTTTAACGTAAACAGGTGTCTGAAACAATCTCGCAAAGTTATATTTTTGAGCTGCACACGTTCATTGAACATGGCTATCTGTTTGAGAACATGTTTAAAAATCTCTAATTCTTGTAGCATGTCAAGCTTTACTAGTCACAGTTTTATGTTAAATGGTTATTTGACACTACAATAGTGAAGCCATAGTCACAGTTCATAAAACTTTTCTTAAAAAAACGTGTTACATTACCGGTTTCATCAAATACGTCGTCATTTTCAAATGTGGAACATCAGTTGGATATACAATGGGAATTGTGACGTTATATTCTCCAACTGATGTTTTACATTTGGAAATGACGATGTAGTTCGTTGAAACAGGTAATGTAACCCCTTTTCCTTAAAAGAAAAATTTTGTGTATTGTGGCTATGGTTTCACTATTGTAGCTTCAAATAAACATTTAACTTATATTATAGTCACACTCCTTTAAGACAACTATGTCGGAATATAAAAACAGTTTCATGTAATTTGTTTTTCCCACAATGATCTTTTTAGACGGTAACTTACTGCTTGTTGCAATTTTATTAATTTTAAATATGTCCACAGCTAAATATGTTCTGGTTTCTAATGTCATAATTTTAACCTCTGAAGCAAGTTTAGCATGATAAAGTTTGTAACTATCGCACACCCTCTTGTGCATACTACTAGTGCCCTCTCTTGCCAGAAGTCTTCCTTAGCGCAAGTCTTGGCTGTACATTGGTTAGGAAGTACCATATGACCACAACCATGTTGCACCTGTTTTAATGTATTATAGAGGTGAAATTTTGTATTCGACTGCCCCCTTTCAGCTATATTTTGAAGTAACTCTGCCACAACATGTTGTCACGTCCTGGCGCAGCCTCACTTATACCAGAATGAAGTAAGTGCGAATTGCGTAGCGCAATCGGCACGTTAACGACAATGGGTTAGAAATCGCTGTCAACCTTTATACTGGAGATGAGAGGGAGAGAATCTCCTTGGTTTGAAGCAAATACGTTTTCTGAAAATATGTTACAGAGTTACAATAGGCAGAAGAGATTGGATAGTTTCTATCAAGCTTATTCTCACATATACTTGTGTGAGGTGTTGGACCACAAACCCCTTAGTAAGATCAGTCTATTTATTCAGACTTTCTACCTCGAAGCTAATTGCCGGTACATATAAGAAACAAGTACAAACCAATCACTTGTTCTTGGTTAGCACTGAAATCTCTCTAAGCAATTGAGACAAAGACTGACAGCCTCTGTTCAACACTATTCCAATGAAACTCTCAAAATCCTACTTGACCTGCAGTTCCTGAGCGTCCACCAGAGTCTATCATCGTCTTCGCGTAGTTGAAGTCTTTATCGGCTGTATTGGCTGCTACGGGCCTACTCGGCCCCGCTGGCATCTCTCTGCGGAATCTCCAAACTGCCGGCACTGCCTCTGAATCTGCATCTGAATCTCTGCCTCTAGCTATTCCGCTGCCTGGCCTTTTATTTCGTTCCTCATGTACTTGGGTGCACACGAGTTAATTTGTTTCACACGACCCTTTCATTTCGAAGTGATCGGATTGCACAAGAACGCCTATGGTTCCACACGACACTCTCGTTACTAATTGGTCGGTTTGCGCAAGAATGCCTTGGGTTCCACACGACAGTTTCGTTTCTAGCTGAACACAACTTAATTTGGTTCCACACGAGTCTTTTCTGCACGTGACTGACACTCTCTCTTGCTGTATTATCACCCTGGTGTTTGCATCTTCCATTGTGCAAGTTTGATTCATGCTGTTTCTTAATGTCAGCTGGCTGATTGCCTATGAAGCCTGAATTATTATGGTCACAAAAGCAAGAATAAAAATTAAAATTTTCTACGGTCATGACAATGTAATGCAATAAGTCTGAACAAGTTTTTGTACTTGTAATGAGATACTGACAAATACGTTGAAACCGTGGTCAAAGGGTTGTAATAAACCTTACAGTTTGCAACTGATGGGCAATTTACCGATTCTAAAAGGAGATTTCACTCTACAGTTGCTGATCCAGTCATGTACAAAATTTTAATTTTTTAAAAATTCGGTCGCTGTTTATATGGAAGAGTGGAAATCAAATTTTTGTTGTCTGTGCAAGGTGGTAGACAGGCGACGTGTAACTAGGTGCCTTGTCATGAAAGATACACTGTGCGTGTTCCCGGCTGAGCGGAGCCGTCGCCTCGCAACTACACGCTTGTGTGCGGGCGTTAAGCGTGCGGCAGCCGCTGCTCAGACTGTAATCTCGGCGGCTCGGGGTGCGGACGCGCACCGCCGGCTGCCGGTAAGTCGCGCGGCGGAGGCAGCAGCTGGCGCGGCTGTCACCAGATAAATCCTCCGCTTGTCGCAGCGGAGATGCGTTGCCCGATACGCAGCGCGCGCGCGACAGGCGAAAACACAGCTCGCCGCGTCTGTCGTGGCCGTAAATCTGCGACCGCAGCGCTCAGGGGAAATGGAAGGAAATAGAGAGGACTACGCCCTGCCTGCAGAGTTACGCGCCTCCGTACAGTTGCGTCATACTACACCATTCTTCTACGAGGCGTGTTTTTTAAGTAAGGTCCGTTTTGTTGTAGACACTAAAGTGCGCGTCATTTACGAAGGCGGCCGAGTTTAGGTTCGTTCTGCGCATCAGACGTCACAAAACACAGCCAATGAACAGAGAGCGACGTTGCCAGAGCTCGACTGCAGTGCAGAGCACGGACGAGTGTCTTCAGTTTTAGAAATGTTCAGTCATAAATAAATTAATTGAACAAAAGCAATGTCTTGATAGCAGACATTCTTTTATAGAAAGTTTGGAACAAGCATTCTTTATACCAACTGCTTCATATTCTATTAATCAATTAAACAAAACAAGCAATAAGCCTCCTAATTCAGGCGATTGCAAGGAAAGGTGCTTGTATGATTCTCGCTAACCGCTTTTTCGCAATAAAGAACAGCGGTAATTGTTTATTTCCTATTGTATTTCGACGAAACGTGAGTAATTCATAGTCATACCAATAGTGTTTGTCAGTATTTTGCGTTATCTTTTAAAGTCATCTGGGAGGTCCACTGAGGGACGAGCTGTGTTGTTGTAGGGGTTAAAGTGTTTGGCTGTTAAGTGAAAGGTTCCAAGTTCAAATCTCCTTTGGTGCTTAATATTTTATTTATTTAAAAACAATATCGGAGTGTCTTACTTCATGAATTTTCAAAAAAATGGTTCAAATGGCTCTGAGCACTATGGGACTTAACTGGTACAGTCATCGGTCCCCTAGAACTTAGAACTACTTAAACCTAACTAACCTAAGGACAGCAGACAACACCCAGCCATCACGAGGCCGAGAAAATCCCTGACCCCGCCGGGAATCGAACCCGGGAACCCGGGCGTGGGAAGCGAGAACGCTACCGCACGACCCCGAGATGCGGGCTCATGAATTTTATTTGTTTGAATGCAATTTTTTGAAATTTCTAGTGGCAACTAAAACCGACCATACGGAAAGAATACGCTATGGACTTTTACCTCAGCAAACTCTTCAAAATTTCGTGCAATGGTTTACTACATCTAATGCTGCACAATAACTGCACTGAACATCGAAACAAAATTAAGTCATTTATGGGGGAAGGTATCAGTCAAGAAGACGTGTAAAAATCAAATTTTTGGACCAAATAGTTTTTATGAAATCGAATGATAAAGTGTGTCAAAGCAGTCGAAACACCATGTGTCTGTACAGGCGAGCAGTGCAGTGATGACAAAATGACAAAATCGCGCACAGCGCGGAATGCAGGGAGCACGTCTATGTAGCAGCGAAAGGGTTAATGCGGCCGTGGTGGCTTTACTTCATAAACTGCGCGCTCCCCCCTAAACGTAAGTTTGCGAACTACACTATCGTGCTGCTTCTCTTGGCGCACACAACTGGCAACGCAGCAATCTCCCGCGTCTGGGCGGGCATGCGCGAACCGCCAAGATAAAAGAATTGAACTATAGTAGTTCGCGCGCTTACCGCAACGAGCGCGTGCGTCGTGTACCGGCATGCCTCGGCAACAACTGTGCTCAGTTTCAGCTGTGTAGCTAACCTGTGCGGTTGTGTTCTGTGCTTTCAAAATGTTTATTAACTCGCCCGCTGCATGTGAGGTTCGCTCAGTGATACGGTTTTTGTTAGCAAGGGATCTGTCTGCTGCAGAAATTCACCCATACATTTGGGAAGTGTATGGTGATACTGTTATGAGTGACAGCAAAGTGCATAAGTGGGTATGAGAATTCAAAGATGGCCGTGACAACGTCCATGATGAGGACCGCTCCTGCCGCCCTGTACTGTTTCTCCTGGGTGGACTGGGGGTTAAAAAATGTAAATTAAATATTACGATAAATTTTATAAAAAATCGAGAAGTACGCCAAAGAAGAAGAGATAGAACTACA
This sequence comes from Schistocerca cancellata, assembly GCF_023864275.1. NCBI lineage: Eukaryota > Metazoa > Arthropoda > Insecta > Orthoptera > Acrididae > Schistocerca > Schistocerca cancellata. The sequence continues at coordinate 812,183,085 of NC_064628.1, forward strand.
ATGGACATGTTATTCCATGGACTCTTGTGCTTCTATGCATGAACTATCTTTCCTCTCCCATTCTCTTTTCTTATCTGCTTGGATTCGGACCTAAGAGGACGTTCTTGTGTAAAGCTCACCTTGCTGTACCAGCTGATAATGTAAGTTGCACTTGAAACCCGAAAAATATAATGGTTATTTTGTCAAAAGAATTTTGTGTGTGTGGTCAATGTATTGTGAGTCTGATACCTGTATTGCTTTAAGTAGATATGGCCCTTCACAAAGAATTTTCGTTGTTAGGCGCCATCTTAGAAACATCTTTAATATTTTTCTTTTAGCTCATCTACCAGATGTGTCGTCGGTTAGGACAATTGACTTTACTTCAGATCCCAAGAGACCGGAGGCAGCTACTAATAATTTAACATTTTTATTTACAGATTTTCTTTATATAGAATGATAACATCCCAGTCAGCAAAGGACTGGTCACAGGATTCCAGTTCGATTATAGGATTTCATTTGTAGATGCTACTCTTGTTATCTTATATTGGGGAATCGAGACGAAACCACGATTCTAAGTTACGTATTACAGTAGTATACATCGAACAGACTTGGCAAATATTCTCTGGTGCAATAAGCACACGACTTCTCACAAACCTGGAATAATATCCATAGTGTTGGGAAATAAGAAAAGGACAATTCATTATCGACGATTACGTAATTACACTGAGAACTGAGCTAGTTACTGAGTGCTTATACACGTTGGGCTAAATTAATAAACATATTACACTGTTAATAATATTCCTACAATACTTATTTCTCTTTTACGCTGAGCCATTGCATTAATGTGTGTTTCTTTTTTAAATAAGTCACGCCTCATTTTTATTTTATTACATTACTCTAATAGTCACAAAATAATAAATAAATTTATTTTATTACATTACAGCCCTTCTTTGATTACAGACGGTTTGGTGGCTTCAGTTGAAGCGAGAATTCGTGAGAACAGGCGGCTCACAATAACAGGTCTCTCAAACGAGTTTCCTGACATGTCGAGATCAGTGCTTTACAACATTGTTTCTGAACACCTAAAGTTTAGGAAACTTTGTTCTCTTAGGGTCCTGAAACTCCTAACAGAGGAAAAAAGAATGTTCAAATGTGTGTGAAATTTTATGGGACTTAACTGCTCAGGTCATCAGTCCCTAAGCTTACACACTACTTAACCTAAATTATCCTAAGGACACACACACACACCCATGCCCGACAGAGGACTCGAACCTCCGCCGGGACCAGCAGCACAGTCCTAACAGAGGACCACTGAAACCAAAGATCTGAGTGTGCGCTGAAGTTCTCGATTCATTATCGCGAAGAAGGTGACAGCTTCTTAAGTCAGATCGTAACTGGAAACGAAACATGGGTTTCGTATATCACGCCCGAATCGAAGCAACAGAGCATGCAGTGGAGACACACACACACACACTGGCCTGTAAAGGTGAAGGCCAAACATACTCTGTCCCAGCTCAAACACATGGCGTCGGTGTTTTGGGATAGGCATGGTGTTTTATTAGTCGACTTCATGCAATAGGGAACCACTATAAATGCAGAAGCACACTGTCAAACCCTGAGAGACTTACGCAGTGAGATTCAAAACAAAAGACGCAGGATTCCGACAAAGGAAATTGTCCTTCTCCATGACAATGCAAGACCTCACACTGCAGGTCAGAATAACGATTTATTGGACAGTTTTGGCTGGGAAGTTTTAGACCACACACCCTACAGTCCTGATCTTGCACCGAGCGAATTACCATCTGTTCCTCCACCTCAAACTACACCTCAGTGACAACCGTTACAATGATGACGACGACGTGAAAACGGCAGTGAACTCTTGGTTATCGGAGCAGGCGGCAAGTTTTTATGAAGAGGGTACCCAAAAATTGGTTGAGAGGCATTATACGTATTTCAACAAACTTGGCAACTAAGTCGAAAAATAGACTGATGTATGTACTTTCTGAAAATAAATTTACTTTTTTGAAATAACCTTTCGTTGTGTACTTATGTTCAAACGGACCTTACTTAAAAAAACACGCCTCGTACAAACACGTCGCCAACAGGCTGACAAAAATCATACTGCCACTGCCACGTCCTGGTGTCACACATCCCATTCTCATTTTTTCCCTTTATTAATCGTTTCGTTCACTCTTCCGGGACGTACTGCCTAGAGTTAGCATTAAACTCGTGTAACAGACTGTTAACTTGTCTGTTTTGTTTATCGGTTCTGATAGCCCAACAGTCGATGCATTCTACACTGTAGGAAAAAGACTAGTACTACAACGTTTTAAAGCTTTCCAATTCACTCAAGATTTACTGTTGCAATAGTGCATATGAAGTACATGAAATAATAACATTTACATATCAATAGCACAAGCGATTCTGAAGTACCAGGAGCGACCAATGCTGAAACATATTGGTACGTGGTGTAGCCTCCATGGGTGGCAATGCAGGTGTTGATTGGCATCTAGTCGACAGTATAGATGGCGAATACTGTCCTGGGATGCCACTTCTGCTCCACCTGAATTCAGATTGTTCTGTGAGAGTTGTCGGTTGAGGAGTCGCATTAGTACCACAGTATCCCACATCTGGTCAATTGGAGAGAAGATCGTGCTGGTCACGGAAGTTGCTGCATGTCTGGCAGCGCACGTTGAGTCTCAGAGGCAGTGTGTGAGTGAGCATTATCCTGTTGGAACAACACATCACAATCCTGTTATAAGAACTGCAAAAGAAGCAGGTCTAACAACATTCTGCACGTACCGATCGCTGGTTAGCGTCCTCTCTATAAACAGCAAAGGTGAACGAGAGTTTTAACTTATCGCACACCAGACCATAAAGCCTGCGGGTGGGGGGGGGGGGGCAGTGTCTCCTTTTACAAATGTACTATACGGGTGAGCGCTCACCAGGTCAACGTCATACGCAAAAACGACCATCTTTTGTGTGCAGGCAGTTTACGGCGTAAAGGCAAGCGCCGGCACGCCCGTCGGGAACGTTAAAGAAGGGACAAGACGTCAGCCAATTGCACACCATGCAGAAATTAAATAAAATATTTCCGAGCCTTGTCCTCACAAAAAAGAGAATATCAGACGAACAAACCATATGGGAGATACTCTGTGTGAGCATTGACCTTGGTCAACCGCTTATCGGTCTGTGTTTAGAAACATGACAAGCCAAATGAGACGCATGCTGCTAGTGAGACTACAGCACGCGTCCGGGATATCCACTCTTCGGACTTAGAAAATTTCTGACCGGGAGCGTCAGCCAACAACCGCCAAGCGTACACCGAGAACAAGGGGCTCTAGGAGGCAACAGTTTTGTCTATATAAGTAATGCTTTTGGTAAGAAGACTTCAGTCTTCAGCAACACCATTGGACCGCTCACACAGAAGATGCCACGATATTATAGGAGAAGAGAACGTACGCGCCTTACAGTTTATAAAGCCAATAGACAATATTGCTATTAATACTGAGAACTACGTAGGTGCAAAAGTCGTCCTGCATGGTCCGTCAGTGTTCTGTGGTGGAGTTTTGAACTTTACTATTAGCTACAGTGATACATTGCAGCATGGTAACGGCTGGGTAACTGTAGCCATCGTCCGTGGACCTAAGGTCGACAAAGTGCCAGGGCTAGAAAGTTTTAACAGCCAGGACGTGATCGCGTATCGGACATTTCACATTGCAGAGGTCTACAATAGAGATATGGGTAAATCATGCTACCTGTCGACCATACCTCTCGGTCACAGGAGCAACAATCATCGTCCTCTCTAGGACGAGAACGCGACAGCAGCAGCCTCTATGTGAAGAGAAGCGCCGCTCCCGACTGGGCGCGGCCACTTCTACAGCAAAATCAAGATTAGGCACTTCAAGACCAGTGGCTTAGGGATTGTATATACTGAAGATATTTCTTATTTGCATGTCGCCCTTTGCTTGCGACATTTCTGTGTTATTGTCAGAGTTAAGTATTGTCATTGTTCATTTCGTAATAAAACTCATTAAAACGGTTTGTTTGAAGTTGTCTAGCGATCCAAGAAGCCACGCTTTCCAGACCCCAAGTATTTGACGTCAAGATAGGATTCAACAGGTTGAATCTGCTTTCACGTCTGAAGACCACTGTGTGCAATTCCGTCTTTCAAGTGATCCTCTTACGGCGCCAGTCGAACCGTGAACGTCGGTCCGTGGTGTGAGTAGAAGACGGGCTAGAGTTGTGCATGCCCAGTCCCACTGCTAATAACTATCTGCCATTGCTGCCCTTATAGTACGATGATCCTGCTGGGCATCTGCGCTGTGCAGATGTCCAAAACCTCGTCTACGGGTGCGAGAATGTTCACGTTACCACTGATATTAGCATCGTTGCACAACTACGCAGCACGTTCAACTTGTGTGGCATTTCTCCGAAAGAACCATCTTGCCACTTGGAAAACCACAACCTGACCCTTTTGAAACTCGCTAAATTGGCTGTAGGAAGTGCGACTGTGAACGTGGCGTGGTTGCCTCCTTGCTTCCTATGTCTGCACCACACTCAGTCTTCTGACTGTGAGCATTCCCTTTGAAAGTGTATGGTAGGTATGTAACTACGCTTACCTATTGTCCGACGACTTTGAAACCATTATCTACGATACCCAGGTGGCACCTGATGTCATCAGATCGAAATCGACATCGTCTTTCCAGGTGCGCTAATTTTTTTCTGGCAGGGTCTATTTCACATAGAGCAATGTCCTTGGCTACATCCAAAGTATGTACCATTTTTGTACTTGAGCATGTGTGTAGTTTTCAGTAAAGGCTACTTGAATTACTTTTTTTATTAGTTATTCAAACCTTTTGATGGACCAGTTTCTAGAACACCGTCAATCACCTGTGGCCAGAGCATACTCTACTTTAACGAAAGTATCCAGGCATCACTACATAATGCGGAATTGACTACTAGATGCCACGAGAGGTGAATCAGCCAGTATAGAAGCTGAAGAGGAGTTTTAGTTGGGCTGAAGTACCCTAACTCTCAGTCATCCAAGTGCTAGGAGCAACTCTTCTACTTACGTTGTACTTATGAGTAAGACATCACACCCAGTCAGGCCTGGTTGTACACATTGATTCTGTTGGTAAGGGTGTTATAAGGCCTTTGTGTCCACTCCAGAGGCAAGCTGACCCACAACTGTTGAAATTAGTCCTTGATAAACTGGACATGAGAGATGGGGAGAATTGACGTCCTAGCTGGTTCCACACAGATTCTGTCGGGGACAGATCTGGGGATCTTATTGGTTACGGAAATACTCAGCATGACGCACACAGTTCATAGGGGCAAGTCTTATGTGTGATCTAGCGTTGCGCTGTTCAGGAATGGCATCACGAAACAGTCACATGAAAGGTAACACACGAAGACGCACAATGATCGTGCCGAACCGTTGTACCATCAGAGCTCCCTCAGTCACTCCTAGCCGTGACCAAGAGTCAAATCTGTGGCTCCCCAGGCCAGGACTCCAGCAGTAACACCGAAGTGCCTCTCCAAAATGGTACAAAAATGGGGCTTCCCCCCGGGTCGATGCCACATTCACCATTCATAACCATTTGGGGTAGTGTATGAATCCGCAAATCATAGTTGAACACAATGGTACACCATTCATCAGCAGTCCATGCTATCGTCGACTATTATAAAAAAAGAACTGTCGTTTGGCGCATGGACAACGAGAAAGTAATCAAGCGAATTACTAAAGGATGCCCACATGGATCGATTTGCAGCCTCCATCTTCTGGGACATAGTGAGAGAACCGCTCCTACAGTTACTCGAAGAGCATAATCAGGCAGATACTTGTCGCATACGCTGACAACCTGCTAGTGGTGGTATCAGCTAGAAGAAAGAACCAATGGAACACTGCAAACAATAACACAGTGGTGCACGAACAACAAATTCAAGGCAGCAGAAAATAAAACAACGTATACATTCCAGAATGAGATTTTCACTCTGCAGCGGAGTGTGCGCTGATATGAAACTTCCTGGCAGATTAAAACTGTATGCCCGACCGAGACTCGAACTCGGGACCTTTGCCTTTCGCGGGCAAGTGCTTCAGTAGCTCAGATGGTAGAGCACTTGCCCGCGAAAGGCAAAGGTCCCGAGTTCGAGTCTCGGTCGGGCACACCGTTTTAATCTGCCAGGAAGTTTCAACGTATACATTGCTGAAGGGGATCCTCCACAAGAATCCAACAGTTAAAATTAGAGACACAAACATCGCAAGATTATTAGTAACTCGCTACCTTGGAGTACAAATTGATAAACGTTTGAATTTTCACGAACACCTAAGAATATGCACAGACAAAGAAGAAAAAGAAATGGTTGAAATGACTCTGAGTACCATGGGACTGAACAACTGAGGTCATCAGTCCCCTAGACTTAGAACTGCTTAAACCTAACTAACCTAAGGACATCACACACAACCATGCCCAAGGCAGGATTCGAACCTGCGACCATAGCACCAGCCCGGTTCCGGACTGAAGTGCCCAAAACCGCTCGGCCACAGCGGTCGGAAAAGCAGGAAAGATACTTCATAAACTAGCAAGATTAAACTCGGGACAATACAGGCTACCCTTGTCAGTCACACGAACATGCCATTGCGCTCTCTTCGAATCAGTACTACGTTTCGCCGCTAGCACATGGGCCTGCGGACTAAGTCCGTCTACCATTAAATCCACCGTACGTCGTGGGGAAAGAAGCAACGTCGGTCGACGCACTATGCGTCGTACTTGGAGTCTTCCCAATAGATATAACTCTCAGATACCGTGCGGCTATGTACTGCCTCAGGATTGGGAGATTAGACCAGATTCGGCAGGTCACTGGTGTAGTACATGAAACAACACGCCAACTTGGAGCATGGCGAGTGGATACCTGCCAAGGTGAGTGCGAGAATAGTGATTAGGGCTACCGAGCATACAATTTCTTACCTGATATCAGGGAAAGACAGAAACTAAAACATATCGACCCCAGCCGCTGTATGGTGCATTTTCTTACAGGTTACGGCCTCTATCCCACGCAGTTGAGTCGCGTGAGTCTGCAACAGACAACTAGGTGCCCGTGCAGGAAAAGAGTTAAATGAAAACACTGTCTCTTTCTGCCGGCAGCGCGCAAACAGAAGACACACTTTACACATAAATCAGTACAACATTAACAACACACTGCACGCCATACTACATAATCCTGAACAGTGGTCGGAACTAAATACACTACTGGCCATTACAATTGTTTCACCAAGAAGATGACGTGCAACAGACGCGAAATTTAACCGACAGCAAGACGATGCTGTGATATGCAAATAATTAGCTTTTCAGAGCATTCACACAAGGCTGGCGCCGGTGGCGACACCTATAACGTCCTGACATGAGGAAAGATTCCCACCGATTTCTCATACACAAACGGCAGTTGACCGTCGTTGCCTGGTGAAACGTTGTTGTGATGCCTCTTGTAAGGAGGAGAAATGCGTACCATCACCTTTATCGAATTGTAGCCTATCGCGATTACGGTTTATCGGATCGCGACATTGGTGCTCGCCTTGGTCGAGATCCAATGACTGTTAGCAGACTATGGAATTGGTGGGTTGAGGAGGGTAATACGGAACGCCGTGCTGGATCCCAACGGCCTCGTATCACTAGCAGTCGAGATGACAGGCATCTTATCCGCTGGCTGTAAAGGATCGTGCAGCCACGTCTCGATCCCTGAGTCAACAGATGGGGACGTTTGCAAGACGTTTGCACGAACAGTTCGACGACGTTTGCAGCAGCAGGGACTATCAGCTCGGAGACCATGACTGCGGTTACCCTGACGCTGCATCATTGACAGGAGCGCCTGCGATGGTGTACTCAACGACGAACCTGGGTGCACGAATGGGAAAACGTCATTTTCTCGGATGAATCCACGTTCTATTTACAGCATCATGATGGTCGCATCCGTGTTGGCGACATCGTGGTGAACGCACATTGGAAGCGTGTATTCGTCATCGCCATACTGGCGTATCACCCGGCGTGATGGTATGGGGTGCCATTGGTTACACGTCTCTGTCACCTCTTGTTCGCATTGACGGCACTTTGAACAGTGGACGTTACATTTCAGATGAGTTACGACCCCTGGTGTCTACCCTTCATTCGATCCATACGAAACCGTACATTTCAGCAGGATAATGCACGACCGTATGTTGCAGGTCCTGTACGGGCCTTTCTGGATACAGAAAATGTCGACTGCTGCCATGGCCAGCACATTCCCAAGATCTTTCATCAATTGAAAACGTCTGGTCAATGGTGGCCGAGCAACTGGCTCGTCACAATATGCCAGTCACTACTCTTGATGAACTGTGGTATCGTGCTGAAGCTGCATGGGCAGCTGTACCAGAACACGCCATCCAAGTTCTGTTTGACTCAATGCCCAAGCGTATCAAGGCCGTTATTACGGCCAGAGGTGGTTGTTCTGCGTACTGATTTTTCGGGATCTATGCACCCAAATTGCGTGAAAATGTAATTACGTGTCAGTTCTAGTATAATATATTTGTCCAATCAATACCTATTTATCATTTGCATTTATTCTTGGTGTAGCAATTATAATGGCCAGTAGTGTATCCTGACCGACGAAACGTCGAATATGATGTACGCAGAATAGCTCCGCAACAGGCCGTATAGAAGGCAAGCTGGTATAAAAAAAAATTGCACAGTGCCCAAGTAATGGATGTCAGCGCTGAAACCAGCTGTCACTACGAAGCCGACACCGACGCCGAAACCGTATCGAATATCGGAACTGACTCTGATAACGAGCTGCAACTAGAGACGTCTCACAGTGCTGATCCTTAGTGACACCCTGCAACACAACCCCCCCCTTTCAGCTCTGAACAGGCCAAGAAATGTGCAAAGGCCAATTACATCAACAATTAATCTAGCACCTACGTATATATATATATATATATATATATATATATATATATATATATACCGACTTGAAGTGCATTCCACGACCCTGGCCGCCATCCGCAACCAAGTGGCGGGAACTTCTACTCTCTATTCTTTCCTATCTTCCTTTTTAATTCTTCTTAAGAAATAAGATTTTTGTATTTCACTTTCTATTTCCATTGTATTTAGATTTTAGAGTTACAAATATGCTGCACACTTACAATAGAACAAAGAGAAAACAGCCCGCCTCCACGTGGCTGTTACAGGCAACGGTGGGGAGCCGGCGTGAACCATACAGGGATCAAGTCGGACCTCACAGCCTGTCCCAGAGCCCAAGAGGCTATAGCAATAAATTACAGACATAAAAAAGGCCCACCATAAGACAATCAGACGGGGGGGGGGGGGGGGTAAATAAAATAAAAAAGCAAGTAAAAAAATTAAAAAACTGCATGCTTCCTGGTTACGGCACCTCTGGAAACGTTGCAGTTAATGATCTACTGTTAACGGTAGCCTATACATGCAGCGGTAATTCCTCCGACTGGTTACTGCTACTCTCCGGCCAGTTGTGTGGGCTGCCACAGACAGTTGCACGGAGTAGATATAGCGATTCTACCTTGTGGTGGTCAGACATGATCGACAGGAATCTTTGTGACGATTATGTCTGTCGTCATGTCACCATACAGTCCAAAATGGCGTCACTGCCACGTCTGAAAGCTCCAGCCAGCCAAAGGAGACCTAGAGTGAGGCCCCTTTCACACTCTTTTAGTTACTGATAACGCTCTGTCCCAAATATACGTGGCATCTCGGTGTCCTTCACAGCGATCACTCAACATCTCTGTTCACCCTCCTTACATACCCTACCAGGCCTGGTAACAATACTAATCACGAATAAGGCTAATGTACTCTGGCGGCCGTTCTCTCTGTTACAGAGATTTGCATCTCCAATGACATACGTACCGGCCAGTGATGTGTATCTGCTCGATGTTACTTTGACAACCGACGCTGTCTTTTGGGTGCTTCATTTTTCCATATCAGGCAATGTAATTTCAAGACACACAGGAATTGATGAGATTAACTGCCAGCGGCCATTGATTTTAATCAAAAGTGAAAGTTGGAGCGGGATCGAAATTGTATCTACTGTTTCGAATATGATTTTGGGGAGATAACTCGATTCTTTAAAAACGATGTCTCTCGTCACTTTGAAATGTGCACAGAAAAATAACAAAGATGTCTGCGATGAGTTTAACAGATTTCTGTTATTTACTACACTTGAAGCTCATATTAACGAATGTTTCATGTGTAGTCTATCTCCAGAGTTACATTATGAGACATTTATCACTTAACGCAGAAGGATAAATAGACATACGTGGTATTCCTAGTAAAATTATATAATTTTATTGAGTTAAAGGAAATGTTTTCATCAAACCCAGGAATTATTTTAACGCTAGATTCTCTTTTGAGATATGTTAGATGTACGAGGATTTATGTAGATCAGGCCACCTACAGTTCAACGTGAAGCTCGGACGACGGTGACACTCAATTTTGTTTCACGTACTCAGATCAAGGCTGGAGGTGAAATAAGTGGAAATGACAAAGAACCCCCCCCCCCCAGATGTCTTCTGTAACGGTAAGACATACTTTTAAAAAATACCCTACATATCCAAGTGAATTTTCTTGAATACCAATGGCACAAAGACGTTCCAGTTTTAAATATTGTTAATCGATGCTTGTAAATCTCTGGGCAGAATGAATGTGAAACGCCTATTGTGTTCAACTATGCGGTAAACCAGTTTTCGCCATTTCAGACAACGTCAGCAAACAATTTGAGCAACGAAGAGCTTTCCATTTTGCAATATTGCTTTCCCGGGAATAATCGGCGCACTTTGGGGTCATCCGTGTGGCGTACCCGTTTGTCATGCAGATTGTCCCCTGAATTCATAAAACTCCCTTTGCCGTGACGCTCTCCGTTAATTCATTTCCGATATTGAATGGCTTCCGTAGGTATTTTGGGAGCTACTCCATAATTTAGTAAGCGTCTTTCATCACGGATAGTGAGTACATCTCAGATACGAAAAAAAAGTTTCTTGTATCCAAGAAAACTGATACAACATAAGAGTTCAGTGAATAATGATATCTTTAATTACATTTCTTCCGTGAATCATTTTCACTGTCTGTCTTGCTAACTCTGCCATTCATTTAATGACATGTTCATTATAGTTCATGGAACGGTCGTAATATAGAGACAGATATCCATGATTTTCAGGGGAGAAGATAAATTAATATTCGCTTGATTCCTGAGGTGATAATATGCTGTATGGTTGTACTCCACGTAGAATACGTGTGGCGTAAACGGCTAATTTATGCCACAGTTTTATTCCCGAATAATTTGGAACTACTCACTGAAGGATCTACGCATCAGACAAGTTCTTTTTTGCGTGTAAAGCGAAGAGTGATGTTTACATGGCCAATACCTTTCAGATTTCAGTAATAGTCAGAAAGAAATACGTTCATTTCAATGATTCAGCTGTAGTGTCACAACAGCTAACATTTTGTTAAAATCAGGAACAAAAATCGTCGTCATTATGCCTACTATACATAACGAAGACAAAGATTCCATAAAACATACATTAAAAATTTACAGATTTGGTAACCATTCATGCATTATGCCATGTATAACTGTGGTAGTCCTATATGTACGAGCTATAGCGGATGTTAATGTTGGTAATAATACATGAAATATCTTCTGTACAAAAATACTTTTACATCACACAATTTTGGTTCTGACTGTAATTTTTGTCAGATGATGGGTTGTATGTAAACAGATTTGTCTGCTACACTTCAGAGTAAATCTTGTTCTAACAGGATTCATTGCAGTACAATTGCTGGAGAAGAACGTATAGGGTACAGAGAAACGAGGGGTAAGACAGCATCCCTGTGTCCTGTTACAGGTTTCATGCCATTACGAAAACCACAAGACATAAATTACTTGCATTGCGGTCGTAAGTAGGGGAAGTCGTCAACTGTCCTGCATCATATGTAGACCAATATGTAGAAATAAAATACAGGAGTGAAAAATGTTTCTTGGCTCGTACATGTGCCGAGAACATAAATTGAATTGATAAAGAATATATGAATAAAAGTAGTACTGAAAATATATGACAGGTTGGGGCGAAGTGGAAATCTAATAGAAAGTACAAATGATATAAGTGAAAGCGTTGTAATTAGTTCACTAGAACACGACTGAGAAATAATAATGAATCAAATAATGAAAGCAGGATATGACACCACATGTACAATGATATAAAGATATAAAATTCATTGATAACTGTGAAAATATTCCCGACTATCTATGAAAGGAGAAAATTTATGAAAGCTGAAAATGAAATACAGTGATGTGTAAAACTTAAGGATGAAGGCAGCTTTCGGTATGATGTGGCCCCGCCAAGTGACATAGCTCCACGGAACTTGAACCCTAGGTAGAAAGAACTGTTACAGTGTAGAACAGAAGTTAACTGAAAGAAATACGCAATGAGACAAAGACAGTAAGTAATTGAGACCACCACGATTCATGATGGTCTCCTGTCCATTAATGACGGTGGGGAATGGTTGTTAATAGGGCGTGCGATCACCACGGACGGCACTGCCTGCTCTGCAACGAGCTTCCATGGTGGCTACAATGTTGATAAGGAGTTTTTGTGGTAGTGCGTTCTATTCCTCCACCAGCGCTGTTGACGACTGCTGTACGGTCGTCTACCCAACGCATTCCACGCGCATTCCATGGGATTTAAAAAGGGGGAACGGGAAGGTCCGTCCATTCGCCGAACATCCTCTCGTTCCAAGAGCTCCTCCACTTGCGGGATTTCGAAGCGGTTGCGCATTATCATCCATAATCAATATGAAGTCAGAACCAAATTCACCCCTCAAGAGAAACAAGCGGGCAAGGAGTAGTTTCACAATAAAGTTGCACTGTGAGTGTACCGCGTTCAATGATTTGGAGGTCAGAATGCTAGTAATGAAATTCATCGTAAATAATCCGTCGCAGTTTAAGAAGAATAGTGATGTCCTCACCTACAACACTAAAGGAAACAATTACCTTTATCAACCATTATTAAAGCTTTCAGTGGCTCAGAAAGGAGTGCAATACGCAGCGATAAAATTTTTTGATCCTTTGGTCAATAACATAAAATGCCTGACAGATAGAAAGCAAGTTTTAAATATAACCTAAAATTATTTCTACTGGCAACCCCTTCTATTAGATGGACGAATAACTATTTAAAAACTGGTATCCTGTAAAAAATCGCTAGTTTTTTAGTGTAGTTGGATGAATAGGACTACAAAAATAATGTGTTTATTAATGTTAACACCAAACACACACACACACACACACACACACACACACACACACACACACACACATATATATATATATATATATATATATATATATATATATATATATATATATTAGTCATAATTATTGAACTATATAAAACAAACTCGTCATGACTTCTTAACGGCTTGCGTGAGGACGTTCAAACTGCACGGTGAGAATTAGTAGGCACGGTTTGGTTTAGCGATGAAGCCCACATTCATTTGTATGGGTTCGTCAGTAAGCAAAACTGGCGCATTTGGGGAACTGACGATATGTATATCGCGCTTGAGAAGTCTCTTCAACATGAACGGGTGGCAGTGTGGTGTGCAGTGTCCAGTCATGGAATAATCGATGTGATATTCCTTGATGGGACGGTGATTACCCAACGGTACGTGAAGGTTTTGGAAGACGATTTCATCCTCTTTATCCAAAGAGACCCTGATTTTGACAATATGTGGTTCAAACCAGGAAAGTGTTTGTTGTACTGCAGGAGCACTCTGGGGACCACATTCTGGCTCTGCTATGCCCAGAGGCCACTGGCATGGGCCTCGATTGGTCGCCACATCTCCGGATCTGAACACCTGCGTCTCGTTTTCGTGGGGCTGACAGCTATAGCCCCAAAACTATTGCTGAACTGAAGGCAGCCATTCAGGAGGTCATCGAAAGCATCGATTTTCCGACACTTCGGGTCACGTGGAATTTCGCTGTTCGTCTGTCCCACATAATTGCCAATGATCGCAGGCATATCGAGCATATCATTACCTAAATCTGAATATCTGTAGTGACATTTACATGTTGAATGAAGTATGTGCACGCCGTACTTTGTAGCTAATTTACTTTTTTTCATATAGTTCAATAATTGTCTCTCTGTACGTATCCTGTAAACTGACTCGTTCTATGACATTTCGATAAAAGAATAGTTCAGATGATCTATGGAACATGTAACTAACTAATAAATTAAGTAAATAACACGAAACATTATGCCTCACCACACAATAACACCCGGACGACTAAAACGGCCATGTCCGACAATGATTATGAATGCATTACACCTTCACACCTCTCGCCATATGGGAGTACGCCCAGCATTCTCGAACATGTTGCATCGCCGTCCGTGGTGATCGCGCATCATATTAACAGCCGTGTCCCGCCGTTCGTGATATCCTGCGGACCTTCATAAAGCGCAGAGATCTCTGTGTAATTATTGTCTTTGAAGAGAAGTGTCATTTCTGTTCGAGTCATTGCATATTTCTTTCAGTTACCTTGCGTACTATACTGCAACAGTTCCTTCTATCTGTGGTTCAAGTTTCGTGAAACTACGTTATTTGGCAGTGACGCATCATGCGGAAGTTACTTTCGTCCTTAAGTTTTGCACATCAGCGTAACATTTTGGGATTGATACATAAGAAAACGTGAAGAGAGGCAAAAAAGATGCATCAGAGTGAGTGATTGAGGCATGCGAAGAAATTGAAACGGAGATGATGAGGGGAAAAATTAACCCGGTGGCTGATAGATTAAACGTAGATTCAGGAAAGCAAATGCCAGATTGTTAACCTGTGAGGTGCATATGGAAAACCTTCGTTAAATTGAGGCGAATGAAAGACTTGTACTGTGGGACAGAACTGGCCAGAAGCGTGATAGAAGAAGAGGACAAAGTTACTGTGGGACGCACACATCGCTCAATTATGTGGCCAGAGTTTAAGCAGTCACCGAATGATAACAGCTCAGCAAAAGCTGATAATATGCGCTAACTGTGAAATAACTACAATATTTGTGAGATACAGAAGCTGGAAGTTTACTTGAGATAATGGAAAAGTATCTTAGAAGTGAGTGACTTAGCCTCAGAAATCTACAATCTGGTAAAATGCCTGTAATCTGTTGATAACAGAAAAATTCAAGACATACTTGACAAAGACTTATTAGGATTCAGAATAGTCAAAGGTAACAGAGAAGCAGTCCCGACTTCAAAGAATAATATGTAAACGAAGGTAATTTGACAATGTTAGGTACTGATGTTAGTCGGCCTAGCTATCATATCCACAAAAACGTTGGAGGAGAAACAGGTAAGAATTCTTGTTAAAAAGCAAGCAAGGGAGGGTTATCATTTTCACGATTGGTGCTTAACTCGTAAATCTAAGGGAACACGAAGTAAGTCAATGGAAAGTATCTACAGACGGATAAACATTACTGCTAAGGTGCACAGAGGGAAATTTGTGGTAAGTTCATATGGGATCAAACTGCTGAGGTCATCGGTTCCTAGGCTTACACACTACTTAATCTAACTTAAACTAACTTACGCTAAGGACAACACACACACCCATGCCCGAGGGAAGACTCGAACCTCCGACGGGAGGAAGTCGCCTCAGACCACGTGACTACCCCGCGTGGCAAACGCAGAGGGCTTTGCTCTTCTGTTTAGGAGGACTTTGAGGATCTGTTCAAATCAAAAGAGAGCATAATACGTACAAACTTGTGTTAAAGATGAGCGAAAATGAAACAAAGATGATATTGGTAGTAGACTAGAGAACAGTCTTACCACATCAACGTTGGATGTGGCACAGTAGTAAAGGACAGAAGTCTCTCTAGAATCAATATTACATAGGATATCCAAGTAGGATATCAGGAGCACATTAGCACAGGTGGAGCTTCCTGCAGTAAAGGAGACCTGCTAGTGTCAAATACTAACTTGATATTGAGGTAGTTCCTCACGGAGTACGCCTGGAGCACAACACTGTGCGTAACTATAACGTGGACCGCGGACATTCTGGAGAAAGGGAAACTGGATACGTCTGAAATGTGGTATTATCTAAGAATGTTAGAAGTGAAGAGCATAGGTAAGAAACAGGGCGAAGAGAGACGAAAATAAGATCTAGCACTTAACAGGGCTTTGGATGTAGAGTATATAAAGAAAAGGGAGACATAAAGATGAGAATATGGAGAACATATAATTCAAGGTGGGGAAAATAAAAGTAGCAGAGACGACTGGATACGATTGGACGTGAATGTATGTATATAACTACACCCTGTGATCTGCTGTAACTTCCAACAGGATGTAGAAACTGCCCATACAGCCAGCTAAATCTTGGAGCACTGTTACACAGTCCACACACCTGACAGAGTTGTCAGCAGAGGTCAGTCTGGCCGCAGCCCTAGGTGGCCACCCAGGTCACCTGGCCTGTCTGTGTGCGATTAGTTTGTGTGGGGAGCTCAAAATGGTTCAAATGGCTCTAAGCACTATGGGACTTAACATCTGAGGTCATCAGTCCCCTAGAACTTAGAACGACTTAAACCTAACTAACCTAAGGACATCACACACATACATGCCCGAGGCAGGATTCGCACCTGCGACCGTAGCAGCATCGCGGTTCCGGACTGAAGCGCCTAGAACCGCTCGGTCACAGCGGCCGGCATGTGTGGCGAGTCCTCAAGTCTAACATGTATCGCAGCAACCCTCATGATCTTCAAGAACTGCATCAGAATGTTTCGAATGAGACTGCTGCAATTTCAGCAGTCCAGCTTCGATCCGCCTTCAGCAACTTGCTGACCAGGAGCCAAAAGTGCCAAGAGATGAGTGGTGGTCACTTTGAACATCTGCTATAGTCATGTCAGTAGTATATGTATTTTCCTTTTCTGTGTTTCTCTGTACCCCGAAACTCTGTTCTCTTGGCTAGTTTTACTTGTCCCATCCTGTATTATAAGGGAGGTGTGGGCATTGTGATTACATAGAGATGAAATTATTACTACGAGACAGGGCGAAATGGAGACAAATCTCAAAGCAGAGGAAAAGAAAATTAAAAACAATGAGTATTGAGTGCTGCTTTTATGGTACTAAGCGAGTGTTCTCGGGCACCGAAACCAGACCAGTTGCAGGTTGCATGTGTAGGGAGACAATATTACTGTTATGAACTGTGTATATGTCTTTAGGCACCTTACGTCAACGAGCGCAAATATCCGTACTGCATTCTACCGTTATTAGAGAATAAGAGCACTTAGTGACTTCCAAGAAACTTTACACTTAATTTCGAAACTCAACGAAATTTTTAGCACTCGCACTCCCCACAAAATGAAGAAAGGAAAAAAGGTTATCGCTTTCTACATTTTCGCTCTTCATCATTTCAACTGCTGCATCAGGAACGACGCTTTAATTTGTTACTTCTTTACCACTCACTGTATTCGTAACTCTTTCTGCAGACAGTACCCAAATATAGCACTAAATGTACCCGTAAAACAGTATCACGCTACGACACATGGTCCAGGAGATATTATGTAAAAAAAACATGGAGATGCGTTGAAAACTAGCTTCTGCTTAAAATGGAGCACAGATTACCTAGAATTTACCCACCCAGCAGGTTAGCAGAGAGCGCTAATGCGCTGCTTCCTGGACTCGGGTAGGCGCGCCGGCCCCGGATCGAATCCACCCGGCGGATTACCGATGTTGGTCGGTGTGCCGGCCAGCCTGGATGTGGTTTTTAGGCGGTTTTCCACATCCCGCTTGGTGAAGACCGGGCTGGTCCCCACGTTCCACCTCAGTTACACGACTTGCACTATTCCATGAATTACACTATACACTAGTCGCAGACAGCAGGGGTACACTAATTCCATCCCGTGGGGTACTGGGTGGCGGCAAGCAGGGCATCCGGCCACCCCTTTCCACTAACCTTGCCAAATCCGTTCCTCACAATGCTGACCCTGCGTCTGCACAGGACATGGCACCAGTGAAAGAAAGAAAGAAAGAAAGAGTGAAATTACCCAGAATTTACCCATCCAGTGTTTGATAGTGAGAGCACTTAGCATCTTCCAAGAAAGTACAAGAGTAATTTCAAACCCTTTCTGACGTTTTTCTCTCTTACCCTCTTAATAACAAGTATTTATGCACAAACTCATTTCTAAAGTAATTAGAAGTTTGTTTCTGTTTTATACATTGGATTTCGATTCTCTGAGGAGTGGGACGTTTACTGACCTTCTCACAACCAGGAAGTCCTTAACTATGCACTGAGGGCTTGTAATGTCAACCGATTAGGCATTTTTAGCATATTGCTGCCCTGTCAGCAACTGCGATAGACTAATATTTTTAAGAATTGAGGCTGATTCTTCAAAATATCAACCGATTAGGCCTCATAGCGTATAGAATATGTTCTGATACCATGTCTACGTAAAAGACCAAGTAATTTAGTGCGCAACATTTTTTTCTATCTTGTAGGGCATACAAGCGTTAGTAACTTACCTTGAATGTGCAGGGAGCAGAAAGCACCTCGTAAATACTAGAAAAGGAAACATTTCAGACTGGTCGTCAATCGTTCAACTACAATGGAGACATACGTCACGTCTGATTCCGAATAGTCCCTGGAAAATTGCAACAGCGAAATTAGTTGGCGCATTGTGTCTGTACCTCATGCGAAAATGGCCAGCGCTTGCCGTCCTGTCGCACTACATCCCACAGTGAGATAAAGTGACACGTCGCGCCGTAAAAGCACAGACTAACTCATTCCAGTACCGTTCCCTGGTCCTCCTCTGGAAGAGAACTGCAATGGGAGTGTTCTCTCATTTCTGCTGCCGTCACAGTCCACATACACCCCAGACTACGGCCGTACAGAGCGGAACTGTGCGCACACCTCGACTTGTATCGTATGTAACGCTTGTGAGATAAGGCCGCGGGCGACGCCATAACGCCAAGTGCGCCGTTGCGCTGACAGAACCGCTTGCTTGTGCGCACAGCTGACACTTTGAGACACATGGGCGAAGTTGACGGGCTTTAATGGACGACGTTAACAAAGCAAACTGCCCGCCTGCGCGAACTCGACTAGTGGATTATGCTTTGACGACCTCGCTTCTCACATCTCTCTTTGCGAAATTAGCACTGAGTCTGAAAGTTAGAAGTGTGTAACACTATATCTACTACCGTCGCGGACGCATGGACAATGGGGAGACGTTATTGCTGGGCGTTACCAATAAATTTAATGAGACCCGGTAACACACCTTTCTGTCACGTTACTACTAAGCGATGTCCCCTTGTAAGTACAGATACTCACTCACAAAACACTGGAACACACAGTAAATGAGCTACAAACTGCCTTAATTATACCTTCGGAATAGTGCAACAAATTAGTACTAACGACCAATACTAAGTGACAAACGTAACCTTTATTATTCAGGTGTCCCATTTTACAGACGACGTAAAAGTATATTTTCCGGTGATGGTTAAAATGGTTCAAACGGCTCTAAGCACTATGGGACTTAACATCTGAGGTCAGCAGTCCCCTAGAACTTAGAACTAATTAAACCTAACTAACCTAAGGACATCACACACATCCATGCCCGAGGCAGGATTCGAACCTGCGACCGTAGCGTCGCGCGGTTCCAGAATGAAGCGCCTAGAACCGCTGGACCACTCCGGCCGGCTTTCCAGTCATCATCCATATCTTGTTTCATAAGTAAATCAGCTAATTGCAGGATGCATTGTTGATACATTACTTAGTCGATTGCAAATATAATTATAGAGAAAGTCACATTAAACCAGAATTATATGCAAGAGTATTATTTCACATCTTGGAGGACGCACTGGTGAAAGAAGAATGGTGCCCTTTCGTAAATGACTTTTTGTGTTATGTTCCTGTCATTTTGACACGGAAAATAGTTCAAATTACACATGGATTCGGCCAAAATGTAGGAGCACCAGTTGTTATTTAGTTCACACCGTCTTGCATTCGTAGTGTTTCATGCTCTATTAAAATCAAAGGATATATTTTGTTTACCTCTGTATTAAAGTGCGGTTCGTTTGTTTGTCAAATGCACAGTTATTATGTGCAGCGTAAATGTTTACATCATTCAGAGAGCAAATATTTAATTTTTTCCCGATTTACATAAATATTTATATGCATTGAGAGGTGTATCATAAAATGAAGGCTTATGACAATGTTGCTGGGAATCATTCTTCTGGATGGGGTTGTTAAGCTGAGCTGCCCCCTTGGTGTTACTCGGTAGGAATCGGCTACGTGCTGGCAATGCGTTTCTCCCTCTCCCTTGTCTGATCATCATCATCATCATCATCATCATCATCATTAAGCGGAACCGCGTGAACGCTACGGTCGCAGGTTCGAGTCCTGCCTCGGGCATGGGTATGTGTGATGTCCTTAGCTTAGTTAGGTTTAAGTAGTTCTAAGTTCTAGGGGACTGATGACCTCAGAAGTTAAGTCCCATAGCGCTCAGAGCCATTTGAACCATCATAAAGCAACAAATATAGCACCATACTATACTCACACCCATTATAGCCACCTACACTCAACATATACACTTCAACAAGCATCTCTCAGGCACCTCGTAGAATGTGGCCATTGTGCGCGGAAGAAGATATCTTTTTCGATTGTGGGTCCCAAAGACCTCGGGGTCTTCCGCATCTAGACGTTCGTATATTCACCGTAAGTCGCCGTATGGTGTATGGCGCAGGGTACCTTCTACCACTATTAGTCATTTCCTTTCCTCTGTTCAGCTGTGTGTGAAATCTTATGGGACTTAACTGCTAAGGTCACCAGTCCCTAAGCTTACACACTACGTAACCTAAATTAACCTAAGGACAAACACACACACCTATGCCCGCGGGAGGACTCGAACCTCCGCCGGGACCAGCCGCACAGTCCATGACTGCAGCGCCTAAGACCGCTCGGCTAATCACGCGCGGCATTTACTTTTCTGTTCCATTTGCAAACAGAGTGAACGAAAAACAACTGTTCATTTGCGTCCGCACGAACCTTAAAGTCTCTATATCTTCGTGGTCCTTACGGGAATATACGTTGGCGGCAGTAGAAATGTTCTGACGTCAGAGTCAGATGTCGGTTCTCTAGATTTTCTCAATAGCGGAAAAAGCGTCGTCTCTCCTCCAGAGATTCTGATCTGAGTTCTTAACACTCGCGTGCTGAACGAACCTGCCGGTATCGCATCTAGTAGCACGCCTCTGGATTGCTTAGCGTCAGCAATTCCACGTCAGTTTGTCTTTATTTACATTATCTTCAGATTTCAGAACGAGAATTCTGTATGCGTAGACTTAGTGAGGAGGTTATCAGAGCCTACCGCTTTTTTGTGTGAAATAGCAATCACATATTCCTTTGAGATTTTTGTTGAAATTAAAATTCGGCGAAGGAATTAATCTTAGCAGTATTTCTGATCTAGAGAAATATCGTGGAAATTTTTAATGTGTTAGCAATAAGAACGTTATTCTTCTGGAGAAATGTGATGCTTATCACAAACTTACATAATCTCGTTTTATTTTATTTTCATTCAACGATTGTGCTGTGTACCATTTGTAAAGAAGTATGCTTTTTGCTGTATTTAGAACACACTGGAGATATGATGCAAATTCATTTATGGAGTTTATGTTTCGTAAGTAGTTGATACGAAACATAATTTTTGGAATATTTTCCTACACTTGTCAGTAGTTGGCAGTTACTAATTACATCCCTTAGGATTTTATGTCTTGAATTCCTTTACGCCACACTTTTCTTGTATAAATTGTTCTGTTAAGTTTAGTATCATCCTAAAAGTTATTTTCTAAGTCGCTTCTGGGCTATAATAAGAGGAATAAATAATTTACATTGAATAGTTGCAAACATGAATAAAGGTTCAAATTGCTCTGAGCACTATGGGACTTAACTTCTAAGGTCATCAGTCCCCTAGAACTTAGAACTACTTAAACCTAACTAACCTAAGGACATCACACACATCCATGCCCGAGGCAGGATTCGAACCTGCGACCGTAGCTGTCGCGCGGTTCCAGACTATATCGCCTAGAAATGCTCGGCCACACTGGCCGGCCAAACATGAATACTGAAAATGTTTCTGTACGAAGTGTAGAATGTGAATTTATAGCCATCTCTCCATATCTCTCTCTCTCTCTCTCTCTCTCTCTCTCTCTCTCTCCCACACACACACACACACACACACACACACACACACACAGCGAGAGAGAGAGAGAGAGAGAGAGAGAGAAAGAAAGAGAGAGAGAGAGAGAGAGAGAGAGAGAGACTCGCTCACCCACTTTCTAGTTTCGCAACAGATTTATATGAAATAAATGCTAATTTAATATATTAGGTAACGAAAATTGAGTTTAAATTGAGAAATCCCCTCAGTCTGCAACTTCCACCCTGCCTTCGGTCTGTACTTCACAGATGTCTCCGAACACTTCTCAGAAGGACGTTCGATCCTGCAAGTTTTGTACTGAAACTGGGTTACGAAACTTTGGCACGGGGAGGGAGGATAGCGTCCCGGAAAAGACACGGACACCTAACTACCGTCACACTGGTGCCCACTGAGAGCTTAAACAAGTTCTGAGGACAGCTGAGCGACCGGTTGCGACAACGAGCAGAACACCTGATACTCAGACGAAACAGCTCTTCGGCGAAGCAATCGGCCGTACGCAGCTGTATCTTACGTAGTCCAGGCTTATCGCTTTAAGGCTATGGGGAAAGTTTGGACGCAGAAGGAAATGCAACCTCTCAGCATAAAGCTCAAATAAATCTAAAAAACCCGTGCAATACTTGTAAGGGTTAAAGGCATGCTGACTTCGTTTTTACTGCAATTGTTCCAAACCATTAAAAATTCTAATTAATGAATTCTTCTGTACCTATTAGAAGGAAGATTTCATATTTAAGGCTGAAAATCAAACAACTGGAATAAAATACAGTTTATTTCCTTTTCATCCTTAACCATACAGTCACTTCCTCAAATCATTTCGTACCATTTTCAATAGTATTTTGCTCAACTATCATACAGAAAGGGATTACATTAACAACAATAATTCCGTCAAACATACTGAGTAATGGTTGAATTACTATTGAAACTTTTAGGAAGGTTATGATTTATAATTATAAAAGTATCTAGATCACAATCTGAGGTAACAAAATTGATGTATTATTATATTTTACTCGGAATTTTATGATGTGGAAATAATACTTCTTAGTTTATAATCTTTAACTTCAAAATCTTTCGTCTTTCTATTGGTGTACAATCTTACAAAATTAATTAGTTGACTGATAACTGGCAAACACAAGAAACTGTTCTTAAAACTTCGTGCAGTTCTGATGAGTAGATTTCCCTTAAAAATTACCTTATGCAAAAATACAAGTTCTGGAAAAATTATCAAAAAGGTGGAATTCACATTAATTTGAAACACTTCAAAATATACCACATATTAGTCTTTTGATACAAATTTAAAACTGTTTCTTACACCGATCTTATCACATACTATTGTTCATTCATTTTCCACTGATTTGTATATATTGCTTTTCACAAATAGTTGTTCTCGAGACTTGCTGCTCCAGCTTACATTTCACAAGATTCACAACTATTATGAAGGTATTTAGTGTTTTGTTACTGTTTCCTTCTATTGTTATTGTTGTTGTCTTCAGTCCGAAGACTGGTTCGATGCAGCTCTCCATGCTACTCTATCCTGTGAAAGCCTGTTCATCTCCGAGTAACTGCAGCAACATCCTTCTGAATCTACTTACTGTCTTCATCTCTTGGTCTCCCTCTACGATTTTTACCATCCAGGCTTCCCTCCAGTACTAAATTGGTGATCTCTTGATGTCTCAGAACATGTCCTACCAACCGATCCCTTCTTATAGTCAAATGGTGCTATAAATTCCGCTTCTTGCCACTTCTATTCAGCATCTCCTCATGAGTTACGTGATCCTTCCATTACCAACACTAAACTCTGAATCACTTCTCTTTTAACTCTAGTATCTCAGATTACAACTTATTTCACAATATACCTCCTCAAGAGCAAAATAACTGATGATGGTCGAAGTAGAGAGGATATAAAATGTAGACTGGCAACGGCAAGGAAAGCGTTTCTGAAGAAGAAAAATTTGTTAACATCGAGTACAGATTTAACTGTCAAGAAGTCGTTTCTGAAAGTATTTGTATGGAGTGTAGCCATGTATGGAAGTGAAACGTGGACGATAAATAGTTTAGACAAGAAGAGAATAGAAGCTTCCGAAATGTGGTGCTACAGAAGAATGCTGAAGATTAGATGCGTAAATCACATAACTAACGAGGAGGTATTGAATAGAATTGGGGAGAAGAGGAGCTTGTGGCACAACTTGACTAGAAGAAGGGATCGGTTGGTAGGACATGTTCTGAGACATCGAGGGATCACCAATTTAGTATTGGAGGGCAACGTGGAGGGTAAAAATCATAGAGGGAGACCAAGAGATGAATACACTAACCAGATTCAGAAGGATGTAGGCTGCAGTAGGTACTGGGAGATGAAGAAGCTTGCACAGGATAGAGTAGCATGGAGAGCTGCATCAAACCCATCTCAATACTGAAGACCACAACAACTACAACCTCCTCAAGGGTTATTATTTTTTCCGTATAATTTTTAATCATCCATTGGGAAGCTTCAGTGTCTCGCAGATCACCGATAGAACAAACGCTTATCCACAAATGCCTTATTTCATATAATAATAACGCTTTTGATTATCTGAGCATAATAGATCTTGGATATTGAGTCAAATAGACTCATCGTTTCCACAGATACATTGAGATTAGTTTGCACACTTTTATTAAGTGCCCGCATCTCGTGGTCGTGCGGTAGCGTTCTCGTTTCCCACGCCCAGGTTCCCGGGTTCGATTCCCGGCGGGGTCAGGGATTTTCTCTGCCTCGTGATGGCTGGGTGTTGTGTGCTGTCCTTAGGTTAGTTAGGTTTAAGTAGTTCTAAGTTCTAGGGGACTTATGACCACAGCAGTTGAGTCCCATAGTGCTCAGAGCCATTTTTTTATTAAGTACCTTTTTTAATGGAAGCTGAACTCGGAAATGAAGTTCAAAATAAAAGAAAGTCGATAATGAAATTAAGGACTTCCCATAAGCATTGAAACACAGCATAAGGAACTACTTTTGAATTTCTCCATTTGGTGCGCAGTTATTCCTATTCGAGGTGTGATAACAGTTGATTGATTACAGGCTTCAATACATTTTTTTGTATGCAAAAAATAAAATAGACGAGCAACCTCCTGGCATTTAGCACACATTATACGTTGAGCACAAGATTTTCTTGTACTGCATTACGAGACTAAATACAGGTGGGCTTACAGTATCTGTCGAATTACCATAATTTTGCACACCACTATTTGCAGTGAAAACTCTGGCATGTGATTCAGTCCATCCACATTATCATTAACTCTTCCCCCTGAACCAATATTACTTTCCATTGGCACTTTCTATCATTGTTGCTTCTCTATTGCAGTACTACCAAATTTGCTATTGTTTAATTCATCTGCAAAGTGCAACGCACACTTCCGATATTCATCTGCTCCACTGACCATGATTCAGATTCATAATCTCTGTCCAGACTGTCTAACTTTTATTCCACATGCGATTATGCACCCTGAAACTGTTATATATCACCCCGTACTACAACAAATGAGAAGCTTTTGGCATCTTAAAACACGCCTCCTGTCACAGACCGAAATCTAACATAGTCTTTCTCCCCGTTGCGAAGCACACAGACGAGACAGCGCCACGCTGAAGATAACAGGCTTGCACTCAAGATATCTAGAGTTCAAAACCAAACTCGCTTAATCAAATTTAAGTTATGTACGGTTTTTCTAAATCGACTGAGGCCACTTCAGTAAGGGTTCTTTTATAAGATTAACAGGAGGAGATCAGTGGTTAACGTCCCGTTGACAACTAGGTCATTAGTGACGGAGGACAGTCTCGGATTAAGGAAGGATGGAGAAGGAATTAAGCCGTGCTCTTTCAGAGGAATCATCCCTGCATTTGGCTGAAGCGATTTAGGGAAATCACGGAAAACCTAAATCAGGACGGCGCGACGCGAGTTTGAACCATCATCCTTCCGAATGAGAATCCACAACTGCGCTACCTCGCTTGGTATATGAGTAAGCCTAATTTTCTTCCTCATCCTAGTCATACCTTTTCTTTGATTGACAATGTGGTTTCCTCAGCTGTTGCAGTGAATTATTGTATCTGTCTAATGATTTGAAGACTGACCAAAACCGATAATTTTGTATTGAAATTGTTATCATTATGACGGAAAAATAATTTCGGAAGTGGACGCTGAACATGTTATGGCCAGAGAAACTTAGTCGTTTGGCCACAACTGTGGGTTCGTTGACTGCTCAAGGAGATGGCTCATGAGAACTACAACATATGAAATGTTACTTCACGTCATTACATTAATGATAAAGAGATTTACTTAACTTGATAAATCCTTATTCACATGAGTGCTTGATAATTTACAACTGTTCAACATACAATGATCAACATAAAAAAGTACATTACTACCTGAATCTTAAATAACTCTTTAGTACTACTCGATGACGTTTACTGCTTCATCTGAGGTAACGAACTGGGGCAGAGCGCTTCCAAGGTCCGCTCTATATTGAACTCCGCGCTGCGGCGCTGCTGCACCGGCAGAGAGGGTGTGTCTTCTTCAGCCTCTCCCATTCGTCATTGCGGATTGCGGCAAGACATCGCTAATGTCGGCGTTACCGATGTGAGTTGCCGATTCTGGTGTGGTGCGGCGATCTTTGGACGATACCACAGAATTGGTAATTGGCGTCTCCAGGATGACTGTTTTTCCAAAGTGCTATGTGTGTGTGTGTGTGTGTGTGTGTGTGTGTGTGTGTCAGTCTGGTGTATAGACTTCGCGCAGTAAACTGGGGCGCAATGGAGGCGTGATAGAATGGCATAAGGTAGACGTGGTGTTTGGATGTGATTATGACACTAGCCTAGTTTGTTAATATATCTACGTGGACTGTTCAGTGTGTCTGCAAGAAATGGTGTAACACTCACAGTCTTTTAACATGGGGTAAAAACATTGATGGTAAAAGGAACCTGAGCTAAAGCGACCCGAGACTTGTATCATGACTTGTCATTGACTATCAGTTACAAACAATGCAGGAATTCCTACTGTCAGCAGATCTCGACTAATTTCCGGTCGAGCTTTGAAAAAACTGCGTGCAACGGACATTTAGTACCACCTAAACAAAATGA
Organism: Schistocerca cancellata; assembly: GCF_023864275.1. Classification (NCBI taxonomy): domain Eukaryota; kingdom Metazoa; phylum Arthropoda; class Insecta; order Orthoptera; family Acrididae; genus Schistocerca; species Schistocerca cancellata. The sequence continues at coordinate 812,210,398 of NC_064628.1, forward strand.
TTCAAATGGCTCTAAGCACTTGGGACTTAACATCTGAGGTCATCAGTTCCCTAGAATTAGAACTACTTAAACATTACTAAGCTAAAGACATCACAGACATCCATGCCCGAGGCAGAATTCGAACCTGCGACCGTAGCAGCAGCGCGGTTCCGGACTGAAGAGCCTAGAACCGCTCGGTCACAGCGGCCGGCTCCACCTAAACAACCACTGTTGACAGTGGCACATAAAGTGACACGTCTTTGAAGGACCAGACAACGTAGAAACCGGAAAGCAGTTGATTGGCTATGTATGAATTCCTAAGGGACCAAACTGCTGAGGTCATTGGTCCTTAGACTTACACACTAAGTAAACTAACTTATGCTAAGAATACCAAACACGCCCATGCCCGACAGAGGACTCGAACCGCCGGCGAGAGGGGCTGCGCATCCGCTACGTGGCGTCTCAAACCTCGCGGCCACTCCGCGCGGCAGCAGCTGATTGGATGCCTCTGGTGTGGTGTGATGAGTGCGTAGTGTGTGGAGAGTTTGGTTCAGGCCCGTTCTGCGATGATTTTAGTGTGTTTCCGTATGATGACATAGACCCATCTACTCAAGTTACTGTAAGCATGCACATGGTACTTTATTTCATCAGTGTCGGTCACTAAGTATTTCCTTTAGTTCTACGTATTTATGATATGTACTGTAGCGCCAAAGAAACTGGTATAGGCATGAATCTTCAAATACATGTAAACAGGCATATTGGGCTCTGCGGTCAGCAAAGCCAATATAACACAAGAAGGGCCTGGAACAGTTGTTAGATCGGTTGCTGCTGTTACAATGGCAGGTTATCAAGATTTAAGTGAGTTTGAACGTGGTGTTATAGTCGGCGCACGAGCGATGGGACACAGCATCTCCGAGGTAGCGATGAAGTGGGGATTTTCTCGTACAACCGTTACACGAGTGTACCGTAAATGTCAGGAATCCAGTAAAACAGCAAATCTCCGACATCGCTGTGTCCGGGAAAAGATCCTGCAAAAATGGGACCATTTACAGCTGGAGAGAATCGTTCAACGTGACAGAAGTGTAATCATTCTGCGAATCGCTGCAGATTTCAGTGCTGGGACATCAACAAGTGTCAGCATGCGAACCATTCAACGAAACATCTTCGATATGGGCTTTCGGAGTCGAAGGCGCACTCGTGTTCCCTAGTTGACTGCACGACACAGAGCTCTACGCCTCGCCTGGGCCTGAAATCACAGACATTGGACTGTTGATTACTCAAAACACGTTGCCTCGTCGGACGAGTTTGGTTTCAAATTGTGTCGAGTGGATGGACGTGTACGAGTGTGGAGACAGCCTCATAAATCCAAGGACCATGCATGTCAGCAGGGAACTCTTGAAGGTGGTGGAGGCTCTGTAACGGCGTGGAGCCTGTGCAGTTGGAGTGATATCGTACCGCTGAAACGTCTAGATACGACTCTCACAGGTGACACTTACGTAAGCGTCTTGTCTGATCAGCTGCATCCATTCACGTGTATTGTTCATTCCGACGGACATGGGAAATTCCAGCAGGACAGTGCGACAGCAAACACGTCCAGAATGGCTACATGGCTCAAGGAAACTCTTCTGAATTTGAACACATCCGCTGACCACACAACTCACCAGACATTAACACTATTGAGCATAAGTGGGGTGCCCTGAATGTGCTGTTCAGAAGAGATCTCCGCCCCCACACACTCTTACTGATTTATGGACAGCCCTGCGGGATTCATGGTGTCAACTCCCTCCAGTACTACACTCCTGGAAATGGAAAAAGAACACATTGACACCGGTGTGTCAGACCCACCATACTTGCTCCGGACACTGCGAGAGGGCTGTACAAGCAATGATCACACGCACGGCACAGCGGACACACCAGGAACCGCGGTGTTGGCCGTCGAATGGCGCTAGCTGCGCAGCATTTGTGCACCGCCGCCGTCAGTGTCAGCCAGTTTGCCGTGGCATACGGAGCTCCATCGCAGTCTTTAACACTGGTAGCATGCCGCGACAGCGTGGACGTGAACCGTATGTGCAGTTGACGGACTTTGAGCGAGGGCGTATAGTGGGCATGCGGGAGGCCGGGTGGACGTACCGCCGAATTGCTCAACACGTGGGGCGTGAGGTCTCCACAGTACATCGATGTTGTCGCCAGTGGTCGGCGGAAGGTGCACGTGCCCATCGACCTGGGATCGGACCGCAGCGACGCACGGATGCACGCCAAGACCGTAGGATCCTACGCAGTGCCGTAGGGGACCGCACCGCCACTTCCCAGCAAATTAGGGACACTGTTGCTCCTGGGGTATCGGCGAGGACCATTCGCAACCGTGTCCATGAAGCTGGGCTACGGTCCCGCACACCGTTAGGCCGTCTTCCGCTCACGCCCCAACATCGTGCAGCCCGCCTCCAGTGGTGTCGCGACAGGCGTGAATGGAGGGACGAATGGAGACGTGTCGTCTTCAGCGATGAGAGTCGCTTCTGCCTTGGTGCCAATGATGGTCGTATGCGTGTTTGGCGCCGTGCAGGTGAGCGCCACAATCAGGACTGCATACGACCGAGGCACACAGGGCCAACACCCGGCATCATGGTGTGGGGAGCGATCTCCTACACTGGCCGTACACCACTGGTGATCGTCGAGGGGACACTGAATAGTGCACGGTACATCCAAACCGTCATCGAACCCATCGTTCTACCATTCCTAGACCGGCAAGGGAACTTGCTGTTCCAACAGGACAATGCACGTCCGCATGTATCCCGTGCCAGCCAACGTGCTCTAGAAGGTGTAAGTCAACTACCCTGGCCAGCAAGATCTCCGGATCTGTCCCCCATTGAGCATGTTTGGGACTGGATGAAGCGTCGTCTCACGCGGTCTGCACGTCCAGCACGAACGCTGGTCCAACTGAGGCGCCAGGTGGAAATGGCATGGCAAGCCGTTCCACAGGACTACATCCAGCATCTCTACGATCGTGTCCATGGGAGAATAGCAGCCTGCATTGCTGCGAAAGGTGGATATACACTGTACTAGTGCCGACATTGTGCATGCTCTGTTGCCTGTGTCTATGTGCCTGTGGTTCTGTCAGTGTGATCATGTGATGTATCTGACCCCAGGAATGTGTCAATAAAGTTTCCCCTTCCTGGGACAATGAATTCACGGTGTTCTTATTTCAATTTCCAGGAGTGTAGTTCAGAGATTAGTCGAGTCCATGCAAAGTCACGTTGCGGCACTTTTGCGTGCTTGCGGTGGCCCTACACGATATTAGGCAGACGTACCAGTTTGTTTGGCTCTTCAGTGTATAACGCATTGGTATTCTCTCTCCCGAGGGGTCACTAGCAAAGGGAAGCTGATGTAGGGCAGCGGCAATCCGACTGGCAGTGAGAAGGGTCTGGGATGGGTTGGGCGCTCCCGAGGTGTCTGGACGCTGTCTGGCTGGCGTCGGCCGCCCTATCGACCGTCCCTGTGCCTCGCCTGTTCTGCGGCGGGTGTCGCACGCCGCCGCCCGGGTGGGGCTTCCCTTACGTGCTCTCTTGCCATTGCACGGCGCGGAAGTCCGGTAATGCTGTTAGCCCAGGTAAAGGCGCTGTCACTGTCGGATACTGTTTCCCAGCACTACGCTGAACTCGATGACATTTGAAGAATACAGGACAAGAAAGTGCTCTGTCCACACGTGCTGTGAGATTTAGTGTTGTGGATTGGCAAGACAGCCAATCCACTATGAGGAAGCCGAAAGGCACGCGTTTAAGCTCACGCAGGCTGGCGTGAGGTCTGGAACAGGACAAGGAACTGGGACTAGCAAAAAAGGTACGTAGCTTCTGGAATACTTAACTTTAATCCATAATTGGTGAACATCGCTCTTGACGGTACATGTTTTACAGCATCAATAGTGACTGGTAATGGCGCCTTGCTAGGTCGTAGCAAATGACACAGCTGAAGGCTATGCTAACTATCGTCTCGGCAAATGAGAGCGTAATTTGTCAGTGAACCATTGCTGGCAAAGTCGGCTGTACAACTGGGGCGAGTGCTAGGAAGACTCTCTAGACCTGCCGTGTGGCGGCGCTCGGTATGCAATCAACGATAGTGGCGACACGCGGGTCCGACGTATACTAACGGACCGCGGCCGATTTAAAGGCTACCACCTAGCAAGTGTGGTGTCTGGCGGTGACACCACATTTAGGATTTCGCGTTTTTTAAATTTTGTTGATCGACCACTGCGATTACGCGAATAGTCCACGTTCTATAACAACGGTCGTCAAACTACGGCCCGCGAGTCGCATGCGGCCCGAAGCAAATATTCGAGCAGCCCCGGGTCCACAGTAGTATTTTGTAATAATATGCGTCCAACAACTAATAGCTGAATCCAAAAACGTCATATAACTTTAAGAGCTTTTTAAGAGTGTAGTTTTTCCGCTCAGTAATAAAAATACATAGACAGTAAAATATTAAGATGAGCTTAGTTTTAAATACCATTGTGAATTCGTCCATGAGCTTAGTAAAGTTGGTCCTTGCGTCAGGGGAAGACGGTAAGCAGAGCGACCACTGCGGTGTTAGAGGATGTGAGCGGAGGAACGTTTTATTGTTTGTCTTCTACACCTGCATCTACACTCGACAATCCACCTTACGGAGTGTGGAAGAGGGTACTCTGTGTAGGTTCCCCAGTGTCATTTACCTTTTTTCCTGTGCCAGTCGCGTATGGTTCGTGGGGCGAACAGTTTCTTGGATGCTTCAATGTGGCCTTGAATCTCTCCAATTTTATCTTCATGGGCCTTTCGCGAGATATACGTAGGAGAAAGCAGTGTACTCTACTGTCCCGATAGTACTGACAATTCAGGGCGAGCGCCAATAGTAGCGATCAGCTGCTACGCTATCAGTTTCAGCAGGAGTAACGTGGGTTAGTGAATGATCGTTACAGAGGCGGTCATATTCAAATGCCGTACTTATTTATAACAAATAATATGAAGTACAATGAAGAGTGATGTATCACAACACAAAGAGTAGAAGAGAAATGGCTGTAAAAACATTTAGCAAACATCTGTGTTTGCTACTATTACTGCATAACGCATTTTAATTTTAGTACATTTTTGTTATTAATCAATTACTCGCCCACTCACAGAAACGCAAAGTTCGTCAGGCATTTGCGGTGTCACACCTTTGGGGTCACTGAAAATGGAAGCAACCTGAAACAGGCGAAGTGTTCGCAAGGTACCGACGCTAACAATCGGTACCTGAGGGTCAGGGCCAACGTATCGCGCTCTTGGTATAGCTAGACTATAGGGGGCTCACAACATATTTTTTTGTGTGGGTTACGAAGTAATAATGAGATTGTTACATACGCCGCCCCACGTGGCAACTCATAATGTCAGTATTGGCTCTTGTGCAGATATGTTTGACAGCCACTGTTCTGTAACGTATTTTAGATTAGACGTGCAGGGAAAGAATGTCTACTATTCTCGCTACAGGGAAAAATATGCGTTGCACTATGTTATGTATGAAGTTTTATGTTCCTCCTGGATTCGTAAAAAAATGTCAGAACAAGAAACAGAAAACTTTCCTATTTTGTGCGTTGTTGCCGGCTATGGCGGCCAGGCGGTTCTAGGCGCTACAGCCTGGAACCGCGCTACCGCTACGGTCGCAGGTTCGAATCCTGCCTCGGGCATGGATGTGTGTGATGTCCTTAGGTTAGTTAGGTTTAAGTAACTCTAAGTTCTAGGGCACTGATGACCTCAGAAATGAAGTCCCATATTGCTCAGATCCATTTGACCCATTTTTTGTGCGTTGTTGTTACTAGTGGAAAAAACGGTTCAAATGGCTCTAAGCACAATTTGACTTAACATCTGAGGTCATGAGTCCCCTAGACTTAAAACTACCTAAACCTAACTAACCTAAGGACATCCTACATCCATGCGCGAGACAGGATTCGAACCTGCGACATTAGAAGCAGCGCGGTTCCGCACTGAAGAATACTAGTGAAAAACCTTCGCTTTAGTTTGAGTCTTTCTATTTAGTAATGCAGGTGGTGTAAGTAATTCATTTCAGTTATAACATATTTTTTATCCTGATCGGTGAGTGCTCCATCTGTGGATGAAAGGCAAAGACCTTCAGAATTTTAACATTGTTAGGAAAAACCGAGCGCGGTGGCGCAGTGGTTAGCACACTGGACTCGCATTCGGGAGGACGACGGTTCAATCCCGTCTGCAGCCATCCTGATTTAGGTTTTGCGTGATTTCCCTAAATCGTTTCAGGCAAATGCCGGGATGGTTCCTTTGAAAGGGCACGGCCGATTTCCTTCCCCATCCTTCCGTAACCCGAGCTTGCGCTCCGTCCCTAATGACCTCGTTGTCGACGGGACGTTAAAAACCACTAATCGTTAACCTAACCTGTTAGGAAAACGTAAGTACGAGGGTGAATTTGTACAGTCATGAAGAAATCAAGAGGTTGGTTCGCACAAACTGCGAGAAGACTGAAAATGTAAGTGAAAGTGTTTAGAGGAAGTAAGCGATGAAGGAATATCAAATATTATAAGAAAATTTAATGATGGATGACTGTAATGAACAATCACAGCATCTGACAGACCTCATAAAAATACCTTTTTATAGAAGGCGATCAACGAAGAATGAAGGTGAATCACAGGTTCGAGGGTACAATTTGAACTACAGAATGAGAGTGAGATGTGATGATATTGCACGTAAAATTCCTATATGCAGAAAAACCTTCATGGCAGTGCATGAAATAACAAGCCGACGACTAATGCCTGTTCAGATATGTATGACGTACGGCGAGTCTCCCCGCGATGGACGGGGTAAGCGTGAAAATGGGCCATTCTGAATTAGGGAAGAAGTAGGAAAGGCAGTGTGTGTTCACATAGACACATTTAAGGGTAGATCAAGTCTATACAGGAATGGCAAGAGTAAAAAGTTTTATCTACCAGAGTAAGTGAAAAACACGCGTGTTAATTTCCAGGAAAAATATCTGAATTCTGACATCTTATGTTAAGGTTATAGAACAGTATTCAACACCAAATTGAATATGCTTTTCGTGATCCAAGGAGTAATACATGCTACGCCTGCGATAAGTACACCGCTGAGACGAAAGTGCTGAATGCAGGATTATCTGGAAAATTAAATGATGACATGAAGATAGAAGTGTTGTAAGCAATTAATATCACTGTTGACCACAAGCTACGCAGAGTCGAAGCTGAAATATTTTATTCCAGAAAGAGAAGTGTCTTGATTGTGTCAAACATTGTTTATCATTACAAAATGTTCTGACATATAATGTTTAACAAAAAATACAGTTTTACTGGAAATATCTTCTATTTCGCTATATACAAGTAGCATATTTTCCCTTGTAACGCATGTGATTATTTTAAATATTATGCCAATAAATCTACAATTTCAAGGTTTATGTTATCAGTCTATGTTAAATTTATTTTATAGAACGTAATCTTAACAATCTTTTAGTATTCAATAATTTCATCCATTAGTATCCAAGAAATTCCGTTTCAGACTTTAAAATTGCTCTCCTCAAATTTTTTTCCTAATGTGGACGAATCACGTTCTTTCCCTGTGCTCTTTATTTGTAATATTATATGAGCATCACAAGCAACACTTCACTGTAAAAGCCGCAGTAAACGATCAACAGTCTGTCAAATACCGATGGCTTTGTCGAATATATGGCGGTGTGCAACTTTGTTTGACGTGTCAGAGAAATTTTGATTGATGCCCGAGTTGACAAGATGTCGGACGTTGTTTGCGTTGATACTTCACTGGGCGTGTTTAGCAAGAAAGAGTTTTTTATTACAATTTATCTCACTCCGTCGCAAGTTTCTACAATTTTGGATACTATAATCGAGGATCAAAACAGAAGGCGTTATTACCAAAACAATAGAGCTACTGCGTGTTTCGCAGCCATATACTATGCAGGAAGACGCTGAGAAGAAATGAATACCCTACTCATAATACATACGCGGGAGTGTGACAAAATAAAATAAAATAAAAACTGATGCCTTCTGGTTCTTTCACGGACATTGTGCGGTATTTTAACGAAATTTCATTAGAAGATCAAGTATAAGCGAACAGACTTTCGCATAGCTGTGTCTTCTTTCTCACTGCGTCTGCAAACTAATTCTAACAAATCATTAAAATTTTGACTATTCATTCGGAGGCAGTTGATGTACTCATCATGTTCTGAGCGTAATATCTTCACCATCACAGTTTCATGGGTACATTTATCTCTCGATTTCAGGCATTCCGTGGACCAACACCTTGTTTCTTCTTCTTTTTATTCAACGCTAAAGTCAGTGACTTGGAAATGCTTTACTGCATTGGTACCCATTTCTCCGCAACACGACACGCACCGCATGACACCTGCTGAAAGTAGATTCCGCCTGCACACAAGTTATGGTCGTTTGCACGTACGACGTAGACTTGGTGAGCACTCTCTTGTTGAGTGCATTCGTCCGAGACACCCTGGTCCCACCGCAGGCCTCACGGTCTGGGATGCGATAAGCTGCAACTCTCGTTCACCTTTAGCATTTCTGGACTCCAACCAGATCTCGGTACGTGCATAATGTTGTTAGACCATTTCTTTTGCAGTCCTTGCGGCAAGGTGATGTGTTGTCCCAGCAGGATAATGCTCGCCCACGCCATGCCTATGAAACTCAACGGGCTCTGCAAGACACCAGTACCATCTCCAGACTTGTCTCCAATCTAGCACTTGTAGGATATTATGGGGTAAGGGGAGACTCTTGCGACTTGTCAACCAACAACTGTTACAGACTACGTGTCCAGGTTGACCAGGCGTGACATAACGTATCCCAGTACAGTATTCGCCATCTGCACAATCGACTGTATTGCCACCGGTGGAGGCTACACCATGTACTCATTTGGGTGTTACAACATGAGCCGAGACCTGGTATCTCAGAATCACTTGTGTTATTAATATGTAAATGCAATAATTTTTTTCCAGAAGTATATTTCATGGCGGAGATCTGCAGCAAATGGTAGCTGGATCAGACAAGACGTTGATCTAATCCCGAATGGGCATGCAGTGTAAAGTGACCGACATAGGTGAACATCGCCATCGAATGGGGACCTTCAGCAGATGTGTGGTCCCTAATTCAGAAGATACTCTCCTTCTATCTCCAAGTGCTGTCCCACACGATCGAGCTCGAAATGCTCCTTTGCCTAGTTGAGACCAACTTTTCCTATTCAAAGACATGTGAGACGAAATGGATCTAAGGATTTTATGTCCACAACATTTTTCGGGACACTCTAAAAGAAGTGCTTGACTTTCGGACTTTCCTACAGGACAGACACGATGAATTGCAGTATTCTTCCAAATATAGTCAGATTTTTATTAATTACTTAAGCAATGTATTCGAGGATCTCTCCTCAGCTAGGCTATACCGAGAAGGAGAAGATGATTCTGTTGGACGCTGATAGGCATCTACCACTGGACCGTTGCATAAGAATGTACTCCGAAAAGACGTACCCACGTCCTTGCTGTGGAGAGTTGGGTGCAGACAGCGTTTATTTTTTGATGTTTCCCGTGGCCGTCGCTCGTTTGTTATATAACTGGAAGGTTATCCTCAGTTTTGCTTTATTCTGTTTTATGCTGAAACTTCCTGGCAGATTAAAACTGTGTGCCCGACCGAGACTCGAACTCGGGACCTTTGCCTTTCGCGGGCAAGTGCTCTACCATCTGAGCTACCGAAGCACGACTCACGCCCGGTATTCACAGCTTTACTTCTGCCAGAACCTCGTCTCCTACCTTCCAAACTTTACAGAAGCTCTCGTGCGAACCTTGCAGAACTAGCACTTGCCCGCGAAAGGCAAAGGTCCCAAGTTCGAGTCTCGGTCGGGCACACAGTTTTAATCTGCCAGGAAGTTTCATATCAGTGCACACTCCGCTGCAGAGTGAAAATCTCATTCTGTTTTATGCTGTTTTTAATAAAACACAACTCTGTCAGACAGGTTTCATTTTGTAGTTAATTAGCTAGTTAGTGATGTGCAACGAGTCAGTTTACGGGATATGTATAAATGATTAGTTTTAACATTAATGAACACACTGTAATTATTTTATGATCAATAATGTTGGGGCCATGGGAGTCCACTAGCCTCAAAGAAAAATGGTTAACGTCGCAAAAGGAAAAATTAGAGTTAAATTTTGTTGTTCAGATTGCACAGTACATTTCCACGTTGTCATTGTTGTGAAACTTTTGTATTTGTAATATTTGTGACGAAAAAAAAGTGGCTAAGACGACCGCTCGTGATAAGCGGAAAATCAGGGTCTGAATCCCTGTCCAGCACATATTTTCATTTGTCACAGGTAGCTGATGTCAATATGTATTCACAATTTGTGAATCCATTTCGATTTACACAGCTGCAAATCGGCAGACAGTGTCTGTTTCTTCAGAATTTTTATGCATGCAGGTCTGCATTATATTGTATTGTAATAAATGCAGATACAGTAGTGCATGAACACAGATAGAGTCGTCATTAATGATGTTAACTTTGCCGTAACGTCTTTGAAATGAGAAAATTCGTACCTGAGCTCGTCAAAAACTTTAAAAACGCTCTGGCTAGAAGACTCATGAGTTATTTAACAAGCGCTTAAGCATGAAATTTTGCATTTCAAAAGAAAGATCAAAAGGCAAAAATTTTGCCCTTTCAAAATAGAAAGTAAGAAAATTAAAATCAGTAGAAAAAATTACGTTACAATGAACAGTAACAATGACTGATCTATGTTTAGTATTTTGCAAATAATAGCCATTTAATATTTCTTAGAAACGTTGAATGTCTTCAGTCTCTTTTCAGTGTGAAAGCCGCCTAAAATAAGAGTGGTTAAACACTAGAGAAGCTTTTAATGCACGTTCACTGCAGAAAGAAAGAAATGTGGGTACTTAGCGAGGCAGTGTGACGAGTTTTGTGATAACATGGCCGGACGCATGCACAAACATTCGTTGCGCTCTTGTACTGCAGTTCACTTTGCAACAGTTCCTGAAGAGATTCACACACTGCTGCGTTTATTTAGATGGTATTTCATGCGGGACACTATGCCAGCATTATGCGGATGTAGGCGAATGAGAAAACGTTCTTCAACTATGTTACTACCAATGCAGTTGCTTCCGGATGCAGTCTCAGTTGAGTAGCGCTCTGATTCCGCGATACCGGAGGTATCCGAATCTGCTCTCGCGGGGCGGTGCGAAAAGTATGACGCTCGATTTTTAAATGTGTTTACTGAAAGTACCATTTTATAATATTCTTTTAATAATTATTTGTTATTTATTATTTTTTGCCACAACAAAGTTGTTATAGTGCCACCCTATCAATCGCTTTATGACTGGGTGTTGTGTGCTGTCCTTAGGTTAGTTAGGTTTAAGTAGTTCTAAGTTCTAGGGGACTGATGACCATAGATGTTAAGTCCCATAGTGCTCAGAGCCATTTAATTTTAAAATCGCTTACATGCAAGCATGCAAAACAGCCACCAATAATGAAGCACAGCAGGGTAACAATTCGTCGGCTACCGTGGATGTTTGGCCTGAGTCAGCGGTGGCATCCAGTTACTACATTCACAACAATCGTCACATATAAAATCTTATTGTGCTGGCAGAGACTTAAGGGTCCCATATTGGTGACAGTGTAACTTTCTCTGCCACGTACTATTCGGTGGCTTGCAGAATATTTTTGTACGTGTAAGTATAGGGTGTGACGGAGAAAGTGAGGTAGATTCATTTTCTAAAAATCTTTATGACAGTTGCCTGATAAAATTTAAATCGTTGCAGTTTTAAGTCTCCGTATCTGAATTAGCAATTGAATACATTCCCTTACTATTATCGTTTCGTCATTTTACTGTGCCTTTCAGAGGCCAGGTGTTTTGATCTGTTGGCCTCTGTGCAATTAACTAAGTACATTGATAGCACCTTTAGAAAGAATGGAAGCATGTGCACGGTGGACAAAGGGAGCAAAAACAAGTTATAAACATAAAAAGTTTATATTTGGACGAAATAGTGAAAGTCAGTCTGCTGCGTTTTCTACGTGATTTCCTTTGTTGGCGAGAGTAGAAATGGTGACATCGTCACTAGGATGGAGCTATCGCAGTACTGTTAGCGACATGAACATTTGTGTTTCTATATAAAAGTATTTTAATTACTATTTGGCCAGTTTCTTTGTTTTATGGAGCATCATCACATACGAAATGCTTGGCTACAAATAGCACGTCAATGTGAGCTGCAATACCATAAACAGCTTATGATGCTATTGTTAGCACCTAAACGTTTTATACACTGGCGTAGAAGAAATCCCATCAAGCAGTTGTATGAGATAAACGAAAGTTGGTAGCGGTGTTCCAACATCTTGAAGATGACTTCTATTCAGATTTCGCCACAGTCACATAAGAGTGACACTAGTAGCACCACTATGATGATTCAAATCACGTATGCTTTAAATATGCACAGTAATGGTCGTGGGCATTAGTTATATTTAATACTGGCTGTATCGAGTTAGTCAAGAATGCATTTGAGACGAAGACGTCATTATCAAGAACTCGTTAACTTTGAACGAGGTTGTGTAATAGGGCTACGAGAAGCTGAATGTTTCTTCTGCGATATTGCAGAAAGAATCCTAGCAGCACGGAAAGGCACGGTTGCAGGAAGACTGAGCTGTGGACGGCCACGATGCACTAAAGAAAGGGAAGACCGTCCTGTTAGATGTACAGCTATGGCGTATCAAATTGCGTCTGCAGCAGGAATTCGAGCTGCAGTTAGTATCACAGTGACATCAACTCTTATAGATTGGTTATTCCATGACATCTCTAAACCAAACGCCCTGTAGCATGCATACCACTGACCCCAAACCACGACCATTTTGTAATTTCAGTGGTGCCATGCGAGAGCTCGTTCTAGGGCGGAGTGGAGATGTTTGTTTTCTGAGGAAAGCTGGTTCCATCTCGGTGCCAGTGCTGGCCGTGTGTTGGTTAGAAAGAGGGCAGTTTCGGATCTGCACCCAACCCGTCTGCATGCCAAACACACTGCCCTGCACCTGGAGTAATTGTCGGGGATGCGATCTAGTATGACAACAGGAGCAGTCCCGTTGTTATCCCACGCACCCTGACGGCAAATTTGTACTTCAGTTTAGTTATTCGACACATTGAACTGCCATTCTTGAACAGCATCTTAGGTGTTGTTTTCTAACAGTATAACGCTCGATCACATACCGTTACTATAACCCAACATGCTCCACATAGTGTCGACATGTTGCCTTGTCCTGCTCGATCATCAGGGCTGCCTCCAATGGAGCGCTAATGGGACATTATTGGACAAGAACTCCAGCATCATCCACAACCAGCATTAACTGTCCCCGTATTGTCCGACCAAGTTCAACAGACATGGAACTAAATAGCACAAACTGACATCCGACACTTGTATGACGCAATGCATGCACGTTTCCACGCTTGCATTCAAAATTCTGGCGGTTACACCTGTTATTAATGTACCAGCTTTTCCCAGTTGCAGTGGTTTTCATTCGCGCTGACATTAACCTGTAGTCTTGCAACGTTAATCATTCAAATATGATACCTAGACAATTTCATTACTCTACGTTAATTATTTCTTGGTGTTTGGATTTGTTTCTGTAAGTGTATGCGACGATGATGAAGTAATGATGATAAGACATTCAGACTAGTCGTATCTTAATAAAGTTACTTGTTAATAGAAACAAATGATTTTTATATAGCTTTTGGTGAAATTTGAATGATTAACATGAGCCAGCTGTTAAGGAATGTTTAAGAGGCGAGCAAACTCTGGGCGCCAGCACTTTGCCACGCCGTATGACGGCACAGCGCGCTGGCGATGTGTGGGGCGACTATATTTACCCTACACGGTCCACGGAGCAAGCGTCGTGGGCGGAAAATGCAAAGCGTGGCTCGCAAGCACAGCAGGATCAGTCTATCAGCGGAAGGCGGGCCGCGTAGGGGAGGACGCCCAACGAGCCAGGCAGCGGTGACAGACAGACGTTACAAAACACGGCAGTCCACCCACCTTCCTTATCGGCTGAAGCATGCTGGTTACTTTGCGTCTGCTTGTCTTTAACTTTATCTTGTCGATAAAACTGCACGTCGTACGTTAGGCATAATGACAGGCAAAGGAAGAAAACTAATGTGGATTTGTAGGCTCACAGACACGAAAGGTAGACAGCGCAGACTCCCTTCGGCGAGTACAGACAAGTATTCTTTTGCACTTAACAGTAACTCATTGTAATACTAGGCTTGAGGTAAGTCCGGGAGAATTGGACCATTTTTTTCTTTATCGTAAATTTTGTTGTTTTCCAAATTTTTGCCTTGTGACAGCATATTCGTATAGAGTTTTATATAAACTTAATTACAATATATTACTGAAGCACTGCCGCTTATAATACAAGAATAAAAATGAAAATTGTCAGGTGGTTCAAATGGCTCTGATCACTATGGGACTTAACTTCTGAGGTCATCAGTCCCCTAGAACTTAGAACTACTTAAACCTAACTAACCCAAGGACATCACACACATCCATGCCCGAGGCAAGATTCGAACCTGCGACAGTAGCAGCAGCGCGGTTCCGGACTGAAGCGCCTATATCACTCGGCCACAGCGGCCGTCTAGAGTGCAGGATGCGTGCAGGTCGTTCTTGTACAGAGTACGCGGAAAGATACCACAATAAACGTCACTTACCTCGGCAATCATCAACTTCTGCAATCAGTTACGTGAAAGTGGTTGAGTAACATCTAGATAACGTAATGGAAGAGAGAAACTGACAACAGAAGAGGGAAAAATCAACTTTCTTGCTGCTTTTGCAGTTGATGGCACGTCAGCTCCCGCACAACTACGCGAGGAAGTGTCACTATTAAGGCAAGTGTCCTAAGCATTCCATGCCTATCGCATCCCTCTCCAAGAGCTGCATGGAAACTATTACGAGAAACGCGTTAACATCTGGAAATGGGCATTGCGGCAGGATACTCCATATGTATCATGTTTGTGGTTTAATGATAAAGCCGCATTAACCAATCACGGTCAGGTAAACGACGAAACGTGCTCCATGGGGCTGTTGACAACTCCCGTTGACTTCGTCAGGTGGAACGTCAGCGCCCACAGAGTGTGAACGTGTGGTGTGAGATAGCGAATCATCACCTCATACGCAAGTACCCTGGCCTCATAACGAATCATCTTCCATGAATACTAGAAGGCGTTCCTCAGCAGACTAGGAGAACCCTGTGGTACCAACATTATAGCAGTGCAGCCCACGGTGAACGAAGTACTACAGTATGTATTCGCGAATTGTTTCCAGACCGTTGTATTGGACGCAGAGGACATGTACCTCGGCTTGCCCATTCCCCGGATTTGACTCCTGTAGACTGTTTTCCACTGGGAAAGCTGAAAGATGCTGTCTACAAAGACACAGAGACTACACCTGATGTTATGGAATGATGTATTACTGCAGCCTGGTCGGCTATGTCCCCAGAACCGCTCGCATGTCTGCAGAAATCGTTGCATACGGACTGGTAGCGTGTGTTGCCCCTGCCAGTGGTCATGCTCAACACAGCCTGTGGTGATCAGTTGTCTCGTTAGGGGACAGAAACCACGGAAGTAGTGTTTGCACTCGTGTTGTTCTTCAGGTGTGCTACCACAGGTATTGTACAAGTGTCAGTGTGGGAAGTTTTCATAATACAATGTCTTGTAAAAGACTCGCACTAGAAACCTGTAACAAACATCACTGACATCCTACTTTACCGTACTTTTAGTTTGATAATGTCAATAGATATTGTTCCATTTAAGAAGTGTATGTTTGCACAAAAAATACACTCACTAAGTATTACTACAGCCTGTTGATTGGTTTACAATACGAGCCCCTGGCTACCAATCCTTTCTGTGAAAACGACACATCAGTAGCACTTTCCATTTCCGTAATATACATTTCATACATTATAATTGCAACCAAAAATGAATATACGCCAGATACGCACAGTAAGATGGAAAGTGCAAGTACAGAACATTCACCATTACTTCCGAGAAAGTACTACAAATAATAATACTTCAACCACATTCTTCCGACTAATTTACAGATGACATACTGTGACTGTATAAAAAGGCACAAGAGCAATCCAGCCTTTACAATTCTATTTTCACAGTTAATGTAATTTCAAGTGAGAAACAAGAAAAATTGATATGCATGTATCATAGTTTTTAGGCCTAAAATGGAAAACCAACTACAGAAATTTGTATAAAACGATATTTTTACAGACATAGTCGATCTGGGGATGACGCATAGGAGTCGAGAAATGTTTGGGAAAGAACACAGAAAAAAGAAGTATTTTTGTTTTGCAGATGCGGTAATACAGAAACCAAAAAGTTATGATTTTGTTATTCATATTCTATGTCTTGTGGGTCACCTACAGCAACAATCTTGTGGGTCACCTACAGCGACAAGGCACTTAAAACTTACACTAATGCCCTGCAGATATTCACCTCCACATACTACATTTTACAGTGAGGAAACATTGCATACCGTACAGCACAACGCTGGTTTTGTTGCCCAGGTATTTAAAATCGACGTTGTGAAGAGTAACACGAAATCGAAGTTTCCCTTTTACATTTAACACTCTGTCTTGGGATGAAAGCAGTCGGCAAATAGAAGTTTCTTCCATCCATTGTAGCGACAGAACTGAGTTGTCCGACCCGGGAGAAGGAGTCACGCACGTCGGCGGCGGACAAGTCCCAGATTGCCAGCACTAAGCCTTTTATCAGAGGTCAGAGGGCGGCCAGCGACCACGTCCGCGACTGAACGGACCCAGAAGTTGTCCAACGAGTCCGTTTCTTCACTGGAGGCGTAAAAAGAAAGCGAAGCATCGCGGAGGGCGTGGTCTTCCTCCCCGACTTAATGACTGCGCAAAAAGCTGCGATGAGTAATGGCGACGCTCTGAATACTCTTGGCGACTAGCCAGCCATCTGGCGTCATAATTAAGCAACACCTATCTCTTTATGGAGGACAAACGCTATCTCTCTTGTCTGGAATGGGGTACTCATGCTGAGTAACATGGATGCACATATACATTGAATGCTGAGTTAACAAATAACATATTGTAGTAAAAAGGACAATAAGAATAGTAACGTAAAACTTATAAAGAAATTTAAAGTTAGGAATTATAAAAGCACAAGTAAGGGCTGCCGTAAAGCATGTTTAAGCACCTTTAACTGCACAGAACAGAAATGTGAAGTTGTAAAGGCATGGACTGTAGGAAATATGGATGCTTCGTTTTCCAATTTTTTTTGATACAGAAAAAAGTCGCTTGGGCCCATGTCTGGTGAATATGGAGGCTGTGGCACTATTAAAGCACTGTCTGCTTTTAGCCACACATTCACGAACAAAAAATAAGGTTGGAGCAGGTGTACGATGCTCCTGCAAAATCCATGAACGTTTCGTCACAAACATGGGATTTTTTTTCTCGTTGTTTCACGTAAACGTCGTTTGACCTTATTGATCGTTTGAACTTGCGGCAGAAACTCATGCAATATGCCGTTAAAAAAATGAATACAATACGCACAACGTTTCCATTCGACCACGTTCGTCGAGCTCTTTTCGGTGTCTGAATGTCTGTAGAGGAATGGTACTCCGTTCTACCTGAAGAGACGAAAGCACATAAGGTGATGATGTTGGACTCTGGGCTTTGCACCAAAGGTGTTCCATTTTGTCCAGTCCGGGACACTGAGCGGTGCAGTCCACTTCAGTAATGCTGTTGTCCACAAACCAGTTACTAGTTTATGACAGGATGCATTATTATTCAGATACAATCAACTATTCCTCTACTCCACAACGAGATTTTCCCTCTGTAGCGAGCTTGCGTTGATATGAAGCTTCCTGGCAGATTAAAACTGTGTGCTGGACTGAGACTCGATCTCAGGAACTTTACCTTACTTTACCTTTCGCCGCCAAGTGCTCTACCATCAGAGCTACCCAAGCACGACTTACGACCCGTCCTCACAGCTTCCATTCTGCCAGTACCTCATCTCCTATCTTCCAAACTTCACAGAAGCTCTTCTGCGAACCTCGGGTAGAGCACTTGCCCGCGAAAGGCGAGTCTCGGTCCGGCACACAGTTTTAATCTGCCACGATGTTTTATTCCTCTATCGTACGCAGTGCACAATGCTGTAAGATTCGTTTACATCCTTAGGCAGTTAGCATTTTCTTAAGCGCAATAAAAACCACACGCATACCACAATAATTCTCTGTTGGCACTAAAAAGGACGAAGGGTAACATTATCCAGGCATTCGCCAAATCAAAATCCTTCCATCAGATTTCCGCAGGTTATAGCGTGACTCCCCACTCCACATAAATGGTTTACAGCTATTCACTGTCCAGTGGGGTCGCCCTTCGCACCAACTCAAGCGTCGCTTAGTATTGACTTCAGAAATGTGTTACTTATGAAGAGCTGCTCGATCATTGTACCGCATTCTTTTTAACTCCCAACGCTTTGTGGGGCTCTGAGCACTATGGGACTTAACTTCTGTGGTCATCAGTCCCCTAGAACTTAGAACTACTTAAACTTAACTAACCTAAGGACACCACACACATCCATGCCCGAGGCAGGATGCGAACCTGCGACCGTAGCAGTCCCGCGGTTCCGGACTGCGCTCCTAGAACCACTAGACCACCGCGGCCGGCTCAACGCTTCGTAGTTATGCTAACTGGACTGCTGGTAGCATCTTGGAAGTCTTGGGTGATTGCTTCTGCTGATTTGATGCTATTTTTTGCAACCACCCACTGTAATGTTCGACTGTCCCTGTCCGTCGTTGTATATCATGTGTATCGCCTTGGATTAGCTGTGATTGTTCCTTAGTGTTTTAACTTCACAATCACATCACCAACAGTCAACGTAGGCACCTTTAGGAGGACAGAACGGCCCCTAATGGATTTGTTATTTAGGTAACATCCAACGATTAGTCCACGTTCGAGGTCACTGAGCTCTCTTGACCGACCCATTCCGCAGTAAGACAGTTGTCCCTGCCTTCTTTTATAGTAGCTAAGCCACCTCTCGAAGCGGTAAATCACAGATTTATAAGAGTGTCAAAATGGTTCAAATAGCTCTGAGCACTATGGGACTCAACATCTATGGTCATAAGTCCCCTAGAACTTAGAACTACTTAAACCTAACTAACCTAAGGACGTCACACAACACCCAGTCATCTATAAGAGTGTCCAGATAATTTTTATCAGAGAGTGTACTTAGCGTTTAAAAATGGTTACTGTATTTTATTCCGTTCTTACAGAAATATGTAATAAAATATGTCAGATCCATTTTACACAAAACAAATAACCTTCAATAGTACCAAAACATTTATAACCTACTTCACTGCTTGGAAGAGACTAAATATCCGATGTGACTAACACTGTTCAGAAACACTAAGTGACCAAAAGTATCCAGACACATAGGTGAAAATGACTTACAAGTTCGTGGCGCCCTCCATTGGTAATACTGAAATTCAATATGGTGTTGGCCCACCCTTAGCCTTGATGACAAATTCCACTCTCGCAGGCGTAAGTTCGGTCAGGTGTTTGAAGGTTTCTTGGGGAATGGCAGCCCATTCTTCAGCGAGTACTGCACTGAGGAGACGTATCGATGTCGGTCACGAAGTCGGCGTTACAAATCATACCTAAGGTGTTCTGTAGGATTCAGGTCAGGACTCTTTGCCGACCAGTCCACTACAGGGATGTTATTGTCGCTTAACCACTCCGCCCCAGGCCGTGCATTATGAACAGATGCTCGATAGTTTTGAAAGATGCAGTCGCTATCGCCGAATTGCTCTTCAACGGTTGGAAGCAAGAAGGTGCTTAAAACATCAATGTAGGCCTGTGCTGTGATAGTACCACGTAAAACAAGGGGTGTAAGCTCCCTCCATTGAAAACACGACCACATCGTAACACCACCGCCTCCGAATTTTACTGTCGGCACGACACACGCTGGCAGATGACGTTCACCGGGCATTCGCCATACCCGCACCCTGCCATCGGATCGCCACATTGCGTACTGTGATTTGTCACTCCACACAACGTTTTTCCACTGTTCAGTCGTCCAATGTTTACGCTCCTTACACCAAGCGACGTGTCGTTTGGCATTTACCGGCTTTATGCGTGGCTTATGAGCAGCCGGTCGACGATGAAATACAAGTTTTCTCACCTCCCGCCTGTCATAGAACTTGCAGCGGATTCTGATGCAGTTTGGAATTTCTGGGTGATGGTCTGTATAGATGTCTACCTATTACACATTACGATCCTCTTCAATTGTCGGCTGTCTCTGCCCAACAGACGAGGTCGGCCTGTACGCTTTTGTGCTGTACGTGTCCCTTCACGTTTCCACTTAACTATCACGTCGGAAACAGAGGACGTAGTAATGTTAGGAGTGTGGAAATTGGCGTACAAGCGTATGGCACAAGTGACACCCTATCATCTGACCACGTTCGAAGTTCGTGAGTTCCGCGGAGCGCCCCATTCTGCTGAGGCGGTTGATATGGAGTACCTGGCAGTAGGTGGCGGCACAATGCACCTACTATGGAAAACGTGTATTTTAGGGGGCTTCTGGACTATTTTGATCACATAGTGTACCTGTCAGGCACTTTTAGAACACAGCAACGAAAAATTTGTACGAATACGACTAATGCAAACATGAAATTAAAAAGTTCCCCTTACTTTTTGAAAACACTTCGTATTTGACGTAAACGAATCATCCTTTCACCTGATGTGACTTAAAGATGGTCACTTGAGAGAATAAATACAGATTGCAATTAATACAGATTGTAATAGCGTAAGTAGGCTGTTTAGGTTTTCTTATTGGTAACGCCACGTAGCGCTCTGTATGAAAAATGACTGGCTGTGCTGTGTGCAGTCTGTGGCTAGTTTGCATTGTTGTCTGCCATTGTAGTGTTGGGCAGATGGATGTTAACAGCACATAGCGTTGCGCAGTTCGAGGTGAGCCGCCAGCAATGGTGGATGTGGGGAGAGAGATGGCCGAGTTTTGAAATTTGTAAGACTGGATGTCATGAACTGCTATGTATATTATGATTTTTCAACACTATTAAGGTAAATACATTGTTTGTTCTCTATTAAAATCTTTCATTTGCTAACTATGCCTATCAGTAGTTAGTGCCTTCCGTAGTTTGAATCTTTTATTTAGCTGGCTGTAGTGGCGCTCGCTGTATTGCAGTAGTTCGAGTAACGAAGATTTTTGTGAGGTAAGTGATTTGTGAAAGGTATAGGTTAATGTTGGTCAGGGCCACTCTTTTGTAGGGATTATTGAAAGTCCGATTGCGTTGCGCTAAAAATTTTGTGTGTCAGTTTAAGCACAGTCATGTATAATTGTTCAAAGGGGACGTTTCATTACACCGTTGGATAACTTCACACTTACGAAATTGTATTTTGTCTGTACTTTGTGAACTGTTCATATTTTTTCGGAACCATTGTGATACTATGAGAGCTTTGAATGATGTATTTGGTATAGGGTCATGATTTTTCAAGTACATTGGAGGTAGATGACACTATTGAAATGAGCAGAGAATTTTTTTATTTTTTGACATTATTGCAGAAAGCTACGCCTTTTTTGAGATTTGGCTGAGGTTTTATGTTATGATGACGATGTGTATTACGCTGTTGCGGTATGTTTATGATCAATAAGCTGATGCTATATGAGGAATTTGATTATGCTATGTATTTATTACGATGAAATATTGAAGAAGTGTTGACGAATATGTATATGTGTAATTAGGTAAGGAATAATGAGTAGTGGTTAGGGACTCTGACTTAGCCGGCCGGAGTGGCCGAGCAGTTCTAGGCGCTACTGTCTGGAACCGCGCGACCGCTACGGTCGCAGGTTCGAATCCTGCCTCGGGCATGGATGTATGTGATGTCCTTAGGTTAGTTAGGTGTAAGTAGTTCTAAGTTCTAGGGGACTGATGACCACAGCAGTTAAGTCCCATAGTGCTCAGATCCATCCATCTGACTCTGACTTGTGAAAAAGTATGTTGGAAACCAAGAATCGCACTTTAAGAGTTATGAAATGTGTCTAAATGCATGAATGTATCACAATGCCGACAAATATTTTTTGGACACTGTTATATTTATAGGATTTTGTTTCTACAGATTTGCAACGCAAATTCTCGAACTGTGAAATTTTTATGTCAGACTGTCACAGTAGTGCAAACTGGTGTCGTAAATATTTCGGTAAGAAAGCCAAGTGACCTTGACATAATGCATCTTGAGTGGCCAGCTGTGTCAGATGCCTGGAGAAAAAGCCATTAGTGTATGCCTTTTCAGAGGCACAGGTAAAAAAAAAAAAGGGAGGCCATTATCCTCGTTATTGACATTTCTTTGTAGAAAGCATCGCAAATACGACACACTCAAACTTGAAAACATATGATTACACTGTGGAGCTCTTAATTTATGATATTTACTGAAATGCCTAATGAAATGATGAGAAACATTTTACATTTATTGTCTTTCTAGTTGAGAGATTCTTTTGCCTTTGGAGACGCCATTTGCCTAGTGAATGACGTTTCATGCATTGCTCTATATAGGCTATATATATTTGCTCATTTCGTTTAATATCTAGTTTCTAGCTGCACTGCAGCATTGGTTATTATAAAATTTAATAGATGTACTAATATCACTATTTTCTGTCTACAGACCCAGGAAAGAATACATTTATGATGTACTTTCTTAGAAAAGAGAGCATAAATAGACATTTCCCTTCACAGGAACTGCATAAATAATTTTTTAAACGATTTGGTAACTTGTCTGCTACAGTAACTTATCGTGATACATCACTCTAGTATTAAGATGTGACATAGATATTAGACATGGCCATCTTTAGTGTAATATTTTTTCTGATTGAGCTTTGTCATGTTTAGATATAAGTTATTGCATTTGCTGCTGCTGTTTGCCAGGCATAGTGCTACTAAATTTCACTTTGTATTACTCTGTTAAGCTAGTTTTACTACTAATTTATTTTTCTTGTTGCTGCACATTGGCTCGTATTAGTTGTAATGTTGCATTGGTTGGTAATTTAGATTTAATGCAGCTTGCTTTGACAATTTCCATTTTTTTCATTGCTGTTTGTATTAATGGTTTTATGCTGCTGCATTGCCTCGTCCCTTAGTTTAGCATCTGAGCTCAGTAGATTTAAGTTAGCTTAAGAAGGGGTAGACTATATAAGAGAATGAGTTGCGATGAATTGGAAGAAATGCATTGAAAAGTTTTACTAAAAAAGTACAGAAAGCAGGTATAGATAGCACTTTTTGAAATAATGAAGAACGAAGGGAGATCTCCAAGAAGTAAAGAAAGTTTTGTTTGGAAGATACTGCAGTAAAACAAACCCTGTCTTTCCCTTTCTGTTATTCCGCTATGTGTTTGTGTACACTTGTACATTTGTGTTCTTCCTGTCTTTATGTGTTTATCTGATGAGAGTTACATTGTAGAATTTTTCTGATAATATGTTATTTACTATGAAAAGATGTTTAGACATTATTTATTGTTTTGTTGCTCATATGTGAAGGTGATGTTTCAAAAGTTATTCTCATCTTTATGTACGTACTTATGTCATAATTCCTGTAACACTGATGTATCTGTTTATTTCTATTCTTTTGTAAAGCCTGTACTACTACAGAGTTATCTGTACTGTTATGTTCTTTAATGATGTATTTTGTACCTTTGTAATTGTATTCTTATGTTATAAATTTGTAATTGACTCCAGTTCATCATATTATTAACTTGTAAGTTCCATTTCACTGTACACGTTTCTGTTGGTCATAGTATATGGACAATATGTGAGAAGTAGGGACTGTTAGTGTTTGCACGTGTGTTAATAATTCAGCAAGGGACTGAATAACAGCATTGCTGGTTCTAAGGACAATTCCAAAAAACTTTATGAGCGCACAAGTGGTGGTTATGGACTTGCTATATTATCCGTAAGACTCTTCAATGGTGATTGTGCACCTGTACAAACAGATGGCTGCTGGACGTCTCTACAAGGACTACAGTGGGTCTGCATCTTTGATGATCCACCAATACCATTATTTCTACAAGGACTACAGTGGGTCTACACCTTTGCTGACTCACCAATACCATTATTTCTACAAGGACTGCAGTGGGTCTCCACCTCTGGTGGCCCACCAATACCGTAATCTCTACCAGGACTACAGTGGGTCTACTCTGTGATGACCTACCTACCAATATTCTTCAAAACTTCGACTGACTCTGCTGTGGGTGTGCTCTGTTGTGACCCATTACCTGTCTGCATGTCAAGAGTCAGCATTGTCTTTCTGTTGGAAGGACAACACTACTTCTTCAAGACCGCATGGAAATCCACTACTTCCTTGTGCATTGTCTTTTACTGCTCAGACTTTGAAAAAAGAAATGGCAGTTTTACTGTGATGAATGATCAGGACTGTCTTTATGGACTGTGAGAAAATTTTAGCTTTTGACCAACACTGTATTAATAAGTGTGTGCATTTGATATCTTTCTTACTGTAATTATGAAAAAATTTTTCAAATCTGTATTGGCCAGTGCCCAAAACAATTTGTAAAATTTTTTGTGGGGAGCATGGGGGCTATGCAAGTAGGCTGTGTAGGTTTTCTTATTGGTAACGCCACATAGCGCTCTGTATGAAAAATGACTGGCTGTGCTGTGTGCAGTCTGTGGCTAGTTTGCATTGTTGTCTGCCATTGTAGTGTTGGGCAGATGGATGTTAACAGCACATAGCGTTGCGCAGTTCGAGGTGAGCCGCCAGCAATGGTGGATGTGGGGAGAGAGATGGCCGAGTTTTGAAATTTGTAAGACTGGATGTCATGAACTGCTATGTATATTATGATTTTTCAACACTATTAAGGTAAATACATTGTTTGTTCTCTATTAAAATCTTTCATTTGCTAACTATGCCTATCAGTAGTTAGTGCCTTCCGTAGTTTGAATCTTTTATTTAGCTGGCTGTAGTGGCGCTCGCTGTATTGCAGTAGTTCGAGTAACGAAGATTTTTGTGAGGTAAGTGATTTGTGAAAGGTATAGGTTAATGTTGGTCAGGGCCACTCTTTTGTAGGGATTATTGAAAGTCCGATTGCGTTGCGCTAAAAATATTGTGTGTCAGTTTAAGCCCAGTCATGTATAATTGTTCAAAGGGGACAGTTTCATAATAGTTATAAGTGGTTTCCGTGATGCCATTCTTTTCTAGGAAATATTGGGATATTATTATGGATATGGTGTCAAACCCATATGCAGCACAATACCTCTGCCATTCCTAAACTGAAAAGTGGAAGCTCTTCGTGTCTTACGTACGCAGTCGACGTCTGTGGGTGCAACGCTGAGAAAATTTTGTTAAAACTCACAGACAGAAGCTTCGGCGCAGTGAGAGAACTAAAATAACGTTAGTCTTGCAAACGGGATAAGAGTGTTTATCTTCACAGCAAACGATGTCCTCCGTATTCCGGCGTATTTTCAGACAATGCTCTGCCGGCATTCTATCCTAATTAGATCTAACCCACTTAACTTCGGCGAAGTGACGCGAGATGGCAAACAAAAGTTCGTCCTTAGAGGAGACATGAAGGGGCCACCCGCCACAGACCGTTGTGTAATTTTCCCTAACGCGCTCGAGTACGTAATTAGGTTAAGACTGACAAGAGGCAAAACATGAGCGCGGGCGACAGACACAGTTGTAACGCGCAGGGCGGAGACTAGAGAGATGACGGCAGATATTCTGTGGACCCAAATGTCGTCACCCAAGTCACAATTTCTGACAACTCTTGTTTACAGCGTCTGTCACAGCTTGATACCGTATTTACTGGTACTTTGCGGAGAAGTTACAGCAGCGAGAGAGAAAGAGAGAGAGAGAAAGTTTAGACAGTTGTCATACGACTTCGAAATATTACGCTAATCTACAAACGTCGTCATATTTAAGTTTGGATGCCGCAAAGTACCTCTGTGTGGTAAATGCTCTCTATTACCTCCGGAGTTGTACTCCCGCGATCCAGCTAGTTAAATCTTTCCAACATAAAGGTAGTTTTAGAACAAACTTAAAAGTTTCACTACAAAAAGGAGAAACCGTTAGCGATGAAATGTGCTACTTGGTCTTTCAGTTACTTTATCGCGCTAATTAAATTAGCTCGAGACGTTTCGGTATCGAGTAATCATCAGGTACCCCATTTCCCAAATGTATGTCTAAATCATATCCATTCAGTCTGAATAAAATCAGTTTCAGTATTAGGTGCCTTCGGTATAAAACAATGAAATAACTTTACCTCCTACGTTTCAATTGAAATTCCATGCTGTAGAGGGAATACCATCCCCAAAATCTGCTTCCACATCAATAATCTATGCTATGCCTCCCTATCACGTGCTCACGATATTACAATATAAACTACGTTCTCTCAACCGCCATCCTACACCTATCCTCCCCTACCACTAATTTCCTCCCCCTACATCACCACAGCACAGGCATATCTTTCCGTTCCAACATCTCCCTCAGCCACCTCAGCCAAGAGCCACGAGCCACCACATCTATTATTGCAGCACGAATTACAAAGCACAGAATAACTTCGGCAATGGCTGACGTCGAGAACATTCCATCAACATTTCACTAACAGACGCAATGTATGTATCTACAGACAAACAAAGGCAGGTAACCCTCAAACTGCCATATCTCACACCCCCACCCCACCTGCGGCCTGATACCAATACCACAACATTTTTCCATCCAAGAGCAATCGAAAAAACACCATAACATGAAAACACCGAAACTCCACCGAGTCTTGCACCCAAAAAACCCCCAACTCAGCCAGACAAAATTGTACATATGAATATAACTATTTCCCCAGCAGCCTGTTTCTCTACCATCCACTTCTTCGTCCTCTCCCATCCTGACCCAAACTTCCTCAAATCTAAATCCCTCACCCTAGAACTTAAAAAAATATCTTTCAAACCTCCAAATACAGCAGATCATCCGGAGGAAGGAATGTCTTAATGAAGTCTCAGAATTCCAACTTCCATACAGACCACCTCTGCAAAACCTCTCGCATTACCTTTGCTCCCAGTGCCTCTTTAGCACCTCTACCCCTCTCCTCCATTCGTCCCCCACATAAAAAAATCCCAGTCTCTCCACCGTCCCCTCACTCTCACCATTGTAGTCATAAATATCGACCTCGAGATACAGGAAGTGGAATCTGAGTTGAATTCCCATCACGATGTAGAGAACCGCAAAGCCCTCCACATAAGCAATGACCACGGCCCCACTTACCTCGTTAGTGATTTTAGGGAACCTACCTCCATAACCAGTTATCTATTTGACGAGGGTACTCTAATATAACATCACTGCCACAAAATTGAACCTTCAAAATCCCATTCTCAGTCCTGTCACTGATATAAGTGGCTTCACTAAAATTATCACCTTAAAGCTAGTTGCAAAAACGTACCTACCTACCACACTGTAAAGCCTCTCACTACTTTAAACAATATCCTTACCTGGGTCCTCTCACCTGCAATGACACCCATCCTACCAAAACTGAACTAACTGATCCAATCCGTCCCATACATAGCCACATTCGTCCTAACAATTCGCTTCACCCAAGTCCCACTGCTGAAGGTAGCATAAAATTCATAACGATTGTACGACAAAACATCCACCCATTCCAACGACCACACATCCTTTAACCGACATCCTCCGCTGCAGGTTCCGTATTCCATCTAAAAACCTAAATCGCATAGTCCTACAACCTACTTCGTCTTCAAAAGCTTGGACACCGTAGTATAAACATTTTCTAATCCTCAGTCTCGAAAACTACTTCCAAACCTCATACCATGATGCGAAGCGCAAAAAGAAATCCTGTTCCACAGCATCTGCTCTTTCCCAGAAAATAAACCCCTATCTGTACACAACCTGTCCCAACACAAACTACGTGTCCCTTCATTTTAAATGGGACTACATAGACAATTCCCTTCTCCTGGCCAGAGGCGGAGGCGGAATCGGCCACCCAAAGAACAGATGCCATTTACACATATATATTGCTTTTGATCTAAACATTTGTAGTAGATACCCAGCAGAATTTCAGCGGTAATATCAGTTTGTTGACTCCTCGTAAGGGGCATAGTCTCCATCCTAAAACACAGCCTGCTGAATGTAATACAACCCCAGACATCAATCTAGCAACTACTAATCCTCTATATAGTACCATTGCAGAAATCATGGAACATATTGGAAGAGATCACCTACCCATCCTATTCACTACTTATTCACTACTTATTCAACTCCATCCCCTCCCATCCCCATGTAGCCTAGCCAGTATCCGCCCAAAAGGTTCCCTCGCACCAACTGGAAAGCCTACTGCGAATCCACGAACACCTGTATGGGAAGCCAGCCATAAATTTTTCAAAGCCCTGATGCTATACCTTGTTCCTTCCTTCAGCAGGCCTGGTTAGATACTATTTCCATTCACATTCCCAAGAAACCCGTTCATTCCAACCGCGCTAGTCATTCTTCACAAGCTGTACTCCTATGTGAAACCCATCGCTTATACCGCTCATTCCTGCAGATTCGAGACCGGTATGTTCTTATATGCCACTGCCCCTCTTACATCGTCATATCAGAAACGTACTCAACGCCAAAAAACGTCGGGATTTAGACTTAACACTACAATCCCCATTTTCTCCAAGTACTGGAAAGATATCGACCGACATATTGGCAGCAAATCCGTACTTTATCACCCACCTCTTAATAATAACATATCCCTACCTGACGCCCTGGGCAGAGCTAATCACGTTGCATCCTATCTCTCCGGCATGTCCGAAATTCCTGATGGCCATCATTTCAACTACTTCCCATTTCCCAAAATTCATGAACATACAGTCCCACCACCACCTCGTCGCTTCCGTTACTTGGACAAAATTTCACAGCCAGAATTTTACGCACTCTTCCTCGCACATTACACAGAAAAAGGCAACAGCACTCTCGGTCACAGCGACATTACCTACAGACACATACAAAAAAGTCGCTGTACCTTAGTAGTATAAATAATTCTTGCAACCTTTCGCAACACGGTCCTCTCAACAGGCTACTATTCTTGGATGTGGAAAACCTCCAAAACACTACTTTTCCTAAAACCAAACAAAACCCCTATCAACACTATCTTCTATCGACCCATTAGCCTGACATGAGGCTTCAGCAAGGTCTTCGAATCTATTCTCTCCCATCGCTACCATAAAACACCTGAATCTTCACCTGTGGAAGTTTGGCTTCCATCCTAAATTTCCTGATGATCAATTCCTGCATCTCAAACATATCCTGCCCCATTAACGTAACAGGAATCCTAAATTTTCGCATCACTCGACATGTGAAAAGCCTTGGACAGTATGGCGTTCCAGTCTTCTCTTCAAACTCCAGACATAAGTACTTCCAGTGAACTATGTCCACCTAATTGGTTCCTTTCTGTGTAACTGTTCCTCCTTTGTCATTATTAACAAAACCAAACCCCACAGCCTCTGTCGTAACGCAGACGTGCTCCAAGGCTTTGTCCTCTCCCCTGTCTTGTACATTCTCTGCACTGGTGATGTGCCAAATTATATACTCCAGTTCACTTCTTTCAGTATGTTGATGACACTGCATTTATAGCCCTGTACCAAACACTCCAAAGATCTCAATGATTTCTCAATCTCAACGATTTCTCCTGTTGGACTTCTGAAGATAAACCCTTCCAAGCCACATGCAATAATTAAAGAACGCACCATGTATACCTTCCCTACCAGTCACTCTTAGTTCACACTCGTCACAGCCTGTTAGCTAAGTCATCACATATAGATTAACCGTCGATCAGCAACAAACATCGAAACTTAGCCTACCAGCCATTCAACCAAAGCGCACAGCAGACTAAACCCACCAACCGGCCAAACATGCAGATTGCGACCCTCCGCCGTCCTTCACGTACAAAAAATTGATCCACTTTATCCTCTTCTCAAATCCCCATCCATCTTCACCCACACTGAACGCCTCTCTGTATCCTACACTATCCATAAACTAGATTCTAATAACTCCATTGTTTATCTCCTGATCACCATACCTGGTAAGCTGCTTTGCTTATACCATCACATCTCAGCGTCTCTATACATGAAATACTCACTAGCTTATCCCAACGCAACCTCAACCGGTTCCCTCTCCCAGACGATGAAATCTGTCCAGATGTTATCCGTCATACCAACTATATTTCTTCCCCACTTATCACACTCACCAGCAGAGCTCTTTCCACAGCAGACTCTTCCACCCCTTTGTGTATCTCTTCTGTCTACCACAGCACCTACCTTCATCTCCATACATACTACTCAATGGACTGTTATTTTTATACACACGATTATCAGCCATATAGAACACATTTTACCTTCCCTTTATCTCAGAGTACTGGTCCTTCGGTTTTGAAAGGGCAGTGTTCTTTTTTAAAAGAACATCAGCATTTCTGCATCTAAATCTAAATCATGGAAATTCCCTACATACAACTTACAGGAAATAGTTTTAGCTTGGAAATATCTAGGGTGATACTGTGGAAATATTGCAAAGAAAGCCACAGGAATCCGATAACTAGTACTTCGATCTAAAAGAAACAAGACAACATGTTAATTATACCTCTTGGACGCTTACGCTACTATCACAGCCTAGGCTTTATAGCTCCAGAAAGGAGAGCTGACGTGTTGCTAAACTGAAACTGAAAATTAAACGGAAAATAAGGTACGAGACCAGATGATTACATAAATTTAGAAGCATATAGTAGCTGAACGTAAAAAATATTTAGATTCCTATCGTATATCAACTTTTACTTCGTTTTAACTTCAGCGATCGGAATTTATCATCCACTACAGGAGGTGTATATTCCAAGAGACTCCTCAGGGTAGCCGTTAACAGTAACTGGTACACCACTCAAGCTACTTGTGGAGGAAAATCAAGTTGAGGTCGGGAGACTTTCGTTTCATTTTTGGAATGCGCTACTACCTGCGTGAGACGACTGCCTCGGTGCAAACATAGTCGAGAAACTACTAACTGTACTAATGCGTATCTTGTTTATTATCCTTTTCTAGCTGTAAATAATAACAACCAGCCCTCTACATTCTAACAGCGGGTAGTAATGATCGTCAATGGTTGACTAACCTAACAGCGAAACTTTTTCTCATTTTTAAGAGTGCATATAGAAAGTTTTTTAAAGAAAAACTGGCGTGTATCTAGTCCTTATCTCTTTCGAAAAGCTCATCTCCTCTCTTCGTACACCACACGTCAACAGCGTTCCTAATTCGCAATACGATCTTGTATAGTCTCTCTTGGAATGCCCTTCAGTGTCAGGAAAAAATTCTCCTGAATGCCATCAGCGGTTGTGAAATAACGTCCTTTCCGCAATAATTTTTAATTTGGTGACAGTACGAGTACCACTCCCAAACTAATAACGCGGAGTGGGTTGCGCTGTCTTTACGAAAGATCCTTTTTCATGCCACACCCGTGATCTCTTTTTCGAAATCCATACACAACCTTTCCACAACACTTATGTAGTAATGGAAGTTGGGTGTTTGACCTTGATACAAAAAAATCGAAATATGTAATTATACTGAAATTACGCATATGTTCCACATCAGATTGATACTGTCACGCTGTATTTTGGAGGGAGGAGGGAGGGGCAACCTGGGTGATGAGGTAGTTATCTTAGTGTTGTATTCATGAAGCCCTCATTAGTCTCCTGGAACAAATTTTTACATAAATGTTTCATGGCCTCAGCCTGTTGAAGTAGTTCTTAGCTAGCATTCACTTGATGTTCTTTCTGATGTTTGGTCATCAATTGAGAAATACATTTTTCTGAAAGTTTTAGGTTCAAATCTCATATCAACCTCTTTAAATTACATGACAGTTGGACGACGGTTTCTGTGCACCATCTTCGATATTACTAAGTTGGGCGCCACCAGCTGAAGTGGAAAGCCTGCATGGTGGAATTTCATCGTCAACTATGACCACATTTGTTCGGCTAGAACCATTCTTAACACGGTGTTCAATCTGAAACGTAATCTTCAGGAATTTCCTCCCACAACGAAGCGGAATTCATTTTTGCATCGACGCTCTCGCGTGTCAGAGACTGAAAAAGCCATCACGGATCCTCCACCATTTTTCACTGAGATAAGTGTCGCTCGCAAATTAGAGTTTCGGTATCAATGAAGTGAAATTCCTAGTTACTCCGTAGTTTGTGAAGATATAAACTGACTCTCTCATGCTTAATAAATTTCGGTTTTTATAGTTATTCATCAGCTTCAACCGTTTATTCAATAATACTAATTACGCTGCTGTACACATGACACGACTCGAAAGACCTCACTCCCATCAGCAAGAAAAGATCAGAAACAAATCTTACAGACGCTGATTATTGTGGTTGAAGCTGAGAAATAACCTCCACAGGATGGTTATCGGCAAAAGCTTACAGCCAGTAAAAATGTGTAGAAGTAGCAGGTGTACCGGTATGAAATGAGCGTCTTTTTGTGAAAATGAAACACTAATTTTGAATTGAAAAGTAAAAAC
Organism: Schistocerca cancellata; assembly: GCF_023864275.1. NCBI lineage: Eukaryota > Metazoa > Arthropoda > Insecta > Orthoptera > Acrididae > Schistocerca > Schistocerca cancellata. Next base: position 812,243,000 of record NC_064628.1, read on the forward strand.
ATTTTATTCAAAGTACTGACCATTGCTTTCTATACATTTTGACCACCTTTTTGGCAATCTGTCGACACTACGCCAATAGAAGTGTTCGTGTTTTGAAGCAAACCAATCAGACACCCAATTTTTGACTTCTTCGTAGGAATCGAAATGTTCCTCAGCCAATGCTTGTCCAATTAATGAAAACAAATGGTAGTCGGAAGGGGACAAGTCTGGTGAATATAGCGGGTGGAGTAGCAGCTCCCAACCAAGCGTTTTGATTGTATCCTGAACCAGTTTTGCTTTGTGTGCAGGTGCATTGTCGTGTAAAACAATTACTTTGCCAAGTCTTCTGGCCCATTCTGGTCTCTTTTCGATCAATGCACAGTTCAAATTGATCATTTGTTGTCTGTAGCGACTAGTGTTCATTCTATTCATGTGGCACCCATTTTCCACACTTTTGGATCTTTCCCATAGCTTTCAAACGGTCAGAAATTGTTTGTTGTGCAACATTTAGCATTGCTGCCATTTGATTCTGACTCAAAGTATCATCTTCATCCAATATTGCTTGCCATTCGGCGTCTTCAAACTTGTTTGGTGGTCTTCCACGTTCTTCATTTCTTACATGAAAATCATTGTTTCTGAACCGTTGAAACCATCTTTTGCATGTTGCTTCTGATAGAGCATGATCACCATATGCCTCGACAAGCATTCGATGCGACTCTGGTGCACTTTTTTTTCAAATGAAAACAAAAAACTAATGCTTTCCGCAAATTATCATTTTCTGGTACAAAATTCGACATTGTTAACACGATGAAAACATGTGAAGTTGTTTGTTCCATGACTTGATGTATACTAAATATCTTTGACAGATATCATACCAACCAAACAAAAAAAATTAAGTCTCGTTCACAACAAATGTTCCCTATCGACACATTTTTATCTTAACGCTCATTTCATACCGGTACACCTGGTAATTCTAGATTTTATTGGCACTAAACTGACTCTATACATAATGTGGAGTTAAATTTTCACTTGTGCGTTACAGCATCTACGTCTGCGAATGCTTGTCCCTCGTTGGCATCTTCTCTTCAGACTCTGTGTTGCAGCATCCTGAGGACCACCCACGTCTATTGTGCGTGTTGCCAACTGAAAGTTACTATCAGCTTTTGTAGATACTATGTACCTGCGTTATGAGGCATTATCACCGTAATATTAGTGTATCAACTACGTAGCTAGTGGGCATCAGTTTTACTGGCAGTGATGTTATTAATATTCTTTCTTGGCGCGTGCAGAAGCTAATTACACGGTGGGTAATATGCCGTAGTAATAACACTTTCCGCACGGGTACGCTTTGGATGAGTCTGCATGCTCGCTGTTAATGGGCGGCGATAACGGTGGTACGCGCGTCATCCGGCCGCTCACGAGTCACCAATTCACGCGAATTATCGCTGACATTCGGCAGGCAGGGCGGAAGTCCAGTGCTGCAACCATTTACACGGGCCAGTAGCTGAAATTACATATTCGCAAGGTTCACAAACGATAAGGATTCAATTTCAACCAATTTTGTGCGTCGATGACTTTGGTTGGAGGCAAACACCCACAGAGCTGCACCCAACAATTCTGGTATCGCCTACTGACCGTTAGCTGTAATCACCACCGGTACCAGCGCCACAGTACTTAGAACTGTTTTGTAGTGGTGAACTACCTATCGGCAGCTAAGTGAGTAGGTTACTCGTGACGGATCAGAATCGTCGTCTCTTATTATTCTCATGCGATAGACAGATTATCGAAATACTACTTTTACAGTAAGTAGTGTGGGTAGGGGTTGGGTTGTTTGGGGGAGGAGACCACCCAGCAAGGTCATCGGTCTCATCGGATTAGGGAAGGACGGGTAAGGAAGTCGGCCGCGCCCTATCAAAGGAACCACACCGGCATTTGCCTGGAGTGATTTTAGGGAAATCGCGGAAAACCTAAATCAGGAGGGCCGGATGCAGGATTGAGCCGTCGCCCTCCCCAATTCTAGTCCAGTGTGCTAGACACTGCGCCACCTCGCTCGGTGGTAAGTAGTGTGACTGAGGTAATGATGTTCAGAAGTCCAGCTGACACATTTACCTTGTATTAAATTTATTTTATTGTTGTAGGAAAAATCAGTGTAATTTCTGTTCCAGAAAAAAAAATTCAAATACATTGCAGTCTGTAAAATCAGAATACAATACTGCAAGACACACGCTACCACACACACCTCATTCACATATTACTTTGCCTAATGGAAAACTAACAAATTAATATATTGTATGGTACTTTTTGTATGTAGACTAACATTCAAGTTCTAAAGCCTCCAATTTTTTTTCTCCAGACTGGAAAGAGATAGAAACATGCGCATTGTTTTAAAATGAGGCCGTATTCATTGTCAATAGGTCCCAGAGATGGCAGATGGAATTTTACCGCCAGCGACGAGAATGAGAACTGTTTTAAATACTTAAAATGGCGACGTTTTCCTTACTTGAACAGCGTGCAATCATACGTTTTCTGAATTTGCGTGGTGTGAAACCAACTGAAATTCATCGACTGTTGAAGGAGACATGTGGTGATGGAGTTATGGATGTGTCGAAAGTGCGTTCGTGGGTGCGACAGTTTAATGAAGGCAGAACATCGTGTGACAACAAACCGAAACAACCTCGGGCTCGCACAAGTCGGTCTGACGACATGATCGAGAAAGTGGAGAGAATTGTTTTGGGGGATCGCCGAATGACTGTTGAACAGATCGCCTCCAGAGTTGGCATTTCTGTGGGTTCTGTGCACACAATCCGGCATGACGACCTGAAAATACGAAAAGTGTCATCCAGGTGGGTGCCACGAATGCTGACGGACGACCACATGGCTGCCTGTGTGGCATGTTGCCAAGCAACGTTGACACACAACGACAGCATGAATGGGACTTTCGTTTCGTCGGTTGTGACAATGGATGTCATTTTTCAATCCAGAAACAAAGCGCCAGTCAGCTCAATGGAAGCACACAGATTCACCGGCACCAAAAAAATTTCGGGTAACCGCCAGTGCTGAAAAAATGATGGTGTCCATGTTCTGGGACAGCGAGGGCGTAATCCTTACCCATTGCGTTCCAAAGGGCACTACGGTAACAGGTGCATCCTACGAAACAGGTGCATCCTACGAAACACTGCAACAAAAACGTCCGGGAAGGGCTGCACGTGTGCTGTTTCACCAAGGCAACGCACCCGCACATCGAGCTAACGTTACGCAACAATTTCTTCGTGATAACAACTTTGAAATGATTCCTCATGCTCCCTATTCACCTGACCTGGCTCCTAGTGACTTTTGGCTTTTTCCAACAATGAAAGACACTCTCCGTGGCCGCACATTCACCAGCCGTACTGCTATTGCCTCAGCGATTTTCCAGTGGTCAAAACAGACTCGGAAAGAAGCCTTCGCCGCTGCCATGAAATCATGGCGTCAGCGTTGTGAAAAATGTGTACGTATGCAGGGCGATTATGTCGAGAAGCAACGCCAGTTTCATCGATTCCGGGTGAGTAGTTAATTAGAAAAAAAATCGGAGGCCTTAGAACTTGAATGCACCTCATACAATGTCCTTTGTCGTTTGGTTAGGTTTTTTTAACACTCAATTTTGATTTCTCGTCAGGTTATTTTTACTTCTGCTATACATAAAGATCATAATATCGCATTTTCTTGGTGCATAAGTTACAAAAGATTCCTCTAGAAACGCCATAGCTTCTTCCCACTGTCATCTTACATACTACATTGTTTAAGAAACAACTAGCCATCCTAGTAATTGAATATGCTTCTGAATGTTGTTAGGTATTCTTGTTACCATACTGTCCAGATAAGACCGTTGGATATAGTCCCTCAGTGGCCTGTATGATGCTCTGTAAAGTCTCATGGGGCAGGACGATTGCACTCCGTTGGTTTTAGCATGGCCCGTGCATTCTCAATGCACATGAGATGTGTACATTATGGAGACCATTTGACCCATTCTATGCTCCACTAGGAAGTTGTTCACAAGATTATAAGAATGAGGGAGAGCACTGTCTGCCATCAGCGTGAAACCTGCCCCAATGTTGTTGTTGTTGTGATCTTCAGTCCTGAGACTGGTTTGATGCAGCTCTCCATGCTACTCTATCCTCTGCAAGCCTCTTCATCTCCCAGTACCTACTGCAACCTACATCCTTCTGAATCTGCTTGGTGTACTCATCTCTTGGTCTTCCTCTACGATTTTTACCCTCCACGCTGCCCTCTAATACCAAATTGGTGATCCCTTGATGCCTCAGAACATGTCCTACCAACCGATCCCTTCTTCTAGTCTAGTTGTGCCACAAACTTCTCTTCTCCCCAACCCTATTCAGTACTTCCTCATTAGTTATGTGATCTACCCATCTAATCTTCAGCATTCTTCTGTAGTACCACATTTCGAAAGCTTCTATTCTCTTCTTGTCCAAATTATTTATCGTCCATGTTTCACTTCCATACAAATGCTTTCAGAAACGACTTCCTGACACTTAAATCTATACTCGATGTTAACAAATTTCTTTTCTTCAGAAACGCCTTTCTTGCCATTGCCAGTCTATATTTTATATCCTCTCTACTTCGACCAACATCAGTTATTTTGCTCCCCAAATATCAAAACTCCTTTACTACTTTAAGTGTCTCATTTCCTAATCTAATTACCTGAGTATCACCCGACTTAATTCGACTACATTCCATTATCCTCATTTTGCTTTTGTTGATGTTCATCTTATACCTTCCTTTCAAGACACTGTCCATTCCATTCAACTGCCCTTCTAAGTCCTTTGCTGTCTCTGACAGAATTACAGTGTCATCGGCGAACCTCAAAGTTTTTATTTCTTCTCCATGGATTTTAATAACTACTCCGAATTTTTCTTTTGATTCCTTCACTGCTTGCTCAAAATAGAGTTTGAATAACATCGGGGAGAGGCTACAAACCCTGTCTCACTCCCTTGCCAACCGCTGCTTCCCTTTGATGTCCGTCGACTCATATAACTGCCATCTGGTTTCTGTACAAATTGTAAATAGCTTTTCGCTCCCTGTATTTTACGCCTGCCACCTTCAGAATTTGAAAGAGAGTATTCCAGTCAACATTGTCAAAAGCTTTCTCTAAGTCTACAAATGCTAGAAACGTAGGTTTGCCTTTCCTTAATCTAGCTTCTAAGATAAGTCGTAGGGTCAGTATTGCCTCACGTGTTCCGATATTTCTACGGATTCCGAACGGATGTTCCCCGAGGTCGGCTTCTACTAGTTTTTCCATTCGTCTGTAAAGAATTCGCGTTAGTATTTTGCAGCCGGGACTTATTAAACTGATAGTTCGGTAATTTGCACATCTGTCAACACCTGCTTTCTTTGGGATTGGAATTATTATATTCTTCTTGAAGTCTGAGGGTATTTCGCCTGTTTCATACATCTTGCTCACCAGATGGTAGAGTTTTATCAGGACTGGCTCTCCCAAGGCTGTCAGTAGTTCTAATGGAATGTTGTCTACTCCTGGGGCCTTGTTTCGACTCAGGTCTTTGAATGCTCTGTCAAACTCTTCACGCAGTATCATATCTCCCATTTCATCTTCATCCTCTTCCATTTCCATAATATTGTCCTCAAGTACATCGCCCTTGTATAGACCCTCTATACTCCTTCCTCCTTTCTGCTTTCCCTTCTTTGCTTAGAACTGGGTTTCTATCTGAGCTCTTGATATTCATACAAGTTGTTCTCTTTTCTCCAAAGGGCTCTTTAATTTTCTTGTAGGCAATATCTATCTTACCCCTAGTGAGATAAGGCTCTACATCCTTACATTTGTCCTCTAGCCATGCCTGCTTAGCCATTTTGCACTTCCTATCGATCTCATTTTTGAGACGTTTGTATTCCTTTTTGCCTGCTTCATTTACTGCATTTTTATATTTTCTCCTTTCATCAATTAAATTCAATACTTCTTCTGTTACCCAAGGATTTCTACTAGCCCTCGTCTTTTTACCTACTTGATCCTCTGCTGCCTTCACTACTTCATCCCTCAAAGCTACCCATTCTTCTTCTACTGTATTTCTTTCCCCCATTCTTGTCAATTGTTGCCTTATGCTCTCCCTGAAACTCTATACAACCTCTAGTTTAGTCAGTTCATCCAGGTCCCATCTCCTTAAATTCCCACCTTTTTGTAGTTTCTTCAGTTTAAATCTACAGTTCATAACCAACAGATTGTGGTCAGAGTTCACATCTGCCCCTGGAAATGTCTTACAATTTAAAACCTGGTTCCTAAGTCTCTGTCCTACCATTATATAATCTATCTGAAACCTGTCAGTATCTCCAGGCTTCTTCCACGAGTACAACCTTCTTTCATGATTCTAGAACCAAGTGTTAGCTATGATTAAGTTATGCTCTGTGCAAAATTCTACCAGGCAGCTTCCTCTTCATTTCTTAGCCCCAATCCATATTCACCTTTTACATTTCCTTCTCTCCCTTTTCCTACTGACGAATTCCAGTCACCCATGACTATTAAATTTTCGTCTCCCTTCACTATCTGAATAATTTCTTTTATCTCATCATATATTTCTTCAATTTCTTCGTCATCTGCAGAGCTAGTCGGCATATAAACTTGTACTACTGTAATAGGCGTGGGCTTCGTGTCTATCTTGGCCACAATAATGCGTTCACTATGCTGTTTGTAGTAGCTTACCCGCATTCCTATTTTCCTATTCATTATTAAACCTACTCCTGCATTACCCCTATTTGATTTTGTGTTTATAACCCTGTAGTCACCTGACCAGAAGTCTTGTTCCTCCTGCCACCGAACTTCACTAATTCCCACTATATCTAACTTTAACCTATCCATTTCCCTTTTTAAATTTTCTAACCTACCTGCCAGATTAAGGGATCTGACATTCCACACTCCGATCCGTAGAACGCCAGTTTTCTTTCTCCTGATAACGACGTCCTCCTGAGTAGTCCCCACCCGGAGATCCGAATGGGGGACTATTTTACCTCCAGAATATTTTACCCAAGAGGACGCCATCGTCATTTAACCATACTGTAAAGCTTCATGCCCTCCGGAAAAATATGTTCACCAAATGCAGCCAGAAAATATGTTCACCAAAATATGTTCACCAAATACAGCCAGAACGTGTGCAAGGATGTCATCTCGATACTTCACAACAGTGATCCTCCTACGGATTGGCACAAGATGTTTCCTGAGGCCACTTCGTGCAAGGTAAGCATGCAGTGAGCATGTAAAGATGACTAGAACAACAGTGCCCCCGCCATGTATGGGTGTCCGTTGCAAGGTTTCGACTGATTTCATGCAACCCCACATAACATAACTGTTATGCATTTCCTTGTTCAGGACAATTCTCGGCTGTACGTTGCATGGGTACTAAGGACGTCTTTGCAGCCTTTTCAAATGCAGCCCAAACTTTTCTCCCTCTGCTCATATGAACCACTGACTATGAAGACAACACTTGGCACAGGCAACAAACTGCAGACCAGCATACAGTAGAGGCACAAAGCACAGGTGGCTGCCTTCTATGACGATTGTTGATAGGCCTACGTGAGAGCTCAAATCTCTAGTTTTTAATTCTTGATCTTTCGCACTATATATTTTCGAGGAATCAATACATCGATTGACTTTTTCCAGCAACGTACGCTCTCGGAATTTTATCAGTAAACTACAGCGTGAGCAAAACGCCTCTCTTGCAACATGTGGCATTGGATCTGGCTGAGGACCACACAGATGCTTTCGCGCTTTCTAAATGAAGTTGTAAAGAAACGCGCTGTTGTTATTTATGTCGTCTGTATTCCCTCTAACAATCCTATCCGGTACACGTCTCAGAGTGACGATCAGTACTCAAGAATTGGTCTAATGAGAGTCGTGTAAGCTACCCATTTGTGGGTGGACTACATTTTCTGAGGATTCTTGTAATGAATCTCGGCTTGGCATCAGCCTCATCTGCAGTTACTTTTGTTTCGCTTTAAAACGCGCCGCACGCGTACACGTATCTTCCAGCGATTGTTCTGAAATCACATAATTGTAAAATATGCATCTTCTTGTCTATGCACAGTATGTAAAATTATTTTACGTTTAGGTTCAACTGTCAATCCCTGCATCAACTTTGGTCCTCGGCAAATCTTCCTGCGTTTTGGTACATTTTCAAGCGTTGCGACTCTTTTGTACACAACAGCATGACAGCGGAAAATCCATTGGAACTTCTGACGTTATTCACTAGGTCATTTGTATACGAGAGTGGTTTGATAATTGTGGTAAATTTCCATGAAAGAATGAAGCAGTTTTGTTGTGCCTTCATGTTAAGCATGAGAATTCCAAGGATTGTACAAAAAAATTGAACAATGTACAGTTCATTGCTGACAGAGTGTGAATTAGTCAGTGTATCGGTTGTGACTGAAAATGGAGAAAACAGAATTTCGTACTGCTACAAAATACCTTTTCATATGAAGGCTTGGACTTCCGCACAGTTAAAAAAAGAATTGGGGTGAAGTTCAAGCAGTCTACACGATAACTGACGACCATTTACTTTTGAATTAGTGCGTTTAAAGATGGTCAGACAAGCGTCGAAGACGAAGGGCTGAGGTCACTACAAAGGAAATTTAAGACCGCCAGATAAAAATTCGTGTCACTGTTAAGACTGTAGACATTTCAACTGGGTGAGTGCATAATATCCTGCACGGAGAATTGACTCTGAAGAAACAGTGTGCGACGATGATGCCACGATTTCTCACAGTCGACCACAAACGCATTCCCCAACATTTCAACATAATGTCTGGCGACGCGTAATCGCAATCCACAAACCTTTTTACGCTGATTTGTAACTGTTGATGAAACGTGGATCCGTCAATATGACCAGTCAAAAAATGGCAGTCAAAACAATGGATAAAGGCTGTGGAAAATTGGACCGAAGAAGGCAAAGACAATTTCGTCAGCTGATAAGATGATCACCATTGTTTCTTCGGACTTCCAAGGAATAACCATCATAGTTTAATTGTGAAAAGGCGGAACCGTCACTATAACACATTATTCTTCATTCTTGAATCGTCTGAAACTTGCTGTAGCTGAAAAAGTCCAAGGCTGGCAGGCAAAAAAGTGCTCTTTCACCAGGCTAATTGATCGTTCCACACATCAGTGGTAACAATGGCGAAAGTGCATGAATTGAGATTTTAGTTGGTTCTTCATTCACCCTATTCACCAAATTCAGACCCCCAAGTGATTTCTTTATGTTCCTGTTCCGTAACTTGAGGTTTGCGAATCTATTTTTCCTATGAATTCAGGATGCTGGAGGACCACTGGACCAAGAATATATCTCTCAAATGAGACTGTGTCCAGAAACAAGGTGAACTGTTTACGAAACAAACACTTTTTATTGCTTTCTTACCAGACTTATCAAACTACCCTTGTATAGGGTGAAAAGCAATGGCCACTCTGCATGTTCCCTCTTTACAGAATGCATTGTTAGTTATTTTGCTGCTCAAAAAGCAAAACTCGTCTGCCACTCTCAGTGTATCATTTCATTGTTAATGCGTTCAGAATCTCCTGCCATAATTTGTTGACACGGTGTTACCCTCTTTTTGCTTTTACAGATGTTCATTTCCAGTACGATGAAAGTGCAGTAGGCGCCGCGTGCCGCAAGATGCGCTGGGTCCGCGCAGAGGTGCAGGGGGCGGGGTGTGCAATTGTCCTCGGCGCCGTGTGTTGCTCATTATCCCGCTGCCCCGCGCGTTGTTTGCGCTGCAAACAGCGGTGGCTGTAATTCGCTACGCACCGCCAGAACAAAGGGAGCAGTAGCCTGCTCTAACGCGGCAAGTCGCCGCCGCCTAGCACAGCTGAGAGATCGACTTTTCTCTCGCAATCGATAGCGCAGCCCTCCGGATCACTTTCCCTTGCACGAAGGACGCAGGCATCGGTTGTTTTTAGATCTGGAGAAATAATTCGACCTTTGTGAAGACTGTACTGTACTCGATATCAAAACACTTCCGCAGATAATATTCCAAATAAAGCAAGCAGAATCACACCGTTAAACAGAACAAGTGTCAGCTACGCTTTTGGACAACGAAAATCTCCTGTAGAAAAATGAACATGTACTCTGCACACAGAGATCTTCAGAAATTCAGCTTGTAATGAGTGCCGTAGACACCAGACATTGGCAACCAGATTGATTGCGTGTTCGTCGACTTCCTCAAGAAATACGACAGTGTTCTACACTATCGTTTAGTGAACACAACACAAGCTTACCGAGTATTGGAACAGGTATCTCACTGCATTCAACACTTCCTTACATATAGAACACAAACATTGTAAGACGTGTACATTTCTATTGTCTACTGTCAAACCACAATTTATTAATAGGATTAAGTATCAATAATTAATATTTGTCGTTTTGGAAATAATTGTGGTAGCAGGGAATGTCTGCACCGAAGTATTGTTGGCGGGAGAGACCACACATTGATATAACTTTAAAAAGGGCGGGAGAGACCGCGTATGGATAGATTTTAAGAAAAGAGCGGGAAAGAGCGCGCATTGATACATTTTGTAATGCTAGCAGGGATTGTCTGCATCAGAAAGCATTGTTGGCGGGAGAGACCACACTTCAGCGTTCGTAGGTTCAAATGGTTCAAATGGCTCTGAGCCCCATGGAACTAAACATCTGAGGTCATCAGTCCCCTAGAACTTAGAACTACTTAAACCTAACTAACCTAAGGACATCACACACATCCATGCCCGAGGCAGGATTCGAACCTGCGACCGTAGCAGTCGCGCGGTTCCGGACTGAAGCGCCTAGTACCGCTCGGCCACCGCGGCCGGCAGCGTTCGTAGGAAGTCAGTAGTAAGCGAGATGTGAAGCGAGTCGGTAGCAGGTCTGAAGCGAGAGGTTGAGAGGAACCGTGTGCCTACCAGCCACCAGCTATGATTTACAAGAGATTATAAACGGATGTACAGAGATATGAGCTAACTGTTATCATAAGAGGAACTAGTATTATTGATTTTCTTTTTTGAGAAACTCAAGACTACTGAAGGTATGTTTGCGCAATGCTAGTTGTAAGATTATTGTAAAAAATGCAATGCTAGTTGTAAGATTAATGTAAAAAGTAAGTCCCATTTGAACGTTTGTAAAATCATTTCATTACCAACAGTAAATATTTTTAAGAATCGTTTTTAGAATATAATTGATTTTTGCCATAAATATTGCATTACTGATTATAATCCATCCCAAAAGTCATCAACGTAAAACTTTGCAAAATTTAATTGTTGTCAAGAAAACTATGTATTACGTAATTCAGTCAAATTAATTAAAGAATAACGTCAGTTTTGCTATTAAAGAATAACGGCAGCTTTGCTAATAAATACAGCCACTTATTATGACTGCCCATCAGCAGTTAATAGAGTATAGTAAAAAAGAGTAAGTATATTCATGTCGCAGTTCGATGTAGCAGTGAAATGGCGATCAAGCAACAGTAAAAAAGGTAAGGAAAAGTTTTGGGTTATTGCAGGTAACGACTGAGGGCCACAACGACGATAAATTCTATGTTTCGTCGAAATAATCAACAAATCACTTTTAATAAGCAGCATTTAAATTTGTATGCGAAGATTCCACTTATTATGATTGAGAAAGAGAATTAATGTCAAAGGGAAGATTTCATTTGTTATTATTAAGCAGGAGATAGAAATCCTAAGGAAAGGTTTCATAGGTTACTGTAGAAGGGAATGATGCGTAACAAAAGAGATACAGAAGAGACGGGAACGTTTAAACGTCACTATTAAAAGAAAAAAAATATATATTGGTTGGTAGATAATTTAGTTGCGTTTTTTCCGCAAGTTTAGTAAACACAACAGATACACGTAACAGAGATTTTGGTCATCAATAATATATTCTCCAGTCTGGCAACGCTAGGATAGCTTTGCGATTCCGCGACCGTAGAAATCACGTGGTTTTGGGGCGAAGAACTCGTCGAGCCATGTTCGGATGGCATTTCCATCCGGGAAGGAAGCTACTTGGAGGTTGTTCGATAGAGAGCGGAAAAGGTGAGAACCTGAGGATACAAGAGCATGTGAGTGAGATGGGTACCGAATGCCTTCCCAACACAGTTCTTGTTTTGCCCGCATCTCGTGGTCGTGCGGTAGCGTTCTCGCTTCCCACGCCCGGGTTCCCGGGTTCGATTCCCGGCGGGGTCAGGGATTTTCTCTGCCTCGTGATGGCTGGGTGTTGTGTGATGTCCTTAGGTTAGTTAGGTTTAAGTAGTTCGAAGTTCTAGGGGACTTATGACCACAGCAGTTGAGTCCCATAGTGCTCAGAGCCATTTGAACCATTTAGTTCTTGTTTTGTCAGTCTAGCAGTATGCGGGAAGGCGTTGTCATGGATTAGCATCACTTCAAGCAGTCTTCCTGGTCGTTGTTTCTCAACGTCGTTGACAGTAAATATCAGCAGTCATAGTTACACCTCGGGGAAGCAATCCGTAGTATAGGACATCGTCGCTCTTCCACCACATGTATGAAATTAGCTTTTGTGAATTCGTGCAGGTCTTTGTACAAGGTTTTGTCGCTTTGTTTTGGCTCAACCATTCCTCCCTTATCCTCATGTTAGCACAAAGACACCGTTTCTCGTCACGTGTAGCGATACAGGATACGAATGGTTGGTGCTGACGACCAAACTAATGACGAGAGAGCAAAGATGTAAATATAGCCACCAGGTGATTTTTGTTAGTTTGGCTTAGAGCATGCGATACCCGTACACCCGATTTTTGAACATTCCTCCTCACATGCGAATGTTGCACGTTGCACAGTTCATCACATTTACCAATTCTTCAGTACAACTGACTTGGATCATTGTGGATTAATGTGTTTAAACGATCTTCATCAAACCTCGGAGGCCTTCCTAATCGTGGAGAGTCACTAACGACGAAACTGTGGTATCGATAACTACGACGCCACGGATAGGTGCAAGTTAAGTTAGCACTACGACAGACACCGACGACAGCGTCCTCTAGCAGGCGCTGTTGACGTGGTCTGCGAGCGCCGCTGCAGATTCAGCCCAGTTGATCAAGAACAGAGGGCCTACAAACATTACTTCAGCTTCCGAGGATGTTGGATTGCTATTGAGACTATGTACTATTTACGACGGGTCTAAGGTTTCGCACCTGAGTGCAAAGTTATGTAACCATTTATTTACTTTTTTTTGCCTATAGTAAACATCTATAATTTGACAAGCAGTACCGATGAGTTTTACCTTTTCCTGCTCCCACTCATTTCCTACGTTTGGTCTACCCTTTAGTTTACAGGAGCAGACCCACGCGCCGCCTTCCAGGCGGGATACGAAAGAAACCATCCTACTTAAACCGAGAAAAATATTTTCTTGCCGTGCTCTGTCCAATGGCATTATCGTCATACACGGCGCAAATGTTTCTGGCTGTCTCCGCTGCTTTTACCCTCCCTACTGAACTGAAACAGAAGGATACGTCCGAAATGTACCGATTCCTCCACTTGGCACCCCATTTTCCAGGGTCCACAGTTACACTCACTACCTACAAATGACAAAATGACAAAATGACAATATGTAGACTCAAATAGCAACAGTGACCTACAAGTGAAAAATGAAGAAATAAATAAATTCGAAGCAACTGGAATACGAACATGCGAAACAAAAACTCTACTACCGTATGCACTAACCTAATAGTATTTATAAATGTTCTCCACATGTTCCCCTCCACGCCGATTTTGCAGAGAACATCCGTCATTTCTTATTATGTAAATGATCTACTGGATACGTCGGAAGCTCCATGAGGCTTGATCTTAAATGACAATGGAACGTTATACTCCAATCCTTTTTCATTCTTCTCCCATGAGGCTGTTTGCAGACGATGCCGTTGCCTGTACGAAGACTGTAGCGAATTTCAGAAAGACAATCAGAGAATCGGTGGCTGGAGCAGGGGCTAGCAGTTAACCTTAAGGATAAATAAATATAACATACTGTACATAAAAAGGCGAAGAGACACACTACTGGTCGATTAAAATTCTTTTGATTGCGCCTTTGTCCCACAGTTTTCGCAGGGTCGGCGTGATTACGCTCGGATTTGGCAGTTTTGATTTAAGGGGTTGCCGGATGCTCTTCCTTCCGTCACCCCGTACCCCCTAGGATGGAATCAGTGTACCCCAGCTGTCTGCATCTAGTGTAAAACTTTAAATAGTGCGAACGTGTTTCAAATGTCTGCGAGTCGTGCAACATAGGCGGGACATGGGGACCAGCCCGGTATTCACCTAGTGGGATGTGGGAAACCGCGTAAAAACCACATCTAGGCTGGCTGGCACACTGGCCCTCGTCGTTGATCCGCTGGGCGGACTCGATCAGGGGCCAGCGCACCTACCCGAATCCAGGAAGCAGCGCATTAGCGCTCTCAGCTAACCCGGCTGGTCTTACTGGTCGACTAAACTATTTCTCACAAATCACTGGAAACACTAACTACCGTAAATAACTTACATGTAGCCATCCGAACAGACCTATACTGGGGTGACAGAAGTCATGGGATACCTCCTAATATCGTGTCGGGCGTCAGTTTGTCTGGCTTAGTGCAGCAACACTACGTGGCACGGTCTCAAGTCGTTGGAAGTTCGTTGCAGTAATTTTGAGCCGTGCTGCCTTTGCAACCGTCCATAATGGTAAAAGCGTTGCCGCTGCAGGATTTTGTATACGTACTGACACATCAGTTACGTCCCACAAATTTTTGATGCCATTCATGCCGAGCGAATTGGGTAGCCAAATTATTCGCTCGAATTGTCCAGAACGTTCTGCAAACAATTCGCGAACAACTGTGTCATCCACGAAAATTCCATCTTTATTTGGGATCATGAGGTACATGAATGTCTGAAAATGGTCTCTAGGTAGCCGTACATTACCATTTCCAGTCAATGACCGCTTTAGTTGGACCAGGGAAACCAGTCCACTCTATGTAAACACAGCCCACACTGTTATTAAGTCAAATGGCTCTGAGCACTATGGGACTTGACATCTATGGTCATCAGTCCCCTAGAACTTAGAACTACTTAAACCTAACTAACCTAAGGACATCACACAACACCCAGTCATCACGAGGCAGAGAAAATCCCTGACCCCGACACTATTATTAAGTCACCCTCAGCTTGCACGGTGCACTGTAGTAGATAACTTCGGTCCACGGCTTCGTGAGGTCTTCACCACACTTTAATCTTACCATCAGGTCTTTCCTACTGAAAGCGGGACTCACCTGAGCAGACACGGTTTCCCAGTCCTCTTGAGTCCAACCCGTATGGTCAAAAGGGCAGGAGAGGCACTGCAGACGATGTCATGGGGTTAGCAAAGGGACTCGCGTCGGCCGTTTGCTGCCATAGCCCATGAACGCCGTTTAGCCGCTCTGTCCTAACGGATCCCTTTGCCGTACGCCCAACATTGATTTCTGCGGTTATTTGACGCAGTGTTGCTTATTAGCACTAACAAAATGGCTCTAAGCACAATGGGACTTAACATCTTTCGCCATCAGTCCCCTAGACTTAGAACTACTTAAACCTAACGACATCACACACATCCATGACCGAGGCAGGATGCGAACCTGCGCCCGTAGCAGCAGCGCGGCTCCGGACTGAAGCGCCTAGAACCGCTCGGTCACAGCGGCCGGCTATTAGCACTAACAACTCTACGGAACTGCCGATCCTCTCGGTGTTAAGTGAATGTCGCCGTCGACTGCGTTATACGCGGTGAGAGGTAATGCCTGCAGTTCGCTATTCTCGGCTCAGTATTGACACTGTGGATCTCGGAATATTGAATTCCATAACGATTTCCGAAATGGAATGTCCTATACATGTAGCTCCAGCTACTACTCCGCGTTCAAAATACACTACTGGCCATTACAGTTGCTACACCAATAAGAAATGCAGATGATAAACGGGTATTCATTGGACAAATATATTATACTAGAACTGACATGTGATTACATTTTCACGTAATTTGGGTGCATAGATCTGAGTGTGACATCTCCGCCAAAACACTACCCTTTTATACCTCGTGTACTCGATGCTAACGTTGCCTGTACATGTGCATATCGTTCTCCCAAGATTTCTGTCATGAACTAGAATGACCACATAAAAGAAACTATAGGAAAAGCAGACGCCAGGATGACATTCACTGGACGAATTTTTCGGAAGAGGAACGGCGCGGTTGTCAGTGGATCATTTAGTCGTTGCCACAGCGTTACGGCAACATACAACAAATTCGAGAGATAGACGCTACAAGAGAGGCCATTTTGCATCACACAGAAGTTCCGCGTCCTTCATAATGCCAATACATTAGCTGTACTTTGAGCCAACTTAAATCAAACTTTCTGTTCCTGTGGAACACGCATATTTTAATGTACCTACTACTGTATCTCTCTAGTGGTTCAGTATTATTAAAATTATGTCAAAAGTCAAATTTATAGTAGTTAATCGTCTTCAACAGTAAATGTATCTGACAACTACGAAGACACACCTTCAGGAAACTATCAGCTTTATGAATGAGCAGAACAAATTAGGGTATTCTCGAAAATAAGACGGCCATATCATACCGGGACAATAATCCTCATTCTATTACTTACGAGCACACTATAGCAGAATTACCGCTCTGGTTCTTCAAGGCGATTATATTTTAAAATACTCTCTGGCCATTAAAATTGCTACACCAAGAAGAAATGCAGGTGATAAACGGGTATTCATTGGACAAATATATTATACTAGAACTGACATGTGATTACATTTTCACGTAATTTGGATGCATAGATCCTGAGAAATGAGCACCCAGAACAACCACCTCTGGCCGTAATAACGGCCATGATATGCCTGGGTATTGAGTCAAATAGAGCTTGGATAGCGTGTACAGCTACAGCTGCCCATGCAGCTTCAACACGATACCACAGTTCATCAAGAGTAGTGACTGGCGTATTGTGACGAGCCAGTTGCTCGGCCACCACTGACCACACGTTTTCAGTTGGTGTGACATCTGGAAAATGTGCTGGCCAGGGCAGCAGTCGAACATTTTCTGTATCCAGGAACGCCCGTACATGACCTGAAACATGCGGTCGTGCATTATCCTGCTGAAATGTACGGTTTCGCAGTGATCGAATGAAGGGTAGAGCCACAGGTCGTAACACATCTGAAGTGTAACGTCCGCCGTTCAAAGTGCCGTCAATGCCAATAAGAGGTGGCCGAGACATGCAACCAATGGCACCCCATATCATCACGCCGGGTGATACGCCAGTATGGCGATGGCGAAGACACGCTTCCAATGTGCGTTCACCGCGATGTCGCCAAACACGGATGCGACCATCATGATGCTGTAAACAGAATCTGGATTCATCCGAGAAAATGACGTTTTGCCATTCGTGCACCCAGGTTCGTCGCTGAGTACACCATCGCAGGCGCTCCAGTCTGTGATGCAGCGTCAAGGATAACCGCAGCCATGGTCTCCGAGCTGATAGTCCATGCTGCTGCAAACGTCGTCGAAGTGTTCGTGCAGATGGTTGTTGTCTTGCAAACGTCCCCATCTGTTGACTCAGGGATCGAGACGTGGTTGCACGATCCGTTATAGGCATGTGGATAAGGTGCCTGTCAAGTCGACTGCTAGTGATACGAGGACGTTGGGATCCAGCTCGGCGTTCCGTATTACCCTCCTGAACCCACCGATTCCATATTCTGCCAACAGTCATTGCATCTCGACCAACGCGAGCAGCAATGTTGCGATACGATAAACCACAATCGCGATAGGCTACAATGTGACCTTTATCAAAGTCGGAAACGTGACGGTACGCATTTCTCCTCCTTACACGAGGCATCACAACAACGTTTCACCAGGCAACGCCGGTCAACTGCTGTTTGTGTCAGACTAATCGGTTGGAAACTTTCCTCATCTCAGCACGTTGTAGGAGTCGTCACCGGCGCCAACCTTGTGTGAATGCTCTGAAAAGCTATTCATTCGCATATCACAGCATCATCTTGCTGTCGGTTAAAATTCGCGTCTGTAGCACGTCATCTACATGGTGTAGCAATTTTAATAGCCAGCAGTGTTAGTAAGTTCGAGAGATAGTATCCGTGCCAGGAGAAACTTACTTTCCGTTTTCGAAAGTTACCGATCAAGTAAAAGACAAGCAGAACTATGTTTGAGATTATGAACGTGCTTGGAGATGCGTGACGCGATGTTCACTTTCTCCTCCAGACTGCTACCCGCGGTGCGAGCGCATGCACCGCATCTAGTGGGAGTGGTCCAATTTTCCTAAAGGCACGAAACTGCTACGTGGTAAAGTCGCTCTGTCGCACCTTTCCAGAAGGGATGAGAGGATCCTGACAATACTGGAGCTATGAAGCTCCACGCGGCTTCTTTCGAAGAACTAAAGGCTTCTTTATCGTAAGTGGGAAAGTGAGAATTTTAAGTGTTCCAATATAAGTCATCTAAATGTTTTTGGGAAACAGCGTAGAAATTTTAGTACGTCATTTCAACAGATAGAAACATTTTCCAAAATTTGATGAAATTACGTAGTTGTTGTTGCTTACTTTCTTCGGAAAGCATGTGAAATTACTCAGTTATCTTTCACTACCGTGATCGTAAATGAACACCAAGCCTCAGGAAAAATAATGTACTTCAGGCTTTTTTCTATTGATTTAATGAAATATTTGTGAGTACGCATGTGATGTACCGTAAACGATAAAAACAATGAATAATTTGTTGAAATATTAGTGATAAGCGATGATGGGATAGTTGACAATGTGACAAGCCACTGTAGTACATTCTATGCGTGAATAGACTAACCAATTTTAATTTCTAGTTACTTTCTGTTTTAGGGAACTTTCACATTGAAGACCTGCAATATTCACTTTAGACAATTGGTGTTTACAGTATGAATGGAAATAACAAAAGCTGTAGATATGAGGGCTATTCCGAAAGGAGGAGATCATTTTCACACGGCATCAGCCCGGTTCGTTATGGGATGCGTAATTTTGTGTTTAATTTGCTTTGGTGGGTTTGTTGGTTTGGGGTAGGAAACTAAACAGCGAGGCCATCGCCATCGGAGTAGGGAACGATGGAAAAGGAAGTCGGCCGTGCCTTTTCAGAGGAACCATTGCGGCATTTGCTTGAAGCGATTTACGGAAATCAATTTGCGTACAGCCCTCTATCTCTATATTAAATTTTCATTATTGCTCTCTTGCGCATTTTATGCCACTGTTCTACTGGCACCATCTTGCGTTTTCCTTTAAGTGCCGGCCGCGGTGGTCTCGCGTTTCCAGTCGCTCAGTCCGGAACCGCGCGACTGTTACGGTCGCAGGTTCAAATTCTGCCTCGGGCATGGATGTGTGTGATGTCCTTAGGTTAGTTAGGTTTAAGTAGTTCTACGTTCTAGGGGACTGATGACCACAGATGTTAAGTCCCATAGTGCTCAGAGCCATTTGAACCATTTTTTAAATTTTAAGTACGCCTGTCTTCACGCTACACGTCTCACATTGCTGTATGACGTTATTTGTAATTTTGTTTTTGAGCAATTGTTGTACTTATTGGACCACGTACGGTGTTCGCCCCTTTCACGTTTTGGCCTTAACTATAAGAGCATCTGCATGTTTTTCAGAATGTTGACGTGTGGTGCTGTCTGTAATTCTGCTCTAATGCCCTTGTCATCACTGCCGCCGACTATCTCGTATTTGTCTAATTGCGCTTTTATGTTATTTTAAGAGTGTGTTTGTATGATAACTTCGACATTGCATCTATATCTAGATCTACATCCATACTCCGCAAGCCACCTGACGGTGTATGGCGGAGGGTACCTTGAGTACCTCTATCGGCTCTCCCTTCTATTCCAGTCTCGTATTGTTCGTGGAAAAAAGGATTCTCGGTATGCCTCTATGTGGGCTCTAATCTCTCTTCTTTTATCCTCATGGTCTCTTTGCGAGATATACGTAGTAGGGAGCAATATACTGTTTGACTCCTCGGTGAAGGTATGTTCTCGAAACTTCAACAAAAGCCCGAACCGAGCTACTGAGCGTCTCTCCTGCAGAGTCTTCCACTGGAGTTTATCTCTCATCTCCGTAAAGTTTTCGCGATTACTAAATGATCCTGTAACGAAGCTCGCTGCTCTGCGTTGTATCTTCTTTATCTCTTCTACGACCCTATCTGGTACGGATCCCACACTGCTGAGCAGTATTCAAGCAGTGGGCGAACAAGCGTACTGTAACTTACTTCCTTTGTTTTCGGATTGCATTTCCTTAGGATTCTTCCAATGAATCTCAGTCTGGCATCTGCTTTACCGACGATCAACTTTATATGATCATTCCATTTTAAATCACTCCTAATGCGTACTCACAGATAATTTATGGAATTAACTGCTTCCAGTTGCTGACCTGCTATTTTAGTGCTAAGTCTGTAAACTTCTTTCTTTCTATGAATTCGTAGCACATTACACTTGTCTACATTGAGATTCAATTGCCATTCCCTGCACGATGCGTCAATTTGCTGCAGATACTCCTGCATTTCAGTACAATTTTTCATTGTTACAACCTCTCGATATACCACAGCACCATCCGCAAAAAGCTTCAGTGATCATCCGAGGTAATCCACAAGGTCATTTATGTATATTGTGAATAGCAACGGTCCTACGACACTCCCCTGCGGCACACCTGAAATCACTCTTACTTCGGAAGACTTCTCTCCATTGAGAATGACATGCTGTGTTCTGTTATCTAAGAACTCTTCAATCCAATCACACAATTGGTCTGACAGTCCATATGCTCTATGCATGGGTGCATGAACAAGACGGTTCCTGCGGAGGTGCATACCCAAAAACGTTCGCAGAACGGTTCTTGAGGAGACATTGTTGGTAACCCTGTGGTTCGTTTGGGGCGTATTGCTCAACAGTGGCACTTCTATTCGCCCGTACACATCTCTGCGGGCGTCGTTCACTGCTGTCATTTCGGGCCCGTTGTGAACAACAGTTGCCACAGTGCTGGTTCAGGATAGCGCCATTTTACCACGGCGGTACGCGAACAGTTTACAGACTTAGCCGTTTCGGTAATGCTTCCATCCTTGGCTAGAAAGCAAGTAACCCTCCCCCCTCCCCTCCTTGTAAGACGACAACCACTGCAATGCTTTTGGCATCCCACTGACAAGCCTTACATACTCTCCACTGCTAGTGCTGCTGCCTGCCGTCTGTGAGTGGGTATTACACATTGCATCTACATCTACATATATACTCCGCAAGCCACCCAACTGTATGTGGCGGAGGGCACTTTACCTGCCACTGTCACTACCTCCCTTTCCTGTTCCAGTCGCGTATGGTTCGCGGGAAGAACGACTGCCGGAAAGCCTCCGCGCGCACTCGAATCTCTCTAATTTTACATTCGTTATCTCCTCGGGAGGTATAAGTAGGGGGAAGCAATATATTCGATACCTCATCCAGAAACGCACCCTCTCGAAACCTGGACAGCAAGCTACACCGCGATGCAGAGCGCCTTTCTTGCCGAGTCTGCCGCTTCAGTTTACTAATCTCCGTAACGCTATCACGCTTACCAAATAACCCTGTGACGAAACGTGCCGCTCTTCTTTGGATCTTCTCTATCTCCTCTGTCAACCCGACCTGGTACGGATGCCACATTGATGACCAATATTCAAGTATAGGTCGAACGAGTGTTTTGTAAGCCACCTCCTTTGTTGATGGTCAACATTTTCTAAGACTCTCCCAATGAATCTCAACCTGGCACCAGTCTTACCGACAATTAATTTTGTATGATCATTCCAGTTCAAATCGTTCTGTAGGCATACTCCCAGATATTTTACAGAAGTAACTGTTACCAGTGTTTGTATCGCTATCATATAATCATACAATAAAGGATCCTTCTTTCTATGTATTCGCAATACATTACATTTGTCTATGTTAAGTGGCAGTTGCCGCTCCCTGCACCAAGTGGCTATCCACTGCAGATCTTCCTGCATTTCGCTGCAATTTTCTAATGCTGCAACTTCTCTGTATACTACAGCATCATCCGCGAAAAGCCGCATGGAACTTCCGACACTATCTACTAGGCCATTTATATATATTGTGGAAAGCAATGGTCCCATAACACTCCCCTGTGGGACGCCAGAGGTTACTTTAACGTCTGTAGACGTCTCTCCATTGAGAACAACATGCTGTGTTCTGTTTGCTAAACACTCTTCAATCCAGCCACACAGCTGGTCTGATATTCCGTAGGCTCTTACTTTATCAGGCTACAGTGCGGAACTGTATCGTCGCCTTCCGGAAGTCAAGGAAAATGGCATCTACCTGGGAGCGTGTATCTAATATTTTCTGGGCCTCATGAACAAATAAAGTGAGTTGGGTCTCACACGATCGCTGTTTCCGGAATCCATGTTCATTCCTACAGAATAGATTCTGGGTTTCCAGAAATGACATGATACGCGAGCAAAAAACATGTTCTAAAATTCTACAACAGATCAATGTCAGAGATATAGGTCTATAATTTTGCGCATCTGCTCGACGACCCTTCTTGAAGACTGGGACTACCTGTGCTCTTTTCCAATCATTTAGAACCTTCCGTTCCTCTAGAGACTTGCGGTACACGGCTGTTGACGTCGAAGATGGGCGGTGGTCACAATGTGAGTGGTGTACTTTCACTGTGTTGCTTGACGAAAATTACGTTGATCTGTACACCCTACAGCTTCCATTAACGCCCATTCACAGTGCCGAACAAGTACGAAAGCCCGGATCTAAAGTCGTCCTGCAGTCCTATTGATTGACGTTTGGCCTTTCGTCGTTGGATTCACGTTACGTCGTGCACAAAGGAATGGGAGGGAAACCTTAGATTCTCTCATCAGATAGAGGTGGGACCTAATGAAGTTTCGAAATACACGTGTTCAATACTGCGCAGCTCACGCAGCGGGATCTGGCAGGCACATTTACTCCTCTGCTAGTGCCGTTATTTCTGTAGGAAGGAGGGGCAGAGAGCCAAGAGTGGAGATCCATTAGCGGCTGCAATCCTCTTACTGACGCGGGCCCGCTGCAAACCGCAACGAGACCATACAGCCATTTACAACACTCTCTCTCTCTCCTAGTCCGGCGCTGTTTCAGAATACGAGAAAGAAACAGCGGGATGTACGCGGCGGCGACGACGACGACAGCACAGCACAAAAAATAAATACCAGTTTTATTTAAAGGTCACCTCTGATTATTATGTTTTGAAAGAAACATGCATGTTTAATAACTACAGCTTTCGGTCGTCGAATTATTTGTAGGAATCATAAAACTATTTAAAAAAGGACTGAGTGAGAAAAACCTGTTTTCTTGCCTTGGTAGATCTGCTATACGAGGTGCATTCAAGTTCTAAGGCCTCCGATTTTTTTTCTAATCAACTACTCACCCGAAATAAATGAAACTGGCGTTGCTTCTCGACGTAATCGCCCTGCAGACGTACACGTTTTTCACAACGCTGACGCCATTATTCCATGGCAGCGGCGAAGGCTTCTTTATTAGTCTGTTTTGACCACTGGAAAATCGCTGAGGCAATAGCAGTACAGCTGGTGAGTGTGCGGCAACGGAGAGTGTCTTTCATTGTTGGAAAAAGCCAAAAGTCACTAGGAGCCAGGTCAGGTGAGTAGAGAGCATGAGGAATCACTTCAAAGTTGTTATCACGAAGACACTGTTGCGTAACGTTAGCTCGATGTGCGGGTGCGTTGTCTTGGTGAAACAGCACACGCGCAGACCTTCCCGGACGTTTTTGTTGCAGTGCAGGAAGGAATTTGTTCTTCAAAACATTTTCGTAGGATGCACCTGTTACCGTAGTGCCCTTTGGAACGCCCTCGCTGTCCCAGAACATGGACACCATCATTTTTTCAGCACTGGCGGTTACCCGAAATTTTTTTGGTGGCGGTGAATCTGTGTGCTTCCATTGAGCTGACTGGCGCTTTGTTTCTGGATTGAAAAATGGCATCCACGTCTCATCCATTGTCACAACCGACGAAAAGAAAGTCCCATTCATGCTGTCGTTGTGCGTCAACATTGCTTGGCAACATGCCACACGGGCAGCCATGTGGTCGTCCGTCAGCATTCGTGGCACCCACCTGGATGACACTTTTCGCATTTTCAGGTCGTCATGCAGGATTGTGTGCACAGAACCCACAGAAATGCCAACTCTGGAGGCGATCTGTTCGACAGTCATTCGGCGATCCCCCAAAACAATTCTCTCCACTTTCTCGCTCGTGTCGTCAGACCGGCTTGTGCGAGCCCGAGGTTGTTTCGGTTTGTTGTCACACGATGTTCTGCCTTCATTAAACTGTCACACCCACGAACGCACTTTCGGCACATCCATAACTCCATCACCACATGTCTCCTTCAACTGTCGGTGAATTTCAATTGGTTTCACACCACGCAAATTCAGAAAACGAATGATTGCACGCTGTTCAAGTAAGGAAAACATCGTCATTTTAAGTATTTAAAACAGTTCTCATTCTCGCCGCTGGCGATAGAATTCCATCGGCCGTACGGTGCTTCCATCTCTGGGACATATTGAGAATGAACGCGGCCTCATTTTGAAACAATGCGCATGTTTCTATCTCTTTCCAATCCGGAGAAAAACAATTGGAGGCCTTAGAACTTGAATGCACCTCGTATATAGGCTGGCTCCTGTTCACAACTGCCGACATGCGACAAGAGGCAGTTGGCTAAAGGTATGACAACCACACTAAAATTCATATTTTGACCAAGTTGCGAAGGATGTGAGTAGTACAATAAAACAATTAATTACGCAGACTTATGTTTAATATAGCCACATTATTAATAGTTCACCCGTCCCCGTAGCCGATGTTGATAAGGCACGCCAGTGACGTTCGACTCGGAGGTAAGTTAACTTTGTTCGAATCCTGGTGACGGATGAAATTTTCACTGGCACAATTTGGCCTGCAAGGGGATGAGATGTTCCTGATCATCAGTCTTTGCGTTAATGTTCCACATTAAATTCGCAATCTCGCCGCAGTGTCTTAGGAAGTGAAGGTATGTGACCCTGTGGATGGTGATTCGTCCGTCGGATGGTGCCCCCGTGGTGCTATTCGAGGCAAGTGGGCTATGTGCCGGACCAGGTTTCACCATCTCCCATCTATATCATCATCATCATCATCATCATCATCATCATCATCCAACAAAAAACACTGCGTTGCACACGCCACTATTACATTCGCCTACATTCCACACATACTCATCCGACACAATTCCCACACATACCCTAGGAAAGGAACCAACGTTCTCGGGGCAAGAAAACTTTTCCACCAGGCGGTTCAGGCCACCACCTGGGATATCTCAGCCAACAACGATACATGACGTTTACATTTGTACTAACGCTTTTAGAGAAATACTAGCACAATACTACAAACAAAAGCGCGCCTATTACGTTCCTCGATTTAACATATGTCTCATCGTAATTGTGCCCACAGAAATCTCTCAGTTGTAATGGAAGCATAGAAGTTCGTTAAATTTTGCGAGCAAGAATGAATTCCAACACAGTTACCAAACTCCTAAGACGGTATACCGCTGCTAATTCTACAGCCCACGAAGCCTCCGAGAGGAGTGAATGTCATCAAGTTTCAGCTAGAAATGAACTTTTAGAGTTTTTCTCAGTTAAATGAGCTTTACTACGTCTGTACCGGAAGGGGCAAGTGGGACGTTCCACTAGGGTTTCTTAGAAAGAGCCAGGTAATAACGGGGCCGTCATCCCCCGACTCTGTTCACTTTTGCTATTAGTTTTTAATATTCGCTTCCATTTTTTTGTATCGATTTTATGCTTCTGTTGCTACTTCTAAACGTAAATTTTAATTATTGGTGTGCTACTCTAATTATACGTGTTTTATTGTTTTCTGAGACAGTATTTAGACGCACGGTTTTGTTAGCCATTCCC
Source organism: Schistocerca cancellata (assembly GCF_023864275.1). Classification (NCBI taxonomy): domain Eukaryota; kingdom Metazoa; phylum Arthropoda; class Insecta; order Orthoptera; family Acrididae; genus Schistocerca; species Schistocerca cancellata. Next base: position 812,268,927 of record NC_064628.1, read on the forward strand.
TGGGGGGACCGTTAGGTGTCCTAGCTGCTCGCGTAAGCCCACGTGCGCCAATTTAATGCACTTCTGGGTGGCTTCATCTGTGAATGGCACCGCTAGCCAACCACCCTGCCCAGCAAAGAAAGCGCAAGTAACAGAACCCGAATGCCAAACTTTTTAACATAAGCACAGGAGAGTTGTATCGTTACATGGCAACATTCTTATAATAATAATAATAATAATAATAATAATAATAATAATAATAATTTTTGTGGCGGCGTTCGTAGCGACAAACACTTCGCTGTAGAAACGGCTTACGAAGTCACCGCCACACTTTTAATAGCGGGCCGACCGGTCCGCTGGAACAGTGAACAGAAAGATGAAAACCCAAACACTCTGATTAAATAAAAGTCGGTACTTATCTTTATTAACGAAGATACAGAAACACAGTAGTGAACTCCGTGTCTACAGAAATCTGTCTAGTTCGAGTCGGAGCGGCTAGGTCAGCGTCGGCTGACGACAAACAACAACTCTGCTGCGATGAACACACAACTGACTACCAAGTACACAAATCGGTGGCGAGTATACCACTGAGCGGCGAATACAGAACTGTCCTAGCGCTCGCGACTCCAGCGCTTAAGAAGCCAGAAGCCAGCGGTGGCGCGCGCAGACTTGCGGCGATTTGCTGTATCGCTGGCGCTGCTTATGCGGACGGCGTCCGGACTTTGATGCTGCCAACCTTTTGGCAGCGGGCTCGGTTAGCAGTACTGGCTAGGATATAACAATAATAATGAGTGTATGGCATTGGTGGCCGGGAGACCCCTCGCGGCGCGGTTCGGCCGCCGCTCCCCAAGTTCTTTAACGCCACTACGGCGACTTGCGAGTGAATGAGGAGATGTCACATAAAATAAAAACTACCCTGTGTCACTGTAATCAATAGTAAAATGGCAGTAGAGGCAGCTGTAAAACGTATTGGTACAGTTAATTAATCTTTGCAAGGTGGCATAAGCAAGTTCCATATTTCTGTGTGGAATGCACTCGTGGCAGTTTCGAAATATTGCTGTTTTCAAAATACTGAAGAGTGGTAGGACATCAACTGCACAAAATATGTTTTAATTTCGTATACCTATTTTACAATTTTAATACATTATTCCATCGCTTCCTTACATCAAGGTGAGAGCGTAAGCAGTCGTACCAGAATTTTATTCTTGAGATCTTTTCCTTCTGTCTCCTAGACAGGAGGGCTGATCTATGATGTACGGTTTGCCCTTTGTAGCGAAAGATATAGAGGGGGAATTTGAGCCAGAGTAACAGGAACTCTTTTTCACTCCACCCACGGTAACAGTTAACAAGTGGCGGGAAATGTATCGCTACAATGGCACTGTGCGCTCTGAAACCCCATGACAGATGGAGAATGAAGATACATTAAATCAAATTTGAAAGCAATGAATCTCCCCCGACTTACCAAACGAAAGCGCTGGCAGGTTGATAGACACACAAACAAACACAAACATACACACAAAATTCAGGCTTTCGCAACCAACGGTTGCTTCATCAGGGAAGAGGGAAGGAGAGGGAAAGATGAAAGGATGTGGGTTTTAAGGGAGAGGGTAAGGAGTCATTCCAATCCCGGGAGCGGAAAGACTTACCTTAGGGGGGAAAAAAGGACAGGTATACACTCGCGCACACACACACACACACACACACACACACACACACACACACACACACATATATATATATATATATATATATATATATATATATATATATATATATACATCCGCACATACTCAGACACAAGCAGACATTTTGTCTTCTTTAGGTAGCTCTCAGTGTTTTAGGCGTATGTTAATTTAATTCACGAGCAATGAGCTTGCCATTAACTTTGTCAGTGACAATTATATTACGATCTACTTGGGTCCCACTCATACTTCCTACCTGGTAATATACATTTACTCAAGCAAGAGTGTACAACATCCAGCGCAGAAAATATCATTTGATCCTTGCCTCTCTCTTCCGGTAGTTGTATGTTTGAAGAAAAATACTCGTAAACTTCTGTTTATTATACCGGTAAAGGTTTACATACTTCTTTCTGACACCTAAGCAAAATTTCTATTTCCAACCTGTCTGTTTCCTCTAGTCTCAACCACCGCGATCTCTTAACAACGAAAATATGTAACTTTTTTCGGCCATTCAGGAATGTCACGAAGAGATTTCTTTCTCTCCTTTCTCTTCCACTTCATTTCTGTGTCCTCAGTGACATCTAAACCAGAATACAGAACAAAGTAGGTCATCTGTTCCGTGTAACAGTACCAGTTGCTATTACCCTCAGTAACAATAACAATATCACATAGAACAACATTCGTTCGTGTCACTTCTCTGCGGACTTTTATTTCGTTCCTGAATATTATTTCAGATTCTTTGGATCAGGTGAAGTGCCTCAGTGATTATCACGAGGTTCCTATTTGTAATACGCGGGACTCAACTTCCTGTTCAGTTTTCCTGTTTGTTATGGTTTCTCTACACCCCTTGAAAAAATACTGTGATTCATTCCGGAACCGAGCTCGGCCGCTTTCTTCCCCAGTATTTCTCCAAATTACCTAGTTTTCCGTCTCTAATAATTCATGCACTGGACTAACGTACCTATCGGCCTATTATTTTCACTACCCACCTCGACAAATAAGTTTAACAACTTAAGTGAATTTATTCTATTAAGCGTATATCTTTCTTGACACACGATTTTCCAGTCCTTCCTACCAGCCAGTGCAGATGTCATTCGTGTGAAAATGTTTATCGTACGTACTACGACGGGTGGACATTGGAACATACGATATGTAGGCATGTCCACAACTGGTGCAGATGCTTGAAAGTTTGTTTACCCGACGTAGAAAGTTTGTTGGACAGCTTGATCGCTTGTTGTCATCCACGCAAACTACCGCTTGACAATGGTATACAGCCGAAAGTGGTAAATGGCGTAAAATAAGTAATAGCTACAGTTTCTGGCAGTAGACGTCATTTACTAATCACAGTGATGAAGTGACGGGCCAGAATTTATTGTTACACCTTCGTGTTCGGAAGGAAGATGATGCCTGGTTTACGGTGAGGAAAGCAAACTGTGAGGCTGGCAGCGCCGATTCCAAAACAATTTTCCTCAAAAGCGACACATCATTTGGCGCCACCGTTCCCTCTCCCCACTTTCCTTCTTATATTTTCAGCAGTGTCAGTTTTTGCTGCTGACTGCAATACACTCTGGATACGAATGTACCACTTATGGACTTCTGGCGCCCCTCTCAGCTTCGCGTCTCAAGCGAACATTTGTGTCACTTGGACCTCAAACCGGCCCTGGAGGCTGGTGTCCACCTTTCACTGTCCAGTCACCCCAATGTGACCACGTGTCAAAAGCATGAATGACCACATTTGGCATGCAAGAAGAGAGTCAGTGAGGTTCTGGGATCTGGAGCAATGTTCACTCCAGTACCGTGTCTAGTTGCGCTGGGTTTCTCAATTGAGGATCCACGCACGACCTATGACTAGACCCTCGACTGTGTTTAGATTCGAGGAGTCTGGTGGGCAGGGAAGTACGGTAAAGTCATCCAGGTGTTCTTAGAACCACGCACGCACACTGCGGGCTGCGTGAAACGTTGTATTGTCCTGCTGGTAGGTCTTCATATGCCAAGGAAAACAATCTGCATGCAGGGGTGGACGTGGTCCCCAAGGGTAGACGCACACTTGTGTTGATTAATTGTGCATTCCAGAATGATGAGCTCACCCAGTGAATGCCACGAGAACAATACCCAGACCATAACACTTCCTTCTCCGACCTAAACCCTTTCGATGGTTGTTGCAGGGTGTGTGCTTTCAGACGTTTCACACCGTACATGCCAACGGCCATCTGTTCAAAGGAGCATGAAACATGATTCCTATGAAAACGTCACCTCACGCCATTCGGTGGACGTCCAGTTGCGTATTGACGTGCTAATTACATCCTTCATCGTCCATGCACAGCAATTGTAACCACTCTTTAGAGAGTGGTTATACAGAAGTGAGTATTAGATTAAATTCTGTAAGACAACATGACCGAAGAGCCAAAAAACGATAGTAGTATTTCGAAGTAATAGTACAACAATGGCTCTAAGCACTATGGGACTTAACATCGGAGGTCATCAGTCCCCTAGACTTAGAACTACTTAATCCTAACTAACCTAAGGACATCACACATATCCATGCCCGAGGCAGGATTCGAACCTGCGACCCGTAGCAGCATCGCGGTTCCGGACTGAAGTGCCCTGAACCTCTCGGCCACAACGTCCAGCAAAGTAATAGTTACTTAAAATATTACAAAGAGTAGGTATTCGAAATAGAGTAACGCAAAGTATTACAAAGGGAATCCAAGGAAGACATAAAAGAGCTACATTTTGTTTTGAAAGTAATATACAAACCAATGCGCATCATTGTTAGGTCCCTTGAGTTTTTGTTTTCATCGGTGGCGAGTGTGTTCGCAGTTCTCCCGTGGTAGTCGAAATTTTGGGATTAGGAGCCTAATTAAATTGCATTCTTAGAACTGGATTAGACATTGGACTGGTGGAGAGTAGATTATTTTGGGATAAATTCAGAGACGGAGTCAGTTAGAGGTGATTGGGTGTATGATCATTGATATTCAACTGAATGGTTACGTGTTAAACGAAACACTACAATCGTATACTCACGATTTTGAAGATATTTGTTGACAATATGAAAACTTCTATGTTGAATTAGGACTTTCTTCGCTGTATGCGAATTATTAAAGAGTATGGGGACCGAAAATAGTTTGCACCTTATCACACTAGTATCTATGCAGCTCGCTGTCAAGGTGATTCCGCTAATAAACGAGAAGTGAAAAATAGTGCCCGTTAACAGACTAAACTTGTGCTAAACAGACACTGAAAGGATTCGAATACATAATTAATAGCGTGTCGTGAGAATTGTAAGGCCCAGAGACATATTTATAATTTATTGGACATTAATGGCAAAGGACAGTTTCATGGGAAAGCATATCTTTGGTGATAGGTACACTAAGGAATGTAGTACTCACTAACTGTTATAATACCGAAACAATACACACTAGGATCAAGACTCCTTTCATAGATCCCCCAGTGCCTTCTCTCATTAATTTAAGAACTTAATTTGTCAGTGCCTCGCGGGATTAGCCGAGCGGTCTATGGCGCTGCAGTCATGGACTGTGCGACTGGTCCCGGCGGAGGTTCGAGCCCTCCCTCGGGCATGGGTGTGTGTGTGTGTGTGTGTGTGTGTGTGTGTGTGTGTTTTTTTGTCCTTAGGATAATATAGGTTAAGTAGTGTGTAAGCTTAGGGACTGATGACCTTAGCAGTTAAGTCCCATAAGATTTCACACACTAAATTGTGTCAATAAAACAGAAATATACGAGACATTATCAGTGTTTACTGAATTCCATAATCAGCTAGTACATAGAAAATAATATCTGTGAACATTCAAGGGTTACTGAAGGAAGCTCGTGAACCTTTTACAAACATTTTTAGTAGGATACAACGAATGCATGTAGACGGCCAAAGTAACTAAATCAAATTACTCAGGGAAACAAATAAGTAAAAATAGACTGGAACTCAACTGATACCTTACTCCAGAGTAATAAAAAAAACTGTCCTTGGATCAATCGTGGTTGAAAGTGTATGAAATATCTCTGGAAAAACGCGATCAATTTTGAACTGCTAGTTCACACGACTAGATTCACAACGTGATTCAGAGATGTTTTATGCCCGACCCACACGGCAGGGAATGGTTCTTAACTAGCCGTTACAATATATACACAAACTTTTGAGATCAGCTCCGCTGCCGGGGGAAAACGCCGAAGCGATATCTGTGCAGTCGCAACGGCGGTGGGTGTGCGGGCATACAGTTGGCATGGGAGCATTAACTTGATGCCTCCTGCGGTCGGTCATACACAGCAACGTGCGCTGCAAGGTCGTTGAAGAGACACTGTAGGTAGCGCGTTGGACTATCTGGCCGATCAGTTGCTCAACAGTTGCACGTATGTTCACCCCTACTCATCTCCACAGCTGACGTTCACCCCTGTCATCAGTGGCCTGTGGTGTGTGATACTTGCCTTGGTACTGGTTTTGGATAGCACTGTTTTGTCAGGTCCGGTATACTTTAATAGCGATCAGTTGCTCAACAGTTGCACGTATGTTCGCCCCTACTCATCTCCACAGCTGACGTTCACCCCTGTCATCAGTGGCCTGTGGTGTGTGATACTTGCCTTGGTACTGGTTTTGGATAGCACTGTTTTGTCGGGTCCGGTATACTTTAATAGCGATCAGTTGCTCAACAGTTGCACGTATGTTCGCCCCTACTCATCTTCACAGCTGACGTTCACACCTGTCATCAGTGGCCTGTGGTGTGTGATACTTGCCTTGGTACTGGTTTTGGGTAGTACTGTTTTGTCAGGTCCGGTATACTTTAATAGCTAGCAGTTGCTCAACAGTTGCACGTATGTTCACCCCTACTCATCTCCACAGCTGACGTTCACCCCTGTCATCAGTGGCCTGTGGTGTGTGATACTTGCCTTGGTACTGGTTTTGGATAGTACTGTTTTGTCAGGTCCGGTATACTTTAATAGCTAGCAGTTGCTCAACAGTTGCACGTATGTTCACCCCTACTCATCTCCACAGCTGACGTTCACCCCTGTCATCAGTGGCCTGTGGTGTGTGATACTTGCCTTGGTACTGGTTTTGGATAGTACTGTTTTGTCAGGTCCGGTATACTTTAATAGCGATCAGTTGCTCAACAGTTGCACGTATGTTCGCCCTTACTCATCTCCACAGCTGACGTTCACCCCTGTCATCAGTGGCCTGTGGTGTGTGATACTTGCCTTGGTACTGGTTTTGGATAGCACTGTTTTGTCAGGTACGGTATACTTTAATAGCGATCAGTTGCTCAACAGTTGCACGTATGTTCACCCCTACTCATCTCCACAGCTGACGTTCACCCCTGTCATCAGTGGCCTGTGGTGTGTGATACTTGCCTTGGTACTGGTTTTGGATAGTACTGTTTTGTCAGGTCCGGTATACTTTAATAGCTATCAGTTGCTCAACAGTTGCACGTATGTTCACCCCTACTCATCTCCACAGCTGACGTTCACCCCTGTCATCAGTGGCCTGTGGTGTGTGATACTTGCCTTGGTACTGGTTTTGGATAGTACTGTTTTGTCAGGTCCGGTATACTTTAATAGCGATCAGTTGCTCAACAGTTGCACGTATGTTCACCCCTACTCATCTCCACAGCTGACGTTCACCCCTGTCTTCAGTGGCCTGTGGTGTGTGATACTTGCCTTGGTACTGGTTTTGGATAGCACTGTTTTGTCAGGTCCGGTATACTTTAATAGCGATCAGTTGCTCAACAGTTGCACGTATGTTCGCCCCTACTCATCTCCACAGCTGACGTTCACCCCTGTCTTCAGTGACCTGTGGTGTGTGATACTTGCCTTGGTACTGGTTTTGGATAGTACTGTTTTGTCAGGTCCGGTATACTTTAATAGCGATCAGTTGCTCAACAGTTGCACGTATGTTCGCCCCTACTCATCTCCACAGCTGACGTTCACCCCTGTCATCAGTGGCCTGTGGTGTGTGATACTTGCCTTGGTACTGGTTTTGGATAGCACTATTTTGTCAGGTACGGTATACTTTAATGGCTATGACAGCACCGACAGCCAATGATGAAGTCCTATTGGACGTCAGATAAATCGTTCCGTTTCCACATTACAACAACGACTGCACTCTTTTCCAAGTCTCCCGCACACGCTTTATTTAACAAAATTGCAGCCAAATAGCCATATACAGTTACTTTGCTTAACATTTTACATTTACATTTTACATTTTTGTATATTCATTTATCGATTTCACTTTTTTACTGCACTGTTCTATGTGAAATCGTTCACAGGCTGCGTTACACAGTTCACATACACATGTTGTGGTTGGGTCGTGATAAGTTTTGTTTTTGCAGATTAGATGATGAAAGCCGTTAATAGAAAGTCTAGTTATGACATGTCGCTGTTCGAAGTTTGGTGCTGTCCATGAGCGGTTCATCATTGGTTCGGTGCCATAGAACTCCGGCCATATTTTTTCTCGTTTGTCCTCCATCATCTTCAGTTGCTTTCTGGAAGCCCTGGTGTGTGGCATTATATCGAAGTCTGATGTCTTCAATTAGGAATGTCTCTCTCGCTAGCAGGTACACTAGTCTAGATCTTGTTGTCTTTGAGAGACCTAGCGCTCTTTTTAGATTTCACCTTTTCTAGTGTTTCTAGATTTTTTTCTGTCAGGTGATCCCGTATAACCTCCATCCCATACGCCAGGATTGGCAAGATTTTTGTGTTAAATAATTTCATGGCTGTTTCTAGACTGAGTAGGCGGATGTTTTTGATGTCCTGTATTGCTATTATTGCTTGGGCTGCACGTTCTGTTGTATGTTTTGTGAAACATTTGGCTGTTGACTGCAATGTCACTCCTAGGTATTTAAAGTCTGATGATTTTTATTTTTTGTCCTCAGATGCTGATTTCCGCATTCTTGGGTGTTTTGCCTCCTTTTCTGAAAATTTCCATTTATGTCTTTGTTATGTTTATGTGTAGTTTGTGTTCACTGCACCGTCTGTCTATTTTCTCAATGATTCTCTGCAGCTTCTGTATATCTGTTGAACCTACGGTTATGGCTCTGAGCACTATGCGACTTAACTTCTGAGGTCATCAGTCGCCTAGAACTTAGAACTAATTAAACCTAACTAACCTAAGGACATCACACACATCCATGCCCGAGGCAGGATTCGAACCTGCGACCGTAGCGGTCGCTCGGCTCCAGACTGTAGCGCCTAGAACCGCACGGCCACTCCGGCCGGCCAAAACCTACGGTTATGTCGTCAGCGTATGCATATACATACACATCTTCCTCATTTTCTCCAATTCGGAGTATTTCTTCAGTGGCAAGAATGTACAGCAAAGGGCTGATTGGGTCACCCTGTAAGACTCCGTTCGATTGCAGAATGGGGTTCGAAAAAGAGAGGCTGTCTGATATTGTGATTAAGTTGTATTCGAGGATTGACTTGATTATTCTTGCCCATACGCTATCTTAACCCATTGTGTTTTCCAGTTTTCGGACTATGAGATCTCTTTCCAATAGGTCAAAGGCTTTGGTAAAGTCTACGAACACTGTGTAGAACATTTGTTTCTTTTGTAGCGCTTCGTCCATGTTGTTTAAAAGAAGCCTGACTGCCGTAAGTGTTGATCTTCCAGCTCTGAAACCCATTTGTCGTTCTGGGAGATGACTGTCCACAGAGGCTTGGATTCTTTGTGTTATTATCTTTGAAAACATCTTGAATTGAGTATTTTCCAGGGCTATGCCTCTGTATTTGTTTGGGTCCATTGGGTCTCCTCTACCTTTGTACACACGATTTATATGCCCTCCACTGCTAGTGCTGCCAACTGCAGTTGGTAAATGGTTATTACACGTTGACGTCGAACATAGGCAGTTGTCGCATTAATACGACGAAATAACCGGCGTCCCAGTGGAAAGTCCCTTAGCCGGCATCTAGGCCGGGAGTTCATAAAAGCTGAGAGGCGCGAGTGAAGAAGCGGGAGCATTGAGAGGTCAGAGAGGCAGTAACGACGCAGCGGAACGCGTGTCGGCCAGCGGCGCTGCAGACGCCGTCTGCGTTCCGCCAGGGCGGCGGATTCCGGCGGCGCCGTCAAGGGCGGCGACGACGCTGAGGCGGCTCAACGAGCCCTCGATTGGATTCCAGGGGCGCCTGGCGGCCATTCCTCTCACGAGGACGCGGTGGCGCGCCGGCCTCTCCGTGGCGCTGTCAACAGCTCGCTGCCAATCTGAAGGCTCACAGTGTTTTCTAGGACGCTGGACTTGTGATAAACTTTAAAGAAGATAACATCAACAACCATTCGAAACAACTTTTTGTCCGGAAGCAAAATAAATAAAAAATGTATGAACCAAATGTTGTTTGGCAACGAGAGGAGCATTAACCAGCGCTTTTAATGTTACGAAGACATGGACAGCAGTAGATATTTTTATTTAAATTTTATTCGGTAACCCAATTCCTCTCCTCAAGCATTACTCAAAAATGTATCTCAGTGTGCCATTCACAGAATTATAAAACCTAATACAAAACTGACTTTGGCCCTCCTGTGATAGCACACAGTGTAGGTGCCTGGGGTAATGTACGAGATCTCGTCCACTTGCTGGAGTTGACAATAGCTAAGTGGAAACACGAGGGAAATGCCCAGCGGTCCTTCATCTCCATTTATCTTGACTTTTGTGTCGTGTCGTTGTCACTGTAGGCTTGCACCATGTAAAGCAAGGAGAGGATGTTTTTTGGCGGCGAGCATCCTCTTTCTATGACACAAATGCACGTATGTATTAACAGTGTTCTTTTATTAATATAAACAAAGAGCTACCTAACTTAGGTTAGTCCAGGTGCTGTGGTACAAGCTCTTCCGTAATAGTCCAAGTTAGCCTCACTTCTGGCGAAGTGCAAGTCCTCTATATACACCACTCTGGCCACTATGTGCGGCCTGAGAGTGTCTGCGACTGCAAGTAGCTGCGCTGCGACTGAAGTCTCGACTCGTTGACTCAGTGTATGACTGACTGTAACTGAGTGGGCCATCCAGTTCCCGGAGGCGATGTAAATAAAAAAAAAAATGTAAATGTCGTGTGACTAGGGCCTCTCGTCGGGTAGACCGTTCGCCTGGTGCAAGTCTCTCGATTTGACGCCACTTCGGCGAATTGCGCGTCTATGGGGATGAAATGATGATGATTAGACAACACAGCACCCTGTCCCTGAGCAGAGAAAATCTTCGACACAGCCGGGAATCGAACCCGGGCCCTTAGGATTGACATTATGTCGCGCTGACCACTTTAAAAAAATTTTTTTTTTAAGTCTTCATTTTGTTCGCTTTAGTTCGTTGCATCTGCGCGGGGCGGACGTCGTAAGACATCCATTTAAGTTCGTTGTTGATCTATTAACTCAGTTTTTTTTTTATTACAGAGGGCACATTACCCTCTGACCGAACACGATGAGCTACCGTGCCGGCAGACCACTCAGCTACCAGGGGGCAGACGGTGATGTAGATACTGGCAGCACAGAGGGCGCTGGCGGCACATTTCATGCGAGTCTGTCTTTGGCCTCTATCGATCCTATCGATCTTCTCGCAACCTCTTTGCCGCCTGGTGTGCTGGCGTCAGCTTATGCCAGCACATTGACCACTCCAAATGGGCATAATTTCTACTTCCTCTTCGTTGGTATCTGTTGCACTCACACATTCAGCTGAAGACAGTTGATTGAATGACTGACATCTATTTTCCTTGTTTCCATTTATTTATTCTCAAATCCAGGAAGTGGATGAATTACGTTACCCCAGGTGGTACGTTTTTGAACAGATCTTGTGGTGAGGAATTGGACTGTCGAATAGCAGACATAGGATGCTATTTAAAAAAAGACATGCTGCTGTTCATAACTGTGTAGCGAACAGAGTTACAAGAAAGGCAATCATTCTGGTTAATAATGTTCTCATACTAGCTGAATAACATTTGTTGAGTAAATTTTTGTTTTTGTTTTTGCTTCTTGATAAAAAGTTAATTGCGATGGTCAGCATATTTGGGACACCCTCTGTAGTCACGCACAGGCAAGACACTGAAAGAGGGCAGTGAAACCAGTGATATAACATGCCGCCTTACACAGTGAACTAAACGTACTGTGATGAGTTGATAAAAACCGTATTGAAATTTTTGGTAATTTTGGTTACATAGGCATTAGTCTGTGTTTAAGGCATGCTTCCATGCCTACAGTTTCGTCTCCTAAAAATTGGACACATCATCGGTATCTGTAAACACCTGTTATTAAACACGGTTATTCTTCTTTTTACAGAGATTTATTCTCCCAGATGGCATAAAAATACACAATGATTACTAGTTCCAGCGAAATTAAATCAACATCTTCAGGTAATCTGTATTTCTATTTAAATGGCTCTGTAAAATGTTTTTCTATACAAACGGTCTGAAAATCACTATTTCATTTCGATGAAACTAGTAATCATTGTGTATTTTTATGTGAGCTGGGCGAATAATCTTCTGTAATAAGAAGAACAACCTTGTGTAGATTTTGAGATCGCCTCCAATAAAGCTGACAATGTCAGGTAATCATCACCAGTTATTACTTTCTGTGGTATCGATAGCCATGAAGCCATGGCGTAGGTGCAAGTTCTTAGGTTGGCACTACGAGAGCGGACGATCCACACCGAAGACAGCGCCCTCTAGCCGGCGCTGCGCAGCTCTACGAGCGCCGCTACAGATCCAGCCCATTTCATCACTAGCAGACGACCAACCAACATTGTTTCATTTTCGTAGTGGGCGAGCCACTACAGATTTTGCCTGTGCAACTTCTGTTACCTTTGTTACATCCGGGTTCGCACCTATGTGCTCCTTGTATTCACCTTTATTATTATGTTGAGATATAGTAAAACCACTTTTACTTTAATTGCAGTACCGAGAGTTCTACCTCACCTGCTCCTCCTAGCTTCCTACATTCGGTCTACCTCTAAATTGCAGGAGCAGACCCACGCGTCGCCTTCCAGACGGGATACAAAACTTTCAGACTTAAAAAAGTTCAGCCAGCCGAACTGTTTGTACACTCCTGGAAATGGAAAAAAGAACACATTGACACCGGTGTGTCAGACCCACCATACTTGCTCCGGACACGGCGAGAGGGCTGTACAAGCAATGATCACACGCACGGCACAGCGGACACACCAGGAACAGCGGTGTTGGCCGTCGAATGGCGCTAGCTGCGCAGCATTTGTGCACCGCCGCCGTCAGTGTCAGCCAGTTTGCCGTGGCATACGGAGCTCCATCGCAGTCTTTAACACTGGTAGCATGCCGCGACAGCGTGGACGTGAACCGTATGTGCAGTTGACGGACTTTGAGCGAGGGCGTATAGTGGGCATGCGGGAGGCCGGGTGGACGTACCGCCGAATTGCTCAACACGTGGGGCGTGAGGTCTCCACAGTACATCGATGTTTTCGCCAGTGGTCGGCGGAAGGTGCACGTGTCCGTCGACCTGGGACCGGACCGCAGCGACGCACGGATGCACGCCAAGACCGTAGGATCCTACGCAGTGCCGTAGGGGACAGCACCGCCACTTCCCAGCAAATTAGGGACACTGTTGCTCCTGGGGTATCGGCGAGGACCATTCGCAACCGTCTCCATGAAGCTGGGCTACGGTCCCGCACACCGTTAGGCCGTCTTCCGCTCACGCCCCAACATCGTGCAGCCCGCCTCCAGTGGTGTCGCGACAGGCGTGAATGGAGGGACGAATGGAGACGTGTCGTCTTCAGCGATGAGAGTCGCTTCTGCCTTGGTGCCAATGATGGTCGTATGCGTGTTTGGCGCCGTGCAGGTGAGCGCCACAATCAGGACTGCATACGACCGAGGCACACAGGGCCAACACCCGGCATCATGGTGTGGGGAGCGATCTCCTACACTGGCCGTACACCACTGGTGATCATCGAGGGGACACTGAATAGTGCACGGTACATCCAAACCGCCATCGAACCCATCGTTCTACCATTCCTAGACCGGCAAGGGAACTTGCTGTTCCAACAGGACAATGCACGTCCGCATGTATCCCGTGCCACCCAACGTGCTCTAGAAGGTGTAAGTCAACTACCCTGGCCAGCAACATCTCCGGATCTGTCCCCCATTGAGCATGTTTGGGACTGGATGAAGCGTCATCTCACGCGGTCTGCACGTCCAGCACGAACGCTGGTCCAACTGAGGCGCCAGGTGGAAATGGCATGGCAAGCCGTTCCACAGGACTACATCCAGCATCTCTACGATCGTCTCCATGGGAGAATAGCAGCCTGCATTGCTGCGAAAGGTGGATATACACTGTACTAGTGCCGACATTGTGCATGCTCTGTTGCCTGTGTCTATGTGCCTGTGGTTCTGTCAGTGTGATCATGTGATGTATCTGACCCCAGGAATGTGTCAAAAAGTTTCCCCTTCCTGGGACAATGAATTCACAGTGTTCTTATTTCAATTTCCAGGAGTGTATGTAGTCGAACAATGCCCAGCTCATGACGTTACCAGACCGCTATGAATTACGCTTCTTTAGCATTCTTAGCCTACAACCTGTTTTTTTCCTACAACTAGCTTTATGCGGCCGTTCCACATTACGTCTGTGACCAGCCCCGGTAGCTAAATTGTCTGCCGGCACGGTAGCTCATCGTGTTCGGTCAGGGAGTGTGCTGCTCTCTGTAATAAAAAAAAACTGAGTTAATAGATCAACAACGAACATAAACGGACGTCGTACGACGCCCGCCCCGAGCAGATGCAACGAACAAAAGCGAATAAAACGAGATTAAAAAAAAAAAAGTGTGGTGAGTAACCTCACTGAGTAGTGAAATCTGCCGGCACGGTAGCTCAGCGTGCTCGGTCAGAGGATTATCTACCCTCTGTAATAAAAAAACTGAGTGAGTGAATCAATAATGGACTTCAGCGGGCGTGAGGTGACGTCCGCCACGAGCAACTGAAACGAACAAAATGAGATTAAAAAAAATGGTCTGCGCCCGGGTTCGATTTCCGGCTGGGTCGGGGAATTTTCTCCGCCCAGGGACTGGGTTTTGTGCTGTCCTCATCATCATCCCTTCATTCTCATTGACTGCAGGTCGCCGAAGTGGCGTCAAATTGAAAGACCGGCACCCGTCTAACGGGTTGCCCGACGGGGGGCCCTAGCCATACGATTAAATTAAATAAATAAATTACGTCTATGGGGACATATGCTCTTACATATTTTATTGCACTTACTGTTTAGAGTGACTGATTACCTAATCGATGTATTTGAGGTGTAACGCGTATTTCTACCAACATAACGAGCAAAACTTTTGTTCATGTTGATAGTAAACAACCAGTTTCCACAAGGAGATTCGGTCCTTTCTAGATAATCCTACATTTCGGTACAATTTTGTGATCCTGTGACTTCTCTACGGGAAATCGCAACCCGATGTAACAGAATGTGCGTGGCCCAAACATTGGACTTTTGTGGCCGACGATAACAATGAAGTGTCACAGGGATCCCCTACCTAGGTTCCAAAAATGTAGCAATTTCATAGATGAAAGTTTGTAAATGAAACTAAATTAATATTCCATTATTTTAATATAATGAAACTGCTGAAGCGCCCCTAGATATTTCCTACTCTTTGATTTTCTTTTTTCACCAACGAGGTGAGGGCATTTTTACTGCTCTGCTTCACAGATTGGAAGTCGATGATAGGAAAGTAATTTTCCTGAAAAAAAAAAAACACAGCTTCGCATTAAAACAAAATGACTGTGCACTCCCTATCACGATATTCGGTACACCTGGAAACAATAAAAAAGATAGCTGCTACCTTTTATGTGTATCTTTTGAAACCACGTGTCCAGCAGCTTTATCACCCGACCTCCCCGCCCCTCCCATTCGCACCATCTAGCGCTATCTTTTTTTACCACTGAAATACGGTTCGACCTCGTCCGGGTGACCTGGCCCTTTCGCGGCAGGACTATCACGCCCCCGCGCTCGTGCCCTTAGGAATTCTCCCGTCTCTCTCGGGTCATTTCCTTTCAGCCCTTCGTCGTCGTCGTCCTCCTCCTCCTCCTCCTCCTCTTCCTCTTCGCTGCTGGGGGCCTTCGCACTCTCGGCGTACGCCCATTCATCACCTGCCCACTGCTGAGGCCGTTACTTTCATTATACCTCCACTCGCCCTAGCTGCTCTCTGACTGATTGCGTTTCGGTGAAGTTAATGCCACCACGCCATGCAGAAATAACGTCAATACCTCAGGCAATCTTTTCCAGAAACCGAAGCGTCGCGAGAGAAAGGAAGCTCATCTGTCTTCATGGCGAGTGGACAGGCGGCGCTTCGATCGAGCAACATTCGTGTCCGACTTATAAAACCGGAAGTACCTACTTGCTCTCAGTGTATTACGGTAGTCCAAAACTTTCCCGGCTGGCGGAGCGTGCAACCTGCATGACGAATAGTTACTGCGTAGCCAATAGAGCGACGACAGTGAACTCAGCTTTGATTTTCAACATACGGAAAATTTATATCTTTGCATGATGTGCAACTATTATAGCGTTTTCCTCAACCGCATCACAGTTTGAAGAGGACCTAAGCATTCTTGTCACAGTGTTATACTGGGATAATGTTCCAGAATGGAAATCCAAGATACATATAAAATATCCAGCAAGAGAGCAGTTGCAGTCTCTCTCTATATAATGTACAGTGTGTCCCACAGGAAAGATGACTGATGTTAAATAAAATACAAGATGTGGTTTACTTTCAGTTTAAAAGACTTTTTATCCAAAATAGGCTCCTTGTGAGCGAATACACAAATGCAAGTGCTGGGAAAATTGTTCGAAACAATTCCGATACTGAATCCTCGAAATAGCCCGCAGTACATGCTCGTAGCCTTTTGGAAATCTGAAATCATATCGAAATGCTTTCCTTTCATAGCCGTTTTAAGACTTGCAAACACCCGGAAGTCGCACGGGTGCAATTCAGGAGAATAAAGAAGGCTTCAACCACCACGCTAGATGTCTGAGCCAAGACATCGCGTACGGTTTTGCTTTTGCGCGCCAGTACGTTGTCTTGCAACAAACACCACGTTCCTTGATGCTGGTATTCATGCCGAATCCGAAGAATACTCACCCATAGACAATTTAAAACACCCATGTAGTAATCTGCACTCCCCATCTGAAACGAAATTTTTTGTGGTTTAATCCTTTCTAATCAAAGAAAGCAGTGAGCCACGTCTTGAAATTTTTCGGGCTCGGAGATTCTGGACTTTTCCAATCCGAGCTTTAGCGCTTTGTAAGTGGCTCGTACGGAAAACACGTTTCATCACCTGTTATGATGCAAAACATGAAGCCTGGTTGCAATACCGCCCGATCTTCGCGTTTCACTGAAATGTTACACTGTGCAGTCGTTTTGATCGTCAGTGACTGAGCGGTGACCAAATTTTCAGTTTTAATGGGCTGCAAAGAATGGTTCAAATGGCTCTGAGCACTATGGGACTCAACACCTTAGGTCATAAGTCCCCTAGAACATAGAACTACTTAAACCTAACTAACCTAAGGACAGCACACACACGCCTGAGGCAGGATTCGAACCTGCGACCGTAGCAGTCCCGCGGTTCCGGACTGCAGCGCCAGAACCGCACGGCCACCGCGGTAATGGGCTGCACTGTTGTTTTAAGAATCTGACAGAACTCTTTAACCAACGCAGTAGAAGCATAACGATCAATTTAAAGAATTTCCGCGACTTTTTGAACATTTTGTTCCATACGAACTGTCGGTGACGCTCCTGGAGGAGGGTCATATTGAATTCTCTGTCTGTGCATACCACTTAAAATCGTTTTTACGACTCATTGCTTCACTATTATGAAAATTCTGTATCACTTAAAGAATGCTTTTCACACTTTTACTCAATTTAAAACAAACCTTTCTACTCTGCTCCTTTCACGACCAAAGTCCAAACTACTGTTACAGTTCCGGTTAGGCCTATTACGAGCAGTCTGTGATGCCAGCGCTCTTAAATTTTAAATGGAACGTAGTCGTAATACAACGCTAGTTAATTCATACATCCTTTCACAGATGGCATTAATAGATGTGCGACTATACAATCAATCAACTATCATGTGGAACGGGATTATGATGATGTTTGGTTTGTGGGGCGCTCAACTGCGAGGTTATCAGCGCCCGTACAATTTCCCAACATTTGCTCAGTCCAATTTCGCCACTTTCCTGGATGATGATGAAATGATGAGGACAACACAAACACCCAGTCATCTCGAGGCAGGTGAAAATCCCTGACCCCGCCGGGAATCGAACCCGGGACCCCGTGCTCGGGAGCGGCGGACACCATCATGTGGAACGGGCTGTGTACGTATCTCTTTTTAAATTGTAATTTAATGTTCATCGTGAAAATACTTATGCTTTCCATTTCGTAACACTGAAAAGTTAAAGAACAGTGTTAGCCGTAGAATAATAATCGAGCGGCAGAGTCATGGCTGTTGGCGGGAGTGACGCAGACGTTGCGTAGTTGAAATGGTTCAAATGGCACTGAGCACTATGGAACTTAACATCTGAGGTCATCAGTTCCCTAGAACTTAGAACTACTTAAACCTAACTAACCTAAGGACATCACACAACACCCAGTCATCACGAGGCAGAGAAAATCCCTGACCCCGCCGGGAACGTTGCGTAGTTCGGCGTGGAGTAACAAAAGCAAAAATGTAGCTTCTGTCGACCCATTACAGTTTCAATGAGTTATTCAAAACAGTCGGTGTGAAGAGCAAAAACAAAAAATATGTTGAATAAAATGATGAAACAATTCCTAAAACTGTCCCGTATTGGTTCTTAAAAAGCAGATTAAAGGAAAGGGAGAACTCATGAAAGGAAAGAAACAGTTTAGACAAGAAGGGAATAGACATTACTGAAATGTCGTGCTACAGTATAATGCTGTAGTAAAGATGTGTACAGAAGACGGAAGAACTAATAAAGAGGTACTGAACCGAAATGAGTAAAGCACTGCCCGCTAATCTTATTCTGTGCAAGCCTCTTCATCACAACATAACTATTGTAACCGACATCCATTTCAACCTGCTTTCTATAGTCAAAACTTAGTCTCCCTTTAAAATTTTTATCCCTCCCATCCTCCGACATACTATGTTCCATTACCACACTGACGATTCTCTTATACTATTAAGCAGTCCCTTCTCTTTGCCAAGTTGAGGCACAAATTTGTTTTTGATCAGTTCGATGTATCTCTAAGGGTCTGATCAATGAGTGATGTTTACATTTACGTCACTCATTTTCCCCATTCACCTCTTAAGAGCTGGCCCGTGTGGCCGAGCGGTTCTAGGCGCTTCAGTCCGGAACCGCGCGACTGCTACGGTAGTAGGTTCGAATCCTGCCTCGGGCATTGACGTGTGTGATGTCCTTAGGTTAGTTAGGTTTAAGTGGTTCTAAGTTCTAGGGGACTGATGACCTCAGATGTTAAGTCCCATAGTGCTCAGAGCCATTTGAATGTCTTAAGACGTTACTACGGATGGTTGTTTTGTATCCCGGCTAGATAGGTGATGCGTGGGTCTGCTGCTGTGAACTGCTTCTGTAGGCCGAGAGTGAAGGAAGCGAGTAGGAGCAGGAGAGGTGAAGCACTTCGGTACTGCATGTAACTTTAACACTTTTAAGAGAGTCAAAAACCCAAATTAAATATCAAATGCATACATAACTTGGCCTAGGATGAGTACATAGGTGTGAAGCCGTATTAAATATCTAATCCTGTAAAGTTAGGATGTCTGATATGCATACTCTCAAAACTAAGAAATACTCGTTGTTGTCCAAACTTTAACTGAATGTAAGTAATACGTAGTCTCAATAGCAAGCTAGCCCACTCGGTGGTAGAAGCGATATTTTCAGGCCGTCTGCTCTTGATGAAAAGGGCCAGAAATCACGACGGCACTCGCTGAGCCCCACAGCATAGCCCAGAGATGCCTGTGGTCGGCGTAGTTAGTTTTCTCTCGTAGTGCCAATTTACGAGAGTGTGCACCTTCGTTCTGGCATCGTAACTATCGACGGCACAGGTTGGTTGGTTGGTTTAAAAGAGCGGGGAGGGGCCGGGACCCCAAACTGCTTGGTCATCGGCCCCTCGTTCCGATTAAAATAATTCCAAAAGTTTCAAATGGCTCTGAGCACTATGGGACTTAACATCTGAGGTCATCAGTGTCCTAGAACTTAGAACTAATTAAACCTAACTAACCTAAGGACATCACATACATCCATGCCCGAGGCAGGATTCCAACCTGCGACCGTAGCGGCCAGACGGTTCCAGACTGAAGCGCCTAGAACCGCTCGGCCACACCGGCCGGCAAATCCACAAGAGTGGGAGTAAAATAATCGGGACATACAAAACACAGCTGGAAGAAAGGAGGAACCCACAAGAATGACAGAAGGCCAACAAACACTAAAATGGACAAAATCAAACAAGAAAACTACAGAGAGACGCAAGATACACGTAGAAGAGATCAAAACAAGAGAGCAGGTTACCATGACTGGCTGACCATGAGAATAAAAAGGAGAAGCCAGCCACTCTGCAACCACCCTAAAAGCGCCTAGGGTGGAGAACAGAGAGGGACAAAGGACATGCGCTAAAACTAATATCAAATGGTAAAACCCACCCTCAAGCATAAAACGTAGACTTAAGATACTATTGAGGCATTGTCGCCCAACACCCAAAGTAGAATCCTGGGAAAATCAAAAGTCCGGCACAGAGCGGCTAAAAGTGGACAGTCCAGCAAGAGATGGACGACCGTCATTTGTAAGCCACAGCGACACCGAGGTAACCATGAGGTGGCCACGTATGGCCAATGCAGAGCCGGCAGAGGACAACTGATCCCCTGCGAGAGCACTACATGGAAGACTTATACACATTGTAGTCTCCTCAATTACACGCAGTTTGTTGTGGGTACTACTATGCCATTCCGTCTCCCAAAGCCGGAAAACCCTGCAGCGTAAGACAGAACGCAGTTCAGTTTCGGAGGTGCCCATCTCCAGAAGCGGTTTCCGCGTAGGTTGTTTGGCCAGACGTGTCCTGGGGTCAACGCAAACACCATTAAACGACGGGACCGTTCCAGGGCATAGATGGACTCCAAAGGATGACGAGGGTAGCACTGGTCGATAGCTTGTAGGCTGCTCAATGAGTCAGTACACAGGAGAAATGACGCGCCAGGGCATGAGCGGATGTGCTCAAGAGCACGAGATATGGCCGCCAGCTCTGCAGTGAAAACACTGCAGCCATATGGCAAGGAGTGCTGTTCAATATGTCCTATATGAACATACGCAAGGCCTACGTGACTATCAGCCATCGAGCCGTCGGTGTAAACCATTTCGTGGCCCCGGTACATGTCGAGAATCGAGAGTAAGTGATAGTGGAGAGCCACACGGTTAACGGAGTTCTTAGGACCATGCGAAAGGTTCAGGAGAATCTGCGGCCTAGGTGTAAACCATGGAGGTGTACGTGAATGGACCTCGAGGAGAGCCGGTAACGGGAAGGACTCCAGTTCAGACAGAAGGGACCGGACGCGAACCGCAGTCGTAAGCCCTCAACTAGGCCGCCAATGCGGGAGATGAACCACCGTGGTTGGGAAAAGGAGACGGTAAATCGGATGCGCAGGAGAACTACGAAAGTGTGCAACGTAACTGTCGAGCAGTTATGAACGCCTAACCTTCAATGCGGCCTCCACCAAGACACTGGTCATAGGAGTCGTCGTAAAAGCTCCTGCCGCTAGGCGAACGCCACGCTGAGGGCGCCGCCGAACCGTAAACCAGACTCCCATAGTTAAGACGGGATTGAACGAGGGCTCTGTAGAGCTGCAGCAGCTTAGAGCGATCTGCACCCCAGATGGTGTTGCTCAGACAGTGGAGGGCATTGTGGTGCTGCCAGCACTTCCGCTTGAGCTGACGCAGGTGAGGTGGCCAAATCAATTGGGCGTCGAAAACCCGTCCTAAGAATCGACATGTCTCTACTACAGTGAGTGGATCGTCATTAAGGTACAATTCTGGTTCTGGATGAACGGTGTGACGCCGACAGAATTGCATGACACACGGCTTCGCGTCTGAAAACTGGAAGCCCATGATTGCGCCTTGTGAATAGCTCCCTGTAGGCCGGCCTGATGTCACCCACTCCGACCAGGGGCATCCCCATGGGCGCCACCCAGCTGCAGCAAAAACCACCTGGCAGGATGGCCATTGCCGGGAGTCCCAATGTCCCAGGGTGACGGGCATCTACTCCTTGGTATACGTGGGAAGTTAACGGTGCAGGCTTCAGCAGAGCCATTCCTGTGTGGTCAGGGGGCTACAACCAACAGGGCACATGGCAGCCCCACCACAAGAGACTGGCTACCGTGCTGGAGGTCAGAGGCAAACGAGCTCAGAAGTCCATTATCGTCGACAGTGCAGAAAGCGATACTGCACAGAGATTGGAGGAAAACACACCCAGGAGGGTGACCTTGCTCACCAGCTGGAGAATGAGCGGAAGCGCAGATCCACGTCGATGAAGGATGCGAGAGGTCTCAGTGCATGACGGACACAATGCACAATGCCCTTCCCCAATTGGCTCGCTCTTCGGGAAACTTTTGAAAAGTGGAGGTCAAACCCTGCAGGGGACCATCACATAAAGGCCGAAACGTGTGAGACTCCTTTTAGTCGCCTCTTACGACAGGCAGGAATACCTGAAGCCTATTCTAACCCCCGGGCCCGCAGGGGGGAGTATGGATGTTAATTGTGTGGCTACTTCGGGATCATTTGCAGCCATTCATGGACATCATAAACTACGATGTAATTTTTATTATGAACAATGCGCCATGTCTCTGGCCACAACTGTTCGCAGTTTGTTTGAAGATCATTCTAGACAGTTCGAGCGAATGATTTGACCATCCAGATCACCCAACATATGACATAATCGATAGATCAGTTCGTGCAGCCGGCTGGAGTGATGATGATGTTTGGTTTGTGGGGCGCTCAACTGCGTGGTTATCAGCGCCCATACAATTTCCCAACCTTTGCTCAGTCCAATTTCGCCACTTTCTTGGATGATGATGAAATGATGAGGACAACACAAACACCCAGTCATCTCGAGGCAGGTGAAAATCCCTGACCCCGCCGGGAATCGAACCCGGGACCCCGGGCTCGGGAAGCGAGAACGCTACCGCGAGACCACGAGCGGCGGACGAGCAGCCGGCTGGAGTGGCCGTGCGGTTCTAGGCGCTACAGTCTGGAACCGAGCGACCGCTACGGTCGCAGGTTCGAATCCTGCCGCGGGCATGGATGTGTGTGATGTCCTAGGTTAGTTAGGTTTAAGTAGTTCTAAGTTCTAGGCGACTGATGACCTCAGAAGTTAAGTCGCATAGTGCTCAGAGCCACTTGAACCATTTTTTTCAGTTCGTGGACCAAATCCAACACCGACAACACTTCCGCAATTATGAACGTCTATAGAGCGATTTGTTAAGTCCATGCGACGTAGCGCTGCTGCACTACGCCAGGCAAAGAGAGGTCTGACAGGACTTTAGAAAGTACCTGAGAATAAAGCTAATGTAGGTACATAGTGTCAATTACTTTCTTCTCAGTCACTTGCCAGTTGTATGTGGAGCTCTGTAAAAACGTTCTGACAGTATAGCCAAGGGAGTGACGGTGGTCGGTCGAGTTAGTTGATATTTGGCGTGGGACAGCGCGGTCGAGAGCGAGCTGCGGTGAGCTGTTTGTCGCGTGGCGACCGCGGGATTAACAGGGCCTGGCCACCGGCGCCGGCTGTCATTATGCCGCCACATCAAACGCTGGACGCCGCACACCGGGCCGGCTCGCCACAGCTGGGACTGGATACGAGCGCGGAACTGCAGCGTAGCAATACTCGCCTAGGGCACAGTTCCCAAACTATGTACGTGGTGTCTGTTCTTTCGGACACAGTCCACACCATTACGGAGCCACTACCAGCTTGCAAGATGCTTTGTTGACAGTTTGGGTCCATAACATTCTAGGGTCTGCACCACACTCCAAGCCAGCCATCAGCTCTTACCAACAAAAATCGGGACTCATCTGACTAGGCTACGGTTTTCCAGTCGTCCAGCGTCCAACTAATATGGTCATGAGCCCAGGGTGGTTCTAGGCTCTACAATCTGGAACCGCGCGACCGCTAGGGTCGCAGGTTCGAATCCTGCCACCGGCATGGATGTGTGTGATGTCCTTAGGTCAGTTAGGTTTTTAGTAGTACTAAGTTTAGGGGACTGATTACCTCAGATGTTAAGTCCTATAGTGCTTAGAGCCATTTGAACCATTTTTTGATACGTCACTCATACGCCCCACATTGCTTTTAGCGGTTATTTCGCTCAGTGTTGTTTGTCTGTTAACACTGATAATTCTACAAAAACTCCGCTGCTCTCGGTAGTTAGGTATGAAGTCTATCGACCGCTACGTTATCTGTGGTGAGAGGTAACACCAGAAATTTGGTATTCATGGCATACTCTTGACACTGTGGACCTATCGAGTTACAAAATGGAATATCCTATGGGTCTAGCTCCAACTACCATTCCACATTCGAAGCCTGTTAATTCCCGTCGTTTGGTCAGAATCACATCAGAAACCTTTCAAATGAATCACCTGAGTACAAATAAGACCTCCGCCAATGCACTGCTGTTATATATCTGGTGTACGTGCAATTATCGCAGTCTATATACGTGTATATCGCTATCCCATGACCTTTGTTACCTCAGAGTAAAAACAGTTTGCATTGGCCATAATACACTTCAAAATAAGCTTTTACAATTGTCAACAAAGATGTGCCTTGTATTAGTCGGCTAATCGATCGGTAGACTTGACTGTAGTGGGACCTAGCTTTCACATGTGACTATTCTGTAGCCTTCGTTACCGTTTTAAATTCTTGCTGACATTACTAAAAACAACCTCAGACGTTTTGCAGTTATTTATAATGAAGCACTGCCTGAAAAATGTTCCTAATTATTCAGCCAGGACTGGACAGTGTTTAAAAATGGTACATAAAATTGGCAACACGTTTTAAATGTATATGAGCCGTGCTCACTCCCAACCATGCGTTTTCGTGAACTTGGCTGTCTATCTGTGTTTGGTTTCGCGCCCTTGTTGCGGTTATGCTGTAGCTTTCCTCCCTACTACGAGTGGCAGCAGCGATGTGTATCGATATTTGCACCGTGTACCATCTTTGGTTTTGTGCATATTGTTTCCGGCTAGGGGGTGTGTGGGCAGTTGGTCGGTCGGTGTGGACCAGGGAGGATATCTCCGAGTGGTGCAGTCGGCTGGGTCCGCTGGCGGTCCTTGCGCAGTGTCGGAGCGTGTGCGGAGCTGCCTGATCACTACGAGCTTCGTGACTCACCGACCCAAGACGTCAAAGTTGAGTGGTGTGTTGAGTACCCAAGCCACATCCATTCATGGTGTGGTCCGTTTCGGTGGTTGTCACCCAACACGTATCTTTCCCATAGAGGTCACGAAGATTAGACTAATTACAACACACACAAAGGCCTTTACGCAATCATTCTTCCTTCACTTTTTATATGAATGGAACAGGAAGTCCTAATAAACAGCAGCTATAGTGGGAAGTATCCTCTTCCACGTTCATCACATTCAGTCTGGAATCGCGCGACTGCAATGGTCGCAGGTTCTAATCCTGCCTCGTGCATCGATGTGTGTGATGTCCTTAGGTTAGTTAGGTTTAAGTAGTTCTAAGTTCAAGGGGACTGATGACCTCAGAAGTTAAGTACCATAGCGCTCAGAGCCATTTGAACCATTTTGAACGTATATCACAGTAATTTGAAGAATATTGAGCCGTGCTGCGGCTCGCGTTGGTGCTGTTTGTAGGTTTCTGTCCTCTGTTGGAGGACAGACAGTATCGTTTAGTTGACATGGTTGCGGTTATTTGTCATCTTCTCATGCTGACTGGCGCCTCTTGGTTTCGCAAGCATTGCCTGTCCGCTAGTGGCAGCAGCGGCGGTTATCGATATGTAGTAATTGTCGACCTATCTTTGGGGCGACGTCACGGTTTTTCCGGGTCGTGTCAATGAGCAGTTTGGTTGGGATCTCAGGAATAGCCAGGTATGCACAGTACGCGAACACGCCGTGACTGCTGGTGGCGCGCATGGACTGCTGGATCGGAGGCCTGTGGTTACGAGGGTGCACGACCTCGTCGTAGGCCGGATCCTGCAAGTCTTAAGTTGAGCGCATTTGGATTCAAGTATAGAAACCTCCACCATTGTGAGATCTTGCGATTTCCCAGTGACTTGGGTTCGTGTTGCTGCTCGTAGTGTTGCCGAGGCGAAGAGCAGCGAGTAGAGAGTTTCTGGGAAGGCGGATCTGATTAGCTTTCCTCGACTTCTAATTACTATTTATTGCTTTCAGTTACGTTTGTTAAGTTCAACCAGCAGTATTTTTTTCTGCCTCGTGGCCGTTAACGCCCCAGTTACCTGCCCTGGGGGTTAGTGTATGTAACGGCAGTGTACGTTTCCTCGCCTTGCCACTGCTGTCCTTGAGACGCGTAGTTTTGACAGCTTTCTTAACTGTAGGTTCGTTGGCGATTCTTCTACTATGGTGGTAGTGATTCTCGTTCCAGGCACTCTAAGCACAGTACTCTGCAGGCGGAGTCCAGGCCGCTTTTTCCGGCTGTGGCGTATTTTTACATCTTTGCATTTGGTTTATTGGACGTCAGATAGCCTCTGCAAGATTATCATTAGTCATTCGTTAGACTGCCACTAGTCTGAGTTACCATCTTGTGAAGTGAATGCAACCCTTAGCTGCCTGTCTCATCGCTCGCGAAAGTGTTTTTTTACGGACATACTCAGAGCTCGATTCCTGGTGCACCGTTCTGTGACTGGCCCTTGAGTTTTATTATAGTATTTGATACTTTATTGCATGTTTCTAAATTTTTTATATAATTGCCATTCTTGGCGTTACAGTAGGTTTAAATGTTTTGCTACCAAGTTCACCATCATTTTGTCTCACCCGTTTGGTGATCAGTTGCCTGTCTTTTTAAATTAATCTTGCTATTGCATCGTTGTTTTACAGTATGTTTGTTAAATTTTTTTATAATTGCTGTTCTTGTCGTTAAAGGCCTTCAGCCGTGACTGTGTTTACTTGCCTTAAAATTCTAATTTGGATCAAGTTGGCTTATTTTTAAAACATTATTTGCTGTGTCTGTATTTTATGCTTATTTGGTAAATAGTAACGTACTGAAAACACTATTAATTACAGTTGTTTATTCCTTCATTAATAACGTGTGTTATCTTTATTTATTGCTGAGTCTGGAATTACCGTTTTAAAATAAATGTGTGTAATTGCAAAAGGGAACCAACAGCAACTGATTACGGCCCCGTCCACAATAGTAACCGAATCCTGCCTTCCTTGACTACCAGGCTTCAAATATAGATGAAGATGTAGATGTAAGCAGTGCGTATTGATACCTTCGCAGACGTCCACAAAGAATGAGGAGTGAGGGACAATTTCGCCACTTTCCCACTTCTTGAACCTTACCCGAAATGCCGAGTCGAACAAAGATACACGTGAGTGCAGCGTATTGCGGTCTGCGGATATGTCTGGAGAGCCAGTTGCCAGTCAGATTTCGATTTTGATCACCATCCTGTTCCATTGCAATCCGTGTGCCACGGCCGAGGAATAATACAGTCAACGAAGGATCGTGAGCAATAAGGTTAAGGTAAATCCACTGTGCATTCTATTTCTGTCCTTCCTCTAACTGGGTAACTGATTCAGTACTATGTATCGACGTGTAGTGTAAGGCAGTGGACTGCACACTATCACTGTACTCCGAACGGCGAATGAACAGCCCCGACGGTAGCTCTGTGCCCACCAACTGTAAAGTGCTAATTGAAACGACTGTCATCACTACTACTTGAAAAGCATAGTTACCAACATCTGCGACAGCACTGAGATGCTACCACAAAAACATCAATATAACTGCGTTAACGTGACTGCTCGTGGTAGTCGCAAACCAGCGACACCAAGCCCACTGTTATTATTAGGGACCTTCTCGCGTCGTACGGACTATGCACACTGGCGACTAAAACATTACGACCAAGCGTTTAAAAGGTTGTATAATTATCTTTGTAACGCAATGTATCACCCATTCTGAATATCAGAGATTCTACAGTTCGTTGGTAGCTTTTTGGAGCTATGTGGTACCAGGCATCTACGTACAAGTCATGTAATTCCCGTACATAACTGGCTGCTCATTTGTGTACGCGGTGATAGCGCTCGATAGCGGCCCAGATGAGAATCATCGGATTCACATCAGGTGAATCTGTGGGCCAAGACATTAACGTCATTTCACCGTCGTGCTCCTCGAACCCCTCTTGCACGATTCTGGCTTCGTGACACGGACAATTATACTACTGAAAGATGACATAGTCGTCGGGGAAGATGTCAAGCATGAAGGGATGCTGGTGGTCCGCTGCTGACATAGTATCTTCGATTACCCATGCAAGCGCAGCAGAATGCGTATCACAACGTAATAATATTCCCACCAGCCTGCGCCAGTGGCGCGGCGCACGTTTCAAACAGCTGTTCGCCTGGATGACAGCATTTTTGGAGACGAACATCGACCTAGGTAACAAAAACGTGATTCATCCGACGAGCCGACACGTTTCCAGTGATACACGGTCCAATCAATGATCCCGAGCCCACTATAATCGTAACTGGCGCTGTCGTTGGGCCAACATGTGAACACGCAGGTGTCGTCTGTTGCGGAGACCCTTGTTCAAAAGTGTGAGCTGAAAGTTGTGCTCCGAAACACAAGTGCGTCCACCGGCAGTTTGCTGTTTCGCCAGAGGTGCCACTGACGGCCATCTATTATATTTTAGAGAGCAGACAAGCCTTCAAACCCCACGGTCTGTGAAAAGTTGTGGGCGTCCAACGATTTACCGCCTAGTGGTAGTTTCACTGCTCTTCCACCACTCACACGTCCGCCGCTCGTGGTCTCGCGGTAGCGTTCTCGCTTCCCGAGCGCGGGGTCCCGGGTTCGATTCCCGGCGGGGTCAGGGATTTTCACCTGCCTCGAGATGACTGGGTGTTTGTGTTGTCCTCATCATTTCATCATCATCCAGGAAAGTGGCGAAATTGGACTGAGCAAAGGTTGGGAAATTGTACGGGCGCTGATAACCACGCAGTTGAGCGCTCCACAAACCAAACATCATCATCATCTTCCACCACTTTCCGTAGATGATGACGACAGCAGAACTCGAAAATTCTACCAGCTTCGCCGTTTCTAGATACTTATTCACAGCCTCTGCGTAATATACTAATGGCCATTAAAATTGCTGCACCAAGAAGAAATGCAGACGGTAAACGAGTATTCATTATACAAATATATTATACTAGAACTGACATATGATTTCGTTTTCACGCTATTTGGGTGCATAGATCCTTAGAAATCAGTACCCAGAACAACCACTTCTGGCCATAATAACGGCCTTGATACTCTGGGCATTGGGTCAAACAGAGCTTGGATGGCGTGTACAGGTACAGCTGCCCATGCAGCTTCAACACGATAACACAGTCCATCAAAAGTAGTGACTGGCGTATTGTGACGAGCCAGTTGCTCGGCCACCATTGAGCAGACGTTTTCAATTGGTGGGATCTCTGCAGAATGTGCTGGCCAGGGCAGCAGTCGAACATTTTCGGTATCCAGAAAAGCTCGTACAGTACTGCAACATGCGGTCGTACATTATCCTGCTGAAATGTAGGGTTTTGCAGGGATAGAATGAAGGGTAGTGCCACGGGTCGTAACACATCTGAAATGTAACGTCTACTGTTCAAAGTGCCGTCAATGGTAACAAGAGGTGACCGAGACGTGTAACCAATGGCGCCCCATACCATCACGACCGTAGATACGCCCGTATGGCGATGACGATGACGAATACACGCTTCCAATGTGCGTTCACCGCGATGTTGCCAAACACGGATGCGACCATCATGACGCTGTAAACAGAACCTGGGTTCATTCGGAAAAAAAAGGTGTTTTGCCATTCGTGCACCCAGGTTCGTCGTTGAGTACACCATCAAAAATGGTTCAAATGGCTCTGAGCACTATGGGACTTAACATCTGAGGTCATCAGTCCCCTAGAACGTAGAATTACTGAAACCTAACTAAGGACTAACCTAAGAACCTGCGATCGTAGTGATCGCGCGGTTCCAGACTGTAGCGCCTAGAACCGCTCGGCCACCCTGGCCGGCAGTACACCATCGCAGGCGCTCCTGTCTATGATGCAGCGTCAAGGGTAACTGCAGCCATGGTCTCCGAGCTGATAGTCCATGCTGCTGCAAACGTCGTCGAACTGTTGGTGCAGATGTTTGTTGCCTTGCAAACGTCCAGATCTGTTGACTCAGGTATCGAGACATGATACACGATCCGTTACAGCCACGCGGATAAGATGCCTGTCATCTCGACTTATAGTGATACGAGGCCGTTGGTATCCATCACGGCGTTCCGTATTACCCTCCTCAACCCACCGATTCCATATTCTGCTAACAGTCATTGGATCTCGACCAACGCGAGCAGCAATGTCGCGGTACGATAAACCGCAATCGCGATGGGCTACAATCCGACCTTTATAAATGTCGGAAACGTGATGGTACGCATTTCTCCTCCTTACACGAGGCATCACAACAACGTTTCACCAGGCAACGCCGGTCGACTTCTGCTTGTGTATGAGAAATCGGTTGGAAACTTTCCTCATGTCAGCACGTTGTAAGTGTCGCCACCGGCACCAACCTTGTGTGAATGCTTTGAAAAGTGAATCATTTGCATATCTCAGCATCTTCTTCCTGTCGGTTAAATTTCGCGTCTGTAGCACGTCATCTTCGTGGTGTAGCAGTTTTAATGGCCAGTAGTGTAATACTTCAGCCGATATTGAGAACAGAATAGAGTTCGGAGGCACTACTTTTCAGCAGGCCCTTGTACTTAACAGCGTGTTGGTCCACATTTTAGATATAATACAAGAGGGAATGCACCCGTGCTCTTGGTCTACTGCCGGCCACCGTCGGGGACGGAAGCCGATTGACCTCTCTCCATATTCGCGTAAGCAGTGCTCCGCTATTGTTCACCGTGGCTAGCGGACAGCCACCTTCCTTGCATATACTGTGAGTAATGCGAACGACAATGTGCAAACAGATGCCGTGAAATCCACGGTTAACTGCTTACAGGTGGATTGTGGAAAAAATCGGTCTATCTGAACACGAAAGTATGGCTTTGAACAAGACTTACTTGCCAATACCACTCACGTGAAAGTAATTAACTACGTCGTTAGTGCACGAGTTGCCGGCTGCTTCAATGGCATCGTTAATCTTTGTACTTCCACGGGAGAGACGTACAAACTACTTGTGACATTCACCAGTACTGGGGTGCGTACTCTGAAGGTGTATAAGGTGCCCTTTGAGACGTCCAGTGAGGCTATAAAACAGGTGCTACCACCTTTCAGAGCTGTTCTGCAAATACAGCAGAAGAAATCTTTCACCGACGAATGTTTTAATGTATACAGAGGTCACAGGAGGAATGATTAATATTCATGTATGTGGCAGGAACGACCATTTGAAGCAAAGAAGCCTAGTAAACATTGGATTAACAGTTGTGAGCACTTCTGCATACTCAATAGTGTGAAACATCTACTGCAAGTTCTTTGCAAGCCATCTTTGGGAAGAAGAAGTGTAGACCAAAATAGGGAAAAATGTCTAGTAAACATGGGCTCTAGAAAGCATATCTTAAGAGCTATGAGCACTTCTTCAGTAGTAGTGTTTCACAGTAGATGGACCACTGCTCATAGTTTTTAAGGTAGGCACGTTAGCGCCCATGTTTACTACAAATTTTTTTCTTGTTTTTATCCAAACTACCACCTCTCACAAAGCAGAAAGTAGAGATCTTCCAGTAGAAGAAATTGGTTTCACAGTATCCAAAATGAAAAAATACTCAGAGCTCTTAAAGTGTGCATTTTAGAACCCATGTTTAGCAGACGTTTTGCTTGGAATGGTCGTTCTCTGAACTTGAATAGTGTCCACTGCTTGGCTCACGTTGACTGCATGGTCTGCATAGATTTACTTTCTGTTTTTATTTAATCTAATTTTAATGTCGTTCACAAATTACATCATCATCTAAGCATTTCACGCCAATAGAAGCACTATCTTCTCCGAGTGCATGTCTGACCAAAAGCGATTTCAGGAACTGGGGTTTAAGGCTAATTCTGCCTTTCCAGTTCTTGTGCTGATATTTCCATATTAATTTTCATACCCTAACACATCTCTCTTTCAAAGTCAAATACCAGTCTTCATAGATCTAGTTTTAAAAAAGTTTAGGTATAACGAAACATCTTCATAAAAATTTTCATCCCCTATTAACCCCCTTAAGGGTAGAATTTCCAAAAACACTGAAACACGTATTTGTCTTATTCCGAACCCATAAGCCAAATATCAATTTTCACATATGTAGCTTTAAAAATCCTTTAATATTACTTTAATAGTGGTATATTTTAAAAAGAACATTTACCCTCTATATTTCCCCCTTAGTTGCTGAATTTCCAAAAATCCTGAAGCACGTATTCTTTTGATTTCCGCCAGAGGACCAGATACCAATTTTCGTAGTTATTGCTACAAAATTGCCTGAATTCAAAACACCTTTCATCCCCTATTTCACATCCGTTCTTAAATGATGCCTGCCATATAACTTTAACACCCTCTCCAAATATGATGTTCCTACCCTGAGCGGTTTCGACTGAGCAATAAAGAGACAATCAGGACATATCCTTCTATACATATAGGTATAGAACATTCCTTCTGGGTCACCCTGTGTTATGATGTGTGAACTGTGCAGATAGATTTGACTTAGTTGATCATAAATTGTTGCAACGCTGTGATTATGTGTATGGTTCTAAGCTGCGTGCGGTGGCTTCCACAGCCCACGCGCCCCCAGCCCGCCTACCGCTAAAGCCACAAAAGGCCTCCGCTCTCGCGAGAACCTGCGAAGGCAAACTTCGCACGCAGATTCCTCCTACGCAGCTCCCTTGATTAACAGGCCGCCCTGCATCATCAGAGGCAATGGACCCACTGTAGCGGAACGAGCCCACGGCATCAGGCTACGCACTTCAAGAGAGTATTAGAGTCAGCGGCTAGGATTACTTGCTCGAACATGTTATTAGGTTGGCGCATACGTTCGTAGCGTTTTCCCGAAAGTTTAATAAACACAACACATACACGTAACAGAGAGTTAAGTCGGCAATAATATATTCATCTGCACTATTGACAATAGTCTGCCAACGCTGAGCTAACTTTTCGATTGCGTGACAGTGGAAATCACGTGGTTTTGAGGCGAAGAACTCGTTGAGCAATGTTTGGACGCATTTCATCCTGAAAGTAAGTTTCCTGAAGGTTCTTAGAGAGAGCGAGCCGGAAAGGTGATCATGTGGATAAGGTGGGTGCGGAATACTTTACCAACCTAACTTCTGCATATAGTTATTTCTTAGTCTAGCAGAATGCGAGCGGGCGCTGTCGTGGAAAAGCAGCACTACACTCAGTCTTCCTGGCCGTTGTTCTAGGATTGCGTGTGCAAGTTGTCTCAGCTGTTGATAATAAACGTCAGCAGAGAGGGCTGTATCTCGACGAAGCAATTTATTACACAGCATACCGTCGCTGTTCCACCAGATGCATAACGTTTTCTTTTGCGGATGCACGCCGGTCTTTGTACGAAAAGTTGCTACTTTGCTTGGACTCAGTCATTCCTTCTTTTGATTATTCTAGTATAAAAGCACAATTGTTCGTCGCCAGTAACTGTACAGCATAGGAATGGCCGGTGCTGATCACGAGGAAATTGATGACGAGCAAGTAAAGATGCACCTATGGCCACCATGTAATTTTTGTAATTTTGGCTTAGAGTATACGGTACCCACACAACCGGTTTCTGAAACTGCCCAACTGCTTGCAAATGTTTGCACGATGGTGGAATGATCACAGTTCATCGCATCTGCCAGTTCTCAGGTATACTGACGTGGGTCGTTGTTGATTGATGAGTCTAAACTACCTTCATCAAACCCCGAAGGTCCACTTCAACATGGAGAGTCACTAATGCCAAAACAACGTTCCTTAACACGAGAAAACAATTTTATAACCTTGTTCTGTCCAGTTGCATTGTCCCCATCCACGACGCAAATGTTTCTGGCTGCCTCCGCTGCTTTCACCCCTCTATTGAACTCGAACAGAAGAATATGTCGCGAATGTACCAGTTTCTTCATTTAGCGCTCCATTTTCTAGTGTGCACAGCTCCGTTCACTGTCTCCAAATGACAAATTGACAATATGTAAACTCAAATTGCCGCTGTGAACCACAAACAGAAAATGACAATCGATAAACAGACCCATAGCAACCGGAATACCAACATGCAAAACGAAAACGCTGTGGCCTTATGCACCGCGCGGGGTAGCCGCGCGGTCTAAGGCGTCTTGTCGCGGTCCGCGCGGCTGCCCCCGTCGGTGGTTCGAGTCCTCCCTCTGGCATGGATATGAGTGTCGTCTTCAGCGTAAGTTAGATTAAGTAGTGTGTAAGCTTAGGGACCGATGACCTCAGTAGTTTGGTCCCATAAGACATCGTCGCAAATTTTCCAAATAATACTGCCGATATAGACTTCAGTATTGAGAACTGTGTCGTAGGCTGTCAAAACTGTAGTCTGCTATTGGTGGTTTCTTGACGAAAGATGACATCTACGTTGAATCCACCGCCAAGTCTACAGGCGCACGACCGCTACGGTCGCAGGTTCGAATCCTGCCTCGGGCATGGATGAGTGTGATGTTCTTAGGTTAGTTAGGTTTAAGTAGTTCTAAGTTCTAGGGGGCTTATGACCACAGCAGTTGAGTCCCATAGTGCTCAGAGCCATATGAACCATTTTGAACCAACAGGCGCACTTACCGAGTCACCTGCTGCCACAACAGCAGGTTTGACCTTGCTGGCTTGACGGCCATCGCCACTTTACCTCCAGATCCGAGCACGTAACAGCAGAAGAGAGAGAGCCACAATATGCATTACTCTGAAACATTGAACTCTTTGGAACTTAACATTACGCGATTCAGCGACAACCGAGAGTCCAAATCGAACGTCCTCACAAACGCGACCCTCCACCAATCAAAGCGTTTGTGCTCGCTCACTGTCTGGAGCTCCCAGACGGAACAGCCGTCCCGAAACGCAAAAAAAATTCGGTCTACACACACGTAGCAGGACGTGGATTCCACTGACGGCCAGCACAAAAGACAGAACAACGATAAATTTTAACAAAGTGGACACAAATTCAATGAAGAGCCAAAGAAACTAGTACACCTTCCTGATATCGTGTAGGGCCACCCGCGAGCACGCGGAAGTGCCGCAAATCGACATGGCTTGGGCTCGACTAACATCTGAAGTAGTGCAGGAGGGAATTGACACTATGAATCCAGCAGGGCTGTGCATACGGAGTTCGAGAGGGTTGAGATCTCTTCTGAACAGCACACTGCAAGAATCTCAGATATGTTCAATAATATTCATGTCTGGGGAATTAGGTATCCAGCGGTAGCGTTTAAACTCATAAGAGTGTTCCTGGAGCCACTCAATAGCAATTCAGGACGTGTGGGGTGTCGCATTGTCCTGCTGGAACTGCTCACGCCCGTCGGAAAGCACAATGGACACGAATGGATGCAGTTGGTCAGACAGGATGCTTACGTACGTGTCATCTGTCAGAGTCGCATCTAGACGTCTCAGGGGTCCCGTATCACTCATACAGCATACGCCCCACACCATTACAGAGCCTCCACCAGCTTGAACAGTCTCCTGTTGACATTCAGGGTCCATGGATTCACGAGGTTGTCTCCATACCTGTACACATCCATCCCCTCGATACAATTTGAAATGAGACTCGTCCGACAGGCAACGTGATTCCAGTCATCAACAGTCCAGTGTCAGTTTTGGAGGGCCCAGGCGACGCGTAAAGCTTTGTGTCGTACAGTCATCAAAGGTACACGAGTGGGCCTTCGACTCCGAAAGCCCATATCGATGATGTTTCGTTGAATGGTTCGCACGCTGAAACAGGTTCACGGCCCATCATTGAAATTAGCAGCGGCGCGCGGGATTAGCCGAGCGGTCTTAGGCGCTGCAGTCATGGACTGGTCTCGGCGGAGGTTCGAGTCCTCCCTCGGCCATGGGTGTGTGTGTTTGTCCTTAGGATAATTTAGGTTAAGTAGTTCAAAATGGTTCAAATGGCTCTGAGCACTATGCGACTCAACTTCTGAGGTCATCAGTCGCCTAGAACTTAGAACTAATTAAACCTAACTAACCTAAGGACATCACACACATCCATGCCCGAGGCAGGATTCGAACCTGCGACCGTAGCGGTCACACGGTTCTAGACTGAAGCGCCTTTAACCGCACGGCCACACTAGCCGGCGGTTTCGTAGTGTGTAAGCTTAGGGACTGATGATCTTAGCAGTTAAGTCCCGTAAGATTTCACGAACATTTGAACATTTTTTTGACATCAGCTTCAATGTGCGGAAGGATTGCACTTCTGTCACGTTGAACGATTCTCTTCAGTCGTTGCTGGTCCCTTTCTTGCAGGATCTTTATCGGCTGCAGCGATGTCGGAGAATATTGTTTTACCCGATTCCTGATATTCACGTTACACTTCTGAAATGATTGAACGGAAAAACCCCTACTTCACTGCTACCTCGAAGTTACTGTGTCCCATCGCTCGTGCGCCAACTGTAACGCCACGTTCAAACTCGCTTAAGTCTTGATAACCTGCCATTGTAACAGCAATGACCGATCTAACAATTGCGCCAGACACCTGTCGTCTTATATAGGCGTTGCCGACCGCAGCGCCCAATTCTGTCTGTTTACATATCTCTGTATTTGAATACGTATGTCTGTAAAGTAAAGTAAATGGCTCTGAGCACTATGGGACTTAATATCTATGGTCATCAGTCACCTAGAACTTAGAACTAATTAAACCTAACTAACCTAAGGACAGCACACAACACCCAGCCATCACGCGGCAGAGAAAATCCCTGACCCCGCCGGGAATCGAACCCGGGAACCCGGGCGTGGGAAGCGAGAACGACGTATGTCTTTACCAGTATCTTTGGCGCTTCAGTGTGTACGTTTGTAGGCTTCCATGGCCAGTGTCAACTTGAATGAAATTATTTTAGGTTTTAGACCGCGTCGTTCTGAAATACTAAAACAATTAAAGTACATCTCAGTTGTTTGAATATTTCATAACGAAGCGGCGAATTATCCAAAATGATTTCATACAAAACGGACACAAGTAATGTGGATGAGTCCGCTGTGTTCCCACTGCTATGCAAACAACACACAATAACGCCCTTTACCACCAGAAAGCAGAACCAATGGATATCAGTCGGTATATAGGGGGCAGTCAAAAACAGAACACCCGCGACATTGGGGCCATGGAATGATTCCATTCAACAGTAGTCACAACACACGTTGAAACATGTATCCCACTGACAGATGGGACTATTCGTGTTATGTAGAACGCGGTCGGCTGGTGATTGAACTACAACCGCACCCACTCTTTCCCTTCTTTGTCCACCCACGTCTTTCTTGAGGTCACCGAAGATATGAAAATCACACGTTGAACGATCGGAGCAATA
This sequence comes from Schistocerca cancellata, assembly GCF_023864275.1. Taxonomy (NCBI): domain Eukaryota; kingdom Metazoa; phylum Arthropoda; class Insecta; order Orthoptera; family Acrididae; genus Schistocerca; species Schistocerca cancellata. The sequence continues at coordinate 812,306,200 of NC_064628.1, forward strand.
CGGAGGACGTCGTAGTGTTTCATCAAAATCGCTAAAACGTAGTCTTCATCCGATTGGCAGTGTGTGGTTGGGAATTGTTGTGCAACGGGAGAATTCCGTCCAACAGCAGTCCTGCTGGTTTTGACTTTATGGTGCATTATCGTTTCTCCGAAGTGTCTTCATAACGATGCACACTGATTGTGGTTCCTCGCTCGACGACGAGCAGAGGGCGCCTGCAGTCAGAGGAGGAGGTCATCCTGACCTGAAAAGCTTAGGATTTCTTTGCCGTGGGAGATGGGGAATATTTCCATTGTTGGTTTGTCTTTTCCTCTCGATCTGGAAATGGTGTCACCACGTAAGGTCATGACGGCCTTCGACTGGTGGGGCTCCCTGCTCTTCGAGTTCTTCGAACGTGGAACCATAGTCAATATGCAGCGGTGTGAAGACACTCTGCAAAACCTGCGACGCGCTGTTATCTCAGAACGCCCAGGAATCCTGTCGGACTGAATCATGCCATTCCTCGACAGTGGACGTCCCTCCACTGCCAATCGGATAGAAGCTACACTTCAGCGATTTGGTTGGGAGACACTGCAACATCCTCCATACAACTCGGATCCTTCATCCTGTGGGTTCCACCTCTTTGGCGACCTGAAGGAAGACCTGCGTGGACGTCGGTAACGGTCGGACGACAAAGTGCAAGAGTGGGTGCAGTTGTGGATCCCTCTGTGGGCAAACGCATTCCATGATACAGGAATTGATCATGTCATATCCCAGTGGGATTAATGTCTTAAAGCGTATGGTGATTATTTTTGAATGGAACCATTCCCCGTCCCGTTGTGACGGGTATTCGGTTTTCATTTGACTGTGCCTCATAGAACGATAGACCATAAGATTTCGTAGGCTGAAGACACCGAGGACTAACAATCTCCTCATCCATACCTACAAATTGTCCACCTTCAGTCTCAACCAGATATGCCATACACCAACATATCAAATGCCTATGAATATTGGTATTCCGCTTACGTAGGTGTCATCATTCTTCAAGAAGCCACGAATAGTAAACTGGCAGTCGCGACACAATTATCAATATTGGACCCGATGCAGGAACTGTTATTATGTGTAAGGAAGGAATCCCGTGGACCCAGCAGACTTCACTTCTCTGTGGGAGGCATAGCCGCTAGGTTACACAACCTGCAGTTGCGAAACATTTATGCTTCCTCTGGCATGAATCGCAGAGTGGAAAGATGTGGCTTCTAACACGACGATGTAACGGACCTGTTCACACCTTTTCTTGGCCGGCCGGTGTGGCCGAGCGGTTCTAGGCGCTACAGTCTGGAACCGCGCGACCGCTACGGTCGCAGATTCGAATCCTGCCTCAGGCATGGATGTGTGTGCTGCCCTTAGGTTAATTAGGTTTAAGTAGTTCTAAGTTCTAGGGGACTGATGACCTTAGAAGTTAAGTCCCATAGTGCTCAGAGCCATTTGAACCCTTTCTTGCATCAGTAATTCTGGGTGGACATTTCAGTTACATGATACCTGAAGACGCTCAAACCCTAGGTTACAATTATTTGGAGAAACTTCAGCTTAGTAGTGGAAATGAAAGTCGAAAGTGTTTTGGAGGCGATTGAAACCGAATACCGTCGTTTGCACGTACTCCACAGCGACTTCAGGCAGCCGTCTTGACAGATTCTACGTGCGAAGACAACGCTTTCCTAATATCGTTGGTTATGAGAAGTGACAAGTCAGTTTTTCATATAATACCACTATCCGCATATCGGTCCAACATCTGTATGAGAAAGTGTGTAAGAGCTGAGGGCTTTGGTATGTCAGTTTCAGCCTTCTAGCATACACAGACTTGGAACCAAAGTCGAGGAAGTTTGGATGCACGATCAAAATTTCACGAAAACTTTGGTTGATGAGAGATGATAAGTTGCACATGAGTAACTGCTTGAAATCCTACGCAGTTAATCGAGGCACTTGGAATAAAGCGACAGAACAGTTTGATTTGGCGACACTGTGGCAAGAATATTCTCGTACCGTACGTTCTATTCAGAACACAGCATCAATCAATGGGATTCATGCAAAGATCACACGTATAGACCGGCAAACTCTTTTCAGATATCTTGCCCTAGAATATGCTGACCACATGCGGTGCACTTTAACTGACAGAAGGGCCCCCTTGGTGTCCAGTTTTGAACACTTGAAAATGGTAGTGTCACGGATATTAAAAGCAAGCTGGCGTGGCAATTAAAAAAATAAATAAATAAAAAAATAAAAAATAAAAAGATTTCGTCGCGGAGAAATCTTTTCACGAAATTGCAATTTCCAACGTTCTCTTCTGAATGGAAAAATATTTTGTTGACATCCGACTACATAGGGAGAAATGATAATTGTAATAAAATAAGTTAAATTAGAGCTCCCACGGAAAGATATACAGTATGTGTTCGTATTTACCGCACGCTGTGAGAGTGTGGAACAGTAGAGATAGTGTGAAGGTGGTTCGATGAGCCCTCTGCCAGGCACTTAAGTGTGGGGGTTTGGTTGTTTGGGGGAACAGACCAAACAGCGAGGTCATCGGTCTCATTGGATTAGGGAAGGACGGGGAAGGAAGTCGGCCGTGCCCTTTCAAAGGAACCATCCCGGCATTTGCCTAGAGCGATTTAGGGAAATAACGGAAAACCTAAATCAGGATGGCCGGACGCGGGATTGAACCGTCGTCCTCCCGAATGCGAGTCCAGTGTGCTAACCACTGCGCCACCTCGCTCGGTACTTAAGTATGAGTTGCAGAATAGTCATGTAGATGTAGTAGAGGAATTTATGTGCAACTGGTGCTATGACTTTAGAAAAACGACGTTAATTACAGATTACTGTTATTCACAGCCCAGATGTGGGTCTTGAATAGATGCCTGAAAAGTGCAGTTGTCCTTTTTTCGTATAGCAGATCTGTGTTTATGAGACCACTCATTTTAAGGATTTTATTACTAGTCTACACGAGTGTTTGAGTGCTTCCAGTTAAAAACACTTACGTGAGTCATCAAGAAATATTTTATTACTTAGCTTGAAACAGTGAGTTCCAAAGTTCGGAGCTTTTCTGACATGATTCACAGACTAAATGTAGTACTTACGGGAGTATGAAATATAGAAAAGTATGACGCGGATATAAATAAAACTTTTTGCTGTAAGGGAGCATTACGCACCAGAGAGGACGAGTACCTACTGGAGTCCTCTAACAAAAATAAAAACATTCACTGATATTTAGGAACAGAGTGGAGAGCAGTCAAATGCCTACCAAAAGAAACTCTCTCAACAGACGGGAGCGGGGAGCGGAAAGGGAGAAATATTGGAAAACGATAGCAGCAGCTCGTATCAACTCGGAACAGAGGTTCGGTGAATAAATAGCTTTCTGTACAACAGTCACTGAACAGTGACTTTATATCTCCAATATGATACTTGCCACTTTCAGAAATATCAAAAGCAATCTATTTGTGCCAAAGACACTCTGCGGCAGAAATATCGATGCTGATTTTTTTTGACATTGTGAAAATATGAACCTACTCGTTATTATTGTTTTACGAAAGTCCTTGGTTTCGACGAAAATGCCGCGCAGGGTACCCGCGCGATTTAGGACGTCCTGTCACGGTTCGCGTGGCTCCCTGTGTCGGAGGTTCGAGTCATCCCTCGGGCGTGGGTGTGTGGGTGTTGTCCTTAGCGCAAGTTAGTTGAAGTTAGATTAAGTAGTGTGTAAGTCTAGGGACCGATGACCTCAGTAGTTTGGTCTCTTAGAACCTTACCACAAATTTCCAAAAAATTTCGACGAGAAGCCAAGATGTGGTGATAAACTTATCACACTAAAAATAATTTTATGAGTAATGAATGTTATCAATAATGAATTTTACGAATACTTTTCAGTCACATGTAAATCCTGTGTAGTGTGTGGCGGATGGCACTGTTTTCTCTCTCTCTCTCTCTCTCTCTCTCTCTCTCTCTCTCTGTGGTAAATGGGTAAGAACATTTGTTAGTTGGCCTTCGTGCGAGCTAGAATGGCCATTTCGTGATATTTACGTAAGAGGAAGAAATTATTCGTTGACTCTTCTAAGAACGTACCAGACCATGACGCATAACGCCCCTATTGTAGCGCCTGTTTCTGTTACTTACTAAACCAACCTGTGACGTTATACTGTTCTTTGGAGTTTCTGTATTTCCTTTATAAATTCTGCTTGTCAAATTGACGAATGAGGGCTTTATGACCAGACATTAATAACTGAAGATAAAAATTAGTACAGTGGTTCCAAATAATCTGATAAGATTAAATAATAGAAGAAGTTAGTATAAATGGATCAGAGGGATATGTAAATGCAAGAAAGGACTACGGAATCTTCGAGGTAAAATTGTAAAATGTATCACTGTGTTCGTATTTTAAGATATAAGACAAAGACATGGCCGTATGAAGAAAATGGTTTAAACATCAAATCAGTTTATCGATTTTGTGACAGAAGGTACTGTAATCTTTCGTTTTAAGAAGAGAGCTGGGATACTGAAAGAAATGCCATTCTGTTTCAGACAACGAATTCGTCTTTACGAAAACTATCGTCGTCGATTGTTGGCCCAAATCACTTCACACGAGGGTATATCATGTCTGAAATAGGCTTGTGACGAACTGCAATTCACAGTCCAGCTAGATACAGCAATAAGAGCTTTAACGACTCCTTTTAATATTGCAAGTAACCTGTCATCGACGATTAGTTTCACTGGAGTTAAATGAATAGTACTTTTCAAAATTCACGCGGTTTTAAACGGCCTGTGGCTGGTGTAGCTGGATTTCAGTGAAGGGTTACGGACATCATTTTCTTCCTCATATCATTGCTTGATAGGTACTAAAATAGTTAGCTTCACTCCATTTTTTCTTTATTTTTATCCTAGCACTGATGTACATACCAGGAGCGTTAGAATACAGTTCGCGACCGAGTCCCGAGCCAGCTGACGCCTTCAAACAGAGCGTCGGGGATGTTCACAAAATTTCCAAGCGTCAGCTGCCGCAAATTTCTCTCTCTCCCTCTCTCTCTCTCTCTCTCTCTCTCTATGTGTGTGTGTGTGTGTGTGTGTGTGTGTGTGTGTCTGTGTGTGTGTGTGTGTGTGAGCGCGCGCATCTCGCATAATTTTACCGCTGGGTAGCAAGCGGCTTGTGTTTGTTGACACAGAAATCAAGCCACCACAAGCCGAGGTGGAGCTAAATGGTGAGTAGCACGGTGGGAAAGGGGGTGGGGGGGGAGGGGAGGGAGCAGTGGGGAAACTGGAGACTGCATGTACACTCCTTTTCCGAATATTGTTGACACGCAGTAGCGTTACCGGTCATATCGCTTTGTTGTAAATATTCTAATGCTTGTTGCTCAGTACTGCACACAGTCTGCATTAAATTTTAAGTGTTTAAATATTGGTTTCTAACTACACTCCTGGAAATGGAAAAAAGAACACATTGAGACAGGTGTGTCAGACCCACCATACTTGCTCCGGACACTGCGAGAGGGCTGTACAAGCAATGATCACACGCACGGCACAGCGGACACACCAGGAACCGCGGTGTTGGCCGTCGAATGGCGCTAGCTGCGCAGCATTTGTGCACCGCCGCCGTCAGTGTCAGCCAGTCCATACGGAGCTCCATCGCAGTCTTTAACACTGGTAGCATGCCGCGACAGCGTGGACGTGAACCGTATGTGCAGTTGACGGACTTTGAGCGAGGGCGTATAGTGGGCATGCGGGAGGCCGGGTGGACGTACCGCCGAATTGCTCAACACGTGGGGCGTGAGGTGTCCACAGTACATCGATGTTGTCGCCAGTGGTCGGCGGAAGGTGCACGTGCCCGTCGACCTGGGACCGGACCGCAGCGACGCACGGATGCACGCCAAGACCGTAGGATCCTACGCAGTGCCGTAGGGGACCGCACCGCCACTTCCCAGCAAATTAGGGACACTGTTGGTCCTGGGGTATCGGCGAGGACCATTCGCAACCGTCTCCATGAAGCTGGGCTACGGTCCCGCACACCGTTAGGCCGTCTTCCGCTCACACCCCAACATCGTGCAGCCCGCCTCCAGTGGTGTCGCGACAGGCGTGAATGGAGGGACGAATGGAGACGTGTCGTCTTCAGCGATGAGAGTCGCTTCTGCCTTGGTGCCAATGATGGTCGTATGCGTGTTTGGCGCCGTGCAGGTGAGCGCCACAATCAGGACTGCATACGACCGAGGCACACAGGGCCAACACCCGGCATCATGGTGTGGGGAGCGATCTCCTACACTGGCCGTACACCACTGGTGATCGTCGAGGGGACACTGAATAGTGCACGGTACATCCAAACCGTCATCGAACCCATCGTTCTACCATTCCTAGACCGGCAAGGGAACTTGCTGTTCCAACAGGACAATGCACGTCCGCATGTATCCCATGCCACCCAACGTGCTCTAGAAGGTGTAAGTCAACTACCCTGGCCAGCAAGATCTCCGGATCTGTACCCCATTGAGCATGTTTGGGACTGGATGAAGCGTCGTCTCACGCGGTCTGCACGTCCAGCACGAACGCTGGTCCAACTGAGGCGCCAGGTGGAAATGGCATGGCAAGCCGTTCCACAGGACTACATCCAGCATCTCTACGATCGTCTCCATGGGAGAATAGCAGCCTGCATTGCTGCGAAAGGTGGATATACACTGTACTAGTGCCGACATTGTGCATGCTCTGTTGCCTGTGTCAATGTGCCTGTGGTTCTGTCAGTGTGATCATGTGATGTATCTGACCCCAGGAATGTGTCAATAAAGTTTCCCCTTCCTGGAACAATGAATTCACAGTGTTCTTATTTCAATTTCCAGGAGTGCATTTGAGAGGTGCGAGTGACAGTGTTGCTGTTCTGATAAACCCCCTCACAACGACTTTCACGTTCAGCTTATATTTACAGCCTTTCGAATGTCACGATACGTTAACGTATCATGAGTCAAATTTTTGTTTTCAATATTTGAGACGTATTTTCAGAGTTTCATCCAGTCTTCTACGATTCCTTCTTTTACGCAAATTTGTGTCAGTTCCTACAAATATTCCAAGGAACGGTTGATTTCAAACAGCTGGATTGGATTTAGATCAAAACAGTAGACAGGTAATTGTAGATCACAATTAATGTTTCTTTTAATATTCTGTCTGCCTTGGATATAGACATCAGGCCTTGATAATTTGCAGCAGTTCACGCTTTTTCGATTTCTTCACCCACTGGGATACTGCATTTCTTGATTTACGCTTTTGGAAGTAATCCTCTCGAACTCTTTGGTATGGATCATTGTGAAATACAGCAACTACTCTACCTGGAAGATTTTGAGTAAGTTGTTACTGAAGCATCATGGTATATTTTGTACTATTTCTAACTTAAGCTTTCTGTAACGAATCTGAGTTACTCTTCCATTACTCCTCTTGCATACACTGTTGTAGGAAATGGTTACAGAAGTACTGTATTGATCTACAGCGAATGACGTTTCTTCTAGGTGTAAAATTTTTGTGATGATTATAAATCCACGCTATAGCGAACTTTACGGTAGTAATGCATCCATGGACCCTAACATAGTTACACCACTGCCCATTAAAATTGCTACAGACGCGAAATTTAACCGACAGGAAGAAGATGCTGTGATATACAAATGATTAGCTTTTCAGAGCATTCACACGAGGGCGGCGCCGGTGACGACTCCTACAACGTGCTGACCAGAGGAAAGTTTCCAACCGATATCTCATACACAAACAGCGCTGGCCCGATGACCGAGCGGTTCTAGGCGCTTCAATCTGGAAGCGCGTGACTGCAACGGTCGCAGGTTCGAATCCTGCCTCGGGCATGGATGTGTGTGAAGTCCTTAGGTTAGTTAGGTTTAAGTAGTTTTAAGTTCTAGGGGACTGCTCGGCGACTGCGGGCTGGTTCCCCTAATTCCGCCTCAGTTACACTATGTAGGCGATTGCTGTGCAAACACTGTCTCCACGTACGTGTGCACCATAATTATTCTACCAAGGAAATATTTGGGGTTACATTCGTCTGGGACGCTCCCGTGGGGGGGGGGGGGGGTGGAGGTGGGCTCCAATGGGGTCCGAACCGCACAATAACCCTGGGTTCTGTGTGGGACGGCGGTGTCGCCTGTTGTGGGGTTGTGAACCACTGAGGGCTACGGCGGGACGAAGTCTCTCCGTCGTTTCTATGTCCCCAATTCAATACACACACACACACACACACACACACACACACACACACACACACACACACACACCGACCTGCCCACTACTTTCCACTTCTGGACCAGCACAGCTCCATTCTTTGACGTTATACGTCATGTCTTCTCAGTTAAGCGTTCTGTTGCATTACACACTGATCAATGACGGTATGGATGTCCGCTGTGTACGTTAAACTTGGCATTCGCACGCCCGACCCCCTCTCGCTCATCATCATCATCATCATCTGAGGCAGCAATAACACCATGCACTAGAACTCTACAGGTTCTCAACAGTGTGTCCTACCCCGAAGAGATATACTGAGGGCACAGCTCTCATTCTTGACGATGGGAAGGTGCCATCGTACGTGAAGAGGGAGGTATGGCCTCCTGATTCAAAAGCCAGAAAAAATTCCAGATATCTTCCTGGTAACTGTAATGGCTGACAGCTGTCTCACACTTACACGGAAAGATTTCAATTAATATAAGCAAAAAATTAGTACTATATGGTTATGAAGTACTTTACGGAAATATATCTAAATCAATTAATTAAATCTTATAAATAATCAATATTAAAACACCAAATGAAATCTTCGGTGCTGTCCATCCCTCCGCGCTGATCTCTAGAATGTACAACTGCATTTCCTGTCAGTATATGGTTTTGATATTCCAACTGGCTTTAGACATGCATGTGTATCTGAAAGATACTGCAGAGTACATCGGAAAAACACAATTACTACGACGTACTATTATATGCGAAGACAAGTTAACCACAGTAATCGTAAGTCTCTCCCTGTTCTAGAATCATAGCAGCTCTGCGGGTACAGGACAAAGACACATGGTGACGTACGCATATCTGAAAGACATTGCAAAAAGGCGGCCACTGCAGTTTAATACAGGTACTGTTCTCCAGTGAAGTTCAATGAGAAAATGTATTGCATTTTGCGATAACATTAACCGAAAACAGTGTTCCATTGGCTTCACTTGGTTTATCCCAGTTGAGAACATGGTGTACACCTTGGCATTGTTACTCCTGTTAATGTTTTTTCACATGCTGTAGGGAAGTGTACCAGGTATGACAGGACACAGTGGTGGAGTTACAGGTGGTGGACGATTGTGTTTCAACAGTAAAAAGCACGTGATGGTTCGCTAGCTTCCTCAAGTTGCAGGACACACACGTGCAAGCACAATACGACCAATCCGTCCAAACTTTATGCCAAGTATTATGTGTCCTCACTCTAAGAGACACTACGAGACACTACGAGAAACAAGAACCAGGAATTGTTGTTCACCACCGTTCCTCGTGGCAGCACATTGGCAAGAAAAATTTCTTCCGTCACCAGAATTTTAACTGCCTGTCTCCACGTCGAGTGCCATTACATGGGCGTAATTTTCAAACTCGGGTATGGCCGTTATAAAATTGTGACAGTGCTCAGCAAAACGTGTGAAGGAGCTTGTTTACGTGATATCCAAACGACCTGAGAACCAATCTAGCAGGCCTAGATTACCAACAATTAACTATGAAGTTTTAGACATTCTACTTGTGAAGCGAATCGTGTGACTAAATTGGCAAGCAAAACATGCTTAAAACCTATATATATATATATAATCATCCCTTCAAATATGGTACTAAACTATTTTAGACTATGTGCATTACATTTACAATCTCAGTAAAACAAAAGTTAGGCGATAACAGCTATAGATTTTATGCCAGATATGTACTTGCCCTAATTTTAATTTTAATACAATTTCTATAAAACCCGGCTGCATAACGAGGAAAACTGCGTTTGTGAGACCAGCGATTCCGAGCACGTTATAGTGAGCACGGCAACAGACAGACAGTGCAGCACTAAAAGCAGCTGGAGTCTCCAGAGTTGTATCCTACCGAGACCGTGACACACATTCGAGGAGACAGATAAGATTCAGTATCCAATAAAACACAAATGTTCCGTTTCGCGCGGTAATATAGATTTAGGTTCTACAGAAGTTGCAACCTCTGTTTCCTGGAGAATTATGGCATCTATCTTTTACGATTCGTGATGTCAATCGTGGCTGTCCTTTGAGAGCAATGTTTTTTTGTGTAATGCTACGTACACACGGGGAAACATTAAGTTTTACTGCATCCACCATTCTACTCTCACCTGTGGCAGTATCGAGAAATGCGGTCATATTTCTCTACACTTACGGTTGCTGAGATTGTTTATGTATAATGTTATGCGGATGACAGCTGTTGTTATCAGAATATTTGTTTATTCATACATTACTGGAAAACTGTATGAGAGCTACACTGGTACATGGATGACCAACATTATTAACACCATTTCGACATTTTGTGTGGCAAGATCACTGAATATTGCTATTACGATAAATCACAGCCAGTGGTCATCGAATCAAATGCTGAGGTATTCAGCATCATTTCATTAAATTGACAGCTCCCCATTTGGAACGATGTAGTTAATACATTCCAGCAACTCTTTTTCCAAGCTAGCGATGTGTCGTAACATCAGACTTTTGACATGTATCCCGGCTAAAGACCATCTCAGACTTTCCTGCTAATTATGCTCAGTTACATTCATTCATGTGGTTCTTGTATGTTTTCTGTTCTCATCCACTCTATCATGCCAAACCAGCTCACAGTTGTCTCGTATGTCCTAAATAGCATGAATCAAGAAAATCAGGTAGCTGAAATATTTCTTGACCAAAGAAAATAATTTAACTTGGTTTCCACCAACGTTTATTAACTGAAGTACGATTTCGAGGGATGTCAAACAAAATTTATGAGTAAGATGAAGTAGTCAGAATGCAGCACTTTAACGTGTATGGAAGGTCATCTGAAGAAATGAACTCATACACACCCAAGGAACGTGTATTGGGCCACTTGTTCATGTTATCGATAATGGGGTGACAGAAAATATTAATAGCGACCTCAGACTTTTAGCAGATGTTTCAGTCAATTATGATGAAGGACGGTCCATAAATCTACAGAAATGTTTAATCAGTTGTCCATCTTTGCTTTCAAAGTCGTGCAAACATTGACAACTTGCTATAAATGTACAGAAATGTCAAACTGTGCACTTCAGAAAGCGCAGAAAACATACCAGTGCCATGTTAATGAGTCAGAATTACAATCACTGGACTCATACAAATGCTTAGGGGTAATAATTTGTAAAGTTATGAATGGATGGATCTCTTAAATGTACGTAAAGGCAGGTGGTAGAATTTCATTCACTGTCAGCATACTGGGAATATACATTTAGTCTACAAAGGAGACTGCTTACAGAACGATTGTAGGTCCCAACTCACACGGAGAATATTGCTTAAGTGTGTGGAACTCATACCATTCAGGACTCATTTATTTTTTAGTCATGTATCTTCTGACTCATTAAATGCGGGTCGCCATGAATTCCTCTCCTGTGCCAATCTCCACATGTCAAAGCAGTACTTTCAACCTACATCCTTAATTATTTACTGGATGTATTCCAGTGTCTGCCTTCCTCTACAGCTTATTCTCTCTACAGTTTCGTCTAGTACTATGGAAGTTAATTCCGCGTGTCTTATCACACGTCTTCTGTCAGTATTTTCTGTGTATTCCTTTCCTCGCCGGTTCTGCAGAAACCCGAGCATTCCTTACCTATCAGCTCGGCTAATTTTCAACATTCGTCTCTACATTTCAAACCCTTCGATTCTCTTCTGATTTTCCATGATTCACTACCATACAACGCTGTACTCGAAATGCAAATTCTCAGAAATTTCCTCCTCAGATTAGTGCCTGTGTTTGCTACTGGTAGAGTTATTTAGGGCAGTAATGTCTCTGTTGCCTGTGTTGGTCTGCTTTTTATGTTCTTCTTGCTTCGTTCGTCAAGGGTTATTTTGCTGCCTAGGTAGCAGAATTCCTTAACTTCATCTGCTTTGTGATCCCCAATTCTGCTGTTAAATTTCTTGCTATTCTCATTTCTGCTACTGCTCATTTTTCTCTTTCGTCTCTCTTTCTCTCTTTCGTCTTTCTTCAATTTACTCTGTCTGTATTCTGTTTTCATAAGACTGTTGATTCCATTGAACCGATTCTATAATTCTTATTCACTTTCTCTGAGGAAAGCAATGTCATCAGCTAATCTTAAGATTGGCAACCTTTCATCCTGGGTTTTAACCCTAACACTGAATCTTTCTTTTATTTCCATCACTGCTTCTTTGATGTACATATGGAACACGAGGGTGGAAGACTGCATCCTTGTCTTTCAGCTTTTTTAATCGGAGCACATCGTCTTTAGTTCTGAAATCTTATTGTTCTCTCTCAGGTATAGTACGTATCGTGCAGTACCCGTCCTTCCGTGTTGCTAACAGCTTCTTTTTCTTTTCAAAATTTCGAACATCTTACACCATTTTATGACATCGAATTTTTTCCCATGTCGACAAATCCTATGAATGTGTCTTGATTTTCCTTCAGTCTTGCTTACACTACCAACGTCAGGAGCGTCTCTCAGGTGCCTTTACCTTTGCTAAGGTAAAACTGGTTTAGCAGATACTTAGTTTTCCTTTCCATTCTTCTGTATATTATCTTTATATATAAAAGACAGTGCTCTTACTGGATGATTCAGCATTGCCCAGCCCAATCCGCTAAGGATAGAATCTTGAAATTAGGAGAAAGTTTGGATCTTATACTGCAGGCTTTTTTTCCAAATTCCAACCCTAAGGAGATGAAATAGATGATTAAGTGTTTTTCCGAAAAATGTTGGTATTAAGACAATTTTGAAGAAAGGCCTAGGAAAATTGGTATTTGGCTTCTTGGTCAGAAATAAAGAAATGCGTGTTTCAGCATTTTTGTAAATTTGACCCTATGGGTGAAAGCTTTTTTGAAAATATATTATTATTAAAGAACTACAAAAGTATTTTTAACGCTACAGTTATGAACATTGGCATCTGACTCTTCGGTTACAAATAATAAATGTACATGTTTCGGTGTATTTAGGAATTGAACTCCTAAGGAGTAAAATAGGGGATGAAAGCATTTTCGAAGCTAAAGGTATAAAAGTTTAAATTCAGCTTCACAGTGAGAAATTAAAAAAATGCGTTTCCCTGTTTCTGGAAATTAAACGACTTTGCGGGTGAAATGAGGCATGAAAGTTTTAATGGAAATATTTCATTGTGCAAGCATTTTTTAAACTGTATCTATGAAAAATGTCATTTGCATTTTCTGTTAGAAATAAAACATACGCATTTTGGAAAGTCAACGCCTAAGGGCGTAAAATAGGGGGTGAAACGCTTTATGAAAATATTTCGTTGCAAACGCATTTTTTGAAGCTAAATCTTCAAAAATTGCTGTTTTGCTTCTCCGTTACACACGAAAAAATACGTGTTTCGCTATTTTTGGAAATTCAACCCCTAAGTGCTGAAACAAAGTCAGACTGATTCAGTGACTCATCATTGCCGAGCCCAAACTGCTAAGGATACAAACCTGAAGATTGGAGAGAGAATTAACCTTACTGTAGTCATCGTTTAAGAAGGGATTGTCAAAGATTCCGCTGCTAAGGTAATGAATAGCAGATGAAAGGCTTTTTCAAAGTATGTCGGTATTAAGTGAATTTTGAAGCTAAAACAACAAAACTCGTATTTGGTTTTTCAGTCAGAAAATAAAAATAGGTGTTTCAGCATTTTTGAAAATTCGATCACTGAGGCAGTAAAATAGTGGGTGAAAGTTTTTTGAAAATAAATAATTACTGAAGATCTACTAAATAATTTTAAGTCTACATCAATGAAATCTCGTATTTGACTTCTTGGTTAGAAATTAAAAAATAATAATAATGCGTGCTTCAGTGTATAGGGAAATTCAACCCCTAAGGGAGTGCAACAGGGGATCAAAATTTTTAATAAAATATTTCTTTACATAAAAATTTTTAAACGTAAATTTATGAAAATACATATTTCACTTCTAGGTAAGATATAAACAAATATTTGTTAGGGGATGAAAGTTCCTATGAAAATAAGAACGCACAAGGCATGGTTAACAAAAACTTTGGACTTCAGCTATCAGAATCGCTGTTTGTTCAGAAGTACATTCGGAAAAGACCTTGCTAATATGGCCTTAATTAGCGTGAAAAGCTTACTTGGTGTTACAATTTGTGAACTACATAAAAATTCTATTAAATAAAACAAAACAAAATCTGAATAAGCCATGCAGGCTACGCGAGCGAAGCAGCGGGTGCTAAGGTAGCATATTATGTAGAGGAGTTACAGGGGATAACGTATACAAAGAAGGGTGACAAGTATGATCGCAAGTTTGCTTGACTCACGGAAGAGACTCACGGATTTGTTTTAAAACCCGATTATGTAGACAGACTCAAATCATTCCATAAAAACCTACAAGCCAAGCATCAAGAACTAGCTTTAAAAGAGGAATTTACAATATTCTACAACCTCCTAAATATCGCTCCCGCAGATTTACATGATTAGGTCACTTGCAGCACGCACAGAGGAGTTGAAGCAGTCAGTCTTCCTGAGTTCCAATCCAAAATTGACAGGAAGAAAGCTTCACATGTAGTGCAATGGGAGTTACCTCCTGCTGCGCACTTCAGTGTGGTTTGCAGAATATAAATGTAGATGTTAATTAGGGTGTAGCGTTTTGTCGATGACCATATAACCAGAGACACTGAAGAATCTAGAGATAGTTTTCAGTCCCCTATGTATTGCTGCCTTAGGGACTATGAAGACATTACTTGACTCATTGCTGCACGCATAAAGTAATTTAAACATCAATTCTTCGCGCGCTCCATTCGTGACTGGAATGGGCAGAAACTTTAGCATGTGGCACCATAATTAGTGTCCTCTACTAAGCACTTCACAGCACGTATGCAGAAGTTAAGGGAGGCGTCGTATTAGGCCGCCATCTGTGTCTTCTCTTGTCTCTTGGAACCTAGCAAAGTACTTTCGTGATCCGTATTTTATACATTCTTCTTGCTACATATCCTGTTGACATCTGCGGTGTACATACCTGTACTCAGATCGTACAGTAACCACACGTATAACCGTTTCCCACGCGTGGCTTCGTCACAGGCGTCTGCAGGCTAATTAGAGCAACAGATTCTGTATGGCAAACTACTACAACAATAGCAACAACGTGGCTTCTAATAGCCGGCACCTCTGGACGCCACCACTGCTGGGGCTACTCTCCCGACAGCAGGCGTGCCAATCGACGACAGGAGGTGGAGCCAGGATGGGAGTACTTTCCTCAGCAAGTCACGCGCCTGAAAGTAGAACGCACTGTATATCTCAGCTTCGGCAGTACTTAGGTCGTTTCACGGTATCCGAGGCGTCAATCATCATAGAGAGTTAACGCCGGGTAATTGCGCCGACCGCTGCGCAGTTCCTCGTTCGGAGTACGCTCTCGACCAGCATCGACCATCACCGATCCTGGATGGACCCTTCGTAGCGGACACGGACTTCCAGGTCTAGGCTTCATGCTATGTCGTGAAAAGTATTAGGGCTTCAACATGAACATTTCCATGGAATTACTTGATAGTTATCTCTGCTTGTGGCTCACATCGAACTTGAACGGTAACCTGTAGCCTTATTTCTTCCCATAACTGTTCCTTATTAAACAAGTATCATATCTAGTCCACTTGACATCTGTTTTATCTGTATGTACCGTATCCCGGTCCGTAGCAGATTGGTGACAACGGGAAAGTTTCTATCACCTCACACAGCCCCATCCATAAGAGAATGGTGACGATAAAACTCTGTCATATTTGTTTTCATCGTTGACGATGCATTTTCCACGTTGCTCTGACCATTTTCTTTGTTGGTGCTGAGGGCAACGTTGTCATTGCACCGCTCTCGTCCGAATATTTTAATAAGAGGCGATCGTAGCATTTCCATTCTCATATGCCTTCCGGCTGCCGTAAACTCCAGTTGCCTGATGTTTCTTCCTATTGCATCTGCACAATGCAGCCAAGGCAGGCACTCTTCTCGAGGGTGGCGCTGCTTTGGAAAAAGTAACTGGCGACCAGATCACTCAGTATTTCCTAGCTCCAACGCCACTTCTCCCGTATAGACGCACACAAGATGTGGCACGACATGCTACATTTCCATCGTGCTCAGTGAATGTTCTACTCGTTAATTAGCTCTGACGACTTGTGCCTGTTTGGCTCTAGTGCTACCGATTTTGGTTCTTACCTTGTCAATTTGTCATTAGTACCAAGTACCTCCTTTGTAGCATACCTTTTCTATATCATCATGCCAGATACTCTAGCCTTTCCTGATTTCTGGGAAACCGGGTTGCAGTATGCCCCCAGTCCTGATGTTGCCCTCCTTCCACTGCCCATTGCTGCTGCCTGTTGCATCTGCACAATGCAACGATAGAAGGACCTCTTTTACATTAGTTAGCCATGGGGCTCCAGCTCTGTTACACAGTCACCTTGGAGCCAGCCTTCATCTGCCTCTAGGTCACCTGCCTCCTGGGATGGGGGCAAATGGCCAGTGGGGATGGGGGTGGCTACCCACCTTCATGGGGGACTACCTGCCTCTATTTGGGTTGGGGATCACATGCCTCCAGAGGGGTGGGTAGCAGGCACCTGCCTCCTCAGCTCAATGGGAAACTCTCATTCCTTACCCAAGGCCTTCCTCCCTTTTGGTTTCCAGTCCTCTACCATAACCCTCCATAATGTCACTCATGTCATGACAGTGATCTCTCACTGGAACTCTTCTTCCAGTGCCCCATCTTTCTGTAAACATGCCCTGGCAGCAAGGACTCAACGGACTAATTTTTGTGGTGCTCTGCCCTTTTCAGTCATGCTCCTTTGTGCTGGATATTTATGCGATTTCACACTCAAAAAATACCTCCAGCACTGCACCCATTGCCTTCTGTGTTCTTTCCCTGCCACACCTCCTCTGACTTTTCGCCATCAGCTCTTCTGTGACGTCCTATTTTTATTTCTTTCTTGAGTTGCGCCCATTTTCACCCAGCCTACTGCTTGCACCGCGTCCAGGCCTTTTGCTACTTCTGCATGGTGACACCTCTCATCCTCAGGTACCAGTTCTGGAGTCTGGACTGCTGCTGCCTACTGCTTACTGGACAGAAAAGTATCAGACACTCTATGGCTCCTGGGAGAGTCACCAATACAATGTTAGCACCCATCAATGCCACACCATCAGGCACTGAGTTGCCACCTCTACCTTTCTCTCGCCATGGGAGGACGGGGAGTATAGCCTCTGCAGGAATGAATTGATGGTTTCACTGTCGCTTTCGAATGGTGAAGGGGATGCAGTATCTTTGGACGTGAGGAAGATGGATCCGCTGCCTTCTCCCCAAGGAGGAATCCAAATGAACGCCAACTGCATGCATCTCCCCATTTACAGCATAACAAATGACGTTCATTGGCAATCCTATTTACCTTCTGTTTTATGCAGTTCAAACGTTATTATTATATTCTCTTTTCTTCTTATCTTCACTTCGGGATTGCCTTCTTGCTACTCCAGTTTCTTCGATGTCTTCTATTGCTGATTAATGTAGTAACCAGGTAGCAAGAGAATGATTCTCCATTGGTCTCTGCTCCACTTATATACCTTGTTTAACTTATCACATGGCTGCAACACTACCAGGAGGCAGTCACTGTCCCGGTGGGCAATTGTCATGATATTTTGGTTCATCAGAGAAATTTTTGTATGAGGTAGGCGAGTAGGGGAGACGATACTGGTAAACCAAATTTAAGGCATCACATGGCACTGATGTAGCCTTTCCCTATGTGTGACAAAGCAATGAGCTATCTCATCCAGTTTAAAACAGAAATAACTTCCATTAGCCTCAGAACGAAAGAGTCTGCGGCAGAGAGTGTACTGCGGACTGGGAGTCAGTCTGGGACCATTGTCTTTCGCCGACAATGCTCTTACTGACTGTTCTATCCAGGCATGACTAACGAGCTGTTCGCCACTATCTGTCCTACTTTCCAAATTTCCTGAAGCTTTTCTCCGTTCTTTGAGAAACTAGTACTTTGGGAAGAGTTGGTACTGCGGAAGAATGGCTTAGCCGGCCGTTGTGGCCGAGCGGTTCTAGGTGCTTCAGTCTGGAAGCGCGCGACCGCTACGGTAACAGGTTCGAATCCTGCCTCGGGCATGGATGTGTGTGATGTTCTTAGGTTAGTTAGGTTTAAGTCCCAGATGTTAGGTCCCATAGCGCAAAGAGTCATTTGAACCATTTGAAGAATGGCTTAGAAAGAGTAGTGGATTTTTCCGGGACTAATTTTTCACTCTGCAGGGGAGTACGCCCTGCTGTTCGAAACTTCCTTCCAAATTAAAACTGTGTGCCAGACCGAAAGCTGAAATCTGTTCGTGATATTCCAGGCTCTAATCCAGCTCCGCCAAACAGTTTTAATATTCCGGAATATTTATTCCTTTAATTACTTTTTGCAGAAAAAAGATTAAAAATGTCTTGCAGATTTTGATACTGTAGGTGACGTCACGTTTGTCGCATTTTCGCGGGACTAACGCCTGGTTCCAAGGCTTTGTGAGCTATCCGTCGTAAGTGGATTCGTCGCTCCCACTTTGCTGGGGTGGCCCGCTCAAGTTTAAGCCAAGTTCAGGGAGTGCTATTCTGCAGCACTCTGCGGCGATCTTGCCAAGTTACGCAGCTTGATCTCGGGAGCGGTTAACACTGTTTGCCCGGCCACCCACACGCCACCCGCCTTGGAATGGCAGCGCAACGGTCGGACCCTTATTCGGAACACTGTGCCGAAATAGAGCGGGCCTTCCATTGTAAGTGTGTCTCGGACTAGTAACATACACCGTAACAAATGTGCGAAGTCAATGAAACAACCCAGCAAAGCGCCCTTCTTAGCGCTATGTACGTCGCAACATCCCGCGTGTTCGCACAATTGTTGTTTCGCAGCTATTGTTATTTGGCTGAAATGTGAGACATGGGAATTTTTGTTATATCCGACTTGCAGGAGCAACTGTGATATTCTGTGACAGTGCGGAAAACTTTAACGAAAAAAATGAACTTTTGACAGAAGAGATGCTGCAGTAGATAGAACGCAGTAATGCGAATATTTCTACCTGTTCAAAAGCGGTCGTCAGTAACCGGAAATCGGCCCTAAATTGGCCCTAATTTTGGCGTTGATATGAAGAAAATCGAGGAACGAATGGATGTCAACCATTTACCAATTGTCAGTGAACTGACAGAATAAGTCGGAATCTAGATTTATTCCTGCCCCAAGGCACTTAACAGGTTGTGGAAAGTCTTGGTCGTTAGTGACGCGTGTCGTTATATATTCATCGGATCATGGTTGCGTTGAAAAGAAAAAAAAGAATGAATTACAATACGATACGGCACAGAACAATTATATGCACAATGGTCAGCTGTTGCACCAATACTTACAGAGAAATACATCAACGAGCCACATAGCCACACAGCAATGGGGAAACAAGATGCTGAAAACAGTTCTCCCATATATGAAACCTAGTGCCAAACCGGACGTACATAAGTATCAGAAGTGGTGAGGAAAACATTTGCCAACAGCGGTTGGTGCTTGCAACTAATGCAGCGCACAAAATGACTGTCGAAAAATGTAACCAACACGAGGTAAGGCATTGAACATCGGTTATGTAGTATGCAGTTTGGAAACCATGGAGGAACCGTACATGCATATTTTAAATAGAAAATATATAATGCACAGGACAAAAATAGACAACATATCAAAATACACAAATTTCATATGGAATCATAACTGCTACAGTTACTAAACATACGGCCGGTATCAATTAACAAGCCAATTATAACAATGTAGAAAATATAAAATATAGAAATAATAGCTTGTCCATAAATGATTACATTGCGAACGTAGAATGCGACACAGCTTCATACATACTACAGTGTAGGCATAGAAATAATACAGTTTCGAGACCAATTACAATGTAGGCAAAAGCAACATGATTGGCATTTTTTATGCACAGGTTGGTAAGAAACATTCTGAAAAGCTTGTAAGGGTGTTGCAGGATAGGTTGTGCTGAGAAATAATTGTTAAGAAAAAATTCGATATATTGCTCCGTTTCCGAGTTAATTGGCATCAAAGTAGGAAACCAAACTAAGGACACGTCTGATGACACCGTCTCTGGCGGATCGCTTCAATCTGCTCTTGCAATGGCCTGACTGGCTAACTGAAATATTAATTAACTCGGAAACGGCGTAACGTATCGGAAGTTTTTTCTTAACAATCATTTCTCAGTACAAAGTACGCAGAAACGGCTGTACAAGCTAATAAAACTGTTTCTGACCATCCTGCATGCACGGTGGCCCACTTAAACGTTTCAGCGCAAATACGTCTGAAACGTAGGCAAACATTATTTTCAACACAAACTTATGTTTTTTTGTATGGGCACTCCCTATTAGTTCTTATGCAGTCAGTAAGACGAAAAATGACAAAAAGAACGTTGGTTAGGACGCAATACGTCATTTACGTCCTGAGAAAGAGCAAAGAGTAGTTGATGTTTGAAATAACCAAATCGCTCTGCTATTGCACATCCAGAGATGGGAGCGTGAGCCTCAAGTTGCCCGTAATCGCGATGTGAATGACGTACGTAATCGTATTGTTACTTTTATCACGACAGCCAAAAGCAATTATAGGGTTTTGCTGCCACAAACATTGATATGTACATAACGGTTTCCCTCTTGCGTGCGTTATAGAACGGTACCGGTCAGTGTACTAAACCAACAATTTCCAAATCGATGGGCTGGACTGGGCAGTCCGTTCAGAGATTTACAGCGCGGTCGCCGGATCTCATCCCAATGGACTTTTTTGTCTGAGGACGTGTGAAAAATATAGTGCATCAGTAGGTTCCAACACCAACTGACAACATCGAGGCCCGTTTTACCGTTGCTGGTGCTGCAGTAACACCGGGAACACTGACAGTAGTGAGTCGATTAGCATTCGAGTGTGCACAGCGGTGTTACCATGCAAATGGTGATCTCTTCGAACATACGTTGTAACGTTCTACTGTGAGAAACGTGACTGCGTAACAGCGTACATTTTGTTCGTTTATGACAAAACGTATATTTGTTTTGTAGGTACTATTGTACATTTATGTATTCGTTTCATCATGTTCAGAAGATCAGTTGTACCGTAATCATTAAAAATGTTCATTGACAGGACTCTTACGTGTCATGTATATTATGCAACCAATGTATAGCTACGTACAACTAACATTTACCCCTCTGTTAGATCCTTGGTCAGCCATTAACTATGTTTACCCCGGCCGGTGATATTCGGTATTTCGTTACCGTCATGTCCATTCTAGTACTGTAGTAAAGATAAATAAAACACGAAAGAGTAAACCCAGTCTTTATTTTTCATTGTGTGTGACTGGACATCTGTATTGTTTCCAGTAAATAGCAATAAGTACAGCATTTGTTGCTTCGCAGTTCCTCAGTCACATCACGATTACGGGCAGCGTGGTATTGTAGGGTTCAATCTTCCATTTCGGGATGTGCGTTTCGTTTATTCCAAATGTCAACTTCGCTTTGCAATTTCTCGCTACGTAAGTAACTTATTGCTATGTAACCAACGCCATTCTTTTTTCCATTTTTCATGTTCTTGGTTCTGCAAGAAATAACACGGCGTGTCAATATAAAAAAAGCATAAGTCAGTGTTGAAAATAATATTTGCTTACGTTATAGAATATTATTTTCTGATATTTGCTCTGAAAGGCTTAAGTGGGACACCCTGTATATTATTATCATCATCATCTGATTGCACGGTAAAAGGAAGGACAGTCGTACATACATAAAAAACGTATATAGCGTATCATAAATTACAACATATAATGACAGAGATTAAATTGAAAGATAACTTGTTAAAACCTCCAGACACGCTGTAAATTGACGCTGCAATCAGTGACTTTGCTCATATTCTGTCCTAATTTTCGTCAATTTGATTCGATATTGGTCACTGTGTTATTGTGTCGTGGAAGAGGGTATTACGCTTGTTAATTGATAATAGCCTGTAACGATCTCAGCATGTGCCCTATTGCGGTCGTTCTACTATGTACTAGACATGGCCTTGTTCATCTTGCATATATGTGCCTCGACATGGACATTGTAATTCCTTTGATACTTTGGATTTTACTTTTAGTTTTTACTTTAATGCAATCTTATGAACATTGAATC
Organism: Schistocerca cancellata; assembly: GCF_023864275.1. Classification (NCBI taxonomy): domain Eukaryota; kingdom Metazoa; phylum Arthropoda; class Insecta; order Orthoptera; family Acrididae; genus Schistocerca; species Schistocerca cancellata. The sequence goes on from NC_064628.1 coordinate 812,328,547, forward strand.
ATTACACCTGCTATGAAGTTAATATTATTTACAGATTTTTCGGATGACACAGTCTTGTCATTTCATCGCACTACGACCTTACTGTTTATACTTGGCGCCGATACACAACATTATCTGCTGCCAAGCTGGCTTCAGCATAGTTTCTAATATTATCCGCTTTATTATAACGTTGCTGACGGTTTTTAACATGTTCTTCTTAAGTTTATTCTGTGTCTTTTATGTTTTAATGTATGATACGTAACTTTCTAATTGCATAGCACACAATGGATGTTAAGCGTCGTACCACCTATTGGTTACTACACTCCTGGAAATGGAAAAAAGAACACATTGACACCGGTGTGTCAGACCCACCATACTTGCTCCGGACACTGCGAGAGGGCTGTACAAGCAATGATCACACGCACGGCACAGCGGACACACCAGGAACCGCGGTGTTGGCCGTCGAATGGCGCTAGCTGCGCAGCATTTGTGCACCGCCGCCGTCAGTGTCAGCCAGTTTGCCGTGGCATACGGAGCTCCATCGCAGTCTTTAACACTGGTAGCATGCCGCGACAGCGTGGACGTGAACCGTATGTGCAGTTGACGGACTTTGAGCGAGGGCGTATAGTGGGCATGCGGGAGGCCGGGTGGACGTACCGCCGAATTGCTCAACACGTGGGGCGTGAGGTCTCCACAGTACATCGATGTTGTCGCCAGTGGTCGGCGGAAGGTGCACGTGCCCGTCGACCTGGGACCGGACCGCAGCGACGCACGGATGCACGCCAAGACCGTAAGATCCTACGCAGTGCCGTAGGGGACCGCACCGCCACTTCCCAGCAAATTAGGGACACTGTTGCTCCTGGGGTATCGGCGAGGACCATTCGCAACCGTCTCCATGAAGCTAGGCTACGGTCCCGCACACCGTTAGGCCGTCTTCCGCTCACGCCCCAACATCGTGCAGCCCGCCTCCAATGGTGTCGCGACAGGCGTGAATGGAGGGACGAATGGAGACGTGTCGTCTTCAGCGATGAGAGTCGCTTCTGCCTTGGTGCCAATGATGGTCGTATGCGTGTTTGGCGCCGTGCAGGTGAGCGCCACATTCAGGACTGCATACGACCGAGGCACACAGGGCCAACACCCGGCATCATGGTGTGGGGAGCGATCTCCTACACTGGCCGTACACCACTGGTGATCGTCGAGGGGACACTGAATAGTGCACGGTACATCCAAACCGTCATCGAACCCATCGTTCTACCATTCCTAGACCGGCAAGGGAACTTGCTGTTCCAACAGGACAATGCACGTCCGCATGTATCCCGTGCCACCCAACGTGCTCTAGAAGGTGTAAGTCAACTACCCTGGCCAGCAAGGTCTCCGGATCTGTCTCCCATTGAGCATGTTTGGGACTGGATGAAGCGTCGTCTCACATGGTCTGCATGTCCAGCACGAACGCTGGTCCAACTGAGGCGCCAGGTGGAAATGGCATGGCAAGCCGTTCCGCAGGACTACATCCAGCATCTCTACTATCGTCTCCATGGGAGAATAGCAGCCTGCATTGCTGCGAAAGGTGGATATACACTGTACTAGTGCCGACATTGTGCATGCTCTGTTGCCTGTGTCTATGTGCCTATGGTTCTGTCAGTGTGATCATGTGATGTATCTGACCCCAGGAATGTGTCAATAAAGTTTCCCCTTCCTGGGACAATGAATTCACGGTGTTCTTATTTCAATTTCCAGGAGTGTATTTCGATAGTCATTTATCCTCTGTATTAGTTACCAACGCCAGTTTCTGTCCTCACCACTACTGGTCTCTATGTACGTTCAGTAGGTAAATACGTATGAGCTATTTTCATGATTTTATTTGCCCACTGCTGGGTGCATGTATGGCTCGTTCTTGTACTTCTTTGTAAATATTGGCTCAATTGGCTCTGAGCACTATGGGACTTAACAGCTATGGTCATCAGTCCCCTAGAACTTAGAACTACTTAAACCTAACTAACCTAAGGACAGCACACAACACCCAGCCATCACGAGGCAGAGAAAATCCCTGACCCCGCCGGGAATCGAACCCGGGAACCCGGGCGTGGGAAGCGAGAACGCTACCGCACGACCACGAGATGCGGGCCTTTGTAAATACTGATACAACGATTGACCATTGTACTTGTAATAGTTCTGTGGCATTTCATATCGAAGTTCCTTTACTTTCTGTTTAACACAGCTACCTTCTGATATTGATACATATAAAGGCATCAATAAATTAAATTGCGACGAAGAGTTTCAGAAATTCAAAAAGTGTCAATTCTGAATTCTCATCTACTTAATAGATGGAAAACTTTACCTATGGAGTGGAGAAAATTCGTGCTGTAAGGATTTTTATTCTTTTTTTTAATGAAAGATTGAAAATCAGTAATTTGCAGCGAAGTTTGTTCCGAGTTTGAGAAGGAAAGATCAGAATAAACGACTATGAGCATATGGAATATCAAGCCAGACGTGTGAAAGAGAAATAGAGTTCTTAGCAAACAGAACACGGCTCGCACTTGATGGAGAGAATTCTGAAGACCTAAGAGTAACTTCGGACGTACCGCAAGAGAGTGTTTAGCACCACTAATTTTCACAGTACATGTAAATGACCTAGTGGGTAATTTCGTGAGTTCCGTGAGTCATTTCATAGATTTATGCTTTAGTGTACAAAGAAACCGCAATGTTATAAAATTGTAGCAAAACAGAGGATGACCTTGGTACGTACAGACATAGTGCATTTATTGGCAGGTGACACTCAACATTAACAAATGTAACTTACAGCGCACAGACAGGCAGAAAGATCCATTATTGTATGATCACGCGAATGCAGAACATTCGCTAGAAGCAGTCTTATCCATTAAATATTCGTGTGAAACAGTTTAAAGTGAAACTAACACATAAAACTAGTCGCAGGTAAGGCAGAATCCAGACAGATTCTGTTGTGGCGTAGCAAGCCAGCCACACCACTCGGAGGTAGCCGAAAGGCACGCTAACTAATGCAGACGGGCGTGAAGTCTGAAACAGGATAACTATTGAATGGTAGCAAGAAAAGTACGTAGTTGCTTTATACTTAACTTTTATTCTCTGATGAATACAGCGTTCTTCTTGAGACATTTATACTATAACTCTCAAAGTAGGTAAGGCTAATGGCGCCTTGCTAGGTCGTAGTCATGTGCTTAGCTGAAGGCTATTCTAACTGTCTCTCGGCAAATGAGAGGAAGGCTTCGTACGTCTAGTCGCTAGCAATGTCGTCCGTACAACTGGGGCGAGTGCTAGTCCGTCTTTCTAGACCTGCCATGTGGTGGCGCTAGGTCTGCAAGTACTGATGGCGTCGACACGCGGGTCCGACATGTACTAATGGACCGCGGCCGATTTAAGCTACCACCTAGCAAGTGTGGTGTCTGGCGGTGACACCACAGATTCATTGGAAGAATCGTCAGGACGTATAGTGCACCAGCAAAAGCCGTAGATTCCAGAGCTTTCCTTTGACCGATATTTGAATGTTTCTGGTCATTCTGGGCTCCGTACCAGACAGGACTGATAGAGAAAATAGCGAAAGACCAAAGGAGAGCAGGTCCGTTTAGTAAGCTCAAATACATCACGGAGATGCTCATCCAAATCCAGACGCAACAAGAGAGGCATTATGCATGACTGTGACATTTACTGTTAAAATTCTGAGAGGGTACGTTTCTAGAAGATTCCATCACTTTTTATGTGACCATCTCCTACGCATATACGTATATTACACGAAAAGACCATGAAGAGAGAGTTGAGTTCCATAAGGTGCTTCAGGTGTTTAGATGCAAATGTAGTCGAGATGTAGTTAACATTTGGTAGGAACTTCTTGATCAACCCTTGTGACCGTGCAAGTCACTATTCGTCTCTTTCTTTGCCAAGAGGGTTTCTTTAGGGTCTCAAGAAGAATTATTTCTTAAAAGAATGTGACGCAGAAAAAATATGGTATTTGCGTCACGATTGCTTTCTCGTAATAAGAATAAGTTGGGCGCGACGCGATACTTTGACAGCGGCGAAATGCCAAAAGGCGTAAGGAAGAAATAAAATTAATATTTCGTGGTCAAGAAGAATGTTTCGTTATATGTGCAACATGACCGCCACGTCTCAAAGCTTTCATGCACCAATTATGGACATATATTTCCGAGAATGGTGCAAGACAAGTTGTCTGATTACATGCATGTGGTAGGCTGCCAAATGATCCAGTTGATGTGTACAAATTTCTTGCGATATTCACCTGCATTTAAGTTTTGTATATGGCGTTCGGAGTGATTACACAGACTTTTCACAGAGTGCACAACTAATTGTGGTGGGAAGCTAAAATTTCTTGGAACTTATTCCCATGTACAGGGCTATTACAAATGATTGAAGCGATTTCATAAATTCACTGTAGCTCCATTCATTGACATATGGTCACGACACACTACAGATACGTAGAAAAACTCATAAAGTTTTGTTGGGCTGAAGCCGCACTTCAGGTTTCTGCCGCCAGAGCGCTCGAGAGCGCAGTGAGACAAAATGGCGACAGGAGCCGAAAAAGCGTATGTCGTGCTTGAAATGCGCTCACATCAGTCAGTCATAACAGTGCAACGACACTTCAGGACGAAGTTCAACAAAGATCCACCAACTGCTAACTCCATTCGGCGATGGTATGCGCAGTTTAAAGCTTCTGGATGCCTCTGTAAGGGGAAATCAACGGGTCGGCCTGCAGTGAGCGAAGAAACGGTTGAACGCGTGCGGGCAAGTTTCACGCGTAGCCCGCGGAAGTCGACGAATAAAGCAAGCAGGGAGCTAAACGTACCACAGCCGACGGTTTGGAAAATCTTACGGATAAGGCTAAAGCAGAAGCCTTACCGTTTACAATTGCTACAAGCCCTGACACCCGATGACAAATTCAAACGCTTTGAATTTTCGGCGCGGTTGCAACAGCTCATGGAAGAGGATGCGTTCAGTGCGAAACTTGTTTTAAGTGATGAAGCAACTTTTTTTCTTAATGGTGAAGTGAACAGACACAATGTGCGAATCTGGGCGGTAGAGAATCCTCAAGCATTCGTGCAGCAAATTCGCAATTCACCAAAAGTTAACGTGTTTTGTGCAATCTCACGGTTTAAAGTTTACGGCCCCTTTTTCTCCTGCGAAAAAAACGTTACAGGACACGTGTATCTGGACATGCTGGAAAATTGGCTCATGCCACAACTGGATACCGACAGCGCCGACTTTATCTTTCAACAGGATGGTGCTCCACCGCACTTCCATCATTATGTTCGGCATTTCTTAAACAGGAGATTGGAAAACCGACACACATCGGTCGTGGTGGAGATCATGATCAGCAATTCATGTCATGGCCTCCACGCTCTCCCGACTTAACCCCATGCGATTTCTTTCTGTGGGGTTATGCGAAAGATTCAGTGTTTAAACCTCCTCTACCAAGAAACGTGCCAGAACTGCGAGCTCGTATCAACGATGCTTTCGAACTCATCGATGGGGACATGCTGCGCCGAGTGTGGGAGGAATTTGATTATCGGCTTGATGTCTGCCGAATCACTAAAGGGGCACATATCGAACATTTGTGAATGCCTAAAAAAACTTTTTGAGTTTTTGTATGTGTGTGCAAAGCATTGTGAAAATATCTCAAATAATAAAGCTATTGTAGAGCTGTGAAATCGCTTCAATCATTTGTAATAACCCTGTAGTTTATGTTCCAGGCTTTGACACTTTGTCAATCATCTTGCCAATGGCAGTATCGGTGCCTTCAGATTTGTCTCTTAGGCAGAGCTGGACATCGCCGGCATAGAAGTAATATTTGCAGGAGGATGAAAATACAGAATCTAAAACACGTTATTCACGTAGGAAATGGAAATGCCGTATGACTAGGGCTCCCCGAAGGTTAGACCGTTCGCCTGGTGCAAGTCTTTCGAGTTGACGCCACTTCGGCGACTTCCGTGTCGATGGGGATGAAACGATGATGATTAGGAAAACACAATATTCAGTTCCTGAGTGGAGAAAATCTCCGACCCAGCCGGCAATCGAAGCCGGGCCGTTAGGTGTGACATTCCGTCGCGCTGACCACTCAGCTACCAGGGGCGGACATTCATATAGGCGGAAACCAATTATGGGTCCATGAATCGCCCCTGTGGCACTCCGCAGACAACACGATTCTAGGTGGAATTTTCAATCTCACGGACAACAAGCTGTTGTCTGTTATTCAATTTACAACCACAGTTAGCCACTAATGTCACGATTATCTTCTAACAACAAGACCTGACAGCCGAAACACTTGAGCTTATGCATCAGACCCAGCTCTGTATGTCAGTTGATAGAATCGTGATAATATCGTATATACGTATTACATAACATTTACCGTACGAAAGCTAATATATAATCATCGAATTATGTAGCATTTTCAATTCATAGTAAAATAATTACATTTTACTGTTATTTTTTCTGTATACGTTTAAAAAGACTGATCCAAGTTGCTGTGCTCTGTTGTCTTCTATTACCCTACCTATTCTTCTACTACCTTACCTACGTTCTCACAGAATTTTTTTAATCAGCAGGTATACCGTCTCTGTAATGAGTGCTGATTGCAAGATATGTACGTCAAACGCTGATAAAACCGTCTAATGTTTCACTTGTACCTGTCTTGTACTCCGCTGTCGCAACACTGTAGTTCGATAGACAGCCGCTAGCAGACAGTGTCGGACAAATTGATTTTTATCAGTTTCAGTTTTCCTGTAACATAAATTTTGTTCGTTTATTTTCAGTAATGCTCTAATCTACACCCTCCAAGTTACTTTGCTTTCTCGCCACTGACGTTGAATGCAAATGCGATATATATAACTTATCACCCAGTGACAGAGTAAGTCTTAAAATGAGTTTGGCCTTCTTTTACGACCCAATTTAAATGCAAAACGTCATACTAGCCTCGAAAAACTTCCTCTGCAGTCATAGTAAGTCTTACCCAGGGTCTAGGAAAGTTATTCAAGGTCCTCCATTTATCAACAAGAAATATAAAGTTTGCAACTAATGTTCGTTGCTAACGATATTCCCGAATGCTTTTATTGCTGAAGTTGCGGTTCATCTTATACTTCTCTCTTTTCGTCTTTTAGTACGGAAGTTTTAGCCGTAAAGGAACAGTTTTGTAAGACATTGATAAGCTAGTATGGAATATGCCTCTTTCCTAGCAGTATGTAGGTCTCACTTAGCTTTCGTCATCCTTTTCTATACTAGTTATGAAGTTGATCATAATATTTGAACAATGAGTTTGTGGATGACGCAGAACATACACGTACATTACGTATAGAAAGTTGATGTTTTCTGCAATACTGATAAAAAAGATCTTACCTGTTCAAGGTGGTATAGTTTTCGATACGACTATCACGTTTTGCTAATACTTTCACGGGAAGAGCTCACAGAAATTGATAACTTGCGCGTATTGCAACATCGACAGCACTGGCAATAAGAGGGTTCAGTACAAGGTGTCTTGATTTGGTGGTTTCACAGGCTGCTTAAATTCTTATTTACGTGGAAAGGGACTAACGCATTTATTACTTTCAGTGTCTAATTTCTGGATCTAATTTCCTCAACACAGCACGATTTAATCGAAGTGCACTTCATTAGCCTTATTTTACACCTTCAGTGGTTTAAAACATTATGTGCTGTGTGTGTAAGCGACGTCTGCATGCACGTTTGTCACGTATTCTTGACGTTGGCAGTGGTGTGATTGACATATCTTATCTCACACTTGCAGCACTATATATTCCTTGACGTAAAACTCCACCAAATATTGCACGTAAATGTATGTCTACGGAAAAACGTTTATGTCTAATAGTAATAAATAATTAGCTGTGTCAAGAAATGGGTACCACTCCAAGTGATAGTGAATCGGCCTACTGACAATAAAAAAGACAGGAATACGTGATGAATATGCATGCCGACCAGACTGATCCAAGCAGAGAAATGGCTAAAATAAAATACTAATATGTAAGCGTTCACTGCTGGAAATATCATAGATACCAATACCGGGGTACTGTAAATGATCCATTGATTCTCGATGGCCTATATTTTCTAAAACATTACATGTACTTATATGATTGATGTATGAATAGAACCATAAACGCACCAGCTGCACTCTACACACATCCAAGCGGTAGTGTAGTTCGTTCCATACTTTATGTATCAACATCCTGTCAGTATTCATCACAGCAGCACTGATGTGTTGTGTGAGCTATTCCATTGTTCTTGTCAGTTGGTTAAGTAAACGTGATCCTAAACGTATCCAAAAAGTAAAAAGTCACAAGGCCTTAGGTCATGCAATATGTGGGCTCAAGGCAACAGAGCTACGCACGCTTCACCACACGTGCTATCCAGCGATGCGGAAGTTCGTCGCTTAGGTAGCGACAAACATCGATGCCCAAAAATGATGGGGTTTCGGAAGGTGAAATTTTTGGAATCAGTAGTCAGTTTGAAAGTTTCTTGTTATACTCCTAAACGTGTTTGTAAGGTCTTGGTACTTGGGAAATATATAGAAGTTGTTTCGAAATCGAAATATGCACATCTCAGTGCAGGGCAACAGAACTCTGTTGAAATTCAATTTCGAATGGAAATATACGTTACGCGATTTGAAATCTAGACTACCCGGTACATCAAACAATTCGTCTGCCAGATAGCAATCCGTTTCCGTTGAGATTTGCATATACCACATGACTGCAAAACAAAATGACTCAGATTAAAATGTTGTCTCCTGATACAGCTAATCTTTATCTTTAGTCTTGTAAACAATCACTGTACCAGAACTGTTATTATAATTACATAGCAAATGAACATAAAATTAAACGCATCTGACTTTCTGATAAAACTGCTTGAAAACTACCAAGATATCACTTTACTGAAATCTGTTACTGGTATTGAGCCTTAGAATTGCGCACGGAGGTCTTGTCTGCTCTGCGACTTGTTGCTGTTAGGAATAATGATACAATTGTCAAAAATCAAATTTTCTTTACCTTCCTAACGATGTGAAATGCAACATGGTATCATACTAAATTTCATAAAAATGCTTCTACATAGGCAAACCGCAATGTGCAATGCGAATGTGCTACCAGTCATGAAAGTAAATGAAAATGGGGTAATGAAAGTAAATGAAAATGGAGTAATGTTAATGACTGCTAAAAGAGAACAAACACTCCAAGTTTAATTACGCTTCATTAAGCCATGAGAACAATACACCTTTGCGTCAAGTTCTCACACCTAGACAAAGTAGCAAAATATTTCTTATGACACTTATTACATTATACAGTGCATTACAAAATGTGTACAGCAAACTTCAACCATACGCAGTGTTATAACAATAAGAAACTGCACAGTTAAAAATACATATAAAAATTGGATTACCTTAAAGCTGGTTTAAAAATTCTTCCACTAATACGGTCGCATCAATAACTTTCCTTAAAACATATTATTACAAAATCCGCTTTTAAATAATGCTGCCTGCAGTATACGACAGGTCAGCTTCAGTCCTTTTCAAACCAAATACATTGCCACACTCTCCGAAACGCGCTGCTACTCTCTTGAAAATGAAATAACCTCTCTTGCCAACATCTCCGCTCTCAAAAAGTGACTTACAAAGAATGTGGTTATATCGATACTAGACAGGCCGAACACTTTTGTCAAAAACTTCATTCACATTTATGGCCAAAACTACCTGAAAATCATCATGGCAAATAGGACATTCCCCCTTCAGGTTGTGGAAATAACCGCAACTGGAACATATCGGGGTAAGACGTAAACATCAGAGACTTCTCACAGACGAAAAATGGCCCATACAGCTTCGTCTCCGACACTGAAAAGACTACTTTTACCTTCGGCATATCTTGTTCTTGCTCCACAATTTCATGGTGATGTTCAGTGGTCTTCTCTGTCACATTTTGCGATTAACCTTTTCAGATAAACGGAAGGTTCCTTCGTCGCTGAATATAAGCTTGGAGGCGGAATGTTCATCCTCAAGGGCTTCCCTCATTGTGATGCAAAACTGAGGGTGTCGACCGTAATCTTCTTCTGGTTTTAATTGTTGCGCGAGCTGCAGATGGTACGATCTGAAATGTAGCCGCCTACGCAAAATCTTCCAATCGTTTTTCTCCGGTATTCCCAGATCCTTTCTTGCATGGACCATTAATTTTCTTGGACTGCTTACGAAACTTTCCCTCATCCTCTCCACGGTTTCATAAGGCAGACTTAAGCGACCAGTACGTTTCTGTTTACAGAGAACCAATGTCCCTAAATTTTCGATACAAATGCAAAAATGGTACAAATGGCTCTGAGCACTATGGGACTTAACATCTGTGGTCATCAGTCCCCTAGAATTTAGAACTACTTTTTTTTTTTTTTTTTTCCTCTCGTTTTTTTTTTATTTTTTTTTTTATTTATTTTTTTTTTTTTTTTTTTCCTAAAGCTAACTAGGACGGCCGTTCGCCACCACTTCAGGTGCCGCCAACAAACAAAAATTAAATATGCCTCTGAACTTTGTGTAAAAAATAAAATAAAAGGAAAAGGAAAGGGTATAATACTTTATTATTATTATTATTATTTTTTTTTTATTTGTTGTTCATTTTGTTCTTATTTTGTTCTTGTGTATTTATTTGGATATGAACGCAGGTCTCCTGTCCACTTTTTTTAATCTTTTTTTTTATTTATATAGATATCAATGTGCGAACAGTCATAGTTAATCAAGCCTGGAAAACTGAAACAGAATGAAGACGCCATCGAAGATATGAAACATAAATAACATGAAAAGAAAGCTACCACGTCGTAGTGAGGCTTCCCAGCGACTGCGCCCACTGATAAAGATTGTTCAATATATGCTCGTTTGCGGTTCGTTCTGACCTCAACTGCCACTGCCGGGAACATTCCAGCTGCACGGCGGGCTGTGAAAGGCACTCCATAGGTAGTTCGCGAAGCACTGTCGATATCTGGTATGCCCGGAAATAGCATGATGTCTTTCTTGCAAATAGAGCCAGAAGTCAAGGAAATTCTTGTGTCCGTCACGACAGAGGTAATGGACTGCATGTCCACGTATCCAGGTGACAGAGTTGGTTCGAGTCTTGGGGTAAAATGTCTCATCCGGGAACAATAACGTGCGTGCAGATATATGCTCCGGCCGAACTCGCAAGAGATAAGCCAGCATCTGCCGCACTAGGTGCCAAACCGCTTCCGCCTCTCCACAGCTGAGGCGGTGTTCATCAGAATCTACTGTATTACAACCCACACAATTGGGAGATTCTGCCATGTGGATATTGTAGAGACGTTCTTGCGTCACCAGCTTTCCATTAACGACTACGTACCATTGGGAAACAACATCGGAATCAAGCATGGCGTCGTGTACAGTCTTCCACACCACGCGCCACCGTACGTCAGGATATTTTAGTTCGACCACATTAAGGGGGCGGCGTTGCAGCATGTCATAATAGAGGCGTCGAGTCGTGGCCATTTGTGGTGTCGTGAGCGCGACACTGCAATAACTTTGTTCTAAATAGAAACGTCCTATATAAAAGAGGGGCGCTGGGATATCCTGCAGTGGCACCGGCGCTCTTAGTGAAGCAGGTCGTAGCGCCGTCAGAAGCAGACTCGTGAGGCTCGTAGGACAACGGCGCAGCAGACATAAATGTGAGCTAACATAGAGGGCAATGGCCCTATCATGGACGTTTACTAGGCCGAGACCACCTTTTTCCTTGGGGAGGGTAAGAGATACGTATCTGATCTTCAGTAACATACCAGCAGTGACGAAGTATCCCAGCGCTGCCATAATGCTACGAGCCAAGGGCTTCGGAATGGGCAGCGTTTGGGCGACATGCGGTATGCGGGACGCAAGGTATACATTGGCATAATACGCCCGCTGAACCATGTTGAGGGATCGCAAGCGCTGATTTGCAATTCCGGCCCTAATTTGGTTAAGAAGGCGTCGATAATTGAGCGTCGTCGCGCGTCGCATGTCGTTCATGAAATCTAAGCCCAAGCAGCGTACAGTATTACTGAAGCGTAATGGGGCAATGTGTTCCTGCGGTAGCCCAATTCCGATGCTCAAGGCGACGGACTTGTCAACGTTGATTTGGCTACCAGAAGCTGTACCGTAGGTTGAAATCCAGTCCAATGCCGCGGTCATGTCGTCAGCTCCACGTATGACGATCATCAAATCATCCGCATATGCGGTGCAACGATAGATGGAGCCGCCGAACTGTATCCCAGTGAGTCTGTCTCGGAGACCACACAACAAAGGTTCTAAGGCCAATGCAAATAACAATGTTGATAATGGACATCCCTGTCTTACTGATCGGCGGATCGGCATGGGTGCCGTCAGTCTTCCATTGACAAGAACGCGAGAAGTTGCACCATGTAGTAGGCGTGTCAGCACTGTGATAAAGGGGTCGGGGTATTCCATGCGCCGTAGAACGGCCGTGAGGAAAGCGTGGCCCACACGGTCAAAAGCCTGGCTAAAGTCGATAGACGCCAGGGCCGCCGGCAAACGTCTCACCCGTGCAAGGGAGATGAGGTCTCTGTAACGACATAACGCAGTTCTGATGTTGTTGGGTCCCCCCAAGGACGTCTGATCGCCGGACAAGACGTGCAATAGTGTGCCGCGAATACGTTCCGATAGCAGCCTCGAAAAGATCTTGAAGTCGCTGTTCAATAACGTTAAGGGACGATAATCACGGACATGATTCCGTCCCTGCGGCTTATGGATGGGGACAATCAGACCTTCCAAGAATGGTGCAGGCAATGTTATACCTGGGGACATCAATTCCTGGCAAATTTCAATCAAACACGGTAGCAACAGGTGTTTAAAGGTTCGATAGAACTCTAATGGTAATCCATCGATTCCCGGTGATTTATGGGGAGCACCTTTACCAATGGCGTCTAGCACTTCCTCTTCTGTCACTTCTCCCAGTAAAGTCGGTACCATGTCTGATGGAACTGTACCGTGGACATGTGATGAAACGGTGTCTACCGTTGCCATATCAGGGAGCACTGCTGAATAAAGTTGAGCGTAATGCCCATAGAAAGTTTTTGCTATATCTGCTTGTTCCACCACGTGTCGACCGTCGTCGGTTATCATGTCGGTTACCAGTGCCCTACGGCGCCTCCTGCGTTCTAGGAGCACGTGGTGCATAGATGGCCTTTCTGATTGTATCATGTCTGGAGCACGCGACCGTATAACAGCGCCTTGTAAATGATGTCGTGCTAAGGAGACGAGCTGCGCTTTCACGCGATTGACTATGATCTGCCTGTCAGGTGAGGGCTCCATAGCAAGACATTCCCGTAGGACGGTGTAATAGAAGTTTTCCGTGCTCCTCCTCCATGCCGCTGCTTCCCGGCCGTAAGCCATGAAGGTGCGCCTAAGAGCAGGCTTCGCACATTCAATCCACCAACTGAGGGTCGATCGGTAACGACCACGACGCTGTAAGGACGTGTTCCACGACTCTTCGACAGCACCTTTACATGCCGGCTCGTCCAGATGGGCGACGTTCAGTTTCCATGGGGGCCTACTGCGCCACACACGTGCTGGTTGGAGGGCAATGGTGCAAATATAGGCTGTGTGGTCGGTGAAAGCAGTGGGCCAGAGCTCTGCTCCTCTCGTCGCCGTCGAAAGGGTGCTTGTGACGTAAATCCTGTCCAACCGACTTGATGAATGGCTTGTATAATGCGTGTAACCAGGAGCTGGGCCATGGATGTGGCGCCACGTGTCAATCAGGTGGAGGTCACGCACTAGCATTTCCAATTCCGCACACGGGACGTGATGTGGCTGCTGATCAGACGGAGATAATGTACAGTTAAAATCTCCTCCGATCACCATATCGTCTATGCGACCCATAAATAGACGCGTGATATCTTCCGAAAAAAAGCGGGCCCGATCTCTCCGTCTCCCTGATCCTGAAGGGGCATATACATTGATGAGTCGTACACCGTTGACAGTTATTGCCATGGCTCTTGCACTCGGTAAGTACAGTACGTCCGTAGCCGCTAAACCGTCCCGTAGCAGAACAGCCACACCACAATCGGTAGAAGAGGCGTGGGAGATGTGGGCGGTATATCCGTAGAAGTCAGGGAAACTAGCGACACATACCTCCTGTAAGAGGGCCACGTCGATGTCCGCCGCATCAAGCATGCGTTGTAGCATTGTCAGTTTGTGTGGTGCCCTTATCGCGTTGATATTGATTGTGGCAAGGCGAAAGGTGTGCTGCCTAGCCTCTTCACCTAGGGTAGACGCCATGGCAATCAAAGCTAACCGCAAGAGATGCCGGACCCACCAAACCCGTCACAAATTATGAGTCTTTCACGCTAGGAGTGGCATCCTCAATGCCGCCCCCTCCCTTGTCACCCGTGCCCTCTTCAGGAAGTTCCTCAACATCGTCCGACCACAGTGGGTGCAACACGACGCTGTGTAGCTGATCGGCACCTAAATCCCTGTCACGTACGTCGTCTGTGTTAGAGGTAGACTGAGCGCCATCCATCGACGCGACCTGCCGCGTTTGTGGTGCAAGAAGTAACTGGGCACTCGTAGTATGGGCAAGTGAACCGTCTACACCACTTAGATCCTCAGCTGGCGCAGCATCCATGCCGTCTGATGAGATGTCACCTTCTTGACCAGCCGTGTGTAGGAGGCAATAGTCAGAAGGGGTTCGCCGACGTCGCTTGCGTCGTCGGGGCGAACGTTGCTTTCGAACGTGGACATCCGTATCCGAATGTGGGAGGCAATCCTGCGTCGTATCACCTTCCGCTAGGAAAGCCGCGGTCGGGACAATGTCCGCGTCCACGTCCATCGCGTTCTGAATGTTATGTTGCGTCTGAAGTTCGTGAGACTGTTGCAGCTGTTGTTGCTGTGGAGGGGGCGACATATGGGTTGGCACCAAGGGTCCTTCCTCTTCCCCCCTTGGTACTTGTGGCGTCGATGGTTGTGTCTGCTCGCCCGTTTCGTCCTCAACTACGGTGCGCATCGTCGTCTGTGCGTACGTCAGGGGCAGGATTGTCGTCCCCGTCGGGGAAACGGAGTCTCCCACTGGTATCTGCGTAATTCTACGTTGTAAGCAGCTCGATCGAACATGGCCTTCCTGCCCACATCCGGAACAGGTACGCGGTTGACCATCGTACATGATGATTGCACGACAGCCACCGATGTTCAAATAGGACGGCACATGTTTCTTGAGCTCAAGTTTAATTTGGCGCACACCATTGTAGACCTTATACGTCGAGAAAGTTTGCCACTTTTCTGCAACGTGGCTGATAACATTGCCATATGGGCGGAAGGCGTCCTTGACAACTTCCTCTGGGACCTCGAAGGGGAGCTCAAAAACCCTTACAGTCCTTAGGCCCATGCCTGCATGATCCACCGTCACTGCACCGATATGCCCATCAGAATGTTTGAATCTGAGAGAGTTCGAGTATTTAGAAACCACTGTCGCGCACACCTCTGCACTGGTCATTTTAACATAAACCACGCTCGCCGTTATAGAAAAATGTATTCCGACGACAGTCGCCGGATCTAAACGTAGATCGTCGCGTATGAACTGTTCTATTTCATAGGCTCGAGGACGCGCGTGATCTGGTTGGAAAGTAATTTTGATCGTATCATGTCGCCATGTGTGTGCCATAGTCGCACTGAACTTGGAACAAATACAACTCGCGCCGCGAGAAGGTAAACACAAGCAAGCGCTCACGGTCGCGCACGGCGGGGCGCAGCGGACGTCCTCGCCCCACCGCAGCCGAAAGCAGACTGAGAACTTAGAACTACTTAAACCTAACTAACCTAAGGACATCACACACATCCATGCCCGAGGCAGGATTCGAACCTGCGACCGTAGCAGTCGCGCGGTTCCGGACTGCGCGCCTAGAACCGCGAGACCACCGCGGCCGGCGACACAAGTGCACAGTGGTCTGTTTACATGTCGGTTCTTTCCCATAATTTCATTTGACCGAGCGCTGCACTGTTGTAACAGATAAACATCACGCATATTCCTGCATAAGAAAAACTCTTCTCTTGCTTTGTCGCCTCTTTGTCAAGACAGTGCACTCTTAACACCAACGGTGGGCACAATGCAAACTTGTCGAGTTAACGGTTCTATTCATGCATCAGTTTTATTTATAGATGTAATACTCTGGAAAATATACAGGGTGAGTCACCTAACATTACCGCTGGATATATTTCGTAAACCACATCAAATACTGACGAATCGATTCCACAGACCGAACGTGAGGAGAGGGGTTAATACAAACCACAAAAAAATGCACGGAAGTATGTTTTTTAACACAAAGCTACGTTTTTTTTAATGGAATCCCGTTAGTTTTGTTAGCACATCTGAACATATAAACAAATACGTAATCAGTGCCGTTTGTTGCATTGTAAAATGTTAATTACATCCGGAGATATTGTAACCTACAGTTGACGCTTGAATACCACTACTCCGCTGTTCGATCGTGTGTATCGGAGAGCACCGAATTACGTATGGATCCAAAGGGAACGGTGATGGACCTTAGGTACAGAAGAGACTCGAACAGCACATTACGTTCACATGCTAACACCTTTTTATTGGTCTTTTTCACTGACGCACAAGTACATTACCCTGAGGGGTGAGGTACACGTACACAAGTGGTTTCCGTTTTCAGTTACGGAATGGAATAGAGTGTGTCCCGACATGTCAGGCCAATAGATGTTCAATGTGATGGCCATCATTTGCTGCACACAATTGCAATCTCTGGCGTAATGAATGTCGTACACGCCGCAGTACATCTGGCGTAATGTCGCCGCAGGCTGCCACAATAGGTTGTTTCATATCCTCTGGGGTTGTAGGCACATCACGGTACACATTCTCCTTTAACGTACCCCACAGAAAGAAGTCCAGAGGTGTAAGATCAGGAGAACGGGCTGGCAAATTTATGTGTCCTCCACGTCCTATGAAACGCCCGTCGAACATCCTGTCAAGGGTCAGCCTAGTGTTAATTGCATAACGTGCAGGTGCACCATCATGCTGATACTACATACGTCGACACGTTTCCAGTAGGACATTTTCGAGCAACGTTGGCAGATCATTCTGTAGAAACGCGATGTATGTTGCAGCTGATTGGGCCCCTGCAATGAAGTGAGGACCAATGAGGTGGTCGCCAGTGATTCCGCACCATACATTTACAGTCCACGGTCACTGTCGCTCTACCTGTCTGAGCCAGCGAGGATTGTCCACTGACCAGTAATGCATGTTCCGTAGATTCACTGCCCCGTGGTTTGTGAAACCCGCTTCATTGGTAAACAGGTAGAACTGCAACGCATTCTCTGTTAATGCCCATTGACAGAATTGCACTCGATGATTAAAGTCATCGCCATGTAATTGCTGATGTAGCGACACATGAAACGGGTGAAAGCGGTGACGATGCAGTATGCGCATGACACTACTTTTACTCAGTCCACCGGCTCTCGCAACTGAACGTCGTAGTTTTGAAGCGTCAACCTTAGGTTACAATATCTCCGGATGTAATTAACATTTTACAATGCAACAAACGGCACTGATTACGTATTTGTTTATACGTTCAGATGTGCTAACAAAACTAACGGGGTTCCATTTAAAAAAACGTAGGTTTGTGTTAAAAAACATACTTCCGTGCATTTTTAATGGTTTGTATTAACCAATTACACTAGCCCCTCTCCTCACTTTCGGTATGTGGAATCGATTCGTCAGTATTTGATGTGGTTTACGAAATATATCCAGCGGTAATGTTAGGTGACTCACTCTGTATAACTCTAAAACGAACGAATCATTTAGAATCTTCTTATATTCTAGTTTATTGTGCCGTGGTCGAATGAATATGTTAAACAAAGCAAACTCTGAGAAACTAATTGCAAACTTCAGTTACTATTAATAATCGTTGGTGGAAAAGATGAACTAATAATAAACACGCCTGAGTGGTCATGCGCCAAACTTAGTTCAGTAGGAGTTTCCCGAGAAACAACACGTCAATCCGTTATAGAGTGCGATCTCATGTAAAACGAAGCAATTTGTAGCAAATTGCTACGGATATGCATCTCGTCTTAATGTTAATAGTATATATAGAAGTCTACGATCGGTTTCTGAAGAAGCAACACGTGATTTAGTGTGTGATGTGCGAATTCGTGTGAAGACGGAACAATTTGTTAAAAGTTGTCCCGGAAAACGCCAATGTGCGAGGCCCTGCTGGTCTTAAGATCGTGTGATTTAGTGGTCCTATGAATAAAATAGAAATCAAGTGGCGTCCAATTATTCATTTATAGTAGCGTTCAGATCTTCCCATTTTGCCTCTCTGTTATGCACTGTTTACTGCATGAATGTTAGTCTCCGGCCGGCCAAAAGAAGCCAATCTTAGAATTTATCTCCTAAAATTGTAACAACTAATTAGTATCACACAGTATTTCTGTACTACATATAATGTTTGTAATCTTATTTGTATGTAATTTTATTTATTCCGTTTTAGATTAATCTCGTACAACAGCAAAGAGATATTTTACTGTACCCATATCGACTATACAGCAACTGAAAGTTAACATCGTTATGACTGTAAGCTCTTTGCAAATATTGTTCTCGTTGGTAATATGAAGCTGGACCACGTTTTGTAAACGTTATTCGTGTGTGCTGCGTGTGTAATTAAGATGATGAGGTTGAATGTGACGTCCATTGACTGGAATAGCACTCACATAGTGCATATTGAAAAGTGTATTAAGCTTGCGCTCGAAAACATAAACGCACGAATATTTGTGAGGCAGAACTACATAGCTCGTAAATACAATAACCTGCACGTTTACTAAGTTTAAAACAGAAAACTGTCTCATGAGCAATTAGATTTTGTAAAAGAAGTAATCTTTTGTAAAAGTACCATTACCGATATGACAACAAAAATATTTCTTTCCCAGTGCAGCAAACGAATAACAATAACAAAACTAGGTCCAACTTAGAATGCTTGTAACTGCCATCTGAAGATGGATTTGTAAAGGAAAATCCGAAACCGGTCATGGTCTGAAGATAAATAAACCTTTTTAAACCATACATGTGGCTGGTAGCTGTTTTTTTTATAAATTATGAAGCCAATCTATATCTACGTCATTTGCTATTCACAATGAAGTGCCTGGCCGAGTGTTCAATAAACCACCTTCAAACTGTCTCCCTACCGTTCCACTCTCGAACGGCGGGCGGGAAAATCAAGAACTTAAATTTTTCTGTGCGAGCCCTGATACATCGGGACGACAACTAGGTGTCATTTATACAAGACAGGAGATAAGCAAGTTGCCTGTGGTTGTGCAACTAGAAGTGGGTGCGGATATTACAATGCGAGATCCGCCATGTATGTTACACCTGACATATAATTTGGTGGAAAGTATTACATTCACGAATTCACCGGCGAAGTATATAAGGGGTACAGTTTGCATACTTTGGGAAAACATCAAGTACACTCGCCATTCCTTGCGCAGGGAAATAATATAAAGTGCCGCTAATCACAGAGGTCCAATCTGTGCTGTGATTATCGTACGGCAGCGAAACGTGGTAGATATTCCGATGCGTTAATGCCGAACCTATATACGCCGAAGAAAATTACTTCCACTATTGGCCACCTGGTGCAAATCTAGTGCTGGGAATACAAGGAAGACGTATAGAAAAGTTTCCATGTGTAATTTATCAGGAATGGGACGTGGAATACAAGAAAGACGTATAGAAATGTTTCCATGTGTAATTTATTAGGAACGGGACGTGGACAGAAAGGGTCAAACGAGTGAGAAAGGCATAATATTGGTATTATTATTAACCGCGATTACACAGTTCGTTCAATATGAGCGCCAGCGATGTCGACGAGATGCCGTAGAGCGCCAGATTTATACATGATGGCCAAACTTGGAAGTAATTTTTTCAATCGTAAATCGGTTTCGCACTAATGTATTAGCGTGTCTACCAAGTTTCGCTGACATACGTTAATTACAGTCCACACTGAACTTCCGTCAGTAGCTGCACTTCAATTACGTCGACTCGGCAGTTTGAACAATTGCAGCTCTCATGAATATTACTATTAGCTTCTCTGTGCGGGGATGTTCGTAAGTGTCGTAAGTGTTAGACTCGTCGTACTCTAATAAATATTACTGAACTGTGTTACTGCTCAAGTTACGTGCTAGAGAAACCAAAATTGCAATTTAACCACAGCTACTCAAACGAGATAGGAAGCTAGGGATGTTTGCTAATGGAAAAACTTGTGGTTGGCACATAATTTTAATTTCAACTAAAGAACAAATTTCATTATTACAAAATTACAGAATCAGAATAACAAAATAAAAATTTAATTCGAACCTTTGTTCTCTTAAGAGAATATACAACTGACTTTAAGCGTCTGCCCCCCTTTTTTTTTAATATATGGAATTACCAAAGATCAAGTCTTTAAATTTCGGACGCTTGTCCTTCACCAAACTTAGAAAAACTGTGTAATTAGATCATGAATTAATGTAACGAACAGTATTTTAAAGATAATAATTAGTTGCTTACGTAACCAAAATTTACACGACACTAATGACCGACCTTGAGTTACTTATGAAAAGATCTCGTCCGTCATGGCGGCCAGGCCGGATATTAAACGAAAAGATGAATGGGCGGCTTATACACAGTTGTACTCGGAACAAACTAGTAGAAAGCAACCGCCAACCAATTTCGAAGATGATCAGGCTGCAAGCCAGTGCAGAAAATACGCCGAACACACACACGATGTCAGCCTGCCCGCCAAGGCGACAAACCACATCTGCCCTACATACCGGACCATTTCTGCAAGAGCAAATAATTCACGCGGCAGACAAATTCGTGATTCATCCTTTTCAAGACCATGCAAGGCTTACTAACTACGCGACTATCTGTAACATAACAGAAAACCAAACAGACATTCACCAAATAGAACAATTAAAATTACACTGACTTAACTAAAGCTCTGCCCTGCATATTAAAAGAAAGTCTAAAACCAAAACTGGGCGAAGAGCACATAAATTAACATATTATGTCAAATTAACACTGCAAGGAACCTTTAAAACAAGCAGTAAAACTCTATTCCCTTTGGCATTTGCCCAAATAATTAGACTCTGCTGCGCGGAAACACTTCCAAGCTTTAGACTTAGTACCGTATAACACTCTCTTATTCGTCCGCAGCTCGTGGTCGTGCGGTAGCGTTCTCGCTTCCCACGCCCGGGTTCCCGGGTTCGATTCCCGGCGGGGTCAGGGATTTTCTCCGCCTCGTGATGACTGGGTGTTGTGTGATGTCCTTAGGTTAGTTATGTTTAAGTAGTTCTAAGTTCTAGGTGACTGATGACCATAGCTGTTAAGTCCCATAGTGCTCAGAGCCATTTTTCGAACTCTCTTATTCAAAACCATCCTTAACTGATCTCCGGTAGATACAACATGCCACCATAAGATTCACAAATCTTCACAGGTTAACAGCTCAATATGAATCATCCACTTACGCGATGAGAAGATGTCCACCATATGTCGGACCCGCCACCGTTTCGGACGCAAACGCGTCGACTTATCAGAACCGTACACCCGGCGCGCGGCAAAACGGCAAGGACGGCGAGGCCCAGGCACAGCGGATTGAGACGAGGGCCTGCCTTCAAAATATGCTGCCTCTTACAATGAAATGAACACCCTGAGCTGCTTACAGGCGTTGACATACGTCAGCGGGGACAGATGAAAATGTGTGCCCCGACCGGGACTCTAACCCTGCTTACATCGCAGACGCTCTATCCATCTCTTTCTTTTTAATTTCATTTTGTTCGTTTTCGTTCGTTGTGTCTGATCGGGGCGGACGTTGTAAGACACCCTTTGAAGTTGTTGATCTATTAACTCCGTTTTTTTTTTTTTTAATTTCAGAAGGCGGCTAACCCTCTGACCGAGCACGCTCAGCTACCGTGCCGGCTAATCTGAGCCACCGAGGACACAGAGGATAGCGCAACTGCAGGGATTTATCTCTGGCACGCCTCTCGCGAAACCCACATTCTCAACGTATTGTCGCGCACTACATTCTTAGTGCCCCCGCCCATTATACTCATTAGTCGCGGCGCGTTGCCGATTTCCGTGAGAGTTCGGGTACTGTTTGTGCATTCGCACAGAAGAAGATGGTCAAGTGGCCGGTGAGCCTTAACTAACTGTATATATATATATATTTTGCCTCGTTGAACGCCGACCGGAGAGAGACCTCGGCCACTAGCCAAGTCGGAAAACCAAAGGCGGGACAGTCAGAGATACAAGACCAGACGAGTGTCGATATCAGCGACGCAAGTGGAGCATAGCTAGCGCCAGTCGCCACGGCTCAGATACAATGTAACGTACTGGTGGTTTCACCGTGCATAAGTCATAAGAGAGGCAATTCTGACGTTACGGCTAATAATGGAAGCAAGGCTAAAGAAAAATCAAGACACTTCCATAGGATTTCTCGACCTGAAAAAAGCGTTCGACAATATAAAATGGTGCAAGCTGTTCGAGATTCTGAAAAAAGTGGGGGTAAGCTATAGGGAGAGACGGGACATATACAATATGTACAACAACCAAGAGGGAATAATAAGAGTGGACGATCAAGAACGAAGTGCTCGTATTAAGAAGGGTATAAGACAAGGCTGTAGCCTTTCGCCCCTACTCTTCAATCTGTACATCGAGGAAGCAATGATGGAAATAAAAGAAAGGTTCAGGAGTGGAATTAAAATACAAGGTGAAAGGATATCAATGATACGATTCGCTGATGACATTGCTATTCTGAGTGAAAGTGAAGAAGAATTAAATGATCTGCTGAACGGAATGAACAGTCTAATGAGTACACAGTCTGGTTTGAGAGTAAATCGGAGAAAGACGAAGGTAATGAGAAGTAGTATAAATGAGAACAGCGAGAAACTTAACATCAGGATTGATGGTCACGAAGTCAATGAAGTTAAGGAATTCTGCTACCTAGGCAGTAAAATAACCAATGACGGACGGAGCAAGGAGGACATCAAAAGCAGACTCGCTAAGGCAAAAATGGCATTTCTGGCCAAGAGAAGTCTACTAATATCAAATACCGGCCTTAATTTGAGGAAGAAATTTCTGAGGATGTACGTTTGAAGTACAGCATTGTATGTTAGTGAAACATGGACTGTGGGAAAACCGGAACAGAAGAGAATCGAAGCATTTCAGAGGTTCTACGCAGAATCGGAGAGGAAAGGAATATGTGGAAAACACTGATAAGGAGAAGGGACAGGATGATAGGACATCTGCTAAGACATGAGGGAATGACTTCCATGGTACTAGAGGGAGCTGTAGAGGGCTAAAACTGTAGAGGAAGACAGAGATTTGAATACGTCAAGCAAATAATTGAGGACGTAGGTTGCAAGTGCTACTCTGAGATGAAGAGGTTAGCACAGGAAAGGAATTTGTGGCGGGCCGCATCAAACCAGTCAGTAGACTGATGACAAAAAAAAAAAAAAAAAAAAAAAAAAAAAAAAAAAAAAAAAAAGTCTCTTTTCATAATTGCCGACGACAGTGACACTCGAGCAGCCGACAAGATCTGCCGTTTCCAGTAAGGCCGTTCCCTGGTGGAGCGACGTATACCCTGACACTCTACTATTTGTCACTTATATCATTAGATTTCCTTATCTGCAACCTATTTTCGACGTTAGAACGGTACCTCATTAGTCCCTGCTCCGCTTACATGCTTTCCTTACCGCGTCACGTGCCTCCATCGCTACTGGGTATCACTCAAGTAAGGCGGTGGGCAGTGCTTATATGTTTTGGCTTATCAGCGAAAGTATGAAAATGCAATCACTGGCGACGTTTCAAATCAGTGCATTGAAACGCGTACGGTATAATAAACACAAATTTGTAGTAGGTGCACGGGCGGATTTAAAATAAGTCGATAAAAACGTGGGTGAAACTGGCAACGAATCAGTGTGTTTGGGTGCGCGATGTCGTGGCTCGGGCCGCTTAGCGCGGCGAGTGGGGCGCGTGAATTAGTGTGGAACCGTGGGGCAGCGCGGTCACGCTCGGCGCGCGCAGCTGACCCAGGGGTGCCGCGAGCACGCCAGCGCACGGCACGGCACGCCTCGCGTGGCGCCTCCACGCACGCGGGCACCGTGCTGCACGGCTATCGATCACGGCCAAGATGGCGGCCGTGCGCGTCCAGCTGGGTCAGGCCGGCCTCTTGGCGCCGGCGGAGGCCCTCGAGCGCCGGTGTGTCCCGCTAATGGCCTGCCGCACAATGCGGCCCGCGAAGCCCCGGGCGCAGGAGCGGGCCACGGCCGGGACCGGGCCTCTGGTACCCAGGCCGTCCAGCGCTACTGACCCTCTCGCCTCACTGCGCCGTCAGCTGCGCACACTGACTCGCAGGTAACTGTGAATACAATCCGGAGTTCTCGATGTATCGTGTATAATATAATTATTATTATTAATATTATTGCTAACTGTTCACGGCCACGCTTCGTTATGGCTCAGTTTGGTTAAAAGGAAAAGGAAGAAAACAGAGACCACACGTTTATACTATTTATATGAATTGGATATACATCCCAATCTCCACCCTACTGTCTCTGTCCATCGCCTCCTCTCTGTCTCTCTCTCTCTCTCTCTCTCTCTCTCTCTCTCCTTGTCCATCTTCTCTTCTTTCCCCCACCTTTGTCCATCAGATCCTGCCACCATTCTATGTCCATCTTCCCCTCTTCCTTTCTCTCTACGTCCTTCTAGCCTCTTCTCTCTCACCCTCTGTCCATCACCTCACCCCCCTTCTCTGTCTTTTCCTACCACTGTCCCATGTCTCTCTCTCTCTCTCTCTCTCTCTCTCTCTCTCCAGTCACCTCCTCCTCATTTATCTTTTCGTATTCTCCTCCCCCATCTCTATCTCTTTCTCCCTCCCCATCTGCTCCTATCCCCCGTCTCCGTCCGGCACCTCCTCCCCCTCTCTCAAGCTACCTCTGCCCCCTATCTATCCGTCTCTTTCTTTCAGTTTTCCATGTCCATTTCCTCCCAACCCCCATCCATCTCCTATTGCCCCCTGTCTGATCGCAACCTTGTTTATTGATAGAGCATATTCATATTTTATAGTATTATTCTGATCTACGTAAGCCATAAATACAAATTTCCTGTTACCTAACAACGTTTCAGTATATGTATAATCTAATCTCTGTCCATATGAATGTTCGTTAGAACACTGCGCAAAAATATGAAGATGTAAATCGGTCAGGAAATGTTCAAGATTGCTGGTAATAACGTCTCCCCTTTATATATTACTAATTTCTTTGTATACTACATATATTTAAAAATAGTTATATAAAAAATACGTGTATTGCAATGCAATATTGTGTCAAAACTTCAAAGCAATTGCTGAAGAACTTTCGAAAATAAAGGATTTCTTATTTATATAGATTATTATTGACCTCCTTCTTCCATTACGAAATAAATTAGAATCTATCTAAAAGTTTTTCCCTGTAAAAAAGGTTGTTTACGAAATTTACAGATTCATGTTGACTGGTAGCTCCGCCACTAATTGCAAATACAGCATAATCATAAATGTAAAGCATAATATTCTGCATGTTCTACAGAATTTATTTAGTGGGTTAACTGGTTATCTGTTTGGAAGGTCATCACCACCGTTCAACTGAATATCATCGTCAAGGCAGGTACAAGTTTTGAAATCAACACTGGAACAGAAGTTCTTCACCCAGAGTGAGGTACGAAAACAGAATAAATATGATCTACTACAGCGCAATGATAAAGCAATTAAAAATTTAAAAATGAAACAGTAAATAAATAAAAAATGAGAAATCCAGAAGAGACGTTAACAGTTAACAAGAAAAACTTTGCCTGTACAACAGTTTAAATTAAAATAATAACCCCAATTAAATGACACTAGTACTCGACAACACTAATAACGAATAGTTAGAGAAGGTATTGCATATGAAAAATGATACAGCGAAACTTCTTTATTTAAAATTTTTTTATTTAAACTGCAATAACGGAGAAGGTGAAACTTATTTATTTAATTCTGAAACTGCTGGGTGAGATTGAATGCAAGTGTCTCTTTGCTATTTTTTATCATTTAATTTCTGACCTACAGAATTTTCCCTGACAAATACAGCTAAGACTTACTCTATTCATTAATGACCCACAATATACAAACGCAGTGCAATCTGATTGTTACCTAACACAAAAGAATGGCCCTGAATTAGAAGAAATCCTAAAAATAACCCATACATTTCATAAGTCATTTATAGAAAATCTTCATGACACGAACTACAGCGATACAGCAAGCACTAATACAGCCAGGTAAATAAAGAATTCTAACTACTGTAGGCTTTAACTACTAATAGGCATGTGGTTAGCAAAGGAAAGATTTTGTTGCAGAGCAAACAATGTATTTAGTAAATTTTACCTTAATAATGTGACATCCAGTTCCAAAAATTATATAATCGTCAACAATATTATATTTCCATGACGGACACACGTCCAGTTCGTCCGCTTGTGCTAACATTTCAGACCTCCAACCTCCATCACTGCTAACGATTGACTCTTAACTTCCATCACTACTGACTATTAACTTACAATTGCCATTACTGCTGGCTATTAACTTCCAACTACGAGTCCGACCAGTCACACAGTCTCTTACCGAAGGCGTACAGCGCTGTCAGAGTTAATAATGCAGCCTATCGCGCTGCTAACGCCCAACATACAACATAGATACAGAGTAAAAGAGAGAACCTACAATTGTAACATCAGAATGTATGGAGTAAATTGACAATCACTTTCCACATGTAATACTTCTTCAACCTATATTTAGTAGTCTTGTCAACTACTAATTTATTTTCTTGGGATTGTTAATTTAATTCAAATTATTATGTGCAAACCGTTTTTTCAATTTATTGTTAAGGTTTTTGGTCTGGTTTGCTCCCTTTGTATTTATTTCTTGATTAACTTTTAACTTTTTAATTGCATTACCACTGCACTCTCAAAGATCACGTTTACCCTTTGTCGTATCACACATTCAAAATAAATATTTCATAAATATTATATCTTCTTTGGCGACGATAGTGCAGTTGAAGTCTGATTATGGCATTGTAAGTCGAAAACTGGTTAACTAAATAAATTAATTATATTGTGATTTTCACTCATAATCTGAAGATCCAAAAAATTATCTAAGCTATGTTTTCTACGATCGGTAAAAAGCTGCTATAATACCTCTGAAGGATTTCATCTCATCTCGAAGTGCACCACCTTTTCTTATTTTACTTTTATTTTTGTATTTGGAGCAAGAACCTTGCACAGTCTGACTACATACGAGGTTACAAGTCAATTATTATCCGCAAAGTAGTTATAAAATTTTATTGTAATGAGATAGGAAACTTACAAGAACACCATTTTTCGACATAGTCTTCTTGCGTTTCAACGCACTTGGTCCATCGTTGTACAAGCTTCCTGATGCCCTCATAAAAGAAGGTTCTCGGTTGAGCTGCGAGCCAGGGACGCATCGCTTCTTTCGTCCGGCTCCTTCATCGCGCATAACAGTTGTGCAACCAATTCGGAAGTTTTCAATCCATCCGTAGACACTCCGTTGTAGCAAAACACTGTTCTCACACTGTACCGAAAGTCTTCGATGAATTTCGGCCCCTGATGCGCCTTCCGATCACAAAAAGCGGATCACTAAACGTTGTACTTCTTTGGTGCAAATAGACAGCGAAGCAGCCATGATTAACAGCACGGCAGCGATAACAAAACTTACCTAGCAGCTTGAAAATGCAAAGATATAACAACAAATAAACAAAGCATGCGTCATCAACGTAAAACGACAGTACTACCAAAATAAACAAAAATATAACTAAATTGCGGATAATAATTGACTAACCCTCGTACTTCTATGGTACAGAGAAACTACCGCTAATGACATTCTATGCTCTTTGAAACAATGTTTTACTTAATTTTACTCTTAAGTTATATTTGTACGTCCACACAATATAAGTTTTCTATTTACGCTACAAAACCTTGTACTGTATTAATGGGATTTATTCTTTCTGTTCTGAAAAGTCACTTTGTAAAATTTCCATTTTCTTCTCTTTCTTTGTCTACTCTCATTTGACTTTCAATCTTTTCTCCTCAATTCGATGCAGTTCCTAGACATTTAGTTGCTCGATCCATCCATTTTGACAGTCTCTTGTGGTATACAGTTTTCAAAACTTATATTTTCTCTGCCTGTCCATGCTGTTTATCATCCACATTTCACATCAGTATGAAACCACACTTCGTATCGGATGAAACAAGTAAAATGCTACGAATCACCGTTTATTTACGTACAAAATGCGTTTCAAAGGCTTAAGCCTGCATCATCAATTCGATTAAGTGTGTTAATACTACATGTGTGACAGTTTATAGGTAATGTATTACGACAGAGAAAGATGCCTGTGACCACTGGAGGTATTCTGTTTTATTTGTTTTATTTTCACATTTACTTTTAGTTGTCAGTCAAATATATTATGATGTAGAGTTTTGTTTAGCCACTGAACGGTACCACAGGTTACCTCAAATTCATAACTCAACACACACATGTACTAACACTCACAAATCCTTCTGACGATGGAGGAGTACATCATGGAAACGCATTTTGGATATAAACAAACAGTGACTGGTAACAATAAACGTGTTGTTTCGCTCGATATCAGCAACAGTCACGGTCAAGATTTTCGTAAAATGTTTTGATTTAAAATTACATTTTGAATCATGTTCCTCCTGAATACGCGACCCGTGCTTCAATCGCTGCGCCAGCCAACTCCATGTAGGCAGTTGAGGAAGAAGACAAGAAACGATATCATACGTGGAGAGCAAAGTTTATCAGGCAAAAGTTGAATATAGAAAATGTCAGACGTTATACGTCTCGGAATCTACTCTCTATGAAATTTAAGACATTTCCACCTATCGGCTGGAGATAATCTACAAGACAGAGAGAACGATGCCCTATCCCAGCGTCATGAAGAAGAAGGCGATGAGGCTTGTGACAATCAGGGTTCGCCGGCCGCGGAGGTCTAGAGGTTCTAGGCGCTCAGTCCGGAGCCGCGCGACTGCTACGGTCGCAGGTTCGAATCCTGCCTCGGGCATGGATGTGTGTGATGTCCTTAGGTTAGTTAGGTTTAAGTAGTTCTAAGTTCTAGGGGACTGATGACCATAGATGTTAAGTCTCATAGTGCTCACAGCCATAGTCAGCGTTTCCGGAAAACTTTAGCGTGAATAGAGGTCGCCGCATAGCAAGGATAAAGGATTGACCTTCCCCTACTAAAGGGTCACATCACACCGGCACAGAAGGTAACTTCGAGGGCAATTTAACTTAGTCCCTGCAATGAAATACAAAGCTGACAGCACGTGGTACATGCACTACTCTAGACTAAACACAAACGTAGTTCTGTATTCTGCTACTGGGAGCGGAGAAGTCATGCATATAAACTACGGCAAAGTTTTAATGGAGTTGCTAAGCGGTGTGAGTGGATGTATCTCATCGTTTTAAAATGTTACTTTTTGCGAAATGTAACCAAACTGTATAGAGACAGCTTCATATGAATGACACATTCAGAGGCTTAAATGTTTCAGCAGCTTCACCATGGCGAATACTTTTAATGCTCATAAGCGAAGGTAAGTAGATTTAGACCACTTTTAAGTTAATTGACATATGTTTGAAATGCATGTCAGCTAAAGTTAAATTTAAAAAAAAAAATGACGGAACGATACAGTGTATTAGAAAAGGGAGAAAAACGACTCTATATCTGTCGGCGGCAGTAAGATAATTTTCAAGTGCAGTAAACAAAATCACACTATAAGGAAAGATATTTCAAGTCGGCTAATGGAGGTGAAAAAATCAACTACTGACATGATGGAAATGGAGGGTAGGGGTGGGAACTAAATTCTGGAGCACACATGTAGAGAAGTTAATAGGGAAATCCACAGTAGCAGAAACTGTAATAACTTGAAATATGACGCTGCGGAAGGAGGCTGTAAGTTACAGTATGAACATTTAGTGGCAAGAATAAACCGGAAGTACTCTATCGGTCATTTAAATTGCAGCATCATGAAGGCATCGTACAACAAACGCCCGATTGTCATGAAATGAAATATATGTTTGGACATGCAAATCATTACCATTCTAATGCAGCTGCAAAAAACAGATAGGAGTAACTACATCTACCTTCTCTTTATAAGGGAAGATTATACAGTGGGTTTTGTATTGTGAAGTCCTATTTGAATCTTGTTTGTTTATAAGGACTAGCTTAAAGCCCGCTGCCTTCCTCGCGTAGACTATATGGTTCGCACAGCCTTATTTTTCTTTTTCTTTAATCGGATTTTTATGTTGTACATAAACTGAAATATGATTTAACCAACTGACACTAATGATAGCCATAGAACGTTGGTGTTTTCGGAATATAGTTTTGACTAAAAAGCGATTATTGTAGCTGGAATTGGGAGTCTTCATTAATCCTACCTTTTGACCTCTTATATTTCCATAAAACCTTTCATTCTCCACATATATTTCTTTAGAAGTCAATATCAGTTTCCATAGATTTAACTTTAAGTCTAATATAACGAAATATTTTATCCTTAGGTGTTTATTTTCCAAAAACGCAGAAACACGTACTTTTTTTTATTACGAACCGTGAAGTCATATACGAATTTTCGCAGTGACATATTTTAAAAAAAAACTTTCACCCCTTACTTCACCCCCTTAGGGATAGCATTTCGAAAAATCCCTTTTTATCGACACCTACATTATAAAACTAACACTGTCTCCAAATTTCAAGTTTCTATCGTTAGCGATTAGGGATATGCGGTCAAGACATTTCCTTTTGTGCATAGAGATTGCGTTAGTCCTCAAGTAATATGAAGAAACGACTGCCAGCACGTGTCGGAGTTCGACAGTCTTTGGATCTTATCCCCTTGAATTTATCGTTCCGCGACATTGCTGCTTGCGCAGTTTCCGACCCTATGACTTACAAACGAACAAGTTCGCAGAGTCGTCCAGCATCGAGCAGTTGCGTCACGCAACTCTAATAAGGACGTGTGCCTTTGGGCGGCAAGTCAATTATCCACAAGGACAGAGCGACTACGTTAGGACTAGCACGGACTGTCAGCACGACGACCATTGTTGTGACTTCCCATGAGGCTGCAGCAGAGACAGGACCGCTGACAGTAATGGGACTCAATACAACACCGGACTCAGGAGTCGCACCACGCCATAATCTCAGATGAGTCCCAGTTCTGCGTGTGGCATCATGCTGGGCGTGCTCGTGTCTGGAGGAGAATGAATGTTGCCAGATCGTGTCGTCGTTGTCATACGTGCAGATCACCAGCCGTGGTGGATATACATGGTACAGTAACGTTAATGTGACTACTGTCTACGTTCAACGTCGGTATGCAATAATCACTAACAGGCGGAAGGCGGCAGCCCCATGCATAACCCATCAGTTGCCAGCATTACTGGATTCGCAGACAATCAAACTCACGTGTCAGTGCTGGCACATGAGTTTTGTACCGCATCAAAACAGCCTCAAGACGACGCAATGAAGCGTCGAAACTGGTAGCGACAAAATAAAATAAAATCATAAGGACGCCCTGCTAAAAGGATGGACATATAAAAGCTCAAGCCCCATTAATTCTACCTAGGAGTTAAGAGAGACGTCAGAGAGAAGGACGTCCACGTCGTCGAACTGTTTACGTTGACACTCCGGCGGTGGACGTTTGGTCTTCGATTTTTTTGCCCTGGAATAACTTTGGGGCCAAAATCGCAGCGGGGATAGTGCAGCGCTGGACGGCGGACCAGACGGAGCCTTTGAGGGTGCAGGGAGCTCTGCAATGTAAGCAGCGGGCTTGCAGGGAATCGCAGCAACACAAGTGCACTGGCAAACGCAGGTGCTACTGCTGAGATTCCTGTTAGGTAGCTGCGTCGGTCTTCGGAACTGGTTGCTTAAGAGCAGACGCAAGGGAGGTAGCAAATGCTGGAGGCCCCACGGCCTTATTATCTTTTTCGCCTCTCCATATGAAGTACATCTAAGTTGTTTTGATTTCCTGTATCTTCAAGGAAGACATGGCAGTCCCTACTCCAGACGGGGTGATCACCAGAGCAGTTGACACACTTTGGAGATGCACAACTGACACCATGTGGGCGGCCTTACCACATTTGCCATACTTGGCAGCCCTCGTGTGCCCAAAGCGCTGGCATGTGAAACAGTTCATCGGGTTAGTGAAATAAGGCCGCGCACTGAGGTGGAGGAATTCAACCTTAACGTGCTCAGAAAGTTTTGTGCTGCTGAAAGTCAGTATAAATGAGTCCGACTTCACGAGGTCACCATCACCCGTTTCATTTTGTTCTGGACATCAACGATTCCTCCCTGGGACCACTCAGCTTTCAGTTCGTCTCGCGGAATGTCAACCACATACGCCTTTGCTGTAGTTTAATATGTTGTGCAGTTCACTTTCTATTGCATTCTCCCTGAGGAACTGAGCTTTAGCCGGCCGAAGTGGCCGTGCGGTTAAGGGCGCTGCAGTCTGGAACCGCAAGACCGCTACGGTCTCAGGTTCGAATCCTGCCTCGGGCATGGATGTTTGTGATGTCCTTAGGTTAGTTAGGTTTAACTAGTTCTAAGCTCTAGGGGACTAATGACCTCAGCAGTTGAGTCCCATAGTGCTCAGAGCCATTTGAACCATTTGAACTGAGCTTTCTGGATGTTCTTGATCTGTTGGGAATTGAACGTTTCGATCAACAGGGTCCCATTCCGCAAGCGCTTAACAGTTTTTAAAATGCCGGCGATTCCCTCTAACCCTTTTTGAATGTGAAAAGGTGAAACTTTCTCAAAGCTCCCCTCTTTCCGTTTAATTATAAGAAACACATTCTAGCCACCAACATGTGTTCTGTTACTCATACCTGAGAGAGTCTGAGTGAATCCCTAGTCCGGAGGACTGGCTACACGAGCACTCTTGTTTGCTTTTGTGTTGACACCTACCAGTGGCCCACCCTTTCCGCTGGGAGGAGGAAGAGAAGATTTGGAAGGATCCATCTGAGTCCCACGAGCAGCCAAGGAACTGGACGTCCACCTAGACACAGCCTCGCGTGCCTAGGTAAGCCATTGTGAATTTTAACATTTTCCAGGCGAATTGACTGTTCAAACAAATGTCGGGATTGCAGCCCATCGTCGTTCAATACTTCGCACGATATTTCAACTGGACACCTGCCAGTCATCTTCAGGTGAGCCGTCGCAGACTGGCGAAAACGTCGTCCGTTCCGCAATATATTGCGTACTGTAATTATTCTGCGCATGCGACGTTAACTTGATAGTTGAACCACACTGCCCGCCGGCAGCGCCCTCGCTGGTGGATTAGCGGAACTCAGTCGCCCTCTGCGTTGCTGTTTGCCACGGCGGTCGACGCAATCTGTCGTCTTCGATTTGAGCAAATCGTAATGCACTGTCCAGCTGGTAGCCGCTGTCACGGTTTAACAGATTTTCCGTCAGTCGTATTTCCGTCAGTACATGTGGTAACATGTTTCCTGTTGATATCACTGCTTTGTTCAGGCACGCTCTTTCCTCAACTTATTTTATGTTTAATCAAGAATATTTTGAACAGACTGACGGTGTCGCCATGGGTAATCCCCTGTCTCCTTTGGTGGCCAACCTTTTTATGGAGGATTTTGAAGAGAGAGCGCTTGAATCAGCTGCCCTTAAGCCAACAGTTTTTTGGCGGTATGTGGATGACACTTTCATAGTGTGGCCTCATGGAGAAGATAAATTAATGGAGTTTCTACATCACCTCAACTCCATTCATAGCAACATCCTGTTCACCATGGAAATAGAGAAAGATGGTTCTTTGCCTTTCTTGGATGTCCTGGTTCGAAGGAAGAATGATGGTTCTCTAGGCCATTCAGTTTACCGGAAACCCACTCATACTGATTTGTACCTGCAAGCATCGAGTTGCCATCACCCATCGCAAACCATGAGTTTGCTTAAAACACTTGTTCATAGAGCTCATACTGTCTCAGATCTAGATAGCTTACCTCAAGAACTCGCCCATCTAAAGACAGTATTCAGCGAAAATGGGTATTCCATCCGGCAGATTAACAGGGCACTAACAGTTAAAACTAGGAAGCAGGAAGTGAATAAAGAGGAGAACATGCTGGAACAATCTTTAGCTTTTCTTCCATTCGTTGGCAACACTTCGTTTAAAATAGCAAGAATCCTCCGAAAATTTCAAGTAAAAGTGGTTTTCCGCCCACCATCGAAGATTGCGGACCTTGTGGGACCAGTTAAGGACAATCTGTTGCTACGAAAGGCCGGAATTTGCAAGATACCGTGCCAATGTGGTATGGCTTACATAGGTCAAACCACACGCACCGTGAAAGGACGCTGCACTGAACATCAACGTTACACCCGCCTTTTGCAGCCAAGCAAGTCCGCTATTGCTGAACATTGAGTTTCTACTGGACATTCAATGGAGTATGAGAAAACAATGATTTTGTCCACAGGAACGTCTTTCTGGGACTCCATTATTAAAGAATCCGTAGAAATACGACTGACGGAAAATCTGTTAAACCGTGACAGTGGCTACCAGCTGGACAGTGCATGGAATCCCATCATCTCCACGATTTGCTCAAATCGAAGACGACAGATTGCGTCGACCGCCGTGGCAAACAGCAACGCAGAGGGCAACTGAGTTCCGCTATTCCACCAGCGAGGGCGCTGCCGGCGGGCAGTGTGGTTCAACTATCAAGTTTTCGACGCATGCGCAGAATAGTTACAGTACGCTATATATTGCGGAACGGACGTCGTTTTCGCCAGTCTGGGACGGCTCACCTGAGGATGACTGGCAGGTGTCCAGTTGAAATATCGTGCGAAGTATTGAACGACGACCGGCTGCAAGCCCGAAATTTGTTTAAATAGGTAAGCCATTCTACAACAGGTGCGGCACGTTCCCCAGAGGCTGCCCGCTAACGACTGTTCCATCTCAACAGCCATGCATCCCATCAGCGCGCAGGACACCTTGAGTTTGAGGGCTTCTTATAGAGGATTATTCCGTCCTCATGATGCGGGCGGTCAAGCTAAGATCGTCGTACCCTGAGACACACAACGTTCTACCGCCACACCGCACGGTGGTCGCTGAAGTATGCCCAGAGCTTACGGTGACAGAGGACTGGCGGCGCTTACCAGTCCTCAGCTCAGGAACCTCGGGGTCGCCAAGCTCCTGAGGGCTGCATTCGTACGAGACATACAGCGCCAATTTGAAGCTTTATCGTGGGGGGTGCTATGGGATGGGATGGGTGTCCAGGGCAGTGTGACCTACGTGAACGACATCCTACGACGAATAATTGTACCCTTTCTGCGTAACAACACAGACGCCATTTTCCAGCAAGACAATTCACGACCCCATGTCACTACACGAACACATGCCTTCTTGGTATCACAGGATGTCAGTCTTTTCTCCTGCCCCCCCCCCATACAATCAGACGTGTCGCCAGTCTAAAATGTGCGGGATATCGTGTGATGTGGGATGCTGCACTGTGACCCAATGCCAACTACCATAGATGAATAGATGAATTTTGGAAACAGGTGAATGCAGCAGGGATGGCTGTACTACAGTCGCGTCTTATAAACGTCTATACCATCACGCATGGAACAAGTTATAAGGGCGCATGGTGGATCGTGTGCCCATTAGGCACATGCTGAAAATACTAATGTAAGTGTGCTGTGAATATGAACGTCTAGTCGTTCAAGGTGTTCAGCTTCTTTCTGACCATGAGTGTAGAATCGTTGATTGTAATAAAAGTTTCAGAGATTTATAGCTCTTGAAATTACGACAAAGCTGGCAGCTTTCCCTAAACGTAGATAAATGTAATATAATGCGCATACATAGGGGCAGAAATCCATTCCAGTACGATTATGCCATAGGTGGTAAATCATTGGAAGCGGTAACGACCGTAAAATACTTAGGAGTTACTATCCGGAGCGATCTGAAGTGGAATGATCACATAAAACAAATAGTGGGAAAAGCAGGCGCCAGGTTGAGATTCATAGGAAGAATTCTAAGAAAATGTGACTCATCGACGAAAGAAGTAGCTTACAAAACGCTTGTTCGTCCGATTCTTGAGTATTGCTCATCAGTATGGGACCCTTACCAGGTTGGATTAATAGAAGAGATAGACATGATCCAGCGAAAAGCAGCGCGATTCGTCATGGGGACATTTAGTCAGCGGGAGAGCGTTACGGAGATGCTGAACAAGCTCCAGTGGCGGACACTTCAAGAAAGGCGTTACGCAATACGGAGAGGTTTATTATCGAAATTACGAGAGAGCACATTCCGGGAAGAGATGGGCAACATATTACTACCGCCCACATATATCTCGCGTAATGATCACAACGAAAAGATCCGAGAAATTAGAGCAAATACGGAGACTTACAAGCAGTCGTTCTTCCCACGCACAATTCGTGAATGGAACAGGGAAGGGGGGATCAGATAGTGGTACAATAAGTACCCTCCGCCACACACCGTAAGGTGGCTCGCGGAGTATAGATGTAGATGTAGATGTAGTCATCATCGAAATTCCCCTCGATAGACGAGTATTAAGAGCAACAGGGATAACGACATACGAAATGAAATACTTGCAGGCGCCTCTCGAATTCGTTAAAATCGAAACGTTCTAGAAATCCATTATTTACCAAAAGACGGAATGTATGTCGTTTGAGAGCAAAAAATTGCTCCACAGGTGGATTTCATAACACAGGAATATTTTATAACGACTTAGGTACACTGCGCACAGTTCTGTAACTAAGATGTACCAATGAGAACCAACGACGTGGAAAATCAGTCTCGAATTTTCTTTTAGACATTTCGCATTTTCAAATGGGAACATTTCGCA
Source organism: Schistocerca cancellata (assembly GCF_023864275.1). Lineage (NCBI taxonomy): Eukaryota > Metazoa > Arthropoda > Insecta > Orthoptera > Acrididae > Schistocerca > Schistocerca cancellata. Next base: position 812,365,471 of record NC_064628.1, read on the forward strand.
GAAACGACGATTAGGATTTAATATCCCGTCTACGACAAGATCATTCGAGACGGAACAGTAACTCGGATAGGAAAAAGATTATTAAGGAAATCGGCCGCATAGTTTTTCTAGGATTTGCCTTAAATTGTTTAGAGAAATAGCTCGGTCTTAAGGCCGGATAGGAAATTGAAGCGCGTTCCTCTCGAATGTGACTTCATTTTTTTCCTTGGTGGAAAATTCCGAACACCACGTCAGACCAGCGATTTAACAACCTGTGGTTATCAGCTGTTCCTAAACCTCAATACGTTGCTCGATTATGTACGTTTCTAAGAGCGTGTGACGTTGAAAACTTCAGTTACGGACCGAATGAAATCCCAGTCTGGATAAATTGCATGCAAATTCCCAACTGGCCCCAAAACCAAGGAGATTATATTTGTCATGTTCTCTTGAGAATGGATATTCGACTGAGAGTAGTGGTTCAATAAAGGTCTACCAGCTTATGGTGGTCCCGTATGGAAATACTGTATTTCAACAATTTGAAGGTGTCTACCATTAACATTCTAAAATATTGTGTCCTGGAATAGTGTAGGTTAGGTTTCTTTTTAATGATTACTGTGGTAAATAAGAAACTGATATCTCTAGGTGCATGTAATGAACAGTTATCCAAATGTATATCAGTTGCTGAGTTTCTTATTGAAAAGAAACCTAGCTGCCAGAACAACAATTTTTATTTTTCCTTTATATCAGGGATGGCACGCTACTTTTACGCCACCGGCTTTAAGACGACAGCTTCAGACTTAATATTTAGTGGCAGCAACAAATTGTATCCGTTGTATACTTACTCACATTTTGTAGAAAGTGAAAAGTTAACAAAACTTTCGCTTTAAAAAGCAGATTCTAACCTCACACAGCGAACAGTCTATTTCACTTACTTGAGATAAAATTTATACGTTATAACACCATGGTGGTACATAAAAGAAGTTTTATACAAGCATTAGACACATTATCCACTATGTGTAAAGGTAATGATGAGGTCAAAATATCTGTCTCCAGACAGAATGATTTGAGTAAGTTGTGTGTTGGTCTGTACTCAATGCAATCGTGCACGCTGGCAATCAATGGATTTGATAAAAGCTTTTACGGTTGGATGTCTTCCGCAGCAGTGACACATATTCATTCATGATGAAGAATCGTTATTCTGTTTCAGTACTGATATTTATTGCTCCAGATGCATTAGACTGTTTACTTAAAAGGCATTTTCAATCGGTGTTGTGATATGTTACACGGTTTTCGTTTCACACATAACGATTAAAGGTTTAAAGCAGTACTATCTTTATTTCTACGTTAGACGAGAAATGTATGTTCTGAATTAGTAATAGCTTTTGTCTATTCTTCTATGCGGCAACAATATGGGAGTTGCACTTGCATTTCGATTATGAGAAGGTTTGTTTCTCACAGATTTTTGTGCGATGTATATTTTATGACTTAAAAGTAATACGGTTGAAAATCGACCACCAGTGCACAAGTTTACCAGGGTAACTACAATATACCTATGTGTAGACCAATGTGATCGCCTGAAGGTTATTTTAATGCAATAAGACAGCATGCTCCGATATTTTGCAAAGTTAATGATTTTTATTTCTTTAACGACCGACTCTTTGACGACCCTCAACAAATTTGTATTTTGTTCTTATTTCTGATTACTATCGCAGTATTGTTATGTCAGCATGTTGACAACATAGATTAAAAATTCTTCGTTCATATCTGTATTGCTGTAGCCAAACAATGAAGCCTACACGTCAAGCATGTGGGTAGGTGTCGAGCTTCAGTGACATTGCAATTCGTATACTTAAAGTAATACAATGTAATGATACGTAGTCGCTTTATGTAATCGTGTTCTAACCCCAAAGGCGGCTAACGTAGATAATAAAGTCTAAACCTCAGTATCAACGATCTGCACAACGTCTAAATATGCATGCACAGAATTTTCATTTTGTCTGGTTGGAACACGAATTGCGACATGAAAATAAACATTGTCAGTTCAAGATCTTGTTATAACTAAAACGCAGAAAAAATAAATGTAGGCCGTGGAGCTCAGAGAGATACAGAAAGCTAAGCATAAAATAAAATTGTACGGCTTTGCTGACTGGGAGACTAACACTTTCTTAAAAAGAAATTGCGTTGTAGTTGGGCCTTAGGTACGTGTGTTAAGTGTATATGACTGTGGTGACTGCATATGTTGTGTTTAGTGTCAAGTATGTGTTGTACGTGACAGTGAAAGAGAGAAGAAGAAAGCTGAAACCTGATACCGACACATAACACACTCATTTCGTGCAGCATCAAGATAAAGCCGGAATTCGACGTCCCCATTCGAAAGATTGCTCACCATCACAGCGTCACATGCCTCCACTCAATGAACCACCGCAGAGAGGTTTGCAATTTAATCCTCGGCATTCGTATCAAATCGGATGAGAATTAACCTACCCTCGTCTCACCGACTACTTTTTCCCGCTAGCCGCTTGCGGAACACTGAGATCAAACGTTGCCTTGGTGAGACATAATGACTGAAATTTGATATTCTTGGCGCACTCTTGCCATACGAGGTGCATTCAAGTTCTAAGGCCTCCGATTTTTTTTCTCCAGACTGGAAAGAGATAGAAACATGCGCATTGTTTTAAAATGAGGCCGCGTTCATTGTCAATACGTCCCAGAGATGGCAGCGTTTACTGAATTTGCGTGGTGTGAAACCAATTGAAATTCATTGACAGATGAAGGAGACATGTGGTGATGGAGTTATGGATGTGTCGAAAGTGCGTTCGTGGGTGCGACAGTTTAATGAAGGCAGAACATCGTGTGACAACAAACCGAAACAACCTCGGGCTCGCACAAGCCGGTCTGACGACATGATCGAGAAAGTGGAGAGAATTGTTTTGGGGGATCGCCGAATGACTGTTGAACAGATCGCCTCCAGAGTTGGCATTTCTGTGGGTTCTGTGCACACAATCCTGCATGACGACCTGAAAATGCGAAAAGTGTCATCCAGGTGGGTGCCACGAATGCTGACGGACGACCACATGGCTGCCCGTGTGGCATGTTACCAAGCAATGTTGACGCGCAACGACAGCATGAATGGGACTTTCTTTTCGTCGGCTGTGACAATGGATGAGACGTGGATGCCATTTTTCAATCCAGAAATAAAGCGCCAGTCAGCTCAATGGAAGCACACAGATTCACCGACACCAAAAATATTTCGGGTAGCCGCCAGTGCTGAAAAAATTATGGTGTCCATGTTCTGGGACAGCGAGGGCGTAATCCTTACCCATTGCGTTCCAAAGGGCACTACGGTAACAGGTGCATCCTACGAAAATGTTTTGAAGAACAAATTCCTTCCTGCACTGCAACAAAAGCGTCCGGGAAGGGCTGCGCGTGTGCTGTTTCACCAAAAAACGCACCCGCACATCGAGCTAACGTTACGCAACAGTTTCTTCGTGATAACAACTTTGAAGTGATTCCTCATGCTCCCTACTCACCTGACCTGGCTCCTAGTGACTTTTGGCTTTTTCCAGCAATGAAAGACACTCTCCGTGGCTGCACATTCAGGAGCCGTGCTGCCGGCCATTGTGGCCGAGCGGTTCTAGGCGCTACAGTCTGGAGCCGAACGACCGCAACGGTCACCGGTTCGAATCCTGCCTCGGACATGGATCTGTGTGATGTCCTTAGGTTAGTTAGGTTTAATTAGTTCTAAGTTCTAGGCGACTGATGACCTCAGAAGTTACGTCGCATAGTGCTCAGAGCCATTTGAACCCTTTTTTTGAACCAGCCGTGCTGCTATTGCCTCAGCGATTTTCCAGTGTCAAAACAGACTCCTAAAGAAGCCTTCGCCGCTGCCATGGAGTCATGGCGTCAGCGTTGTGAAAAATGTGTACGTCTGCATGGCGATTACGTCGAGAAGTAAAGGCAGTTTCGTCGATTTCGGGTGACTAGTTAATTAGGAAAAAAATCTGAGGCCTTAGAACTTGAATGCACCTCGTAATGCTTCTCGGAATACTGAATTCCCTAACGATGTCAAAAAAACGGAATGTCCGATGCGTCTAGCTCCTAATACCATTTCGCGTTCAACATCTGTTATTGCCGTTGTGTGGTCATAACCACGTCGGAAACCCTTTATCAAGTATCACCTGAGTGAATATGGCAGCCCCGCCAGTGAACTGCCCCTGTATACATTGTGTACGCGATATAACCGTCATCTGTATATCGCTATCCCACGACTTTTGTCACCACAATGTATTATCTTGGGTGGAGGAAACAAGCAGGTGTAGTAGTAACTGCTGACATTCCCCAGGGAATTGTGTTGAGCACCTTAGATGGTTCAAATAGCTCTAAGCACTATGGGACTTAACATCTGAGGTCGTCAGTCCCCTAGAACTTAGAACTACTTAAACATAACTAACTTAAGGACATCACACACATCCATGCCCTAGGCAGGATTCGAACCTGCGACCGTAGCAGCAGCGCGGTTCCGGACTGAAGCGCCTAGAACCGCTCGGCCAGAGTGGTCGGCTAGTACCTTAGAGTTCATGTGGTAAATGAATCCATTTCTCCCCAGGGTTGCAAACACGTGACACGAAATTTTCAGTAATTTAGACTAATTGTCAAATACAGAATAACACTGACAGAATGCCTTTCAACACAAGAATGATGAGTTTTGTAGAATAAATTTAGTATAACTGAATTTTGTGAAGTTAAATTCCATGTTGCGTGTCGCTGTACAAGAAAAAACTAGGCTAATGACCCATTTGACAATATTCATAGTAACAGACTTTTTTCAGATGTCGAACTTATTTATTATGTAGTAAATGCAATAAAATATCTAGTTAGATAGTAAGTGTAACTCAGTGATTTATTGTAAACACAGATATCGCACGTGACGAGGTCACAGCTACTCTCCATGGCAGTCCTACCGGAAAGGAAGAGAGAGAAATAAAATAAATTCTTTTATTTCGATCACAGATTCTGGTTCATGATCAAATTCCGAACAATTTAATATTAAAGTAGACCCGTCAGTTGATTAATTAATGAGTCGCCAAACTTATTTACTCCTTTTGTACTATTAAATTAATTTTCCCAGGCCAGCATACACTACCGATGTCTTCCTACATGGAGGATAATCGATTGGAAGTGAAACGGCCATTTTGACATTCCCAGTTTACTTAGAAATTTTGAAAATGCGGAGGTCCAGCAAAGTACCCTGACCGTTAGTTTGGTTCAAATGGCTCTGAGCACTATGGGACTTAACAGCTATGGTCATCAGTCCCCTAGAACTTAGAACTACTTAAACCTAACTAACCTAAGGACAGCACACAACACCCAGCCATCACGAGGCAGAGAAAATCCCTGACCCCGCCGGGAATCGAACCCGGGAATCCGGGCGTGGGAAGCGAGAAAGCTACCGCACGACCACGAGATGCGGGCGACCGTTAGTTCAAGTTTAACTTTAAACAATGCGGTGGTAGAGGCATACCAGTTCCGTCCCTCGTTCTAAGAATTCGTGTCCAAACAGGTGTTCCAACTTGGGCGCCAAAGGACAGTGCCCCCGCCAGACCGCGGGAGCAGCGTCGCCTCCTATTCCTGTGATGTTGGCTATTGAAAACTGTTAACCGCGGACGTACGTGACTGTGCGGCACCCGAGATCATAAAAAACAGAGAGAGCCTCTTTCCATTCGTGTGCAGTTTCTGTACGAGTGTACATCGTGAGCGTCTTTGTGCGGTATTTACCGCCATTCTGCTGCCAGTTTTACCTTCCAACACTTTGGGAGCCAACTTGTGTTCAGCCATTTGCGATCTTTTGTCATGATTAGCGTTAGGGAGAGCGCCGCAGCTTAATTCTGGCAACTGTGTTATAGCGAGATCTGCACCGCGAGATACTGGCACTGCAAATCCGCAGGTCGTGGAGTGGTAAGCTTTATCGTGTAACCCTGTTCTCTGTGGTAGCATAATGCTACTCATGACTGGCTTCTGTCATTATAATGTTTCAGTTTGCTTTACTTTCCGCACTCTCTCTAGGTACTGTTGGTTCTCTATCTGTATCTATTTATGGAACTATGTATAGATTTTGACTCATCCAGCAGGAAGTAAATTGTTCACCATGAGGCTAATATTTTTCAGCGGTATCTTAAGAAAGATTTTAACACGACCACTTCGCATTTATGAGTTAATTTCTGATTAGATAATTTCATTACCAGCATCTACTAACTTCCATTGTTATGTAGCTTCCCTGATGTCCTCCTTAGTAGAATTATTTCATTACTAAGCTGTGAAACTCCTGAAATAGGTGACGACGTCCAACGCCTCCAACAGAACATAAGCAGATGAGTGATCTGTCAGGAGATAATTATATCGCCTATGGCTACTTCCTCTATTATTTCGTAGTCAGCGAAAAATGGAAGTGCTTCTCAAGGCTTCAACATAGTGCAAAGATTGCCAACTCTCTTTAAATGTTTGGACATGAAAAACTTTGTACTGAACTAAACGAAAAAAGTAGTGCCACATGATCGAAATATCGGAGCCAAAACCGGAATCGGTGAACTCATATAAATACTTGAGATGCAACATTTTGTAAGGACATGAGATGAAGTCATCAGATAGGCTCAAGTGGAAGTGAAACAAGTGATTGACTGCATTTCATTCATAGGATACTGGGAAAGTGGTGTCAGTCTACTACAAACATTGCTTACGAAATACTTATGCGGCCGATATTAGAATACTGTTCAAGTTGTGGGATCCATAAGAAATTGTACTACCAGTGGATACTGAACTTATGGGGAACATGAATGGTCACAGATCTGAATGACTCACCCGAAAGCGCTTTACTGAAATATGGAAAAATCTAATCCGGCAGAAGCTTGATGCTAGACATCAACTATCTCGGGAAACCTAACTACTAAATTTCGGAAACATGTATGAAGTGAGGAATCTAGGAATCTACACTTACATAGACATGATTACTCTGCATTCCACAATTAAGTGCCTGGCAAAGGGTACATCGAACCATCTTTAAGTTATTTCTCTACCACTACACTCTTGAACGACGCGCGGGAGAAACGAGCACATAAATCTTTCTGTGCGAGCTTTGATTTCTCTTATTTTATCATGACGATCAGTTCTCCCGGTGTAGATGAGCGCCAAAAGAATAGTTTCGCAATCGAAGTAGAAAATTGGTGACTAAAAGTTCGCAAGCAGATCCTGCCGCAACGAAAAACGCCTTTGTTTTTGTGGTTGTCACATCAATTCACATATCATGTCCGTTCCACTCTCTCCCCTGTTTCGCGATACTACAAAAACGAGCTGTCCTCCTTTGAACTTTTTCGATGCCAATCGTCAGTCGCAACAGGACAGCAATACTCTAGAAAAAGGCGGACAAACGTGGTGTAAGCATTACTACGGCCTTCTATGCATCGCTCCCATGAAAACTGTGGAGACAATTTAAAATAGATCCACAGACGCATTTCACTGATCATTCTTCTCACGCTCCATACGCGAAAGGAACGGGTAGAAACTCGTATACGTAGTACAGTGGGAATTATCATCTGGCAGCATTTAACAGGGGTTTTCAGAGCACTGATTTAAATGTAAATATGCTTTATTTTTTCCTAAAACACTGTTGCAATTGACGGTTGGGGAATCCACAAGTACACCATCAGCCATTTTTTTTTTCACACGACACTAAGAAGAATCTCTTGTATACGGAATATTGCAATACAGAGTACAGGAAGGTCCTCTGTCATATCCATTCCTCTGGTGGAGCAGTTCCCAATGGGCTATTCTTTGTAAAAATAAGAGAAAAACCTGAATGACAACGAATCTTCCAGTTCGAAAGCCACCTTTATAAACATCTTTCCTGTTATGTCTGAATGTGAGAGATGCGAAGCAGTCTCATGACTTAAAGACTTTATAGTTCATTTCTTCGTCTTATCTTTGGCTGAGGAGAGAGGGGCGTGTCTACACCCTGTTCTCATCAGACAATCAAGTTGCAAGGCGCCACATTTTGAAGTCCGGAACACCACTCCACATCTTCGCTTGGTCTGCGCCGGACACTGCTGTCATTGTAGAGCCTGCCGACAATTTGTAAAGATCAGAATTTTGAATACTTGAGCTTGAATTACTAAGCTACAGGGTCTAGGATTCATTTCTTACACTGGCACAATTGTATATGAAATGATTTTTCAGGTTCTGGTGCAGGACGTACTCTTGAAATTACATATCATCGGGAGCAAGGTTAGGCCTTTGATCAAATGGTTCAAAGCACTAAGGGACATAACATCTGAGGACAACAGTCCCCTAGACTTAGAACTACCTAAACCTAACTAACCTAAGGACATCACACACATCCACGCCCGAGGCAGGATTCGAACCTGCGACCGTAGCAGCAGCGCGGTTCCGGACTGAAGCACCTAGAACCGCTCTGCCACAGGGGCCGGCATGCCTTTGATCAGTCACGTCTTTGCTTGAATTACTAAGATCAATATTTTTTTCCAGTGACTCGTCCGCTGATACAAGACGTCTTTCATATTACTTTCCCACGCACTAAATAGTATTACGGGCGTTGTAAAATATGTGGTTTTATTTTCCTGCGTTTCGTTGCGTGTGTAATATTTTGTACAAAACTGGTCCATGAGAGCACATTTATATCTGCTGTTCATGTATTTTTCTAGGCGCTTCAGTATGGAACCGCACGACCGCTACGGTCGCAGGATCGAATCCTGCCTCGGGCATGGATATGTGTGATGTCCTTAGGTTAGTTTGGTTTAAGTAATTCTAAGTTCTAGGGGACTGATGACCTCAGATGTTAAGTCCCATAGTGCTCAAAGCCATTTGAACAATTTTGTTCATGTATTTTCGTGTCTGTTTTCTCAATAACAACTCAAGTTACCTTAAAATCTCTTGACGAATTACTTTCTTCGTGGAGTTATTTTTCAATCCTACCAATTTTTATGCTCATTGGCTTATGTGCTCACTTATCCTGTGTTCATACTAGGAGCAGGTGAAAGCACAACCTACTAGAATAAACTGCCTTCGGTAGACAGAGCGTTTTCTTCCTGTGTACGCAGTTTTCACCCGGAAAAGGTAATTGCGAGTAGCAGGGAAGTGCAGGAAACATGCTGCAGCAATGAATATATCGAGACACTGAATTCCAGTGAATCATTTTCTTGTTATTAGACATTAGGACATACAAAGTGCTGTTACATCCGCATGGCACAGGCCTTTTCTACAATCAGAGAGGCATTTACATTTACATGTTGTATTAAGACTGTTGAAGACCTTTGTCGCAGTTGATATTCCTTCAATACATGTTAAACGCTGTTTCATACGTCCTGTTGCGCTATGAAAGTTAAATTACAACGTCATATTTCATTAAATGTTGGCAGATGGCATTGTTCTTAGTTCGTTGGTCAGATTTCACATAAAGAGGAACATTTTCAAGAGGTTAATGCCAGGGTCATAACTTGCTATGGACTCGTGTTAAATTATAAAATCTAATAGAGGATTTCAAGTTGCTCCATTAGGTAAAGGTGGTCTAACTGATCAAAGCTACTATTCGCTGTACACAGCGTGTCTGGTTTCGAATGCCGCCTAGCAGAGATTTTTTATCTTACACGGCAAATTCATTACATTGCAGTTTTACCCTTCCGAAATGACAGAACTGATGTATCACACGACATCGATGATGCATAAACAGGTCGGTATGGCCATGCACTTTACAACAATTTTATGCTGAAAGCCATCAACATTATATCACACTGGCATTGTCTCCTGAACGTATCTGAAAAATGAAAAAAGATTAGCGCATGGAATGACCCACTAGAACCAACGACCTCAGATTTATAGTCTAGTTTAGGATGCTCTTGAGAAGCGTTGAGTTGCATTCGGCCTTATTCCCCACACTTGGTTCAAATGACTCTGAGCACTATGGGACTTAACATCTGACGTCATCAGTCCCCTAGACTTAGAACTACTTAAACCTAACTTACCTAAGGACATCACACACACATCCATGCCCCATGCAGGTTTCGAACCTGAGACTGTAGTATCAGCGCGGTTCTGGAATGAAGCGGCTAGAACCACTCGGCCACAGCGGCCATCTTCCCCACACTCTCATGGTTTTTAGACACCTTAGCAAGAAGACTAGAATCTGCAAAATTCACCCACTACAAGATTAACGAACATCGGTTTTGACGCGCAGTATTTCATGTTGATGAAGTGTACGAATTAATTCCCACAAATTCAGGTTGGCATGTTCAGTGCATTTTCTGAAGATCAAAATCATTTTCGACACCCTAGTCTTATAAAGATATTGAAATAAACAGAAGTTTTACACTGAAATTTATTTAGCATTACTAGCTACTTTCGGTCAGTGATAATTTTCATATGTAAATGTTTCTCTATAAATGCTGTATTGTCATATCCACAACCAACCCATGCTTCACATTTTCTTGACAAAATTTCGTGTACGTAAATAAGATCACAAACGGAACGATTATGAGCAGTGTATTAAACCATGGACTGAAATTGTCAACAAATGCCAAACAAGTGTTGAAGCAAAGTTCGTGTAGGTCCAATAAATTAAAATCTCTGTGTGACGAAGTTGTTTTAGCTTGTACGTTAAACTAGGACTTCCGCGTGGCTCTTGAAAGCCGCGTATGCACAGATAATTTGTGCTAAATAGATAATGTCACAAGAATTCAGTCATGAAACTGACGCAAAATGGTTTGGTCGAGGGATCAGTTCACCACGTGGCGTGGAATTCCTTCAGTCGCTAACGTTGAGAAAAATGCTGTGTTCAACGAGTTTTGTTTCTGTGGCGGTGACGACCGTACCTTGAGCACAACGCGCCTCAGTCCATTAGTGGGATTGCCTGCCCCGAGCTGCGGTGAATACCCTTCGTTCAACCGGTAAAGGGTCATTAAACGTCAGCACGGGCCGAGTTTCCACCGGGGATTACAGCGCCGAACAGCCGCGCGGCATCGATTGATCTACCGCGAGCTGCACCCGCGGCGCAATGTGCGGATTCAGCTGAAGTTCGCTGCTCGGCCGGTTCCTACGTTCCTATTGTGTTTGCAGATGTTCTTACAGACATATCCGTAGAGCGCCCGTGCACGTTTTTGTATCGACATATTCGTGTTTAAAGGAAAGATGGAAAACGAATAAAATATCCACTGACAGACCAGAACGTAGTAGCGATATAGTGCAGTGGGAGACGGTATTATATAGTGTCAGTCTCAGCTGGGACGTTTTGTTTATTTATCCCAACATTTCTTCCCATCGCACAGTTCCTGCGTTCGCCGTGCTGTTTTACGGTCGACGGACCACCTGGGGGACACAGTTTGAAACTCACCTACGTCCACAGCGAAAGTGGATTCTTCTTGTACGACCATACCTTCGTAGGACCACTGTCCTATGCTGGCTTCGTCATCAGCGGGACCAATAATGCTGCTGACATTTTTGTTCAAAAGTGATTGTTCTGCACACCGAATTTCTTGGAGCACCATTTCCCTCTGTTGTCTTTTCCTTGACTCCGCATGTGTACCGCATTTGTGAAGTACACTCCTGGAAATTGAAATAAGAACACCGTGAATTCATTGTCCCAGGAAGGGGAAACTTTATTGACACATTCCTGGGGTCAGATACATCACATGATCACACTGACAGAACCACAGGCACATAGACACAGGCAACAGAGCATGCACAATGTCGGCACTAGTACAGTGTATATCCACCTTTCGCAGCAATGCAGGCTGCTATTCTCCCATGGAGACGATCGTAGAGATGCTGGATGTAGTCCTGTGGAACGGCTTGCCATGCCATTTCCACCTGGCGCCTCAGTTGGACCAGCGTTCGTGCTGGACGTGCAGAACGCATGAGACGACGCTTCATCCAGTCCCAAACATGCTCAATGGGGGACAGATCCGGAGATCTTGCTGGCCAGGGTAGTTGACTTACACCTTCTAGAGCACGTTGGGTGGCACGGGATACATGCGGACGTGCATTGTCCTGTTGGAACAGCAAGTTCCCTTGCCGGTCTAGGAATGGTAGAACGATGGGTTCGATGACGGTTTGGATGTATCGTGCACTATTCAGTGTCCCCTCGACGATCACCAGTGGTGTACGGCCAGTGTAGGAGATCGCTCCCCACACCATGATGCCGGGTGTTGGCCCTGTGTGCCTCGGTCGTATGCAGTCCTGATTGTGGCGCTCACCTGCACGGCGCCAAACACGCATACGACCATCATTGGCACCAAGGCAGAAGCGACTCTCATCGCTGAAGACGACACGTCTCCATTCGTCCCTCCATTCACGCCTGTCGCGACACCACTGGAGGCGGGCTGCACGATGTTGGGGCGTGAGCGGAAGACGGCCTAACGGTGTGCGGGACCGTAGCCCAGCTTCATGGAGACGGTTTCGAATGGTCCTCGCCGATACCCCAGGAGCAACAGTGTCCCTAATTTGCTGGGAAGTGGCGGTGCGGTCCCCTACGGCACTGCGTAGGATCCTACGGTGTTGGCGTGCATCCGTGCGTCGCTGCGGTCCGGTCCCAGGTCGACGGGCACGTGCACATTCCGCCGACCACTGGCGACAACATCGATGTACTGTGGAGACCTCACGCCCCACGGGTTGAGCAATTCGGCGGTACGTCCACCCGGCCTCCCGCATGCCCACTATACGCCCTCGCTCAAAGTCCGTCAACTGCACATACGGTTCACGTCCACGCTGTCGCGGCATGCTACCAGTGTTAAAGACTGCGATGGAGCTCCGTATGCCACGGCAAACTGGCTGACACCGACGGCGGCGGTGCACAAATGCTGCGCAGCTAGCGCCATTCGACGGCCAACACCGCGGTTCCTGGTGTGTCCGCTGTGCCGTGCGTGTGATCATTGCTTGTACAGCCCTCTCGCAGTGTCCGGAGCAAGTATGGTGGGTCTGACACACCGGTGTCAATGTGTTCGTTTTTCCATTTCCAGGAGTGTATTTCAGTGTGAACTTCTTGCACACCGCCTCCGGCTTGGTGCTGGTCTGGTCGATACGTTATGTCCATAGGTGGTTGGGAGGACAGTTGCTTAGTCGGTTGCTTGGCTGTTGAAGCCTACTCCAGCTGTTCCTACAGGATTCGAGCTCCTCCCACTGCAGTGGGGATCCTGTAACTGGTTTTCCCCACAGAGCACAGAAGTAAATGTTCTGTGGTTATATCCTGTCCCTAATTCCCTGATTCCGCAAGTCCGGAAATCTAGCCTAGATCGCCCTAAAAATCTGCGACGACACGTCGGAGCGGGAAACAAACAACTTTTGGCTTGCTCAATGAACGCGCGATGATAACAACGGCAGTCTGTTTGCACAGAGAGCGCAGTATTGACGCCATACGGGCTTCCACTACACTGACTGGGGAATGGAAGGTAGAAATTGAGTAAACAGCGAATATACGACTAAAGAGCCAAAGAAACTGGTACATCTGCCTAATATCGTGTAGGGCCCCCGCGAGCCGCAGAAGTGCCGCAACACGTTGAGAACGTTAATTGAATTCTAAATTACTGTGAAACTGGAAGAAAAGGAAAGATACTATTAGCAGGAAAGCCTTACGAAAGCACAATAAATATTAATTTAGCTTTATCTGTATTGTCAATACTTACTAATACTGCAAAAAGCAACTGATACTTTGTAATAGATGTTACTTGAGTGGTTCATTCGAGAGAACAATAACTGTGTACTGTATTGTCAGAGAAACTATCAACGAACAGTAAGCTGCAACGTCCTATACATAATCGAGGGTGTTGTTTCCTGTTAACAGATGTACCGCCGACCTCGGCTGTGTGTGTGTATGTCTGGCAATTTTCAGCTTAATACTTCCAGTGCGTCTTAACAGCTAAAATTTTGACAGTGGGTTTCTTCAAATGGTTCAAATGGCTCTCAGCACTATGGTTCAAATGGCTCTGAGCACTATGGGACTCAACTGCTGAGGTCATTAGTCCCCTAGAACTTAGAACTAGTTAAACCTAACTAACCTAAGGACATTACAAACATCCATGCCCGAGGCAGGATTCGAACCTGCGACCGTAGCGGTCTTGCGGTTCCAGACTGCAGCGCCTTTAACCGCACGGCCACTTCGGCCGGCTCAGCACTATGGGACTTAACAGCTGAGGTCATCAGTCCACTAGAACTTAGAACTACTCAAACCTAACTAACCTAAGGACATGACACACATCCATGCCCGAGGTAGGATTCGAATCTGCGACCGTAGCGGTCGCGCGGTTCCAGACTGTAGCGCCTAGAACCGCTCGGCCACTCCGGCCGGCCGGGTTTCTTTCGTTGTCTCCTTCCTGAGTAAAAAATTTCAGGTCAGGTTTCGACATGTCTTATTGGACCATTCCCCTTTAAGAGGTTAATCAGCGCCCCGGAATAAGAGTACAGTGTCTTGCTTACTACAGTGCCACTTCACTCACAAGGGGAGGCCGCCAATTGTGAAATTCAGATTCGATTCATACTGCGCATAATATAAGCTCATGGCCAGAGGTGTAATGTGGCAAAGCACCAAGATGCACTTCTCAGCCGTTGTCGAGAAAATCGACAGTAAAAGAAACCGTTGCGGTGAAATACTCTCTACGATTAATAATTTTTTACAGCGTCGTGGCGCAGTGGTAAGCGCTCGGGTTCGTAATCCGAAGGTCACTGGATCGAATCTCGCGCCATGCAACATTTTTTATTATTAGTTTTTTCTAATTCAAATATATATATATATATATATATATATATATATATATATATATAAACTATTAATGAATTGCTTATGCATGTTGGTGAAGGCGGATCGCCTCCATTTTTCCGTTTAACAGGGTGTACCAAAGCTCTCACGTCCGCACTGATTTTCGACGATGTTATAAGTTGCGCTAGGGACCGCATCTACCTTCTTTCGAAGTTAGCAGAGTTAGCAGGCAACTACGCTGTTATGCAGGGGCTCGTTTCGGCCCATTGAACATCTGTCCTTCAAGTGTAACGAGCGAGTAACGGAGTTTGTTTCATACCTGCCACAGCAAATTTGTGTTCGTGGGGTTTCTATTCTAATTCGAACGTTTGACTTACGCTATACGTATTCGTTTCGGAATATCGTTTCTACGTCTTCCGTTAACTATACGTGGTTAACATTATGAATACAATTAATAACATTTGTAAAATACAACTTTGTTTGCGGAAAACATAATGATGTTCGAAGTTGCCAGTTTTTCCACGACAAACGACTTTCAACAACTTATTATATGAATAATTGTTGCAACTGATTACCGGGAATTTATATATATATATATGTATATATATATATATATATATGTGTGTGTGTGTGTGTGCATATATATATACACACACACATTTGAATCACAAAAACAAATAATAAAATAAATTGCATGGCGCGAGATTCGATCGGGCGACTTCGGATTACAAACCCGAGCGCTTACCGCTGCGCCACGACGCTGTAGAAAATCATTAATCGTAGAGAGTACTTCACCGCAACGGTTTATTTTAACTGTCGATTTTCTCGACAACGGCTGAGAAGTGCATCTTGGTGCTTTGCCACATTACACCTCTGGCCATGAGCTTTTATTATGCGCAGTATAAATTGAATCTGAATTTCACAATTGGCGGCCTCCCCTTGTCAGTCGTATAACTAGGGCATTACAGTGCCATTAGTAAGTTAAAATCAGGTAGGTAGCAATCACCAACTTTTGTCAAAACTTTACCTTAGGACCTCCCTAGGTATAAAATCAATTTTGGAGGTGCAAATTTCCTTCAAGTCACCTCCAGATAAAACTTCTCTCGCTTCAGTCACAGACTGTTTTAATCAGATTGAAAATGTTCAAATATACTCCAGTTGCTACCCAGCAACAAAAAACAGAACCTGGGGGACCTGTTGACATTGAGTTTAAGTGAGTCCTGCTAGAATGCATTACATAATGGAAATATAATCACTTCTTTTTAACCGTACTGGAAATTTTCAATCAACATTAACTCCTAAAATATCTGTAGTGTGCTTTTGGTAGCAACAGGTAACGTCTGATGGCACTCTTGCTAAGTGTCTTTTATCAGTTGCAAAAGTTTTTGATATCTCATTCATATTTACGGATTTACGGTCGGATGTTATCTACGTGGCCACCTATTTAGCTTGTTGTTGTCTTCATCTTCGCCGGCCGGGGTGGCCGAGCGGATCCAGGCGCTACAGTCTAGAACCGCGCGACCGCTACGGTCGCAGGTTCCAATCCTGCCTCGGGCATAGATGTGTGTGATGTCCTTAGGTTTAAGTAGTTCTAAGTTCTAGGGGACTGATGACCTTAGATGTTAAGTCCCATAGTGCTCAGAGCCATTTGAACCATCTTCTTCTTCTTCTTCTTCTTCTTCTTCTTCTTCTTCCCCGTCTTCCTCTACTACTACTACTACTACCACCCCTACCAATAATAATAATAATAATAATAATAATAATAATAATAATCCCAGGAAATTTCCGTCGCCCACTTTTAAACACATCTTTGCACTGCCATTCTTAGATACCGTGCGAAATCAGCTTATTTCTTTAGACTCCTGTCTTATCACCTTGTGCGAATTTACTAGAGGAACGGAGCCCTTATCCAAGAAAAATTTTAATAATTTCGTTATTTGTACGAAATAGTGTGGTATGATTTTAATAAATCATTATAAATTAATATTGGTCCTTTTGCAGCTCTGCTAATGAGTAACTTAGTGTTGGATGAAAAATTGTTGGTATATTAAAAATGTACCACGATGTGTCTCACTTGTACAAAATGATACAATTATAATTAGTAGTTCATAGTAGCACGTCGTTACGGAGGGCGCACGGACGGAAACGGAAGAAAGCCGGATACAGTGAATTAGTGAAGTCTTGCGTGACCCGTAAATCCAGCGCATTTGAGAGGGCAAACGATGCATTCGTTCAGTGTCGTCATTAAAATTTATCATCTCCTCTTGTAATGCCCTATATTATCCAGTTGAACAGAGAAATCCCTCTGGAAACTGTTAACTATGACGATGCCGTAGTTCTGCTTTATGTCCGTCAGCATTTTTCTACTTAAATAAATAAATAATTACAGATTTTAAATCTTGTTTAAAGCAGGAAAACAAGCAGATGAATAAATCGATCCCGTTCCGCATTGCTAGCCAGCGAACTTTTCGCAACTTTTGAGGACGCAGCTTTTTCTTATACAGTACAACAAACGTAGTTCTAACCCTTAAAATTTTTAAGTAATTTGAAGTGGATTACGACAAGTATCAACACTTCCCTCTATAATACGATAATTAAACAGGTTGAAAAGTTAAGTTCATGATTAGTAGCTGCCTGAATGACAACTATTGAACTGTAGTAGGTCAACGAAAATTGCAGCGCATTTTCTCATCGTCAATCATACCGGATCAGTTCAGCTCTTTGAGCAAGAAACTTTAATTTTTTAATGAAGTGTATGCTGTAATGAAGATTCATGGCCACAACTGTCGAACGGTGACTGGAACAACGACATCCTCGTCAAGAAAGACTGAGAGGTACTGGCACGTCCAAGATTGGAGGCGCACTGTGATACATTTTAGGACGCCGCAATTGCTAATACCTCTGTCCGCCAAGTACAAAGGTCCAACCTCAGTTTTCAGACCGAAAACTGTTGTATTTTGCTACTAATTTTAAAGTTTTTCTTTTTTCAAATTTTCTTGCAAATTTTGAATCCACCCATTCCTACAGAAAATAGCCAGGGACTCACACCTAGTGAATACGCTACTGGCGACCACAGCGCTCTAAGCTGAGTGTGGTATTGTATCCTCTTACTTATGCCATGCTCTTTTCTTTTATTTTTTCTATCTGGTCATCCTTGGCCTCCTGATGTTATTTTCCGACCTTGACGCCAATAGGACAAGATCAACTTGTCAATTCATTGCCAACGGCTTGGAAGACGGTCGAAGGTGGTTTGTAACGCCACAACAATGGAAAGGGCGGGTGAACCAGCATCACTAAAAACGAAGTCCTAAATCGAAACTACAGCGGAATGGAGACCATAGTACGGTGTAGTTGGCAGATAAGTCAGAAATGAACGTAGCGCTTGTCCTCGAGAGGAGCGGCTACAAAAGGCGACAGTTCTGTAAGTCAGCAAGGCCTAATTTCATGCTGACAGCAGCTTCTAAAATGCTTGGCGACAGGCTTTGTGATAATTCGACCAAGCAGCCAGTGTCACGTCCTTACGGAAATGCTGTTCTAAGGATTCTGTAACACGGTTAGGGCATACCCCAAAAGCACCGCGCGTTGGCAGGACACAGCGTGACAAGTACGCAAAGATTACCGTCGGAAGAGCGTCGACGGCTAAACAAGCTATCCCCCGCCACGTGTCTCACATCACCGAACGTCGGGACTGTGGACGATGCAGTTGTAGTAGCTAACGCACTCGAAAAAAGGCGTATCAACATCTGTGCGGTGCATGAAACAAGATGGAGTGGGCAAAATATATGGTATTGGCCTTGGTTGCAAACTTGATACACAACGAAACTCGCGGAATAGACTAACTAACGGCGTTGGTATTGTCATATCAGCGAAATTCGATAATTCATTCTCTGAGGCGCAATGTTACAGTGATCGCCTTATGAAAATTCTCTACATTGCAATTATAAGAAAAGCCCATTTCGTCAATGCCAATGTCCCACAAATCGGCCTGACCGTGACATCAAAGACGCCTTCTGGGCACTGCTTGACTAGAAGGCTGCTGAAGTCCCAGCAGAAGGCTATTTATTTCTTTGCTACTTTCTTTCAATCTCTTGTCGATATGCAAGAACAGACCGAATTTTGCACGTGAATTGGAATGAATATAGCACATAATACGTTAACGTAACTTCTGAAGACTGCGTCATCCTAGCCGGTAACCTGAGTGGATACCTCGGTCAAGGAAAAGCAGATAATGTCGCCCACGTTGGACATGGAAAGATGACGGCCAGCTAATCCTTGACTACGCGGAAACTCACGCTCTAGTCATCACAAACATTTGGTTCAAGGAACAAACAGTTTGCAGTCTACATGCTAGCAAAGATTGATACAAACAATGGCATTATTGAACTGCTTGTCATAGCATTCCTGTATGGAGTTTATAAATGATTCCTTGTTACATGTGAAATATAGAGAGACAGACCCAAATTCAATCTTCTGCGCCAGGATATTCACATCTGCATCATTAGTAAAATCTTCATGTAGACAGTCTACAACTGTGTTTTTCTTGATTTGTTACAAGAACGTCACACTAGGTAAGTTGAATGCTTACTGTACGTTGTCCATGTCACTAAGAGTTCACACATTGATGGTTCAAATGGCTCTAAGCACTATGGGTCTTAACATCTGAGGTCATCAGTACCCTAGAACTTAGAACTACTTAAACCTAACTAATCTAAGGGCACCACACACATCTATGCCCGAGGCAGGATTAGAACCTGCGACCGTAGTGGTCGCGCGGTTCCAGACTGTAGCGCCTAGAACCGCTCTATCGCAACGGCTGGCTGGTTCACACATTGACATCTATGAATGAGAATACAATACTTCATAAGTTATATAGGATGTAACGAGTGTAAATACAGATATTGGTTTTGGTGACTGAAGACCGTGTACAGAGCAACATTACATCAGTATTCACTTCATTTTGCAGAGTGATAACTGTAGCAATTATAAGTTGCATATTTTCAGGTTCGTTAGTACCTCCAAGTACATGTGGCAAGGGGAGCCATTAATACTTATTTTCCTCTGGGGAGCAACTCAGGTGTTTTATGTCTCCGTGCTCGTCGTCAAATATCGGATGTCCAGGAAGCCTTCTTACTCGGATCGCTAGACAACATTCAAACGAATCGTATTAATGAGATTTATTACAAAATGAAAGGAGACAGTGCTTAATAACTTCGACAGTTAGACAGAGGTGTCGCAAGCAAAGGACGACATACGAAATAATGAATATCTTTTCCCGGCCGGAAAGAAAAATGGTTCAAATGGTTCTGAGCACTATGGGACTTAACATCTGTGGTCATCAGTCCCCTAGAACTTAGAACTACTTAAACCGAACTAACCTAAGGACATCACACACATCCATGCCCGAGGCAGGATTCGAACCTGCG
This sequence comes from Schistocerca cancellata, assembly GCF_023864275.1. Lineage (NCBI taxonomy): Eukaryota > Metazoa > Arthropoda > Insecta > Orthoptera > Acrididae > Schistocerca > Schistocerca cancellata. Next base: position 812,385,622 of record NC_064628.1, read on the forward strand.
ACCGTAGCAGTCCCGCGGTTCCGGACTGAGCGCCTAGAACCGCTAGACCACCGCGGCCGGCGGGCCGGAAAGGCCGAGCGGTTCTAGGCGCTACAGTATGGAACCGCGCGACCACTACGGTCGCAGGTTTGAATCCTGCCTCGAGCGCAGATGTATGTGGCGTCATTAGGTTTGTTAGGTTTAGGTAGTTCTAAGTTCTAGGGGACTGATAACCTCAGAAGTTAAGTTCCATAGTATTCAGAGCCATTTTTGAACAACATATAAGGATATCTGTATTTATACCCGTTACACCCTGTACGTAACATGTTCAAAACTAGTCATTATTATTTTGTATAGTTTTAAAGTTAGTAAAGTCTAAATTAAAAAAAAAATATTTATGGACTCCCTATAATATGGAGGCCAACGGCGTTGGCGCAACGGTAACACCGGTTCTCGTCAGGTCACTGAAGTTAAACGGTGTCGGGCTGGTCTAGAACTTGGATGGGTGACGATAGAATTTGCCGAGCGCTGTTGTCAAGCGGGGAGCACTCAGCCCTTGTGCGGCAAACTGAGGAGCTACTTGACTGAGAAGTAGCGGCTCCGGTCTTGTAAACTCACATACGACCGGTAGTGCGGTGTGCTGACCACATGCCCCTCCATATCAGCATCCAGTGACGTCTGTGGGCGGAGGATGACACGGCGGCCGGTCGGTAGCCTTGTGCCTTCACGGCCTGCTCAGGTGGAGTTAGTTTTTTGTAATATTGGAGTGGTGCTACACCTATAGGGGGCAGAGCGTACATTTAATGGAATAAGTACATTTTTACACTACTGGCCATTAAAATTGCTACGCCACGAAGATGTGCTACAGACGCGTAATTTAACCGACAGGATGAAGATGCTGTGATAAGCAAATGATTAGTTTCTCAGAGCATTCACACGAGGTTGGTGCCGGTGGCGACACATACAACGTGCTGACATGAGGAAAGTTTCGTACTGATTTCCCATACACAAACAACACTTACTCGGCGTTGCCTGGTGAAACGTTGTTGTGATGCCTAGTGTAAGAAGGAGAAATGCGTACCATCACATTTCCGACTTTGATAAAGGTCGGATTGTCGCGTATCGCGAATGCGGCTTATCGTATCACGACATTGCTGCTCGCGTTGGTCGAGATCCAATGACTGTTAGCAGAATATGGAATCTGTGGGTTCAGGAGGGTAATAAGGGACGCCGTCCTGGATCCCAAGGGCCTCGTATCACTAGCAGTCGAGATGACAGGCATCTTATCCGCATGGCTGTAACGGATCGTGCAGCCACGTCTCGATCCCTGATGGGTACGTTTGCAAGACAACAACCATCTGCACGAACAGTTCGACGACGTCTGCAGCAGCATGGACTATCAGCTCGGAGACAATGGCTGCGGTTACCCTTGACGCTGCATCACAGACAGGAGCGCCTGCGATGGTGTACTCAACGTCGAACCTGGGCGCAAGAATGGCAAAACGTAATTTTTTCGGATGAATCCAGGTTCTTTTTACAGCATCGTGATGGTCGCATCCGTGTTTGGCGACATCGCGGTGAACGCACATTGGGAGTATGTATTCGTCATCGCCATACTGGCGTATCACGCGGCGTGATGATATGGGGTGCCATTGGTTACACGTCTCGGTCACCTCTTGTTCTCAATGACGGGGCTTTGAACAGTGGACGTTACATTTCAGATGTGTTACGACTCGTGGCTCTAACCTTCATTCGATCCCTTGGAAACCCTACATTTCAGCAGGATAATGCACGACCGCATGTTGCAGGTCCTGTACGGGCTTATCTGTATACAGAAAATGTTCGACTGCTGCCCTGGCCAGCACATTCTCCTGATCTCTCACCAATTGAAAGCGTCTGGTCAATGGTGGCCGAGCAACTGGCTCGTCACAATACGACAGTCACTACCCTTGATGAACTGTGGTATACTGTTCACGCTGCATGGGCAGCTGTACCTGTACACGCCATCCAAGCTCTAACTCAATGCCCAGGCGTATCAAGGCCGTTATTACGGCCAGAGATGGTTGTTCTGGGTTACTGGTTTCTCAGGATCTATGCACCCAAATTGCGTGAAAATGTAATCACATGTCAGTTCCAGAATAATATCTTTGTCCAATGAATACCCTTTTATCATCTACATTTCTTCTTGGCGTAGCAACGTTTATGGCCAGTAGTGTAAAATCAAGGTCACGTAAGTATCTCTATGGATATAGACCAGGGTGAGATGCTTTTCAGGACTATACTCACAAATCGGTAACGTTTCTGCACACCAGGTGATCAGGCAACTCACAAGGACACGTAAAGCATTGTCGTGTTAGCAACAGGCACAGTGGAAGAGCAATCGAGGGAGCGTCATTAAAACTAAAGGGAGGCTTTCATTAAAATTTTGTTTGGTGCCGCTACTCGTCAGCGGCGAGTCTGTTGCAGCCGCGGCGCGTGCAGCGGATGGCGATGGCCCGAGGGCCGGCTTTCACGGCAGAGCGAGTGCGGCCGTCGTTAGCGGCCTATCGACCGCCGGCAGGCAGCAGTCGCCAGACGGGGCTGGGAGGGCCCAGCTGCCGCTGCCGCTGCCGCTGCCACTGCTGCTGCCGTGCTGGTGATCACAATGAGGGGGCGAGGCACACCGGCTACCAGCTGACCCTGAAGGCGATCCCTGCCGCGGCCACGTGTCTCCTCCAAGGCGGCGCCACAAAGCCCGCACTTTCCGCCCAGAATAGCCTCTGTCACAGTCGTGCTAAAGAGTCCACCTTTGAAGTGTGATATACAGGGCAAATCGTAATGGATGCAGCGCTTACAAATGGTTATAACTCAACGATGTAACTACAGTTAACTTCTCTCCCTAGACAAGACGTCTTGGAATAACAGTAGATGAAAACTGCAATCCGCAAGAAGGCATAGGCATCTCTCAATGCCCTACGAAAATATAAAAAAGCATTTCACTTTCTGACCTTGATAAGAAAGTTGTACAAACGCTTACATTTCTAGTCGTTCATTACAGCGATGTTATACTGCAAGGTCTTTCTGAGGAAATCTGAGGGACTCTGGAACTGGCGATGAACGCCAGTGTTACATATATTTGTGACGTTCCACTCTAATCGTGTGTTACAATCATACTCACAGCTTTCTTGATCATATGTCACCATCATACGCACAGCTATCTTGGCTGCAGACAAGATGGGTGCTGATAACTTCGATGTTGAGCGCTACAAAAACACACACACACACACACACACACACACACACACACACACACACACACACACAGAGAGAGAGAGAGAGAGAGAGAGAGAGAGAGAGAGAGAGAGAAAAGGAGAGCCGGCCGGAGTGGCCGAGAGGTTCTAGGCGCTACAGTCTGGAACCGCGCGACCACTACGGTCGCAGGTTCGAATCCTGCCTCGGGCATGGATTTGTGTGATATCCTTAGGTTAGCTAAGCTTAAGTAGTTCTAAGTTCTAGGATACTGATGACTTCATAAGTTAAGTCCCATAGTGCTCAGAGCCATTTGAACCATTTTTTAAGAGAGAGAGAGAGAGAGAGAGAGAGAGAGAGAGAGAGAGAGAGAGAGATCTGTGTGCAGACGACCTCTACGTTGTCCCTCATATCCCTCCTCGATCTTAACGTTCTCGTCTGAACATCATGCCAGAAATACTTGTCCCCATCAGAGTAAAATCCTTTCTGTCCCCTATTCATCACTCGGCCACTTTCTCGAAGACCTTTTCAGTAGCAGGACCCGACTCGGGTATGATCTCACTCATTATATCAAAGAACTGAATAACATCTCCCGTTTCAAAACACAGTCAATGACGTATATACTGATGCAACAGCAACGACTAAAACGACTGACGTTCTCCCTGTACCCACTCGTTAACCCATTACATTCTTATTTCCAACCATACCTTCTTCACTTCCCAGCGCTCTTAGCTGATGAAGTCTACTTAAATTTCACTTCCACAGAGCCTGCTACATCAGAAAATATGAATTTTGTACATCTGAAAATACTTTTCATACAGGATGTTTCCGTAAGAGCGTGCAAAAACTGAACAGGACATAGAGGATGCTCCACTGAACCATTTCCATTTGAAGCAGGGAATCTGGGTCGGAGAAGCCAGCTTAAGGAGATGCTAAAAATAAAATCCCATTACTATGTACGTTTTTATGACATTAGTTACAGTTAACTGCAAATATTATCATTGACACAAGGAACGTACCATTTGTACTGTATCTTAAATAACGTGCTCAAACTGATGGCCATCAGCCTCAACGCAAGTATGGTATCGGCGAACAAGATGCTGACGCACCATGACAAAGGTCCATGGTGCGGTCCTCGTGTTGCCTGGTCCCTCGTTTCTTCTTTCCAGTGAACCGATCTCCCGCATTCTTCGATCGAGAGAAATAAACACTCGACGTGGCGGATGATGTCCGTTTAGAAATTATTCCCTCTACAGCCTTTCAGCAGCGAGCACACTGCAACGTACTTCCCCATACACAATGTGCATCTGAGGGAGTTTTACGAAACTGTACCGGTACTCCTCCACCGTACTCTACGGCTCTGAATATGACTAATTAATATGTGTGTCACTGATTTACAGCACGTTCTGTCATGGGACAATATAAATACGATACAATAGAGATAAATTATGGACCAGTAAAGTAAACAAAACCTTGATCGTGACTTCCTAGTAATCAGGCTCGTCGTCCATGCTTCCTTGGAGGAAATAAAGAATGTACATGTAAGTAAACAACACAGTACGTGTAAACTTGTATGCAAGTTGCTTGTAAATAAGCTGGAAAACAGTAATACTAAACAAAGCGGTAGAAAAGTTTACTTCCATAACTACTTCAGCTGGCTTCTCCGACCCCATGTTCCCTACCTCAAATTGTTCAGTGGAACATTATTTATGTCCTGTCACATTTTTGCACTCTGTTACGGAAACACTCTGCATATGCCACTATAATTATTGTTATCATCGTCGTTGTCGTGGTTATCTTTATTACTGGCAACAGCAGTACAAGTATCACGGATATTTATTATCTAACACTGCCTCTAGTGGTATTATTATTATCATCGAATCAAAATTATTTCTTGGGTATCTATGATGTGAAATCCTGATCTGACTTAATAGGCGACCTGACGGCCCTATTACGATCAGGTAAAATAAACAAATAAATAACTGAATAATAAAAACAGTCAAAGGAGGCTAGGGCAAATACCTGTAGTGGGGTCCCCTTCGCTTCCTCCACGGCTGACCCCTCCTCCACCCTTCCAATGATCAATGTTCTTGTACCTACATCAAATACAAACGTACTAAGATATTACTTCAGCCAAAATTATGAAAAACCTTCTGAAAATCATTCTACTTTGTTTTAACTGAATTTTTTATCGGTGCTTTTTAGAATATGATAACAATACAAAGTAGAAACCACTTTCTAATATTCTGCAAAGTTGTATTTATGTGCTCACGAACCAGTTTTCTGCTTCTTAAGCCATCGTCAGGTAACTACTCAATGTTGCCAATATATACGTGATGATTCGGCTGCAACTACATACGAGTTTTATGCAACCCGCAACACCTTCAAATACCACGTGCATAATTTTCATATTCTCTTGCTCGCTACATGCAGACTATTAATTCTACAGAAAACATGAATAGGACCGTTTTGAGGATATTTAATGTAGTTAAATTTTGTACTGGGATACGTTTTCGCTAGAGGCCGAACTTTTTGAATTATTCAAGGAAAGCTTACAGAAGTTACCTTCAAATGCGTTTTTCTTGAATAACTCGGAAATCATGACCTCCACCGAAAACATATTGCAGTACAAAATTTGACTACATTAATTTTCCTACGAAAAGGTGCTATCAATTTTTTTTTTCTGTAGGACTAACAGTTCACGAGTAGCGCTAGAGAGAATATGAGAATCTCAATCTTGGTTTTCGAAGGCTTTGAGGTTTCCGTAGAACCCATGGGTAGGGGCTGCTGACTGATCCTGTGTAAAATGAAGGGTGACTTAGACGTTTTGTGGTAAGTCTTATGGGACCAAACTCATTGTGTTTAGGGTCAGCGGGCCATTTTCTGGGTTGCCTCTGCCTACTTACGGCCCTACTAAAGCAGCTTAATGCATAGCATTTCATCGACAAGAATAACGGAGAACAGGGCTGCGCTACGTGCTGGATACGTAGGTGGCGTTCTAGGTCACAGAACCCCAAAAGCGGCCAGTACCACAGAAATTTGAAATGAAAACATGTATCTCTTCTAATACTGAAGTTTGATCCCCCTCACAACACAACAGTACAAGCAATACACATTATTTTGTACAGTGTTACTCGGTTGAATATCACAGCCATGTCGTAACCAAAGAGGTATTTCTAGTAACATTCTACCAAATTTCCACTTTTGAGTGGCTGTGAAAAGCGTCTTCCTGGTGCCAGCCGTGAAAAATTTCCGTATTTTCGTTTCGAAACAACTATGTGGGTTTCTCTTTGATTGGAGCTGTTCATCCATAATGCTACTTTCTGCTTATTATCAGTTACAGGAGGACTTCTGGGTCAGTTTTCATTTACTGACTGAAATACACTCCTGGAAATAGAAATAAGAACACCGTGAATTCATTGTCCCAGGAAGGGGAAACTTTATTGACACATTCCTGGGGTCAGATACATCACATGATCACACTGACAGAACCACAGGCACATAGACACAGGCAACAGAGCATGCACAATGTCGGCACTAGTACAGTGTATATCCACCTTTCGCAGCAATGCAGGCTGCTATTCTCCCATGGAGACGATCGTAGAGATGCTGGATGTAGTCCTGTGGAACGGCTTGCCATGCCATTTCCACCTGCCGCCTCAGTTGGACCAGCGTTCGTGCTGGACGTGCAGACCGCGTGAGACGACGCTTCATCCAGTCCCAAACATGCTCAATGGGGGACAGATCCGGAGATCTTGCTGGCCAGGGTAGTTGACTTACACCTTCTAGAGCACGTTGGGTGGCACGGGATACATGCGGACGTGCATTGTCCTGTTGGAACAGCAAGTTCCCTTGCCGGTCTAGGAATGGTAGAACGATGGGTTCGATGACGGTTTGGATGTACCGTGCACTATTCAGTGTCCCCTCGACGATCACCAGTGGTGTACGGCCAGTGTAGGAGATCGCTCCCCACACCATGATGCCGGGTGTTGGCCCTGTGTGCCTCGGTCGTATGCAGTCCTGATTGTGGCGCTCACCTGCACGGCGCCAAACACGCATATGACCATCATTGGCACCAAGGCAGAAGCGACTCTCATCGCTGAAGACGACACGTCTCCATTCGTCCCTCCATTCACGCCTGTCGCGACACCACTGGAGGCGGGCTGCACGATGTTGGGGCGTGAGCGGAAGACGGCCTAACGGTGTGCGGGACCGTAGCCCAGCTTCATGGAGATGGATGCGAATGGTCCTCGCCGATACCCCAGGAGCAACAGTGTCCCTAATTTGCTGGGAAGTGGCGGTGCGGTCCCCTACGGCACTGCGTAGGATCCTACGGTCTTGGCGTGCATCCGTGCGTCGCTGCGGTCCGGTCCCAGGTCGACGGGCACGTGCACCTTCCGCCGACCACTAGCGACAACATCGATGTACTGTGGAGACCTCACGCCCCACGTGTTGAGCGATTCGGCGGTACGTCCACCCGGCCTCCCGCATGCCCACTATACGCCCTCGCTCAAAGTCCGTCAACTGCACATACGGTTCACGTCCACGCCGTCGCGGCATGCTACCAGTGTTAAAGACTGCGATGGAGCTCCGTATGCCACAGCAAACTGGCTGACACTGACGGCGGCGGTGCACAAATGCTGCGCAGCTAGCGCCATTCGACGGCCAACACCGCGGTTCCTGGTGTGTCTGCTGTGCCGTGCGTGTAATCATTGCTTGTACAGCCCTCTCGCAGTGTCCGGAGCAAGTATGGTGGGTCTGACACACCGGTGTCAATGTGTTCTTTTTTCTGTTTCCAGGAGTGTATATCCGGTAGTTTCATTACTTCTTCTAGGGTTTTGTAATTTCTGCACAGTGATCCATTACGTGCACTCCTGTAACTAATTGTGCGTTAGTAATTTGGTTTGATTGTCAGAACGCAGTATGTTCTGTGCCTCAAAGACTCGTTGTAGCAATTGAAAGTAGTAATTTGTGTTAACTATGGTAGTTTAGATGACAAATTCGCCTGATTTCATTCCCAGTTGATTCTCTTTTCCAATTATTTTTTCAGTTCGTTTCGTAACAATCCACGGGCACTCAGTGCTAGCTTGAAGAAATAGTTGTTCATAAAATTCACATGACGGCAAATATGTGTCTACAGAACGTGATACTAACACATTATTCTGTCATATCTGCAATTGCAAAATTCCCATTCATCGTTTGCAAAAGTACGTACTGGTACATGACTGACGTTTTCCAACGGATGACAGTTGATCGGTTGGTTAGAAAGTGTGGTAGACACACCTAGAACGAGTAAGAAATCCACCTCTTTTTGTACATCTAATGCTACAACAATAAACTGAATCGTGTCTTCAGTCATGCGGTTTCGCCAAGCGAATTACTATTATATACAAAATTTAAAAGAGGAAACCAATAGATAGCACATCGAAGTACGTGGGTTTTTCCGTCTCTTACACTCTGTGGTCCTCTTCCTTCTAGAATCAGGTCTGATTGCCTAATGTAATAAAAGTTAGAACATCTGACCTAATAAAAGTTTTACTGCAACATGACCGATTGGAAACAACAAAACGAACACTGTGAATTGGCGTTCTGCATGATAGTTGCCAGTCTTCATGCCGGCTGCGGCTGACTCCTCAGGGAAACGAACTGGAAAAAGCTCGCCCACATCGTTTCCCACGTCGCTAATGGCTACAAGCGGAATGGTCAATGATTGCCTCACAACAGCGCATCGTGAAAGGACAGTGCAAAATGTAAGTGGATCTTGTCGTGTACTGCTTGTGATGTACTGTAAAGAGAAGGAAAGTTTGGTATCCTTGAACCAGCTATTTCCTTTTTAAGAGATACCATACTACAGCACGTACTGTATTCAAATAAAAAAGGGTTTAGTGCCAACGAAAAAAATGTGGATTACCACTCTGTCGATCAATATTGCCGTTAAAGACGGAATCGAAGCTTGGAGTGGGGAGGGAAAGGACGTGAAAGAGACCTTTGCTCTTCTCAAAGGAACCAGCCGACCATTTGTTTTTAAAGATTCAATAAAACATCGAAAAACCTAATTCTCTATTGTCGACCAAAACTTGGAATCTAGGTCTCCCGAAAATGAGTCCAGTCTCATAACGACATCGCTATGTTGTTCGATGAAAGTAAATCCATTGAAATGAAATGGTTGAAATGGCTCTGAGCACTACGGGACTTAACATCTGTGGTCATCAGTCCCCTAGAACTTATAACTACTTAAACCTAACTAACCTAAGGACATCACACACATCAATGCTCGAGAAATCCAATGACATCATGAGATTAAATCCAATGAGAATTGTTCAAAGACTCGACGACGACATAACCAAAGGCAAGCATCGATATTACCGCTTAAGTAGACGTAAAACTAATAAAAATGATATGCTTAAATATGCTGATCATTACAGGAACCTTCACGAAACATCATGTCCGTGAGGGGAAACTTTCTCGAAGAAAGAGCCAAGCATACGTAGATACAAATTAAAATATAAATTCTTAAGCTAACGACAGTTCTCCGGCTCTAACATATTTTGTCCTAATGCGATACTTTTTCTCCACTTGAAAGAGTTAATTACCGTGACAGCTACGGAATAACATTCCAGGGACTTCACTATAGATTATTCATATTCACTTACAAGTAACCTAATCGTGTACAACGAGTTTGAAAAATGTGAGATTTCCGAATGTGTCACATATTAGTCTTTTTCCATGGTGAACGTTAACGTTGTAGATTACGCCATGGATTCGTCATTTGCGTTGGAGACGAATCTTGAAATTGTGCTATACCTTCTTATAGCGATTGTCAGCACTCACGTCGTAGACGATTACTTACCCCCACATATATAGCTGTGGCAATGTTCCGGAGTGGAATGTGGTTTTACAAATTGTCTAGGGAAGAAAATAGAACTATACAGTTACTGTAAGATGGAAGAACTGCGGGCCTGTAAGTTTCATCAACAAAATTAATTTGATTTAAATTCACATAATTAAGAGCCTACAGCTATCGGGTTGTGCTGGGGACACGCTCCTGAAGTTAAAAAAAAAAAAAAAGAAAAGGAGAGAAATGGTAGAAAACCTAATAACGTGGCTTAGAAAAAGTGGAACTTTGGACGATAAACCAACAACGAAAAAAGAAAAATGAAAGTATTACAGATTGATTTAAGGAGTAGATCAGCAAGAATCTAAAGGAAATACCACGTAAGGAACACCAAATTGATCTGATAATCAAATGGGAAGAAGGAGTATGTGACATAATGGAATAAAGAAAATTACATTGATGCAGAGAAGAATGGTGGAAAACAAGAACACGCAACTGGTAGTGGGGAGGGAAATTGAGGGAACAAGTTGAAGTAGTAGTAGTAGTAGTATTAGTAGTAGTAGTAATAGTAGTAATAGTAGTAGTAGAAGAAGAAGATTGATGACTACCTGGCTTCAATACATGCAGATGAAAAGTAGATGATTTGGTGCAGAAGGATACCCAAGACCGAAGTACCTGGACTGCAATGTTACGGTGGAGAGAAACCTGTACTATATTGAGAAAACTCCCAATAAATAAATGAAAATGAAGGAACAATATAATTCCCTAATGAGCTCAATTTTCGCTAAATAATAAATTAATTTTCATGTACAATTTAACATCAGTTTATAGGAAAGATGTCTAAAAGCGTGAAACTTTTGCTGTAGATGATGGAAACAGTTCCATCTTTTAACTTTAAATTGGAATGCAGTTTGAAAAACAAGCGACGAAACACGGATCATACAGCGACATCGCTCTATGTAGGATGGAGGTTGCCGATACTAAAGTCGTTGATTCCAGACGTCAGCAGCGACGATCTTCAGGCACTAATCGCATTTCTTCCTCCAAACCGAATCTGTTCTGTGTCGGGATGTGACACAAATGATCGTAACACACGTTGTCCCGAAATTTGTTAACTTCTGTCGTAAATTTTCAGTTGTTACTTTTCGACGATTTATCTAAAATAAACATAAAAACTACGTATAAAGAACTGATAATAACACTTATTTTGTATTAAATTTCCGCGTAGTACTATGCTTTTTCTGTTAGTATGTTGTTGGATTCCACATTAAACGGTAAATTTTGAACTAAATAGTATGTAGGTCACTTCTCAAGTAACAAAGAATAAAGGTCACGTCATATCCAACAGGTACTGCGAGAGACGGATTATTGGTTAGCATAGTGGACTCGTATTCAGTGTGGTGTCACCGCCAGACACCACACTTGCTAGGTGGTAGCTTCTAAATCGACCGCGGTCCGCTAGTATACGACGGACCCGCGTGTCGCCACTGTCAGTAATTGCAGACCGAGCGCCACCACACGGCAGGTTTAGAGAGACGTACTAGCACTCACCCCAGTTGTACAGCCGACGTTGCTAGCCATGGTTCACTGAGAATTACGCTCTCGTTTGCCGAGACGATAGTTAGCATAGCCTTCAGCTACAGTTGCTACGACCTAGCAAGGCGCCGTATTCAATTGCTATAATACTTCTGTATCATCAAGAGCAATGTCCTACAAATGTGGATTAAAGTTAAGTATTCCAGAAGCTACGTACTTTTCTTTATAGCATATACGTATCCTGTTTCAGACCTCACACCAGCCTGCGTGAGCTTATAGCGTGCATTTCGGCCTCCTCTAAAAACAGTGTTGGCAATTCTGCCGACACTTCATTCAGGACCATGGTATTCCAAAGTTCCATCCGTCCACCCCAACGAAATTTCATAAATCATTTATGGAAAATGGCAGGATGCCTCTTATTCAAAAGATATAATCGATTTTATTTCCTATCCTTCGCCCAATCACAGCCTGTGCTTCACGTGTAATGGCTTAGTCACCTAAAATTTCTCCCTGCCAATAGGACTCTACCTGGGTTGAGGAGAGCTTTACTATTACTATCATATGGCGTACAACCTTCTATAAAGCATTATGTTCATCTAGATTTAAGTTCAGTTCGATTTTATTCGTGAAAAAACATTTCTCTTATGTATTTTAATATCAAAAAAAGTGAATTTTTGTACTGTAAGTTACTGGTCTATCATTTTAGCATAAGAAAAAGACACCAGTATTTCATGTGTAATGGAATACTGTACAGAGAATGACGGTAGTTCCAATTGAAAACGGCAACGCGTTTGAAAATGTATAAATTACTCCAGTATCGACTTTTGCACTGTTTAGTATCGTGGATTATTTAAAAAAAAATGATTCAAATTGTTCTGAGCACTATGGGACTTAACATCTAAGGTCATAAGTACCCTAGAACTACTTAAACCTAACTAACCTAAGGACATCACAAACATCCATGCCCAAGGCAGGATTCGAACCTGCGACCGTAGCGGTCGCTCGGTTCAAGACCAAGCGCCTGGAGCTGCTCAGCCACACCGGCCGGTGTGAATTACTTCCCTTGCGTCGGATCGCCCTCATAAAACTGAAGAACTTCATAGCTTCATCTCCACAGAACTTCCGTCTCATGAAGTACGCCAAAATAAGTTAAAGTTAACGAAACCATAAAAACAACGCATAACAATGAGATAAACTGTCATGTCCGTGACTTATGCACACCAATTAAGTAAAAAGCTTCGAACCGAGCACCAGTGACAAATTTAGTTTTGCCATCCGCACAAGTATACAGGTGACTGACAAATTATACTAGGAAATAAATCCGTTTTACGAATTGTAGTTCAGGGTATACTGTGACGCCTAAAATACCAGTAATACTTCTGTCGATATAAGTACGCACCAATGACGGCGTACGCGGGCGCACACACACACACACACACACACACACACACACACACACACTAGGCTTTTTGTACTGGGCTTTTTTGGAACAGTAAAAGAAATGTAGTTTAAAATCTTTTTGTTTCAATAACGTTTTCAGGAGTTTACTTTCTTGGGGAGATACGGCAATTCTCCGTTCTGAAGCTCAGTTACCGACAGCAAATACAGCTCCCTCTTTCCGTAGGTTTCAACCTGTTGGAATGTGACTCAAACAGATTTTCGATTTTCTCTCTAAAGAGAATATTTGCACCCCGACATAAACCATGGATAAACGTTACTTCTGAGAGTGATTCGACTACTGCAGTCTGCAAACAGTTTCTTGCGCCCTTATCTTTGCCAGTGTCAGAGAGGTTCCCATTTGTATGGGAAAACACCTTTTTCAACCCACGAGACTGCTCATCATAGCATCAAGCCATCCCATATGTCACGTATGGGACACTCGTTCAAATAACGTTTGTTCTCAGAACGCGTCGTATGAACGCCGCCCGTATCTTATTTGGTGCACTCCGCAGAAAGAAACACATCAGCTTTTCGTCATACACAGAATTACCGCTTTAGTAAGGGGGCAATAATTAAAAATTGATTTCAGAGCAGCCGAGTTTGGCTGTACGCATGGCACTTTACTGTTATTGATTTGCCTTTATTTTTCTCTAAAAGCTTGACAAACGTTGTTAATACTTCCCTGATGCTAATTCTTTCAAAGAAAATAAAATGGAAATTGATTTTAGCTTCTGAAAAATCCCGGTCACGGATTCTTTGTGAAAACGTTATATAGTCATTCCCCTCTACAATCCTAAGAAGACTGCAATAAGAATTGTGAAATATCCTATAGACATTGGAAGTGATGATGCTGATGTCAGTAATCTGAAGTCAGTAATTTGCGGGATAGCAATGGAAATGCTATCGATGACGGTGCCACTAAAGCGGCGTTACCATACACGGTTTTCCGAAATTCCTTCACCAAGGAAGATGAAGTATATATCCGAGAATTCGAATCAAGAACAATTGCCAACATGAGTAGCTTAGAAGTAGATACCCTCGGAGTAGTGAAGCAACTTAATTAATAAACACAAATCTTCCGGTCGAAAATCGTATACCAGTTACGTTCCTTTCATAATACACTCCTGGAAATGGAAAAAAGAACACATTGACACCGGTGTGTCAGACCCACCATACTTGCTCCGGACACTGCGAGAGGGCTGTACAAGCAATGATCACACGCACGGCACAGCGGACACACCAGGAACCGCGGTGTTGGCCGTCGAATGGCGCTAGCTGCGCAGCATTTGTGCACCGCCGCCGTCAGTGTCAGCCAGTTTGCCGTGGCATACGGAGCTCCATCGCAGTCTTTAACACTGGTAGCATGCCGCGACAGCGTGGACGTGAACCGTATGTGCAGTTGACGGACTTTGAGCGAGGGCGTATAGTGGCCATGCGGGAGGCCGGGTGGACGTACCGCCGAATTGCTCAACACGTGGGGCGTTTATGTTATTAAGTGTCTATGTTATTAAGTGAGATAAAAACGGTAACAAACATTAAATGAAATGTATTCGCAGTTACGAATACGAGCAACCATAAGTTGTGTAAGAGAATGACGACAATGAAAATTTGTGCCAGAATGGGGCTCGAACCCGGATGGGAAATACGTTTACAGCTGACGGTTGTTCGTATTCCGAACAGCGAATACATTTCATGTAATTCACAACGACTGTAGTCGCCTCAGTGTCTGTTCCCTCTGAAAAATACGCATGTCCAAAGGAACATTATATCCTTCTTCTTAACAACACGGGTACTGCAATATCGTAAACATGTAAGTGTAATAATTACGAAGAACTAATTAAAAGTAAATATTATAATCTAAAAAGTGTAAAAGCTCTTCAAACAATACATTTAAAATACCTTTGTCACTATAGAACAACCCTCCCTCCTACATTATTATCTGATTTTGGTTTTCCATGGCCATTTGTGGCATTTTCAAAGCATGTCAGTATGTGCCACTAGTGGTAGTGGTTGACTTCATTCTCTGTTCATTTTCTTCTCCGCTTCTAATTCATTATGTTCTCCTTTCTTTTTCTTCTTCTTCTTCTTCTTCTTCTTTTTAAAGATGTTCTACATCTACATAGCTACTCTGCAAATGATTCGTAAAGTGCCTGGCAAAGAGTTCATCGAACCGCCTTCGGAATAATATGTTATTCCACTCTCGAACAGCTAGCGGAAGAAAACTAGCTCCTGCATCTTTCAGGGTGAGTTTTGATTTAGCTTATTTTATTAAGATTATCGTTTCTCCATATGTAGGTCGCCGCACAATGAAATATTTTCACATTCAGAGGAGAAAGTTGGTGATTCAAATTTCGTGAGAAGGTCCCGCCGCAACGTGAAACCCCTTTGTTTTAGTCATGTCTACCCTATATGCTGTGTTCTGTACCCAACACTCTCCATCCTATTCCTTGATAATACTAAACGTGTTGCCCTTCTCTTTCTCGATGTACACCGTTAATCCTATCTAGTAAGAATCTCACAACTCTTAGCAGTAGTCCAGAAGAGGATGGAGAAACTTAGTGTGGACAGTCTGTTTAGAAGATCTGTTGCATCTTCTAACCGTTCTACCAAGAAACCGCAGTCTTTGATTGGCCTTCCTCACAACGTTTTCTGTGTGTTATTCCCAATTTAATTTGTTCGTAATTCCTAGGTAGTTAGTTGAACGTATTGCCTTTAGGTTTCACTGATTTATCGGGTAACCGGAGTGTATCGTGTAGTATATATCCGAGAATTCGAATCAAGAACAACTGCCAACATGAGTAGCTTAGAAGTAGATACCCTCGGAGTAGTGAAGCAACTTAATTAATAAACACAAATCTTCCGGTCGAAAATCGTATACCAGTTACGTTCCTTTCATAATATTCTAGTGCAGTAGCTCCATACTCAGCAGTCATGTACAACCGATCGCTCGACGAAAGCTCTGTACCCAAAGACTGCAACGTTGCAGCCGGTCGGTGTGGCCGAGCGGTTCTATGCGCTACAGTAAGTCATTTAACCAAAGTTTATCATGTAAGCTTATAGCACTCGTGTGGATGACCTCACAATTTTTAATATCTAGGGTCAATAGCCATTTTCTTATCTAAATCGTATTGCAATTTGTTTTGATCTTCTGATGAAATTACTAGACGATAAACGAGAGCATCATCTGCGACACATTCTAAGATGGCTGCTCTGATTGTCTCCTAAATAGTTTACGTAGGTAAGGAACAACAGAGGGCGTTTAACACTACCTCCGGTATTTGCGGAAATCACTTCCGTTTTATTCGATGACTTTCCGTGAATTACTGTGAACTGTGACCTCTCTGACAGGAAATCACGAATCCAGTTGTACAACTCAGACGATACTCCGTGACCATGTAATTGGATTACAAGTACACTCCTGGAAATTGAAATAAGAACACCGTGAATTCATTGTCCAAGGAAGGGGAAACTTTATTGACACATTCCTGGGGTCAGATACATCACATGATCACACTGACAGAACCACAGGCACATAGACACAGGCAACAGAGCATGCACAATGTCGGCACTAGTATAGTGTATATCCACCTTTCGCAGCAATGCAGGCTGCTATTCTCCCATGGAGACGATCGTAGAGATGCTGGATGTAGTCCTGTGGAACGGCTTGCCATGCCATTTCCACCTGCCGCCTCAGTTGGACCAGCGTTCGTGCTGGACGTGCAGACCGCGTGAGACGACGCTTCATCCAGTCCCAAACATGCTCAATGAGGGACAGATCCGGAGATCTTGCTGGCCAGGGTAGTTGCCTTACACCTTCTACAGCACGTTGGGTGGCACAGAATACATGCGGACGTGCATTGTCCTGTTGGAACAGCAAGTTCCCTTGCCGGTCTAGGAATGGTAGAACGATGGGTTCGATAACGGTTTGGATGTACCGTGCACTATTCAGTGTCCCCTCGACTATCACCAGTGGTGTACGGCCAGTGTAGGAGATCGCTCCCCACACCATGATGCCGGGTGTTGGCCCTGTGTGCCTCGGTCGTATGCAGTCCTGATTGTGGCGCTCACCTGCACGGCGCGAAACACGCATACGACCATCATTGGCACCAAGGCAGAAGCGACTCTCATCGCTGAAGACGACACGTCTCCATTCGTCCCTCCATTCACGCCTGTCGCGACACCACTGGAGGCGGGCTGCACGATGTTGGGGCGTGAGCGGAAGACGGCCTAACGGTGTGCGGGACCGTAGCCCAGCTTCATGGAGACGGTTGCGAATGGTCCTCGCCGATACCCCAGGAGCAACAGTGTCCCTAATTTGCTGGGAAGTGGCGGTGCGGTCCCCTACGGCACTGCGTAGGATCCTACGGTCTTGGCGTGCATCCGTGCGTCGCTGCGGTCCGGTCCCAGGTCGACGGGCACGTGCACCTTCCGCCGACCACTGGCGACAACATCGATGTACTGTGGAGACCTCACGCCCCACGTGTTGAGCAATTCGGCGGTACGTCCACCCGGCCTCCCGCATGCCCACTATACGCCCTCGCTCAAAGTCCGTCAACTGCACATACGGTTCACGTCCACGCTGTCGCGGCATGCTACCAGTGTTAAAGACTGCGATGGAGCTCCGTATGCCACGGCAAGCTGGCTGACACTGACGGCGGCGGTGCACAAATGCTGCGCAGCTAGCGCCATTCGACGGCCAACACCGCGGTTCCTGGTGTGTCCGCTGTGCCGTGCGTGTGATCATTGCTCGTACAGCCCTCTCGCAGTGTCCGGAGCAAGTATGGTGGGTCTGACACACCGGTGTCAATGTGTTCTTTTTTCCATTTCCAGGAGTGTAATTTAGGTCTCTACAGAAAAGTAGTTACGTTCTCTCATGTTTTATTTCGTGTTACCTCGCCAGTGAGCAAGGAGAACGTTTTACAAACTGTTGTGAACGGCTTACTTAACTTTCGCCTGTGTATCCTTATCGTAGCTCTTGCTTTTCTTTGTAGGGTAACGATAGTGACTGATGCAGACAATGTGTGAGCCGATCTATTAATTAAAATGTCATCTTTTGAAAACGATAGATGATGATGGCGAAAAAATTGTCTTAAGTACAGAATGAGCACTTGAATTTTGAAGAAAAATATTGATTTCAGTTGATAAATATGTTTGTTCTAAGTTGTCAGAATTCACTATCTGGTTTTGTGTGATGTTAACCGATGCTTTGTTCTTGTAGTAACAGTGTTTCACTGTAAAAGGGATATTAGGATTTAACGTCCCGTAGACGATGAGGTCGTTAGAGATGGAGCATAAACTCTGATTAGAGCACGATGGGGAAGGAAATCGGCCTTTTCCTTCTCAAAGGAACGTATACTATGCGATCAAAAGTATCCAGACACCTGGCTGAAAATGACTTACAAGTTCGTGGTGCCCTCCATCGGTAATGCTGGAATGCAATATGGTGTTGCCCAACCTTTCGCCTTGACGACAGCTTCCACTCTCGCTGGCATCCCAAAGGTGTTCTATAAGATTAAGGTCAGGTCTCTGTGCAGGCCAGTTCATTACAGGGATGTTATTGTCGTGTAACCACTCTGCCACAGACCGTGCATTATAAACAGGTGCTCGATCGTGTTGAAAGATGGAATCGCCATCCCCGAATTGCTCTTCACCAGTGGGAAGCAAGAGGGTGCTTAAAACTTCAATGTAGGCCTGTGCCGTGGTAGTGCCACGCAAAGCAACAAGTGGTGCAAGCCCCCTCCACGAAAAACACGACCACATCATAACACCACCGACTCCGAATTTTACTGTTGGCACTACACAAGCTGGCAGATGAGGTTCATCGGGCATTCGCCATACCCACACCCTGCCATTGGATCGCCACATTGTGTGCCGTGATTCGTCATTCCACACAACGTTTTTCCACTGTTCAATAGTACAAAGTCAACGCTCCTTACACGATTCGGGGCGTCGTTTGGCATTCACCGGCGTGATGTGTGGCTTATGAGCAGCTGCTCGACCCGCCTAACTGTCATAGTAGTTGCAGTGGATCCTGATGCAGTTCGGAATTCATGTGTGATGGTGTGGATGTCTGCCTATTACACATTACGACCCTCTTCAACTGTCGGCGGTCTCTTTCATTCAACAGACGAGGTCGACCTGTACGCTTTTGTACTGTACGTGTCCCTTCACGTTTCCACTTCACTATCACGTCGGAAACCTCGCGTACAGACGTATGACACAAGTGACACCCAGTCACCTGACCACGTTCGAAGTTCCGGAGTTCCGCGGAGCGCCCCATTCTCTCTCTCACGATGTCTAATGACTACTGAGTTCGCTGATATGGAGCACCTGGCTGTGGGTGGCAGCACATTCCACCTAATATGAGAAACGTATGTTTTGGGGGTGTCCGGATACTTTTGATCACGTAGTGTACCTGGCATTTACCTAAATTAATCAGGTGAATCATGTTAAACAAAAGTCAGTGTTGCACAGAAATAAGAACCCCGTTTACTCAAGAGCGTGTCGCGACTTAAGCACTTAACACATTATACAATGCTTCACTGCGTGTAACTTGCAGAGGCCGACATGAAAAGACATTAACTCGCCGACATTTGTTGGTATTCCTCTATATCTCAAACATTTCAACGCTACAAAAACAGTGGATTCCTTCCACGGTAATTAGATCGCTATGAGGTTTATTCCTGCATCAGCTGCGAGCTTGTAATAGAACACTTCGATAATAGCCTTCACTTCCACAGGTATTGTGAGCGTCATGATAAATTTTTGTAAAGTACCGCTATTTGGTTTATGCTCGTCAGTCGATCGTTGTTCTTCCTCGTCGTTGTCGGTGTGTTCAGTGTTTCGTGAATTTATTTAGTTATTAAATAACATTACAGAGATAGATATACGGCACAGCAGCAGACCACACGTCTACATCAATATTGCAAATTAATATATACATGGAATTTAGAGTAAAGTTATCAGTCAGGAATAACGCAACGAATTTCTTGTTTGTACAAAATAAAACAAGTAATTCTTTAGTACTTTGGATCATTATTTTCAAACATGTAGCTGTGTAAGATGTAAATTGTACACGATCCAAACTGTAAAACATACAAATTTTGTGTATATAATATAAATGCAGTATAATAAGACTCAACTACACATACACAAACGCACAACGTAAAGTGCCCCTGTGAGAGATGAGGTTCGAGATCATCCTTCCGAGGCTCCTCTTCCATTTACGGCGCGGTCAAATGGAGGCAGTATTTTAGTAACAAATAGTACTGTCATACCTCTACACAAACCATGTAGAGTTCATCTCACGGCATACATACATACAGTAGTAACAGTAGTACAATAGAATATGCTAATCCATGTGAGACCGACTGTAACGTTTTCCGGAACCCACTTGAAATAGGCAGGTAAAGTGACCTGTTTTATTATCTAAATATTTCCTTACGTCTATTATTTTCTTCATATGAATGTACTTCATTATTTTTTTCTTTTGGAAAGATGTGCTTTGTTTCATATGTTCTTTTTTAACTTGCGATGTAATTATGCAAAAGACAATAAAAGTAACAGCACTGAAAGAAACTGTAGAAAAAGACCAAAAGTCTATTTCTGTAGTTTTTTAGTATATTTTAGTAGTAAACGACTCACCGTAGTTACCAAGACAATAGGTGACTCTATGAGGTTAGTTAATAAATAAATAATATTTCGGGAATGCTTGCACTCTGATTTTGTGCAACAACATTGCGCCATCCTCTTGTATTAAAGTTCTGTCTGATGTGTACGCTATGTTCTCAAGGTAGACTTTTCGTTTCTGGGCATATGCGTGTTGCGTGTTTGGAAATGCACGTGTTAACAGATACAGTGGATTCACTCGAGAGCGAGTAACTGGGTACAGTCGGTTTTCTGTTGCCTCTGCTTTAAAGCTTTCGCTTTAAATCCGGATCAATACGCGGCATAACAATCTTCTTCATTTGCGGAGCACCCCAAACCTGACCCTGCGAGCGGTTCCCAGTGGCGCTTCTCTGCCGCCGGTGGTGGCTAATTTAATTTCGCTTCTTCTCGGATTACTCATTACTTCGGTCACCGTTCGCTGCGTAACTTCCTCTTTGATACAGAACCGGACAGGTGAGCACGTCTACGCGTGTTATTGGTTTATCGATTTAATTACAGAATTCTCTCTCTGGGTGTGGGTGATCGCAGTTATTAAGCTCCAACAATGTGCTCGCTTCAGCAATCTGCTTTCTGTTTGCGCGTTATCGTGTTATGCAATAATGTAAGTACGGCCTCATCAATGGAAGAATGGTTTGAAAATCCCTATGTCTTGCTAAATACTGAGTTAGTACTCAACGGACCGGTGAAACTACCCACATTGAAAAGTTTACTTTCATCTTTTTCATTCCATCACAGAGGGATGAAACTGGTAAGCTACTTCTCTGTGTGAGTACCTGATCCTCTCTTCATTCTGTTTATTTTTTATTTTATTTGTCCTGTTGGCTGAGAGAAAATCATCTGTCGCGGTATTCCGCTAAACCTCAAGAGAAACCTTCCGTCAACTCGAGACAAGGTTATGTGTTTTATGAAATTCGCGTCCGTTCAAATACTATCGAAGTTGTAACTTACGGCATTGCACTTTGGCACTTGGAGCACAGGGAACTGCAGTTTAGTGTCATATTCGTATCAAACTTCTACATTTACACCTACAAAGTGATTCAGCTGCCCCTATCTATGCTTTGTTTTCGCAACGTATTCAGATACCAAGGGATAGATTTTCATATTCTCTCGCTCACTATGAGCAAACTGTTTGTCCTACAGAAAAATAATGAACAAAATCTTTCCGTACGAATTTAAATTTTGTACTAGCATTTGTCTTAGCTATAGGTCGTAGTTTCCAAATTATTTAAGAACAACCTACAAAAGTGATCTTGAAATGAGTTTTTTTTAAAAAAACTCGAAAACCGTGGCCTGCAGAAAAAAGGAGTCCCAACTCGTAATTATTTAACTGCATTAAATTTCCTACGTGAACGTTCTTTTCATTTTTTCTGTAGGTCTAATAGTT
This sequence comes from Schistocerca cancellata, assembly GCF_023864275.1. Lineage (NCBI taxonomy): Eukaryota > Metazoa > Arthropoda > Insecta > Orthoptera > Acrididae > Schistocerca > Schistocerca cancellata. The sequence goes on from NC_064628.1 coordinate 812,407,692, forward strand.
TGTGTGTGTCAAGCGAGAGAACATGAAAATCTCGTAGTTGGTTTTTGAAGGCACTGCAGGTTGCATAAAACTCATAGGTAGCAGCAATTCAATCAGCCTGTATATGATTCCGCTAGCCAGTGCTCAGAGCGTGCGTCCCACCAATATTATCCTTTTCCTACTTTATGTCATTTGCGTGTTCAGCATGATAAATATGATCAGTCATCCCTGTTTATTTATATGATGGTTGCATCATAATCGTTACACAGTCTTCTTCGAAACCAGATTCTCTAAACTTATCCAGCAGGATTTGGCGAGAATAACATCTTTACTCGAAGAATTCCCATTACAGTTCTTCAGACATTATTGCCACACGTTATTATGATATAATCTCAGCTGTTACGATCCTAGCAGAGGATCTCTTCATTTGTTCAAGGTCTGTCGTCATATTCAAGTTACAAGTACTTCAGAATTGGCTGCAGTAACATCTTGCATGCAACTGCATCGCATTTTTCCAAAATATTTCCAACAAATCCAAGTATTCTAATCACTTTCCCTACTATTGGATGTAGGTGATCATTCCATTTCATATTTATTCTTATTATGATCCCTAAATAGTTGTAATCGTAATGAATATTCACGGACTTTTAACAGGTGACGAATAGACTTCCTCACAAATTTCACATTGAAGCGGTGATGTAACTGAAAACTATTGGATTTGTACTCTGGTATTCAGCTTTGAAAACACCAGCACGTATATATCTTGACTACAGATACAATTTATTCAGTCCTTGATAAAATAAAGGACGAAAAGAGAAAAGTTCATCAACAAGTTTAAGAAGAAATCTGTGGAGGGCCGTTGAGCTAGGTGGGATAAAATACTGTCCCAATTGTCCAGCCTGTGGTTGCAACACTAACCCATAAATGTAGGAGGAATGAAGGGGACGTTAAGGCTTACCATCCGGTAAATGCGTACTCGCTGTGTATAGTAAATTATCTATGGTATCGAGGAAGATCGGTCGTGGCACATGTTAGGCAACATTTGTATCTGCCCGTGGCGTGACAAGGCTTCAAAATCGTCATCTTTTCTACAAATGCAGCTATACTAACCGACTGTGGCTCGACCTCAAGGCCGAGTAGCTCAACTCCGGCAATTACTGACGCTCTACGCAACATATAGCATTCTGGCCTTCTATTCGCCTTCAGCCGTAAGCGATTATTTTCCAAATATGTATCAAATGGAAACAAGTCTCTTCTTGTAGTCATTCGGTGTTGACCCCATTTTTGACTGATAACCATCGCATGCTAATATCGAAGATATTCACAAGTGCGTAAATGTTTCGAAAGCTTTTTGGCCAATAGAAGTTATGGTGTGTTACATTAATCCACAAATATTGTACGGAAACAAAAGTAACACCTTGCTACTCCAAAAGGCTACGCCAAGTTAACTGAAAGCGGTTTATAATGATTTCTGACAAGCGAGAATCATGTGTCGACGTTTGAACACGTAATAGCGTCATTCTTTAAGATTTAGTTTTCTCGGAAAAAGAAAATCTATATCGTGTAAGCCATAGTAACGGAAACGCAAATTTGTCTTCAGCTACACCTATGAAATGCAGCTTCTGTTAAAACTTATTGACTGAGAGGCCGTAGTCAATCTACAAAACTGCTTATTGACATTTTTACCTCATTTGTGGAGGACTTCTTTAAAAGATGGGTAATATATATAGAATTCGGAAATTTTAACTTGAATAAACACCGGCCGTGAAAGCCTAACGAAACCATAATCTCTATCAGCGTTTCGTTTTTTACTGTACACACTCTCCCGAGCCTACGGTTTTTCGGATCAGAAGAAAGGTTTGTGTTATCGCGTTGAACTTTAATCAGAGTGCATTGCGGTAAAGGCGGAGTAACGAGTTCACTTCACACCATTAGCGCGGTAATGACATCAAAGGAATTTTCCGCCTGGTTAAACGTAGACTGCTGTAATTATCACAGCCATGTCCTCTTTCGCCGTAATGGTGTAGCCCATAAAAGCACGCTCTTTGTTCCAATATTGAAAACGGTAACCGGTTTATTCAGAGATGTTAAAAAGATTTTGTGATACTGGATGCTTCATGTACAGTAGTTTGCTCCGACAGTGAAAGTCTTTGAGGTTTATACTTGCGCGTTTGAGTTTGATGAAGATTGGACGAACTGAGACAATTAGACACAAGGGAAAGAAGTAATATGTTTAGAGGATCCAGAAAGTACAAGTGTAGAGCTAATGGTGGATATGTTGTCAACATATTGGAATCACCGTTATAAGGAGAGGAAACTAATAAATATTTTGAAGAATAATATAGACATCATGTGTACACTAAGCCAAAGCGCTTCTTTGTCTAGCAGTTGTTATTATTGTGACTTCATATTCATTGGCTCCAAAGCACTTTCATGTAACGTCGTTGACGCTCTTGGTGTCAGATATCTTATTTGGTGCGTTTTTAAGCAAAGCACATGTGAATTATAAATTACTAGCTAAGTAGTTTCACAGCAGTGGAATTTTTCTTTGTTGGCCAGTATCTTTAACATCTTGTTAACATTTTGTAAGTTTGACAGCTTCGAGTTATATCAGACTGACATAACTCGAAGCTGAGGGCGATGTACTTGAGGGCAGTATAATGAAAATGGAAGAGGACGTAGATGAAGGTGAAATGGGAGAAATGATACAGCGTGAAGAATTTGACAGAGCACTGAAAGACCTAAACCGAAACAAGGCCCCGGAAGTAGACAACATTCCATTAGAACGACTGACAGCCTTGCGAGTGCCAGCCATGACAAAAATCCTCCATCTGGTGAGCAAGATGTATGAGACAGGTGAAATACCCTCAGACTTCAAGATGAATATATTAATTCCAATCCCAAAAAGAAAAACAGGTGTTTACAGGTGTGAAAATTACCGAACTATCACTTTAATAAGTCATGGTTGCAAAACACTAGCACTAAATCTTTACAAACGAATGGAAAAATTGGTAGAAGCCGACCTCGGGAAAGATCAGTTTGGATTCCACAGAAATGTTGGAACACGCAAGGCAATACTGACACTACGACTTACCTCAGAAGATTTGTTAAGGAAAGGCAAACATACGTTTCTACCATTTGTAGAATTAGAAGCAGCTTTTGACAAAGGTGACCAGAAAACTCTCTTTCAAATTCTAAAGGTGGTGGGTGTATAATACAGGGAGCGAAAGGCTGTTTACGATTTATACAAAAACCAGATGGCAGTTATAAGAGTCGAGGGGCATGAAAGGGGAGCAGTAGTTGAGAAGGGAGTGAGACAGGGTCGTAGCCTATCCCAGATGCTATTCTATCTCTATATTGTGCAAGCTGTAAAGGAAACAAAAGAAAAATTTGCAGTAGGAATTAAAATCCATGGAGAAGAAATAAAAACTTTGAGGTTTTCCGACGACAATGTAATGCTGTCAGAGACTGCAAAGGCCCTAGAAGAGCCGCTGAACGCAATGGACAGTATCTTGAAGGATGCAAGATGAACAAAAACAAAACGAGAGTAATGGAATGTACTTGAATTAAATCAGGTGATGCTGAGGGAATCTCATTAGGAAATGAGACAAAGTAGTAAATGAGTTTCGCTATTTGGGGAGCAAAATAACTGATGGTCGAACTAGAGAGGATATAACATGTAAACTAGTAATAGCAAGGAAAGCGTTTCTGAAGAAGAGAAATTTGTAATCATCGAGTATAGATTTAAGTGTCAGGAAGTCTTTTTCTGAAAGTGTTTGTACTGTATGTAGCCATGTATGGAAGTGAAACATGGACGAGAAACACTTTAGACAAGAAGAGAATAGAAGCTTTCGAAATGCGGTGCTACAGAAGAATGCTGAACATTTGGTAGGTAGATCACGTAGCTAATGACGAGGTACCGAATACAATTTGGGAAAAGAGGAATTTGTGGTACAACTTGACTATAAGGAGGGATCGGTTGGTAGGACACATTCTGAGGCATCATGGGATCACCAGTTTAATATTGGAGGGAAGGGTGGAGAGTAAACATCGTAGAGGGAGGCCAAGAGATGAATACACTAAGCAGATTCAGAATGATGTGGGTTGTAGCAGTTATTCGGAGATGAAGAGGCTTGCACAGGATAGAGTAGCATGGAGAGCTGCATCAAACTAGTCAGTGGACTGGAGACGACAACAACAACAATAACAACAACAACAGTTTTTATTTTCGGAAAAGTGTATTTCTTTGCTTAGTAAGGAATGGAATTTAGTTACGCATTCCTTCGACGTCGACTTATTCGATGCGTAGCTCGGATGGAAAAAGATTAGGGAATAATGGGATGCTTTTATGCACAATATTTTGGCGACCAACGCAATCGTCCTCTTAAGATGCTACGAGCTGTGTTGTTATGTGTACTCGCTGCCTGAACAGTAACCCAACTCTGAAGTTTTGTTGTTTCGTCTCCCAAGCAGAAGATGTCATCCCTGTATGACCACCGGAATAGCAGATTGTATTTTCCTAGTATTTTTGTTTCCCTGAAATGGGGATCCCATTGGCAATCTTCCTTGTAAGTAGAATTCTTAATTAAATGCAAAATACCTTTGTGAGTAATAGTGTGTGTTTTCCATTTTGTGTTTTGTCCTGTTGTAAAACACATGTGTGGCTAAGATGCACGCAGATGCTTTTCTGGAATTTGTGGCTGGTCTCACGGGAGTGTTCATAAATATCTGGTTGGTTCACGAGTTTTGGAACATTAGGTTTCACGTGTCGTATGATCTATTTTCTGTCGTCAAAAGTGTGCTGTATGGTTTTCAGTAGATGTTTCATGTATAGTCGATTTAAATCCTTTGAACTCTGCCGGCCGGTGTGGCCGTGCGGTTCTGGGCGCTTCAGTCTGGAGCTGCGCGACCGCTACGGTCGCAGGTTCGAGTCCTGCCTCGGGCATGGATGTGTGTGATGTCCTTAGGTTAGTTAGGTTTAATTAGTTCTAAGTTCTAGGCGACTGATGACCTCAGATGTTGTCCCATAGTGCTCAGAGCCATTTGAACCATTTGAACCTTTGAATCTTCGATGCTCATTCGTTTTTGAGAGTTTGTATTGTTATTCTATGATACGTACATTCTCTCGGCGTTTTGCAGCTCAGATCATAGTGTGCTGAACCTAAAGTTCAGACATCTAGGCACGCAAAAACAGTATCACATAATGTAGGCATGTACCTATACAAGATCACCCACCACAATACCATAACGAAGTAATAACTGGCACAAACAGAAGTTAGGACATGTTACCTCCCCTTACCCTAATACAAAGAGACACACACACACACACACACACACACACACACACACACACACACACACAGAGAGAGAGAGAGAGAGAGAGAGAGAGAGAGACACACACACACACACACACACACACACACACACAGGACACTTCATCACACCTAGTATATACAAAATCACATCGGGAACAGTGGACCTAGGGATATTTGTGGAAATCTCTGCTACAGACGTATGACACAAGTGACACCCAGTCACCTGACCATGTTCGAAGTCCGTGAGCGATGCGGAGCGCCTCCATTCTGCTCTCTCACAATGAATGCTGACTACTGAGGTCGCTGATATGGAGTACCTGGCAGTAGGTGGCAGCACAATGCACATAATACGATAAACGTATGATTTTGGGGGTGTCGGGATACTTTTGATTACATGGTGTATCTGAATGTCAAAGGCACTTAGTTTGCTTTTGTTTCCGTTCAAAATTCGTCTTTCAGTGTAACACGCTATTTCCTATCAACCTAATATCGTTAGAGCAGCTATATATTTGTGAATATATGTCGTATATAACATGTTAGTTGTCACTCGAAAATGTGGGACAATGCCGAAAGACTTTTGGACACTTATCTGGTTATCTGTATTTACTATTTGCAATAAAACGTCTGTGAATACAGCAAGTGTTGCTCTCATGAGCTACTTTTCGTTAACTCATGCTGTCCGAGCGAAAGGTCGTGCGGTAGCGTTCTCGCTTCCCACGCCCGGGTTCCCGGGTTCGATTCCCGGCGGGGTCAGGGATTTTCTCTACCTCGTGATGACTGGGTGTTGTGTGATGTCCTTCGGTTAGTTAGGTTTAAGTAGTTCTAAGTTCTAGGGGTCTGATGACCATAGATGTTAAGTCCCATAGTGCTTAGAGCCATTTGAACCATTTGAACCGAGCGAAAATTATTTCCCTTCAGGAGCATAATGCTCGGTCTTATAAAGTACTGTTGGATCCTGCAGAAAACAGATGCTAGCGATGTTTGTCTGTGATTCCGTGCACCCATCCTTTTACCCTTCTTATGAACAATCGCAGCCGGCGCTGTCATCATTCACGGATGAATATTTGCTGTTCAAGAGATTCCTGATAAATATGAGCCAGGGAGAGGACTAACTACGAGCCTATTGAATGTAGAACCTATTAATGTAATCATAGGATACTTCTTTTCTGAATTTACTGAAAAGCACAATTATACATTTGCGAATATTTTGCAAATTTTTGTACTACTTTGAAATCTAATCACAATCTGGCTACATATTTGGGCAACTTCTTTCAGACAGTACCTCGTTATAGGCATCTGCGTAACCATTTCGAACAGTGACACACATTTTGTGGCCTAGACAGAGTTTTTCTGTTTTGTGATTCATGTCTGTGTTAGGTCTCTTAATTTTTGGAGTTAATTGTCCGTCTAAAACTTTTCGAGACTGATTTCATTCCTCGCGCATAAGCGACATCAGCTCTGTAAACACTGCGCCACCTTAAACCAACGATTGTAAACAATAGATGTGCATTCGACCCTTCAGTTGTGAGAAGGCGGTGTTAGGTATTGAGGGTGCGGCTGTAGTGGTTCATCACTGATGTTTCACAAATCCTAAAGGAACTTCATCACTAAATCAAGGATCTAGGATGTCTGGAAGAACAGAAAAGTGTGCGCGAAGTTTCTTCCGCTCACCTTGACTCCCCAAAAAATGCAATGACGCGTGGACGTTTGATGCGACTTGATTCAAATACATAACGCGGACAATTCTTATCTGGAAAAATGCAACACGTATGACGAGAATTGGTGTTATCAATTCGTGCCTATCACAAAACAACAAAGAGCAGAAAATTGTGTGAACGGTCGACGCTTTGATGACGTAACCGACATGATATGTCAGTTTTTCTGTTTATTTTTTATTACTAATCCGCCCTCGAAACTTTTTGGACTGACGCATGAGACTATTGCATGCTAAAATGCATTGGCGTTGATTTTTACTTCTTTCTGCAATTCATACAACATCCTACTGACAACCTGTGCTATTTCTCACTGATTGTCCGTTTGTTTCGTGAAAACATGGTTCAAACGGCTCTGAGCAGTACGGAACTTAACATCTGAGGTCATCAGTCCCCTAGAACTTAGAACTACTTAAACCTAACTAACCTAAGGACATCACACACATCCATGCCCGAGGCAGGGTTCGATCCTGAGATCATAGCAGTCGTGCGGTTCCAGACTGAAGCGCCTAGAACCGCTCGGCCACACCAGCCGGCTTCTTTCGTAAATCAGAGTATTTTATTTTAAGCTCAAATAGAAACGGATTGAATTGATGCAGTTTCCTACTAAAATGAAATGCTTCTCATGCACCCGAAATGATATGGAAGACCTGTACGTTCCTGTTGAACCCCACAACAAAAATGAGAAGCAGCGAAGGTAGCGTGGGAGCATCTGGGAACAGAAACAAAAGCATCGCAGACCTGCGGCGGGAAGAGATTTCCGAATCCATACAATGCCGCTCTGGCATTCATGTATTCTGCTCCCTACAGTATTGCGGAAGGGATATCTCTGTTATTCAGAAACCTGAAACATTCCTCCAAGAATCACGTTTTCCTATAACGTGTGATTGTACTGCGGAGTCGCGTGTAAGCGAGGGATCGGAACATAACCCCGGTTCCGTTGCAGGACGCTTATAACCCCAGCGCAGAGACTATAAAATTCAATGGGCATCATCAGTACCTCTGCCTCTGATCGGGACTAAGCATGGAGTGAAAGTTATAACACAGTAATTATGCCCAGAAAATTGTTTCGAGGTAAGGTATCATAAAATGTGTATAATTCGACTATAAATCGCTGTTACTCCAAAGGATAGGATTAGTTACGGTTACTGCACGAGGTCTACTTTCGTGGCTTCTGCGGCAGATCCTAAAATGATCAACGATCTCAAGAAGAGATGTGATGTAGCAGTATGAAAATTGTGCTAATTTAAGGAAAGGTGCCACCTTGGATCCCTCTTTAGAACGTGCTGCAGAGCTATGTGCACATATACAGATGGCGGTAATATCGCCTACACAAGGTATAGAACGACAGTGCTCTTTGGGAGCTGTCAATTGTAGTCAGGTAATTCTCGTAATTCTCGTGAAAAGGTGTCCGATGTGATTATGGCCACACGACGAGCGTTAAAAGAATTCGAAAACGGAATGGTAGTTGGTGCTAGACGCTTGGATCATTTCGTATCGGAAGTCGCTAGGGAATTCAGCATTCTGAGATCTACAACGTCAAAAGTGTGCCGAGAATACCAGTTTTCAGGCATTACCTCTCACCATGGACAACGCCGTGGCTGACGGGCTTCACTTAACGACCGAGAGCCGCGGTGTATGCGTAGAAAATGTTCAAATGTGTGAATTCCTAAGGGACCAAACTGCTGAGACCATCGGTCTCTTAACTTACACACTACTTAAACTAACTTGTGCTAAGAACAACACACACACACACACACACACACACACACACACACACACACACACACCCATGCCCGAGGGAGGACTCGAACCTCCGGAGGGGACGCGCAATCCCTGATATGGTGCCTCAAGCTACGCGGCGGCGTATGCGTAGAGCTGTCAGTGCTAACAGACTAGCAACACTGCATGAAACCACCGCAGAAATCAATGTGGAACGTTCGACGAACGTACCGTTACGACAGTGCGGAGAAATTTGGCGTTAATTGGATATGGCAGCAGATGACCGATGAGTGTTTTTTGCTAACAGCCGGCCACTGTGGCCGAGCTGTTCTAGGCGCTTCAGTCAGGAACCGCGTTCTTGCTACGGTGGCAGCAGACGACCGATGAGAGTGTTTTGCTAACAGCCGGCCACTGTGGCCGAGCTGTTCTAGGCGCTTCAGTCAGGAACCGCGCTATTGCTACGGTCGCAGGTTCGAATCCTGCCTCGGGTATGGATGTGTGTGATGTCCTTAGGTTAGTTAGGTTTAAGTAGTTCTTAGGGGGCTCATGACTTCAGATGTTATGTTCCATAGTGCTCATGGCCATTCGAACCTTTTTTATTTATTTATTTATTTATTTATTTTTTTTTTTTTTTTTTTTTTTTTTTGCTATCAGTAAGATCCTGAGCGTAGGGTTCAAGTGGGGTGCAGACCCCGCTAAGCTATGGATACAGGTTGTCAACAAGGCACAGTGCAAAGTGATGGTGGCTCCATAATGGTACGGCTGTTTTTACATGGAATAGAATAGGTTATCTGGTCCAACTGAACCGATCAAAGACTGGAAATGGTTATGTTAGGCTACTTGGAGACCATTTATAGCTACCCATGAACTCTAAACAATGACAGAAATTTTGTGTATGACAATGCGACGTATCAGAACATTATGGACAATTCGAGCGAACGACGTGGTCCCTCGGAACGCCCGACATTAATACCTTCGAAATTATGGGACGTAATAGAGCGGTTGATTCGTGCACGATCTGTCCTGACAACACTTTCTCAATCATGGACGGCTATGGAGACAACATGGGTCAATATTTCTACAGGGAACTTCCTACAACTTGTTGAGTTCATTCCTCACCTTGTTGCTGCACTACGCCGGGCAAAAGGACGTCCAACACGGTATTAGGAGATATGCTATTACTCCTGTCAACTCAGTGTGTACTGTGTTTACGGAGAATACTAACAGATTAAGAGAAAAAAAGGTCTGTGATAGGTGATGTGTAATTCGATAATGTTATAAACACGATTTTTAAAAAACCGCTAGGTAACTAAAAAAATTCCAAAATACAGTCACTAACTTCATACTTTCTCTTGTGCTACGAAAGTATTCGTTGGTTCACTATTTTCATATGCTTTCCTCAATCTTCGTTTTGCAATTCGCACTGCATGTACCATCATCAGTTTTGTGTTTCGTCAATAACGAACCTTTAATAGCGATGTACTATTTAGATTACGAAATTTACATTGCTTGACAAGGTTCACTGGTTTGTACGTACGTCTTCGCAAGTTGTATAATTATATAATTCTTTAGAATATATAATAGGATTCATCCACTGTACGCATTGTGCAGTGGTACATAAAATAGATGTAAACTTTTCATAGATGGACAAGAAAGCCATTAAAGAAGAAACGGCCGCTTGACGTTGAGATCATAAACACCCTAATACTATGTTTCACGAATTCACATCTTACAAGAGCGACACTAATAAATGGAAAGTTTTATTTATTTTTTATTATTTTTTTAATTTTTATTTTTTCTGCGCCAGTGACGGCAGATGCAGATTCTATATGAAGCTACTAACGCCTCTGAGTGTTCCGGGTACTTCTTGAACGAGTTACTCTTCGCGATTTTATTTACAACACACCCACCGCGATTTCATACAGAAGTAATTTCAGTTCCGAAAATCATTCGTTTGTTCTGTAGTATTTGTGACATGAAATAAATCACTTTTGAAGTAATAATCGTGCTGCACGTGCACGTACAAGGGAATCTGAAAATACTGCTTTTGTAAAATGCACATTATTAGGTGTTTCTGTAATTTTGAGGGTGCATGCAAAAGATTAAATCCAGTGAAATGAAAGTAAACATTTCCGTGGATTTGTAGCACCAGAATACTTCAATGACCAAATCTGTTCCTTATTTACCTAATTTTTAACTTAATTTATCATAAATTTCTAATAATTCATACGAACATCTGAACTCAACAGTGTTTTGACTGATTACCTGCTAATACTCCGAGGCTTTTCTTTTCTTAGCGATGGACCCCCAGGGTTTTATGGCCTACGAAATGCAAATGAATATTTCAAAACTAGTGTACCAACTGCGTAGATGTACTGTGACAGTTTCAAAATTTCCCGTAATGAATAAAATGGTCCTTTAGAATTCAGACGTAGCTCTCTGCAAGCAGAGAAAATACGTGAAAATACGTGGCAAAAAAGCAGAGGTATGCTGTCAGCCAGTATAAAGGTAGTGGCACTCTGGAGAAAGCATCAGTGTCCAAGAAAACCGGTTCCAAGTAAGTCAGTTGGTCAAAGGCCTCAGGTACAGAAACAAGGCAAAGATATAAAATACCAGATTATGAAGGTATTATAGCATTAATGTGTAGCAAATCTGTGTCCAAACAAGAAAATAAGCTTTATTTTTATCCAGTTTTGTAGCTGTGAAAGTGACTGTACGTAGTACACAGGTAGTATCAACAAAAATTCCTTCGGTCACAGATTTTTCGTGTTTTATTGAATCACATGATGCATTTCGGAACCTTGTAAGTCCAACATCAGGTGCAAATCGTCTTGATACATAATTTACTTCTGCTGTTGAGTCAGGTGAAAGACCGGAAATGAATTGTGTATTAAGACTAGATGTCCCTGATTACGGACTTATAGGGTCCGAAATGCGTCTTGTAATTCGATAAAATGCGAAGAAATTGCGACTAAAGACGTTTTTGTTCATACTGCCTGTGTAAAGAATAACCAGTTTTCGAGAATTTAACGAATAAGTTTGTGTCGTATTATATGTAATGATTTAAAATGCATGCCACCATGTGTTTTTTTATTTTTACTCGTGTAAATCCTATCAATGTACCATCAAAGTGTTAAATCAAAATCCTTTACTAAATGAATTGCTGTAAGCGTTAAATTTCTCTATGGCAACAAATATGTGATGTACCTGCTTATATTTGACATTGCACAACCTATAACACTTCATTATTCTTTACAAAATATGATTTTTTATTTTCTCTTTCAAGTTGAAATTTATTCAGGTATTAAGGGGTAAAAAATGGAGAGAAGACATGGACTGAGGGAAGCATGGGGAAGCAAATCGGCCGCTTCTTTTTCAAGTGAACCATTCCGACATTCGTAGTAAGTGAAGTATGGAGCCTATAGGAAACCAAATGTAAATCTGGATGGTTGGACCGCAGCTTATCCTCTATCCCCTCAACCGTGGGGCGAGTCTTAATACTTGCTCCACCACGTTCTGTCGCTATCAAAATTAATGACGGCAAAACTAATTCCAAAATTAATTTCGAAACTGAACAATAGCTAATTAGTGTAACTGTTCTCATTTTTTGAATCTGGTCTTTTCGTGACGCCTCCCATCTGGTTATCAGATAAACAAATACTGTTTGCCTTAGGAAATCTTGCGGACGTTTGATTATCCTTGTGTGAGAACTTTTCCTCTTGAATTCTATTAGATATGTCTTCATTTCGGACTCACCTTGCTGTGTAGTTTCTAACACTGTAACACTTTGAAGCTATTTTTGTCGTGGAGGTACGTGACTTGTCCGTGTGCAGTCACTAATTAGGAGGAATGAAATATTAAATCATGAAGATAAAATAATATTTGCGACTGTTGCTAGAAACAAAAGGGAAAGAAATGAAAGAAGAAACTGGGGAAGGGTGGGAGGAAATTACTCCATTACGTGTGGAGACTAGACTAATAAGTAACCTTATATTGCTCATGAATCTGTTTGCTCATTAATTAATTTCTATGAGTAATATAACAAGCTGCCGGCGTCCACTGTAGACACGAAATAGCAAGAAAACGACATTACCGACTCTGCGGCATTCCTAACACGAAGGTCTCCGATTGTTGAACTCCAAATTTTGAAGGGATTGTGAAGAGATATCTGAGTATGGGATAAATGCGAAAATACATTGTAGATAATTCGCTGTCGAGAAGCAACAGAGCTTTTTGTCTGACGTCCGTTTTAATCCGTGTAACTTGGTACAGTGATTATATTTTTGTTCGTTATCCATGATGTATCACAATTAATGCTGCAGTTTGACGCAGTTGAGTGTACAGGATATTACAGGATAAAAACCTCTCAATAAAGATGGGATTACAAACGATCCTTTTATGTTAATATTGCTAGTGTGTTGTCACTAGCTGACTATGGTTTGATTTTCTTTTATTTCAAGGTCATGCAGACAGTGGTGGTTGAGACAACTCATTGAAGTCTTTGTGAGAAGTCAAGGTGCTTTTAATTTTCAGGATTGCTTCAATATGTCCCCAGGAATCGCAGGGTACGTAATACATACATGGAGGAGCACAGGCAAAATGATCTTCTGCTGTAAGACAATATCTAAACACGCTGATTTGGTCAACAATTAATGGACCTAGGCGGAACGGTACATAAATTCCAAAAGGTAATCAACTTATGAACAAATTGGGAATGATTGCAAGACGAGGAATCTGAAACTGACTGTGAAGATGAGCACAGTAGAGCATCTAACTGCTATGAAATACACTTTGATTATCTGCTGTAACATGTGTGAATGTATGCAAATATAATATGTAGTAAATATAATGTATAAATGTAGTACACAAAAGTAAGAACGTATTCCATCCACATTCCCAACAACTTCAGTTTTGAGAAAGTATCCAAAACCTTTTCTTTACAACTACCATTAGGAGCCAGCCGCTATGGCCGAGCGGTTTTAGGCGCCTGAGTCCGGAACCGCGCTGCTGCTTCGGCCGCAGGTCCGAATCTTGCCTTGGGAATGGATGTGCGTGATGTCCTTAGGTTAGGCAGGTTTAAATAGTTCTAAGTCTAGGGGACTAATGACCTCAGATGTTAAGTCCCATTTGAACCATTTAGACATTAGGAAGTCTATAGAGGTTAGAAACAACGAATCTGCAATTATATATATGACGTTTTTGCATCTGTATCGTGAACTTTCAACTGTATCTGTTCGCATCGATAATTATACACCGGGTGTATACAAACAACAATGACAGTTCTCTTGAACGACTCTCTAGAATTCCTAAAGGAATCTTCCTAAGACATTTTTAACTGAAGTGGCTGTACACTTGGTAATTTCGACCCAGCCCACAACTTCTGAAATGTTTGATAAAGGACGTAACTCTTTGTTTGAACCATTCCTTGACCTCAATCAGAGTATTACGTACTAAAATCAACATACCTAGAAGGTCTTACGTAGGACTTGAATCTGTTGTTTGAGTGAGTCTGTGAGTCTCCGTAAAAGACGGCTCTCTTACAACATGCCATTAATGCTTTACACGAGCTTGTCTCTAAAAGCTTGGACATAAAGGCGCGTTTAAGCACAGTACTAAGCCAATGACAATTGCAACGAAGTTCATTAGACTTCCAAATGTATCGGAATCCTAATGTGTTAAAAAGGTGCTGACTTTATTAAGCCCCGAGAAATTTGCAAGGATTCGAACGGTGAACAGGCTCCGATAAAACATTAGTTTTTTCATCAGATCGGGAAATGGGGCGTTTAGCAGAACACTGTTCCCATGTGCGAAGTTTCAGACGATTCACTAACAATGCATACATTCGCTGTAGTGTACATTGTTTTCTTGCATCATGTCCCCACTTATCAGTTTGGAAAGAATTTTTATATCTGTAATAGTAGAAGTGGTACCACTCCCTTTTTAATAGCACATGAATTGGAAATTACACTACGTAATCAAAAGAATCCTACACCCCCAAAAACGTTTTTCGTATTAGGCGCATTGTGCTGCCACCTACTGCCAGGTAGACATCGAGAGAGAGCGCTGGGGCGCTCCGCGGAACACACGGACTTCGAACGTGGTCAGGTGACTGGGTGTCACTTGTGTCATACGTCTGTACGCGAGATTTCCACACTCCTAAACATCCTAATTCCACTGTTTCAGATGTGATAGTGAAGTGGAAACGTGAAGAATACGTGCTTCATAAAAGCGTACAGCCGGCCGTTGTGGCCGAGCGGTTCTAGGCGCTTCAGTCTGGAACCGCGCGACCGCTCCGGTCACAGGTTCGAATCCTGCCTCGAGCATGGATGTGTATGAATGCCTTAGGTTAGTTGGGTTTAAGCAGTTCTAAGTTCTAGGGGACTGATAACCTCAGATGTTAAGTCCCATAGTGCTCAGAGCCATTTGAACCATAAAAGCGTACAAGCCATGCTCGTCTGTTGACTGACAGAGACTGCCGACAGTTGAAGTGGGTCGTAATGTGTAATAGGCAGACATCTATCCAGACCATTACACAGGAATTTCAAACTGCATCAGGATCCACTGGAAGTACTATGATAGTTAGGTTGGAGGTGAGAAAACTTGGATTTCATGGCCGAGCGGCTGTTCATAAGCCACACCTCACACCGGTAAACGCCCAACGACGCCTCGCTTGGTGTAAGGAGCGTAAATATTGGACGATTGAACAGTGAAAAAACGTTGTGTGGAGTGACGAATCACGGTACACAATGTGGTGATCCGATGGCAGGGTGTGGTTATGGCGAATGCACGGCGAACGTCATCTTCCAGTGCGTGTAGTGCCAACAGTAAAATTCTTGGGCGTTGGTGTTATGGTATGATCGCGTTTTTCGTGGAGGGGACTTGCACCCGTTGTTGTTTTGCGTGGCACTATCTCAGCACAGGCCTACACTGATGTTTTAAGCACCTTCTTGCTTTCCGCTGTTGAAAAGCATTTTTGGGATGGCGACTGCCTCTTTCAGCATGATCGTGCACCTGTTCATAAAGCACGGTCTGTGGCAGAGTGGTCACACGACAATAACATCCCTGTAATGGATTGGCCTGCACAAAGACCTGACCTGAATCTTATAGAATACCTTTGGGATGTTTTGGTATGCTGACTTCGTGCCAGGCCTCACCGACCGACATTGATACCTCTCCTCAGTGCAGCACTCCGTGAAGAATTGGCTCCCATTCCCCAAGAAACCTTCTAGCAGCTGACTGAACGTATGGCTGAGAGAGTGGAAGCTGTTGTCAAGACTAAGGGTGGGCCAACACCATACTGAATTGCAGCATTACCGATGGAGGGCGCCACGAATTTTTAAGTCATTTCAGCCAGGTGTCAGGATACTTTAGGTCACATAGTGTACTCGATTCTTAATTGTAGTCAACCTAACAACCCGCTTCAGTTCCTACAGATTTGAGTGTTTGGGCTGCCTTTTTCAAACCTAAGCCACGAACCACACTGAGCAGCCTGAGATCTTCGCAGCACGTGAATGCCGCCACTAAATGACAAATAGCGCGGCTTTTTGGTCGCAGGGACATAACGGTGTCGTTGTTCTGTGCCCTGTTTTCGCTCGAAGGAGCACAAATATTTTCTCATGGTCGAGGCGGAATAAGCAAGAGTGCAACCATTTTGCGTTCGTTTGACGAACTGATCTACGTCTTAAGCTTGGACTATATCAATGAAATTTTTCTAGATATCATTCCTTCTGTTATGGAAAAGATCTGCAATTATACACACTGAATCAATAAATTTTTGTCTTACATTCACTAAAGTCCCACGAAACATAGCGTAGTTATAAATCATTAAATTCCATATGTTTGTCATTTTCACCATGTCATTGCTACAATAGAACAGCAAATCGCTCATTCGGCTTCCGTACTGTGACACTTGTTAGCCTTCGCTCATGCGCGTTCGCCAAAGAAGGAACGAGTGGACAAGTGGGAAGTAACTGTAGCGCCACCGTCCTCAGACGCGTCATACTTGCGTAACTATAGCGGAAAGGATGGAAGGAAGCCAGCCCGAATAGAACTGATATAACAGCAGTGCCTTGATGTCTTACGTGTGCAACACTCAACATTGGATTCGTTTTCCCTATGATTCTGAATTCTATTCTGTATAACAGAACTTTTTTTACGAGAGAAACAAACGTCCAAATAAAAAGTGCCAGTGGCCCCGGACAAAACTTCATGTTGCAGTCAGGAGAGTACTCCTTAAAAAGTTGCTGCAAGTGTAAATTATGGAATACAAACAACATAAAAGCAGGCAAGTAAATCGAAAGAACCTTGCTAAAAAGAATGGATAATTTAAAGCAAAATACATGCAAGTTTAGGAGTGGCGAAATGAAAATGACTATTATTCTATGCGGAGGGTACTTCACACGCAAAAAGGTACCTTAGCCCTTTTCTACCGATTATTTGGTAAAATAAAAAGAACAATTATTCTGCTAAGATAGATCTATGAGCACGACAGCTTCAGTCGATATCTTCATTTGGTGGAACAAGTAAAACGGATTTTATCAAGCTTCATTTCGTCCATCGAATAATACTCACAAGGTCTACTGAGTCATCGGTAATACTAGCAAAGCGTCTGATTGAAAATACATTATAGATTTGACGGGCATAAACTAAATCGTATTTCGTAATCTGACCTTTCTTAGTGTGAGTAGATTGTCAAAACCGAGCATAAAACGATTCCTGTAATTATAAAGGTTTTTTGCAAATTTATTTGGGTTTCGGGAAATATCCATACAGCCGTAGAAACAATGAAATGTCAATTATGACAATACGAACGTAAGGACAACATATTACCGTGTCCTCGAGCCGAGAAAATCTCTAACCCGGGTGGGAATATAATCAGGTGCCCTTCGGTTAGCAATGCGACACGACAGGCGTGCGGCTACCGAGGTGAACACAAAATCAGGTGACAACAGAAAGTCATCAGAGATTGTATCTATCCCCATGCTTCGAAACAAGCATCTTTTTACTTGATAACGTTTTATTCCAGGTCAGAACTGCTTGGTCAGAATCTCGTGGCGACCATATTGACTGTTCAGTAAACAACTGATACAGAGATATGTGACCACAATGATATTTTTTAAAAATATTGTTCTGCCATAAATAAGCAAAATAAAATAAATGTAGTGGTTACAAAACTGTGAAAAGAGAAGGAACTGCAGTCAGTTCAGCGTCGTGGGTCAGCGCAGCTTGCTCCATGGGGCCCCACCTGCCGTTCTGGAGTCTGAAGATGATCCTTAAGGAGTGAAACCGGTCACTCCAATTAAAAGAAATATGCGATCAATACTGTTTTCAATTACATATATTTAATCAATAATATTAAATTAAGGAACACGCCCAAGTGATAAAACTGAGCACAGAATATGACATACAATGTAGCACTTTGTGTTCCGCAGTAGCGAGTCCAAGGATACCATGAATGAGGCAAACAATTCGTTTCATTACCTGGATCAAAACAAGAGAAAGAGAAACTAGAACATTGAAAAGAAAGGAATCTAAATAACAAAGAATAACTCCGGTCAAAACTATAGTGCCAAGCTGAATGAAATTCTTTGAGAATGAACTTATATTGGACCACCTCTCATCTTGACTCTGCACGCCAAAGTCTACTCCCTATATTCAAGATGTTTTTGGAGTGATTTATTTCCGTTTCCAGTCATTCGTAGGCACATACAGTGGCTGGACTAATAATAAATATCGCAGTCAAAGAATTCACATACCGCAATGTAACGGGATCGCCGGCTTCTGCTCGCCAGCATTCAACCGTCTCCTCATATGCAGCGATTATCGTTCCATAAATGTTAGTAAGGGATGAACAGATGAAATACCTGAAAAGAAAAGAAAAAGTTTCATTAACATTTTATGCTCTTCGAACTTTATTCGTGAAGAGAAATTTTTCGAAATCATATAAAGTGTACAAATAAATCTTTAAATCTACAGAGATATATTCCGTTTCTGCAACTAAATGAAAGGCAGTTTATTTTGTGTCATAGGCGTTTCCCTTCTTTTTCTTGTGACGCACTTTCAGTGGCCTGTAATACCTGTTCCTTTTGTGTGTATATAATAATGATAAATATTAATTACAATTATATTAATAGATTATGTATTTTCTTGTTTCTCTCTCTCTCTCTCGTTTTCTTTTCTAGATGAGAAACAACTAATGCAGCACAGGTTTCCTGAGGGTACATGACAATTTGGTGCTACTTACGATTTCTGATGTCACCAATTCACATGTGTTGTCTTGCAATTGTATTTAGTTGGTCTGGGTACCTCAAATGGTCGATTTCCGGAGTTTTTTCGGACACATTTATTGGAATACTTCTCTTTTGACAGTCTGTTTACAGCGTGTAGTGTTGCTAAATGCCGTTAGCCAACCATCTTTTGTCTGTGTCGTAGTGCCTCTGAGAGAGAGAGAAGGAGGGAGGGAGGGAGGGAGGGAGGGAGGGAGGGAGGGAAATGGAGATTAATTTATTGTTTGGTCTGTATATGTATTACAACTGTTTGTTATTATTTTACTGGCAAGTTTCATCAGTGAATTATTGCTTATGTTGATTTGATAATTCATAACTCTTATATTAATTGCAAGGCTCTTTGTATGTAAATGTTTTCCTATAATTTTAGGAAGTTTCTGTTAACTGCACGAATTTTCATTTTATCCTGTTCAATGTTAGATGGTTCATGTCCATGTTTTATCAGATATTCAGCAAAGATAGGCTAAATATTTCCATATTTTTGTGTGTTATCCAGATACACTGATTTGCTTGGCGCTCAACACATACTCACCAAATCTGAACTTTTAGTTGGCGTTCCGTAACGTAACAATTTTATCTTGAAGGAAAGCGAAAGAGGGAGCAGCGAAACAGAAATATCAGATAGAATAATGAAAACTGATCACTATACCACAACATTATGAGAGTTGGAACCAAGTAATGAGAAAACCACTGGAAAAGCTTACTATTGTTTTTATACCAAACACAATATTTACCATGATTTTTATACATAATACACTTAACCGTAATAAAATGAAAGAAAAATGTCCAATTTCGTTATTACTTATTGAACTAAGTAAACAGTTTAGTAAAAATATTCAGTGCTTTTTTCCGTTTTCTTTTTTCTCCTTTTTTTTCTTATCCAACTTGATTGTGAACCAGATGAAATGTATTCCCAGTTGCAAATGTACACAACCATCAGCTTTGTAATGGAATTAAGACTGAAAATATGTGGCGAACTGGAACTTGTACCCGGATTTCCCGCTTATCTCGAGCGGTCACCTTACCATTAAGTTATTCGAGCACACTTCACGTTCGGAGGAACATTGCACCGTACTTATGAACAACACAGGCACTGCAATATGGCGTGACTGTGAAGCTGTAGTTGACACTAGGACTGAATTACACACAGAGGGCATACAATTAATATGTTATTCGAGGAAATCTACATTGCTGACCGTTCATACTGCAACATCATGAAGGTGGTATGGAACAAACGTCGGCGGCCGGAGTGGCCGAGCGGTTCTAGGCGCTACAGTCTGGAACCGCGCGACCGCCACGGTCGCAGGTTCGAATCCTGCCTCGGGCATGGATGTGTGTGATGTCCTTAGGTTAGTTAGCTTTAAGTAGTTCTAAGTTCTAGGGGACTGATGACATCAGAAGTTAAGTCCCATAGTGCTCAGAGCCATTTGAACCATTTTTTTGAACAAACGTCAAATTATACCAAGTGTTTGGACAAGTACATGATTAGTATTTAATCACAGCTTCAAAAAGTATTCTGTGTATAATGAAAGATTAAGCAGCGGGTTTCTCATTCAAAAATTCCATTCGATTGTTGGTGAGTTGTAATAAGATAGAAATCCCGTTCGAATGTTGGTGGGTTGTAATAAGATAGCGTTGTGCCTCATATAACAAGGAGAAACCAGTACCACGAAGTGTTGGAATCCGACAGTGGCAGAATTAAGTCTGCGACTTACCTTTCCACGAGTTTACAGCTGGTGTTGCTCAGGATATAGAGACCTTCGCGCACAAATGGAACCCTTGGTGTCTGGGGCACCATTCAGGATGTCAACTACCCTAAGCGACTGGGGCCCGGAAAGACAGGACTATCTCTGGTCCCTGTATCGATGTGCCTAGGAGAACGACACTGCCGAGTAACACTTGTTATCCTCATATAGGCCATTCATATCGGTGACGCCATTGGGTGCACAACACAATCTGGTTGGCACAGTTAGTAATTTGGACATAAGTTCTTACAATTTTGACACTTTTAAGCCGGTAGATGCGTCCACTCTTACCAGTCTGTGTGAGGTCACCACTGAACAATGCGCGAACTGTATTCGTCTAACTGGATGCAGAGGGCTTTCGACTATTGGCTTGACCAGCTCGTTCTTCAGGTGTTTCACTCACTATGAGCATCTGTTCTTGGGCTGACAGCTGACTGGCGTCCCACGACTGTGACAAAATGTTGGAACAGCATGAAATGCTAACCTTGATATAATATGAATTATATGAATACGTAGTGTCAGTTCTTTTGGACATGTCCGAAAGAGCAGACAGCACGCTAAATCCCCAGCTGTTATACATACATTGAAAAGCCAAAGAAACTAGTACAGCTGACTAATATCGTGTAGGACCCACAAGAGCACGAAGAAGTGGTGCAACACGACGTGGCATGGATTCTACTAATGTCTGAAGTTGTGCTGAAGGGAACTGACACCATCATGCTGTCCTTAAATCCGTAAGAGTACGAGGAGGTGGAGATCTCTTCTGAACAGCACACTTTAAGGCATCCCACATATGCTGAATAATGTTCATGTCTGGAGAGTTTTGTGGCGAGCGGTGGTGTTTAATCTCATTTGAGTGTTTCTGGAGCCACTCTGTAGCAATTTTGGACGTGTGGGGTGTCGCACTGTCGTGTTGGAATTGCCCAAGTCCGTCGGAATGCATTGCGGACATTAATGGATGCAGGTGATCGGACGTAAGTGTTACCAATGAGAGTCGTATTTAGACGTACCAGGGGTCCCATATTAATCCAACTGCACACGCTCCACACCATTACAGAACCTCCACCAGCACGGACAGTCTCCTGCTGACACGCAGGGTCCATGGACTCATAAGGTTGACTGTATACCCGTCATACCTGTACACGTTCATCCGCCCACTGCAACAAGACTCGTCCGACCAAGCACATGTTTCTAGTCATCAAAAGTCCGACCTCGGTGCTGAAGGGCCCAGTCGAGGCGTCTAGATTTATATCGTGTTGTCATCAAGGGTACACGAGTGGGCCTTCGGCTCCAAAATACCAGATCGATGATGTTTCGTTAGGTGGTTCACCCGCTGACACTTGTTGATGGTCCAGCATTGAAGTCATGAGCAATTTGTGGAAGTGTTACACTTCTTTCTCGTTGAACCATTCTCTTCAGTCGTCGTTGACCCCTTTCTTGCAGACCTCTTTCTGGCTGCAGCAATGTCGGAGATTTGATGGTTTACCGGATTCCTTACATTAACGGTACACTCGTGAAATGGTCGTACCGGAAAATTCCCACTGATCATTCGCTACCTTGGAGAGTCTGTGTCCTATAGCTCGTGCACCGACTATAACACAACGTTAAAACTCACTTAAATCTTGATAACCTGCCATTGTAGCTGTAGTATCCGATCTAACAACTGCGCCAGACACTTGTCTTATGTAGGCGTTGCCGACCGTAGGGCCGTATTCTGCCTGTTTACATATCTCTGTAATTGAACACATATGTCTATAAGCAGTTTCTTTGGCGTTCAACGTATTATGTTCATTGAAGGTGGCAGGCAGGGAAGGGAAGGGAAGGGAAGGGAAGGTTCAAAAAGGACTATGAGCACTATGGGACTTAACTTCTGAGGTCATCAGTCCCCTAGAACTTAGAACTATTAAGACCTAACTAACCTAAGGACATCACACACATCCATGCCCGAGGCAGGATTTTGAAGGGGAGGGGAGGGGAGGAGAGGAGAGTAGAGGGGAGGGGAGGGGAGGGGAGGGGAGGGGAGGGGAGGGGAGGGGAGGGGAGGGGAGGGGAGGGGAGGGGAGGGGAGGGGAGGGGAGGGGAGGGGAGGGGAGGGGAGGGGAGGGGATGGGGAGGGGAGGGGAGGGGATGGGATGGGAGGGGAAGCGAAGCGAAGGGGTAGGGAAAGGGAAAGGGAAAGGGAAAGGGAAAGGGGGGAAGGGAAAGTGGGGGGGGGGGAAGGGAAGGGAAGGGAAGGGAAGAATGATATCAGCTGCGGAATCAGCGGCTTACTAAGTTACGTAGACCACAGCTTCACCCAGACACAGTGTTCATTGCAACTGTGCGGACAGTCTCGGTACGCTCCCTGGCCGATACACATTACTACCCATTGCCAGCTATCCGCAGTCCTCGTCCATGTCCGCCACGCTTGCTAACTGTAGATTCCCGCCGCAGGTCCAACATTGTTCTGTGTCGCACTGAAGGCTGTGGATTCATTGCCCAACGAGGCTAATCAAATCCGAATTGATGTAACTGATTTGCCTCGGTGGGTAATGAATCCACAACCATCAGCGCGGATGCACAATAAAGTTAGACCTCTAGCGGGTAAAATCAAGGAGCATGGAGGATATGGAAGGGGAGTGCGGATGGGAATATGGGTCGCCCGGGGAGCGTACCGAGATCTTCCGTGCAGTCGCGATGAACACCGTGCCCGTATGGCGCAGTGGTTAACGCAACTGCCTAGTAAGCAGGACATCTCGGGTTCCAGTCCCGGCCCGCTACACCTTTTGATTCGTCACCACTACTTCCGCACAAAGTCCCTATGCAGTTGATATCATTAATTCCTCTCCTTCCCTTCCCTTTCTCCTCCCCGCTCCCTACCACGAAACGTTCAATTTGCATAGTCCTAACCTAGATAGACTGGATGGCCAGTATAATAAAAGTCATTGTTGTTGCTGCATATGGCAATCCTGTGTACTGAAGTTCGCACCTTGTGTACCCAAAATCACCTACGTATTTAATTATATAATCATCCTACCATACTGCGTAAGCAGCATAACTGAAGTCTCATGCTATTCTTCCTGATTCTGTAATTTTAATGATTGTGACTGATTCGCTTATAATAGATCTCGTGTTTATAAGGAAATCCTTAGAAAGAGAGTGTTCTCTCACGGTGATTTATTGCCTCGCTAATTGGACTTGAAACACAGATATTACTGTGAGAGAACCTCGAGTTAGTTCTGTTTACGCGACTGATGAGAATTCTGAAATTTTAAATATGAGGACGCCAGGTATTGTCCAGGAGCTGTTCTCAGATTAAAAACGTTAACTAATACTTGTACTTATCATCCTCTGCGATTCGTTCTCATGCTGTGTATCGTTCTGGCTTGATCTAGCCATTCGCAGCAGATAATGTGCTCAATTCTGCAGCGGGAAGCTACTTCTGGTACAGGGTTGTGGAAAACCTTTGCCACGCTTTGCACTTCACTCTGTCTCTCCTCGCCGTACTACAGACATGAAGCACTTACAAGCAAAAGAAATTTTGGAGTATAGAAATATTCTCTTTATATGGTTTTCATGTAGACTGGCAATGGCAAGGAAAGCGTTTCTGAAGAAGAGAAATTTGTTAACATCGAGTATAGATGTAAGTGTCAGGAAGTCGTTTCTGAAAGTATTTGTATGGAGTGTAGCCATGTATGGAAGTGAAACATGGACAATAAATAGTTTGGAGAAGAAGAGAATAGAAGCTTTCGAAATGTGGTGCTACAGAAGAATGCTGAAGATTAGATGGGTAAATCACATAACTAATGAGGAGGTATTGAATAGAATTTGGGAGAAGAGGAGTTTGTGGCACAACTTGACTAGAAGAAGGGATCGGTTGGTAGGACATGTCCTGAGGCATCAAGGGATCACAAACTTAGCATTGGAGGGCAGCGTGGAGGGTAAAAATCGTAGAGGGAGACCAAGATATGAATACACTAAGCAGATTCAGAAGGATATAGGTTGCAGTAGGTACTGGGAGATGAAGGAGCTTGCACAGGATAGATTAGCATGGAGAGCTGCATCAAACCAGTTTCAGGACTGAAGACCACAACAACAACAACAACAACAACAACAACAACATGTTTTTCATATGCTGTGGTGATCTGGGATGGAACTGAAGGCTCAGACCTTGCAGTAATAAAGAGTCCATGCCAATTCACTGATGGACAATACGATTCACTCATGTTACTTCCCCTATTCAGAATAATGTGTTATTAAATCTTACTGCGGCTGCATGTTCATGGCTTCTTAGCCTTGAGATTTTGGAGTATGCGTCAATATAACACAGTAAAATTTATTTAATACATTAGTAAGGATATTTACACATAATAATCGAAGAAACAAAAGCACCATAATATCGAAATACCCAGTATTCGATCACATTGCAGTTGCTTTAGCAGAGGTTTCTAAGCTCAGCGTTGCCGTCTTTCATACGGTGATCATCCACCCATTATGTGCCTATGAACAGGTGTGTTTAGGTGTCATTCGTAGAATGCGGGTGACGGAACTTCTTTCATCCTCTCCACATGCGATGGCGCAACATGATACATGTCGCAGTACAAAATGTGGGAATATAAAGGATTTTTGGCGATGCTTGTTTTCATTGTTTCGTAATGTTTTATTCTGAAGACTCGAAAGTATGCCACAGCTGTTATCTATGGCCTGAAAGCATTGCGTATTTAGTTCGACGAAAAAGTACGTGTGCCATTGCTTTGGGTAGTCTGATTAGCCTTTATCTATATTGCTGTTAGCTATACTAACTCATTGCCTGAAAGGTTTGAGAGACCCTTCGCTCATAATATCTGTGCTAATTTGTGGAGGCGTAATCAATGTTTGATTACGTGAACCACACCAAGAACAGCCCAAACCTAAAATCCTATCCATTAACAAGAGCCTAGGGGTTGGTGACAAAAGCCTGTGTGTAAGGATGCGCACATCTTCCAACTTTTCATCACACTTCACCATCTCACACACAGCTATCCTGGATACGTGCAGATAAAGGCAGATATTTCAATACGCTCTGTCTCCTTTCCCTTTTTGCCATCGTATGCAATCCTTTGTCTCTCTCCCCGGCCATAAAGAAATCGGTTGAAAACCACAGCAGAAACTCTCCTTTGTATAAGAGCAAAATATTTTCTGCCCCACTCCATCACTCAGCTGCTCTCTCTAAGCCCCGAAAAGCAGGAATTACACTTTGTAGTGATTGTCTTATCTAAATCAGAGAACAAAGTAACTACTACAGCTTCAACAGACAGTAAATAACCTATTTACGCAAACAATAATGTACGCATTTGCTTTTGTATGTATACCTCATCCCCTTATTACTGAGTACCCACATTTCCAATCAAAGCTAATTTCTCAAATTCTCTGCAATATAGTATACACGCACATTTCTCTCGTTGAATTTCCTAATCACAACAACTCACTTTTGTATACCCGTAGAAATATTTTGTTATTATTATTATTATTATTATTATTATCATGATTAGGTACTATTGTTATTCCTAATTAGCTTAGATGTATGAAAATCTTGTATCATGCCATCTGTTACTGCCACTATTATTCCCGTTAGTAATATTACATTACATTAAGTAACTACGATGTAAAAAGTACTGAATTTGTAAAATAATGGACAGATGTAAGAGGGGGTCTGAAAGCGCTGATTGGACCAGAGTAAATAAATAAACAAAGCTGTGGTTTGATAATTTTTCAGAGTGATGGGTTGGTGCTCCCTTGATCACTGAAACTTCGGCGATGACGATACTGGCTTTTGTTTGAAGCTTTAACGGTACCAGTGGCAGCATAGTTACAAGCAAACCCAGTGCCTTATGTTGTTTTCGAGCGATCAATGAACATTGTGGCAGATATCGACCGCGTTGACACAACTGCATGAGAGAAGTAACAGATGCGGAGGTTGGTTATAAAGAGGTTGAGGATATGGGGCGGGAAAGTGCCTCATACTATACACCGCTGGTAGCAGTGATTATGAATGTCACTTGTCGATGTAATCTGTGGATCTGTTGGATGCAGATCATATTGGCTTTAATAATGGTAATGAAACCAGAGAGGGAGTTCTGGCGTTGCTCTGGATAACGGAACCGAGACACATTCGTAAGACCGACGATCTAGGAAAAGCTACCGGTTCAAAATGGTTCAAATGGCTCTGAGCACTATGGGACTGAACTGCTACGGTCATCAGTCCCCTAGAACTTAGACCTCCTTAAACCTAACTAACCTAAGGACAGCACACAACACCCAGCCATCACGAGGCAGAGAAAATCCCTGACCCCGCCGGGAATCGAACCCGAGAACCCGGGCGTGGGAAGCGAGAACGCTACCGCACGACCACGAGATGCGGGCGAAAAGCTACCGGTAACCTAACATGTAGCAAGATGTTTGAAACTCATAAAGTTGTATGCTGTAAAGAAAATGGATAATGCACGAGGTTTGCAAAAACAAAGAAGGAATGATGAGGATGGAAGACCAAGAAAAAATGGTAGGATTAGGAAGAATATAACACAGTGATGTAGTCTTTCTTCCCCATTGCTAAAATTTGTATGTTGAAGAAACACATCTGTTAATTTTTGATTTTTCCTTCGAAACGACTGATTGGTTCGTAAGTGGAGTTAAATTTGAGAGTGGAAAGATTTCACGGGAAAGATTCGCTAATGGCATCGCTATGCTGTGTGAAGGTGAGGAAGGATCATAGCATCTAGTGAATGGAATGGTCTACGCATTACAGAATAGGGTTTAAGGGTAAACGAAAGGGAGATCGAATTTCTGAGGAGTAGCGTTAAAGTGATTAACGATGAACTTTTCGACAAAATTGGAGACCACTCAGTAAATGAACTGAAGAAGTGCAGCTATCTTGCGAGTAAAATAATATGTGACGAACGATACAAAGAGGACAAAATAAGCAGACTAGCACTGACAAAGAGAGCATTACTCACCAAAATAAGTCTACTAGTATAAAAGGGTACTGGTATAAAAAGTTTAGTGTAACAACTGCTGAGACTGTACCTCTGGAACGCAGAATTGTATGAAACGGTGTTGTGAACTATGGGAACTACAGAAAGAAAAAAAAGTCGAAACGTCGACATGTGGTACTATAGAACGTTTCCCATAAATTAAGAGGATTAATAACAAATGAGGAGGTACTCTACAAAATAGATAGTGGAAGGAATATGTGGGAATCACTTCATAGAAGAAGCGTTACGATGGTAATCGACGTGTTGAGACATCGGGAAAAATCAATGTATCTTATATCTTTACATTTTATCGACTTTCCGTTGAATACAATGAGCATTTCATAATTCTGAGTGCGTGGATATCCTGTAATTGTTGATCCACTGATTATGAAACTGCGTACCGAGGGCTACAGAAATATTCGACCCGTCCGTCTCCTGTGGTCTACTTCCCCGCTCCTAATGGCACTACACTCTCTTGATTTATTTACGGGCAAGATACGGATTCTTACTGCCACTGTGGCAGCATCCTTCCTTTCCCCTGAGTCATCGCGCGGCGCATTCGAGAAAATGCCTTCCTTTGGACGCGGCCGCAGCGGGACGGACGCTGACAAGCAGCCAGCGTATCGGCGCCTTCTGTCAGAATAAAAATTTATGAAACACATTTTCGTGAATCAATTTTTACATTTATTCAGCGAGAGGAACGCTGTGGTTCCAGTCTCCTTCAATATGTGAAAATTCGGAGGCGTAACAAAAGTAGTCCTGTGTTCTGATAAACCTGAGAACAAACATAGCCAGGAGACGCGGGGAATGAGAAACACGACGAAAGTGAATCACTGCTAGTATAGGTGTCTTTACGTTAGCGGAAAATACTTCATCTAATCTTTCATTCAGCAGTACCAGATTTTTGTCCTCAAACAGGTCTGTGAAAAAATGTACGAATACGGTCAAGAGATACATCTCCTGTTTGTAGACTTCAGGAAGGCTTACGACAGAATACCTGATTAGAACAATGACAGAGTTTGGTATGCCAAAGAATTTGGTCAGACTGGTACAGGTATGCCTAAATGACACAAAACTTAAGGTTAAGCTTCCAAGTTATAACAGGATTACACTAAGGAGATGGGCTATCACCTGTCCTCTTCAACCTGGCACTTGATAAGGTAATGCTGGATTTCAACAAAGGAAACTTCTAGGGCATTCAAATTGGCAATGAACACATTACATATCTGGCCTATGCAGGCGACACTGTACTATTAGCATGTACACGAGAAGATCTGAGAAGAAGTATCCAGACCTTGGAATTATTGGCAGCTAGGATTGGTCCACAAATTAGCTCTGATAAGACTGAGTACGTGACCATAGGAAGAAAGATCCAAAACTCTCAAGATTTAATTGTGAACCACACCAGGTATAAACATGTGAAATTCAAATATCTCGGATCGATTTTTACAGTAGTAACATCACCTAAAGCAGAGATAAAAGCACGACTGCAGTGGGAAACAGATGCTATCACTCTATAGACCCTATATTAAAATGTAGAAGTTCAAAAATGTTCAAATGTTTGTGAAATATTATGGGACTTAACTGCTAAGGTCATCAGTCCTTAAGCTTACACACCACTTAACCTAAATTATCCTAAGGACAAACACACACACTGATGCCCGAGGGAGGACTCGAACCTCCGCCGGGATCAGCCACACAGTCCATGACTGCAGCGCCCCTGACCGTTCGGCTAATCCCGCGCGGCAAAATGTAGAAGTGTCTCTCAACAACTAAAGCTACGATTGTATCAGACATTATTAATGCCAGTAGTACTTTATGGTTCTCAAACCACATTTGAAAGGAAGTTACTCAGGAAAATATTTGGACCAAACCGAGATCAGACGACTGGAGAATGGAGAAGACACCATAAAATAGAATTAGAAGAGCTGCACAAGGAGCCTAACATCTTGGGAGTGATGAGAAGCAAAAGACTGCAATGGGCTGGACATGTACTTAGAATGGAGGCAACAAGGTGGCCCAAAATTGCAATGGACTGGATCCCGTCAGGCAGCAGACTAGTGGGAAGGCCTAGAAAGAGGTGGATCGTTGGAGTGACAGAAGACTTATTGCAGCTGGGAGTCATGGAAAACTGGAGACAGATAACAGAACACAGAGACAGATGAAGAGCTCTAACTGTGGTGGTACGCAGTCCACTGGACCTGATCGCGTGAATGAATGAATGAATCGTTCATTGTGAACAAAATGTGTACAACACATGATTGATTTTAGCCAAATGATCACACTTTCTAATAATTTTCTGTATAACATGAAACATTAAGTCGAATCTAACAGTTCTGTGCATATAGTAAGTTGAAGTATTAGAAACTAGAGTTATGCTTGGTCCTTAAAGCACTTGGTTCAAAAAATGGTCCAAATGGCTCTGAGCACTATGGGGCTTAACTTCTGAGGTCATCAGAACTACGTAAACCTAACTAACCTAAGGACATCACACACATCCATGCCCGTGGCAGGATTCGAACATGCGATCGTAAAGATCGCGCGGTTCCAGCCTGTAGCGCCTAGAACCACTCGGCCACTCCGGCCGGCTAAAGCACTTGGGATGTGATAAAAGATCATATATCCGTTCAAAGCATAGTCCTAGTATTCCCTAAAGTATTTTTGGTGTAGCCAATTCACTTCTTCAACCACTTCACTGCAAATTTTATGTGGAACCACAGTTTAAGAATGACCCGCATTTATTGTTTTGTAGTTAATTATACATTTTGCAGTTGTGTAACACATTGTGCATGCGCCTTTGGTATGTCAATAGAATGATAGAATACCTGAATACGACCATCGACCTCGTGTAACTGGAAACTTCATCCTACGAGTCAACACGTTTGAATTGTTCCATGATCCAATGTCGCCGATCCAACGCCCAGCGGAATTTTAACTGACGCTGTCGTTGGGTCAGCCGCATGCTCGACAACTGCGCTGAACTGTGTGCCTCAAAATACTTAATCCTACATCAGTGCGGCACTCTGTCGTCAGACCTACCACAGATTGTCGCCTATGCTGATTTACAAAGCACCCAAGCCTCCGACCTCCAGAAACTGTGATGGCCATGGTCGTCGAACACCTTGTCGCCTACTAGCCGTCTCAAATTCGTTCAGTCATTTTCCGTTGACAGCCACGACACATAGGAAGGCCGCGAAGGATTAGCCGAGTGGTCTTGGGCGCTGCAGTCATAGAGTGTGCGGCTTGTCCCAGACGAGGTTCGAGTCCTCCCTCGGGCATGGGTGTGTGGGTGTGTGTGTTTTTGTCCTTAGGATAATTTAGGTTAAGTAGTGTGTAAGCTTAGGGACTGATGACTTTAGCAGTTAAGTCCCACAAGATTTCACACACATTTGAACATTAGGACGGGAAAGACGACCAGCATTACCGTTCGCAGTCACCGTGACGTAACGAAACTGTCCTTAGTGAAAGTCTCTTACGTCACAAAATTTGTTCGTTTGGAGCTTAATTTTGGGAAGCTAGAGGGTATCAGTTTCTGGACAGCTGAAACGAAATCTGTTCAGTAGACGTGACTAACATTTGTGTCTGGCGAAGACGTCGAATGATATTTGTAAACTCTATTTTGCGGATGTTAAGATTTTGCACCGATCGCTGGCGATTACCTGAGGTTCACCGTCCGATAATTAGAGCTGCTATATGATATACGTATTAGTAAGTTACGCAAACTGAATACAATAAGGAACGGGGTAATAAACAAATATTTCTCGTGAGTCTGATGGCTCCGACTGATCTCCAACATCTGTTTACGTAAGTGGGTACTACAGCTTTTTAGAAAGTGCGCTTTGTTTCTTTGTCCCTTATCTCGCCAGTCTGCCTAAATTAGTAGAGTAGTAGACAGAAAGTAAAATTTCAGCAGTCCCAAGTATCTTGGGCTCGAATTTACGGCGGTTGGCTTGTGCAGGGAGCTGAGCTACCGCCTGTGGCGAAGCTGTCAGGAAGTGCAGTGACGCTGCGCACGCCGTTTGCCGATACTGAAGGTCTTCCCAGCGTTTGCAAGGATTCGCAAACCCACGCGCATGCCGACAGCCTTATACCGGTCCTCTTGTGTTCGCTGAAATATAACTGTTGCATAGAACGATACATCTGCTTTAAATATTCTTCTATATGGCCAAAAGTATTCGGGCACCAATTAACTGACTTTAATATGGGGCGTGTCCACCCTTCGCCGTTGTGACGACTTCAACTCTGCTGGGGAACTTCCAGTGAGGTGTCTTCATATCTCTGGAGGAATTACAGCCGATCCCTCAGTAGCCAAGACCAGAGAAGAGTGATATTGGAAACTGGGTTCCGGAATGAACTCGACATTGTAGACTCATGTTGAGATGTTGAGAAAAAAACTGAATACTTTGAACTGCTAGAGATAGAAGTTCCATATTCACAGGACATGTACCTTAGTACGTCCCGAAGAAATGATTAGCAGTTGAATTATGTCAGCCAGCGGGTTCAAGGTCAAGATCGATATCGCGGTGCAACACCAGCTACCGGTAAAATGTGGCTGTGGCTGTCATTGTCACTACAAACCGAAGGTAATGGATCAGTGTGGCTTGAACAGACTTGCAAGGTGCTTCGCAGACGCATGCGTGACTCGTACCGTCAAATAAGTGAGTCTCAAAGAGGGCGCATTACTGGCGTGAGAGAACGTGATGTATCCACCTGGGAAATTTCTGCTCGTGTCGGACGAAATGTTTCGGCGGTGCAACGGGTGTGTGCATAATGGTTCACGGAAAGTCACAAAACACGACGAGAGACCGCAGCTCGTGGTCTGGTGGGTAGCGTTGCTGCCTCTGGATCACGGGGCCCCGGGTTCCAATCACGGCTGGATTGGGATATTTTTTTCACGAGGACTGGGTGTTTGTGTTATCCTCATCATTTCCTCATGATCATGATCTTGATCATCATCACCATCATCATCATCATCATCATCATCATCATCATAACAACTCGACGACATGCGTCGAGTCCGCAGCTCGTGGTCTGGTGGGTAGCGTTGCTGCCTCTGGATCACGGGGCCCCGGGTTCCAATCAAGGCTGGGTTGGGATATCCTTTTCCCGAGGACTGGGTGTTTGTGTTATCCTCATCATTTCCCCATGATCATGAAAATCATCACCATCATCATCATCATCACCACTCGTGACAGTGCTAGATTGGACTGTGACAGAATTGTACTGTGTAAAAATTGGAACTTTGTACGGGCGCTGATGACTGCGCAGTTGAGCGCCCCACAAACCAGACATCATCATCATCATAACTCGACGACATGCGTCAGGTCGCACCCCCCTCCCCTCCCCCCCAGACCACCCTCCTCGGCTCTTGCGCAGTATATCTTACACTATCAGAGGTGACAATTCGTAGCCGTTTACTACGGAGTTGCTTACGTGTGCGTCATCTACTTTTCCTCCTACCTTTGACGAAAAGTGCAGAAACGTGCTAGACAGAAATTGGGTATGGAAATGTAATAAATCTGTGCACTCCCTTCACGTGTTTATGCTATTACGCACATTTATGCAATCGGGAATGCTCAGTAGCAGCCAGAGTACATGTACATCTGACAATTATGCGCCAGCAAGGAGCATTAACGATAATATCATAGGTGGCAATGTTGTGCAACCTTTGTAGGGACAAGATCCGTCTATTCGGGAGTAGGATCGTACAATCTGAGACCGTTCTGGGACAAACTACCGTCAAAATGTCCGCAATGGTGACGTCAGATCCGCCAGGCAACAGCGATCTAAACGCCCATTGGCTTAAAAATGAAGTGTCCCTACTGGCTGAGGTAGAAACGTGGAGTCTCTCTTGTGCGCCAGGAAGACAGGGCTAGTTAGTGGCGAGGCGCCACTCAAAATGCACGGTCGAGTAACTGGGGGCGGCTCCAAAAGAACGGTCGCGAGTAAATATTCCAGGTGTTAAACACGATATAAAGTTAAAGTGAATGTATTAGTTCTCAGTGAACGCCACGTGTCGTGGGCAGTATCTATCACGAGTATGGAAAGTGATAAATGTGTTGAAAAGGGTTGAATATGACGGCGTAGCCAAGAGCTTCCATATTGGAAATTATGAGACGTGTGATCAAAGTAATCTTCATTAAAACGAGTATATTACAAAACATTTAAACAGCTGGCATCCCGACACACCCCACTTCAGCAGGATCACAAACCTACATTGAACCTAGCGCCTGAGTGCTACTACTGTGCGACTAGGGACTACCGAAGCAGCATGATACCACGTTAGTAATACAGTATCCAGAGATATAAGACAGAATCGCTTCCTTCTCGCTACAGTGCCACACACGGCATTGTACATGGCATCCCCTGCTGTACAATATCCTCTGTGGCATTGTAGAACGACCTCACTGGGGGCAGGTATGGCATCCGATAATGTTTTCGGACGAATCTGTGTTCTGGCAGGTGTTGAAAGATGTGAAACTTACCGAACAATCAGTTTAATAAGCCACAGCTGCAAAATACTAACACGAATTCTTTACAGACGAATGGAAAAACTAGTAGAAGCCGACCTCGGGGAAGATCAGTTTGGATTCCGTAGAAATACTGGAACACGTGAGGCAATACTGACCTTACGACTTATCTTAGAAGAAAGATTAAGGAAAGGCAAACCTACGTTTCTAGCATTTGTAGACTTAGAGAAAGCTTTTCACAATGTTGACTGGAATACTCTCTTTCAAATTCTAAAGGTGGCAGGGGTAAAATGCAGGGAGCGAAAGGCTATTTACAATTTGTACAGAAACCAGATGGCAGTTATAAGAGTCGAGGGGCATGAAAGGGAAGCAGTGGTTGGGAAGGGAGTGAGACAGGGTTGTAGCCTCTCCCCGATGTTATTCAATCTGTGTATTGAGCAAGCAGTAAAGGAAACAAAAGAAAAATTCGGAGTAGGTATTAACATCCATGGAGAAGAAAAAAAAACCTTGAGGTTTGCCGATGACATTGTAATTCTGTCAGAGACAGCAAAGGACTTGGAAGAGCAGTTGAACGGAATGGACAGTGTCTTGAAAGGAGGATATAAGATGAACATCAACAAAAGCAAAACGAGGATAATGGAATGTAGTCGAATTAAGTCGGGTGATGCTGAGGGAATTAGATTAGGAAATGAGACACTTAAAGTAGTAAAGGAGTTTTGCTATTTGTGGAGCAAAATAACTTACGATGGTCGAAGTAGAGAGGATATAAAATGTAGACTGGCAATGGCAAGGAAAGCGTTTCTGAAGAAGAGAAATTTGTTAACATCGAGTATAGATTTAAGTGTCAGGAAGTCATTTCTGAAAGTATTTGTATGGAGTGTAGCCATGTATGGAAGTGAAACATGGACGGTAAATAGTTTGGACAAGAAGAGAATAGAAGCTTTCGAAATGTGGTGCTACAGAAGAATGCTGAAGATTAGATGGGTAGATCACATAACTAATGAGGAAGTATTGAATAGGATTGGGGAGAAGAGAAGTTTGTGGCACAACTTGACCAGAAGAAGGGATCGGTTGGCAGGACATGTTCTGAGGCATCAAGGGATCACCAATTTAATATTGGAGGGCAGCGTGGAGAGTAAAAATCGTAGGGGAAGACCAAGAGATGAATAAACTAAGCATATTCAGAAGGATGTAGGTTGCAGTAGGTACTGGGAGATGAAGAAGCTTGCACAGGATAGAGTAGCATGGAGAGCTGCATCAAACCAGTCTCAGGACTGAACACCACAACAACAACTGTATTCTGATTGTTTGAAAATGATTGCCGCATTTTAGTTGGCGAAAGATCTAAGACTTTCCTGCATTGTCACTTTTGGATGGGATCAAATTTTCATCCTGAAACTGCCACAACATTAAGGGTTCTGTTGTTATCACAAGTCATAACACATGGATAACATTATCGATAAATCAGTCAAATTTACCTTCTCACCCAATGCTCAAAGAGGATGTTTTCTCCTTATACGATGTCTTAAGTCTGTTGGGACTTCTCTTGTTTTTAATATTTCGGAGCAGATTGAGCATTGTACTTCATTGTTACCACACTCTATGAAGTACTTTCAATCTACTGGTGGTACCATTCTGCGATACAGCTGATATCCGAGGACGATAGTGAGTAATTACCGCACAGACCACGTGGAATCAAGTCTAGCACACTGCACTTGCACACGTATTACATGACACAAGACAAACGGGTACATTATTGACTCGTCAAAGCTGTACCGATTATTATGCCATGTGTTAGGCGCTATTTCATAATTGCAGGCGTTGTTATTAAAACAGCGCTGACTGCTTTTTCGAATTTCTATAATAGTCCACTACTTCAAAGCAATGGGAATTTTACTAATACTCACTATTCGTTTTTTTTTTAAAAGCCGTTATAAACAAAATTAACAGTGCGGCAGCGGTCAATTGCTATGTTGGTTTTCTTACTCGGTTATTAATAAAAATGAAAAAAACTCTGTTATAAGTGAAAACAGACAAAAGCCGAAAAGTATCGCTTATTCAACACTAAATGACCGGTATCGGTTTCAACAGTTCGGTTTTTCCCACCCGTACTACGCTCTTTGGACGCCATATCAAAATGACTTGACAATAAAAATCGCGAAAATTCGGAGGTACACTTTTAGGATCGGAATACAAAAATGTGATTGAGAGACTGACAAAAGTGAACATCTGTTGGAGAATTGTGTCGCTGTTCTCAATGAATTCTTTTGGATGGATTTACAGAATCTGTATTCAATATAGACTGTGCAACAATTCTGTTGCCTCCATCGTGTATCATCATCGTCATCATCATCATCATCATCATTTAAGACTGATTATGCCTTTCAGCGTTCCGTGTGGAGCATAGTCCCCCTTATAAAATTTCTCCATGACCCCCTGTTCAGTGCTAACATTGGTGCCTCTTCTGATTTTAAGCCTATTACTTCAAAATCATTTTTAACCGAATACAGGCACCTTCTCCTCAGTCTGCCCCGACTCTTCGTACCCCCTACTGCTGAACCCATGAGTCTCTTGGGAAATCTTGCTTCTCCTATGCGTGTAACATGACCCCAACATCTAAGCCTGTTCGCCCTGACTGCTACATCTATAGAGTTCATTCCCAGTTTTTCTTTGATTTCCTCATTGTGGACACCCTCCTCCCACACAACAAAGTTGGTCGAAAGATTGAACGGTGCATAGATAACTTAGTCTTGGTACTGACCTCCTTCTAGCAGAAGAGAATAGATCGTAGCTAAGCGCTCACTGCATTAGCTTTGCTACACCTCGCTTCCAGTTCTTTCACTATGTTGCCATCCTGTGAGAACATGCATCCTAAGTACTTGAAACAGTCCACCTGTTCTAACTTTGTTCCTCCTATTTGGCACTCAATCCGTTTATATCTCTTTCCCACTGACATTACTTTCGTTTTGGAGATGCTAATCTTCATACCATAGTCCTTACATTTCTGATCTAGCTCTGAAATATTACTTTGCAAACTTTCAATCGAATCTCCCATCACAAATAAGTCATCCGCAAATGCGATACTGCTTATTTTGTATTCACATATCTTAATCTCACCCAGCCAGTCTATTGTTTTCAACATATGATCCATAAATAATTTGAACAACAGTGGAGACAGGTTGCAGCCTTGTCTTACCCCTGAAACTACTCTGAACCATGAACTCAGTTTACTGTCAACTCTGACTGCTGCCTGGCTATCTATGTAAAGACCTTTAATTGCTTGCAAAAGTTTGCCTCCTATTCCATAATCTCGTAGAACAGACAATAACTTCCTCCTAGGAACCCGGTCATATGCCTTCCCTAGATCTATAAAGCGTAGATACAATTCCCTGTTCCACTCGTAACACTTCTCCATTATTTGCCGTAAGCTAAAGATCTGGCCCTGACAATCTCTAAGAGTCCTAAACCCACACTGATTTTCATCCAATTTGTCCTCAACTAATACTCGCACTTTCCTTTCAACAATACCTGAGATTTTACCCACAACGCTGATTAAAGAGATACCTCTGTTGTTGTTACAATCTTTTCTGTTTCCATGTTTAAAGACTGGTGTTATTACTGCTTTCGTCCAGTCTGATGGAACCTGTTCCGACTCCCACGCCATTTCAATTATCCTGTGTAGCCATTTAAGACCTGACATTCCACTGTATTTGATGAGTTCCGACTTAATTTCATCCACGCCGGCCGCTTTATTGCACTGCAATCTATTGACCATTTTCTCCACTTTCTCAAATGTGATCCTATTTCCATCATCATTCCTATTGCATTGTACATCGAAATCTGAAACATTACTGATCGCATTTTCACCTACATTGAGCAACTCTTTAAAATATTCCCTCCATCTGCCCAAGGCATCAACAGGAATCACCAGCAGTTTTCCTGACTTGTCCAAAATACTTGTCATTTCCTTCTTACCTCCCTTTCGAAGACTGCTAATTACACTCCAGAATGGTTTCCAGCAGCTTGACCCAAAGTCGCCCGCATCTCGTGGTCGTGCGGTAGCGTTCTCGCTTCCCACGCCCGGGTTCCCGGGTTCGATTCCCGGCGGGGTCAGGGATTTTCTCTGCCTCGTGATGGCTGGGTGTTGTGTGCTGTCCTTAGGTTGGTTAGGTTTAAGTAGTTCTAAGTTCTAGGGGACTTATGACCACAGCAGTTGAGTCCCATAGTGCTCAGAGCCATTTGAACCATTTTTTGACCCAAAGTCTCCAACCAAGATTTCTTCTTGGATGCTGCATTTATCTGTTTGGCATTGTTTCTTTCTTCAACATAACTTTCTCTGTCTACTTGAGTTTTAGTATGTAGCTATTTTTGAGACGCCTTCTTTTTCCTTTTACAGGCTGCCTTGACTGTGTCATTCCACCAAGCTGTTTGCTTCATCCTACCTTTACACACTACTGTTCCAAGACATTATTTAGCCACTTCTAGTACTGTGTCCCTGTACCTTGTCCATTCCTTTTCCAATGACTGTAATTGACTACATTCAACTAACTGGTACCTTTCTGAGATCACTGTTATGTAATTGTGCCTGATTTCCTTGTCCTGAAGTTTCTTCACTCTTATCCTCCTACATATGGACCTGACCTCCTGCACTTTCAGCCTCACAATACCGATTTCACTGCAGATTAAATAGTGATCAGTGTCATCAAAGAATCCCCTGAATACACGTGTGTTCATCACAGCCTTTCTGAATTCCTGATTTGTTATTATATAGTCAGTGACAGATCTGGTTCCCCTGCCTTCCCAAGTATACTGGTGAATGTTCTTATGTTTAAAAAAGGAGTTTGTGATTACTAAGCCCATACTGGAACAGAACCCCAATAGTCGTTTCCCGTTCCTGCTGGCCTCCATATCCTCTCCAAATTTACCCATAACCTTTTCATACCCTTCTGTTCGATTTCCAATCCTGACATTAAAATCACCCATGAGCAGAACACTGTCCTTGTCCTTTACTCTAACAACTACATCACTGAGTGAGTCATAAAAACTATCCATCTTATCTTGATTTGTCCCTTCACAATGTGAATATACTGACACAATCCTAATTTTCTTGCTAAACCCTGTCAAATCTATCCACATCGGTCGTTCGTTTACATACCTTATTGCAACTACGCTGGGTTCCAGTCCTTTCCTGATGTGAAGTCCTACACCCCATTGTGCTATTCCTGCTTTGACTCCTGGCAGGTAGACCTTGTATTCTCCCACTTCCTCTTCTTTCTCACCCCTTATCCGAATGTCACTAACAGCTAAAACGTCCAACCCCATCTTACTTGAAGCCTCTGCCAGCTCTACCTTCTTCCCAGAATAGCCCCCATTGATATTAATAGCTCCCCATCTCGTTACCATTCATTTGCCGAGTCGTATCTTAGGAGTCCCTGGTTTGTCAATTAGAGGTGGGACTCGGTAACCTCCAAAGGTCCGAGGCATTTTGCTCTGATTGTTGCCAGAATCATATTTATAGTACCAGGGAAGCAGGTTGCTAGCCTAACTTGCCCCGGGTCGCATTGAGTTTTACCCCTAACGGTTGAGGGACTACCGGTGGATATGGTAGTCTTTGCCGTCTGAACACAAAGGTGACCACGACTCAGAATATGTCCGAGATGCCCAGCCCTATTCCAAAGTAACTGGTACCCCGACTGTCAGCACCACTTACTTGGCCACTCATACGTTGCCCGTGGTTCATGAACTACGACATGACTACAGGAACCCACACCATGAGTCACTCCATCGTGTATCTTACATATAAACCATGAGAAAGAGGTATAGGAAGTGGCAGAAAGTCACTTTTCTCTCTCCTCATACGCTAGTGCAGAGTATGGTTAATATTCGTATGAAATACAGTCTACAATATAAATAGCTTGCGGAGTATGTATATAACTGTAGCTTTCTAAAGCTCATTGTCGGACCAAAATGCAAAGTAAAAACATCCCAGATCATCACTTTATCTCCACAGAAATTTAGTGTGGCCAAAACAATGAGGTAAGAACTTAACATTTTTCTGTCCACTGCCGTAGCGTAAACTGTAAACAGAGCAAGAGTTGTCGCAAGCTGCGCACTGAATTTGTGCCAATGATAAAAATCAGACAGCCCTAAAGCAAAAGGTCGTTGTAAACATGACGATATGACGATACAGTAAACACTTCATACAACATGGACCAAGTGCCGAAGCTGTTCGCTGGTTGGCTTATATCCGGGCTAGCGGCATCACCCACGTGACAGCCAGGTATCGCCTCATACGACCAGGCGCAGCGACTTTCCTACTGGTGACTAGCAACATCTCTGAGTAACGACTGCTATTGATATACACAGCAGCCGGGGATACTAAATGTATGAAGTCTGCACACGCCCATTTGAGCACATGACCTTCTTTCACTGCTAAACAGTTCAGGAGCGGCACTGTTTGCCATTAGATGAAGTCGTACATTCTGTCTTCTGAGGAGTGTTCTTGGCGAAAGACCGACCTCGAACTCCCCTAGAAGCTCATTATCTTGCCTGAACTGATTTACATCGGTAAATGCTCTATAGTATATGTCAATTACGTCTATCGATTTCATCATACTTGAGAGCTAGACAGTTCTTGCCATGTAAGTGTTTGGCCTGTCACGCGAACGGCTGAGTTGAGTGTTTTCCTGGCTTCCTCGTATGACATTTGTATTGCTGGCAGTGCATCTGGTCACAATGAACTACATGGAAATCAGTCCCCTAAACTGTAAGCTATGGTTCGAGCTCACTCCAGCCTCTCCACGGACACGTGCAGACTGTATACACGACTCTGATGCTTCGGAATTGTGCATGCCGTTATACACACATCTAAAATGATGCATTGAGTGAGGTATCAGAAGAGATTCGTCCACGTAATTTTATCCCTATTCTATACAGAAAATGCGGCACTGCAGGGGTTCTGGGAAGCTTGACAGTCAGTGACGGCAACATATTAATCAACAGCCAAAGTGAGACAGTGATTGGAAGATGCAGATTCGTTGCCCATTCATCTAATGTGAAAGGATTTGTTCTTTCCAGCTAGATGGCTTCGATACTTCGCGAAGTATGAAATTCAGTGTTAAAAACATTTGTTTAGTGAATATGTTTAGAGGAGGAGGAGGAGGAGGATAGGGTTAAACATGTCGTCGACAATGAAGTTATTAAGCACAGATCACTATCTCGGATATTGAAGAATAGGTAAGAAAAACGTCGGGGCACTCTTCAAAAGGAATCCTGGCACTCGCCTTTATCTATTTAGGAAACGAACGGGAGTCTGAATTAGTATGACCGAACCACTTGGAGGTTGCTTGTATGAAGATGCAACATTCAGTGTGTTTCAGTTAATGCTGAAGACGAGAGACAGCGTGCAAACTGGGAACGAGAGATAAGCTTGAAATACGTCTGTTTTGGCGCTAACGCCTTTCAGTGAGTGGTACGACAGTCACTTGTCCGTCCGAAAGGTGTGCAGTCATCTATGTGTCTGTCCACTAGCGTGTTGCATCTTTGGGTAGAAACTGCGAGACATACCTTGGCGGCAGGAGCGAGTTTCAGTGGGCTTAGGCCAATCAGAATGGTGGGCGGTATACTTCGGTTTGGAAGCTTCATAGCGGAAGAATAACAGAACACCC
The DNA here is from genome assembly GCF_023864275.1 of Schistocerca cancellata. Classification (NCBI taxonomy): domain Eukaryota; kingdom Metazoa; phylum Arthropoda; class Insecta; order Orthoptera; family Acrididae; genus Schistocerca; species Schistocerca cancellata. Next base: position 812,449,577 of record NC_064628.1, read on the forward strand.
TTTTTCCCATACTGTTGCCCAGATGGCTTGATGTGCTGATGTGTCTCGTAATGTAGACGTTTCGTCTCGTGATAATGAAATGAACTCACTCAACTGACTTCATTCTGGGTTATGGTGAGTTTTTGCTGGTTTTTCTAATTAACGCTTCATTTGGATGAATGTCAACCACACGGCCTTCAGATCATAGAGAATTTCTTTACTCCTATGATACATTTTGCAGTCTTATTTAGCAAGAGGAATGCTAGGGCTTTGTTGGCACTTTCAAATTATCGAGAGTGTGTTGTGGGGAGTACCCATTTACAGTTTCATCATGCAGAGTTTCGAATTACTTCTGTCGATGCTGTCCCACTAGTACGATAGGGTTTAGGAACTAATAATAATATTTGATAATTTTCCTTTGTCTACTTGACCCGGTGGTGATGTCAGTGCACATTGTCTGTTGGAACTGTATTTCCACATGAGTATATTATCCTGTATATGAAAGAGACCATTTTATTATGTTTGAATACAGTTGGGATCTTATGACTGTGCTATGCTCCTTCCTGGCCTCTGTTTAATGAATCCTTCTATATGTTCCATGCTTCCAAATGTGTTCACCCAGAAACTATGTCCGTGAACCGTACCCCATTCGTTTTAAATTGTACCCACTGGTTATAAATAAACTGCATTTACTCAAGAGGTTCAATGTGGGCTGTAATGATCGTATGGCAGCAAAACTTGGTAGGTAATCTAATGAATTAATGCGGAATCTATTTACGCTGGGAAAAAATTAGTTCCTTTTTTGGCCACCAGGTGCAAACATGGTCCTGTGAATGCAAGGAAAACGTACAGAAATGTTTCCATATGGATTAGGAACGGGGACGTGGGCAGGAAAGGTAATACTGGTGAGAAAGTCATCTGTTGGCTTTATTATAATTCGCCGCTTACACAATTTGTTCAATATGATCACTAGGGACGTAGACGAGATACTGCATCCGTGAAACGAAGTGATCAACAGTTGCTCGTAGTAGTTCGGATCCAATCAGAGTATTCTGTTCTTGTATATTGGCCTTTAGACCAGGTAGGGACCGAAACTGTTCCTGGCATCCGCGTTCTTTTTGGTATACCCAGAAAAGTCACCGAATCAGGTGTTCTTGCAGGCCATCATCTGGAAATCTTCTGGAAATAACACATTCGTGGAAGTTTGGTTTAAACAAACCTTTCACTGGACGAGCGATGTGAACCATGTTACTCTCAGACACCAGTTTGCAACGCACTCCATTACTGTTCTAGGTTCCCTCTCAGACTGGAATCAGGAACGACGCGCTAACACTTCTTATCTCCTTGATGGTGTTCCTTCCCACCGTCTACCTCTGAGTTGCGAGGCATGGCACAAGCGAGTATTGGATATCTTGGCTACGGTGGAGGTAGAAAAGTACATAATGATTTTTTACAAACGTTTTTATACCTTTAACTGGAACTTCCCTGTGATTAAAGCTACGCAGACCACGTAGGATCATTCCACATTCATCTCGTCTTAACATTCCTTGTAATATGAGCATGAGTGAACCAAAACTATTGTAAACATTAATTACTTTATAAATTTTTGGAGGTACTTTAACGCAGGCTACAAAAATACAGCATTTCGGTACTGTAATGAATTCATATTTCTTACAAAGTAATAATAATTAAGTCCATTATTACGAAGGTTGCCCAGGAAGTAATACACCACATTCTTTTTTTCCTCAAAGGAAACAATGCTACGAATGTTAAACGTTACGTATGTGTTACTTGAAGTCTCCCGAGTGAGCGTGCCAAGTTTCTGTCACTTCCGACAGATAGCGCAGCTGCAGGACAGTTTCTAAATGGCGTCTGTAGGGGATGTACATTACAAGCAACGTACCTTCATTGAATTTCTCACTGCAGAGAAAGAAACTGTGGAGAATATTCATAAACGCTTGTGCGTAGTCTATGGAGCATCTGCTGTCGTCAGAAGTATAGGTAGTCGCTAGGCATGGAGGGTGAGGTCATCAGAAGGCAGTTCCGCGGGACGTACACGCCCTTGTTTGGCGCTGGAGGAAGACCACAGAACGGGATGGAGATTACGTGAAAAAATAGGGTGTGCAGATAAATGACCATTCTTTCGTGTGTGTAATTCTCATTATGTTCAATAAATAATTGTTGAAAAGAATGCGATGCATTACTTTTTGGGCGGCCTTCGTGATTCCACGCCCATCATAATTTACTCATAGTTATCACAATTTGCTAATCAGCTTTTATTGGTTGGATATAGCGTACATAATTGTGTCAAAAATTTTCTCGTTTTTTTCTGACCGAGTAATTACTTATAAAATTTAGATTACACAATAATTTATAGGAGAAATGTCATTTGAAAGCGGAATTTTTAACTTAATTACTGACAAATAGAGTTACTACAACACCGAAGTGCACTGAAACTTGTAACTTCAGTTATAATTTAGTGAAACGAAGTTTAATCTGATTCACTGCATAGCTCACAGGTGTCAGAAATTAAAGAACTACTGTGTTTCGGCACAATGAGTTTTAATTTCGCACATCTTTTCACAGTTCATTAGGCATTCATACGAAATGCAGTTACAGTCGATTTACAACTCACACAGTGTAATTAAATTCATTAAATTAGAAACCAACAGGCGAACGATTTGCATGTGGTGATGATCTCAAACGTTTTGAGAGTCCCGCTATCGTACGAATAAACTGTTGTGACTGTCTGAATAACAAGTAATTACTATCATCGTCGTCGTCATGGTTTAGATTCTGATTTGTTGTTTATCTTATGAACACCGTCATCATTGTCTTTGTCGATCTGTTTAAGATCATTTTCACGGTAAAGTAGTTGACAAACTGCTGTACCTGTCGCAGAATATCTGTTCGTCTTACATGTGTTCGGTATTGCAGTTGATGGAATTCTATCACCATGTCCCTAAATGATGTTTATTTGGATAATTTTGTTACATTTATTGAGGTACTGAGAAACTTGACAAGGATTTATTGTTATGCTGTGTGAATTTTAATTCGGCTCTTGGACATTGAGATAGAAGATTTCTTGAAAGTCTTACAATATTTCGATCAAGGCGATTTTGATGACTTTCAGTGGACGCCTTCGGGGAGAAGCTATTTGAAGCAATTGAATAAATTTTCGATTTGTCAGGGAAAAATATGGGTTATTTGTTATGGCAAATTGCATTTATTTCCAAGATTGCCACGTATTAGCTTAATACACTTTTTGTTTCTTCAGTGAGTAGATCGCATTTTGGACGGCTATTCTGGAATATGTGTCTGGCGAAGTAATCCCATTACATTTGAGACAATACCGAGGCAATACTGGCCATATTTCTCCCGCACATCAAAATATCACCTTTTTGGTGCTGGACATAGTTTTCAGTCACTGCTGTAATTGCTGCTTCGTATCTGGAATCACGAAGTGATCAGCATTTGGTGTATTCTTTTTTTAAAGATTTCAAAAATCAGAGAAAAATAATTTTTTGGGCTTAATTTTGTGTCAGTACACAAATAATGAGAAACGAATCTTGCACAAAGACTTCTCATACTTCAGTAATCATGAAGAATGATATACTCTTGTTTCTGCTACCCATGTAGCATCAGTTGTTTCGTAAACTGTGAATCCATAAACGGTGATTGTCAAACATGTTGTGTAATTTCTGGATATTTTCGGGTGTGGTTACAGTTTTGGGATGCCCTTCAAGCATGTCATCATCAAAGGACATCTAGGCTCCCAATTGTAGAAAAATAAGAAGCTGACATTCGGATATTCTGTAGTCATTCGTGGCAAAGAACTGAAACTGAGTAAAACGCCGAGGACATTATTACTTTTAGACGCTGTGTAAACAAAACAAACCTGTAGATCAAATTTACGTTTGATTTACTTTTAAAAATTATTGTTTGGTATCAACACCATCTAGTGTGTGGCCAAGAAAATTTTTATCTTTGCCTCACGTGTTCTCCAAAACGACGGAGTATCCCCGTCACGAAGCACTCCATCTTCCACCACGACATAATTGTGGCGCTTCCGATGTTTCCAACAACAGATAACACCGCCTGAAGATGAACGAGCAGCTGCGCCGTCAAAAAATTGCGAAGTTTGAACGGCACCAAAGAAGATCCGATAGACATACAAATGCTTTATTGTTAATCGCAATTTCTGTTCAAAGTATTATTGTGATATGAAACCCCATTCTTTTAGTTTCAGGAATGATATTAAAATATCACGTTCATAACTGCAAATTATTATTTTAGAATTATCTCATGAATGGGAAAGCTGTGGCATTTGGAAGCCCAGAAACTACTATGTGTAAAATAGTAATTGAAAATGAGTATATGAGAATGCTAAAATCATTTAATTAGCACGATGTTCTCAATCTGTCGAATCAGTGGTTCTAGGAAATAAAGTAGGACAGAAGAAAATCGCAATGAAGTCGCATAGCACGACAATTCTTTGTATAGCGAGTTGTATCGGAACTTTCAATAATTATAATTACTTGCTACGACGGTAGTGCCTTGCTGAAGCAAGTAAAATATTTCTCATGACTTTCATTGTTGCAGTATAATCATTATTTTGTACTGTACGGAAAGATCTGTAGGGACAGGACATATGCACTACGTGATAAAATGTATCCGGCCACCCCTATGTAACGTGGAAGTATCTACTAGATATCAAAAGAGGCGGAACTTCCAATATAAAAGGAGGCGGGGAGTATTGTGATGCCAGCGGAGGAGCAGTAACGGCAGAATCTGTGCATCAAGATAGTTCAGTGACTGCGAAAATTGACTAGTCATTTGATGTCACCTGAATAATACACCAATCAAATACATTTAAATACTTCTAAAGTTTCCCAAGTTGACTGTTGGTGATATGACTGAAGTGGAAAGTTGGTGGAAGAACCACAGATAAGCAGGACCAGGTAGGCCTCATGTACAGACGGAGTGGGACCGTTGGGCATTGAGGAGGGTGGGTGTAAAAAATCGCATGAGATCAGAAGAAGCAATCACTAGTCAACCTCAATGTGCTACCAGCAGTCCAGGTAACACAATAACAGTGCGAAGGGTGTTAAGAAAAAAGGGGTGCTACGATCGAGCAGCTCCGCATAAGTCACACGTTTCTGTAGTCCATTCTAAGCGATCCTCGAGGTGGTGTACAGAGTGGCGTGGACAGTGGATGACTGAAAGTGTGGCAATCCGATGGAAGAGTTCGGATTTGCCGAGTGCCTGGAGTTTGTTACCAGCTATAGTGTGTGGTGCCAACAGTGAAGTACGGATGTTGTGGTGTGACGGTATAGTGGTGTTTCTCTTGGTTTTGGGGGGGGGGGGGGGCGGGGGGATGCCACATTGAACTGAAGAAAACGTCCAGTGAGCAAGGATATGAACTCAATTTACAGTAATGATCGAAGCAGACTAAATGAATTAAAATTTGTGCTGCGGCCAGGACTCGAACCCGGCTCTTCTTGCTTGCAAGGCAGGAATCCTAACCATTACATCACCGCAGTACGATGGTCAACATTGCTGCGCGAACTACCTAAGCTGAGTGCCCTCCCCAACACAAACTTCAATTCATTTTTTACTTACATATTGTCACTACTGCCAGGGCTCTCCGATATTGGGAAGCACCCCAGTATTGGACGTAATGGGACGTCCTTGTACCATTGGTGACCATATAGATCTTATAATTATATCGGTGAGCTCTGACAGTTGTGACAATACGTAAGGGAAAAATGAAGTTCGTGTTGGGGAGGGCACTCAGCTTAGGTAGTTCGTGCAACAATGTTGACCATCCTACTGCGGTGGAGTAATGGTTAGCATTTCTGCCTAGCAAGCAAGAAGACCTGGGTTCGACTACGCCAGCACGGTAGCTCAGCGTGTTCGGTCAGAGGGTTGGCTGCTCTCTGTAATAGAAAAACTGAGTTCATCGATCAGCAACGAACTTAAACGGGTGTCTTACGACATCCGACCCGAGCAGATGCAACGAACGAAAGCGAACAAAATGAAATTTTTTTAAAAAAAAAAAAAAAGGAAGTCCTGGCGGCAGCACAAATTTTAATTCATTTCGTCTGCTTGTATTATTATCGTAAATAATAAAAATAGACTTAAATGTCTCAGGAAACATTTAATTATAAGATCTATATCGCGAACTGCACACAATAGAGGAATAGTTCGGAGACGATGACTATTCGTATTAACACGACAATGAGCCCTGTCATCTGTGAGGCAATAGGCTGTCGACAATAACATTCCTGAAATAGACTCACCAGTACAAACTTCCGACCTGAGTCTAGTGGAATATCTTTGGGATGAGTTACGACTTTGATTTCGCTTCTGTTCCTAACAATCAACAACACTGCCTTATTTGGTTTCGGCACTTGAGGGGAATGGGCTGCATTCCTCCACGGATATTCAGAAACCTCATTGAAAGGGCCCAGACCAAATCTGAAGCCTTCATAAAGACGAATGTGGACACACCCTATATACCGGGTGGTATATAGCCAGTATAAATTTGAAAACTGAATAAATCACTGAATAATGGAGATTGAGAGGTACAAATTGACACCCCTGCTTGGAATGACATGGCGTTTTATTAGAACCAAAAAAAATACAAAAGTTCAAAAAAATGTCCGACCGATGGCGCTTCATCTGATCAGAATAGCAATAATTAGCATACCAAAGTAAGACAAAGCAAGAATGATGTTCTTTACAGGAAATGCTCAATATGTCCACTATCATTCCTCAACAATAGCTGTAGTCGAGGGATAATGTTGTGAACAGCACTGTAAAGCATGTACGGAGTTATGGTGAGGCATTGGCGTCGGATGTTGTCTTTCAGCATCCCTAGGGATTTCGGTCGATCACGATACACTTGCGACTTCAGGTAACAATAAAGCCAATAATTGCACGGACTGAGGTCTGGGGACCTGGGAGGCCAAGCATGACGAAAGTGGCGGCTGAGCACACAATCATCACGACGCGTGCAAGAGATCTTTCACATATCAATATGGTGTGAGGCGCCATCCTGCATAAACATCGTACGTTCCAGCAGGTATTTATCAGCCAGTCTGGGGATGATATCGGCGTACCTCTCACCCGTCACGGTAGCAGTTTTGCTGTCCAGCGCCATCTGTCGGACATTTTGTGAACTTTTTTTTGGTTCTAATAAAACCCCATGTCATTCCAAGCATGTGTGTCAATTTTTACCTCTCTATCTACATTACTCCGTGGTTTATTAAGTTTTCAAATTTATACTGACTTTTTGATCGCATGGAGAACGATAGGGAAGAAATTCGGCATATTACTTTCATTGGAACCATCCTCGCGTCTGCTATAAACGTGTAAGAGAATCCAAGGGAAACCCTCCTCTCGATGGCTGGACGGAAATTTAATCAGGGAGCCTCCAGAATATAAGCCCAGTGTGTTAACCACTGCACCAATTCTTGGCACTGTAACTGGATTCGCATGTCAGAGAGACGGAGTTCAACTTGCCTTCAAGCCATTCGGATTCTACAGGGATTGCCCAGAAAGTAACGCACCGCACTTTTTTCCTCAAACAAAAACAATGCTACGAATGCGAAATGTTACATTTGTATTATTGGAAGTTTTGGAGGTACTTTAACGCAGGCTACAAAAATACAGCAATGAATTCATATTTCTTACAACGTTATCATAATGAAGTCCAATATTACGAGGGTTGCCCAGGGAGTAATGCTCTGCTTTCTTTTTTTCCTCAACAATGCTACGAATGCTACTCGTTATGTATGTATTATTTGAAGTGTCCTGAGTGAGCGCGCCAAGTTTCTGTCACTTCCAACAGATAACGCAACTACAGGACAGTTACAAAATGGCGTCTGTAGGTGTTGTACGTTACAAGCAACGTGCCGTCATTGAATTTCTCACTGCAGAGAAAGAAACTGTGGGGAATATTCATAAACGCTTGTGCGAAGTCAATGGAGCATCTGCTGTCGACAGAGGTGTAATTTGTCGCTGGGTACAAAGGGTGAGGTCATCAGAGGGCGATTCGGCGGAGCTCCACGACTTGCGGTCGGGGAGAGCATCCACGGCTGTCACACCTGACATGTCGCAGCGAGCTGATGTTGTCATTCGCGAGGACAGACGCACTGCGACTTGGCAGTTGGCGCTGCATCTGTCAATCAGCAATGGAAGTTCACACTGTGAAGAGCTGACTCCGCCACCTGGACAAGGATTGGTGCCGACAGGGCATACAAGCCCTTGTTTCGCGCTGGAGGAAGGCCATAGAATGGGCTGGAGATTACGCGGAGAAATACGGTATGTAGATAAATCACAATCCTTCGTGTATGTAATTCTCATTATGTTCAATAAAGAGTTGTTGCAGAAATAATATGGTGCATAACTTCCTTGGCAACTCTTGTAGTTTCTGTGAGTTCCCTTAAGCACTTACAGCAGATGTCGGAATGGTTCCTGTGAAAAAGGCACGGTCGATTTTCTTCCCTGTCCCTTAACTACGATATGTACTCCGACTCTAATAACCTAGTCGTTGACGGTGCATAGCACTGCATCTTCGTTCAGGCTATATAGTGAGGTGGTGCCCCTAAAAATATTGGCCAGGTGCGAGTAGAAATCACGCACTGAGGGTTCCGTACACACTTAATTGTATATACAGACAATTCGTCCATTCCAGGAATCGAAGATCTCGACGATTTTTGTCTGTTATCGACATTGATAGTGGTAAGATATCAATTCCAGGAATTTTAACACTTTCGATAATGTTTTAATTTCAAGTTTGAAGTCGGATACAAATGACAAAAGAAATATTTTTTTGTGTGATATAACTGCAGATTTTTTCCTTTGCTTGTACTCTGAAGTCTTGCTTCTTGCAAATTTCATGATTGTAGGTCAACGGGAAGCACCCTGCAGATTTTGATGAGTGAGTTTGCGAGTGTCAAAATATGTGGCATGAACGGCCGTCTCTTTTGATAGCAACGACTTGGAAGTTTCACTTTTTTACGCCTCTTTGGGACCGTAGACCGTCACAGACGACTAAATTTCAACTTGATACACCTACCCGTTTCTGAGAAAAATAGTTTTGGAAAGTCGGACGGACAGACAGACAAACGGACAACAAAGTGATCCTATAAGGATTCCATTTTCACCGACTGAGGTACGGAACTCTTAAAATTGTCGCGTTGAAATTACGCTTCACCACGGTTTAACACTCTTGGTGCGGTCCAACTGTCTCTTGCGCATAAAAGATGTTGTTACTAAAGTCTACAGTAAGGTATTATGGGCCGATTTATAGCAGACCTACACAAACTTTGCCGGAATGAGACTGCTTTCCTGGAAATCTAGAGCAAAGTTTGTTACAAACGAAGTTTGGTTGTGTGCCGCTGGTCACGAAACGCTGATTATGAACGTGATATAAGCTAGTCATGAAACTCTATGAAAATGAGATTAAAAGCATTACGTCTGGTACAATCCCTAATTCTTCAAAGGATGTGTTACCACTTGCAATGAAGTTAACTAGCCACTGCTTCTTACTTCCATTGAATATTCATTGCTCACTATCTGACAATGAAGAAAGCTTATAGACTTTTAGGTCGTTCTCTTGAAAATTTCACAATTACTGTTTATAAATTGCATCAAAAATGAAAATACCAATACAGAGACTCACCCTGCACTGGGCGGAGGGAGTTTCGACGTCGACAAATACAGACAAGAGCTTATGATCCTTTCCGTTCCATTAAATTCAGAAAAACGTCTCCCAAATGAGATAGGTCGAGGGATATATCACTTCAGCAACGTAGCTCAACTAACATCCATCTTTATCAGCACAGATAACCACTCTGAAAGTGTAAATGCCACCCATTTCCTTTTAGGGAATTTTCAGATGGCATTCCGAGTATAGTTGCAATTTTTATGTTAATTGTAAATTCTAAACGTCTAGTAAAGTATAAAATTTCGGGTTTAAAGTAATTGAGAGCTCAAAATAAATTCCGAGAAATGCCATAATTACCAATAACATATAGCCTGTCGCATCTTTATACATACACTCTTCTTCAAAGAATGTTATAACTATGCACCGCATGTCCTACCTTTTCTGTAATTTAAATAAATTCTCTAGAGACTGGCGCTAATATTTTTCTTGTTCTCTTGTACTATTTTTCTAAAATATTACGACGACCCTCAAATTAGTATCCATGGTTGAAATGGCTCTGAGCACTATGGAACCTAACATCTGAGGTCACCAGTCCCCTAGATCTTAGAACTACTTAAACCTAACTAACCTAAGGACATCACACACACCCATGTCCGACGCAGAATTCGAACCTGCGGCCGCAGCGGTCACGCGGTTCCAAACTGTAGCGCCTAGAACCGCTCGACCACCCCGGCCGGCAATGTAGTATCCATCCTCGAAAGCAAATTTTATCAATGAAATTGTCACACATGAAAAATTATTGTGTCGTCATTTTCTCCTGATCGAGCGAGATAGTGCACATGGTATGACACTGCACTGTCATTTGGTTGTACTGTGTTCCAAGTCACCCTCGAGGCTCGCGCATGAAGTTCTCTGTGGTTTCACTGAAAACGACTAAGACGTATACGGGAATGGTTCCTTGTGAAAGAGCACGACTACTGAATCCTAAGTTTCCTTATTTCCATAGCTGTGCCATTACAACGTTCCCTATATTATCCACTGGACTGATTTACGTATTGGCGGTCGCCAGCGCGGTGCTTTGTAAGAATGGAATAAAAATACAAGTGTGTGTGTGTGTGTGTGTGTGTGTGTGTGTGTGTGTGTGTCCAATAGAGGTGTTACTCAGAAGAACGTGCACGGCACCAGAATTTCATTTCAGAGATATTGGACGGCAAATTGTGTCATGCTTGTCTTCGGAGTAGCGTCTCCTTCTGCTTGTGCAAGAGCTACTTTTATAAACTCGTGCCTCACCATGAACGAACACTGGCTACCATACGAAGAGCATTTAGGTTCCCTACGCTCTCAGAAACGTAATTGAACTTTACACTGATTAATAAGAAAAACCTTATTTAATACTTATGAAAAGAATTTTTCCCATTACCACTTAGTAAGAAGCATACAAAAGCAGACAGTATGTCGTGCAAAGCAGTATACGGGTTCAGTGTACTTACATAGTCGTACGAAATTTGTGATATGAAGATGTTCGCCATTTTCCGCTGCTGGTATCAGATTTTATGCTATTTTTAACCGTTAGTTGCACAGAAGTAATCCTCATTACATAGAACACCGACAATTGACGAAAGGAATGAACAAAAGATAATAAAATTACGAAAAATTTGAGAAGAGGCAGTGATGTTTCACTTCCGACTCATTACCGACTGTTGTGTGCGCACTGTAAGACCTTCAGTACACACACCATCAGATTATTTGACTTATCGCTCTAACGAAGTAGGCGAGTGTCAGGAATATGTCTCGTGGTCTTATCGTGGCGTGTTTATCTTCTGCCGTTAGGTCAGACGATAGAAATTCCACTTGCACGCTTAGAGTAGCAGATTGACGGTGACCAACTTTAAACAGAACTTGATTAATTTTCACACACATTTATTAAAATAATATCAAGCATAAAAATTACTTAACTTGGTTCTGGATGCTATTTTACAATTGTGTGTGCGTTGGGGCTTGTGGGCGCTCAACATCGAGGTCATCAGCTATTTACAATTGACAATCTGAAGTTCGTTTGGTATTGGTACGTTAATCTTATTCTCACATATATCTCTGATACTTGACAAAAGTGTCTATACATATATCTTCATGGCTATGTACAGGAATATGGTAATCTTATTAGGCGCAGACTGAAACTTGACTATAGACTGGTACAGACAAATTTAGAACTCGTACAGACTTTTGCAGACAAATGCAGACTTACTAATCGGAGGTCTGTATACTCGTTATAATACCTCGCGCATTCATGTATCACTGCGCGATTGTGATCCGCGAGGAAATGGTTCAAATGGCTGTGAGCACTATGGGACTCAACTTCTGAGGTCATTAGTCCCCTAGAACTTAGAACTAGTTAAACCTAACTAACCTAAGGACATCACAAACATCCATGCCCGAGGCAGGATTCGAACCTGCGACCGTAGCGGTCTTGCGGTTCCAGACTGCAGCGCCTTTAACCGCACGGCCACTTCGGCCGGCAATCCGCGAGGAGAAAAGGTTCTACGTTAGCAGCGATCTCATAGGCTGTGTTACATATTAATACGCGGATTGGAGGAAGCAGAATTTGGTCCGTCTCTATGGCAGCGCCATCTCGTAGTGCGGAGACGGACGAGCTCTGCGCCTACACTGTTGTGCTTAGCGGGGCGTGCTCTAGTGGGAAAGTTGTGTACGCGCTGACTACGCGGAACTATGTACACAACACCGACTATAATAATATGCAACAAGGTAAGGTAAAAAGTTAAATTAACCTAAGGATTGAAAATAAGTAGCGGAAAATATCCAGTTCACTTACGCAAAAGTATAATTTATAGTTTGATTAGTATGAAATTCAGAATGAAGACCGACAAATTTCTAGTGTTCGGTATTGTTCCGGAAGGCGAGACAAGAAGCAGCCTGCCGAGCAACGGGGGTGCTGACGTGGGCAGAAGATGTGTCATGCGGAGGGGTGAATAAGCCTTCTCGAACCTTCTAGAAGGTTGGCGTATGTATATTTTTCCGGCGAAGGGAAAAGTAAGCCGTCGTTTGAATGAAGGAGTACTCGTTGAGACAGGAGTAAAGACTCGTCCATGTCGCTGGAGTTGGAAGGATGCAAAATACTGCGTCAGTAAATGTACTGTTGGGATGATAAAAACATAGTGCTGAATCCGTAACAGTTGATCACAGTGATAATAAATGTTAGATACAGTCGGTGTTGCTTAAAGAATATACACTGAAGAAAGAAGTGGGCACACCTGCCTAATGATGTGTAGGGCCCCCGTGAGCAAGCAGAAGTACCGCAACATGACGTGGCATGCACTCAGCTATTGTCTGACGTAGTGCTGGAGGGAACTGACACCATAAATCCTGGAGGGCTGTTCACAAATCCGTACGAGCGAGGGGTGGAGATCTCTTCTGAACAGCATGTTGTAAGGCATCCCAAATATGGTCAATAACCTTCATGTCTGTAGATTTGGGTGGCCAGGGGAAGTGTTTAAATTCAGAAGAGTTTTCCTGGAGCCACGCTGTAGCAATTCTGGACGTGTGAGGTGTCGCATTGTTCTGCTGGAACTTCCCAAGGCCGTCGGAATGCACACTCGACATGAATGTTTGTAGGCGATCAGACAGGATGCTTACATACGTCCCAACTGTCAGAGTCGTATCTAGACGTATCAGGCATCCCACTTCACTCCAACTGCACACGCCTCCCACAATTATAGAGACTCCACCAACATGAACAGTACCCTGCTTACATGCAGTGTCCATGGATTCATGAGGTTGTCTCCATACCCGTACACCTCCATCCGCTCGTCCGACCAGGCAACATGCTTCTCGTCATCGACAGTCCAATGTAGGTGTTGACGGGCCCAGGCAAGGTGCAAAGCTTTGTGTTGTGCACTCATCAAGGGTACACGAGTGGGCATTCGGCTCCGAAAGCCGATGTTGATGACGTTTCGTTGAATGGTTCGCAAGCTGACACTTGTTGATGGCCCAACATTGAAATCTACATCTACATATACACTCCACTAGCCATCAAGCGCTGTGTGACGGAGAGCACAGTTTGCGCCAAAGTCATATTCCCCCCCTCTCCCCCTCCAATTTCCCTTATCTTTGAATGGTGATCATTGCGCGATTTGAAAGTTGGTGGTAATAATATATGCTCTACATCCTCGGTGAAGTATTTCGGAATTTAGTGAGCAGCCCTTTCCGTTTAGAGCGCTGTCTATCTGCAAGTGAGTCCCACTTCAAACTTTGTAACGCTCTCGCGATGACTAAATGTACCAGTCACAAAATCTTGTCGCTCTTCTTTGGACCTACTCAATCTGTTGAATCGGGTCCCATACAGACGAACAATACTGGACTGGACGAACTAACGTATCATAAGCTATTTCCTTTGTTGAAGGACTGCATCGCTTCAGGATTCTACCAATACACCGCAATCTAGAGTTTGCCTTACCCGTTACTTGTGTAATCTGATTATTCCATTTGAGATCATCTCGAATAGTCACACCCAGATACTTGACGGATGTTGACGCTTCAAAAGATTGGTCATTTATTTTGTACTCGTACACTAATGGGGATTTTCGCCTTGTTATACGCAGTAAGCTACACTTACTAATATTGAGAGATAACTACCAGTCATTACACCACGCATTTGTTTTCTGCAAATCCTCATTGATTTGTTCACAACTTTCGTGTGATACTGATTTCCTGTAGACTACAGTATTATCGGCAAACAGTCTAATGCCGCTGTCAATACCATCAACCAGATCGTTTATGTAAATCGTAAAAAGCAGCGGACCTATAAAGCTGCCCTGGGGCACACCTGAAGTTACGCTTGTTTCTGTTGAAGTCACCCCATTCAGGACGACATATTGCTCCCTGCCTGTTAGAAAACTTTCTATCCAACCGCATATGTCATCGGATACACCATAATCGTGCACTCTTTAGAGCAAGCAACAGTTCGGAATTGAGTCTAACACACCTTGAAAGTCGAGAAACACGGCATCAACCTGAGAGCCGGTATCTAGAACCTGTTGTGTATCATGCACAAAGAGGGCCAGCTGTGTCTCGCATGACTACTGTTTCCTATAAGCGTGCTGGTTTCTGCAGATGAGCTTCTCAGAGTTTAGAAAGGTCATTATGCCTGAACACAAAATATGTTCTATGATTCTACAACAAATCTATGTCAGTGAAATTGTCCGATAATTATGTGCATCCGATTTTCTACTCTTTTTATAGATTGCTATGACCTGGGCCTTCTTCCAGTTCCGTGGAACTTTCCGCTATTCCAATGATCTCTAATAGATGATGGATAAGAATAATGCTATATTTGTAGCATAGTCAACATACAATCTTACGGGGATTCCGTCTGGGCAGATGCCTTCCTGGCGTCTAAGAATCTTAACTGTTTTACAATCCCAGATTCACTAAACACTATGTCAGCCATCCTTGCGTTTGTTCGAAACTGAAAGAGAGATTGGTGCTGCAGTCCTCTACCGTAAACGAGTTTTAGAAAGCTAGGCTTAGAATTTCGGCCTTCTGTTTATCATCATCAGTTACATTACCCGTACTCTCAGCAAGAGAAGGTACTGAATTATTTGAAGCGTTCATAGAGTTTACGTACCAACAAAATTTTTTGGGTTAATTTTAGAATCTGCATATAAAATATTGCTTTCAAATTCATTAAAAGAATCTCCCATTGTCCTTCTGACAGCTGCTTTCATTTCGCATAATTTCTGTTTGTTAGCGGGGCAGTGACTACGTTTAAAATGACTGTGCTAAATTCTCTGCTTTCTCAGCAACTTTCTAATATGTTTGTTGTACCAAGGCGGATCCTTTCCCTCCCCTATATTTTTGCTAGGCACATACTTCTCTAGCACAATACCTTTAAATTCCGACCAAAGATGCTCAATATCTTTGTGTCCCACGGTGAATGCTTGGAGATGACTATGATGATATTCTTTAATGACACTTTCATTTGATTTCCCAAACAAGAAAACTCTGCGCTGTTTCTTTGGTTTTTTTGCAACTTCCAATCCGAAGCATTTTGCGTAAGGGTTGCACTTCTGTCACGTTTAACGATTCTTATCGGTCGTCGTTGGTCCCGTTCTTGTAGGATTTTTTCTGGCCTCAGCGATGTCGGAGATCTGCTGTTTTACGGGATTCCTGATATTCACGGTACACTCGTGAAATGGTCGTACGGGAAAATCCACACTTCATCGTTACCTCGGAGATGATGTGTCCTATCTTTCATGCGCCGACCATAACACCAAGTTCAAACTCACATCCTGATAACGTGCCATTGTATCAGTAGTAACCGATTTAACAACGGCGCCAGGCACTTGTCTTACATGGGCGTTGCCGACCGCAGTGCCGTATTCTGCCTGTTTATATGTCTCTGTATTTGAATAGCATGCCTATACGTTTCTTTGTCGCTTCAGTGTATGTACATGGATATGTCGTCAGAAGCTGCAAGAGCTTACTTGCAGAGGTAGTTGTCCCTGATTTGAGAGAGATAGTGATGAGTATTGGCCGAATGGAGGTCAAGTCGCCGGCGGCGATCCAGTCACAGTGGAGTAATAAGCTGAATTATTTGTTTAACTGATGTTGCGAAGAGTAATACGCAAAATCTGGCTGGAAATGACTTTAAATAGTGAACAAGTGTTTAATTCTTAATGGTAACATTAATAACTGGTTTAGATGTGGTCAGATTGTGATGAACAGAGCTTACGCCGCTCCCCCTGCTTCACTGCTCGCCACTCTAACGGTTGAAGGGGCACAACACCGGACTACTTTCGTGTAATACTTATCAAATATATTTAATTTATATTCAGTTAATCTAACAGGTTACCGTCCTGCTTTCTGCTTTACATAAGTAATAGCTGGGAGGAAGACTGCCGTGGGAATCCTTGTCCATTGATTTCGCAACCTCTGTTGTTCTTTTACCATATTTCACTTCAATGATAAGCTCTATAATGTGTGTCTGGATAAATAATTCGACATTCGAAACTTCCAGGCAGATTAAAACTGTGTGTCGGACCGAGACTCGAACTCGGGACCTTTGCCTTTCTCTGGCAACTGCTCTAGAATTAGACATTCAGGGTAATTTATTTTAATCCTCTACGTAGAGGCTCAGTAATTTTCAGTTGAATTTTATTTTTCTCACTCGGCATGTGGCCTGAACTGTCTGTAGGCAACTTTCTTAAAGAGTACACTCTGTGACCGCTGGAGTAAAAACCAGAGCAGGCAGCTACGGAAAGTTCCATTGACTTTTCTGTTAGAATTTTATCCGATGTTAAACTTCGGCGGTGAGTTTTTGTAGGTTAGCTGGCACCCACCAAACTAGATGAGTAGATGAGCGCCTGGCACCGCCAGGGGATTTTTGTGATTGACCGACCCCTATCCTCTAAAGACGCGCCGGTCAAGCGGCAGCTAACTCACATTTATAAAAAGTTTGAAGAGAACAGTTAGGCTGCGACAACGTGAGTAAGTCGTGCTCTCACACATGCTCCCCGTACATTCTGATGAGGATCGGCCCAGTCATTCGTAAATTGATGTGCGCGTTCATTGAGTTGCTTAAATTAAGCCTCCAAGAGTATTAATACTGTAGCCGTGCGGTTCTGGGCGCTACAGTCTGGAGCCGAGCGACCGCTGCGGTCGCAGGTTCGAGTCCTGCCTCGGGCGTGGATGTGTGTGGTGTCCTTGGGTTAGTTAGGTTTAATTAGTTCTAAGTTCTAGGCGACTGATGACCTCAGAAGTTAAGTTGCATAGTGCTCAGTGCCATTTGAATCATTTAGTATTAATATTGTATGGGTACATGTGCTCAGAAGAATTTTTCTGAGATCAGTTGCTTTTCCATTTGCAAGGCACGAGTGCGGTCTCATGGATCAAATTACTTTTTTAACTGGTAATCAGGTCGTTGTAAGCTGAGTAGAAGGAATGCCAAGATCGATATCTAAATTTGGCGTGTTACTGTTTAAACGAATTTTCTTAGTTTTTTTCCAGATTGACTTCAAGGTGTCTGTTCGCTCATGATACTTACTGTGGGTTTTCTACACCAGTTCGCCGGCCGGAGTGGCCGAGCGGTTCTAAGCACTTCAGTCTGGAACCGCGCGACCGCTACGGTCGCAGGTTCGAATCCTGCCTCCGGCCTGGATGTGTGTGATATCCTCAGGTTAGTTAGGTTTAAGTAGTTCTAAGTTATAGGGGACTGATGACCTCAGATGTTAAGTCCCATAGTGCTCAGAGCCATTTGAACCATTCTACACCAGTTCTTGAGCATTACGAACACAGGCAGGCCAGGGGATATGCTGGGTTTATTGAAATCTTCACCTGTTTGCTATACTTCGGATATGAGGCTTTTACATTCATATATGATGGCGTTAGCTATTTGTTGTGTACTTTTCTCTAGTAATTTACTTTTCTGACTGGTGTAAACGTTGGGATGTTACGAGTGTTGAGAGCTTATTACATTCCCAAGTACATCCCCATGATGTTATTTTACTAGGGTGATAGTTGTTGGACTCCCCCCCCCTCCCCCCCTCTTTGGGCCCTCCTCCAAACTTAAGTTGGAATGGGAATAAGTCTGTTCTGTTTCTGTTAGGTGATGAGTGAGTTGAGGAAGCGGATCTTATAAGATAATGAACGTTAATTCAGTTATCGTTTTTCGTCCCACAGACATTCTGCCGTCTTCCCGCATCCTCTGTAAGATCACTAGCGGCGACAAAGCCTGTTGGAGAAATTAAGAGAGACCTTTGGTAAAATTCATTCGCTGGCCTGTCGTGTGCAGTCTTAAACCAAATTCCATTGCTCCTTTGCTATAATTTAATCTAATTTTATCATTATGAGAGTTTTGAAGGGCGATTTCCACAAAATATTTTTTATTCACGACAACCAGTTTCAACAGTCTTAGCTGTCGTCTACAGGTTTTCGACATTTTTGTAATAAAACATGTCCATTTTACACTGAACCTCGTGAAAAAGACGTCAAGGGGATTAAACTGAGAACATTATAAACTTATGTCGCTAAAATATTTAAAAACCCACGGCAGCTTTTCCAAATGTAACTTAATGTGTCATATCGTTTAAACGATTTCAGCGACGTTCCACGTCGGTGGAATTAGTGTCCAAAAGACGTGCACTGGCTGCAACAAGTGAATGGAATATGGAGAAAGGGCAAGCCCAATAAATAACGAACAACAGATATTAAATTGTAATAGAGAAGTATAGGGACACCGTTTTCGGTTGTTGTTGCTGTTGTTGTGGTCTTCAGTCCTGAAACCGGTTTGATGCAGCTCTCCATGCTACTCTATCCTGTGCAAGTTTCATCATCTCCCAGTATCTACTGCAGCCTACATCCTTCTGAATCTGCTTAGTGTATTCATTTCTTGGTCTCCCTCTACGATTTTTACCCTCCACGCTGCCCTCCCATACCAAATTGATGATCCCTTGATGTCTCAGAACATGTCCTACCCACCGATCCCTTCTTTTAGTCAAGTTGTGCCACAAAGTTCTCTACTCCCCAATTCTATTCAATACCTCCTCATTAGTTATGTCCGTAAGTAACACAATGTTAACTTTGTTTCTGCACGATATTCTTAGCGTTAGATAATCGCAGATGCCCTTATGATAGCGACTGTATGGGTAAATACGATAGAAGTGACGAATCCTTTGACGAACGATCCGAACAGTTTTTCTAAATCCTGCCATTTAATGACTAAAGGTCCAACGTGGCATAATGTTTTAACAGGCTTCGTTAAATGTGTCTGAATAATGCTCGCGTCGATGTTTTATTTCCTATGGGTATCGCGAGTTCGTTAAGGGATGTTGCAAAGATGATTACTTTTAATTAGTGGTTCTCGTGAAGGCTTTTTCAGTTCTGTTTTCACAAACATGCAGCTTTGATTCCAAATATTACACTTTACGTATACAAACTTAATTGAATTACAGCCTACACAATATAGAATGCTTTCACAAGACGAGTTTGGTATTTATTTGCTTCGGGCTCATTATTTAATACAAAGCATACGCATACGATTGTGTCACCGGAGCGAGAACATCGTCAGAGTAGCTCATGCCGTGAAAGTGTTGAGGAAAGTGAATTTCACAGGTTAGAGTATCGCTTTGCTCGCACACTCGTCTCACTAACGAGGTGGGCGTGGGTCAGAGCCTTGTCGTACGTGGCCGTAGCTTGGTTAGCCGCTACTGGAGAGAACCCCTTTTTTATACAGACGTTAGGAATTTCCTTTTCGCTGAACTTGTAGAAACTGTAGAAAAATTTGTAGTTGCAACAGTACACCAACTCACTGAAACATACTTCAAGTGCGAGAGCATATAGTATCAAGACATTCAGCTATCAGTATATGGCGGGCAAGCATACATTTTTAGACTAATTGTCATGCGTACAACAGTACTAAATTAATAACTGAAACGAGGACATCGCCCAGTGTTCGTCATCTGCAATAAAGTGTGTCGTAGCACAGGAAACAAACAACACTAGAAACTCAGAGCATATATAAGTCAAACATTTATAGAAGAATTGTCCGAGAAGCGGTTGAAATTTCTATGAATGCATCTAATTTCAATAGAGAGGACGGATATAGGCTTCCGGCATCGTGGCTCATCGTCATCAAGGAAGTAAATACGCGTCCGCGGTGTGTGAGTGGCATAAATAACGCGCTGCAAGTCACCTCGGCGGAATATTTTGGGTAAACATACCCCCTCTCTTGCTCTGTCCGTTTCAAATCTAGCCACTGATGACGACCAAGCAATAGCGGTAGAAGGCATTTCAACCAATAACCCTTCTCCAGCATGGAATAGTGCCTTTCTATACAGTAAGAATGGGTACCCGTGGTCTAGGGGTAGCGTCTTTGATTCATAATCAAAACGTCTTCGGCCTAAATTTTGATATATAATCAGCATTGGCGGCCGAAGACTTCCGGCATAAGAAGTCAGCCTCATTCTGCCAACGGCCTTGTCAAAGAGGGCGGAGGAGCGGATAGAGGTTCAGGGCACTCTCTTGTCCTAGGGGTGGGAAATTGCCCCTAAAGGCGGAAGAGTCAGCAATGATCAACGACATGAGGATGCAGAAGGCAATGGAAACCACTGCATTAAAGACACGTAACGTGTATCCATAGGACATGTGACCTGTAATTGAAGAAGTGTCATGATGATCTCTCCATTGGCAAAAGATTCCGGAATAGTCCCTCATTCGGATCTCCGGGAGGGGACTGCCAAGGGGGAGGTTACCATGAGAAAAAGATTGAATAATCTACGAAAGGATAACGTTCTACGAATCGGGGCGTGGAATGTCAGAAGCTTGAACGTAGTAGGGAAACTAGAAAATCTGACAAGGGAAATGCAAAGGCTCAATCTAGATATAGTAGGGGTCAGTGAAGTGAAGTGGAAGGAAGACAAGGATTTCTGGTCAGATGAGTATCGGGTAATATCAACAGCAACAGAAAATGGTATAACAGTTGTAGAATTCGTTATGAATAGGAAGGTAGGGCAGAGAGTGTGTTACTGTGAACAGTTCAGTGACCGGGTTGTTCTAATCAGAATCGACAGCAGACCAACACCGACAACGATAGTTCAGGTATACATGCCGACGTCGCAAGCTAAAGATGAACAGATAGAGAAAGTGTATGAGGATATTGAAAGGGTAATGCGGTATGTAAAGGGGGACGAAAATCTAATAGTCATGGGCGATTGGACTGCAGTTGTAGGGGAAGGAGTAGAAGAAAAGGTTACAGGAGAATATGGGCTTGGGACAAGGAATGAAAGAGGAGAGAGACTAATTGAGTTTTGTAACAAATCTCAGCTAGTAATAGCGAATACCCTGTTCAAGAATCACAAGAGGAGGAGGTATACTTGGAAAAGGCCGGGAGATACGTGAAGATTTCAATTAGATTACATCATGGTCAGACAGAGATTCCGAAATCAGATACTGGATTGTAAGGCGTACTCAGGAGCAGATATAGACTCAGACCACGATATAGTAGTGATAAAGAGTAGGCTGAATTTCAAGACATTAGTCAGGAAGAATCAATACGCAAAGAAGTGGGATTCGGAATTACTAAGGAATGACGAGATACGTTTGAAGTTCTCTAACGCTATAGATACAGCAATAAGGAATAGCGCAGTAGGCAGTACAGCTGAAGAGGAATGGACATCTCTAAAAAGAGCCATCACAAAAGTTGGGAAGGAAAACATATGTACAAAGAAGGTAGCTGTGAAGAAACCATGGGTAACAGAAGAAATACTTCAGTTGATTGATGAAAGGAGGAAGTACAAACATGTTCTGGGAAAATCAGGAATACAGAAATACAAGTCGCTGAGGAATGAAATAAATGGGAAGCGCAGGGAAGCTAAGACGAAATGGCTGCAGGAAAAATGTGAAGACATTTAAAAAGATATGATTGTCGGTTCAAAAATGGCTCTGAGCACTATGGGACTCAACTGCTGTGGTCATAAGTCCCCTAGAACTTAGAACTACTTAAACCTAACTAACCTAAGGACAGCACACAACACCCAGCCATCACGAGGCAGAGAAAATCCCTGACCCCGCCGGGAATCGAACCCGGGAACCCGGGCGTGGGAAGCGAGAACGCTACCGCATGACCACGAGATGCGGGCTATGATTGTCGGAAGGACAGACTCAGCATACAGGAAAGTCAAAACAACCTTTGGTGACATTAAAAGCAACGGTGGTAACATTAAGAGTGCAACGGGAGCTCCACTGTTAAATGCAGAAGAGAGAGCAGATAGGTGGAAAGAATACATTGAAAGCCTCTATGAGGGTGAAGATTTGTCTGATGTGATAGAAGAAGAAACAGGAGTCGATTTAGAAGAGATAGGGGATCCAGTACTAGAATCGAAATTTAAAAGAACTTTGGAGGATTTACGGTCAAATAAGGCAGAAGGGATAGATAACATTCCATCAGAATTTCTAAAGTCATTGGGGGAAGTGGCAACAAAAGGACTATTCACGTTGGTGTGTAGAATATATGAGTCTGGCGATATACCATCTGACTTTCGGAAAAGCATCATCCACACAATTCGGAAGACGGCAAGCGCTGACAAGTGCGAGAATAATCGCACAATCAGCTTAACAGCTCATGCATCGAAGCTGCTTACAAGAATAATATACAGAAGAATGGAAAAGAAAATTGAGAATGCGCTAGGTGACGATCAGTTTGGCTTTAGGAAAAGTAAAGGGACGAGAGAGGCAATTCTGACGTTACGGCTAATAATGGAAGCAAGGCTAAAGAAAAATCAAGACACTTTCATAGGATTTGTCGACCTGGAAAAAGCGTTCGACAATATAAAATGGTGCAAGCTGTTCGAGTTTCTGAAAAAAGTAGGGGTAAGCTATAGGGAGAGACGGGTCATATACAATATACCAAGAGGGAGTAATAAGAGTGGACGATCGAGAACGAAGTGCTCGTATTAAGAAGGGTGTAAGACAAGGCTGTAGCCTTTCGTCCCTACTGTTCAATCTGTACATCGAGGAAGCAATGATGGAAATAAAAGAAAGGTTCAGGAGTGGAATTAAAATACAAGGTGAAAGGATATCAATGATACGATTCGCTGATGACATTGCTATACTAAGTGAAAGTGAAGAAGAATTAAATGATCTGCTGAACGGAATGAACAGTCTAATGAGTACACAGTATGGTTTGAGAGTAAATTTCTGAGGATGTACGTCTGGAGTACAGCATTGTATGGTAGTGAAACGGACTGTGGGAAAACCGGAACAGAAGAGAATCGAAGTATTTGAGATGTGGTGCTATAGACGAATGTTGAAAATTAGATGGACTGATAAGGTAAGGAATGAGGAGGTTCTACGCAGAATCGGAGAGGAAAGGAATATGTGGAAAACACTGATAAGGAGAAGGGACAGGATGATAGGACATCTGCTAAGACATGAGGGAATGACTTCCATGTTACTAGAGGGAGCTGTAGAGGGCAAAAACTGTAGAGGAAGACAGAGATTGGAATACGTCAAGCAAATAATTGAGGACGTAAGTTGCAAGTGGATGAAGAGGTTAGCACAGGAAAGGAATTCGTGGCGGGCCGCATCAAACCAGTCAGTAGACTGATGACAAAAAAAAAAAAAAAAAACAGTAACGATGGACCGCCGATGGTATCCACAAGAGATGAGCTACCAACGCCCCTTCTTCTGCATCAGAGCGAGAATATTAGCGTATGACTATGGCCCACCAATGGTAGCCATATGATTTGAACCAATACTATCACTTCTCCAGCACGACCGCCAGAAAACTCCACCTTTATAAGTGGACGCGACACTCGTCTCTGACAGTGTTCTAGCAGTAGTGGACACCAAAAGATCCTGAGGAAGATCCCAGCAGAGGGGTCGAAACGTCGAACATTTGAGAAGAAACATGACGTGGCCTAATAAACCAAAAGATTTTAACTTCAACTGAGCGCATGTTAAGACATTGTTCTCGTTCGCGTCGACGAAATGACTGACTTGATTTTGGTGGACGACAACGCGCTACCGCATCGAACACTGGCGGCAGAGTAGCTCTTGGAAGGAGACCATAACTGACGAATGGAATAGCCTATCCGTTCCCCTGAGTTGAATCCCATCGTGCACGTGAGCAATGCGTTGGGGAGACGTATTGCGACAAGTCCACATGCACCAACGACCATCTAGAAGTATTCTTAAAAGTGCTAGTGGAGGAATGGAACACACCACCACAGGAACTGCTCACCAATCTTCTGGGAGCACGTTGCAGAGCATGTATTGCCGTGCGTGTGACCATATATCCTACTGAGAATCATGTTCCGCCTTCTGAAACGTACAGGAGACCATCGTGCATCGCGGTGACTTCAATATGATTTCCTTTCTGAGTAGTAGAAGTGTACAGATTGAGATTTTCACTCTGCAGCGGAGTGTGCGCTGATATGAAACTTCCTGGCAGATTACAACTGTGTGCCGGACCGAGACTCGAACTCGGGTCCTTTGCCTTTCGCGGGCAAGTGCTCTACCAACTGAGCTACCCAAGCACGACTCACGCCCCGTCCTCACAGCTTTAATTCCGCCAGTAGTTATGCAAGGTTCGCAGGAGAGCTTCTGTAAAATTTGGAAGGTAGGAGTCGAGGTACTGGCGGAAGTAAAGCTGTGAGGACGGGGCGTGAGTCGTGCTTGGGTAGCTCAGTTGGTAGAGCATTTGCCCGCGAAAGGCAAAGGTCCCGAGTTCGAGTCTCGGTCCGGCACACAGTTGTAATCTGCCAGTAAAAGTGTATTTTCTGTTCGTCTCTTTGCGTATTTATTTCAGTTATCTTCTGAGCTGTACTGCAGCAGTTCTTTCTACGTATGGTCCAAGTTAAATCGAACTATTACTTGGCAGTGACAAATCATAGGAAAGTTACTTCCACCCTTAAGGTTTACACATCAGTGTAGATAATTACGGTTCGTTTTAGCAGACACCACTTGAATGTGGCGTAACAGATGAAGCGTGCAAGCATCGGGAAAGAAATAATAATTCATCTTGTAAGGTGGTCAAAGCATTTTGGTTTTTCTATGTTATCAATGTGCACCTCAGAGAGAGAGAGAGAGAGAGAGAGGGGGAGAGAGAGAGAGAGAGAGAGAGAGAGAGAGAGAGAGAGAGAGAGAGAGAGGGGGGGGGGGTAAAGTTACGCTACTGTTAAACAATCTTTGGTCTTGATGTGTCACAGTCTTTGCCTCTCCGCAATTTTATACATTCTTAGTTGAAGTGTGGCAGGCGATGGACGTATTGAGCAATGCTGACTTGACATGTGATTGTATCTGATGCACGAAGAAAGATTGATTGTAAAGAACAAGGATGAATAAGATGTATATTTTAGAAAGCAAAAAGAAAATAAATTTTGTATAATGTTATTTTTTGTGGAGAACTAGTTTGAGGTAAGACTGCAGCATTGCACACCAAATTTTTAGAAATGAGTTTTGAGAACCAGTAATATTTGTTCAGCCCTTCCGGTTAGCCGTGCGGTCTAACGCATGGCTTTACGAATTGGGAAGGAGCGCCTGGTCCCCGGCACTAATCCGTCCGGCGGTATTGTGTCGAGGTCCGGTGAACCGGCCAGTCTGTGGATGGTTTTTATGCGGTTTTCCATCTGCTTCGGCGAATGCCGGCTGGTTCCCCTTACTCCGCCTCAGCTACACTATGTCGGCGATTGCTGCGCAAACAACGTCTCCACGTAGGCGTACACCATCATTACTCTACCACTCAAACATAGGGTGTTACACTCGTCTGGTGTGAGACGTTCCCTGGTGGTGGTAGGGGGGGGAGGAGGGGGGGGGGAAGGGTTCCACCGGGGACGGAACCTCGCAATAATCACTATAACCCTGAAAGACTGGTTCGGTGTTCGGCGGTGGAGGGATGAAGTGGACTGAGGTAGTCGTCGTGGGATTGTGGACCACTGTGACTGCGGTGGGGAAGGAGCCTCTCCATCGTTTCTAGGCCCCACTTAACATACAATACAATACAATCTTTGTTCACTTGCTCAGAGCTGAGAGAAAGACCACCCCATTTCCTTTAGTCATGCATTAACATATTAATTGTTTGAGCTGTTTGATTATTATAGAAATTCTCTGTTAACATTGTACCCTTTTTAAATCATTGTGCACTTTGTTACGCACCTATGTTACGTGTGTGAAGATCCCGCGAAGTTTTGCTCCGTCTTTTTTTAATATATACTTCATTCTAAAATCGTTGTCTTCTAATATTTCCTAGGAATAGTTACTCTCCCTACCCCACTGTTCGTCATTATGCATTACCACATGTGGTATGCAACAGTTGGAGATTTTACTTAGAAACAGAAATCTAGCTTAGCCGCTACCTGCTTCTTGTTTGCGGTTGTGCTTTCGAAAAATTTCCAAAAACTTTGTCAAGATGCGAAGTAAGTGGAAATTTTGATTGGGGTCGGATAATTGTTTTACTGCAGTTGCGCATTTAATGTAAGACAAGTTGCATTCAGATCAGTTGCAGTTCAGTTCAAATTCGGTTCTGTTTAGTCAAAGGTTACAGCTTGATAACAGTCTGTGCGGACATAGTTTTGGTAATACATTTATAGAGTGGGAGGTAAGGTTGGACTATATTGCATACAGAAGCAAATATGGTGGGAAGGTTACAATCCGGAGTCGGAAAATGTTGCATTCATCGGTATGTTGGGGATCTTCGAACAAAGCAAAGCTGTAGTGATGTCCGATGCTAGTAAAAGGCCGGATAGGGGTACGAATTATTTCACTCCTAGCTTCGAGCCAAGTTATCCGTAGACGAAAGACGAGTTCGTCGGAAGTAAACTATTGACAGTCCAGATCATATCCATATCGAAGTACGAGAAAGTCGACAAGACAATACAACTACGGCGTGCCGCTGAAAGTTTCATAAGCGCATGCAAAATGATTGCATTCAGTAGCTCTCTCGGCTTTATTTGGGTCGCCTGGCGAGGTATCTGCCCAGCTCGGTTAACTGCGCGCACGACCTCTGCTGTCATTGGCCTTAACGTACAGTGTGTCGTACTCGGTTTAAATTGTCTACGACCTCTATTTCCATATCAATGCCCAGCGGATATCGAAACGCAGCTCGGCGGGGATACAAAACAACGCACTACGTGAACCCATAAAGCCCTATAGCTTAACAGTTCTGAGTTAAGACCTGAGTATAATAACGTCTGCAGTGAGAAAATACTGCCGCAGACTTGCCGTTACAAACATTTGGGATTTTCTCGTTTCGTTCTAAATTTGTCTTTTGTTTCATTGCGTCAGCGAAACACTATCGCATGGACATGGATCATGTTATTTCCTTTCGTGAGAAGTAATTAAATATGCCACATGATAATAATACACTACTGGCCATTAAAACTGCTACACCAAGAATAAATGCAGATGATAAACGACTATTCATAGCACAAATATATTATACTACAACTGACATGTGATTACATTTTCATGCAATTTGGGTGCATAGATCCTGAGAAATCAGAACCCAGAACAACCACCTCTGGCCGTAAAAAACGGCCTTGAGTCAAACAAAGCTTTGATGACGTGTACAGGTACAGCTGCCCATGCAGCTTCAACACGATACCACAGTTCATCTAGAGTAGTGAGTGGCGTATGGTGACGAGCCAGTTGCTCGGCCGCCATTGACCAGACATTTTCAATTGGTGAGAGATCTGGAGAATGTGCTGGCCAGGGCAGCAGTCGAACGTTTTCTGTGTACAGAAAGGCCAGTGCAGGACCTGCGACATGCCGTCGTGCATTATTCTGCTGAAATTTAGGGTTTCGTAGGGATCAAGTGAAGGGTAGAGCCACGGGACGTAACACATCTGAAATGTAACGTCCACTGTTCAAAGTGCCGTCAATGCAAAAAAGAGGTGACCGAGACGTATAACCAATGGCACCCCATACCATCACGCTTCCAATGTGCGTTCACCGCGATGTCACCAAACACGGATGCGACCATCATGATGCTGTAAACAGAACCTGGATTCATCCGAAAAAAATACCTTTTGCCTTCGTGCACCCAGGTTCGTCGTTGAGTACACCATCGCAGGCGCTCCTGTCTGTGATGCAGCATCAAGCGTAACCGCAGCCATAGTCTCCGAGCTGATAGTCCATGCTGCTGCCAACGTCGTCGAACTGTTTGTGCAGATGGTTGTTGTCTTGCAAACGTCCCCATCTGTTGACTCAGGGATCGAGACGTGGCTGTACGATCCGTTACAGCCATGCGGATGCCTGTCATCCTGACTGCTAGTGATACGAGGCCGTTGGGATCCAGTACGGCGTTCCGTATTACCCTCCTGAACCCACCGATTCCATATTCGTCCAACAGTCATTGGATCGCGACCAACGCGAGCATCAATGTAGCGATACGGTAAACCACAATCGCGATGGGCTACAATCCGACCTTTATCAAAGTCGGAAACGTGATGGTACGCATTTCTCCTCCTTACACGAGGCATCACAACAACGTTTCACCAGGCAACACCGGTCAACTGCTGTTTGTGTATGAGATATCGGGTGGAAACTTTCCACATGCCAGCACGTTGTAGGTGTCGCCACCGGCGCCAATAAAAAAAAATGGTTCAAATGGCTCTGAGCACTATGGGACTTAACAACTATGGTCATCAGTCCCCTAGAACTTAGAACTACTTAAACCTAACTAACCTAAAGACATCACACACATCCATGCCCGAGGCAGGATTCGAACCTGCGACCGTAGCAGTCGCGCGGCTCCGGACTGAGCGCCTAGAACCGCTAGACCACCGCGGCCGGCCCGGCGCCAATCTTGTGAGAATGCTCTGAAAAGCTAATCATTTGCATATCACAGCATCTTCTTCCTGTCTGTTAAATTTCGCGTCTGTAGCACGTCATCTTCGTGTTGTATCAATTTTAATGGCCAGTAGTGTAGTATCAATAGCAATAATAATATTAAATTGATTTAATAATGTCGTCATGACAACTAGGTATAACACGATCCCGTATGATCAACATGTACATATCGACCAGCTAGCAAGTCTGACATCTTTGTACATCAGCCAAGTGAAAGGCCGTGGCTTTTAATCTGTCTCAGGTCCACCTCGTAAAAAAATCTGTGATAAGGTGGTCCCCAATAAATTGAGATAGAAGAGGCGATCAAATATTTTCAGTTCGAAGGCTGTACAGTCCAGAATCGGTATGGCAAGCAGTGAAAATCGCTGCAATCATCCCACGACGCTTCTGGCTGAAGATACCCGTTTGGCGATACACAGTGAAGTAGTGCACTAGTGCCTGTTGCACATCCTTGTTCCACAGGAATAGACGACCCGTCAAGACCTTTTCTAAGGGACTGAAGGTGTGATAGTCGCATGGGAGGAAATCAGGACTACAGGGCTGGTATCTCCCACATGAGTTGACGTAACTTCTGGTTTACGACATCTGCGATATGGGAACGTGCGTTATCTTGAAGTAGTGGCACACCTTTGCTCACCATTCCATAACACTGGTTTTCGACTGATATGCTGCCCCATCCACATTCTTCATTCTCTGATGGATGTCTATCGGTGTTCGACCTTCGGCAGCTTAGAAAATAGTATCAGCACGTTGGTCTTGTTTAGATGCATTTGGTAAGAATGTCGCCATAGTTCATGTTTCCGCATTTAGCAAACTCACGTCGGAAAGACACAAATGTTATACTAATCTCCTTCCTATTTGTTGGTAGTTATACATCCGCGTCGGAGTCGACCGAAGCAGCATACACGCTGGAGGAGCGCTCTCAAACGGGAACATTTTGATAGCCCCTTTTATAAAGATCTAAGTATCGATGTTAGCCGAAAGTGAGATGTTAACAATGATGTCATCTGTGTCACCATATGGCCCTAGTATCGACAGCAGATAACATGGTGAATACTCTGCGCCCAAAATCCATTACGAAATAAAGACAGTGATGTGCTAGGTACAATACTACTCGGGAGAGCCTATATCTTGCGTATAGTACTGTAAAATCTTTTGAGTGACCGGCCTGCGCCTCAGGAAGCTAGAAGGAACATGGAATAGAACTTTCTCTACCCACTATGTGATGTAATGAAGTGAAATACTCATCAGAGAACGTGTCAATATGCATCACCAGTGTGACAGCGCAATGACAGCTAGCGGCTACGTGTTGGTTTGCTTATCTACACGGGATGAGCTGGCGTGCGCCGGGTGGCGTGAGGCTTACCAACAGGTATATGTTCTTGTAGAAGATGAAGATTGACTGTGATTGGCTGGTGTTGGGAAAAACCTAGCCGTTCAGAACCAAGTGGGCTGTCCAGACTTGAAGAAATAGCGTCTCTCAGGCTGTAAAATTGGCGTGTGGCATTTTATATTGTTCCTGTTAGTTGTGATATTCACGAAGGAAGAAAGGCATTCTGATGGTTCTCGATCTTCCATCATAATCGAGTCCATCAACGTGAGGAGGCAAATATGAGGTAGCGAAGGAGGTGGAAACGTTGGTTCTACTATGCCAAGACTGCTTTGTAGCTACAACAGTGTAACTCAATTAATTAGCAGGAGTTCAAAATAAGAAAGTATTTATTACTTAACTTTGCTGTAGTTCATGATCAGTTGGTTGACAATTATAAAAGACACGACTAGACTAAGCATCTGTAGAATGACATAATTTACAAGTCACAAGTCTTGCAGCGATGAATTAATCTCTCGTAATGTTGAATGTCGAATCCGGTGAATTTGAAGACTAACTTGGAACGGAGCTACAAAGACTTGATGGCAGCAATGACTGAGCTGCAGACGATGACTAACATTGACGCTGGCTGACCACTGAACGCGGCTACGAACTGTAGACTGGCACAACTGCACTACTCTCCTGCTGCACATGAAGTGGCCTAGCGGCGCCTCGCGGCGAACCTAAGTACTGCGACTGGCTGTGTACTGTTTGGCTAGCACAGCCGTTCTTCTGTTCCTTTTATCCAGAGAATCGCATCCAGCGGATCGATCACTCAGGCGGCGGTGTGGTCGTATGACTGACGACACCACACAATCAGTAGGCAAACACAGAAAATTGAATGTAAAGTTTGGACGGAATGACTCCTAATCAGACCTCTCTACTATGAACAGCGGATCTAGAACTATAGCTAATCGAAAAACGTATTGCATCACCATACTCTGAAACTAAGTAACTTTGCTAATAAAATGGAGATGACAGTCAGCAACATGCCAACACATACATCTCGGCGAGAGTTTCCTGTATTCACTTAAATTCTTCACGTGTTTGCTTAGCTGGCAGGAGGCCGTAACAATTACCCTCTTTGATTACTTTTGAGATGCCACGTATTTAAATCTATTACTCACAGTAATATGCACTGCTATCAGGACATACCTATCGGAGTAAATAAAAGTATCTAAGCTTTTATCCAAATCAAGATTAAAAGTTTGACGATGCTAGATAGGTTTTATTAATATGGTCAATTATGTGAGAACCAGAAGTGCTACGTCGATTCGACGCCCATAATTGGTAAGAGGAGATTTTTCCATAGAGAAGACGCCCTATTTACTGCATCAGCGTAAAAGACAGACGTATTTTGACCGAATACCGGTAGTTTATGCAGATGCTACAAATCACGTTAATCATTGGATATCTAAGAGAGGTATACAAGGTGTTCCAAAGCCTTTGCATGAAACGTGAGGAATCCAGTGAAGAGGAACATGTTCGCTCTCTCTTTCCGGTGACGTTAGATGTCTGTTTGTTATACGTTATGCCCTGGAGAGGTGGCAAGGCGAAGACACACTATGGCGTGCTTATGCAATGTGTGTTACCTGTAATCAGGTAGTAAATTGGTAGTGTGATTTTGAATGTGAATACATAAGAAAGATTATGTCTATGCGGAAAAAGATATTTTAGAAGCAAATCACGATCTTTAACTTTTACCGGTCCATTCCAGGTGACTTTATTACAGGCTGTAAGGTTTCTAGCTTACTTTTGGAATTGAATAAATGTGATGTGAGTTAATTTTTTAATTGGATGTGCTATAATTCATATTTTTACACTGGATACTTTCCAAACGGATGTCTTTAATAGCCGATGTGTTAAGCCACAGATGTTATGAGTACAAGCAATGCGATCTTTGGTTGTCAGTAGCACTGTCGTTGCCAGTGTAGCATTCATTGAGAAGTTGGAAGAGTTGGTTGTTAGACACGGTATTGAGTAGTCTGGAAATAACTATCAGAACACAGAAATGCAAAAGCAGAGGGTGTTGCTTTTTGCGCATATGATTTTGTAAAGGCTGATTTGAGAAGTGTGAAGATATTCAGGTAATATTGTCGCTGCATTGGTTACTCGCACGTAATGTACCTTGAGCTTGAGAAAGGCTTAGCACGTTTATTTCTTTATTAATTTCGGTCAGTTACTTTGGCTGTCACATACAGGGTGACAAATATTGAACTACATGAAAAAAGGTAAATTATTTACAAACCACGGCGTGCACACAATTTATTCGACAAGTAACCCTCACTACAGATATTCGGATCTATATTCTGACATGTTCGATATACCTGCCATCATTGGCGATGATGTGGAACAGGCGAATAGAGAAATTATGCATGACCCGCTGAAGTGTCGGAACAGCGATGCTGTCGATGACCCCCTGAGTGGCAGTTTTCACCTCAGCAATGGTGTTGGGGTTATTGCTGGACGCCTTGTATTTAATATAGCCCCACAAAAAGGAGTCGCATGTATTCAGATCTGGCCAATCGAGGCCCATATCAGTGGCCTCTGGATACCCCAGAGTCAGAATACGGTCCCCAAAGCTCTCATTCAGGACATCAAACACTCCCCTCCTTCGATGGGGTCGAGCTCCATCTTGCTTAAATCACATCTTGACGAAATCAGGGTCACCTGGTGGATAATGTGGATGAAATCATCTACCAAAACCTTCACGTACCTTTCCGTAGTCCCCGTGCCATCAAGGAATATCACACCATCTATTCCGTGAGTGGACATTGCACACCTCACAGTCACCCGTTGAGGATGGTGAGACTTCTCGATTGCGAAACACAGATTCTCAATCCCCAAATGAGCCAATTTATTGACGACACCATCCCAATGAAAGTTGGTTTCGCCTCAAACCAAACCATATTCACATCATTATAATTCCCATCATGCCATTTCATTAACTAATTTCATAGTAGTAATTTTTTATAACAATTGATTTTTTTGTGAAGGTTTTTGTAATTGTTAAGGAATGTGGATCATAATACAGATTTGAATGCTAGTCTCTTTTGAATCATTCAGTAATTTTAATTTCTTCCACCGTCTCGTTGCGAAATTTTGTCTTATAATTGTGTGTCGTCTTATTGCTCTAAGCGGAGCACATTCAAACATTCAAAGTAAAGCACGATGTACTAAGCATAGCTGTTTTTTATTGTACTGCACTTGGCAAGGTTTGCTGCAGCGCTTTATTTTAATATTCAACACCAGTGCCGAATCTCCGTCGCCCTAAGTAAAGTCACAGAAGTTTGGTAGGATCAGCTTAACGTTGTAGTCAGAACACAATTAAATCATTCACAGTTATACATTTATTACAAAATTATCATAGGGTTCAGTTTAGGTTAAGTTCAGTTTTTATCAGACATTCTTACTCTTACAGTGCGGTATTACGTCTTCGCGTGTCCATCAGGTTCAGTTTAGATTAAGTTCAGTTCTTTGTCAGATATTCTTACTCTTATGGTGCAGTATTAAGTGTTCGCGTCTGTGCCATTTAGAGTTCGGAATTTTATTTGGTCAGCTTTGGTACGTAAACTCGCAGGGCAATCGTTACAGAAGTTTTTGGGTAGTTATTCTTTGAAATTTCGGTTTGTAATTTTATGTACAAAAAGTTTCTGTGTGTTGGAATTGCAAGATACTTACTGTAACGTCACGCATTGTTGCACTGTTCACTACACTACACAGTACAGAATTTCTCTGGACAGATTTTTTAGAGTACAATTTTAAGTTTCCTAAATTATTTTTGTTGGAAGTTAATTGCAATACAGTTCCACAGTTTCCGATGTATTTGGTGACACTGTTTATCAGATGGTGTTTACTTAAGAACACAACTTGCATTGTTCTGGTTCACCTTACAACACAGGCGCATAAGAAAATTTAACGCTAACACCAAACGTATATACTGGGTGACAATTACTGAATTATATGAAGTAAAATTGTCATAACTTCTGAACGGTTTTCGTTAGGACGTTTAAACTGAACGGTTGTCCGTTGGGCATGATGGGAATTAGAATTTAAGAACAGGTCGCCTGGTGGATAATGTAGATGAAATCAATTTACATCAAGAAAAACAAACAACAACAATAACAACACAAAGCTGTTACAAGGCAACACACTTCGTAAAGGCACGCTGCAGTGTACAGTGGTACAACGTACTCCCTCTCAGAGGCGTAATCCATAATAAGCAAACGCCTAGTGCCGCCGGAGGCATCACCGAACATTTTGCCTCTGTCAAAAGTTGTAGTGTTTGACGCGATCTATCTCACGCAGACGTTTGAAGCAAAGATCTTGAATAGTTTGCTCATAAATTAAGCGTGTATGTAATGGTACAATTATTTTATAAATATTACTTGTTAGTCAAAAGATCTGAACTTTTTGAGTCTGGTGAGTCAGCACACAGCCGGATGGAGACCCATAGTAGGATAAAACGTATAAATTGCCAAACAAAGGTGGAGGGAGGGAGGGGGGAGGGCTTTGTGGGAACTATCAGTGTCGGTTTGGGCGTTGATAAAGTATTTGTTGTGAGATGTCCTAAACTCAGGAGTTGAACTTTCGGAGGAACTTTGGCGCGTGATGAGGAATTCGCAATACTTTAACTTCAGTGAGAACAGCTTTAGGAGCGATGCTATTTGAGCTGGTTATGTCCACATGAGAGATGAAAATCGGTAAATTCCTCCATGCAGATGTGCGCTGAAGTGTTAAGATAAGTGTACTCGTAAGAACATATGTTTAAGGAAACGTGTATATCCTACGTCATTTTCTGCTTGATGCCATATTATCAAAGTACAGTGCACTCCTGATGTGCCTGGAACGCCATCCGGTGATGGGTTCATAAATCTGCCTTATTGCAATATGTTGTAGATATTAGCTATTAGAGTGTTTACATAGAATGATTCAGTATAAACTTTAATTATACATTCTGCTTTGATTATTTCTTTCTTCTTGGTATGTACTGTATTTTTTTGTTTTCTGATAGCTTGTGATGTGCGATTTCTCTGTTTTAGGAAGCCTAAAAAAGTATGTTTTGGTCTCCTTTTTAGCCGGCCGAAGTGGCCGTGCGGTTAAAGGCGCTGCAGTCTGGAACCGCAAGACCGCTACGGTCGCAGTTTCGAATCCTGCCTCGGGCATGGATGTCCTTAGGTTAGTTAGGTTTAACTAGTTCTAAGTTCTAGGGGACTAATGACCTCAGAAGTTGAGTCCCATAGTGCTCAGAGCCATTTTGGTCTCCTTTTTATGTCCTAATCTGATTTTGGCAGCTTGCAGGAACAACTAATTTGCAGTGTATGTGGAAAAATAACAGGCGATCCAAAGAGATCATTTTTATATAATACCAATAAGTAGCCCGGTAAATATGTGGGCAACAGGTATGGAAAATTAAGGAAAACCATTATGGAACCTAGTGATTGATTATTAAGTCCTTCGCCGTAAAGTCTCAAAGTGTGTGGAGAGTACGACAGACAGATCACAGCCTCTGCTGTAGAGGAAGTTGTGCCAGTGTAAGACGTCGTTACATGGTTGTGGACCTCACCATCCTCGCCATGACCCTAGCCCAGGACGCCCTAATAGCGGTCGGGGCACCTCCCGCCGGCTCAAAGTATTCACGTTTTTCACCTTTTATTGCCGTAATACCCGCGGTACAGCTCCATTCCGCTCGGCAGGAGAGAGCCTATAATACGCTATTGATTAAAAACGGCACCATCGCTTATTTTATATCCACATTATCGGTCGCTGCTCCTTGGAGATCACGAGACCTGGTGTGCAGCCTTCTCGCGGCAGTCACACAGATACCGATATTCGTAAAGGGAAGATTTCCGTGAAGGTGTCGAGTACAATCAGTATTAAGGCTTTCCGGCCTCTTATTTACCACTCAAGTTCCATTGGTCCCTGTCACTTGTACTACTAGCACTTGATGTATATTCAGTAAACACCAGGAAATACACCGCAACCAAAATTAAAGGATTACTTTTTCGAAACCCCATAATTGTCTACCATTGCAACGCAGAAGTTTCAGTTTTGGCTCAAAGGAGCTTACA
The DNA here is from genome assembly GCF_023864275.1 of Schistocerca cancellata. Taxonomy (NCBI): domain Eukaryota; kingdom Metazoa; phylum Arthropoda; class Insecta; order Orthoptera; family Acrididae; genus Schistocerca; species Schistocerca cancellata. The sequence continues at coordinate 812,486,031 of NC_064628.1, forward strand.
AAATTCCTCTGTAAACGTGCAGAGGATGGCACCCTGCTACGTGGCCCTCAAGTTCTGCGAGGTTTCAAACAGCTAGGTGTTGCCGCATGTGGAGAAAAGGCCACACCTTAGAAATTTTTGAGAGTTTTAAGGTTGGTCAATGATGTTATATTGGAACCAAATTTCACCACAATTCTGCCCAACGCCAAGGTGAATTGTCAAAAGGGGGGAAAGTCGTCACATTCCCTCTTACTCACATTTCACCCCTTTTCTGACACCTTTGCGATGGACGTCACGGTTCTGGCGCTGCAGTCCGGAACCGCGGGACTGCTACGGTCGCAGGTTCGAATCCTGCCTCGGGCATGGGTGTGTGTGATGTCCTTAGGTTAGTTAGGTTTAAGTAGTTCTAAGTTCTAGGGGACTTATGACCTAAGATGTTGAGTCCCATAGTGCTCAGAGCCATTTGAACCATTTTTGATGGACGTCAGAACCGCAACATACAGCAGAGAAATCACGCGGTTTTCGAATGAGTGGTCGAGGAAATCGTTTCAGACACACTGCCACTCAGAACCGACATGAAAAGGACTCTTGGGGTGCGATAAATAGCGTCAGTGAAACTATATCTTTCTTTGGCGCACTGGTTCCCACACAGTTTCTGGCCAAATGTAGGCACTGTTGGCATGCTATTGGCGTTCCAACTGAGGACATCGCGTAGTTGCAACCCCACTGAATCTTTGCGCTTTGGCGTGCAGCGTGACAGCAATTTTTTGCTGTGGCGTACAGGGTGGAATCACTAGGGACCGCTCCAAATCACTCCATGAAACTTGAACGTGATCTGCAGCAGTAACGTATTTTTATGCTTTTTCATGCTTCCTTTTTGGGGTTCACATTGACACATATATCAATAAAACAGAAAAATGCCTCTCAAAGACCAACCAATTTGGGAACACCCTCAGTGGCAGCCACACACCTTTGTTGAGTTAGTTAAAAAGGTACCTGTCAAAATCTTCGACACCATTCGGCCGTGTGGCTGTCCTAGCGCCTGACGGTTAGGCAACCCCTTCGACCCCGCCAAGGCTCGGTTGGTGTCCAAGTTTAACCTGCTCAATAAAGGTGCGTGCAAGGCACCGTAGGATGGTGCCAAACAGGGTGGTCTGAGAGTGACACTTTGCATTTTTATTCACTCATGTGTCAATGTCGAACCGTCCCGTGATCACGCCGCAGGAGGGCTGAAAAAGCATAGGCACCCTTTGGTGCTTCCGATCGCTTTCAAATTTCGCCCAATTGTTTTGAACACTCCCTAGTGGTTCCACACGGTACACCACACCAAAAACTGCGGTCGCGCTGTTCTACAAATATGTATAATCAGGTTCATCGCGGTTGCTGGAACACTATTTCCTTCGAGAAGATTTGAATCGTCCGAGGGATGTCAGGAGTGTCAAAGGGTGTCATCAACGTCGTCCTGTTGCTCAATACATTGCGAACTGTCGTTTTCGAATGCGAAATGTATGGGAATCAACCGCGACACCCTCTGATGCCGTCGGTGTATCCTAAACGTTTTCCACCAACCTCCGTAAGAAAACCGTGTGATTCCAACGCTAGGTGTCGCTGTTCTGGCCTCCATCGAATAATCGTCAGGAAAGAGGGTTGAAACGTGGGCAAGAAGGGCGGTGACGAGCTTTCCATCCTGTGACACGTCCACGGTGGCGCTGATCAGAATTTTTCTGAAATTTTGGTGCAAATGTGACAGCATTAACCATCTTACAGCTCATATGAATGTCTGAATTGTGGCCTTTCTTCGCTTGTGTCGACACCTTGCTGTTTGAAACGACTCCAAGCCGGAGGGTGAAGACGCACCACGAAGGAAGAATGTTGTAGGCACTTTTGAGCCACATTTCAGACATGTGTTGTAATGAGAGACAATTAAAGAGTTTCTAAAAAGTGATCCTTTAATTTTGCCGCGCAGTGCTCTATAAGATGGACAATAAACTTTTTGGAGGCGACAGTCTTGAATAAACTTCTTGATGTAATAATTTACCAAAAGTGAGTCTGTGTCGCCTGGCGACCAAGAGCTGTTGCAGGACGATTTGATTCACGGATCCAGTTATATGGCTCCTTCCGTGTATAGCGATTTTACGACTATGACGAGTGGGACCTGAAGGTGGTATCAATGTAATGCCGAAACTGGTAGCACATAGAAGCTACAAAATAAAATGAATTTCTACAATACAAACAGCTGTTGGTAAATTATTGCATATAAGAAGTTCATGTCAGCCGTCGTCCCACGATCCTCTAATGGATCAACGAAGGTCTTGAATAAATGTTCACGGTGTCCTTGTCGTGTCAAATTTTGTATTCAGTCTCAAGCTTTCGATGAATTCTCTCTGACGATGACATCGTTGAAGGCTTGATACTAGATAGAGGTTTAATGCAGAGAGGACGCTATACAGCATTTATTCAATAGCTAGAGTTTCCGAAGTGGTACGTATCGCGGATTCTCGTACATTATCATGTTGTTGTTATATTTTGTGACTCCAGCTGTTTCATCCCCCTTCAAGATGGATTTCTTCTGTCATTTTTATGTACATTGCTAGAATCTTTATTGTGCTGCTACCAGGCCAAAGAATGAATCATCATCTGGCAGATCTCAATTTATCAACTTATTAGTAATCACAGCAAACAATTTTATGCAGGTAAGTAAATATGTAATACTGAAGTCCGATTATACCATGAGGGACATAATATAGAGTTTAAAATGGTGTATACTACATGTCCATTGTTTAAAATGTGCTTCATGTCAAATCAGTGCTATGATAATGATGTGGCTTTAACCACACGCCTAATAAAGATCATAAATATGGTACTACCTATCAGTAGAATCTGCATTACACAACCAGTTTCAATCAACCTGCAGTATGACACTATGTTGATTGATTGTGAAATGTAGATATTATAGATATGTAGTATCATTATTCTGATGTACATTATGCTTGGTTTTATAAGTCATGTTGCTGCCACAGCACAAACTGGGTATAAAACATATTTTACAAGAACGAACATTTCGTATACACCATTTTAAATTCTATGGTTGGTTGGTTGGTTGGTTGGTTGGTTTGGGGAAGGAGACCAGACAGCGAGGTCATCGGTCTCATCGGATGAGGGAAGGACGGGGAAGGAAGTCGGCCGTGCCCTTTTGAAAGGAACCATCCCGGCATTTGCCTGGAGCGATTTAGGGAAATCACGGAAAACCTAAATCAGGATGGCCGGACGCGGGATTGAACCGTCGTCCTCCCGAATGCGAGTCCAGTGTCTAACCACTGCGCCACCTCGCTCGGTGTTTAAATTCTATGGTAAGTACTTAAGAAAATAATCGGGTTATGACACCCTACTTGACGGAACATGAAGCACCCAGAAGTCACGACCAGATGTCAATGTAACTTCTAACATGTACACAACATCGGCGGATATGTAAAAGATTACAACTCTAGTTCTTTGTGACAGGTACAATGGCCACCACAGTGCATTAGAATTAACGACTTTACTTTGATGTGGAACCACAGTGATATAAAACTTTTTAAAAGATATGACCGCCCTTTGACTGTACAACAGGTTTTATTCCAAAGTCTATATTTCTGCCCTAGGCCACTATCAAGTGTTAAAATCATTAGATTTGAGTAGAATACAAATCATCGTCAAAATATGAATTCTCGGCTGTATAAACCAATTTCCTCAGAAGTAAATGCGAAAACATTTGTGTAATAGGCTAATTTACTGGCAATTAGCATGATTTCTTCACTTTATGTGGTTGTTGAATAAACTAGATGACCAAATCACAGGTTTTATACTTCGCTAAACTACGTCAGTGGCTGTGTAGAAACAGTATAGCGAAGTTTAAAACCCGTGATTTGGTCATCTATTTTATTCCACAATCATATCAAGCGAAGAAGTCATGCTAATTACCAGTAAATTAGCCTTTTCTTTCTTTTTTGTCACGAAGATGCCACATAAACGTGTCCGACAGTGTCATCAGCACTTGACAGAATTAGGAAGGCGTCCCATTGTGATTCTCCATTTTCTGACTTGTCAAATTGTGTAATATCAAGATTTATGGGGCATTCCGATATGTCAGCGGCCCGTTATTTGATTGTGTGGGTACGTGAGGGCACGAATATTTGTCACCAAGGTTCCGGTCAACCAACGGTAACAGAGGATCGTCGTATTGAGCACGAAGCACACCGTATACCGTGGTCCACAGCTCGTAGTCTAGTGGCTAGCGTTGCTGCCTCTGGACCACGGTGTCCCGGGTTCGATTGCCGGCCAGGTTTGGGATTTTCTCTGCCTGGGGACTGGGTGTTTGTGTTGTCCTCATCATTTCATCATCATCATTATCATCATTATTCGTGACAGCGACTAGATTGTACTGTGTAAAACTTGGACTGTAGAAATTGGGACTTTGTACGGGCGCTGATGACCCCGCGCAGTTGACCGCCCCACAAACCAAACATCATCATCATCATCGTTTGCCGTTCGCATTTGCGCGTGCCATCTGAAAATACACTCCTGGAAATGGAAAAAAGAACACATTGACACCGGTGTGTCAGACCCACCATACTTGCTCCGGACACTGCGAGAGGGCTGTACAAGCAATGATCACACGCACGGCACAGCGGACACACCAGGAACCGCGGTGTTGGCCGTCGAATGGCGCTACTGCGCAGCATTTGTGCACCGCCGCCGTCAGTGTCAGCCAGTTTGCCGTGGCATACGGAGCTCCATCGCAGTCTTTAACACTGGTAGCATGCCGCGACAGCGTGGACGTGAACCGTATGTGCAGTTGACGGACTTTGAGCGAGGGCGTATAGTGGGCATGCGGGAGGCCGGGTGGACGTACCGCCGAATTGCTCAACACGTGGGGCGTGAGGTCTCCACAGTACATCGATGTTGTCGCCAGTGGTCGGCGGAAGGTGCACGTGCCCGTCGACCTGGGACCGGACCGCAGCGACGCACGGATGCACGCCAAGACCGTAGGATCCTACGCAGTGCCGTAGGGGACCGCACCGCCACTTCCCAGCAAATTAGGGACACTGTTGCTCCTGGGGTATCGGCGAGGACCATTCGCAATCGTCTCCATGAAGCTGGGCTACGGTCCCGCACACCGTTAGGCCGTCTTCCGCTCACGCCCCAACATCGTGCAGCCCGCCTCCAGTGGTGTCGCGACAGGCGTGAATGGAGGGACGAATGGAGACGTGTCGTCTTCAGCGATGAGAGTCGCTTCTGCCTTGATGCCAATGATGGTCGTATGCGTGTTTGGCGCCGTGCAGGTGAGCACCACAATAAGGACTGCATACGACCGAGGCACACAGGGCCAACACCCGGCATCATGGTGTGGGGAGCGATCTCCTACACTGGCCGTACACCACTGGTGATGGTCGAGGGGACACTGAATAATGCACGGTACATCCAAACCGTCATCGAACCCATCGTTCTACCATTCCTAGACCGGCAAGGGAACTTGCTGTTCCAACAGGACAATGCACGTCCGCATGTATCCCGTGCCACCCAACGTGCTCTAGAAGGTGTAAGTCAACTACCCTGGCCAGCAAGATCTCCGGATCTGTCCCCCATTGAGCATGTTTGGGACTGGATGAAGCGTCGTCTCACGCGGTCTGCACGTCCAGCACGAACGCTGGTCCAACTGAGGCGCCAGGTGGAAATGGCATGGCAAGCCGTTCCACAGGACTACATCCAGCATCTCTACGATCGTCTCCATGGGAGAATAGCAGCCTGCATTGCTGCGAAAGGTGGATATACACTGTACTAGTGCCGACATTGTGCATGCTCTGTTGCCTGTGTCTATGTGCCTGTGGTTCTGTCAGTGTGATCATGTGATGTATCTGACCCCAGGAATGTGTCAATAAAGTTTCCCCTTCCTGGGACAATGAATTCACGGTGTTCTTATTTCAATTTCCAGGAGTGTAGTTAATGGAATTCCTGAGACATTCTTCGTCATCCCGCACCATTAATCGTAGATTAACAGCAGCCAGACTAAAAGACCACTAAAGTAATGGCTGCGTCTGGAGTGGTTTTGTGGTTGGGAAGCATGGACTGCTGACGAATGTCTTCGCGGTGTGTTCAGTGACGAATTGCACTTCCCCAGATGACCATCGACTGCGGGTATGTCGGCGACTTGGGGAGAGATCCCAGTCTTCAAATGTTTCGGAGAAGCATAGCTGTATTACTCGTGCCGTCATGGTGTATGGAGCCATTAAGCATGACTTAAGGCCGCGGCACGTAGTCACTGGCGGACATCCTTTGCTTTATTTGTCACCTCACATAAGAAAGTATCGTGGTGCCATTTACCAACAGGATGATGCTATTCCTCGCATGGTACTTGCCTTTACGAACTGTCCGCATGTTGCTGAGGTACTTCCGTGGCCAGCAAGATCACCAGATCTGTTCCCGATAGAACATAAGTGGGACCAGCCTGGACGTCAAGTTCGCCCCAGTGCCAGTATCCAGAATATAAAGACCAGTTACAACAGTTGTAACAGTTGTGGGCCAGCTTGGCTCAGAAGAGGACATGACTGCTTCATGACATCCATCCCAACCAAATTAGTGCATGCTTCCAGACCAGAGGTGGTACGAAGTCATAGTGCGAGGTCATACGGTCAAGTTCTTTGTAAATTTGCCTCGAATTTGTAATAACTAACATTAAATCACACAGCTACTCAAAACGTTAAGTTTCAATCCGTTCCCTCCTCACATTAGTCGGTGCTTCACATTTCTTTGATCCGGCAGCGTATTACATATTCGTTTCTTAAGAAAGATGATTGCTCTTATAGCATCTGCCAGATGATGATGTAAATTCTCGAAATTTGATGCAGCATAACAAATATTCCAGTAGCTTTGTGGTGGTATATATAAACGTTTATAAAAGTTCTGAGGCGCAACCTAAAGAAGACCTGTTACTTCACATCTTGGTTAAGCTGCACTTAAACATTCCCAACCAAACTACAACCAGTGGTACTCTGGTCGAATTAAATATTTACTTAACAGTAACAAGATACCAACGTATGCCTGTGTCCAAATTGTGCAATACGGATTTTGTGTAATGTTTCATGTTTATGACAAAGAGAAATTTTTGTTTATCTAATAGAATGCCAGTTACGTATTAATTCTTGTGAACAATATGACACGCAAAAGCAAAATTGTGCTATCGACTGGAATTAAAAACCGTATATTTACTTCTCTGCTCTTGCCAACAGAGCTACACATCGAATAAAAATACACTACTGGCCATTAAAATTGCTACACCAAGAAGAAATGCAGATGATAAACGGATATTCATTGGACAAATATAATTGTACTAGAAATGACATTTTCACGCAATTTGGGTGCATAGATCCTGAGGAAACAGTACCCAGAACAATCACCTCTGACCGTAATAACGGCCTTGATACGCCTGGGCATTGTCAAACAGAGCTTTGATGGCGTGTGCAGGTACAGCTGCCCATGCAGTTTCAACACGATACCACAGTTCATCAAGAGTAGTGACTGGCGTATTGTGACGAGCCAGTTGCTCGGCCACCATTGACCAGACGTTTTCAATGGGTGAGAGATCTGGAGAATATGCTGGCCAGGGCAGCAGTCGAACATTTTCTGTATCCAGGAAAGCCCGTATAGGACCTGCAACATGAGGTCGTGCATTATCCTGCTGAAATGTAGGGTTTCGCAGGGATCGATTGAGGGGTCGCGCCACGGGTCGTAACACATCTGAAATGTAACGTCCACTGTTCAAAGTGCCGCCAATGCGAACAAGAGGTGACCGAGACGTGTAACGAATGGCACCCCATACCATCACGCCGGGTGACACGCCAGTATGGCGATGACGAATACACGCCTCCAATGTGCGTTCACCGCGATGTCGCAAAACACGGATGCGACCATCATGATGCTGTAAACAGAACGTGGTTCATCCGAAAAAATTACGTTTTGCCATTCGTGCAGCCAGGTTCGTCGTTGAGTACATCATCGCAGGCGCTCCGGTCTGTTCAAATGGTTCAAATGGCTCTGAGCACTATGTGACTCAACTGCTGCGGTCATCAGTCCCCTAGAACGTAGAACTACTTAAACCTAACTAACCTAAGGACATCACACACACCCATGCCCGAGGCAGGATTCGAACCTGCGACCGTAGCAGCAGCGCGGCTCCGGACTGGAGCGCCTAGAACCGCACGGCCACGCACCGATCTGTGATGCGGCGTCAAGGGTAACCGCAGCCATGGTCTCCGAGCTGATAGTCCATGTTGCTGCAAAAGTCGTCGTTCGTGCAGATGGTTGTTGTCTTGCAAAAGACCCCATCTCAGGGATCGAGACGTGGCTGCACGATCCACTACAGCCATGCGGATAAGATGAAAATCATCTCGACTGCTAGTGATACGAGGCCGTTGGGATCCAGCACTGTGTTCCGTATTACCCCCCGGATTCCATATTATGCTAACAGTCATTGGATCTCGACCAACGCGTGCAGCCGTCTAGCGATTCGATAAACCGCAACCGCGATAGGCTGCAATTTGACCTGTAATAAACCCGGAAACCAAATGGCACGCATTTCTCCTCCTTACACGAGGCATCACAACATCGTTTCTCCAGGCAACGCCCGTTAACTGCTGTTCGTGTATGAGAAATCGGTTTGAAACTTGGCTCATGTCGGCACATTGTAGGTGTCGCCACCGGTGCCTACCTTGTGTGAATGCTCTGAAAAGCTAATAATTTGCATATCACAGCATCGTCTGCCTGTCGGTTAAATTTCGCGTCTCTAGCACGTCATCTTCGTGGTGTAGCAATTTTAATGGCCAGTAGTGTATTATCCGTACCCTGTATCTTCCTTTTCCTCCCCTTATTAATTACAAAAGGGGCTTGTCTGCTGTTACTGATCCATATGGATTCTTCTATTACCTCTGATATCCCAAAGATCTTCCATACAACAATACCTCTGTCTCTAAATGCTTCAAGGCTACCAAATTCTGCACGACTACTTGCTACCGGAGCTACACCATCCAGGTACTACCACCATAATCTGCATTTACAATAACAGAAAAATCAAAGTTACATCCTTTAAATATTATATATTGGAATCCCTACAGGCTGTTGTTTGTTGGAAGCGCCAGTATCAATAGAAATTGTCTCCACACTCCTGGGAACAAAAGTGTATTCATCGTCGCCTCGATTTTTCGGAGATCAACTTGTCTCAGGCCGACCCGATATTTCAACATGTCAGTATCGAAATTTCTGTTTACTGTCGTGCTTCGATGCATAATAGTATGTGCAATTTAATAAGGCACTTGTGTGCGAGCACATTTGCAAGGAATTCAAATAACAGAGCTCAAAGCTTGTTACAAGTTAGATAACAGACATATGACGCTACCATGACAGGTATTAGTTTTCAGCTAAGTGTACACAACTAGCATACTGCTCCCGATCATTGCTCTTCAAACGATAGAACTAGTCACAAAATCCTCAGTCGTATACCGTGGTTTTGTTTTCAGAGAAAACTGTCCACCCATTTACAACACATTTTACATGCAACGACGTTTTCAGAAGTGCACTGTTTGCAGTCACTAGCATCAGGCGATAAACGACGAGAAGTGTTAAAAATGGAACACCTGCATGCAACAAACATTCCAGGAAGGTGTGGTAATACCGACGCTGTTAATAAGAAGTGTGACGTAATTCAAGGCCTCGCTCTGTTGGAGCATCTAAAGACTGAGACTATTGATTGGCAGAAACGAGTCACGAAAGGCTCACCCGAAACGGCTTGTTCTAATTTGCATCACGTTCCGGAGAATAGACTCAGTACTGACATTCTCATACTGAACCCCTGTTCTGATGCTCGCATTAACGGGGGACTGAATAAACTACTGCATCTCAAACCAGCATCTCGAACTCAATGACATCAGCAGCTTTTAAAAATTGTTTAAATGTTCTGTTACCTTTGCTGTTAAGGTGATGCTTTGTTTCCAAACTATCTTTTCAAATGTGGAATTGACGAACGGTTACACAATTTTCTGTCAGTGATGATAACACAATTTTATTGTAAAACAGCCCCTCGCTGCTAAACTAAAGTGCATGATTTCCTCTTTCAAAGTGTCGCTCATTCAGTTTGAATCTACCTATCACACAGCAAATAGTGAAAGCCAATGAATGAATTTTTTTTTCAATGTAATCGCCAAATAGAGAAATTCATATCAATCATAAGTGCCTTTTCGAAATGTCTGTCTACATCAAAATTTTCATGACGTTATCCCACGAGACAAAAAGAGTCATCACTCCAGCAAACGCAACCCTAAGATTATCTGATATCGCCTCTAGACTTGACAATGGCCTCAGTTCGGCGAGGAAGAGACTCCACAAGTTTCTTCAGGTATGCTGAATACAGTCTAAATCACTTGTAGCAATTGCTGTTAGGTTTAAAATTGTGTGTACAGTTTTCTGAGAGTCGTCAAGTGCTCTCTTTCTCAAATACAATTTTGGCGCTGTGCATCACGTTTCCTCAATACGTATACACAGTTTCTAGATGTAATACTTGACTTACTCTGTTAAACCTATATTGTAAGATTATACACTGATCAACCAAAACATTATTACCACTGCCCACTTCGGCAATGGATGCCACTTGGTGCCGTAGCGCGCACGTAAAGCGGTAACGAAACTACGTAAGCGGAGTAGACATGGACGGTGGAGCACCCTAGAAAAGCCATGGGCTGCAAATGGGGAGATTCATTGAGATAAGCGACTGTGACAAACGGCAGATTATTATTAAGCAGAGCCTGTGAACGAGTATCTCGAAAACGGCGAAGGTGGTCAAATATTCACGTGCTACTGTCGTGAGCATTTACGGAAAGAAGTAGGAGGACAGTGAAACTACCACTAGGTCCTAAATGATTGGACGTCCACGAGTTTTGACGGAACGTCGAATTCGGAGGCCTGTCTGCTCTGTAAAGTAGGATAGGTGGTGATCTGTAGCATCTCTGCATAAAGAACACAATCCTGGTGCACGGACAAGTGATTCGGAGATCACCGTTCATCGCACATTTTTGAAAATGGAACTCCGCAGCACAGCATCCCACGTTTTCACATGTGGACTCAACGACATCGACAGTGATGACTACAGTGGACGCGGGACCATCGGGATTCGACCGTCGATCAATGGAAACGTGTTGGTTCTTCGGCTGAGTCACATTTTTGCTACATTGGTCGATGGTCCTCTCCACAAACGTCGTCATGAGGTGAACGGCGAATCGAAATGTTCAGCGCGCTAAAGACGCAGGCCGTTGGGAGCAGTGTTATGCTATGGGAGGCATTCTCCAGCACATGCATGGAGCCTGTGGTTGTACTCTTAAGACACGCTGACAGCTGCGAACCACCTGCTTATCCCTTCATGCTTGATGTCTTACCTGACGGCCATGTGATATTTCAGCAGTATAACTGTCCACGATTCGCAGCCAGAACAACAACCATGCTACTGTGGTTTGAAGAGAATTGCAGTGAACTCACATTGATGCCTCAGCGACCAAATTAGTTTTATGTAAATCCTATGGAATCCATCTAGATCGCTATCGGACGACATCACGGCGTACGCCAATGGTTCAAATGGCTCTGAGCACTATGGGACTTAACATCTGAGGTCATCAGTCCCTTATAACATAGAACTGTTGTTGTTGTTGTGGCCTTCAGTCCAGAGACTGGTTTGATGCAGCTCTCCATGCTACTCTACCCTGTGCAAGCTTCTTCATCTCCCAGTACCTACTGCAACCTACAACCTTCTGAATCTGCTTAGTGTATTCATCTCTTGGTCTCCCTCTACAAATTTTACCCTCCATGCTGCCCTCCAATCCTTGTTGCCTCAGAACACGTCCTTCTTCTAGTCAACTTGTGCCACAAATCTCTCACCAATTCTATTCATTACCTCCTCATTAGTTGTGTGATCTACAGCATTCTTCTGTAGCACCACATTCCACAAGCTTCTATTCTCTTCTTGTCCAAACTATTTATCGTTCATGTTTCACTTCCATAGATGGCTACACTCCATACAAATACTTTCAGAAACGACTCCCTGACACTTAAATATACTCTTGATATTATCAAATTTCTCTTCTTCAGAAACTCTTTCCATGCTATTGCCAGTCTACATTTTATATATTCTCTACTTCGACCATCATTAGTTATTTTGCTCCCCAAATAGCAAAACTCATCTACTACTCTAACTGCCTCATTTCCTAATCTCACTCCCTCAGAATTACCTGATTTAATTTGACTGCATTCCATTATCCTAGTTTTGCTTTTGTTGATGTTCTACTTATACCCTCCTTCAAGACACTGTCCATTCCATTCAAATGCTCGTCCAGGTTCTTTGCTGTCTCTGACAGAATTACAATGTTATCGGCGAACCTCAAAGTTTTTATTCCTTCTCCGTGGATTTTAATTCCTACTACAAATTTTTCTTTTGTTTCCTTTACTGCTGGCTCAATATACAGATTGAATAACATCGGGGATAGACTAAAATGCATTCTCACTCCCTTCACAACCACTGTTTCCCTTTCATGCCTCTTGACTCTTATAACTACCATTTGGTTTCTGTACAAATTGCAAATAGCCTTTCGTTCCCTATAGTTGACCCCTGCCACCTTCCGAATTTGAAAGATAGTATTCCAGTCAATACTGTCAAAAGCTTTCTGTAAGTCTACAAATGCTATAAACGTAGGTTTGCCTTTCCTTAATCTATTTTCTAAGATGAGTCGTAGGGTCAGTATTGTCTCACGTGTTCCAACATTTCTACGGAATCCAAACTGATCTTCCCCGAGGTCGGCTTCTACCAGTTTTTCTATTCGTCTCTAAAGAATTCGTGTTAGTATTTTGCAGCGGTGACTTATTAAACTGATAGTTTGGTAATTTTCACATCTGTCAACACCTGATTCCTTTGGGATCGGTATTATTATATTCTTCTTGAAGTCTGAAGGTATTTCGCCAGTCTCATACATCTTGCTCACCACATGGTAGAGTTTTGTCAGGGCTGGCTCTCCCAAGGCCGTCAGTAGTTCTAATGGAATGTTGTCTACTCCAAAAGGCCTTGATTCGACTTAGGTCTATGTGGTGTCACCGCCAGATACCACACTTGCTAGGTGGTAGCCTTTAAATTGGCCGCGGTCCCTTAGTATAAGTCGGACCCGCGTGTCGCCACTATCAGTGATTGCAGACTGAGCGCCGCCACACGGCAGGTCTAGAGAGACTTCCTAGCACTCGCCCCAGTTGTACAACCGACTTTGTTAGCGATGGTTCACTGACAAAATACGCTCTCATTTGCCGAGACGATAGTTAGCATAGCCTTCAACTACGTCATTTGCTACGACCTAGCAAGGCGCCATTACCAGTTACTATTGATACTGTGAATCATGTACCGTCAAGAGCGACGTTCACCATTAATGGATTAAAGTTAAGTATTCCAGCAGCTACGTACTTTTTTTCTAAATTCGAATTTCCTTGTCCTGTTCCAGCCTCACGCCAGCCTGCGTGAGCTAAAACGCGTGCCTTTCGGCTTCCTCTAGTAACACGGTGTTGGTTCTCCTGCCAACCACAACAGTCTTTCAGTGCTCTGTCAAACTCTTCACGCAGTATCATATCTCCCATTTCATCTTCATCTACATTCTCTTCCATTTCCATAATATTGTCCTCAAGTAGATCACCCTAGTGTAGACCCTCTATATGCTCCTTCCACCTTCCTGCTTACCCTTCTTTGCAGAACTTTGAACTACTTAAACCTAACTAACCTAAGGACATCACACACATTCATGCCCGAGGCAGGATTCGAACCTGCGATCATAGCGGCCGCGCGGTTCCAGGCAGAAGCGCCTAGAACCGCTCGGCCACTCCGGCCGGCCGTACGGCAGTCAGCGCCAGACTGTCATTGAAGTCGATTATGACGAAAAATCTGGGGACAACAGGTGCAGAAGTCACTGCAGAACTTAATGTCGCACTCAGGAAACCTGTCAGCAAGCACGGAGCACCATAAGCTGGGAATTACTAGATTAGCTGGGATTCCAAAACCAGACATCAGTGATGCAGATCCCAGCAACAGGAATACGTGGTGCTGAAGCCATAAAAACCTGGACTATTGAACAATGGAAGTATGTCATTTGGTAGGATCGAGTTTGTGTCTTGTCCTACACCGTTCAAAGCCACAGAACACTTTCCGCCAAGACCGAAACATGTCGGGGGTTCGGCAATGACTTAGGTGGCCATATCGTGGTATTCCATGCGTCTCATCATTACACTACGAAGTCGCTTTACTCCCACGGTTGATGTGCGATTTTGGCTGATCAGGTCCATCCATGATACAATTTTATTCCCCAGTGGTGATACTGCGTTCCAAGAAGACAGGGCCCCTACTGTCGCAGATTGCGTTGTCGAGGACTGACTTTGCGGGCACGAAGATGAATCGTCGCACACTCCTTGGTCACCACGGTCACCAGATCTCGATACTGTTGAGCCTTTGGGTCTACTTTGAAGAAACGGCTGCATGATCGGTATCCACCCCCATCATCGTTATCTGAAATTGTCACTATTTTGTAGGAAGTATGATATAGACCAGGGGTCTCCAAACTACGGCCCGCGGGCCGAGGGCCTGCAAACCGGCCCGCGTTAGCTGGCCGGACATTCCCAGTATCCGGCCCGCTAAATATTTGAGGTGGCACCTATACTGCCAACAATTGAGTTTCGAGGCCTCTCGCTACCAATACACCGCAACATTGGCAATGCTACTCGCTACAAGACTGCATAACTAAACTTATTGTTGCGCTGCTTGAAATAACAATGCGTTAACATGCTCTACCTCTGTTACGCGTTGCAGTAATAGTGTTGTTAACAATGATTTTGAGATTTCGTTAACTTCGCAGGACGCTTTCGTGAAGAATGTGCAGTGACATACTTTTTTATCGGTGAAATTCGCTAGAATAAAATACGTCAGAATTTCGCTCAGGTACGTCCACCAATCAAAATGATATAATTAAATAAAAACCGTAGTTCGTTTCAGTGCTAGCTATTCCCACAACCTTAGATTTTTGCGGTTTCATCTTTCCTTTAGCGTTACATTACGGTGATCGTGGAGTGCTAGGGTGCTTTAATCCCACTAGGTAGATCTTGGCCCTTATGACTTCGTGGAGGAGTCAATGTGGCCCGCGAACTAAAAAGTTTGGAGAACCCTGATATAGACTACGATTGCCTGGAAAACCATACAGGACATGCATTTATCCATTTCGAGTCGACTGGAAACTCTACTAAATGGCAACTGGCTTCCTACACTGTATTAGGCATAGTAATGGGCTGTGTTTTTGGTGTTTTCATTTTTTTCTCCACGCCCTGTACATACTGTAGAAATAGAGTTCAGAACTGCGATCACTTGGTTGTGAAGAAGAAGAAGAAGAAGAAGAAGAAGAAGAAGAAGGTGGTGGTGGTGGTGGTGGTGATATCATCTTTGGGGACGTGATTACATGCATTAGAGAAAAGATATCATGCAAGAGTCACAGCTATCAGCAGTGTTCGCTACTGGTGGGAATGTATACGCCGTGGGCAAACGTAGCTAACAGCGAACATTTGGGCGAGCTTTGACGTGGCGGAGAAAGCAGGGCGTTGGGCTGGGAAGTGCCGGCATCTGATAAGAGCGCAGGCCGGCGCTTCGCGTGCTCATGAGGCCACAGCCAGCTCTTATGATCGCCTCGCCTCGCCTCGCCTCGCAGGGACGGTCGATGTCGGTGTTGTCGTAACGCGTTCGGTCGCTCGGCAGCAAGCCCGAGGGGCGGGGTAGCCTACTGCCTCGCCGGCGCACGCTTCGACCCCATTAGCGGTACAGCCTTCTCGCCCGGTCAGAAACGGAGCTCTCTAGCGTACTCGCCTGTGACGCCGCCGGGGTCTGCTAACGGCCGTCGCCTGCGGGGCGCCACGCTGTTTACGCACCGAGGGGCAGGTCGGCCGTTGCGAAATGGGTCGCGCCTATGCTCATAAACACGTTTGCTGGCGGAGCGAAATGTGCTTTCCTTGCTGGACATTTGCCGGCAGCCGTGCCGCTACCGTAAAGCACCGCTAGTGGAATGTATTCGCCTACATTGCTGAGCGTAACTCAACGCACTCTGTTCTGGTGCACTAAACTGGACCTCTGCGTATTTTACGTTTTTATATTTTTTACTTTGTTGTAGTTCGTAGCCCGCTAACCAGTCTCTCAGAAAGTCTCATCCATCCATCGTTGGACACTTTCTGTCGTTTTTATTGTTGTTTTCAGTCCGAGGACTGCTCTGATACAGCTATCCGAACGACTGTACATTGTGCGCGCCTCTTCATCTCCGAACAACTGCTGCAACCAACATCCATTTTAGCTTGCTTATCGTATTTATACCTTGGTGTCCCTCTACAACTATTGCTCTCCACACTTTCCTCCCGCATCAACCAGATAATTCCGTGATGCTTCAAAATGTGTCCTATCAACCGATCCCTTCCTTTAGTCAAGTAGTGGCAAAAATTTCCTTTTTCTCAGTTCGACTACATAATTCCATTCTACACTACTGGCCATTAAAATTGCTACAGCAAGAAGAAATGCAGTTGATGAACGGGTAATCATTGGACAAATATATTATACTAGAACTGACATGTGTTTACATTTTCACGCAATTTGGGTGCATAGATCCTGAGAAATCAGTACCCAGAACAACCAACTCTGGCCGTAATAATGGCCTTGATACGCCTGGGCGTTGAGTGAAACAGAGCTTGGATTGCGTGTACTGGTACAGCTGCCCATATAGCTTCAACACGATACTACAGTTCATTAAGAGTAGTGACTGGCGTATTGTGACGAGCCAGTTGCTTGGCCACCATTGACCAGACGTTTTCAATTGGTGAGAGATCTGGAGAATGTGCTGGCCAGGGCAGCAGTCGAACATTTTCTGTATCCAGGAAGGCCCGTACAGGACCTGCAACATGCGGTCGTGCATTATCCTGCTGAAGTATAGGGTTTTGCAGGGATAGAATGAAGGGTAGAGCCACGGGTCGTAACACGTCTGAAATGTAACGTCCACTGTTCAAAGTGCCGTCAATGCGAACAAGAGGTGACCAGGACTTGTAAACAATGGCACTCCATACCATCACGCCGGGTGATACGCCAGTATGGCGATGACGAATACATGCTTCCAATGTGCGTTCACCGCGATGTCGCCAAACACGGATGCGACAACCGTGATGCTGTAAACAGAACCTGGATTCATCCGAAAAAACGACGTTTTGCCATTCGTGCACACAGGTTCGTCGTTGAGTACACCATCGCACGCGCTCCGGTCTGTGATGCAGCGTCAAGGGTAACCGCAGACTTGATCTCTGAGCTGATAGTCCATGCTGCTGCAAACGTCGTCGAACTGTGCGTGCAGATGGTTGTCGTCTTGCAAACGTCCCCATCTGTTGACTCAGGGATCGCGACGTGGGTGCCGGGGGAGGTGGCCCAGCAGTTCTAGGTGCTACAATCTGGAACCGCGCGACCGCTACGGTCGCAGAATCGAATATTGCCTCGGGTATGGATGTGTGTGATGTCCTTAGGTTAGTTAGGTTTAAGTATTTCCAAGTTCTAGGGGACTAATGACCTCAGAAGTTAAGTCCGATGGTGCTCAGAGCCATTTTTTTGAGACGTGGGTGCACGATCCGTAACAGCCATGCGGATAAGATGCCTGTCATCCCGACTGCTAGTGATACGAGGCCGTTGGGATCCAGCATGGCATTCCGTATTACCCTCCTGAACCCACCGATTCGATATTCTGTTAACAGTCATTGGATCTCGACCAACGCGAGCAGCTATGTCGCGATAGTTTACAGTCCGACCTTTATCAAAGTCGGAAACGTAATGGTACGCATTTCTCGTGAAAAGCTAATCATTTGCATATCACAGCATCTTCTTCCTGTCGGTTAAATTTCGCGTCTGTAGCACGTCATCTTCGTGGTGTAGCAATTTTAATGACCAGTAGTGTATTACTTGCGCGATTTACCCATCTAATCGTCAGCATTTTTCTAAACCATTTCCAAAACCTCTGTTCTCGTCTTATCTGCAATGTTAGGCGTTCACGTTGTACTTGCAGTCAAGGCTACACTCCATGAAAGGAAAAATAAAGTCGTATGGCATAAATGCCTGGGAGACCCTAAGGGCCGAGGTCAGCCGTCTAGTTGGAAAGGTTTTTCTTATCCTTCGCGTCCGCAGGCACCTTTCCGTCAGGGAAAGTTGTGTCTGTAGATGACAGTTCTTTTTCTGAAATGGTTTTCTCGTTGTTGCTTGTCTGCATTTGATATCCTCTTTACGTTGGCCGTTACCAGTTCTTTTACTGCTCATCTTGTAACCTATTTAAAGACAGTACCCATTCCGTTCATCTGCTCTTCCAAGTAGTTTTCTGTCTGACACATTTCATAATTTGTTTAAATGGCTCTAAGCACTATGGGACTTAACATCTGAGGTCATCAGTCCCCTAGACTTAGAACTACTTAAACCTAACTCGGCTAAGGACAATTCACACATCCATGCCCGATGTAGGTTTCGGACCTGCGACCCTAGCAGCCGCATGGTTCCAGACTGTAGCACCTAGAGCCACTCGACCACAGCGGCCGGCTCTGGCACTTAAAAACGTATATCAAGTAACCAAGCGGGCCGATATTTTTTTTCGTGTAAACAGATTGAGAATGACAGTATTTTTGATCTTGACAAAGATACTTACAGTACCGTAATCTAATTTCGCGAAAAATTACTCTCGCAAGTACATTGAAAGCCTGTATACATTGTGTTATTTTTTGAGAGAAAGTCTGTTGCTGTTTATCCAGATTGAGGACGTAATCACTGAACCCTGTGGCTATCATATACAACACTTCGTTTGCGGCATATTCAAATGGTTACTTTCGTACTTTTTCAAAACACTGCAGTTTTAAACATTACCCAAAGACAAATAAGGGTACTTTTTAAACCTACCTGGTTGCCTCCTACAAATAGTATAGCCATTTTCTTAGATATTCCCCCCCCCCCTACACCCCATATGACTGTACCTTAAAATCTTATTGGGAAGCAGCAATAGAATAAGCGTTGCTTTGCAATTAAATATTTAGTGTCGTATTGTTGAAATATTCGACGCAACATGGACTGCAACTAATCTTCAGTTACAATCGATAAAACATGGTTCGCATCACCGCTTTTTTTTTTTTTCGCTGAGCTATTTCTTCTCTTGAAACTCCCCAACTAGCTTTGATTTGCCGAAAATTCATTACCACCCTCAGCTTTTTCCAGCAATGAAAGTCTTGATATGAAGCTTTCTGTTAAATAGGTAACGCAGTTTACACATAATCGTATTTAGCCGCTTTTGTACGTTTGCTTTCTTGATCAAACATACTGCGCTAGCACATTCCTATTATTCGTCTTCTTTCTTTGATTATCGTAGCCAGTACAGACTTAGCAATGGCAAACTATTTACAGAATATCGTTTTTGATCTCTGTTTATTCACCATCTGCCTTAAATTTCTTCGTCTTCATCGTAAGCGCTTTTCTTTCGTCTTTATATCTCTGCTACTGAGCTTACAGTAATAAAATTATAATGTCTGTATTAAAAAAATTGGCTATGTGTGAGTAGAATTCGCACTCTGAGGGCTTCGTAAAACCATAATTACGTATTCTGGGAATCGAGAATCTCTGCAATTTTTGCCTGTTAACGACAGTGATACTGGCAAGACATCCGTCTCAGCGTTTTCTAGAGTTTTGAGAATATTTTAATTTCAAGTTTGAAGTCGGATAATGAGGAAAGAAATATTTTTTTCTGTGTGATATAATTAACAATTTCCTGATTTTTCCGTTAACTGTATTGTGTGATCTTGCTTCTTGCAAATTTTCATGATCCTGCGACAACGGGAAGTACTCTAGAGGCTCTACTGAGAGTGTTTTCAGGTATCAGAATGTGAGACATAAACGGTCATATTTTTTGGTTACATTGACTTAGAACGTTACATAGATTACACCGGCAAGGGACTAGGGACCTTAGTGTGTGACAAATTTGAACCTGACATGTGTACTCGTTCCTGTGAAAAAGGAAGCTTGACAGACGGACGGACATAACAAACGACAATTTTGTGTGTGACATTATTACAGATTAACAATTTTAGGATTTATTTCTTTGGCTATGCTGAGAAATGTTGATTCCTCGCAAATTTCATGATTCTAGGTCAAACCAAATTATCCTATAGGTTTTGATGTGTGATTTCGCGAGTGGGAAGAAAATGTGTGATTCAAATAGCTTTATCTTTTGACTGTATTGACTTAGAAACTTCAGTTTGTTACACCGTCAAGAGAATATAGACTTTAGTACGCGACATAAATTTAAGCTTGATGCGACTACCCGTGCCATTGAAAAATGGTCTTAACAGATGGACGGTCAGACAGATGACGAAAGACAAAAACTTCTTTTTTTGTGACGAAATTGCAAACTAACACTTTTCGGATGTTTTTACTTTGGTTGTACTGTGGAACTTGCTTCTTGGCAAAATTAGTGATTCTAAGTCTACATCTACATCTACATCCATACTCCGCAAGCCACCTGACGGTGTGTGGCGGAGGGTACCTTGAGTAATTCTATCGGTTCTCCCTTCTATTTCAGACTCGTATTGTTAGTGGAAAGAAAGATTGTCGGTATGCCTCTAAGTGGGCTCTAATCTCTCTGATTTTGTTCTCATGGTCTCTTCGCAAGATATACGTAAGAGGGAGCAATGTACTGCTTGACTCATCGGTGAAGGTATGTTCTCGAAACTTCAACAAAAGCCCGTACCGAGCTACTGAGCGTCTCTCTTGCAGAGTCTTCCACTGGGGTTTATCCACCATCACCGTAACGCTTTCGCGATTACTAAATGATCCTGTAACGAAGCGCGGTGCTCTCCGTTGGATCTTCTCTACCTGTTCTATCAACCCCATCTGGTATGGATCCCACACCGGTAATCAGTATTCAACCAGTGGGCGAACAAGTGTACTGTAACTACTTCCTTTGTTTCCGGACTGCATTTCCTTAGGATTATTCCAATAAATCTTAGTCTGGCATCTGCCTTACCGAAAATTAATTTTATATGACCATTCCATTTTAAATCACTCCTAATGCGTACTCCCAGATAATTTATGGCATTAACTGCTTCCAGTTGCTGACCTGCTATATTGTAGCTAAATGATAAGGGATCTTTCTTTCTATGTATTCGCAGCACATTACACTTTTCTACATTGAGATTCAATTGCCATTGCCTGCACCATGCGTCAATTCGTTGCAGATCCTCCTGAATTTCAGTACAATTTTCCATTGTTACAACCTCTCGATATACTACAGCATCATCCGCAAAAAGCCTCAGTCAACTTCCGATGTTATCCACATGGTCATTTACATATATTGTGAATAGCAACGGTCCTACGACACTCCCCTGCGGCACACCTGAAATCACTCTTACTTCGGAAGACTTCTCTCCATTGAGAATGGCATGCTGCGTTCTGTTATCTAGGAACTCTTCAATCCGATCACACAGTTGGTCTGATAGTCCATATGCTCTTACTTTGTTCATTAAACGACTGTGGGGAACTGTATCAAACGCCATGCGGAAGTCAAGAAACACGGCATTTACCTGAGAACCCGTGTCTATAGCCCTCTGAGTCTCATAGACAAATAGCGCGAGCTGGGTTTCACACGATTTTTTTTTTCGAAACCCATGCTGATTCCTACAGAGTAGATTTCTAGTCTCCAGAAAAGTCATTATACTCGAACATAAATTCTACAACTGATCGACGTTAGAGATACAGGTCTGTAAGTAACGATGAAGACCAAATAGATTCCAATGTATGAGTTTGGGAGTATCAAAATATATGATATAAATGGACCTCTCCCTTGGCTGCATTGATTTAGAGCGTAAGATTTATTACACCGCCAACGGCCCATAGAAAATAAATTTAAACTTGATAAGTTGGTTGGTTGGTTGTTTTCGGGGAAGGAGACCAGACAGCGAGGTCATCGGTCTCATCGGATTAGGGAAGGACGGGCAGGGAAGTCGGCCGTGCCTTTTGAAAGGAACCATCTCGGCATTTTCCTGGAGCGGTTTACGGAAATCACGGAAAACCTAAATCAGGATGGCCGGACTCGGGATTGAACCGTCGTCCTCCCGTAAGCGAGTCAAGTGTCTAACTACTGCGCCACCTCGCTCGGTACTTCATAAGTCTACCCGTTCCTGAGAAAAAGTATTTTAACAGGCAGCAGGCAGGAAGACAGACAGACACCCAGACAAACAACAGAATGGCCCTTTAATGATTCGGATGTTACCCACAGAGGTACGGAACCCAAGAAAGCGGGAAAATAATTTGAAATAAAATTTACTGACTGTATCAGACAATTTACCAATTCTGACTCACTCAAAATCGCAATCGAAACCTGAAGCCGCCCGAAGTGGCCGTGCGGTTATAGGCGCTACAGTCTGGAACCGAGCGACCGCTACGGTCGCAGGTTCGAATCCTGCCTCGGGTATGGATGTGTGTGATGTCCTTAGGTTAGTTGCGTTTAATTAGTTCTAAGTTCTAGGCGACTGATGACCTCAGAAATTAAGTCGCATAGTGCTCAGAGCCATTTTTGAAACCTGAACAGTTCTGATACTGGCAGTACTGAAAGATAAGAAATAGCAACAGTAAAATTCATTGTTTATATCATTCGGTGTAGAGAAAAAATTTGCCGCCTAAGTATGAACTGTAGAGTAGTCATTTAGATATAGATGTCCAAATCAACTTGGCGAAAGTGTGTGACGGCAACAAAATATTCCCGGCCGCGGTGGTCTAGCGGTTCTGGCGCTGCAGTCCGGAACCGTGGGACTGCTACGGTCGCAGGTTCGAATCCTGCCTCGGGCATGGGTGTGTGTGATGTCCGTAGGTTAGTTAGGTTTCAGTAGTTTTAAGTTCTAGGGGACTTATGACCTAAGATCAGTCCCATAGTGCTCAGAGCCAACAAAATATTACTGAGGCGGACGCGAAATATACGGCCGTATTCCGAGCAGAGTGTTACTGGTCAGAAGTTCCGGCCGAGAACGTGGGTCGTCTTGACCGCGGAATGACGAACAGCGGCGTCTTCTACATCGTTACAGCGTCGGAATTCGCGGCTTTACGAGCTGGTTGCGACGTGAGCGCGCGGCAGGAGCTATTCCATCGGCCGTTCTGGCGCCGCGGGTTGCCTAGCGAGGCGGGGCGCCTGGTGCACGGCTGCAGTGGCCACTGCGACTGCGGCGCTAATGCCGGGCTTATCGCGCACTGCTGCAGCCAAAGAGCGACCCTGTGGCTGGCGGCGCGCCGGGACCGCCAGATAACCCGCTGCCGCACACCCGCCACTTGCTGCAGATTGCTTTGTGTGGCGCGGCGGGCAGGCAGCACCGAAGCTACAATTTAGCATCAGTACTGCACTGCAGAAAAGCTCGACAGAGGCACTGTCGATCTTGGCAGTCTAACCGTTTGTTCGTAAATATTACATGGAATTGAGTTATTTACTAGAAGCCCTTCACCGGTATGCCACTTCCAAGCCATACATATCACTGGCTACGGGACAATCACAAAGCTCTTGTTATGGACTTCAGAGACTGGTTTGATGCAGCTACCCATGCTGCCCTATTCTGTGCAAACTTTTTCATCCCGAAGTACCCACTGGAACCTACAACCTTCTGGATCTGCTTAGTGTATTCATCTCTTGGTCTTCCTCTACGATATTTACCCTCCACGCTGCCCTCCAATACCAAATTGGTGATCCCTTGATGCTCAGAACATGGCCCACCAACCGATCCCTTCTTCTAGTCAAGCTGTGCCATAAATTCTTCTTCTCCCCAATTCTATTCAGTACCTCCTCATTAGTTACGTGATATATCCCAGTCTTCAGCATTATTCTGTAGCACCACATTTCAAAAGCTTCGATTCTCTTGTCTAAACAATTTATCGTCCACGTTCCACTTCCATAAATGGCTACACTCCATACAAATACTTCCAGAAAAGGCTTCCTAACACCTAAATCTATACTCGATGTTACCGAATTTCTCTTCTTCAGAAAGCTTTTACTGCCATTGCCAGTCTACATTTTATATCCTCTCTACTTCGACTATTATCAGTTATTTTGCTCTTGAGGAGGTATATTATGAAATAAGTTGTAATCTGGGATACTAGAGTTAAAAGAGAAGTGATTCAGAGTTTAGTGTTGGTAATGGAAGGGCACATAACTCATGAGGAGAGGCTGAATAGAACTGGCAAGAAGCGGAATTTATAGCACCACTTGACTATAAGAAGGGATCGGTTGGTAGGGCATGTTCTGAGACATCAAGAGATCACCAATTTAGTACTGGAGGGAAGCCTGGATGGCAATAATCGCAGAGGGAGACCAAGAGATGAAGACAGTAAGTAGATTCAGAGGGATGTTGCTGCAGTTACTCGGAGATGAACAGGCTTGCACAGGATAGAGTAGCATGGAGAGCTGCATCGAACCGGTCTTCGGACTGAAGACAACAACAATAACAATAGAAGGAAACAGTAACAAAACACTAAATACCTTCATAATAGTTGTGAATCTTGTGAAATGTAAGCTGGAGCAGCAAGCAATACCCATACTTTAATCATCCACTATTTGAGAATGAGAACACTTGGAGGCTTGAAAGAAACTTTACACATTGCTTTAAACCATTAAGAAACATTTTCTCGCTGACCACTCCACAAAATGATGAAAGGAAAAAAAAAGTTCTCTCCTACTATATTTTCGCTGTTCTCGAAGTAAAACTGCAGCAAAAATCTGACGTTTTAAATAATTACTTCTTTACTAGTAACTGTAATTGCGACACATTTTTCAGACATTATAGACATATTCCACTGAAAGTACCAGAAAAGTTACATCGTTGTACGACACACAGTTCCGGTGACATGACGTCAATTACTGAGATCCATGAAAAATGGCCATATTACGTATGAAGTTTTAATTTATTAGCTATTTGATACTATATTCGCAACACATTTCGCAGACAGTATAAAAATATTCGGTGGAATGTACCTGCAAAACTATATCTCTGTAGAGTACATAGTTCAGAAGATACGACGTCGTAAAGACTGAGCTGCGTGAAAATGAAACCGCAGGGCGAAATTCGCTGGAAATACAGGTGAAATATGTCTACAGATACTTGTGAAATATGTTAAATACGTGTGAAGTATATCTGACATGTGCGTGTGTGGGCAAAGCCACGGGTAAAAAGCTCATCCTAAACTCCTGGAACCATTTAAACCAAATTTGGTACGCATATTAGTTGCAACCTTCAAAGACATACTATGTGGGTAAGAACCAACAGCCTGCTGCTGGTATGACCATGATAATTAGAAGAGAGAAGGGAGAAGGGGGAGGAGGAGATGGACAGACAGCATGAGGGAAGGAAGATACGGGTACAGATAGGAGGTAGTAAGAGAGAGAGGCGAGGGGGAAATGGAAAGGGGAGAGGACAAGTCGATAGAGAACAGAAAGAGATGGACAGGGAGAGGGGGAGATTGGAATAATATATATAAACAGGCAATGCCGGGTATTCAGCTAGTCTTGTTATATAATACAGCCGCTAAGTGTTACATCCGTAGGGAAAAATTTGACTAATATAGGCCCACAGAGGAATTGAAGCAGTCACTATTGTCTCACTCCATAAGCAAATGTAAAGGAAATGAGTCACACGTTCTGCAGTGGAAAGCACGATCTGCGATGGATTTCAAGTATTTGGTAGATAATGGATGTGTATGTAAACTGATCATGAGACAAAGTCATAGAACCTGCCACAGCTAGTCTCACAGTGCCAGATAATACCTACTTCATTTCTTCATTTTTATTCCTAAAAATCTCTTTCTCTACGATGAAACATTAACTCGTGTCATACAAAGAACTTACTTAATAAAAATTGGAAACAAAAATGTTGATCGGCGATTATTATCTGACATTATGTTTGCAGTTATGATCAACCGGACTATCCACCTGATATACAAACTTTTAACTCGCTTTATAAACTTTACGGAAGTCCCTCACTCCAGTGAACACAACTCTATTGAACGCTTGCAGCGGAACGTAGCCCACAATTTAAATGGATGCATTTGATTACAACGACGCAGACGTTATGTGTCTGTTGGAACGTAAAGTTTACTGTTCTCTGGCTTTCCAATCAGCAGAACGAATTGATTTCGCACGGAAACAGCGTTCACGTTAATTCCCGTATCACCGAAAATTTAATTATGCCCTGTACATTTTCAATAGCAACAAAGCGTCCCACAGTTACGTATTGGGTTTCTACGATAGCCATTGCTACGAAGCTACAAACTTTCAGACAATAAAATGCTGCGACACACATCCGCAAACTGAATACGTACTACCAGTAGTGTGTGTATAGCGGCGACTGTTGTTGTTTCTGAACAGAAACTCGCAAACGTCAATATTAAACTAACAGATCCCCCATAGGAAATAAAAAAAACTGTGGAAATAAAATATGATCACTTAGAGAAAAGTTTAATGCTTCGTGTATGGAGTGACGCTTTATTCGTATATCATAAGACTCTTCTCCAGTTAAAAGTAACAGAACTCTTCGAGGTCTTTAATAGGCATGTACGATATTTTGAGTTGTTCAACTCGGTCGTTTGGAAATTTACTAGTTTTGCTCAAGCACGACATCTTCTACTGCAAGTAGCACTTCTGTAGCTGCTGGAAGTGTAAAACACACTGAAAAAAAAAACAACAACGTTATAGGTATCAGGATTAAAAAATGGGGATAACATAATACTAGTTATCAAGAATGTTCTCGTAAGAAAGCACGGCACAAATATTCAGATACATAAACTTTAAGTACGTACAGTCAGTGGTGACTGATTACTGAGACACTTTAATTACTGAGAAAGGAAGACGAATTCACTTATGCGCGTTATAAATCTCTTGCGAAAAATAAAGGTCAAAGTCACTTCACTAAAGTACATACATTATTTTAGATCACAGATACTAGCAACAGAGTTACTGCACATCAATTTGGCATCAACAACTTTGTAATCAATACTTCAATTCCGCTGAAGTGTGAAGATATCTGGAACAGAAAGTCTACAGGACGTCTGCTTTTACGGAGGGGCTTTATCGGATTTGTCACCTGCTGGCAGCCACAACGAATCACATCACCGGCCAAAGAGGCTAAAACTGTGGCTGATACCTCGTCGCTGGCTGCTGCTTCTGAGTACTGGAGCACTTGCCGACAGGAAAGCGTTGACAAAACACTGCCACTGGCAGCTCAGTCTAGAATACTGATACATAATTTTCAAGTTTCGCAGGAGCTTGACTTTGGAAGCAAGTAGTCCGTATGAAAAGGAATATTATGGTTTAATGTCCCATCAACCACTAGCTAAATGGGATCGTAAATTGTACAGGAATAGAGAGACTGGATTATATTCAAGAAATAATCGTTGGTTGTAAGGAATACTCTGAGATGTACATCGTGCCACAGGAGAGAAAGTGGTGGCAGGCCGCATTACACGAGCGATAAGACTGATGCAACAACAGCATCAATAACAAACTACTACGTGATGAACTGTTATGTAAGATCTAAATGATGGAACCATTTTAACTAGCGTAGGCTATCTTTATTATTTCAATAATTCCTCTCGCGTTAAAGGAATAAAACTAACAGCTTACGTTGGTTAAAACAGTTCCATCGCTTAGACGATACATGGAGGCTGTGGGTTCGCACATGAAGGAAAAAAAATTGTGTAACGATCTAAAGCTGTCTGTGCCGTATTAGTACTCAAACCACGACCCCTGTATTTTGTGGCACTGCACTACCAACCGATGTATCAGAGTTGGTCTTAGTGATCTACGTAACTCTTGCCACTAGTCTGTCCCATAACCCGGCAAAAACCATAGCTTCTCCTCTAAGATGCTTGAGAGAATGCACGAGAAGTTGAAACAGAAGCCACCTATTAGTGTGTACACAAAAGCGCTCTTGTAGCAAGACGATTCTATTGATTACCAACATCTGCCCATGCGATTCCGAAAGGGCGTGAAGCTTGAAAACCTTTCCTCAAGTATGATGTTCCAAAGACTTGACCCTTTTTTCTGTCATAACCTCCAAAAGGAGCTCTGCAAGGTGACAATATGTCATCCGAAGTTTTCATTAACACTCATGTGATTAATTTTTAATGCCTACGTCATATTAATATCTGAATTTGCCCTTCGATTCAGTGCTTCCTTGATTTAATTCGTTGGTTACTTAAGTACCGAGAAGACAGGAATCGTTCAGAAAAGAATTGTGCTCGTGAGAATGTCATTTGAGAAACGTATGTTTTACTGTGAAACGTTCCGTGGTGTTTACACGATTAGATCGTGACGTGCAGGTGGATACACCGTCCTTAAGACGCCAGAAAGGCAGGCGGGTGACTGTGTGTGTGTGTGTGTGTGTGTGTGTGTGTGTGTGTGTGTGTGTGTGTGTTTTTGTTATGGTTTTAGGGCGCAAAACTGCTAAGGTCATTAGCGCCCGGTCTATGACTTAGGAAACAGTAAAAAAACGAAAACGGAAACTAGCAGCAATGGGAACGAAAGTCATAAAATTGGAGAAACTAAAAGCAGAAGGAAGGCTTAAAAATTCACTACAGAAGGGGGTTGGCTGTCCCAAAAAAAACTTCAAATGACTGACGTCATTTCACTGGCACGAATGAACTCTAGAACGCGATCGGCCGATCGCGTGTCATCTGCTAAAATTGACGATATATCAGGCGACAGCTGTAGACGGGCGCGTAACGGAGTAAAATAGGGGCACTCAATTAAAAGATGTCTTACCGTCCACAACTGAGAGCAGTGGGGACAGAGTGGGGGAGGATCGCCGCTTAAAAGATGTCTATGGCTAAAAAGACAGTGCCCTATCCGGAGTCTAGTTAAAATTACCTCCTCCCGACAACGCGTTCGGGAGGAAGAGGTCCAAGCACAAGGAAGAGTTTTCACGTCCCGCAATTTATTTTGGGGAAGTGTCGACCAGTGCGCGTGCCATAAATGAACAACACGACGACATAAAACGCTCCGTAGATTGCGACGGAAATCGATGGAATAGCTGGCCGAAGAAGAGAGACTGCAGCCTTGGCTGCAATATCGGCCGCCTCATTTCCGCAGATACCAACGTGTCCCGGGAGCCAGAGGAACGCCACCGAGACGCCCCCCAGGTGGAGCAAGCGCAGACAGTCCTGAATCCGGTGGACCAGAGGGTGCACAGGGTAAAGAGCTTGGAGACTGAGGAGAGAGCTGAGAGAATCGGAGCAGATAACGTACTGTATCCGCTGATGGCGGCGGATGTAGTGGACAGCCCGGAGAACAGCGTAAAGCTCCGCAGTATAGACCGAACACTGGTCGGGAAGCCGAAAGTGATTTGGGGTGTCGCCAACAACATATGCACTCCCTACACCTAACGATGTTTTCGAGCCGTCGGTGTAAATAAATGTGGCGTCCGTCATTTGTGCACATAGAGCAGCAAATGCCCGACGATAAACAAGTGAAGGGGTACCATCCTTGGGAAATCGACAAAGGTCACGGAGCAGGCAGATCCGGGGACGGAGTCAAGGCGGTGCTGTACCCCAAGTTGTCAAGAAGGTTTTTGGAAAGCGGAAGGAAAGAGAATGGAGCAGTTGACGGAAACGGACTCCCGGTGGTAGTAGGGAGGAGGGGCGGCCTGCATACCCTACATCAAAGGAGGCGTCGAAAATTATGTCATGGGCTGGATTAGCAGGCATGGAAGACAGATGGCTGACATAACGACTCAGAAGGACTGCTCGCCGATTGGACAGCGGAGGTTCAGCAGTCTCAGCATAAAGGCTTTCCACAGGGCTGGTGTAAAAAGCTCCAGACACTAAACGTAATCCACGGTGGTGGATAGAGTCGAGACGCCGAAGAATAGACGGTCGAGCAGAGGAGTAGACTATGCTTCCATAGTCCAATTTCGAACGCACTAAGGCGCGATAGAGGCGGAGGAGGACCACTCGGTCTGCTCCCCAGGAGGTACCATTGAGGACACGGAGGGTGTTGAGGGATCGCAGACAGCGAGCCGAAAGATACGAAATGTGGGAGGACCAGCATAGTTTCCTGTCAAACATAAGACCCAAGAATTTAGCGACGTCTGAAAACGGAAGGTTGACAGGTCCTAGATGTAAGGAGGGTGGAAGAAACTCCTTACGTCGCCAAAAATTAACACAAACGGTCTTACTGGGAGAGAAACGGAAGCCGGTTTCGATGCTCCAAGAGTGGAGGCGATCGAGACATCCTTGAAGACGCCGTTCAAGAAGGCTGGTCCGTTGAGAGCTGTAGTAGATCGCAAAATCGTCCACAAAGAGTGAGCCCGAGACATCAGGAAGGAGACAATCCATAATTGGATTGATGGCAATGGCAAACAGTACAACACTCAGCACGGAGCCCTGGGGTACCCCGTTTTCTTGGGAGAAAGTACGGGAGAGAGTAGTGTTCACCCGCACCCTAAATGTGCGCTCTGCCATAAATTCGCGAAGAAAAAGGGGCAGCCGACCTCGAAAGCCCCAAGAGAACAGTGTGCGGAGGATGCCCGTCCTCCAACAGGTATCGTATGCTCTCTCCAGACCAAAAAATATTGCTACTGTTTGGCGTTTCCGGAGTAAATTGTTCATGATATAAGTGGAGAGAACAACAAGATGGTCAACGGCAGAACGATGCTTTCGGAATCCGCATTGGGCAGGTGTTAAAAGACTGCGGGACTCCAGCCACCACGCTAGACGGTAATTCACCATACGCTCCAAAACCTTACAGACACTACTCGTGAGAGAAATGGGGCGATAGCTAGAGGGGAGATGTTTGTCCTTTCCAGGTTTCGGAACGGGAACGACGATAGCTTCCCGCCATCGTCTGGGAAAAGTAATGTCGGTCCAAATTCGATTATAAAGGCGAAGGAGGTAATGCAGACTATGGGTTGATAAATGCAGCAACATTTGGACGTGGATACCATCCGGTCCTGGGGCGGAGGAGCGAGAAGAAGAGAGTACATGTTGGAGTTCCCGCATGGAGAAAACAGTATTATAGCTTTCGCGATTCTGAGAGGAGAAAGCAAGAGGTCGCACTTCCGCTGCACGTTTCTTCGGGAGAAACGCTGGCGGGTAATTGGAAGAGCTCGAAATCTCAGCAAAGTGCTGACCCAACGAGTTATAAATTGCGACAGGGTCCACGAATGTATCATGCGCGACAGTGAGCCCAGAGACCGGGGAGAAACTAGGCGCGCCTGAGAACCGTCGAAGCCGACTCCAAACTTCCGAGGAGGGAGTGAAGGTGTTAAATGAGCTAATAAAGAATTTTCAGCTTGCCTTCTTGCTATCGCGTATGATGCGAGGGCATCGCGCACGGAACTGCTTATAGTTGGCCGAAGTAGGATGGTGGCGGAAAACGCGGAGAGCACGTCGCCGCTCACGTATTGCATCACGGCATGCCTCGTTCCACCAAGGAACTGGGGGGGCGCCGGGGCAATTCGGAGGTGCGTGGTATTGAATGTTCCGCAGCTGTAAGAATAACGTCGGTAATATGTGTGACCTCATCGTCGACGCTGGGAAAGTGACGGTCATCGAATGTCGCTAGAGACGAAAAAAGTGTCCAATCAGCTTGGGCAAACTTCCATCGTCGCGGGCGCATGTATGGCAGTTGAGGCTGCAGTCGAAGGGCACATGGAAAGTGGTCACTCGAGTGTGTATCATCAAGGGCGAACCATTCAAAGCGCCGAGCTAGCGGAACAGTACCGACCGCAAGGTCCAAATGAGATAAATTTGTCATGGAGGCAGATAAAAATGTAGGGATCCCAGTGTTGAGGCAAACTAGATCCGCTTGGTGGAAGACGTCTAGCAATAGTGAGCCACATGAACAAGGATGTGGAGATCCCCAAAGCGGGTGGTGGGCATTGAAGTCCCCAACCAGCAAATAGGGGGGTGGAAGCTGACCAAGAAGATGAAGGAGATCAGCTCGTGCCATTGGTGTGGACGATGGAATGTATACAGTACAAAGAGAGAACGTGTATCCGGAAAGGGAAAGACGGACGGCGACAGCTTGGAAGGAAGTGTTTAAGGGGATTGGGTGATAATGGAGAGTATCATGGAGAAGAATCATGAGTCCTCCATGGGCTGGAGTGCCTTCAACAGAGGGGAGATCATATCGGACAGACTGAAAATGAGGGAGAACAAAGCGGTCATGGGGACGCAGCTTTGTTTCCTGAAGACAGAAGATGACCGGCGAGTAGGATCGTAAGAGGATCGACAATTCATCCTTATTGGCTCGAATGCTGCGGATATTCCAGTGGATAATGGACATGGGGTGAACAGAAAATGGAGGAATGTGACCAAAGTTGCTGTCAACTCAAAGACTGCTCGGAGCTAGCGACCGACAGCATGGAATGGCATTCAGCCGAAGGCAGAAGATCCTGATCCATAGGTTGGTCAGGAGCAGCTCCTGCCACCAGCGATCGGCCGGTTGACCGGCCACCAGCAGTGCGCCTCGGCGACACAGAAGACGGCCGAGGGCGATTTCCGCCAGGTGGTGCTGTAGATGGGACACGCCTTGGCGGAGAAGGAGAGGAACTGGGTTTCTTTGTAGCCTTCTTAGAAGTATGATGTTTAGATGAAGGAGGAAGCGATGGTTGGGAAGTTGCGGTACGTAGAAACTCTTCACGAGTATGCTCTTTTTTGGAAGGCTTGGTGTCTGACTTTTGTGCTCGAGATTTAGCAGAACCCGATGAAGGGTGAGCCATAGAGTGGGCAGGCGAAAGTGGTGAGGTTGAACGGGCGATCTTTGCGCTGGCCGATCTGACGACCGTGGCACTAAAGGTGAGGTCGCAAGTCTGCGTGGCCGCCTCCTTTGTTGGCCGAGGAGAAGCAAGGACAGTGCTGTATTTTCCTGTCTGAGGCACGGTGGTCTGGCGACTGGCAAATAATTTTCGAGCAGCAAAGGTCGACAACTTTTCCTTCACTCTTATTTCCTGGATGAGCTTTTCGTCCTTAAAAACATGGCAATCTCGAGAGGAAGCAGCGTGGTCACCCATACAGTTGATGCAGCGAGGGGATGGAGGTGGACAAGCACCCTCATGGGCATCCTTGCCACACGTAACACATTTGGCTGGATTGGAACAGGACTGGCTGGTGTGATTGAACCGCTGACACCGATAGCAACCGTAGGGTTTGGGACATAAGGGCGAACGGAAATTATCTCATAACCTGCTTTGATTTTCGATGGGAGTTGAACTTTGTCAAATGTCAAAAGACAGTGCGGATTGGAATGATGTTCGTGTCAACCCTTTTCATAACTCTATGAACAGCCGTTACGCCCTGGTCAGACAGGTAGTGCTGAATTTCTTCGTCAGACAATCCATCGAGGGAGCGTGTATAAACGACTCCACGCGAGGAATTTAAGGTACGGTGCGGTTCCACCCGGACAGGGAAGGTGTGGAGCAGAGAAGTACGCAGCAATTTTTGTGCCTGGAGGGCACTGACTGTTTCTAACAACAGGGTGCCATTCCGTAACCTGGAACAAGACTTTACAGGACCTGCAATTGCGTCGACACCTTTCTGAATAATGAAAGGTTTGACCGTGGAGAAGTCGTGACCTACGTCAGACTGAGAAACAACAAGGAACTGTGGCAACGATGGAAGAACTGTCTGTGGCTGAGACTCAGTGAACTTACGTTTGTGAGCAGACATAGTGCAAGGTGAGGAAACCATTGATGAAGAATCCCCCGTGATTACCAGCGTCTCCGATCTGAGGTCATCAGTCCCTTAGAACTTACGAGGGTCACTCCAAAAGAAATGCACACTATTTTTTTTTAATTCATCTTTTATTCTACGTGTTTGAAGGTTTTGTAGTGTCTAGATACATTATTTGGGAACAATATTTTCATTTCTCCACATAATTTCCATCCCTCTCAACTGTTTTACGCCATCTCGGAGCCAGAACCTGTATACCGCACGGTAAAAATCTGGACCACTCTGTTTGAGCCACTGTCTGGCAGCGAGCACATGGGAGTCATCATCTTCAAACCTTGCGCACCGACTAACTGTACTGCGATCAACAGTAGCATCTCCATATACCTTTTTCAACCTCTTCTGGGTGTTTCCCACTGTCTCGTTTTCACAGCACAGGAATTCTATGACAGCACGTTGCTTCTGACGAACGTCAAGCGTAGCAGCCATCTTGAAGACATGCTGTGACGGCGCCACTCACGGGAACAAGTTGAACTAAGTCTGAAAACAAGCGGGAAGGATGTATCTACACACTGTAATACATTCACACAGGCAGAATGAAAACTGTTTTTTTACAAAAATCGTGTGCATTTCTGTTGGAGTGACCCTCGTAGAACTACTTAAACCTAACTAATCTAAGGACATCACACACATCCATGCCCGAGGCAGGATTCGAACCTGCGACAGTAGCAGTCGGGCGGTTCCGGACTGAAGCGCCTAGAACCGCTCGGCCACAGTGGGCGGCACTCAATTTGAATATTATACCTTACGTTGCTATGCATGATCTTCCACAATATAGGTAGATGTTGGAGAAGGGGTAGCTAGCAGAGTGGCAGCCTTTCGTTTTATACAAAGTCTGACTATTGGTGACTTGTAAGTGCGACCTATTACAACATACTGTGCCAAAATGCACTGCACTTGGCTGTAACCGAATTCACCTAACACATTTTCTGTGCATGGGTGAGATGTTTGTTATGATTACTAAGCTTCAGGATAGATCAGTTTTCTTTTGATATGCCCGCTGTAAGTCGTGCATTGGTTTGATTCATGATTCCAATACATCGTATTATTCCCCACTCTTTTGGCTTCGAAACCGTTTTTTTCTTCCACATAATCTTCGTTCAGTGCGATGGCCTTCTGCCACCTCACTAGGATGGCCTGCATGCCCGCATGATACCACTCTGCAGGTCGAGGTCGGAGCTAACGTCTCGCTGGATCGTTAACCTGCCCTCCACCCAAGTACTAATTCCCGCGGAGTGCATCCTTCATTGGGCCAAACAGAAGGAAGACAGAGGGTTCGAGATCCGGGCAGTAGGGTGGATAAAGAAGAAAACTGCAGTGAAGCGTTGTGACATCTCTGGTGCGCAGACTTGTGCGAGGCCTTGGGTCGTCATGGAGGAGACATCTACATCGATACTCTACAAATCACATTAAAGTGCCTAGCAGTTCGTTTTTTTTTTTGCGACGAACATGCTGCAGTCGTTTCTTTAATTTCCTGAGGGTAACACAATACACTTCAGCGTTGATCGTATCACCATGAAGAAGAGCGTCGGCGTGACTTTACGGGCTGATTGTGAGGCTTAGGAGCTTCTCTTCGGAGGACGTGTAGTGTTGAAGTATTCCATGGATTGCAGTTTTATTACCGGTACGAAGTGATGAACTCTTGCTTCATCGCCTTTGACGTTGCTCGACAAAAAATAAATAAAAATTGTCCCCATCAGCATCGTAACGCGGAAGCAATTCCGCACAATTGGTCCTTCGTCCGTTAGGGGTGACAGGGAACACAGCGGGTGCACACATTTGCGTGCCTCAACTGGTGGACAAGTAAGCCAGCAGTACAAACACAGACGTCCACTTGAGTAGCGAGGTGTTTCACTGTGATCTGATGATTTGCTCTAATGCGACTGTCCGCAAGTTCCAACATACTCACAGCTGTGTGCGGCCGGCCCGCACGCTAGAGATCGGACAAGTTTGCGCGATCTTGTCGCGATGAGGACAAACGACTTGGTCAACGACTATCCGTGATTTTTTTCAGTGCCAGCTCCCCGTAGACATTCTGCAAGCCCGTTTCAATATATGCGGGTCCCGGCGGAGGTTCTAGTCCTTCTTCGGGCATGGGTGTGTGTGTTTGTCCTTAGGATAATTTAGGTTAAGTAGTGTGTAAGCTTAGGGACTGACGACACACATTTCACACACATTTGAACATTTTTTTATATATATGCTCTGCTTGGAACCCATCTCTGTTACAAACCCCATTTTGAAGTTTACGCATAGCGCCGCCACCTACCCGTACTTCATGAGACTACAGGAGCTGAAACAGGAATATGTCACGATATCCCTCAGGAAAGAATGGTTCAAATGGCTCTGAGCACTAAGGGGCATCTGAGGACATCAATCACCTCGAACTTAGAACTACTTACACCTGACTAACCTAAGGACATCACAAACATCCATACCCGAGGCAGGATTCGAACCTGCGACTGTAGCGGTCCCGCGGTTCCAGACTGTTGCGCCTAGAACCTCTCGGCCACCACGGCCGGCATCCCACACGAAATTCCGCACTCTTCAACTGATACTAGCCGAGAAGAAAATGTGTTGCATTACTTACTGAACGTCCTTCGTATCTACCTTTCACTCAGGCAATAGTCTACTAACTCTTATCAGTCAGATGGCGTTATAGATCTGATTCATGGGCCCAAACATTGTGTTTGAGAGGAAACACGTTTTAATTCAGGGCAGGTAAACCGTCTGCGAAACCTAGAAAGAACCTTACCTGTGGATTTTTCTGCTTTTCTCCATGCTATCTTCGTTTGGTAAGCAGGGCCACGTGGACTCGGTCGAAACTAATCCTACATGGTGGCTGCCCTACACGGTCATACTGCGGCGGGAGGGAGTGTTGCGTCACGCACGGCCGCTCCATCAGGGCGGGGCAGCAAACACTTACCGGAGCCACGACCCCCGAGAACGCCGCGTGCGAACCGCGCGCCGCCCCCGCCATTAGCCATTCACGGCGGGCTCCCGGAGGCCCAGGGGGCGCTCTCGCCTGGCAATATTAATGCGCGGACAAACGGCGCGTTTTGCCGGGGCCTGCTACATCCCGGTTACGTGCGCCGAATGCCTGTCTTCCTGGACAGGGGTCCCCGCAGCGCTTTTTACATTCCGCGCACGTGTGTCTGGAAACTTCGACAACGTCGTAACTCGTTACACTTCTTCCTCTGCGCCGACCACACCAGTTATTCCGTGAGGGCGCGACGCGTGGTTTCTCTTCTAGTACGTATGAAGCATATGCTTTTGTAACGAACTAGGGTAGCCGGCAATGCGTCACAATTGCTAAATATGTATAGGAATTATTTATACGTCCAAACCTGTACGGAAACCAGATGGCAGTTATGAGAGTCGAGGGGTATGAATGGGAAGCAGTAGTTGGGTAGGGAGTGAGACAGGATTGTAGACTATCCCCGATGTTTTTCAATATGTATATTGAGCAAGCAATAAAGGAAACAAAAGAAAAGTTCGGAGTAGGGATTAAAATGCATGGAGAAGAAATAAAAACTTTGAGGTTCGCCGATGACATCGTAATTCTGTCAGAGACAGCAAAGGACTTGGAAGAGCACCTGAACGGAATGGACAGTGTCTTGGAAGGAGGGTATAAGATAAACATCAACAAAAGCAAAACGAGGATAATGGAATGTAGTCGAATTAAGTCGGGTGATGCTGAGGGAATTAGATTAGGAAATAAGACACTTAAAGTAGTAAAGGAGTTTTGCTATTTGGGGAGCAAAATAACTGATGATGGTCGAAGTAGAGAGGATATAAAATGTAGAATGGTAATGGCAAGGAAAGCGTTTTTGAAGAAGAAAAATTTGTTAACATCGAGTATAGATTTAAATGTCAGGAAGTAGTTTCTGAATGTATTTGTATGGAGTGTAGCCATGTGGGCGATAAATAGTTTAGACAATAAGAGAATAGAAGCTTTCGAAATGTGGTGCTACAGAAGAATGCTGAAGATCTGATGGGTAGATCACATAACTAATGAGGAGGTATTGAATAGAATTGGGGAGAAGAGGAGTTTGTGGCACTACTTGACAAGAAGAAGGGATCGGTTGGTAGGAAATGTTCTGAGACATCGAGAGATCACCAATTCAGTATTGGAGGGCAGCGTGGAGGGTAAAAATCGTAGAAGGAGACCAAGAGATGAATACACTAAGCTGATTCAGAAGGATGTAGGCTGCAGTAGGTACTGGGAGTTGAAGAAGCTTGCACAGGATGGAGTAGCATGGAGAGCTGCATCAAACCAGTCTCACGACTGAAGACCACAACAACAACAACCTGTGGCGACTATGGGAATTGTGTTTTCCTTTCCGGAACGAATTTTTACCCTGTAGCGTTGTGTGCACTGATATGAAACTTACTGGAATGACATGAAGCTATGTCCACTATTCACGACCCGCACTCACAGCTTTACTCTCCGCTAGTACCTAATCTACACGTAAGTTCTGCGCTGAGTGTGCTGGAAACAATCCTCGAAGCTGAAGCTAATTCGTGTCTCCCAAATTTCCTTTCTTCCAGGAGAGCTAGTCGGGCAAAGTATGCAGGTCAACTTGTGCGAAGTTTGGAAGGCAGGAGATGAGCCACTGGCGGAGGGAAAGCAATGGGAGCGGGTCGCGAGACATGCATGGACAGCTCAGTAGCTGCAGCGTTTGCCCGCGAAAGGTAATGGTCCCAAGTTCGACTACTAGTCCGGCACACAGTTTCAATACGCCAGGGAATTTCAAAGTTTCCCCCTTTATATCTTTTTGGATAAAGGGAAATGCTCTGACGGACTGATTCACTCATCCAGTCCAAACCGCTAAGGATAGAAACTTGAAATTTTGAGACTTTGTGCATTTTATACTGTAGGTGTCGTTTAAGAAGGGAGTTTTCGAAATTCCATCCCTAACGGTGTGAAATATGAGATTAAATTGTTTTTGAAAATATATAGCTAACTAGGCAATTTTGTCACTAGAAATAGGAAAGGTGGCATTTGGTTTCTTGCTCAGAAACAATTAAATGTGTTTCAGCATTTTTTAAGTTTAACTCGTATGAGGGTGGAAAAATGGGTGATAGCTTTTGTAAATTAATCATTATTAAAGAACTTCAGAAGCATTTTCATAGCTGCATCTATGAAATGTGGTATTTGACTTCTCGGTTGGGAACAAAAAACACTGTGCTTCAATGCTTAAGGAAATTCAACCCATAATGGAGTGAAGCAGGACATAAAATTTCTTATGAAGTATTTAATTAAGAAAGTATTTTTAAAGCTCAATCTAAGAAAATTTGTATTTGTCTTCTCAGTTAGAAATAAAACAAAAAACTACGTTTCTCGGTGTTTTATTGGACATTCAGCGTCTACCGCGTAAAATAGGGGATGAAACATTTGCGAAAATATTTCATTACATTAAAATATATTTAAGGTAAATCTGTGAAAACTGATATTTGGATTCTAAAGAATATGCGTTAGTGGATGAAATTTTCATGGAGATATTGCTACAAGAACTCTCAAAGGCAGGGTTAAACGAAGACCTACGACTCCAGTTATCAGTATCTCTTTTTGGTCAGAAGTACAATGTTTCTATTGACTTAATTAGTGTGAAAGCCCAGAATATTTTGCAGTTTGTGAGCAATATGAAAATTCGATTAAAGAAAAAAAAAATCGTCCAGATCATACAGTCAACGTGTGCGAAGCGGCGTGCGCTAAGCTAGTATTAGTGTAGGATAATAGGCAGTCGATTCCGATTGACATGCAGGAAGTAACACGTAGTGCGCAGTGGAAAAGGCGTCCAGAAAGTAACTTTATTTTCGTGAAAGATATGTTTGGTTTACAAAAGATATATATCTACAAAAGTAATACATACGAGGCATTATAAATCATCAAAGTTCAACGTGGTTACCCTGAATGTTAAAGAGAGCATCTTTCGACCGTTGCCCGGAACACGTTCAGTAGCTGAACAGATATGGTGGTGTTAACCGCCTCGACAATCTTATCACGCAACTGATGGAGGGTGCTGAGTTTAACTCTGTTCCTATGGGACTTAACGTAAGCGAAGAAATCTAAAGGTGTAAGGCCGGATGACCTCGGCTGCAACGTAAGCGCCTTACTTCTTCCTCCTGCAGTGGTCGGTTCACTCAGGTTTATGTTTGACCTACTGAGGCTACATACATGAAGAGATCTATCACCCTGATGCCTTCCGTAATATCGGCATTCGTTGTATCGTTTACTTTGGACATTTTCTTTCGGTCTGTTTTTCGTCGATTCTTGATGCAGTGATCCTTTTACATAGTAGCAGTAATTGTACAGTAGAAGTTCATTTCCAATCGCAGCGGGTCGAGAGCTGTAAGAGAGCAACTAGCTACGAAATTAAGCAACCACTTTTGAGAGAGCACTTCTGTATTTAACGTATCTCATAAATCTTAATAACTTCGTGCGAACAGATCTCACAATTACAATATACTCGTAGCCCGTCTATACATGATAAGTCATGGAATGACAGATAGTAAGTAAGTAAGAGATAACATAATACAAATTCTTTTGTTCTTGGTTTAGACGACTGTTGTCAGGCCCACGCTTCCCTGGTGTCAGCAACATCCCCAAAGCGCAATGTGTAAATGGTTTCTGCATCTCAAGTAAAGGTATTCACTCGTCGCATCTTGTGAATGCACTGTGCTCAAATATTGCGTCGTCTGCACATAAATAAAAAAAATGTTGCCTGTGGGTCGTTCTTCCTACACAACTAATTAAAATCATGTTCCGCACGAACGTCTTACATCGGTATATCAGGACATGCTGCTGTGTTAAGTAACAACACTTGATGGAATCTCACCCGAAGCTATGTAAGAAGGTAAGGTTAGGTGACCTCAGATCCCACATACGCGCTCTATCTCCATCTATCCACCGTCCAGGGAACATGTGGTAAAAAAATCTCAGATAATGATAGCAAAATGGGGAGTTCCTGTTGTTGCATAAAGCAATTCAGATTTATATCGGACTCCAATTGCGGCTCCAGAGGAAGTCAAGTATATCAGGGTATCTGGCACCTGTTATCGTTTGCTCTGCAGAAAATAGTGGTCTCTAAATCTTAGAATTTGTCATGTGTAGCCGTACATTCATTTTCTGGTTTTTTCTCTTCCATTTATACACGTCATGAGGTTTGTTGGTGGTCGTTTCCCGGCGGCTGTGACGATTTACAAAACCACGTGTTTGAAATGTGGCTTCGACTGAGCACAAAAGATTCTCATGTTCCACGGACTCCAAAAGGTCAGCACATATTTCCACTAAAATTTGTTAACAGGAAACATGAAATTGATCCTTGTTGGATCTTGCCCGTATCTTCGACGCTACAGCTTACGCACCTGCAGTAATGTTTTACCAAGGTTCCAGCAAACAATGACTGTTCTTTCTTCTACAGAGTGCATCTCAAAGACTACGAAATAGCATTTGATTACATAAATGTTTTCATGAAAATGAAACGTTACTTTTGGGACTGTATGTAATATTAGAACGACGATGTCGATGATGATGATGATGATGATGATGATGATGATGATGATGTTTGGTTTGCGGGGCGTTCAACTGCGAGGTTATCAGCGCCCGTATAAATTCCCAATCTTTACTCAGTCCAATCTCGCCACTTTCATGAAGGATGATGAGGACGATGATGAAATGATGAGGATAACACAAACACCCAGCCCCTCGCCGAGAAAATCCCCAAATATCAGAACGAAAATCTACCGTGTAGTGTATGCTGATATGAGAGATTACTCATAACTTATCTCGAAACAAATTAGTGACTATGAAAACGATGATGATGTCATACCTTCTCGGCAAATTTACCCTTCAATACGACACACTTTTCCCAACGTTATATACGTTGCAGAGACCTTGGTTATAGAAATTAGCATTTTGGCTGTTCAGGAAACGGTCATTCTGGGAATCCCTATCACGTAACGGATTCTTCATCTTAGGAATGAGGAAGAAGTCGTTGCGTGCCATGTCAGGAGAGTAGGGTGGATGAGGTCGAAGTTGACAGTGCACAGTAGCCACACGTGTGACTGTCCACTGCAGAACCAGCTGGGGCGTTGTCGTGCATCGAAAACACTGCCTAGGACAGCTTACTACGGCGCTTCTTCGTCTTGAAAGGCTGACGTAACATTGTCAGAAGATTTCTATAATATACTTCTATGGCGGTCTGTGTCTTTCAAGCTTCATATGTTTGAACTAATCCATGAGAGTCGCAAAAAAAAGTCCATCATCAGTTGGTCGATTAGCAGAGTTGTAGAACTACCGCAGACTACTGTAGACTATCTTAAGTAAGAGTAGATTGCGGTGGTTTTTCTAGTAGCTTCCGTCAGTTATGGTCTTACCCGCATTACCTATGTGTTACGCATCTTGCATACCTATTGGGTGTTGCCTCATAACGGTCGCATTTTTTACGTATGCGATCAGTGTCTTACTAGATTTCTCTAAAAACTGAAAACAAATAACCGTCTACAAAATCAGTGGGAATATATAAAAGGGCATTGTAACCTATGGAACATTTTTGTTTTACATAGCAAGTTATCTTTCTATGTGCTACTTAAAAGTAAACAGTATTTATAGCAAGACCAACTGTCAATGCCGGTCAGAGTGGCCAAGCGGTTCTAGGCGCTTCAGTCTGGCACCGCACGACCGCTACGGTCGCAGGTTCGAATCCTGCCTTGGGCACGGATGTGTGTGATGTCCTTAGGTTAGTTAGCTTTAAGTAGTTCTAAGTTCTAGTGGACTGATGACCTAAGATGTTAAGTCCCATAGTGCTCAGAGCCATTTGAACCATTTTCGAAACTGTCAATGCTTAATTCAGGTTTTCTTCGAAATTGTTGATTTGTGGTGTGAAACAGAGGGATGTCGTAGTAAAAATAAAGAAAGCAGTACAGATTAACATTATAGCGCAAAGAAACGCAATTTTCTCAAGAAGGCAAAATAAGAGAAAACGCAAAACAAAAATATATCAAACACAGCTTCAATACTTCGTCGAACATGTTTCTGTTACCCACAAACAACCTTTACATTTACCAATAATAACAGAAAACGCTAGCATTAGATCATGGCGAAGAACGTTCTACTGGGTACACAATAACACCCATAATGAGATATATTTTTTTTATATTTGTGTGTGTAAACTGTCCGTGGATCAGAAGTAATTCGTTTGGTTACATAAAAGCGGAGATCAACTAATTTTTGTTAGTTATAAAATGCAGTTTATATTCTATAAAGCTATAAAATAAACATTGGATAGTACTGAAAGTCGTACGGTTATAATTATGTGCAAGACAAACGATCAAAGAAACACAAAAGCAAACAAAGAATACGTTGGCTTCCAGTTCCTCTCTTGCACATTCGTTAAGTTGCTTTCATTACCAGTGCTACCGATACTACCCATATCCTATTACTTACTGTGTCATTTATGTAGTGCACCGAAGCTGCCGAACGGTGATCTTGGTAGAGGGCAATTCTAACGATAACGTTTGTTCCTTCGCCTGTTTAAGTGGTGGTAAATCCATATATTTCCACAGCTTAGGTTTCTCCTTTGTCTGAAAGTCGTAGTGATACATCCAGTACTCGTTAGCGGTGAATA
Organism: Schistocerca cancellata; assembly: GCF_023864275.1. Classification (NCBI taxonomy): domain Eukaryota; kingdom Metazoa; phylum Arthropoda; class Insecta; order Orthoptera; family Acrididae; genus Schistocerca; species Schistocerca cancellata. The sequence continues at coordinate 812,529,522 of NC_064628.1, forward strand.
GACCGCTAAAGGCGTCATCTTGATTGGCTTGATGCACCTGCAACATTTTCCCTGCCATCTCGGTTTGGTGGGAAATTTTAATCGCTGTAAACCACGAGTGGGCTACCGGTGACCCCAAGGCCGCAGGCCTATTGCGGTCCGCGATTGGTTCCAAACTGACACGCGAATTTATATGGGAGATATCAAGACTCAGTAGAATTTTGCAACAGAAGTTTTTAAGACAGCTATTGTAGAACTCTGGGAGTAAACAAAAGAAAAGTTCATGACGCTTACACAAATATAAACATCTGAAAATGGGCTGAACGTGAAATGAAGGTACTCTTTAAAAGACGTATTTTGAGGCATCATTTGTTTGTGTGGCTTTTCGGGAAACGGGTGCTTTTCACATCAGTGCAGTGCGCTAATGTGATTGACGTCACAGTTTTGGCTTCATGCGGCAAAAGCTGGTGAAGAGGTGGCCCGCGATCGTAAGTAAGTATGTGGATCAGGCCCGCGCGTTACCAAACGCTGCCCATGTTTGGTGTAAACAGTCACGGAACCCATTGGGCGGTGATCTTACCCAGCCAAATCGCTGATGCGCAGCTTTAGTACGATTGTCGACGTGGGGCCGGGCATTACCTTGCCACAGAATGTTTTCTTACAGCAGCATTGCGACAGATCGATTGCAACCTACAACGCCAACAGTGGAAACAATGAACAGAATGACGATAGTAAAAATTTGCGCCTGACCGGGCCTCGAAACCGGATTCCCCCATTACGCGAGCGGTTGCCTTACAATTTGGCTGTCCAGTGCGATTCACGGCCAGACCCAGACTACCTTATGTCGTCAACCATATGTCCACAACCTGTACTCGTACGTTCATTATTTATATTCCCGTATAAGGGAGGCATTTTACTTGAAAGTCGCTAGCCAGGTTTCGGCGTATAAATACGATATTTTAGTATCCGTGTTATTTCGAATTACGATACTAAGTCCCTTCGGACATGCAAGCCTGTCCGAAGGAACTTTGCATAGCAATTCGGAATAACAAGGGTACTCAAATGGCTCTGAGCACTATGGGACTTAACATCTATGGTCATCAGTCCCCTAGAACTTAGAACTACTTAAACATAACTAACATAAAGACATCACACACATCCATGCCCGAGGTAGGATTCGAACCTGCGACCGTAGCAGTCGCGCGGCTCCGGACTGAGAGCCTAGAACCGAAGGACCACCGCGAACAAGGGTACTGCAATATCATATATAACAGATGAAACTTCCCACGTCCCCCCCCCCCCCAAGAGAAATTTAGATCTGTTTGCACTAGCTCCGGTTGGATCATGATGACATCCTCTTTCGACTGCTGGTCAAGCTCCCAGCGCGTGGAACCACTATCAATGCGCAGCGCTATGAAGACACTTTCCAGAAAATGTGACGCGACATAAAATCAAAACGCCCAGGAATGCTGTTGGAGAGAATCATCATGTTGCGCGATAACGCCCACCCCCACTCTGCCAGCCGGATGAAGGCTACGCTTCAGCGATTTTATTGGGAAATACTGCAACACTCTACGTGCGGCCCGGATCGTTCACCAAGTGATTTTCACATTGGTAGCCTGAAGAAAGACTTCCTTAATGTAAGTTTTAGTTGGATGGGGGAGTGCAAGAATGGGTGTGGTTGTCAGCGGCCGATAGCGTTCTACGAAACACGTGTGGCTATTACTTTTGATTGGAAGTATTCCACGGACCCGTTGAGGCAGGTGTTTGGTTTTCATCTGATTGCCCATTATAATTCACGGCTATTCACAAAGACTTAATCTGCCACTTAGCTCTTCATCAGTCATTCTTATCTGACCACAATTCAAGCCTCTGCATACCGAGCCACCGTGTCATACGATAGTACATCACTGGTTTACACTTCCACCAATTGGCTCAAATGGCTCTGAGCACTATGGGACTTAGCTGATGAGGTCATCAGTCCCCTAGAACTTAGAACTACTTAAACCTAAGGACATGACACACATCCATGCCCGAGGCAGGATTCGAACCTGCGACCGTAGCGGTCGCGCGACTCCAGACTGAAGAGCCTAGAACCGCACGGCCACTCCGGCCGGCCTTCCAGCAATTCAGCGAGGATTGTTCCTGTGTTGTTCCCCTTTATAGGGAGAGAAGGCATTCCGGCACGACACTCCACTTTATCAATTTTGCTCCTCTAATGGCACCCTGCGGTACCGTGATGCAGAGACTTCATTGTTTACCAAGACTACATGAGGGAACTTATAAAAGATTAATACCTAAGTAAGTAACTTTCTTTTCTTTTTCTAGGTGATCAGTCTTTACTCCTCTCATTTGAAGACGTTGAAAATGTAGCTGTTAGCTCTACTAGCCAACAGATTCAACACAGCAGATACCCCACACTATTGCGCGGACTTCCCAAGTCGACAAGTTAACGACGCAGTTCCCAAAGTATCTTCCAAATTAGTGATTCAGATGAAGATTCAGAGTTACACGTTTAATAAAGTAGTGATAAACATGAATAACATTTTCGTTGAACTTAGAATGAATTAACCATGTGAAATGCGATGGCATTTCCACGAAACATACCATACCGATTAGGATTGTCACTGGATGTATACAAAGAAGTGTGCAATGTTTATTCGTTGGTTTGTTTGAGTAAGCAGAGACCGTCACGGAGAAGTAGAAAAACTTTGACTTTAAACTCCAGCAATCCTGTGAGTGTATACCTAAAAAAGTTTCTAAAACAACTATTACGATAAGTGAATAATCGAGGTATCTATCTTAAGTATCGCTCGCGTGGAAACCTTGAAGACAATATTAGTCTATCTACAGCTCACACAAACCATTTCAGCAGTCATTCATCCCTCGTACCATACGCGAATGGCTCGGGAGGAAGCCCCATTAAGTAGTACCATGACAAGTGCTCTCTGGCATGCAGTTCTAAGGTGTTTAAAGAGAATCGATTTAGCTGTAGATGAAAACGTCATTAATACAACAGAACTATTGCAAATTGGGGAAATGTGAGAGGATGGCTTAAAAATCCATTAGTCATTGAGAATTAAAGTTTCCTCATACTTGGTGTATGTTATTAAAAGGTTGAAAGAGTCAACCCAGTTATCTGGTCCTAGTAGAAGAGTGCCTATCTAACGGCTACCAGGGAAAAAAGAACTGGATTTATAGTACTCGATATAATTGTTGATTGAATACAGAAATTTAAAAACTGTCATAATACACTCCTGGAAATGGAAAAAAGAAGACATTGACACCGGTGTGTCAGACCCACCATACTTGCTCCGGACACTGCGAGAGGGCTGTACAAGCAATGATCACACGCACGGCACAGCGGACACACCAGGAACCGCGGTGTTGGCCGTCGAATGGCGCTAGCTGCGCAGCATTTGTGCACCGCCGCCGTCAGTGTCAGCCAGTTTGCCGTGGCATACGGAGGTCCATCGCAGTCTTTAACACTGGTAGCATGCCGCGACAGCGTGGACGTGAACCGTATGTGCAGTTGACGGACTTTGAGCGAGGGGGTATAGTGGCCATGCGGGAGGCCGGATGGACGTACCGCCGAATTGCTCAACACGTGGGGCGTGAGGTCTCCACAGTACATCGATGTTGTCGCCAGTGGTCGGCGGAAGGTGCACGTGCCCGTCGACCTGGGACCGGACCGCAGCGACGCACGGATGCACGCCAAGACCGTAGGATCCTACGCAGTGCCGTAGGGGACCGCACCGCCACTTCCCAGCAAATTAGGGACACTGTTGCTCCTGGGGTATCGGCGAGGACCATTCGCAACCGTCTCCATGAAGCTGGGCTACGGTCCCGCACACCGTTAGGCCGTCTTCCGCTCACGCCCCAACATCGCGCAGCCCGCCTCCAGTGGTGTCGCGACAGGCGTGAATGGAGGGACGAATGGAGACGTGTCGTCTTCAGCGATGAGAGTCGCTTCTGCCTTGGTGCCAATGATGGTCGTATGCGTGTTTGGCGCCGTGCAGGTGAGCGCCACAATCAGGACTGCATACGACCGAGGCACACAGGGCCAACACCCGGCATCATGGTGTGGGGAGCGATCTCCTACACTGGCCGTACACCACTGGTGATCGTCGAGGGGACACTGAATAGTGCACGGTACATCCAAACCGTCATCGAACCCATCGTTCTACCATTCCTAGACCGGCAAGGGAACTTGCTGTTCCAACAGGACAATGCACGTCCGCATGTATCCCGTGCCACCCAACGTGCTCTACAAGGTGTAAGTCAACTACCCTGGCCAGCAAGATATCCGGATCTGTCCCCCATTGAGCATGTTTGGGACTGGATGAAGCATCGTCTCACGCGGTCTGCACGTCCAGCACGAACGCTGGTCCAACTGAGGCGCCAGGTGGAAATGGCATGGCAAGCCGTTCCACAGGACTACATCCAGCATCTCTACGATCGTCTCCATGGGAGAATAGCAGCCTGCATTTCTGCGAAAGGTGGATATACGCTGTACTAGTGCCGACATTGTGCATGCTCTGTTGCCTGTTTCTATGTGCCTGTGGTTCTGTCAGTGTGATCATGTGATGTATCTGACCCCAGGAATGGGTCAATAAAGTTTCCCCTTCCTGGGACAATGAATTCACGGTGTTCTTATTTCAATTTCCAGGAGTGTATACTGATTACACACACACACACACACACACACACACACACACACACACACACACACACACACAGTGTTGATGTTCGTGTCCCTCTGACGGTTGGAGTCACGCGAAACATGGGAAGGCACCTAAGACCGCGCGGGGCACTCCCTTGGCAGCAAACGTGACTTTGTACGCTGGCGGACGATAGGCGGAACGTCTACCAATGTTGTTTGTCATCTAGTGAACCCAAATGATTGCCACGGTCGCATGTGGAAAAGGTGGATCCAGCTGATGTGTCGAAAGTCCTTGTCTCCTATGAATGCGATGGTCAGTTGCCTCAGTGGATGATGGTTTCAGATACGGGTTTCCATCTGCAGTTTATTTTTCTCTTGTAGATGAGGCCTTTACACTCAGCAGCTAGCTCCATCGTCTCCACTGTCGATCGTGTAAATCAATCACGATCACTGAATGACAAGCGACGTTGCGAGGCGTTTCGTCTATGGTCCACCAGCGTACAGTCACTGGCTGGCGGCAGGCGTCAGAGCATATAACTTCCACGCTCTGCAGCGTCGTTGGATGACGTGTCCGGACACCAGTTCCTGTTCTCGATTTGTTGCTCAAGACACCGTCTGCAACGCCTCGAAGTTCCTCACAGCATTTCTGCGATACTCTGTGTATGTGCAGCGCCTATGTAATTTATCTCACGTACAGGGCTATTACAAATGATTGAAGCGATTTCATAAATTCACTGTAGCTCCATTCATTGACATATGGTCACGACACACTACAGATACGTAGAAAAACTCATAAAGTTTTGTTCGGCTGAAGCCGCACTTCAGGTTTCTGCCACCAGAGCGCTCGAGAGCGCAGTGAAACAAAATGGCGACAGGAGCCGAGAAAGCGTATGTCGTGCTTGAAATGCACTCACATCAGTCAGTCATAACAGTGCAACGACACTTCAGGACGAAGTTCAACAAAGATCCACCAACTGCTAACTCCATTCGGCGATGGTATGCGCAGTTTAAAGCTTCTGGATGCCTCTGTAAGGGGAAATCAACGGGTCGGCCTGCAGTGAGCGAAGAAACGGTTGAACGCGTGCGGGCAAGTTTCACACGTAGCCCGCGGAAGTCGACGAATAAAGCAAGCAGGGAGCTAAACGTACCACAGCCGACGGTTTGGAAAATCTTACGGAAAAGGCATTTCTTAAACAGGAGACTGGAAAACCGATGGATCGGTCGTGGTGGAGTTCATGATCAGCAATTCATGTCATGGCCTCCACGCTCTCGCGACTTAACCCTATGCGATTTCTTTCTGTGGGGTTATGTGAAAGATTCAGTGTTTAAACCTCCTCTACCAAGAAACGTGCCATAACTGCGAGCTCGCATCAACGATGCTTTCGAACTCATTGATGGGGACATGCTGCGCCGAGTGTGGGAGGAACTTGATTATCGGCTTGATGTCTGCCGAATCACTAAAGGGGCACATATCGAACATTTGTGAATGCCTAAAGAAACTTTTTGAGTTTTTGTATGTGTGTGCAAAGCATTGTGAAAATATATCAAATAATAAAGTTATTGTAGAGCTGTGAAATCGCTTCAATCATTTGTAATAACCCTGTAGATTAGCCAGATTACGTTCGTCCAACATTAGAGATTATAGCGTCATCCAAAAAACTTTTCACATCATGTCAAACCTTTTCGAAAATTTTTTTCATAGCACCTCTCACAAAATAATGAAAGCAGAAAGTTATTGCTTAACTACATTTTCGCTGTTCATGGAGTAAAACTACAGCATCAGGCGTGACGTTTCAGTTTATTGCTTCTTCACTACTAACTCTATTCGTGACACATGTTGTATACAGTATTCACATATATCACTGAATGTACCTGAAAAATTAGTATATTTTAGTTCGGATAATACGACTGCCGCGCGGGGTAGCCACGCGGTCTAGGGCGCCTTGCCAGGGCTTGCACGGTTCTCCCTGTCGGAGGTTCGAGTCCTCCTTCGGGCATGGGTGTGTGGGTTGTCATTATCGTAAGTTAGTTTAAGTTAGATTAAATAGTGCGTAAGCCTAGGGTCCGATGACGTCAGCAGTTTGGTCCCATCAGCACTTAATACACAAATAAGAAATTACGACATACACATTGCGATGTTTGAAAATCTAATTCTTCTCAAAGTGCAGACATTTAACACATTAACTCATCAGTGAAGTAAACAGACGTCTGAAGCTTTTTCCACGCGGGAGTTCGATTTTTTATGGAATAGCGGGTTGGGTTAGGCTACTGATGTAGTACTACCTTATGATTTCAGTGATGTCGTCAGAGCTCCAGAAAGTCCATCTGTTTCTTAGAACCTGACTCCTGACCTTTCACGCGCTCTGGTTCACGACGTGTTGCCAGCCCAATTTAATGAGAGTTACAACAGCAGCCGTCCTGCCTTTTATTTCCTCTTTCTTTTTCCATTTGCCTTTCTTCTTATTAAACTAGGGCCGTGTTCACGCGAACCCACCGGCGGAAAGTTTTCAGATTATGCCGCAGAACGAACTCCTCATAATGGCACTGACACGTTTCAGGACGTTAGATGGCGTGCGACGCTTCCACGCCCGTCACAATATCACTGCAGCGGTCGCTAAGCGCAGCCACGACTGACCCGTCCGCATCACAAGGGCCTGCCAGAGGAGTGGCGTAGTGGCAGGCGGAGTCCCGTGTAACTCTGTGAAGTTGTTGAATGACGTTTGCAGATGGCGTTCCTTTCCTCAATTTGTTCCTCAAGGTACTTGCCGTTTGCGGCGTTATGTAAAGCAACTCAAGTAGTTTTATATAGATTTTTTTCCCTAACGTTTCATTTTGTTTTGTTTCAGGTGTTGAATAATTACCAGAAATGGCATCTCAAAATGGTTTATATGGCTCTAAGCACTATGGGACTTAACATCTGAGGTCATCAGTCCCCCCCCCCCCCCCCGCCCCCCTCCCTAGACTACATCTCAACAGCTCCAAGTGCGGAAAACAAATCACTCGTTTCTGTCCAATGAATTTTCCGACCTGAAGTTCAACGGGAGCCGCCAGACGTTAACCCTTACTTCCCAAAAGTATGAAAAACTGTACCAAAAAATTTAATGTTTGGGGAGGATATTACCAAAGTAACTAAAACAGTAGTATATTCGTTTTCATATTTCTAAAAAGACAAGTGGGACTTGTGCGTTGTGACAGGCGGTGGCGAATACAGAAAAACCTCAAGGAGGGGCGCTTAAGATACATTGAGCTACCATTATTTTTACCGTAATAAAAAATAATCAAGTCACATGCAAAGTTTAAGGAAGTTTTATTTTAACTGATTATACGCATATACAAGGTAATGCCATATAAGGACACAAAAAAGTTACAACTATGGTTCTCTCCATTAAATGATAAATTCTATGCGCCTATTGTTCCTGGCAAATTGGTTAATTACATCGTCAATAGGACAATTAATGTATTATAACTCTACGTATCGAAGGTTCTCTGTACAAGAAAATAGTAGAATATTCGCGAGTTTTCTCGAACAAATGCTAGACAGAATACTGTATCGAGATCACTACAATGGCCGCGACTTTTCTCGTAGGTTTGTGTTAGCTATCTATGTGCCAGACAGAAACGTATAAAATACCATGACGCGGACGCGTGTGCTACATAGAAGAGTACAACTACCCGATAACTCGATTGAGTCGACTGACGAAAGAAACGAACGAATATCGTGGGAACTCACTTGCGAATGCAGCGCAGATCGCAAGCGGTCGCCCCGAAAGGGGGAGGGGTGGGGGGAGAGACGACACTGGTTACAGGAAGTATTCACCGCTTGTGATCGGATTATTTAATTACCGCATTAGTAATACCTGTTTACATTAACTAAAACAATGCGGGACGAGATTATAAATATCAAAACATGTACAATAACGTCCTAATGCATCATCAAGGCTGAAGAAACGAACAACCCAGCTATACGACAGTCTCTCGTAGTTGTTTGTATTCTGTGGGCAGAGATAGTGAAGTGTCACAGCCAAAGAACATCTTGTGCTACAGGAGAGGTACACAAACATTCCGACAGGATGCTAGTGCATGAATTGAACTCCGTGTTGTTTACGCCCCCATTAAGTGGACGGGACACTTACTTCACGCCAGGCAGGAAAGGGTTAAGACGATTAATGCTTGGTATGTCAAGTAACTAGCCACTAGGAGTATCAAAACAGTCAGGTAGTAGTAGAAAACGAACACCAAATGAAATGGTAGAAGAGATCAAAGACACTTGTTACAGAACTTGTTAAAATATATATAATGTACGTTTTCTACGAAAACGAATTCAAGCAAGACATTGTGGATCCGATACCGCCGTATGATAAGAAAATTAACATAACGCGTAAATTTGTTGCCAAATGGCAACACCATACAATAGAAGGTTACGATTCAGTAAATTTCGTGGGAAATATTCCAGACTATTGATAAGAAAATGACGAATACGATGAAGAACTGAAATACTCTAATAGGCAGTGACTAACTGCTAGTACATTTTATTAGTTATTCCCTACAAACTATAGCAGATATTGTCTGCTACGGTCGCGGGTTCGAATCCTGCCTCGGGCATGGATGTGTGTGATGTCCTTAGGTTAGTTAGGTTTAAGTAGTTCTAAGTTCTAGGGGACTGATGACCTAAGATGTTAAGTCCCATAGTGCTCAGAGCCATTTGAACCATTTTTAGATATTGTCTAACTTCAGTGTAAAATGTTGATAACTGTATCAAAATATCGACCAACAAATTCCTTGTAAGCACACGGTTCCGCCAGCTAAATATTTTACGATGATCTTGATTAAATTTGCAACTTATAGTGAGAGGAGGAGAAGAATGTAAAGAGATATTGCAAACGGTTTTGCAGATTGAGTCAAGTCTAGACCACCATTAGTACACAAAACCACCGTTAGCGATATTGTATCGGCAGGTATGGGGTCGCTATTGTGAACAATAGAATAGTCTTGCAGTATGTTTCTAATAGAGGAGAACACGACGCGCGAACTGCTTGTACCGAAAGTTCATTCCTTGCAGCACAATGTTCCTATAGACGACGCTGAACGTACGCTCACGTGTGTACCCAACAGTGGGAGGAACTACTTCCGCAGAGAGCTGTGCATGACGAAGCGACAGCTGTAAACGCGCCGGCAGCAGAAGTGTTTGCAGAACGCGGCGCCGGCAGAAGAATTACGGCTGGGGACGGTCGGACGGCTCGGCGGTAATAGGATTTCCGCAGCTTTAACCCCATCACGCGCGGCGCCGCGTCCTCCACGGCTGGCGGCTGTCGTCTGAGCACTCGTAAAGTGCGATTCCACGCCAGCCTGCTTCGCGCGAGCACGTCGGCTGCCCTCAGGGCCCTGCTGCATGGGGAAGGAGCTTTTCTCTGGTGTTGCCACGCACCGAGAGAGCCCCACTAACCTTTGTGGAAACAGGATTCCAAGAAGCATACATGTGACTGGAATGTAGTTTACAGCACAAATTGTCGACGTAGTCTACAACGTGAAGATTGGTTCCGTATAACTCCACACGCTACACTATCCTGTGCAACCTTCATCCCAGTATAGCATCTGCGACCTACAGCCACTCAGTATTCAAGGCCGTGTGTTTCTTCAAAAATTTTCACCCCTCTCCACTGCCGTTACCCCCACTCAGTTACTAACTATTCCTTGAAGCCCAAGCACGAGTCTTATTAATGTAACTCTTCTTTCAGTGAAGTTGCGTCATAATTTTGTCTCTCCCATCAGATTCCGTACCAGTTAATTAGCTTCCCCATATTCGATCCTACACTATGTGATCAAAAGCATCCGTACACCTGGCTGCAAATTACTTAAAAGTTCGTGCCGCCCTCCATCGGTAATGCTGGAATTTAATATGGTGTTGGCCCGCCTTTAGCCTTGATGACAGCTTCCACACTCGCAGGCATACGTTCAATCAGGTGCTAGAAGGGGGAATGGCAGACCATTCTCCACGCTGTATTGGGGAGAGGTATCGATTTCGGTCGGTGAGCCCTGGTACAACGTCGGCGTTCCGAAACATCCCAAAGGTGTTCTATCGGACTCAGGTCAGGACTCTGTGCAGGCCCGTCCATTACAGGGATGTTATTGTCGTGTAACCACTCCGCCTCAGGCCGTGCATTGTGAACAGGTCCTCGATCGTATTGAAAGGTGCAGTCGCCATCCCCGAAATGCTCTTCAATAGTGGGAAGCAACAAGGTGCTTAAAGCATCAATGTAGGCCAGTGCTGTGATAGTGCCACGCAAAACAATAAGTGGTGCAAGCCCCCCCCCCCCCCCCGCCTCCATGAAAAACACAACCACACCATAACACCATCGCCTCCGAATTTTACTGTTGATAGATGACGCTGGTAGATGACGTTTACCGGGCATTCGCCATACGAAACACTGCCATCTGATCGCCAAATTGTGTAGCGTGATTCGTCACTCCACACAACGTTTTCCCACTGTTCAATCGTCCAATGTTTACGCTCCTTACATCAAGAGAGGCGTCGTTTGGCATTTACCGGCGTGATGTGTGGCTTAGCAGAGAGAGTAAAGTCTGTAAAAGCAAGATTACCAATACTTTCTGCAGGAGGGCTGTTATTAATTAACTTGTACCACGAAACATACTCTATTCCAGTTAAGTAAATGTTCACGATCTAAAGAACCACATTACTCCACGTGTGCATTTTTGTTGTAGAAAGAGGATACTGGCCACCCATAACAACATCCTCTCCTTTGTTTCTTTGCGGTACAAGACTCTACAGGTTTCTTCTTTTTGTATTTTTGTGGTCTATTGTGGGCTTGATGGGGAATGTGGAGGTACCATTAGTTCATGGACGGTTCTTCGAAAACCCACATGTAAAGACTTTTCTTTTACTATAACTTCATCGTCACCACCGGACCAAAACTCAGCCGATATTCCAAGACGATTATGCGCAACAAATGGTTGAAATTTTTTCCGTACATTCCTAAGATACCGATCTCGAACAACTAAGAAAATTATCTTAATGTCCTTATCCGTTACAAAGATACAGAGGTTAAAACTTACTGTATTGCCCCAACTATAATGCTGTACAGGTGAAATCTAAATAATAAGAGCAGGAAATTGCTCAAATTTCAACTGTATATTTTCTAGGCATTTATCTCGAAGTGCTATCTCTTCTTTTTCAAAATGTTTTCTCCGTTATGGTGAACCACATCAAAAACCATTTTTTTGGGTACCAAAACCCAGCGCCGGATTCTGTAACGGCTATGCATAGCAAATGGTTGTCATTTTCACAAATTATTTGTTAAATCCCGATCTTGAATCACTTTGAAAATTTTCTTCATATCTTTATCTGTTTCCGAGATACAGAGGTTCAAATTTATCCTATTTTTACACTAAGATACGCACGTATATTCACGCCTTTTTATACTGAAAGAGAAAGAGACAGTGGCAGTGGAAAAGTAACACATACTGGAAGATAATAGCCAGGGGAAGTGTTATAGAGAGAGAGGAGGAGACAATGGTAATGTGAGAGAAAGTGAGGGCGCTGTGGCAGTGGTATTTAGTTGACAGTGGCAGTGCTAGAAAAAGAGTGAAGGAGAGAATGGCAGTGAGAGAGGGAGAGGAAGAAAGAGAAAGAGAAATTGGAAGTGGGCTGTAGCAAGTGATAATGAGAGAGTGTATGACAACAGCAACAAGGCAGAGACATCAGCAGTAGGAAGGAGGGAATGAGAAGTAGGAAGGAGGAGAACTATAACAATAATGAAGTTCAGAAGTGTGTGCCTACTTGACACGTGCCCGTTCAAATTTCTGTTCTCCCTCCTCCACATAACCTGCTGAAGTTCAGGTATATGAAAAATGTTGAGACAGGTTTATTGAAACCACAGACATTTCCTACTTCGGAGGGAGATTGCAACCTGCTCGGTAAAAGTCCTCAGACCAGACTGACTCACTCCCGCCAGACAACTCGGCAGCCACCAAAGTAACCGATCTCTGATGATGCGGCATCTCCGCGCTAACTGTGGCCTCTCGTCCGGCTGAGTAAAGGCAGATTCGATATGAAGGAATAATATCGATATCTGTAACCTTATAGACATCGAACACCATATGCTATCGGATGCTGTGCAACAACACGTTTTCGAAACCGTTCTCAGTCATTTCCTTCAAATCACTCTCTGCAAACGTTCCGAATCGCAAAATAATTGTCAGCATTCTCTGTCTGTCCACGGGTGAGGAAATGAGACAGTAGCGCACTCTGCTTGTCGAAAAAGACCGCAGCATCACTTTCTTCGCGGATCCCGTTGTTTTGAAGATCTTATGCGGGATAGGTTAGGTGGAGGAAAGCGGTTGTTGTAAGACGTTGATTGATGGTTTCTTCGTCTCTGGTGCAACACGATGTTTCCACGTTTTACCCCTATGACGACGCAGTGCAGGAGTGGAACACATGCCGACTGATACGGCTTTGGGTGCTGGATCGTCATTCGCTCTGCATTATTGTGTAACAGATGCCAAGGTACCCAGTACTACGTCTTCCGGTAATCCGGTGCGTTGCGCAAAATGTCCACTACACGTTCGAGGGAGATGTTAAGTTCGTATGCAGACTGTCTCGCATAAATGCGACTATCCGTCTGAATCGACCTTTCGACCCAGGACACGTTGTCATCTGCGGTGGACGTACTCGGGCGACGTATTTTTAGTTCTCTCGCTCTTCAATTCTGACTTTTTGACACCAAGACCACGCCGGTTTTCGAAACATTACGCTCATTCCGCAAACTTCCACTACTTGGCAACGAATTACGGCTGGGGAGTTACCTTAAACGGCGAAAAGCCTTATTACACTTCGTTTTTCAATCACCGAACTCAGTATCCACCACGGCCTCCAATTTTCAAACCCTATTTCGATGAGCAACGGCAAAGCTATCTCCTTCTACGGGAAGCATTTGAAATCGTCTCTTCTACCTAGAAATGTAATTAGTACGGGGTACTTATACATCCGTGGAGCTGTTATCTTGCCTATTGAACCACTGTCGTACAATGCGTCGTCTGTCACATTGCCTACAGAAACTACTGTTACTTCATTTGATTATTAATACAATAATAATAATGATTATTGTTATTCAGATAACAATTATATGTCCATATCAGAAGGATAAGACACTTCACGTGCCTTTATGAAACAAAAGTAATGCTCAGAAATGAGAGGAACATCACTTACAATGTTAATTAGTTTTACACAGTGCTATGTGATATACAGGGTGGTCCATTGATCATGACCGGACCAAATATCTCACGAAATAAGCGTCAAACGCAGAAGAGAAATTACGGGTCGATGACACATTTTTAGCACGCGTCCTATTTAGCGACGAAGCGTCATTCACCAACAGGACAACGGAAAATCCAAGATGGCTGCGACAAGTGGAACATCAGCGACCTTGGCGGGTTAATGTATGGTGTGGCATTATGGGAGGAAGGATAATTGGCCCCCATTTTATCGATGGCAATCTAAATGGTGCAATGTATACTGATTTCCTACGTAATGTTCTACCTATGTTACCACAAGATGTTTCACTGCATGACAGAATGGCGATGTACTTGCAACATGATGGATGTCCGGAACATAGCTCGCGTGCGGTTGAAGCGGCATTGAATAGCATATTTCATGACAGGTGGACTGGTCATCGTAGTACCATACCACGGCCCGCAAGTACACCGGATCTGACGTCCCCGCAATTCTTGCTGTGGGGAAAGTTGAACGATATTTGCTATGGTGATCGACAACGCCTGACAACATGCGTCAGCGCATTGTGAATGCATGTGCGAACATTACGGAAGGCGAACTACTCGCTGTTGAGACGAATGTCGTTACGCGTATTGCCAAATGCATTGAGGTTGACGGACATCATTTTGAACATTTATTGCATTAATGTGGTATTTACAGGTAATCACGCTGTAACAGCATGCTTTCTCAGAAATGGTATGTTCACAAAGGTACATGTATCACATTGGAATAACCGAAATAAAATGTTCAAACGTACCTTAGTTCTGCATTTTAATTTAAAAAACCAACCTGTTACCAACTGTTCAAAAAAATGGCTCTGAGCACTATGGGACTCAACATCGTAGGTCATAAGTCCCCTAGAACTTAGAACTACTTAAACCTAACTAACCTAAGGACATCACACACACCCATGCCCGAGGCAGGATTCGAACCTGCGACCGTAGCAGTCCCGCGGTTCCGGACTGCAGCGCCAGAACCGCTAGACCACCGCGGCCGGCACCAACTGTTCATCTAAAATTGTGAGCCATATGTTTGTGACTATTACAGCGCCATCTATCACAAAGCGAAAAAAGTCCAACTAAAACATTCATATTTCTTTACGTACTACAAGAGTGTGATAAAAATGGGGTCACTACTTTTTTAAAAACGCAGTTGATATCCGTTTGACCTATGGCAGCGCCATATAGCGGTCCAACCATAGCGCCACCTGGTTTCCTCCTTCAAGCTAGACGAGTTTCGTTCTTTGTAGTTTTTTCGTTTGATGCTAATTTCGTGAGATATTTGGCCCGGTCACTATCAATGGACCACCCTGTATATACACTACCCGAAGAGTCGTCAGGGGCTTATCCTGCGATGTCTTGGTAGATATCTGCAATTTAGTTTTTGCTGTGCTTACCTGGAGTCAGTCGAAACAAACACTGCTTATGATTACCGTCATGCGACTTCCAGTATTGTCGGATAGCATCAATTTCCTTCTCTTTGCCAACAAAGTGATTTTTAAAGCCGAATTTTACGTGCCCATCCGACAGAGAGGTCCCAGATAAGTCTAGTTCGATATTCGTTTTAACGATATTTACTATCAGCGACAGTGAAACAGAAAGAAACCAGTGTTGTGTCAGCGAGTGAGTAGCACTGCTGCCTGACGTTAACAGTCATTCCAGATCAGGGTGGTGCTGTCGCTGCTGGAAAAGTAGCTGTTACAGTGGCGAGGAAACAGAAATGATTATACCACGATCAGGACTGAAGAAGGCAACGGAAGTCGATAAAGAGAGAAAGTATATTAAAGTCCAGCAGAATGTGCCGCAGCACAATTTTAATGTCTGTGTAATTGGAGTGCCTTTGTACTATTTATTTCTAACTATTATAAACAGAGTGAATACTTCATCAAGCCAGATGCCACGCTAGCTAGAAACCCCGATACATTAAAGAGAAACTGCCTAAAATACTGGGTGGTTATGATTAAACTGATAGTGTTTCAAGTGCCGCAATGCGGGCTGTATAGATCACGGGACACTGAAACATCGTAGGGACGCGCTCGCAGAGCATGCTGGTAGAAAAAAAAATTTTAGTTTCACTTTCTGCTACCAGGTGGAAATATGGCGCTGTAAACAGTCAGAATGTGATGTGGGTACAGGAAAAGCGACAATCTGGCAAGGCTGATCACCATTCTTTTTGACATCCGTTTCCAGCAGCTTATATTGTCATGATGCGATCCTTGCTACTATCATACGATTTGTTGCAAGCATTTGGGTACACAAACTGCGAAATAATCCATACAAGTCAATCCTAAGACGTACTTTGGCGAGTGTGCTGCTGAGGCTCATAGTAGCCTATGGGAGAACATCGGTGGAGGCGCTATTATTCATAAGGCGTGTGCCCAATACATATTACTGTTAGATGATGCAAAGGGTCTCACATCTGGCTCCGCAATGGGAATCTTTCCAAAGTGAGAGAAGTAACAAATCATGAAATAACAATCAAAAACAGTTAAAATCGTGAAAAATGAATAGTGGCAAAGATCCTGGATCGTATCAGAACAGGTGACCGTGTATAAGGCATATTTCCTAACATCAAGGAGAAGATGCTTATCAGTCATGTAAATCCATCTATCGTCATGATTCACTGCCCGATAGGTGGTGCACCATTTTTTTTTTTTTTTGTCATCAGTCTACTGATTGGTTTGATGCGGCCCTCCACGATTCCTTTCCTGTGCTAACCTCTTCAACTCAGAGTAGCACTTGCAAACTACGTCCTCAATTATTTGCTTGACGTATTCCAATCTCTGTCATCCTCTACAGTTTTTGCCCTCTACAGCTCCCTCTAGTACCATGGAAGTCATTCCTTCATGTCTTAGCAGATGTCCTATCATCCTGTCCCTTCTCCATATCTGTGTTTTCCACATATTCCTTTCCTCTCCGATTCTGCGTAGAACCTCCTCATTCCTTACCTTATCAGTCCACCTAATTTTCAACATTCGTCTATAGCACCACATCTCAAATGCTTCGATTCTCTTCTGTTCCGGTTTTCCCACAGTCCATGTATCACTATCATACAATGCTGTACTCCAGACGTACATCCTCAGAAATTTTTTCCTCAAATTAAGGCCGGTATTTGATATTAGTAGACTTCTCTTGGCCAGAAATGCCTTTTTTGCCATAGCGAGTCTGCTTTTGATGTCCTCCTTGCTCCGTCCGTCATTGGTTATTTTACTGCCTAGGTAGCAGAATTCCTTAACATCATTGACTTCGTGATCATCAATCCTGATGTTAAGTTTCTCGCTGTTCTCATTTCTACTACTTCTCATTACCTTCGTCTTTAACCGATTTACTGTCAAACCATACTGTGTACTCATTAGACTGTTCATTCCGTCCAGCAGATCATTTAATTCTTCTTCACTTTCACTCAGGATAGCAATGTCATCAGCGAATCGTATCATTGATATCCTTTCACCTTGTATTTTAATTCCACTCCTGAACCTTTCTTTTATTTCCATCATTGCTTCCTCGATGTACAGATTGAAGAGTAGGGGCGAAAGGCTACAGCGTTGTCGTACACCCTTCTTAATACGAGCACTTCGTTCTTGATCGTCCACTCTTATTATTCCCTCTTGGTTGTTGTACATATTGTATATGACCCGTCTCTCCCTATAGCTTACCCCTACTTTTTCAGAATCTCGAACAGCTTGCACCATTTTATATTGCACCTAGCGCATTCTCAATTTTCTTTTCCATTCTTCTGTTTATTATTCTTGTAAGCAGCTTCGATGCATGAGCTGTTAAGCTGATTGTGCGATAATTCTCGCACTTGTCAGCTCCTGCCGTCTTCGGAATTGTGTGGATGATGCTTTTCCGAAAGTCAGATGGTATATCGCCAGACTCATATATTCTACACACCAACGTGAATAGTCGTTTTGTTGCCACTACCCTCAATGATTTTAGAAATTCTGATAGAATGTTATCTATCCCTTCTGCCTTATTTGACCGTAAGTCCTCCAAAGCTCTTTTAAATTCCGATTCTAATACTGGATCCCCTATCTCTTCTAAATCGACTCCTGTCTCTTCTTCTGTCACATCAGACAAATATTCACCCTCATAGAGGCTTTCAATGTATTCTTTCCACCTATCTGCTCTCTCCTCTGTATTTAACAGTGGAATTCCCGTTGCACTCTTAATGTTACCACCGTTGCTTTTAATGTCACCAAAGGTTGTTTTGACTTTCCTGTATGCTGAGTCTGTCCTTCCGACAATCATATCTTTTTCGATGTCTTCACATTTTTCCTGCAGCCATTTCGTCTTAGCTTTCCTGCACTTCCTATTTATTTCATTCCTCAGCGACTTGTATTTCTGTATTCCTGATTTTCCCGGAACATGTTTGTACTCCCTCCTTTCATCAATCAACTGAAGTATTTCTTCTGTTACCCATGATTTCTTCGCAGCTACCTTCTTTGTACCTATGTTTTCCTTTCCATACCCTGAATATTTATGCGGGATAAAGATACATCCGACAACTCTGTGTGCACGTGGCGACATTGGTCCTCCCTATATTGTACTAGATGTCCAGCCTCTTAAGAATTACAGACTCAAAATCTGAGACTGACACACTAAGTGTCGTTGTTAGAGACGAAAACAATTGACACCTCGTTCATGAGGTGGTAAATAAGGTATCTGGCAGGGAACTTCGAAAATATTTAAAGGGAAATCAATGGCTCTGAGCACTATGGGACTTGACATCTATGGTCATCAGTCCCAAAAAGAGAAATCCAGTTGTATGTAATAATGCTGAAGTGAATTCTGTGAGTGAGTGTATGAATATTACCGAAGATTCGCAGACGCTGGAATTAATTTCTGCACAGAGGACGATCAGAAGTAATGGAAATGTGACCAACGACTTGGCAGCTATGGCACAAGTGGCAGTATGAATGGAAACTTGTTGGTGACTAAAGTGGGTCTCTCAGCAAGAACAGGCTGCGGGGATTTGTTACGGTAAATCCATTGAGTTCCATTGGTTGAGTCCACTGGGACTGCGGACGATGGCAAATGCCCCCCTGGGACTCATTTCAGAGGTGATGCGTGGTGAGTTCGGGTTTGTTTCAGGATCGTATGAGTTCTAAAGAACTCAAAAAAATGGTTCAAATGGCTCTGAGCACTATGCGACTTAACTTCTGAGGTCATCAGTCGCCTAGAACTTATAACTAATTAAACCTAACTAACCTAAGGACATCACACACATCCATGCCCGAGGCAGGATTCGAACCTGCGACCGTAGCGGTCACGCGGTTCCAGACAGAAGCGCCTTTAACCGCACGGCCACACCGGCCGGCCCTAAAGAGCTCAGTTCTGGAGATTTAGCATGTTGTTCACAGCAGTCGAAGTCTTAGAAACAAGTTACCGTAGGGCTTCCTAAAGAATGTAACGTTCTAAACTCCAATTTTTCCCAGGGGTTAAGATTAGGAACCACCAGCAAGTCATCTGCTGCGATTATAATGAAGCTGATAACCAAATGTAGTACAATGGTTTAAGGGTTTTAGGCGTTTCTCTTTGTCATTTAATATTTTATAAATTTTCTTTTTCCTTTATAATTAGTTATAGCTCAAAACACAAATCATAAGTGAATCTTAACAACAGACTTATACAACTTTCCGTTCCTAAGTGAAAATACTATGGGCATTGGATTCCAGGTGGTGGGTATCGAAATTGTAAGTAGTAGTAGTAGTAGTAGTAGTAGTAGTAGTAGTAGTAATAATAATAATAATAATAATAATAATAATAATAAACCCTATGCCCGCCCACAATGGTAACGACACTGCTAGCCAACTGGAAAAGGATTTAAATCCAAATAGAGGTGTTTTGCAGGATATGCTTCCTGCAATCACCCTAGAAGGAAAACAAAGACAGAGGATGAGATGGTCAGATGAAGTTAATCGACACCTCATGTTCTGTTATTACCAAGCAACAAACCTAGGAACCAACACAACTGGATACAGATCACAAGTATACACAACATTTATTACCAGATACCCGGAATTAAAATTTTCAACAGAACAACGACTAGCTGATCAGATCCGTGTAATAATCAAAAATAATAGGATACCCCAGTCAGAATTAGAAAACATCAAACAACAAGTACAACAAATACTGGAACAAAATAATGTGCAATCAGAAGAGGAAGAAAACACAGTAATGGACTCAAACATCCCAGAGCAAACAAACAAAGACCAACATGCATCAATTAAACAGTCAGAGGGAAACGAAATCTTAAGACAGCCACCAGAACAAGCACAAATAGAACACGAACAGAGACACGTGTTAGATATAGAAGAGAAATTTCAGCTGACGTATATAGAATACAAAGACACAAATACAGACATTAGACCATTCTTGCATAGACCGCCAAATAACCCACAAGTCGAAACAACAATAAAAACTATCAACACAATCATAAACAACAAAATAAATGAAAACACAACTATGGAAGAGTTACAACTACTGGTTTATATAGGAGCACTCACTACACTAAATATACACACTAGGCAGAGATAAGAACAAACCAACACACAGAAGAAACCCACAAAACCAGCATGGCAACACAGGTTACAGATCAGAATAGAAAAACTGAGAAAAGACATCAGACAGCTAACACAACTTATAAGAAATGAAATATCAGACAAAAAACGAAAAAGGTTAGGTAAAATCTCACAACAAGAAGCAATAGAGCAATTAGATGAAAAAAAGCAGAAATTGCAAGCATTGGCCAAACGACTTAGAAGATACAAAAAAAGTGAAAATAGAAAGAAACAAAACCAAACATTCAACACAAACCAAAAGAAATTTTACCAGACAATAGATAACACACACATTAAAATAGACAATCCACTGAACATAACAGACATGGAACACTTCTGGAGCAACATATGGTCAAACCCGGTACAACATAACAGGCATGCACGGTGGATACAAGCAGAAACAGACTCATACAAGATGATACCACAAATGCCTGAAGTGATAATTTTGCAACATGAAGTCACACGAGCAATTAATTCTACACACAATTGGAAAGCCCCTGGAAATGATAAAATAGCAAATTACTGGCTAAAGAAGTTCACCTCAACACATTCACATCTAACTAAATTATTTAACAGTTACATTGCAGACCCATACACATTCCCTGATACACTTGCACATGGAATAACCTATCTGAAACCTAAAGACCAAGCAGACACAGCAAACCCAGCTAAATATCGCCCCATAACATGCCTACCAACAATATACAAAATATTAACTTCAGTCATCACACAGAAATTAATGACACATACAACACAGAACAAAATTATAAATCAAGAACAAAAAGGCTGCTGCAAAGGAGCACGAGGATGTAAAGAGCAACTGATAATAGATACAGAGGTGACATATCAAGCTAAAACTAAACAAAGGTCCCTACACTATGCATACATTGATTACCAAAAAGCCTTTGATAGTGTACCCCACTCATGGTTACTGCAGATTTTGGAAATATACAAAGTAGATCCTAAATTGATACAGTTTCTAAACACAGTAATGAAAAACTGGAAAACCACACTCAATATCCAAACAAATTCAGATAACATCACATCACAGCCAATACAGATTAAGCGTGGAATATACCAAGGAGACTCATTAAGTCCTTTCTGGTTCTGTCTTGCTCTGAACCCACTATCCAACATGCTAAATAATACAAATTATGGATATAATATCACTGGAACATACCCACACAAAATCACACATTTGCTATACATGGATGATCTAAAACTACTGGCAGCAACAAATCAGCAACTCAACCAATTACTAAAGATAACAGAAGTATTCAGCAATGATATAAATATGGCTTTTGGAACAGACAAATGTAAGAAAAATAGCATAGTCAAGGGCAAACACACTAAACAAGAAGATTACATATTGGATAACCACAGCGACTGCATAGAAGCGATGGAAAAAACAGATGCCTATAAATACCTAGGATACAGACAAAAAATAGGAATAGATAATACAAATATTAAAGAAGAACTAAAAGAAAAATATAGACAAAGACTAACAAAAATACTGAAAACAGAATTGACAGCAAGAAACAAGACAAAAGCTATAAATACTTATGCTATACCAGTATTGACCTACTCATTTGGAGTAGTGAAATGGAGTGACACAGACCTAGAAGCACTCAATACACTTACACGATCACAATGCCACAAATATAGAATACATCACATACATTCAGCAACAGAAAGATTCACATTAAGCAGAAAGGAAGGTGGAAGGGGATTTATAGATATAAAAAACCTACATTATGGACAGGTAGACAATTTAAGAAAATTCTTTCTAGAACGAGCAGAAACTAGCAAAATACACAAAGCAATCACTCATATAAATACATCAGCTACACCATTGCAATTTCATAACCACTTCTACAACCCTTTAGATCACATAACATCAACAGATACAAAGAAAGTAAATTGGAAAAAGAAAACACTACACGGCAAGCACCCGTATCATCTAACACAGCCACACATAGATCAAGACGCATCCAACACATGGCTAAGAAACGGCAATATATACAGTGAGACAGAAGGATTCATGATCGCAATACAGGATCAAACAATAAACACCAGATATTACAGCAAGCATATTATTAAAGATCCCAATACCACAACAGATAAATGCAGACTTTGCAAACAACAAATAGAAACAGTAGATCACATCACAAGCGGATGTACAATACTAGCAAATACAGAATACCCCAGAAGACATGACAATGTAGCAAAAATAATACATCAACAACTTGCCATAAAACATAAACCAATAAAACAACACGTTCCCACATACAAGTACACACCACAAAATGTACTGGAGAATGATGAATACAAATTATACTGGAACAGAACGATTATAACAGATAAAACAACACCACATAACAAGCCTGACATCATACTCACCAATAAAAAGAAGAAATCAACACAACTAATTGAAATATCCATACCCAACACAACAAATATACAGAAGAAAACAGGAGAAAAAATTGAAAAATACATCCAACTGGCTGAGGAAGTCAAGGACATGTGGCATCAAGATAAAGTCGACATTATCCCAATTATACTATCAACTACAGGAGTCATACCTCACAATATCCACCAGTACATCAATGCAATACAGCTACATCCAAACATATATATACAACTACAAAAATCTGTAATTATTGATACATGTTCAATTACCCGAAAGTTCCTAAATGCAATATAACATATACCATACAGTTACAAGGAAGTCACGCTTGACCGAGGTCCGCGTCACGTTCCATTTTTAACCAGACTTAAGTCTGAGAAAAAAAAGTCAATAATAATAATAATAATAATTGTGGTAAAAGTAATAATACTTACTATATGGTATCCAATGTATTTGGTATCCTATGAACATGTGTAACCTTTAGTCTGTTGCATGATTTTAGCTGATTTTCTATCCCATCGATTACATATTTAGGTATGCGCAATTCTGGAGTTCATGGACGACTGAAAGAAGTAACTGTATGTTCTGTTTCTCGGTGAAAAAAGTATGGGTATCACCTTAAACGCTAAATGAATTCGCATGGACCTATAACTCTGTAACCGACATCAGTAAAGGTAAGCACACCGGTTCGTACAACTTAAGGATGAAGGTAATTTTCGCATGGTGTGTTAATATCAAGTAACGTATCTGGATTAAACTTGAACCACATGTTGAAAGAACTACTACAGAATAGTACAGAAGGTGACTGAAGGAAATAGGCAATCACACTAACAGAAATGACACTCTCATCCAAAGACAATAACTATGCCGAAGGCACTGCAACTTATGATGGCCTCTTTGACATTAAGGAAGGCGGGGTATGGTTATCAATAGGGTGTGCGGTCAGCATGGATGGCAATGCATGTTATGCAATGCGGTCCCATGTGGATCACAAGATCGGTAAGGAGTTTTTGTGGTAGACCTTTCCATTGCGGTTGACAAACGCTGGGTGGGCATTGGTGGATTTGAACACGTATCCTTGAAAAGACGCGCATGTTGAAGGACTGCACAGTTGCAATAACGTTGATCGGTGAATGTACAGTGTTCAAAGATTTGGAGGTCAGTGCGTCCACGCAACATTATGCCTCCCCACAACATTACCCATGGATCCCCAAAACGATCATTTTCGACAATGGTTCAGGTGGTTCAAATGGCTCTGAGCACTATGGGACTTAACATCCGATGTCATCAGTCCCCTAGAACTTAGAACTACTTAAATCTAACTAACCTAAGGACATCACACACATCGATACCCAAGGCAGGATTCGAACCTGCGACCGTAGTGGTTACGCGGTTCCAGACTGAAGCGCCTAGAACCGTTTGGCCACACCAGCCGGCGTTCGACAATGTTTCTCAGCCATTACCATACCCACATGTAGCCAGAGATGTAATGCATCCGGGAACCTTGTCGAACACGATCATTTTGATTGCCCCGATGTGAACGTGTGGGGAGGCCTAATGTTGCGTGGGCATACTGACCTCTCAATATTTGAGAACAATGTACTCACCGGTCGACGACACTATGAACTGTACTCCTTTCAGTGGCGCATTCGGCCCTGACGTCAGTTTTCAGAATGACAATGTGCGTCTGCATAGAGCTATGCAGGTGAAGGAACTCTTGGAACGAGATGATTTTCGGCGAATGAACTGGCCTTCTCATTGTCCCATCGAGCAATTTTCGGATGCATTGTGGAGAGCTATTGTAGTACGTCCACACGCACGAACGACCATCCATCAGTTGTCAACCTAGGTGGTGAAGGAATGGAGCACTTTCCACATAAATTTAACAGCACTTTACACATAAATTTACGAACCACATGGTCAGCATGACAGCACATTGGAAAGCACACATTTCTTTCAGTGGTGATCACACCCCTACTAAGAACCATGATCTGTCTTTCGTAGTGTCCAGGGGACCATCATAAACCGCGGTGGCTTCAGTATAATTACTGTACATGAATAAAAGTATTATTTCTAATGTTATCATGGGCAGCCAAGAGGACATGCAAGGAATATTACTTAATTTGTTGATGATGAGAACGAGAGAGTTGTGATAGTGCTGACGGAAAAGTCGAGAAACGTGATAGAAAATAGTTAAAAACGAGGAAGTGGAGAGTGTGCAAATTATGAAAGGGACTCAATGCTGAGGGGAGTGGGGTTCAAATATCGCCACCAAATAAGAAGAGAGGAACTACAAGTAATAAATATTTCATTTACAATAGAAATAAATGTATTATGTAGCAAGTGATATGGTATTATGTACAGTGCCGAAAAATACCAATATTATAAAATTTATTTATTTGTCACACGACCGGTTTCGGGCTTGCGCCCATCGTCAGGTGTTTATGCATTTATGTACATGTTTATACTGCTGGATACCACTGTATAAATACAAAAAAAAATTATAAGTAATTAAAAAGCCAGGATCGCTTAAACACTGTTTACTAGATGACCGGTTTCAACACCCTAAAGGTGCCATCATCGGATCTGTGAAGATATACCATGACAGGTTTGAAGGAGGGCTTACATTACTATTAGCACAGCACCCCTACCTGTGAATGTAGCCTAACAAAAAAAAATGGCTCTGAGCACTATGGGACTTAACAGCTATGGTCATCAGTGCCCTAGAACTTAGAACTACTTAAACCTAACTAACCGAAGGACAGCACACAACACCCAATCATCACGAGGCAATGTAGCCTAACATGCGTAAATCATTTGGATATAACGATACATGATATAAAAGCATTGTCACAGGAATAAAAATTAAAAAGCAAATGCTCATGGTCATTCTATTCTATCAGATATGTAAAAAACGGAAACCAACAGATAAAACTGTTCGACATATGACCACAGCTCGACTAACAACGGTCGGCATCACACAGAGCTGTGGTCACATGTCAATTAGATTTATCTGGTGACTTCCATTTTTTATATATCTGATGGAATAGAATGACCATGAGAGCAGCTGTTTTTTTAATTTTTATTTCTGCGACAATGATGTTCGACAATGATTTTATATCATGTATCGTTATATCCAAATGATTTATGCAAGTTAAGCTACATTCACAGGTATGTGGTGCTGTACTAATATTAATGTATATAGTGTAACTCATGTAAGCCCTCCTTCAAACCTGTCATGCTATATTTTCACAGATCCGATGATGGCACCTTTAGTGTGTTGAAACCGGTCATCTAGTAAACAAAGTTTAAGCGATCCTGGCTTTTGAATTACTTTTTTTTTGTATTTATACAGTGATATCCAGCAGTATAAACATGTATATGAATGTATAAACACCTGAGGATGGGCCCAAGCCCGAAACAGGCCGAGTGACAATTAAATAACCTAATACTGTGACTGGTAGCGGATATTTTTCTACACTCTATAAAGGAACAGTCACGGAGTTCGACAGCATCCACTATGGTTAAAATTCATTATAAAATATACTGCTTTTGTCACACAGAAATAGACGTCAGGGCTAGTAAAAAATTTCTGAAAAATAATGTTGTACGGTATTTGGTTTTAAAATAGGTCAGAATTAACGAGTCATTAAGTGCGAACGAGAAACGTAGTTTCAGGAAAGGCATTAAAAATAAGGACGAATGAAGCATGAGAATTAAAGCGGTCGTTGGTTTATTCAGACGAAACATGGATTCATGTTCGTTACACTGTGAATACGACTAAATGTTATCACAGTGGTAGTGGGCGAGACGCATTGTAAAATGGAAGTACCGTTCAATATTCAATTGCTGTGCCAACTAGGATATACGGAATATAGTCAAATGGCTCTGAGCCCTACGCGACTTAACTTCTGAGGTCATTAGTCCCCTAGAACTTAGAACTACTTAAACCTAACTAACCTAAGGACATCACACACATCCATGCCCCAGGTAGGATTCTAACATGCAACCGTAGCGGTCGCGCGGTTACAGACTGTAGCGCCTAGAATCACTCGGCCACTTCGGCCGGCACGAAATATACACTGCTGGCGTTCAAATGCAGATGATAAGCGGGTATTCATTGGACAAATATATTACACTAGAACTGACATGTGATTACATTTTCACGCAATATGGGTACACAGACCCTGAGAAATCAGTACCCAGAACAACAACCTCCGGCCGTAACAACGGCCTTGATACGCCTGGGCATTGAGTCAAACAGAGCTTGGATGGCGTGTACAGGTACAGTTGCCCATGCAGCTTCAACACGATACCACAGTTCATCAAGAGTATTGACTGGCGTATTGTGACGAGCCAGTTGCTCGGCCACGATCGACCAGACGTTTTCAATAGGTGAGAGATCTGGAGAATGTGCTGGCCAGGGCAGCAGTCGAACATTTTCTGTATCCAGAAAGGCCCGTACAGGATCTGCATAATGCGGTCGTGCATTAGCCTGCTGAAATGTAGAGTTTCGCAAGGATCGGACGAGGGGTAGAGCCACGGATCGTAACAAATTTGAAATGTAACGTCCTCTGTTCAAAGTGCTGTCAATGCGAACAAGAGGTGACCGAGACGTGTAACCAATGGCACCCCGTACCATCACGCCGGGTGATACGCCAGTATGGCGATGACGAATACACGCTTCCAATGTGCGTTCACCGCGATGTCGCCAAACACGGATGAAACCATCATGGTGCTGTAAACAGAACTTGGATTCATCGGAAAAAATGATGTTTTTCCATTCGTGAATCCAGGTTCGTCGTTGAGTACACCATCGCAGGCGCTCCTGTCTGTGATGCAGCGTCAAGGATAACCGCAGACATGGTCTCCGAGCTGATAGTCCATGCTGCTGCAAACATCGTCGAACTGTTCGTGGAGATGGTTGTTGTCCTGCAAACGTCCCCATCTGTTGACTCAGGGATCGAGACGTGGCTGCACGATCTGTTACAGCCATAAGATGCCTGTCATCTCGACTGCTAGTGATACGAGGCCGTTGGGATCCAGCACGGCGTTCCCTATTACCCTCCTGAACCCACCGATTCCATATTCTGCTAGTCATTGGATCTCGAGCAACGCGAGCAGCAATGTCGCGATACAATAAACCGCAATCGCTATAGGCTACAATCCGACCTGTATCAAAGTCGGAAACGTGATGGTACGCATTTCTCCTCCTTACACGAGGCATCACAACAACGTTTCACCAGGCAATGCCGGTCAGCTGCTGTTTGTCAGCGCGTTGTAAGGTGTCGCCACCGGCGCCAACCTTGTGCGAATGCTCTGAAAAGCTAATAATTTGCTTATCACAGCATCTTCTTCCTGTCGGTTAAATTTCGCGGCTGTAGCACGTCATCTTCGTGGTGTAGCAATTTTAATGGTCAGTAGTGTATTATTTAATTTGTTGATGATGAAAACGAAAGAGTTGTGATAGCGCTGACGGAAAAGTCGAGAAACGTGACAGAAAAAATGTAAGTGGAGAGAGTGCAAATTACGGAGAGGGACTCGATGCTGAGCGAAGTGGTGTTCAAATATCGACAGCAAATGAGAAGAAAGGAACTAGAAGCAATAAATATTTCTTTGACAATAGAAATAAATGTATTATTTATCAAGTGGCTTCGTACTACGTATAGTGCCGAAAACTACCTATATTATAAAATTTATTTATTTGTCACACGACCGGTTTCGGGCTTGTGCCCATTGTCAGGTGTTTATACATTCATGTACATGTTTATACTGCTGGAGATCACTGTATAAATACAAATGTTTATTCACCAGCAAATAATTTTTTGTGTTTAAACCATGGTCTCCAGCAGTACAAATATATAAACATCTGAGAATGGGCGCAAGCCCAAAACCGGTCGTGTGACAAATAAATGACCTTTTATTGTGACTGGAAGCGGATATTTTTCTACACCCTATAAAGGAACAGTCACGGTGCTCGACAGCATCCACTATGGATAAAATTCATTGTAAAATATACTGCTTTTGTCACACAGAAATCGACGTCAGGGCTAGTAAGGAATTTCTGAAATTTTTGTACGGGATTTGGTTTTAAAATAGGTCAGAATTATCGAGTCATTAAGCACGAACGGGAAACGCAGTTCCAGGAAAGGCATTCAAAATAAGGACGAGTGAAGCATGAGAATTAATGCGGTCGTTGGTTTATTCAGACGAAACATGGATTCCATGTAAGTTACACTGTGAATAGGGCTAAGTCATATCACAGGGGTAGTGGGTGAGACGCATTGTAAAATGAAAGTACCGATCAATATTCAATTTCTGTGCCAACTAGGACATACGGAACATAGGCGTCTAGCGTGTAGCAGCGCTCTAGTTGTGAGAATGCTAGAGTAAATACTGTTACTACCTCCACTTCCTGTTTCTCTAGAGTATACATTACGGGGCAGCCACCGCAACTTTGACGGCTAGTGCTAATGTAAACTAAAGGGGGCTCGACTATTTGCCAAATTAGCCATAGGTAGATTTCAATGTCGCCAACCAATTTTCAGTCCTCTAGCATAGTCCTTTACCGTATCGAAGCAAGCTGATTTAATTAACCACCGCAATGAGTAGCTTAATGCTGTAGTAGGAACTAGCAAGTGTATGTGGCGGACCTGTGCTGTGCCTGTCGGAGAGACTGGTCGGTACGGGCCGAACTGTTGCGCCCAGGTGGTTTGGCCTGTTAATTAAACTTGTGCCGCAGATGGCGCTGCGCCGGACGGAAGCCAATCTGTAGCGGCCGGCAAGTTGCCCGGGACACTTGCTGTCGCGACCAGTTCCGTGGATGGGGCCAGGGGTGTGTGTGAGCGATGGCCGTCGTCCCACGTCGTTTAATGGCGAAATCCGATAACGCACTTCCCGTTTTACGATACTGCCCAGAAACTCGTGAGCCAGCAGTTGCCCTGCATCAGTAAACATGACCGCGGAAAAGCGAGGATTAAGCGTGTACGTTCCCATATAAGAGAGGGGCAATGTGATTACGTTCCAGCTGATAGCCCATACCCCTTCCTACAATATAGTCTACATATCGTTTTATATTTTTTTGAAAATTGAGTGTTTCCCTACTTTGCATGTCATCTATATGTTCGCGAGGGCCCGCATCTCGTGGTCGTGCGGTAGCGTTCTCGCTTCCCACGCCCGGGTTCCCGGGTTCGATTCCCGGCGGGGTCAGGAATTTTCTCTGCCTCGTGATGGCTGGGTGTTGTGTGCTGTCCTTAGGTTAGTTAGGTTTAAGTAGTTCTAAGTTCTAGGGGACTGATGACCATAGATGTTAAGTCCCATAGTACTCAGAGCCATTTGAACCATTTTGTTTTGTTCGCGAGGTCTACTACACGATTATATTCTATCGTGTCTACCTGCATTGTTCGCCGGCCGGTGTGGCCGAGCGCTTCTAGGCGCTTCAGTCCGGAACCGCGCTGCTGCTACGGTCGCAGGTTCGAATCCTGCCTCGGGCGTGGATTTGTCTGATACCCTTGGGTTAGTTAGGTTTAAGTAGTTCTAAGTCTAGGCGATTGATGACCTCAGATGTTAAGTCCCATAGTGCTTAGCGCCATTTCAACTATTTGAATCTGCATTTTTGGAAAGTCTGTGTGAAAATCACTCTCGTCGATTTCCAATACTTGCAACAGTTTTTCATTGGTGGGAGGACAAGAAGATGGTCCATTTGTAATACATGAGGAGTTTCGTTTGGAAGAGATATAATCATTCCATATTTTGGCTTCTGACTTTGCACTAACAATGGGCAGAACCGAGAATTTGACAGAATCGGGAAATTCGGAGAGTCGGGAGCTTCAGGAGAGTCCGGAATTTGTTCTCCAAAATCACAAGGAATCGAATACACATCCGAGAAGCGGAACTGTTAACCGAACAACCAACAACTGTCCTCCTTCTGCTCTCGATTTCTACTGACACCAGTGATCCACAGCAAAGAAAAGTAGATCTCATTCACGAATGTATTTTTTAATTATTCGACGTCAGACCTCTAGAACGCCCTGATAACGATGCAATCTAGGTCAGTTCTTGGATCTCAGATTACCCTACGCTCCCTGGTATAAAATTCAGTAGGCAGTAGTATGCAATAACATTTCTAAAATGAATCACCATATTTTAATTTGCAGTGAGAGTGTCGTCATCTTTAGTTGATCTAAAAAGAAAAAGAAATTAATAGATTTTGATTGCGTTAGGTCCACAATGTCTCAAGTATCTGGGGTACTTCATCCAGACAAGCTAATTTTTCCAAGTCGAGAAGTACGTACTACGAGCTATTTACCGTCTTAATTCAAGTACCTTCTGCAGAAACCACTTCAAAGAACTTGATATACAGACTACTGCTTCTGACTATATTCATTGCCTACTGAAATTTGTCATGAACATACGTCTTTCTCAAATCACATCCTTTTTACGCAAACATTCATGTTCTTGTTATGGTCTTCAGTCCAGAGACTGGTTTGATGCAGCTCTTTATGCTACTCTATCCTGTGCAAGCTCCTTCATATCCCAGTACCTACTGCAACCTACATCCTTCTGAATCTGCTTAGTATATTCATCTCTGGTCTCTCTCTACGATTTTTACCCTCCACGCTGCACTCCAATACTAAATTGGTGATCCCTTCATTTTTTTTCTCCGGAAGTGTTATAGATATCAATGTCAAATTTGGTCAAAATGTTTATTGATACTTTCTCTACAAACCGAAATTTTTTCGACCGGATATGTCTAAGAGCAAAGGCGGAAGTGCCGTCGGAACGAAACAAAATTTCTATGTAGACCTCCACGTGCGGTGTGTCACAGGTCAGCCGGCTCGTCTGAAATCAGAATTGAGTTGACGTTAGCGAAGTATATAAGATTCTTTAGGAGCTGTACCTCGCTTATTTGGACCATAGGAAACAAAATGGCGGCCATTTCAGAAAAAAAATACGGTCTTTTCATATATTTTTCGACTTTGTCAGCCAAGTAAAAATACCTGTAGTTGATGGATCGGTATGAAAGTGGTACAACTCCTAGACAATTTAGTTAGCTTTGTCGGAAACAAAGAATCATGCCAATCGGTTCAGTAGATATGAAGTTACCATACAGCGCGATAAAAAAAAAACATCATTTCGAGAAAACCGCGTTTGAAGTTTTGACTACATATAAATGCAATATTATGCAACTTACATTCAATCTGCTATTCCGGGTCCATAAACTAGTCCTTCCTCTTCCTCACAGAGGGCGTTCTGTTCGATCTGGGCCATCCTGCGCCGCTCCAGACCCGTTCGTACGACCGGTGACAAGCGGTTTTCGGCCGCTTGAATCCGGTGATCGTCCGAATGCTTGGCGAACTGCGTCGAATAGTGTCTCAGGGAGACGTCCATCGTTGTCATGGTCTTCAGAATTGCTGAATACCCTTCGCTGAAGCTGCTCACTGCCAGAAAAGTCGTAATTTCCAGTCTTCGCACCAGAATGCAAATGCTTGGGGGCTAACTCCCAAACACACGTGTTCAAACTTTCATTTGAATTTTGTGTGTTTCCTCCCAAGCACCGGTACAGTAACTCGTCCTCCGAAAGAAAAAGCTGGCACGTGAGAAAGGCCGATTTTAGGCAGGTGCATTTTTTTGTTCAACCGCGAATAAAAACATTTCCGTTCCATATTCGAAAAAACCGTTTCAGGGGTGGATTCTAAACACGTTTATGGATCCAAAAATGCGATTTAAAAAAATCGATTTTTTTTTATCCAAAAGATAGTAAACCTCCTCTTAGGGCACTGCACAGAAGAAACCAATATGAGAGGTTCGAGTTCTAGTCCGACAGACAATAATTATCAACATGGTAAGTTACACACTGTGGCAAAGTGAAAGGTTAGTTTGAGGAACTACTCGATAAAGCCAATTAAGCTAAGACTCGAGTTGCGAACTAAATTCGTCACATGACTAAACGTGAAACGTCTCGAGCTGAACAAAGCTAATGGTGTGCAACTCATAGCTAGAGGAGAACGATGTATAACGCAGTGCTATTACGTTGATGTTTATGAAGGAGAAGAAGAACAAGAGAGGACGTGAAGAGCTCTTAAGCTTATGGATAAAAACGCTACTAGGAAGCGATTTCCGCAAAATTATATCACACGATCGGACGGAACTCTGTTGACAGTATTGCCCAATCTGTTCTAACACTCTTTGAGGAAAGCTCAACATGTGCTAGTGTACTGAAGAACATTTGTGTCAGTTCCCCAGCTTCCATTGGTATGTTGACAAATTCATAACTGACTCAGGCAATGACATTTCATTACATTAGGTAAATAAAATACAGTGACCGCTTCGCACCGCGGGACTGAGTACCGTATGGAGGCCTTGTGGGCGTTTGACCCGGCGAGGAAAGTATATAAGCACAGCGGAGACGAACGGAAACCATTCAAGTGGCGATATGAAACGCAAATGTGGAAGTCCACTAACGTAAACGATTTTGACAAGAGGTGGATTGTTACAGCTCGTTGCCCGGAAACGAACATCTCGTACACGGTGTAGGTGGTCGGCTGTCCGTATGTACTGTCCTGAGCATCAAGGAAGTGTTAAAGGTCAGCGTAACAACGAGTAAGCGGAAAGGTACTGGCATCCACGCTTCATCACATAACGGTGATGGGAGGCGGGGGAGGTTCGAAGCTTGCCCACTATAAAGCAGGATAGATAGGAGGGCGTCTGTGGCAGATCTACGAAAGAATAAAATGCTAGTGCAGGAGGAAGTGCTTCAGAGCACACCGTTCAAGCCTCACAGTTTAACATAGAGATTCACAGCAGACGACATCTATGTGTTACTAGGCTGACCCAACGACATGTCAAATACGATGGCAGTGAGCACGGAATCACTGAAATTGGACCGTGGATGAACGGAAACGCTTCGCCCGCGTGGACGGAACATACTGACATTGCCTGCATACGCCGTCATCCTGGCGTCATTCCTCGAAAGACACTGCTGTCCAAAATTAAAGCAACAAACGAAAATTTTGCAAGACTGCGTTTATTTTGCCACAAAACAATGTAAACAGATGATACTAAAGCAGAAACCATGTAAAGAATATAGAACCAAAAAAAATGATTGAAATGGCTCTGAGCACTATGGGACTTAACGTCTGAGAACATAACTACTTAAACCTAACTAACCTAAGGACATCACACACATCCATGCCCGAGGCAGGATTCGAACCTGCGACCGTAGCGGTCGTGCAGTTCCAGACTGTAGCGCCTAGAAACGCTCGGTCACAGCGGCCGGCAATACAGAACACAAACAACTGCTACATGCATAACGGTAGACAAAAATGTTCTTCCTTTTTCCAACTTAACGGATTTGCACACACATTCCGGTAACTGTTTAATGTGCTCGCTATCGGGTGTGACCATTTCTAGCAGAAGTGCAATCCTGACAACGACGGAGTAGCTGTGAATGATGTCTTTAGTCTCCTGTTGAGGCAATCACTCCCATTCTTCCTGCAGAGCTGCTGCCAAGTCTTGGAGAGTGGTTTGTTGATGCCCAATCTATGCAGTCCGTCTCCCTAGTCCATCCTCGACATTCTCTATGGTATTCAGATTGAGAGAGCAACCAGGCCATGCCATGCCTGCAGCATCTTCTGTTTCCTAGACAAAACATCAGCTATCTGTGCTCTATGAGGTCGAGCATTATAGTCCAACAGTACGGAGTCGGGGCCGACAGCACCTCACAACAAGCGCATATGGGGTCTCAACATCTCGTCACGATGCCTGACCTTGCCGATTCACCCGTACAATCTCATGAAGAGATTAGGGATTCTCCTCGATATCGGTCTCTGTCCGCAATGTTTGGGTCCCGAAATCGTGTTCTACGTTTCCTCCATAAAAGAATACGTCGAGGATCAATCGCCAGACCATATCGGCACTGATCTGTGAAAATAAAATCGGCCTAGCATTCGGCCATCCAAGTAGCGAGTTGACGACCTCACTCTAGACGTTGTCTACCGTGAAGACGCATCAAAGGTACATATACAGCAGGTTTCAATCAATAAAGGCGATCTCCTCTACACCGTTTGCCTCGATAAAACACATCCAGTGGATGCTGTGGGGTCATATGCCAGCTGCCGTGCAGTAATAAGGCGGTATCGCAAATAAGCAGCGCGGGGTAGCCACGGGATTTGAGGCGCCATGTCACGGATTGCGTGGCCCCTCCCTCCGGCGTGTGTGTGTATGTGTGTGTGTGTGTGTGTGTGTGTGTGTGTTGTTGTTGTTGTTGTTGTTGTTAGCACACGTTAGTTTAAGTAGTGTCTAAATATAGGGTCCGATGACCTCAGCAGTTTGGTCCTTTAGGTAGTCACACTCATTTACAGACAAATAAAGGTCGTTTCTTTCTGATGTCACACGTGGTCGGCCCGCCATTGTCTTCGTGATACAGTTTCCGCCTCTACAAACTAGTAGTAGTAGTAGCAGTAGCTTTGTTCATCCGTAGGTCTCTTTTTACATGGATATAGGACATGTCAAAGTATTCACAAGTTTAGATCAATTTAAAAAAATCTAATTCCTACACGCATATATATTTACAGACTTCTAGTTGGACACAATCATGAGATTTACTCCAAGTATGCAATCCTTTTTTTACAAATAACTTATAAAATAATGTAATGCCACACTGTTCACTCATACCTCAATATCAGTCACTGCACACATTATACAGACATTGTTTCGTAACACTTCACTCACTACACACACACACACACACGCACACACACACACACACACACACACACACACACACACACTGCTGGTGATCTCTGAACCATTTTATGTACCTCAACATCATTTGATATCCTGAAAAACTGAGTCAGCATCCCTACATAATGAGTGAGATGTTGAGCGCAGGAGGAGGAACAGAAGTTAGTTTCGTGCTATGCATAGCTTGGGGGTAAGTATTTCTAGAAAGGAAAAAAAAAGAAGGAAAAAATCAAAGTGAAGATGTTATGTGGAATGTTGGACGTTTTATAATCATAATCATTATTATTATTATTATTATTATTATTATTATTTATTTGTATAACATTTTTTTATCATACCCCTACTCTGTTTTAGCTAAGTAATCCTTCATTGCATAAAATGTATTGCATAAAAGGTACGTTTTAGCTTCCTTTTTAAGTAAGTGTATTTTTGCAATTTCTTTAATCGCTTTTGGTAATTTATTGTACAGTTTTATTTCTTGGTAGAAAATGCCGTTTCGAGTTTTATGTTTATTTTTTCTTGGTAAATATTAGTTGAGCGCCTAGAACCGCACGGCCAAACCGGCCGGCAACTGACTGATAAATTTATTCACATGGAGCAATTAAAATCCGCAGTGTTTTGAACAGATCTTTACAATGAGCTAGACTTGTATTTTTGGTTATTATTCTTTTGGCTCTTTTCTGGAGTTTTAAAATTGTGTTCATATTTTGTGCGTTTGTTCCCCAAAAAAAAAAAAAAAAGAATGCCATAGCTAAGAACTGAGTGTACATATGAATAATATGTAACTAAAAGACACTGCATGTTACACACAGTTGATAGGAGTCTACGGGCATAACATGCTGATGACATTCTGTTTGGACGTACCTTTATGTGTTGACATCACTTCAGCTGGGAATCAGTATTCATTCCTAGAAATTTTGCATTTGTTACACAGTCTATAGAGGTGCCATCTACATTTAAGATTGTCATTTGTCCTCTTCAAACTGAAATTGATTTCGTTAGTTTTCTTTTTGTTCAATGTCACTTTATTGCTTATTGACCAATCATAGACTTCCTTGAGAGTTCTCTTGTTTTCTCAGTGACTACAATATTGCTGTCATCAGCGAAGTTTTCCACCATGAGTAGCACTACTGGGAAAGTCATTGATGTTTATCAGCAACAGAATTGGTCCTAATTTACTACCTTACGGAATCCCTATATTAATGTATTTTGATTCTGTTAAGTGTTTTACTAAACACCTTCCATTCTTCCTTTGGCACTCCACCGAAGAGAGTATTACATCATATTTGACTGTGTACACAGTGATTGTAGATGCGGGAATACCTGGCTAAACTACCACGTTTCATAGGTGCCCTGACGTCATCGTTGGCATAGTTGTCCCTTCACCGGAGTGCCGTCTTCCGTGCAGACACGATTGGATGGAACTGTGTTCGCAGTTTGTATGATTATATCGTCAACTAGCCACAGGAGGGAAACAGCGATTTGTTGGTTTAATTTTGGACACCAGCGTCTGCACTGCGCCATGGACGTAGGCCGCTGGGTGATATTATTATGCTGTGGGGGAAATTCATCTCGAAATCCGTAGGACATATTATACTAACCGCAGTCAACATGACGCTGTCGACAAAGAGAGGGTCATTGCGGACTATCTTAATCCATTCGTGTCTAATGTTTTGCAAGACAGCGTAGCATATTGCAGCAGCCTAACTGTTTATGCCATAAGGTCAGAATCATGCAACAATGGATTGAAGAGCACGATAGTGAACTTAATGTCGTGGACACTGACTTTACCTGATATGAACCCGATGGATGTCGTCTCGGGCGATATCTGAAGCCATCTTGACATCCAGAAACCACCGGTCCGTGTTTTATGGGAATTGTGTTGTACCAAATACGCCCGGAAACCTACGAATGACTTGTCGGAATCATGTCATGCAGAATCGTTGCTGAATTGAATTCCAAAGTTGGCACAACCCCAGGTAACTGAAGAAAAAGAATGGAAGGACATCTACAAAATTTCATGATGAGTAAAAACAACATATAGTGCTTTCAGAATCGATTTTCCGATGTACGCCAAAGTGAAAGCGTCGTATGAGTCGCGTATGGTTTTCTGATTCGAACACAATTTTAAAGTAAGGATTATTTCACACGCCATCGTGAAATGCATGTTGCGAGTTTCTAAACCAGATAGAAAACAATTAAAAGTATCCGCGAACGGATTGGAGAGAAAGACATAATTACGATGCAATAAAAGTGAATATGGTCACGAATAACGACTATGGCCAGGAGAGTGGTGAGCTGACAACACGCCCCTCCGTTTCCGCATCCAGTGTCGCCTATCGGTTGAGGGTGACACCGAGGCGTTCGGTTGCGTTGGGCCTTCCAAGGCCTGATCGGGCGGAGTTTAGTTTAATGTAAACGAATGACTGAAACTCTGGCCAAGGAAGTTCTCTGCTGGATTGCAATAGATTGGAAAACACTGAGAGGGCGACTTAATGTAAGGTAAGGGAAGGCTGATTAACGTCGACGATTAGGTCAACAGAGACAGCGCACAATCCTTAACAGGAGAATATGAGGAACAAAATCACCTATATTCTTTCAAAGGAGCCATTCCGCCACTGACTTTGAGCTATTACGTGAATTTGCGTCGAACTTACAACTGGGTGGCCAGACGTAGATCAGTTGCTCTCCTTCCAAATACAGCCCTTTGTGTGTACTGGGCACACACCATGGCGTGTCTACTCGCATTGCTTCCGCCAGATAGCCGGCAGAACTTTTTAAATGAACACCTCACCACTTGACACTATTGTTCTTTACTTAATTGCGACCCAGGTTTCGGTTTTTTACGCCATTTTCAAATGACTGAGTTGATGTCATTAACATATATTGCAGCACATCCTGGGATATAAGTTAATGGCAAACTCAATAACTAGAAATTTGCATAAAAGCCCGAAATCTAGGTCATAATTAAATGAACAATAATATAGTCAACTGGCAGTGTGTTCACTTAAAAATTATTATACACTCCTGGAAATTGAAATAAGAACACCGTGAATTCATTGTCCCAGGAAGGGGAAACTTTATTGACACATTCCTGGGGTCAGATACATCACATGATCACACTGACAGAACCACAGGCACATACACACAGGCAACAGAGCATGCACAATGTCGGCACTAGTACAGTGTATATCCACCTTTCGCAGCAATGCAGGCTGCTATTCTCCCATGGAGACGATCGTAGAGATGCTGGATGTAGTGCTGTGGAACGGCTTGCCATGCCATTTCCACCTGGCGCCTCAGTTGGACCAGCGTTCGTGCTGGACGTGCAGACCGCGTGAGACGACGCTTCATCCAGTCCCAAACATGCTCAATGGGGGACAGATCCGGAGATCTTGCTGGCCAGGGTAGTTGACTTACACCTTCTAGAGCACGTTGGGTGGCACGGGATACATGCGGACGTGCATTGTCCTGTTGGAACAGCAAGTTCCCTTGCCGGTCTAGGAATGGTAGAACGATGGGTTCGATGACGGTTTGGATGTACCGTGCACTATTCAGTGTCCCCTCGACGATCACCAGTGGTGTACGGCCAGTGTAGGAGATCGCTCCCCACACCATGATGCCGGGTGTTGGCCCTGTGTGCCTCGGTCGTATGCAGTCCTGATTGTGGCGCTCACCTGCACGGCGCCAAACACGCATACGACCATCATTGGCACCAAGGCAGAAGCGACTCTCATCGCTGAAGACGACACGTCTCCATTCGTCCCACCATTCACGCCTGTCGCGACACCACTGGAGGCGGGCTGCACGATGTTGGGGCGTGAGCGGAAGACGGCCTAACGGTGTGCGGGACCGTAGCCCAGCTTCATGGAGACGGTTGCGAATGGTCCTCGCCGATACCCCAGGAGCAACAGTGTCCCTAATTTGCTGGGAAGTGGCGGCGCGGTCCCCTACGGCACTGCGTAGGATCCTACGGTCTTGGCGTGCATCCGTGCGTCGCTGCGGTCCGGTCCCAGGTCGACGGGCACGTGCACCTTCCGCCGACCACTGGCGACAACATCGATGTACTGTGGAGACCTCACGCCCCACGTGTTGAGCAATTCGGCGGTACGTCCACCCGGCCTCCCGCATGCCCACTATACGCCCTCGCTCAAAGTCCGTCAACTGCACATACGGTTCACGTCCACGCTGTCGCGGCATGCTACCAGTGTTAAAGACTGCGATGGAGCTCCGTATGCCACGGCAAACTGGCTGACACTGACGGCGGCGGTGCACAAATGGTGCGCAGCTAGCGCCATTCGACGGCCAACACCGCGGTTCCTGGTGTGTCCGCTGTGCCGTGCGTGTGATCATTGCTTGTACAGCCCTCTCGCAGTGTCCGGAGCAAGTATGGTGGGTCTGCCTCACCGGTGTCAGTGTGTTCTTTTTTCCATTTCCAGGAGTGTATGTCTGTTGCTCATCGACATCGGAAGCCGTTTTGTCGTCAGACTGTTTACTGCTTCCAAATTATGTCAGCGTTACATATGACCACTAGACCTTTCATATCATGACATCAGCACAAATCGGCAAACTCATGATGGTCGAAGAACGTAACTGGTCGTGACAAAATAAATGTTTGTAAATGCAAAATTGTTCAAATGGCTCTGAGCACTATGCGACTTAACTTCTGAGGTCATCAGTCGCCTAGAACTAATTAAACCTAACTAACCAAAGGACATCACATACATCCATGCCCGAGGAAGGATTCGAACCTGCGACCGTAGCGGTCGCTCGGCTCCAGACTGTAGCGCCTAGAACCGCACGGCCACTCCGGCCGGCTTGTAAATGCAGATGTTGTGATTTTCATCAATCATCAATATTTGTGTCAGTCAGGTGTAGTCAATGAAATCTGTCAGTGCATTCACACTGGAACACTAGCTACTTTATCTTTAACTGTGACTCCTATAATTAAACTGGGAACCTATATAGAAGCACAAACCATTAAGCGAACTTTTAAGGAATAACGAATAATAATTGTCTTTGTTGTTGACAACATCTCCCGGCACGAGAAAGATTTGCTAGGTTATGACAGTTACAAACTCCCTCTCATCCTGAACTGCATCACTACAGAAGCGTGGAAACTGTAATACATTAATCTGCTGTGTTAAGTAAAATATCCAGTTCTACTTTGCATTTATATGTGTGTTTTAAATCTTTGACGTTATTTCAACTTACAAAATAAATGAGGCACATATACCCACCTCCCTACCACTCTCCTCCTTCCGTCCGCCTTCACGTAGGGACGAATTTCTATATTAATTTTAATTTTGCGAATAATAATGGTAATACTTAATTTTATATCTTTGTTTCGTAGCAATCCAGCAGACTTCCTTTCACTAATTATGTGTTCAGAATTTGTGTCTGTTTAATAATATTGGGAAGCGATCGGTTTGGTGACGTGTCGATTGCGTGTCGTATGAGCGCTCTTGTATGCATATTAGCTTTTTTTCTTAAGTCTAAGCTTTCAATCTAAACTTCTTGTCACCAATTGCGACTACTGTTTCACCTTGCGTAATGCACGTTACTCCGTTGCTTTATACATCACAAGGCATTTCTGCTCTCCAGCAACGACTCAACACTTGAGTACAAAGAAAATAGGTAACGCAAGAGTTTTATTTTGTTTAAGCGGGAGGTTTGAGTTTGCTCAAAACTGAACTCCTGATGATATACACTGAAGCGCCAAAGAAAATGATATAGGCATGTGTATTCAAATACAGAGATACGTAAACAGGCAGAATACGGCACTGCGGTCGGCAACGCATATATAAGACAAGTGTCTGGCGCTGTTGTTACATTGGTTACTGCTGCTACAGTAGCAGCTTATTAATATTTAAGCGAGTTTGAGCTTGGTTTTATAGTGGACGCAGGTGCGATGGGACACAGCTACTCCGAGGTAGTGATGAAGTGGGGTTTTCCCGTGCGACTATTTCACGAGTGTACGGTATCAGGAATCTGGTAAAACGTCAGATCTTCAACATCGTCGCATCCGGAAAAAGATCCTGTTCGAACGGAACTAGCGACGACTGAAGAAACTACTCCTAAGTGACAGAAGTGCAACCCTTCCGCAAACTGCTGCAGATTAGAATAGTGGGCCATCATCAAGTGTCAGCGCGCGAACCTTTCAACTAAACATCATCGACATGGGTTTTCAGAACCGAAGGCCCACTCGTGTACCCTTGATGACTGCACGACAGAAAGATTTGCGCCTCGTCTTGGCCCGTCAACACCGACATTGGACTGTTGATGAGTGGAAACTTGTTGCCTCGTCGGGCCAGTCTTCTTTCAAATTGCGTCGAGCGGATAGATGTGTACGGGTAAGGAGACATCATCATGAATCCATTGACCCTGCATGTCAGACTGGGACGGTTTAAGCTGGTGGAGGCTCTGTAGTGGTGTGAGGCGTGTGGAGTTGGAATGATAGGGGACTCATGATACATCTAGATACGACTCTTAACAGGTGACACGTACGTAAGCATCCTGCCTGGTCACCTGCATCCATTCATGTCCACTGTGCATTCCAACGGAGCTGGGCAATTCCAGTAGGACTATGTGACACCCCACACGTCCAGAATTGCTACAGAGTGGCTCCAGAAACACTCTTCTGAGTTTGAACAATTCCGCTGGCCACCAAACTCCCCCGACATGAACATAATTGAGCACATCTGGGATGCCTTGCAAAATCCTGTTCAGAAGACTTCTCCACCCCTTCGTACTCTTACATATTTATGGACAACTCTTGAGGATCCATGGTGTCAGTTCCCTCCTCTCCTCTCCTCCCCCCCCCCCCCCCCGCCACCCTCCATCACTACTTCAGACATTAGTCAAGTCTATGCCACATTTTGTTGCGGCACTTCTGCTTTTCACGGGGACCCTACACGATATTAGGGAGGTTTACCAGTTTCTTTGACCCTTCAGTGTATGTTTCTCTATTATGATCCTTTTGTGCTCGCTGTGATGTTTCCCGCTCCCGGGAAAACATTTTTCATAATAATTAAGTGCAAGCGGTAGCAACTCATTTCATGTCTTTATTTTTTATAAGGAATACATTACAAACTGAACATGGAATTACTAGCGAGTACATTTCCTATTGTGTAAGATACGAATACGAGTGTTGCGCTATGGAGTGTGAGTGTGCAACCAAGATAACAGTGGCAGACGATAGAGAACCCGCGGCACCACATCAGCCCCACGTCAGCACAGCATCCAGTTCGAAATTCCCGACAGTGTAGGAGCTGCGCGTCGGTGGGAGGTGCATAACACATGGCCTGTAGTAGA
Organism: Schistocerca cancellata; assembly: GCF_023864275.1. Lineage (NCBI taxonomy): Eukaryota > Metazoa > Arthropoda > Insecta > Orthoptera > Acrididae > Schistocerca > Schistocerca cancellata. The sequence goes on from NC_064628.1 coordinate 812,572,477, forward strand.
GTGTCGGAAATAGCCCCGATACTTCACCGAGAGTGTTTTCAAATACAAAATAAAAGTGATTTTACTCACACTCTCTCACACACACACACACACACTCACTCACTCACAGCCACCCATCCACACACACACACACACACACACACACACACACACACACACACACACACACACACACACAAGCACGCACTGGGTGTTTCAAATCTTTGCGACAAACGTCTATGGGAGATGGACCACATCATGTTAAACAACTTTTGTCAGCCACAAAATGTTCAGTGACGCTTCCCAGGAGTTCTAGCCAAACTTTAGTGACAAGATTTCACCGACACAGGCAGGGTCTGCTAGCTAGGTGTACAATGTACTACCTATCCCAGCAAAATAAGTGTGGATTTCAATAAGAAAACTTTAAGACAGAGTGTCTCTAGGCGGAGAATGATATTTTAGAAGCAAATGAGAAACTTCAGTTTCGCTCGGCCTATCGCCTTACATGCAGAGCGTATAACTGGATGATAACAAACACACATCGCATATCAACGCCGAGGAGTGCCTACACTCTGCCGCTTCTCAGGGACGTAACCGATCTAAATATTTCGTCTCTAATAGAAGCAGTACCTCATGACGTGATTTATCACGTGTAAATGTTTTGATGTAAGGACATTGAAACACCCAACTTTTTTATTTAAGCCGATTGTATTCACTCTCTTTTCATCTATCCATAGCCCTGTTGCACAGAACCAAGTGTAAAGTGGCTCTTACTATTAAATAATGTCCATCTAATTATCAGTCTTCTTTTTAAACTTTTATTTGCTCTGTTTTTAGCAAACACATACCAGGTGCGCCAATAAAGTAATGAGACTGATCTTACTTACCGTTTTAGTTTAGTGTTGTCTCCTTCAAAGTAGTTCCCTTCTGATTGCACACGCTTATTCGAGCGCTTCTGCCATTGATGGTAAAATTTCTGGAACTCATCTTCTGTAATATCTTCCAAAACCCTCGTCACAGCTTTTTGGACATCTTGTGTTGTTTGAAAATGGTGTCCCTTGACCGTCGTTTTGACTCTTGAAAATAGAAAAAAGTCGCACGGAGCGATATCTGGTGAATAAGGTGGCTGTGGTAGTACTGAAATTTGTTTTGAGCTTAAAAATTGCTGTACTGACAGAGCAGTATGCGATGGCGCATTATCGTGATGCAGAATCCAATATTCAGCAACGTTGGCACGGACACGAAGAACTCTTACGAAGAGTTTCTAAAATTTCTTTGTAGTAATATTGATAAACTGTTTGTCCAGGAGGCACCCACTCTTCATGAACAATTCCCTTGGAATCAAAGAAGCACACAAGCATGCATTTCACTTTTCACTTTGACATGCAAGTTTGTTTGGTCTGGGTGATCCCTTTGAGCACCATTGCGAACATTGGCGTTCTGTCTCTGGATCGTACTGAATAAGCCATCATTCATCACCAGTGATAACACGGCTCAACAATTCTCAATTGATTTCCGTTTGCTCTAACAGATCGGCTGCCACATTTTCCCGTGTTTTTCGCTGTTGTGGTGTGAGATTTTTGGGGACCTTTCTTGCACAAATCTTTGTCATACCAACATCTTCATTTATTATTAGACGAACTGTTTCTCGATTGATGTTCAGTTCTTCTGCAATCATTTTCACGGATAATCTTCGATCAGATTGTACGAGTTCACGCGCCCTGGCCAAGTTGATGTTCGTCCACTGCGGTCTTCATCTTCAACATTCGTTCTGCCTTCACTAAACATTTTATGCCGACGAAAAACTTGAGCTCGTGGCATAACCTCCTCTCCAAAGGCCTTCTGAAGCTTACCGTAAGTTTTCGTCACGTTTTTACCCAATTTAACGCAAAAAGAAATGGCATACCCTTGTGCAATATTATGCTGTTCCATTTCCGTGACGAGAGACACAAACACGTGTTTACTTATTACTGCACAACTCACGACTGAGCAGTTGCATCGATGGACTAGGAGTAGCTTATAGACCAAAGTCAAAGGCATTGTGCCTACGCAAGCCTACAGGGTTGCCACATCTTGCAAAGAAAATCAGTCTCACTACTATATTGCCGCACCTCGTATACATATACTTTCTCAACTATTATCATAATGATATGTAATGTAATTTTTTAACATAACTTCATCACTACTGCTATTGTTTTTATTATTACTGGGATTTGTACTATTATTATTATTATTATTATTATTATTATTATTATTATTATTATTAGTAGTAGTAGTAGTAGTAGTAGTAGTAGTAGTAGCAGCAGCAGCAGTGGTGTTACTATTACTATGGAAAGATACAACTTCGCATTCAGTAAAAACAAGTAAAAAAAGTGTTAAAACACGAAGTATTACATAAAGTAAACAGTAAGCCTAAAGTAATAAGTAAATAAATGAAAGTAAATAAATAGATATGGATCCTTTCATGGTAAATTCTTTTCTCCAGAGCTTCACTGAGTCGGTAAATAAACGCGTCCCAACACGAAGTGGGTCGTTGCCTAGTTATTGCCAGAGTACTGCGCAACTAGGTCGCCAAGTCGATGGGAGCCACTGTCTGCGGCTACCAGCAAACTACTTTTATTGATGGCGCACCTGTTTAGTTAGCATCTTCAGTAGCAGTCATGGGGGATCAGTGAGTATTATGATGATTTAAAAGCACTGAGAGAAGCCGGCTTTACGAACAGAGGGGTAGAAAACATGATACGAAAGAGCTAAAGAGCCCCACACACAGTTTTCAACGGAATTTTACTGGTACATTGAATTCATATAACAAAACATCACTTTATGAAGGAGAATTGTGAACATTTATGCACTCGCTTACACGAATACTGATTGGCGGTATACCAAGTGACCATTCGTCAGCATTCAGAGCTTTCCTACGAAAGCGTTTAGATTACATTTTATGTAACATTGTATATTTCTTGTAAACCATTATTTATGCCTAGAAATAAAATCTGTTGGTAGTACATACTCTACTTCTAATAAAAAAAACTAGGCACAGGCTGCAGTAAAAATACAATCATCTGCGTTACTTGAGAGATTACTGATTTACTGTTTAAGCATTCCCGTTTTTCTTCTATGATCCTGTGTGTAACATGAATTCTGCACGCTATACCCAAAAAGGCAACAATTTCAGGTCATAAGAAAGAGCGTCATTATTTTGGAGTACAGAATGAAGTAACGTAATTACCCAAACAATAATCGGTTCACTTTCAAAAACAGGAATCTACAAAGCTCAAGAACAGAAAAGGATCCAAAACGTTAATATTGTGTGTTAATGTCCTGAAGTGTACCTTTTTTTTTTTTTCGACCATCCAATTAGGAAACAGATTTGTAGCTGACAAACTTGTTCGTCATGCTGAAAAGAGCAAGATGCAAATGATATAAAGATTTTATTCAGTGATGTAGAATAACATTTCTTCAGGACTGCATGGTATGTAAGGTAGAATATATATGGTCGACGCTGCAACGAGCTAGGGTTGCAAAACAATTTGAATGAGAAGTAGTAATCAAACAATTATGGCTCTTGGTGTTTTAATTAAAAGTATTGTGTGTCACATAACACCTACTGTCTCAAAAAATGTATTTGAGAAGGTGACAATGAGCTTTTAAAACCAAAGTTAACCTATCAGCTATTCATAAAAAAACAGAAGAATAGAGAAAAGGATGCATCACCTTAACAAGTAATTACGGTTCGTTACTTTTTTTCTCTTAAAATAATCGGTAGCGACTTTTTCCTAATTAGAACTGTGTTTCGCGTAGCATACTTTCATTGCAAAGCACTCATATTTCCTTTCACTGTGTAGCTTTTGTCAGATAATTTACGAACTCATCCCAAATTTTAGGCAGCTGGAACAATAGTACACACTTCGCCATCTGCGATGACATGCAATAGGCGACAAGTGCAGCTGCGTGTTAGCAGCTCTCTGTAATTTTAACAATTTTTTGTTCTCGTCTTTTAAACCACACACATTACGCGAGCAATTAACATTTAAATTTTATGGATGTTTTGCAGTAAGCATTAAAGAGTGTGAGTGTGCGCGCGCGAGCGCTCACGTGTGTGTGTGTGTGTGTGTGTGTGTGTGTGTGTGTGTGTGTGTGTGTGTGTTTGCATAGGTGGGTGTGGCTCGACAAAGGAATATCCACTAACACAGCTCATCCTCAGCATTACTTAAGCCTGGGTTTACACAACATCCTACAGCTAAGTAAATAAGGCTAGGAAATTCCAGCTACTGCTGTTTAACGTAGTCTGGGAACTAAATTCAATACTTGTTGGTCTTCAACGTGCTGACATTGCAATTCAAGGAACAATGAACTGAAATGCAGAAATTAGCTCCAATAATTTAACTTAAAAAGATGACGGCGTTAGCACAGTCTAGCAGTTTTCTGTTACTGAAATGAATCATCGTACCGCAAACAAATTCAGTCTTACCGCGTAATTCTACAACATAAAATTTTCATATCTTGGATCGCGTCAGCAGAATTTTCTAAATTAACTCGAAAATTGTTTACACCCAACAAATAAGATTGTTCGAAGTTGGAAAAATGACAATACCTAACAACACATCCACGTATCTTCGAAGTACAGTGAGCCGCATTCCTCTAAAAAGAATGTTAAGGTTTGAGCTTTCCGTTTCATGTTGGCGTCAGAACAGCTCAGGATTCATACCAAGTAAACATAACACAATAAAATCGGAAAAGAGTTATCCACATCGTAAGAAGGAAACAATATCCGCTTAAATACTTTGGAGAAATGACAATAAAATAATTATACAATATACGCTATCACAGCACCGGTGTTATTCTGATGACGATGCAAAGCACGTTTGGATATGTATGCTTGCATCTATGCGGCCGAACCGGGCCTCGAACCCGGATTTCCCGCTTATCGCCAACGGTCGCCTTACCATTTGGCTATCCTTGTACGACTCACTGCCAGACCCGGTTCGGCACAAAATTTCATTGTCGTCATTCCATTCTATAGCTGATGGTTGTCCTTATTCGCAATTGCGAATTCATATAATGTAATTATACAAGAAGTGTTGTAGTCACCCACAGTGGAATATGATACCTTATTAGGACAATGCCATATAGTCGTCGGAATATTCATATGATGATGATCCAAGCAGATTACTTGGAAAATAAGTAGTACATTCTTCAAACGTTGTTTTCGATCAGTCTGATTATATTAATTTGTAGTAGACTTTTCGTTGTCATGAAATATAATTGTAATTAATGTTTATTGGAGGTACTGTAATACTTTAATGAAATTTTCCAGCATATAAATCACCACATAGTATTTATGGGACGTTGTAACCCCGTATCGAATGAAACGTAAGCCTTTATCTTATGTAAAATAACAGATGTTCGTCAGCCAACATACCTTTCACTTTTATTTCAAAAAGCGGTCTCAGCAGACTTACTTGATTTCTCTTTCATACATCCTAAGTTCACTGAAATTATTCTGAAAAATACGTGGTAAGAAACAGACCTGAACTGAATGAATTTGGAAACGTTAGCGCTATGTCTCCTGCGTTTGTTTCATATTATTTTAATTCGAATTCGCAGTACCAAAAACTTATTTGCTATTGGTCTAACAATTAATTAGTTATATGAAAAACAGTTTTTTTCTATATCTCGCCAAATTGACGTTTTGAGTCAGTGTTGATGTGAAACAGAAACAGTAACAGTTACGAGGATGTTCGAAACGCAAGTTACGTCACTCCTATTGAAATTACATCTTTAAATAAAAAGTTAATTCGTTTTGGTTTACGTAGCTAATGTTGAAAACTGTTCTCAAGTATACTATTTACTATATGGAGGAAGAGCGCTTAAGTGAAGAGTTTTAAGAAGTAAGACGTTGAAGAAGGGCAACTGAAATGTCCAACGTGAGGTACAGTGTTCAGCGGCAATGCCAGTAAAAATTCAATTTGTATATATTCAGACAGTGTACGTCATGTTGTTGATTAGCCACCTTAATTTGTTTATAAGTGGGACTGTATAAACACACTGCTTTTGCAATCTCAGACTGTGGCTAAACATGCTCCTGTACCTTTAAGCTCTGCATAAATCTGAATGTAATATTTTTGTTAATTATGTCGCTAATCTACGTAATGTGGACTTGCTGTACAATTAATGTTTGAGCTGTACACACAACTTTACATGCATTTGCAGACTTCAATAAAATGAAAATTCTGGAAGCCATTGTGAGGTCCATTATCGCCTAGTATTCCGACTAACTTATCAGCAATAAATATTACCGCTAGTGTCCTTTTATCGTGACTGTCGTTCGTTTTAGAAACAAAAAATTTATTATTTTGAAAAGAAATTGAAAATGCTATATATACATACTATTAAGGCATGTCAAGCAATTCCTTTTGTTATGAATGGAACTTGGACATAGATGTCTACAATTTTAGGTCATTCTGAAGTACCCAATATTCGAGTGGTTTTTTCAACATGTGTTATGTTTCCTGATTCTGATAAACGATTTGTTGGTTTAACTTATGTTATGCTGTCATAGAGTGTCATAGAATTCACAAGAAACTTGCTAGAGCAACATTACATCTGATTATACTCAAAGAATGTCGGATCTGGTTCGACTAACTGCGTAGTAAGACATCTGTTTTCCTTCTCATAAGCATATCAAATGGCATCGATTGATACTAACAAATTAGATTTGCCATAATGAATTGTGAAACGTAGGTCTAAGTTTTATGCAGTGAACAACACCAAAAAATGTGCAACGAGGAAGTAATAAAGAAAAAAGGAAACACCACCCAAATTCAGGTCGACTCTGCGTAATCGTAACATCTCTACGCCAAGCCAAACTGTATCAACAAGAAGCATAAACTGCAGAATTACTATTCATCATATACCATATGAAAAACTTGTAAATCGGTCTCATGCATACTACTGACAGTGTAATGCTCATTTATAGGCCAGATTACTACTTTACTCAAAATACTATTTTAATTACGAAAGCCGGCCACGGTGATCTAGCGGTTCTAGGCGCTCAGTCCGGAGCCGCGCGACTGCTACGGTCGCAGGTTCGAATCCTGCCTCGGGCATGGATGTGTGTGATGTCCTTAGTTTAGTTAGGTTTAAGGAGTTCTAAGTTCTAGGGGGCTGATGACCACAGATGTTAAGTCCCATAGTGCTCAGAGCCATTTGAACCATTTTTTAATTACGAAAATATCGAACAAGGAATACAAAATATGAGATAGTAGAACACGTTTGTATCAAAGCAGACTGGCGTAAAAATCAGTAGTGAAAATCAATACTGGATGACGCTCAAGTAGCTAATAAATTACTGCCAAAAAGTTAGGCCCCGCGGCGGACTTAGAAACAACGTATGGAATGAGCCACACTATCGTCTGACGTCACCTAGTGCTCACTCGACTCTAATATTTCGCGTGCAATCTGTACGGGGTAGGTGCTATACGTTCTTGCTAGCAATCGCGCAAGTCATTTCTATGCTCCAAATGTGCCCCTCAACCAGTGTCCAAGTATGTGTAGCAAGTACAATGCGCAGCAGCAAGTCGCTTAGTCGACTACGGCAGTGGTCGAAATTTTATACGTAGAAATGGAATTCTCAGATCGGCTGGACTCTCAAAAGGCTAACTTCCTCCGACCGCTTCCTATGTATCAGATTTAAACAAGAAATCCGAACCCTCCGGTATGTTTGCAGATGGCGATCGCAATTATTTTAGGAGTTCTATGACATACAGATCGTTGCTCTTGGGTGGCAAAGAACAAAGCTATACCTGTATTCCACTGAGAATATCTGCACATTGGTACAAAAGGGCTAGATACGAAATTTTTATCGCGTTTGTAAAGAAAACATCAATCCATGTTGGGCCACCGATAAAAGTAGAGTTAGATACTGCGTAGGCCCAAATACAGGAATACGTCACGGAATCTTGAAAATGTACAGAAGTCGAAAATCTCTATTAGGGTGGAATGCACGACGATACAAATTATTCTGTATACCTGACAAATCGCTGCGACTGTAAATCGACTGCTTTACGTGAAACACGTCATAAGACTAGTCCATAATTTTAACACTAATAACGTACAACGGACACCTACTGAAAGAAAATAGGGGCGTTTGTGTTTTCAACAGGAATGGCGTCACTAAATATGAAAAATTTCACTACTAACACGGCACACCTCCCGTAACTGCGCATGAATTTCATTACCGTTGAGTCTTCGACGTAAATTCAGTGACAACCGACATAAATTATTGTATAATGAGACACTGTTGACTAGGGGTGACTGTAACGAAACAACTATCAAATATCACTCATCAATTTCAAAGTTTAGTCCTGAAGCAGACGATGTACAGGTTATTGAAAGCAAAAGTGTTGTTTTCGGTAATTATATTTAGGTTCTTGGTGTTAGACAGCATTATGTTACATTGTGTAACATTTCTGCTACTGTCACACCCGTGGCTTTCATCTGGCAAGTACATTTACGGTTCAGGTCACAGTCGTTAATGTTACACGACTACTATGTCACCTGCAGATTTATTATTAAATTTTTCAAACAGCCAACGGCCTGAGAACCCCATGGTCGCAACTAAGTGTTGTGTTCAGAGTTTATACAGGAAGAGCCCGAATTGAACTCACAAAATATCGGAGAATCCTAGGGGATATTCATTCTTTAGGCATTAGAGTATCAGTGAGGCATGGTTTTTGGTGATCATTGCACCTCGTTTCATTTCTCACTTTCATTTATCTTTATACTTGCAATGCACTGAAAATATCTGCAGAACAGTGGAATTGCCAACGCTATGCGCTAAGAAGATTCAGAAGGATGTAGGTTGCAGTAGGTACTGGGAGATGAAGAAGCTTGCACAGGATAGAGAAGCATGGAGGGCTGCATCAAACCAGTCTCAGGACTGAAGACCACAACAACAACATGCGCTGCGTGTCTCGTTTCGAAACAAAGTTGTTGCATTCACGCTCGGTACGTGTTGTTGACAACAGCAATACCCACTTTCCTTTTCACCCTCAAGCTTGCTATTCGGTGCTACTTGGCTCTGCCGCGAGTGATAGAAGTGTGAATTCGGTTACTGACAGAGAGTTGCCCAGAGTGCACTCATGTGGGATCAATGAATGCCACGAAAGAGTAGTACTACATCGCTGTGCTGAACTATTCCCGCAGGAATGGCAACCAGCTCACGATACAACAGTTGTTTTGTGTAGCTATTATCTGTAGCAAGTGTATAAATATTCGTTTTATAAAAGTGCATTCTATATTTATTTATGTTCCTTATGCGTTTCGATTTGATATTACATCATCAGTGGATTTAATAATCTTTTTCGCCATTGAAATTTGCCTTTCCTTTAATATAGTCGTAGGCTATAGGTCACATTGTCACGTAACCTATAAAACATCTGTACGTTTTCACGTCTCGGTTTTTTGTTTTGTAGTTTCCAAATTTCCTAAGCAAACTGCTGGGAATCGCTACTGTCGGTCTTGCTCTAACTGTGGATGTTCCCGCCGAGAACTGTCAGCTACTTGAATGTTTATTTGGTAAAACCAAGTAAACATTCGGTTGCTACAAAACTCACTCCTAAGAAAAACCTGTAGCCAGTGCCTGACCAATAGCGGTACTACATAACATTTACCTTATGAAATGTGAAAACTACAAAATAAAAAGGTCGTGACTTAAAAATGTGTCGAGGTTTTGTAAGAGCAGCGACAGCGCCTCTAACCTATAACCAGATTTCGCCGCGAAACACCAACAACTATGAAACCTAGATTACTAAACTATCATAAAATTTACGATTGCAGTAGGATGTGAAACAGGAAGTTTTGTTCTTAATTTGGAATGTAACTTACCGTTGGTGATATAATAACTGTGATTAACTAATGCACAACCTGTAAATTATGACTTCCTTTGAATAAATTTGGAGTAGTATAATTTACGTTGGTTTAGTAGCAATGTAACATTTTCCCTCCTGTCGCGTTCTAGGGTTATATACGCTGACTATGGCTTACTGGAGAAGATTAAGCACGTTAGGAACATAAATAAATATGGCCTGCACCAAGAAATAGGAGTTTAAATTTATAAAACCAACATCACAGTCCCTTTGCATTTCTCTCTGTTTTGCGATGTAAGGTTTGGTGTGGGCATATTACACGATTTTTTCACTGTTTTGAAGGTATTTTTACAGGAAAATATGGTGGCTGGGTAATAGACCAAATGAATCACAAAGATATCAGTTTTCTGTAAGGACCCACCACATAGCAAGCTTCCCTTCAGCATTTCTTAGAAGATAAAACGCGAACAACTTGCGACGTTTTGTGGGCGTCGTCCAGATTAAACTTGTAAACACGAGCGCAGCGTGCGGAGCATGCGGCACGCACCTGTGTAGACGAGTCCGGGTAGGAGGCCGTGAGAGGTGGCGAAGAGCGGGTGAGTCAGCTCCAGGATGAGTTCTGGCCCGTCGAGGGCCTGCCGGGTCGCGGGTGCAGACGAGAACGACAGCGTGGAGGACGCAGACGCAAACGCGGCGTCCGCCGCCACCGACGTCACGGCGTAGTCCTCCTCGGCGACGGCGTTGTCCTCGTACTCTTCGGCGGCTCCGCCTCCGCACCAGCGCTCCAGCGGGTCATCGCCCGTGGGCGGACCGGGCGAGCGGCCGGGCGCGGGGTCGGTACCTGCCCCGCCGCCGCCGCCGGCCGCCAGCGGGGCCCCCGCCCCCGGGGGCGGCAGCAGCAGCAGGAGCGCCGCCCCCAGCCACAGCCAGCGGCGCGGGGGCCGTGCCCGACTGGCGCGGCGGCGGCGGGCACGCCGGTCCCTTTCGTTGTCGCTGCGGTCTGTCCGGTCGTTGTCGTCGTGTCGCTCGCCGTCCATGTCAGACGGGGGCGCGGGTCCGCGGGCTCGTCATGGGCGCCGCCGGAACCCGCCGTCAGAGACGGGGTGAGCCGGGCGGCCCGCACTCGTGGGCCGCGGGGTACGCTGGGCACCGCTCGACGCGCGGCTGACGTCAGGTGTCGGGCGGGACGCGTCTGTCACAGGCCACGGCCGCGCCGCTACTGCCGCGCCGGCCACGGCGCCCGCAATCGATGCACCCACCCCCCGCCTGGCGGCAGCACTGTCGCTGCCCGACAGCTCCTTCCGCCCTCCGTAGAGTGCGGCTAGCCGAATCCTAGTAACCAGCTTAGGCTGCGTTCATAGTGGCACGGACAACGGTAGTCCGACAACATTGGCCGACAGCTCAGACACACTGTGCCTGATCTCAGTTTTTGGCGCTATTTTTTCTAGTTGGTATCACACGAGGGGTAAGATAGGTACTGCCTACAGGAAAAAGAGACGTTTGGAGAAAAGAGAACCACTTGTATGAATATCAAGAGCCCAGATGGAAGCCCAGTTCTAAGCAAAGAAGGGAAAGCAGATATTGTGGAAGGAGTATATAGAGTGTCTATACAAGAGCGATGTACTTGAGGACAACGTTATGGAAATGTAAGAGGAGGTAGATGAAGATGAACTGGGAGATATGATTTTGCGTGAAGAGTTTGACAGAGCACTGAAAGTCCTAAGTCGAAACAAGGCCCCCGGAGTAGAAAACATTCCATTAGAACTACTGACAGCCTTGGGAGAGCCAGTCCTGACAAAACTCTACCATCTGGTGAGCAAGATGTATGAGACCGGTGAAATACCGTCAGACTAATAATTCCAATCCCAAAGAAAGCAGGTGTTGAAGATGTGAAAATTACCGAACTATCAGTTTAATAAGTCACGGCTTCAAAATACTGACGCGAATTATTTACAGACGAATGGAAAAACTAGTAGAACCCGGCCACGGAGATTCCGTAGAAATATCGCAACACTTGAGGTAATACTGACCCTACGGCTTATCTTAGAAGCTAGATTAAGAAAAGGCAAACCTACGTTCCTAGCATTTGTAGACTTAGAGAAAGCTTTTGACGATGTTGACTGGAATACTCTCTTTCAAATTCTGAAGGTGGCAGGGGTAAAATACAGGGAGCGAAAAGCTATATACAATTTGTACAGAAACCAGATGGCAGTTATAAGAGTTGAGGGACATGAAAGGGAAGCAATGGTTGGGAAGGGAGTGAGACAGGGTTGTAGCCTCTCCCCGATGTTTTCCAATCTCTATTTTGAGCAAGCAGTGAAGGAAACAAAAGAAAAATTCGGAGTAGGTATTAAAATCCATGGAGAAGAAATAAAAACTTTGAGGTTCGCCGATGACATTGTAATTCTGTCAGAGACAGCAAAGGACTTGGAAGAGCAGTTGAATGGAATGGATAGTGTCTTCAAAGGAGGATATAAGATGAACATCAACAAAACCAAAACGAGGATAATGGAATGTAGTCGAATTAAGTTGGGTGATGCTGAGAGAATTAGATTAGGAAATGAGACACTAGTAAAGGCTTTTGCTATTTGGGGAGCAAAATAACTGATGATGGTGGAAGTAGAGAGGATATAAAATGTAGACTGACAATGGCAAGGAAAGCGTTTCTGAAGAAGACAAATTTGTTAACATCGAGTATAAATTTAAATGTCAGCAAGTCGTTTCTGAGAGTATTTGTATGGAGTGTAGCCATGTATGGAAGTGAAAGGTGGACGATAAATAGTTTGGACAAGAAGAGAATAGAAGATTTCGAAATGTGGTGCTACAGAAGAATGGTGAAGTATGATGGGCAGATCACATAACTAGTGAGGAGGTATTGAATGGAATTGGGGAGAAGAGGAGTTTCTGGCAGAACTTGACTACAATAAGGGATCGGTTGGTAGGACGTGTTCTGAGGCATCAAGGGATCACCAATTGGAGTATTGGAGGGCAGCGTAGAGGGTAGAAATCGTAGAGGGAGACCTAGAGATGAATACACTAAGCAGATTCAGAAGGATGTAGGTTGCAGTAGGCACTGGGAGATGAACTTTGCACAGGATACAGTAGCATGGAGAGATGCATCAAAGCAGTCTCAGGACTGAAGACCACAACCACAACAACATCCGTCTCGAAAAGAACGTGTCGAGTACTGTGCACCAGTATTTCCTACGTTTCTACAATAGCCAGATTAGTTTTACGAATATAATGTCGAAAGGAACATTTCATTACATTTATTGCGTATTTAAAAACCTGCTGTCTGATATTTTAAAAAAGCGGATGGTCCATTATACGTAACAATTTTATGTGCAGTAGTATTCAACATTACTATTAAAACATTTTCTAGCAAAAAACAAGACAAAAGAGCAGTAAAGCCAATAACTTACAAAGAAAATTAAGTTATCTGTAGGTATCGGAGTGGTAAAGTAATAAATGTTAGTAATTTAGAAGAAGATAATAGAAAGATAGGAATCTGACGATCTGCAAACTTTCTTTTACTGTCAAATCATAGTATAACAAAAATTATATTTTATGTTGTTGCTATTCCTTGGTAGAAACCCGGAGCCTGTCCCACCTGAAGCAGCATACAAAATTATATCTTCTTTTATTATCAAATCAAATACATGATGCGTGCTTCTGCACCGAGCGTGGTGGCGCAATGGTTAGTACACGGGGCTCGCATTCGAGAGAACGTCGGTTGAAGCCCACGTCCAGCCTTGCCGATTTAGCCAGAATGAGATTTTCACTCTGCAGTGGAGTGTGCGCTGATATGAAACTTCATGGCAGATTAAAACTGTGTGCCGGACCGAGACTCGAACTCGGGACCTTTACCTTTCGTGGGAAAGTGCTATAGCGTCTGAGCTACCCAAGAACGACTCACGCCCCCTCCTCACAGCTTTACTTCTGCCAGTATCTCGTCTCCTATCTTCCAAACTTTACGGAAGCTTCTGTAAAGTTTGGAAGGTAGGATACGAACCAGGAGAGCTTCTGTAAAGTTTGGAAGGAAGGAGACGAGGTACTGGCAGAAGTAAAGCTGTGCGGACGGGGCGTGAGTCGTGCTTGGGTATCTCAGATGGTAGAGCACTTGCCCGCGAAAGGCAAAGGTCCCGAGTCTCGGTCCGGCACACACTTTTAATCTGCCAGGAAGTTTCATCCCGATTTAGGTTTTCCGTGATTTCCCTAAATTGCTTCAGGCGAATGCCGGGATGTTTCTATTGAAAGGGCACGGCCGACTTCCTTCCCTAATCCGATGCGACCGATGACATCACTGTTTGGTCGTCTTCCCCGAATCAGCCAGCTAACCATGAGTGCCTCTCTGCGTATTTTTTTTGCTCTCAAAAAAACAGCACTACTTGTTACATGTTTTAAGTTCTTATGTAAGGCACATCCACTGCACAATTTGTGTTGCAGTGTCTAGACTTAGCTCTACACTTGTATGCGTGCTGTTATGTTGTACGGTTATGTGTATGATGTTTCCCCTAACTAGTGCCACAGGCAGGCTGGGAGGGAGCCTAAAAACATAAACTTCGAGATTGGTTCGCCTCGGTATCTACACTGTCTGCGCTGCGTCTGCTCGGTCGGGGCGGCGGATTGCTAACGGAAGGGGCCCGTGTTCGATTCCTGGCCGCATCGGAGATTTTCTCCGCTCGGGGACTGGGTTGCTGTGTTGTTCTTACGTCTTTATCGTCATAACTGACAAGTAAACTGTCTCCAACACATTGTCGTACCGTTTGTCCGCCGCTCGTGGTCTCGCGGTAGCGTTCTCGCTTCCCGAGCACGGGGTCCCGGGTTCGATTCCCGGCGGGGTCAGGGATTTTCACCTGCCTCGAGATGACTGGGTGTTTGTGTTGTCCTCATCATTTCATCATCATCCAGGAAAGTGGCGAAATTGGACTGAGCAAAGGTTGGGAAATTGTACGGGCGCTGATAACCGCGCAGTTGAGCGCCCCACAAACCAAACATCATCATCATCATCATTGTCGTACCGTCTTTTCTTACAGAGATGGGTGACTGGGTAAGAATGAAAGACCAAGAAAATGAAATAAAAAATACTTCACGCTTTGTCTTCCCGCATTGTGTGTGTCTTGGATGTAATGACTGTTCTATTGTTTAGATTATTCATTTTGCTTTACGTTATTTAGTTAACATTTTCAAAGTGTAGTGTAGATATATGGGCCAATCACGTGCTATGTCTGCTTTTCTTGTAACTAATTTGTTAATCTATTTTACGTGTTTGTTCCTCATATTATGAGTCTGTGTCTGATGCTGTGTTTGTGTCAGTTTCTGTGTCTGCATCTACAGCAGTGTCTGTGACTGTGTCTGAGCTTGCGTCCTCCTAAGGATCCTGTTGTTTTTGTTGTATGTCTGTTCGACATCTGCCTTATGGATTTCCTTGTCATGCAGCGTTATTGAAACATTATAAGTGATGTTGCCTAGGGCACCCTAACTGTCTGGGTCTCGTACAATCCTTAGATTTCATTTATTCTGTTCAAGTCTTATGTTATCATTCGTGCACGCAGTGACACACAAGTCGACAGAGACAGGCAACTGGGAAAAGTGTCGCTCTGCGACATCGACACTACCGTTTTATATTATTTCGTATGTGAGCTGGTACGCAAGGCGCGACAAGTGTCGAGCTTCAGATCATGTCTGTACCCGTTTCGCATGTGACGGACCGCACTGCTGCTCCCAAGCAAGTAGTGTCGCGTGTCGCCGAGCGTAAACATGGAATTTACTACCGCAGAAGACGAAAAATCGATCAATATGGTTTCTGTAATCCCCAGCTATATGTCTTAAAATTGGATGCATACCAAAATACCCTTGCAAAGTCAGTATATGGAAATATATAGGGAAGGAGCTCTACAAAAACGGTGAGTATTATTTTTACCTAACCACTTTATATGTCGTTTACTTCCATTTACGTAAGTATGTAAAACATGATATATAATGAAACTATTTTCGTAAATTCAAAAATACACACATATCTTTATTTATGTTTACCTGTAGCTCGTATTCAAATTAACTACATAAGTTCAAAGAAGACTAGATACAATCATTTATAGAATTATTTGACTATAAAACTCTAGCCCGTGTACTAAAAGAAATGTTGAAGTTTGTCTCTCACCTCAAATCCGACATTGTTTGAAAAACCTCCGTTATGTGCCAGTGCGATCACACTCGTTGACTGAGTCGGTGTTTCGCATCGATAGAAGGGAATTGGTTGATCTTCAAAACAAACATTTAGTAGAATATTATGTTTTGTTCAAATGGCTCTGAGCACTATGGGACTCAACTTCTGAGGTCTTAGTCCCCTAGAACTTGTTAAACCTAACTAACCTAAGGACATCACACAATCCATGCCCGAGGCAGGCTTCGAACCTGCGACCGTAGAGAATATTATGTAGGTAGCAAGCTGTTATAATCAGGCCATCAACTGAGTCTGGTAACATTGCGAATGATGTATGAAATACTAAATACTTGAGACGGTAACCAAAAGGCGTTTTCTACCTCTCGACGAGCATGACACAAACGGTAGTTAAAAATTCCTCTTCCCGGTTCAATCAAACGACTCTTCGAGAGTATGGCTTCATCACGTAATTACTAAGTGCTAATGCTTCATCGCCGATTGGGAAGAGCGACATTAAGACGTTAGTGTTTGGAAGGCATTTAGATGCAGAGAAATTAAAATTGTTCGAGGCAATCTTTCTCCCCATCTCGGATTTTTGAAAAATACGGCTGTCATCTTCTTTGCCGTAAGAGCCAATATCTACAACAACGAATTTGTAATTGGTGTCCACTATTGCAAGCAGAACGGTGTAAAAGTAATTTCCGTAATTGAAAAAAAAGTTCCTCTTTTTTTTTTTTGGTGCTTTTATGTGCACCCGTTTGCCATCAATACTACCCACACAGCTTGGTGTATATTCCTTTTCTGCCAGAAATCTTGTTCAACATGCTTAAAAGTATTTTCGTTTGACGAGGGCAAGGCTATTAGCATCAGTTTCTTCCTCAATGCTTTCGAAACTGAACAACGATCCGTGAGACACAGCCGTCTGATATGTGATAAGCATATGACAAAGATTTACAAGTTGTTCCTCTGGCCATGAATCTGAAAAAAAAAGGACAAAAAAGAATTTGTTATCATTTTTTATGGAGCCAATTTGTTTTTTGTAAATGCACATGAAATTGTGATTAATATTTCAATGCTAACATGTAAAATGTGTGTCGTAATTTTCATTAGAGTTGAGGACGGTAAAGAAGGGGGAAACATATTAAAAACTCGTAAAATAGATTCAAGCTCAATAATAAATCAGGAACAGTATCTGCTGCACCTGAGAACTTCAAATCGACAAGATACAAACAGCTAAGTTTTCTTGAAACCGTATCTCAGCAAAGAACTTTAAATCGACAAGATATAAACAGCTAAGTTTTCTTGAAACCGTATCTCAGCAAAGAACCGGTGGCAGTAACATGGTGAAAGATAGGGTAGACGTAGATGATACTGCTGTGGAATTTCGGGTTGAGAAGTTTAACGCTGACAGGGAGGTGAATGAGGAAAAAGCTTCGAATGAAAGCCCTAATGTTACTAAAGGACGCCACGAAAAAGATAAAGATGATACTATTGTCAATTACTTGAAGAAATATGACAGTCAGCAGACACTGTTGAATAATATAACACAAATCGTGATAGTGAAATACATTCGTTTTGCAGTCATGTAGGAGACGTTTTTGGCTCGCTGCCACAAATTTACAAACCTAAAGCGAAGCAAGAAAATTTTAACTTTCCGATTAATTATCAAATAATGGCATCTGATAATCCTAATGCTTCTATTCAGCAGTTCAGTACCGAAGTATCATTTAACTCTAGTTCATGTCATTCAAATTCCCTGAGTTAAACTGCGAGCATTCCTGATTACATCATTTCGAAGCCGTCTATTTCCACTAATTCCGTTACTATGTATGCATACTCACCTCGACAACCTACTGATTTGGCACTACAAACTGTTCAAGAACAGCACAATTTCATTGTACAAGAAATTGAAAATATAGTGCAATACAAATACAATACTTTAATGTAAAGAATAATTTTATTCGACTGTGATTACATCTCTTGTAGTTCTTGACTATTATTCTTCACAAATTGATTTCAAAACAAAATTAAATTGCTCTTTATTTAATCTTCAATAAGTCACTGGCTACGAGAGTGTAGTGTTTATGGTGAGACTTGTACTTCACCAGCAGTGAGCCTAAAATGGAATATTTACGGAAGAGATTATACCACAAGAACTAGCTTAAAGATAAGTATCTTCTCACTTATGAATAAAGAACCCTGATAATACATTTAGGCAGTTGTGTTATAGGAAGAGGATACCGGCTGCTAAACAGCATCCTTTCCTTGCTTCCCATGGTACAAGATTCTACAGTGGCAACGACGACAAAAAACTTCTTAAATGTTTTTGTAACATGTAGAAACCTTCCTCGTTTCGTTCGATGAACATCGCGTTAACTAGATGTCATCTGGTTAGGTACTGGTACAAAAATGGCTCTGAGCACTATGGGACTTAACATCTAAGGACATCAGTCCCCTAGAACTTAGAACTACTTAAACCTAACTAACCTAAGAACATCACAAACATCTATGCCCGGGACAGGATTCGAACCTGAGACCGTAGCGGTCGCGCGGTTCCAGACTGAAACGCCTAGAACCGCTCGCCCACACTAGCCAGCACTGGTTCAAAAACAAATGATCATATTCCTCCTCTTCCAAATGTAAACGCACAGTTTCAGTGCTCGACACTTTTTTCGCAGACAACCGTCATCGTCGATTTCAAATGACACACTATAGAGACTGTTGCTAATTAACTGCTGTTAAGGGTGGCACCTATCCCTGTCGCCTGTCTCTGCCGACTACCGACAGTCGTTGTCGCTGTGTTCGGAATGCTGCTTTTACGTGTATGAGGGTGTGAGGGTGTTTCAGTATAACGCCTCGTGTTCAGGAGA
This sequence comes from Schistocerca cancellata, assembly GCF_023864275.1. Classification (NCBI taxonomy): domain Eukaryota; kingdom Metazoa; phylum Arthropoda; class Insecta; order Orthoptera; family Acrididae; genus Schistocerca; species Schistocerca cancellata. The sequence goes on from NC_064628.1 coordinate 812,591,358, forward strand.
CCCATATGCCCTACCTCTGCATGCAGTGCTCCGGCTAAGGCTAATGCAGTTCAGGTGTGCCGGAAACGGACAGTGGCGGGTCAAAACTAGATCCATACACGGCTTTGGTCCGTATGCTTCAACTTAAGTTATTCCTGTATATTGCGGAGGATGGAGAAAATGCGACTGGCTAAAGTCGGTCGCCTCCTACTCCCCTTGCCATGCGACACAGTTCCCGAATAAGAGAGAAAGGTTCCATTGCATACTCGAGGCCGGCCGTTGTGGCCGAGCGGTTCCAGTCGCTTCAGTCCGGAAATGCGTTACTGCTATGGTCGCAGGTTGAAATCCTGACTCGATCATGGATGTGTGTGCTGTCCTTAGGTTAGACAGGTTTAAGTAGTTCTAAGTTCTAGGGGACTGATGGCCTCAGATATTAAGTCCCATAGTGCTCAGAGCCGTTTGAACCATTTTGAACATACTCGAGATGCTTCACGCTGGCACTGAAAAGCGAGATTACATATTTGAAGAACGTATTAGGGCCAAGAGCTACTGACAATTTTGTTTTTATTTAACAACCAGTTTCGGTCTACAGACGACCATCAGGTTCATAAAATCATTTACAACATCGTATAAAGCCATGTAAAATCATTAGCATCAGATAATACACTGCAGATCCACAGAAACTGGTACACCTAATTAATATCGTGTAAGGCCCCGCGATCACGCGAAAGTGCAGAAAAATGACGTGGCATGTACTCGACCAATGTCTGAAGTAGTGCTGGAGGGAACTGACACCTTGAATCTTGCCGGGTGTCCATAAATCCTCAAGAGTACGAGGAAGTGGAGCTCTCTTCTGAACAGCAGGTTGAAAGGCATCCCAGATATGATCAATAATTTTCATACCTGGGCACTTTGGTGGTCAGCGGAAGTGTTTAAATTCCGAAGAGTGTCCCCGGAGTCAGTCTGTAGCAATTCCGGACGTGTGGGGTGTCGCATTGTCCGGCTGGAATTGCCCAAGTCCGTCAGAATGCACAGCTGACATGGATGGATGCAGATGATCGGACAGGGTGCAAACGTACCTTTCGTCTGTCAGAGTCGTATCTAGATGCGTCAGGGGTCCCATAAGACTCCAACTGCACACGCCGCACACCATTACAGAGCTTCCATCAGCTTGAACAGGACCTTGCTGACATCTAGGTTCCATGAATTCATAAGGTTGTCACCATACCCCTACACGTCCTTCCGCTCTATAGAATTGGAGACGAGACTCGTCCGATCAGGCAACATGTTCCAGCCGTCAACAGTCCAATGTCGGTGTTGACGGGCTCAGGCGAGGCGTAAAGCTTTGTGTCGTTCAGTCATCAAGGATACTCGAGTGGGCCTTCGGTTCCGAAAACCCATATCGATGATATTTCATTGAATGGTTCGCACGCTGATTCTTGTCGATGGCCCAGCATTGAAATCTGCAGCAATTTGCGGAACGGTTGTACTTGTGTCACGCTGAACGATTCTCTTCAATCGTCGTTGGTCCCGTTCTTGGAGGATTTTTTTCCGGCCGCAGCGACGTCGGAGATTTGATGTTTTACCGGATTTCTGTCCGCACTACATCTACATCTACATTTATACTCCGCAAGCCACCCAACGGTGTGTGGCGGAGGGCACTTTAAGTGCCACTGTCATTACCTCCCTTTTCTGTTCCAGTCGCGTATGGTTCGCGGGAAGAACGACTGCCGGAAAGACTCCGTGCGCGCTCGAATCTCTCTAATTTTACATTCGTGATCTCCTCGGGAGGTATAAATAGGGGGAAGCAATATATCCCATACCTCATCCAGAAACGCACCCTCTCGAAACCTGGCGAGCAAGCTACACCGCGATGCAGAGCGCCTCTCTTGCAGAGTCTGCCACTTGAGTTTGCTAAACATCTCCGTAACGCTATCACGGTTACCAAATAACCCTGTGACGAAACGCGCCGCTCTTCTTTGGATCTTCTCTATCTCGTCCGTCAACCCGATCTGGTACGGATCCCACACTGATGAGCAATACTCAAGTATAGGTCCAACGAGTGTTTTGTTGATGGACTACATTTTCTAAGGACTCTCCCAATGAATCTCAACCTGGTACCCGCCTTACCAACAATTAATTTTATGTGATCATTCCACTTCGAACCGTTCCGTACGCATACTCCCAGACATTTTACAGAAGTAACTGCTACCAGTATCTGTTCCGCTATCATATAATCATACAATAAAGGATCCTTCTTTCTATGTATTCGCAATACATTACATTTATCTATGTTAAGGGTCAGTTGCCACTCCCTGCACCAAGTGCCTATCCGCTGCAGATCTTCCTGCATTTCGCTACAATTTTCTAATGCTGCAACTTCTCTGTATACTACAGCACCATCCGCGAAAAGCCGCATGGAACTTCCGACACTATCTACTAGGTCATTTATATATATTGTGAAAAGCAATGGTCCCACATCACTCCCCTGTGGCATGCCAGAGGTTACGTTAACGTCTGTAGACGTCTCTCCATTGATAACAGCATGCTGTGTTCTGTTTGCTAAAAACTCTTAAATCCAGCTACACAGCTGGTCTGATATTCCGTAGGCTCTTACTTTGTTTATCAGGCGACAGTGCGGAACTGTATCGAATGCCTTCCGGAAGTCAAGGAAAATAGCATCTACCTGGGAGCCTGTATCTAATATTTTCTGGGTCTCATGAACAAATAAAGCGAGTTGGGTCTCACACGATCACTGTTTCCGTAATCCATGTTGATTCCTACAGAGTAGATTCCGAGTTTCCAAAAACGACATGATACGCGAGCAAAAAACATGTTCTAAAATTCTACAACAGATCGACGTCAGAGATATAGGTCTATAGTTTTGCGCATCTGCCCGACGACCCTTCTTGAGGACTGGGACTACCTGTGCTCTTTTCCAATCATTTGGAACCTTCTGTTCCTCTAGAGACTTGCGGTACACGGCTATTAGAAGGGGCGCAACTTCTTTTGCGTACTGTGTGTAGAATCAAATCGGTATCCCGTCAGGTCCAGTGGACTTTCCTCTGTTGAGTGATTCCAGTTGCTTTTCTATTCCTTGGACACTTATTTCGATGTCAGCCATTTTTTCGTTTGTGCGAGGATTTAGAGAAGGAACTTCCGTGCGGTCTTCCTCTATGAAACAGCTTTGGAAAAAGGTGTTTAGTATATCAGCTTTACGCGTGTCATCCACTGTTTCAATGCCATCATCATCCCGGAGTGTCCGGATATGCTGTTTCGAGCCACTTACTGATTTAATGTAAGACCAGAACTTCCTAGGATTTTCTGTCTAGTCGGTACATAGAATTTTACTTTCGAATTCACTGAACGCTTCACGCATAGCCCTCCTTACGCTAACTTTGACATCGTTTAGCTTCTGTTTGTCTGAGAGGTTTTGGCTGCGTTTAAACTTGGAGTGAAGCTCTCTTTGCTTTCGCAGTAGTTTCCTAACTTTGCTGTTGAACCACGGTGGGTTTTTGCCGTCCCTCACAGTTTTACTCGGCACGTACCTGTCTAAAACGCATTTTACGATTGCCTTGAACTTTTTCCATAAACACTCAACATTGTCAGAATTTTTTTTTTTTGATCTGTTAGGTAGTCTGAAATCTGCCTTCTATTACTCTTGCTGAACAGATAAACCTTCCTCCCTTTTTTTATATTCCTATTAACTTCCATATTCAGGGATGCTGCAACTGCCTTATGATAACTGATTCCCTGTTCTAAACTTACAGAGTCGAAAAGTTCGGGTCTGTTTGTTATCAGTAGGTCCAAGATGTTATCTCCACGAGTCGGTTCTCTGTTTAATTGCTCGAGGTAATTTTCGGATAGTGCACTCAGTATAATGTCACTCGATGCTCTGTCCCTACCACCCGTCCTAAACATCTGAGTGTCCCAGTCTATATCTGGTAAATTGAAATCTTCACCTAAGACTATAACATGCTGAGAAAATTTATGTGAAATGTATTCCAAATTTTCTCTGAGTTATTCTGCCACTAATGCTGCTGAGTCGGGACGTCGGAAAAGGGAGCCAACTATTAACGTAGCTCGGTTGTTGAGTGTAACCTCCACCCATAATAATTCACAGGAACTATCCACTTCTACCTCACTACAGGATAAACTACTACTAACAGCGACAAACACGCCACCACCGGTTGCATGCAATCTATCCTTTCTAAACACCGTCTGTGCCTTTGTAAAAATTTCGGCAGAATTTATCTCTGGCTTCAGCCAGCTTTCTGTACCTATAACGATTTCAGCTTCGGTGCTTTCTATCAGCGCTTGAAGTTCCGGTACTTTACCAATGCAGCTTCGACAGTTTACAATTACAATACTGATTGCTGCTTGGTCCCCGCATGTCCTGACTTTGCCCCGCACCCTTTGAGGCTGTTGCCCTTTCTGTACTTGCCCGAGGCCATCTAACCTAAAAAACCGCCCAGTCCACGCCACACAACCCCTGCTACCCGTGTAGCCACTTGCTGCGTGTAGTGGACTCCTGACCTATCCAGCGGAACCCGAAACCCCACCACCCTATGGCGCAAGTCGAGGATCTGCAGCCCACACGGTCGCAGAACTGTCTCAGCGTCTGATTCAGACCCTCCACTCGACTCTGTACCAAAGGTCCGCAGTCAGTCCTGTCGACGATGCTGCAGATGGTGTGCTCTGCTTTCAGCCCGCTAGCGAGACTGGCAGTCTTCACCAAATCAGATAGCCGCCGGAAGCCAGAGAGGATTTCCTCCGATCCATATTACACACATCACTGGTGCCGACATGAGCGACCACCTGCAGATGGGTGCACGCTGTACCCTTCATGGCATCCGGAAGGACCCTTTCTACATCTGGAATGACTCCCCCCCGGTATGCACACGGAATGCACATTGGTTTTCTTCCCCTCTCTTGCTGCCATTTCCATAAGGGGCCCCATTACGCGCCTGACGTTGGAGCTCCCAACTACCAGTAAGCCCACCCTCTGCGACCACCCGGATCTTGCAGACTGAGGGGCAACCTCTGGAACAGGACATGCAGCCTTGTCTGGCCGAAGATCAGTATCAGCCTGAGACAGAGCCTGAAACCGGTTCGTCAGACAAACTGGAGAGGCTTTCCGTTCAGCCCTGCGGAATGTCTTTCGCCCCCTGCCACACCTCGAGACGACCTCTACCACATGTGAGGGATCAGCCTCAATGTGGGCAGTATCCCAGGCAGCCACAGTCGTAGTCCGATCGGGGGATGCGTGGGACGAGCTGGCCGTCCCCGACAAACCCCCATCCGGACCCCCACAGTGATGCCCATTGGCAACAGCCTCAAGCTGTGTGACCGAAGTCAACACTGCCTGAAGCTGGGAGTGAAGGGATGCCAACTCAGCCTGCATCCGAACACAGCAGTTGCAGTCCCAATCCATGCTAAAAACTGTTGTGCAAAGAACGGCTGAACTAATCTACAGAGAGTACTCGGTAGATGAGTGGTCAGCGCGACTGAATATCAATCCTAAGGAGCCAGGTTCGATTCCCGGGTGGGATGGAGATTTTCGCCGCTCAGGGATTGGGTTTTGTGTCGTCCTCATCATCATCATTTCATCCCCATCGACCATCGACGCACAAGTCGCCGATGTGGCGTCAAATCGAAAGGCTTGCAACCGACCAGATTTCTGATTTCACGCTACACTCGTGAAATGGTCGTACGGAAAAATCCCTACTTCATCACTACCTCTGAGATGCTGTGTTCCATCGCTCGTGGGCCGACTATAACACGACGTTTAAACTATTATATCTTGATAACATGCCATTGTAGCAGCAGTAACGAATTTAACAACTGCGCCAGACTCTTTTCATCTGCTATAGGCGTTGCCGACCGCAGCGCCGTATTCTACCTGTTTACGATCTCTGTATTTGAATACGTATGTCCAAGCCAGTTTCTTTGGCGCTTCAGTGTATAATAATGTGTCAGACAGTATATTAATTCATTCTATATTAACAGCATTAACTCTAGGAACGGAGGCACTGAGGACGATGTAGTATACCACCGTTCCTAGCGTTTATCATGCTATTGTACCTTGAATTTGTGCACTTTCTGTCACAGTTTAATATTGATGATGTATTTTATGTTATTATGTGACAGCAGAAACGTATTAATCGATTTATTATCTGACACCAAGACACATATCGCCTAATATGACGCTGTTAATGCTTTTATGAACTTCATGATTGTCTGCTGGTCGAAAGTGGTTGTCAAATAAAGGAATTTTATCAGGAGCTCTTGGCGGTAATCATAACTTATTTGAAATATTTACGTGTTGGGGGGCACCATCTTCTGAAGATACAAGATCATACACAGTCTGCACACCTTCTAATAAGTTCAGAACAGCTGACATATGGCAATTAAATTTCGGAGCCTGTCATTCAGCGTAAGTTTGAAGGAAAGATATAAGTTTTGCAATTCGAAACTCTGAACACCTAAACCACTGAAGAGTGGAAATACATACACCACATTTACAAACCATTTCATATGACGGAATCATCACCCTACTGTCATAAAATCACCAGTAAGCGGTAAAAATAAATAACTGGTAGACACCTAAAGCCCACCTACCACAACCCGAAAAGGAACCACTACAGGAACATTCAGTATTAAAACTGACACACACCGGTTTTCTCACTTGAATGCCTAATTTTTTGAGGTTACAGTACAGATGATTTCCGATACAATCTTTGCCTGTTACAGATGGGTGGTGTATAAGTTAGTGACATGAGGCTGACATGGGTAGACAGCCGCAGACCGTACATAATGTAGTACAATGTAACGTTCATTTAATTATTATTAAATTTTAAAGTTGTTCGAAACAACTTTCAGTGTACAATAAAATGGCTATTTCAGGTCATAGATTTCGAAATACATCACTGTCATTATACACACATCAAAAAAAGTTTTGCAGGTTCCCAAAACCCCTGAAGATAGACGTGACTATGGATATTGTATCACGGACACAGCCCCTTTGACTGTTAAGAGATGTCACTAAACCCGCCCAAAGATGTGAACAACCATGCATGAGCAGCGCCTATTAGACAGAGGGGGCCCGAAAGGAGGTACACGGCTCGTGTTGTCTTGTAGTTCAACAATGCCTACACAGCCAATACCACAGTTCGATCGCGTCCGCATTGTTACTCTGTACCAGGAAGGGCTTTCAACAAGCGAAATGTCCAGACGTCTATGAGCGAACCAAAATTATGTTATTCGGACATAGAGGAGGTACAGAGAGACAGGAACTGTGGATGACATGCCTTTCTCAGGCCACTCAATGGCTACGTCTGCAGTTGACGACCGCTACCTACGGATTATGGCTCAGAGGAACCATGACGGCAACGCCACCACGCTGAATATTGCTTCCCGTACAGCCACAGGACATCGTGTTTGGACTTAAACCTTGCGCAGTAGGCGGCATGATGAGCAACTTCACTTCCTGCGTCCATGGCGAGTTCCATCTAACGATACCATACAGAGCGGTACAGATGGGCCCAACAACATGCCGTAGGGACCACTCTGGATTGGCATCACGTTCTCTTCACCGATGGGTATCGTATATGCCTTCAACGAGACAGTCATCGGAGACATGTTTGGAGGAATCCTGGTCAGGCTGAACGTCTTAGACACACTGTCGGACGAGCCGGCAGCTGTTGCCGAACGCTTCTAGGCGCTTCAGTCCGGAACCGGGCTGCTGCTACGGTCGCAGGTTCGAATCCTGCCTCGGGCTTAGATGTGTGTCATGTCCTTAGGTTAGTTAGGTTTAAGTAGTTATAAGAGACTGATGACCTCAGACGTTAAGTCTCATAGTGCTTAGAGCCATTTGAAACACATTTTCCTTTGTGGGGCCGACGTACGCCGCTGTTGCTTACGGGAGGCCCCATAACCACTTTACGATACGTGAATGCCTTCCTCCGAGCGATTGTGCAACTATATCGGCAGCATACTGGCGTGGCATTCATCTTCATGGACGACAATTCGCGCCCCCATTGTGCACATCTTGTGAATGAATTCCTTCAGGATAACGACATCGCTCGACTGGAGTGTCCAGCGTGTTCTTCAGACGTGAACCCTATCGAACATGCCTGGGATTGATTGAAAAGAGCTGATTATGGACGATGTGACCCACCAACCACTTTGAGGGTTCTACGCCGAACTGCCATTGGTGAGTGGGACAATTTGCAACAAGAGTGCCCTTGATGAACTTGTGTATAGTATACCACGACGAATAAGGCTTGCATCAATGTATGAGGACGTGACGTGCTACTGGGTATTAGAGGTACCGGTGTGTACAGCAATCTGGACCACCACCTCTGAAGGTCTCACTGTATAGTGGTACAACATGCATTGTGTGGTTTTCATGGGCAATGAAAAAGGCGGAAACGATGTTTACGTCGATCTCTATTTCAATTTACTTGTTCCTGAACTCTCGGAACCGAATTGGTGCAAAACTTCTTTTGATGTATTTCTCATCCTCAGGATGTCACAGACGCCTTCCTTTGCCTTCTTTCTAGTAAAAATAAAAGCAAATATCAATTTGACGACTTTTGATCGTATGATCCTGGTGGAGGTGGAATGCCGTTGCCTTCTTCCGGACTTGACTCACATAGCCAGTTGCAGGGGAGATTGAATTTCACTTGGATTCTGAACCACTGTGCTACTCAGCAGTCATTTTCAGAGGGGATAGAATGTTAAGTGACAGATAAAAATCGTAGCATTGACTGGGAATTCTCCCAGGTACCTGCCATTTTCCTTGACTTCCGGAAAGCGTTCGATACAGTTCCGCAGCCTACGGAATATCAGACCACCTGTGTGGCTGGACTGTAGAGTTTTCAGCAAGCAGAAAACAGCATGTTGTTCTCAATGGAGAGACGTCTACATACGTGAAAGTAACCTCTGGCGTGCCACAGGGGAGTGTTATGGGCCATTGTTTTTTCACAATATATATAAATGACCTTGCAGATAGTGTCGGAAGTTCCATGCTGCTTTTCGCGGATGATGCAGAGAAATTGCAGCATTAGAAAATTGTAGCGAAATGCAGGAAGATCTGCATAGAAAGAAGGATCTATTACTGTATGATTATATGATAGCGGAACAAACACTGGTAGCAGTTACTTCTGTAAAATGTCTGGGAGTATGCGTACGGAACGATTTGAAGTGGAATGAACATATAAAATTAGTTGTAGGTATGGCGGGTGCCAGGTTTAGATTCATTGGGATAGTCCTTAGAAAATGTAGTCCATCAACAAAGGAGGTGGCTTACAAAACACTCGTTCGACCTATACCTGAGTATTGCTCATCAGTGTGGGATCCATACCAGGTCGGGTTGACAGAGGAGATCCAAAGAAGAGCGGCGCGTTTCGTCACAGGGTTATTTGGTAAGCGTGATAGCGTTACGGAGAGATTTAGCAAACTCAAGTGGCAGACTCTGGAAGAGAGGCGCTCTGCATTGCGGTGTAGCTTGCTGTCCAGGTTTCGAGAGGGTGCGTTTCTGGATGACGTATGGAATATATTCCTTCCCCCTACTTATACCTCCAGAGGAGATCACGAATGTAAAATTAGAGAGATTCGAGCGCGCACGGAGTTTTTCCGGCAGTCGTTCTTCCCGCGAACCATACGCGACGGGAACTGTAGTTCCTTCTCTAGATTGTCGCGCAGATGACAAAATGGTAGATATCGAAATAGACGACAGAGGGATAATAAACAATTAAAATCTCTCAAAAGACGAAAGGCCTCTGGACCTGATGGGATACCAGTTCAATTTTACCCAGAGTACGCGAAGGAACTTGCCCCCCTTCTTGCAGCGGTGTACCGTAGGTCTCTAGAAGAGCGTAGCGTTCCAAAGGATTCGAGAAGGGCTTAGGTCATCCCGTTTTCAAGAAGGGACGTCGAACAGATGTGCAGAACTATAGACCTATATCTCTAACGTCAATCAGTTGTAGAATTTTGGAACACGTATTGTGTTCGAGTATAATGACTTTTCTGGAGACTAGAAATCTACTCTGTAGGAATCAGCATGGGTTTCGAAAAAGACGGTCATGTGAAACCCAACTCGCACTATTCGTCCACGAGACTCAGAGGGCCATAGACACGGGTTCACAGGTAGATGCCGTGTTTCTTGACTTCCGCAAGGCGTTCGATACAGTTCCCCACAGTCGTTTAATGAACAAAGTAAGAGCATATGGACGCATCATGTCATTCTCAATGGAGAGAAGTCCTCCGAAGTAAGAGTGATTTCAGGTGTGCCGCAGGGGAGTGTCATAGGACCGTTGCTATTCACAATATACATAAATGACTTGGTGGATGACATCGGAAGTTCACTGAGGCTTTTTGCAGATGATGCTGTGGTGTATCGAGAGGTTATAACAATGGAAAATTGTACTGAAATGCAGGAGGATCTGCAGCGAATTGACGCATGGTGCCGGGAATGGCAATTGAATCTCAATGTAGACAAGTGTAATGTGCTGCGAATACACAGAAAGATAGAGCCTTTATCATTTAGCTACAAAATAGCAGGTCAGCAATTGGAAGCAGTTAATACCATTAATTGTCTGGGAGTACGCATTAGGAGTGATTTAAAATGGAATGATCATATAATGTTGATCGTCGGTAAAGCAGATGCCAGACTGAGATTCATTGGAAGAATCCTAAGGAAATGCAATCGGAAAACAAAGGAAGTAGGTTACAGTACGCTTGTTCGCCCACTGCTTGAATACTGCTCAGCAGTGTGGGATTTGTACCAGATGGGGTTGATAGAAGATATAGAGAGGATCCAGCGGAGAGCGGCGCGCTTCGTTACGGGATCATTTAGTAATCGCGAGAGCGTTACGGAGATGATAGATAAGCTCCAGTGGGGGACTCTGCAGGAGAGACGATCAGTAGCTCGGTACGTTCTTTTGTCAAAGTTTCGAGAACATACCTTCACCGAAGAGTCAAGCAGTATATTGCTCCCTCCTACGTATATCTCGCGAAGAGACCATGAGGATAAAATCAGAGAGATTAGAGCCCACACAGAGGCATACCGACAATCCTTCTTTCCACGAACAATACGAGACTGGAATAGAAGGGAGAACCGATAGAGGTACTCAAGGTACCCTCCGCCACACACCGTCAGGTGGCTTGCGGAGTATGGATGTAGATGAAGATGTAGAACAGGAAAGGGAGTTAATGACAGTGGCACGTAAAGTGCCCTCCGCGACACACCGTTGGATTAATTGCGGAATACAAATGTAGGTGCAGATGTAGATGTTGATGAAGAATCGAATTTAAGGTTTTTGGATGCGTGCTCTGGAACTTTGTCACTGAGCTACCGAGTCAAACTTCCAAGTAATAAAAATTAAAAGTGTCACACAGTATATGCACGTTTTGTGTGCCAAATAACCCTATTTGACCCTTTGACAAACTGATTTGGAATCTGCTGACTATCGCCCGAGTCCTCACGTTCGGCTGTTGAGATCGGTTGCACCGAGACCGCCACACTGGTCTCGCATTAGGCAGAGCAACGGTTCAAATCCGCGTCCGGCCGGCGTGGTATAGGTTTTTCGTGATTTCCCTAAATCACCTCAGGCGAACGCTGGAGTAGTTCCTTAGAAAGGGCACTGCCGATTTCCTTTCCCGTCGTTTCCTAATCCGAGCGTATGTTCCGTCTCTAATGACCACGTTGTCGGCGGGACATGAAAGACTAATCTCCTGTTCCTCCTCCGAGACCGCGTACGTACTGCCGCACTGATTTGCAAAGGTCGGCCGTCTTCGGCCGATGTCGGTCATGTGCAGAATGTCCTCCTCTCGGTACCACTGTGAAAGTCCACGGCTGCTCTCGCTGCCTGCTTGATAGGCTGAGTTAGCATGCCATTGTCGCATTGACCACAAATACCACCTGGACACAGACATCGAGCTCTTGCATGTAAGTCACGGGTAACAGAGAATGTTGATACTGATTAAGACTTCCAGACTCCATGCTCGCCGTGTTATACGAAACGCTAAAAGTGCCCTTGATCTGCAGAAAATAGCTTTAATTGCAGAAAATGTCCCAAAGCGTCGGACGTAAACAGTGGTGATGCATACAATTTGTAAACACTAAATTTAAGAAAAGACTTTAAAAAAATAGCGCCAGGCTGAAGTTCCCACTGTGGTCTGCAGTTTTCTGCCAGTACGCTGAGGGTCGTTGCAGTTAATACGTGGCAGAGCGTCCTATTGCATCTTTAAGTAAGGCAAATAATGTATGTAAAGATTTCCTAAAAATTCCTACGCAGAAAATCAGTTTCCTCACGAAGCAATTTTTCTGTTTCTTTTTATTTTATTTTTTCTGTTCCTCCAGCGCATTTAATTAAAAACTTTTCGGAGCTGTGTGTAGCCCCTCCATTTTTTATTTTATTATACTACCCTCATGAGCACCATCTTTTACATACACTCCAAAAACTATCAATCAATTTTCTGCAGTCAGAGGGTATGTTCAGCATGAAAAGTTGTACACCAAATACGTTCGTTATAAATTGTACTACAAAGTCCTAGCAGGCTAGTACTCCTATATTATTAGATTTGAGAGTGAACTCGCACTTCTGCGTCGACAGGTCACTCTGTAACTGTAATGTATCCACTGTAATCAATTTCTTAAAATTCTGGAACTTTGTAAACGTAAATATTGAATCAGTTGTCATTTAATTATACCTGGCCTGAAACCAGTTATTTTGGAGATGAAGAAAAGCGATCTACAGACTGAAACTGGACATTTTTGTAGAACAAAATACAGCGGATACTTCCTAATGACGAACATGTCTGGTATTGACATTATATTTTTGGTCACTACTTGTGTGCCCTATGTCCATGATCAAAGGAGCACCGTTTGCCCATCGTAATTCTCGATCCATTGCCTACCAACCCAACGCATCGACCACAAGGCTTGAACCGTGTGGGGGAACCAGTAGCCATTCAGGGTGGGATGGACTGTGCATGGAAGAAAAAACTGGCAATCTAAAAAATGTAAATAAGGAAATGAGAGAGATTCCACCACAGGCAAAAAGGAAAAGTGTAGACATGGGAAACCATGTTGTATTAGTACTTCACAGGTTTAGCAACAGCCTGCAGGCTCACCACCAACGAAATCCTGCAGCTAGGTACTAAAATAATGTTGCCATAGTTGGCATAGCATTCTTAAACGCAGGAGGCTGCCATTGCAATAGGCTGCGTTAGCCCGTGCCATGGCACAACGCTGATCTTCTACAGTCACGTACGTGGCACGGGGTTGTCTCTTGTGAGAACATATCTGGACACATCGATTATAAGTGCTCCCCGCTCAGCCATTAGCAGCACTCCTTCTTGGACCTTCAGCTATCTCTGAGCTGTGAGAGTCTTCACGGCAGGCGGCAGTCCATTGTAAGACCTAGCAGCTGGAACCTCATCACGCAGCATCGTCAGCTAGGCGAAGCACTGGTCTCCGAGCCACCAGCTGGGCCTTATGATTTTTGGGTCTCGAGTTAGTGCTGCTGAGTGCAGACCACTTGCAGGACGTGGTCACACCGACCGCCTCCATGTTGGCCGACTGTTTGGAGCTGCCTGAAGTCCAACGTAAGCTCATAGGCTGCTGGGCTGACGCCGTCCTTGAATTAGTAAGACAATTTGTAAACGTTACGCTAAAATTAATTATGTTGACAGTTCAATCCCAACTTAAGCGTTACAAGCACCGTAGTTTCGTAGTCACAGTGTCTGACGAATACAACGATGTTATTGTTTATTTTATGCTGTTAAAAGTTTCTAATATGTTAGGTAAAAACAACACAAACGCCATGTTTGGAATTTTTAACTGCTCGACTAAGCTAACGGCGTAATAAGTCCAGTCAATGAAGACTAAAAAACGTCGAATGTGGGAATTAATTCGTGCCATGAATAACGTACTAGAAATCCCAACCAAGGGAGGCCGAATGTGGAGGTGGGGATGCGTTGCAAGTTCGCTTTCGTTTATTTCTCACGAATAACTCGAAAACTACGGCTTCTAGCGAAAACGTCCAAGTACAAAATTTATTTACATTAAATATCCTACAAAAAGTTCCTGCTCATCTATTCTGTAGGACTATTATTTTGCACGTAGCGAGCGAGTGGATGCAAAATTTTGCACGTGGTTTTAGAAGCCCAGTTATAGTATTGCGGTCTGCTTATAAAGACATTGGTATGTGTAGTTGAATCACCCTATTTATGTGAACTATAAGACTAGGATACGTCGTTAGTGCTATTACAGAATATAAACCTTGTGATAAACAGAGATCCTTCCCCCAAAATTCTCTTAGATTATGATACTTTTAAAGAAAATTTGTAGTAGTAATTCGCTAATGTAGCACAGAACATACAAAGTAATGGAAAATTGCATCTTTGACGCTACAAATGGATCTTAGTAGTAGCACACAACACATTCGTTGAAGTTGTCAAATGTCACACAGGTGGTGCACAGTGTAAATTATGTTCCCAGACGACATCAATTCTTCATCTGTTATTTCATTAAGTAATATGTTTATGACAAGAGTGTATTCATGCTCCGGCATCTCTTCGGCCATAATTTTCTCGTTCCAGTGTTGTCATGTACCCATTAGTCTTCAGAATTGTTTGATGTGGTCCACCATGAATTTCAGAGTATTACTTCCATCCTACCTCCTGAATTATTTGTTAGATGTTTTCCCATATCAGTCTTCCCCTCAGTTTCTACCAATTACAGCTCTCAATTTAGTGCAACGGACGTTATTCGCTTCTGTCTTAAAATGCACACTATTATCCTATCCTTTCTTCTTGTCAGCGTTTCCAGTTTTTTACTTTTTTCGCCGATTCTCCAGAGAACATCTTCACTGCTTATCTCTTTAGTCCACCAAATTTAAGATATGCGTTTGTATCACAACGTCGCAGAAACTTAGATACTCTCGTTTTCCGGTTTCCCCGCAGTCCACGAAGCACTACCATACTGTGCTGTACTCCAAACGTACATTTTCAGAAAATCTTTCTTTACTTCGCCTGTCATGGGTTATTTTGCTTCCAAGGTAGCAGAATTGCTGAAAGTCTTGTACTTTGTGAGCACTAATTTTGATATTAAGTACCTCGCTGTTTTCATTTATGCTACCTCTCATTATTTTAGTCTTCCTTCCATTTACTCTCAATCCATATTCTGTACTCATTAGACTGTTCATTCCGTTCAGCTGATCCTGTATTTCTTTTTCACGGTGACTAAGGGCAGCAATGTCATCAACGAATCTTATCACTGACATCATTTTACCCTGACTTTTAATTCCAACCTTCCTTTTATTTCTCTCGTCTTACACACTTTTTAATCTGAGCAGTTCGTTCTTGGTCTTCCAGCCTTAGTGCTCTCTCTTGGATCTTGTACATGTTGCACATCATCCGTCTTTTCGTATACGTTAATCATATTTTTCTCTGAATTTCGAATATGTAGCACCATCTTACACTTTCGAATCTTTTTCCAAGTCGACAAATACTTTAAATAGGTCTCGGTTTTCCTTGAATTTTGCTTCCATTATCAAGGACAACGTCAGGAATGCCTCTCTGGTGACTTCATCTTCCCTAAAGACAAACTTATCATCATCTCTAACATATCCGCAATTATCCTTTCCGTTCTTCTCACGAACTATGTGCATACGCACTTAAACTGATGTGTGCGGTTGTTCTCTCAATTACGTGCCTTTGCTATCTACGGAACTGTGTTGGTACTATGCTGTACTCCAAACATGCATTCTCATAAATTTGTTCCTCTGGTTAAGTTACTGATACTGGTAGAATTCTTTTAGCAAGGAATACCCTCTTTGCTGAGATAATCTGCTTGTAATGTCACTCTTTCTTCATCAGTCATGTGTTATTTTGCTTCCAGAGCAGAACAACTCCTTACCTTTTTCTTCATGCTGGTGCCTAATTTGGATGCTAAGGTCATTGCTTGTCTCATTTCTGGTGCTTCTCATTACTTTCATCTTTTTCGAGTTAGTTTTTACTCATCACTAGATTGTTCCTTCCTTTCAAAATAGATTGTAATTTTTTCTCAATTTCACTGTGGATAACAGTGTCATTAGCGAACCTTATCACTGATATCCTTTCACCCAGACTTTTACACCCACTCTTGAATCCTGTTTTATTTCCGTCATTGCTTCTTCGATGTATAGACGGAACAGTAGGAGCGAAAGACTGCACCCTTTTCTTCCGACCAATTTAGTCTGAGCACTTAATTCTCTCTCTTCCGGTTTTAATGTTCCCTCTTATTCTTTTGTACATTGTATATTACCCGTCAGTCCCCACAGCTTACTTCTATTTTTCTCAGAATTAGGAACAGGAGTATAGAGGATGCCAAATTTACTATACAATGCCACGGACTCTAAACAGAAAGAATGGAGTCGAACTGAGCGTACATGACAGATATGGAAACGTCGTTCTATGCTGTTTCAACTCAGTAATAGTGAGTTCTGAGTGGTAGGGTAGCAGTCTCTCGTGAATTCATGTTTAGATGATTCATTGGGTGAGCGATCTAAGAACTGGCTTCGGGGCAACATCAGGACACCTGCTGTATGCGGGTAGGTCAGGACATTACAGTGATGAAGAGGTGTAGCGCTCTGGAGAAATACAGAGATCTCGAAGGCAGAGTAAACCATAGAACTCAACTCGTCAGAAACGAAACGCCTGCTGCCAAACTTAGTAGCTGTGTGGACTGCATGTAACTGTTTTGTGTACCCAATGGAATCCTTTTATAGCAAGTCTAGTACTCAGAACTGACACTTCTCCTTGCAGAGTGTTGTCGTTTGTAACCTCACAATTTATTATCACCCCCACAGCTTCCAGATCCAAAAGATAGCATGAATTTTATATGAGTATGTCTTCTGACAATATGATTAGTTGCTTGCCTTAAAGAAAAATACTGGTACCTGAACATCATCTTCTACTCTCTCGCTTAGTAGCGTTCCACTTGATCGGATGATTTCTAGGAGCGTAATGCCATTTTATGATGTAATACATGACTTAATTACAATGTTTACTTCAATATTTTGTCATTTGGTTAATTCCTTGTCCTAATTTGATTTTTAAATACTTTTCAACAACTTATTCAGAGAAATTTACCTATGTCGGTCGTCTTACTATGATCATGCAATTGATTGGCTGCTATTGTTGCAGCTTTAAGAGCATATTCTATGATCAGAGTTAGGACACATCTTTATCCAGAAGTTCCATTACAAAGCCCGATGCCTTGTTAGAGGATGAATTTAATACAAGATCAATACCGATACAAAACTTTTTATTACCTTTTCACGCTCACGCATCATTATATTAAAGACGAGCCATAGATACAGGCTTCACCATATCTGATTGCTCTCGTCAACATTATAGTCGCACCTTTTCACTTTTCCTGAACTGATCCTTTGCAAACCATGATTTAGAATAAATTACATAGGGAGGAAGAGTCTGCTCATATGGGCTCATCACTGTCGGAGCACGTCTCTCTCCTGCCAGAACAGTGGTCATCGTACAGACAATTGGTTGGGTTCCAAATGCCATCACATTATTCATGTGCATAATTACTTGTCTTACTGCAAACGAGCAATTTTCTGACTCAAGGTACGTGATGAACAGCAAGAAATACTATATCCGTAGAGGGTGTAGATGCATGCTCAGTTTACGTGAGTTAGGGGAACCAGATAATGTAAAACAGAGTAGTGGAAATAAATTTAAAATAGAGATCATTATCTAAAAGTCATACAGAATTAATAACATAAAAACTGTAAGATTTTATATCTACCAGACTAAATGTACGCTAAGTGAAAACGTGCCACAGGAAAAAGTCGTATAACATGCTGAACTGCATTATGATTAGCATACAACACGCTAATTTCCATTATGATGAGCTTGTTACCTTGTTACAGGAACCTTTCCTGTTGTACAGTTTTAATTTACCCTACATTTCTCTTCCTAAAAATAATACATTATGGAATTTATATTATGACTTTTATGTGACTTCCATATAATGAGTCCTATCGTCATATTTTTTAACACCTCTGTATCATATTTCTCAGTTTCACCTAACTTACGTAAGCTGAGCATGCTTCTGCTGATCTAGTTTTTCTCATTGTTAAAAACGTGATGGAGAAGCACCAAAGGCAGTCCGTGTTTTGTGTCCTGCAACTATAACACTTGACTCCATAGCAATTTGAGCAAATGTGTCTCCTCTAACACGTATGCACTATTGTATGTTACAGACTCGTATTACAGTAACTATATTCTTTCAACTTTTTTTTTGGTTCTGATGATGAATTCTTAGTATTTGAAACCGGTCAACCTTGTTTCTAATTTTTATGATCAAGACCATTTCAATAAAGACATTTGTAAATGTAGTCTGTAAGGCTATGTTATTACATATGTTGAACTCCTCTTAAGTAGAGAATGTTATGGCGTTACTCTAGTATGCAGTTGCACTGGGACGATTATATTTTGCATAACCAAACTTATAGCTCACTCTATGCAAAGCTGACGTTGGTAGGTTGTCGTCTTCATAACGTCCCACGTTTAACAGTAAGCAGTGCAGATTATGTATCACCATAAAACTCTAGTGAATAAACCCAACCACTCAGTAGTCGACGCTTCATCGACTACTCCACATGCAGAGGGGAAGTGGGAACGATTTGTCTGCCTTGATTACAGGGCGCTCCTTTCCCAGCCCCTGGCCTTGAGCTGAGAGCCATGGTAGCCACTGTGCATCTCTGCGCTGCGGGAGAGTAGAAACGCCAGGGGCAGATCACTACCCACCTGCCACACAGGCAACCAGGCGGCGCGCGGGCTGGGGGCTCGTTCGGCCCCCTGAAAAACGACGGGATGCGGGGAACGGCTACTGCTCGTTCTCAGGGGTCATCGCTCATCCTGTCGCTCGCACAATAACGCTCCGCCGATGTGGATTTTTCAAATTTCGACAGTCCCTTTCAGATCGATGGATGATTTCACCGATAGATCGTTCCGCATGAAAAATTGATACCTCGTTTTTGCAGTATTCCAACAGAGAAAAGAAGTTTTTTCCAGCTTCCTGAATAGTAAGAAAAAGTGGAAAAACGTAAAAGTAAATCCTGAATCGTAAGACCCAGGCTGAGAGAAGATAGTGAAGTGAGAAATCTGAGACCCATCCTGTTTTGTTTGCTAATTTATTTCGTTTCCATGCGACCTTTGGCAGCCAAAGATACTTCACGGAACTAGTCAGTACATAGTTTACAAAATGACTGATTACAAAATGTACAATCCTAAGAAAGTAATGAATTAAGAAAATGCAAGAAGATTTATCAGAGTATACAAATAAATAAAACATCACAATTCTCCGTTATTGTCAGGATCTCCAGTATGGAACAGAAGGAGCATACAACAAGGAATATTTTTACTGAGCCGTTTTTCAGTTTTGCTGAAAGAATTCTGAAAGTGAAACCTACTGAACAGTGCCTATTGTTCTAGGTGATAATCTGAGCAGCCTACTTAGATTATTTGCAGATGACGCTGTAATTTACTGTCTTGTAAAATCATCAGACGATCAATTACAGTTACAAAATGATCTAGGGAGAATTTCTGTATGGTGCGAAATGGTTCAAATGGCTCTGAGCACTATGGGACTTAACAGCTGAGGTCATCAGTCCCCTAGAACTTAGAACTACTTAAACCTAACTAACCTAATTACATCACACACATCCATGCCCGAGACAGGATTCAAACCTGCGACCGTAGCGGTCACGCGGTTCCAGACTGAAGCAACTAGAACCACTCGGCCACACCGGCCGCCTGCGAAAAGTGGCAATTGCCACTAAACAAAGAAACGTGCGAGGTCATCCACATGGGTACTAAAGGAAATACGATAAATTTTGGGTATACGATAAATCGTACAAATCTTAGGGCTGTGAATTCGACTAAATGCCAAAGAATTACAATTACGAGCAACTTAAATTGGAAAGACCACATAGATAATATTGTGGGGAAGGCGAAACAAAGACTGCGCTTTGCTGGCAGAACACTTAGAAGATACGAAAAACCCTCTAGAGACAGCCTACATTACACTTGTCCGTCGCCGGCTGGTGTAGCTAAGCGGTTCTAGGCTCTTCAGTCTGGAACCGCGATACCGCTACGGTCGCAGGTTCGAACCCTGCCTCAGGCATGGATGTGTGTGATGTCCTTAGGTTAGTTAGGTTTAAGTAGTTCTAAGTTCTATTGGACTTATGACCTCAGAAATTGGGTCAAATAGTGCTCAGAGCCATTTGAACCATTTGAACTTGTCCGTCATCTGCTGGAATATTCCTGCGCTGTATGGGATCCTTACCAGGTAGGATTGACGGAGGACGTCGAGAAACTGTAAAGAAGGGCAGCTCGTTTCGTGTTATCGTACAATAGTGGTGAGAGTCTTTGCGGCGAGATCTATTTACGAAATTTCAGTCACCAACTTTCTCTTCCGAATGCGAAAATATTTTGTTCACACCCACCTACGTAGGGAGAAATGATCATCATAATAAAATAAGAGAAATCAGAGCTCGAACGGAAAGATTTTTCCACGCGCCATTCGAGAATGGAATGGTCGAGAAGTAGTCTGAAAATGGTTCGATCAACACTCTGCCAGGCACTTAAGTGAATTGCAGAGTAACCATGTAGATGTAGATATAGATTGTTGTTCCTCACCTTTATTGTAAAGATTATTGTGATACTTAGCCCAAATACACAAGGCCTGCATGATGTTAGTGAACTGACACCACAAGTTACGTTACTCCTCTTTGCTGGGATAGGCATAATCTTAATGAGTGCACATAAATTCCTCTCAAATATCATACCATAGGAGGTAATAGAGTGAAAGTAAGCGACGTATACACATACAGGGCGCAAAATAATCAACTGAGAGTGTAAAGACAAGGAGAGGATATCATGACATGTTGAGATTTGGATTCGGATCATAATTTTCGCATTTGGTAGGACATCGTCGACGAAAGATAGTGAGTCGGAATCGTAGTCCGGTTTTAACTTGTCCTTTTTAAAAAAAACCAAGCGAATACTCTGTCTAGTTTCCGACAACGTTTCGATTTACATTTTTTAGAGGTTGGTTGTGGCTAATCGTATTTAGTACTAAAAAAAATGGCCCGAAGCACTATGGGACTTAACATCTGAGGTCATCAGTCCCCTAGATTTAGAGCTACTTAAATCTAACTAACCTAAGGACATCACACACATCCATGCCCGAAGCAGGATTCAAACCTGCGACCGTAGCAGCAGCGCAGTTCCGGACTGAAGCGCCTAGAACCGCTCGGTGACAGCGGCCGGCGTATTTGGTACTGATCGATAAACTGGAGAAAGCATTTCTAAAGCACGGCATTTTGCGGTCGTGCGTGTTCAAAATACCATATGGCTATCTTTGGTATACACAAAGTATTTTGTTCAGATAATAGTGTTGGTCGAATCAGTAAGAAAAGGTCGCATAAACATGTGGCCAGAAACATACTTCTTTTATTCTGTCGAAAATAATAAGTATTTGGAAGTGTTTGCTATCTTCTTGTTGAGCCGACCGCGGTGGTCTCGCGGATCTAGGCGCGCAGTCCGGAACCGCGCGACTGCTACAGTCGCAGGTTCGAGTCCTGCCTCGGGCATGAATGTGTGTGATGTCCTTAGGTTAGTTAGGTTTAAGTAGTTCTAAGTTCTAGGGGACTGATGACCACAGCTGTTAAGTCCCATAGTGCTCAGAGCCATTTTAACCATATATTCTTGTTGATATTCAGTGCTCATTTCTTTCTGATTGAGTTTGTCTTTGTGCTTAGTCCTCTGACTGTTATTCCGTTGTCATCCGTAGTAAGATGGTTCATGGATAACCTCCTCCCTACGAATGTTACCATTGCGCCCACAATATGCGTTTGCCATGCGTAGTACTTACATCTCTCTTCACTACGATGGTTTAACGATAACCTTCTCCCTACAAATGTTACCATTGCGTCCACAATACTGACCTCATCTGAACTGAGACTGCAGTCCATGTGGGCGTTGGAGGTGGATCTTAGCACATTGGAAAGGATCGTGGAACTCTGTAAGCCGTACTGACTGGCATCTTAGCTCCAAGAAATTTGTCCCAGTGCAGTGATCGATGATGGTTGTGTACTCATGTCTGAAGTAGATTACTTCTATGCATGATTCGGATATCTGGCTTCGAAAGAACATTGACTTACTAGAAATTTCACAGTGGATGCCCAGCGCATTTTATCCAGGATGTTGATATTGGTGAAAACACTAAACCCTTTTTCGTAAAATCCTTTTCTCACAACGAACAACGACCTTTAATCCACACGACAGGTAATCCACATAGATTATAAGAATACTTTTTATGCACAACAAACAATAAACCATTTCCCTAGCAATCAATTAGTATGCATTATTCGCGGACGCGTCCCATCTCGTAATCACACTGATGCCGACATTGCGCGAATGCCACAACTAACAGCCAGAGCCAACACTCCTAGGGCATTGTTCGTTACAAGCCTGCAACGTGCAAAATTATTCTTTTGTTAATATGTTTTCTTTTTTTCCAGAAGTTTTAGTCAGATTATTCTAATGTGTATGTTATAATGAGTTCCATGAAGAGAAATTTTCTACTTTTTTGCAAATTCTATTTGAGGTCTTGGTTAGAAAATATATTGAAGCTAAAGGTTTTTTCGAGCAATTATTAACCCGGTAGCCAATTGGGGTGTAGCACTCTTCGCTAGTTCCACGTCAGCTAAAAGGGATCCACCGAGCTGTAGCACAATGGGCAACACTACACATGGTAACTTTCCTTGTTCGCAAATACCGATGAATACTTAGGTGTGACGTCAGCAACCTGTTATAACACGTAAGAGGTTTTGGATGCCAAGCAATCAGAGCAGCAAGAGTCAGTAGGAAATTCTTGCATATAGTGTTGCGGCTGTGTTTGCATCACAACGATACAGTGTTTTCGTGGTATGCGAACCATATGCACAGTGAACTGATGACCTGTTATTCCACTCTGAATATGAGAAATATGCCGTCTTTCTAAACATACCCGACGGTGGCAACGATAGGCACATGTATTGTGGGCTGAACACCAACCACAACGCCTGATTTCACAGCAAAAAATGCTCAGCAGGCTACTCCAGCAGCTTGCAGACACAGTGCCATTCCCACAAGAAATCGTAGGGACGTCGCACATTTCGCACACCTCATATGAACGAGTGAGTGCTGTTACTAGTAGAACGATTGGAGGTGCTGATGGTGCAAGCGAAATCAGCTACATTACTCATACAACTTAGAGCGCGTTCTAGGTCTGACAATGCTAGTGTATCATGTCAAATTAAAGCTCTCCAAATGGATGCAAAGATGGAGTGCTTATAATCTGAAGTTAACAGCTCGCAATTTATTTGCGGATGATGCAGGATTAACACAGAATGTAATGACTTGCCACAATAGTAAATACGTATAGGTAGATGCGTACCCTCCATGGATCATAAAATTAAAATGTACTTTCCGCTTGAGTATCGACGTGTGTGCAGAATCAGTCCAAAAATCGGTTTTATTCTGTTCGCCTTGTCATCTGTATATAGCACTGAAACCTACATCCATTTGAAATTGTTTATTGCAGTCAGTTCTTCGAATCTTTTCACTCCATCAGACTTCTCACCATCACGAATTTGTAATTCCTTGATGTTTCAACAAGTGTCCAATTAACCGATCGCCTCTTTTAGTCAAAGTGGCCCTATCTCTCTTTCGTCCCGGTTTCCTCTTCATTAGTCTTCTGATCTACCCATAATAGTCAGCAATTTTCTAGCACCACATTTCGAAAGCTAATATTTTATTTTCTTCTGAACGGTTTGTCGTGCACGAATCACTCCACAGAACGCTGCGCTCTAGACAAATTTCTTCAGAGTAAAGAATTCCTAATAGTTCAATACAGATTTGCTGTTAATATATTTCTATGTTTCGGAAAAGCTTTTCTTGCTAATGCCAGTTTGCATATTTTATCCGCTATTTTGACCACATGCAGCTGTTTTGCTGCCTAAATAGCAAAAGTCATCTGCTGCAGCTAATGCCTCATTAGCTAAAGAAATGTCTCAGCCTCATCTGATTTAATTCGACTTCATTCTGCTAACGTTATTTTAATTCTGTCGATGTTCAATCTATAATCTCTTCGCAAGGCAGTATCCATAGCATTCAACTGCTGTTCCAAGTAATTTTTGTTCTGTGACAGCATTCCACTGTCATCAGCAAACATCAAAACTTTTATTTTTCTTCATAAATAGCTTGTTCCTTTCCAAAATACTCTCTGTTTCCCGTTACTGCATGCTCAATATAGATACCGCATAACATCGCCGATAGACCACTACACCATCTCACTCACTTTTAAATACTGCTTCCGTATCACATTTTTCGAGCTTACGATCCCAGTTTTTTTTTTTCAAGCTACAGACAAACTTTTAGCCCTCATATTTTATTCCTACTACCTTTAGAATTTCGGAAAGCGCTTTCAACATGTAAAATCTTTAACCCTAGTCTGTCTGGTTTGTGAAGTCTGTTCTTGCACTCATTGTTGTTGAAAACCGACTCTGTACCTACAAATGCTATAAAAGTAGATTTGCTATTCTTTGTTTTGACCATGTATCAGTTTTCGACTCAGTGTGGTACACTACCAAGATAACATTTTTGGGACATTAGACTTCACAGTCATAATCACGGAGTGTAATGTCAGACGCATGACACTACGTGTTTCCTGAACCGCAGTGACTTAACGTACAAATTAAAAGCGTAAGACAAACTGAAAACTTTGTACTGTTTTAAATCAAGTACCCTCTTTAAAATAATATAAATCTGGACGTATCTCAATTACAAATAAATTCCATGAGCTACCGCATTGTTAAAAATGCATATTGTTCATTGTAGGCTACACCCGTTTACACGTCCGCAGCTCGTGGTCGTGCGGTAGCGTTCTCGCTTCCCGCGCCCGGGTTCCCGGGTTCGATTCCCGGCGGGGTCAGGGTTTTCTCTGCCTCGTGATGACTGGGTGTTGTGTGATGTCCTTAGGTTAGTTAGGTTTAAGTAGTTCTAAGTTGTAGGGGACTGATGACCATAGATGTTAAGTCCCATAGTGCTCAGAGCCATTTGAACCTGTTTACACTGTGCAGTTAGTACTAGCCCTGTCCCAGCCTTAAAACACAAGTCTTTGAGGTGAAGGGTACTCTGAAGAAATTTGGGTACGATTTGTAGGAATGATCATCGTTTGCACAAGATTTCGCACCGTCTGAATTACATCCATTTTTACATCCAATGCAGTTGGAGACCTGTGAGAAGGTTATGGTAGACATGGATGATCATGTTGCAAATATTTCAGAAGGATTTAGCTGGGATGGAATTCATTTAAGAAACAAAAGCATGAAGTTCACTGGGCTATAATACGAGTCCTTTTGCTACGTAAAAACACAGTGTTTCGCTGTGAGAACAGAGACTGCCACCTTCTCGTGCCACAATCTCCATCGGTGGGAAACCGCAGTGTCAGCATGTTGTTAGCTGTGACGCACGCCGTGTCAGGTGGGAGCTCCCAGCGTAATTGCGTGCAGACGGGCCCGCGTGCGCCCAAACCCCAGGTGCAGGCCTCGTCGTGCCAACGGCCGCCCCGCACAGATTACTCGCCGCGCAGGGTCCGGGAATCCCCACCCTCCGGGGCCCACGCAGCCACCGACGCAGCCAGCGGCTGCGGTAGACTAATTGGCGCTCAAACTTTGACACTGATAACACGGCTCCTTGCCTCCTGGCTTGCCTTCCAGTGCTACGGGTCATAACGGCAGAGGGAAATCGTTCTGCTCACCCAGAATGGAAGTTCATATCTGATACTGTCCACATTTCAGTTATCCAAGCTTGCCAATCTACAGGAGAATAATGTTTTCGGTGTTAGTGGGAAACGCTCGATGTGAACTATACAAAACTGTCTAAATTCAACCTACAGATCGCGTTTCCTTATTTCCACATGACCAATTTTGGGTCAGCTGCACATCTTCAGATTTATCACTAAAAATTTACAATTGGTTCAAATTACAAATGGCTTAAGATTTATGTTTAGAGAGCTTCAATATACTTCATAAATTAGTTCCAATACAACAGTTGAGCAATATGCCATTAGTTACAATTACAGAATATTCCGCCAAATATGAAACTGAAAGATCACTGTCATAACTAACCACACACTAGCCTGCTGAAGCCTTATATTTTTTTTTCTTTTTATGGAAACTGACTGGTTCGACACCTACGGTGCTGAAAAGCACCATCGATATACATAGTATGAACTCCTAAGTAGAACATGAAACATTGATGTGGAATTTAATACCATTAAGATATTTAAAAAGAATTGATGAAACTTTTACAAAGAGAAGTTATAAGGGTCCTAGTTGGTGCAAAGTTTGTAGGGCACAATTGTGCCCCCCATGGACTGAGACAGTACATAAAAGATCTTCAGTAACGTAACATATGAAACATAAATGACGAGGTTATTGTTAAAAATTGTTACAGAGGCTCAAAATATTCAAAAATGTCTTCTCCCCGTACCATTTGGCGACCGTCATATCAGTAACACTCTAAAGAGACCGCCGAGGACTAAAACAATTCATACGTAAAAGTGTTTCTAAGCCTATCTTGTAAGCATAGATCAGAGATTTAGTATCATAAACAACTTTAAAAGAAACATTAGATAATTTCAAAATATCTTTTCTTCCTGTTATCTGACGACCGTAGAAGGACATTCTACTGCCCCAGGCCCAACACCGAGCCACGCTGAAGCTTCCTCTGCAGCGTAGAATCGCCGCCAGTGAGCTGAGGGGAAGTAATATTCGGTGTAGCGTTCTACCTGATCCCAGTATAAAACTGTAACACTTCTTTAAAACTTTCGTAATAGCTGCTATACATGAAGCCACTTTGCACATTAAGCAGTTTCTCTCGGTGCACATAAATTTCCAGTTCCTCCAGCAGTTTCGAATAAAAACTTGTGAGAGCTATATGTAGCACCTGTATTTGTTCACTTACTGTGCTAACTTCATTCTGCTGTCTATTACATACGCTCCAAAAGCTGTTCGATGACTGTGACTACAGTGTTCCTTGCATCAAATTTCGAAATTTCTCCCCGTCTGTCTATGTAATGCCCATCGTAGTCCACGCATTTGATCTCGTACACTTCGTGGTTGCTGTATTTATTTTGCTTCACCGCGGATGGTTATGCTTTAATCAATGCACCATTTGCCCTTCATTTTCAAGTGCCACAGTAGCGTTTTATTGGGAAGATTAGCAATTCTCTCTAACACGTTCCCTTTGTATGTCAAAGTGACGCATTTGTTATTGACTTTAAACTTGTTTTCTCCTTAATTGTACCGACAAACCTGGTTTTATTTTATTAAATATATGCTTGAGTCTTGTGTTCTACATCCATTGGTTGTAGCCACTTGGTTAATAATATCTATTTCTCTTTGTATTTCCTCTCCCTTGATGGGCAGTTTAAGATCTGTATCGCGCACTGTATAAATGCACGCCCTTTTTTATTAGTCTGGGGGACGTGAGATCACTTCAATAAAAGTGTCTCAGGACGTATCCTTTCCAAAGACACTGAAAGCATGTCTTCAACTCACCCTTCTTACAGTAAAAGTTAAAAAGGTTAATTGCTCCATTCTTCTCCATTCGTAACGTAAATCGCAGTTGTGAATGTTGCTTATTTAATATCCACGTCAATTCCACTGCTTCTTCTTTCATCCCTTTGAAGAGCAGAGTAGAGTCATCAACGTACCGTCTATAATAATCTTATTGTCTTTAATTTCTGGAAAAGAGCTGAGAAACTAATGCTGAAAGCCGTTCATAAGAACGTCAGATAAAATTGCTGATCGCCAGTTCCCCATGGCCAACAGTTCGTCCTGCATTAAAACCTTGTTACTGATGAATAAAATAATTAAAAGCCAACATGAACTGTATATCCAAAAGCAAAACGATTTCATCCACGCTCAATAACAT
The DNA here is from genome assembly GCF_023864275.1 of Schistocerca cancellata. Classification (NCBI taxonomy): domain Eukaryota; kingdom Metazoa; phylum Arthropoda; class Insecta; order Orthoptera; family Acrididae; genus Schistocerca; species Schistocerca cancellata. The sequence goes on from NC_064628.1 coordinate 812,619,399, forward strand.
ACTCCTTATTGGGTTGTTCCTAATAACGTTTGAATTTTCTCACATCGTTATGTTGGTGTAGAGGTTCGCAATGATTAATTAGGCCAGGGTGGCGTCCTCTGGAGCACGTACACCTTTCATTTCATTTGCGAAGTACACACTATGTTTGGCAATGTAAGCATGTGGAGAGTGAACGCTGACTTTGACTTACGGTATAAAACATTATTTAAGAGTTCATTAACAGCTTCCATACCATTGCAAATACACCACACAAATTCATTCTCTTTGTGCAACTGCATTTGCGCTCTCGCTTTTCGTTTGTTGCGGGTTCGACCTAATCAATCTAGATTTTGCACTCCGAAAGAACAAAAATTGCACTACTTCTAATTTAGCTGTCAATTCCACCTGGAATTTCCTAATCAGATTTTTTTTTATTTCATTGATTGCCTTCTCCCGTAGAAACTGAACGGTTTTATTTATATAATCTTTGTCATAAATCGCGACAGAGATATTAACCTCATCTGCACTGAACACAATTGCGTCATTGGATTCCAATTTTAAGTAATTTCTTTAATTAATTTAAGTTTCTTTCATTACAGTTGCCTAAGGTATTGTCACGTTCAATAGCCTCCTTGGCTTTTAAATTGCGATACATGTGCCTTATAATTTTGGTACTTTAGCGTCCCTACAATGCACCATCACTTGCGCTATCATTCATTTGATGTCTTGCTCTCGCAAATTCATCTATAGGTTGAGCCCCTTCTTTTAAAGTTCAAGCACGTCGTTAGTACAGAAAATGTGTGTTAAATTAAATGTCCTGCTATCAAACTTATATACTCGCGCAATTTTTCCGCTTTCTTCTCTGAATGTGTTGTTGGTTTACAAGAAATAAAAATCTTGTAAGTCTTTTCATGATAGAAGGAGTAAAGATAGTTTCAGAATATTTTAAAGCTCTGTTAAAATCATTGGGGGAAGTGGCAACAAAACGACTATTCACGTTGGTGTGTAGAATATATGAGTCTGGCGATATACCATCTGACTTTCGGAAAAGCATCATCCACACAATTCCGAAGACGGCAAGAGCTGACAAGTGCGAGAATTATCGCACAATCAGCTTAACAGCTCATGCATCGAAGCTGCTTACAAGAATAATATACAGAAGAATGGAAAAGAAAATTGAGAATGCGCTAGGTGACGATCAGTTTGGCTTTAGGAAAAGTAAAGGGACGAGAGAGGCAATTCTGACGTTACGGCTAATAATGGAAGTAAGGCTAAAGAAAAATCAAGACACTTTCATAGGATTTGTCGACCTGGAAAAAGCGTTTGAAAATATAAATTGGTGCAAGCTGTTCGAGATTCTGAAAAAAGTAGGGGTAAGCTATAGAGAGAGACGGGTCATATACAATATGTACAACAACCAAGAGAGAATAATAAGAGTGGACGATCAAAAACGAAGTGCTCGTATTAAGAAGGGTGTAAGACAAGGCTGTAGCCTTTCGCCCCTACTCTTCGATCTGTACATCGAGGAAGCAATGATGGAAATAAAAGAAAGGTTCAGGAGTGGAATTAAAATACAAGGTGAAAGGATATCAATGATACGATTCGCTGATGACATTGCTATCCTGAGTGAAAGTGAAGAAGGATTAAATGATGTGCTGAACGGAATGAACAGTCTAAAGAGTACACAGTATGGTTTGAGAGTAAATCGGAGAAAGAAGAAGGTAATGAGAAGTAGTAGAAATGAGAACAGCGAGAAACTTAACATCAGGATTGATGGTCACGAAGCCAATGAAAAGGAATTCGGCTACCTAGGCAGTAAAATAACCAATGACGGACGGAGCAAGGAGGACATCAAAAGCAGACTCGCTATGGCAAAAAAGGCATTTCTGGCCAAGAGAAGTCTACTAATATCAAATACCGGCCTTAATTTGAGAAAGAAATTTCTGTGGATGTACGTCTGGAGTACAGCATTGTATGGTAGTGAAACATGGATTGTGGGAAAACCGGAACAGAAGAGAATCGAAGCATTTGAGATGTGGTGCTATAGACGAATGTTGAAAATTAGGTGGACTGATAAGGTAAGAAATGAGGAGGTTCTACGCAGAATCGGAGAGGAAAGGAATATGTGGAAAACACTGATAAGGAGAAGGGACAGGATGATAGGACCTCTGCTAGGACATGAGGGAATGACTTCCATGGTACTAGAGGGAGCTGTAGAGGGTAAAAACTGTAGAGGAAGACAGAGATTGGAATACGACAAGCAAATAATTGAGGACGTAGGTTGAAAGTGCTACTCTGAGATGAAGAGGTTAGCACAGGAAAGGAATTCGTGGCGGGCCGCATCAAACCAGTCACTAGACTGATGACCAAAAATGTATATATACATATCTAATAATCCCCTTTTTATATTTTATAGGTTACATTTAGGAACATCGTTCTTATACTCTATCAGTCCATGGAGGGCACTTTTAAGCGCTATAGATTTTGCACCAGTTAGGATCCTTACAAATTTTTGAATATACTTTGTAACTATTTTACAAATTCTCTTAAATTATTTTAATGCTATTAAATTCCACATCATTGCTTCTGCTGTGTCCGCCTGGTAGTCGTATTCTCGGCACACAAAGCAGGCTGTGCTGGCATTTTCCCCAACAGGAGAACACGGGTAAATGGCTCTCATCAAAAGAGAGAAGTTTTCCTTATATGGCCTGGCCTGTTTACCACGAAGCTACACTTCACCTCCACAGCCCCTGAAGGCGCCAACCTCACCGATTGTCCGCGTACCTATCGCAGCAGAGAGCACTTTCAGCAACGCACTATTTTGTTAGACCAAGTCACGTGCCGTTGCAGCGCCACATGGATATCCATCAACGTCTGACTACTTAGCCTACCGCCGGACCGTACGAAGTGAGTTACGCACTACGTCTCAAGTCACCACTACCAGCAGTTCTGTCCAGCATTACCAGCAGTTTACTTCCATCGCTTCAAGTGCGTACTAAGAGCAGCTCGGTCTCGAAGCCGGCAGACCTGGCTCAGTTCGTCCTGATCTTCACCAGCAGCACGTCAGCCGTCACAAGTCGGCGGCACCGCCCCAGTAATGTCCCAGGTCTTTACGCAACCGACTACCGCGACTCTAGGGTTTGTCGTGTAGGCCTATCACGAGTAATGTAATAAAAGTGGCCTTTATGTTGTATGTGGTTGTGTGGAGATTCATGCGAGGAAATTATAATTGAGTTTCGTTTAGTAAGTAAAGTTATTCTTTTGGAGTGTCTTCGATAACTTATCAAGACAAGATGAAAGTAGTTAAATGCTATACTTAGAGCATTTCTTTTTATGAATTACGTAAGTCCGCTCTCTACAGATAGAGAATGCTCTGAGACCTGTTAAGCCTTTAGTGACCAAATTATTTCCGGGAGTTGTAGACTTTTTATGAACACTTTATTGGGCTAAGACACCGTTCATAAAATCATAGTTTAAATCTTGAAAGTGAGAGTTTAGCGTACGAGTATAAAAAAATTAGTGGCAACTATTGTTCTCACCGAAACCTGGAGTAACTTCACATGCTAATTTAAAAAAAAATGTATTTCATTTATTTTTTAGTACAAAAACATGTTAAACATTACATTTCTATTTGTATTAGTTCATACAGTCCTTTGAGTTCACTAAGGTGATGTACTATGGAACTTAGAGAAGCATGGTGCTACACACAAAGGTACACGACAGTTGCTACACATTATTTTTGTTCTCTTTTCTTTGTTCTTGGTGCTACATTGGCAGCATCTTCTGTTTGTTGCACCTTTTTTAGGGAAATGAGTTCCAACTTTCTCCAGACGAACTTCATCTGGTACTCCAGACACACCGCTTTTTGGTGTTTGAAAATGAACAGGCCTTCCTCTTCTCTGAGACCAGAGATAAGCCGCCTTTTCAAGTGCAATCTAAATGTTAGATGGTCTGCTTCTGTCTTCTGTAGCTTGCACATAACGTAGGAATTGACAACTGCCAAATCCACAAGAAAGAAAAACAGTTTCTGCCACCACTTCCATGAACGACGGCCTACACTATACCGTTCACGCAGCTGATCAAATCTATCCACTCCTCACATTATTTTATTATACTCTGCCACAGTCAATGGGCAGAATACTTCACTTCTGCTTCCACTAACTTACCTTGTAATGTTTATGTAATTTTCGGTGAAATCCAGCAAATATACACGAATACTATCTCCCTCATACATATAAAAGAAAATAAATACAACACAAGTCACTTCACACGCAAAAGGGAAGCACACTATCTAAAAAACGCTGTAGCGGTCGAAACAGTGGCTCGTTTTCACGCGGGAAGTGTGCTTCTGCGTTGATTGACTCTCAAGGTAGAAATACAATAGCTTTCGCCTAACCGTTGACAATCTACACATAGTTAACACACTCTAACAGAGATAGTAGCACAAGTTAGAAGTGGGAACACGGATTACCACTGAACCTCCAGTGAAAACAAGTAAGTGGGAACTACAGTTCCCACTGGTCACTAAAGGGTTAATGTTGCAACAATCAGCTTTCTTCAATTTTTTGCTTTTACAAAGCAACAGCAAGCTATTATATATTTGTTTATGACAGTGAACGTTCAGTTCCGTATTCGATAGGTTACCCTATAAGTGTAAAACTTGTATAGAGCTCATGTATTCTACGATAACTAACTTATTAAGGATTTTTAACCTTTCTAAATATAAAACTTCAACCATTTGGAATTTGAAACAATTGTAATTTGATTTTTTATAATAAATCTGAAGATGGGTATCTGACCCGAAAGTGGCCTTGCGGAGATAAGGAAATCCGATCTGGGGACTGAATTTGGACAGTTTTGTTTAAGTACCAATGGTGAACAATCTCTGATAACGAATACGTCTAGTTTTGATAAATCTGAACTAATATTTACAGGATCAAGCAAATATCGACCGTTTATAATCAAACAAGAACTCCTGACATTATTCCACAAGTATAGTAACTTAAGTACCCAACATAGAGGTAGCTGGAAGAGAACTTCCAGCTAAAGAGTTCCGTGACCACAGGAAAGTGGCCTACTCGCATGATTATCACGTTCACAGCTCAGGGCATTATATCTAGAACAGAATAATTACGGGAAGACACGATAAACATGAAAATTCATTTATTAAAATTTACCTCAAAATATACTCATCCTTTGCTTTGTGAGAAGCTCTAGCTCCGATGGACTAAATGTAACCTAACACAGTGATTGCTAACTAATCTAACTGAAGTTCGAAGTTCAGTTTGGACTGTAGTTTAAATATTGCTCGGCGTATTTATGTGCGACTGTGATCTAGTTGGCGGTTGTCTCAAATTGTACAGATTTCAGTACCTTCTGTGGTTGCAGACGTAACTATTGGCAATGAATGAACTATTTAAATGCTGACGCATAAAGTAGTACCAGGTACATGCGTTTTCTAGGAGTCGATTGAAGAAACTACATGTGGCGCCACGCTGAAACTACTTGAAGTGTGACGCCCTCTGAAGCTAAAGCTGTGTATCGAATCTGGCGGAGACACAGCACCAAGAAGAGAAAGAAACAATTATAATGGAGAGCCGCGAGTCGCGGTGAAGCAGATGAGATCAGGTTGTGGTAAGGGCCTTTTTTCCAATGTGGGATGTGGTAAATAAACAATACTTTCTAGTATTTTACAGTGGTAAATCACTTGACGTACTTAGAAAGAAGGAAGAGAAATATTTTAAGGCTTGTTACTAGATCGTCAAAGTACATGTGCATAATGATTTGTAGTGGAACGACCACATGAAACTCATCGCAAGTAAGGTAGATACCAGAGAAGGATCCTGGACCATTACTTGAATATCGCTCGTCCACCTGGAATCCGTGTAAGAGAGAACTAATAGAAGAAATAGAGAAGATGCGAAGAGGAGCAGTGGGTTCCGTTACCGGTTCATTTACTAAGCAAGACAGTGTCACGGAGAGGCTCAGCCAATTTCAGTGTGAGACGCTACGAGAGAGGCGTTCTGCATCACGCCGAGTTAACTGCTAAAGTCCAATAGCGTGCTTTCCTAGATGAGTCAAAACATATTGCTTCTTCCAACATATATTACACGTGGACTCTATGAAATTGAAATTAGACACTCGAGTACATACGGGGACTTACTGCCAATCGTAATCCCAGCGAACCTGTCCTGACGGGAATAGGAAAATGGGGTAGCGACACTGGACACAAAGCACGCACCGCAACACACCGTAAAGTGACTTGCGGAGGTCAGACGTAGATGTATGATCAAGCCGAACAGTAAACAGGATTGATCATCGTTATACCAGTTTATTACGTAGGTCGCCATCCTGTTCCACTTCCTGATCCCCTCACGGTGGCCCACACATTTATTTATTCATAAATTCATTTATCGTGTTCTGTAGATTTCTTCAAAAAGGGAAGTGATGGTGGTCAAGATAAAGATTAATGAAAGGCAAGGATATCCTAGAAACTTAATCTGCTTAGTGCGATAACAATAAATTATCACTGTAATGACTGATGCCATTAATGCTTATTGTGTCCCCATTTCGTGGAGTAATTCAGAAAAATAACTGCTACTCTGAAAAAGTTGCTGCCTCAGTTATGCTGTATAACCATTGCTTGTCACATACTGGTAGAATAATATTTACTTATTTGCAAAGGGAATTTGAAACAAAATATATAGCTATGGAATCGTATTTACTGAATATTACCACTTGTTATGCAGCTTTACAAGGAACTCTGCTACTTGCCATCCAGCCGATAGAACTTTCCATTATAATTTAGGTTAAGTAGTGTGTAAGCTTAGGGACTGATGACCTTAGCAGTTAAGTCCCATAAGATATCACACACATTTGACATTTTTCTTTGAACGTTCCATTCGCTGGTTCCAGATATTTAGGTAATTTGCAGATCGACTGCCTAATGATGTGTAGTATAATTTTCTTTTACAATATCTTGCATTTTGTTAGACAGGAGCTTGTTGAATACCTTTCCACCACGATAAGTAAATTCAGGGTGGCCCCTAGACAAGGCGGCACTCTCTACGTGAAAATTATTTTTGTGTCTTATATCGTATGTGCGTAAATTATGTTGAGCTGAATCTTATTTTTACTATCAGCAACAGAAACCATTACTCAGTAACTGTTTTGGAAAGTGCGTAGCAAACATTGCACTATATCTGCACATATACTTGACGAAGCTTCTACAAGGTGTAGGTACAGTTATCTACATTACACGATAGCTTTACTGTTTGTCTATACCGTATAAATAATTTCTTTTACTTTATGTGCATCGCCACAGAAGATAATTCCATTAGGCAATAGGGAGCGAAAATATGCAAAACACTCTTCCCTTCAGGTTAACACAATGAGAGTTGCTTCCAAGAGCATAACATGCAGAACCGAGAATCTAGAATTGTGTATCAACTTGTTGACTACATTTTAACCTGGTAACCAGCTAGACACCAATGACTTTTATACACTGTGTTCCATTTAGAGAATAACCAACAACGTATGACTACCAAGGTTCTATTTGGAGCCATGATGAATATGCTTGTGTTATCAAGAGAAATTAAAGTTTTTGAAATACCCTTTAAAATTGCTTGAAGATCATCTAGATAAGCCAGAAACAAGAATGACCCTTAACAATCCATGTGTCACTTGCCATATTTCTGACTCAGATTCTATGATTAATTTCATGCCTGTGCCAATATCTATTATTGATACTCCTGCTTTCTTTGAAGACGGTACACTTCCACCTAAAAAATGTATAGAATGCCATACATAACTCGTTAGTTTAGAAAGTACAGTGTTGTGATCCACATAACCAGAAACATCTTTGAACCATGCTACAAATCTGCGTAGTCTCTTTTCTTTGTCTTTCAGGGGTGTCCATAGCATTATTCTCTTAGCCAATCTGTGTAAAGATAGATTCCTAATGTGTAGCAAGCATCTGAGTTCGTTCACATCTTCTCTGTAATATCATATTCAATCATCAATGTCTTTCACATACCTTGGTTTCTTATTTGATTTCTTCTTATTACCACACAGCACTATGTTTTGTGTTCAATTCCCATTGTTTCCATTTTACTGATATGCCTGCTTGTAATTTTCTACCTAAATATTCTTATCTTCCAGTTCTTATTTTACACGAGCATCTCTTTGTATTCATATGCAGCCTTAGTCCACAGCATACTGTTTATTTTTATTTGAGTCCTAGCTTGACCAAAAATCTGTTCTTCTGTTTCCTTTAGCTATAACTGATAGAGATATTAGTATAATTTTTACTTTTATTACTTCTTGATCTATCAGTAAGTCGTTGCCTGTAGCTACGACATAGTGGGTGTTTCTTCTGTTCATTACCATAACTCTATTCTCATATCCTTACTTTAATTTATGTAGAAAATAATGCACACTACCTTCATCCACAATAACACAAGGAGAAATCAAAACCTCTGAAAATGATTCAGTAAATCGTATAAAGGTAACACACGTGTTAATTGGAGGCTAAGTTACGTGGACATCAAAATAACGCTTTTTAAACGATAAAGTGTCCCAACACATATTTAAAAGACAGCATAATCGATATAATCGTGAATACTATATCAAAAGGCGAATAAGATTCGCGTTCTAAGGAACTTTGAGGATGGACCACGGGAAGAAATGACTGAATAGCATGAATACTGAATCTAATAAGAGTAATTAAACTGTTAGGAACTTTGAATGAGTAAAAATTTGTAGATAAGTACAGAGACACTTAACATGGAACTTGTCAGCTGTGCAGCTAATCTGTTCCTTAGAGCGTTTCTAAGCTTTATCAGCACTTACAGATTACTGTTTTCATAGGAGATGATCGGTTTGAAACTATTTTTGTGTCAAAAGTAGGAATAATTATGAGAATTAACAACTTGGCTATAAAATATATTTCACATTATTAACACAGAGATTAAATATAACATCAGATTAAATTCTGTTAAATGACCAGCTAGGTCTCATTACAGACTTAAAGCCTCTGGTCCAGATGGTATACTAGTGAGGTTTCTTTCAGAGTACACTAATACAATAGTTCCGTAATCAGCAGTCAAATACAACCGCTTGCTCGTAAAAAGATCCGTATGCAAAGACTGAAAAGTTGCTCAAGTTACACCAATAGCTGAGGAAGGAAAAAGGAGTAATCCGATGAATTTCAGACCCATATCACTAACGTCGATTTTGGAACATATACTGTGCTCGAACATTATGAATGACCTCAAAGATAATGATTTATTGACAAATAGCCAATACGGATTCAGAAAATATCGTTCTTGTGAAATACAACTAGCTCTTTATTGTCACGAGGTTATGAGTGCTATCGACATGGGCGTCAAATTGATTACACATTTATGAATTCCCAGAAGGCTTTTGACGCAGTTGCTCACAAGCGACTTCTAATTGTGTGCCTCTGAAGTATCGTATCACTGTGTGACGGATCCGTGATTTCTTGTAGGAAAGGCCAAACTTCGTAATAACTGACGAAATTCATCAAGTAAAACACAAGGAATATCTGGCTTTCCCCAAAGAAGTGTTATAAGCCTTCTGTTGTTCCTGATCTACATAAACGGTTTAGGAGACAATCTGAGCAGCCCTTTTAAGTTGTTTGTAGATGAAGCTGACATTTACCGACTTGTAGAGTCATCAGATGATTAAAATCAACTGCAAAATGATTTAGAAAATATAGCTGTATGTTGAAACAAGTGGCAATCGACTCTAAATAATGAAAAGTCTGAAGTCATCCACATGAGTACCGAAAGAAGTCCTATAAAATTCAGTTACTCGATAAATCACACAAAACTAAAGGCTGTAAACTCAACTAAATACAACTACAAATAAATCAAATTAGAACGATCACACAGATAATCAAACCAAAGGGTGCGGTTTACTGCCAAAGCGCTTAGAAAATGTAACAGGTCTACTACAGAGACTGCTTTCACTACATTTGTCTGCCCTCTTCTGGAGTACTGTTGTGCGGTGTGGGATCCGCATCAGATACGACTGGCGAAAGACATGGAAACCATTCAAAGAAGGGCAGCTGGTTTAGTATTATCGCGAAATAGTAGAGAGTGCTACGGACACGATACATGATTTGGGGTGTCGGTCATTAAAACAAAGGCGTTCGTCGCTGTGGCAGGACCTCCTCATGAAATTTCAGTCACCATCTTTCTCCACAGCTGTGATAATATTTTCGTGTCGCGCACGTACATAGCGAGAAATGTAAGGAGAAATTATCATCAGATTAAAATAAGGGAATTCATAACTAGCACAGAAAAATGTAGGTGTTCGTTTTGCACTCGCGCTGTTCCAGAGTGGAACGGTAGACAAGCACGTTAAACATGGTTCGATGAGCCCTCTGTCATGCACTTGATTGTGAATTGCTGAGTAATCATGTAGATGCAGATAAAATGTCTAAGTGCTAAATATTTAGTACGATGCAGTATTTTGAAAACACGTTTAGAATTCGTGACACATACAAATCTGGAAATTTGTGGTGAATTCCTATAGGACCAAACTGCTGAGGTCATCGGTCCCTAGGCTTACACACTACTTAATCTAACTTAAAGTAACTTGCGCAAAGAGCAACACATACTCGCCTATGCCCGAGGGAGGACTCGAACCTCCGACGGGATGAGCCGCGAAATCCGTGGAAAGGCGCCCTAGACCGGACAGCTACCGCGCGCGTCCCACACATACACTTACAGCCTTCACAGATAACGAAAAGACGTTACACACATGCAAGTCTGAGCCTACCTGCTAAATAATGGTAAGGGCCTCTGTCGAATATCAATAACTGGAGTGGAAAGGAACTGGCAAAATAGCAGGCAAATAACTGAAAACCATGTTTCATAAAAGGATACCCATTGTCATCTGTATTATTAACGTATCGGGTATCATTTGTAATTTGAAACAATGCGTGTGTCTAAAATTTTATGAAGATGTGTTACAGACGAAGGTTTTCCTTACGTATTACTAAGCGATCGTCATAGAACCACAATACAACTAATGAAATCTGTACTTGATATTAGAAACGCGTAATCCTGAATTATCTGTAGGAAAAATTGAGATACAAGACTTACTAGGTGAAGTCTGACAAGATCAAAAGCATTAAGCGCAGAAGAATTATATCCAGGGAATTAGAAACTTTAACTTCCTTAACTAGTTTAAGCAACACCAGAGGTACTGAACTGAAATTACATTCTTCTTTAGCTGGTGTGGCGCAATTGAGAACTCTTGTGTGTTAGGTAGTTGATAAAATGGGATATAACAGTCCTTTCAATCGAACATGGAGTGTTTGATCCTGTAAAAAATGAAGCTCAAGAACCCAAAAATTACAAATAAGAACGTATGTTACCTTTGAGCGTACATAAGATGTGAATGGCACCAAGGTTAAGAATCAAGACTGAGATTACACGTAAAGTGCATACTTTAAGAAATTGAAGCACTGAAAATTGTTAAATCAAGACGAGAGAATGATTGATAATGAATATTCCAAAATAATTTACAATTACAAGCAATTTTCAGTATATCTCATTACTGGGGACCACAGAATGGGTAGTAGGACTAATTTCAATGATGAAATTAATATATTCTTTTATTATTATTATTATTATCACTATTACTACTATTATCACCGTTATTAGGATAATGATATCTCTCTGTTGGGATTACATCCTCATTGGTATAAGGTCATGGTAAATTGTAAGCTGGAGAGAACATTTCCTCCAACACTGCTCCCAAGCCCTTGAATTTCATTCTGGAGCTGCATCGGACAAATTGTACACAGATTTTAAAGAGTATTGAGGACATAGAACGCCCTTCCCATAATCCCATAGTGATTTTTATATATTTAGTAAGTTTCCTCCCATTTATGATATTTCCTGAGATGTTTTGGGACACGTTCCATACAGCTTTTACAAACTAACAACTTATCCAGTCTGTTAATCTGCTTTTGTGTCGCTTGGCATTGAAGTGCTCCTTTCTGTTGGTACATGTCACTCATATACCGCATTATTGAATAACGATCCAACCATTCGGCTTAAGTAATTAGGGATGGGAACATAAATCTAAATCGTATTAGCAGAAGGTATTTTAGAACGACATTCCCCCCCCCCCCCCATTTTACGGATTCAGTGTTACAACCATTACATCTTCTTCCATGGTACTGTTTGCGAGAGGACTAACTATGCTGATGCGAATTTCCTAAGTTCATCTTTTTGATAAGAGAACTAAGATATTATTTCCATACCGTTAAAAAATGGGAGGACGCATCTAATGTGTTGTTATTCAGCTTAACGTCAGTCGTTGACAAGCTAACACAGTGGCGTAAGAGACTACTGTTAACGATGAAAATATTTCAGAAATATATCTTTTTTCTCTCTGGCATGACATTAGTTTTTTCATAGCTGCTACTTTATTACAAACATTATTCATTAGTGACTGAAATATAAAGACGAACGCCTCAAAATACAGCACATTGAGAAAAACACATATATACTGAAACCCCACAGAAACTGATATACACAGATAGGTAAACAGGTAGAAGACGGCGCTGCGGTCTGCGACGCCCACGTATGACAAAAAGTTTGTGGCCAAGTTGTTAGATCGTTACTGCTGCTACAATGGCAGGTTATCAAGATTTATGTGAGTTTGAACGTGCTGTTTTAGTCAGCGCACGAGCAATGGGACACAGCATCTGCGAGGTAGCGATGAAGTGTGGATTTTCCCGTACGACCATTACACGAGTGTACCGTTAATATCAGGAATCCGGTAAAACATCAGATCTCCGACATCGCTGCGGCCCCAAAAAGATCCTGAAAGAAGGCGACAAACGACGAATGAAAAAAATCGTTCAACGTGACAGAACTGCAACCCATCTGCAAATTATTGCAGATTTCAAAGCTGGGCCATCAACAAGTGTCAGCTTGCTAACCATTCAATGAAACATCATTGATATAGGTTTTCGGAACTAATATCACAATCGTGTACCCTTGATGACTGCATGACCTAAGCCTTACGCGTGGCCTGGCCCGTCAACACCGACATTGGACTGTTGATGAGTGGAAATATGCTGCCTGGTCGGACGAGTCTCATTTGAGATTGTATCGAGTGGATGGACGTGCACGGGTATGGAGGAGGAGGAGGATATTAGTGTTTAACGTCCCGTCGACAACGAGGTCATTAGAGACGGAGCGCAAGCTCGGGTGAGGGAAGGATGGGGAAGGAAATCGGCCGTGCCCTTTCAAAGGAACCATCCCGGCATTTGCCTGAAGCGATTTAGGGAAATCACGGAAAACCTAAATCAGGATGGCCGGAGACGGGATTGAACCGTCGTCCTCCCGAATGCGAGTCCAGTGTGCTAACCACTGCGCCACCTCGCTCGGTGCACGGGTATGAAGACGACTACACGAATCCATGGACCCTGCATGTCGGCAGGAGACTGCTCAAGCTATGGAGGCTCTTTAATGTTGTGGGGCGAGTGGAGTTGGAGTGATATGGGGCTCTGATACGTCTAGATACGACTCCGACAGATGAGACGTATGTAAGAATCCTGTCTAGTCACCTGCATCCATTCACGTCTATTGTGCATTCCGACGGACATGGGCTATTCGAGCAGGACAATGCGACACCCCACATGTCCAGAACTGCTACAAAATGGCTCCAGGAACACTCTTCCGAGTGTAAACACTTACGCTTGCCACCAAACTCCCATGACGTCAATATTGTTGAGCTTATCTGGGATGCTTTGCAACATGCTGTTCAGAAGAGGTCTCCACCCCCTCGTACTATTACTGATTTATGGACAACCCTGCAGGATTCATGGTGTCTGTTCTCTCCAGACATTAGTCGAGTCCATGCCACACTATGTTGCCGCACTTCTGCGTGCTCGTGGGGGCCCTACACGATATTAGGCAGGTGTACCAGTTTCTTTGCCTCTTCATTGTACATACATACATGTTCCACAAGTCAATATAAAATTCCTGGTGGAGGGTGATTTATATCACTGCTGTTCATTACCTTTGTTTTGCAGCTTCGTGTCGACCACATACACTGAATTAAATTTAAAGTGTCTGAGCACCTTGACCAAGGTACCCTCCGCCACACACCGTCAGGTGGCTTGCGGAGTTTGGATGTAGATGTAGATGTACCTCTATTGGTTCTCCCTTCTATTCCAGTCTCGTATTGTTCGTGGATAGAAAGACTGTCGGTATGCCTCTGTGTGGGCTCTAATCTCTCTGATTTTATCCTCATGGTCGCTTAGCGTGATATACGTAGGAGGGAGCAATATACTGCTTGATGCCTCGGTGAAGGTATATTCTCGAAACTTCAACAAAAGCCCGTACCGTGCTGCTGAGCGTCTCTCCTGCAGAGTCTTCCACTGGAGTTTATCTACCGTCTCCGTAACGTTTTCGCGATTACTAAATGATCCTGTAATGAAGCGCGCTGCTCTCCGTTCGATCAATTTAGCCTCCTCCGACTGTTTTCTTTTTCCAATCTTGAATAAATGTATTGGTAGTATAAGACTTGCCATAAATGAAGAGGTGGAGTCTGCAATTGAAGGCTATTTTGCGCAGCTCGACGCTTCTCACTAGGGCATCGAAGGTTTTGAACATCACTGAGACAAGTATATCGAACTGACAGGAGACTATCTAGAGAAATAAATATGTTTTTCTCATAGTTTTTGTGTTTCGTTTGTTAGGTCATGTACTTCTGGGACAGCCCTCGTCCGTCGGCAGATATGATCATATTTCTTGGCCATGGTCTCCAGACCATGCCTCATTAAATTTCTATCTATAAAGGCACAACTGCATGCCGAGCGTGAGTTTCCTCGGAAACGCGAAATATTAATTAAATAAATAATCAGTGACAAATAAATAAAGCCTATGGCACACAACTGCAGCGCTGTGTCGCTGATAAAACAAAAGCACAATTACGTTACTCTTATGTTTGATTAAGAAAGGGGAGAGCTCTGGTAGAAGTGGTGCGAGAAGCACGTATTTTATTCTATTGTCTGGCACACCGCCATATTTCATGTTGTAGAAGAATACTGCGAGTTGCAACCAGACTAGGCACTCGATTCTGTAAAGAATTTATATTTATAAAAGTAAGTAGGATTATGAACTGTAGGCTTATTCATTGAATATATCTGATTTAACTAACTGTGTAACTTTTTATGTTTAGTAGACAATCACCTCTGTACGACGTATTGGCATGGCTGGCAAATTATTGAAATATTGAGATTTAGATTATGAGTCCGCACCTACCGCAGCAGTCTTTGGAAACGATTTATTTACGAAGTCCGATTATTTCAGTTTTATTTCACGGTCAACTACGAGTAACATTGCCTTTACGAGAAAGCCATTGTCAAGCGTCTGATACCGAATAATTAAACGTCCACGTTCCAGATAATCAAATATTTATTACAATCACAATCACCATCATACAGATAGAAAAATTAATATTTAAATAATATTTTTTATTTTATTTATTTTATATTGGCGACTGCGTGTCGGACTTGTTTTTTGTCATTTGTTACATTGTTCTCTTTGTTTCATGTGAAAAATCAACTTTCTGGACCTGGACGTGAATGTATGAGAGATAACAAAAAATCTGAAGATATTTTCCAATTCTAAAATTTTGCGGGAAGACGCAATGAAACTTCCAGCAAAATAAGGTAAGACGCAGCATCTTTGCATTAGCAGGCTTGACCAGACGTATAATTCAGTGTATTAGCTTTTCAGTAGATTCTGTAGTGTTTCTTTCGTGCATAACAGTTTTCAGTGATAAATTTCATTCTCAGTACTTTTCCTTAAACAATAACGTATGCAACAATACCAATACACGAGTGTACAATATGGCCGACTATTGTACGATACGTAGTAACATGGACAGCAGCCATTACCAATAATCTCAAATTCAGTTTATATTTTTAAATTAACAGACAGCCATTGTTGCTACGAGCGATTCATGCTCAACTGCATTTTATTTTAAAATCAGTGTCAAATATTTTCTTGAAACATATATCACGTGTGGCATGGTAATAACTAGAAATCAATACGCAAAAATGGAACAGCAAAGACGTACTATTCAGACGCAATCCGACTCGGACGAGAGACAAATGTTAGAAAATGACTTTACGACAGCAACCGGTAGTGACGATTTATCAAACACTGACGCAAGTGTTGACGGAAATTTTGGCAATAGGCCGTCCACTACAAAAATTTCAAAGTCTCAGTCAGAGCCCATGTTGATGCATGACGTCACGTCTAATGACGCGACGGGGGCACAGACCTTGCAAACAGTAAACATTGCCGACATGTTACAAATGCTAATGAAACAGAACGCCGAAAACATGGCAACCTTACAGACACAAAATGACGCAATTAAATCTGACCTCATAGCACTCAAGACAGGTAATGACACTTTATGTAAACGTGTGGAACTTATAGAGGCCACACTGACCAAACAGATGACTGAACTCAGTACTAAATTTTCCCAGCTTAATACGAGACAAGAAAAGACTACAACTGACGTAGCACTTTTACAGACACAAGTAAAAAACCTTAATGTCACGTGTGAAGTTCTTACTGAACAAATTCAAACATATCCTTCAGTACATGACAACCTTGAAAAACGAATTACTGACGTACAGAATAAATTTGACAATGTTGAACAACACGTGACTGACATCTTACAATCTGATGCCACAGCTCATTTTCAAAATATTAATAAAGAATTTCATGATTGGGTAGTGAACAAAGACAAACATTTTGATAGATGCTTACGTGAAAATTTACCAACAATTGTGCACGACTCCGTAGCGCAATACATTACTAATAACAAACAGCTGATCAGTGACGCAGTACAATCCGTCACTGCACCCATGAGACAATTCACCGATCGACCACAGTCTGAATGTAACGAAAATATCAGTCAAAATGCACAGTTCAGGAACCAATATACATTCGAGTATGACACACACATACCGCACACGACAAACACACAAGAACAAAACACACCACGACTACAACACATACCACGATGTGCAAACACAAACACAAGCTATTATCATGGTAAACCACAGCAACATTATCGTAATTACTCGCCAGCTGAACATACCAGTAATTACAGTGGAATAAATCCATATCACAATACGAAGGAAGAAGAAAGCTTAATGAAACACAGGCAATTTCAGATTTTTATCCCAGAAAAACGAACCATTCATCCGGTGATTTTTCTTAAATCTTTTAGTAACGCATTTCCACGCACTTGGAGTGACCGGAAAAAGATTTCATATATTGTCGGTTACATCCAAGGCGATGCAGCTGTCTGGGCATACAGTCAAGCTGACGTATGTACCACGTACAGTGAGTCTGAGCGTCCTTTTCTGAACAAATTCTGGTCGCAATCCGTCCAGGAGCGACTCAGAAGACAAATTTTAGAACCAGAAACTTTTAACAGTAAAAATTGCAACTTACGCATATATTTTGAAAAATACTTGAACATGGGACACTTTTTAGACGAACCAGTCGCAACGCGTGATATACTCCGTGCGTTGAAGGCCAAATTGCCTTTCAACGTTAAAGAAAAACTCCTACATATCCCGGATGACGATTCAGATTATTTCTTAACAGCCTTAGATTCGGTTGACATGTTACTTGAAGATCAGCGCTTCGCGCGGCAAAACAGCAGCCACAATGTTTACACTAGTGGTATGCAAAACATGCAGGCTTGCCAACTCAATTCTGGCGCGCCCACAGTTGGATACGCGGTACAGCAAAAACAGCAAACGCACATGCCGTTTCAATACGAAAATCAAAATCAACACGCGTATTCCAATACAAACAATAGTTACAACAGTAATAACACTTCATGCGGCAATCCATACAAAAGGCACCGCGGTAATAACTACAACGGTAACAACGGATACAAAGGCAACAACAAAAACACAAACAGAAATAGAAATAATAATAACTACGAGCCAAGACAGCATCAAGGTTGGACTCGTAACGATCAGTACTTCCATTCAAACTCTGCTTTACCACAGCAGCCACCAGGACAAAATTGGAGCATACCTTACGACCGACAGGTAAGTTATAATGCGCAACAGCAACAACAACCGCAAAAGTTTGGAGATCATAATAGGCAATATCCGAATGTGAATATAATAGAAATGACACCTGATGCACAACCTCAATCTGTGTCAGTACCTAGTACAAATGCTAATCCAACAAACTAGAAACAGTCACTTCTATGCCCCAGGTCGTGGCTGAAGAATTCTTGCGGGGCGACTGCAATGTTAATCAGTTATTTGACACCACACTTGAACAACAGAATAATGATATGCCGAATAATTCTAAACAAAAATTACCTGTTTTATTTATAAGATACAACCACAATGAGAATATATCAGATGAACTTTTACAAGACAGTACACAATGTCGTTCAAACACAAATGAAATTGTTTTAGCATCTACTACTGGTGTAGTAGGTGGGATTCCAACTACTATTATCCTAGATACAGGTGCAGCTGTGAGCGTTTTGTCTTTTAATTTCTATAAAAAGATGTGTGAATTGGAACCTGTGCCTGAGTTTCCTGCCCAAAACTGTAAAATAACTACTGCACTAGGTAATAAGTCATGTAGGGTTACGAAGCAAGTTTTTGTAAACATTAAAATAGGTAATGGAACCGTACAATGGCCATTCCTGGTTATACAAAACCTTGTGACAAATTGCATATTAGGAATAGATATTATGAGCGAGAAGGACTCTATTATAGACTTCTCCAAAGGTAAATGTATTTTCAATGATAAAGGCAGTGTAATTATTATTGATTTGGACAGGAGAACTCTAAAGCATGACAAACACTGTACAGGGTACAAGGTTCAGTTAGTACTTGACAATGACATTCAAGATATGCAAACACACTCATCTGACACAGAGCTAATGGACTTGAAAACATTGCTTGATCATAAGATAAGTGAAGCTACAGCTCTCAGTGTACATGAACGTATAAAACTACAGGAAGTGTTATCCAAATATTTACAAGTTTTTACCAAACGATTAGGTGTTATCAACATGTATGTATACAAGATTGAAGTTAAGCCTCACAAGATATTCTACCACAAGACATATAACGTACTGTTATCTCAACGACCTGCTGTGTGGCAAGAATTAAAACAAATGTTAGACTGGAAGGTCATTGAACCATCCACCTCACCTTATTGTAGTCCTCTACTTGTTGTCAAAAAATTAAATGGAAGCATTAGGTTAGTGTTAGACGCACGAGCAATTAATGAAATAATTTTACCGGTTCACACAAAACCCGAAAATTTAGAAGAGCAATTACAGAAATTTCTAGATGCAAAATATTTTTCCACAATAGATCTCGCTAATTCGTTTTGGCAGGTGGGTATCACTCCTGATTCACGGAAATATACTGCATTTATGTTCGGGGGGCGAACCTATCAGTTTTGTGTTCTACCTTTCGGACTGAATGTCAGCTCTGGGGTATTCATTACAGCCCTGGATACCGTGCTTGGCGACGATTTAGTTGAGACAGTCACACACTATGTAGATGATATACTGATAGCTACACAGTCTTGGAAGGAACACGTTGACACACTTCAAAGAATTTTAGAAAAATTTGCACAAGCTGGAGTCACAGCCAATCTTAGAAAATCAAAGTTTGGTTGCAGTGAGATAAAGTATTTAGGACATATCATTAATTCGCAGGGCATACGTCCGGATCCCAGTAAATTAGATGCTATCAGAAACTTTCCTAGCGCTCGTACTAAAAAGCAGTTAAAATCATTCCTTGGGCTATGTTCATTTTTCAGACGTTTTTTGCCACAACCACTTTTGAACAGTAAACATCTGCTAAATCTACTCAGAAAGAGTCAAGTTTGGATCTGGTCGGAACAGTGCCAGGATGACTTTAATACAATTAAACATGCTTTACTGGGTGCAAACTTATTGAGCCATCCAGATTTCAATTTAGACTTTTGTATGACTTGTGACGCTTCACGAACTGGCTTGGGATGTTGCTTATTTCAAGTTGTAAAGAATAAAGAAAAGGAACAGATAAGAATTATTGGGTTTGCAAGTCGTACTCTAACTGAATGTGAGCGTACATACTCCACTACTGAGTTAGAAACACTTTCCATAGTATGGGCATTCAAGAAATTCAATTATTATTTATTTGGAAAACATACAGTAATTTACACCGATCACCAGGCCCTGACATTTTTGTTAACTTGTAAACTTGTACATCCTAGACTATCACGATGGGCAGTTACACTTCAGAACTACTCTTTTGAAATTAAGTACATAAAAGGTAAGGACAACACCATTGCAGACGCTTTGTCTAGACTTCCACAAGGTATGAATGATACCAACAGTGACTTAGAAAATATAAATGACTACAGGATTCTCTTAATGCAAGACAAGCAGTATCACCAATATTATATTGATATGTGCAGAAACATGGCTAAATTACAAAAATCTGACCCTCACTGGTATAAGATAATAACATTACTGGTAGAAAAACACAATCATCCTTCGACTATGTATTACAAGTTACACAATGATGTGTTATTTTACCACCGACATCCAAATGCTACTAACTGGTGTGTATGCATTCCCAAAGAGTCTGAACGTAATCTAATTTGGCACACACACTTAGTTTGGGGTCATTATGGGACGAAAAAGTGTTTGGCAAAGCTCAGCACATACTGTTATTTTAGCAATATGAGAAGAAAAATTTACAGGGAACTGAAAACGTGTGTCATATGTCAAAAATCAAAACCTCAGAATTTATCCACAAAAACAGATTTACATTCTATTTTACCTAGTAAACCCCTGGAAATTCTGTGTACTGACATCAGTGGACCGCATCCAGCAAGCTCTGGAGGCGTCAAATATATCTTAGCTTTTTACGATATATTTTCTAAACATGTCAAACTTTATGCTTTAAAATCCGCCACTGCAAGTGCTGTAATACGAAGATTCTCAAGTGATTACCTGACGCACGTGGGAAAACCTAAAGCAATTCTGTCAGATAATGCAGCATACTACTCTGGGTACAAATGGAGCAATTTCTTGAAGGACAATAACATTAAAAGTATATTTATTTCGAGGTTTAGTCCACAATGTAACGCGACTGAGAGACTTTTCCGAGAATTAAATCGATTCATGAGGACCTATATTTCATCAAAACATACTAATTGGGTGTCCTACCTAAGTCTTTTCGAAGACGTACACAATAACTTAAATATTTATGATACAAATTACACACCTAACGAGATCATGTTCAATTGCAAACAGAACGATCAGTGGATAGAACCATTACCTAAGTTGTCAGACAAGGAAATCACACCTGAACAAAAAATAAAAGAAGTATTGACTACGCTGACACATCACGCACAGATACGAAACAAACATCACAGAAACATAATAAAAAGAAAACAAAAATTCGAGGTAGGAATGCTTGTACTACTTCGTACTCATCATAAATCTGTAGCTCTCAAACGACGCAACGCTAAGTGGCGTCTGCTATATGAAGGACCTTATATAATTGTTAACATACCGCATCCTGGTGCGTATCTGTTACAACATCGTAGAACTAACAAAATTATTGGGCTATACGCACACCGAGATCTTAGAGCATTTCATGCTGAATAATGTCAAAGTCATACCCATCAAAATATTGCTAAGCAACTCGAAAAACTCTGTTGTTACAACACAGATAATAAGTGGTGTAGAAATTTTCATTTCAGCGGTTCCAGAGTCGCAGTTGAAGGCAGAAGAACTCTTCTTTCAGCGCGCGCCACCACCTGGAAGACGGAATATCAAAATAAAATTTATGATTACGTAGCAGTGAATGATATATTAATTTTTCACGGAACATTTGTTATTGTAGGTACCACTGACTTGGTATGACACCTGACGAACCGACAGACGTCATCTGTGAAGCGATCTTTTACTTTGAGAAATAGATTAGACGCACATCTCTCAACACGAAAAGCATCTATCAGTAGTCAAGGCCACACAGACACTCTACACACACGCACAAAACGCGAGGAATCGAACATTTTTTCTCTCTTACTATTTTGAATATTTATTGAGTTGTGAAAACGCCTGGTCTTGCCTACTGATGTAATGAATGTTGTGTCTAACCTATCTTAATTTCAGATGACATCACGTGACACAATGTAATAACCTATAGCTATGTAATGATGATGCAAACATGTTTATGTGCAACTGTATTATGTTTATGCTAAGAAAATATGAGACGTGTGTATGTATAATTACTTATTTTTTTAACTGATGTATCATGTAACTGTTACTATGTAAAAAATTTGAACAAAACGAGTGCCAAAAAGACATTGCATAGTGAACCTCTGTTCACGGACATTAACGAACATTACTAACTCTGCAACTACGCAGAAACCTATGTGAAAGAAACGGTTAATGCCATTCATTATGCAGCGTATCTATGTAAACGCGATGAATGATTTCTTTGATTAATAACTACGAACATTTAGGTGAGCTATATTCAGCAAAAAAAAAAAAAACTGAAAATGTGAAGTGCATAATTCCTGCATCGTCTAGTGACATTACTACAGTACCTAACTTCAAGATGTTAACTGGATTAAATGGACACAAAGTGCCTGTCCAGAAAACAACACGACGGGTGGAAGAATTTTGGTTGGAACTTCAGGGAATGAAATGTTCTCGAAATGTGACGGACACTCTTACCTGGACTGTCCAAGGATCGACGCCAGCTATGTGCCATCCGAGGTTCTGCAACCAAGCTTCCACGGAATGTAAAAAAAAAAAAAAAACGAACTGCACGTGGACCAATTACTCGACGGGTCACGTCTGATCTGTAATGAGCAATGCCTTTAGTCACAACGAACTGCATCACAACGACTATAATGGAAATGGGAAATGGACACGCTTATGTATTAATCACGTTGTTATACAACGATGTTACTGTGATAAAAAAAAAAAAAAACTTTACCACGACGATACTAACCTGTAAAAAAAAAAAATTATTGTACAGCAGATGAATATGAACTGTAATAACGACACGATGTGTATAGGTAAATGCACCAGAAACATATGGACATTTTTCTTTGAAGTATTTCAAAACAATACTATGTAACTAAGAACATTCAACAATCTAAGTTGTATTGTGTTATAACAAATATTGTAAATTTAAAACTAAGTTACCTGTCATAGAATGTAGTTTTCATATGTAATCTTGGTTGAATATTTTCTTTGTGCAACGACTGAGAAACACGCGCACACGAACAATATGAACTGCAATACTGTGCCGCGTGATCTAACTGTACGATATAACGGCAGTGCCGGAGTCACACAGACGCTTCTGCGCATGCGCGCACTCTATCTGCCAACATAAAAACTTTTACGGCGCACCCGCGTCATTCAAATTTTGTATATAATGTGTATAATGTAAGTCATATAAATAGTTGTAGATAACTTAGATTTTCTTGTGCCTTTAGGTGAATTGCTCGCCTGCAGGTGTGTCCTTTCGCCTCGCAATTCAGGGGGCAATATAAAGGCACATTTGCATGCCGAGCGTGAGTTTCCTCGGAAACGCGAAATATTAATTAAATAAATAATCAGTGACAAATAAATAAAGCCTATGGCACACAACTGCAGCGCTGTGTCGCTGATAAAACAAAAGCACAATTACGTTACTCTTATGTTTGATTAAGAAAGGGGAGAGCTCTGGTAGAAGTGGTGCGAGAAGCACGTATTTTATTCTATTGTCTGGCACACCGCCATATTTCATGTTATAGAAGAATACTGCGAGTTGCAACCAGACTAGGCACTCGATTCTGTAAAGAATTTATATTTATAAAAGTAAGTAGGATTATGAACTGTAGGCTTATTCATTGAATATATCTGATTTAACTAACTGTGTAACTTTTTATGTTTAGTAGACAATCTCCTCTGTACGACGTATTGGCATGGCTGGCAAATTATTGAAATATTGAGATTTAGATTATGAGTCCGCACTTACCGCAGCAGTCTTTGGAAACGATTTATTTACGAAGTCCGATTATTTCAGTTTTATTTCACGGTCAACTACGAGTAACATTGCCTTTACGAGAAAGCCATTGTCAAGCGTCTGATACCGAATAATTAAACGTCCACGTTCCAGATAATCAAATATTTATTACAATCACAATCACCATCATACAGATAGAAAAATTAATATTTAAATAATATTTTTTATTTTATTTATTTTATATATCTACAAGAATGGTTGAAAAGCGAAGTTCACGAAGAAAAAGTAAGGGAAAAAGGCCAAATTATCGGTCTGATTCTGAACACTGTTGCGCTCATAAAAGATCGCAAGAGCATTGAAATCGAAGGCGACATTTATGAAATTAAACTTTGAACTTTGTTATTTGCCTTGGTACACAACTTCAGTGCGAATTTATTGTCGTTACATTCTAATAGTTGTAACTGTACAACCGATAAAAATCGAAGACAATTTATATGAAACGTTTATTCAAATGTTCAGATATGTGTGAAATCTTATGGGACTTAACTGCTAAGGTCATAAGTCCCTAAGTTTACACACTACTTAACCTAAATTATCCTAAGGACCAACACACACCCATGCCCGATGGAGGACTCGAACCTCCGCTGGGACCAGCCGCACACTCCATGACTGCAGCGCCTGAGACCGCTCGGCTAATCCCGCGCGGCGAACGTTTATTCAAATTAGTCTTTACTACCACTTCCTGATATATTTACTATTCCTCCTGAAACTCCCTGAATAAAATGGATCAGTTCCTCCATGCTATACAGTCAATAAATTCTCTCTCATCTTTCACATATAACATTAGATGTAAAAAGTCTTTGCGGGAACTCTTCAGTCTCCACCTATCTGCTCCTTACCATTTACATGAAAGCTGGAGATCTAATTGGACTCTTTCCTGTACAAATCCCAGAAAATTAGATGACCCTTACAGTCTACAGACAAGCTTCTGACAAGAAATACCTGGAGCAATCTCATCTGCAATATAACCAGACAAACAAGATAAATGTTGGTTTGCGAATGTGGGTGTGGCGCAATGCAACAAACAGTAGACCACGTCACTCCTAAATCCCCGGAAAGAACATTTCAGGGAGGCTGCAAATACTTCATAAATGTATCTCCAAGGTTTACTGCGTGGTTAATCTAACTGGACAAAAGTTATAATGTGACCGTGAAAGTGATAACGTCTAAAAGAAGTCCGATAAATTTTGGGTGCACGATAAATCGCACAAATCTAAGGGATGTCAATTAAACTAAATACCTAGGAATTACAATTACGAGCAACTTAAATTGGAAAGATCACATAGATAATATTGTGGGGAAGGCGAAACAAAGTCTGCGCTTATTTGGCAGAACACTTAGAAGATGCGACAAACCCGCTAAAGAGACAGTCTACATTACATTTGTTCGTCGCCGACCGGTGTGGCCGAGCGGTTCTAGGCGCTTCAGACTGGAGCCGCGCGACCGCTACGGTGGCAGGTTAGAATCCTGCCTCGGGCATTGATGCGTGTGATGTCCTTAGCTAGGTTTAAGTAGTTCTAAGTTCTAGGGGACTGATGACCTCAGAAATTAAGTCACATAGTGCTCAGCGCTATTTGAACTTGTCCGTCCTCTGCTGGAATGCTGCTGCGCTGTATGGGATCCTTACCAGGTAGGATTGAGGGAGCAGATCGAAAAAGTGGAAAGAAGGGCAAGTCATTTCGTGTTATCACGCAATAGGGGATATTATATGCGAGTTGGTGTGGCAGTCACTGAAACAAAGGCGGTTTTCTTTGCGGCGAGATGTATTTACGAAATTTCAATCACCAACTAACTCTTCCGAATGCGAAAATACTTTGTTGACACCCACATACGTAGGGAGAAATGATCATCATAATAAAATAAGAGAAATCAGAGCTGGAACAGAAAGATTTAGATGTTCCTTTTCTCCACGCGCCATTCCAGATTGGAATGGTAGAGGAGTAGTATGAATTTGCTTCGATGAACCCTCTGATAGGCACTTACGGGTGAATTGTAGAGAAAACATGTAGATGTAGATGTAAAATGTTCGTTTCCTACGGTTTTCTAGAATTTGTTAATATTTTCCTACATTTGTTTTCTATCTTATATTTTTGTCTGACATTTGTCATATTCTTGGTCATATGTTTCAGCGGAGTGAAAACAAGATTGCTTAAAAATAACAAAACAGTTTCTTGTCCGAATTTTGGTACCCAAACGAAGAGTGGGAAATGGACAAGTGGGATGTCTAATTGAACTGAGTGAGGTCTAGTCTTGCAAAAAATATTTAATTGCTTGACAGTAATCAGGATAATTAAGAAAAACTTAATTTGTGATATGAGGTAACATTAAATATTTCACAAACAACTGCTGCTAGCTATGTAAGTGGAGTTTCCAAAGATTTATCTTCTCATGGCCTAGCTACTTTGCTTATAAATTGTTAGGTAGGTTTGATGTTCCACTGTGGAAAAAACTTGAATATGAAAACAGCTTAAAAAGGGTCAATTGTTTTGTGTAATTATTTGTCTAGAAGTGATAAAAATACATTACAGAAAGATTTGACGAGCCTTTGAATGACGCTCTTAATCGTGTATATAATACACCAGATGAGTATTCTGTAGCGCTCTTCAAAATCCTAAGTTAAGCGCTGAACTTCCAACTTTCTGTCGCAATCTCATTTGATGTACATGCGTAATTCAGAGATGCGTCAAAGGTTTCTCTAATCTATTTTATTTCTTACTTTTAGGCAATTAATTTCACGAAGTATTTGGTAGTTAGTTTTGAAAATTTTCTACAGTTTTGCCATAAGCTATATGAATGTAATAGTAAAAAGTTCGTGAGATTGTCGTGAGTAGCTACTATAGCGTATTCAGCGTGCGTGAAGTGCAGCGGCTAATTTAAGGAGGTTCTCCAATAATTGGAAAAAGAATCGCATTACATTTAGATCTAACTGAAATTTCCCAGTGTGTAGAAATTAGTCCACGAGATACAATGCGTTGTTTTCCTTCGTGTGTTTTGCTAATGACTGAATCCACCTCTTAGACTTGGATCTTCTTAAAAATGATGGATAACTGTTACTTCTTTTTACTATACACTTGCTATTTCTGCGCATGAATAGTCTCATTCATACGCTTTTCATGCTCTGACCAAAGCAGACGCCAACGCAGCACGATTAATATCGCGGCAGCTTAAAGGGTTTTCAAACGAGGTCATGAACGCGGGACCTGTGGAGGGCACTTTTTGTTGGAAGCGCCGCCACAACGGCCGGCGCACTATCCATCATCCCCGCTGACCTCAGTGGAGCAGCCATCCACACCGCAGCGCTGTGATACATTATGGCCGATGCTGCACAAACAGAAAGTGAAGAAAAACACAGAGCCACGGAGAGAGTTCAGACCACCGGAAGGCTGTCTGCAGAGACGATCGCCGTATTTACCCACGTCAGAGTTGCTCTATGCTACCCTTCGGATTTACCGAAGTGAACGACTGGAAGTGTTTGTGGCGTCACACCAGGAGTTTCCTAGACCTCTCACTTCACAAAATTGCATCTGCATTTTAGGAGGGAACGATCAGCCTCTAACAACTAGTCAACAGCCAGGGTGATGTGACTCAGCTGGACACATATGGAAGAATGAATGGTGATGGGAATACACTTGTAGTGTTTTTACTCAGCTGAAACGTCAGTCCCGTTCATCCTGATATTGAATTTGGTATTATTTACGCTGTGGCGCTAGCACGTTTCACAATTACATCGATGCTATACATAATAATTCAGGTATAATCTGGAAGACACGAACATCGACAGACAACAAGACTGTCAAGAGATCTAGAAGAATAGCCTGTAGAACCAAATGTCCTTCCGGCATTTACGGACTCTTTGTGTCGTTTACGACAAAGACATCCGTGAAATGTGTGTTTCACCCAAGAATATTCAGACAAGGCGAAGCAGTCTCGCTAGTACTGAATGTATGGCAGAGAGGCTTTTGTGACGGATGAAAGTTTCATCACATGCCTCAATCAAGAGTAACTGCTCATCTAGAGAAACAGTATCTGACCTACTCACCCACTGTTAATAGCACAAATTTGTAACGAAAATATCTATTACTTTCTGGTATACAGGGTGTCTCATTTACCTCATTTACCACCCAAAATAACTGTTTGTCCAGATGTAAATCACAAAATTTTTCAAGCAAATGTTCTTTAGCAGTCAGGGGGGCATCAATCAGTATGAATGACTTCGTTCTAACTTCAATTTTTACAAAGATATGAACAACGATATGACTTCTTTAAATGGCACCCTATATTTTTTATTCGGTAATTCATTTCCTCTCCTGAAGACCTACTCAAAAATGTATCACAGTGTACCATCCATTTTAGCACAACGTTATTAATTACATAACGCAACATTGACTTTGAGCCCGTGATCACAAACTCGTCCACTTGCTGGAGTTGTCAGAAAATAAATGGAAACCGAGTGAAAATAAAACACAAAATTGACTTCGACTCTCCTGTACCACTGCCCAGGAGTAGAACATTCAAAGGTGCTCACAGTGGTGACCCTGGACACCGACACACTGGTGCACACGTTGAATCAAAGAATTATTTACTGCTTCCAGTGTTGTCTGCTGAAGAGAATTACGAACAAGCACGATACGCTCTTGCATGTCCTTTGGAGTTGTTTGGAATATCGCGAGAGACAACGTCTTTAATGCATCCCGAAGGGAAAAAGTCCAGAGGATTTAAATCAGGAGACCCAGCAGGCCAAGTAATTGTTTCTCCTCGGCCAATTCATCTGGCAGGATACTTTCGGCCAGAACACGACGTGCACACAAGGCATTATGTGCTGGACATCCATCGTGTTGATACCACATAAGCATTCTGGTTCTTAGCGGCACTTCATCCAAAAGAGGAGGAAGAATTTTTCTGAGGTAGTTGGCATACGCTGTGCCGTTTCGACTACCATTGATGAAATAAGAGCCAATAATTGTTATACCAAGCATCCCACACCAGATGTTAAATCTCCATTCGCGCTGATGTTCCACCTGCCTAAGCCATCGTAGATTGTCGTTAGACCAATAATGAATGTTCCTTGTATATATACCTGTTCTTTGTTTGAGAAGGAAAATTCATCGGTAAATAGAATATTGGAGAAGACCTAAGGATGGAACCGGTGACGTGTAAGAATACGATGTACACTGGTTTTAGGAATGTCAAGCTGTCGTGTGCTCACATGTGGATTCATTGCAACGGAAGAGAGAAGAGTAACTTCTGCAGCTTCGTCTGTGCGAGTGCTACGACGATTGCGTTGTTGTGGGTTGAAAGTTGCCGTTTTGTTAAAGCGTCGCAGCAAGACGAGAAAACATCCGTCGGGAAGGTGGGTTCTTGTCAGTATATCGCTCTCTGTACAGTTCCGCTGCTTGCGTAGCATTTCGTCTACCTTCAACAGCAACAGCAACAACAACAATAAAAGAAAAGTTAAGTCGATGGAGTTTGTAGGAAGCGCGGCCTTTACTGAACGGCTACTCTACACAACAGCATTTAAAAGTACTAAACTACTGTACTACGTGTGCCAGTACATAAGAAAACAGTATTGCAACAACTGGTCTGTTAACTTACATTCCCCAAAGATGAGTAGCATTTCTGCCTTCTCTTCTTTGGTGTACATTTTACTCACACAACTCTTCAACTGACAGAATGACTGGTGTGCATGATACTTATGTTTACTTTTTCCTCTTTCAACGTCAGCACGTGGATATGTTCCATTATCCCAAGTACCTGCACTAAGCGCTGGTAGCGTCAACGTCAGTGTTGTATTATGTAATTAATAACGTTGTGTTTAAGTGAATGGTACACTGTGATACATTTTTGAATAGGTATTTAGGAGAGGAAATGAATCACCGAATAAAAAACAGAAGGTGCCATTTAAAAAAGTCGTACCGTTGTTCATATCTTTGGGAAAAACAAACCTACAACGAAGACAGTCATACTGATTGATGTCCCCCTGACGGCTAAAGAACATTTGCTTGAAACATTTTGTAATTTGCATCTGGAGAAACAGTTATTTAGGGTGGTCGAGATAAGTGGGACACTCTGTGTAGGAAAGTTAGTTATGGAGAACAAAGCTGTATGTTAAACACTGTTTCTTGAGTTTTATAGGTTATTTATCACACCACCTTTAAACGCCAGAGCCGATGTTGTTACAAATGATAGCAGCCGTATTATTAATTACCGAAATTAGTGTGATTTGCAGCATGTGGTCTCTTGTAATAATAGAAGATGTAAAAAGATGGGTTACATTCATTTTCATGGTGGAAAATGAGAAGAAAATGATATGCTTTCTAGGAACAAAAAGTTGGGTAAGTGCTTGTACACTCCTGGAAATTGAAATAAGAACACCGTGAATTCATTGTCCCAGGAAGGGGAAACTTTATTGACACATTCCTGGGGTCAGATACATCACATGATCACACTGACAGAACCACAGGCACATAGACACAGGCAACAGAGCATGCACAATGTCGGCACTAGTACAGTGTATATCCACCTTTCGCAGCAATGCAGGCTGCTATTCTCCCATGGAGACGATCGTAGAGATGCTGGATGCAGTCCTGTGGAACGGCTTGCCATGCCATTTCCACCTGGCGCCTCAGTTGGACCAGCGTTCGTGCTGGACGTGCAGACCGCGTGAGACGACGCTTCATCCAGTCCCAAATATGCTCAATGGGGGACAGATCCGGAGATCTTGCTGGCCAGGGTAGTTGACTTACACCTTCTAGAGCACGTTGGGTGGCACGGGATACATGCGGACGTGCATTGTCCTGTTGGAACAGCAAGTTCCCTTGCCGGTCTAGGAATGGTAGAACGATGGGTTCGATGACGGTTTGGATGTACCGTGCACTATTCAGTGTCCCCTCGACGATCACCAGTGGTGTACGGCCAGTGTAGGAGATCGCTCCCCACACCATGATGCCGGGTGTTGGCCCTGTGTGCCTCGGTCGTATGCAGTCCTGATTGTGGCGCTCACCTGCACGGCGCCAAACACGCATACGACCATCATTGGCACCAAGGCAGAAGCGACTCTCATCGCTGAAGACGACACGTCTCCATTCGTCCCTCCATTCACGCCTGTCGCGACACCACTGGAGGCGGGCTGCACGATGTTGGGGCGTGAGCGGAAGACGGCCTAACGGTGTGCGGGACCGTAGCCCAGCTTCATGGAGACGGTTGCGAATGGTCCTCGCCGATACCCCAGGAGCAACAGTGTCCCTAATTTGCTGGGAAGTGGCGGTGCGGTCCCCTACGGCACTGCTTAGGATCCTACGGTCTTGGCGTGCATCCGTGCGTCGCTGCGGTCCGGTCCCAGGTCGACGGGCACGTGCACCTTCCGCCGACCACTGGCGACAACATCGATGTACTGTGGAGACCTCACGCCCCACGTGTTGAGCAATTCGGCGGTACGTCCACCCGGCCTCCCGCATGCCCACTATACGCCCTCGCTCAAAGTCCGTCAACTGCACATACGGTTCACGTCCACGCTGTCGCGGCATGCTACCAGTGTTAAAGACTGCGATGGAGCTCCGTATGCCACGGCAAACTGGCTGACACTGACGGCGGCGGTGCACAAATGCTGCGCAGCTAGCGCCATTCGACGGCCAACACCGCGGTTCCTGGTGTGTCCGCTGTGCCGTGCGTGTGATCATTGCTTGTACAGCCCTCTCGCAGTGTCCGGAGCAAGTATGGTGGGTCTGACACACCGGTGTCAATGTGTTCTTTTTTGCATTTCCAGGAGTGTATATCTGAAAATTGATTACTGAACACTGTGACACTGAAACTTTTTATGAGCTAATTTAGCAAATGAAATAGGCAGTGCAGTATGCCGTGATACTAAATGGTTTTATAAATAGGCAATCACGCGCAGTTGAAATTGATATATATATATATATATATATATATATATATATATATATATATATATACAACGTGTGAGTGTGTGTGTGTGTGTGTGTGTGTGTGTTATATCTGAAATCACACTGTATATTTTCTATACTAAAGATCCAAGTTAAGCATGGAGAAACCAGCAGATGGATTGAGGTCCGTGGAGAAATAGAGAGAAAGCAGAAAACTGACTAATCTTCACTGGATTTGAGCCGAAATGAAGGACAAAAATATGGGGAGAAAGAGATATTAAAATAAAATAACTTCTATTCCATTGCTGGGTAATAATTTTCTTTCACTGACATGCGACTGCCATTCTGGTGAAGAAGATGTCTGATATGTGTAAATGACTTTCACGTACGGAATATTTCTGATGCTGCTTCTGTTATGTTAGTTTCAAGCAGCTGGGAAAGCAGAAGCTGCTAATGTGGGCCTCATGAACAGGAGCAACAATAGTGGGAGTGAAGTCGGTGAAGTGGAGTTTTGTCAACGTAGAAGTGATGAGGTATCTGGAATAATTAGAGTATAGTGTCTCATATTTTTGTACATTATTATTATCATTATTATGCCTGTGGGACAGTGATCTACAGCGCTTCACTATTGGCGTTTCGTGGCAAACTGTTAGTCGGATGCTTTGTGCAGATGTCTGTTGGTTTATGTCCCGCTGACTGCATAATACGAATAGTCGAGCTTATTGTG
Source organism: Schistocerca cancellata (assembly GCF_023864275.1). Taxonomy (NCBI): domain Eukaryota; kingdom Metazoa; phylum Arthropoda; class Insecta; order Orthoptera; family Acrididae; genus Schistocerca; species Schistocerca cancellata. The sequence goes on from NC_064628.1 coordinate 812,652,142, forward strand.
GTCGCGGAATTATCGAGATTGGACCGAGATGCAATGGCTGAAATCTCACTTCACATTAGCATATGATGTTTATCATTCTCTTGGAAGGCAGGGGGATAACGGTACAATTACATGAAAATCGAGAACTTGATGATGCTGGAAAAGTGTTGTTGTGTAAGAATATTACTGTGTTGAAGCATCGTGTAACACATGTGATCCCACACTGCCAAAGAGTGGAGATATAATGTTAATATTTAATAAACATTTAGAATGAGGTAGAAGAAGCGATCAGAGCTAAAAATTGTTTGCAAAACATATTAGTTATTAAGTAGCGATATACAGAATAACAAATGAAAGGAGACAGAATGTCAGAAGTCCAAACGTAGTTTTGAGGCCAGAAAATTTGCTAAGGGAAACGCAAACGCTCAGTCTAGATACATTGCGAGTCAGTGATATGAAATGGTAAGAAAGTAAGGACTTCTGGTCAGAGCAATGTAGGGTAATGTGAACATCAGTAGAAAATGGTATAACAGTAGTAGGATTCGCTATTAACAGGAAGTTAGGGCAGAGAGAAGGTTTCTTTCGACAATTAAGTGATACAATTGTTCTCAGCAGAATCGACAGCAAATCCACTTCAACAACAATTAATGCTGAATTCACCCAAAAATAGAAGAGAGGAAGACAATATATGATGACATTGAATGATGTTTGGTTTGTGGGGCGCTCAACTGCACGGTTATCAGCGCCCGTACAAATTCCCAGCCTTTGCCCAGTCCAAGGTATTGAATGACTAGTTCAATATGAAAAAGTAGATGATGGTTAATGATTTTCGGTGATTGGAATGCTGGGGTAAAGGACAGAATTGCAGTTGGCGGATGTTCCCTACACCCTTCCTCCTCACCGATTCTGCACAACTTTGGATATCAAATTTATATAAAATTAATTAATTAAACTGATCAATTAATTACCCCTTCCCTCTGGAAATACCCGGCGCTGCTCTCCCCACACCCTATTGGAGGGAGATTCAAAAGTTGGTGGTAAATTCAAAAATCAGTGGGAAATATAAATTTTCGTGGAGAATCCGAATTTAAATGCTAACTACATTGCATTGCAGAGGACATAATAATAATAATTAATAATATACACTTTATCTGTAAAAATTAAGTTTGTGTATCGCTGTGTGGAAGGATAAAGGGTACTCTCTTTATTTCGTCATCTTTGGAATACTGCTGCAGTCTATGATGTAATAATACAAGATGACCAATCCTGAATTGTGGCGCAGTCCCTTGAAGCATGGCAGTTGGGGAAGAGCAGTGCCATTGATCGAGTGCTAGAGAGCAGCTCTAGCTAGTCTCGTCAATAACTTCTGCATGCAGACTGTATATAATTCGCTGTTGGTCGAGGACCAGAGAATTGCTCTAGTCACTCTAGCTAATAGTCCTATGTAGGAAGGATGTGTAATCATAATATGACAACAAACTATCACTGAAGGGCTGGGTGTAGCCTCCTGCCGATCTACAAATGAATAGCTGCTGGGACGGATTTAAGGATGGGTAATAATATTAGCGCAGCCATCTACTGTCCCAGTGCCGTTATAAATCAATGTCCCTATATACAGGAGTCATGTAGTAGCAGCGTTCGGGAGCGAAACACACACTATGTGATCCAAAGTATCCGGACACCTGGCTGAGAATGACTTACGTGGCGCCCTCCATCGGTAATGCTGGAATTCAGTATGGCGTTGTTCCACCCTTAGCCTTGATGACAGCTGCCACCCATGCACGCATACGTTCAATCAGGTGCTGGAAGGTTTTTGGCGAATGGCAGCCCATTCCTGACGGAGTGCTGCACTGAGGAGAGGTATCGATTTCGATCGGTGAGGCCTGGTACGAAGTCGGCGCTCCAAAACATCCCAAAGGTGTTCTATCAGATTCAGATCAGGACTTTGTGCAGGCCCGTCCATTACAGGGATGTTATTGTCGTGTATCCACTCCGCAACAGGCCGTGCATTATTAACAGGTGCTCGATCGTGTTGAATGATGCACTCACCATCCACGAATTGCTCATCAACAGTAGGAAGCTAGAGGGTGCTTAAAACATCAATGTTGTCCTGTGCTGTGATAGTGCCACGCAAAACAACAAGGGTTGGAAACTCCCTCAATAAAAAAACACGACCACACCATAACACCATCGCCTCCGAATTTTACTGTTGGCACTACACACGCCATACCCACACCCTGCCATCGGATCGCCACGTTGTGTACCGTGATTCGTTACTCCACACAACGCTTTTCCACTGTTCAATCGTCCAATGTTTACACTTCTTACACAAAGCGAGGCGTGGTTTGGCATTTACCGGCGTGATGTGTGGCTTATGAGCGGCCGTTCGACCATAATATACAAGTTTTCTCACCTCCCGCCTGTCATAGTACTTGCAGTGGATCCTGGTGCAGTTTGGAATTCCTGTGTGATGGTCGGAATGTATGTCTGCCTATTGTACATTACGACCCTCTTAAACTGTTGGCGGTTTCTGTCAGTCAACAGACGAGGTCGGCCTATATGCTTTTGTGCTATACGTGTCCCTTACGTTTCCACTTCACTATCACATCGGAAACAGTGGATCTAGGGATGCTTAGGAGTGTGGAAATCTCGGGTACAGACGTATTACACAATTGACACCCAATCACCTGAACATGTTCGAAATCCGTGAGCGGCCCATTCTGGTCTCTCACAATGTTTAATGACTACTGAGGTCACTGATATGGAGTACCTGAAAGTAGGTGGCAGCACAATGCACCTAATTTGAAAAACGTATTTTTTGGGGATGTCCGGATACCATTGATCACATAGTGTATATCTATTTACGAGCTGCAAGTCGCATCCTATCCAATAGAAATGTGCAAAATACGTCTTAGGATACCTTTCATGAAAGTCTAAACTTTTATGGATTTTTTTTATTTTCTCACATGCATTAATGTGTGTAAAAATTATTAGAAGCTTTTCAGTATCACACCTGAAACCAGTCATGGTTTCAGCACTAGAAAATAAGAGGAAACTTACAAAAAAATGGTTCAAATGGCTCTAAGCACTATAAGACTTAACATCTAAGGTCATCAGTCCCCTAGAACTTAGAACTACTTAAACCTAACTAACCTAAGGACATCACACACTTACATGCCCGAGGCAGGATTCGAACCTGCGACTGTAGCGCCTTTAACCGCTTGGCCACCCCCGCCGGCAGGAAACTTACAAATGAAGTGGTACTTTCAGCCTCTGCTTTTATGAAGTTAGTGGGCGGTATTCAACTCGAAATCCTGAGTTCTAGACGAAAAACTGCTTGCACTATCTCGGAACGAATGCTGCCGCACGTAGCAGTCATTGTGCGAACTACAGCATTGTGCGTGTGATCTAGCAACGACTGGTGGAACTGTTGCCAGCAGTGTGTTTCCTGATTCGCGCGCGAGGCCTGTCATCTGTAGCGCCCTGCGTTCCTGGGACATGTAACCGCTGGATTGGACCACACCCTTGTGAGACTTCCCCATAAACTCCAAAGCAAATGTGTGATTGAATTAATCACATCCAACTCCAAGATTTTGACGTTGTTGGGTAGTTAATTCTAGAATTTTGTGGCATTTCCACTCTAAGCTAACACTGCAATTTAAGCGACTCCCCATATATGATCATATGTCCATAACTGTGTTTCTCTGAGAATTTTGGATAATGCTAAAAGCTTTCTCTCTCACAAAGAGCGTCTGCAGCGCAGAGAGAGATAATATCTGTTCCACCTTGTCTAAACCAAACTGTTTTTCTCCACTGAAACCCTAACCTGCACAAAACTATGGTTGATTCACCTATGAGTTCCAACGTGGTACTGTTCTGTACTGTGGGGACAGCATCAGGACACCATGTGATTGTGGGAACTTCAGGCAAAGCTCATCTATGTAAAATCTGCTTCCAAAAAGAAGTAGCAGTACTATTTTTCCCTCCCTGTGGACATATTACTGCATGTGTTAAATGTGGACGTACCCTTTCCTCGTGTGGTGTGTGCACCAGAGACCTGCATTTTTGACGAATGCCACGGTGTTATAAGAGATACTATTATTTTATGATGTTTTTTTACATTTTGTTTATACATATTGTGGAAAATACAGCTTTATCTTTAAAGTGCGTTCTGTTCTTTTTTCCCTTCACCAGTCACACTTAAGTCTTCTCTTAATATTATAGCTATGATTACCCTGTGATCTACGTTGATAAATCCTGATTTTTTGTTGTCAAAGTATAGAATTGACATGCCATGCCACCAATCTGTCAACGCTTGCATTCTTCCATGAGATTCAGAAGCATCATTTCGTCCTGCAAAAGAGTGCTATTGTTAAGATCTGTGTTACACAGTTACATATGATTCAGTAACACGTGCTTTGCGGCATGTAGCCCCACTGAGCTGGAAGTGACTAGATTCAGTATTGAGGTGTTGAGGTGTATTGCAAGGACAAAAAGAAAGTCGTAGTGCTGCCTACAGCCATGCATGGAGTTACTTTTATATAAGGCATCAAACAGCATATGTAATCGGAACTGTCGGTTGAAGGTGCTTCGTTTCTTAATGTATGTGCTATATGTTGGATGGAAGAATGATGTTATATGTCAGTAGTTTAATAGGGGAAATTTTAAACAATAGAGAGACATTATATCACTTTCCATAGCCAGGATCTTGGATTATATAAGGAGAAATTGATATGGACGCAGCAGGAATATAAAAATTATGTCTAAATCGGAACTGAAATTATGTCTAAATCGGAACTGATTGACGTTGAATTGGAAAATCAGCCTGTGCTATTTCAAGGGTATTCTATAGATGACTGTTAGCCTGTGGATCCTGTTAAAATGCTAGAATTTTAGCCGAATGATTAAGTGCGACTACACAACGTTTCAGCGAAACGTTTACATCTCTCACCGCTGTAAAGAACCTGGTTCTTAAGCTCTGATTTATAACTATGGAAATGGACTGTTCGAGTTTGATCCTGTCTAAATGCTAGCAATATAGAAGTAGGTGGTGCGGAAAACTGTAGTTTTAATGGAGTTTTTCTTAATGATGGCAGGGAGTACCCTACATAGTATCACTGTACGTAAATGGCCCTAGCAGTCACTTGGAACTTATGTTACACATCTAATTCCATTGCACCGCAGGATTACTGGCTACTTTTTACCTTCCTAAGCAATTTACATTTCGAACTTTGGATGGAGTCTGTATGCATGTATATGGCATGGAAGACTTAGTTTTAATGGAACATTTACTAATGATGAGATGAATACCTCAGACAGCATCACTGTACTTTAATAGCACTGACTTACAATTGGAGGCTATGCGACAGTATTTCGCATATAATTCTTTTTATATACATTGAGTCCTACATTTATTGCGAACAAAACCTGTTGGACCAAAGTTTCATTGATCTTAGAATGAGTGTGACCGAAATCACAAACAGCAAATCTCCATCTCAATGCTCACACTATCGGTAAAATGCATCCTCGGCAGGTATGTTGTTACAGAAATTCGTCAGAACTGATTTAAATATTACACTGAAGAACCAAATAAGCTCGTACATCTGCCTAATATTGTGTATGGCCCCCGCGATTACGCAGAATTGCCGCAACACGAGGTCGTATGGACTAATTTCTGAAGTAGTTCAAATGGTTCAAATGGCTCTGAGCACTATGGGACTCAACTGCTGAGGTCATTAGTCCCCTAACTTAGAACTAGTTAAACCTAACTAACCTAAGGACATCACAAACATCCATGGCCGAGGCAGGATTCGAACCTGCGACCGTAGCGGTCTTGCGGTTCCAGACTGCAGCGCCTTTAACCGCACGGTCACTTCGGCCGGCTCTGAAGTAGTGCTGGAGGGAAATGACACCAAGAACCCTGCAGGGCAGTCCAGAAATCCGTAAGAGGGCGAGGGCGTGGAGATCTCTTCTGCACAGCACGTAGCATCGAATCCCAGATATGCTCAATAATGTTCATGTCTGGGGTGTCTGGTGGCCAGCGGAAGAGTTTGAACTAAAAAAAGCGATCCTGGAGCCACTCTGCAGCACTTCTGGATGTGTGGGGTGTCGCATTGTCCTGCTGGCATTGCCCAGGTCTCTCGGAACGCACAGTGGACATGAACGGATGAAGGTGATCAGACAGTATGCTTACGTACGTGTCACCTGTCAGAGTCTTATCTAGACGTATGAGGGGTCCGAGTAACGAACTGCACAGGCCGCACACCATTACACAGCCTCCACCACCTTCAACTGTCCCCTGTTGATATGCAGGGTCCACTGGTTCATGAGGTTGTCTCCATACCCGTACACGTCCATACGCTCGACACAATTTGAAACGAGAATCGTCCGATCAGGCAATATGTTGCCAGTCATCAACAGTCCAATTCGGTGTTGACGGGCCCAGGCGAGGCGTAAAGCTTTGTGTCGTGTAGTCATCAAGGGTACACGAGTGGACCTTCTGCTCCAAAAACCCATATCGAACATGTTTCCTTGTATGGTTTGCATGCTGACACCTGTTGATGGCCGAGCATTGAAATCTGCAGCAATTTGCGGAAGGGTTGCACTTCTGTTAGAGTCGTATCTAGACCTATGAGGGGTCCCATCCCCGAACGATTCTTTTCAGTCGTTATTGACCCCGTTCTTGCAGGATATTTTCCGGCCGCAGCGATGTCGGAGATGTGATGTTTTACCGGATTCCTGATATTCACGGTACACTCGTGAAATGATCGCATGGGAAAATTCCCATTTCATCGCTACCTCGATGATGCTGTATCCCATCGCTCGTGCGCCGACTATAAAACTTCGTTCAAAGTCACTTAAATTTTAATTATCTGCCATTGTAGAAGCAGTAAACGGTCTAACAACTGCTGAAGATGTTAGTTCTCTTATATAGGCGTTGCCGACCGCGGGTACATATTCTGCCTGTTTACGTGTCTGTGTATTTGAATACGCATGCCTATACCAGTTTCTTTGGCACTTTAATGTTTGTGGAAGCGTTAAGCATAGTAATAGAAGTCCCTCTACCCCCTGTCATTCGATGACGAGCATCATCAGTTGCGGCCCAGATATTTTATAGGATTGTTGGACGGCGTAAAACCACTACTAGTATTTTCTTATTATGTGTGTTCTGCACTGCCACCTTGTGTGGATATGTCACATTCGAAACAAAGATGAAAATATGGTCTCTCGAGTCAAAAATTGCAATGCTCGTCAGAAATGTGTATGAAACGCTCTGATTCATACATATTAACACGGAATTATGGCTGAATTTCTGGCTGTTAAACGCTTTACTCCAGTAACACACTCAGCACTTGAGAATTGAACTTATTTGTGGTGAATTCTGATGCTGTCCTGCTCTATACTACAACAAACAGATGTACACACACACACACACACACACACACATGTAATGACACGTTATGTAAAGGAGGACGATAGTACGATCTAATTTAGAGTGCACAGCAAACACATATGGAACGAACTCATAGACATCCTGGTTCAAATGGTTGAAATGGCTCTGAGCACTATGGGACTCAACTTCTGAGGTCATTAGTCCCCTAGAACTTAGAACTACTTAAACCTAACTAACCTAAGGACATCACACACATCCATGCCCGAGGCAGGATTCGAACCTGCGACCGTAGCGGTCGCGCGGTTCCAGACTGTAGCGCCTAGAACCGCTCGGCCACCACGGCCGGCCATAGACATCCTGTCAGGATCAATATATTTATGTACAGATCAGACGAAAATGTGTTGGTATGATGTGAAATTCACTTCTTTCGGTAATACTGTCATCGATTTATGCGCAAAGTTAGTGATTTGGCTTGGATGCCTTAGGTGAGTCCAGCAATAATGTCTCCCGAAATAAACGCCGGCATGCCTCTCACTTGGCTTCTAATGGGTGGAATAGAAGTGCTACATTCTCGCATAGTCTTCTCCGAACAGAGAGATGAAACTGAAAACGCCGGTACGCTCAGTATTATGTATATATCTCACATTGCTAAAAGAAGTACCATTACGCCCACTACTTTGGTGGGAAGCAATAGAAACGCTTCTGCAGGACTGTATTCTGAGAAAAACCCAGTTCTGTGGACTCTTACACGTTTCTGTTTCGGTGGTGAGCAGACAGGTATTTTGCTATTGTTCGATGGACAAGCCTTTCCAACATATCTCGAAAACTTGTCAGAACGTTTCGGTTTGCATGCGTGAGAACGGGAAGGATATTTTTTAGCATTTACAGCAGAATGCTCCAATTTCTAGAGATATAGCCGTATTATTATTGGAGGCTCCTGTTGAGGGGCTTCCCTGTTTGTTGGCAACAGAAAGGGTAGAGAGCTGCATCTGAAATATTCCAGGAATAACTTCTTCTGTGAAAATGATTGGCATTTATTTTCGAATGGAGAGGACCGCTGGCAGCGAACTTCGCGCAGGTATTTGAAAATATCCAGTTACTTGCCCCGCATCAGCTCTGCGTCTGTTATTTCAGACCGGTGCCAGCTGATCGAAGAAAAAACTGGAGTTGATAAGAAGATCCAGTATTCGTCAGAAAGATTCGAGATACAAATAAAGCAGAAGGTATAGACAACATTCCATCGGAATTTCTAAAATCAAAAAGAGGGAAAGGTGGCCAACAGCTATACAAGATCGTGTGGGGCGTCTATGAGACTGCTGGCATACCATCAGACTTTCGGAGAAATATCAGCCACACAACTCTGAAGATAACAAGAGTAGATAGGTTCAAAAACTGTCGCACAACGGGTTAACATCTCACGCAGCCAGACTGTGAACAGGATTAATATGCAGAAAAATGGAAAAAGAAAATTGAGGAGCTATGGCACCATGATTTCGATATGTAGTACAAATTATGTTTACACATAAGCATCTGTTCGGTACATGACCCATTTGTGAGAATAACTATCTAACAGTTATTGGAAAATTTTGTTTCACTTAAGGTTGCTGATGACTCACAAAAAACTACAGCTTTGGAGATATACATTTCAAAATCACGGTTACATAGTGCTATGAGTGCATGTATCGATTTCGTCGGCATGTAGGAGTTCCGTCTCCTCAGAGGTACGTGTTCTCAAGCTGCGGCCACTGACTTGGTGAGGATATGTTGGTATTCTGAACATGAATGTTGTTTACAAAGGAAAATAGCTCTCAGTGGCGAAGAACTGTTGATATCGACAAGTTAGGACAGGTATTACTTCTCTCTCCACTGAAAGGACTGTTAGCAAGTGAAAAAGCTTTTAGTACTATCTGCAGTTCTCAGAGACACACTGTTATGGATGTATAATCCTATGTGGTGAGTCACATAAACTCAGAGTCGTAAGAAACGATAGAAACTCCTATTACTGACTGACTAACGATGCCAGAAACATTGTCAACGACTAGGAATCGGATATGATGAATTCAACAACACACATGTGTTGGATCCTATGGGAACGCGTGACCAGCATGCAGTCCAATGCGGCTACTGTACCATTTCGTGACAGACGCGACAGACAGAGGCTTCGCACGTGAAGACACAGAATCATGAATCACACTACTGTTTACTTTTCCGCTGGTCGTTCCTAGATCGCGCAATGCAATAATTCCAGTGGTGACCGCTAGCACACACAGTTTTTCGCTACAGATCCCGTTTTCGTGTCGAATCCGCGCACTACTTTCATAAAAGGCACCGCACAATTTATTTCCCACATTTCTGTTGGCTAAGATGAGACTTGTAGATAGGTATAAGTGTGTTTCATTCTCCAGTTCTGTTACTACTTGACTCCTGTAGATAGCACTCGATCACTAGCAGCTACCCCTCCCCAACTGCCTTGCTTCACCCCCAGACGAAAACATTTGAACATCCCACAGTGCCTTAATTTCCCATCAATTTTTGAATTTCCTGTCAATATAAGGAGGGGAGTTAGACTCCACAATTATTCTGAGTCAGCCACCTTGTACTGTGATATCACCGCTAGGCTGTTCCAGTATTCCAAAGATGATGAATTGAAGTGAGTACCCTACATGCCATAATTATTATAAATAAAGAATATACATTATTATTATGTCCTCTGCATTGAAACGTAATTACCATTTTAATTCGCTGCCAAAATTCGAATTTACCACGAAAATTTGGATTTTCCTCCGATTTTGGAATTTCTCGCCGATTTCTCAATTTCCCACCAATAGAGATTGTGTAGTGGAGATCTGGGGATTTTACCAGAGGGCAAGGGGGGTTAGTGACTGATCAATCTAATTAATTAATTAGTTTGATATTAACTTGATATCAAAAGTGGAGCAGAATCAGCGAGGGGGACGTCTCTGTAGGAGTAGTGTTGTATCAGCTGTGTCCCACAACTCAAACTCTCATCCACACTCTCAATCTCTTTCTCACTCACGCACGTCCTCACACACACACACACACATACACACACACACAAACACACACACACACACACATACATACACATGTCTCATCATTCAGTGTGATTTCTGTTCAATGTCGATATCGTTTTCAACACTAACGGAATTTATTCTTGTATTCTGTGCAGGAGAGTGATATTAGAAACTAAGTACTATCAAATCCAGAAACAGTTTCTGTCAGAAATGAAAAAGAGTAGCCAACGATGGGAGATGAAAACTACCAGAAACAGATTCAAAATACCAAATTCTGATTGGAATCTAGGCAGGCAGAGCATCTGTAACTAAATTCTGCAACAGGTGATGACGACTCAGTCATTTGTTGGAAAACGTTGCAAAGACATATAATTTATTGAGTATACACAGGGTACATCAGAAGTACCTCTTCATAAGAGTTGAATTTATCACATTAAAAAGGAAAAGCCGACAGTAACTATATCAGAAAATCTTTAGTTTATGAATTTAAATTTTCTTTCAGCATATTTTTTACCAAATTCATACAACTGAATTTTGTAAACAATAATTAAAATTTAGTTTTTGAGCTATATTATACTATCGATACAGTTCCTCTAAAAGCTTAAGATTAATGTTTGGTCTGGAATTCTAGGTAAGTGTCTGATCAGTCCATTTGCCGTTATAGTATGTTTCACACAAGCTGTCTACAAGAACTTAATTCGTCACACGTAACCAGACTTCGTGAAGTACGTGCCGCAGGAAATAAGTGGAAACACTTAGCTAATGTAAGATGGGTCTCTAGTAAATCTGAGACACATTGTGAGAGGTGCATAAGATAATATATACCATCTACATCTACATCCATACTCCGTAAGCCATCTGACGGTGTGTGGTGGAGGGTACTTTGAGTACTTCTATCGCTTCACCCTTCTGTTCATCATGGACATAGGATGAATAGGCGAAAACTTCTATAGTCCCATAAGGGATACTGCGGCATGCATAACGTAACGTGTTACGGCAGGCTCCAAAATCGTTCTGTATCATTGGAAAGTGAGTAAAAGCAATAGAAGTGTACTGAAAAGATTTGGTACTGATTTCAGATTTGAGAAGTGCCTATAATGGAATTTCATACCTTTCAGTCAAGAGTTTCTTGACACTATCTTTGATGCCACTGACATCCTTTAGATATGACTAGAGTACCTCCGGGTTCCGCAATGGTAAGACACGTTGCTGTAACCAGCGACTCAGACAACGATACTTAACTTGCTGCAACAACCGACGGTGCCACACACGCGCAGCAGGCAGCGACCACTCTACATTGGGCCACATTACGTAACGCGTTCTTGTCGTATCTAAAGTAGGATAAATCTGCCTGCACAGCACAGCGACAAAGAGCGAATGTCGTATTCAGTTTACATCATATGCTCTTGTTAGCCTTTTGCCGACTATGTTGGTGTTTGGCTGGATTTATCATAGTAGCGAGATGTTCGTGGGCTTATTTCATAGACACGCAGTATTTCAAAGCATTCACAATTTGTATAGCCGCAACCTGCCAGAATTTTTTGTTGTATGCAGCGCTCTCAATATATACTTGTAACTGCTCTTTGTAATCACATAAAAGAAACAGGAACACAGTGGCAACACAATGAAATCAAATCTGGTAGACGGCAGTTAAAATCCATGACCAACCACCGAGAATTCGATATTCAAGGATTTCCTTAAATCGATTAAGACAAACTGAGGGGTTGTTCTTTAGGAAGTATGTTCTTTCTTCCTTCCCCGTCCTTCGCCAGTCAGAGTTTGTTCTTCGTCTCTAATAACCTCGTCGTCGGTTTGATGTTTTCTTAGTGTTCTTCTGTACTTCAAAGTTTATGACGTCTGACTGCTCCGTCTTCAGTTTTCGCTGCCACGCTCTGGGTCTTCCTCTTGCCTGGTAAAACATGGCCTGACATGGGGTTCTCTCAACACTCGTTCTTTGCAACTAATTTTATCATAATGAATTATTCCCTTCAAACCTTTCATTAAAGTTGTAAATATCTGTCTGATTCCTAATGTCCTAATTGCTCATACGGTCTTCCATAGTAACAGACATAACTTACCTGAGAAATCACGTTTGTGCTGCTTGTAATTTTATAGAGGGATTCTCGACTCACGTTCACATAGTAAAGCAGGTGGAGCCACAATTTTATAAAATTTTGGTTCCTTCTACATTACGTTTTGGAATGCTATTGTTATAATTCCAGATATCGACTGATGTTTGGTAATCTTATATTGTACACCCTTTTTCTAAACACAGCTTTGTCTCATCCTAAAAGATTGAAGCTGGAGGCCTGGTGAAGTGCGATGTTAACTATTACTATTTATTTTGAATCCTAAGAATGCTTGTGGGATACTCCAGACTAAAACTCCTTACGATTCCTTTTCAATACCTTAAAGCTTCCCCAACACTAATGAGGCTTGATTTCTGATTTTCTTGTGATTAAAAACACAGGTCTGAATTTGCTGTTTATGCACTGAATACAAAAAGACCTTAGTTTTCTTTCCATCACGTCAGAATTGTTTGCAAATCGCAATTTCTCAAAGCGTGTTATATGCAGGGTGTTTCAAAATGAATATTCGGCTTTTGTCGCTTTGTAGCATTTATTATGTTCAACATACAACTATAAATTGTACGTCAAATGAAAGCGAAACTTAAACAGTTTTGTTTGTATATCTTTGCGCAAAGAGAAGTATATGGAATAACCAAGAGTAACTGAACAACGCGTTGAATGAGTGAGAGGCTTTCACGCAGAGATCCAAGAAACCCTTTTGTAAGGCTAGTCGTGAATTAGCAATTTCAGTGAGTCTATGTGTAAACTCTTAACGAGACGCTTCAACTACGTGTTTATGGTTTAAAGTTCTAAAGCCTACAGATTATAATTTACGTGCCAACTTTGCAAACAAAATTTTGCTGCATGTTGATGAAGATTTTCTGGATCGTGTCAGTGATGAATCGACACTTCGACTAATTAGAGTTGGGAAAACATACACAATGTGCACCACTGGGGGTCAGCCAGTTGACACGTAAACTATAGTCTGTAGGCTTTAGAACTTGTAAGAACTGAAAACGATAAGGACGTAGTTTAAGTGCCTCGTTGAAAGTTTCCGCACAGACTCACTGGAATTGCTAAATCACTATTTGCCTTCCGAAGGGGTTTTATGAGTCTCCACGTGAAAGACTCTCACTCATTCAACGTTCTTCATTTACTCTTGGCTACTCCATAAACTTCCCTTTGCGCAAAGATATGCAAACAAAACTGTTTGAGTTGCTCATTTATCTGATGTACAATTTATAGTTGTAAGTTGAATATAATAAATGCTACAAAGCGATAAACCCCGAATATTAATTTTGAAACACCCTGTACATGAAAAAATCAGAAATATAAGTTGTATTAATAGATTTAAATTCATAGGAAATGCTGCCAACTATAGGTTTATGAAAAGAAACGAATGGTTGAAATAAGAAACTGGCAGCTGTCAACACTTTCCTCTTTAAACGTGCTGTACATCTCAGCGGCCCAGTGTTGGCGCAACCGTTCAAACCTATCAATCTGTTCTCAGCGATCAAAACTGTTTATGTCGGTGGATATATGCTAAAAACAACCAAGTACTGTTAGAAATGGCGCCACGAGGCTATAAAAATCTGAAAATTTCGTTTGTTATATTTGTCGTGAGTGGTCAAGGCAAATAAGACATACCACATCGTTCGGGCGGCAAGTGTATCTCGTGTATTTCGATGTAAAAGCAGAAGATCAAGAAAAAACTTGAGCACCCCACAATGTTTGCTATACATCTGTTGAAGGATTCAGACAGTGGTCAAGTGGTCAATAACATGCTTTCAAATTTAGCGTTGTGGTGGTCTGACGACAGCCACAACATCATTGTCTTGATTGTCACCTTTCGCGATTTCAATGTAGAGAGTAAAAAGAACATCGCCATCGGCTTAACCTCCTGCCCCTCATCATGCAGACGTACCAATGCCTATACAGCTGGAATATTTACATGAAGGAGATGGTTCAGAAATTGAATCAAATGAAGAAACTGAAGATAACAAAGAGGCGTGCGAACCTTTCAATTCTGCACCCTAAAGTGAAGTCAATGAAAGAGTCTTGAGAATTACTTTGTTCAAGGCTTAAAGATAAGAATTTGCTTACAGTTGTCACTTCGTTTTCTTCGTGCAGGTACAGAGCAAAAAAAAAAATTAATTATATGCTTTTCGGAAGAATGAGACTCAGTATACTGCAGTGATATGTGTAGAACGTTTAAGACATTCAACATTCCGTACGAAAGCACTGATTGGAGTCTATTCATCGATTCTTCCAAAGAAAGCTTTAAAACTTTTCTGCTTCACAACGGAAACAGATTTGTATTAGTACCCATAACGCACTCTGCATATTTAAACGATACGACAGTATGCAATTTGTTATCCAGAAATTTAAGCACAACGATCGTAAGTCGATCATATGTAGTGATCTCAAAATATCGATAATCTTTGGACAGCAAGGGGGGTACACAAAGTTTCCTTGTTTATTACGTGAGTGGGATAGCACAGAGACAGGGAAATTCAATATAAACAGGAAGATTGGCCACAATGAGCTTCTTTGGAACCTGGAGTAAAAAATATGCTCCAAATACCTCTCATCGAGTCGGCGAAAGTTCTGGTTCCACCTCTAGATATTGAATTACGATTGATGAAGCAATTTGTGAAAGCCTTGCCAAAAGATGGTAAATGTTTCCAGTATATTTGTAACAAATTTCCAACCTTATCAACTGCAAAATCAAAAGAGGATGTCTTTACTGGTTGGGGCATTAAAAGGTTTGCAAAGATGGAAATTCTGAAAAAGAAGTGCAAGTTGTTGAAAAAAAAGCTTGATTTGCCATTAAAGACATAGTAACTAAGTTTTTGGGCAACAAGAACGATCAGAATCTCAAGTCTGCCGTTTAGGTTATGCCACAGAAGTACCAAAATTTAGGTTGTTCCATGAGTTTTATGGTTCATTTCCTACATTCACATTTCGAAAATTTTCCTGAGAATCTGGCTGTGGTTGGTGAAGTGAGCGGTGAGAGATTCCATCAGTAGAACAAAGATAGGAAAAGCGTTTCCAAGGAAGATGGAATACTACAATGATGGCGAAATATTGCTGGGTGTTGCACTTAGACAATCACAGAAGAGCGTTTGTACGGAAAAGCCTGTAACAGAGCATCGCAAGTGCAAAGAGACGTCGACCTGACTTAAATCTTGAGTTTCTTGTATTCTATTTTCTGTTATATTATTGTCTCTCATAATACGTTTTATACGAAAGAAACCTATTTCACTCTGACATCAAGTCCGATATTCAGACGTGATGGAATAGAACTAAGATTGCTTTCGGGCACAGCGCACCAAGATACATAGGAGTCTATCATCTAAAGCTACAAAACAGAAACTTCGCGGGCTACTGCAATTCTTGTAAAATTATTGCTGATGCATTATTTATAGAATGCGGTAGAACAGACAGAAGTGAATTTAGCACAGTAAACTGGCTTGACCTTTCTAGATAACTTCAAATAAGGGTCCCTCTTGGCGTTCTCATAAAGTTAAGACGTCGGTGAACCCCCAGTTCTCTATGTGGAGAGTTCTGAATGTTCAGTGCCCCAGCGAATTGAAAAGTTTCGGCTGTGACGGCTTGTCGCGGCAGTGTTTACGAGGCCAGCGCCAGCTCCTGGAGAGCGAGTGCTCCCAGCGGACAGCGTGATGGATCGCCGAGGCGCGCTGCCGGCTCTGAATACTGAGCAGCGCCTGATTAACTCCGCTCGCAGGCCACCCACGCCGCAGCTCGCGCGACGCCAATGCGTCTCGCCAGCGCCTGCCGGGACCCCGCCGGCAACCCGCACATCACTTAGGCGCGGTAGAGGCGTGTAGCGCGGCACTGTCTACCTCTGCCACCAGCCAGCGTACCACTCAACATATCGTTAAGCGAAGACCTGCCGAGGATGGCAGCATCGCCCCGTTGACACCAGAGAAACGTTGTTGTGATATACTAGACAGCATAGACGGCGACTCCTTAACTTTCGTTCGAAGCCAGCGAGTGTACTGTCAACGAGATTATGCAAAAGGCCTAGAAGATAATGTTACAGCAGCAAGACACTGTCAAAAACATGGCCAAATTTAGTTTGGTGTATTGAATCCTACTGTTTTTTCCCTAAACGCCATCGTTACTTGAACGATCTCTCAACGACGGGATAGTTTCAGTGGTTTCAAGATGGTGACTTTTGGTCGCTGGTCGTTGTCTGGATAGTCTGTTTGTGTTGTAGAATAAGGTAAAGTGAAACCAATTTTTCTTTAATTTCTATTATACGTGTAAAATACTTGGAGTATGTGATGGTAGTCATACTCCAACATATTAATACAATTTTTATTGGTCAAGAAAATTTTTTAAGCTCTAGTATATATTTAATTATGAGTGGTTAAATTTCAGAATTTTTCCTTTACTACGGAAATTTACGTTTGTGTTTCGTAAAGCAATTTTGTGTTATTTGTGTTTATTTGTCAAGTTTTTAAAAAACTGACCTTGTGCAGTTCTTAAATTTTTTGGTTGGGTCAAAGGTAAATCGTTAATAATAGTGCAGTATGAGGTTGTCCATCAACTTCTAGTTGATACTGTGCACAATAAAATTTCTTTGCTTTTAGTTGAATGTTGTAATGTAGAAGTTAAAAATTAGCATGCTCCACTCCCCTTATTACCTGCCGCCTACCGCTTTCGTCTCGTCATGGTGTCGCTTAGTAAGCACCGAAAAGTCAAGGAGACGATCAACTAACTCCAGTTGCAAGCACTACCATAGATGCATTGTCCGTCGTGGAGAGCTTTTACTTCAGAAATTCCGAAACTTCTGAAATTCCGAAAGCTTAGGTTCCACGAAGAATTGTTCAACCTTTCACTTCCAGATAGGTCTCGCGAAACGATCATGGCGAGGAAATCAGAAAATTAAGAGCTCTTCCGGAGGTTTATCCATAGTTGTTGTTCCTATGTGCCATTTTCAACTGGAACACGAATGTGGGGAATTGATGGTGGAGCCAGAAGTACGCTGCCTCACACACCGATAGGTGTCTTCCGAAGTGTAAATGTAGATGTGAATGTACACTATACTATTCTTATTTTAGGGGCTCTAACACTCGATACATGTCTATAGAGGCCTCTGAATTAAGTGGCTTCTTAGATAGGAATAGAAATAGGTGGTACAGTACACTTATCTTACCTTAGACGTTCATGGTGCTTCACTCGTAGTATGGAAGAGTACTTTCCCCTGCTATCTCTGTCAATCCCTCGGCTGCCGTTTCATTTCCGGACGATAATGACTCTTCGCTAGAGTTCGTTCAGACCGTTTTAATTATTTTTCTATTTCATCATCAGTTAAATCGTCTCTCCTCCAGTAATCATACCGCACTTTAACTTGGCATAAGCCTTTTTTCCAACCTTGAAATGTGAAAGTTGCGAGCTGTCGAAGACGATCTTCATATTCCTAATGCGATTAGGACATCGTATACTCTTGACGACGTTTAGCACCTGTGCGGTCAGTCACCCAATTTCAGAATTCATTTTGAGTAATCCTGCTAAATTCCCAAAATATTGTCCTTTTATATTGATGAGTAATATGGATAGTCGTCACGTTCATGTGCCGTCTACAACGCAAATTTAATGTTACTATCCTAGGAACTAACCTGCAATACGTTTTGTATTTCATAATCGGAACTATCTGCATTGCCCGCATCTCGTGGTCGTGCGGTAGCGTTCTCGCTTCCCACGCCCGGGTTCGATTCCCGGCGGGGTCAGGGATTTTCTCTGCCTCGTGATGGCTGGGTGTTGTGTGCTGTCCTTAGGTTAGTTAGGTTTAAGTAGTTCTAAGTTCTAGGGGACTTATGACCACAGCAGTTGAGTCCCATAGTGCTCAGAGCCATTTGAACTATCTGCATTAACCGTCATCAGAGCAATGTCAGGGAACAGAATGCAGCAGTGCCTACTTGAGGACCTGCTTGAGTCGTGTTCTAAGGAAAGGGTAGTTGCTGGTTCACATTATATTACACTAGCGAGAAGTACCGACTTTTCCTTTTCTCTGCAAACATCCAGAACTAAATTCAGTAACTAAATGCTAAGAATATATTTGCATTGTGCCAACTCAAAGATCAATAGATATGGATATAGATATAGATTTTTATATTTAAAGCCATTCTCGTTCTGCGTTGGAATAAACATCATTCATTATTTGCTTGTTCTTGTTACGATTGTTATTGTCATTCTCTCACTCGCAAGAGTCTTATGCTGATGCTGTATGAGTAAATTATGCCATTGGATGCAAAGCGGTTTAGTTGTGAGACCTAACCCACTTGGGGGGAAGGCACAGTGCTCTGCTTCAGGAATTCCAAGCAATAAAACACAAAAAACAACCCAGGAAGGGTTCGAACAGCTACTTTCACGCAGAGACATGCATTTGGAATCTGTTCATCGTTACGGGGTCAAACAAGAGGGTAACATTACTGAAACAATGATCGGGCTACTTAGTATAAAACAGAGCATACAGATTTCAAGGAGGAAACGTATGAAGACGCAGACTTCCTCGTTATCAATATGTGCGGCATATCTTTCGTGTTAACGAAAGTAAATTCCCGCTTTACCTCTTCTTACGTGTCAAATGAAATGAATGCCATGAGGAATAGAATATTTGTTGACTGCGTCTCTTCTTGCTTCCATCCTTACCAACATATTTCTTCATTCTCGTGGTAATCATGACATTCTATGTGCATGCTGCAAACGATTGCAAGTGGACAAATTCGACATCGAGGTGCAAAGCGTTTGGTATCTTACATTATATTCAATTCGAATAAGCTTCCGGTGTATTTTTACTTCGTTTGTATTTTTAGATGATTATGAACGTTACGGAAATTTATCTCACATGCTTTATGTTGAATGAGAAACTTTGAATGATCCGTTTTGCTTTCCCTACGTTGAAATGATATAATGTCGGCGTCAACAGCCTTCTTCCACGCCGGAAGCTGAAACTTGTATCATTCTGGATTAATGATAATTGAATGTCTCATATGTATACATAGCCCACAAGGCGACGTCAGAAACCATCAGGGGAGAACGCCGCATAAAAACCAAACGTGCGCGCGCGTCTCCACTCTGAAGAACCGTATCGGAGAATCACGGCAAGCATTTCGCTGAAGAGCTGCCTCGTCAGAGAGCCGAGAAATGGCAGCGTCGTAGCAAGTATTTGTCAACACTCTGATAGTGCATTTACTTCCGGGTGTAGGTCGGCGTTACCTCGCTAAATTCACTTGACATTCGTTTTCCACATCGAAGACTCGTACGATATAATCCACTGCAAGATGACACAATTAGAAAGTATATTTAATTTCTGGACTCCAAGAACGGCGTTCTTCACATAAGTAACACCTGTTTGTGTGTGCATTCGGGAGGACGACGGTGCAATCCCGCGCCCGGCCATCCTGATTTAGGTTTTCAATGATTTCCCTAAATCGCTTCAGGCAAATGCCGGGATGGTTCCTTAGGAAGGGCACGGCCGATTTCCTTCCCCATCCTTCCCTAATCCGAGCTTGTGCTCCGTCTCTAATGACATCGTTGTCGACGGGACGTTAAAACAGTAATCTCCACCTCCTCTGTGTGTTTAAGGTTGCGTTTTGAGGCTCAGGCAACATCGCAGTGACTATAGTCCGCCTCTGGCCGCCAGTGTGTCGTTAGCTCAGAGGTTCCCTTGTGCGTTGCAGTGCTTGTACTATAAGTTCGAATCACGGTAGAAGCCGCTGACTACAACCTTTTATTTTCCATTTTAATTAATGGAGTTGCAAACTGCTAGTAAAAATTTCTTATGCGAAATCTGAAGAATGCCTTTAAACATCAATCTTCGTCCGATTTCGACTTAGTAAATTAAGTTAATATCATGGATTTCTGCTTTGCAAATTCCAAGGTGCTTCACTGTAAAATAGGTCCTGAAAATATTCAAACCGACTGTCAACGATATAAATTTGAGCTTTGTTCGTCATATAGGTCTAACATGTCAGAAGGTTGTTTATGAAGTGCACATGTTCATTAATATAGTTCCCATCTTCTAAATTTTTGCAATAGCATTTAACTGTAGACGTTTTCTAACACCGGCGTTAGCAATTCCTTTCCGTTCTCTGAAACCTTCAAAACGACAAATTTTTCCGGTTTAAATCTGATGACCTTAACTATCACTTCCGATCAACAATAAATACTTCATGAACCCATACATGGAACTCCAAATGTGCAGTGTGCCTGCACTGCTACAGAGCATGCATTGCAAGGTATTCACACAGTTTATCGCATAGACTTACCACAAGGAATGAAACAAGAACTGTAATACACTTTACACCACAGACGCTCACTCTGGCTTGACGAAAACATCCAAACATTGACCAAAAGTTGCACAAATAATTAAGTTTGAAAGGAAAAGAAACGAGGTATGAAGCATTTATAAATTCATCGAATGTAGTGAGGTGGTTTAATTTCGTCCCAGTCTATAAAATTAATTTCGGGCCATACTCAGCTCTTGCCGATTACCCGCCTACTAATCAGGGCGTCTGTCTCCGTTGCTTTTGAGCGTGAATGGAAATTGTAGAAATTTTCTGTGGAGCAACATTTAATAATAAAGCGTTTTAAATCATCAAAAGCGATGAGCGGTAGCAGGCGCTTTCGATAAAGAACGGGGGAGTGCAGCGCCGCTGCTGTCGCCACGGCCGCTGCCAGTAGCCAGCAAATGGATCCCGGAGCTTTCCCGCATACGGCGTCCAGAGGAGGACAGTCTGCAGGAAATCTGCCGCAAAATCGTTACTAGATAAAATTTTGATATCGGTGTGTCACAAAGCAAAATAGATTGAATCAGCGCTACCATTACATTCACGTCTTCAGCATTCAGACAGAAGAGGCTATAAAAATATTTTATGCCAGCTGCTCTCGATCCACTGACATTATGAACAGAAACAACGCACGCTACCGCTAGACCACAGGCGTAATCAGCCTAGAGTCTCTCTATCTTGGGACAAGTTTTCCTCCAGGAAGTGCCGCAGTCTACAGTGTTTCCAGATTGTGCAGATAACCGGACTTAGAGAATTAGCGAGTTGGCCAGTTTTTTTGTCCCATGTCGCGATCGGCGCGGACTTAGCCTCTGAAGCGGCCGGCCGCCGGTCGAGTTTTATGTCAATGAGTGTACGTCGGACCCGCGTGTCGCCACTATCAGTGATTGCAGACCGAGCGCCGCCACACGGCCGGTCTAGTCTAGAGAGACTCCCTAGCACTTACCCGAGCTGTACAGCCGACTTTGCTAGCGATGGTTCACTGTCTACATACGCTCTCATTTGCAGAGATGACAGTTTAGCTTAGCCTTCAGCTACGTCATTTGCTACGACCTAGCAAGGCGACATAGTTAGTATAATTACTATCTTCAAGAATGTATTCTGAACAGATAATATTGTGAACATGTACCGTCAAGAGCGACGTTCATCATCAATGGATTAAAGTTAAGTATCAAACCGCTGGCTGTGGTGGCCGAGCAGTTCTAGGCGCTTCAGTCTGGAACCGCGTGACCGCAACAGTCGCAGGTTCGAATCCTGCCTCGGGCATGGATGTGTGTGATGACCTTAGTTAGGTTTAAGTAGTTCTAAGTTCAAGGGGACTGATGACCTCAGATGTTAAGTCCCATAGTGCCCAGCGCCATTTGAACCATTTTGAAGTATCGAACTAATTACGTCTGCTTTCTGAATTCTCATTCCTTGTCATGTTGCAGACCTCACGTCAGTATGGTTCTTCCCTCCTCATGCCAGCCTGCATGAGCTAAAACGCGTGCATTTCGGCCTCCTCTCGTAACACAGTGTTGGCTCTTCTACTAACACAAAATTGGCGATGAGGAGTAAAAACAGTGTTCTTTACTATACTGAGACTGCCCTAATTTAATTGTGTAATGTCTTAAGCACAATCTCTATATGTACTGTCCGAATTTTACCGCTTAGAGAATCAACAGACGCAGGCATTACTGGATGCCCTTGGATAGCTCGTCCAGGGTCAACGTGCAATGCAAAACGATGCGGCAGCCGCTGCTCCACCGCTAATGCAGCCACAACATGCAGTTGCACCGACCTTCAGACCTTTTGATGCTGCACTGGAAAGCTGTACGCAGTGGCAACACCAATTTGGATTCCATCTCGCCGCCTACATAATTCAAGGTAACGAGCGGCAGCCTTTTCTTTTGTCGTCGGTCGATGTGAAAACCTACCGTGTGACAGTCAAATTATTTCCCCGAAGCGACGTAGCAACTCTGTCCTACGAAGAAATTCTGTCTGCATTAGATGCATATTTCAAACAATCAGTCAATGTAGTTGCGAAACGGTATACCTTCTTTGGTACAAAATGTATGGCAGGGCAGACTAATCTGGAGTGGGTTGCAACCTTGCAATTCCTTACTAGGGATTGTGCCTTTGAGTGTCAATGTGGACTCCCTTATTCAGCTACTATGGTACGTGATACAATTGCAAAGAACGTTTCTGATGTTCGTATAAGGGAACAGATTTTGAAACTAGTCAATCCCTCCCTTCAACAAATAATGGACGTATTGGATCGGCAGGACACACTTGACTTTGCTCAGGAATCATTTGAAACTTGGCCAGCCATGTGTCAGGTTAACCGGCCTGCCAGGCTAGCTGCACAGAGTAGTAAACAGTCCTCGTGCCCGGCGGCGCCGCTGCCGCTAGGCTTTCCGCCACGTAGCCGCGCCGACAAGCAAATGCAGTGCTCAAATCATGCCTGTGGTGCGCTACAGAACATTCGCGTGAGAACTGCCAGGCACGCCAAGCTATTTGAGTTTAGTGTAATAAAAAAGTCATGTTCAAAGTGTTTGCGAGAAAAAGATCAGATCGGAAACTCCAAACCATTCCAAGCCCTTTGCTTCGCGCCGGAATCGGAATCGAACCAAGGATACTCAGGCTCGCGAAACTTCGCCCATGGAAATTCATGTAGTTCATTCCACTCCACGCAGTGCCACTCTCTCTAACAGTGAATGTGTTCTTCCCACAAATAATGTGCGTTAACATCGCCGGAGCTCCCGTCAAGTCATAAGTGATTTTGTACCAGTGTCAGTTCACATAGCACGAGACACTCACTCTTGTCGTCAGCAGGACAATAAACTTTTTGTAGACTTGGACATTAATGGCAAAGTGATATCATTCCAGCTCGATACCAGAGCTGCAGTTTCACTGATCAATCAAGACACAAACTGCTGGCCACACCTCCATTGCGTGCCGCAAATGATACATTAACTAGCTATTCAGGTCAAGAGATCCCTGTGTTAGGACAGTGCAGCCTTCTTGCAACATACAAAGGACAAACAAAACTTGTGTCATTTTACGTCCTTTGTTCTTCTTCTGCAGTGATCTTATTTGGTTACTATTTATTTCAGTTGTTTAACTTGTCTATAGTAAATCAGATCCTATCAGTGAACCAGACTGTGCCTTCAGACAGTGTTTCTCGTCTATGTGAAGAATTTGCAGACATTTTTGCACCGGTCCTCTGTTGCGCTAAGAACTATAAAGCCCATTTGGAACTGAAAGTAAACGTGCAACTGAGATATTTCAGAGCGCGCAATGTTCCCCACGCATTGCGTGATGAGGTCGCAAAAACATTACACGATTTGGAATCACAAGGTGTAATTGAACGCGTGCAGGCTTCTTTCTGGGCATCACCCTTAGTAATTTAGCCAAAACCTTCGGGAAAATTGAGACTTTGTGTGGACTTCAAGGCAACAGTGAATCCACAATTGATGATTGCAACTTTTTCTTTACCCCGCCCAGAAGATCTTTTGACAAACTGTGCCCAAGCACATATTTTTTGAAGTTGGACCTAGCAGATGTGTACTTGCAAATACCGGTGGACGAAGAATCCCAGCGCGTTTTGGTGGTTAACACGCATCTTGGTTTGTATAGATTCAAACGACTGCCATTCGCGTGTGCATCCGCCCCTCATTGTTTCAGCAATGTCTACAAACTGTTTGTGCGTCGGTCCCTACTGCAGCAAACTATCTGGACGATATTGTGATCTCCGGAAAGACGGAAGAAGAACATTTAGCCAATCTCAGAGCGTTATTTCAGGTCTTGCGACAAAATGGTCTTCGCTTGCGGAAGGAAAAATGTGTGTTTTTTGCTCGTGACTTACCCTATCTGGGACATGTACTCAATGCCCAAGGCATACATCCCAGTCCAGAGCACCTCCGTGCCATACAAGACTTGCCTTCGTCGCAGAATTTGAAGCAGCTACAGAGTGTGCTGGGAAAAATAAATTACTATAACAAATATGTTCCACAGGCCTCTTCCATTTCAGCACCGCTTCATCGCTTACGGCAGTTGAAATTGGCGTTGCTTTCCAATTCTTACCTCACGTCATTCAATCCCCAGAAGCCCCTTATGTTGATGGTGGATACATCGGATTTCAAGATCGGTGCTGTGCTTGCGCAGAAAGATGGCTCGCACGATCGCGCTATTGCCTTTGCGTCCAAATTGCTTTCGTCTGCGAAAGAAATTATTCACAGATCCAGAAAGAAGCATTGGCTCTCGTATTTGGTGTTACAAAGTTTCATGACTTCTTGTATGATCGTCGCTTTATCATAATCACAGACCACATACCTTTGACATCACTTTTTCATCCGAACAAGCCTGTATCTCCACGTACAGCGAAGAAATTCATTCGCTGGTCTATCTTCCTCTCGCAGTACCGCTACGATATCTTGTATCGGTCCACTGTTAAGCACGGAAACGTCGATGCGTTGTCCCGTTTGCCTGTTGCTGAGGATAGGGCATTCAATTCCTCCGAACTTGCTTGCATGTTCATTGATTCGGAAACCGATGACGTGGTCGAATCGTTTCCGATTGATTTTCGTCATGTAGCTACAGCCACAACTGCCGACCCTTTCCTTGCTACCGTTCTGGGTTTTGTTGCTACACAATGGCCCTTGTCGAAGTCACGGATCGGGGATTCGTTGGTTCGCCGATTTTTTGTTCACAAGGAGAGGCTTTTTGTTCGGCGTGGTGTTTTGCTTTTGCGTTCTGGGTCGTGGTCCCACGTTCGTTACAGTCCTCTGCCTTAAAGCTTCTCCACCAAGGACATTGGGGTACAGTGAGAACGAAACAGCTTGCTCGTCATCACTGTACTTGGTACGGAATCGATGCCGCGATTACGAATGTGTGTTCTTCCTGCATGGTGTGTGCCGAACAACAATCAGTACCACCGCGGAAATTCTTTGCATGGCCAAAAGTCAATTCCACTTCCCCTTGGCAACGCTTGCACATCGATTTTGCTGGTCCCTTCTGGAATGCTCGATGGTTGGTTGTGATAGATTAATTTAGTAATTTTCCTTTTGTTGTCCAGATGTCTTCCACGACATCATCTGCCACCATCCAAGCGTTATCTGCTATCTTTTGCATTGAAGGTCTTCCACAGTCTCCGACAATGGCCCACAATTGATGTCCGCAGAATTTCAGTCATTCTGCAAGGCCAATGGTATTCAACATCAGACGTCCGCGCCGTTTTCGCCACAGTCAAACGGTGCCGCTATACTATTCGTCAGGACTTTCAAGTCACAGATGTTGAAGTTGAAAGAATTGCATTCTGGGGAGGACGCGTTATTGCTCTTTTTGTCCTCGTATCTCACTCAGCTGCTCCTGTGTCGTCGCACGGGTTCTGCCGCTCACCGTCTGCTTTCAGCGACGGTGCCGTCCGGTCAGCGCCCCGAGGACCCATCTACTGGCTCGCCTCAGCCCAGGTGTTACCGACGCTGGCTTCAAAATTGCCCCATGGCGACACGCCGCCGCCGCCGCCGCCGCCTGTTCTCCCGCCGGCGACGCCCACAGTGGACGCGCCGCTGCAACCGCCAGGCGGCTCCCTGTGTCACGCGCCGCCGATCGCTCCCCGTGACCATTTGTCCCCCGACATGGAACTCTTGCCCACTCCGGACCATGTGTCGTCTTCGCCCGTCGGGTGCCCCGGCCCGATGGAGATCGACCCTTCGGCCCCTCCTGTCTCTCTGCGGGCGCATACACCGCATCTTGGCGTGCACCCTGGGGTAGGTTTTCAGGCGTTCCCTAGCCCCCCGCGATCCGAATGGCAGGGTGCGGGTGGCACAGACACGCCTGTTGTAAAGGTCCCCACCTCGTCGCATACGTGGACATGGGGCCCTCCCCACGGCGGGCGGAGGCCTTATACCACAACCGTCCGCCGATTTGCAGGGGAGTAATGTGGTGTCACCGCCAGACACCACACTTGCTAGGTGGTAGCCTTTAAATCGGCCGCGGTCCGTTAGTATACGTCGGACCCGCGTGTCGCCACTATCAGTGATTGCAGACCGAGCGCCGCCACACGGCGGGTCTAGTCTAGAGAGACTCCCTAGCACTCATCCCAGTTGTACAGCCGACTTTGCTAGCGATGGTTCACTGTCTACATACGCTCTCATTTGTAGAGACGACAGTTTAGCATAATAGTCTTCAGCTACGTCATTTGCTACGACCTAGCAGGGCACCATAGTCAGTTACTATAATTACTATCTTCAAGAATGTATTCTGAACAGATAATATTGTGAGTCATGTACTGTCAAGAGCGACGTTCTCATTAATGGATCAAAGTTAAGTATCAAACTAATTACGTCCGCTTTCTGAATTCTCATTCCTTGTCATGTTCCAGACCTCACGTCAGTGTAGTTCTTCCCTCCTCACACCAGCCTGCGTGAGCTAAAAGGCGTGCATTTCGACCTCCACTCGTAACACGGTATTGGCTCGTCTGCTAACAGAAAAGTGACAAATCGAGTTGCTGGCCATTGTGGCCAAGCGGTTCTAGGCGCTTCAGTGTGGAACCGAGCGACCGCTACGGTCGAATGTACGAATCCTACCTCAGGCATGGATGTGTGTCATTTCCTTAGGTTACTTATATTTAAGTAGTTCTAAGTTATAGGGGACTGATGACTTCTGCTGTTAAGTCCCATAGTGCTCAGAGCCATTTCAACCATCTGAACAAATCGAGTTAATCTCAGTTTCTACATACACATTCCGCAAGCCACCATTCAGCGCTTCATGGAGGATACCTTGTACTACCGCTGGTCAGTCCCTTTCCTGTTACATTCGCAGATCGGCAGAGTGGAGTAAAAATAGTGTCTGAATTGAGAAGGGTCAGTCAGATTTGTTTCATGAATGTCAGACGCACAATGCGTCCAAAGTGTACTCGCGGTACTGAATTCATTTCACATACCAGCCAGATTCAATAATTATGAGCCTCTGGAGAAGAAAAATCTGATGTGTTCATTTATTTTACTTACGCAACACCTAATGGTTTCTCTTACTTTCCGATAAACACCGTCAGTGGACAGACACGAAAATAAATGTATTTGAGATAATTCTCCGGAACACCCAATGTTAGTATATTAGTGTGTTAGCGTTACCAACTTAACCTTGTAGAACGGAGTTGCAGAGTGCTGACAATATCGGTCATCGGCAAGTGTAGGTACTGCAGTTGGATTCATCAACGGTTGCTGTTCGCGCTGGTCGAGAAACGAACGTGGGTTGCATTGTTGCCGGTCCCAAGCGACAGTTGCGGTACATGCATACACGTGCTTTGCGCTTGGTGTAAGCGTGAACCCTGAAAATTTTATCTCTCACTTACATTTGCAGAATTTGTCACTTACCACCACCATCAGGCATGACAACTCGCAAGGAATTGAATAAAAGTTCACTGATTAACTCGTTACGATGTCGTTTAATGTTCAAATTGAGTACGACATTTACAGCAGAGCACTAAGAACACTATTTGAACGGTCATTGTGTGTCGGAGAACGCATTCGTGGGTCCGCAAAACGAGCCTAAATCTCATCGCCCTCGTCTGTGACTCTAATTATAGGCCAGCACATCACAGAAGCGCGGTTGGCAATTTGCTTCTTAACGGGCACGGACCCCAACCACCTATCGGAGAGAGCGACTATTCGAGCGCGAGCCTCTTTCATTACTCTTCTTCTGGGACACTAAGTATAGAGCGCTCGTGTGAGAGGCCCTTTTTGGACATGGATAAAGGTACTTTATCTGCATAGTTAACACATGATTGTGTTTAATTTCTTTCATTTTAGTTGTGGTAGAGAGAGAGATGTGATACGCAACTCCCTTTGTAATGCTTTTACATAATTTCGTGTGAGTGAATATATCTTGGCAAAGTGCATTTTGTTTCTTGCGTGCAGGCACCACATGTGCGTTCCTGTCTGAAACCTTAGATCATCATGAACTGACTTATTACTGGGTTGGATATATTTTCTTTAATAACCCTTGCACTAATCTTATGTTGAATTTATTAATATGTTAAGTGTGTTGTCTTTTTGTTCAGTAGTGCAGTCCAGTGGTAGTCTGTGTGGAAAACCTTGTCAGCCTTGGCTCTCTGGTCTCTACCTGCAGTTCTACAGGGCCCCATAATCATACTCGCCATCGCATCTTTATCATGACTTTTATTCTTGAATCACCTAGCATCACCATTAAACTATGCCATCATTCATATTTATCAGTCACTAGGTTTTAATTATGGTATAAAATCGACAAACGAGTTTTAAAAACGATATTTTCCATCTATTTTTATATTATCATTTATTTTTTGTAAAAAATTGTAAAAATCACCCATCAATGTGTTTTAATTTTTTCATAATCACCTCTGGTTGTTATCTTTTTACATATTTTAAACATCTTTTAAATACAGCTTATCTAAACATTGGTTCAAGAGCAGATTTTATCCTTCACCATCCCACCCCCTTTATGGGGAACTGAAATAACAATAAAGAAGAAAACAACCCTGGCGCTCGGTATTTTTTACTCCTGTCGGCGATGAATATCAATCGGAAGCTCAAGAATTTTATTTGAGCTAACGTGATTTGAAAACGGAGAAGATTTTATTCAGTATAACTTTTGTCTGTTAGCCCAACACGTGCCGCCCAAGATGAGCTGTTCTTGTCACGAACATTTTTGTGAGTCATCGGTCTCCGCAGTGGTTTGAAGCAGCCCACTAAATTCCTCTCCTGTGACAACCTCTTCATCTCAGAGTAGCACCTGCACCCTTCGTCCTCGGTTATTTGTTAGCTGTATTCACATCTCTATTGCCCACTACAGTTCTTACTCTCTACAATTCCATTTAGTACCACGGCCTTTATACCCGGACATTATGTTTCTTCTTCTTTTCAGTGTTTTCCACACGTTACTTTCTTCGCCAATTCTGTGGAGAATCTTCACAGCCCTTATCTTATAAGTCCACCTGATTTTCAATATGATTCTGAAGCACCGCATCTCTTCTATTCCGCTTTTCCTGCTGTTCACATTTCGTTCTCATACTATGCTGTCCTCCAAATGTACATTCTTAGAAAGTTTTTCTGAGAATAAGCCCTGACTTTCAAACCAGTAGCCTTCTTCTGACCAGGAATGCTCTTTAGTCTGTGATCGTCTTTTTGTTATGTCCTCATAGCCACGATTGTCTTGCGTTATTTTGCTTTCAATGTAGTAGAATTCCTTAGGATTGTCTACATCGTAATCACCAATTTTAATGTTAAGTTTCTCGCTATACTTTCTTGTGTTTCTCGTCACCACTTCTGTTCTTTTACGATTTAAACGGAATCCATATTCCAGGCTCATTAGACTGTCCAACAGATACTATAATTATTCTTCACTTTCACTGGAGATTGCAAGGTCATCAGCGAATATTGTCACTGATACACGTTCACCCTGAATTTTTGTCCCATTCTTGAAACTTCCTTTTATTCAACCATTGCTTTTTCAATGTATAGATTTAACACTAGCGGGAAAAGACTGAATCCGTGTCTTACCCAGATATTTTAATCCGACCACATCGTTCCTGGTCTTCCAGTCTTGTTGTTTCCATTGGACTCTTCAACTTATTGTTTGTCATCCATCTTTCATTGTAGTATAACTCTATTTTTCTCATAATTTCGAACATCTTGCACCATTTATATTGTTAAACGTGTTTTCAACGTCGAGAAATCCTATGAAAGTATCTTGATTTTTCTTCAGTGTTGCTTCGTTTATTAAACGCAACGTCAGGATTGTTTCTCTGGTATCTTTATTTTTCCTAAAGCCAAATTGATCGTAGCCTAAGAGATACTCAATTTTCTTTTCCGTCCTATGTATCAGCAACTTCTCTGCATTAGTTACGGCGCCACAGTTTTCGCACTTACGTGCCCTTGCTTCCATCGGAATAATGTGGATGATATATTTCCGAAAGTCTAATGGTATGTCGCCAGTCTCGCAGATTGTACACACCACTTTTAATGGTAGTTCATCGCCATTTCCTCAAACGATTTTATAAACTCCGATGAAACGTTATCTATCCATTCCACCTTATTTATCTCAAATCATCCAGAGCTCTTTTAAATTCTGACTATTATATTTCACCTCCTATGTCTTGTTTATCGACTCCAGTTTCATTGTCTATCGAATCATCAGCCATATCCGCTCCCCTTAGAGGCCCTCAGTGTACGGTTTCCACCAATTCGCTTTTTCCTCCTTGTTTAAATGTGTAATTATCATAGTCAAAATCACAAGAGAAGGAGATATATTAGGAAAAGACCAAGAGACACGGAAAAATTGCAGCTGTTTGCGTCTTGATCCGAAAGAAATTCTGAAATCAATATTGCTGGTAATGCATGTAATCCTTGTTTTTTAAATTGATAGTAACTTATTTTGATTTCTCTATGTGCTAGTCAGTCCTTCGGATGATCATTTCTCTTTCGATTTCATCACATTTTTCCTGCAGCCATTTCACCTTGCCGCATGGCACTTCTTATGTCTTTCAGTCCTATATTCCCTTCTTTACCTGAAAGTTCGCTTTCTTCTTTCTTTCGTCGATCAGTTGATTTGTTTCACCTGTTAGACGCGGTTTCTTTGGAGTTATCTTTCTTGTATCTACATTTGTCGGTCTAACATCTGTGATTTTAATTTTTAGAGATGTTTACTCTTCTTCAACTGAACTGCCTACTAGGGTGTTCCTTATTGCAATATCCACATTCCTAACGAGCTTCATTCATGTCTTATCGTTCCTCATTATTTCAGTGTCTCACTTCCTTCTGCACTGATTCGTCCCGAAGCTTCTCTTTAACTTGAGTCTGCTCTTCAACATTACTTAAGTGTGATCTGAATATGCTCCTGGGTACGCAGCGCCATCCAAAATCCGATTTCACAGTTTCTGTCTGACCATGACGCAATCCATCTTGAATTTTCCAGTGTCTCTTGCTCTTTTCCTAGTATACCACCCTCTCTCTTGATTCTTGAACAGAATGTTCGCTATTACCATATGAAAGTTATTCCAAAGCTGAGTTAATTTTTCTCCCTTCTCATTTCTACTGCCAAACTCATATTTTCCCCTAACCCTCAATTCTATTTCTTCCCCTACAACCGCGTTCGAATCCCCCACGATTATTAGGTCATTCGAGATCACCAAGACTCTTTTTCAATTAAAGGCCACATGTTCTGTGGATACACATTATATTTCTTTACTGCAATTGTTTCCATTGCCTTCTTTACCCTCATGCCACTGATCATTATCGATTCTTCCGTCTGTCATGGATAATTTCCCATGCCAAGGAAAGAAAGTGCCCTTTCCTCTGGCCTCTTTGAAAAGGCCGTCGACAGACTGGTCTTCGACCATAACTGCTAATGATTTTTATTCAAAATTTAAACTATAGCTGGGTTCCAACCCGGACGACTCAGACTTTCAGATTGTTAGTCAAAGACATTACTTCTAGACCACAGCTTCTACAAACGGATGGTTACACATTGGATATTACTGCCTTCAGGCATTATTCCTTCCGTCATACTTTCCCCAGGGCCTGAGCGAGTGGTGTTTTTCTAAAAGTAGATGAGCTGTGGCGGTTATGAACTATGCCACGGGTTCTAAGTGATCGCCACTGTTGAATGTTACAGTTCAGCTTGTAGTATTCAAAATCTTGAATGTAACGAATATCTATACGTACTGGAAATTTTCTTTCGTTCCGTAATCTTGATTTTAATATTTGTTGTTGTTGCCGCATGTCTCAGATATGACGCACGCGCCCCTTGCTCCTCTATTTGCTCTCAGGTTACAGAAATGCTGGTAGATTGTAACCAGTTTCCTCCTCCGAATGCTAAATTATTTTTATTACCTGTACATGGGGAGAAATGCTGATTCCATTAAATTGAGAGGAAATATAGGTGGCACAGAAAGATTTAATTCTTTGTTTTCCCAGTCTGCTCTTCGAAAGTAGAACTTTAGAGTAATAGTATGAAGCTGGTACCACGAATCCGCAGCCAGATTATTAAGTGTGAGTTGCTAAGCAGTCATATATCCTTATCCATCTTGTGTGTCGCCTCTCCCAGTCCGAGTACGGGACTGCCCACGCCTATATGATCTGCAGACACCTCAGTCGTAATGTGTACCAACAAAAAAATGCTCCCCTTGCAACAGAAAAACGAGAATATGTTCCTGTTTATTTTAAAAGACTCTGACTGAAATGTGAGGTACTAGCTGTCTCATTCTGTTTTTCTCAGCAACATAATTCACTCATTCAACTCAGCTCCCCTTCCTTCTGTCCTACTACTACTACTACAGTCTCCTCTCATGTCACCGTCTCCCTCTTGCTGTTTCTTACTGCTAATATCTCAGTCCTTCCTTCTTACTACTGTTGTTTCTCCTCACTGTCATTGTCTCTCTCCTTCTTTATCGTTGTCATAGTCTTATACCCTGTCTCTCATTGTCACTGGCTCTCACCTACTCCCACCTTCTTTTTCTCTCCATCCCCCTCCTCTCCCTGCTACGGCAATGTCTTCTTCACTCTTTTCTTAGCACTGTTCTGACACTATGAACTATTTCCCCACCCTCACTGTGTCGTGCTCTTTCTCTTACACTGCCGTTGTGGGAGCTCCACTTGTATACTCCATCAATGACGCTAAATAACGTCACTGCCTGCGACTCTGATTGGCTGTCACTTTTTCTAAGCAATCGCACTCAGAGCTTCACCCTGAGAGTCTCCTGTGAACTTCCAGACTTCTGAACGTTAATACAGAGGACTGCAGTGAGGAAAACACAGACGTAGCACGATGCTACTAAGCTTTACTAGATGTCAGACTCTTATCAGAATGTATCATCATTTAAGACTCTGTTTCTATCAAGAACTTTAATCGTATATAACTCAGTATCTCAAAAGGACCGATAGCACCTCAAAGGTGTGTACATTACAGTTCTTAAACGTTTATATCGTAAAGAAACCTATTCAAGCGTTATCTTGTTGTAGTTGCCTAACTGTCTTTATTGGCCACCTCAAACTACCGACTCATCAGATATCTATTGATGACGTGTCTGCTGCTTTCACGATTGAAGTTGTCGGAAATTCGTAAAATTTAAAATTATTTTTGTGTGTTATATGTTTAACTTCTGGAGAGCAGTTACTTGCTCTATTCTATTTCAGAGCCAACAAATTACTTCCGTCCTCTCTGAAACTGACATACTTATGGACGCACAACAAACCAAGGAAACAGTAACGATTGAAGCACAGAAAGCCAGCGGACAGGTGCCACCTCTTCCTTTCAACTCTTTTGATGCAAAACAGGAGGAATGGACGGAGTACCGCCTGCGGTTAGATAATCGTACCACGCGAATCACAATGCTATCTTGTGTTTTCGTGCGTACAAGTGTACAATTTTAGGCTATGTAGGATATTCTTCCCTCAGAGTCCCAAATACGAAATTATGAAGTTACTGTTAGCAAACTTCGAAGCTGCGAGTTATGTAGCTGCTGTTCGTTTCAGTATATGTTTTTTTGTACATTTCATAATAAAAGTCATTCATACAAGGAATGGATCACTGAACTCAAAGGCAAGACTAGGTACTGCGAATTAATCACCTGTTGTGGAGCTTCATTTCAAGACGAAATGCTTCACGATGTCATTATTCATAACGTTTCTGATAACAGAATATGATCTGAAATTGTAAAGCATCACAACCCTGACATCAATGATGTGCTTCAAGTCATCGCAGCCCAGGAAGTGCAAGACTGTTGTTGCGACGCAGACTGAGGACAACTTGCAGCGGCTCCCTTCTCGCACGGCTGACGAAAAACGCCGCCACGGCATAAATATGACGCGAGGAGCTCAGTCGCATCTTCAACTACTTCAGACCTTCCAAAATCTTGTGTGAAATGTTATGTAGTGTACGACAGCAGAAACTGCCTTCTCCACCATCCAGAATTCCGACAAGTGTACGTGCCAATCAAACGTAAAGTAAATTCTATTCCATACAAATCTCGACTGGAGAAAATGGAAATAAATGTGACCTCTCATTCTGAATCTGAACCCACTCTTCCTGGCAATCAAAACGGTAACCATAAACGAAAGTGATGGAACTGCACAGTGAAATGCACAGCGAAAAACTTTCATCTTCCTATCCAGCTCTGCTCTCATAGATGTACAGCTGCTGAGAAGATGACTCATGTGTGTACTATTATTTATATATGATTTTGTATTTAGCTTTTGACAATGCCTCTATGGCTCCAGTGTAGTAGGACATGTTTTTCTGAAACAGATTAGAAGATGGTCATTATGGACCGAAACCGATAGTCTGATGACATAAAATCTTGTGACCATAGACGTGAAGTAAAAGGAAATTTATTCTATTTTCGGGCCGCTGTTCAGTTCACGATCATGTCACAGCTTGTGGTACAGCTAAACGCTTCGTCAGTCACAAAGACAGTTCTCCTCAAGTCAGAACAGATGGTCACATTCACAGGACAAACGGCATCATCGCTCTGCAGATTTGCAGGCGGTCTATACTGGTGTTTCAGTTACTCTGATTAATCAAAATATTTATAAGCAATAGTGATGCCCTCAACTACCAAACGCACGCCTTCATATCACGATATAAACGGCAAAAGTATCTTTGTTCTCGCAAATACACTTTGCCAACAAATTATACAAATACAAGTACATCAGTGCCATTACAGTTATTCTACACTAGTGCCATTCACAGTAGTTCAGTCACGTTCCAGTGCCAATATTTTTGACATGGATGATTTCGATTTATTTGGTTTAGGTATTCAGGACAACTCTTGTTATTGATGCCCAACTTGCCCACACCATCAGTTGTATGAAAAATATGGACGTTTGCACTGCGCCACACGAGGACATGTGGAGAATTATTACATACACACTATGGTCTTGAATACTGAGAAACCTAAGTTCTACCCCGCTCGTCCTGTACCACATCTCATTCACGAAGAAGCTGCATCTTAGCTCAACCGATTTGAACAAATCGGAGCATTCACACCCCATTCTGGAACTTAATTGGCATCGCTACTTGTAATCACAAACAAACAACTGAGAATATCAGGCTTTGTGTCGACTTCTAAGCTACAGTTAATGCTCAGTGACTGAAACCTTCTCGCTGCCAGTCGACCGCTGTGGCCGAGCGGTTCTAGGCGCTTCAGTGCGGTCCCGCGCTGCTGCTACGGTCGCAGATTCCAATCCTGACTCGGTCATGGATGTGTGTGATGTTCTTAGGTTAGTTAGGTTTAAGTAGTTCTAACTCTAGATGACTAATGACCTCAGATGTTAAGTCCCATAGTGCTCAGAACCATTTGAAGCACTTCTCTCGTTGCCATATATTGATGCATTATGTATTCGGGTCCATAATGCTGAAGCTTATCTTCAAAATCCCCTGGATGAAGAAACAAAAAAAATTATAGTGATTAATTGCACTTCGATTTGTATCAATATCAGCTAGCACCTTCTCTTCGGATGATCTTCCGTTAGTTAGTTAGTTAGCTGTTTCAACGCTTCTTGGACATGTGACGTCGGAAGTATAAGAATATACAGCCTACAGTTGCAGGTTAATTTTACCGTTTACCTAGGTTTCAACCTCAGCAATAACGTCTTCTTCAGAACATAAAATATTATTTAAATGTTTACCTAAAACAAGCCATGTCCTAAGTCAACTGGCTTGTTTTAGGCAAACACTTGAATAATATTTTATGTTCTGAAGAAGACGTTATTACTAACGTTGAAACCTAGGTAAACGAAAAAGTTAACCTGCAACTGTAGACTGTATAATCTTATATAAACAATATCAGTTGCTGTCGCTGCATAAAAATGTTAAAAATTATGATGTCGGAAGTTCCGTCTTGTTCAAATTATTTACGTGCCATCACTATATTCAAACCAATACCAGAACACCATCCCAAAAATTTTCACTCTCTTTTTCAAGTTTCAACTGTCATAGGATTCAAATGTAATTCACAGACGTGTTCATTTGTCAGCACTGAAGTCGAATATTTAGAAAATGTCATTGAATAGCTTGCCTCTCGACCAAAGAGCAAGCATTTAGAGACCATCTGAAGATTGGTTTCTACTACAAATACACAAAAACTCTAAGCTGTTACTGGCAAAACGTCTTAGTACATCAGATTCATTCCGAGCACAGCGCAGAGAGCCGCTGCCTTGCATCACCTCTGACGTAAACATATTCCTGTTAATTGGACTGCAGAATGCAAACAGCCTTTTCAAACACTGGAAAACGCATTGATTAGTCACGCACGTCTTACGCATTTCGATCCGCAAAAGCAGGTAGTGCTGGCAGTTGGTTTATAATCACATAGAATAGGGGCTGTTTTGTCCCAGAATCCTGGCCACACGGAGCGCCCACAGGTTTTACATGTAAGATGTTGAACGAGGTCCTACTCAGCTACAGTCAGCTAGAAAAAGAAGCTTTAGCCGTAATTTACTGTGTCACAAAATTTCAGCAATATATGAATTACAGAAAATTTTTCTTGTAACTCATCATCTCGCACTACCAAAGAACTCACGTCTGTCTTTGGCTTAGAAGGTTTGTCACGAACAGTTGTCTTGAACAACGGCCCACAAGTTTCGTTTCCGGACTTTCAACAATTGTTGGAATTGGAATTCAACATACCAGAACTGCAGTGTTCTCTCCTTAGTTGACTCTGAAGGCGAACATTTCTTTCGCACTTTGACGGCTACTCATTTGAGGTAAAATGAACTTTTTTTAGCAACTATTACACATTGCCAGTAGAACTTTTACGAGAGAATTTCATAAACAATCCACACAAATTTTGTTTACTTACACTTTTTTTTCATACCTCTTTACAATCTTTCAGTTTACTCCCTGCTTCTCAATTACTTAATCCCAACGCCTCGGAAGCTCTATTCTTCCATTCACGAAACCACTTCTGTTCATCTTTTGAATGGCAAGGGTACCTACGGTAGAATGCTCTTCCAGAGAAGGATAACGACGACCACGAGCAGGATTTTTCAACTGCGGAAACGAGCCGAAGTCATACAAAACTCGAATCAACGCACTGCTCGTTGCCACGCGGCCTGTCTGGTCGTATGGAGGACGTAATTTTTCTTACATAAATGCGAGAAGTTACTTGATGTGTTTGTAAAAAACTTACATTTTCAACAAATTTTTTATGTTCTAAAGCACTTGAATATTCGTCTCTACTTCCCGGACACCCTCGAGTATTATTTGGATTGGCGTCATGTTAGCCTGTTTCAGCTTAACTTACGGGCATAGTGGCCGAATTGTAAATAAGACGTATTAGATAGGTTTTTGATGTCTTTATTATATGTTTTTATATGTGTCCTTTCGAATCTGAGATTTGAGTGACAAAGGCACTATCTACCGTTGTCAGACAGCGTGAGCAGTCCGACCGGCAAAGACTACTGTAACAGCAGCTGGCCACGAGAAGAAGTGCGAAGGGCATCTAAAAACTGAAATAATTGTTAAAAGCAATGTTATCGCTCTATATTTCTTGGTGAATGATTCTTAAATGGTGCATCAAGGGATTAAATCAGACGTCGTTGTATTATTCTTGAGGAGAGTAAGCTTGGAAGAGCCTTGCTAAATTGGGTATTTTCAATACAGTTGACATGTGAATAGACATAGCGGGCTTTATTTTCTCCACGAGCACTGATCGAACCGAAATTTTTTAAGAATACATACTGCGAGTTTCCGCTTGTGGATTCTTAGTAAATAGTGGATGATTAACGTGGTAAATAGTTAAGGTAATGAGGGAGATACGGCTATTTGGCAATAAGGAGTGGGAAAAAGTGTTTTATTGGAAGCGAGAGTTCTGTGGTGCAATGCGTATGGACATCTGATTAGGAATCGTCACTTCAAATGGGGATTACATGCTGATCTGAATGTCACTCTAAATTCGTGTTTATGTTCTAGGTCATTTATGGTTGAGTGTTGCAGTAACTGTTTAGTGTTGAAGTTTGGTAAACTGATAGAATCCAGTGTTCGACGTGGAGAGTTTCAGAATTATGCACTCACTGAGCGAATAGTGCAGTGTGTTATCGATGTAAAAAAAAATATTTTCGTTTTAAGTGACAGGAAATCAGTTAGCAACGATTAACATTTCACTGGCACTAAGGAATTTCGAGATTTCAAGACTAGTTGCACTTGCAGTGTTGATCACGCACTCTTTGCACAGATCTAACCTGGAAGGTTAATACTACTATTTTTGTTTGTTTGACGAATGACTTTTAAAGTAGGAGAAAATAGTGTGTCGCGATTAGAGAACATCTGAAAAGGCATAATTTTGGTCAAATTGTGTAATGGTATGTCATAATGTGGTAGCTGCATGTAGGACTTCGTTTACATTTTTTTAAATATCGAATCGTTTTACTGTGGACTATACTTGTTACAACCTGTTAAATATCACTGACTTATTCCATCTAATAAAGTAAAGTTGTGGTATACTTAAATAAAGAAATTCCGACTCTTAATTTCAAGAAAGTATAAAAATTATCCCCAGAACAGGAAAGAATGGTAGTAGATATTTTCGCCCTAAAGCAAAGCAAGGCAATTATTTGACTTGAAATAATAAAATAGTTTAAGGGGGTGTAGGACGTCAAACGGGCCGACTTGGAGCAGGAGAGCCACCGCAGGACATTTTAATTTCGACTGTCTATACTTTTACAAATAAATTCATAAAACTTTGTCAGTACGACCAGGAAGGATTCAGAATTCACACTCATAGCAGTGGAAGTCGAAAACATAACGAAGTAATTTTTTTTTCATGTGAAATTTCATCACTATTTTCACTTACTAATGGCAGCATTTGTTGCTATAGGTACACTTTTCTTCGTACGTAAGAGAGATGGTTCGATGAATTTTGCACAGCAAGTAAACCATACTTAAAGGTGTATGAAACTCTAGAATTTTCCAAATCTATTAAAAACTGTGGTAAAAATGGAGGTAAATAACTACAAAATTTGTGTATTTTCTAAACATGAAGTTTAAAATACAACAGATCATTCGTTTTTTCATACATTAAATAAATTCTAGAGTTTCATACACCTGTAAGTATGGTTTGTGTGCTGTGCAAATTTCATCGAAGAATCTTTCTAACTTATGAAGAAAAGTGTACCTATAGCAACAAATGGTAGATATCGTAATAGACGACAGAGGGATAGAGAAACAATTAAAATCGCTCATAAGAGGAAAGGCCGCTGGACCTGATGGGATACCAGTTCGATTTTACACAGAGTACGCGATGAAACTTGCCCCCCTTCTTGCAGCGGTGTACCGTAGGTCTCTAGGAGAGCGTTGCGTTCCAAAGGATTGGAAAAGGGCACAGGTCATCACCGTTTTCAAGAAGGGTCGTCGAACAGATGTGCAGAACTATAGACCTATATCTCTAACGTCAATCAGTTGTAGAATTTTGGAACACGTATTATGTTCGAGTATAATGACTTTTCTGGAGATATAAATCTACTCTGTAGGAATCAGCATGGGTTTCGAAAAAGACGGTCGTGTGAAACCCAGCTCGCGCTATTCGTCCACGAGACTCAGAGGGCCATAGACACGGGTTCCCAGGTAGATGCCGTGTTTCTTGACTTCTGCAAGGCGTTCGATACAGTTGCCCACAGTCGTTTAATGCACAAAGTAAGAGCATATGGACTATCAGACCAATTGTTTGATTGGATTGAAGAGTTCCTAGATAACAGAACTCAGCAGGTCATTCTCAATGGAGAGAACTCTTCCGAAGTAACAGTGATTTCAGGTGTTTCGCAGGGGAGTATCGTGGAACTGTTGCTGTTCACAGTATACATAAATGACCTTTTGGATGACATCGGAAGTTCACTGAGGCTTTTTGCGGATGATGCTGTAGTATATCGAGAGGTTGTAACAATGGAAAAATTTACTGAAATGCCGGAAGATGTGCAGCGAATTGACGCATGGTGCAGGGAATGGTAATTGAATCTCAATGTAGACAAGTGTAATGTGCTCCGAATACATAGAAAGAAAGATCCCTTATCATTTAGCTACAATATAGCAGGTCAGCGACTGCAAGCAGTTAATTCCATAAATTATCTGGGAGTACGCATTAGGAGTGATTTAAAATGGAATGATCATATAAAGTTGATCGTTGATAAGCAGATGCCAGACTGAGATTCATTGGAAGAATCCTAAGGAAATGCCATCCGAAAACAAAGGAAGTAGGTTACAGTACACTTGTTCGCCCACTGCTTGAATACTGTTCAGCAGTGTGGGATCCGTACCAGATTGGGTTGATAGAAGAGAGAGAGAAGATCCAACGGAGAGCAGCGCGCTTCGTTACAGGATCATTTAGTAATCGCGAAAGCGTTACGGAGATGATAGATAAACTCCAATGGAAGACTGTGCAGGAGAGACGCTCAGTAGCTCGGTACGGGCTTTTGTTGAAGTTTCGAGAACATACCTTCACCGAAGAGTCAAGCAGTATATTGCTCCCTCCTACGTATATCTCGCGAAGAGACCACGAGGATAAAATCAGAGAGATTAGAGCCCACACAGAAGCATACCGACAATCCTTCTTTCCACGAACAATACGAGGATGGAATAGAAGGGAGAACCGATAGAGGTACTCAAGGTACCCTCCGCCACACACCGTCAGGTGGCTTGCTGAGTATTGATGTAGATGTAGAAATGCAGCCATTAGTAAGTGAAAAAATGATGAAATTTTACACGTAAAAAAAATGTTGTTATGTTTTCGAACTTCCACTGCAATGAGTGAATCCTGAATCCTTCCTGGTGATGCTGCCAAAGTTTTATGAATTTCCTTGTAAAAGTATAGACAGTGAAAATTAAAATGTCCTGTGATGCCTGTCCTGTTCCAAGTCGGCCCATTTGACGTCCTACCCCCCTTAAAGGACATATCACTAAATATAATCAAATAGAAACGTTCTTTGATGCTATAATTTAATAGTACGCAGTAACGAAAGTTTAAACATTCTACTGTTAAACATCAAATTCGAAATAGTATCAGAA
The DNA here is from genome assembly GCF_023864275.1 of Schistocerca cancellata. Taxonomy (NCBI): domain Eukaryota; kingdom Metazoa; phylum Arthropoda; class Insecta; order Orthoptera; family Acrididae; genus Schistocerca; species Schistocerca cancellata. The sequence continues at coordinate 812,693,951 of NC_064628.1, forward strand.
AATAATTTCTAACTTGCAGTAGCATCAATGGCCACATCATGAGGCACAGCGTTTCGCGGCAAGGAATCGGTAGACGTTCAGCTCACGGCCGACAGGCAACGGCACCACCGCCGCTTAACAGCGCAGGCGCGACGACCCTAAGCCGCTCCTGCTTAAACTCCACCAGCGTCAGCCGGCGTACATACGGAAAACAGCAACTTACCGACAACAGGCCATTTACACCGTGCCATGCCACTTCGCGCTCACCAGTGGCCTGAGTACTGCTTCGCGTCTGGACTAGTTAAAAGCGCACACACTACCACGTACGGCATCCATCCTCACCCGACGCATCCACCAGCATCTCCGCCAGCACCGCCTCCTTCCCGTTAACCAGCGTGGCTTTCGGCCTTCCTGCTCTTCCGATGACCTTCTCCTTCATCTCCTTTCCGAACAGCTTAATTCCCGGCGCTCCGCAATCTTCCTCTCCTTGGACCTCGAACGTGCCTATGACCGCGTATGGCATTCCGGTCTCTTCTTCAAGCTCCAAACCTTCGCTTTTCCCATTAACTACGTCCGTTTGATCGGCTCCTTTCTCTCCCACCGTCATTCCTACGTCACCATCCATAACACGGATTCGTACACCTTTTTTCCCTCCACCGGTGTACCCCAAGGCTCCGTCCTCTCCCCCCCTTCTGTACCTTTTGTATACGGCGGACATGCCGCCGCCGTCACCCCCCGTTCACCTTCTCCAGTTTGCCGATGACACCGCCTTCCTTGCCCTCGCCCCCACCCTGCAGCGTTCCCAACACCTTCGCCAATCCCATATTGACTGGTTCACCGCTTGGTGCAACCAGTGGTTGCTCAAGATCAATCCCACCAAAACCCAGGCGATCATTGTAGGCAAAACCACCCCTTCCTTCCGCCTCCCTGATTTCTATCCTACCGCCCTTCAGTACCTTGGCGTCACCCTCGACCGTCGCCTCTCCTGGACCCCCCATTTCAGACAATCCAAGCCAAGGCACACTTCCGACTCCGTCTCAAGCTCCTTTCTGGCCATACGTGGGGTCTGGATCCCTCCACCATACTCCACACCTATAAATGCCTCATCCGCCCTATCCTCTGTTATTCCCACCCTGCCTGGATCTCCACCCCCCTACCTTTTACAAATCCCTTCAGATCCTTGAACGCTATGCTCTCTGCCTCGCCTATCGCATCCGTCTCCCCTTCCCTACGCAGATCCTGTACGACCTCATTCTGTTCCCCCACCTCCTCCTTTACCTTGAAAGGATATAGATCCTCTACACCTCCCATAAACTCGATCCTGCTCACCCGCTTGTCTCCCCCATCCTCTCCCACCCCCGCCCACTGCCGGGCCTGTATTCCCATGTCCCACCTGCTCTCCATCTCTCCACCCTCCTTACCCTCTCCCAAGGTGGCTTCCATCAGCCCCCCCTCCCTGATGATGCCCTCCTCCCCTCCATCTACCCCTCCTACCAACTCTGATCCTCCCTCTCTTTTCCTGTGTTTGTTCCTTTGGGCACCCTCCCTCCCTTCTCTCCCCCTTCCCTCCCTCCTTCCTTTCTCCCCACTCCCCACTCCTCCCTCCAGCCCTTCCTCCATCTTATACTTACGTCTTAAAAAATGGTTCTGAGCACTATGGGACTTAAAAGCTGTGGTCATCAGTCCCCTAGAACTTAGAACTACTTAAACCTAACTAACCTAAGGACATCACACACATCCATGCCCGAGGCAGGATTCGAACCTGCGACCGTAGCAGTCGCGCGGTTGCGGACTGCGCGCCTAGAACCGCGAGACCACCGCGGCCGGCATACTTACGTCTCCTCCGCTATTGTCATCCTTGCTCACCCCTCACCCTCCTACTTCCCTTTCTTCCCCTCTTGGCAGGTTCCCAGATTCGTACACGCTCTGTGGACATTCGCGGGCCAGAGATCATAGCCATCAGTTACGCGTGTGTGTGCCATCGTTTTGTGTTTTTAGTGTCCAGTGTCACGCTCATACGTTCACTTGTGCCGTCGGATTCATGAGTGTTACGTGCGCCGTGTCAACATGTTTTCAGTGTCGTTATCGTCGAGTGTGAACGGCTCCCTGATTTTTTGGATTTCTGTGTCCACTATTTTTTGCCCGTCACTATGTTTATTCCGGATCTCCATTCTGTGTTATATCATTGTCAACTCTATGCCTGAAGAGCGGCGTAGCATGCCGCTGACAGCCTACCTGATTGTACAGGTATGAAAATAAAACACATACGGCAATGGAAGTCAGGCTGCAGTCTTGCGAAGTGTTAGCAACCACCGCTTGTAACTGCGGATGTAAACAGACATGAAGTGACATTGTTGTACGATTGTGACAGGGACTCAGTGTGCACAATTCCGTCTGACAGTGTTTGTATTCAGATCTTGTATGAACTTCCGTTGAGAAATTAAACTAGTTTTTCCACTCACGTGTCCATTCTTTGTTGTTCCATTCTTTAAAGATACAACATAACTAAATCCAGGAAATATTTAAATCAGTTCGTGTGTCTTAAGGACAGGGGATGTATTTGGAGGATAAATAAGTATACGTATGTCAAAGACATTAATTTTATCACACAAAACATAACAGGAAAAATTTCTGGCGAGAAAATCTTGTAGCTCCGACTGAGCAGCCAGTTACATTTATGTATCTTAATCTTTCGACAGATATAATTTATGAAAATACAGATTTCTGTAATAGACTAGTATTGTAAGTATTTAGTTATTTACATGATATACCTGATAATAATGAAGCATCGTAGGTAAGAGGTGTATGCTAGCTTTGCCATCAATTACAAGAGGTAGTTTGATTTCACATCTCATCAGTGCATATAGACCCACTTTCTGATAGGCATTATTTGAAATGAAATTAAATTTCGTGTAGCGGGTGCCTCCCGTTGGTTAGACCTGTCGCCTGGTGCAAGTCTTTCGAGTTGACGTGGCTTCTGCGACTTGCGTGTCGATGGGAATGATATGGTGATGATGACGACAACGCAACACCCAGTCCCTGAGTGGAGAAAATCTCCAACCCAGCCAGGAATCGAACGCGGGTCCCTTTGCATGGCATTCCGTTGCGCTGACCACTCAGGTATCGAGGTGGACATTCGCATTATTTAAGAACGATTGTTTATTAAGAAGATAGCTTATTATTAAGAAATTCATTGAAAGTCATAATATTTATTAGATAATTGTATTTATTAGATAATTGTGGCCGAGCAGTTCTAGGTGCTTCAGTCCGGAACCGCCCTGCTGCTACGGTCGAAGGTTCGAATCCTGTCTCGGGCATGGATGTGTGTGATGTCCTTAGGTTAGTTAGTTTTAAGTAGTTCTAAGTATAAGGGACTGATGACCTCAAATGCTTAGAGCCATTTGAAACATTTTTAGATAGTTGTAAATACAATGGGACTTACACTGTGTTATTACTAAAGTTATAGTGCCCATAGCCTTTTTCAATATATGCAAATAATTCAGTCTAGTAAGTGGTTATTTAATGTGTAAAGTCATAATATTGTAGTAACGTATACACTGATGAATTAGCTTTAATTGTAACACTGGGATTTAGTCCTAATTTGCAATATCACGCATACAAACAAGGTAAGGAGGAATGCTGATATCTCTGATCACTGTTGATCCAGATGCTTGGTCATAAATAACTGTTTGTATAGCTTTAATAACTTACTAAGCACAATCGTCTTGAGCTGAAACAGTATAACTTTATCCGAATAATCAGGGAACTTGCATACATTTATAATTTCGTAGTGTGCCGTAACTATTAGTACCTTGTGTCACACTGTAAGGGTGATGTATAGTCTGGTAAAAGAAGATCAAGGCTTGATTAGAGTCAGCAGATTCATATGGTGAGAGCTGCAGTAGCTATGCTGAGATCAAGAGTCTTGCAAAAGACTGATTAGCATATAGAACTGCACAAACCAGCCTTCGGACTGAAGACTACTGTCGGAGCAACAATGGCTGATAACAAGAAGAGTTATGTTTCCAATTATGAAAATTTGAAATACAAAATTAGTAACTGTTACTCATAAAAATTGGTTCGAATGAAACACATTCATTTAACTTGAACCACTTTAAATGGCGCAGGCAATCAACAGTGCAAATCGTCAACCTTGTCGGCGAATTATAGTATTAGAACATATCAAATTTGGATCATACCGTTCGTGCGTTCGGCTGAAGTACACATACCGCAGTTTATGACAACGAATGCAGATCCATAACAGAGGCAGGTGTCCTGCAAAATAAGCAACATCCAACACTTCCCAGCTACGAATCCCAAGGAAGAACACGGTCACTTTTCCATGTAATGCTGACGACCGTGATCATGAACCCTAGAGATGACCCTTCTTCTAACTTTGGCCTTCTACTAACCTCCCATCAACTCCTCGTTCCGGTCTGATGTCACCTCTCAGAATTCAACGAAGTCATCGTTGTTCACTGGCCATCGATTATCCCTATTTTTCCCATCCCAATAGTTCATATATTATTTTGTATTTACCCAGAATTAAGTGTTCCATTCTGTGCCACTACTTAATTTGATATTGTCCCAGCATCTCTAAGCAATTCCTCCATTTAATCTCTCCATTGGCTGATGTGCAATCCTCCAGTTATTCATATGGCACTAATGATTTCCATTTTGCGCAAAGATCCCTCAATGTGGTCTGCTAAGTGGAACGTTATTCTTCGTTTCGAAAACATTTTGCACATTATGTTGCCCTTCATATCTGAAACGAGTGGTCAGCGTATACAGATACATTTTTTTACACAGTAGTTAGTTAGTAACGTATATGTTTGACAGATCATTTGAACAATTCTTTTATTGAACTGATGAGGATCGGAACAATTTGCCTGATATGTATACATGTTTAGCGTTAACATTAATCAACGTATATTTTAGTCCTGTTCATGTCACTACTCTTAAAAACTAGTTTATTTCGGGTTATTAGATGTTAAACGGAAATAAGTAAATTAAATGCATCGAATTTCCTAGAAGAAATGACTTTAGGTTTGATTTAAAACTTGCTTTGCTGCCTGGCAGGCATTTTATTTTATTGAAAAAATGATAAAAAATTTCTCTTACTGCCTTTTAAACTTCTCTCTGAGATACTGACAGCTATAATAATGGGTAATAAAGCTCATTTTCTTGTCAAGTGTTGTTGATGTGGCCACATTGTTCTTCTCAGATTGTGAGGGATTATTCGTGACTAACTACATTAGTGAATACATGTGTGGTGATGGTGCAGTTAAAATGCCTAACTCCTTGAAGAAGAAACTTCATATCGACGAAGATGAAAAAACCATATTATTCTTACTACCAGCTTTTTTTGAATCAATAATAGTGTGCAACATTCTTCGATTTCTTGTCGCGTCAATTCAGAGTAAAACCTCCAGATTTCGACGATTTCCACAACTGAAGATGACGATAGTGGAAATCGTCTAAATCTCGAGGTTCTGACGTGCCAAGAAGGCCGAGAATGTTTTATACAACAGTGCCGTCGCGAAATACTTACTTCTCAAATCAGTGTTTTCCTTCTGAGTGATGAGCTATCCCATAAAATTATTCCATAACACATTACTGAGTACAAATCTGTACCTCGAGATTTCGACGATTTCCACAATCAGGGAGCAACTGACGATGACGATGGTGGAAATCGTCGGAAGCTCGAGGTTTTACCCTGAACTGACGTACCAATAAGACCGAGAATGTTTTATACAATGGTGCCGTCGCGAAAGACTTGGTTCTCAAATCAGTGCTTTCCTTCTCAGTGATGAGTTATCCCAGAAAATTATCCTATACCATATTATTGAGAGGAAATCCGCAAACACGTCAGGAGGTGGATTTGTTAGTTTACAAGACCCGCAATTACACGAAGAGCAGAAGTAAAAGAATTGCTCGAGAAGCTCACTAATGTGCATGTTCCAGTTCAAGTTTTCATCAACATGCACACACAAAAGTTTTGAGCATTCTACACGATACACTGACACCTGTTCATGTGATACATTAATTTCTGGTAGCACTCTATTTCTAGTACTTGACTGAACATAATGAGCTATTCCTTTCTTTAAATTATGGAGCGTCCATTTCCTGAAAACCACTTTATATTTTTTGAAAAGACCATTTAAGATCGCTTCTGTTGCTTTCATTCTAATGAGACGTATTATAAAAATAGTATTGTCTGCATAAAGTACCAATTCCATTTTGACAAATGTTAAATAAATGTCATTAAGATAAATAATGAATAGGAGAGAACCCAAAATCGAGCCCTGGGGTACTCCCTTAGTGATTTATCCATAGTCATTAAAATTTTCTACGTTTCCATTATTGTCTGAATCACTGAGCATAATTTCCTGCATTCTGTTTATTAAGTGTGATTCGTATAGTCTGTGTGTAAAACCAACAGTTCCATACAACTTGAGTTTTTTCTAAGAGAGAATCAAATGCCTTGAAAAGACTACAAAAAGTACCAGATGGTGACATTTTAATATTTAAGGCTTGTAATATTCGTTGAGTGAATGTATGAATAGCAGTATCAGTCGACCAGTCCCTCTGATATGACAAGTAAACTACTCAAATGTGAGGTTACCCTTGAGTATATTACTTTGTCGAATATTTTGGAACAAATGTATCAAGTAAGGGAATTGCATAATAATTATTTAACTCCTTGTGATGTTTCTGATAAAGCAGTTTAATAACTGCATGTTTTAATGCGGCTGTAAAAGTTTCCAATACCATTGATGCATTATATATACACTCCTGGAAATGGAAAAAAGAACACATTGACACCGGTGTGTCAGACCCACCATACTTGCTCCGGACACTGCGAGAGGGCTGTACAAGCAATGATCACACGCACGGCACAGCGGACACACCAGGAACCGCGGTGTTGGCCGTCGAATGGCGCTAGCTGCGCAGCATTTGTGCACCGCCGCCGTCAGTGTCAGACAGTTTGCCGTGGCATACGGAGCTCCATCGCAGTCTTTAACACTGGTAGCATGCCGCGACAGCGTGTACGCGAACCGTATGTGCAGTTGACGGACTTTGAGCGAGGGCGTATAGTTGGGCATGCGGGAGGCCGGGTGGACGTACCGCCGAATTGCTCAACACGTGGGGCGTGAGGTCTCCACAGTACATCGATGTTGTCGCCAGTGGTCGGCGGAAGGTGCACGTGCCCGTCGACCTGGGACCGGACCGCAGCGACGCACGGATGCACGCCAAGACCGTAGGATCCTACGCAGAGCCGTAGGGGACCGCACCGCCACTTCCCAGCAAATTAGGGACACTGTTGCTCCTGGGGTATCGGCGAGGACCATTCGCAACCGTCTCCATGAAGCTGGGCTACGGTCCCGCACACTGTTAGGCCGTCTTCCGCTCACGCCCCAACATCGTGCAGCCCGCCTCCAGTGGTGTGGCGACAGGCGTGAATGGAGGGACGAATGGAGACGTGTCGTCTTCAGCGATGAGAGTCGCTTCTGCCTTGGTGCCAATGATGGTCGTATGCGTGTTTGGCGCCGTGCAGGTGAGCGCCACAATCAGGACTGCATACGACCGAGGCACACAGGGCCAACACCCGGCATCATGGTGTGGGGAGCGATCTCCTACACTGGCCGTACACCACTGGTGATCGTCGAGGGGACACTGAATAGTGCACGGTACATCCAAACCGTCATCGAACCCATCGTTCTACCATTCCTAGACCGGCAAGGGAACTTGCTGTTCCAACAGGACAATGCACGTCCGCATGTATCCCGTGCCACCCAACGTGCTCTAGAAGGTGTAAGTCAACTACCCTGGCCAGCAAGATCTCCGGATCTGTCCCCCATTGAGCATGTTTGGGACTGGATGAAGCGTCGTCTCACGCGGTCTGCACGTCCAGTACGAACGCTGGTCCAGCTGAGGCGCCAGGTGGAAATGGCATGGCAAGCCGTTCCACAGGACTACATCCAGCATCTCTACGATCGTCTCCATGGGAGAATAGCAGCCTGCATTGCTGCGAAAGGTGGATATACACTGTACTAGTGCCGACATTGTGCATGCTCTGTTACCTGTGTCTATGTGCCTGTGGTTCTGTCAGTGTTATCATGTGATGTATCTGACCCCAGGAATGTGTCAATAAAGTTTCCCCTTCCTGGGACAATGAATTCACGGTGTTCTTATTTCAATTTCCAGGAGTGTATCATTAAGGACATTACTTATTGAATTACAGCAACATTTCAGAATTCTGCTGGAAATTCCATCAACATATGAGCTTTTCGATTTTTAGAGTTTACATAATTCTGTTAATTTCAGTGAAGTATTTTCATACCACTCCTAGTTGATTCAAGTTTTGTAGAGTGACATTTTAATGGCTTCTCTTACTTCTTGAACTGAACACTTAAATCCTATTTTTGCTGATAAATTTAGAAAATGACTTAAAATACTTACAGTTTATGAATTAGCACTCACAACAATGCAATTTAGTTTCATTGTTATGAAATCTTGTTCACTGATTAGCTGTCATGTTACAAATCGTATAATACCCCACATCATTTTAATCTTAATATATGTATTGTTTATCTCTGTCAGGAAGTGTGTACTTGTGGCCATTTTAATGATTTTACTTTAAATACTTCATATTCTTTGTTAAATGCAAGTGATGCAGAATCTTTCTTATTGTGGGCTTTAGACAAATTTCCCTCTTCCTCTCGTGTGAGGCTTTTATTCCCTTAGTTATCCATGACTTACTTTTTTATGGATTTTATTGATAACTTTTTAAGAAATCTATTTTCAAATATAGGTGTAAATTCACTGTGGAATAATTTGAATTTGACATTAGCATATCTTTCTATATATACTATATACTTCATCCTGTACCTCCTCTTGTGACTCACTTTTAAACACTGTATGCTGTTCTCATTAAGAAGTCTTATTGCTTTGTATGGACCTGCTTCAGGGCTGTTTTTCCGTTAACTGGGCCTTGTGATCAGATATGTTATCTATGAGGGTCGTACTACCTCTCTGCACATAAGCTGGAAAATTAGCTACACAGATTAGATAGAAACACATAAAAAATGACACCATCTTATTTTTTTCTGTATGTGTCTTAAGAAACCTGCACTGAAATCATCACCAGCTTCCGTTTCTTATTGTATGACAGGTAGCTCAATAACACATTCAGATTTCTCATAAAAGCTGAAAGTTTCCTAGAGGGGATCTGTAAACTGTTACAATTACAAGAGGAGTATTCTGCAGTAACAACTCACAAGCACATTTTTCTAGGTTCTGATCTACACAAAACTACTTACATCAATGTTTTTCACTCTGAGTCCTACTTTCACATAATTTCAATTCCTTATATGGTGTACAGAAAGGTAAAGAATATCGATCCCTTCAGAATTTTTCACATCTTTTAGATGTACAAGAGGCTCATCTACCTTGTTTTCCAGCCCCCTTATGTTCTGATGACACTAACTGATTTTACTGTACTGGAAACTATTATGTACACAATGGTCCTGATCTGTACTAATGTCTTTCAAGGATGTCTGCCTACAAACTGATTCTAATGTAAAAAAAAAAAAAAATGAGGCTCTCTTGTTCCAGTAATAACGGCGATTTCGTTAGGTGTGCTTGTGGCCCCTTTACACTTTCTGCAAGATGCTCAGCTAAACTGTCCCTCCATTCCTATTCAATTCACGTGAAGGCCATGGTTTGTGTATCCTTATCTCCCAATTGCAACAAAAGATATAGTCGAAAGCAACCCACTTATCTCTTTGTTTACATGGTTGACAAGTATGTGAACCCATGTCCCTACAAAATCTCCACAAACCCAACACAAGTGCGCTATTGGTACAGATAATTCTTCCAGGTCACTCTCAGTACTCTAAGTTGCTAGCCATTCTATTTCTTGTTCCTACGACTGTAATTGTCTGATTCTCTTCATCAAAATCTCTGTACAAAACTCTTAAGTTGTCTTCAACTGGCTAAGCTTGGCACTAGATTTCAAGGTGTTTGTGACCTGGTATTCTACACTAAGCTTTTCCTGTAGCAGTTGGGCTACACTCCGCCCATGACTGCTACCTAGCAGCAGGATTCTTTTTTTTTTCTAATTGACTTTTCAACTCACCTAGCCTTAACATTGTTCTTATGATTCTGCTCCACTCTGCATTGCTCAAAAATTGTTTGATGTTCTTGTCCTGTATCAATATACTAGTCAAACTGATTGCTATCCTGAGTATGGAACATGATTTCTGAGGTTCTGTCGATTATTACTTGTCACCTTTTCGCAGCTCCCAATGTCTCCTTCCCCCTTCAATATATGTAATTCAATAAACGCCATTTCTAATTCCGCCTGATAGGCACAAATCCTTCTTAACCGTACCACGGTTCTCTTGCATGCGCTATGTAATCTACAACTCCATAAGATAGCCCCAGCTGATACGCTTCTGGCTTTCCCACTGCAATCACCCCAGTTAAATACACTAAAGGGCCAAAGAAACTGATACACGTGCCTTATATTGGGTAGGGCCCCATGTGCACGCAAAAGTGCTACAACATGAGGTTGCTGGGACTCGACTAATGTCTGACGTAGTGCTGGAGGGAATTGATACCGTCAATCCTACAGGGCTGTCCATAAACCCGTAAGAGTATGAGGGGGCGGAGATCTTTTCTGAACAGCACGTTTCAGGGCATCCTGGATATACTCAATAATGTTTATGTCTGGGGAAATGTTTAAACTAAGAAGAATGTTCCTGGAGCCACACTGTAGCAATTATGGATGGGTGGGGTGTCGCATTGTCCTGCTGAAATTGCCCAACTCCGTCGGAATGCACTATGGACCTGAATGGATGCTGGTGATCAGACAGGGGGCCTACGTACGTACCACCTGTCATAGTCGTATCCAGGGATCCCATATCACTCCAACTGCACGGGCCCCACACCATTACAGAGCTTCCATCAGCTTGAACAGTCCCCTGCTGACATGCGCGGTCCATGAATTCATGGGGTTGTCTCTATACCCGTACGTGCCCATCTGTTCGATACAATTTGAAGCGAGACCAGTCCGACCAGGAAACATGTTTCCAGTCATCAACAGTCCAATGTCAGTGTTGACAGGCCCTGGCGAGGCGTAAAGCTTGGTATCGTGCAGTCATCAAGGGTACACGATGAGGCCTTCGCCTCCAGAATCCCATATCGATGATGTTTCATTGAATGGTTCGCATGCTGACTCTTGTTGAGGGCCCACCACTGAGATCTGCAGCACTTTGCGGAAGAGTTGCTCTTCTGTCACGATGAACGATTCACTTCCGTCGTCGTTGGTCCCGTTCTTGCTGGATATTTTTCCGGCCGCAATGATGTCGGAGATTGATGTATTATCGGTCTCCTGGCAGTCACAGTACACTCGTATAATGGTCGTACGGGAAAATCATCACCTCATCGCTACGTCGGAGATGCTGTGTTCCATCGCTCGTGCGCTGACTGTAACACGACGTTCAAACTCGCTTAAATTTCGATAACCTCCCATTGTAGCAGCAGTAACGGATCTAACAACAGCGCCAGACACTTGTTGTCACATACAAGGCGTTACCGACTGCAGTGCCGTATTCTGCCTGTTTACATACTTCTATGATTGAATACACATACCTATACCAGTTTGTTTAGCGCTTCAGTGTATCGACCCACATGCTTGCAAATTTCTCCGTTATTTACTAACCTTACGTAACATCAACATTTGTCAAGCATGATGATAATTTTAACGTAAACTGAAAAGCATGAAAACGCAGCTAGACTGTAATAAAGTAAGAACTGGCGAAGCCTTATCTTTCGCTGTGTCGTGCATTCAACTTTTAAGCGGCAGGAGGACGTAATGATTTTTCTGAATGTAAGTAAGATTTTCCTGAATGTAAGTTTTGGATAACAAAAGATAGCAGAAGGAGGAAAACTATAACACGACATTTCTTGCAACAGTCTTAAACGGGCACTATCAGTAATTTATCAAAAAACCACCACAACAACACTTAACGACTAAAAAGCTGAATGAATGTAACACTTGAAAGTAAACACTCAACATATACTTTCTTAGCTTAATTATTAAATTAGATCACACACTGAACGAATTAAAACCAAGAAAGGTTGATATTTAAAAAAATAAAAATAAAAAAGTTAAACATGCACTATCCAGAAATTACGAAAAGTGTTGCAGTTTATTGAAATGAACACAGTAGCTGCTGATTCTTGCAGTATAAAGAATGGGATGACAAGTCTTTGAATACTTCTTAATATGGTATGGGACATTCTTTTGCCAGGCCTGACATGGACTCAACAAGTCGTTGGAAGACCCCCGCAGAAATATTGAGCCATGCTGCTTCCATAGTCGTCCATATTTGCAAAAGTGCTGCCAGTGCAGGATTTTCTGCACAAATGACATGTCGGTTACGTCCCACAATTGTTCTATGAGATTCACGTCGGGTGAACTGGGTGGCCAGATCATTCGCTCGAATTGTCCAGAATGTTGTTCAAACCAGTTGCGAACAGGAGCGGTCCAGTGACACGGCGCATTATTATCCACAAAAATTCCATCGTAGTTGGGGAACATGAGGCGCATGAGTGGCTGCAAACCATTTGCAGTCTGTTGGACCAGAGGTTCCAGTACATTCCATGTGAAAACAGCCCACACCTTTGTTGAGCAGCCATCGACTTGTACAGTGACTTGTTGAAAACTTCGGTCCGTGGATTCGTGGGGTCTGTGACACACTCGAACCCTACCGTAAGCTGTTACCAACTGATGTCGGGGCCCATCTGATCAGGCTACGGTTTTCCAGTCTAGTGTCGAACCGATATGCTGACGATCCCAGCAGAGGCGCTGTTAGCCTAGGCGCTTACGTCGGTCGTCTGCTTCCACGCCAAATTTCGCTGCACTGTCCTAACAAATACACTAATGGCCATTAAAATTGCTACACCACGAAGATGACGTGCTACAGACGCGAAATTTAACCGTCAGGCAGAAGATGCTGCATTATGCAAATCATTAGCTTTTTAGAGCTTTCAAAAAGGGTTGGCGCCGGTGGCGACAGCTACAACGTGCTGACATGATCAAAGTTTCAAACCGATTTCTCATACACAAACAGCAGTTCACCAGCGTTGCCTAGTGAAACGTTGTTGTTATGCCTCGTGTAAGGAGGAGAAATGCGTACCATCACGTTTCCCACTTTTATAAAGGCCGGATTGTAGCCTATCGCGATTGCTGTTTATCGTATCGCGACATTGCTGCTCGCGTTGATCGAGATCCTATGACTGTTAGAAAAATATGGAATCGGTGGGTTCAGGAGGGTAGTACGGAACGCCGTGCTGGATCCCAACGGCCTCGTATCACTAGCAGTCGAGATGGCAGGCGACTTATCCGCATGGCTGAAACGATTCGTGCAGCCACGTCTCGATCCCTGAGTCAACAGATGGGGACGTTTGCAAGACAACAACCATCTGCACGAACAGTTCGACTACGTTTGCAGCACCATGGCCTATCAGCTTGGAGACCATGGCTGAGGTTACCCTTGACACTGCATCACAGACAGGAGCGCCTGCGATGGTGTACTCAACGACGAACCTGGGTGCACGAATGGCAAAAATGTCATTTTTTCGGATGAATCCAGGTTCTGTTTACAGCATCATGATGCTCGCATCCATGTTTGGTGACATCGCGGTGAAGGCACATTGGAAGCGTGTATTCGTCATCACCATACTGGCGTATCACCCGGTGTGATGGTATCGGGTGCCATTGGTTACACGTCTCGGTCAGCTCTTGTTCGCATTGACGGCACTTTGAACAGTGGACGTTGCATTTCAGATGTGTTACGACCCGTGGCTCTACCCTTCATCCGATCCCTGCGAAACCCTACATTTCAGCAGGATAATGCACGACCGGATGATGCTGGTCCTCTACGGGCCTTTCTGGATAAAGAAAATGTTCGACTGCTGCCTTGGCCAACACATTCTCCACATCTTTCACCAATTAAAGACGTCTGGACAATGGTGGACGAGCAACTGGCTCGTCACAATTCGCCAGTCACTACGCTTTATGAACTATGGTATCGTGCTGAATCTGCATGGGCAGCTGTAACTGTACACGCCATCCAAGCTCTGTTTGACTCAATGCCCAGGCGTATCAAGGCGGCTATCACGGCCTGAGGTGGTGTGGTTGTTTTGGGTACTGATTTCTCAGGATCTATGCACCCAAATTGCGTGAAAATGTAATCAAATGTCAGTTCTAGTATAATATATTTGTCCAATGAATACCCGATTATCATCTGCATTTCTTCTTGGTGTAGCAATTTTAATGTTCAGTAGTGTATGTTCGCCATACATCACGCCATGGCTGCTGCGATTATTTCACGCAGTGTTGCTTGTCCGTTAGCATTCACAACTCTAAGCACACTACGCTGGTTTCGGTCTTTAAGCAAAGGCCGTCGGCCACTGTGTCGTCCGTGGTGAGAGGTAGTCCTGTAGTCTGGTATTCTCGGCACACTCTTGTCAATGTGGATCTCGGAATACTGAATTAATAGCGATTTCTGGAATGGAATGTCGCACGCGTCTATATCCAACTACCGATTCTCGTTTAAAGTCTATTAATTCCCGTCGTGCGACCGTAATCACGTCGGACATATTTTCACATGAATCACTTGAGTACAAATGACAGCTCCGCCCATGCACTGCCTCTTAATACTTTGTGTACGATACTACCAACATCTCTATGGGTGCATATCGCTTATCCCATGACTTTTGTAACCGCAGTGTAGTGTGCTACAACATGAACGTAACGTTCTATTAAGTTTCTTCGTATTAATTTTTATTCAGCTAGCTGACAATTGTTTAAATATCTGTCCGGTACATTGTTACTTCTGCAACTTGAGACAATAGATTATGAATGTCTCGTCTACTGATGCACTAGACTAACATGTAGGAGGACATGGACTGATTGTCATAACGGTATTGTGAATAGAAGTCGTAAGCAAGAAACCATTTCCGTGTCAGACAACTTCTAAAGCAAATATCAGCGTACTGAAGAAACCTCTGTTTCGTTGCCAACGTCTAACCCGTCATCTGGTATACAGTTTATCAATTACCTTATATTAATTTTGGTAACATCTCCATTTAGCACGAAACGTTGGTGTATAGTCCTATATTTGTGTTTAACAATACACTGCAATGTCGGTCCTAAAATATTTACTTTATGTTCACAACGGACATTTTGGTCGTTATTTTAGCTACTGGTACATCATTACGCACTGAGAACGCACGATACATTTTTTTCTCTCTTTGTTACCAAATTATTAGCAAAAAAACGATATTCATTTCCTCACAATCCTCTTTCTCAATACATTCCAAAAGTAGTTCTACAGAAACTGATTCTGTTGCTCTTCAGCATAAATTACTCAAAATGATAAATAGTTTGTCAATGAAATAAGGAATTACGCCTTCCTACAAACGGTTGTTCTTGATCGAACACATGATACAGGCAACTCTGAAAAGCACGTACACTGACGAAGGGAGACTTGATTACTGTTTACAGCTTTACGAAACAGTGAACTAAAAGGTTCTGAATTTGACACAATTTTCTGCTGTCGTTGTCCAGCAATAAACGCATCAAAATGTCAATTAACAATTACACCTGTATGAAATTAAACAACATTATAAATATTCACACGTCTAGAACAAACACTGCGAAAGTTCCGGTTAATTAAAAGCAGACAGCAGAGAGTTACAAATGAAGAGCAACTGTTGCTATCCATGTTTCCGGAGTTAATTAAATCAATAACAAGTAAAAATGAATCGCATGGGATAAATTGTCCAGAAACTAATTACGTTTGTTATAGTTAATATTAGCGCAGTGCTACTCTACCCTCAAAACATTCCGTAGTTCGACAAAATTCATTAATTTTTTCTTAGGAAAAACATCATATCGTAGTGTCAGAGGCGAAAATTTTCTTAAGAAAGGAAAGGAAACAAATTTTAAAAATAATGCTACACCTAGTGACAGGTAGAGTAACAAAGTAAGAAAAGCAAAGGAACTCCCGTACTAGATTATTTATTTACGTCCTTTTTAATCTGGCTAATTAGAGCCTTCTCAGCTTCCATCCTTAGCGAATATATTATAGTAATATGCACAGAAAATGGATGATAAGTAATAACAGTTTTCATCTTCTTCGTTTCCCACGTCAGGCTTTTTACTGCTCGTTAGGGTCCCCATGTTTTCTTCGATCTACAAAGGAGACTCGTTTTGCTTTTGGTTTATATGTCTTCAATTTTTCTGCCAGTCTCTCAGGATACTTTCTTTGTAGCTGTTTCTTTTACGCCACGGAAGTGCTATTGACAAGGGATTTCAAATTGATTCCATATTTTTAGATTTGCAGAAGGCTTTTGACACTGTACCACACAAGCAGCTTGTAGCGAAATCTCGTGCTTATCGAATGTCGTCTCAGTTATGTGAGTGGTTTAGTGATTTCTGTCAGAGAGGTCACAGTTCGTAGTAACTGACGGGAAGTCATCGAGTAAAACAGAAGTGATCTGGCGTTCCCCAAGGTAGTGTTACAGACCTTTTGCTGTTTCTTATCAGTGTAAACGTTTTGGGAGACAATCTGAGCAGCCGTCTTAGGTTGTTCGCAGATGATGCTTCGTTTATCAACTAGAAAAGTCATCAGAAGATCAAAACATATTGCAAAACGATTTAGAAAAGATATCTGTATGGTGCAAAAATTGGCAATTGACCCTAAATAACGAAAAGAATGAGGTCATCAGCATGAGTGTTGAAAGGAATCCGTTAAACTTCGATTACACGTTAAATCAGTCAAATCAAAAGGCCGTAAATTCAGCTAAATACCTAGGAATCAAAATTATGAACAGCTTAAATTGGAAGGAACACACAGAAGATGTCGTGGGGAAGGTTAACCAAAAACTGCGTTTTATTGGCAGTACATTTAGGAAATGTAACGGACTACTAAAGAGACAGCCGACACCACGCTTGTGCGTCCTCTTTTAGAAGCTTTTAGGATCTTAGGGATCCTTAGCAGATAGGACTGACGGAGTACATCGAGAAAGTTCAACGAAGAGCAGCACGTTTTATATTACCGCGAGATAGGGGAGAGAGTGTCACTGAAGTGATACAGTATTTGGAGTGGACATCATTAAAAAAACAAAGGCGTTTTTCGTTGCAGCAGAATCTTCTCATGAAATTTCGATCACCAACTTTCTCCTCAGAATGCGAAAATATTTTGTTGACGCCGACCTACATAGGGAGGAACGATCATCTTAATTAAATAAGGGAAATCAGAGCTCACGCGGAATGATATAGGTGTTCGTTTTCTCCGCGCATTGTACGAGACTGGATTAACAGAGAATTATTGTGAAGGTGGTTCGATGAAGACTCTTCCACGGACTTAAATGTGTCTCGTAGAGTATGCATGTAAATGTAAGAGTAAATGTAAGTGTACCAATGTTGAATCAATAGTACCATTATTTCTGATTGCACTTAGCGCACAATATCAAGACTGGACGGCGGATCAATGGAAACGTGTAGTCTGGTCGGATAAATCACGTTGTATAACTTATAGAGTGCAGCAATCAGTCTTCCCTTTTTAGATTTTATTACGGAAATCCAGATTTCGGCTAGTGGCTAGCCATTCTCAATGCACTATTTTCTATTCTCGACGCATGTAAGTCCCTGTAGTTCGGGCGTCAAGAGGGACTTTGAATGAGGTAGTGTCGCTAATGATCTTCCTGACCGACAGCTCCCTCAAGTTGTTTGAAAGCTCCTGCTTCGACCAGGGTCCTCACGTGATCTGACGTAATGTGAACAGACAGTTACCGCGCCTGTCCGCCGCTCGTGGTCTCGCGGTAGCGTTCTCGCTTCCCGAGCACGGGGTCCCGGGTTCGATTCCCGGCGGGGTCAGGGATTTTCACCTGCCTCGAGATGACTGGGTGTTTGTGTTGTCCTCATCATTTCATCATCATCCAGGAAAGTGGCGAAATTGGACTGAGTAAAGGTTGGGTAATTGTACGGGCGCTGATAACCACGCAGTTGAGCGCCCCACAAACCAAACATCATCATCACAGTTACCGCGCCTGTAAAAAGGTCTTTTGGTACAGGATGCGACAGCAATACAACGTACATGTGAAGAGTTATGAGTTGGAATGCACTGAGGTATTCGTCGTCACCCATCCAATATTTTTGGTTGGTCGCTGTGCATTTTGGCAATATGAATATATTTATTGTCCTTTTAAATTTCAAAATCACACGAATATCGTTTAACAACGTTGATTTTGTAATAGTAAGCGATCATGTTGAAGATGCTGCGAGACGTGGTTATTGAAGTCTGTTGGCCGTCACTGTAGCTTTCATCGTTCGCAAATACTGGGAATTTTTCTGTGTTTTAAATGATATTATGTTGTGTAAATTCCAGTAATGAATTTCCTGCTATATCCGCCTACGTCCTGGTCGTACGCCGTGTTCCAGCAACGTGTTCGACAGAGGGCGTGAAAATGTTCTAATCCCAAACACACAGCTATCACGATGGAGCCAACAACAAATATATTTCATTAAGCAACCACGTGTCGCAACCTTACATTCAGTAAGTGCTAAACATGCGTAGACACGGCCGTGGCGAGGGAGATTCGAAAGTAGAACATTCTTCATACGTCGTTATACCGAAGTTGAGGAATGTACTCTTGTGTCTCGAAGTTCACAGTAATCCAGTAAACAACATGTAGCGCAGTTTCACGGTAGCAGTATACAAGATGGGCGTTACATACGAAGAGAACTGCAAGGCATTAATTTGTGTACGGTGCGGCTGAAGACAATGATAAAAGAGCTTAGCGAATGTACCACGAACGTTTCCCTGCATGAAGGCGTCCACATTTTCGTACATTTTCCGCATTCGGCAATCTACTGAGAAGTACCGGCTGACTGATGGTACGCAGCACAATGCATTCAGACTACAGAGGATGGGTACATATAACTTTGGTGTGGCCTCGCTGCTAAGCTTTGAGAACAGGAAAGTACACCAGCAATTGGCGCTGAGTTGAGAGGTCACCACAACCTAGTGTGTTATGTATTGCTTGAAGACCTGCTTCATCGTTTTGGTTTTCTGCTAAAGGCTAACGAGGGCCCTCAGTTTCCTTTAGTTGTTTTGTCTAGGCATGAAACTCAATTTACGCAGGGAGACATGCATAACTCACTTATATGGACGGATGAAAACCAACATAAAGAAGTTATCAGACAACTGTCAGGTAGCGGCCGTTATCGTGGGCACTGTTTACTTTGAACTACTATATTACCTCCTCGATCATGTAAGACTGTTATTGTAACAGGATATGTAGGCGTCGTTAGAAGACGTACGACATCGTATCAAAAGAGAGTATTTGGATTCCGCAAGACGGGACACCGGCGCATTTTGTTGAATCACTATACGCAGCTTGAGCCAGTACTTTCGGAAATCAGTATGTCAGCCAGATAACACCCGTACACTAGCCTGAAAGATCCCCCGACCTCAACCACTGGAATTTTCTCGTGATACACGATAACAGATTTGCATTCAACGCATGTGAAATCAGAGGAGCTGTTAGTTGTAAGAATTCTTGCAGCAGCCACACACGTACAGGGCTGTCATTAAACATGGAATGCCCTTGCTACGTTGATACCCGCACTTGTACTCTGCTGAAATTAATTGTGGTCATTTATTGTAGGACTTATCGGACTAATACGCGATTGAATCACGTTTATCGTTATGTTATTGTCAATCACACTGTGATTGAATACCTCGTCCTCAATCAGTATGCACTGCATTTCCTACACTTGGCTGCTAATATACAGGGTGTAAATTTCAAGTTGACAAAGCAGAATAACTCGAAAAATAAGGTTCACACAATAAAATGTGTAGAATCCAAAGTTGATAATTTTGGAGGGAGACATCTGCTGGTGTTAAAATTAGCCCGCCACCCTAACCCCCTGGGGGTGGGGCGGGAAGCAACTTTAAAATTTCAAATGGGAAACCCAATTTTTTATTGAAGAATCAGATTCTGCATAAAAACTACATACATTTTGTGTTAAACATTTCTTTTGATTATTGGTAGTTGGCGCTATAATTCAAGAAAATACATGCTCTCATTTTTGCGTGGAAAATGGTCACGGGTAAAAAAAAAACTTATTTACTTCGTAAATTTTAATTCGCAAAAAATAAAACTCTACCTCTCTCCAGATTCGGATTGGGTCAACATTTGTAAAACTCTAATTCCTCTTTCTCAAACCCTACCCTATGCGCGGAGAGGGAGAGTTTATTTTTTGCGAATCAAACTTTACGAGGTAAATAAGTATTTTTTTTTATCGGTAAACATCTTCCACGCAAAATGAAAACATGGATTTTCTTGAATTATAGCGCCAAGCCGGCCGAAGTGGCCGATCGGTTCTAGGCGCTGCAGTCTGGAACCGCGAGACCGCTACGGTCGCAGGTTCGAATCCTGCCTCGGGCATGGATGTGTGTGATGTCCTTAGGTTAGTTAGGTTTAACTAGTTCTACGTTCTAGGGGACTAATCACCTCAGAAGTTGAGTCCCATAGTGCTCAGAGCCATTTGAACCATTTATAGCCCCAACTACCAAGAACCAAAAGAAATTTTTTACACAAAATGTACGTAGTTTTTATATAGAATCTGATTCTGCAATATAAAATTAGGTTCATATTTGAAATTTTAAACTTGCCTCCGGCCCCACCCCGAAGGGCCTGGGGTGGCGGGCTAATTTTAGCACCAGCAGATGTTCCCCTCGACAATAATAAACTTTGGATTCTACACATTTTTTCGTGTGAAGCTTATTTTTACAGTTACTCTGGTTTGTCAGTTTAAAATTTACACCCTGTATATACTTTCTTGTTAATATTCTCAGGTATTTGGCATGGTGACGTAGTCCAGATGGTCCGATATTTTATGGAAACTGACTTTTTGTCATCTCCACGTACGGATGCATGGTCAAGCTCTGTTTATGATACTTATGGGCGGCTACGCTGGCAAGGTGGATGGGATAATGCACTGCCAGGAAACCATTCACGGTTTCAGCCTCCGTGTCACAGCGGGATCAAGACCTTGTTGATGAGAGTGGTGATTCGTAGTGTGATCTAAGCTAGTAAGAAGACCAGTTAGTGTAACGTGAATGGATCTCACAGTATGTCGATTTGCTTTGCTCAAGCTCGAGGTGGCACCCCAAGTCTTGCTGAATAGTAAACCTTGAAAGGTGGCTACACTGAGTCACAGCGCCAGAGATTGCGCCAAAGATTATTATTCGGCCGCCTCCACTGGCAGTAGTAGTTCAGAGGTTGCCGTAGGCAGTACTTGTTGAGAGGATGTCGAGAGCATGTCGTGTGCAGTTGTTGTTCTGTTGGGCGAGACAGTAGATGCTGTTCGATTGGTGTAATGTATAGATGGAAGATGTTGCAATGATCACAGTGTAGTTTTCGTCAATATATATGGAGGTAAAAAAATTTTTTTTCACATTTCCTTAATGACAATGCCTCTTGGTCACAGGTTCAGTCAACAAAGCATCTGGCTCGTGTTCATGTATTAGACTTGTAATTCTGGTTTCTATGTGCAATTATAGTGTTTCTGGTTTTTCAATTTGTTCATTGTAAATGGTGTTTAAAATATCTTGTCCTATTGCGGAAGAACCGTGACAGATACATGTACGTTGAATCACATTTCCACACACAGAACAGTTACACTTGTGCTTTGTTGTTTTGTAGCTTTTATAGTTGCAGGGGACTTAATTAATCAATTGTGTTAACGGAAATTTCCTTTCATTCTTTATTGTTATTTTATGCAGTCTGATTGCGTACTAATACTAGTCAGGGCCTACCGGTTACCAGACTTCGTAACCGGACACACAGCTACTAAAATTATTGCATTTTAATTAAGCCCCCATGCACGTGGCAACCGCTGCTTCGGATCGTCCCTTGGAATTCTTTTGACAGTAAAAATAGCAGACAGTAGTATTGTTGTAGTAATTTGTAGTTTAGTAATTGTAGTCTATATTGCATGTGTAGATTTGGTAATTGAATATTTGAAGTTGTCTTGTCATTCTTCTAATGGTATTTTTGCAGAATTTAATTTTTGATGTCTCGTGTACGGGTTTGGTAATTTTGTGCGATTATGAAGATTTTAATTGTTCGTTAACCTTTTTTGTCGGGAAGCATTTCGTGTGAATGGTATTGTTAGTGGTAAAGTGTTATGTTGTGTGTAATTTTCGTATAGTGACGAGTTTTGTGTGTATTGTAAATGATTACGCGATCGATGAAAAAGGCAAAAATGATGGATAGTCAGAATAACGAAATTGTGAACATGGCGAACTCGCCAAAGCAGGAGATCTGTATGATGAATAATGAAATAGAAAACAATTTAATAAGCCAGAAAAATAGTCCGGAACCAGTTCAAAATTTTTCACAATCAAAAAATTCACAGAATACGAGATTAACGACAGAAGATTCTGGAATGGTGTCGAACACAGATAACTTTTCAGGTACGACGAAGGAAGTTAGTTTTACGGGAAATGTTAGGTGCGAAAAGAATTTCGAACCAGTCAATATGGAGCAGTTGATGAGTGCAATATTAAATTTGGGATTACAGTTAGGATCTCAATGAAAAACAGAGATGGAAACAATGGAAACACGGTTAGACTCACGAATAGGGACATGTTTTAAAAACATGAAAGATGAATTAAAGAAATAAATTAGAGACGAAGTACAACCGATTTTGAATGCTCACAATAATAGACTAATTTCAATAGAAATTAGACAAAAGGAACAGAATAAAGAACAGGAAGAAAGAGATCGCGTGATAGTACAAAAATTTTCAGAGTTAAATCTTCAACGTGCACACGATAAGGAAGAAATATTTGAGAGAAACGAGTAATCCGTACCAAATGACAGAATAAATAACCTAACACGACAATGTGAACAGTTAACTACTAAATGTGTGAATACTGAAACCCGAGTCGCGACACTTACGGAAGACGTAAATAAACAGAAAGAACAAATAGGTGACTTATCGGAAGGAGTTGAGGAGATTTCAGATAAATTGACAAATCTTAGTTTATATGGGGACAGAGATTCAGATGATACAACTCCATTGCCATTTGCAGAAAAAGAAGAGTACCAGAATATAAATAAACATGTTGAAAATCAGGGAAAATTTAATGAACGCCTTAAAAGGGAATTTGAGGCGTTAAGAAAGCAAGTTAAACAAATTGAAAGCGAAATCGTAGGAAAAGACAGTATAAGAAATTTGGAATCATCAATAGCAGCGGGTATTGAAGAAAATAATTTATTTCATTTACGAGATGCAACAAGAGAGCGCCAAGCGCGCGAACTTGACAATAATCGACACTTGGACTGGGACAGACACGGCAGGTCTTTGTCGCCACTAGGCGAAAACTTTGACTATAAACACTTTTTAACTATTCGGAAATTTAAGATCTTTCGCAATTCTAAGAATGACATACATCCATGTTCATGATTAGATCAATTTATGTACGCACTTCCACCAAATTGGCCACTAAGTCACAAACTGGAATTTATGTGTGGCTATTTAGGTCCTCAGGGGATTCACTACACTAAGTGAATATGTGCCGTAGCGTGCACAGGGCCCCGAGCTGTAGTGGTGCTATTTTCCTTTTAGTTTTCTGCACTGCTGCCTACTCTTTTTGTGGTGTGCGTACTGTAAGACCTTCGGTACACACACCATCAGATTATTTGACTTGTCGCTCTAACAAAGTAGGCGACTGTCAGCAATAAGTCTTGTGGTCTTATCGTGGCGTGTTTATCTTCTGCCGTTAGGTCAGACGATAGTAATGCCACTTGCACGCTTAGAGTAGCAGATTGACGGTGACCAACTTTAAACAGAACTTGATTAATTTTCACACACATTTATTAAAATAATAATAATCATAAACCTTACTTAACTTGACTCTGGATGCTATTTACAATTGACAATCTGAAGTTCCTTTGGTATTGGTACGTTAATCTTATTCTCACATATCTCTGATACTTGACAAAGTGTCTATAAATTTATCTTCATGGTTATGTACAGGAATATGATAATCTTATTAGGTGCAGACTAAAACTTGACTATAGACTAAAGCAGACTAATGCAGACTGACTAATTGGAGGTCTGTACACTCGTTATAATACCTCGCGCGTTCAGGTATCACTGCGTGAGTGTGATCTGCGAGGAGAAAAGGTTATACGTTAGCAGCAATCTCATTGGCTGCGTTACATATTAATACACGGATCGGCAGAGGCAAAATTTGGTCCATCTCTAAGACAGCGCCATCTCGTAGTGCGGAGACGGGCGAGGGTTGCACCTGTGCTGTTGTGCTTAACAGGGCGCGTTCTATTGGGAAAGTTGTGTATGCGCTGACTACGCGGAACTATGTACATAACACATTTACTATTCCTTGTATCTATCAAAACAACTTTTCAACCATCTATCTATCTAGAAAAGGAGTCAGTAAAGAATAACCGGATATGACTATTTTACCCAAACTGACAGTTTTCAGGATAATGATGAAAAACGAACCGGCGACGCGCATGTGCGCACTTATTAGAGATTGTAATAATTTAAAAGATTTTTATCATGCATTTCTATCGGTATATTGGTCCGAAAACACACAAGACAGAGTCAAACATAGTTTTATTATGCAGCGTAATTTTAAACAGTCTGAGTTCCGCACGCCGGCAGAATAATTTGAAGACATGATTCGAAAGAATCAATTCCTTTCCAACCCTTATAGCCCAACTGAATTAATTCACATTTGTTTAACTAAGCTGCCACAATCGATAAGACACATTGCTTTAGCCAGAAGATGTAAAGACGACATTGAAACTTTTAAGACTTTGCTACAAGAACTTGAGTATGACAACGACGACGGAACTTCTTGTAATTTCTTCAGTGACTATAATCACTATAGATTTTCAGAGAAAAGGGATAATGATCGGAACGGACGTTATAACGGTAGTTTTGGAAATGACAGACGAAACAGACAGGACAATAGATACCAGCCTTATGGCAATAACAGACGTTCTAACAGAAATTACACAGACAGTTATAATAACGGAAATTCCTACCGGGTTATGTATGTGGTATGCAGATAGAATAGCTAAGTCTCAGGATAAAATTAAAACCATATGGTTAGTCGTAACGGAAGTGGCTGGTCTGCAGAGACAGGTCGAGGATATAGAATCAGTGCATAGTGGGAATGTCCTTGTTACTAATAAGTCGTATATATGTACAGTATTTAATAACCACTTTCTGAATATAGCACGTGAACTAAATAGAAATCTAGTCGCAACCGGGAATCATATAGCGCTCGTAGAAAAAAGTGTTCCTGAAATTCTCCTCCATGATACTGACAAGAGGGAGATTGAGTTAATAATTAAATCACTAAAGACCAATGACTCTCATGGATATGACGGGGTATCTAGCAGGATACTGAAGTATTGTTCTATGTATGTTAGCCCAGTACTTAGCCATATCTGTAACTTTTCCTCTAGGACTGGTCAGTTTCCTGACCGATTAAAGTACTCGGTAGTGAAGCCACTTTATAAAAAGGAAGATAGGGATAATGTTAACAATTTTAGACCTATTTCTATGCCATCGGTGTTTGCTAAAGTTATCGAGAAGGTTGTATATACAAGGTTATTGGAGCATTTAAATTAACATAATTTGCTGTCGAATGTACAGTTTGGTTTTAGAAATGGTTTAACAACTGAAAATGCTATATTACCTTTTCTCTGTGAGGTTTTGGACGGATTACAAAATATTACTGCAGAAGTTGGACTATTATGAGTAAGGGGAGTAGCTTACAATCGGTTCGCCTCTTACTTTAAGAACAGAAAGCAGAAGGTAATTATCTGCAATATTGAGAGTGGTAGTGATGTTCAGTCGCAATGGAGCACCGTTAAGTGGGGCGTTACCCAAGGGTCGGTGCTGGGGCCACTGATGTTTCTTATTTATTATATAAATGATATGCCTTCTAGTATTACAGCTGATTCAAAAATATTTCTGTTTGCTGATGACACCAGCTTGGTAGTGAAGGATGTTGTGTGCAATATTGAAACCGTATCAAGTAATGTAGTTCATGAAATAAGTTCGTGGCTTGTGGGAAATAATTTGATGCTAAATTACAGTTTCTAACCAATAATTCAACAAGAACCGATATTTAGATCAGACAGAATGGGCATATTATAAGCGAGACGGAACAGTTCAATTTCCTATGCGCTCGAATCAATAGTAAGCTGCCGTGAAAAGCCCATGTTCAGGATCTTGTTCAGAAATTAGATGCTGCTTTATTTTCCATTAGAACAGTATCTGAAATAAGTGACAGTTCAACACGATAAGCAGTGTACTTCGCATATTTTCATACGCTTATGTCGTACGGTATTTCTTTTGGGGTAATTCTTCTGATTCAAAAACGGTATTTTTGGCTCAAAAACGGGCTGTTCGAGCTATATGTGGTGTAAGTTCGAGGACCACTTGTCCACCCCTCTTCAATAGTCAGGAAATTCTGACATTGGCCTCACAGTATATATTTTCTTTAATGTCGTTTGTTGTTAGCAATATTAGCTTATTCCCAAGAGTTAGCAGCTTTCACTCACTTAATACTAGGCATAAATCAAATCCGCATGTGGAATGCACTTCCTTGACTCTTGTGCAGAAAGGAGTGCAGTATTCTGCTGCATCCATTTTCAATAAGCTACCACAAGAACTCAAAAATCTTAGCAGTAGCCCAAACTCTTTTAAGTCTAAAATGAAGAGCTTCCTCATGGCTCACTCCTTCTATTCTAGTGTTACCTTGTTGATTTTCTTTATTTAAACTTACGACTTGTCGTCTGAATATGCTTCTTATATTTCATTTTATCTGTTTCTACTATCGTGTTATAATTTCATGTATTGACTCGTTCCATGACCATGGAGGCCTCTCCGTAATTTGGTCCCACGGAACACTAATTAAATAAATAAAAATAAAATAAACCGTGTGCAAAAATTCGAAAGAAAAGAGTTCGGTTAAGTTATTTGAGAACATGGTCATGAAGAACAAATGCTTAGACGATCCTTACCGTCATCTGTGGGTAGAACAGCAGATAATGTGCAAGCCTTCAAAGGAATTCTTCGCGAATTAGATTTATATTCAGCGAAGATGACGCAAGAAAGCGTCTAAATCAGCAGGATGACATCTGAAATAGGGAGAGGTCAGGAAACGGAAACAATGGCAACGATAATGATTACAGACAGAACTCAGGACGCAATAATGGACGTAATCAAGGATATAGGTATTCAGTTCGGAATAATAATGGCAACAACAATCACTTTTTCCGAAATAACAATAATAACAGGAATGGGAATTGACGAAATGGTGAAAATAGACCAAACTGGTTTTTAAACTTCTTAATAAAATTTTTTACTTCAATTGCAATAACTGGGAGAGAGTGAAGCTTCTACATTATTTGATTCTCAAACTGCCGAGTGAAACTAAACGTACTGAGCCTACTTTCTCTTTACTTGTTCTTATCATCTCAACACTGACCCACAATATTCTGGTGCAAAGCAATCTGACCGCTCAAAAATGATAACCTGCCTCCAAATAATTAATACAAATGAATAGCCCTGAATTAGATCCTAACAATAACCCATACATTTCATAAGTCACTTACCTCACAGGAAATCCTCATTACACGAACTACGACAATGCCGCAACCACCAATACTGCCACCTAAATAAAAGATTCTAACTACTGAAGGCTGTAACTACTAATGGGCATGCGGTTAGCAAATGAAAGAATTGGTTGCAGAGCAAACAATGTATTTAGTAAATTTTACCTTAATCAAGTGACAAACAGTTCCAAAAAATTATATAATCATCGCTAATAAATCTCCATGACGGATACACATACAGACCGTCCGCTCGCGCTAATACTGCAAACCTCTAACACTGCTAATTATTAACGTCTAACCACCATCACTGCTGACTGCTGACTCCCAACTTCCATCACTGCTCCCTGTTCACCTCCAACTGCTAGTCCGACCAGCCACAGAGTCTCTTACAGAGTGTAAACAGCGCTGTCAGAGTTATTAATGCAGAGCGCTACATACACATAAACAGCATACCTCCCTGCTTCTCTCAAAAACTTTTACAAAATAGTTTGGGCAGTGGTCAAGACTAATTTGTTAAAATGTTTTTCATATCAACAATATCAAATAGATCAAATGCACACAATTGGTGATATACTGTTGGTTGAAAGCAAAGATTGTCCTCACAGTCCCTAAAGACAGTCCTAATCATTCATCAGAAGATTAGGTTATGACAGTTTTATGCAAGAAGCCTGAGCAGTAAAATAAAATGCACACACAAGTTGTGGACCTTCATGCAGTCTTGAAGAAGTAAAGTTGTCCTTCCAATGGAAACACAGTGCTGACTCTCGACATGGAGACTGGTAATGGGACACAACGGAGCAAACCCACAGCAAAGTCAGTCGAAGCCTTGTAGAGTATTGGTAGAATATTGGTAGCTCCACCAGCGCTAACAGCGCTGGAGAAGCAAACCCTAAACAGAACCGCATAGAATGCAAGCTTTATGCGAGGGGTAAACTTTGCATTACTATTGTCAAGTACTGTGGGTGAACTAAGAGACACGGCGCATACCGTCGTTGTTTACGCTGTCGTGCATAAGTATTATCTCATGGAAAGTGTCTGGGCACCTACCGGCGTACATTAACATGGGGTGTGCCCACCCTTCGTCTTTATAACGGCTTGAATTCCGTTGAGGACACTTTCAAGAGGTGTCTGAATGCCTGTGGAGGAATGGCAGCTCTTCCTTCCTCAAGAACCAAAATCAGAGAATATGATGATGTTGCACGTTGGGGGTCTGGTTTGAAGTCTCCGTTATTAATCATCCTAGAAGCGTTCCATTGTATTCAGATCGAGACTCTGGACAGGCCAGTTCATTTCAGGAATGCTATTGTCGACAAATGTTTACCTCACTGATGGTGTTCTATGACACAGTGTATTGTCATGCTGACACAAACAATCTTCAACTGTTCCACTCCTGCACGCTGTACACTATCTTCGTATCCTCCCACATCTAGCGTTTTCTTATACGCTATGAAGCACACACCATGTGCACGAAGAGAAACCCTCATACTACCTCTTCTGGATTTCACTTTTGGTACTACACATGATAGCCAATATCTTTTGCCAAATGTTCGCCAAACCGAAACCCCTCCAAGGTTTTGGCACAGGGTAGAGCGAGAGTCATCACTCAAAAACACACGTTTCCAGGCACACACTGTTAAGTGACTAAATGGCGTAGTAACAGTAGGTTACATAAGCCCTGACCTAAATTTCACAACCAACACAACTCACAGGAAAGGAAAACAGAAATCAATTTCAACAAGAATGAGGAGCAGGTGACGAGGAATCACATGGTGCAGCCAGCACGGCCTGTCTCTTGAAAAGTCAAACATCGAAGGCAGTACCATTCTCTCTCCAGTCTTTCAAGAGATTGTTCATTGTAGTTTCGTTAACACTGTGGACTTAATAGATCACATGTGCTTTAACGACTCATAGACGTAGGATTGTGCTTCAATTAACACACGACTTGTATCGATGTGCTATGCTACATACTACATTCATGTTAAGGGTAGAAGGACTAGAGAACCAACAGTTTAAATACGAAATTACTAGTTCAAGACAAGAGGAAGAGGGAAACTACCAACCAATTGACAAGTCAGCAACCACTGCCGCACGCCGTGTAAACTGCGGGACAATACCTCGAATCCCAAAGATCCACACAAGCCAATATGCAAACTCGGAGGTGACCACATCCCCCAGTAGACACAAACACTAAGTGACCGCCAACGGGAAAATAAGGTGGCGTCGAGAAGTCTCCTGGTGTCAGCAACACAGTTTATCTGCCAAAACACCCAATAGCGGCAGAAACGAAATCCTGTCGCTGGTACATAATAACGTTGTTCCTGCTTGAAGGTCTCTCGGGCATGCAGCCTTATTGACTGGTCGTTGTTGAACGAATTTTCGACGTCGTAACGTGCCATCATCATCAGGTTACTCCTGTTGACTGACGTCCAAGGCCGGCGGGTGGTGTGGTATATATACCTGTCGCCTCTCCCCTCCACTGACTACGCGTATGGACCGAGGGATGTGCAGGCCGCGGTGGTGGGGGTAGCTTGCGCTGACGAGATGACTGATGGGCGTCAGTACGCATGCCGCATTCGGCGGGTGTGGTGCCCCTTTCCCGCTGCTCCTGCAGAACTTTTGTTTCTGGATTCCACGCTTGGCTGAGTTGAAATCCGTTGTCCTTGTTAATAAGGTTCTCGTGCAGCCGGATTTCAATTGCTTCCTTGTGTACACAGTCCCAAAAGCGGGATGTGTCGTGCAGGACTTCTGTGTTCTCGTATTCCATACGATGATTTGTCTCGAGGCAATGTTCTGCGATTGCAGATTCTGTAGGCTGTTGGAGATCGGTGTGCCGTTTGTGTTCAGTACACCATTCCTCGATGGTGCGAATGGTTGCCCCACATATGCTTTCCCACAGTCGCGCGGTATGAAATAAACTCCAGATTTCCGGAGTCCTAAATCGTCCTTCACTGTCCCTACAACGGACTTGATCTTTGGCGGCGAGCGTTAGACGCATTTGTTGTTATGACGTCCTAGAATCCTGCCTATTTTTCCAGATACGTTGCCCGCGTATAGTATGTAGGCTGTCGCTTTCGGTGGATTATCATCAGGTGTCGTCTGTGGTGTGGTCTTCTGCTTGAAGGCGCGTCCAATTTGGCGGTCACTATAGCCGTTCTTCTGGAACACATCATTGAGGTGGTCTAGTTCCGGTTTTAAGCTTTCTTCGTCGGAGATCACACGGGCTCTGTGAACCAATGTATTTAGTACTCCTTCTCTTTGCGACGGGTGATGACAGCTGGAGGCGTGAAGGTACAGATCCGTGTGGGTTGTCTTCCGGTAGACGCTGTGTCCTAGTGTTCCATCAGGCTTTTCCGAACCAGAACATCCAAGAATGGTAGCTGTCAGTTTTTCTCCACCTCCATGGTGAACTGAATTTGAGGGTGGATAGAGTGCAGATGTTGTAAGAACAGTTGGAGCATCTCTTCCCCGTGAGGCCAAATGACGAAAGTGTCGTCAACATATTTGTAGAAGACTGTTGGTTATAGTGGTGCTGATTCTAACGCATTCTCCTCAAATTCTTCCATGTACATGTTGGCCACAACAGGTGACAGAGGGCTACCCATAGGTACGCCGTCTGTCTGTTCGTAGTAATGTCCGTCAAAAAGAAAATATGTTGACGTGAGCACAAAGTTAAATGCTTTCGTGAATGTGGGCCCAAATTTCCTGTCAATAAGATCCAGCGAATCTTTGAGTGGCACTGTCGTGAAAAGTGATAGAACATCGAAACTGACCATAAGATCTGAGCTGGCCAACTTGGAGTTTCCCCACACGTTCCACAAACTGAGCCGAGTTTTGATGTGGTGCTCACATTTGCCAACCAGTGGACTCAATACCGCGGTCAAGCTGGTATGTTGGCGCTCCTATAGTGCTCACTATCGGTCTCGGAGGAGTGCCCATCTTGTGTACCTTTGGAAGTCCGTAGAGTCTTGGTGGTGCAGCAGCACGTGGGCGAAGTTTCTTCGCTGTCTCTTCTGTAAAGGTACTTCGAAGATGTTCAATCATCTTGCGCTGTATCCGACTGGTTGGATCCGTCGTCGTCTTCCTGTAAGCAGGGTCGACCAAGATCTCATTTTCTCTTTGTATTCTGCCGCCGTTAGTAGAACGGTTATGTTCCCCTTATCCGCTGGGAGGACGACAATGTTTGGATCGTCACGCAGAGAACGCAGCGCTGCCCTTTCCCGTCTGGAGATGTGTTTCAGCGGCGCGGCCCTGGCGAGTGAGTGGCACGTTTCCCGTCGTACCTCCTCTGCCGCGTCGGGTGGCAGCTTGGAGGCGATGATTTCAGCGACAGGGATTGCTGCTGGTGTTGGAGCAAAGTTTAAGTCTTTTTCTAGGACGGACAACGCAGCGATCTCGATGGTTTTCCCTGTAATATTCATAACCGTGCTTTTAGTCTGGGCTGCTTTGATGCAAGCCGATCAAATTTTGATGACAGTTTCGTAGTTGTATTTCGTTGAGTCCTCTCGGCTTGTGCCCAGGAGGAACATTCAACCCATTCCCAGGTGACAGGAGAGAGCAGGGACGCCAATTCTAGATGGAGGGCAAAACGTTTGCGCCCTATGGAGTCAAGACGACACCTGGTTCAACCCATTCCCAGGTGACAGGAGAGAGCAGGGACGCCAATTCTAGATGGAGGGCAAAACGTTTGCGCCCTATGGAGTCAAGACGACACCTGATGATGATCCACCGAAAGCGACAGCCTACATACCATACGCGGACAACGTATCTGGGAAAATAGGCAGGATTCTAGGACGTCATAACATCAAATGCGTCTAACGCCCGCCGCCAAAGATCAAGTCCCTTGTAGGAACAGTGAAGGACGATTTAGGACTCCGAAATCTGGAGTTTATTTCATACCGTGCGACTGTGGGAAAGCATATGTGGGGCAACCATTCGTACCATCGAGGAATGGTGTACTGAACACAAACGTCACACCGATCTCCAACAGCCTACAGAATCTGCAATCGTAGAACATTGCCTCGAGACAAATCATCGTATGGAATACGAGAACACAGAAGTCCTGCACAACACATCCCGCTTTTGGGACTGTGTACACAAGGAAGCCATTGAAATCCGGCTGCACGAGAACCTTATTAACAAGGACAACGGATTTCAACTCAGCCAAGCGTGGAATCCAGAAACAAAAGTTCTGCAGGAGCAGCGGAAACGGGGCACCACACACGCCGAATGCGGCATGCGTACTGACGCCCATCAGTCATCTCGTCAGCGCAAGCTACCCCCACCACCGCGGCCTGCACATCCCTCGGTCCATACACGTAGTCAGTGGAGGGGAGAGGCGACAGGTATATATACCACACCACCCGCCGGCCTTGGACGTCAGTCAACAGGAGTAACCTGATGATGATGGCACGTTACGACGTCGAAAATTCGTTCAACAACGACCAGTCAACCCGGCTGCATTCCCGAGAGACCTTCAAGCATCCCATTCGCCTGTAAAATCTACGAACACACATAACGTTGCTCCTGCTATCTTTCTACACATTATAGACTACATAGAGGAGATGTGCCTTTCAGGATCAATGGAACAGGAGTAGTGCGGCCGTTGAAACACTACTTACATCAATGGGCAAAGCTGCTGACCCCCGTCATGCTCAGAACAGGCGAACTTGAGCAACAACAACTTGCAAATGAATACACAGAAGT
The DNA here is from genome assembly GCF_023864275.1 of Schistocerca cancellata. Taxonomy (NCBI): domain Eukaryota; kingdom Metazoa; phylum Arthropoda; class Insecta; order Orthoptera; family Acrididae; genus Schistocerca; species Schistocerca cancellata. The sequence continues at coordinate 812,727,389 of NC_064628.1, forward strand.
AAATCTAGGAAAGCAGAGAATCCCTGACGCAAATACCACCAACGCGGCTAGAAACACTGAAGAAGAATCACCACATAACCACAAATACCAGAAATGAGATGAGGAACAAAAAGTGTCCATTAGACCTGCGACCTTCATATCGGTAGCGTATCCACCCTGGACACAGCCATCGCAGTTAATAACCCTCCAGTTAACACATGCAACGAAACTAATACATTTGGCAAAAGGTAGGTGCACATAAAACCGAGTACAAGGGAAGGGTTAGTAATGCGTGTGACAGACAGGAGAAGGTAAAGAACGATGAGCTGAGTGATAAGAGTGACAATAATGCATGTGGAGAAAAACAGTCGCACGATAAGAAAACGCGGGATGAACAAAATTCAATTGCGAAGAAAAAAATAATTCCTTTTGACAACGACAAAATTGTTGACTACTGTACTGATGAACTACACGAGTGAGCAGGTGAAAAACCCACTGGCACCAACACATACACGTACACCAACACAACATAATGGTTCAAATGGCTCTGAGCACTATGGGACTTAACATCTATGGTCATCAGTCCCCTAGAACTTAGAACTACTTAAACCCAACTAACGTAAGGACATCACACAACACCCAGTCATCAGGAGGCAGAGAAAATTTCTGACCCCGCCGGGAATCGAACCCGGGAACCCGAGTGTTGGAAGCGAGAACGCTACCGCACGACCACGAGCTGCGCACCAACCGACACAACAAAGAGGATGGCAGTGGTAATGGAATATGGAACCCTGGAAATCAATTAAGCAGGCTGGAGCGTGGAAACATGTTGCAAACTGCACTTCGATTAGTGATTCGTCAATCGTACCCAAAGGAAGAGTAAATATGCTTTCCAACGATGGAACACGTGGATCGGATGATGCTGCACACCGCAGACTGACCAGCAGATTAGCTCCAACTCCGGGAACTACTTTCACGGGCATGCAGTCGAAGATCAGAGAATTGTTAACATTGAAAAGACGTACAAAGACATGATCAAAGCCTATGGCAGGATCTTCTATGATCCAAGACAAATAGAAACAAAGTGCTTCGTGTACACGAATCTCCCCTGAGGCTCCTGCAGATAGTCACACTGAGAAGGATGGTGGCTGCATAAATATCGAGGATCCTGACATTCTATGTCTGCAGGAACTGTAAATGAAAAATGGACAACTTATCTTTTTCCCAACACATGTAAAGACAATCATCGGAGACCAGAATGTCATGGCTGCAATTGTTCTTCTCAATAAGAAAATCGTCATCATCATCATCAAGATTACACAACTATCCAATTGGCATCTTGTGACCGTGAGAGACACAGTGTTCGACAAACACGAACTGTCGTCACTTTATGCTCACTACTCGCACATCATTGACCCAAACACAAAAATGAAAGGAGATGTAACTCATTACACTACAAATAAGAAATTGTTAATATAAGCAGACATTAACTCCTGATCAGTGCTCTTGAATGTAGACAAAACTGCTCACAGATCAAACAGGAAAACAACTTATTTGTGTTAAATGAAGGAGACCAACCACACACATACAAGGGATACACTGACAGACTGAGCAATATCGACGACACATTAGCCTATGCCACAATCATTAGCATGGGCATCACTTGGTCAGTCATACCGCATGTCTCAACCAGCGTCAACCAGACCATTATCATAGATGTTCAACGGAATACAATGGACCACGCAACATTAAGGAACCAAGTATAGTGGGATATAGGCTTATAAATTACTTGCCAGATAAACTAACTGAGATATTGCAAACAGCGCGACATGTAACTATATCACGCTTAACAGATACAGGACTTTAGCACCCTGGAGCACTGAACTAAGCAGACTAAGAAAGGACACAAGAAGAAAAAGGAGATTTTACGAGAGGAAAATCACAGCCACAGACAGACATTTCAGACTAGAGACAAACAGAGACACAAAACATTCATTCGAGAACAAACTGCATGATGTAAGAGGAAAGCATAGGAAGGAACATGTAGCAAAGCAATTAAAAACTGACACCTGGGGACAACGATATAAAATAACGGCTGAATATAAACTCCCTTAGTGCTCGCCATATAGAAGGAGGAAGATGGTTACATGGCCTAAGAGCGGAGAAAGACGGCACAATTTTTCCTTAACAATCTAGTCCCAGAGGATTATCCCACGACAGACACAGTACCACGACGAAGAGTAAGAAATAAGCTATACAGGGAACAGACACATGAAAACGCTACATACCCAATTGGATGGGAGGAGGCTGTACTGACAACTGCTAATCTGACGAAAAAAAAGAGCTCCCAGCCCAGCCTGCATGCGTGTAGAAATATTACAACAGACAGCGTCAATAATACCACCTTAACTGACAGACACTCTGCGGATAGATAGGGTGCCTGATCCATGGAAAACCGATGATACTGTTATCATCAAATACCCTGCATACAAAGATCCTTAAGAACCTAAGTCTTAAATGCCTTATCAGCTCCCTAGCCAAGGTGCAGGAATGGCGCCTATGTAACCGCCTACGTGAACATACAGAAATCTACAGCCTTCGCTCCCATTAATATGGGTTCAATAGACGATGCAGCAAATACTGTCTTTAACATTACAGCTGTCGCTATCTTAATCGACATTGCAGGCTACTTCGATAATCTTTCGTGGCCTGCATTATTTACTCAATTCTATGACCTTCAGGTGCCTGCATACCTCTACAACAGTTTCCTCGACTGTTTCAAAAACAGGGCCCCAGAGTAGCAGGCGGGAAACCGGAAAAGTGATCAAAAGGATCACAAAGGGATGCCGCAAAGGCTCGATTAGTGGACCCATCTTTTGGGACATCGCAATGGAGCTACTCTTGCATCTCATAGACGATGGTTCATGCACTGACGAGATCGTGGCATACGCTATTGGCCTGTCAGTAATGGTTTCCGCAGACAACCAGTCCTCACTAGACGACCGTACTGGTGCAACGCAAACAAACTAGCAATCGCAGCACACAAGATGGTACACAAATTACTGAAAGCTACGTTTTAGCGACTCTCCTCAATCAACATACTAAACACAAACGTTAAAACAGAAACAGTCACATGGTAGCTGGGAGTACACCTTGACAGAAAACACATTTTCATACAATACATGCATGTAAATAGTAAAAAGTGGAGAAAATACTCACACACATAAACACTACATAGTAAAGACTATCAGTCACATAGACCAGAAATCACTGCACTCTGCATGTGTCGGTGGTGAATATCACAGCAAGTTTATGGGAACATAGGCTTGCTCTAGTGTTCAACAGGACAGCAGTGAGGTGTGGACAAAGGAGTGTACTACTGAGGCTGTAATTCCACAACGTGCATGGTGGCCCTATGCATGGTGCCTTCTCAATCGACATAATGATCAGATAAAGAGTCACATGCTACCGTTCTAAGAGGACGACATGATAAGATTAGGGAAATAACAGGGAAAGACGTCGAACACGAACGTCAACTAAACACTTCGCAATTGAATGTCTGGTAATGGGAGCGGGATAAAAGTGACAAAGGCCATTGGGTGTACAACTTTTTCCTGAACATCAGGGAACTGTTACAGGTGAATCATGCTAATCCCCGCTGTGGCGTGGCTCATTTCCTGATGGGGCTTGACCATATTCAGTGCATATAACGGTAGCATGGCGATGTAAGTGCTGTTCTGTCACCTTAAGACATATATAAGGATAGTATGTAGATGTAGTAAATGTTCTATTCATGTCTAAAGGCCGCTTACGAAACTCACGGTTTCTACTCTGGCAATTACATTTAGTACTTCAGATGTTATTCTGGCTTCAATTATTGAAGCACTTAAACACGACTACCTCCTTAAAAACCGCTAGTGATCTCAGATGTCACGTCATGGATAAAGCTCGGTCAAATGTGAAGTTATCGTATAGTACTGGTTGCAGCTTTTCTTTTTCGTCAAACTACTTCTTAGGAGTGATAATAATACTGGAAAACATGGTCGCCAGACAATATGACGAATCGATTGACGTTATTCAACAATTTCACCAAATTTGGTCTTTACTGTATTTTGGTTCTTATTAAAACTTTTTCTCTTTTTATAATTTCTATGACTGAAGGAACAGGCTCATGTACGTAGATAGCTGAATCATGACTGCTTTCAGAATTGGTCACACACACACACACATACACATACACACTTAGAAAGTTTTGGGCCTTGAAAACAACGCCGGAAGGACAATACCTACTTACATTTCTGAAGGTAAGATCAGTAACATTGCATGTGAAAAGATGTATTATACACAAGATATATTTTTACGATACTTTTCTTAGTATCGAAATAATTTCAAAAGTTTTAATACTTGAGTTTTGTCAGTTTTATTTAAATAGTTCAAAAATGGCTCTGAGCACTATTGGACTTAACATCTGAGGTCATCAGTTCCTTAGAACTTAGAACTACTTAAACCTAACTAACCTAAGGACATCACACACATCCATGCCCGAGGCAGGATTCGAACCTGCGACCGTAGCGGTCGCGCGATCCAGACTGAAGCGCCTACAACCGCTCGTCCACACCGGCCACCTGAAATAGTCACTTTACGTAATTTCTTGGAAAGAAGATCCCAATAACCAAGTTCACACACTAGGTAGAATTGTTATTCACTTTACGTACTTTCAATGTAATCTACACTTTCAATGCAATCTACAGTTCTCCACATTCACTTCAATTGTTGCACTTGAGTGATAATTTAAATTTACTATGAAAGAAAACAATCAGTTGCGCAATAATGTTTCACACCAATGGATTCTCGGTTTCATTCTCTGTAGAATAGGAAAGGATCCCTACTTGGAAAACTTTAGGTTGAATGAGTAGTTTTGCGTAAAAAACCCAATTAAATAATTACTGACGAAAACCCGCAAAAACTTTTCAACACAGCTTGTATACAGAACTATGGACGGTTAATTTAAGTAGTGTTGTGAGCACAGTTGCTGGAGATTTAGGTGTTCTGAAGGCACGTACTGGAGATTTATGTGCTCTGAAGGCACGTACTGTTTCAGCGGCGAAGATTCTTTCTTGTCTTCGTGGCGTCAAATTATGCGACTTATACCATCGCAAATATGAGTTTGGCATTCCTGGGGATCTGCGTCAGTGTAAGTAATGGATGTCTTACACCATTTCACTCCCAAGAACCAACACTCGTTGCAGACGTAATTATATATCTCCTCTAAAACGTTGCAAACTTGTACCTCAGCACTTCCTCTTCACTCACACCTGTTAAGCAGTTAAACTTTAGGTTTGTTTAAATAATACTGCGGAGTACAGCGCGCATCAGCTTTCGTCACCTGCCTCCACAGTGTCTTACGGCTTTCTGACTCGCTCCACTTCTCCCACCAGCTTCAGTTAGCAGCAAAAAATTTCCTCCTTTTGTGACCTTCCAGAACGTCGGTAGATCCCTACTGGTTTTCACCTATATTTAACTTTAGCCCGGAGCTGGTGTTGACTTGACTTTACAGACAATTATATATAGTTTAATAAGAGATACTTATTGTCACATTATATTATAAACACTTGTTAATTACGTATAAACATTAAACTTCACACAATCAAAAAATATTGTCTTCTGCAGACCCTCTTATACACCGCATACCGTACAAATCTCACTCTTCGCTTCATTAGTGCAAAGTCTCTCTATTCTAAAAAGGTCAACAGTGTTACAAGCACTTCTCACTTTCTGCAGCTGGCATCTATCAATGCAGTGAATATGGGCCCCTTGAATACATAGTGCTGTACTGTGCACAGTACTCACACACATATCAGGAATCACAACAGAAACACTATAGTATACATTAAGGGGTTTACACAAAAGCGAACAACTAAAGGAACTAACAGACCATCAGACCATATCTCCAAGACAAAACTTACCATCTACAAACAAATGACACCATGCAGGCATCGTAGCAGAAGTCAAAGAAAGGACTGGTTTAGTTTATACGAGGACAACAGTACTACAGACTTACCAACACCGACGCAGACGATGTAGCACACGAAGAAAAATATGTAGACACCCAAATTTACCAACATTATACATAAATCAAACCAGAGAGACAGTATAATTGTGGCCAGTTATTGTATCCGGCGCCATGATAAACCCATTGCAAGAAAACACAAATTTTTAGCACATAGCGTATCTTGGAATAAGAGTAAACACAAGATAAAACGCACGAAGAGACACAATGCATGACATACAACACATTTATCGAAAATAATCCCTTATCACATAGTATACAGACATGATGTAGACTGTGGACGTCCGGTTATTGTACTAGGCGCCACAGTAAACCTGTAAAACAATAACTTAAAATTAAATAGACTATCATATCCACATATTTTAATAAGTAACCTTGGGATCCACTGCACAGGGATTATGTGCTTGAGGTCACTTTCGAGTCCTCCTACCCTGGCGCCACAGATGAAGGGACTTCTGCTACCAATCGATCCTACCCTCTTTCGCCACTCTTCTTAAATAATTTTCTTTATAATTTCCTGTTTTCAGTATGATGTACATGAGTTTTATACACTGAAGAGCCAAAGAAACTGGTACACCTGCCTAATATCGTGTATAGCATTGTCCTGCTAGAACTGTCCATCGGAATACACAATGGACATGAATGGATGCAGCTAATCAGACCGGATACTTACGTACGTTTCACCTGTCAGAGTCGTATCTAGACATATCAGGGGTCCCATATCACTCAAACTCCGGACACCAATACAGAGGCTCAACCAGTTTGAACTTTCCCCTCCTGACATGCAGGGTCCATTGATGCAAGAGATTGTCTCCACACCCATACGCGTCCATCCGCTCGATGCAATTTGAAACGAGACTCCTTCGACAAGGCAACATGTTTCCAGACATCAATAGTCCAGTGTCGGTTTTGTGGGGCCAGGCGAGGCGTAAGGCTTTGTGTCGTGCAGTCATCAAGAGTACACGATTGGACCTTCGGCTCCGTAAGCCCATGTCGCTGATGTTTCGTTGAATGGTGAGCACGCTGACACTTGTTGATGGTCCAACATTGAAATCTGCAGCAATTTGCGTAGGGGTTGCACTTCTGTCAAGTTGAACGATTATCTTCATTCGTCGTTGGTCCCGTTCTTGCAGGAATTTTTTCCGGCCGTAGCAATGTCGGAGATTTAATGTTTTACCGGATTCCTGATATTCACGGTACACTGGGTAAACGGTCGCACAGGAAAATCCCCACTTCATCGCTACCTTGGAAGTGCTGTGTCACATCGCTCGTGTGCCGACTATAGCACCACGTTCAGACTCACTTAAGCCTTGATAACCTGAAACTGTAGCTGCAATAACTGATCTAACAACTGCGCCCGACACTTGTTTTCTTATATAGGAGTTGCCGACCGCAGCGCCGTCTTCTGCCTGTTTACATTTCTCTATATTTGAATAAGCATACCTATACCTCTTTCTTTGGCGCTTCAGTGTAATAAATTCATAACGAACCCACATTTTCTACACTTTCTTCAATGCTGTTGAGAGTGTCACATCCAGTTGTATACCTGCGATATCCACTCTTTGATAGAACGCAAAATAATATGCAGCAAACTCATTACAAAGATTTCGCGAGGTGAATCTCAACTTTGTCCGCCATAACCCGTGTGGAACGCACGATTTTAATGTTGGATGGATGCAGCGCGTGAAACTGTTCTTCCTCAACTGGACACAAAATTTCGGCTGCGACTAACATATATTCTTTTATTAAATCACCATTCATGAAAACGGCACAAGGCATACGAACTGCAGACTCACTTGATTTTCGTCCCCCTTGTTGATTCCTCTTCAGAAAGATTCCTTTCAATTTTTTAAACTTCTTTTATACGCTGATGTCCTTCACAGTTTCCTTTTCCGTATTCTTTGACGTGCTGTGTTGCTTTCGTAGATTGAACTTCCTGAAAGTATACAGCGCTTTACGATACACTAAACGTTTCTTATATAAAATGGTAAGATTCCTCGCACTGCAGACTTAAGTGCGAATAAATCGTAAGTGCGATGAAATTGCCGGTGTTACACAATGCCGACTCGCCACTGTTGCTATTAGATGGCGTTGCTGTCGGAACTGACCCTCCCTACTTCACGGTCGGTGTTTCTCACTTGTCGCGTCCGTTCCCTTAGCTGAGTGATTCGGTCAAAGGGCTACGTGCCCTCGAAATTTAAAAGAAATGAAACTAAAAAAAAAAAAAACGAATGAAATATCCAGCGATGAGCTTGAAGGGATATCGTGTGACGTCCGCCCAGACCAACTGACCGAGCAATAACGAACTAAAAGGAAGAAAATTGGTCAGCGTATTTGACTCTCATGCAGTGGGCATAGGTTCAATTATCGGTCGTATCGGAGATTGTACCCGCTCGGTAACTGGGTCTTGTGTTGACCTCATCATCATTTTATGATCATCGACACGAAGGTCGCCCAACTTGCAAGTCGACAGCCGAAATTCCCAAGGGGCTCTATTCTGTATCGTTCATACCGATCGGTATGTAGGTTAGTCAGGGTAGTGACGTCATTTTCGGTTCTTTATCCAAATATCCTATTCAGTAAGCTTCTGACACCTGTTACCGAACGGTCCTCCCACCTATTTTACGACAACTGTATCGACGGGTTATGGATTTCGGTTTGGCCCTGTCGATCGATGAGCTGTGGTTGATAGACACCTATAACTTGTTATTTTAAACATATTTAGCGCTTTTAGCTTTGGATTTAGTGATTGTGTTGCTAAAGAACCACCAGCGGACGCATCCGGTTGGAAAGTGAACTCATAATAGACTATTTTCCTTTGTTAGAAATATGGTTAGGTTAGGTTATTAATATGAATGATAACATCCAAAAAAACGTTTTCGGTCAATATTCCGTCAAAATACGTGTTATTTTTATGCAAATAAGAGTTTAAAGATCTTTAAATATCAAGACATCGGCTCTGCTTAGAGTGTGAGCATGAGTGTGAACTGACGTTACTAGCGACTTTGTGTACTTTTTCTCACAAATAGTTTAGTTAGTAATTATCGAAACGTGTTTAGAACTTTCAAGTAACAATGGAAAGCAATTATGTGAAGCCTGATATTGGAAACCTTTCAGACTATACAAACTATGACTTACGCAGCACCGTTTGGTAACGAAGTCAGCCTAAGTTCCTCTACGCAACAGTACAAGAACTGAGCGCTGGGTATCTGTTGTTTGGCGTGGCCAAGTGATAAGGGCGCGGGAATGCGATACGAAAGGAGACGGCTTCACGCACGGATGGGTGCTAAAAAACTTTTTTCTTCTTCATGTATGCAACACGTTCTGAGACATTGTTATTCGTGTAACTTAAGATTTTTCTGTTATTACTTACATGTAAGAGCGCACTTCCTGAGTAACGATTTCGTGATTTCTGTGTGTTTAAAAACCGAAATATGGAATTCCTGGAGATAAAATTGCTGTGGGTGAAACAACCGACAGTGACCTTTATATTTTTTCTTGTCAGAAATAATTCACCATTTTTCCGAATATGTAGCGATTTCCGAGTATGCGGTTAGACAGGAGTCTAAGAGCACAGATTAAATTACTGGGAATCTAACTAGCAGCAGTCATCTTCATAATCTTGCTTCTCACAGGTATTTATCTGCGATGGAATCCTCAACAACAGTAGACAGAGATGAAAGATCTCCGTCGTAATATTTTTAGACTGTAGCACCACATACGAAACATTTTCATTCATGAGATGCATGTTATTATCTTCGAAGAACTGCAGGAGCTCTCGAAAATGTTTTTTTTAAATTTTATTTTTAAGACCACAATCGTTGACGTATCATTTAGTGAAGTGGGATTACTTAATCATTTGTATCTCTAGGAGCGAGTTATAACCACATTCTGTTTATCTTCTTCTTCTTTGAAACTCTCAGAATCAATTTTTCGGTTGTTTTTATAGATGTATTATTACAATGTGGTACTACACAGTATTCCTAACTCATTTTCCGAAACGTAAAATCCAAAACACGATGTCAGTGTAAATGAGAATAAGATGACATAATGCGGCATTTACGACAATCTGCAGAACAGCCAAATACACAATCGTTATTATGCGTGCATGGAAACATGCGGTCAGAGAATCGTGGAAACTGTTATACTGCGCCTGGTACTGTTAAGGAGGAGGCAAGAGCGATGAAGGCGGGGACGTCAGCTCGATGGAATGCGGCGTCATGCGTTACGGCAACGTAAACGCCATTTTCGGTACTTGGAAAAATAGCGCGCCTGTGTCGTCTGCGACTCGCTTTGTGTTCGTGGCGCTGTGTGCGCTGCAGTGCACATGCGCGGATCTGCTGCCGCTTGGTTTTGATTGGCTTGCGCGACGCGAAACGACAACAGCGCTTCGGTTCTGTAGACCACAACGATATCGCTTCCGGAACGCATACTGAATAATGCAGGGGCTCTAATTCGAGTACCTGACCGGTACTCAAGAGCACCGAAACGATCGGCACTATGGTGGAAAGATACAGAATAGGCACCCAGGTCGATACTCACAGCCATCATTGCCACAGTATCATCATCATCGCTTTTTGTCACGACTGCAGCATGTGTGTGCTTTTCCGCTCACTCACCACCACGCAGCGGCTGCTCTGCACGCAACAACTTGTAGTGGCTCGACTGCCCACGCTCAAAATAAGCGAATTATTAAGCCCTTTTATAAGCGCAGCTGAAGCGGTAACCAGTTTACATGAAATATTGATCCCGAATGTCATATGTATGCTTTATGTAGGAACGAAACGTACTGAAACATCTCAAACGCTGTGGTACACAGACGCCTTACCGTAGTGTAAACTACCCATGATTTAGATTCCGGCATCGCTCTCACCTGCTTGGGATCGTCGCCTTGCAGACGTGGCGCCTGGCCGGACGCGAGGCCCTCACTGCCTACCAACGGCCTCAATCGGTTACCCGGGCCAGCCGACATGATAAACGCAGCACTCTGGCCCGCGATCCGTCTCTGTCGCCAGTAATGGGCTGTCGCCGCGCCGCCTCTACCGCCCCCGCCACCTCCGCCACCCCCGCCAGTAGAGGACTGCCTGCTTCCTCCAGTTCTTACCCCTGGGACTACTGCCCCCCGCGCAGCTGCTGGGAACTGGTCTTTGCTTGGCAACACGTTGCGCCGACAGCCGTCTGTTGCCTACGCCAGTTTATGAAACGACTGCCTCTCCCTCAGAGACCATATCTCGTGTCCCCCAGACTCTCACAGATCTGGGTAATCACTACTGTACATTACATTAATCATTACAACCCGCCGGCCGGAGTAGCCGAGCGGTTCTAGGCGCTACAGTCCGGAACCGCGCGACCGCTACGGTCGCAGGTTCGAATCCTGCCTCGGGCATGGATGTGTGTGATGTCCTTAGGTTAGTTAGGTTTAAGTAGTTCTAAGTTCTAGGGGACTGATGACCACAGCAGTTAAGTCCCATAGTGCTCAGAGCCATTACATGCCTTGTGATAAGACGTCGATACCACAGGGCTCTACTTTGGGTCCATTACTTAGTATTACACAAAAGGTGTTCTATGAGGTGCGGTAACATTCCGGGAGGTGAATTAAATCATCAGTTTCAATAAGCAACAAGAAACTTTCTGTTCCTGCGGAAATATCTCTTGCAGAGACTACTACAGTCTATAAAGAAACGAAAAAAAAGTATTTATTACTTTTTTTGTTTCTTTTTCTTCTTCAACGGTTTAGTCATTAATTATCGCCCAAGTTCCTTTCTTATATATACCTGTGGCTGGATAAGGTGGAAGCATACGCATGTCTGACTAAGTGTAATATATCCTGTGTTTCCTAAATTAACTGTGTTTAAATTTACGTAAAAGTGTGTAAGTAGTGACAGAATATTTGCTCAAGTTGTTGTCTATAATTTGCTATGTATGGGGCTTTGTATGAGCATACACTGAAAGGAATCTAACTGATGTACAGTCTTGACCGAAGGACTTGCCTTTATTAGCTGATTTAAGCTTCTTTGCTACACCTAGCATATCTACTTGTAACATACTCATGTTGGCAGCTGTTATTTGTTCGAATTCTGGAATAATTTAATAACTCCGATTTAGTGCTACTGTAACCGGTAACACTACTTTCACTACTGCGCTGTGAAAGTATTGTTTGTGTCTTGCCACTGGTATATTACACATACGACCAGAACCTCGTCAGATTTGCAGCCCCCTTTCGAGAGAGTTTCGTTGTGGAAACTGTTAAAAGGATCTCACATTAAAGTTCGCGCTAAATTTCGAGCTTCTGTAATCTGCTTACGGTGGGACGAGCTTATCACAGGGCATATACATGCATATACATGCATAGACAGGCGCTAGCACCTGTAGCTTTGACGTTTCCTGACATGGGTTCCTATGTAAGACGTGGTCTACTAAGTCAACTCTATAACATCATAAATTGTGAAACACCCTGCATGTCACTTTTCGGAACACAAAATTGAGGAGCTAGTGTGCATGATCGTGGAACTAGGCGGTACACGAAATTACACTGATGGGCCATATAAACTGGCAGACCAGGCTAATATCGTGTAGGGGCCCTTCAAGCACGCAGAAGTGGCGCAACACGACGTACCATGGACCCGACTAATGTCTCAACTAGTGCTGGTGGGAACTGACACCATGAATTCTGTAGGGCTGTCCATAAATCCCTAAGAGAACGAGGGGGTGGAGATCTCTTCTGAACAGCACGTTGCAAGGCATCCCAGATGTGCTCAATAATGTTCATTTCTGGGGAGTTTTGTGGTCAGCGGAAGTGTTTATGTGGTATTGTCAATGCCCACACCGTGGCGCCTGCAGCTGCGTTGCCGCGGTCTTTACGTCATACAGCGAACGGCCGGCACGCCCCGCTTATGCGTACCTCTGCCCAGCTGTGCAGTGCAGGCGCGGGCCTCACACACTGAGTGCCTCCGCGCTGTCAGAGCAACCTCGGCCGGTGTCCTCCCGAGAGATAGTTACGTAAGGTCGCGCCGCCAATCATAACAAGACACGACAAGAGGACTCGGGTATGACGGGCATAATCCTCCTTCACTCGCCCTATATTGCCGCATTCGCCGCTACGCCTGGCAGCCTCGTGTTGGGCTACCTACGTGCTACGTCGAAGTCGCTCCCCGGAACGACTCTGCACTACGACTGTTTACCATACCGGACTCGGACTCTGCACCCCAGACGCTGCTCTTGATCAAGCACTAAGTTGTGTTGTTATTGTGGAACTGTTGGCAATAACCAGAATTTGGAATTCACGCCAATCGTTATTTGTTGTGTCTCCAATTACGGATACAACAGTTTAAACTCAAAAAAGTGTTGCTGGAGCCACTCTGTAACAAATATGGACGCGTGCCGTTTCGCGTTGTCCAGCTGGAATTCACCAAGTCCGTCGGAATGTACTATGGACATGAATGGACTCAGGTGATCAGACAGGATGCTTACATACGTTTCACCTTTCAGAATCGTATCTAGACCTATCAGGGGTCCCATATCACTCCATCTGCACACGTCCCACAACATTACAGAGCCTTCACCGGTTTGAACCAGTTCCCTGCTGACATGCAGGGTCCACGGAATTATGCGGTTGTCTCCATACTCGTACCCCTCCGTCCGCTCAATACAATTTGAAACGAGAATGGTCCGAGCAGGCAACAAGTTTCCAGTCATCAACAGTCCAATGTCGGTGTTGACGGACCCATGAGAGATGTAAAGCTTTGTGTCATACAGTCATCAAGGGTACACGAATGGGCCTTCTTCTCCGAAATCCCATATTGATGATGTCTCGTTGAATGGCAATCTGCAGCAATTCCTGGAACGATTACACCTCTGTCACGTTGAATTATTCTCTTCAGTCGTCGTTGGTCCCGTACTTGCAGGATCTTTTTCCGGTCGCAGTGATGTCGGAAATTTGAGATTTTACTGGATTCCTGACATTCACGGTACACTCATGAAATGGTCGTACGGGAAAATCTCTAATTCATCGCTACCTCGGAGATACTGTGTCCGATCGCTTGTTCGCCGGCTATAACACCACGTTCAAACTGACTTAAATCTTTATAACCTCTCATTCTAGCACCATTAACCGATCTAACATTTGCGCCAGGTACTTATTGTCTTATATAAGCGTTGCAGACTGGAGCGCCGTATTCTGCCTTTTACTTATCACTGTATTTGAATAATCGTGCCTATACCAGTTTCTTTGGCGCTTCGGTGTGTAACAGGAAAGTAATAATAGATAAAATGAAACTTATGTGAATCTTGTACAGCCGACAAGCCATAAGTTGAATTAAGCTTAATCAACCACGTAATACAGGAATTAGATTAATTTTTTAGATTTTTTTCAGGAGTTCCTTTCGAAGGATTGATCCATGAGGAAAATATTCAGTTTAGACTCGATGGTGGAAAGGTTTTTGAACACTTGTGGCAGCTTGCTGGAAATGGACGCAGAAGATTACTGCACGCCTTTCTTAACAAGGGTCAAGGACGTGGGTTCCAAATGCGTGTTTATTTCTGCCTAGTATTAACTGGGTGAAAGCTGCTAACTCTTCGAACAAGCTAATATTGTTAAAAACAAACAACCTTACGGTTATTATGACAAAAGCAGCAAGAAATACCGGCTGAAAACTATAAAATTAAATAAATTACTACATTTGACAAACAGCTTTATCCAACACAATGAGCGAAAGTTATTTCACAGCAAGAAAAACTGGTTAAATACTAAATTTATTTACTAACCGCAACACGCATAGAACTTTATCAACGCAGTGAGCGAAGTTTCTTCTGCAGTTATTTCACCAAAAAATAGTAGGAAACACCGTTTGAAGACTAATAAAATTAATAATTGCCTACAATGCAGTAACAGCTTATCAGCACTTAGCTTTCGGAAACCAGTAGAGATGCAACTGCTCGCGGCGGAATGTAAACACACGCCTGAGAGACTCCGATGCACAACGCAAACACACTCACAAATAACAGACCGCTCGAAAAATAAACGAACATCCTCTAGTAAATTACTTACAGAATAAATATTATCACAAGTAATTGTTGAAATTAGTAGCTGAAATCTAAAATTTAACAAGTGAGAGAGCGATTTTAAAAGCAGTTTTGAACTTGCGACGCTACACCAAAGATGTATAACATACTCGTAATCCGCGATTAGTTAACAGGGACAGTAGTTACTGGTTAGGACTCCCAGTCTAGCACAAAAATTATCGTCATGTTATCTCAAGATGAGACCTGCAAAGTTTAAAATATAATTAGATATATCACATCTCTTAGTGCCTGAACAGGAATGATAATCGGTGCTGTGGTCGAGTCCTGGTCAGGTACGAAAATATTGCTTGGTTACCATTCCCTAAAGTTGCTGGATTTGAACCCATATCCAGAACAAAACAGTTTGACCCGTCATTTGAAGCTCAAACGTGTACAAATAACTGCCGATAGATATTTGTTGTCACTGTGTACTAGATAACAAGGGCGTTAGGTGACTTTCGACTGAACATAGATTAAAATATCGTCATGAGTACATTGAAATTACTAGTGATACGCTGTTGTTAGTGAGGTTTTCATAGATCGTTTATACTGTTAATTGTAATTTTCCTAACTAATTAGTTCATTAACCAGTTTATGTCAAACAGCTCGCCAGGGGAACGACTTTTCATAATTGATTGGGAGATCTATTAGAGAGCAAGGATACTTCGAATTTTGTAGTTAAAAATCCAGATGTACTTGTAAAATCTCTTATTAAAAGCAGTTTTGGCTAAGGAGTGCTGAATGGTTAATGGTAGAGATTTACGAGTTTTAGTGGTGTGAGGTACAAATGAGGTTGGTAATATACTTGAAATCTCACTTACTGTGATACATTAGTGTTGACAAACGTTAAGGACAGTCTTGTCACTGAGCAAAATAGCGCAGTGGCTAGACCACAGTCTCACATTCGGGACTCATGTCCGACTTCCCTAAATCGCTTCAGGCAAATGTCGAGATGGTTCCTTTGAAAGGGCACGGCCGACTTCCTTCCCCATCCTTCCCTAATCCGATGGGACATGATGACTTCTTTATTTGGTCCCCTCCCCCGACTCAGTAACCCTACAGGCTTCGTCGACTGTCTTATTTCATATAACCTGTTTCCTGATGTATTATCGTAATAGAATTTCGGCTGGATTAATTGCTATAAAGAAGACATAGGAGTCTCTTGTGGTAACCATTTTGTATACAAGTTTGCTTATTTCAGGTACAATAGCCACAAATTTATTGATACACAATTCTATTCTCCAGTCTAGCTATTACGCCTATAACCACTGTCATTTATTCCACGATCAGCTCATTTCGGCCGTCAGCTATTTTAAATGCGTACTCCTGTTTGTAAATTTAGTCTGTCACCCTTGGAAGGTGCTACAATTTTGCATGTATCGTTGCTACTGTCGTAGTAAACAGGAGCGATAGCAATATCCCGTATTCATCAAAGTTTAAAATAATATTACTGCCGTAGTGACCTACGCACTTAAACATAAAAACTCATAGTATGTCTCGCAGAACGTTGCTCTAACCGGGTTGATTGGACACTGTAAACATATATTTGAAGATTTACCGACAGTTTGCTGATTGCAGCTATCGGTTTATATAGATGACGTTGTGCCCCACTATGAAGTAGGAGTGTTTAAAACTATTGTCATAGTATACGTATTCCACTTCGCATACGCAAGTACGTTCATGCTTGCGTCATACCACATGGCAATTCATTCTAGAAAATGAAGTGTAAACTTTCAAAACAAACATTTTCAAGTATAGGAATCTAATTCTGTTTAATTATATTTTCATAAGTTTGCGAGATAATTTGTCATGTAATAAAGTGTAATTGCGGACTGTCCGTTCAACATATCATCCCTCTCTCTTTTATCACGCGTGGACATTTCTATTTTCTCGTGTGAACCCACAACTCTTCCTATCTCACTTTGATGTAATATTTGTAGGCCTTTAATGGCCCCTGAAATATTTAGGTAATCTCCGATAAGTGGGTTACGAGTGTGTAATTAGTGATCTCAGTTATCTTGGAGTACTGTTCAAACCTAGTGTTGAGACTGCGTCCTCTCTGAAATATTTAACATTTCTGGCATCCCTTACACTTAAATTTGTAGATCATAGACATTGACAAAGGGTCCACTTTGTTGTTTATGCGCCGTGTAAACCTATACAATGTATCCTCAGCACGAAAGCTGCTAGTTTCTGCTGTGTTTTTAACATCGTGGGCTATTTTATTTGAGATTTTGCAAATATGCAGTATCGGTTTTTCTGACAAATTCATCTTCTTTAGTCTGGATAATGTCTGCATCAGTTGTCGGTCTACTCTATTGCATCAAATTACGTTCCACCCATTACTTTCAAATTTGAAACCTTTGTATTGAGTTACCTGCACCAAAATTTCCAGTCCATTATGTACCTCATGACTTTCTGATAGGATGCTAATGACTCGGGGCAGCATAGAGGAAAGAAAACCTTTTTGTGATTATTTGATTGACATGACTTATGACATACGTTTTGGTATCTCTACGATAGGATCCAGACTTAAGCTATTATGCGACAGTCGTAATTTTAAGATTAATAATGTTTATGCAATTCTGGCTTTCATTACCTACAGTAAATGTCATCCTTTAATGTAAGCTATTATGTTGGGTATGCAAAGTGGTAACATCGCCCTGTGTTCCAACCACAAGTACCAGCGTGTCATCTCATTCACATAACGTTGGTAATTACTAATACATCAGCTGTCTGCTTATATGTGTCAAAAAATTCTCATTCGAAGTAGATTGTGAGTAAACTGATGAACCAAAACATTGTAACCATTCATTATCAGGACATTGGATGCCGCCTGATGGCATTCTGGGAACTTTACACGGTAACAAATGTATGTAAGCGGGGCAGACACGGACAGGGGATTGTCCTAGCGAAGATATGAGCTGCAAATGGGGAATTCAATTGAGACAAGCGACTATGACGAAGGGCAGACTTTTATTACGCAGAGACTGCGGACGAGTACCTCGAAAACGGCGAAGCTGGTCGAATGTTCACTTGCTACTCTCGTGAGCATCTACGGAACGAGGTAGCAGGAGACCGTGAAACTACCACTAGATGCTAAACGTATTTTGTCTCACTGTTTAGAGGCACAAAACGCGTGGGTGTTTTCAGCTCGTTACTACATGCAAATAATTAGGAGGCCGAGTTGATAGGAGCTTCTGAAGGAGTCCAGGTTGCAATAACATGCGGTACGTCACACTGTTAGAGAGAAGGATTATTATTCAAGAAACACATAGTACAATGAAATTACCTATCTTCAGTAGTTTGTAGGACTGCAGCTGCGGCTATGAACTGACGATCTCGTAGCATGGAATACCATGAACTAATACAACATATTCTCAGGAACTAAGCCTGATGGGCCCTCCTCAGAGAATCAATGCAAACGTTACTAAACTGGCTGAGGGCCGATTATGAAAGTGCGTCTGCATAGGTTTTTTAGGCGGTTTTCCATCTGCCTCGGCGAATGCGGGCTGGATCGCCTTATTCCGCCTCAGTTACGTTATGTCGGCGATTGCTACGCAAACAAGTTCTCCACGTACGCGTACAGCACCATTACTCTACCACGCAAACATAGGGGTTACACTCGTCTCGTGTGAGACGTTCCATGGGGGTGGTCCACCGGGGGCCGAACCGCACAATAACACTGGGTTCGGTGTGGGGCGGCGGAGGGGTGAAGTGGACTGCGGTAGTCGCCGTGGGGTTGTGGACCACTGCGGCTGCGGCGGGGACGGAGCCTCTCCGTCGTTTCTAGGTCCCTGGTTAACATACAATACAATACAACGTAAGGAACCCTCAAAATTGGTAGTTTTCAGTAAAATTTGTATCAGATTTTTCTTAATTTCGATTCTGCACAGTATGAAAGCCGTAGAGCACTGCTTCACCAGAATCAATGTGAGACATATTGGTGATTTGTTCCCATACGTGCACAACATAACATTGCTCTCGGATGCCGTATACCGAAGTGCAACTATAGAACGTCTGTACAGCTGGCAGCAGCGGACCTTTGCGTGTGGGCCAGAGGAAGAAGACACACGAGGCTGTCGCTTCCGGCTGCTTTGTATTCGGCCGCCGGGCGCCGCCTAGCAAGAGCGTCTCGCTGTGTAGCGGGGCGCGTCGCTCTTAAATAATGCACGCTGCTCAGCTGCGCCTGCCGGGTGCGCTACCCGCTGCTTTTGCCGCTCGGAGGCGCCTCCCATCTCTCTTTCCACCACGAAACCGGGGCATCAGAGTGCTCGGCCGCTGTAAACTATAGCAGGCCGAAATTGAAGCATTCAGTGGCCACATGGCCTAAGATATACGTGGGTAAGAATATCCGCTATGTATTTACGCAAGCTTCAAATATCGACATAGTGTTTTAGACAATGGACTCGCATTCGACAGGTGTGGACTTAAAATTCCTTTCCTGCCTTACTTTGAAGAAAAGACTGTGTGATCACTGCTCACCACCGTTACCTGAACCTGCCACAGTTGTCCAGGATTATTTTGAAAACCACACAGGACCTTCACTTATCCATTCCGAGGCTACTGGACGCTGTTACGAATACCAACGTGTTTCCTGCTCCGAATTAGGCGTGAGTATGTGGTGTGGTTTTGGTATTTCAATATTTTTGGCCAGTCCCTGAATAACAGCATTTCTTAACAGTGAGATACACCGACGATCGATCGATCATAAAGGGCGTGCGAATCTCCCATTGCGCCATCGGTTTCCACGGCCTCCTGACCACACGGTAGGTGAATAATTTTGTGGGGTTTAGTCAAAAACTCCGGGCAGTGCCTATCAGAGGGAGGGGGTCCAACAGTCGATCAGTTCAAGTCATTCCACCAGGAAGAAGTACACAGCTCGTGTTGTCTGTAGTTCAACCATACCTAGCGGTCAATATCGTGGTTCGATCGCGTCCGCATTGTTACTTTGCGCCAGGAAGGGCTCTCAACAGTGGAAGTGTCCAGGCGTCTCGGAGTGAACGAAAGCGATGTTGTTCGGTCATGGAAAAGATACGGAGAGACAGGAACTGTCGATGACATGCCTTGCTCAGGCCGCCCAAGGGCTACTACAACAGAGGATGACCGCTATGGCTCGGAGGAACCCTGACTGCAACGCCACCATGTTGAATAATGCTTTTCGTGCAGCCACAGGACGTCGTGTTACGACTCAAACTGTGCGCAATGGTCTGCTAGATGCGCAACTTCACTCCCGATGTCCATGGCGAGGTCCATCATTGCAACCACGACATCATGCAGCGTGGTACAGATGGGCCCAACAACATGCCAAATCGACCGCTCAGGTTTGGCATCACTTTCTCTTCACAGATGAGTGTTGCATATGCCTTCAACCATACAATCGGCGGAGACCTGTTTGGACGCAACCCGGTCACGCTGAGCGCCTTAGACACACTGTCCACCGAGTGCACCAAGGTGGAGGTTCCCTGATGTTTTGGGGTGGCATTATGTGGAGCCGACGTACGCCGTTCGTGGTAATGGAAGGCGCCGTAATGGCTGTGCGGTATGTGAATGCCATCCTCCGACCGAAAGTGCAACCATATCGGTAGCATATTGGCGAAGCATTCGTCTTCATGGACGACCATTCGCACCCCCATCGTGTACATCTTGTGAATGACTTCCTTTAGGATAACGACATCACTCGACTAGAGTGGCCAGCATGTTCTCCAGACATGATCCCTATCGAAAATGCCTGGGATAAACTGAAATGGGCTGTTTATTGACAACGTGACGCACCAACCACTCTGAGGGATCTACGCCGAATCGCAGTTGAAGAGTGGGACAATCTGGACCAACAGTGCCTTGATGAAATTGTGAATAGTATGCCATGACGAATGCAGGCATACATCAATGCAAGAGGACGTGCTACTGGGTGTTAGAAGTACCGGTGTGTACAGCAATCTGGACCACCACTTCTGAAGGTCTCGCTGTATAGTGGAACAACACGCAATAAAAAGAGCGGAAATGATGTTTATGCTACTCTCTATTCCAATTTTCTGCACAGGTTCCGGAACTCTCAGAATCGAGGTGATGTAAAACTTTTTTGATGTGTGTAGTTCTCATCTCACTTCAGTATTAGAGCGGACTGACGACGTTTGGCAGAGCGGTGTGCTGACCACACGCCTCCCCACACCCACATACAGTGATGGGCGTGGGCCAAGGATGACACAGCAGCTGGGCCTCACTAGACCTGTTCCGGGAGAGTTTCGTTTATTAGAGTAATTTGCCATAGTGAGAAGTTACGTGTATCGTCACTAAAGCTCATAAAACTTTGCAGGTGCCATGTACCTGAGGGATTGCAGTAAACTGGTAATCACTGAAAAGTCTGTCGACAAATATGGTGGGAACAGCAATTTTTGCAGGAAACATTGGTGGAGCGGGAAACTAAACTAGAATGAAACATTTCCAGCATATTCCAGATTTTTCGTTTTAGACCACAACGGAAATTTTCTAACCCCAAGTGATCAGCATTCGTATAGCTTATTTACTGAAGCAGTGTGATATCTAAACTTTGAAGGCCTTTTTTGCACCGCCAAAGAATAACAGTCTGCAATATTTTGTGGACACTAAAATATTCAAACTTCCTGGCAGACTAAAACTGTGTGCCCGACCGAGACTCGAACTCGGGACCTTTGCCTTTCGCGGGCAAGTGCTCTACCATCTTTTTTTTTCTAGTCAGACGCCTTAACCACTTTTTTTTTATTAGGCATTTCACAAACACTAAATGAAATGCATCCTCTGCAAAAACAAAAAAAAAACAAAAAAAAATCATTGTAAAACATATCACAAATGTAAAGGAACAGGGATGTTGTTTTTATTTATTTATTTATTTATTTTCCATAAAGATCACTC
Organism: Schistocerca cancellata; assembly: GCF_023864275.1. Classification (NCBI taxonomy): domain Eukaryota; kingdom Metazoa; phylum Arthropoda; class Insecta; order Orthoptera; family Acrididae; genus Schistocerca; species Schistocerca cancellata. Next base: position 812,749,389 of record NC_064628.1, read on the forward strand.
TGTTAAAAGGAACATGTAGATCATTTCATGGTATAGTATGTGCATTGTATAGGGAGCGGTGAGAGAAGCGTGAGGTTCATTATCAGCTGTCAAATGTGCACACCGACTGCACCCGGCACATCCCAACTGCGTGGGGGGGGGGGGTCGAGGAAGACTGCCTGAAGATAGTTGGCAAAGGTTTTCCGATAGTGTGACCATCTATGAACCTCATTGTGGGCTTGCTGCAAGAAATACCAAAAGTCGAGTCGCGACTTGGCAGCATCCCCATAGAGGTACGCGATCGTCCAACCTTTGACCCAGATGATCGAGTGAGATTTAGTCGCCGGAAACTAGTCACTCTTCGGATGTAAGAAGGAAGTAAGTGTAATATGTTACGGGGTCACACGGAGGTAGCAAGCCACCATCTGTCTTCCTAGGAGCCATACGTTCTCCACCGCGATACAAGTTAAGCGGTGATGGTCGTCATCCACTTGGCGACATTTCGGGCATAGTGGAGTGTCCACTAGTCCAATTGCATGGAGTCGTTGGTTGGTGTTGAACTTGCCACAGGTGACAGAGAACCACAGTGCCCGAACGAAGGTAGGAAGGAATTTTTGGTGCACATGTCTCCAAATCTTCGGCCAATGCAACTTGGGGTGTTTGAGTTCAATGACATTACGACTGATCCGTCGTAGCAGCCAAACATAAAAATCCTTCGCGCATGGTGGTCTCGTAAGCGGAATCTCGTCTCTGACATAACTAAGTTCCACGATAAATGTTGATACATGCGCAAAATGTGGCGTAATGTTGCCCACCGCTACCGGAGGTGTGAGGGACGCTGGAACTAGGAGATCCAGTAGGCGGGATGTAAGGGAATCACGCCCGCTGCGCCATTGCTTGTACATCGTGGCTAGAAGGAGCGCCGTCGCTCGGCAGTGAACATTCGTAAGTCCGAGTCCCCCCTTGTCCGTAGGGAGCGTGAGCGTTGTGTATCGCACCTTGAGGGGCGATCCAATCATCACAAAATAGCCTAGTGCTGATGGAAGTCGACGTCCGAGCGTGAGTGGTAGGGGCAGGATCTGCGAAATATGCACCATTCGAGAAACCACATAAGTGTTCAGATATTCGACTCGCTGCAAAGGATCAAGGCGCCGTAGGAGATGTTGTCGGACCATGGTACGTGTTGTCTGTAAAATACGTCGGTAGTTAACTACCGCAGTATGTTTCACAGATGAGGTAAAGTCTATGTCGAGATAGCGGAATCGTTGCACATAAGGAAACGGACTGATTTCTTCCGGCGTAAGGCCCCTTCCAACCGGCATTGCTGCCGATTTGTTCATGTTCACTACACTATCCGCCGTCACACTGTGGTCCAACAACAGTTCAAGGACCGTCTTCACCTCTTCTTCAGAACGAACGAGCAGCAGGAGGTCGTCCGCATAGGCACGACATTTGAAGGTGTAGCCCCGCAGTTCCATCCCAGAAAGAGAATTTGTTAGCCTCTCAATTTATGGTTCCAACGCTATCGCGAACAGCAGCATCGAAAGAGGGCAGCCCTGGCGAATGGATCGTCAAATTTGAATGGGCCCTGCAATACGCCCATTAACCTGTACCAAGGATTGTGCGCCCCCATAAATCCTTCTAATGAGACCAGTAAAACGGTCTGGAAATCCTAATTGTTCCAGTATAGCGTACAGATAGTTGTGGCGCACCTTATCAAAAGCACTGTCAAAATCAACCGCCACCATCGCCGCTTTAAGCCGGCACTCCTCCGCCAGCGCTATCACATCACGGCATTCGCCAGTATCTGTTTGCACATTTACCGATCCACCCGGTGTCGTTTGTTCTGGAGAGACAACGCTACGAATTAACATACGACATCGGGACGCTAGCAACCGTGCAAAGATCTTATAGTCGGCATTAAGCAGGGTGATGGGGCGATAATGTGTGACCGTAATTCCTGGCTTCGGTTTATGTACTGGCACCAAGAGGCCTTCCATAAAAGCCGGTGGAATAGGCGCATAGGAATTTAACATCTCGTTGTACATTTCCGTCCATCGCGGTGCCATTTCGTTGCGAAATTCTCGATAAAATTCAGCAGGAAATCCATCAATGCCTGGGGACCGATTCAACGCACCCTTTGCGATCGCATCATGTACTTCCTCACAGCTAATGGCTTCCAGTAAGGTTCCCGCGGCTTCCACCGTCAGTGTACGGGAGACGTACGTGGCTATACGTTCGAGGTCATCGACAGGGGCTACTTCTTCGCGATAGATGTGTTGGTAATGGTCGACGAATGCAGAGACAATGTCCGTTTGACGCGTCACTCTTCGGTCTTCCCGGGTAATTAATTCCCGTACCAAAACGCGTCGTCGGTGCTTTCGTTCATTCACGACCTGGTGCATGGAAGGAATCTCGTGCATTATCGTATCGTGACATCTGGCGCGCACCATGGTTCCCTGAAGATGTTTCCGAGCTAAAGCCACTAGTTTAGCTTTTATCCTTTTGCGTTCGATCCAGACGTCCTGTCCCGGCGGACCCTCTTCCAGGTCGCGCAGCGCTGCAAAATAAAAGTCGGTCGTACGGCGGCGCCATTCTGCCATCTCCCTGCTATATGCGATGAACGTACGGCGAAGCGCCGGTTTAGCACAAGTCAGCCACCAATTAAGCTTCGTCGCATACCTTCCAACCCTTCGCTCGCACATCGTCCATGTCTCAAGGATCCGGTGACGGCATTCAGGATCATGTAGATGTTGAATGTTTAATTTCCACGGGGCCTTACTGTTCCACACCTCTCTACGGGGAAGAAGCACCGTACACATGTAAGCGCTGTGATCGGAAAATGCCAATGGCCAGCGTTCCGCATCCTGGATATCATTTGCATGAGCCCGTGAGATATAAATGCGATCTAACCTGCTCGCCGAATGACTTGTCACATAGGTGTATCCCGGTGCATCTCCATGTCGTAATTCCCACGTGTCACTAAGTACAAGGTCGTTGACAACGATTTGCAACTCCTGGCTGATGTTTGCTTGCGGCCATTGGTCTTTCTGGCTGAGAACACAGTTGAAATCTCCACCAATTATTACACATTCATAACGTCCATGGAAAAGTGGGGCAATGTCTTCTGCATAAAATCGCGCCCTTTCCCGCCGCCGATTGTTTCCCGACGGTGCATAAAGATTGATGATGCGTGTCCCAAACGTCGTGAAAGCCATTCCCCTGGCCGACGGAAGGTAACACACGTTTTCTACTGGGAAGCCATCTCGCACGTAAACTGCCACCCCACTCCCATTGTGATCTGCATGTGACGAATAGGATTGGTAGCCTGCGATGTATGGGAGTGCAGCTATGTGGACTTCCTGCAGCAAAGCAATATCCACATCAGATGCCCAAATCGTTTCCTTCAGTAGGTGTATTTTGGCCGGTGAACGCACGTCATTTATATTTAATGTCGCAATACGGTTCGCATGGCGTTGAATCCCACTCTGTCGATGCGCAACAACATCTCCCTGCATCGGCGCTGGGGGCTGAGTTAGAAGACGTTCTCTCGCCCTTCACCTTCAGCAATTATTAGGCCGTCTTCGTGAGTGCCGGCTGCCTCTGTATGACGTCCGGCGACTCCACAATATCGTCATACCACATCATTGCAGGCAGTGATATATTCGTGTCCATTGCCACAGCATCTGCGTCTGGAGAGCCAACTGGTTGTGATTCCTCTTCAGCATCACCTCGTCCCGGTACCGTCAATGTGACAGACCGCTGTGGGTCTGATCGAACAGTTTCCATTGCCTCATCCTGTTTCGTAGAGGCTGTTGTGTCGCCTTGGTCCACAGGCACATCGTCGTCGGGGCATGGGCAGTCATCCCTAGGAGATGTCGTGCGACGACGCCGTTTCCTCCTTTTCGGGGAACGTTGTATGCGTGATCTTCCTTCCGTGTCCTCAGATTGTGGGGAATCACGGCTGCCCGACAGCAAAGCATTCGTAGGAACAGGAAGTGTTTCGAGTCCCATCGTTGTACTTGGCGGGAGTTCGGTCGAAACTGATGTTGTTGTCACAGAGTGCGTTCCAGACGGAACAGCATCCGTAGTGGCTGGAACTGCTTCGTGTACTATCGGTGTGCTTGGTGAGAGTTCGGTCTCATCTGATGTTGCCGTAGATTGTATGCTCGATGGAGCAGCATCCTCTGTCATCCCGACGTCTGCTACAAGGTTTCGGAGAGTGCCATCTTGATCTTCCACCGGGGCTGTGTCTTTTCGGTCATTAGCGGACGCAGTGAGGGCTTTGGCATAGGTGATCGGTAGTACTGTCATCGCCGGCGACGGCTCCCGCACATCTGAAGGCAGTTGCGTAATCCGCCGTTGCATACAGTTCGACCTGAGGTGTCCCTCCTGGCCACAGCCAGAACATGTACGTGGTTGACCATCATAAATCACCACCGCCCGACAACCACCAATTGTCAGATAGGACGGTACATGCTTCTGAAGATCAATAGTGATCTGTCGCACTCCGTTAAGAACTGGGTATGTGGCGAATTTTATCCAGCGTTCTGCTGTGTGACCATGTACCGTGCCGTATGGCTTAAAAGCCTCGATAACTTCGTCAGCCGGGAGCTCAAATGGCAGCTCAAAAACACGTATTGTCCGTACACCCAGTCCAGCATGTTCTACAGTTACCGTGCGACATTCCCGTCACTACGGCAAAATCGGAGACCTGCTTTTGTCGCCTGTAGAATTCTCTCACACGCCGCGTCATTTACCATTTTAACATACACCGTGGGACTAATGATGGACAGGTGAATTCCGACAATATCGTTTGGCGGTATCTTGACATCCTCTCGAATGAATCGTTCCACTGCTAAAGCCTTTAGTCGTTCGTAATGTAGTTTTCCTGTACTTGTTCGCCATGATCGTTGTTACTAGCCCGCGCGCAGACTAAGTCCACAAGTAAACAAACACTCGCACACGCCGCACAGGCGGAAGTCTCGGACCTCCGCTTCGCACGGCCGCTAGCGCCGAACTGAACCATCTGAGCTACCGAAGCACGACTCAGGCCCGGTCCTCACAGCTTTACTTTTGCCAGTATCTCGTCTCCTACCTTCCAAACTTTACGGAAGCTCTCCTGCGAACCATGCAGAACTAGCACTCCTGAATGAAAGGATACTGTGGAGACATGGCTTAGCCACAGCCTGAGGGATGTTTCCAGAATGAGATTTTCACTCCGCTGCAGAGTGAAAATCTCATTCTGGGCACTAAAATATTCAGTCATTTGTTTGCATTATTTAGCTTCATTGGTGAAGTGGAAATATGAAGCTGTGAAACTTTTCTGGGTTTTTTTTTTTTTTTTCGAATTTCATGGGAGCTGCCTGCGATCTCGAAATCGAAAGGCTTGAAGCTGTATCTCTCAAAACTGCGGCATACACTAGAAATCGTCAATATTCTAATGAGTAAAGTCATTCATTTGAACTGTCACTGTGCGAGGCGACTGAAAAAGTGTTGATTCTTATTGATATATTTAATGCAGTAATACGTAAGTAGCTGAGGTGCCATTCAGTAATGAATCATTGCATTTTAAGTGGGAATTCGATACACAAGATCGACCTATCGACCTATTGACTTGTGAATATGATATTGATTTTAACTTTATCAGTGATAAGATGTGTTATAAAAATTACTCCAGTTTATGTACGTTCACTGATTTTGTAAAAGTTTGTTACCAAGGGAGACCTCCGCTGGTTTCCGTTCCTAATGGATTTCTTGGTCGACGTTAGGTCGGACAGAGTTCAGGGACTGACGTTCCAAGATAAGACAATGTAAGTAATTTCAAGTGCTACATGCTTGGTTTGAAAACTCGATAACCAATTATGACTGAAAACTGTTGCAAAAGATATTCGCTCTGTGTTAGTAAGCATTTAACCAAACTTTCCCACTCTACAAACGTAGAAATTCGTCAACTATTATCATACGACACCCGTGAACGTCGGACCCACAAACAAAGGTACTTCTTTTCCTATGTCAGTGCTACAAAATGAATCGATGAACAATACTCTAAACATCTTTTACAACATATTGATGTATGTCAGTATGTCATACGGGACTAAAAATAATCTTTTAAATAATTAAGCATGTCGTACAATAATTAACTGCAAAATTGTTTCCAAACTCACCCTTGTTTAAAAGCAACTATGATACAGTCAAATATACTTAAACCTGTGTTTACAAACTAAACTGTAACTTTCCTAGTTGTAGAAGCTTTCATTATCTACAGAGGAAGTTTTACCGGTATATTTATGATTTGTTAGATATACAAAATGTTTTATATGGTTATGTTTAAGAAACTAGAAACGCACCGAACCAAAAGGAACTAATAATAGCAATAAAGGAAAGAACGTCATCGATATGAGATATTTAACCTTCCTAAGAGCAATTCAAATCAAGTGTGAAACACAGCAAGGTCAATAAGACGTAGGAAAAAATGTTGGTCATCTTGTGCTCTGAAAAGCTCCGAACCTTGCGTTGGAGATCGGTGGTGAGCAGCTGACGGACTTCGGCGATGGTGAGCGCCCACGTAGACGGGCGACGGTGACATAGCTAAAGGGACCCCAAGGCCGCAGCTGACCCGATCTTTGCGAAGCTATGTTGCCAGCCCGTCGCACATTGTGGTCTGACAGTGGGCAGACATAAATACAGCCACTGGACGCTGACTTCAGGGAAGGACAGCGTTTGTTTGTCACCACGAAAAGGTATGGATAGGGTCAATGACTGGCCTCCGCCTGTTTTCAAAAATGGCTCTGAGCACTATGGGACTTAACTGCTACGGTCATCAGTCCCCTAGAACTTAGACCTACTTAAACCTAACTAACCTAAGGACAGCACACAACACCTAGCCATCACGAGGCAGAGAAAATCCCTGACCCCGCCGGGAATCGAACCCGGGAACCCGGGCGTGGGAAGCGAGAACGCTACCGCACGACCACGAGATGCGAGCCGGCCTGTTTTCAGGTGGAAGTGTGTCAAAATGCAGAAACTTCTGCAGGTTATGACATGCGGAAAGACGCCTATATAGAAGCTGACATATGGCGAGAGATTCTTCTGCCAGAGGACATCGACCGTGGCGCTCCAGATACGGCACTTGTACTGATTGTGGCTTAGGCTGTTATAGCTGCGATACTGCTGAACATCTTGGGACATTTATTCCGCACTACTGTATTCATTCAGCATGGCTAACTACTCGTCCAGAGAAATGAATAAGATGGTACCAAAAGCAGGTCCACTTCCTAGCTTTTAGTATTCCGTTCGCAACCATATCCCCCGTCGTGATTGCTAGAAGCCGAAAAATTGGCCCTGAAAGGTCACACTTTATAACATTTAGTAGTATCCCGCTATCCACAAGCTCTACGATTTCAGTAACCTTATATTGTCCTTACTTGTTGCAAGTGGTCATAACTACCACTGGACTATGTACTGAGCGTAACCAGTGTGATTTGGCCCTTTGAAAATAAGGCTGGTTAGAGGGAATGCTCTGTAAGCATCTTCCGCTTCTATCCCCCCTAGAAACAACGTCGTCTGTTATTTATCTGTGACAGTTGGGTATACGATAATTTGCTCTTCTTGACATCGCTGCAGTTCGTCGGCTATCAGTTCAGTGACCAAGTACTGGTTTCTTTCCTAAAATGAACATGTGCCAAGACTACTACCTACCAAAGCAATTCGATTGCCACAAACTGTCCTGTGCTATACTGCATACCAACAGTGCTTTATTTCATCCCCCATGTTCTAGCTATCAATATATTCAGAAATTACTCGCAACTACATTCCGCTTACATTACATAACAAAGGAAACAACCACCTCCTACCATCCATAACCCATAGCAAAAGTAATTAAAAAATCCCTCAACTACAATAAAGTGAGAAATAAATAATATGCCAAGCAGAAAACTACACAAAGCCTGCATCATTCGTATATCATAACATTCACATTTCCCCATGCAAATATACATTGAAACGCCAAAGAAACAGGTATAGGTATGCGTATTGCAATACAGAGATATGCAAACAGGCAGAACACGGCGCTGCGGTCGGAAACGACCTGTATAAGACTACAAGTGTCTAGTGCAGTTGTTAGATTGGTTACCGCCGTTACAATGGCAGGTTATAAAGAATTAAGTGCCTTGAACGTGTTGTTAGAGTCCATGCGAGAGCGATGGGACACAGCATCTCCTAGGTAGCGATGAAATGGGGATTTTCCGGTACGACCATTTCACGAGTGTACCGTCAGTATCAGGAATTCAATAAAACATCCAATATCCGACATCGCTGCGGCCGGAAAAAGGTCCAGCAAGAACGGGACCAACGATGACTGACGAGAATCGTTCAACGTGACAGAAGTTCAGCCCTTCCGCAACTGATGCATATTTCAATGCTGGGCCATCAACAAGTGTCAGCGTGCGCACCATTCAACGAAACATCATCGATATGGGCTCTCGGATCCAAAGGCCCACTAGTGTACCATTGGTGACTGCACGACACAAAGCCTCATGCCTCGCCTCCGCCCGTCAACACCGACATTGGACTGTTGATGACTGAAAGCATATAGCCTGGTCGGACGAGTCTCGTTTCAAATTATATCGATCGCATGGACATGTACGGGTATTGAGACAACCTCATGAATTTATGGACCCTGCATCTCAGCAGGGGACTGTTAAAGCTGGTAGAGGCTCTTTAATGGTGTGTGGCGTGTGTAGTTCGAGTGATAAGGGACTCCTGACACATCTAGATACGACTCTGACAGGTGACACGTACGTAAAGCATCCTGTCTAATCACCTGCATCCATTCGTGTGCATTGTGCATACCGACGGACTTGGGCAAAGGAGCAGAACAATATGTCATCCCACATGTCCAAAATTAGTACAGAGGAGCTCCAGGAACAATCTTCTGACTTTAAACACTTCCGCTGACCGCTAAACTCCCCAGACTTGAACATTATTGAGCATACCTGAGATGCCTTGCAACACGCTCTTCAGAAGAGATCTCCAATCCCTCGTCCTCTTACGGATTTATGGACAGCCCTGCAGGATTCATGGTGTCAATTCCCTGCAGCATTACTTCAGACATTAGTCGAATCCATGCCACGTCGTGTCCTCGCGGGGACCCTACACGATATTTGGCAAGTGTACCACTTTCTTTCGCTTTCCAGTTTAAGATGTTTCGGGTATCAGTGCCTGTAAAATTTCCCATAGTATCTTCCTGGTACTATCTTCAGTAATGCCAGATTTTTAGTATTGGTTAATGAAATCCATCACCGGCTATAGATGATGAGAGACATGATACAGCTGATAACACACAGTTGAGTTGTTCCTAGTTGGGATTCTATATTCTGTGACCATGGTCGCTGACAAGGGTACACGAACATTAAACAGGTCCTCGAATTCTAATAAAAGTCCTCCACAGCTAATTCATATGGTCCTCATAGATATTTTTCTCTCATAATGCAGTTATATTGCTAGCTTTCTTATGGCTGGGGCTCGATCTCATTCTATCAACATGTTTTCTTCTGATATAGCTGAATTGGCGACCAATAAGTCCACATCTTCTGTCTGAAAATTGTGTATACGGACAGGCTCTACGTGCTCCCCGTCTGTCTCCGGTATGTGTACAACACTCCAGCTCTATATAATACAGCGCTCTCTCCTAGTGGCTCTGTTTACCCGTAGATTCGTTCCCATACTTACCCAAAAAACTTTCGCTGTACTTCGCGATAGATTTGTGTACAAATTGATCTTCATTGGCCTTGCATACAGTTTAATTGGTTTGTCTTTCCGGAAAACGACAATTGCGGCAGTGTAGAACTGACAACAATTCTCCTCAGGTGAAAAGCTGTCCGACAGATTTATGCTCATCATTGTCCGACGTAAGTTTTAGCGAGATGCTTAAATAGAAAATTTAATCCTTAGATTGCATAGTAACCATAGCCTACATTAGTCAAAACTTCCATATTTTCCCGAAAATGCTTTGTCCCCACCTGAAAACTTAATTTCAACGAATACAGAGAATTCATTACCATCTGCTCCACATAGCCGTCACTCATCCCTGAGGCAGACATGTGCACACCTGTTTCCAGCAAAAACTGTTATTCTCTTCCATCCACTAAGTCAATTAAGCAAAATTGCTTCTCTGAACGTGTTTCAGTTGCGCTAAAATTTACTAGGAGCGGCACTCGATATTCCTGGGCCTCAGTTATCTTTTAGGGATTGGTTACTCCCAACCCGTTTCTTTTCACCATGTCTCTTGTTCTGCCCACAACCCCGTTCCTGATGGCTCACTCCCGGGTTCCCGGGTTCGATTCCCGGCGGGGTCAGGGATTTTCTCTGCCTCGTGATGACTGGGTGTTGTGTGATGTCCTTAGATTAGTTAGGTTTAAGTAGTTCTAAGTTCTAGGGGACTGATGACCTAAGATGTTAAGTCCCATAGTGCTCAGAGCCATTTGAACCATTTTTTTCTGATGGCTCACTATTCCGCACTTTCTTCACTGAGGTTAACGGCAGTCTCACCGAACGTGACCTGATTGTCCACAATGCTAACAAATGACAGCGACTGGGAAACATACGTTTTTTTTTTCATTGGCTCCTGTCACTGCGTCTATCACTTCTACAGCGGTTGTCGTTCCTATGGCTCTAGCTAAGTCCTTCGGAAATTCTGTCCACATACTCATTGACCCATCCAATGCCAACTCATGCCAAAATGTTTCCAAAGCACTTTGCTCTACTTCTTGAGAAGGATCTTAATCGTGTCATCACTCTTCGACAAACCACACGTACTGACGCTGAAGTTCCTTACCCTATCCACGAAACTTCCTCTGTAACTCACCTTAATTCCTCCAGATAACACCAACAACTATTTTGTCCTCTATAATGCTGCAATAAGCCTCTCCCCAGCACCTCAAATGCTTCAGCATGCTCTTAACTCTTCCTGATGCAGTAAAAATTCTTTACATTTCCTACTACATTTGATTTGGCCGTATGTAGCAATTGTTTCTCTGACAAACAACCCAGCTCTGACGCCGTTGACAGATTGTCAAGAAACGCTAACACATACACTGCTGCGTTACTCGATAAAGCACAAGGTAGGCTAGTTCTACCAGCATAGAAGATGGTTACTTATAGGTTGGACGAGGATCTGTCCTGTTTCAAAACTTCCACCTTCCTATGCATGTCAGCAGTATCTGCTCTCATGTGAACCGCTGTCATGCTTCCGGAGTGGTAATCATCGGTTACCCTAATTTTCTAGTTGTAATCAGTAACAAGAGGATAAATACGCAAGGATAAACATCCAGGGACTTAAAGTTACTAATAATGCTACACTTTCCACGAAAGCATTCAGTCGATTTTCCCGAGCGCCAATCATGCAAACTATCCACATTCTCTGGTGTAGTGTTCAGGCCTTCTAAGTTTCAAACGCCGGCCGCTGTGGCCGAGCGGTTGTAGGCGCTTCAGTCCGGAACCGCGCGACCGCTACAGTCGCAGGTTCGAATCCTGCCTCGGGCATGGATGTGTGTGATGTCCTTAGCTTAGTTAGATTTAAGTAGTTCTAAGTCTAGGGGACTGATGATCTCTGATGTTAAGTCCTACAGTGCTCAGAGCCATTTGAACTATTTTTAAGTTTCAAACAGACAGCAATTGATGAACTGGCTCAGGGTGCTCTATGATCCAGCAAATTACGCTAAGTACTGCTAACTGGGTGCATAACGACTTATCTTTCTTGCTTACTTTAAATTCTCTGAATGTAAATAAAGGCAAATTTCACGGACCGAACTTAAAAACCAGGTCTTTAGTGTACGTATTACGCCACTGAAACTCACTCGGATGGGAAGGACGACGGTTCAAATCGGCATCCGGCCATCCTGATACGGGTTTTCAGTGATTTCCCTAAATCGCTTCAGGTGAATGCCGAGATGATTCGGCCGACTTCCTTCCCCATCTTCTCCTAATCCGATGATATTGATGACGTCGTAGCTTGATCCCCTCCCACAAACCAACCAACCAACGGACCGGAAGTGGTAGAAAATAGTTTGTCTTCTCAGGGTAGGTTGCGATGGGATGATGCATGCTGACCCATGACATTACCCAACGTCACTGGCTCTGCCGCCGTTACGGTACCAGAAACGCCATATTAGCCATGACATATTTTGTTTAACCTGAACCTCGAATAGCACGAGGTGCATTCAAGTTCTAAGGCCTCCGATTTTTTTTCTAATTAATTACTCACTGGAAATCGATGAAACTGGCGTTACTTCTCGACGTAATCGCCCTGCAGACGTACACATTTTTCACAACGCTGACGCGAAGGTTTCTTTAGGAGTCTGTTTTGACCACTGGAAAATCGCTGAGGCAATAGCAGCACGGCTGGTGAATGTGCGGACACGGAGAGTGTCTTCCATTGTTGGAAAAAGCCAAAAGTCACTAGGAGCCAGGTTGGGTGAGTAGGGAGCGTGAGGAATCACTTCAAAGTTGTTATCACGAAGAAACTGCTGCGTAACGTTAGCTCGATGTGCGGGTGCGTTGTCTTGGTGAAACAGCACATGCGCCGCCCTTCCCGGACGTTTTTGTTGCAGTGCAGGAAGAAATTTGTTCTTCAAAACATTTTCGTAGGATGCACCTGTTACCGTAGTGCCCTTTGGAACGCAATGGGTAAGGATTCCGCCCTCGCTGTCCCAGAACATGGACACCATCATTTTTTCAGCACTGGCGGTTACCCGAAATTTTTTTGGTGGCGGTGAATCTGTGTGCTTCCATTGAGCTGACAGGCGCTTTGTTTCTGGATTGAAAAATGGCATCCACGTCTCATCCATTGTCACAAGAGACGAAAAGAAAGTCCCATTCATGCTGTCATTGCGCGTCAACATTGATTGGCAACATGCCACACGGGCAGCCATGTGGTCGTCCGTCAGCATTCGTGGCACCCAGTTGGATGACACTTTTCGCATTTTCAGGTCGTCATGCAGGATTGTGTGCACAGAACCCACAGAAATGCCAACTCTGGAGGGGATCTGTTCAACAGTCATTCGGCGATCCTCCAAAACAATTCTCTCCACTTTCTCGATCATGTCGTCAGACCGGCTTGTGCGAGCCCGAGGTTGTTTCAGTTTGTTGTCACACGATGTTCTGCCTTCATTAAACTGTCGCACCCACGAACGCACTTTCGACACATCCATATCTCCATCACCACATGTCTCCTTCAACTGTCGATGAATTTCAATTGGTTTCACACCACGCAAATTCAGAAAACGAATGATTAACGCTGTTCAAGTAAGGAAAACGTCGCCATTTTAAGTATTTAAAACAGTTCTCATTCTCGCCGCTGGCGGTAAAATTCCATCTGCCGTACAGTGCTGCCATCTCTGGGACGTATTGACAATGAAAGCGGCCTCATTTTAAAACAATGGGCATGTTTCTATCTCTTTCCAGTCCGGAGAAAAAAAATCGGAGGCCTTAGAACTTGAATGCACCTCGTAGCTGAAGGCGGCAACTCGATGGTGTGCATCGACTTCACGCAGCACTGTCCGCCTTAGCATCACAAGGCGGTGTGTTTGTAGCGGCGCCCCGTGGACTCAGCCAAACAAGAGGCCTCATCTACGTAGCAGTCTTATCGGCGTCTCAGGTATTTCCACAGCAGCAAGTATACACCAGCCAGCGGAATAGCGGCAGCGGCAGCGGGTCAGTTGCGAGACATGCTAGCTCGCAGGCTGCGTCTCCAAGACCCTCGGGGACTCCCAGGAGCCGGATGAGGTCGCCCAGGAAGTGGCTGCTGCTCGATCCCGGGCTGCATCAGGACTTGCAGGACCCTTATACCGGCGCCTACTGGATGATGCTGCAATAAATGCGACCGTTTCAGGCAAGATGGCCGCCGGATCCGTTGCATCTTGACGACATCTCTATGTTTAAACGGTGTGTTAGTACAGCAAGTGACGCTTTTGGCAAGTGGTTCAGGTACTCAAAAAGTAGTAGAAGTGTCAATTATTCGAGTGGACATTTTCTCCAAGGGACTTAAGTATAAACAGGGCAGGGCAGGTGAATTAAATTTTAAAGTGCGATCGGTCGCCAACAGGGTCGAGGCATCGACGCTCTCCCGTTGGTGCAGAGTGCGCGTCGGTACTCGCGCTGCGTCAGCTGAGGACAGGCACGCGAACCACAGCTCTGCGTCAGGCGCCCGCTGGTGCTGCCAGCTGTTCTGCCGTCCCGATGAGACGAGGTGAGGCAAGTCACACCTGACAGGTACGGCGCTACTTCTGGCGAATCAGCGGAAAGCGACGTACGTATACTAAGTCATCAAAAGTATCCGGACACCCCCAAAACATACGTTTTTCATATTAGGTGCATTGCGCTGCCACCTACTGCCAGGTACTCCATGTCAGCGACCTCAGTAGACATCGTGAGAGACCAGAATGGGAAGCTCCGCGGACCTCAGTGGCTTCGAACTTGGTAAGGTGATTGTGTGTCACTTGTGTAATACGTCTGTACGCGAGATTTCCACCCTCCTAAAAACCATTAGGTCCACGGGTTCCGATGTGATAGTGAACTGGAAACGTGAAGGGGCACGTGCTGCACCAAAGCGTAGAGGCCGACCTCGTGTGTTGACCGACAGAGACCACTCACATTTGAAGAGGGTCGTAATGAGTAAAAGACATCTATCCAGAAAAACACCCAGGAATTCCAAACTGCATCAGGACCCATTGCAAGCAATATGACAATTAGGCAGCACGTGAAAAAACTTGGATTTCCTTGTCTAGCGGCTGCTTATAAGCCACACACAACACGCCGGTAAATGCCAAACGACGCATCGCTTGGTGTAAGGAGCGTAAACATTGGATGACTGAACAGTGGAAAAACGTTGTGTGGAGTGACGAATCACGGTACACAATATGGCGATCCGTTGGCAGGGTGTGGGTATGGTGATTGACGAGAACGTCATCTGTCAACGTGTGTAGTACCAACATTAGAATTCGGAGGCGGTGGTATTATGGTGTGGTCGTGTTTTTCATAGAAGGGGCTTGCACCCCTTGTTGTTTTGCGTGGCACTATCACAGCACAGGCCTAAATTCATGTTTTAACGACCTTCTTGCTTCCCACTGTTGAAGAGCAATTCGGGGATGGCGATTGCATCTTTCAAGACGATCGAGCACCTGTTCATAATGCACGGCCTGTGGCGGACTGGTTACACGACAATACAATCCCTGTAATGGACTGGCCTGCACAGAGTCCTGACCTGAATCCCATAAAACACCTTTTGGATGTTTTGGAACGCCGACTTTGTGCCAAGCCTCACCAACCGACAACTATACCGATCCTCAGTTCAGCACTCCGTGAAGAATGGGCTGCCATTCCCCAAGAAAGCTTCCAGCACCTCATTGAACGTATGCCTGCGAGACTGGAAGCTGTCATCAAGGCTAAGGTGGGCCAAGACCATATTAATTCCAGCATTACCGATGGAGGACGCCACGAACTTGTAAGTCATTTTCAGGCAGGTGTCCGGATACTTTTGATCACACAGTGTAAGTCAGCGGCGCAACGTAACGTGGAGAGGCCGTGCACTACAGCGTGTTTCTCATGAAATAGACAAATAGATGTAGTCAAGATGGCTACCCAGAAAGGAACGCTGGCAACAGATACAACTAATTTAAACGATGGTACCGAAAGGAAAACTGCAATAATTAGAGAAGCAGTGAATATACAACATCGATACGAAGACTTGATGATATTTACTGAAAATAAATTTTCTGGGCCAAAGATGACACAGACAAGACAAAGCGAATTGGAAGTGGAATTAAAGTAGAAAGTATCGCAATGGGCAATAGAGCAGCCCTTATTAATTGGCAGGTTGGAATAATTACAGAAACAAAACGCGCTAACAGCGTCACCTAGTAGAGATTTAACTGTAGAGTCTTGTACTGCAAAAAGCGAGGGAGAGGATATGAGTGGCTGGTATTCTCTTTCTACAACACAAATAAACACGTGGATTGGGGTACAAGTTCATCAACTATAGTCCTCTTGCAGACTGATGTAATGTCGATATCGGTAATCTTCCTATTACAAACTTTAGTTTCTCACTGTTAGTAAAGTACAATTCTGCTTGAGGTAAACTAGTCCCACTATAGTCACTAATCTGGTCACTATGTACTGTTGTAGCTTGTGGCGAACTAAATCCGCTCTGCGAGTAAACTGACAGACGCCAAACTGGATGATTGAGTGAGGCCATCTGGTCAGCGGCGGCAGCCTAAATATGTACTGTTGAGAGGACGTTGGCGGCTTGTTGCTTGCGGGTGTGTCTCTGGCCTCTCCCGTGATATTCGCGCTTCATCCAGCGGCTACTAATCGATCTTCGCACTTCATCTTTGCCGACCAGTGTGCTGGTGACAGCTTACAAAAGCACAGTAACCGAAACAACTCCTGCAGCTAAAATCGTGGCAGTGCAAACAATGCAACAAAATACATTGTACATAAACTCAAAAACGAATGAACAGGCTAAAATAGTGCAACAAAAACTAACGAAAGCCCACCAAACAAAAAATTTTAGAAGGAAGAACAAGCAAAGCAATAATGTAGTCATTGTGGAAACTGCTACACAAAGTGACACGAAAAATATAATGGGCAACAAAAAGGTGAAAGAGACAGTGATTTGTGAACAGACTAACAAATAAGAGACCTTTAGTGACACTGTACAATATCCCAGAGCACATCGGTGAAAAGACGCAATATACATGCAGAACCTTGAACGTGAACTGTCTAAGAAAAAATTGCGAAAGTGGCTTTAAAGTACGTTCCAGGAAAAGACCAAGGGGAAGAAAATTGATCCATAAAATTACTGAAGTCAGGTCTGAGGTTATAACAGTTCACATGAAGCGACAAAATGTGTGTCTTGGGTTTCGTTCGGTATCAGTAAAAGACTATCTAACAGTGAGGCAATGCGTTCGGTACCAAGATCTTGGGCGTTGGGCAGACATTGCGATAAACAAGCAGTAATGTGAGGACATTTTTAGGAAGAAGGTCTTATAGAAGAGAAGACTGCAATAAAATAAAACAAGCGGGCAGTGTCTGTTTTTCATGTAAATAAGGGGTAAAAAGTGCACCAGGAACAGAGACGAATGTCACAGGTATCAAAACCTTCCTAACATGGCAGAGTAAAAGGACGGATAAGGGGTAGGTGTCTGATAACACAAGAAATCAAGTGCCGTATAGGTACGAAATGTAGACCACCTACGAAGGGAGGGACGCCGAAAGAGAGAGGAATTTCACGCAAAAAGTGCCATAGAACAGAGCATGCGACAGAGACGGAAGTAGAGCATTATACACCTACGAAAAAGCAAGAAATAACTTTTTAGCGAAAATTCAGACCAATGGGACGTAACGGAAAAGCAAGATCAGACAGGGATGTAGGAGTGACATATGATATAGGCGATCAGGATCTGGTGACACAAACTGGGCAGTTGTACATAGAACGCGGCAGCATACATTTGTATGTACAGTGCGACAGCATATATCCTGAGGAATACACTGCGCTGCCTGCAGAAGTAAAAGAAGATTCGCCAATGCAGGACGCGAATCTGCAACAAAACAGTACCCGAGTCAAGGTCAGTTCGTACAGGATAAAAAACCCTTACTACAAGGAAATGAAGAATAAACCAGAGACCGGAACAGATAAGCGACTGAGTTATGAAAACATAGAGAAAGTTATGCAACTTTCTAGACTGGAAGAGCCAATGATGCTTACTACAGCATTAACAGATCTAGTAAGGTTAAGGATCCAGAAGATAAAAATATTTCTTTTACTATACCAGATTTCGTAGACAGAATCCATCTTAAAGAGAACAATCTGCGAACAGAAGTGGAAAAACTGGAGAAGTTACTGAAGCAGGTTTCTGGCAGAAGAAATGATTCAAATGGCCCTAAGAACTATGGGATTTAACATCCGAGGTCATCAGTCCCCTAGACTTAGAACTACTTAAACCTAACTAACCTATCACACACATCCATGCCCGAGGCAGTATTCGAACCTGCGACCGTAGCACCAGCGCAGTTCCGGACTGAAGCGCCTAGAACCGCTCGGCCGGCCCAGAAGAAATGAATCATTCTCATTAGATGCGTCGTACGAGCACTTCGTAGTGATGCATGGTCGTATAGAATTTTATTTCTGGTGAGTAGGGTAAGACGGTCAAACATATACCCGTCATTCCTAATGGAGATAAGGGTAGGACAGCTTAATGTCATGGGAAGCGTGAGAACGTAGTAGCATGAGGCTAGAAGAGTGGTAAAAAAGTTGCAGTTAGATGTATTGTGCCTCCAAGAATCGTATACGAAGCCTGGAAAGATCCTCTGTATGCCAATAACTGCCCAGGTGGTCGTACAAGGGCAACGTCCTATGGCGGCAATAATTGTGCCTAACAAGGCCATAACAGTGACAAAAAATATTACAGTACTTTTCACAACACGTAAATATTAACCGGAAGGGAGAGTTGCATCCTGATTGTTATGTGTTTTCAATTTAGTGATAAGATCACTAAAGGATAGTAGTCACCTGGGACGAACTAAACCTCTTGTGCCCTCCACTGATGCAAACGCGAAGTCAGTATTGTGGCATAGCCGCCTGACTGAAGACCGTTGAAGACAAGTAGAAGAAGTGTTACGGAACTCAACCTGCAGGTATTGAATGCAACTCACAACCTGCGTACCTACGAAGGAAAGGTCGGAGCAACGTCAAATATTGACGTCACTTCAGCAAATACGGCTGCGGTGCGCCGTGTGAAAGGCTGGGAGATTCCGAGTGGAGTGACATCGATTGACTTCAATCATACACTAGAACATCACTGGAAGGGAAATCCCAGACGACACAGAAAACGTACGCATAAGGCCCAAACATAAGATCAAGGACGCTAAGTGGGAGAAACTAAGAAGAGTGTTTCAGTGTCCAGGAAGTCAATGGCTGGGTGATAACGCAGATGTTAAAGCACAAGGACTGACAGTGGCTAAACTTAGAGCAATGGAAGCATCGACACCCGTCAGCAGAGGCCATTCTGAAGGTGCACCTTCCATCTAGCAAGAGACGCTGCAGAGATTAAGATGCGAAACAAGAAGAGCCAGGAAGCTTTACCAGAGCAATGTGACCCAAAAGAAAGAATCCGAAAGTTTGATAAATACAGGTATGTTAAACAACGTTATAAGGAAGAGTTGTGGAAAACAAAAATGGAATGACTGAAGCAATTCGTGGAGGCTAACTTCGAAAACGGGACCTGGGGTATACTACACTCCTGGAAATTGAAATAAGAACACCGTGAATTCATTGTCCCAGGAAGGGGAAACTTTATTGACACATTCCTGGGGTCAGATACATCACATGATCACACTGACAGAACCACAGGCACATAGACACAGGCAACAGAGCATGCACAATGTCGGCACTAGTACAGTGTATATCCACCTTTCGCAGCAATGCAGGATGCTATTCTCCCATGGAGACGATCGTAGAGATGCTGGATGTAGTCCTGTGGAACGGCTTGCCATGCCATTTCCACCTGGCGCCTCAGTTGGACCAGCGTTCGTGCTGGACGTGCAGACCGCGTGAGACGACGCTTCATCCAGTCCCAAACATGCTCAATGGGGGACAGATCCGGAGATCTTGCTGGCCAGGGTAGTTGACTTACACCTTCTAGAGCACGTTGGGTGGCACGGGATACATGCGGACGTGCATTGTCCTGTTGGAACAGCAAGTTCCCTTGCCGGTCTAGGAATGGTAGAACGATGGGTTCGATGACGGTTTGGATGTACCGTGCACTATTCAGTGTCCCCTCGACGATCACCAGTGGTGTACGGCCAGTGTAGGAGATCGCTCCCCACACCATGATGCCGGGTGTTGGCCCTGTGTGCCTCGGTCGTATGCAGTCCTGATTGTGGCGCTCACCTGCACGGCGCCAAACACGCATACGACCATCATTGGCACCAAGGCAGAAGCGACTCTCATCGCTGAAGACGACACGTCTCCATTCGTCCCTCCATTCACGCCTGTCGCGACACCACTGGAGGCGGGCTGCACGATGTTGGGGCGTGAGCGGAAGACGGCCTAACGGTGTGCGGGACCGTAGCCCAGCTTCATGGAGACGGTTGCGAATGGTCCTCGCCGATACCCCAGGAGCAACAGTGTCCCTAATTTGCTGGGAAGTGGCGGTGCGGTCCCCTACGGCACTGCGTAGGATCCTACGGTCTTGGCGTGCATCCGTGCGTCGCTGCGGTCCGGTCCCAGGTCGACGGGCATGTGCACCTTCCGGCGACCACTGGCGACAACATCGATGTACTGTGGAGACCTCACGCCCCACGTGTTGAGCAATTCGGCGGTACGTCCACCCGGCCTCCCGCATGCCCACTATACGCCCTCGCTCAAAGTCCGTCAACTGCACATACGGTTCACGTCCACGCTGTCGCGGCATGCTACCAGTGTTAAAGACTGCGATGGAGCTCCGTATGCAACGGCAAACTGGCTGACACTGACGGCGGCGGTGCACAAATGCTGCGCAGCTAGCGCCATTCGACGGCCAACACCGCGGTTCCTGGTGTGTCCGCTGTGCCGTGCGTGTGATCATTGCTTGTACAGCCCTCTCGCAGTGTCCGGAGCAAGTATGGTGGGTCTGACACACCGGTGTCAATGTGTTCTTTTTTCCATTTCCAGGAGTGTATATAAAACAGTCTGCGAGGAAATACGATCACCAACAGTCTCATCCACGCTCAAAAGGAATGATGGGATGGTAACAGAAGTTGGGAACAGTCAGCTGCCCTGCTAATGGGAACACTAGTTGATGATGATGGAGAAGTAGGCTAGACGGATGATCAGCGTCGTTTGCGAGAAATGTTATGGCAAAAATATAGAAACAATAAACTTGTGTAGCCGTTCCGTACAAGAAGAAATTAGGCAAATAATTTTAAGATTGAAAAAGAAAAAATACCCATGACTGGACGGGATCCCTTCCAAAGTGATACAAGCCTTATGTTACCGATTAGGTAGTTACTTGTGTGGCCTGTAGTATGAGTGTCTCTTTCAAGGAAGGATCCCTGCAACGTGGAAGTGCGCTGCAGTAGTAATAATTAGTAAACGGAAAGATAAGGATCTAATGACACCCACATCCTACAGACCAATTCGTATTTTGAACGTTCTAAAAAGATTACAAGATCACAGACTGCTACAAGGGGTGACCCCCCACGAGTACATGTTAAGAAAAGGCAAATCAACTGAAGACTCAATTAATAAGGCGGTCTATAGCCTATGATGGTCTATTTCTTTGGTGGCCTTAGGGATTTTGAGTGTCCAGAAACGCTGTATAAGTGCCTGAGCGGTTACTGCCACGGATGACGTGCCTCTCTAATATGCCCAGGAAAGAAAATAACGAAGACAATAACAAGAGTCTGTCTGCATGGGTGTGTGTGTGGTAACCCATACTATGCAGGTTACATCACAGCGGTAACACAATCAGACCAGTGACATTTGCAGATGACGTGCTTTTCAGATAATAGGCTGTAATTATAAAGAATAAATAAATAAACAAAAAATAAATGGGACCATCGACTGGTGTGGAGTAGATCAGAGTAGGCAACAGTCTCAGACAGATACGACTAATTCCGAGTAACAACTATTTATAGCAATTTTTTCCAGCTTTATAATCACTGGGCCCTGCCTCTGCTGACTTCTTGGAGGATGTTCTGGCGTAAAGTCAAGCGCCGGCACGCCAGTTGGGAACTTTAGAGCAGAGAGGGCGGTGAGACGACGTCAGCCATTTGTATGCTGTCCAACCCCTCTCCAGGACGACAACACAATGGTAGCGCCCTCTCTGCGAAAAGGACATAAGCGCCTCGCCGACTGGCAATGGCCCGGGTAAAGACTACCCGATTTTACAGAAGTGTCTAGGACTTGTATATACTGAAGAGATTTCTTATTTTGTCTGTCACCCTTTGCCTGCAACACAGCTGTATTTTACAGAGTTAAGTATTGTAATCATTTATGTATGGAATAAAGTTCATTAATACGATTTGCTTGAATTACTGTCTAGCAAACTGAGAAAGCAGGTTTCCTAGGCATCCCATATTTGACGGTTAGGCAGGATACACAATTGGTGACGAGTATTGGAAAGAACCCAGAGAGAACAGCCACCATAGAGTGTCTGTTTTCTTTTCGTAGGTTTTTGTGTTTTGCTGGTGCCTTAATTCTACATTGTCTTTGCTTTGCAGTATTTCTTATAGTGATTTTGCTAATCAGTGTCTTCAGGTGGATATTTTCTTTGCTTTTGTACTTATTATTATTGCTTATCTTGTCCGTTTATTGCATTTATCTCTTCCAAAATGAAGAACCCACCTCTCCACCCCGTGCTCACGTGCCTCAGCTGCAAGCGATAGATGTAAGGTAGCTAACGCAGATCTTTCAGTTTCAGACCCAACAAATAACCACATTGCTATGCACGATACAGCATCTCCTGGCGAATCAGACTACTAATACAGCACAAACCACATCTATAGTACCACCTAGTTCCATACCACCTAATCACCAGTTAATGAACTACAAGGGGAATGGCTCGAGGGTTGCAACTGTTTGAAGCCCAATTAATTGTCCCAACGTACCAGATACTGTGAAACTCCCTTAATTTCTGTCAACAGTAGGAAAAGCAGTGTTTCGCCTCATCTAGAAATTATTCCATAACGGCATTCCGAGTGAACTTTCCTATGAACAGGTTGTAGATTCGCTAACTAACTGGTATGAGCAACAAGTGAATGTGGTAGCAGTTAGGTACCAAAACGTCAGAACAAACATATCGTGAGTTGATAACAGATTTGCAGGGTATAATGAGGAAATGCAAATTTAAATGTGCCTGTGGTGCTTTGTATTCAGATGTTATGATGTGTGATGCAATCATGTACATTGTAACTAATGTCTGACTTCGAAAACAGATTTTGAAGTAGTCCGAGCCTTCATTTCAACACGTAGTACTAATACTAGATCATAACGATTCAGGTGCCATGTCGGTCGATAAATCTGAGCAGCCTCTTGCTCGCGACTCGCCAATTAGGGAGCAACAGCAGGTGCATGCGATGCCTCGTAAATAGTTCTCCATGCCGCGTAAACAGCTCTCCAAACAGGCGAACGGAATGAAGTCTCGCCCTGGGTGCTATTCACACCACAAACGCCACGACTGCTCGTCCCGACAAACACAGTGTTATGCTTGTGGCAAGAAAGGTCGTATTCAATCCGTATGTTTGCAATGGAACAAACATAAGAATTCTGCCCTCTCACAATATCCTCGTCTCAAGGCCCATGTAATAAATGCAGTGTATTCAAAGCCTGCTACAGGCATTAGCAAAACTAGCAAGCGACCAGTTTCTTCAGTGTTATGCTAGTCCAACAAGCTTCTCGTTAATTTGCGTGTTAGTGGAACACGTGTGAAATTTCATTTGGACACGGGTGCATCCCTTACGTGGCTAAATCGTAATACATGCGAACTGTGAGGCTCCCCACGCCTGTCTATAACTAGCACGCACCTGACGGCTTATAATGGACAAGATATTCCCATTCTTTGGAAATGTACTTTGTCTGCCACGTATCGCTTGCATATGCGAACTGTGACTTTCACTGACCGTGAGAATATATTTGGTCTTGATTCATTTGATTTATTTGGCTTTACAGTTTAACACAGTGTGTTCTCAGTGACTGCATTCAGTGAAAAAGACAGTCCCTGAACATTTTCTGAAGGTTTAGGCAAGGCTAATAATTTTTTGCACATATTACTATGAATGACAATGCTCATCCGAAATTTTGCTGGCACAGAACTGTTCCCTTTGCATTTATGTCTACAGTCAACCCACAAACTGTGATTGATACTTATCCATTCTCACGGCCAGAGGATCTCATGGACAAATCATACGCTGGTCGTTATTTTTCAAAAACTGATTTGCGTGACATATATATTCAAATATCGCTAGATGCAGAATCTAAAAACGTGTGTGTTATGAGCACTAATTTAGGCGTGTTTAAAGATTGGCATTTCCCTTTCTGCGGTGCTTCCCCATCCACCATTTTCCAACGGTATTTGGGACAGCTGAATACTCAAGTACCAAACTGTTCAAACTATTTGAACGATAATGTCATAGCAGGCCGTACACCTGAAGAACACATTGCAAATTGGCATGCTTTGTTTTATGTGTTATCTGATGCAGGACTAAAGTGTAGACTGCACAAGTGTGATTTTTTTAAACCTGAGTTGCAATATCTGTCTCATGCGATAAGCAGTCACGGTGTACATCCTCCTCAGTCAAATTTTTTAGCCACACTTGCTCCGCCTGTACTTCACAATGTCACAGAATTGGCGTCAGCCTTAAGGAAAATGTACAATTATATTCGGCTCATATCGAACGCTGCACAAATCGCATCTCGATTGCATCGCTTGCGTTGCAAGAATGTCCCTTTGCTTGGACAGATGAGTGCCAAGAAGCTTTTCATAAACTTAAAGATGCACTGCTCATTGAGCGATGCTTGGTGCATCATAATCCTGACAAACCAGTTGTATTGCAAGTTGACGCTTCCTCTTACGGAATCGGTGCAGTGCTTTCGCACAGATTTGGCCATAAAGGCCTATTGCTTTCGCATCTAAAGTGTTGTCCAAAGTGTAACTATTCCCGAATGGAGAAAGAGGCATTGGCTACTGTGTATGGTGTCACCAAATTCCGGCATTATTTGTATGGCAGAAAATTCCACGTAGTAACGGATAACAAGCCATTGCAGTCCTTGTTTCATGCGACGAAGCCAGTTCCTGTACGAACTGCACAAAAATTACAAAGATGGGCTTTGTTTTCTCTCAGTACCAGTGATAGGTTGTGTATCGCCCGACAGCTCTACATGGTAATGCAGACGAACTTTCACGTCTTCCGCTTGGCCCTGATACAGACTTTGACGCTTCTGTTGCATCTTCTTGTCACATCGATGCTCAGAATTATGAATTTCTTCAATTATTTGCTCTGAACTAAAGGGAAATTGCGCAGGCCACGGAGGCTGTGTCAGATTTGAATATTTTGCTAAAGTACATCCGCACATCTTGGCTTCACGCACTGCGTAGCATAAAGAACTCGGCAGTGCGCCGATACATTGCACGTTGGCATAGCCTCGCTATACAGAAACGTGTGATTCTTGTTCAAAATTATAGTGAAGAGTCAAGTGTGTTGAAGAAAAGTAAAGAAAAAAACAATTATTGCAGTTACTTCACCAAGGACACTGACGGATTGTTCGTACGAAACATTTAGCGTGTCTACACTGTACTTAGCAAGGTGTGGACATCCAAATAGAACAAATGACGTCAGAGTGTCACGCTTGTGCGGAAAATCAGTCCTGTCCGCCACAAAAATTCTCTGTTTGGCCTAAGTTGCAATCTCCATGGCAATGTGTGCACTTAGACTTTGCGGAACCTTTTTGAACGCTCGTTGGTTGACTTTGGTAGACTCATATAGCAAGTTTCCTTTTGGTGTGCCAATGAACTCGATAACGTCACGCAGCACTATTCAGGCGTTGTCGTCCATTTCTTGCGTCGAAGGTCTGCGTGAATCATAGTGTCGGACAAAGGCCCTCAGCTCATGTCAAATGAATTTGGAACGTTCTGTAAACGTAGTGGCATACAGCGTCTAACTAGTACAACGTTCCATCCGCTGTCAACCGGCGAAGCGGAACGTTTTGCCAAAACCTTCAAGAAACAGATGGCCATACTTCGCACCGCACATACCAGGGAGCAAGCACTGCAACTGTTTCTCGCATCCTATCGTTCGCTTTCAACAGATGCATCATCGTAGGCGGAATTGCTTCACGGCCGTCGCCATCGGACACTGTTCCACCTGCTCCACCTTCCTCAGCATCCGACGCCGACGGAAGTCCTCAACTATCACTTCGCGCGGCGTGATATTGTGTTTACAGGGCTTTTAGTGACACCGGGGGGGTGGACACGAGGCGTGATCCTTCGTTGAATTCGCATGCATGTATCTCATTTCAGGCACAGAGGATTGCAGTACCGACATCGCAATCAACTTTGCCATGTTGACAATGATACTTCTGTGAATCTTCCCCCAAATTTCCAGATCCCGAGGACAGCGCGTTACAGCAGCCGCCAGAGAGTGTCATCACCTTCTTCATAAGGGCCTCAGGAGGTGGACCTGTGCCCTTCTGGTCGTTTTCTGGGGTACGTTTCCGCCAGACCGAAGGCCAAATGGCGGGGTACGACTGGAAGAATGACGTCCCCCACAGCCACAGCTGCCAGTCCCTCAGAGCACCCACACTCATGCCTCTCCCGTTGTTGTCAGGCTCTCTATAGACGAGGGTCCGTCGCTTTGGGTGGGGGGGTGGGAGGGGGGAACGTTCTGGCGTAAAGTCACGCAACAGCACGCTAGTCGGAAACGTTAAAGCAGAGAGGGCTGTGAGACGACGTTAGCCAATTGCACACTGGCTGACTCCTCTCCAGGGCGACAATGCGACGGCAGCGCCCTCTCTGTGAAGAGAACACAAACGCCGCGCCCACTGGCCGCGGCCACGTTGAGTACACCCCCAGTTCTACAGGAGCATCAAGACCAACGACCTGGATAGAAGCCTCCACTGTATTATTTCACTTGTATTAAGACTTGTATATTCTGAAGAGATTTGTTATTTTGTCTGTTGTCCTTTGCCTGTGACACATCTGTATTTCACAGAGTTAAGTAATATAATCATTTCCTTTTGTAATAAACTTCATTAATGCAATTTTCTTGAATTGCGAACCGAGAAAGCATGTTTTCTAGGTATCCCATATTTGATGAGTAGGCATGATACAACAGAAGGTGAAGGCAATGTAACACTATGTTACTGAATGACGTAAAATAGCTTCCACTGTGATGGTCTGGAGTGATGCACCATGCTGGCTTAGCATTATCCTGGTCTTGGTAGGTGTGTTTCACTGGCAGCTAACGTGCTCGCATCATGTGCTCTCAAGTTTTTTCCAGAGGGTGTTGGCGTAACAATGTCTAAACTTCCTTCCCAAGAAAACAAGAACATTTATTAAGCTTCCTATCAGAAAAGAAGAAACAGTTTGTCGTTTGTTGAGATTTTAACTTAGATATCTTAAAATATATCGACCACAAAAATGAACTGGAACCATTAATTGGAGGTTTCAGTCCAGTTTCAAAGGTTAATTTTTCAACTCATATGCAGCCTGATAGTGGAACCCTGGCCAATAGCATCTTTATTGGCAGATTTTTGGCTGAAATATTTAATATATACCCATTTGTTAGTGAATTATCAGACCATAATGTACAACTAATGGAAATAAACAATATAGCATTTTACACCAGTGAGGCAAGTTCATACGAAGCAGTGTGGATTGTTAGTGATAACAGGACGCAATATTTTAAGGGAAAGTTAAAAGAGTTGGTATGGTATGAAATGAGATATATTATGGAATTTGATACCAAAGTCAGATTCCATTTACTCCATATTAAATTTGTATTAATATTTGAAAATTGATTTACTAAGATGTTATCGAGAAAACACGTTTAAAAAATGTAAGCCACGGATGATTCATGGAAATAGCATCTTATTTATGAGGCAGTGGGAAATTTTAGAAGGGCAAGAATAAGTCAACATCTGGCATTACTGCATATTACGAAAAATAACGGTATTTTAAGGAAATTCATTAAAATATCCGGAAGTATTTTTGTTATGACAGAAATAAATAATGCAGAGACCAATATTAAAAGAATATGGTAAATTATCAAAAGAGAGACTGAGTATCAATCCAATGTACAAGATATGACAATAATAATGTTGCAACTCGTAATTCACAAGTTGTGTGTACTTTCAAGGATCTCTTTCTAAATGTCGCTGCAAAAGTAGGATTAAATGGTTCAGTTGAGGAAGGAACAGAATACATTCAAAATGTCATTCCACAAAAGTTTAACCACCTAGATGTAGCATCGACATCCCTCACTGAAATTAACGGAATTATAAATAAAAACAAAAGCTCGCATGGTGTTGAATGAAATTTGAGACAGAATTCAGAGAAGTTGGTCTTACTTAATCAGTGAAGTGCTCAGTGATACAGGTATGTAATACATGAATGGCAAACTAATTTTTCCAGAAATACAAATAAGGAATCGGTAAACCTCGTTGTAAGAAAGGTGAAAAGATAGAATGAAGCAGTTGTGGTCCAATTTCTTTAATGACTTATCGCTCCAGTATCTTCGAAAAAGTAATATACTCAAGAGTAGACACACATTTATGTAGAACAAATAACTTCACATATCAGAGTGTGGACTTCCAAAGAGTTGCTCGACTGAGACTACTATTTACTTATACACTCACCAAATATAAAAAGCCTTAAATAATAGAATATCATCAGTCGATATGATACTGATCTTTCCAAGAAGTTAGATTGTAGAGATCGTGTTACATTCTTAGAAAAACTTAAGTGTAATGGAACTAGGGGTTTTTCTCACAACTGGTTTGAATAATACCTAACAACAGAATGGAAAGAATTGTGCTGCTGAATAATACAACCAACGTTGGAAGGGAAGAACATTCTTCAGACTGGGGAGAAATCACAAAGGAAATTCCACGGGGTTCAATTTTGGACTGCTAGTCCTTATATATGTGAATGGCTTCCCACTTAACATACAACAAGCAGAATTGGTACTTTTTTGCAGACAGTATTTGTGTCACAATAAATACAATTAGAAAGAAAGCAATAGAACATATTATTAATGACGTTTTTCAAAGAATTACTAAGTGGTTCTCTTGGAATGTACACCTCCTTAATTTTGAGAAAAGTCTGTACAGCAAATAGAGCTCTATAAAAGATTGATGAAGTACATGAAGAGGGGTCAGTAAATAGGTTAGAATTATAAAATTTTTGGGTATAGATATGATGGATACCCAACTCGACGAAGCATATCATAATGCTTAATTTCTCAAATAATTAATTTCTGTTACTTTGTATCGTTGTATAATTGCTAGTCTTCGAAACAATTGGATCATCCTCCTGATGAATTTTGCATATTTACACTCAATAATGTCTTATAGAATAGTTTTCTGGGGTAACTCGTCGGTTACTGACTGAACAAAGGTGGACAGTAAAAATAACATGTCGTGCTGACTCACGGTCATCATGTAGGTACTTCTTCAAGGAGTTAGGCATTTTAACTGCGTCGTCACAACACATTTATTTGCTAATTAAATTCGTCACAATTTGAGAACAAAGATTTTACTAATGGAAAAAATGATGTTCATGATTCATTACTGAAGCTGTCCGTGGCTCGGAAAGTTCAATATGCAGTAATCGAAATTTCTAGACATTTGCCGAATAACATACAATTTCCTAGAGATAGCAAGGCAAGTTTTAAATTTAACCTGAAATCATTTCTCCCACACAACTCTTCCTAGTACCTGTGCGAATTTCTGTTTGAGAACTGGTGGGCCGTTCTTTTTTTTAAGTTAAAAAAAATTTCTTTTAAGTGTAGTTGCATGAGTAGGACTGAAAAAGAATGTATTAATTAATGTTGACACCAATCATGTATATATACTCCTGGAAATTGAAATAAGAACACCGTGAATTCATTGTCCCAGGAAGGGGAAACTTTATTGACACATTCCTGGGGTCAGATACATCACATGATCACACTGACAGAACCACAGGCACATAGACACAGGCAACAGAGCATGCACAATGTCGGCACTAGTACAGTGTATATCCACCTTTCACAGCAATGCAGGCTGCTATTCTCCCATGGAAACGATCGTAGAGATGCTGGATGTAGTCCTGTGGAACGGCTTGTCATGCCATTTCCACCTGGCGCCTCAGTTGGACCAGCGTTCTTGCTGGACGTGCAGACCGCGTGAGACGACGCTTCATCCAGTCCCAAACATGCTCAATGGGGGACAGATCCGGAGATCTTGCTGGCCAGGGTAGTTGACTTACACCTTCTAGAGCACGTTGGGTGGCACGGGATACATGCGGACGTGCATTGTCCTGTTGGAACAGCAAGTTCCCTTGCCGGTCTAGGAATGGTAGAACGATGGGTTCGATGACGGTTTGGATGTACCGTGCACTATTCAGTGTCCCCTCGACGATCACCAGTGGTGTACGGCCAGTGTAGGAGATCGCTCCCCACACCATGATGCCGGGTGTTGGCCCTGTGTGCCTCGGTCGTATGCAGTCCTGATTGTGGCGCTCACCTGCACGGCGCCAAACACGCATACGACCATCATTGGCACCAAGGCAGAAGCGACTCTCATCGCTGAAGACGACACGTCTCCATTCGTCCCTCCATTCACGCCTGTCGCGACACCACTGGAGGCGGGCTGCACGATGTTGGGGCGTGAGCGGAAGACGGCCTAACGGTGTGCGGGACCGTAGCCCAGCTTCATGGAGACGGTTGCGAATGGTCCTCGCCGATACCCCAGGAGCAACAGTGTCCCTAATTTGCTGGGAAGTGGCGGTGCGGTCCCCTACGGCACTGCGTAGGATCCTACGGTCTTGGCGTGCATCCATGCGTCGCTGCGGTCCGGTCACAGGTCGACGGGCACGTGCACCTTCCGCCGACCACTGGCCTCAACATCGATGTACTGTGGAGGCCTCACGCCCCACGTGTTGAGCAATTCGGCGGTACGTCCACCCGGCCTCCCGCATGCCCACTATACGCCCTCGCTCAAAGTCCGTCAACTGCACATACGGTTCACGTCCACGCTGTCGCGGCATGCTACCAGTGTTAAAGACTGCGATGGAGCTCCGTATGCCACGGCAAACTGGCTGACACTGACGGCGGCGGTGCACAAATGCTGCGCAGCTAGCGCCATTCGACGGCCAACACCGCGGTTCCTGGTGTGTCCGCTGTGCCGTGCGTGTGATCATTGCTTGTACAGCCCTCTCGCAGTGTCCGGAGCAAGTATGGTGGGTCTGACACACCGGTGTCAATGTGTTCTTTTTTCCATTTCCAGGAGTGTATATTCTACCAAATGATGTGTTACACATCATTTCATTAAAAGAATCGTTCTGATGGTTTACGGAACAAATAACTAAATTGTGGAATGTTTTTACATTCTACTGTGTTGCGGTCCAAAATGAACTGACCTTTCTAGAGAAAACTCATTCATGGC
The DNA here is from genome assembly GCF_023864275.1 of Schistocerca cancellata. Lineage (NCBI taxonomy): Eukaryota > Metazoa > Arthropoda > Insecta > Orthoptera > Acrididae > Schistocerca > Schistocerca cancellata. The sequence continues at coordinate 812,780,548 of NC_064628.1, forward strand.
CGACAGCTTAGAAACTGTCGTTCGACTAATTCCGAAATACGGTACTTCGTAGGTTGTATTAACTGAACAAGTGAAAGACATTCAATGAAGAGCTATTAGTTTTCCCGGAGGTCATTTTTAGTCACCATGAGAAGGTCACAAGAATGCTGATCAATCTCCAATGGAGAACTTCGTGAGGGCGGTAGATTGCGATGAAATTTACTCTAAAAATTTCAAGATCTCAATACACATTACGTCAAAATGGTAATACTTCACATAGTCTGCAGTGGGAAGGAGCACGGTCCTTTTCAGCGGTGCACACGCACCTGTATGACAAAATCTGCTGATGTTGTTGTTGTTGTTGTGGTCTTCAGTCCTGAGACTGATTTGATGCAGCTCTCCATGCTACTCTATCCTGTGCAAGCTTCTTCATCTCCCAGTATCTACTGCAACCTACATCCTTCTGAATCTGCTTAGTGTATTCATCTCTTGGTCTCCCTCTACGATTTTTACCCTCCACACTGCCCTCCAATGTTAAATTTGTGATCCCTTTATGCCTCAAAACATGTCCTACCAACCGATCCCTTCTTCTAGTCAAGTTGTGCCACAAACTTCTCTTCTCCCTAATCCTATTCAATACCTCCTCATTAGTTACGTGATCTACCCACCTTATCTTCAGCATTCTTCTGTAGCACCACATTTCGAAAGCTTCTATTCTCTTCTTGTCCAAACTAGTTATCGTCCATGTTTCACTTCCATACATGGCTACACTCCATACAAATACTTTCAGAAACGACTTCCTGACACTTAAATCTATACTCGATGTTAACAAATTCCTCTTCTTGAGAAACGCTTTCCTTGCCATTGCCAGTCTACATTTTATATCCTCTCTACTTCGACCATCATCGGTTATTTTACTCCCTAAATAGCAAAACTCCTTTACTACTTTAAGTGTCTCATTTCCTAATCTAATTCCCTCAGCATCACCCGACTTAATTTGACTACATTCCATTACCCTCGTTTTGCTTTTATTGATGTTCATCTTATATCCTCCTTTCAAGACACTGTCCATTCCGTTCAACTGCTCTTCCAAGTCCTTTGCTGTCTCTGACAGAATTACAATGTCATCAGCGAACCTCAGAGTTTTTACTTCTTCTCCATGAATTTTAATACCTACTCCGAATTTTTTTTTTGTTTCCTTTACTGCTTGCTCAATATACAGATTGAATAACATCGGGGAGAGGCTACAACCCTGGCTTACTCCTTTCCCAACCACTGCTTCCCTTTCATGCCCCTCGACTCTTATAACTGCCATCTGGTTTCTGTACAAACTGTAAATAGCCTTTCGCTCCCTGTATTTTACCCCTGCCACCTTCAGAATTTGAAAGAGAATATTCCAGTTAACATTGTCAAAAGCTTTCTCTAAGTCTACAAATGCTAGAAACGTAGGTTTGCCTTTTCTTAATCTTTCTTCTAAGATAAGTCGTAAGGTCAGTATTGCCTCACGTGTTCCAACATTTCTACGGAATCCAAACTGATCTTCCGCGAGGTCGGCTTGTACCAATTTCCATTCGTCTGTAAAGAATTCGCGTTAGTATTTTGCAGCTGTGACTTATTAAACTGATAGTTCGGTAATTTTCACATCTGTCAACACCTGCTTTCTTTGGGATTGGAATTATTATATTCTTCTTGAAGTTTGAGGGTATTTCGCCTGTCTCACACATCGTGCTCACCAGATGGTAGAGTTTTGTCGTGACTGGCTCTCCCGAGGCCATCAGTAGTTCAAATGGAATGTTGTCTACTCCCGGGGCCTTGTATCGACTCAAGTCTTTCAGTGCTCTGTCAAACTCTTCACGCAGTATCTTATCTCCCATTTCGTCTTCATCTACATCCTCTTCCATTTCCATAATATTGTCCTCAAGTACATCGCCCTTGTATAAACCCTCTATATACTCCTTCCACATTTCTGTCTTCCCTTCTTTGTTTAAAACTGGGTTGCCATCTGAGCTCTTGATATTCATACAAGTGGTTCTCTTCTCTCCAAAGGTCTCTTTAATTTTCCTGTAGGCAGTATCTATCTTACCCCTATTGAGACAAGCCTATACATCCTCACATTTGTTCTCTAGCCATCCCTGCTTAGCCATTTTGCACTTCCTGTCGATATCATTTTTGAGACGTTTGTATTCCTTTTTGCCTGCTTCATTTACTGCATTTTTATATTTTCTCCTTTCATCAATTAAATTCAATATTTCTTCTGTTACCCAAGGATTTCTATTAGCCCTCGTCTTTTTACCTACTTGATCCTCTGCTGCCTTCACTACTTCATCCCTCAGAGCTACCCATTCTTCTTCTACTGTATTTCTTTCACCCATTCCTGTCAATTTTTCCCTTATGCTCTCCCTGAAACTCTCTACAACCTCTGGTTCTTTCAGTTTATCCAGGTCCCATCTCCTTAAATTCCCACCTTTTTGCAGTTTCTTCAGTTTCAATCTGCAGTTCATAACCAATAGATTGTGGTCAGAATCCACATCTGCCCCAGGAAATGTCTTACAATTTAAAACCTGGTTCCTAAATCTCTCTCTTACCATTATATAATCTATCTGATACCTTTTAGTATCTCCAGGATTCTTCCAGGTATACAACCTTCTTTTATGATTCTTGAACCAAGTGTTGGCTATGATTAAGTTATGCTCTGTGCAAAATTCTACAAGGCGGCTTCCTCTTTCATTCCTTCCCCCCAATCCATATTCACCTACTATGTTTCCTTCTCTCCCTTTTCCTACTGACGAATTCCAGTCACCCATGACTATTAAATTTTCGTCTCCCTTCACTACCTGAATAATTTCTTTTATCTCGTCATACATTTCATCTATTTCTTCATCATCTGCAGAGGTAGTTGGCATATAAACTTGTACTACTGTAGTAGGCATGGGCTTTGTGTCTATCTTGGCCACAATAATGCGTTCACTATGCTGTTTGTAGTAGCTAACCCGCACTCCTATTTTTTATTCATTATTAAACCTACTCCCGCATTACCCCTATTTGATTTTGTATTTATAACCCTGTAATCACCTGACCAAAAGTCTTGTTCCTCCTGCCACCGAACTTCACTAATTCCCACTGCTGATGTTATTCAGTACAAATTCTTTCAATTTTTGTATTCTTCTTTTTTAACACAGACACGTGAGAATTTCACAGTGGGATAAACGATTTCAACCAGCCAGTTCATCTTAATAATGTGAATAGATAAAAAGAAGAGGCAAATAATTTAGAACGAATTTATGAAATTTTCTAACTTTTATTTACATAATAAAAATATCCTGACTTAAAGCACACGTCGCAAATAATTTCTATTGCACTTCGAACAATACTGAAGGCAGCAGTAGATACATGTAATGGTTTTGTAGGCAGAATAACTCTTCTCAGTGTCTGTCGAACATGTCCGCTCTCGGAACGAATGTCTACTTTGGCAGATTTTACTGTTATCTTCATTAGAGTAAGCTAATAAACTTTTTAAATCATTTCTGAAGAGCAAAAATGTTTAAGACTTTTTTTAAAGTTTCAGCATGTGTAAGAAAGGGAGTGGTTCATAGGCAGGTCACGGTACATTATTACACGATTTTATTGGATAGGAATGATAATTAAGTAATGTAACTAAACAATTTCTTCTTTTTTTTTTTTTTTTTTTTTTTTGAAATTCAATATAAATCCTAATCTTCTAAGAGACAAATATGATGAAAGTAAATCTTTAAATAAGTAATACATGCTTAAGTTTCATATTCCAACCCTTTTATAGTCCCACTGGCAAAACGAAGTAGCTATTAACGTAATCTCAGTATTAAAGCTGTCCAGTACACGAACCTGCGGCTGCACAGCCTTCGCCTAGCGAGCGGCGAGCGAAAGAAATTTCTCACGCCGCTCTTAATGAATACTGCAGGCCGCCTAGTAGACTGTGTGGGCGGCTGGGCTGCAGGGAGCAGGTGCAGAGAACGAGGGAGCGGTCCCAGGAGAGTCGAGAGAGGAAGGCCGGGCTAGACCTCGCCTGTCCAACCGGATTTATGCCTGCGAATACGAAATGCAGCAGCACACCACCATGGAGCACTGGACGCGTGTAACAGGATACGAGGCATTCTCTCTCCACTTACCAGCATAATTCCGAAGTCCAAGATTGGTGCGCGTCTACATTATTTCTCTGTTAGTAACTACCACATACTAAGATTTGGTCCACTTTCATTCACGAATGAAGGATAGAAAGGACGATTGCTTACACCTCTCAAACCGAGCTGTCACAGCGAAACAAGTTTTAACTGAAATATCTCTTGCATTTTGCATTTTATGTGATCAAATACAGCCATCGCTAGCAAACAACCGCAAATTGCTGCCCAACATTCCCGCCAAATCATTTACGTATATAAAGAGCAACAGCGGTCCTATCACGCTTCACAGTGGCACTCCTGACGAAATCCTTGTCTCTGATGAACAATCGCCGTGGGGGACAGTATACTGGGTTCTATTATTTAAGAAGTCGTCGAGCTACTTACATACCTGTGAATTTATTCCATAGGCTCGTACTTTCGTTAACAGCCTGTAATGGGGCACCGTGTCAACGAGATTTCCGGAAATCTAGGTATATGTTATCAACCTTTTGCCAGAATTCATAGTTATCGGTGTTTTATGTGAGAGAAGGGCAAACTGAGAACCGCTCGAACGATTTCATAGTTATCGGTGTTTTATGTGAGAGAAGGGCAAACTGAGAACCGCTCGAACGATTCTTTCTAAAACTACGCTGATTCGTGGACATAAGCTTCTCAGTCTCAAGAACGTTTATTATATTCGAACTAAGAATGTGTTCAACCGCAGAAAACCGAAGCTAGGGATATTGGTCTGTAATTCTGCGGATCCATTCCCTTATCGTTCTTACACTACTGGCCATTAAAATTGCTACACCAAGAAGAAATACAGATGATAAACGGGTATTCATTGGACAAATACATTATACTAGAACTGACATGCGGTTTCATTTTCACCCAGTTTGGATGCATAGATCCTGAGAAATCAGTAACCAGAACAACCACCTCTGGCCGTAATAACGGCCTTGATACGCCTGGGCATTGAGTAAAACATAGCTTGGATGGCGTGTACAGGTACAGCTGCCCATGCAGCTTCAACACGGTACCACAGTTCAAGTGTAGTGACTGGCGTATTGTGACGAGCCAGTTTCTCGGCCACCATTGACCAGACGTTTTCATTTGGTGAGAGATCTGGAGAATGTGCTGACCAGGGCAGCAGTTGAACATTTTCTGTATGCAGAAAGGCCCGTACAGGTCCTGCAACATGCGGTCGTGCATTATCCTGCTGAAATGTAGGGTTTCGCAGGGATCGAATGAAGGGTAGAGCCACGGGTCGTAACACATCTGAAATGTAACATCCACTGTTCAAAGTGCCGTCAATGCGAACAAGAGGTGACCGAGACGTGTAACCAATGGCACCCCATACCATCACGCCGGGTGATACGCCAGTATGGCGATGACGAATACACGCTTCCAATGTGCGTTCACCGCGATGTCGCCAAACATGGATGCGACCACCATGATGCTGTAAACAGAACCTGCATTCATCCAAAAAAGTGACGTTTTGCCATTCGTGCAGCCAGGTTCGTCGTTGAGTACACCATCGCAGGCGCTCCTGTCTGTGATGCAGCATCAAGGATAACTGCAGCCATGGTCCCCGAGCTGATAGCCCATGTTTCTGCAAACGTCGTCGAACTCTTCGTCCAGATGATTGTTGTCTTGCAAATGTCCCCATCTGTTGACTCAGGGATCGAGACTTGACTGCACGATCCGTTACAGCCATGAGAATAAGATGCCTGTTATCTCGACTGCTAGTGATACGAGGCCGTTGGGATCCAGCACGGCGTTCCTTATTACCCTCCTGAAACCACCGATTCCATATTCTGCTAACAGTCATTGGATGTCGACCAACGCGAGCAGCAATGTCGCGATGCGATAAACCGCAATCGTAATAGGCTACAATCTGACTTTTATCAAAGTCGGAAACGTAATGGTACGCATTTCTCCTCCTTACACAAAGCATCACAACAACGTTTCACCAGGCAACGCAGGTCAACTGGTGTTTGTGTCTGAGAAATCGGTTGGAAACTTTGTGAGCATGCTGTAGGTGTCGCCACCGTCGCCAACCTTGTGTGAATGCTCTGAAAAGCTAATCATCTGCATATCACAGCATCTTGTTCCTTTCGGTTAAATTTCGCGTCTGTAGCACGTCATCTTCGTGGTGTAGCAATTTTAATGGCCAGTACAGTAGTGTATATACTGGAGTCGTCTACACTTTTTCCTAGTCACTTGGGACTTAGTGCTGGGCGAGATACTCATGATAAATCCAAGCTAGGTAAGGGGCCAATGCCGTAGAGTATTCTTTGTAAAATCGAACTGGGATTCCATCCGGACCTGGCGATTTATTTCCTTTCAAATCATTCAGTTATTTCTCTATGTCAGGTACGCTTATTACTATGTGATCCATCAGGATTCGGTCCGATAGCCAAATGATGGCACGTTTGTACGATACTCCTGTCCTAACGATTTCTTGAACGTGAAATTTAAATCTTCGACTTTCGTTTAGTTATCTTCAACTGCCACACCAGACTGCTCAACAAGGGACTGATTGGAAGCCTTAGACCCGATTAACGATTTCACATAAAACCGGAATTTTCTCGGTTTCTCTGCGAGATCTTTTGCTAAGGTGCAATGGTGGTAGATGTCGTATGCTTCACACGTAGATAGTTGCACAGACGCATGAATCTCTACTAACCTTTGCTTGTCGTCATTCATGCGTTCGCTTTTGAACCGAGATTGTAACAGCCTCTGCTTCCTCACCGTCGGCTGAATATTGTTATTAAACCACGGTGGGTCTTTTCTACCCTTTTTCAACTTACTAGGCACATAACTCTCCAGACCACGACTTACAATCTGCTTAAACTTTGCCCATAATTACTGTACCTCGACGTTATTGGAAATAAGTGATGCTAGTTCACTGTCTAAGTGAGATGTTAATAACTGCTTATCTGCTCTGCCTAGCAGAAACACACTCCTAGCCTTCTTGACTGATTTATTAACTTACAACTACATCCTTATAACAACTATAAACATGGCTGACAGCAACAACCGTAAATAAATTTGCAATATATGAAGTACGAGGGTTGACTAAAATCTAATGCCTCCACATTCGTAACTCTTCAAGAGTTGCAGCATTGGCGGGCTGCAGGTACTGGCTTGTTCCGTAGCCTCTTCTCTGCAGCTCCAGTTGGCGGGAAGCCTTAGCATTGAACAGTTGTGTTATTACAGTGTCAAGTATGGAACCCTGCGCAGATGGTCGGTCAATACGATTTAAGCAACGTGCAGTCATTGAATTCTTGACAGCAGAATGTGTCACCCCAAAGGAGTTTCATCAGAGAATGAAAGCAGTTTATGGGGATTGTGTTGATGTGAGTACTGTGCGTCGTTGGGCGAGTAAGTTTAAAGATGTTGAGGCCGTAACATCTGACTGCGTGACAAAGAGTAGAACGTCCTGTGGCAGCAACCACGGCATCCCCCTTATAGTCCATATTTAGCACCGTCTGATTTCCATCTGTTCCCGATAATGAAAGACGATCTGCAGGGACATCATTACGCATCTGATGGAGACACTGAGAGAACTGTGGGACTGTGGTTGCGGAAGCAGAGTGTCGACTTCTTCCGTGACGGCTTCAGAAAACTTGTTCATCGTTGGCAGAAATGCATCCAACTGGCTGTTGATTATGTGGAAAAGTGAATATTGGTAATTAAGTATTACATTCTAAGGATTATTTCTGCGTTTGATGTATTAAGATATTACCAACCAGACAAAATTAACGAAGGTGGAGGCATTGCTTTTCACTCAACCCTCGTATACAGTCCACTGTCTGCTCGTTTAACAATCTGTACATGTGTAACAATTTTTCTTTATTTCATATTCTTTATTGTTGTGACTTGAGCTTCTTAGTTAATTATGTATGTTTAATGTCATACGATTTATTTGACTTCCTTCTGGAGAAGATACTCTTTTTACATTAAACGTAGGCAATCGGTTGGCTGTTTACTTTGTTTACTGATAAGGGTGTGATGTTTTTGCGAAGCGAATGTTAGTTCCTCACAGGCAGAGTAAACATATTCTGCACTGTTAATGTAATTTCATGGCATTCATTTTGTTTTGATACACAAATGGTTAATGTTGTACCTGCAATGTGAATTCTAAAACTGTCAATGAACCAAGTTTCAAATTGATCTACAAAACTCTTACACAAAATAACTTTAGAACACTACATGAGGACAAATTAAAATCAGTGCCACCTACAACAGTAGCTGAAATAAGTTACCGAACTAACATAACCTTATAATTTTAAATTGTCTGATTCTTAGAATATGTAGCAACTGTACATAATTTGACAGTAAATTTCTTGCATTTTTCTTTGCGGCTGAAAGCTTTTGTAATCGGAGATAAGTTTCAGGATAACATTCATTATCGTCACAATCGAATTAATAAGTATTAGGTAGTTCCAAACAGTTTACGTCTTCGCCGTTAAAACGTGTTATTACTCCAGTGGTATGGGAGCGCGTGGTACGGTGCACGGGTGACAGAAGACCACTCCGACAGGAATTTTCTGAATCTAATTTCCGGGTTTTCATCAATTCTATTACTGACTCTCGTCAGTCCACTATATGGACTTTCGCGTCGTCTCTGTTTATATTAACCTGCTACCCGCTGTTAGCATTATCTGAGCAAATATCCATTACGTGTAGTATAAGTATTTAGTTAACAATCCGCAATGTAGAGCAAGTATTATTTCTTATTATCCTAAAAATGAAAGCTTGCCATTTGGTTTGCTTCTCACCGACCTTACATGATCGTTCCAAATACTGAATAGATAGTAACTCCAACGTATTATGGTATAAGTGACTAGTTGTTACTCATTGAACCTGAAATTCAAGTTTAAAATTATGACAGACTAGCATGGAACGCGTTCTTAGTACATGTAGACTGGCAACACGTCATTTTTCTCGAAGCAAATTTGCCGATACTTTTATGTAACCGATGAAAGGCGTGAAATAACTCGCTATATTTTTAGCGGTGTAACTGAATTCATTCGTTAATTTTTCGGACGTTTTTCCTAGGTCCTGTACACGTAATGGCAGATACAGCACAGACTGAGATGTTACGTTAGGAAGAGAAAGCTTAGCTGAAATTGCAGCTATCTGCTGAGCTTCGACCCTTTGGAAAGCAATGAACATATCGAGATTGTGAATAGGTTAGTACGGGTAGCTGGAGTTGTCATCACCAAAAAAACTTTGGCTTACAGTCCGATAGTGGTAGTCCCACATATCCGTTACCATTTTCATTTTTTTAGGACAATTCATCTCGAGTTTTCGCCACGATTTGGACATGAGATATTTATTTCAATTCATCGTCTCATAGTTACCGTTTTCGTTAGACCAGTAGCACAATCTATCATTACTCTGTATTGTGACAGATGCCAGTCGGTGAGAAACTATCAGCCATAGCATTTTGAAATTAATAATATTACAAATTTCCAAGTTCACGAGGAGACTAGACAATGAGTAAAGGAATAAGGAAGTCAGTCTGGAGTGTAAGAAACACACAGAATCAAGAACGTTCTTAATTTATTTCAGTAACTCGATATATTTTCCTATTTCGTTAATGCAATAATTCGAGGTCATTAGTTTTGAAGAATTTCTTTGCTCCGTGAAAGTCTGAAACAAGCAAATAATGTGGTGCTCGATGACGAGCATCTCGCAGACATCAGACATCATCATAAGTTGGTACCGCGAGCTGAATCTATCATCACCGAAAGAATTTTTTTTTTTTATTTGTGGTAAGTTCCTATGCGACCAAACTGATGAGGTCATCCGTCCCTAGGCTTACACGCTACTTAACCTAACTTAAACTAACTTAGACGTATCAGGGGTCCCATATCACTCCAACTGCACACGCCCCACACCGTTACGGAGCCTCCACGAGCTTGAACATGCTAAAATGTAATTTGAAACGAGACTCGTCCGACCAGGCGACTTTTCCCAGTCATTAACAGTCCAACGTCGGTGTTGACGAGCTCAGGCGAGTCGTAAAGCTTTGTGTCGTGCAATCATCAAGGGTACAAGAGTGTGCCTTCTGTTCCGAAAGAACGTATCGATGATGTTTCGTTGAATGGTTCGCACGCTGCTGCAGATTTCAGCAGCAATATGCCGAAGGATTGCATTTCTGTCACATTGAGCGATTCTCAGTCGTCGCTGGTCCTGTTCTTGGAGGATCTTCTTCCGGCCGTAGCGATGTCAGCGATTTGATGTTTTACCGGATTCCTTATATTGATGGTATACTCGTGAAATAGTCGTACGGGAAAATCCCCACTTCATCGGTACCTCGGAGATGCTGTGTCCCATGGCTCGTGTGCCGTTTATAACACCACGTTCAAACTCACTCAAATCTTGATAATCTGCCATCTTTTCCGCAGTAACCGACCTAATAACAGTGTCAGACACTTCTTGTCTTATGTAGGCGTTGCCGACCGCAGAGCCATATTCTGCCGGTTTACATATCTCTGTATATGAATATGCATGCCTATACCAGTTTCTTTGCCGATTCAGTGTAAAGATATCTGAAACCCCGTGGCAAATTAAAACTGTGTGAAGTTGGTATGTAGAAAAATAAGTGAGTCGCTATGATGCTGCCATCCTAGAGAGTCATGCAAACTAAAACAAACAGCTAGCGATGGTTGAGGCTGTCAAACAGGAATCATGCAAGGACTAGCAAAAATGGTTTAATTGAACATCATTTACCATGACAATTTAACAACACAATTATTGTAAATTGAAATAACTCTACTGAACATTGAAGCGTAGTGTCCGCCCCAGTAGCTGAGTGGTCAGCGTGACGGATTGCCGTCCTCCGGGCCCGGGTTCGATTCCCGGCTGGGTCGGAGATTTTCTCCGCTCAGGGACTGGGTGTTGTGTTGTGTTCATCATCATTTCATCCCCATCCGGCGTGCAGGTCGCCCAATGTGGCGCCGAATGTAATAAGACCTGCGCCAAGGCGGCCGGACCTGCCCCGCGAGGGGCCTCCCGGCCAATGACGCCAAACGCTCATTTCCATTGAAGCGTAGTACAATTCTTGTTTTAACAATGGCAAGCATTAAAGAGAAAAAAGAGTTCAGGCACTAGTTGATATTAAACCGTAAAATAAATCCACAGAAGGACCAGAAAATAGACAACCGTTTCCTGTTGTTTGGAGCCATCTTTACCTTCGGGACAAGGCCGTAGATCAAAGTGAAAACAGTAGCTGCAGCAGTTAGTGCTCAAGCAAAACCTTAAGACTACAATAAGAAAGAAATTCAAGTGAATATCATAGCTGAATAAGGCTGCGTCTAACGGTGCGACCACGAACGTTTATTCAACGACCAACCCACGTAGACGGGGACAGCAACGTCCGGTACAACCACTGGCCACAGCTACGCAACGGACCTACTGGCTTCGGAAAGCAGACAGCCCAGCTAGGATCCCCATTCATACGCAGAGCCATAATAGCCACAAACCAAATTACAGTTGAACTGTGTGTCATTCCCACATCACTAGTTAGTTTCCATGCGGATGATAATAAGGAAGACTCACCGCACAGATGAACGCATAAGAAAGTGTCACACCATGACCTACAAAGCGTATGGGATAGCCTACAAGAATTTACTAGCAATAAATCAGCCTCCAAATATATAAATATGTAAATGTACAGATCTCCGTAAATAAGGAGAAAACTATTTTGAACTGCTGTGCTTTCGAGTAACCGATAACTTGCTTAAACTTATTTTAAAACTGTCAGTGAGAATAACAATAAATATGCACAAGTAACTTCAAGACAGTAGAGACAATTCAAAGCTCCTTGGAACAAGCGAAAAAAAAAGTATGGCTGAATGACTGAAACAAATTCTTGATCACAGCTCAACTAAAAATAGGCTAGCCTGTAATATAAAACATTTCTCGCAAGTAAGACAGAACAAAGACCACAGTATGGTGACCGATAACAGCTTGGAACTTTAGATAAGTGAGTAAGGATTAACACAGAGTTTGAGACAGTACCGGATCACGAAAACGACAAGTCTGAGGCAAAACAGATAATTAGCGAGTTCAATTGCTAATTGATTTCGAACAGTCATTACAGCCAAAGATGGCCGACAGCAGCAATACAATACCAGTGAGTTGCTGTGGCCGGAAACACTCAGTCAACATCTCGAGTTACAGCCTTATGTCCGCGGCTGATAACAGTGCAAGACGACTTTGGGTTTATTTAGCAATCCCCACCTAAACGTGCAGAACTGCCCGTCCTCCAGCACAAGGCGGCAAGCCCTAGATGGTAACTCCTTCCCTCGTCGATTCCAAATCACAGCTAGCCAAGGAGGTAGGACCATGAAGATAGGACAACATCAAAGATATCAAAAATATAAGGATCGGCCGAGAAATGCGAGGCCCATCGGCCCGAGAGGTCATTTAGGTTGGACAGGAAATGTACTTGAATAGTCAAACGGATAAGGCGACTTTCGCGTGAAGCTGGAAATTTGGGTATAACTCTTGATCTTGCACAAATTTTCCCTTGTCGCCATTTAAACCATTTCATTGCCCGATTGCGGCCGATGTTAGGACTTCTATTTCATTCATCTTGTTTGTGTACGGCTGTCGGATCCAGAATGGTGTCTGTTCTTTTGGACATATCCATCACCACACACACATACTATGTGATCAAAAGTATCCGGCATATTAGGTGCATTGTGCTGCCATCTACTGTCATATCAGCGACCTCAATAGTCATTAGACATCGCGAGAGAGCAGAATGGGGGGCTCCGCGGAACTCACGGGCTTCGAACATGGTAAGGTGATTGGGTGTCACTTGTGTCATATGTCTGTAAGCGAGATATCCACACTCCTAAACATCCCTAAGTCCACTGTTTCCGATGTGATAGTGAAGTGGAAACGTGGAGGGACACGTCCAGCACAAAAGTGTACAGGCCGACCTCGTATGTTGAACGGCCGCCGTCTGCTGAATAGGGTCGTAATTAGTAATAGGCACACATCTATGCAGGTCACCACACAGGAACTCCAAACTGCATCAGGATGCACTGCAGGTACTATGACAGTTAGGCGGGAGGTGAGAAAACTTGGATTTCATGGTCGAGCGGCTGCTCATAAGCCAAATATCACACCGGTGAATGCCAAAGACGCCTCGCTTGATATGGTTTAAATGGCTCTGAGCACTATGGGACTTAACTTCTGAGGTCATCAGTCCCCTAGAACTTAGAAATACTTAAACTTAACTAACCTAAGGACACCACACATATCCATGCCCGAGGCGGGATTCGAACGTGCGAGCGGAGCGGTCGCTCGGTTCCAGACTGTAGCGCCTAGAACCGCACGGCCACTCCGGCCGGCTCACAATGTGGCGATCCAATAGCAGGATGTGGGTATAGTGAATGCACGGTGAACGTCATCTGCCAGCGTGTGTAGTATCGTCAGTAAAATTCGGAGGGTGTGGTGTTATGGTGTGGTCGTGTTTTTCATGGAAGGGACTTGGACTCATCTTTGTTATGCGTGGCAGTGTCACAGTAAGGGGCCTACACTGGTGTTTTAAGCACCTTCTTGCTTCCCACTGTTGTATAGCAACTCGGTGATGGTGATTGCATCTTTCAAGACGATCGAGCATTTGTTGATAATGCACGACCTGTAGCGGAGTGATTGCACGACAATAACATCACTGTAATGGACTGGCCTGCACAGCGTCTTGACCTGAATCCTATAAACACCATTTGGATGTTTTGGAACGCCGACTTCGTGGCAGGCCTCACCCACCGACATCGATACTACAAGTTAGTGTAGCACTCCATGAAAAATAGGCTGCTGTTCCCCAAGAAACCTTCCAGCACCTGATTGAACGTATGCCTGCGAGACTGTAAGCTGTCATCAAGGCTAAGGGTGGGCCACCACCATTCTGAATTCCAGCATTACCGATGGACGGTGCCACGAACTTGTAAGTCAGCTTCAGCCAGCTGTCTGGATACTTTTGATCACATAGGGTATACAAAAATATACGCTTGATGGGCATTAAAATCATTCAAGGCGAATGCGCTTTAACTCCCAAACTACTGCCGGAATCAGCATGAGGCTGCGAACAATGAGTCTGGTGGACAGGGAGGGCTACGTAAGTAGTGTTCGGCAAGATAGGACTCTGGGTCGGTTCGAAAGCTTGCTCGGATAGCAGAAACGGTTACGGGAAACGTTTGCGTAAAACGAGAAGGCTAGATTCGAGTCCCGGTCCAGTACAATCATTCACCTGCCGTCATTGAATTCAATTCATTTGTGGCTGATGTTACAACTTCTGTTTCATTTCATCGTAAGTAGAAAGTGTTACACAAGTAAGAGTTCTTGTATCCCGCCTGGATAGGCGGTTTGTGGATCTGCTCTTGTAAACTGTTTCTGTAATATAGGCCGAGAGTGAAGGAAGCGAGCAGGAGTGGTAAAGCACTTCGGTACTGCATGTAACTAACACTTTTTTTACTAGAGTCAAGAAACCCAAGTAAATAACAAAGGAATACATAACTCTAATATGAGCACGTAGGTGTGATGCTGTAGTCCGTGTCGGATCAAAGTCTCAATAGCAATGTTTCCATGCCGTCTGCTCTTGATGAAACGGGCAGCAATCAAGACGGCACTCACTGAGCTCCACAGCGTCGGCCAGAGCGCACTGTGGTCGGCGTAGTTAGTCTTCTCTCGTAGTGCCAGCTTACGAGAGTGTGCACCTATGTTGTGGCATCGTAACTATCGACGCCACAATAGTTACTGTTGTAAACCTAATTTGACTTCGGTTGCGACAAAACTTAAATTTATATCTCTGTATATTGAACGTCGAAAGTAAGTTCGAGCCATGTGCGTAATAAATATCGCTAAGACGTTGAAAAAAATTCATACGATAGTCTTCAAGACAGGTGAATATTAAACACAATGATTTAGTTCTCGGGTCATAGATCTTCAATTGAAGGTTTGTATAAGGCATCAACATTAGTCGGGTTTTCCTAGAAACAGGAATTTTGCGCTACGAAGTACGTAGCGCGTCCTGCGTAGTGTGTCTTCCTCTCGACGTGGCAAAATATTGAAGCTGTTTCCCAACAGAGCGCAATGCGTAGTGTGCCATCGCACTATGTAAGGCGTGACAGGCCAACGTTGTTTGGACGAGTCTGTTGCGCGTACTAATGACGGAATTGTTGTATTTCAAGTATTTCAGTTCGTGTTCAGAATGGCTACAAAGTGTTGTGCTAAGAGGCTACAAGTGCGTCTCAATGATAAAGAAGATGAGCTGTTTGGTGGTGCAATGTGTATACATACACTATCTGATCAAAAATAACTGGTTACATATTAGTGCACATTAATATGGGATGAGTCCCCCTTTACATTTTTGATAGGTAGAGCTCAGCTCGGGACACTTTCGATGAGGTATCTGCATGTCTGTGGAAGAAAGCAGTCTATTCTTCATCAACGGCCGATATCAGAGCAGGTAATAATACAGGGCTATTACAAATGATTGAAGCGATTTCATAAATTCACTGTAGCTCCATTCATTGACATATGGTCACGACACACTACAGATACGTACAAAAACTCATAAAGTTTTGTTCGGCTGAAGCCGCACTTCAGGTTTCTTCCGTCAGAGCGCTCGAGAGGGCAGTGAGACAAAATGGCGACAGGAGCCGAGAAAGCGTATGTCGTGCTTGAAATGCACTCACATCAGTCAGTCATAACAGTGCAAAGACACTTCAGGACGAAGTTCAACAAAGATCCACCAACTGCTAACTCCATTCGGCGATGGTATGCGCAGTTTAAAGCTTCTGGATGCCTCTGTAAGGGGAAATCAACGGGTCGGCCTGCAGTGAGCGAAGAAACGGTTGAACGCGTGCGGTCAAGTTTCACGCGTAGCCCGCGGAAAATTGGCTCATGCCACAACTGGAGACCGACAGCGCCGACTTCATCTTTCAACAGGATGGTGCTCCACCGCACTTCCATCATGATGTTCGGCATTTCTTAAACAGGAGATTGGAAAACCGATGGATCGGTCGTGGTGGAGATCATGATCAGCAATTCATGTCATGGCCTCCACGCTCTCCCGACTTAACCCCATGCGATTTCTTTCTGTGGGGTTATGTGAAAGATTCAGTGTTTAAACCTCCTCTACCAAGAAACGTGCCAGAACTGCGAGCTCGTATCAACGATGCTTTCGAACTCATTGATGCGGACATGCTGCGCCGAGTGTGGGAGGAACTTGATTATCGGCTTGATGTCTGCCGAATCACTGAAGGGGCACATATCGAACATTTGTGAATGCCTAAAAAAACTTTTTGAGTTTTTGTATGTGTGTGCAAAGCGTTTTGAAAATATCTCAAATAATAAAGTTATTGTAGAGCTGTGAAATCGCTTCAATCGTTTGTAATAACCCTGTATAGGACGCTAGAGTCTGGAGCGAAGTCGAAATTCTAAGAGACCTAAAAGGAGTTCCAATGGGCTCAGGTCGGGGCTTTTGATAGGCTAGCGCATTTCAAAAATGTTATCATCCACAAGACGTGGTCCTACAGATGCTGCTCAATCAGCGCTACGAACTATTGCTTTACTGTGCCCAGTACACAGTGTTGTAAAATTTGCTCATATCCTCCTGAATTTCGCGTTTTCTGTTGGCGCTGCACTGCGGTCATGGACTGTTCGGCTAGTCCCGTCGGAGTTTCGAGTACTCCCTCGGGCATGGGTGTGTGTGTTTGTCCTTAGGATAATTTAGGTTAAGTAGTCTGTAAGCTTAGGGACTGATAACCTTAGCAGTTAAGTCCCATAAGATTTCACACTCATTTGAACATTTTTTGGCGCCGCAAATGATACTAGGTACCGTTCTCCAGGCATTCGCCAAACCCAACCCTTCCATCCCCCGGGTAGAGGCGTCGCTCTGTTTCACCAACTCAATTATCGCCTACTATTAGCTATAGAATTCGATGGATAATGAGGAGCTGCTCGACAGCTGTGCACACATGCTTTGTAAATTCCTGTTCACAATCATTGTGCTAACTAGACTGTTGATGGCACTTCGCCACTCACGACTGATTCCTTCCACTGATTTCATTCAATTTTGTACAACCACCCTCAGCAATTCCCGTTTGACCTTGTCCGGCAGTAAATATGGTCTGCGTGATGTAGGTTTAACTGTGGTTATTCCTTCGCGTTTTCACTTTCACAATCAAATCACCAACTGTCAACTTGGGCAAACTTTTCGAAAGATTAATTGTCACTGATGGATTTGTTAGTCAGGTGACACCCAATGACTAATGCACGTTCGAGGTCACTGAGCTCTACTAACCAACCTATTCCGCCGTTACTGGTTTCTCAGTTGAAAATACGATTCTCCCAGTCCCCTCTTATACCGGCAGGTCCACTTGTCGTGACGTCTAGAGGTCAATTCTCCGTTACATAGGGCTGTCCAGATACTCCTGAACAGGTATTGCACCCCTGTGTGGGATGGTTACAATGGCTCTGAGCACTATGGGACTGAACATCTGAGGTCATCAGTGCCCTAGAACTTAGAACTACTTAAACCTAACTAACCTAAGGACATCACACACATCCATGTCCAAGGCTTGATTCGAACCTACGACCGTAGCGGTCGCGCGGTTCCAGACTGAAGCCCCTAGAGACGCTCGGCCACACCAGCCAGCTCCTGTGTGGGACTTCACGAGTGTAGACTTTGGGGAAGTTGTCATCAAGAGAAGCAAGTATACTCAAATAAAATAATGTTACTGTACTCAGTTGTTTATGGATAAAACAAACTTTATTGTCCTCTATTTGTTCATTCACTATTAGTAGACTTCATTAGCACTGTGTTACATTTGTGCTGGTAATATTTTCAATACTAAGTTTTAATGACGAATATATTACAATACAGCATTGTTATTAAATACAAAATATAGCATTATTAAACTTCCTGGCAGATTAAAACTGTGTGCCCGACCGAGACTCGAACTCGGGACCTTTGCCTTTCGCGGGCAAGCGCTCTACCGACTGACCTACCCAAGCACGACTGATGCCTCGTCCTCACAGCTTTTAATTCCGCCAGTACCTCGTCTCCTACCTTCCAAACTTCACAGAAGCTTCGCAGGAGAGCTTCTGTAAAGTTTGGAAGGTAGGAGACGAGATACTGGCAGAAGTAAAACTGTGAGGACCGGGCGTGAGTCGTGCTTTGGTAGCTCAGATCGCGCCGGCACGGTAGCTCAGCGTGTTCGGTCAGAGAGGTAGTTGCCCTCTGTAATAAAAAAACTGAGTTAATCGATCAACAACGAACTTCAACGGATGTCTTACGACGTCCGCCCCGAGCAGATGCACCGAACAAAATAGAACAAATTGAGATTTAACAAAAAAAAAAAAATGATGGTAGAGCACTTGCCCGCGAAAGGCAAAGGTCCCGAGTTCCAGTCTCGGTCGGGCACACAGTTTTAATCTGCCAGGAAGTTCCATATCAGCGCAGACTCCGCTGAAGAGTGAAAATCTCATTCTGGTATAGCATTATTGTCAGTACCTAAGTAAATTATTACATTATTTTTACTATAATCACTAAAAACTACGAAGGGAATGAAGTGTGTCGGGAAGGACCGAACTATAGTAGGAGTTTGATAAGCAAAGTGCGTGTGATTAATGTTTTAAATAGCGAGAGCAAATCTGTTTTGCTGCTGAAGTCGATAAATACCGTACAGTTTGTTATCACTTTATTAAAGCAACAGAATTTTGAATAGTCTTTCCAGACAGCGCGTGTGGACTGAGTAGTTAATGCGCTTGCGGCTTCATTTTCTGGGAAAACACATACACGCGACGTATTTACGTTTCGCGTCCTTACCGGTGCAATACGATCTGTCCTGATAGCACGGTGCAAAATTCCTGCTACTGGTGCTACGGTCGCAGGTTCGAATCCTGCCTCGGGCATGGATGTGTGTGTTATGTCCTTAGGTTAGTTAGGTTTAAGTAGTTCTAAGTTCTAGGGGCTGATTACCTTAGAAGTTAAGTCCCATATTGCTCAGAGCCTTTTTAACCAACCTGCTACTGGAAAAATCCAGCTTTATGACTGTTACTCGTCAACATGGAACTCCACTAACACAACTTCCGTGATCTGTCCACACTGGAAATTTTTTCCTATGGGTGGCACGAACCCTCTCGACCCTCTCGCCCTGAGGAGACCCTTTTAAGTGGGTTGCGTATTGGGCACTGTCTTTTTAGCCGTTGCCATTTGTTAAGTGGTGCTCCCCCACAACTTTGTGCTCATTGCGCCGAGCCTTTGACGGTGTGCCATTTCCTGACGGTATGCCCTTTTCTTTAACCACTTACGTTCTCGTTTGTGTTTGCCGCCGGAGTTATCGGCCGTTTGAGCGAACAACATGCTGGCTGGCGACCGCGATTTACTTTTTATCGATCGTAGCAATATGGCGAAGGACATTTAATTTTTAGTTCAGGACCTGCGTTTCTCTATAGCATTTTATATAGACCTTTCTTGACGTCCCTGTTTTTAGCTCTCTTCTCTTCCGTCGGATGGAATTAACGTGTAATCGTTTTTAACTCCTCTCTTTGTCTTAGTCTTCTGCAGTTTTGACATGGGCAAGTATCAACCTAGTTGGTTTTGCGCCCTAGAACAAAACAAAACCAACAAACAACATCTAAGACGAATTCGCTCGTTGTATCAAGTTGCCTGAATCATTTTACAGCAGATAACAATTATTTATTAGTGTCTGTGTGTGTGTGTGTCTACATCTATATAGATACTGCGCAAGTAACGTACGCTGCGTGGTGGAAGGTGTGGTGTCACCGCCAGACACCACACTTGCTAGGTGGTAGCTTTAAATCGGCCGCAGTCCATTAGTACATGTCGGACCCGCGTGTCGCCACTGTCAGTGATCGCAGACCGAGCGCCACCACACGGCAGGTCTTGAGAGACGTACTAGCACTCGCCCCAGTTGTTTGACGACTTTGCTAGCGACTACACTGACGAAGCCTTTCTCTCATTTGCCGAGAGATAGTTAGAATAGCCTTCAGCTAAGCCCATGGCTACGACCTAGCAAGGCGCCATTAACCATTTCTAGAGAGAGTCTCACTTGTATCATCAAGAACGCTGTATACAAATGATGGATTAAAGTTAAGTATTCCAGCAGCTACGTACTTTTCTTTATAGCATTCATTACGTATCCTGTTTCAGACCTAACGCCAGCCGGCGTGTGTAAACGCGTGCCTTTCGGTTACCCGTCACTGTGGACTGGCTGTCTTGTCAGTCCACAACAGAAGGTACCATGTACCACTACTTGTCATTTCTTTTCCTGTTCCACCCGCAAATAGAGCCCGGGAAAAACAACTATCAATACGCCTCCGTACGATCCGAAATTTCTTGTATCATACCTTCGTGGTCCTTACGCGCAATGTATGATGGCGGCAGTAGAATCGTTTGGCAGTCATCTTCAAATGACACTTCTCTAAATTTTCTCAATAGCGTTTCTCGAAAAGAGCGTCGCCTGCCCTCCAGGGATTCCCATTTGAGTTCCCGAAGCATCTCCGTATCACTTACGTGTTGTTCGAACTTACCGCTAACAAATCTAGTAGCCCGCCTCTGAATTGCTTCGATGTCTTCCTTCAGTCCGACCTGGTATGGATCCCATCACTCCAGCGATACTGAAGAAGCACCAGTATCCTATATGCGGTGTCTTTCATATGTGAACCACTCTTTCCTAAAATTCTCCCAATAAATCGAAATCGATCATTCACCTCGTCTACCACAGCTCTCACATGCTCGTTACATTTCACGTCGCTTTGTAACGTTACGCCCATATATTTCACTGTGTCAAGCAGGACACTAATAATACTGTATCCGAACATTACAGGTTTGTTCTACCTACTCACCCGCATTAACTTACACTTTCGTGCATTTAGAGCCAGCTGCCATCCATTACATCAACTGGAAAATTGGTGTAAGTCGTCTTGTATCTTCCTACAGACACGCAGTTTCGACAGCTTACGGTACACTACAGCTTGATCAACAAAAAACGCAGGTTGCAGTCCATCCTGTCCGCCAAATCATATATAACGGAGAGAACAACTGTCGTCCTATCACACGTCCCTGGGACACTCCTCACGATACCCTTACCTCTGATGAACACTCGTCTTCAGGGACAACGTACTCGGTTCTATTACTTAAGACGTCTTCGAGCCCTTCACAAATCTGTGGACTTATTCCACATTCTCGTACTTTCGTTAATAGTCTGCAGTGGCTCTCCATGTAAAATGCTTAGTGGAAATCTAGAAATATGAAACCTGCCTGTTACCCTTCATCCATAGTTCTCACAAGGGAACCTCCCCATCGCACCCCCCTCAGATTTAGTTATAAGTTGGCACAGTGGATAGGCCTTGAAAAACTGAACACAGATCAATCGAGAAAACAGGAAGAAATTGTGTGGAACTATGAAAAAAGTTAGTAAAATATACAAACTGAGTAGTCCATGCGCAAGATAAGCAACATCAAGGAAAATGTGAGCCCAGGAGCGCCGTGGTCCCGTGGTTAGCGTGAGTAGCTGCGGAACGAGAGGTCTTTGGTTCAAGTCTACCATTGACTGAAAATTTTATTTTCGCAAAGTTATCATCTGTCCGTTCGTTCATTGACGTCTCTGTTCACTGCAATAAGTTTAGTGTCTCTGTTTTGCGACAGCACCGCAAAACCGTGCGATTAGTAGACGAAAGGACGTGCCTCTCCAATGGGAACCGAAAACATTTGATCGCAAGGTCATTGGTCAACCGATTTCTCCACAGGAAAACACGTCTGATATATTCTATACGACACTGGTGACGGCATGTGCGTCACATGACAGGTATATGTTGTCGATCCACCTAACTTGTACATGGGTAAAAAGATTCTTCTACCTTGCCCCATTTAGGTTTTCTTGTGGATGTGATAATCACTCGCAAAAAAGTGATGAAAACGTAAGAGTTTGTCACATAAACTGGAAATAAAAGATTAAACTTTTCACTCGAGGGAAGACTTGAACCAAGGACCTCTCGTTCCGCAGTTGCTCACGCTAACGACGGGATCACAGCGCTCCTCGACTGCCATTCTCCTTGATGTTGCCTATCTTCGCATGGACTACTCAGTTTGTATATTTTACTAATTTTTTTCATAGTTCCACACAACTTCTTCCTGTTTTCTCGATTGATCTGTGTTCAGTTTTTCAAGGCCTATCCACTGTGCCAACTTATAACTAAATCTGAGGGGGGTGCGATGGGGAGGTTCCCTTGTCAGTATATCGCATGAGAAAAGGGCAAGCTGAGTTTTGCACGACATAAGCTTCTCAGTCTCAAGAAAGTTTATTAGCTTGGCAGTTATTATGGGCTGGAGTTTGTGCTGTAAGGTGTAATTATATACGATTAAAAAGCTAAACATTCATTTTTAACCATCAGTTACTTATCTCAAAGCACCCAGTTGATTCTCAAACATCGGTACAATTTTTGATTCTGAATTGTTTTAAACCCTGTACTTTGAAACATTAAAATCCTGGGCAAACCTCCGCGTTCTGGTCGAGACGGGTAAATCAGCGTCAGCTTCTGCCATTGTCAGTCGCTGTATGGAGGGGCAATCCTCTGCTCTCCCAGACGTTGTAGGCTCTCTAGACATTGAAGGCGCTACTTCTCAATCAAGTAGCTTCTCAGTTAGCGTCACGAGGTTAAGTGCACACTTTTCCAGTCCTCCCAACATGGAGAATTAACTGGCAGTAGCGGGAATCGAACCTGAGTTCCCCACATGAGAGCCAGAAACACTGACCAATGATGTAAGGAGGCGCACACTCTATAATAAAGGCTGGGAGAAATTGTCGTGATTCCTGGAAATATGGACAGAGACAGAAGCTTTTAGCGTGAGTACGGCGTGGATCAGTGTTCCTGCAGTGAAGAAAGGTTCGCTGACTGGCCGCAGTTCAAGCCTTCTGTGGAACCATCTACGACTCACAACTGGAAAACACGTGCCAATGGTAGCTTTATGAATACCTGAATATCAGACAGTCGAAAATATATTGCGATAAAATATGTTTATCTGCAGGACAGCACAATGAAAATATTTGTCTAAAGACTGAATTTTGAATTCGTCTTGTAACGTCTTATTCACCAAGAATTTTATATTTATTTTCCGCTACACCTTGACAATATACGTATTTTCGTATGATTATCGTTCTCTCAATAAAAGTCTGTATGTTACATAAGCAGTAGCTTTTCTGAAGCTGGAAACTCACAATCCGCGTGGTTCACTCTATGTAACGGGATTAGGATATCACATGTGAAGGGCACGGCACAGACTTGACATATGTAAATTTCGCACTGAGGCATGGTGTTTAGAGGATTCTTTGACAATATTAATTTCATCATTTAACGTCGTAAAGTGTAACTTTAACTCAAAAAATGGCTCTGAGCACTATGGGACTTAACTGCTGAGGTGATCAGTCCCGTAGAACTTAGAACTACTTAAACCTAACTAACCTAAGGACGTCACACATATCTATGCCCGAGGCAGGATTCCAACCTGCGACTGTAGCGGTCGCGTAGTTCCGTTCTGAAGCGCCTAGAACCGCACAGCCACCCCGGCCGGCCTAACTTTACCTGAGGCAGAACATTGTTTGCCTGGGGGAAACTTAGTCTTTAGCTGTCGAGCCGTGGCAACTGGCGCTAGTTATGTTGCACTTGCGTCGCTGATATCGATACTCGTCTGGTGTTGTATATCTAACTGTTCCGCCTTTGGTTTTCCGGCTTGGCGTGTGGCCGGGGTGTCTCTCCGGTCGGCGTTCGACGAGACAACATTGTTTTGAAAGGAAGCCTTCATCTTCATCCGCGGTGCCTGGGCCTCGCCGAACTTGTCGTTTGGCCGCGTGCCGGGTGTGCGAAACGGTGGCGGGTTCGTCGTCTCATCCTGGACATCTTTTCATCGCGTAACTGGAACCATTCAGTTACGTATGATTCATATTCTGTTGTTAACCGGTGAGGATGTGTGAGACTTATGGTGGCATGTGGTATCTGCCTGAGATTAGTTAAGTATATTTCTGAACTTGATTCCACAGTGTCTTATTCACTGAAGCTAATGTATTGCTTATTCCGCTATAGGGCGCGTACAGTGTGTGTTATATTAAGTGGTTTATATGGAAATTTTAGTCTGTTTTAGGGCCCACTGTCCGGCCTGTGTTTGGCCGGGACTGTGTACGTGTCCAGCAGCCGTAGACTTCAACACTATTGGCTCGAGGTTGGTTTAACCACTTGTTCAGCAGGATTTGGTATAATTATTTAATGCAGGAATTTCTTAAGCTTACTGTAAGTGGTGTCTTCAATTGTTGCTAACTTCTTAGAAGACTGTTAAATTTCCAGGATCGCTCCGTAAGAATTTGCGTTAACTCTTGGAAGTGTAGTTGTTATTAATTATAATCTTGGCTGTGACTGGAGCTTGCACTTATAGGAATTTATTTGTGCTGCAGGGAATTTTATTAAGACTACTTGTGCGCCGAGGAGGGTGTTTTTTACAAATCCTTGTCAGCGCTACTTATGTTGGGCCCAGTCGGATTTCACATCCGCCAGTTTATGTGATCCTGTACACAAGTTTTTGGCAGTGAAAGCTCGCGCTGTCTGTGTTCCGCAGTGTAATTTTTTGTCCAACCAGCGCTATGGCCTTTAATGCTGTTGTTTAAAGTTGAATTGCAATTCTAAGAGGTGCTACAGTTTTATAACCTTATTCCTTCTGGAAGTTATTAAATAATTATACTAGTGGTTGAGATAACAACCGTCATTCTTATTTAACGTAAATTTTACTTATTTGCGTTTTGTTGGGGAACGCTGTAACCCTTGCTGTCATTCCTGTTCGGTGCGGTTTTCAACTCTGGGTTCCCCTTATTTGGCCATCTTGTGTTTTAGTATAACAATTTTTGGACTGTGGACTATTATATAGCCGGTTCAGCTTTATTAAAAATTTATTCTCTCTTGTGCCCGTGAAGTTTTGGTAAATTTATGGCTGTTTAAATTTGGCTTGAAGGTTGTATCATTAGAATCTTAACTTGGGTCATGCAAAGAATGATTGCGTGCAAATTATAATTAACATTTTCTGCCATCGCTGATTATGGTTCAGGATTCAAATTAATTGTTTAATTAAAATCTTAATTATGTTTAATATAATTCAGTCTCCTAAAAATAAATCTGTATGTTCTACCAGAAAAAAGACGAATGTTCGAATTAAATATTTATATTGCCATTTTTTTGATTCTGTAATTTTGTAACAATGAAAGTTGCTGTCTAGTAAAAATTAAAATTATGTACCAACCACAAGTTTGTCCATCAGCAAAGAACCCTAGCTTCCTGTTTCCTCGAGTACCTGTGTAATTTGAGCAGTAAACAGCAAAGCTGTCATATAATTGTATGTAATTCTCTGACGTGTAATTGTTATTGAGCAACGTAATGATAAATGACTGGTGCAGTTGACACTTGCAACATCGTGGTGTATAGTCTGGGGAAGACACGAAAGGGCTACACGAGAGAAGTTAGAGCACACGCGTAATATCTTCACTGTTCATTAAGTCACTGTATTTGCGAATTTCAGGAACCAAACTGCAATATAGTACACTGCCAGTTGGCTTCTGCCTCTGGATCTTCGGCCGACAATTGTTTGATGATTTTCCTGACATTTTGACTAAAATCTGTACGGCTTGCGTGAGAAGAAATGTACACGTGTTCTGCATTAACATTCGACAGCTTTTTTGGTGGTGCAGTAGCGTCTGTTCGTGTGTACTACTCGAACACGCCGGCGCGATCCTGATAATGCGGGACCTACATTGTTTGCAGACCAGTATCCAGCCAGGTAATTTTCTGCAGTGGCTGTGACGCAATCTACTGGTAATGAGACTACTTATCATCATTTAACTTCGACATACACCTCCCAGAGTAAAGGCTTTTGTGACTAGGAAAAGCAGGCATGGTGCGACCGTCACGCAGACAGAAATAGTGTCGTATTGAGGTCATAGTACTTTGTGATGAACTTGCAACTAATCTCAATTACCGTCAATAATTAAGTTTATATTAATAGAATCTAGGTGCTAACGAAAGCCAAACTGAAATGCAGAACAACAGAGCAACTCGAATGGAAATGAATAGAAGGCAACGGAACTTCACTTTAAAAACGTTTTAAAATACAGGTACTTTCATGACTTAAGATACAGAGTTAAGGCGTCTGCAGTTTGCACAAAAAGTAGAGAATATTAATACTGCTAATTTGAATAACGATAGCAGTACACATTGAGAGCACAGGAAACAATGAGCTATGCTCTCTATTTTAACTGGATGGAAGTTCGGGATACTTCAAATGAGTTTCGAGAATTACGTCATAAACTACCGATCCTATTAAATTTGATGGCGAACTTCTTCCTGTTAGGCTGAAACATTTGCATAAAAAGATATATAAGCAGCAAATATCACCAAGAAACAGGAAGTAATAGTAGCTAGTGTCGATATGAAAGGCAAGCCACAGAAACCGATTGTGATAGCTCTAGTTTTAATTTACGTATGTGTTATGCAGAGAAATACGAAGTGCTCCTAGTAACAGAGTGAAGAGCATTACTGGGTATTTGTTCACTGAAGAACAAATTTATTCTGTAAAACGGTTTATCACCGGCTGTATAACATTTACCTACATCTTAAGATCGTATAACAGTGGAAATACATCCAAATACACCTTCACAAGGCTACACATAACATCGCAACAGATGAAGTATGATACAGAACGCAATAAATAGGGTATCCTATAAATCCTGTACCACCATTTAACATCTTTTATGGCAACATATCTGTGAAGGTATACGAGCTTTACAATAGATCCTACAGATAAAAATAGTAACGATAGTGATAGTTTCTTTGCTTCTAGTTTTGTACTTTTGCATCCTTTTCGTGGTATCTGACTGGTTTTATACTGCAGCTTGTTATGTTATTAGATTTAAGTTAAACAATCGAACTAATTGAAAACTGGAGTGACGAAGATCGCAGATTCAAATGCAGAAATTATTTTTTATTCACTATTTAATATCTGTTAAGATAATACAATCAAAAACTGATTCCAACGAAAGAGTAGTGTGACAGTAGAGGAAAGGGTAATGAAATGCACAAAATTCACAGATACCATGGTATTACTAAGCGAAAATGAAAACGCAATATCCATAATATCAAAAGGACTAAACATTAGATGTGAGGAATATTTAATGTCCATAAACGTGAAGTTTACTAAGGTAATGATTTGTACAAGGCCATCAAAGAAGAAGCCTGTTATACGTTAGTGGAAGCAGCTAGCGCCAGGTACATAGGATGCAAAGTAACCAGTAACATGACATGTTATCAAGAGGTAACCAAGAATAGCGACTGCAAAGGAAATTATTCACAGGACGATGAGTATTTCCTGTGGTCTATTAAATAAACAGTTAAGGAATAGTTTAGTGAACTATTTTCTAAGAAGTGTTGCTCTGTTTTATTCATAAGTATGGAAACTGCGACTGATTGAGAGGCAATGCTTAAAAGCTTTTGACATGTGAAGAGGAATGGAAGATGTGTAGTGGACAGATGAAATATGGAATGAGATTGTGTTCCACAGAATGAATGAGGCAAGGCAGGAACTGATATCAGGAAAAAGAAAATGAAGTAGTCTGGATGAAATAAAAGGAATGATGACTGATAACAGGGCCAGGAGAAGATGTAGTTACAGCTAACTTACTCCATCAAGATAGACACATCATACGCAGCTGCGAAAAGGAAGGCGGAAAACTTGGAGAACTGGAAAGTGCTGAAACTGCAGAGGAGGGCCTGAATAAATACATCACGTTGAATATCTAACATATAAAACTATGAACAGGATCCCCAAGAGCATAGTTACCAGGACTGGATTGTGGTGAATGACTGGTTAAAATTCGTCCATGACGACTTTATAGGGCATTTCGTTCTGTGAGGGAAATACAAATATTTAAAATGTATTACACTTAAAATTGCTCTGCAGTTGGAAGGGATTCCTTCCCAAGTACACAATGATACGTTCCAAAATATGATCTTGTTCTACTGCATTGGTCCCTGGCTGTCTAGCAACTTCCGACAAATGTTTTTGTACGAAGGTACATGGTCAACAACAATTCCCGAAAGCTATCTCACCCAGTATCGAAGCCAACCCCCTGCATTTAACATGTTCGTGTGGTACTTTATGAAAACCAGCGCATAGCAAACATGGATCGCTACCCTTTGAGGAACTAATTGCAAGAATTTTTATGCCGTAAAAAAAAATCCCAGGCAGTTTAGAAGGGTACTCTAATTATTAATTTGACGGAATGAAATTTATAACGAGGCTGGGTGCAGATTTTGCAGTTATTTTCTGCAGAAAATTAGGTTCCTTAAATTTAAATGTCTTTTTCTTCCATACTATGTATTTTCTTCATTTTTTGTACCTGACCCACTTGTTTGATTAAAAGATCAATATTCTTATAAACATATCTGCCGAAATGAGAACACGTAGACGTGTTTTTTCGTGATTGACCCCACGACATCATAGGTCACATCCTGTCAGTTACCTCAGTGCAGTGGATGTTTCTTACCGACCGAGCGAAGTGGTGAAATGCCATGAGACTCGCAATTTTGGGGGGGGGGGGGGGGGGGCTGCGGTTCAAAACTCCTTCGACCTATCAAGATTTAGATTTTACGTGATGCTTTAGGCAAGCAGGGAGACAGTTCCTCCTTACCTAATGACCTCGTCGAGAACGAGCGCTACACTGTAATCAAACTTTCTTTTTCTTATTACCTTAGTACATTAATGGCAGTTCTTATTACATGATCAAATTAACGACATTACTGCAATCCCATTGTTGATTGTCTCATTCCCACATTAAATCCAATGAAAATCACAGAACCTTATCGTCTAACATAACAAGTTTGGGAAAGGAACCTAGAGTTGCTACATTGCACAACTTTCAAACACTGAATTAAGGCTAAATTGACCAGTATTTATCATGTTGATGAATAAACAGAAGCAATCTACGATAAAAATTACACATATCTGTAGAATCATTACTAAGTAGCTGCCTTTTTTTTTTACCATAAATCTAAACTGGTACATTTCAAACCTATGATTACTTCATATCCTATCAGACGGGATGATAAATAAAGTAAGATTATATATACACAAAATTCTTTTAAATATCAGTCTCACTGTTATTTCACATGTGCCGGCCGCGGTGGCCGTGCGGTTCTAGGTGATTCAGTCTAGAACCACGCGGCTGCTATGGTCGCAGGTGGTAATCCTGCCTCGGGCATAGATGTGTGTGATGTCTTTAGGTTAGTTAGGTTTAAGTAGTTCTAAGTCGAGGGGACTGATGAGCTCAGATGTTAAGTCCTATAGTGCTTAGAGCCATTTGAACTCTACATGTTTTATCTGTTTTATCACTCTTCAGACGCTTTAATGACCAAGAATAGTATCTGGATCGAGAGGAGTGTGTGTATCTTTCGTACTCGAGGGAAAACATGATTGCTAGTAAGGCGCTGAGAAGAGCAAATAACTCGTTACCTTTCAAGATGCATATTCGACTGAGATATACTTTCAACATAGTGGGATATCCCGAATAATATTTCTCGAAATTTGGGATCATTAGATTCCTTGGGTTTCTACGTGAGTCATTCTGTCTTACAGCACTTCCCATATTATATTTCTCCTTTCATTTCACCTTATTTTCTAGAGCCAATTTTAAAATAACCTAAGCCACAGATTCTAATGTTCCTATAACACTCCAAACGTTTCAATCCACGGTGCCCTGTAATGTCAATATAGTTTTTCCGGTTTAGTACGCCACTTATTTTCGACATTTTAAAAAATTTTCTTCTGCCTGTTTACACTCCTGGAAATTGAAATAAGAACACCGTGAAATCATTGTCCCAGGAAGGGGAAACTTTATTGACACATTCCTGGGGTCAGATACATCACATGATCACACTGACAGAACCACAGGCACATAGACACAGGCAACAGAGCATGCACAATGTCGGCACTAGTACAGTGTATATCCACCTCTCGCAGCAATGCAGGCTGCTATTCTCCCATGGAGACGATCGTAGAGATGCTGGATGTAGTCCTGTGGAACGGCTTGACATGCCATTTCCACCTGGCGCCTCAGTTGGACCAGCGTTCGTGCTGGACGTGCAGACCGCGTGAGACGACGCTTCATCCAGTCCCAAACATGCTCAATGGGGGACAGATCCGGAGATCTTGCTGGCCAGGGTAGTTGACTTACACCTTCTAGAGCACGTTGGGTGGCACGGGATACATGCGGACGTGCATTGTCCTGTTGGAACAGCAAGTTCCCTTGCCGGTCTAGGAATGGTAGAACGATGGGTTCGATGACGGTTTGGATGTACCGTGCACTATTCAGTGTCCCCTCGACGATCACCAGTGGTGTACGGCCAGTGTAGGAGATCGCTCCCCACACCATGATGCCGGGTGTTGGCCCTGTGTGCCTCGGTCGTATGCAGTCCTGATTGTGGCGCTCACCTGCACGGCGCCAAACACGCATACGACCATCATTGGCACCAAGGCAGAAGCGACTCTCATCGCTGAAGACGACACGTCTCCATTCGTCCCTCCATTCACGCCTGTCGCGACACCACTGGAGGCGGGCTGCACGATGTTGGGGCGTGAGCGGAAGACGGCCTAACGGTGTGCGGGACCGTAGCCCAGCTTCATGGAGACGGTTGCGAATGGTCCTCGCCGATACCCCAGGAGCAACAGTGTCCCTAATTTGCTGGGAAGTGGCGGTGCGGTCCCCTACGGCACTGCGTAGGATCCTACGGTTTTGGCGTGCATCCGTGCGTCGCTGCGGTCCGGTCCCAGGTCGACGGGCACGTGCACCTTCCGCCGACCACTGGCGACAACATCGATGTACTGTGGAGACCTCACGCCCCACGTGTTGAGCAATTCGGCGGTACGTCCACCCGGCCTCCCGCATGCCCACTATACGCCCTCGCTCAAAGTCCGTCAACTGCACATATGGTTCACGTCCACGCTGTCGCGGCATGCTACCAGTGTTAAAGACTGCGATGGAGCTCCGTATGCCACGGCAAACTGGCTGACACTGACGGCGGCGGTGCACAAATGCTGCGCAGCTAGCGCCATTCGACGGCCAACACCGCGGTTCCTGGTGTGTCCGCTGTGCCGTGCGTGTGATCATTGCTTGTACAGCCCTCTCGCAGTGTCCGGAGCAAGTATGGTGGATCTGACACACCGGTGTCAATGTGTTCTTTTTTCCATTTCCAGGAGTGTAGTACATAGAGATAGACACTGACTATTTGCCTGTCCCCCATCGCTAGCTTCACATTCTTGCAATACAACGTTATATATTGACTATCCGCTTTACTGTGGTAAAACTACTAATGTGATTGGCTTGAATTGTTGTATACCATTCCGAAATACAACATCCTTCAGGCAACCTATACGAGACGAATGGACATGATCCTACATTGGCTACGAGGACAACCCAACGTCGCACCTGACAGCTCCGCAATTTTTTGTGTTTTCTGGCACCTTCATTGTCTCTCGTCTTCACTTTGCAGGTGTGTTTGTTTGCTTTAACGGTTTCTAGTCGTTTTGGCTAACCAATCTTTTCATGTGGGCGTTGCAGAAATTTTCTTTGCTGTTGTCCTTATTTTGCAGGCTTGCCTTGTCTGTTGCATTTGTCACTTCCAACATGCCCACCTCATCTATCGCGCCCTCTGCTCAAGCGCCACAGCCGCAAGCGTTAGATGCCACACAGGTAATGCAGATGTTTCAGTTCCAGATGCAGCAAATCTCTACGTTACTCCAACCCGGTACAGCAGCTACTGGCCAATGCTGTGCGCCTGACGGAACAAGCACCACTTACTACAGCTGCTATACCACCTCTTCGACAGTTTCGTGAATAATAAGAGGAATAGCTCGAATGGTTGCCTCAGATTAAGACCCGCCTCCCAGCTCACAACGTACCAGATACTGTGAAACTTCCATATCTATTAAGCACGCTAGGAAGTGCAGTGTTCTGCCTCATCAACAAACTCTTCCCTAACGCCACTCCGGGTGAAGTATCTTATGACCAAGATATTGCTTCGATAACTAACTATTATGACCAACAAGTGAATGTGGTAGCTGCTAGGTATCAATTTTTGAATTCCAAAAACAGTCAGAACAAACATATCGCGAGTGGGTAACAGATTTGCAGGGTATGACAAGGAAAGTAAAATCCAAATTTGCTTGTGGTGCTTTATATTCAGATGTTATGTTGCGTGATGCGATCGTGTACAATGTACCTGATGTCAAACTCAGAGAACAAAATTTGAAACCGTCCGATCCATCATTTCAGCAGGCAGTGCACATACTAGATCAGTGCGATTCAGGTGCTTTGTCGGCTCATATAGATGAGCAGCCAGCAATTTGTCAGGATGAGTCCCTTAGTTGAGATCTACCCATTCGGCGGCGGCTACAGCTTGCCACGCCGAATAAACAACCTTCCACCCCACGCAAGCAGTTAGCTACACAAGCGGCTACTCTGGCGAACAGAATTAAGTCTTGCCCTCGGTGTTATTTGCGGCACTAACGAAAAAATCGCCCCTCCCGACAATCTCAGTGCTACACTACGACATGTACAATCCATATGTTTCCAACGGAACAAACATAAGAATTCGGCCCACTCACAAAAATCCTGTTACAAGGCCCATGTCATCAATGCAGTATATTCAAAGCCTGCAATGGACTTAAGCAAAACTAGTGAGTGTGAGTTTCTTCAGTGATATGTCAGTCAAACAAGCTTTTTGTTCATTTACTTCTTCATGGAAAATGTGTGAAATTTCAGTTGGACATGGGTGTCTCTGCCACATTGCTAAATCGTCACACATATGAACTGTTAGGCTTCCCACACCTGTTTAAAACTAGCACGCAACTGACGGCTGCCATGTATCGCTCGCATGTGTGAACAGTGACATTTCTAGTCCTACAATCTCGCGATTATGAGAACATATTTGTTCTTGATTCTCTTGATGTGTCAGTGACTGCATTACATGCAAATGACAGTGTAGCTAGCTTGCCAAAGGAATTCCCGGAACTCTTTTCTGACAGTTCAGGAAACTCTAACAAATTTGTTGGATATATTACCCTGAAAGATAATGTTCAGCCGAAATTTTACCGGGATAGAACTGTTCCCATTGCATTATGGGACACAGTCGCTTCTAAGCTATAAGAAAATTCCACAGACCACAGAAACTGATCCTTATTTGAACATTTTGCTAGCACATATACACACATTTGGCCTTGATCCTTGCATAGCATACAGAACCCTGTAGTGCGCCGACACTTTGCCTGTCGGCGTACTCTCTGTACAGAAAGATGTGATTCTTGTTCAAAAGGTCGGTGGATTGTCACATGTGTTGAGCCCTGAAACTTTACAAAAAGAAGTGTTGAAGATTGTTGTTGTTGTTGGTTGGTTGGTTTGGGGAAGGAGACCAGACAGCGTGGTCATCGGTCTCATCGGATTAGGGAAGGATGAGGAAGGAAGTCGGCCGTGCCCTTTCAGAGGAACCATCCCGGCATTTGCCTGGAGTAATTTAGGGAAATCACGGAAAACCTAAATCAGGATGGCCGGACGCGGGATTGAACCGTCGTCCTTCCGAATGCGAGTCCAGTGTCTAACCACTGCGCCACCTCGCTCGGTAAGTGTTGAAGATACTTCACTAAGGAGACTGGGTAATTGTTCGTATGAAACAGTTAGCGCGTCGACACCTTACTTGGCAGGATAGGGAAACCTAATTAGAACAGATGACGTCACAGTTTCACGCATGTGTGGAAAGCTAGTCCGCTCCGCCACAAAAATTCACTGCTTGGCCTTAGTCGCAATCACCATGGCAACATGTGCACATACAATTTGCAAGATCATTTTGGAACATTCTTGGTTAACTGTGGTAGACTCTTATAGAAAGTTTCCTTTTGTTGTGCCAATGAACTCGGCAACGTTACGTAGCACAATTCAGGTGTTGCCGTCGATTTTTTGCATCGAAGGTTTACCAGCAGTAATAGTGTAAGACAACGGATTTCAGTTCACGTCAAGTGAATTTGAAACGTTTTGTTGATGCAATGGCATACAGAATGTAAATACCGCACAGTTCCATCCACAGACAAACGTAGAAGCGCAACGTTTTGTCAGAATCTTCGAGCACCAGATGGCCAAATTTCACTCTGCACACACCAGGCATCAAGCATTGAAACTGTTTCTCACCTCCTATCGTTCGCACCCACGACATGGACCATCGCCGGCGGATTTGCTTCACGGCCGCAGCCATTGCACACTGCTCCACCTGCTCTACCCTCGTCAGCATTCGGCGACGAAGGAAGGCAGGCAGTATCGCTTCGCGCCGCATCATATTGTTATTTACAGGGTTTTTTGCGGCAGCAGGCGCTGTGCGCGAGGCGAGATAGTCCGTCGACTTGTCGCTTACATCTATCTTAGTCCAGATGCAGATGGCTTGCAGCGCCGCCATAAAAATCAACTTCGCCTCTGTCATGTACACGATGATTTTTCAGTCTATCTTCCCCCAGGTTCACGGGCCCAGAGTACAGCGCGGCCACAGCAGCCACCAGAGGGTGTCCCCACACGTCGGACGACCCCATGGAGACGGAGCCTTCGCCTCCTCCGCCTCTTCTCGACCTACCGATGGAACTGGACCCGCCCACACCGTAGGAGTCGCAGCCTTCTTCTTCTGGTTCCTGGCATCAGGAGGTGGATGCGTACCCTTCTGGTCGTTTTTAAGGGGACGTTTCTGCCGCAGGCCGGATGGAGGGGTACCACCGGAAGCTTGACGTCTCCTGCAACCACAGCTTCCGGTCCCGTGAGGTGCCCCCCCCCCCTCCTGCCTCCCCCGACATGGTCGCACTCCCTACACAACGACGGTCGGTCGCTTTTGGGGGAAGGAATGTTCCGGCGTATCGACAAGCACTGGGACTAAGATGGAGAACACAAGAGCAGAGAAGGCTGTGAGGCGACGTCAGCCAATAGCCCGCTGACTAGGACCGCACCACGACAGGAGGGTCCTCTACAAGAAGAGCGTATAAGCGCCGCTCCTGCCAGCCTCAGCCGCACAGTGTTGGACCGGCAGTAGGAGAGCACTACAATAGCAGTTATTAGTGAAACATATCCATTGCTTGTATGGACATAGGATAAAGAGAAAATCACTGACTGTTTACCTGTCGCCCATCGTTTGCAACACGTTCTTGTAATACAAAGTTAAATATTGACTGACTTCTTTATTGTAATAAAAACCGTTAATGTGATTTGCTTTAATTGTTGTATAGAGTTTCGAGAATGCAGCATCCTTTAGGCACCCTATACGAGACGACTGGGCAGGAACCAAAAATATCATACTTCAGGAGTTCACTTAATTTTCTACATCTTTTTGTAGCACTTCTTTTCTATTACTTCTACCTACTCCATTCATTCTTTATTGGCGGTATTTACCACCTTGACCATTTGACTATACAATGCCCAAGACGTACAGATTTAGATACAGCTTCATCATCAGCATGTCAGTCTTATGTACTAATATAGCGTTCTTCGTTGAGGAAGATTGCTTTCCTCCAGGAGAACCATCCTCTGCGGTTTTCTGACTTTTGAGTTAAATAAGTTATTTTTCTTCTGTCATTTTGATTTTGTTTATGTGCAGGTCGTATCCAGTGATCGGTTTGTGTCTATTCCATCCAGCAGTTCATATGAATGTTTTTTATTTGTGTAGTGAGTGAAAGCTGTCAGTAAGGTCTGTTACTGTCGCACTTTAATGCCTGTGATGAAATTTTGATTACTTCGTTCGTGGATTCATTGAAAGACAAATTAGGATATAGGCGGAATACGTTGGAAGATGCTTTAGACTGCTTTTAACACGAGCTTGTCTTTTATGTTTTACACTCGGTTGTAGCATAAGTTGATGATGGATGATCTGTAGGCTAACTTTCCGCATATCCTTTAATGAATCTCTACCTGATATTGTTGTTGACTGTGTCTGTATGATTATGAATCTAGTTTTTTACTGTTCTTGCCAGAATGGCCAGAATAGTTCCTCCCATATCTTTGCGATCGGTCAGCTAAATGGATTCTCGATGAAGTTTTCAACTAGGTGTTGTGGATTGGCAAGAGAGCCAACCCACTATGAGAGGAAGCCGAAAGACACGCGTTTTAGCTCACGCAGGCTGGCGTGAGGTCTGGAACAGGTCAAGGAAATGAGACTAGCAAAAAAGGGACGTAGCTGTGGAATACTTCACTTTAATCCATAAATGGTGAACATCGCTCTTGACGGTACATGTTTTACAGCATCAATAGTAACTGGTAATGGCGCCTTGCTAGGTCGTAGCAAATGACGTAGCTGAAGGCTTTGATAACTATCGTCTCGGCAAATGAGAGCGTATTTTGTCAGTGAACCATAGCTAGCAAAGTCGGCTATACAACTGGGGCGAGTGCTAGGAAGTCTCTCTAGAACTGCCGTGTGGCGGCGCTCGGTCTGCAATCACTGATAGTGGCGACACGCATTTAAAGGCTACCACCTAGCAAGTGTGGTGTCTGGTGGTGACACCACACTAGGAACCTTCTGAATATGGATTCAGTGTTTTAACAAGTGCTCTCTGTCGATCAGTGTAGGCTATGGCCGCGGTATTATTGTTCGTAGTGGCTAATTGTATGACTCATCTTGCTGGGGGGCATCCAAACGGGTATAAACAGACCAAGAGTCATATATATAAAAAGGTAAAAAGTTACACAAATAAAACCTATGAGTTAATTATTAATTATGAACCTTTCGAACATGCAAATGATATTCCTGCACGTTACCCAGTGGTCTCATTACATTGTGTATGTACTGAAGCAACTTTGGATTTTATTTCTTGTTCATCTACGTCTACATCTAAGTGATTACTCTACTAATCACAATAAAATTCCTGGCAGAGGATTCAGTGAACCACCTTCAAGCTGTCTCTCTACCGTTCCACTCTCGAATGACGCGCGGGAAAAACGAGCACTTAAATTTTTCTGAGATTTTTCTGATTTCTCTTATTTTATCAAAAATGTTCAAATGTGTGTGAAATGTAATGGAACTTAACTGCTAAGGTCATCAGTCCCTAACCTTACACACTGCTTCACCTAAATTATCCTAAGGACAAACACACACCCATGCCCAAGGGAGGACTCGAACCTCCGCCGGGACCAGCCGCACAGTCCATGACTGCAGCGCCTTAGACCGTCTTATTTTATCGTGATAATCATTTCTCACTATGTAGGTGGGTGCCAACAGAATGTTTTCGCAATCAGGAGGAGGAAAACGGTGATTCAAATTTTATGAGAAGATCCCGTCGCAACGCCTTTGTTTTAATGATTGCCACTCCAATTCACGTATCATGTCTGTGGCTCAGATGGTTCAATGGCCCTGAGCACTATGGGACTTAACATCTCAGGTCATCAGTCCCCTAGAGCTTAGAACTACTTAAACCTAACCTAAGGACAACACACACATCCATGTCCGAGACAGGAGTCGAACCTGCGACCGTAGCAGTCGCGCGGTTCCAGACTGAGGCTCCTAGAACCGCTCGGTCACAGCGGCCGGGATGTCTGTGGCACTATGTCCCCTATTTCGCGATAATACAAAACGAGCTGCCCTTCTTTGTACTTTTTTGATGTCATCCATGAGTCCCACCTAGGCTGATCCCACACTGCACAACAATACTCCAGAATAGGGAGGAGGAGCGTGGTGTACGGAGTCCCTTCAGTAAACCCGTTGCACCTTCCAAGCGTTCTGCCAATAAATCGCAGACTTGGTCTGCTCTACCTACAACATTATCTATGTGATCGTTCCAGTTTACATTATTTGTAACTGTAATCGCAAACTATTTAGTTGAATTTACAGCCTTGAGATTTGTGTGACTTATCGCGTAATCAAAATTTAGCGGATTTCTTTTAGTACTCATAGAGGACCTATAACACGTACTTGGGAAACACCGGAAATTACTTCTGTTTTAGTAGATGACTTTCCGTCTATTGTTACGAACTTTGACCTTTCTGACAGGAAATCACGAATCCAGTCACACAGCTGAAGCGATATTCGATAGGCACGCAGTTTGGTTAGAAGACGCTTGTGAGGAGCGGTGTCAAAAGCCTTCTAGAAATCTAAAAATATGGAATCAATTTGACATCCCCTGTAGATGGCACTCATTATTTCAAGAGTATAAAGAACTAGTCGTGTTTCGCAAGAACGATATTTTCTGAATCCGTGCTATGAGTCAGTGCATCGTTTTCTTCGAGGTACTTCACAATGTTCGAATACAGTATACGTTCGAAACCACTTACTGCAAATAGACGTTAGTGATAAGTGCCTGTAATTCAAGGGATTACTCCTACTTCCCTTTTTGGGTATTGGTGTGACTTGAGCAATTTTCCAGTCTTTAGGGCCGGGTCTTTCCGTGAGCGAGCGGTTATATATAATTGATAAATATGGAGCTATTGCATCAGCATACTCTGAGAGGAATCTGACTGGTATACAATCTGGACTGGAGGCCTTGGATTTACTAACAGATTTAAGCTGCTTTGTTACACCAATGATATCTACTTCTATGTGTCTCGTCTGTTGTTCTTTATTGGAATTCAGGAACATTTACTTCGTCTTCTTTGGTGAAGGAGTCTCGGAAAACCGTGTTTAATAACTCTGCTTTAGTGGCACTGTCATCAGTGACTTCACCGCTGTTATCGTGCAGTGATAGTATTGCTCGCGTCTTGCCACTGGTGTGCTTCATGTATGACCAGAATCTCTTTGGGTTTCCTGCCAGATTTCGAGTCAGAATTTCGTTGTGGAAATTATTAAAATCATCTCGCATTGAAGTATGCGCTATATTTCGAAATTCTGCAAAACTTTGCCAGTCTTGGGGATTTTGCGTACTTTTTCTGTACGTTTCATGGCATCAGGAAGTACCGTTTCCACATCCGGAATGACTGCCTCTGGTATGCACAAGGAGTGCAAACAGGCTTTTCCCCTCCTAGGCCCCCATGTACCTAAGGGCCCTATTACGTGCCTAACGTTGGAGCTCCCAACTACCAGAAAACCAACCCTCTGTGGATGCCCAGACCTTGCGGACTGAGAAGCTTCCTCTGGAACGTGGTGGACGACAGCATCCGGCTTAGAGACATCGTCAGCCACAGATAACCCCTGAAATACGTTCGTCAAACGAACCGGGAGGCCCTACGATCGGCCTGTCGGAAAGTTTTTCGCTGCCTGCCAGACTTTGGAATGATCTCCCACTTGACCACGGGTGAGGGGTAACCCTCAGTGCAGGCAGTACCTGGGGCACACGTGGGACTGTTATTGAAATAAAAGGTTGTGCCCAGTAAGCACTCGAAGACGTAAGAAATTACAAAAATAATCTAGCAGCTACATAGGTATCTGCAAATAAGTGCCAGCCGGTGTGGCCGAGCTGTTCTAGGCGCTTCAGTATGGAACCGCGCGACCGCTACGGTCGGAGGTTCGAATCCTGCCTCGGGCATGGATGTGTGTGATGTCCTTAGGTTAGTTAGGTTTAAGTAGTTCTAAGTTCTAGGGGACTGATGACCACAGATGTTAAGTCCCATAGTGCTCAGAGCCATTTGAACCATTTTTTGCAAATAAGTCTCTTCTATTGGAAGCTCCGAAAAATATATAACAAAAGAACTGTGTACTCACCTTATTAGCAGCAGGGACACTATGTGCTCTGTCTCTGACGGTCTATCCGACACTCAAGTTACCTTGAGTTACATCACATACGGAAAGTATTAATTTTTTCTACGAGGGCGGATGACCATTAAAATTGTCTTTTGTGAGACTCACGAGTCCTGCTCAATCATTTTTGCTTAAGCAGAGAAAATTTTGGTGATCAAGCAAAACATGAGGTGGCAACCTGCCACTCCTCGTTGCAAAAAATTTATGTTTCATTTTTAGTAATTTTCTTATCACTTGGATACACACATAGGGCCAACTTGGTTCTTGTGTAGTTTTCTTGTTGAACGGGAAGCAATTAATGAGATGCACGAAGAGCACACATCCCCATTACGATCGTTTCACTTGGAACCGACGACGTACCTCCTCCGGAGTAGGTATGTCATAATGGACTCTCAGGAAGCCACTACATTGTCTAATGTTTTACTCAGGAAACCATTTACCCATTACAAAATTTAAGAGCAATTTTACCGCACTTGAGTATAGTCCCACTCAGTACTCATGAGTCGCTATTAAACTTTTTATTGAGTAATAAAAGTGGAGGATTCTCGAAGTGGGAGAACAACCAAGAGTTGTCTTGATATATTTTACATACGTATAACACACAGACTAAAGCTCAAAAAGGAGACGTTCTGAAACAAAAGAATAAGTAAGAAAAATGTAAGAAACGAAAAATCACACATGTGTGTGGCGTATCGTCACTCGTAGTTTATCGGAGATGTTCTGAAACAAACCGCAAATCTGCGTGTATCCGAGAAATGTAACAGAAAAATGGATGTCAGGTTGTATCCTTGCTGGGACATTCGTGAACGACACAATGGAAAAAATTATTTGCGACTGTTTGACTGTTAATAGGGCTATCCAACTATCTTTGTTCTTATGTTCCACGTACTACATAACAAATAGTGTGCCAAACATAGTATGGCCATGCAGATATAAGTCATCAAGGGTTTTCCGAACAAGTTACAGACAACTGTCACGGTAGTTCCTTTGAAAAATCTCTGACTATTTCGTTCCCTATACTTGTCGGATTCCTTCCTTTTTTTCATACGCTTACGTTGGAGACAGTAAAAGGGTTTTACAGACAATCTGGAAACTAATTCTCAGCATTTGTCCTATAGAATCTTGTACTAGGAAGCCTCACCTATCTTCAAACGAATAATAAATAATAATTTAAGGAATACCTTGAGTAGGTTCATGCAGAGTTCTGCTGCCTGTTTGGCTTCTGCAGCTTCTCTATTATGAACCCTCAGTCGCTATTCTAGATGACTTAGTCAGGCACCAGCTTTCGCTTCAGCAGCAGCAATGGTTCAAATGGCTCTGAGAACTATAGGACTCAACTTCGAAGGTCATAAGTCCTCTAGAACTTAGAACTAGTTAAACCTAACTAACCTAAGGACATCACACACATCCATGCCCGAGGCAGGATTCGAACCTGCGACCGTAGCAGCAGCGCGGTTCCGGACTGAAGCGCCTAGAACCGCTCGGCCACACCGGCCGGTAGCAGCAATGGGAGAGTACATCGTTTGTTTGTTTGCCATATTATGATCTCTGACCATAAGCAAACTACTTGCTTAGTTTTGCCTGAGTGCTTTTGTAGTTTAATTCTTAACTTTATGGGTTGTTTGTGTGTTGTAGGTTACCATCATCTTGAGTGTGGATACTAACTGTGTTTGGATGCGAGCTAACTCAGTGACCTATCGTTTACAGCTCAATGTGGTGCAGACTTCGGTCACACAGCTTGAGGCTGTTTCTAGTGGGAATTTCTTTGAGAGGCTGGACATTAGTATCAAAGGGGCGTCCAGCGAGTCCCACGTGACCATCTATCAGTCCGCAACTGCGGCCAGCTCGGTTACTGCCAGTACTGAAGTTGACCCTTCACCTTCGGCCGAGTGAATGGTCGTTTCAAGGTGTGGTAGGCAGCGGAAGACTTCCGGCAAACTGATTGCAGCGCGTCCCTATCTGGCAAACGGATTTAACGCGCAGTCTGGGGCTGATGAAGATCCTGAGTCAGATGCATTCGCTCGTCCCATTTTGGAGGAAGCCTCTAGGCCTTCAAAGTCCTCACAGAAGGTGAGTTTATAGGTAGTTGGGAGTTAAGATGTTAGAAGTGTGATGGAGGCCGTTAGGCATGTGGCTGCCAAGAAAGGGAAGAACTTCAGTGTGCACTTTGTGCGCATACTGGTATGTGTGTATGGGGGGAGCTGCAGGTGGAGCCTACCACCTGAAGCTTTATTGATAGGACCCACTATGGACCTCTGGTACAAGCCGAGGATCTAAATGAGAGGATCAGATGGTCTTGCGACTGTATTGGCCGCGGATTCCTAAACTTTCGCCATAAAAGGGTGTCAGTATCGAATTTATACAGGACTTGCTAGTACTATGAGCAGCAAATCCCTCAAGTGACTACTTAAGGGACGCAAGTTCAAAAATAACTTGGCATGAGACAAGTTACTATTCGGAATTGAAGTCCCTCATGCCGCAATACTAGTTAGACTCTGCTCAGAAGATCTAATTTCTACGAGGATCCGACCTCTCTTTTCAGAAAGGAAATGAAAGTAGAAAAATACTAGAACGAATGGTGATGGGCAGGTTGCCATCAGACCAACAACGGGCTACATGCGGCCCGTGGGCCGCCGTCTGTGCAACCATGGCTTAATAGGCTGCTCAGATAACAGGTGTTGTCTGGAGGGGACTGGATGGCTTTTTAGGTTAGGGGGTTGCGGTAAAAACAGCAGTTCAGGCTCAAAGGGTACAGGTCAAATAGCGTACGAAGGCAGATCTAGGAAACATTGTTATTATAGTTGTAAATTGTGGTAGCTGGCTGACGAAAGATCCAGAGCTCTAAGAACTAACCGAAAGCTATAAGCACAAATCGATACGGCCTCTGAAATCTGGCTAAAACGAGACAACTACAGTCTATATTTCTACTGAGGATCTAACGGTATTCAAAAAAGACAAAACTCAGTTGGTGGGGGCGTGTTTATTGCTGTACAAAGCGAAAATGAAGTAGCTGTTACGAGTTAGTGTGGGCACAGGGTATACACGACAACTGAAATAAATTAATATTTGGTTTCTTTTACCGACCCCTCACTCAGATGATATAGTTGCTGATTGGTTCAAGGAAATTTTGAGTGTCATTTCGAATAGCTATCCAACTCGAACGATTATAGGTTGAGGTGATTTCGACCTACCCTCGGTACGTTGGGGAAAATACATGTTGAAATTTTGTGGCAAGCATAAGACCTTGTGAGAAATGGTACTCCATGGATTCTTCCAAAATTATTTTGAGCATTTATTTCAGGAGCCCATACGAAGTGTAAATGGTTGTGATAACATACTAGACCTCCCGGCAATAAACAATCTTCGGTTAATAGAGAGCATCAGGGCGCATACAGGGATTAACCAGCTCAATGAATATCGTAATATCTAAATGTAACAAAAATAAATGCTAAACATATGTGTTTTAAATGGCAGTCTG
Source organism: Schistocerca cancellata (assembly GCF_023864275.1). NCBI lineage: Eukaryota > Metazoa > Arthropoda > Insecta > Orthoptera > Acrididae > Schistocerca > Schistocerca cancellata. Next base: position 812,823,967 of record NC_064628.1, read on the forward strand.
TACTCTTTCCAAATTATGTAAGCGTAGACCAGATGTGTCTTAAACTCACAGGAGCAGTATCGATGGCAATTCACAGATTCATACAAGGTACAATATTAAGAAACGAAACAGATCTCCCACAGTGCACAAAACAAGTAAGGACACTGGTGCAGAAGCAAGGAAACAAGTGTTCCACATTTAAAAGAACGAAAAAGTCTCCAAGATTAGCGAAGCTTTACAGAAAATCGAAATGTAGGTCGGACTTCATGTATACCAGAAGTAAGACACAATCAATACCTTCACTGCACGATACCAATCGTAATGTTACTGAGGACAGCACCGCTAAAGCGGAGTTGCTATAAGCGGTTTTCCGAAGTTTCTTCGCCAAAGTAATTGCAGTAAACTTTGAATTAGTACAAAAAACAGTTGCCAAAATGAATAACTTAAGACTAGATACCCTCGTTGTAGTGAGAAACTCGAGTCACTTACTACACAGAAATCTTTCGGTCCCGACTGTAGAACGAATAGTTTTCTTTGGGAGTATACTGCGGAAATAGCTCCATGTTTAACATAATCAACCACTCGCTCACAGGCGAATCAATGAAAGCGTTCTTTTGGCTGAGCACATAGAGGGTTCAACAGGTCTACTAGAGGGGCAAACCACACTGAGCTCGCGCACTAGAATACTGCTGCGCAGTACGCGGTCCTTACCGGATACGACTGATGAAGGGCATCGAAAAGTAAAGCAGCTCGGTTAAACAAAGGCGTTTTTCATTTCTGAGTCTCTTTGTCACAACTAGTTTTTCCTCCGAGTACGAAAATATTTTGTCGACTCCCATCTATATAGGGAGAAATAACCACCGTAATAAAATTGTAGTATAGGAGTCAGAGCCCATATGGAAAGATTTATGTGTTTAGTTTTTCCACACGCAATTTGACATAGGAACGATCGGGAAATAATCTGAAAGTGGGTGTTCAAGCCATGTGCCAAACACCTGTATGTCATTTCCATGAGAGATATGTAGACACGGATGTAGCTGTAGGGTCAAAATTAGTTACAGAGGAAGTATTTGTAGCAGTTTTTCACAGTTTATGTGTGCTGGCATAAGCTGTCACCAGCACACCGGTCGGCAAAGATGTAGCGCGAAGATCGATGGCAGACGCTGGATCAAGCGCGCCTATCACGAGAGAGGCCAGAGACAGACACACACACAAAACAACACGCCAACAACGCCCTCTCGACAGCATGTATTTAGGCCACCGGCGGCAACCGGACGGTCTCACTGACTCGTCGAGATTGGCGTCCGTCAGTACAATCGCATATCGGGTTCAGTTCACATCGCAGGTTTTGCAGTACATAGCCACCAGATTAGTGCCTATTGCGGGACTAGAAATGAGTTTGTAATAGTAAGATTATCAATGGACTTTACATCAGTCTGCAAGAGGACTATTATTGATGAGCTTGTAGGACAACATATGGATTCCATTCAAGTTAAGTAAATATTCATGTGAATAAAGAACTATATTAATCACGGTAAATGATAACAGCCAAACAGTTGCAGGATAAAGATTTATTAAAATTCTTGACCACGGTTTAGGTATATCTAAATATACCTTCATCACAAGTAAAATACACTGAAATCACATCCTGCAGTGAAGATACATATAACAATTGTGCCAACCACTGATCCGAAACCGTGGTCAAGAATTTTAATTAATCTTTATCCTGCAGCTGTTTGGCTGTTACCATTTACCGTGAACAATTTCAACAGTTGCTGTTTCAGCCATGTTTCTAATCTTGAACTATATTAATCCAAGTGTATATTTGTGTTGTAGAAAGAGGATGCAGAGCCGGCCGTTGTGGCCGAGCGGTTCTAGGCGCTTCAATCTGGAATCGCGCGACCGCTTCGGTCGCAGGTTCGAATCCTGCTTCGGGAATGGATGTGTGTGATGTCCTTAGGTTAGTTAGGTTTAAGTAGTTTTACGTTCTAGGGGACTGATGACCTCAGATGTTAAGTACCGTCGTGCTCAGAGCCATCTGAGCCATTTGAAGAGGATGCAGGCCGCCTTCATCTTCCCCCTTGTGGCACAAGACCTAATCTTTTACCCTGTATATATTTCGAGTATTATCACTCTCGCAGAAAGTGCATTCTCATATTGACAGTAAGGAAGGCACATATGATTTCAGATGTGTGGCTACATATATATTAGCAGAATGCATTGCAGACAAGTTTACACCGGGTGGTCCATCTCATGTTTCGGATAAGATCATCTCGAAAACTATATATCGGGTAAAAATAGTGGGTAAGACAAGTTCGTAAGCTCAAAGGGGGACATCAAATGATACTACACGTGACCTCCAACCCCCGCCCCCTTGGGCGTGGCAGGGGGAAACTTTTAAATCTTAAATGGAAACACCCATCTTTAATGCAGATTCGGATTGTCCATAAAACAGTAATCAAGTTTTGTCTGAAACACATTTTAAACCATTGACAGATGGCGCTGAAATCGAGAAAAATTAAAATTGGGGAAGAACTCCGATTTATTTAGAAAGATCCTAGAAGGACGCATCAGATCGATACGAAATGTGTACCAACTCTTTAATTACGCCAAATTAAGCTATTTTTTACAAAATGTATCCTACCCGACACAGTTTTTGATTGAGGGAGGCGGAATGGTATTAAAGTCTCGTTAGGGGACTCTTCACAATTGCATTAGTCACCCAGCTGTGGCGCTACCGTGGCCAAACTGCGAACTATGGCTCAGTATAAAGGTCGGTGCAATGCGATTAGACGTCACTTCATTTTCAGATTGTGAACCGTAAACATCAACTGACGAAAGTAAATTATTCTTTAGCGAAACATGGCTGACTATCCTCCTACAGAGATTGTTGATATGATGTTAATTTTAGGTGAGTGCCATAACAATTAAGCTGCAGTTGCGCAATTGTATGCGGATCGTTTCCCAAACAGACGACATCCAAGCGCGAGAACATTATTCGAAATTGCACTCAACGAGCTTGAAATGGATACATGCACCGTCCACCTCGTTACCGCGAATACAATTAAAATGACGCTCGTACCCTTACCGTTCTCGCCTGTGTTCAGCTGGATCCAGAAATTAGTAGTCGTGCTATTCAGAGACAAACTGGAATACCGAAATCAACTGTTTTTAGGATTTTGAAGGCACATAAAAATCATGCGTATCATATCACACAGAGATAGGCATTAACCGCGAAAGATATGCAAATACTCGTGCATTTCTGCCAAGGCGCCTTGGAAATGATAACAGGTAACAATGAGTTTTTTAGATACGTTATGTTCACCGATGAAGCCACATTAAAAACAATGGCGAATTAAATCGTCATGATTGTCATTATTGGTCCCCTGTCAATCCACACTGGCACAGACCCGTTGACAATACAGGGCCGTATATTTTGACCGCAATGTTACTGGGGAATGTTATTTACAACTTCTCCGCGATGATTTCTGGAGCTAATGGACGATGTTGATTTAGAAACTAGGCAACAAATGTGCTTCCAACAGGATGGAGCAGCTCCCCATTGTGTTAAAAATGTGCATAACGTTTTAAATTTACGGTACCCTGGTCGGTGCATAGGACGCGGCAGACCAATCCAGTGGCCTCCACGTTCACCAGACCTAACATCTCCTGATTTTTTCTTGTGGGGTTATTTAAAAAATATTGTTTATGAAAGACAGCCCACAACCAGAAACGATATCGAGCAACGCATTCGAAGAGAGTGTGCAGCCTTACCACAGGATGTGCTGCTCAAAACTGTGGACAACTTTCGCAGATGATTGACTTTATGCATTGAAGCAAATAGGGACAATTTGGAATAAATTCTTCGAGGCTAATTTCATTAATTAAGCACCCCAAATTGTGATATGCAAGGGGACTCACACTAATGAAGCACCCCATGAGAACATCATTCTACTACGTCCATGATGTTGTTCCTGAGTAACGCTAAAAGTAGGATACAGTACATTTTGTACAAAAATTGCTTAATTTGGCGTAACAAAAGAATTTGTGTACATTTTTTATCGATTTGATGAGTCTTTCTCGGATAATTCTAAATAAATCCCCAATTTTAATTTTTTCTCGATTTCAGAGCCATGTGTCAATTGTTCAAAAAATGTTTCAGACAAACCTTGATTACTTTTTTATGGAGAATCCGAATACAAATGGATGTTTCCATTTAAGATTTAAAAGTTGCCCCCGCCCCACCAGAGGGGTGGGGGCTGGAGGTAACGTGTGGTATCATTTGATGTCCCCCTTTGAGCTCACAAACTTGTCTTACCCACTATTTTTATCTGATTTATAGTTTTAGAGATAATCTCATCCGAAACTTCAGATGGACCATCCTGTACATGTGATGCCCTTGAAGCTGTGTCACAATAACATCCATTGTCACCAAATTTCTTCCTCAAAATAAGTCCAGGAGGAATGATGAAATATCGATGTAGTATTCATTGGGGCCTATATAATGCTTGTCACATCGTTGACTATTTCGATGGTGTAGGAAACTTTCATACATGCTTATATTTAAGACCCTCCCCTACCCACCCTGACCCATCACTATTCCTCTCTAATCTGCCTGTACATCTCTTACCTCTGACGACAGTACTTAAATTCTGATGTAAACTGGATGTCGACGAGTGACCCCATAGAGGTGAAAGTGTTTACAACTTCAGAGAATTAAAACTGATTGGCCAGTGTTTCTGTTTATGTTGATATATGACAACGCAGCTGTATAATCAAACGCAGTGTGATTCACTTCGATTAGATTGAGCATCTGGAGAAAAAGTTGGTTGCAATTCGCTACCGGGATTGCCCAGCATAAACATCGCTGTATTTTCGGGGCAGAGGCGCCCTCCATCGTCCATCTTTTGCCCACAGTACTCTGGAATGGCCGGCATTTGTCACGGCGGTCGTCGCTAACAGCCGTTCTCAATCAGGCTCAACGCTTTTGTCTGTTTGCTGACGTCAGGCGCTGCCGGAACTCGTAACTCAGAGAACCTCCTCTGCAGCGGCGGTAACGCCGGCAACTCATCTCCCACAATTACCGCCACTTATCTCGTTCGAGTGCACCCCGCAATTTTGGACAGTTAGGCTGGATAAGGGCGCTAGTTGGCTCTGGCGGAGATTGCTCGTTGCAGACGCATCTGTTCACAGCGAAACACTATGAACTGCATGTCAGAGGGTACTTTTAATTTTACAATATGTTAAGGTTCCTTTCCGATCCATTTACGGACAGAGCGCGGCAATAATAACTGCCAGCATACCTTTGGGAGAGCTTGTGTTTGTTTAATTTTGTCTGCGCGATCACCACGGGATCGACAAGTACGGCCTGAAGGACGCAGTTTCTATCCTAAAACATGGTTATTGAAGTCTAAACAGTATTCAGGGTTACGGCACTACGTCATAGAGAGGTACGGTGAGTGGCACATTTGAAAACAATTGACAAGTTTTGCATCATCGTGTGGGATAACGGAGGCTTATAAAAAGTGAAATGTATTCGTCTGTCGAGCAGCCTCATCTTGTTCTGCACCTTTTGAACACATTTTCGTACTAACTGCGCCCTGTACGATTCCTATGACCATTAAAAAACACATTGTATTTCAGGTTGAATTCAAAGTAGAAGTTAAGTAGTAATTAATGAAGATAATTACAAACATTCTTTATAGGTAATATTGGAAGTACTGCTTTGCGGCATGAAACAACAGGTAGAGGTCCCAGCCTGTATGATGAGTGCTTGCAGCAACACTTCAGCACAATTATGGGTAAACACGTGCTCATAGGCTACTGTTGCGTTTATAGTTATTACTTAATTTTAATTTGCCAGTGCATTACGAAATACAACATTTTCCGATACTTTAAAGAAACTCTCCAACTTTTACTGTAATCGTCAGTTAACTACTGCCGATGGGCTCATTAAACTTATAGTGAGCACATACTTTATCCTAAGATGTAGTGAATGGGACACAAATTCGCTTCTCTCACTTGCGAATGCGAAGAGACCGATTAATCCTTGAAAAGTCTTGCTCTAATTCTCAATTAGTAAGCTTTCCAAAGAAATATGTTCTTCTATGCCGAGGTCACTTCTTTCTTCTGTTTTCTATTACTACAGTAATCGGATGGTATACTTAGGATAAACTCAAATTTACTTTAGGAGTATTCCTTGGTACTATCTTATCAAACGATGACTGTCTCCTGTGCAACGAATAACAACTTCTAATGACGCATTACACGAATTTAGATTTTATGTGAAATTCCTTAATACAGGGTGTAAAAGGTGTAAATATTTGGGCAGTACAAGCAATTTCTTCGTATCAATGGCCATTATCGGAAATTTATAACAACTAGACACAAAACATAGGCACAAGAAATTGCTTCACTGAGAAAAATCGTACTGAGGATCCTCCTTTACATCGTCACATGACGGATGTCGAAATAAATGACCACGCGATAGAAAATCAACCGAAGTCACTCCCCACAGGACCTACACTCCTGGAAATTGAAATTAGAACACCGTGAATTCATTGTCCCAGGAAGGGGAAACTTTATTGACACATTCCTGGGGTCAGATACATCATATGATCACACTGACAGAACCACAGGCACATAGACACAGGCAACAGAGCATGCACAATGTCGGCACTAGTACAGTGTATATCCACCTTCCGCAGCAATGCAGGCTGCTATTCTCCCATGGAGACGATCGTAGAGATGCTGGATGTAATCCTGTGGAACGGCTTGCCATGCCATTTCCACCTGGCGCCTCAGTTGGACCAGCGTTCGTGCTGGACGTGCAGACCGCGTGAGACGACGCTTCATCCAGTCCCAAACATGCTCAATGGGGGACAGATCCGGAGATCTTGCTGGCCAGGGTAGTTGACTTACACCTTCTAGAGCACGTTGGGTGGCACGGTATACATGCGGACGTGCATTGTCCAGTTGGAACAGCAAGTTCCCTTGCCGGTCTAGGAATGGTAGAACGATGGGTTCGATGACGGTTTGGATGTACCGTGCACTATTCAGTGTCCCCTCGACGATCACCAGTGGTGTACGGCCAGTGTAGGAGATCGCTCCCCACACCATGATGCCGGGTGTTGGCCCTGTGTGCGTCGGTCGTATGCAGTCCTGATTGTGGCGCTCACCTGCACGGCGCCAAACACGCATACGACCATCATTGGCACCAAGGCAGAAGCGACTCTCATCGCTGAAGACGACACGTCTCCATTCGTCCCTCCATTCACGCCTGTCGCAACACCACTGGAGGCGGGCTGCACGATGTTGGGGCGTGAGCGGAAGACGGCCTAACGGTGTGCGGGACCGTAGCCCAGCTTCATGGAGACGGTTGCGAATGGTCCTCGCCGATACCCCAGGAGCAACAGTGTCCCTAATTTGCTGGTAAGTGGCGGTGCGGTCCCCTACGGCACTGCGTAGGATCCTACGGTCTTGGCGTGCATCCGTGCGTCGCTGCGGTCCGGTCCCAGGTCGACGGGCACGTGCACCTTCCGCCGACCACTGGCGACAACATCGATGTACTGTGGAGACCTCACGCCCCACGTGTTGAGCAATTCGGCGGTACGTCCACCCGGCCTCCCGCATGCCCACTATACGCCCTCGCTCAAAGTCCGTCAACTGCACATACGGTTCACGTCCACGCTGTCGCGGCATGCTACCAGTGTTAAAGACTGCGATGGAGCTCCGTATGCCACGGCAAACTGGCTGACACTGACGGCGGCGGTGCACAAATGCTGCGCAGCTAGCGCCATTCGACGGCCAACACCGCGGTTCCTGGTGTGTCCGCTGTGCCGTGCGTGTGATCATTGCTTGTACAGCCCTCTCGCAGTGTCCGGAGCAAGTATGGTGGGTCTGACACACCGGTGTCAATGTGTTCTTTTTTCCATTTCCAGGAGTGTATATAATTCTACATTATGCGAAAGAATCTGCATCTCTTCTAGCAGCTGTGTACAGCAGATTCTTGGAGGAGTGGAACGTTCGCGGTTATTAAAAAATGCACAGGTCAGTTAAGAAGGGTCAACACCAGCAGGAACAGCCAAGCGCATTAACGTGCTTATTTCTGGATGTCGGGAGGCCAGCCTCTCCTAAGTCAATTTCACCTCTCAGAGAAATAGAGGGGTCTGGTGCGTCAGCCAGCCTGGATGTGGTTTATAAACGTTTTCTCACATACGAGTAGGTGACTACCAAGCTGGTACCCTAGTCCCACTTCAGATACACGATCAGGATTTATAAAACATAGAGATCTATTCTAGACGCATAGCGATGGGGTACACACTATTCGGCCCAAGACGAGTGCATTTTGTCAGGAAGTGAATGTGGCCTAGCACTTCCATTAACATTGCCTCGACTGATATAACAACGGTGACACCGTAGAAGAAACGGGAGAAAGACCATGGAAATAAGAAGATTCAAGAAGGGCCATCCAACAGACGCATAGAACTATAGGTTTCTATCGGCTAAGTCAGCGTTTTTGCATATTGTTGCACAGCAGAATAATTTTATTGTAAAAGTTTAAATTAATAAAAGTTGTACCAGGTGAACTCAGAGCAGGGAGGGTTGCCGTTGGAGTGGTGTGTCAATCGGGTTATCAACAAGGGGTACCGCAAATGTAACAGACGTGAGTCATGAGGTGTGCATTCCCATACAACCTAACGCTGCGCAAACATTGCTGTGCCACATAACAAAGCATTGTGAGGTAACGTTGCACATCTTTACTGCGCAATCGCCGCCACAAAATCAAATGTGAGCAAAATGAACCAAGCTCGGCTACCCAGAATAATTACTGAATTACAACAGTGACGGGAGCACTGACAGATCTGACTTTTTTTCTTTTCAGTCATCAGTCTTCTGCGTGGTTTGGTGCGGCCCTCCACGAATTCCTCACCTGTGGTAACCTTTTCATCTCAGAGTAACACTTGCAGCCTACGTCTTCAGTTATTTGTTGGATATATTCCTCGCGTTGTCTTCCTCTACAGTTCTTACCCTCCATAGCTAGCTCTAGTACCACGAAAATTATTCCCCGATGTCTTGACAGATGTCCTATTATGCTGTCCCCTCTTCTTGTCAGCGTTTTCCATTTGTTCTTTTCCTCGCTGATACCACTTCCTGACCTTATCGGTCCACACAATTTTCACCATTCTTCTGTAGCATCTAACAACTTCGACTCTCTTCCGTTCGAGTTTTCCTACAGTTCATGTTTCACTATTTCACTGCATACAATACTGAGCTACAACCGTACTTGCTCAGAAATTTATTCCTCAAATTAAAACCTACGTTTGATGCTAGCAGACATATCTCTGCCAGGAATGCACTTCTTGCCAGTGCTAGACTGTTTGTTATGTCCCACATACTCCGTCCGTCATGGGTCGTTTTACTGCATAGGTAGCAGAATTCCTTTACTTTGTCCACTTCTTCATAACTAATTCTGATGTTAAGACTTTCGCTGTTCTCATTTCTGCTACTTCTAATTACTTTCGTCTTTCTTCGATTTACTCTCCATCCACATTCTGTATTCATTACGTTGTTCATTCCATTCAACACATCCTGTAATTCTTCTTCACATTCACTGACGATAACAATTTCATCAGCGAGTCTTAACACCGAAATCCTTTCACCCTTGAACCTTTATTTTGCGTCCGTCATTGCTTCGTCAGTGTATACATTGGACAGTAGGTGTGAAGGATTACATCATTACATCCTTGTCTTCTTCCCTTTCTAATCCAAGCACTTCGTTCTTGGTGTTCCAGTTTTTCTGTTCCTTCTTCGTTCTTATACATATTGTGTATTATCCGTCTTTTCCTATAGCTAAGCCTGTTTTTCTCAGAATTTCTAACATAACTTATAATAGTCGAACGATCTTTCCAGGTGGACAAATCCAATGAACATGTCTCGATTTCTCTTCAGCCTTGCTTTAATTATCAATGGTAACGTCAGAATTGCCTCTCTGCTACCTTTGTCTTTCCTTTAGTCAAACTGATCGTTATCTAACACATCGTCGATTTTTCTTTTCCATCCTTCTATGTACTATTCTTGTCAGCAATTCGGGTGCGTCAGCTGTTAAGCTGATCGTGCGCTAATTCTCGCATTTGTCAGTTCTTGCTGTCTTTGAAACTGTGTGGATGATTTTTTCCGCAATTCTGACGGTATATCGCCAGTCTCATATATTATGCACACCAACGTGAACAGTCTTTTGTTGGCACTGCTCCCAATGAATTTAGAAATTCTGCTGCGTTATTATCTATCCTTCGACCGTATTTGACTTTACGTCTTCCAAAGCTCATTAAAACTTCTGATTCCAATACTAGATTTCTTATCTCTTCCCTGTCGACTCCTGTTTCATGTCACGTCATCAGACAACGCTTCCCCCTCGGAGAGGCCTTCAATGTACACTTTTCTACCCGCTCTCTCTTCTGCATTTAATAGTGAAATCCCCATTGCACTCTGAATGTTAGTGCCCTTTATTTTAATTTCACCGAAGTCTCTTTGACTTTTCTATACGATGAGCCTGTCCGTCTGACAGTGATTTATTTTTCGATTTCTTCATATTTTTCATGCCGCCATTTCGCTTTAGTTTCCCTGCATTTCCTGTTTAAGGTTCCCATTTATTTCGTTCATAGATGAACTCTACGTCTGTAACCCTGAATCTCTCTTATCATCTTTGTACTTCCTTCTTTCGTCGATCAACTAACGTATTTGATGTGTTACCCTTGGTTTTATTTGCAGATGCGTTCCTTATACCTACGGTTTTCTTTCCAACTTCTGCTATTGATCTTTTTAGAAATGTCCATTCCTCTCCAACTGACGTACCTGCTGAGCTGTGCATTATCACAGGTTCTACAATCTCAGTGAACTTCAAGCGTGACTTTTCATTCCTTGGTATTTCCATATTCAGCCTTTTTGCACATTGATTCCAGTTGACTAGTCTCTTAAACTTCATTATTACTAAATTGTGATCGGAGTCTTTACCTGCTCCTGGTTACGCCTTACAATGCAATATCTGCTTTCGGAATCTCTGGTTGACCATGATGTAATCTAACTGAAATCTTCCTGTAACTCCCGGACTTTTCCTACCTCCCCATATGGTTCTTGAACAGAGTATTCGCTATTACTATCAGATATAGTTCCTGCTACCAAGCCCATATTCTCCAGTAACCCTTTCTTCCAATCCGTCGCCTACAATCGCATTCCAGTATCCATGATTGTTGGACTTTCATCTCCCTTTACGTACTGAATTATCTATTCAATATCCTCATATACATTCTGTATCTCTTCGTCCTGTGCTTGCGATGTCGGCATGAGTACCTGAATTACTGTTGTCCGCGTTTGAACAACCCAATCACTAAAGTGTTCACAGTAACTCATTCTCTGCCCTACCTTCCTACACATAACTAATCCTACTCTAGTTATACCACTTTCTACTGCTGTTAACCTTGTGCTATATTCATCTGACCAGAGATCCTTATCTTCTTCCCATTTCACTCACCTCTACTATATCTATACTGAGTCTTACCCTTCCCCTTTTGAGATTTTTTAGCTTCCCTATCACCTTCAAAAGTCTAACGTTCCACGCCCCTACTCGTAGAACGTTCCCCTATCGTTGGTTATTTAATGTTTTTCTCACGTTCAGCTCCCTCTTGGCAGTCCCCTCTCGGAGATCTCAATGGGGGACTACTCCGGAATCTCTTGCCAATGGAGAGATCATGAAGACAATTTTTTAATTGCAGGCCACATGCCCAACGTAAACACATTATTTGTCTTTAATTCAATTGTTTCCATTGCCTTCTGCATCTTCATGCCACTGATAATTGCTGATTCTTCCAACTTTTAGGGGCAGTTTCCCACCCGTAGGGTAAAAGACTACTCTGAACATCTGTTCGATCCTCCATTCTCTTTGACAGGGCTGTTGGTAGGACGAGGGTTATTCCTTACGCTGCAAGTCAATGGCCGCCATTTTTATTCACAATTTTGGCAGTGGCGAGATTCGAAGTCGGGGCCGAGGTTATTTAGATTACTGGTCAAAAATTCTAAGTATAGATCACCGATGATTTTTGGGATCTGATAAACGAGGGAATATGCGCTCATACACTCAGAGAGCCTGCTTCATAGGCACAGACTCCATCCTTCGAGGTTTTTGGAGCTCAAAGTTACTCTCAGTCAAGCTGCTATTCTGTCCGTGTCGCTAGAACCAGAGAGGACGACGGTCTGTCGAGTTTCAGTAAACCGATGGCAAGCTGTTAGATGATGATCGGCCTGCTACTTGCTGACCTCTACACCGAGATGGAGCCTACCTGATGCACATCACAGCCGTGACCTGCTGGTCTTGCCTGTTGGGTCATTGTGGATGAGAAGGTGGTTGTGCTACCAGCCCCTGTCACTCTATTGACCATCGTGGATGATATGGAGGCTGCCATCTCCACACCGACCAGTCCTGCACAGTGTCATGGCCAACTCGTGAGTATCTGCTTCCGTCTGAGTCGATCCATGGTGGCTGACCAGTATCTAGTCTTCAGCTGACATCCTGGACCACAATCAGCAGTACCCACTTGAGCTTGCTTTTTCTCTGTTGGAGGCCTTTTGAATGTATATGTGTATCTCTTTTGGGACATGTCATATCGCAGGGATTTCTATACCAACCTACGCATTTGTTAAACCGCAAAAGCCTGTGTATTTCTCAGTGTTTGCAGGTAATTTTAGGTAAACCTCTTTATGATCAGAAAGGAAAGGTGTAAATTTTGTAACATGTCAGGGCAAAACTCACAACGTCTAAAGCTATGCCATTAATGTGTAGTACTTATAGGTGATTTGCACATATGGTAGAGGATTTTTCTGGATTTTTTTGGGTGATGATACGCCAGAAAGATTAGTTTTTTTACAGTTGGAGATACAGTACTTCTATTTTTATTTTTGTTGCTATTGCAAACAGCAGTAGTAAATCACCCAAAATCCCAGACTAGGTTCTGTTAGTAAAGGTGAGTAATGGGACTGTTCCTTGCATTTTGAGACAGAAAACCGATGAACACGAGCATCCAATAGTGTATGCATCAAAGCAAACTGAACAAAGTGGAGAGTAACTACTTCACAAAAAAAAAGAATGAAATGTTGGCAGTGATATATGGAATAGTATACAATCTTTGTTATTTACATGCACGGAAGTTTAAAGTTCTCACTGACCAAGGTTCACTAAAATGGCTGTTGGAGCTGAAAGGACCATCGAATAGTTTAACAAGATTATTAGGTGGTCCGTAAACCATGTAAGAGGCACACAAATGAAGATAAGTTGAATAGGAAAGTTGTAGTGCTTAACATGATGAAAGGAAGTGTAACAGAGTGGCAGAGAGAATAAGTGGCTGGGTAAGATTGTCAGGCTTTCATGTCGCAATCACAGTTTGTGAAACATGAAGATTTGCTCAACAGAACGAAGAAATGCAGACAGTTCATAGAGGTTCAAGTAGCTCTCAAGGATGAAGTGCTGCGACAAGTACATGACCATGTATTGTCAGGTCATGACCAATGCCACCTCGGGGTGGATCACTAGCGAATTACTTCTAGTATGGTTTAAAAAGTTTGTGGGATTTTCTGAGGCCACGAAAGAATCACCTGTGCTTCTAATTGACATTCAACTCACACTAAAAACCTGGAGCTGCTTGATATGGCTAGATACAATGGTGTAGTCCTCCTTTGTTTACCGCCACACACTTCACATAAATGTCAACCTCTGGACGTAACGTTTTTCAAGCTCCTGAGTTGTTATTACATTGAAGAGATTAAAAAATGACTACCGAGCCATCCAGAAAAAGTTATCACTCTTTTCCAAATATCATCGCTATTTGGGGCCGCGTTTTTGCTTGCTGCAAAAATGCCGACGGCTATAAATGGCTTTAAGAGAACTGGAATATAGCCATCTGACTTGAATGTGTTTTCAGACGCAGACTACCTCCCATCAGCACAAACACATATTCAATTCGAAAACTGCGAAAGTCCGACTACAAACTCTAGAGATGGACAATCTAACATATTGATTACAGGCTCTCCAGTGTCTACTGAACCTGCCACTAATAGGCCGACGACTGACCAAGGGTCAATCATTGACCCCCGGCCAGAATGTTCATGGATGCCAGATTCTCACAACCAGCTATGTTCACCGAACATCTCAGCTTTCCAGATATCGCTCGAGGCTGTCATTCCAATCCCACTAATCTGTCATAATACTGGGCGTGCTACAAGACGAAAAGGAAAAACCGTCGTATTAACAGATTCTCCTCATAAGAAGGAACTGCAGAATGCTGTCGCACGTATAGTAGGCGTACAGAAAGGAGGAGGGTGCACAAATATGAACAATGTCAGGACAGAGACGTCAGGTGCAATGCAGCGTAAGGCAAAAATATCAAACTGCACACCCAAAAAAACCAAAAAAGAAGACATCAAAGACCTTAAGAAAAATAAAAGGAAGAAGATGATGGAGAAGAGAGAATCAGAGGGAGAGGATGCTGAGTGTCTCTACTGTGGGGACTTCCACTCCCTTTCTAATGAGGGCCGGATCGCATGCCAGAGGTGTTTCAAGTGGGCACACAATTCATGTGCTGGCAGAGACAGTGAAGATGAAGAGGAAATACTGATTTCTGAATATTGTCGAAAGGAGTAGTTGTTAGTGGTTTGGTGGTTATTAAGCATTGTACAATTTTCAGAATGACATTAAAATATTTTCTTATTTTGAAGAATATCTTTTTAATTGTTTAAATTACACATTCCTTAGTCTGAATTTCCTTTTGTACCCCATTTGGTCATAGTTTAATACGATATTCGTAATTCAAATTTAACGTTTATGCAATAATTTAACAAAAAATAACCTTATCCCATTCTGCCCCGTGGGTGGGAAGGAACGGGAAATATGCAAGACTTTCTTTGAAAAATTGTAAAAAATGCAAAATGTATTGTTTTAAGTGATTTTAAAATAAGGTACATTAGGTTACACTGCAAGGTGTTTTTTTATAACTTTAAGAAGTGTTTCCTTGTGTTCCCTTATTTTACACAAATTGTTAAACATTAAGTGTCCCGTTCTGCCCCGAGTTCCCTATATTCTGGATTCAGAAAGTCCGACGAAGACTGATTCACCTAGCCCCATTCCCTTATTATTTTTTAAACGTAAACAGTTCCTAAAATTAGTAACAGATGTCGTTAGTTGTTCTGTTGATCGTCTTGGTGGGTCTTACACAACTGTTAGTAGAAAAAGTTATTAAAGCTTTCACGTACTTCGGCGCTGTAGTCATGGACTGTGCGGCTGGTCCCGGCAATGATTCGAGTCCTCCCTCGGGCATGGGTGTGTGTGTTTGTCCTTAGGATAATTTAGGTCAAGTAGTGTGTAAGCGTAGGGACTGATGACCTTAGCAGTTAAGTCCCGTAAGATTTCACACATATTTGAACATTTCACGTACTTCAACAAACTAACTTATTTTAAACATACTTAACCTCGCATGGAGGACTGTCATAAGCAATGCTGTCTCATATCTTGTGTTTCCTTCTGGATGACTGCTGTCTTGATTAAATATATTTGGAAAAAGTTTCTCGCCGCTTTTGCACGATTGCCTAGCAACGGTCCAGTAACATAACGGCGCCCGAGCTGCGCACACAGGCTGATGAGTACAATATATTCTTATTTTTGTCCACATAGCCCCATAATTCAGCTATTCCAACTGTACCCTAGCAATAAACCTTGATTTCAGACTTCGTTTTCTCGCTTGGATGATCAAGTAAGCTTGATGCAGGTTCGCCTTTACAGCACTAGAAGACGGCACGGTACAGAAACTTTGTGAGAGAAGTTGTAGGGAAGGCGGCGGTGAAAGAAAAAGCTCAGTATTAATTCTATCATCAGTACTCTCCTCCAAAAAAGTACAGTGTGGTAAACAGATTTTATACAAATCCCAAAACCTTCAACAACTTTCACTGTAAATAAAATCCTTTCTTCTTATCTGATGAAATTAAAACATCCACAACGAGTCTTCTCTTGCTAAATAATCTGGAATACGTTTCTGTATAATCTTGTACGTTAGGAAGTACCTTAAATCTCTCTCAGTGGTTAACTGAAAGTTAAACTCAAATTACACTAGTATCACAGGATAACATAACAGTAGTGACACTCCGTCTCGATTTTGTTACTGCGATAGGAGCGCGCCAAGCGGGCAGCAAGTGACACTTCTAACTAAGATATCGGATGAGTTTGAATATTATCGTTCATATTGATTTCTAACATTGATCTTACATGAAGCAGCATATGTGGTGACAAAAAAATCGACAATAACTAAAAAATGAGACCACATTTATCATTCTTTATTTTCCAAGGATCCTGGGGCGGATGGAACGAAAGGTTAGTGGATACTTTGTGTTTCTCTTGTAACGTACGGATACTTAGTGAATATTATCGTTTACTCTAAGAACAGAAGATGATTGACCATTTTCAGGAAGACGTATATCCCACAACGCGAAGTTTTATTCGCTACAGCTATATCCAAATCAGTGAATTTGTAACGCAAGAAATCTGTATGGCATGTAATACCTACACTAGTTAACGTACTAAATAAGCCACCACACATGTTGCTGAAGGGAAGCCATACAGACGTCGTAATAAAATGTCAACAGGCAATAAAATTGTCAACAGTGAAGAAACCAATTCGACAACTGTTGTTACGTCTGAGCTACGGACAGCAAGAATCTCCAACACATTCGCTTCTGAAGCAAAAGTAATTACATTTACAAAAATTTTAGTGTATTGGAAAGAGGAATGAAATGTAAGAGTATACGATTCATTGGACTCTACCAATGTTTTCATGTGTACCTATCATAATAAGAACAGACAACAGAAATATATGCTTCTGATGCACGAAACATGTGTTGATATTCTGTTGCCGTCAGCGGAGTAAGCATATTCGAACGTGTTTTTTCATGAACAAGTTGCAGCTAGTATCAATAACTCGGTGAAAGTCTGTTGGCTGTACATTTATTTCACAATAATTCATATCCCTTGGTAATTTACTAGCGCATGGAACGCAAGAATATAATAATTGTTTCTTTACTTAAGTAGAATAACAGACAGAACATATTTTATCCTAACGACACTGCTTTCTCTCCGCTTGGAGATGTAGTGTCGCTACAGCTGTCAAAGGGTAACAACTTTCACACCATTGTATGTATTAAGGTGAGTTTTCATCTGTGCGCCTTGCACCTAGTCACCGTTCATCTGTGCTTGCCCCACACGCAAGCAGATGCACGCGTGTAGGTGCATACGTCTTACTCAACATGTGGGTGCTAGTGATTGAGTTTACACCACACGACGGGCGCCTGTACTTCCGTGTAGGACAAGCTACGGCCGCACGATGAGCAACCATAAGGTGCACGGTTGTAAACGCACCTTTAGAGTGTGCTAATAAAACATTGTAGCAACGTAAGAATCTGATTTGACAACTTATGTTCAACGTGGCGATTCATTGCACACTTCGCTACATAACATGATGTACACCCATCAAAATTGTGACGAAATCTGAAGAAAATTTGGTTAGCTGTAAGAAAGATAGTTCTGATGATAATTTTTTAATTCCGTGAATAACTGCTTTCATGAATCTCGTGGACAACGCGCGTTTTGGAGTCGCAACGGCCATCGACTCGCACTTACTGACGGCCAGATGTATTCGTACGTGGCCCGGGTTGCTCCTGTGATGCACTACGCGTTGCCCACGTTATTCAGCCACATGAAACAGAAAATATTTCCTACCTCTTCAGCGGCAATTTATACATACACACCTCCATTAACAACCAATGCATATGCAAATCATTCAACGTAGTGTGCGCATAAATTTGGATGACCTGCCGGACGATGCGTCGCTGACGCGAGGGAGGAAGGAGTCCCTCACTCTTTCAGTGTGCAGATCCACGTTCTTTCCAATCTTGATTTCTTCCATATCTTTGTCTTTAATGTATCCCTCCTTTTCCCAATGTGGTAAGTGACTATAATTTTGAAATTAAGACCTTGTTCATCGGGCAGGTTATTCTTTGGGTTTGTTTCTCGCTATTAGCAGGGAGTAGTGAACGAGTGTGATTCTTCCAAATATTGGTAATTCCACCGCTTCGAACTATATGCTGATGTATTTGTTCATATCCCTCCTTAGTTTGCTGTGGACCCATTATGTTGTCCAACTCACAGTGTTCCGGGACTTACAAGCGGCTCACTTCCGGAACACGAACGTGCAGTCTGATTAGATATTTTCCAGTCTCATGTTAGGGCTACCGGAAAGAATTTGTTCAGGATTGGCTGACTCACAGCACTTTATGGGCTGTGTATAATAGATGAATGTTTTGAGACAACGTCAGCATAGTGCACCTCTATGCTACTAGATTTTCATTCTGCCTTATAAATGAACAGCCTGACATGAAATGTCCGATATTACAGTATGCTGTTGCGTCCTATGCTGATTATTGTACACACATCAAAAAAAGTTTTGCGTCATCCCGGTTCCCAGAACTCTTGAAGATAGACGTTGAGTGGGGATATTGTCTCACAGACACAGTCCCTTTGAGTGCTCAGAGATGTCACTAAACCCTCCCAAAGATGTAAACAACCATACGTGAGCAGCGTATATTACACGGAGGAGGTCCGACAGCCGATCAATTCCAGTCATTCCACCTGTCTGTAGTTCAAACATGCCTACACGGTCAATACCGCGGTTAGATCGCGTCCGCATTGTTACTTTGTGTCAGGAAGGGCTCTCAAGAAGGGAAGTGTCCAGGCGTCTCGGAGTGAACCAAAGCGATGTTGTTCAGACATGGAGGAGATAGATACACATAGACAGGAAGTGTCAAAGACATGCCTAGCTCGGGCCGCCCAAGGGCTACTACTGCAGTGGATGACCGCTACCTACAGATTATGGCTCAGTGGAACCCTAACAGCAACGCCACCATGATGAATAAGGCTTTTCGTGCATCACAAGACGTAGTATTACGACTCAAACTGTGCACGATAACCTGCATGATGCGCAACTTCACTCCCGACGTCCATGGCGAGGTCCATCCTTGAAACCACGTAAATACGCAGCGCGGTACAGATGAGGACAACAACATGCCGAATGGACAACTCAGGATTGGCATCACTTGCTCTTCACCAATGAGTGTCGCAGTATGCCTTCAACCAGACAATCATCGGAGACCTATTTGGAGGCAACGCCTTAGGCACACTGTCCAGCGCGTGCAGCAAGAAAAAATGGTTCAAATGGCTCTGAGCACTATGGGACTTAACAGCTATGGTCATCAGTCCCCTAGAACTTAGAACTACTTAAACCTAACTAACCTAAGGACATCACACAACACTCAGTCATCACGAGGCAGAGAAAATCCCTCACCCCGCCGGGAATCGATCCCGGGAACCCGGGCGCGGGAAGCGAGAGCGCTACCGTACGACCACGAGCTGCGGACGTGCATCAAGATGGAGGTTCCCTGCTTGTTTGGGGTGGCATTATGTAGGACCGACGCACGCCGCTGGTGGTCATGGAAGGTGCCGTAACGGCTGTATGGTAGGTGAATGCCATCCTCCGAGAGATAGTTCAGCAATATCTGCAGCGTATTGGCGAGACATTGTAGTTCATGGATGATAATTCGCGACCCCATCGCGCACATCTTGTGAATGACTTACTTCAGGATAACGACATCGTTCGACTACAGTGGTCAGCATGTCACCAGACATCGAAGACGCCTGGGATAGATTGAAAAGGCTGTTTACTGACGACGTGACCCAACAACCACTCTGAGGAATCTACGCCGAATCTCCGTTGAAGAGTTGAACAGTCTGGAGCAACAGTGCCTTGATGACGTTGTGGATAGTATGCCACGACGAACACAGATAGAAGACGTGCTACTGTGTATTAAAGGTACCTGCGTTTACAGCTATCTAAACCACCACCTCTGTAAGTCTCGCTGTATGGCGGTACAACATGCAGTGTGTAGTTTTCATGAGCAATAAAAACGACGGTGTATGTTGATCTCTATTCCAGTTTTCTATATAGGTTCCGGAACTCTTGGAGCCAAGACGATGGAAAAGTTTTTTTTTATGTGTGTAAATTATCGACGTGTTCGTTAGTAGTGTACTGGCGTGCAAAACTTAAGAACGAAAGTAACTTACGCGTGATGTTTCACAGACCAGTAATATAGCTCGATGGATATTGGACCATACTTAGAAAGAACTGCTACATTTAGCATATAAGATAACAGAAAGAAGCACATAATTAGACAAACAGAGGTGATACTTTTATTCAAAGACGGTGATTACAATGAAGTCACAGCGATTGACAGTGGTCCTCTGGACATTATAGAATATGGAAAATGGTTCTTAATAGAGTGTGTGAACACCGAGTACAGCAATGCGTTCTCTGCAGCGTGCTTCCACACCGCCCAAAAGGTTAGTGAGGGGCTCTGGTAGTCGGTCGTTCCGTTCCTCCGTACACCAACGCGACTGATAACTGCTGCATGGTCGTTCGTGCATGTTGATGCGCTGCAGCCCGTCTCCACAACGCTTCCCATGAGTCCTCGAAAAGATTTAAGTCGGGGGAACATACAGGCCAATTTACTCGTCAACCAGTCTCTCGTTTCAAGAGTTCCTGCACCTGCCCTGTTCGATGTAGATGCACATTGTCATCCATAAAAATTAAGTCACAGCCAAATGCACTCCTGGAGAGATATACAGGGTGTTTCAAAAATGACCGGTATGTTTGAAATGGTAATAAAAACTAAACGAGCAGCGATAGAAATACACCGTTTGTTGCAATATGCTTGGGACAACAGTACATTTTCAGGCAGATAAACTTTCGAAATTACAGTAGTTACAATTGTCAACAACAGGTGGCGCTGCGGTCTGGGAAACTCTATAGTACGATATTTTCCACATATCCACCATGTGTAGCAATAATATGGCGTAGTCTCTGAATGAAATTACCCGAAACCTTTGACAACGTGTCTGGCGGAATGGCTTCACATGCAGATGAGATGTACTGCTTCAGCTGTTCAATTGTTTCTGGATTCTGGCGGTACACCTGGTCTTTCAAGTGTCCCCACAGAAAGAAGTCACAGGGGTTCATGTCTGGCGAATAGGGAGGCCAATCCACGCCGCCTCCTGTATGTTTCGGATAGCCCAAAGCAATCACACGACCATCGAAATATTCATTCAGGAAATTAAAGACGTCGGCCGTGCGATGTGGCCGGGCACCATCTTGCATAAACCACGAGGTGTTCGCAGTGTCGTCTAAGGCAGTTTGTACCGCCACAAATTCACGAAGAATGTCCAGATGACGTGATGCAGTAATCGTTTCGGATCTGAAAAATGGGCCAATGATTCCTTTGGAAGAAATGGCGGCCCAGACCAGTACTTTTTGAGGATGCAGGGACGATGGGACTGCAACATGGGGCTTTTCGGTTCCCCATATGCGCCAGTTCTGTTTATTGACGAAGCCGTCCAGGTAAAAATAAGCTTCGTCAGTAAACCAAATGCTGCCCACATGCATATCGCCGTCATCAATCCTGTGCACTATATCGTTAGCGAATGTCTCTCGTGCAGCAATGGTAGCGGCGCTGAGGGGTTGCCGCGTTTGAATTTTGTATGGATAGAGGTGTAAACTCTGGCGCATGAGACGATACGTGGACGTTGGCGTCATTTGGACCGCAGCTGCAACACGGCGAACGGAAACCCGAGGCCGCTGTTGGATCACCTGCTGCACTAGCTGCGCGTTGCCCTCTGTGGTTGTCGTACACGGTCGCCCTACCTTTCCAGCACGTTCATCCGTCACGTTCCCAGTCCGTTGAAATTTTTCAAACAGATCCTTTATTGTATCGCTTTTCGGTCCTTTGGTTACATTAAACCTCCGTTGAAAACTTCGTCTTGTTGCAACAACACTGTGGAATTCCAACACCAGAAATATCCTCTGTTCTAAGGAATAAACCATGTTGTCCACATCACACTTGCACGTTGTGAACAGCACACGCTTACAGCAGAAAGACGACGTACAGAATGGCGCACCCACAGACTGCGTTGTCTTCTATATCTTTCACATCACTTGCAGCGCCATCTGTTGTTGAAAATTGTAACTACTGTAATTTCGAAAGTTTGTCCGCCTGAAAATGTACTGTTATCCCAAGCATATTGCAACAAACGGTGTATTTCTATCGCTGCTCGTTTAGTTTTTATTGCCGTTTCAAATATACCGGTCATTTTTGAAACACCCTGTACATGGTGAAGGGCTAAAAAGTCACAATAACTCGAACTGGTGAGTGTACTGCGGACATCCCCGCATAAGACGAGACTTGTAAGCATGTAACGCACCAGGAATATTGTCGAATATGATCGTTTTGATCGTCCATGTGTTATAGTGAGGATAGGTATAATGTTCCATTGCCATCCTGATCTCGAAATCTTTGAACACAGTATACCCATAGGTCAACGTTATTGTAATACCGTACTCGCTCACCTTGTGGGCTTTTCAAGGTTGCATTCGGCTCTGACATCATTTTTGTGGATAACAATTCACGATCGCATCGAACAACCCAAGTGGTGGGGCTCACGGAGCGATAAGGTATTCGAAGAATGTAGTGACCTGGCCGTTTTCCCTACTTAAATCCCTTCGAGCACGTGTAGGATGCATTGGGGAAACTTATAGCAAAATGTCCAAATGCAGCGAGGATCATCGACCTGTTGTCTACCGCACTGGTGGAAGAATGTATCGCCCTGCCACAAGATCTCCTTACTAACCTTGTTGCCAGCGTGGAGGCATGCTGCGCAGCACTCATCCCGTACGTGGCGATTACACACCCTATTAAGAACATTGTCCCACAGATTGTAATCTCCAGCGGACCATCTCAAATTGAGGTGAGTCAATGTAATTATTGTCTTTTAATCAAAGTGATATTTCTCTTCGCCTAATCGCGTATTTCTTTCAGTAACCTTCATTACTGTACAGTGCCAGATCTTTCTACTTATCATCCAAGTTTCATCTGGGTATGTTTCTTCACATATGTGACACTTCATGCGGAAGTTACTTTCGTCTGTAAGTTTTGCACACGCTTTTATTTCGGTATAAGATGGCACATGATTATCGAGCGTTGGTCTCAGTATCTTATCTCCATCAACATTGGACTGGACTGGATTGTTTCGGGGAAGAGACCTAACACCGAGGCCATCGGATTAGGGAAGGAAGGGGAAGGAAGTCGGCTGTGCCCTTTCAAAGGAACCATCCCAACATTTGCCTGGAGTGATTTAGGGAAATCACGGAAAACCTAAATCAGGATGGCCGGAGGCGGGATTGAACCGTCGTCCTCCCGAATGCGAGTCCAGTGTGCTAACCACTGCGCCACCTCGTTCGGTTCCATCAACGTTGGAGAAGATGTTTGAGTTACTTGACTCTGTTTTATCTGACAAATCGTATCGTACATCTTGAGTTCTTTACGTGTTTTGTCTTTACGCACCGTGAAAGGAGCGTTTTACACCCATATCGTTCGCAAACACAAATCAGTGTGCGAGACTGTTCCCTAGCATGTTTAACCATCTACAGTCACAAATAAATTTTCTCCACGTGTTGGATCATTGGTATGTAAGTATACGACCTCGATATCAGTTTCTGCGCACAAAAAATTCCAAACACAATCTTAGAGTTTGTCCATATTTTCTTTAAGCTAATGAGGTGTTGATTCGAGCTGTTTTCGTTCGGAAGGGAAATACAGATCCTACGATGTAATGCTGAACAATTGCCTCCATTATGCTGCTGCTCTACTTACTCCTGTAAATAGGTTAACTGGCTGCACAGTCGTTTTATTTACTCGGGAGCCTGTAGCTACGGAGTCGAGGAAATTACTGAGCCGCTGTTTTCCCGGTCTGCACAGGAGCGGCTTGATGCATTCTCTCTTCGCAGCGGCAGGAAAGAGGTAACTACATAGGCGGACACTTACTGGCGATATATAACGCCGTAGCAACAAACAATTAGCAAACGATTTAAGACTCTAGCAAACACCTTGTTTAACTTTGCCCCATGGGGCAGTTGTTCACCTGCAGCACATAACTTAATTTCACTCCCTACTTATGTAACAGCCGTAAAGCGTTATTCACTTGTTGGCACTGGTCCGAGACGGCATTCTCGCCAAGCGGCACCTCTGGTAGTACTGTAACATTGACCAGTAACTATAACTGAATGTGTGCGGTTCATTATGACAGCATGGACAAGATGGCTCTGAATCCTTATGGAACATAACGTTTTGGTGCAGAAACTGACTGTTTACGCAGCGGTTTTACAGATGTGACACTGTATGAGCTGAACTCTCACGATAAGACACTCACAAGTCTGACACTAACCGTTTCATCGTTGACGATGTGTATTATAATTTGATTCCTTCCACGAACTATATGTAATGCCCACCTCTCAGAATACGAGAAGTAATTAAAAAGTCAAAACGTCTTTCCAAACCTCTTTTTATACAACGATCTGGTTCAGGTGAAATTACTACTCAGAGTCTTAAACAACTGAAGAACAGACGCAGCGCATTAGAATTGTTATAATTTTCAAAGAGAAAATTGAAAATATATATTTTTATTATCTCGTTTGTATATTTTCTTCTCATTGCAGGGACGGTTTTATAAAGTTACTACAAATTCATAATGGGCGCAGAAAGATATCACTTTCTTCAACTGTAGAATTTTGTAAAACCAATAACAAAAGTCGCATGTATTGTCATTCACAAATATCACATTTATTCCACTCTTTCAAGTGATGAACCTTCGGCTAATTATAGACACAAAGCAGCGAGCACGAGTTACAAAACCAACATTACGAGGGCTGTTCGGAAAGCAAGGTCCGAGCGGTCGCGAAATAGAATCCACAGTGAAAATCCAAAATATTTTATTTGCAACAGTTAGCTACTCCTTCCGGTTACCGGTACTTCTCTAAGTAGTCACCGCTCCGACTTAGAAATCTATCGTAGCGTTGTACCAACTTTCCAGTACCTTTGTCATAAAAGGCAGCCGCCAGTTCTTTCCGCTAATTCTCTATACTGATCTATAGCTCGTTGTCTGTGCCAAGATGTTGTCTTCATAGCAGCAGTTCCTATGAGCAGAGATGATACTCAGGGGAAGCCAGTTAGAGACTGTATTGTGAGAGACCAAACATCCCCATCTAAAACGCTGCAGGTGCCCCTGCAGAGAGTGCCTGAGATTTGTAAGGAAATTCATGGCAGTTATGTTATGTGGGCTGCATAACATCAGGCCAAAATTCTCACCAGGCCCTCTTACTTGGCGGGAGACATTGTTTTCTAGACATCGTCGCGTGCTCACTGTGCTCTCAGAACTTACAAAAAAATGGCTCTGAGCACTATGGGACTTAACTTCTGAGGTCATCAGTCCCCTAGAACTTAGAACTACTTAAACCTAACTAACTTAAGGAAATCACACACACCCATGCACGAGGCAGGATTCGAACCTGCGACCGTAGCGGTCGCGAGGTTCCAGACTGTAGCGCCTAGAACCGCTCGGACACCACGGCCGGCCTCAGAACTTACAAGAGCGACGTGATGCAATCGACTGATACATTAGGGACACTGATCAACAAGTATGCGCAACGCTTCATCGGATTTTAAAAGTAGGTTCCAAATCGCGCCCGATCGGACCTTACTATCCGAACAGCCTCGTATATTGTCTGTTAACAGGTAACCTCATACAATAGACACCTCACACAACCAGCTAATAAGAACAAAGCTTATATAATACCAAACTAATTCTTTTATACAAGAAATTTGCTTGTTGATAATATTTTTCTTGGAAGTTGATTCGAAAGTCTCTGATTAACAGCTTTAATCTCGAAAACTTCACATAGACTCAATATTCAATAATTAAATTTCCAAATAAATACACTACATAATAAGTAACCTAATTTTACTAAAAGTAGCCGGCCGATGTGGCCGTGCGGTTCTGGGCGCTGTAGTCTGGAACCGAGCGACCGCTACGGTCGCAGGTTCGAATCCTGCCTCGGGCATGGATGTGTGTGATGTCCTTAGGTGAACCGATAATTGAATAGAATTGTTATGTTCGGCCACTTGGAGCCCCTTTACAGCCTTTCATGGACTTCATTTTCCCAATCAACGATGGAACATTTATGGATGTAAATGAGCTCTGTCACCGGATCGCAATTGTTCACAGCTCGTTTCGAGAACATTCTGCACGATTTGACAGAACGATCCGGCCATCCAGATCGCCTGACGTGAAGCCCATCGTACATTTATGGGACCAATCGAGTGGTCAGCTCGTGCACAAAATCCGAATCCCTCAATACTTTCGCAACTATAGATGGCTATAGATGCAGTATGTGTCTATATTTCTGCAGGGGACTTCCAACGACTCATTGAATCCATGCCCAGATTAGTTGCTGCACTATACCTTGCAAAAAGAGGCCCCACACGATATTATGAGGAATCCGATGACTATGACTTTTGTCACCTCTGTGTATATTCTTCAACTCATTCGTTGTGAGTTCAAAGGCCTTGTGTCTCAGAAGATGGCAATAATATTTTTCACTTCAGGTGGAGCATTCGTACCAGTCGAGGTTTCACGCCATTTGCTGTCAGTGGTAAAGTTGTTATCAGAAAGTTGTTGGATCCGTGACAGAGATGGATTTCTAGAAAACTGGAAATTTGTAGTAAGGTCTTATGAGACCAAACTGCTGAGGTCATCGGTCCCTAAGCCCACACACTACTTAATCTAACTTAAGCTCACTTACACCATGCACAACACACACAACGATGACCGAGGGAGGACTCGAACCTCCGACGGGGGGAGCCGCACGGACCGTGACAAGTCGCTCTGACCGTGCGGCTACCCCGCGCGTCTGGATTTCTAGAACGAATGTTTTTCCAACATTTTGAGAAGTTGAAGATTATTAATTATTTTTCGTTCAGCATGGCTTCTAGTGTCCCTAACACAGCAGGAGCAATGAGACTGAGTCTTGGAAGCCAGTACAGTGGTTAAAATGCACTCAGAGATGATTTTCAAGATTGTATTGAGCTGACTATCTTTTTTACGCAAACACTGTTCGAACACACCTGAGCACAGTATTCAGTAGTAGGAAACGCTAACCTGAGCACAAAAGTTCGAAGCGTATCTGTTGGAAGCTCCCTAATTACTACTGAAGTGTTTCCGGGTAAAGTTGTTTAGTGTACTTAATTTCGAAGAAGTTTTTTCGAGGTATCTTTTTAAAGACAGCGTACTATCAAGAGTCATTGCAAGATAATTTTGATGGTTCTGGTAAGGAAGTACTGTGTCTTTCATATGTTCCTCCAGACTATAGTCTGCTGCTCTGTTGTTTAAATGGGAACTGGTGCTTCGATTTAAGAAAGAATGTTTGTCATTCGCGTCAGTATTACCCCTATACGTCTGAACCTTTATATTTCGGATATACCTGAAACCATTGCCACGAACTTTGGATATACGGATGTTGTGGTATGGGGTGTTGTTGGCTAAGATTCACCTACCTCGATACAGAGGGTGTTCGACTCTTACTCTAGCCAACACTTCATAAATCTCTCACCCATCGTAAACCTCTGGTCTCGGGTTTTCGAGACGGTGCCATACCACTACTTGTCAGGCACAACGACGGATGAACTCTGGCCCGGAAATGAAGCAGCACACGACGACGTACCCGTATCTGTCATGAAAGCTCAGCTCACGCTATTCTAGCTGTGGTTGAGGCATTGCTGCTGCATCTAAATTCTTGCATTTTGTATACTCCAAAATAACCTACGAAAGTTAATCACATGTCCTTCCTGCTAGACTATATGCGTACAATAAGTAAATTTTCATTAGTTTCTCTCCTTTTGGGGTCGCAGCTTCAATGACCAACAGCATAGTTTGTTGTGGTAGTCAGTAATCTCAAACAGTTGTTGAAACAGGTATGATGAAACTAAGAAGTATTATGCTAGATGTAGTAGTATATGCAGACTCGTTAGTGAAAAGCAGACTCGTATGTGAAACTGTCGATAGTGGCAGTAGCACTAAGATGATTCAATTAACGGTATCACGTTGAACTGAAACCAGTTAATTGTTATCAAATCGCAAACATTAGTGGTGTTTTCTTTTGTTTTAAAATGACAGAGAAAGTCTGTGAGCGTCATTCTACGCTCGCAGATGTCAAAAGTATTGACAGTTCCTAAAACGCAATGTTTCTGGATCCTGTAAATGGATTTCATAACTAACCGACTTTTCCATTTCCATGTCTCCCCACTCGTTACGGCATTCGTTATCTGAAATTACCCCCACAATTTGTGGATGAAACGGCTGAATACCTAAATAATTCAACCATGTCTCATTCATCAGCCTTATTCAGGATCACCGTGCGTCACTTCCAGTGCTGTGGCAAGTAAAGTCCACTACCAGACTCATATATCATCAATTTCACAGTATGTTTCAGTGAAGTATGGACTCATTACGCGGTCCTTTCAGGATAACGGCCGACTATGAATGTCTTCGTAATGCACAGCACTGCATCTGCATTTAATGTAATGCACGCAATATATGCGGGACACCATTAAAGCGAACGTTTCCTTTCGTAATCCGCAGCAGTTTACTCTCAGGAGGTGACATGGTGCTACCTGAGTAATCAAAGCTTTGCTGCCAGAGTTATTTACGATCCAGTGGGCCTGCAGTGTTGAGATACCTTTTAGTCGCAGTGTGCAATAAAATTAGGATAGCTGTTATTGTAGCATAACGTTTTTATTGTGATGAATCTATTTCAACTAGACCGCCATCTTCAGAACATCTGTGAGAGTTACATAATAATTTTTATTTTATTATAATCTCAGTTAATTTATTTTAAGATACGCAAATTTGGTATTTATGTCCACATATCGTCAGTGGCCGTTGTCACCTTGTATTCTGTGACAGCATGGTACAGATTTTGGACAATTATTCTAGTTTTGTGACCTGCTACTGTTGTTGATCGTCCTTAGTTGTAATTCTTATCGTTCTATATTTTATCCTTATTGAAAGTTGTGACAGGTGCCAAAGATGCAGTTTAGTTTCAGTTACTATGGTGTGTTGATGATATCTATATCCAAACAATACAATTCCCTGACGAAATTTTAAATTAACAAAAGGGTTTAAAACATGAACGTTTCATAAAATTTTATTTAATCACTAACGAAAGGTAACAGATAGATACAAACAACTATCCACGACACATCGATTAGGGAAATCGCAGATACAGCCCAAATGATATACCAACGGATCATAGCAGTTTAGCCATAGAGCATCTTTGGCCAACTATCACGACTGTCAGTCTGTCAAATCTAACGATAAAATTAAAATAAAGGAAGATCAACAAGCGCAAACAAATCACAAAACTAGCTTAAATGTCCTAAATCTGCATCGCGTTATAATACAATAAAGAGTGACAGCGACAATAGATGATATATGGCCGTAAGTACGATTAACCAACAATACAATGTATATATATTATGTAATTTTCTCAGATGGTCTTAAGAAGACATGTTCAGTCCATTGATCATTATTGACTGTAAAAAGAAATGAAACACCTGCCTTACAATATGTAAAGGAGGGTTTTCAGGAAGTAAGCTCAATGTACAGAGCATATATAAGCGTAAAACTAGTTAGTCACAAAAAATTTTGCTACATTATAGGACGCAAATATAAAACCTGTGGTGAACTATGCATCACTAAACTTCATAGGAAAACGTTCTTAGAAATATAACAGTCACATCACGACAACTGCACAGAAAAGACTCGAGTCAAACAAAGCAGTCTCCCGTTTGAATTGTCGAAAAGGTTATGAAATCATTCATTCAGA
This sequence comes from Schistocerca cancellata, assembly GCF_023864275.1. Taxonomy (NCBI): domain Eukaryota; kingdom Metazoa; phylum Arthropoda; class Insecta; order Orthoptera; family Acrididae; genus Schistocerca; species Schistocerca cancellata. The sequence goes on from NC_064628.1 coordinate 812,853,855, forward strand.
GAATGAGTAATAAAATGCTACCCTCTGAAGGGCAAGCAAAACACTACATTTGAGATAATAATATGACAGATGCTGGAGAGAATGTGGAAAAGAAACTGGAATAGTTTTTCCATTGAGAGGTTTTGACTAAAGATCAAATGAGTCTCTCAAACGTTATTATCGGCTAATCCGTTCAAAAGTAGAAATGTCCCCGAACCGTAAGGTCATACTCGAGTCAAGGTTTTAGTCAAGAAGCAGTTCCAAGAAAAAGAGTAAACCTCTACAAGGTGCAATTTTCACTCGTTTCATCAGACGATGAATGACAATACTACCTGACTGAATCAACGATAAAGATAAAGATAAAGATAACGGAATCAGTTTCATTTAATTCACGAATTTTTTCTGTAGACTACACAGTCCTCTCAGATTTCGTGATGATGGCCACTTCTCTTGCTGAAACAAAGGCTCGGCTAAGCTAGTTTACAATACAGACTTCTCATGTGTCTTCCGATGATGGGTTTCAGATCTAGTTAGGCACATTACCTATATACCTTTTTATTTGCAGGGAAGTGAAAATTGTGGAACAATTTTTGAATTTTATGCATATCACGGCGATATTTTTGTTTTTTGACGCAGGTGTTTCCGTATTTTTCTGCTTCTGAATCCCTACATCATCGTTGACGAGTCGATATTTAAAGGTCGTATCCGACTCGGGCTGGCTTGTTTATATATTCGATATTTGAGAATTCCTATTACAGGCATCTATGGATTGAGAGGGGACTTAGCAGATGAAGATTTGATAAGAATCTTGAAAAAGTGTACTGTTCGGATGTAAAGAAAGTCTGAAGATCGGATCACAGTCGAACCTACCGCTTCGTGTTACGCACGAAACTGAGACAAAGATCTCTGACATGTGTGCCCTATAGGAGCCCATGTCACGGACAATGTTTCGTGTATTCGTTGTCGGGTTCCCTTCTACGTACGAAGGACTTCTTGTTCAAAATCTAAAATGCGGTGCGTCCGTGAAGCACAACAGTCGACGCTCTTTTGACGACAGTACCAGATTTTCGCAGCTGTTGTTACAATTGGGCGAAAATGATATGTGATACGTTAATTATAACAGGGACTGACAACGGCATCCTTTTCTCAATTTGCAACCGTGCCGTAATGGAGGAGATTTTTAAGCTATACTATTTTCAGACTTATTTTACATCCAAACAGCACATTTTCGAAGATAGGTCCCTTACCAAAACTTTATGTACTATTACAGTCCTATCTAAAATGCCGAGAAACATGTAACTGTATTAGTGAAACAAGTTGTGACCAGTTTCTTAGAATGTCTATATAACTTCTGTCGGAACACTTAGATTCCAAAATAAAGTGATTATTACATTTTCAATACTCATCACGAAAATATAAAATTTAGCACTGAGACACATCAACGGTTAGGTCTTGATATCTGGACTTAGTATTTGCAATTTGTCATATGTTATAGTGCTGCATGCTTCTTTAGAACACCATTCAAGGAGAAGACGTGGAAGCAGTATGTCTTATGACATACGTTACTAGTGGGAAGTGGATGGGTTGGGAAGGGGTGCGGGAAGGGTTCGGTGCCGGAAGGTGTACGAGAGCTTATTAGAGGTGAAGCTGGCAACATTTTATATATTTTTTGAAAAAAAGTAGATTTTAAGTAGGAATCACTCTTCTAAATCCATGAATCATTGGTGTGTATGATGTGCAGAGCTATTTGCGAATTCAGGCTGTATGACAGGAAGTGATAAACTGACAAATGACGTCCACATGTCCAGATAGTGGAGTTGCAGTAAAGTGCAACATTAAAAAGATTAGGCTTGGATAACTTGAAACAAGTGGATGCTGCTAGGCAACGACTGACAACACAAAACGGCGAAAGAAATTCAACAGATAATGAAAGAATAGCTACGGTCGCAGATACGAATCCTGCCTCGGGCATGGGTGTGTGTGATGTCCTTAGGTTAGTTAGGTTTAAGTAGTTTTAAGTTCTAAGGGACTGATAACCGTAGAAGTTAAGTCCCATAGTGCTCAGAGCCATTTGGACCATTTGAAAAGAGTCGATAGGTTACTGAACTTGAAAAAAGAAATGCTGTGACAGGAAAACTGAATTTCTAGTCAATCGAGTACATTATCATCACCAAACAATGAAAGAGAGTTGATGCAGGAGTGAATGTGGTAAGGAAGAAGAAAATAAGAATGCTGGTGAACTGCTATGGACAGCTTAGTGAATGCATTATCAGTGCCAAGATAGATAAAAAGTGAACTCCCACAACAATGGGTTCACGTATATGAATAGAAAGAGGGGGAATGGTAAAAGGACCTGTAACTGGACAGAGAAATGATAGGGGGCTTATTTTTATCACTACTAACAATTGATTAATTATTGTATAAGTTGAATAAACATGATGACAACAGAAAGTGTCAGATAGAATGCATATAGCGGAAAACAAATTTATAATAGCCAGTTAAGCTGAGCAACCGAAAGTTTTGAGAATTGAAAAAGGTCCATTAGTCAACTGATGAGTGAAATAGGTGAGAAATGCAGCACAAGACGAATTGTGAAGGCAACAGCGGAAAAATTAGCTAAAAAGTCTGGGAACCCAGAAAGTGTTTAGATAACACAGGTCATACTAAATTTAATTGATGAAATGTGCAGGAAAAGAAACAAGTGGAATGACTTTTAAACACCAAAACATTGACACTGACAGAAAATTCAAACTGTCAACGTAGTAATTTTTGGGGGAGGATTATGATACTACAAAAGCATGTATGACTTCAGGGAAGCTAGATGTCTTGTATGAGAGAATTAAAAGAAAACATTAGGAAAGAACAGAAGCATCTCTATGAATGTGAAGCGTTTATAAGGTAAATCAGTACCAAACACTGAGAATAAGACCTAACAATTGCTGCAATATGTTGAAAAGTTATACAAATGAAAGAAACTTGAGGACAGTATTTTGGAAAGGGAGGAGATGGTGAGTTATAATGCAAGAATTTGATAGAGAACACTACAAGAATTTGAAAGGGAACTAAAAATTGTACATCCAAACAATGCACCTGTAATAACCGACTTTACCCTTAGAATTTTTAAGATCCTTGTGGGAACAAGCCATGATAAAGCTGTTCCATCTAAGACGTATAATATATGGTATACCCTCAGTCTACATGAGGTATCTAATAATCCCATAAACAAAGCAGATTAGACGATAACTGTTTTTGTTTTTAATATGCTGGATACGTAATGTGGTAGTGACGGTTTATAATCAGTATGTAGCACAAGCCTTATTAATGTTTTTGTCCTTTGAATTTTGTAAATGTGGTGTCTGGAATGCCCTGGATGACTGATGTGACTGTAGCTGGATAAATTGATTGTTTCCTAAAAACCTTAACAGCTGAATTACACAATAATAAATCACACGGATTTTTCCAGTGAAATCTCACACTAATTAAAATCGTTCACCGATTCTGCATTCCCTTAGCAACATTAAAATTTTAACTTTAATGATGCTTAATTCGACATTGGATAGTAACAGTTCTTAATGTTACGCTATCTATTAGACCAAAGTCTTTGCTTCAAAAATATAGCAGCGTAACTGTCCTCATAAAAGGAAATAATTTTTGTTATCTTACTGACAAAGAATTGTCCCTGAAAGATTCTGTATATGTACATGAAGATATAAAATACAAAAAGGTTTCAAGCTTCTGATTCACTTTTAAAATGGAATTGTATCTGACTGCTCTGAGTAATGATGTCCTTTGGTCTTGCATCAAATTAAATATTTGCCACATCCAAGGAAATATTCCGATCTCAAAATTGCACTAGTGTTAAAAAAATTGATGTCTTTTCGTCTGAGACTAGCTATTTAGTGTCAGTGGAGTTAGTTCAATCTGAAATTATAACGATTTATATTATTTAGTTCTTGCTAATATTTCTTTTTAATTCACTACCTTCCATTTCTCACACAAAATTAATTCATGTTGATCCTGGACAACTGTTAGATTTCTTCAGCAAAATTATTACACTTACTGGTGCGTTGCTGAGTTATAAAAAGAACCTTATAATCCCAATAACTTTGTGGGAGTGAATACTATATAATACCGCCTATTTTAACCCTACTTTCGACCCACCCCCGCCGCATACACACAAACAAGTCTGAGACCCAAAGCATGATCGTAATCCTACCTTACCTTGTATTAACAAAAAAGTCCAGAATTCGACGCATTCCTGTGCTTATTGGGCTGTCTAGGGCTTAACTAACAAGAAAAATCTTACGTAGACACTCTAAGCGGGAAAAGGAGCACTTCCTTGACTCCTTACAATACTTGTGATAATAACGACCTTTGAAGTTAGCCGCCAGTTCAGTTCAGTTCCCTTCTCTCTTTCTCTCTCTCTCTCTTTTCTTTTCTTGCGGCGACAGATGGCGTTGACACCCATCAGAGCTCGTGGTCCATGTTCCTGTTGGCATATGACTCTCCTACCGCGAAAGCTCTGTCAAGTGGTGCAACGTGCTATCATAGTAACATTACAGTCTCAATTAATATACATTAGAAGGTGCAGCGCTTCACAAAAAATTACTCAGTGGCTCAACATTTTAATGGTTGGAAATGTGTAAAAAGAAACACCAACTGACATCCATATATCACAATGGTACCTCAAAGGATATTGGAAGATAGCAGTATTACTGTACCATCAGTAACGTGAGTCTTGTTTGCAAGTTACAAAAGAGAATTACGTTCTTGCAGAAAAATATGAATTAACTCAGAAGACAGGTTGAAGAAAGACGAAACTATGTTTTTATTGTTCATAGAATTAGAAAAGGCTTTTATCAAATTTTGATTGGAATGCACTAGTTGGAATTAGAATGTAAAAAGATACAGTGCCCGAATGAAAGGCTACTTATTGCTTGTACAGAGATCTGACTACAATTAGTAATGGCTAAAGAGCGAAAGACGAGCAATACACGAAAAGGAAGTACAACAGACTTGTAGCCTATCCCCTATTTATTCAATTTGAACATTCAGAAAGCAGTAAAGAAACTAGAAGAAATACAGAAAGAGCATTGAAGTTAAGGAAGAGGAAACAAAAACTTTGACATTTGCTGATGACGTTGTACAGTTTTCAGACACGGGAAAGGACTTTGAAGATTATTAGGACTGAATTAATAACAATTCGAAAAGAACTTGTTAGGTGGATACAAACAAAAGTGAAACAACTTTAGTTGAACGTAGGTGTATCAGATCAGGAGATACTGCGGAACTGGATTAGGAAGTGTGACACAAAAATTAGTATTTTAATTATGAACGTTTCTGTGATGAAGAAGGCACACACATAAAACATGTGCAGAACAATTATGTAGTGCTTGCGTTTATACGGGTGGAATTTACATTACTGCTGAGCTGGACAAAGTTTCTTGTGTCATTGTAGTTGATGTCGTCTCACTGAGTGACAAGACGACTGCCATTTCTGCTGAATTGGATAAGTTTGTTAATCAGTTAGTTAGTTCTATGGTTCATTTGAATGTCTTTTTATCAAAGTCATGCTGATCGAGTGAGTTTACAGAATATGTTTCTATGATTAGATTTATCATTAATGAACACAATATTTTTCAGTCTAACTCATGAAACCTCATTTAAAATTACTTTTGAATAGGAAGAGTTGCCCAGAAAATGATGTTAGGTTCTATTTAAAATCTGCTATGCTGTCATACGTTTTTTGTTATTGGAAAAACTATTAATTATTGTTGAAGCATGTTGAATAACTTTCTGAATCTTACAACGCTAACTTTAATAAAGGGTAATAAATGCAACTTTTTTTGTTCTGGTGTATCGTACAACATATTCTTGTTACTGATCACTTTCGTGCACTCTGCACTTTCTTTCTGAGCGTTGGATTACATCAGAAAATTATTCTGCAAGTCGTTCCAATGTATGCAAAATATATTAGGAGGTTGAAGAATTTCCTTCCAAAACTGCAACTGTATCAAAAGTAAAAGTAGCTGAGCTTAATTGTTTACTCAGCTCATTAATATGCTACTTCTACTTAAAGTTATACACAACTGAATATAGTGTCTGTTCTCAACATTCAGGGAGAATTTATTTTCAGGAAACCTCTTGATAATTCTCTAAATAACATAATGAACTATCTTTTCTACTGCTTCCTCGCTAATGCACCTTGATTTCTGTTAATTGGACGGTCATTCATGTATACCAGGAATAAATTTCCTCTCTTTCCAAAATTGCTGAATTATTCAGAAGTACACTTAGAGATTTACACCTATAGTTATTCCTAGACAGTGCTTAAATATTGGTTACAGTTATGAAGCAATTTTAAAGCCTGCTGAACTCTTTCTGATGTGCCATCGTCCTGTTGCACTCACAAACTGAACGACTGAATGCGAGTTTGAATCGTAAAGTCACGGTTAGCAGCACGATGAGGATTTGTAATGTATTGTACGCAGTGGTTATTTGGGCAGGAAAATAAATCACAATTGCAGACTGGGAGCAGCAAGAAAGTCTTTCCTGGAAAAGGTAATTTGGTTGACATTCAGTACAAATGTGGGTATTTGAAAGTGTTTGCTGAGAGTATTTTTCTGAAGTGTAGCCTTGTAGGAAAGTGAAACGTTGGCGATAAGACGTTCAGACACGAAGAGAACATACGCTTTTGGAATATGCTGTTACCGATGAAAGCTTGGTATTAGTTGAGTTCATCTGTGGTTAATGAACTGAACCAAACTTGAAAGAAAAATACTTTAGGTCACCACTAAAAGACGTGTAAGATGACAGGACACGTCCTGAAGCATCAATATTTAGATCAATTCGCACTGGTGCGGATTGGTGGGATGGAGGGAGGGACAGGAGTTGTATCAGAAGGCACGTTTCTGTGTGCACACTGAGCTGAAAGAAATTACACAGGACAAACCGCAATGGATAGCTGCGTGAAACGAATCTTCGGACTGAAGGACACGATAACAAGAACAGAAGGTTAATCTTTCTTATTGCCAAACAACTTACGTCAACACAAGAAACATGTGTATTTACCGTAGTGTATCTTCCGACTCAATCGATCTCTAACCATGGATTCCACGTCTCATTATTTCTCCTGATCCATCTTCCCCGAAAGTTTGCTTTATGAAGACAGAGACATTTTGTACGTACACCCAGCAGTAGAAAGTAGCTGTCACAGCCCTGCGCCGATGTTCCTCTCGGTGGGAACTAAGAATGTAAGTAAATGGTACATAGAAAGAAGAGTAAATGGAAATAATTCTGACATTTTATGACGAAAAGTGTGTCGCGAAGAGTGGTACTTCAACACACGCTACTGAAACGAGGGTATGTATGTGAAGGAAATCAGAGACCATTCCGATGGTCGAAGAGTTACAATGACCATGGAACGAGCCAGCCTTCACCGTGACACAGTGATAGCACAAGCAAGTTCGTAAGTGCTCACCAGGGACCTATTCCGAACATTTATCTGCTGCCGCCTTAACTCTCTACCATAATGCTTCATTTTGCAAAGGCCCCGCAGCAGTGGAGCATCCCAGAGCGCCCATACGGTGCACGTCTGAAGCTTATCCTCGACGTGATGAACAGAGGCTGTAGTGCCCCTGCAACATAATGGTGCCGTGCGAGCATGTCTGCGTTATGCTGCACTGCCCCCCAGGCGCTCGGCAATCATTGTATTGTCCTGCGACAACAGCGCACCGGCGTTCCGACGCCTCATAACCTCTGATAGCCCGCGCGTCTCCTCGCCTCACGCACTGCGGTGCACGCAACCCGCTACGCAGGTTCGCAGCCAAAACCATCTGCTGTTGCTAGCACAGCTGTTGCTAACTTACGATGCCGGAATCGTGTTGCAGTTTAAACTGATACTTGCGTCCACCCATGGTGTGTCGTTTTCACTCTAATTTTATGAAGAGACGACTCTTTTCGGATTAATTGTAAACAAATTTGAATTGTAAAAGTGCTGTCCAGCTCTAGGATGTATACATGGTAGTCAGCTGCCCCTATCTACGGGTTTTGCGCAACCCGCAACGCCTTCGAAAACAGCGTACGAAATTTTCCTGTTCTCTCGCTCGATACAGAAAAACTAAACAGGACTTTTTTTTTTTAGGAAATATCATGTGGTTGAATACGTTTACGCTGGAGGGCACGATTATCATGTTATTCAAGAAAAAAGTGTCCTATCCTACGGGTTTCTTGAGTAATTCGAAAATTACAGCCTCTAGTGAAAACATATTCCAGCGCAGAATTTGAGTACATTAAATTTCCTACAAGATGGTCGTGTTCATTTTCTTCTGTGTGACTAATATATGGTGCTTAGTGAGCGATAGGGAATACTAAAATCCTACTCATGGTATTTGAAGGTATTGCAGATTACATAAAATCCAAAGGGAGGTACAATGGAATCACCTCGTACAGTCGTCATATCGAAAAACTAGTAGATAATACTGTAATGAATTGAAACCACCGAGATTCCTCGACACAACTCGTATATGAAATAAAATATTTCTGCATAGCAGTAATGTTTCTTATTTCATCATTAGAGAAGATACATGATAAATCTGGTGTATCTTCTCCTAATGCACCAGTACAAATGTTAACATGATTTTCGAAATGATTTACATGTAGATGTTTATAGAGACATTATGGTACAGGTGGAACTTATGATGGTGGAGAAAGCATAGTACACTTGCCTCGCTCTCGCGACTTCCCTGTGTGATTGTATGGGAACTAATATTTGGATGTACAACACTATGATGATTCACTGCACAGTCTTCACCAGCCTTTCGATTGGTGGCGTTACGTTTCACATGAGTCACACTTCCGTTTCCATATACACTCCTGGAAATGGAAAAAAGAACACATTGACACCGGTGTGTCAGACCCACCATACTTGCTCCGGACACTGCGAGAGGGCTGTACAAGCAATGATCACACGCACGGCACAGCGGACACACCAGGAACCGCGGTGTTGGCCGTCGAATGGCGCTAGCTGCGCAGCATTTGTGCACCGCCGCCGTCAGTGTCAGCCAGTTTGCCGTGGCATACGGAGCTCCATCGCAGTCTTTAACACTGGTAGCATGCCGCGACAGCGTGGACGTGAACCGTATGTGCAGTTGACGGACTTTGAGCGAGGGCGTATAGTGGGCATGCGGGAGGCCGGGTGGACGTACCGCCGAATTGCTCAACACGTGGGGCGTGAGGTCTCCACAGTACATCGATGTTGTCGCCAGTGGTCGGCGGAAGGTGCACGTGCCCGTCGACCTGGGACCGGACCGCAGCGACGCACGGATGCACGCCAAGACCGTAGGATCCTACGCAGTGCCGTAGGGGACCGCACCGCCACTTCCCAGAAAATTAGGGACACTGTTGCTCCTGTGGTATCGGCGAGGACCATTCGCAACCGTCTCCATGAAGCTGGGCTACGGTCCCGCACACTGTTAGGCCATCTTCCGCTCACGCCCCAACATCGTGCAGTCCGCCTCCAGTGGTGTCGCGACAGGCGTGAATGGAGGGACGAATGGAGACGTGTCGTCTTCAGCGATGAGAGTCGCTTCTGCCTTGGTGCCAATGATGGTCGTATGCGTGTTTGGCGCCGTGCAGGTGAGCGCCACAATCAGGACTGCATACGACCGAGGCACACATGGCCAACACCCGGCATCATGGTGTGGGGAGCGATCTCCTACAATGGCCGTACACCACTGGTGATCGTCGAGGGGACACTGAATAGTGCACGGTACGTCCAAACCTTCATTGAACCCTTCGTTCTACCATTCCTAGACCGGCAAGGGAACTTGCTGTTCCAACAGGACAATGCACGTCCGCATGTATCCCGTGCCACCCAACGTGCTCTAGAAAGTGTAAGTCAACTACCCTGGCCAGCAAGATCTCCGGATCTGTCCCCCATTGAGCATGCTTGGGACTGGATGAAGCGTCGTCTCACGCGGTCTGCACGTCCAGCACGAACGCTGGTCCAACTGAGGCGCCAGGTGGAAATGGCATGGCAAGCCGTTCCACAGGACTACATCCAGCATCTCTACGATCGTCTCCATGGGAGAATAGCAGCCTGCATTGCTGCGAAAGGTGGATATACACTGTACTAGGGCCGACATTGTGCATGCTCTGTTGCCTGTGTCTATGTGCCTGTGGTTCTGTCAGTGTGATCATGTGATGTATCTGACCCCAGGAATGTGTCAATAAAGTTTCCCCTTCCTGGGACAATGAATTCACGGTGTTCTTATTTCAATTTCCAGGAGTGTAATTATCGAGATGGTTTGACATTTAGACAGATACCGTGTAGAGGACAGAGCTCAACGAAAATCAGTTTTACTAAATTTCTTACACACCATGAAGATGCAGGCGTTTTCAGCATAGATAAATGATATCTTCCACAATGTCATACTTCCTGATCTCTTGTTGCTGTTGTGGTCTTCAGTCCAAAGATTGGTTTGGTACAGCTGGCCACACTACGCTATGCTACTACAAATAGCTTCTACAAACTGCATGCAGTTAAATATGCTTACTGTATTCGTCTCTTGGTGACCCTTTATAATTTTTATCGACCACGCTTCCATCTGATATAAATTTGACTATTCCTTGGTCTCATGGAAAGAACCCCATTAACTGAGCCCTTCTTTTAACCTAGTGAAGCAACAAATTTTTCTTTTTTCCATAATTCTCTTCAATACTCAATCATTATTTTTGCGATCTACCCACCTAATCTTCAGCATTATTTTGTAGCACTACATTCAAAAATCTTGTATTCTCCTCTTGTCTGAATTGCGTATCAGCCCCATCTCACTTCTGTACAAGGCTACACTCCAGACAAATACATTCAGAAATGAATTCCTAATTCTGAAATTAATATCTGATGTTAACAATTTTCTCTTCCTCGAAAATGCTTTTTTGCCATCACCAGTATGCATTTTATATTCTTTATCTTGGATATAATCAGTTACTGCGAAACTTGTATATTACTTTTAGTGTGTCATTTACCAGCCTAATAACCACAGCATCACCTGATTTGATTCGACTACATACTGTTACCCTTGCTTTGCTTTTGTTTACGTTCATCTTATATTCTCCTTTGAAGACTGTCCATTCCATTCAGCTGCTGTTTCAGGCATTTTGCTATTTCTAACAGAACTACAGTGTCATAGGCAAACCTCAAATTTTCAGTTGTTCTCCCTCAAATTCAGTTCCTCCTCCACATTTTTCTTTCGTTGCCTTTATTACCTGTTCAATGTACATACTAACTAATATTGGCATGAAGTATAATCCGGCCTCACTGTCTTCTCAACTACTGCTCCCCTTTGATATCCTTTGAGTCTTATGACAGTAGTTCCGTTTGTGTAGAAGCTCTATATAATCTTCCACTCCTGTAACTGATCACTGCTACCTTCAGAATTTTAGAGAGTGTGTTCCAGTCAGTAATGACAAAAGTTTTCTGTAAGTTTAAAAAAAATATAAAAGTAGATTCTTTCACGTATCTTCTAAGACAATCTGTATGGTCAGTATTGCCTCGAGTGTTCTCCAGAACCCAAACTGATGTTCACTAAGGTCACCTTCTGCCAATGTTCCCACGATTTACTTCTTGATCTATGACAAAGTAATTGACATAAATGTAGTAGTGTAACGTACTGTAACTAAAATAAAGACATGAGCATCATTTCCTCGTAAGTAAGGAACTGAATGGAGCAGATCATTGTAATTGCATCATGTTTCATTTCAGACTAGGAGGAACACGCGACATTAGCTTTAAGTCTGTCTATTAGATGGTGTTCGAGGTGCTAAGGCTTTTAAACTTCTTTTGAGGAATCTGCAAACCTTACTTTGTTATCTGTCAGACAGCAGCAAGCATTTAGTAGTATGTGGTGACTTCAGTGCAAATTTTCTAAAGCATTCTAACAGAAAATCGACCTGGAAACTTTATTTGCATCCTACAATTTCATCTCAGTAATTAACTTTCAAGAGCAAGTATATAAACACAGTGGGACCCTAACTGATAATGTTTTTCTTTGGTGAAGCTCACAGGAAGAAAACAGCAGTTTACTCAGTAACAAATGACCTCTTGGCTCTTGATGCACTGTTAGCTAGAATAAATAAACTGATGTATTACGTTCTTCCGTTATCGATAGTCTGTGTGGAAATCGGTTAGAGCAATTAATGACTCCAGGACAAATGTTTTCAGAGTAGTTTACAAGAGACGACCTGGAAAAATTTATAATGAACCAAACTCGTCACAAAATGTAATCAGCTCCATGATAAACTCGTATCATTATAGAAAACAGCTTTCTGCATATGCTAATCAGAAAGGGCTTCAAACAGCCATGTCGAAAAATAAAAAGGGACATCTATTCGTTAGCAAGAACAAATAGATATTCTGCAGTAGTTGCACTCTATAAAAACCACTCAAAATTAGTAAGGAACGTTAGTAAAACAATCAAAAAAGATGTACGTAATGTCAGAAATCAGTATTTCCGAAAACAGACTGAGGTTGTATGGAATGTAATGAAACGAAAGACAGGACAAACAGCTACAGAACAGGGTAACATCACTACTGAACTGAATGGAAGGGCTACAAATGACGTGTTGCAGGTAGCAAATCGATTTAATAATCATTTCTTAAATATAGTACAAGGTATGGAGCCATCAGTTCAAGTGCAAATTCAAAGCAGTATGTTGAAAAGGAGAATTTCATAATATTCATTCGTATGAATGTATCACTAACGTCTCATTCTGAAATTAAGAAAATTGTGTGTTCTCTGAAAGATTAAGTCATCTGGTTTTGATGATATTTTCAACAGAGTACTAAAGATTTTTTCCCATATAATAAGCTCAGCCTCAAAGGATACGCAATGCATGACTATCTCAAGAAATTTTTCTAGAAAGACTGAAATATGTCATTGTCAAACCTCTCTTTAAGGACGCCAGTAGGAGAGATGTCAGTAACTGCCTACCTTGTTCACTCCTGTTGTCATTATCCTAAAGTTTAGAGAAGGTGATGTATACCAGAACTGTATCACACAACAATAACATCCTCAGCAGGTCACAGTTTGAATTTCAGAAGAGTTGCTGTACTGTGAAAGCCGTTTATATGATCAGTCATCAAATTTTGCAAGCTTTAAATAACAAAATAATGCCAGCTGGTATTTTCTGTGACTTATCCAAAGTATTTGCTTGTGTGAATCACGATATTCTCCTAGATAAATTGAATTTTTACGAGTTTTATGGTATAGCCACTTAGTGGATAATACCACATCTAAACAAAAGATTTCAGAAAGTTGTACTCAGTAATTGAACTAAATAAGTCCAGGGATATTATTCTGACCTGGAAGAAATCAGGTACATGGTTGCCAAGGCTCAATTTTATGTCCTTTTTTGTTCCTCATGTGTATAAATTATCTTCTGCCTAATATACAACAATCAGAATAAGTTCTATTTGCAGAAGACAGTTGTAATCAATCAACAACAGAAGAAATGGTGAACAACGTTCTTAGAAGTATCATTGCCTGATTTTCGGCAAACAGTGTCGCCCTCAATTTCAAAAAACTGTAACGTATTCAGTTATGCACATCTAGTGGTACTACACGATTGACAAGTGAAGCACATGGTGAGGAAATAGTGAATAGGGCGGAAAATTAAAAATTCATAGATGTCCATATTGACGACATTTAAATTGGAAAAGGCATTATGGAACACCTAAAACAACTTAGTTCAGTCACATTTGGACGTAAAATAATTGTTAATCTTGGGGAAAGACAAATCATCACGTCGACATATTTTTCATCTTTCAATTCAATAATGTTAATGGAACAATGTTATGGGGTAAATTATCTATACGAAATAAAGTTTTCATTTCCAAAAAGCGCGCTATAAGAACAATATGTGGTGCTCATCCACGATCTTCTTGAAGAGATCTGTTTAAGAAGTTGAGCACTCTTACTACTGGTTCACGGTATTTTTATTCCCTCATGATGTTTGTTGTCAATAATCCACTGCAGTTCCAAAGGAACGATGATGTACATAAATATAACACCAGAAGGAAAAATTAAATTCTTTACTCCATGTTAAGGATGTCTTTAGTACAAAAAGGGACGCACATTGCCGCAACAGAATATTGTGTTAACTTTCCCGGCCTACAAACAGAAAAGTAAAATTTGGAAACAAACTGGAAAACTTTCTCCTCCAAAACTCCTTTACGTAGAAGAATTTCGACGGTTGTAATGTGTAGAAGGTTGTGGATACGAACCTCAATAAAACAAATTAAATAAATTAAAAAGGAGAAAAACGAAAAAATCCTTATACATCTCCAGCATGTAGCCATACTTAAACATTAATTTGCAATATGAATGTAAAACGACTCGTTCCAAATCATTACGATTTATGGTGCAAATGACCAATGTAACCTTAAATAAATAAGTAACTTCCCTTCACTGATTGTTTCCAAATCGTTGGACTTAAGGAAAGGAACATGCACCTTCACTGGCCAGTTCACCATATTTAGATTATTTTTTCTCACTTCAAAGCTAACAGACACTATTTTTGGACACACCGAGCACACAAGATGCTGTGAGAACACCTATTAATATTGCCAGCGCTGGAATTCCTCATGACATATTGCTATGCGTGGATCAAACTTTACATCGGACACTGACACCTCGTGTTACAGCTGGTCACAAATTTGAACACTGCCTTTGATCGTTAATTCTCTTACTTTCTTTCTTCTTCAGAATTCAAAGCATTCGTTTATTCACTTTTTTTCGTTACGTTTGTTCTACCATATAGAGCAGAAAAACGATCAGTATTTATAATTCTCAGACGCTATTGATGGTTGGCTACTTATACTAGGTCCTGGAAAAACAGCACAGATCTTCTAATTACCTCTAATTTTGTGAGTGTCAGTGCACATTTTTTCTAAAAACAAAAGATTTTGCCTTGTAAATAAATACACACTACTGATTATTAAAATTTGTTTCTGAAATACTGTTGCGAGACCAGCTTAAAATTCAGTTCGGTATAGCTGCTCTTCTACAACTCCTTCCATTTCAGACGTGATAGGGTCGAAGTTTTTAGGTGGTTCAGCCTCACACTACCAGGTGTGACGTCACTGGTGCTCGTCCATCGCCATATAAGTTAATGTTTATGCCCCGTATCTGCAGCGCCCGCTATAGCCTCTGGATGGCCGGGTTCCAGGCCATACAGAGCTGCAAGCCGCCATCTTTATTGGAGGTGTTACTAGATACTTCGATTTCTATGGCTCCTTTTATTTCGCTATCACAGTAGCCGTCAACCTCATGATTATCGAGGTGTCGTCGAATGCAATTTTATGTCCATTCTCCTAAGCATTTTCAGCGACCATCGATATCTCTGTATAGTTACGTCGTAAATGTGTCTCATATTTTATCCGGCGTTGTTCAGTCGTTCTAATGGTCTACCCTACATACTGCGCGCACTCGCTCGATATTATTCAAATTAGGGGAATGCTGAAACCTACATTATCTTCGCCAGTCTCAAAAGTTGGAATATTTTTGCTGGTGAAGGCTGAGCTGATATGTCTCTTCACGAACCGTCTCGTATTCCCTGAGCCTCGTGGGGTAGCTGTGCGGTCTAGGGCGCCTTGTCACAATTTGCGCGGCTGCCCCCGTCAGAAATTCGAGTCCTCCCCCGGGCATGGGTGTGTGTTTTGCCCTTAACGTAAATTATTTTAAGTTAGATTAAGCAGTGTGTAAGCTTAGGGACCGATGACCTCAGTAGTTTGGTCCCATAGAACTTACCACAAATTTCCGAATTTTCATATTCCCTGCTACTGAACCACGTAATGGAGAAATGTAAATTTCTTCTCAACGGAGTTCTGTTTGCATATACCACATGGAACTGCTTGTGGTATTTTTTGGATGATGTAGCCATTGCCATCGATATATAACCAACTGACTCGTTCACAAATCCGAGAAGATTTTATTTATATACTTACATACTTGTTAATGTAATTTACAGATTAAGACAAGAAATAAGTGCACCTGAATTGAAGTTACAAATATTACTATGTAAGCACTTATCTCCCTAAGCGCACTATGTATCCCCATCTGCACTCATAAATGAGAGAGAATTAATAACATTAATTAATTAAGCGAACGTACCCCACAGTGGTCTAAATAATAAGAAACCTTGATATGTACTACCCACAATAATTGAATTTGGATAGGCAGACAATTGTTTACTATTATTATAAAACTATTTTCGACTATTGCTTACAGATCCTTAAGTTTTCTACTCAATTCTTAAAACATCAGCCCATAGCAGAATCAAACTGCGTTATACAATTATCCTCAAGTAATTTCATATTGAGCAGAAGATAATATATTTCAAAGAAAAGTATTAATGTTCACTATAAGTGCATATCATTATTCTGTCATACAACATGAAAAAAGAAAATCTTTGAAGTCAGTAAATTCGTTTCTAACTCAGTGAGTGGAAATGAACAAGCTATAATAGAGGTAAAATGACTTCAATCAAAGCATTTGGTGCTTTTAAAAACTTCTCTAAATACTTTCTAAACGTCTTTCGCCTCTATAACAAAATCATATTTTGGAGGTCTCTTAGAATTACAATAATGTTGACTACAAGGGAACGAAAACTGCAAGATATATCTAACGTGAACGGAACGTACTAGCAGACATCCACAGGTACATATCAGCATATTCTCCCCATCGCTCCTCAGCAAAGTTTCACTGTTATCTGGGATAAATGTAAAGATAATCAAATAAAAAATATGGAATCAGCTCTAAAATATCGAATGAATTATTTGTCTTGGTTACATATTGCATCAAAGGTTTATGAGGTATGACCATCATGTTTTGAACTTGTAACGAAACTCTTGTCTAACCATAAAGTATTTAGTATCTTACTTCCTTCAGCGTTTTGGCATTTCGCCCTTATCAAAAGGACATTTTTCGCTGTTGGTTTCAAGTGTAGTGTCTAGCTTACTCTTGTAAGCGTAGGCGCTAACTCATTCATGATTAGTAGGAGTAAGATGGGCACTATACCTTTTATAATCAATATCCTGTACCTGTGACACTGGCGAGATGCCGAAACGTGTAATCAAGAAATATAACAGGTGTTTTCTGGTAAAGTCGAGTTTCATTATTAATTTTCTCCCCCAGCCAAAAGGACGTCCGCAATGTAAATTCTAAACTGAAGCCTGACCATGGAATGGAAAACATTGTCCTAATTTTAATCAGTGTAAATCATTTGTATTAATACCTTTATAAAAGTTGAAAAGTTCAAGAAACACAGGAAGCAAGTCACAGGACACTTAAATCTTTCTTGTGGTATGTAACACATGGCCACAACCCATTTTCCACGGAAATCAAGAATAAAGATTCCACAGACAGTCGTATTAATGCACCTATAAAGCTGACAAGCTCAGACTATACGACTTATTGCTTTGTAGTACCACTAAGTGGTTTTGACAAACCTGTGACTTGAAACTCGGGTGCCAGAGGAAATTTAGTTGATACATAATCATCTGAACGAAATTAAGAGCTGCTTCCGAAATATGTGTTTTGTAGTATTTCTCCTATAAGATGTAGAGGTCCAAAGCCTGTGATAGTGCAATCAGACTTGAAGACAGTGGGCACTGCTACAAAAAATAAACATGTCTGCAGTCACAAATGTAAGAAATCCAACAATAAATTTGATTTTCAAAGATGATGAATGTGTGAGTTCATATTTATAGTGCAGACGATAGTGCTGTTTTGTATCAGAACACGACACATACCAGAAGTCATCAGTCTCATAACCCCTAACTAACGAGACATAACAGATATGATACGTTCTCCACATTCATGGACTATCGAGGCATTGTATATAACTGACCATGCCTTCCAAGTATGTCATGCTATTTTATACATGCTGTGTCAGTCCAAAAGGTCTGGGGATTGGCTAATAAAAATTGACAAAAGTTAGGATAGTGGTTTTATTGCTTTGGGAGTTCTACATAGTTTCGACCTACATGAGTGTAGAGCACGCAAGGTTCATATTTCATGTGAAACTGTGAGAAAAGTCCTTCTTTGGGCTGTTATTAAATTCGTGCGTCGCATTGGGCTGAACGTTGGTCAGTCATCAAAGCGTTGAACCTTGATGTGAATTTCTGCACTTTGTCATTTTGTGGTAGGTCTGTGTTGATAATATCAAGTCCCATCATACGTTATGATTTTTTCTGGAAAATAAAAGTCTGCGTTTTGCTTTTGAATCAGGTTGCGAAGGGTGCATCGTTGTGTTCGCGCAGGAGTAATGGTGTGCGGGACGAATTTTGCACATGCTTGTCTCTTCTTCAAATCATTCTGTAAAATGACTCAAACAATTGATTTAGAGATTTACTCCACTGCAATCCGTGACACACGAAAGTCGATATACTGCGGCACTATGTCCACTACTTAACACTGCTTGCTCACAACCGACAGGCCAAAAGCACATCTATTGTTTACAGTTGCTATTGTTGCTGGGCTGACGTCCTTTATACTTTAGGAATAAAATTGGTCTCTGAACTTATTGGACAGACAGTATATGTATGCTAACCAAGGCTCTCTAAATCACTGAACTCTTAATCTTTTACTGTTCTGATTTGTAATTCGAGTACATATTCTATATGATATACTGACATTTTCAAAAAGTTGCTTTTTTGTTAATCGATGTATAAAATTCATCATTGAAGAAAAGGACAAAAAACGAGGACGTTAATGCATCTTGTAGTTACCATATGGTGTGTTTACCATAGTTGTTTCCCGAAGATACGCCAGGTGACGACAGATACCGAATAAGTTTAATGTCATATCTTAAAAAAAATTGTACTGCGAAAATTAAACATGGCTCCTCACTTGTCGTACATTAACAACAAAAAGAGCACTTATGAAATCCATTTTAATAACCTTGAATGGAAATAGGCCTCTTCCGCTGAGGTGAAAAAGTTAAACAAACTACTTAGAAAATTTATTTTATTTTATTTTACAAAAGAAAAAAGAAGTTATTCCAATCATCAAGCCGTACTATCGTCTAACTATATCAAACATGAAATCGCAGCGGTAGTCCGTTTCAAAAGGAGCTGTGGAAAATCTGCAAAAATGTGCATAAATCCTCCGAGGAGGCTACAGTGACGTGGAGATAATGTGATGTCTGCAATGTGGGAGACGTACACTTTCAGAACGAGAGACAGGAAAATGAACTCTTGTGACATTTTGGTGAACACGTTTTCCAAGTATTAATTCTTGTGATAATCGTCCCTAGAGGAAAGCTTTGCAATCAGTGATCAGGGAGCTATTATGGCATTTCTGAGTGCTAATGTCGAACGAAACATTAAGAAATTAAGAAATATATTAATGTTTAACAGTGATTTTTTAAGCCAATCTCGTCCTATGTTTCCATGAGTTCCTGAAAAAAGTGAATGATAGCGCTCTGATTGATTACTTGTTCATTGATTTCCAAAACGCATTCAGTAGTGTTCTGTACTGTAGTCTTGATAATAAAATGCTAACTTAACGAGTTATTGAACAGACCTTTTGATTTGATTCAGAACTGTATACAGTGTAGAATTCAACACGTTATTGGTGACTAGGCGAGGCTGTTGTGTGCCACGAATGTTAGCTATTGTTTCAACAAAATGGTCAGGAAAAATTGTCTGTCCAGTACTTTCATCTGTCTCCTCACAGCTTGTCTGTCTTCCACCTTCCTCTCCACAATCTTTCCTACATTCATCTGCCTCTTCACACTCTAGACCTCTTTCACCTCACACAATTTTCCAACTCACAACCTCTTTATGTTCCGCATGTCTACTACCCCTCTCAACTTCTACCCTCCCCCATCTCGTTATTCATCTGTTCGCCCCTTTTTCTCTGTCCATGTTTTCCTCCCCCCTCATTCATCCCACCCTTCCTCCTCTTAATGTCTATTCCTTCCCCCTC